>NC_137167.1:7587268-10344212 GCF_951394435.1 Stenella coeruleoalba
GCAGAAAAAGCTTTTGACAAAATTCAACACCCATTTATGATAAAAACTCTCCAGGAAATGGGCATAGAGGGAACCTACCTCAACATAATAAAGGCCGTATATGACAAACCCACAGCAAGCATCATACTCAATGGTGAAAAACTGAAAGCATTTCCACTAAGATCAGGAACAAGACAAGGATGTCCACTTTCACCACTCTTATTCTACATAGTTTTGGAAGTCCTAGCCACAGCAGTCAGAGAAGAAAAAGAAATAAAATGAATCCAAATTGGGAAAGAAGAAGTAAAGCTGTCACTGTTTGCAGATGACATGATACTATACATAGAGAATCCTAAAGGTGCCACCAGAAAACTATTAGAACTAATCAATGAATTTGGTAAGGTTTCAGGATACAAAATTAATGCACAGAAATCTGGCATTCCTATTCACCAACAATGAAAAATCAGAAAGAGAAATTAAGGAAACACTCCCATTTACCATTGCAACAAAAAGAATAAAATGCCTAGGAATAAACCTGCCTAAGGAGAAGAAAGACTTGTACTCAGAAAACTATAAAACACTGATGAAAGAAATCAAAGATGACATAAACAGATGGAGAAATATACCATGTTCTTGGATTGGAAGAATCAATATTGTGAAAATGACTATACTACCCAAAGCAATCTACAGATTCAATGCAATCCCCATCAAACTACCTATGGCATTCTTCACAGAGTTAGAACAAAAAATTTTACAATTCATATGGAAAAACAAAAGACCCCAAATAGCCAAATCAATCTTGAGAAAGAAAAACAGAGTTGGAGGAATCAGGCTCCCTGACTTCAAACTATACCACAAAGTTACAGTAATCAAGACAGTATGGTACTGGCACAAAAACAGAAATATAGATCAATGGTATAGGAGAGAATGCCCAGAGATAAATCCATGCACATATGGGCACCTAATTTATGACAAAGGAGGCAAGAACATACAATGGAGAAAAGACAGCCTCTTCAATAAGTGGTGCTTGGAAAGCTGGACAGCTACATGTAAAAGAATGAAATTAGAACACTCTCTAACACCATACACAAAAATAAACTCCAAATGGATTAAAAACTTAAATGTAAGACCAAACACTTAGAGGAAAAATCTCTTAGAGGAAAACATAGGAAAAACACTCTTTGACATAAACCACAGCAAGATCTTTTTTGACCCACCTCCTAGAGTAATGAAATAAAAACAAAAATAAACAAGTGGGACTTAATAAACTTAAATCTTTTGCACAGCAAAGGAAACCATAAATGAGCCAAAAAGACAACTCTCAGAATGGGAGAAAATATTTTCAAATGAAACAACAGACAGATTAATCTCCAAAATATACCACCAGCTCGTGGAGCTCAATATCAAAAAAACAAACAATCCAGTGAAAAAATGGGCAGAAGACATAAACAGACATTTCACCAAGGAAGACATACAGATGGCCAAGAGGCACATGAAAATATGCTCAACGTCACTAATTATTAGAGAAGTGCAAGTCAAAACTACAATGAGTTATCACCTCATGCCGGTCAGAATGGCCATTATCAAAAAATCTAGAAACAATAAGTGCTGGAAAGGGTGTGGTGAAAAGGGAACCCTCCTGCACTGTTGGTGGGAATGTAAATTGATACAGCCACTATGGAAAACAGTATGGAGGTTCCTTAAAAAACTAAAAATAGGACCACCATATGACCCAGCAATCCCACTGCTGGGCATATACCCTGAGAAAACCATAATTCAAAAAAAGTTGCATACCCCAATATCCACTACAACGCTATTTACAATAGCCAGAACATGGAACCAACCTAAATGTCCATCAACAGATGAATGGATAAAAAAGATGTGGCACATATATACAATGGAATATTACTCAGTCTTAAAAAAATGAAATTGAGTTATTTGGAGTGAGGTAGATGGAACTAGAGTCTGTCATACAGAGTGAAGTAAGTCAGAAAGAGAAAAACAAATACCATATGCTAACGCATATATATGGAATCTAAAAAAAAAAAAAGGTACTGATAAACCTAGTCGCAGGGCAGGAATAAAGATGTAGACATAGAGAATGGACTTGAGGACATGGGGTGGGAGGGCAAAGCTGGGGCGAAGTGAGAGTTGCATCAACATATATACACTACCGAATGTAAAATAGTTGGCTGGTGGGAAGGGAGATCGGCTTGGTGCTTTGCGATGACCTAGAGGGGTGGGATAGGGAGGCTGGGAGGGAGACTCAAGTGGGAGGGGATATGGGGACATGTGTATGCATATGGCTGATTCTCCTTGTTGTGCAATAGAAACTAACACAGTATTGTGAAGCAATTATACTTCAATAAAGATCTATTAAAAAAAATACCCACTGAATTTAGTAACCTGGAAATCATTGGTGGCTTTATAGAGATATGTTTGCTAGGAGCAGATTGGAAACTAGATTGCAGTGGACTGAGGGATAGGTGGTAGGTGAGTTTATTGGTTCCAGCAGTACTAGGTTTTGCAACAAATAAAAATCAAAGTTTCAGTGCCTTCACTGAACAGGAGTTAATGTATTGCCCTTGTAACAGTTGTGTTTCTGGATGTTCCTGGTCATTGGGTAGCTTTCTCTCATGATACGATGCAGGGAACCAGCCTCCTTCCTTTTTATGGTTGCATCATCCCTAGTGAAACCTCATCACCACGGTTGTCTGCATCTCACTGGTCAAGCAGAAAGCAGCCTGGAGAAAGCTACTTCTTAAAGCCTTTGCCTAGAAGTTACCCACAACTTTAGCTCCTATTTCATTGGTAGAACTAATAGCATGGCCATACCTAAGATGAAAGGGAGGCTGGAGATAGCGTCTCCGTCTGGGCAGTCACTAACTCTCTACAATTGGAAGAGGGGAATGACATTTTGGGGGCAACAAGCCACCTCTGCCACAGTAGAGATAATGCTTTCGAGAAACTTGAATGTCAGGAGATTGGTTTAAAGCTGGATAGAAGTGAGGGGTTGAGGGCATTTCTCCTTTTAATCTGAAAGACTGGTGCATGTTTTCAAGCCATTGGGAATGATCCAATTCAAGAGAGAGGTTAAATGTACAAGAAAGGAAGGGATCAGGAAAATGAATATGAAAAAAATTCAAGGTGGGAGAGTATGATATGCAAAGCCCAAGTACAAGGATTGGCCTCAGGGAAAACAGGTAGCTAGTCTGTTTTATTGGAAGGGAAGGAGGATAGCGTCGGGGCATAAATAGATTTTATGCTTTAGTAATGGGAACAGAGGGAGTTCCTCTCCACTGGTGTCTATTTTTTTTTCTAGAAAACAGGGTGTACATTAAGGGGGAGGTGTGGAGTGTGAGAAGTTTGAGGAGAGTGAAGATTTAAAATTATTGTTGGGACTTCCCTGGCGGTCCAGTGGCTAAGACTCCATGCTTGCAATGCAGGGGGCCAGGGTTTGATCCCTGGTCGGGGAACTAGATCCCACATGCTGCAACTAAAGATTCTGCATGCCGCAACTAAGGATCCCGCATGCCGCAACTAACAGAAGATCCCGCACGTGGCAACAAAGATCCTGCATGCCGCAAGTAAGAGCCAGCACAGCCAAATAAATATTAAAAAAAATAAAATCAATGTTGCCCTGCTCGATACTTGCTATACAGTAGGGACTCTATCAATGTTTTCTGACTGTTGATATGTGCATTGCCTTTCGCAGCATCTGGGGATTGTTATGAATAGCCAAGGGCTCTTTCCTTCTGCATCTGAGCAGCACCAAAATCTCGCTGTGAATCCAGGTGCCATTGGCTGGAATTCATTCTGTAAGGCCAGCCCGTCTTCTGCCACACCTGGAGGGGCTTGGCCACTGGGATTCCTAACGAATCGTGTTTCTATAAATTGTTCCTCTGACCTGGAGCCCATGGAACTATTTCCGCCTGCTGCCCACAGCTGCAGAAGCCCAGGTGCACGATGGCTGTGGGAGGGGGTGGGTTGTGAAGAGTGTGAGGTCCATGCATTGACGCCTCAGGCTTCCCCTCTCCTCTCCTTCTGCTGCCTCCAGAGTAGAGAAGACCAGACCTCAGAGTCAACAGGCACCTGCTTCCTGCAGCATGTATTTAGGATTAGGTCATGAACCTGAAATGAACGAAATAAAAGGTGGGCACTCTGCCAGAAAATGATGCATTTACAAAAGCCGGCACGCTGGAGGCGTCTCCATCCCCGCCAGTGGATCCCACCCTGCTCCACTCCCTGTGCCCTGTCACCCACTCCTCACATCCGCTCACCTTTCTCCCCCATTCTTTTTCCCCACTCCTCCCCTCCACGCCCCACATTGCATTTCTCTTCAGTTCCCCTCTCCCCGGGCCCCCAGGAGGGGTGTGAGCCAGAGACCCTGCAGCCCCGGGGCTCTAGCAGCCTTCCTGGTGCTGCTGTTCCCTGTTATTTTCATTTCCCTGTAATTCGAGGGGACAGGTGGGATGTGCTTCAAAACACTGTAATCATATTTTAAATGGAAATGAAATGTGTGAATTAAATGTAAATTACAGTAGAATGGAAGGACAGTCACTATTAGTTAAGGTCTGACACCTATTTTTGCAGACCTTTCCCAAACGCCACAACTCGTTTCCCCAATGTGTGATGAGAAGTTGTAATTATGTGACAGCTGCTTCTGCAGTGGGGTTGATGCTAGTTACTGGGTCGTTTGTGTAAGGGGGCCAGGATCAGGGGCTGTGTAGGTATTTCAAGTAGCTATGGACTGCAGTTGGTACTATAAAATTACCCAGAAGAAATGATATTTTTATAGGAGGGCCGTGAAAAGAAATCTCTTTTTTTTCCCCCTTGGAGAGGTGAGGCCGTAATATAAAGGGACACTTTTATATAGTCAATTTATTTACGTATTCTCCATTTGCTTTTATATTGGAAAAGTATGTGCAGTGCCAATGGGTTGCAATTTTGCCCTCAGTCTCAGGCTGCTTCCCTCCCACCTAGTCCCAGGCGCCTGATGGTTCCCAGGGGAGCCCATGGTCCCTCCTGCATAACCGTTCGTGAACATTTTTCAAGACAGTACCAGCTCTTTGCTTTAATTCCTTGGATGAGGAAGGCAATATTTTTTTTAATCTATCCAATGCCATGACAAAACAGCAAAAAAGATTTAAAAGAAAATCACTGAATTCCCATCAGTCTGGTCTCCTGGTTTGTTTTTTGTGGACAAAATGACCGGTTGATGGAGTGAATTTAAAAATTTTCTGTGTTGTGTTGCAGAACTTTCCGGGATAAGGGCAAATCTGGATAAAATAGATAAGCGTAGAAGCATGGAAAGGTCATTACGTTCATTCAAAAGGGGTCTACTTACGTGCCTGTTGTTGATTCTCCTCCTGTTTGCTTCAGCGAAACGCCTCTGTCTCCACCCGAGCAGTCAGCAGATGATGTATGTTGACTAATCATGTGCGTCAGTGAATTTTATAAATCTTGCGTTTTTTACGAGCCAACAGAGATGCAAGCTCAGTCAATATTTAGTTCTTGGGGACACTTGCAATTAAGGTGTAACGTCTATCCTGCGATGAACGCAGGTTCTATCCTGAAGATTCCTTGGAATCTGGCCAGTGTCCCCCTTGCGCTTGGCCTCGGAACAGCTCTTCAGCTGCAGTTCTCTGCTAGACCAGGGCCAGCAGCTTCAGAACAGCTGGGAATCACCCTCCACATCACGGCCTGAGCTCACGTTCTAAATGCATCTCTGGCCATGTCACTTGGTGCCCTGGTGAGAAGCTTCAGGGACTTCAGTGAGAGAGTCAGGGGTCCCTGCTGTCGATCTATGCGACAGCTTACGCCTCCCCATGCCTCAGACAGTTTCTCTCTGCTCAGGCTAATTCTTCTTTGAATGTCTGTTTCCACCTTCCCTGCCCAGTAATGCCCCTGACCCTCAAAATCTCTCAGACTGCTCGCGGAAGGCCAAGCCTTCCCAGAGCCCCTGCAGGCCAACCCAAGTACTTCGTTGCTGTGTCCCAGGCATGCTGCACTCACTACACTGCATCACCCCTAACTTTTTCCATGCGCACCTCTGGATGGGCACGGAAATGCCCAGCACATCTCCTGCACAGCTCGACAGGGAACCAGAAGAAGCCTTTTCGCTGGTGGCTGTTTCTCTTCGGAAAGTTGAGGTGCTAAAATAAATAAACATAAATATAGGCCAATTTTTGAATTTCCTAACAGTTTTCCTCTCTTGCTGATATCATCCATCTTCATTTTTAAATAAAACAGAAAACTGCTGTATATCACAAAATGTAAGCCACGTCGAGTGTCTTCCTTTTGATTGCATTATATCTACCATTACCTTGTTTATGGTCATGTGGAAATAAAATTAGTCAGCAGCTTGTGTTCTAAATGCAAATCTGATCATGGCGCTGGCTCCCCTGCCTCCTGGCTTGGTGATAGAAAGGTTGGTTTGGATGGGCAGAAAGGGCGAAAGGAAAACTTCCATGACTTTAATGGGATAGTGATCTTGTGAGTTATAGTAAATATCTGGGAATTCCCTGGTGGTCCAATGGTTAGGACTTGGTGCTCTTACTTCTGGGGCCTGGGTTCGATCCCTGGTTGGGGAACTAAGATCCCACAAGCCGTGTGGTGCAGCCAGAAAAAAAAAAAAAAAAGAAGAAAAAGAAAAGAAAGAAAATAAAACTATCAACTTTTAAAAAAATAAGTAGGGCTTCCCTGGTGGTGCAGTGGTTAAGAATCCGCCTGCCAATGCAGGGGATACGGGTTCGAGCCCTGGTCCGGGAAGATCCCACATGCTGCGGAACAGCTAAGCCCGTGTGCCACAACAACTGAGCCTGCGCTCTAGAGCCTGCAAGCCACAGCTACTGAGCCCACATGCCACAACTACTGAAGCCTGCGCACCTAAAGCCCGTGCTCCACAACAAGAGAAGCCACGGCAATGAGAAGCCCGTGCACCACGACAAAGAGTAGCCCCAGCTTGCCGCAACTAGAGAAAGCCCACGTGCAGCAACGAAGACCCAATGCAGCCAAAAATAAATAAATTTATTAAAAAAAAAATTTGGTCTTTCTGGCACAGAGCTCCTAAAACCTTGAGAATTTTTCTTTTGTTATGTTAATGAGATGACTTTTGGAAAACACCTAGGGATGGGGGCCGGTTGTCAGGGGAACCAATCATGTAATTGGAGGGTTGGAACTTTCACCCCCCTCTCCCCACCTCTGGGGAGGGAAGAGGGGCCGGAAATTGAGTTCAGTCACCAATGGCCAGTGATTTAATGAATCATGCCTATGAAATGAAGCCTCTATAAAAATTCAAAAGGGTGGATTTGCAGAGCTTCTGGGTTGGTGAACATGCGGAGATTTGGGAGAGTGGTGGCACTCAGAGAGAGCATGGAAGCTCTGTGCCCTTTCCTCACACCTTGCCCTCTGCATCTCTTCCATCACGCTGTTCCTGAATTATATCCTCTTCTAACAAACTGGTGATCTAATAAGTAAACTGTTTCTCTGAGTTCTGTGAGCCACTCTAGCAAATTAATCAAATCCAAGGAGAGGGTTGTTGGAATCTCCAATTTATTGCCAGTCAGTCAGAAGCACAGGTGACAACCTGGACTTGTAATTGGAGTCTGGAGTGGATGTGTGTAGGGGAAACAGCCTTATGGGAACGAGCCCTTTCCCAGTGGGATCTATCTCAGATGTCAGAATCGAGGTGAATTATAGGACACCCAGCTGGTGTCTCAGAATTGCTTGGTGGTGCGGGGGAAACCCCCATACTCTGTAACTGGCCATGAGCATCATTACATGGTTCAAAGGAAGGAAAGGGTAAATGTTTCTGGAGACTCCTCAAACCCTTTTATTTCTATTCTATGAAACAGAGAAGGCATTAGTATCCCCAGTGGATAAATGAGGAGACAGGCAGAGGGCTGACACAAATGAGAGAAACCGAGGTAATTAGAAAGTCTGTGGTGTGTTCAGAGCAAGTTACCCAGCAGCCCTGGGGCTCGTGGAGTGTCTGTAAGTTGTGACATGACCAACAGCGATCAAAGAAGCAAAGTTGTTTGGGTCAAACAGATTTGGTGAGTATCCCCCGAGAACCATTATTCCTACCCAACTTAGTATTAGGAAGCCTGGATGTTTCTGCAGAAGATGGTAATGTTGGTTGAGATTTCCGTGGGGTGCAGGTGTGAGGTGTGTAGGGGTTCTGACCGCACCCCCGCCATAGTGTCCCTGTCAACCTCCACATCACACAGCAGCAAGCGAGTTGCCAAATGTCCTTCTGACCTGAACTAGAAGTCAGGACCCCCAGAAAACTCAGCCACCAGATCAACTCTTTCTATTAATATGACTAGACAGCCGCTGCAAGCCTGGGATTTATTCTGGTAAATCCCGGTCTCGGGAGGGCCCCGCTCAATTTGTGCAGAAACTCTACCAACAGCGGAGGGTTGATTTAGTGTCAGAAAAGTGTGTTTGAAACAAGTGCATTTTCCTTTACGAGTCTTTTAACATCAGGAGAGAAATACAGCTGATTGCAATTGATTTGTATACGTGGCTCTTTCTGTGAAGTGTCACAGTGAGTTTTATAGGAAGATGGAAACAAAGGAGGAGAAGGGAGAAAATAGCTTCTGGAAGATGCAGGACAGAGGGCACAAGAAATCGCATCATACAGAACACGGTTGTCTCTCCGGGTTGACACACTTGGATCCCAGCTCACTTGCGGTGTGACCCTGCCATCTCGAAGCCTCGGTTGCCACATCCGAGAAAGGGGGATAAGGACAGTATCTCCGTCACAGGCTGTGGGCAAGGTTAAATCAGTTTGTGCAACTGAAGGGCTGGTCACAGTGCCTGCCAGATTGTTGGTGCTCAATAAGGGATAACGAAAAGCAAAAGCACATGAGTTGTGAATTCATGAATTCAAGGCCCAGAAAGGTCTTTCCGGAAGTCAGCTGTCAATCTCTTCCACTCCCCTGGGACCGAATCTTTCAAAATTGTGAAAATGGGGCTCCAGGCTTTCTGTCCTCCAACCCTCAGCCCCAGTTGCTTTTGTTTTCCTCCTGTTCATCTCCCTCCCTAAAAGCTACTTCCAGGGAGGAGCCTTCTAAGAGCCCATCATACTAGAACACAGCAGTGCAATCAGCATTTAGCATGTGTCCCACACGGGAGCGCCTTAGAGCTCTTTATAGTTTTAAAAACACTTACACCCACATTGCTTCATTTAATCATCTCAACAACTCCACGCGTCATATAAGGCAGGCGTTATTTATTCCTACAGTGAAACAAAATAGAGGCATAGAAGAGTTAAGTAATTGTTCAAAATTCATATTTTTGTTTCACAAATATAGTTTGAGGTATGCGTAAATGATCCCGTAAAAATCACACAATTAATAAAGTAAGGATCTGGGACTTGATTTTGTGTTTTCTAACTCCAAGTTTTGGTGTATTTTCAAAGAAAAGACTAATTGGGGAATTTCAGCCTAAGTCAACAAATTGAGGAGTGGGAGTACGTTGGGAGTGAGGGGCTGGTCCACTGCCTCTGCTTTAACATTTCTACAGGAGCCAA
This sequence comes from Stenella coeruleoalba, assembly GCF_951394435.1. Lineage (NCBI taxonomy): Eukaryota > Metazoa > Chordata > Mammalia > Artiodactyla > Delphinidae > Stenella > Stenella coeruleoalba. The sequence goes on from NC_137167.1 coordinate 7,596,786, forward strand.
GTTGTCTGCGGGGAAGGTCCATCTTTGCCCAAGACATATACCACCAATAGCAAAAGTTTCAACTTTCTCTTGGTATTAAGCTTTCTGAGTGTGTCTGTATATATATTCCTTCGTTGTCTCTTCCACTTGGATGCCTGTATTAGTGATCTTCTGCTGCATAACAAGTAACCCCAAAGCATAACAGCTTAAAACGTATTTCTCATCTCTCAGTTTCTGTGGGTCAGGAAGCCCAGCATCACCGAGCTGGGCCCTCTGCTTTTTGGTCTCTCATAAGGCACTGCTCAAAGGTCGGCTGGGACCGCAGGCATCTTAAAGCTCAGCTGGGGGTGCATCTACTCCCAAGCTCACCAAGTGGCTGTTGGCAGGACTCAGCTCCTTGGCGTGAGTGAGACAACTCACAGCCTTCCTGTGGCTAGTCTCTGAAGTAAAATACCATCATGTTTGCTGTGTCCTATTCATTGGAAGCAGGTCAATAGGTCCAGTCCACACTCAAGGGGAAGAGAGCTTGCGAGGATGTGCATCCCAGGAGGTGGGGACTGTTGGGGCCACCCTGGATGTCTGCTGACTACCATACCTTTGTAGGGAAGCCTTCAGCACCAGATCCAACCCCTACGACTCCATTTGCTCCTTTCTATTTTGAAGTTGGTAAATATCTCTTAAAACTTTGTGGCAGCCGTTGTGAGAGTGTTATGCTGAGTCAGACCCTTAGCCAACTGACTCTATAATGGAACGAACAGAATTAAACGGAAGCAGCTCATCACCGATGCCTAAAGATTGGTTGGAGTGAATGAGATTAAGCACACTTCAGCATTGGGCAAGTCCTCGCTTCTTTTTTCTTTTCTTTACTCAAGTGGTTTGCATGATGTACCAAAAAGTACAGGAGACACTCTTCCAAAACCATGCTAGGGAATCTCTTGTCCCCGTGCTACTGCCCCCTGCAAAGGTAGGTCAGGTCAGAATCCAGGAGCACGGATGTTGCTGGCCGCTCTGCAGGGCCCAGGTGGTGGTCAAGGTGGACAGAGAAGTTGTCTGCTGGTCCGCCTGGTCCTGCAGATATGCCTGTGGGGGCAGCTATGGGCCACCTTGAAACAGTAGCCTACTGTTCCCCAGGAATGTCGGGTTCCACATGCACAGAGCCATGTCATCATTCTGGTGAGTTTGGTTTATTTTCATTCATTGAGTCGCTTCTCCCAGCTGCTTGTTTTACGAGGAGTTAGCTTCATTAGTGCTACCAAGCCCACATGCTGGTTTCATGCACACCAGTCTTGGGTTGACGTTGACTCTTTCCCCAAGGTACTGGGCACTGCAGTGAACATATATGGCCCTGGCATTGGAGGTTGAGTCATGGCATGGATAGCCCAGCAGGGGACCAGGAAGTTCAGTAACCCTTTATCTGGGTCACAGTCACTCCCTTATTTAAAAGCCATGGATGGCTCCCTGTTTGTCGCAGGGAATGCCAAGCTTGTCGGCAGGGACAGAAGCCCTTCACTGGGTAGCCCCCTCTGCCTCCCCAGGGACCTCTCCGGCGGCCTGTCTCAACCTCCCGTCCACAGACAGCGAGACACCTACACCACGTTCAGTTTCTGTTTCTTTGTCCATGCTTTTCCCTCCCTTTGGAATGAATGCCCTCCCGCCCTGAGATCCTCTGCCCCTCTCTGCCTAGCGGTCCCCTACCCACCTTCCAAGGCCCAGCTCAAATGCCAGCTGTCCTTTGTAAATTTCCCAGGACCTTTGCTTTGGGCTGGAACTCGTGGGTCTATAGCAGCCGCCCTCAGCACCCCACCCACGTGCCCTTGTCATTTACCATGTTGGACACACCAGCCTGACTTCCATCTTCCAGCACCCCCAACTCTCTTTCGGAGGCGTTCTCTGTCTGCCACCTCTGCCCACGTTCAGTGCGGGCTGGAAAGGTCTGGGGTTATGTCCCCAGAGCAACCTCTGCCAATAACTGATGGAGTCGGTAGATAAACACACCGGCTCCCTCACCCCTTGGGCAGGACGCTTCTGTGGCTTGTATTTGATAGGCACTCCTGGGGTTCTCTACTTGCCCACAGTACTAACTGGTTGATAACATACCTCTCATTTTCCCACTCCCCATAAGTGTTTTCCCTGTTCGGTCCCCCCAGATCAGGTACTTGTATTTGAATCTTTGCTCAGGGTCTGCTTTTGGGGGACGCCGCTAAGACAGACCCCCTGATCTGACCTCCCCGAGGACCGAAACTGTGCCTTGTCCCTGACTGCACGCCCCCATGCCTAGCGCAGTGCCTGGTACACATCGGGGGCTCATATTTTTGTTGAGTTGATTATTTTATACTCGTTTTCCTACTTTAAAATTTTTCTGTGTTCGTGGAGCTGGTAGAGCTTAGATTTTCTTGCATCCAAGAATGAAGTGCTCCGCCAGACCATCCCGACCTCACTGCCCACTGCGGGCTCTGCCCCTCTCATGGCCCTTTGTGGCAAGAAGTTTGCCCAGAGTCTTACACGGCCAGGTGACAAGAGCACCCCTGTGATGTCCACCCTGGACGAGACTGTGAGCCTGCATTTTGCATTTTGTGTGGTTGCATTGGTCCCCATCTGGTACAGACAGCATCTGATCTCATCTCCTTTATCCTGACTCTCTTGTTACAAATGAGACATTGAGAGAAGAGTGAATGAGCTATTGGAAATAAAATCCCACCCTGCAGAGGGCTGAAGTCCCAGGGAAAGAAGCAGGACATATCTGCAGCGCCACTGTGGGGATACCTCAGACGTCTGCCGAGCTATTCCCACACGTGCTCACTGGTCAAATTTGGGACTTGGACCAGAATTTCTCCCCCCACCTGAGAGCAGAGTGTTAAGCAAGGAAGGGTCGGGGACTGACTCACTGGGAGGCTGGGTGAGGTTCTCAGCTGAGAGCCTTTACCGTGACATTACTCTGTGATGACTTTGTTCGGTATTTGTCTATTATGACTTCACTTTATTTTCAGGGTGAGATAGGAAAAGAGACCAGGAAGTGGCTCACCAGGCGGGGTGTCATACTCCTTTGTGTCAAGTGCACCTTTACCAAGGGAAACCCTGACCACAGTGCAAGGTGTGTTCTGGGGCAGGTTGCTGAGCTTCTCAATCAAGAGACAATTGTCCGAGGTTGGCGAGTAGGCTGGGCGCCTTGTCCACTAGAGCGTCCCCCTCTGGTCCAGCCTGATTGGTCGGAGCCCCACTTGTCTCTGGGCTGGGAGTGTTTCTGATATGCCAGTAACGTGACAACCAGACTCCTTTCTTTCCTCCCCTTGGTCCCAGTGAGGTCAACTTCTGTGGGCTTTTCACTTGGGAGAAGTTCCACTGGGTCATCCACTGAAAGGAGATCCTCGATCCAGAGGAGGGTTTTTCCAACAGCAGGTCCTTAATGAATTGTTAGGGCCTCAGGTACAGCGTGGGGACATTGCGGATATGACGTTGCCCGTAGTCTTTTCTGGAGGACTGTGCTTTGTTCTCAGATATGTCTTCTATACTCTGTTTATGAGAATTAAGATAGCTCCCTTTATGGATGGAAATAATGGAAGGTTTTTGTGTAATAGCCTTATTTGGCCAAATACGAAGTTAGCAACCCAGTCATTTCTAAATATGCTTTTAATAGGTCTGTAATATACAAAGACAGGGAACTGGTTCCTAGGACCAGGTTAAGTACCTGAGGAGTCATCATCTAAGCCTGATTTTTGACTTTCTGTGGAGAAGTACACGTTGCCACACATGCCTGACTTTCCTTATCTGCAAGATGGGGGCAGAGATGAGGCCATCTAGCTCTACATAGACCAACTGAGAAAAGGGATTAAAAAAGAAAATCCCATGGGAATTTGTGTGGGAGGCTGAAAAATGGCCTCCGAAAGGCATCCACTTTCTAATCCCTGAACCTGTGACAGTGACCTTATTTGGAAAAATGGGGGGGGGGGCTTTGCAGATGTGATTAAGTTAATGATCTTGAGATGGGGAGACTGTCCTGCATTATCCAGGTGGGTTCTGAGGGAAATCACGTGCATTCTTATACATGGGGGGGGCAGAATGAGGTTTCACACACAGAGCGGGAGATGTGGGAACAGAGTAGAGGTAGAGATACTGGCCTTGAAGATTAGAGTGATGTGGTCACAAGTCAAGGGATGGCAGGGCCACCAGAAGCTGGAAAAGGCAAAGCATGGATTCTCCTGAGAACCTCTGGAGGGAGCACGGCCCTACTGTCATCTGGATCTCAGCCTGGTGATACCCATTTTGGACGTCTGAGCTCCAGAATTATGAGAGAATCAATTTATGTTTTAAGCTACCATATTTGTGGTGATTTCTTACAGCCACCACAGGAAATGAATCGAGGAATCCAAACTGTAAGTTCCTTTAGGTTACAGACGAATCCTATATTTCTCTCATCTTCCCGACAGTGTCTCGTTCTTACCTTGGATGTACTGTAGCTGCCCGTGTCTGTAGATGGAGCTGTCCTGGCACCTTTCTGCTATTAAATGGCAAACCCTCTGAGTCTTCTCTTTTTTAGGGCCTGTAGATGTTCCCTGTTAAGCAGCGTCACTGGGTACTCCTACCTATGGCTCTTTTCTCAACTTCATCTCTGGAAGCATGAGACTGTCTTCTTGACATAACACAGAGAGAGATGTTCTTTCCAAGACACCATTTTGGACTTGAAGGAAGCATATTTTGAAGCAAACAGTGGGCTGAGAAATGGGAGTCCAGGCCACGCCCCTCTTCTAAACAGTGCTGTGACAGCATACATTTGCTCGGCTCAGGTCCCTTCGGAGTAAGCATTTGTTTCCTGGTTTGCTTCACATCCTGATAAGTGGCTGTTATGGGTTGAATCGGTTGTCTGCAAATCCACGTGTTGAGGTCCTAATCCCCAGTACCTCAGAATGCAACCGTATTTGGAAAGAGGGTCTTTGAAGTTGTAATTAGTTAAGATGAGTTCACTGGGGTGGGCACTAACCCCAGATGACTGTGTCCTTCTGAAAAGGGGAAATTTGGATGAAGACACACACCCACACCCACACACACACACACTTCCGCATATGGAGAAAGTCCTATGAACATGAAGGCAGAGATGGGAGAGATCTGTCTACAATTCCAGGAGGACCAGAGAGTGCCAGCAAACGGCTGGAAACTAGGGGAGGGGCACAGCACAAATCTTCCCTGGCAGCCCTCAGAAGGAATCAACCCTGCCGGCACCTTGACCTTGGACTCTGGCCTCCAGGATGGGGACACAATAAATTTTGCTGTTTAAGCCAGCTTGTGGGACTTTGTTATAGCAGCCTGAGCAAATGAATACAGTAACAGTAACCTGTGCATTATGTGTCTGGTCTAAATCTTGTAGCGAGCAGCTAAATGGGGGGAGGGGCGGTGAGGAGAGAGAGAGCGAGCAAGCAACTGCACAAGGCGGGAGTCGCTTTAGAAGTGGGGCCTTGGGCTTCCCTGGTGGCGCAGTGGTTGGGGGTCAGCCTGCCGATGCAGGGGACACGGGTTCGTGCCCCGGTCCGGGGGGATCCCACATGCCGCGGAGTGGCTGGGCCCGTGAGCCACGGCCGCTGAGCCTGCGCGTCCGCAGCCTGTGCTCCACAACGGGAGGGGCCACAGCAGTGAGAGGCCCACGTAACGCAAAAAAAAAAAAAAAAAAAAGAAGTGGGGCCTTGATGTCTGAGCAGGAATTCTTTTACACCCAGCAATTTGTCTGGTGCCCGTGATAAGAGGACGGGTGAAGTCTCCAAGCCCCCCTTCCTGTCCTAATCCCTCCCCAGGGATCCAACCTCTCCCTCTACATGGGGTCAGCGAAAGAAAGTAAAGTTTCAATCGTGCCTTTCAAGTTGCCCTAAGCCCCTCCTTAGCCTCCTGCTCCCCCCTGTTTCCAAGTGCCCAGCCTTGTCAGAAGACAGGGCACCATCTGGTTAGTCCTTGTTTACTGCACACCCTGCCACTTTGAGCTTATTAATCATATTTACCCAAGTATCTTAATTACTCCCTGTCTAGCAACTTGCTTTGCACTCAGCTGCTGACCCCTTTTTTTTTATTCCTTTCTATCATTAATCATAGGAGCAGCGTGGGTACAGGAATTCCTGCAGCTTGGATTTCACTGGCACCGTTACCACTCCCAGAGAGGGGCGGCTGGAGGTCACGGCTGGTTCCTGACAAACTTCCTAATTAATCTGCTGAAGATCAGAGAAGGGCTAATAGGGGCTGAAGACTGTGCGCAGGCCCCCCCCCCGCCCTTTCCCTGCGTGCATGTGTGTGCGTGTGTGCACACGTGTGGTGCAGAGCTTGGCAAGAGAGGAATGGCCTCGGCCAGCCATTCAGCACAATAGCACTCCTGCTGCTGCCACCTACCTTCCCTGTTTTGGGAGAAGGAATTTTCTCCTCTTGCTTGGAAGTTTAAAAGACTCACCCACCCTCTTCTTCTCCCGGATGCAACGGTGAACAAAATACCTTCCAGCCAACGTGCCTTTGGAACCAGAATTTTGATATTTGGGTTCGTGCAGGCAGGAGTTGTCACGTAGGTGGATTCAAGTGCTTCCCTGTGGACCCACAGATCCTTGGCATCTCAGGCACTAATGATACTCCAAGCTGCAGGATGCTACACGACGGCCAGGCGTGGTACAGGGTCTGCAGAAACACCCTGCTCAACCTCGTTTCTCAGCCGACAACCTTGCAGACGGACCTTGCACAGGAAGAATGCAAAACAGAGGACAGCTGAGCAGGAGAAGGACATCATTTCTGGTCCATCTCCCCCATGCCCCTCCCGGGGTCCCACTCCCCGATGCTCTGGGACCTCCTAGGTCTGCCCCTCCCGGGCTCCCGCTCCCCGATGCTCTGGGACCTCCTAGGTCTGCCTCCTGCTACGTGTGCCCCTTCCTTTTCCTCTGGTGGAAGGCAGGGATCAAGAACAAGGGCTGTGCCTGCTTTCTTCCTGCCGACGTGTCTCAGGCCGAGACACTCCATTAAGGAGCATAATTTGTTGGTCCAGGCGCTCCTCGCGTTTCGGCACCGAGTGGCATCACTTTCTTTATGACCTCGTAAAGTCACAGCCGAGAGGCCGATTTGGAAAACAAACTGCCTCAGGTTGACAGATAATTAGATACGGGGGACATATTATACGCCTTTGCATATAAATGTGCTCCGAGGCGGGTTGGTTCATCCGAAGTTGAGGTTAAAGGCACGCCAGGTACTCCTGACACATCAGGATATATATTTTCATACAGTCTCGGGTGCTGTGCTGGTTTTATAGCCCTTTCATCCCAGTGCTGACGGATGGGGTGTGAGCACAAGTCAACCTGGAAGAAAGGCACAGCTCTCTTACCTGTGAGCCTCCTGGAGTTTTGTCTTCCATCCCCCCAGACCCCCCACCTCTCCTCGTCTCTGGAGAAGGGGCTGCTCTTTGGGCTTGGATTCTGCAACACATGACAAATGGCCGGAGTAGGAAGGGCCAGGATCCATTTCTCTTCCCCCATTTTTTTGCATTCTAATAGGCTCGATTAATGACAGCTATAACATAGGGGCCTTTCAAGACTGGGACAGATCCTGGTGGAATTCCATCTGGGGGCAAGGAGAGAGATGGAAGTAGATATTGTCCAGAAGGTTCTGTGGACTGCGGGTGTTGTTGGTAGGCAGCTGCAGCTGCCCGGGATGGCGGCCTGGCCGTGTCATGAATGCTGGCCTCGTGGAAACTCCCCCTTGCCCCGCAATCTACCCTGGGGGAGCAGAGACTGAGTACTGAGAAAACCAGACTGGAGGATGAGTCTTCATTTCCCCCTTCGGCTTCAGAAGGCTCAGGGCTGGGAGTTCCAGCTAAATCCATCCCCACGAAAATGTAAAGAGCTTAGTTTAGTGCCCTTGGGAGTAATTTCTATTTAAAAGTGGCATTAGAGCTGGTGCATAAAAGAACGGCTTAGCGGGTAGTCATCTTCCATTCGGGTGAGTCGCTTAATCTCTTTGAGTCTGTTTTTGTTCATCTTAAAATGGGAATAAAAAGCGGCACTCACCTTATCACTCTGAGAAGATTAATGCAGATAAAACAGGTAGCCGAGAGCTTCATATATAGTATTTCCTACATGTTACCTATTTTTAGTAATGGTGATTAGCAGAGCTAATCATAATAAAACTGATCATAGAAGATTCAAGAAGGGAACACCTCTACCCAGAGGGAGGGGGTGGTCTTCTGGGGCCGCCTCACTGCAGTGTGGTGGAGGTGGCCGCCAAGTGGTGGGCTGGAAAGAGCCTGAGTCCTGGGAGGTCTGGCCCTGATTAGCAGTGTAATCTCGGGCATTTCACTCCCTCCCTCCCAGTCTCAGTTTCCTCATCCTTAAAGTGAGGGGCCCTCTCCGTCTGGGTGGCCTGGGCCCGCGGTCTGACCCATGACCCCCACGGGCCTCTCCTCTCCTCTGCCAGGCCTCTGGGCCACCCTGCTGTCAACTTTGCTTCCGGACCAAGCCTGTGTTATTTTCCAGACCAAACTGGAGTGCTGCGGGGGCCTATTAAGAAGACTTTGGGGAGGTGGTTGAACAAGTCTCAGCTTGGAATTAACCTTCTGCCTGAAATCTTGCCATCGAAAAGGAGAAAAGGAGAGAGAGAGAGAGAGAAACAGAGAGAGAAAGAGCAAGGAAGGGAAGGATGATAAACCCCATAGGCCAACCCTAAACCCTGTTGCTGGAGATGATGTAAATAGAGTGGCTGTCACTGTGATGAATTAAATCCTCCATTAATTAGGATGCATTGATTTAAGGGTTGTCCAAGCAGAGCGTCCTTCTCCCCTTCCTGGCAAATTACAGCAGAGGGAGGGCGCAGGAGAGGGCGCGCTTTCTCTGTTTCTTACCGGACTGCTGCTTTCACTTCCGGGCCTCAGGAACCATCCCAGGACCTGGTAGGTCACCCCAGTTTTCTCCACGTGCCTTTCTTTTTTTCAGCGGGATCTAGGCAGTGGGCTACACAGCCGCTCTCTGGAGGAAGGACTACATTTGAACCCTACCACCTGCTGGAGTGTTGTCCCACAAGGTGGTCCGTTGACTTGAAAGGGGAAGGGAGAACGTTTGAGGTTGGATGGAAGGATGCGTGTGTTGATCTCTGGGCCTGAGAGGCAGTGATTCCGGAGAGACTACGTCAGCAATGGCTGAGAATCAGCTTGGCGGCCACTCCCGGCTCTGGGTTGACCTGATGTCAGATGGACTCTTCCTGTTGCTCTGCGAGGTCATTAAAATCCCAGGAGGAGAACAAGTGAGGGCTCCTGTCTTGCTGTGTGGACAGCCCTCCCTCTGGAGCTGCAGGCTTCTGCAGCCGTGGCGGAGCTGACTGGTTGAAAGACATCCTTGTCCATCCCTCCCTGGACCTCGGGCCAAGTCGCTTTTGGTCCCAGGGCTTTGAGGCTCCAGCTGCCTGCTCTGGATTCCATTTCCAAGAAGATGAAGATATATTGTTCACAAGGACCTGGAAAGCCTGAGTCTGGATTGAGTATTCCCTGAGTAACAGTAGTTCAGCGTTTTATAATACTCGCTTAACAAGTGAAGATGATTCAGAGAGGCAAGACACGATAAAGCCATGATGTGTTTTCTCATCACCACTGCAACCTCCGTGTGTGTTGCTGATTGTGTGCAAGGATCCTGGTGCTTCTTGTGAAGTTAAATAAGAAGTGAGCTTGTTAGCCAAGTTAGGACTGGGAAGCAGAATGTGACCCCTTATGGAAAACCCCCTAACCCTGACCTAGGGAACCTTGAACAAAGTGATTCTTCTTCACTTTACTCCTTCACTCCCAAGGGTCCCATTACTCAGGCAAAAGGAGTGTTTCCACTCTCAGAGAGGGTTGCCTTATAAACAGATGGAACGGGGGCTGTAAGAGGTCTCTTAGACTGAGTCTTTCGTCTCAAGGCTCCAGCTAAAACTCCCGGCATGACTAAGAGAGGGAAGCTCTCACAGACACCCCCTCCCTTTAAAAAACATTTTTTTAAATTGAAGTATAGTTGATTTACAATGTTGTGTTAATTTCTGCTGTATAGCAAAGTGACTCATTTATATACACATATACATTCTTTTTCATATTCTTTTCCATTATGGTTTATTACAGGATATTGAATATATTTCCCTGGATATTAGGACCTTGTTGTTTATCCATTCTATATACAATAGTTTGCATCTGCTAATCCCAAACTCGGAATCCTCCTCACCCCCTCCCCACCTCCCCCTTGGCAACCACAAGTCTGTTCTCTATGTCTGTGAGTCTGTTTCTGTTTCGTAAATAAGTTCATTTAAGTCATATTTTAGATTCCACATATAAGTGATATCATATGGTATTTGTCTTTCTCTTGCTGACTTACTTCGCTTAGTACGATCATCTCTAGGTCCATCCATGTTGCTGCAAATAGCATCATTCTTTTTCATGGCTGAGTAATATTCCATTGTATATATGTACCACATCTTCTTTATCCATTCATCTGTCGATAGACAGTTAGGTTGTTTCCATGTCTTGGCTATTGTAAATAGTGCTGCTATGAACATGGGGCAGACATCTCCTCCCTTGATTCACCAAAGTCCCGTATGCAAACATATGCACACATCCCAGTACCAACAGGGAAAGCATCCTTCTGGAGTTGCCCCAGGGTCGAGTGTGGCAAGAGTTTCCTCAGTCTGGGGAAGAAGGATCAACTCATAAACATGGGGCTGTGCCCTGAGTGTGTTCAGAATCGCAGACCCCCAACTCTGACCCTGCTGAGGGGCTCAGCTGCATCTCTGCCCTGCCCCTCAGATGTCATGTTGCCCTCGCTGCCAAGGCAGAATGCCTGCCTGGTTCATCCGGTCCCAGCCCAGAACCCTTCTGTCCCTACTCCTGTCCTCTGTAAGTGGATCTAGTGTAGCCATTGTGCTGAGGTTCCCACCCCTGGAGAAATTGTCCTCTTTCTTCTCCCTTTGTTTCCTTGCCAAGGGGATCTGCAGGGTAGAGGTGACATTTTTCTTAGCAGATTGGGTGAGCCGGAGGGATGAAGTGGAGAGAGGGAGGAGAGGGGATGGGATGGGAGGAGGGAGCAAGAAAAAAAAATAGGAAAAGGATAACAGGAAATGAAGCTGAGGAGTACGAGGGAGATTCGCAAGGGACGGAGGCAGGGAGAGAGAAGAGGAAGATTCGGAGAAAACACACAAAGAAGAATCCCCAAAGAGGACGTGAGCATGTGGGCAGGAGGTAGAGAAGAAACAGGAGACAGGAGTGGAGGGAAAGGAGATGGGAAACTGGGAGAAGGAAGAGAAGAGAGAAGCATCAGGGAGGGGCCAGGAAAAGAAAGGGAGAAGGAGGGGAGAGGCTGGGGACGGAGGGAGGGGAGAGGCTGGGGATGGAGGGGGGGAGAGAGCAGGCACTGGGTAGGGGGAGAGAGGGGAGACAGAAAGTGCTGTGCTGGGTGGATTATTGTGTGTTTGTCATCTGGAATGGTATAAGCTGTAGGTACAGCACCTCCTGCCCATGATTTATGGTCCTGTCGGGCAGGGAGCGCGCTTTGTCTGCTGTAGCGTGGAGGATGAATGCATTGCTGTCATCCCGGCCTGGCCAGCCTTTCTCTCTCGCTGCTCCGAACGCTCGCTCCCCATTTCACGCCAGTGAACATAAACAATCTTTTGTAAACCTGACAGTCACACTTGCTTCTTTGGAAACATAAAGCAGAAATGTATGACTCGGCTTTCATTACCCAATTTCCTACGCTATATAAAAACACTCAGGAAAGACATGTAAGTGGTCACAAAACCTGGGAAATTGGAAGTGTCCTGGAGGGAAAAAAAATAGCTGGAGGTGGAGGGGGGGAGTCTGGCTGGGAAGGAGCTGGTGAGGAGAGTGATGATGTGTCTCACCCTTCACATCCTTCCCAGAAAACACTGTCTGATAAACTGGGCCATCCAGACACATAATTATATTAAATTTCTGAATAATCGACATTTCCTGCCTGAAGTGTTGCTTCCCCCCCACCCCCAAGTCCTTTGAACCCAGAGTGCAGTAATGAAACAGTCTTGAGATCAAATCTGGCTGATAATGTTGCTTTGTTTTTTTTCTCCTCTTTCTGCTTTACGTTTTTCTTCCCTACTAGCCATTCGGCAAATTCCGCCAAGTCAGAAGTGTAACTTATTTGGAGAGAGCTATTGGGGGCTGATTGTGGTGATTCCGCAGCTGGAGCATCTCGGCTGGGAAGGGAAATCCATCCCTGACACGTGGAGCCTTACCAGGGCCACAGCAGGTAAAGGGCGCCAGTCAGGCTGGAGGGCCTGGGGGGGCGGGGGAGGCTCCAAGATACACTGAGGTTGAGATCTGGTCTGGAAGCCACCGATGGCCACCTTCCCAGGCCTCTCTGCAGAGACAGAACACTCCTCTTCCTGCCTTCAGTTATGTCCAGTTGTAGCCTCGCAGCCAGAAGAAGGGAGGGAGGCTCAGAGGTGCTCTGGTTACTTCCATTGTGCTGGGGTTTTGACCTGGAAGGTCTGGGCCAACAGTTACCGGTGAGGTCACTCCAGCATCACTGCAGGCCCATGAGGTTCCCGACTTTGTGGATCTGGGAGTTGAGAGCTATTTGTGAATTCTTGTAATCACTTTCCCCTCCAGATTCTTTAAGGTCAAAATCTTTGAGAGGCATTTAGTGAGTTGCTTTAGTTTGGGTGTTTGCTTTTGAATAGAAAAGGACCTTTGCAGCATCCGCTGGAGAGCTGACCTTGAACTACATTGCAGCTGGACAACTTCATTGCCCCAGAGACCTGGGGAAGTCACTCTGCTTCCTCAAGCCTCAGCTTTTCCAGAAAGAGAGACATCCTGTCTACACACCAAACGCACACACAGACATACACACACACGTATACAAACATATACACAAATATTAGAACACAGGTTCAAGGATTGGAAAACTACAAATTCCAAAGAGTTTTTGAATACCTACTACATGTCCAGCACTATGCTAGGTCCTATGAAGTGAGTGCCCTCAAAATGCTTTTTGTTTAATTGGAAAGTTTCCAATATACTGATACCTACAGGGAAGGACCCCCTTTCGACACGAGTGTTGCATGCCTTTCTCTACTCTCTCTCCAACCCTATCCATGCCCAAGTTTGATTCATTCTTCTTTCAAGGTCATACTCTCCTTGGACTCCTCCACACAAGAAACTCTTGCCCTCTCTAACCCATGGGGAGTGGTCTGTTCCCCCTGAATGTCCAGAAATTATTGTGTGTTCCTCTTTGGTGGTAATTCATCATATGCTGTCTTGTCCCAGTTGTCACATTGCTTTCAAGTCTTCATGTGTAATATCTTGAAGGGTTGAGATTTTAATCATGTCTCATTGCTCTGAGTATCCCCCTAGCAGTCAATGTAGGGATTTGCTATATAACACACCCAAACTTTTGGAAAACACACATCTCGAGACTTTTTCAGATTCTCCAATGTATAAAGGCATGTCTGTGCCAGATTTCTGACTGTTTTCCTAACAACATGTCTATAAGGAGTTGTCTTTCATTTAAGAATATGTTACAATTTAAACATCTTTTGAACTCATTCAATGGTCATTTATTCTTTGCAAGGAAACATAGTTTTGTTATTTCAAAAGAATTATAGTGTGCATGGTGAGTGTTAAGATTAGGAACACAGCATGGAGTTTTTTTTTTTTTTTTGGCATTACGCGGGCCTCTCACCGCTGTTGCCTCTCCCGTTGCGGAGCACAGGCTCCGGACGTGCAGGCTCAGCGACCATGGCTCACGGGCCCAGCCGCTCCACAGCATGTGGGATCTTCCCAGACCGGGGCACGAACCTGTGTCCCCTGCATCGGCAGGCAGACTCTCAACCACTGCACCACCAGGGAAGCCCCAGCATGGAGATTTGGGTGCTGGGGGCAGTGGTTTGGTTTACACACTGGCTGAATCGCTCCCTCCTGCTACTAACCTCTCAACATCGTGATTCTCATTTGTACCTCAATAAATTGTTTTTTCTGTTTATGGGACTTTGGGTTAATCCACAAATCGAGAAATACCACTAAGGAAAAATCTACCAAGCATCTGTATAGTTGGTGCCAAAATCTGTTGATTATTTGGAAACTAAGTGCATCTTAATGTCCCATGAACCCTTGCTCACTCCTTTCTCCCACCCAGGGGTCCTCAGGCTTTCTTACCTGTCATTGAAGGAGGCAGCACAGTGCCGTGAAAACACTCAGGCTTTGACTCCAGACCTGGTTTCAATCCTGGTTCCACCACTTCACTAGCTATGTTGTCTAAGGCAAATAACTTCTCCAAAGCTCGGTTTCCTCATCCGTAACATGGGCAAGGTAATAACTCACCCAGTGGAGCTGCTGTGAGGATTAAATCTACAATGACTACCACGTAGTAGGTGATTAATCAGCATTAATTCCTTTTCTCTCTCCATCATCCACTACAAATATATCCCCTTCATTTCGTGGCATTCAAAGTACAGAGGTTCCAAAAACCTCACTGCTGTCAGCGCTTAGGGAGGAAGTACACAGGCAGCTGGCTGAGCACTCCCAACCGCGATATATAGACTCCGATGCAGACTTGGAATTCTTCAGGCCTCCAGAGGAGCCCTTCCTCTGTTATTGTTAGGCATTTGCATTGGACAAACAAAGTGAGCACAATGAGATGAATTTAATACCTGCCAGGTGGCAGAACAAATGTCGTTGATCTTGGTGATAATATATAAAAAGCAGGGAAGTAGATCTAGTTTGGTCCTACGGCAATTTATAATCCTTTTGCCTCACTAGGTAATTTTCAATAGGAAAGACGTTCTTTTGCCCGCTGGGGGTGTGGGAGGAGGCACGTACTTATACAAGCCGCCCAAGCCACGTGATCAGGGTCGAGCCTCAGAGCCGGGGCTTCTCACATGCCCAGGAATCAGAGGAGTCAAAAGCAAAGTGGTCGCAACACACCAACAGTACAAAACTAAACAGCATTATAAGCTACTCCCCCCTCAGGAAATACTAACAACAACAACGACAAAAAGACTGCACGAGGTTAAAATAATTACAAGTAGGAACTTTTTAAAAAAGAATCGTTAAATTTAGAACCACCTTTCACATTATTCATTCACTGAACCAATGATTTATTGGACTTATAAAATATGCTGTGTACTGGAAACTTGGATTTCAGGTTTGTCTCTAGCTGCACATATTAAAGGGTAAAAAAAAAAGAATTAAAAAAAAAAAGCAGAGAGAGGAGGTGGGAACACAGTTGGACTTCACATTAGGAACATCCAATATACGGAAATCATAGGTCCCCTCTCACCTCTAAACCACCCCCCATAGAAATAAAATAAAGGGATATTAATTATTTATAGAGCAGAAGAAGAACTGCCTCCCTTTAATGATTGTTAGAAGTAGTCCTCTTCCTGAGTGGGTATACGGAATAATTTACACTCAACTGAATAGGTGTTTTCCTCTTATAGGAGAATCTAGGGAGACAGAAAGGTGACATCAGAATGTGATGTTTTATGATGATGGGTCTCATTCTCAACTACCAAAAATAGAGGGCGTTTGTTCTGAGGAAGTTTTAGGTGGTAATAACACCAGCCTGTTTTAACAGCTTGGTGGCCTGGGTCCTCTTTAACATCTGTCCGGGGGATTGGAAAAGAGATTTGTGTAGGTATCTCGGCCGCACTTGTGATTTCCTGAAGTTGACGGGGCTTTGGAAGAGTCCCTTGTGGGTTCAATGCTTGGTATAGGAAGGCCCAGGTCAACAACCCCAGGAGAGTCAAGCTTCTTTTTCTCATGAGAACAGAAGTGGAAGCTACTGGCTGGTGTCAGCAAACCACCACAATGCTTGGTCTTTGGTTCTAATCTTGTTTAGAATGTTGTGGGATCTCATCTTCTATGTTAATTATCTACTGCTGGGTAAGACATCACCCCAAAGCTTAGTGGTTATCATCTCACGGTCTCTGCGGAACAGGAATTTAGAAATAGGTTATGTGGGTGGTTTGGGCTCAGGATTTCTCCTGAGGCTGCAGTCAAGATATTGGCAGAAGCTACAGTCATGTGATGGCTTGACCGGGGCTGGAGGAGTCCTTCCTGAGTTGACTCAGGTGTTCACCTGGCCTCAGGTCCTCTCTGGCTGTTGGCAGGAGGCCTCAGTAGTTTGCCACATGGACCCCTCCACAAGTGTGCTTGAACTTCCTTACCACATGGTGCTGGTTTCCCTAAGAACAAATGACCCAAGATAGCAATGAAGGAGCCACAGTACCTTTTATAACACAGTCCTGGGAGTCACACGCCATCAATTCTGGCACATTCTAGCTGTTAAAAGTGAGCTGCTATGTCCAGCCCACTCTCAAGGGGAGGAAAATTAAGATTGACTTCTTGAAGGGACCTGTACAAAGAATTTGTAGATATATTAAAAAAACCCCAAAATCCCTGTATCTTCCTCCCTCTATTCCTATGTGTTCATTCAAAAATCATTGTGTTGGGCTTCCCTGGTGGCGCAGTGGTTGAGAGTCCGCCTGCCAATGCAGGGGACACGGGTTCGTGCCCTAGTCCGGGAAGATACCACATGCCACGGAGTGGCTGGGCCGGTGAGCCATGGCCACTGAGCCTGCACGTCCGGAGCCTGTGCTCCACAATGGGAGAGGCCACAGCAGTGAGAGGCCCGCGTACCGCAAAAAAAAAAAAAAAAAAAAAAAAAAAAAATCATAGTGTTGAACCTTTATTTTCATTCCTGGACATTTCCATTTTCACACTATAAAATTACCAAAATGTGATATTGAAATGGAATGAGACTCTAAAATACAGGTGAATGCTTCTGCAGGTATCTATTAAGTATGTAAAACCAAACAATATAAAAGCTTTATTTTGAATATTTTCCCTTTGTGATTATTTTTCATGGGTTTCACTGGGTCAGACTCCTCCCCTATCTTATAGATTTTCTTTATAGACTTTCTTCATTGTCCCAGGGACTTTCACATTGTGTCCAAATTTATGGTCATTTATTTGGGAAACAGTTAAGAAATTTGCCTGCTAGCTCAATGAGTTTGTTCGGTGGAAGTTTTTAAACAGGAAATAATGGGGAGGTAAGTATGGTTTCCACAATTGAAACCGTGTACAAGCCCCAATGTTCTTGTCTTTTGAAGTAAAAGCATGGCTCAAAAGTTAATGATTGGGAAAAAAAAAAAAAGAAAAAAGTTAATGATTGGGAAATGTTAAGATGTAGAAATGAAGAGCTGCTGGGCTGGGGAACTGGTAACAAGTTAAACTGTAAATCCGCCACATCGAGGAGTCACTGAACTCCCAGTTCCCTGAAAGATACAGCTAAAGGCCTGACACATATTCCTAAGTTGTTTTTACAGGAAGCCAACCCACCAGATGAAAACTGCTGCCCGCAAGCACACAGACCCTAGACTGCTTGAAACCAGAAGGTTGAACGAAGCTTGAAACTTCACCTCGGTGCCAACCCATCCCAGAACTGTCCACGAGCTGATCACACCATCTGCTCCTTGAACACTGTAAGACGCCTCACTACCCGCTCCGGGCGTGCGGCGGGAATGACACCGTCTTGAGGGCACTAGCCTGCTGTGACCTCCTTCGCCTGGCAAAGCAATAAAAGTTTCTCTTTTTTTTTTTTGCCTGGCCACGTGGTATGTGGGATCGTTGTTCCCTGACCAGGGATCAAACCCTTGCCTCCTGCAGTGGAAGTGTGGAGTCCTATCCACTGGACTGCCAGGGAAGTCCCCAAAGCTACTTTTTTTCTACGTCACCCAAAACTCTGTCTCCGAATTTCTGCTTGGCACAGATGAACAGAGTCTCGGTTTTGGTAACCCAGTAAAACCTCCTCTTTCTTTGCTTCAGGGAGCGCTGCTCTCAAGGCAGTGCAGACTGGGTCAGCTGTGATGCTGCCTAACTTGACTTTGGCCAACAGACCAGTGTTTCCATGAGCATCCGCACTGGGATTGGTCACTTCCTGGATGGCTATGGACGGTTTGGGCCCTTTAGCACAGGAGGTTTCACACTAAAACTGGAGACCATCGGCAGGCCAAAGAGTACCCGAGGCTAGTCTAGTCCAAAGCTTTCCCAAGTCCCCAGTTATGTTCACTTAACCAATCACCCATTCATTCATCCCATGTTTATTCATCCCCTAGAGGGTGTGAGGCATCACACCAAAGCAAGATGTGGCAATGAGTTTCCAAACAGGTGGGGGGAAATATTGGGATGAGGAAGGTAGGGATGGATTGCCATTTCTCCTGGCTAAGAGCCAGCCACTGGACTGATGTTCGGGGGGCACCAGAGGGCGGTGACTAGTAAAACAAAGGGACGCAGGACGCTTTCTAAGACCTTGGCACAGAAACCCAGATGTAGGAACTGGGGTTCAGGGTGGTTCCAGCTGCCCAAGATAAGAGAGACACCCAATGATCAGACCTGCGGTCAAATTAGCACCAAGGGAGACTCAAAGCTGAGTCCTTGAACTTCTTTAATCTCAGGGATCTCGGGTGGGACAGAGCCTGAAGTGGGGCGGGGCTTCCAGGGAGCATCAGGTCTCCTGAGTACGATGCTTAGGAGGAAGAGCTGCAGAGAAAGGAGCCCAGTGGACCCAGCACATCCCAGTGGCTCCCACATGCAGGGAATTTACCTGAATGTTCGGCACAGTAGACAGGAGAAGGGAGGAAAGGGGTGTGACGAGCTGGGCAAAGCCTGTTGGGTCAGCCAAGGATCCTGGCACATCCCAGATGCCTGCCCTACCAGGTCCTGCTGCTCAGCCACCGAAGGACAGAGGGAAATCCTCTCTCCTGATGCAGAGGCTGAGGGAGAGCCTTCAGGCGAAGCAGGTGCCTGTCTGGGCAGCTTAGGTCACAGGCACACAGCTTCTTTTTTTTTAAACATTTTTATTGGAGTATAATTGCTTTACAGTGGTGTGTTAGTTTCTGCTTTATAACAAAGTGAATCAGCTATACATATACATATATCCCCATATCTCCTCCCTCTTGCGTCTCCCTCCCTCCCACCCCTCTAGGTGGTCACAAAGCACCGAGCTGATCTCCCTGTGCTATGCAGCTGCTTCCCACTAGCTATCTATTTTGCATCTGGTAGTGTATATATGTCCATGCCACTCTCTCACTTCATCCCAGCTTCCCCTTCCCCCTCCCCGTGTCCTCAAGTCCATTCTCTAGTAGGTCTGCGTCTTTATTCCTGTCCTGCCCCTAGCTTCTTCAGAACCTTTTTTTTTTTTCTTAGATTCCATATATATGTGTTAGCATATGGTATATGTTTTTCTCTTTCTGACTTACTTTGCTCTGTATGACGGACTCTAGGTCCATCCACCTAACTACGAATAACTCAATTTCGTTTCTTTTTATGGCTGAATAATATTCCATCATATATATCAGGCACGTAGCTTCTTTAAGGCTCAGGAAGCTTCCCCTCCTCTCCTCTCCCTGGGCAGAAGCTGGCTCCTTCTCTCCTTCTCCTCAGGGGGTTCATTTCAATGTTAATGAGACTAAGAAAGTGGGTGACGTTGTTTTCTTCTAACAATTCTATTTCACCCTTCCTCGTCTCTGAGCATCTCTCTCTGATTTAGATGCACTGTGTTTAATTAAAACTGTTTTTTCTTACCCCTTTTCTCTCTCCACTTCACGGGAATCATTTCCTCCTCCTCCTACTGGGACGCGCTCTTTTCCTTTGGGTCTACGCCCCACCCCAGCCCTACCTGCCTTGGGGGGACCTTGGGGGCAGGCCAGGTGGAGTTCTTCCTATGAATTACCATCTGGGGTGGAGGAAAAGTTTGCATTGGGAACCTTACAGGGTAGCACTAGATAGTGAATTAGGTACACGTGTGCCTCACTTTGGGTTAAACCAGAGAACCCAGTTAGGAACAATCTGGATGGTCTGAAAACTAATTTGAGAGAAGAGGAGGGTTTTCCAATGGATGGGAGAATCTGGGACAGGAAATTGGGGGCAGTTCTTTTTTTTTTTTTTTTTTGTTAAGGACGCACTCTTTCCATCAGATAGGGATTCCGAGCAGGTTTCCTTCAAACAGCGAGCTCCTCTAGGGCATTGAAAATAGATGTAATCAACAGAATGAAGAATATAAAATCTCACGGGTCCAGAGCCCAATCATGGCTGCCACTGAGAGGCCAGGTACGGTGAAAGCACTTGAAAACTTCCAACGACATTTTTACTGAAGGTTCATATTATTTTACCTATTTTGCGTATGAAGAAATTATGACCCAGAGAGGTTAAGTTTCTTGTCCAAGTTCATACAGCTTGTAAACAGAAATGAAATTTGAATCTAGATTTGTCCAACCCCGAATCCTACGTTTTCCCACCATATCCAGAAAGGACCTCAGAGTTCATCTAGTTCTGAGCAACTCAGCCTGTTCTGATAGTGGATGAAAAAATGCCGCCTGCCGTACACATCAGTAAACAAAGGCTGTTGTAGCCATCAAACCACTGCAGCCGCCCCAAAGGTGAGCTTGAGGGAACTCAGGCTGGAGACAAACTGGCTGCCCAGCCCTCAGCCCCTGCAGCTGCCCCAGCGGTGCACCCTGAAGGGACTCAGGATGGGAAAGAAAAGGATACTGGCCCTAGATAGTTAAGGTGCATATCAGAGGGATGATTTCAACAAGCCCAGACTCTTCATCTTCCCATACATAGAAAAGGGCTGAATTCATTAACTTGAGATGTCTGGTTTCCCTTAAGGAACAGTAATCTTTTGATGTTCTGACTACCTGAGAGTTATGTTTTATTTGGTGGACAAATCTCAGGACTTAAGCCTGGGACACAGCATCTCAGACAATTCTGAGAAACTGTTCCAGAGAGGAAGGGGTGGGGGGAGCCAGGGTACACAGGAGTTTTTGCAACAAAACCAGGTGGTCGGAACATCAAAAGATGACTGTTAATAAAAGAATCAGATATCTCAAGTTAAGGGATTTAGCGATCTTCTATGTATGGGAAGATGCGAGAGTCTGGGCTCCCTGAAATCATTCCTTTGCTATGCACCTCAGCTCTCTGGGGCCAGCCTCCTGTGTTTTCTCATCCTGAGTCTCCTGAGGGCTCACAGTTGGGGTGGCTGCAGCAGCTGACTGATAGATGGCAGGCATTCTTTGTTTCCATCCTGAATTCCCTCAGGGCTCACAGTCCGGGCAGCTGTAATGTGATGGCTTGATGGCCGCAACATCCTTTGTTTACTGATACGCAGGCAACATGTTAGTTCTCAACCCTCACATCTGCTGTATAAACTGAGGCACACGTGGCATCCAGTACTTTGTATACACGGGGTGCTCAGATGGGAAAGAACCGGTATTCCTTGTTCAGTGCCATCAGTGATTACTCACCCTCCAGCTCAGGATGGTCCAATAAAAATAGGATGTAATTCACTTATATGATTTTAAATGTTTTAGTGGCCACACTATAAAAAGTAAAAACAAAGGGGGAAACTTAATTTGAATAATATATTTTATTTAATCCCATATATCTAAAATGTAAGCCATATAAAAAAAGCAATATAGGGCTTCCCTGGTGGCGCAGTGGTTGAGAGTCCGCCTGCCGATGCAGGGGACGCGGGTTCGTGCCCCGGTCCGGGAAGATCCCACATGCCGCGGAGCAGCTGGGCCCGTGAGCCATGGCCGCTGAGCCTGCGCGTCCGGAGCCTGTGCTCCGCAACGGGAGAGGCCACAACAGTGAGAGGCCCACGTACAGCAGGTAAAAAAAAAAAAAAAGCAATATAAAAAGTCATAAGACATTTTACTTTCTTTTTTTACTTTGTACTTAGTAGTCAGAATCCACTGTGTATTTTTCACTTATCATAGGCCTCCATTTGGATGAGCCGCATTGCAAGGGTCATGGTCACGTGTGGCTAGTGGCTGCCGTATCAGAGAGCCCAGCCCTAGTTCATGAGCTCTTCTGAAAGCCCCGTAGTTGATCCAGTTACAGGCTCTTCCCCCTGGGGTGGAGCTTTCTGGTTTGGGAAGAGTTGGGGAGCAGGCAGGTGTGTCCATTTCAGCTCTCCGTGTATTCCCTGTAGAAGGCTTCTCAGGACTGATAGCATCACCTTCTCCAACGAAGATGAGCTGCCAGGGGTGGGGAGAGGACTTGGGTCCACGTCCAGTTGTGGCCCTGAGTGCAGAGTGTGATTCGAAGGGGATTGCAAATGATGGCTCATGAAGACGCATCCTGTTTCTTTTGTGTTTCTCTGCTTAGACAAAGATGGACTACGTTTCTGTGATCAGCAAGGGCAAGCTCAGCCCTTGCTGAGTGAAGCAGAACTTTGTCATCAATGTCCCTAATTCCCCATGAGCTCGCTGCCATCCTGCAACCTCAAGGGACCCATACACCAGTCCAGCGGAAGGCTCCCCTCTGCCATGCTGTCACCCGAGGACACTGAGATTTCTTCATTATGGGTGTTGGGGGTGGGTAGAAACACAGAACGTGGGCAGCAGCCTCCTCTGCTATCACATCTACTCTTATGTTGAGTTCTTGGAGGTTCGAGGCTTTTGGGGAAACAGACCTTTGCCTGGTGGAGGAGAATGGGGGTCATGTGTGTGGAGTTGACGGCAGCCAGGGAGGGAACAGACTGAAAAGGTGTCACGGCTCTTGTGGAGGTGACAAGCATCTGCTGACTCTCTGGCCCTTTGTTTCCCTCGCCTTGGGCACTAGACCACTTCATGACCACCTGGAGGGGAAGTGCAGCCCGGACTCTGAGACCAGCCCCATCCTTGGCGGCGATGAAGTAGGAGACTCAGGGCCAGCCATCCTCGCATCCAGCTGTTGAGTTTGCTTGCGCACAATTAGAGGGGTGCAGTTTGTTCCGTTTGGTACCCTCATTTCCTCTGGTTCAGGATCCTTCCTTCATACTCTTGGTTTTGAAGGACTCCTCTCTTGTCCCTTGGACATATGGTGTCCTAAACTTGTAGCAAGCTCTGCTTCCGACAGGAAGCTGAATTCTGGTCTTGTCTGGTCATTGACAAAGGTAAGAGATTCAGCCAAATTAAAAGACACGGCAGCTGTGTTTTCCGAGGACTAGTGCCTTTTAGGCAGCACTAGATGGTCTGTGTTTTACACTCGAGAGATGGGGGAAAAGGTAACTCCCTCTGCTAGATTGTTAGGCCGTCTTGCGGAAGATGGCAACAGAAAATCGACTCCTTACTTCAGCTTTCGTGTCTCCTGGTTCCTTCCATCCTTGTGCTACCCCAGTAGGAAGGGGTTCAACCAGCTCCCGGATGGCACGTGCTGGTCAGGGCACAAGTTAAGCCAGCGTGCTTATCAGAATGATAGAAATCAGGACCCGGTCGTGCCCAACATCGTGAGTTCCTCACGTGGTCATGGAATCAGCTTTGGAACAGTGTTCCTTGCAACAGGGTACTGTGGCCTGGATGCCACCAGCTTCCTCTTTACCTCGTGACTCACCTCGCTGCCCACCACACCTGCCATACACTCCTTGCATTGGCCACACCAGCCTCCTTAATGCACCAGGCATGAGCCCCGCTCCGAGCTTTGGAAGCCCAGCTGCTGCTTTTCTCTGGAAGCTTCATCACGCCCACATCGACAAGCTCCCTTCCTCACATCCTTCAAGTCTTTCTTCAGATGTCACCTTCCCAGTGAGGCTCTCCTGACCACACCCAGCCCCCCTCTTCCAAGTCTACAATTATCCATCCTCTCCCAGGTCTTAGTTTTTACGCGGTACTCATTATTACGTGTCATTAGCACATCCTTAATTTGCTTGTTGCCAGTCCTTTCCACTAGGATGTACGTTCGAATAAAGGGTAAAGTTCAGTGTGTTTATTACTGTGTAGAGCACAGAGCAGCCCATGGCACGTGGAAAACGAAAAAGAAATGTCGATTGAGTGACTGAGGTGAACGAAGCCTCTGGTCCACACCCCACGATCCATGGCAACCTGGGAAAGTTCTGGCTTCTGCTCAAATATCTTCGGGAGCTGTGAAGTCAGCACCATCGATGACCGGCTGGTCCCAACTGTTATCAAGGTCTCTGTGTGGAGGTAAGGCATGGGGGGAAGAGCACCAGGCTCTCTCCCTCCAAGAAGAAAAGCCTGGACACCTGGGGACGAGCCTGGGAAAAAGCATCAGGCTGGGAATCCCAGAGTCCGCCTGAGTCCCGCCATACAGTTCCCATGGGATGCCGGAGAATTCATTTCATCTCTCTGGCCTCAGCTTTCTCTTCTGAAAAAACAAGGTTGTGTAGACGTGTTAGAAAGAGCATCCCATGACCAGAACGAAAGGTGATAGAATCTGTCAGAAGTAAATATCCCACCTGGTGTGTGTGTGTGTGTGTGTGTGTGTGTGTGTGTGTGTGTGTGTGTGTAAGCACAGAAGTGTGTAAACATGCCATCTCAAACTTGACTGTAAGCTCCAAATGGGAGTGATACAGGCAGGAGCGGCATCACCTGTTTCTTTCCTAGGACTCCACAGAACCTGTGCAGAGAACTGGACCAGCTCCAAATGTTGATGACTGACTTAACAAAATCACAAGAATAACTGCATTTATGTAACGCCTTTCTCCAAGGATCTCTCTGCACTCTGCAGAGAATGGATTTATTTATCCTTGGAGCACCTCTGTGAGGCACTTACAGGACAGGGGTGACCAGACTCATGGAATAAATAATGTCAAGAGCAGCATGAAGCTAAACTAGCCGGTAAGTCGGAGCCCCAGGAGGAGATGGGATGGGCCCAAGGTCACCCGGTGAATTGAGACTTGGACACGCGTTTCTGCCCCAATGAGGTGGCTCGTTCTCCCAGGGCCCGACTCCATGTCCCCCAGGCTGGCGCAGGCCTTCCACAAGCACGTCCCAAGGCATATTCCATGGGATATCAGAGGGCTTCTTCCTAACCCCTGCCCTAGAAAGTTGTGGAAATATTGGTTTTCACAGAGTGAAGCAGGTTTCCTCCCTGCAGGACTCTGTAGACACTTTAACAATCCACTTTGTATTGTTACTTTCCAAGAGGCATGCCCAGTAGGCGCAGTTTCTCAAATTTAATTGTCTTTGGAAACTTCCTTCCCTGGGGTCTCGGTGGATTGGTGAAATGCTCGATTTATTCATATCTGACACCAGAACTTCCTTGCGGAAGGAGATATCGAAGGTTAGGAGAAATCTTGGCAAGCCAGCTTTGGATGTGGGTGACTTTGGAAGCATGACTGTCATTGGAGGCCGAGACATCGAGAGGAAAGATGAAGGAGACAGTGGGGAGAGTGGACTGTTTTTGTTCCCGAAAGGTAGGAGGAAAGAGAAGAGGAGAAGAAAGAGAAGGGCAAAAAGACGGAAGCCAGGAAGAGGAGAAGGCTTGGCTGGCGTGAAGCTTCAGTGGCGCTCCAGAATTAGGAGAACCAAGGAATTTATAAGGATGCTCACTGTCTCGTGTGGAGTTGCTGGAGCTGCAGTATAAACCCCTCCTCCATTCTCTCCCTCTCGCATCTATTGGGAAGTCCATAGGACCATATGTGCTTTGTAGAGTGGGGTGTGTGTGTGTGTGTAGGGATTGAGAAAGAGCTTCGTTCCATCCCTGAAATTTTGTGGACAGGGAATAGGTAGCGTTCACAGAAGCACCCAGAGGCGGAGATGACCCTGAGAGGTAAGCCTTTGTGTGTTCACATAACCCTTTGGGAGGTTCGGGCACTTTGGGCTTGGGTTAAACCCTCTAAGTTCGCAAGTGCACCCCAAGCTGCAACTGGACATTCTATAGGTTAGCTGATTTCTAGCGCTGCCCTCTGACATGTCAGCCTAGGGTCCCAATTACTGTCTCCTCTTGCACCATAGAAACCCAGGCATCTGGAGCCCCAGAGAACAGGTCTTCAGAGAGTAATCCTAATTTTCTTTACAAGTCTGTTCTCCAGATCAAACAGACTTTGTGCCTTCTTCATGTCTCATAGGACGAGTTACCAGACTGGTCACCCTCCTGGTCACCCTGGTCTGGACAAGGGTGAAACACCGTCCAGGGTTTCAACGTGCCTCTTGGGATTCAACACAACCCAGCCAGGGTGGTCTGCCTGTCACCAAGTCCAGGAGAGTCTTTGCTTTCTGTGATCCAAGATTTCATCCAGCGTTGTTTTTGTTCGGCAGTCACATTGTGTTCTGGGCTCCGCGAAACTTACGGTCAGCTAAAATCCTCGTCAGGTAATACAATGGGTTTACCCATTTTGGTTACAGCTGTTCGGATGGGAGGGTATTACTGCCACTTGGGTGAGAACAGCTGCCTCTCCCGTCATGTTACATAATGATTACAGTTTATATCATGCTGTCATGGGGGAGGATACACGTGCGCAGAGGCTGTGTACAGGTTTAAGGAGTGCCTGGGTGTAATGAAGTGGTA
Organism: Stenella coeruleoalba; assembly: GCF_951394435.1. NCBI lineage: Eukaryota > Metazoa > Chordata > Mammalia > Artiodactyla > Delphinidae > Stenella > Stenella coeruleoalba. The sequence goes on from NC_137167.1 coordinate 7,623,046, forward strand.
ATTAACAGTGTCAGTCACAAATAACTTTTTTCTTTTCTTCCTGGGCTCCCCAGCTTGTGTGTCAGAAGCTGCTGATGCGCTCGTGATAGACGCTATGTAAACACACAGGTAGACCGAGGAAGCCTGGCAGACGGTGATTGTAGAGTGGAGACAGGGACCCCATCAAACACCCTTAACAGTAATGACAGCCATTGTATACACACAAATCACCTTAAACAGCTTTTATAAAAGTGCTTCTGGGGTAGGAAGTAGGGATGGGGAGGGGAGAGAATGAAGAAGAAATAGAAGGACGTGGAGGTCTTCAAGTATATTAGCCGAGTTTCTGTCTCGTCTGAGCTGTGTAAGTACCTCCTGATGGCAGTGGCTCTGCGGGGGTGGGGTGGAATGCCCTAGAGCTCCCATCGACCCATCTGCCCTTAGCCTGTGGCCTTGCAGGACCATGAAATTCATGTAGGGGAAGGGAGAAGAGAAAATGCATCCTCTTCCACTGCACACTAGCTGTGTGACCTTGAGCAAGCCAACCTTTCTGAGCCTCAGTTTTTCCATCTATAAAATGGGTTTTCCGAAGTGGACGTAGGGGACTATGGGAAGGCAGAACCAGTGTCCTGACGCCCCAGGGGAGCTATAACTCAGTAACTGGGAGGAGTGATCTCCCCTCTCGGTCAGGGTCCTATTTGGAGAGAGAGACCAGTCACTCACTCGTCTGGCATGTGGGAGCCTCTCGGGTCAGGTCTGTGGGGTGGGGCCGTGGGCTGGCGGAGACAGAGATCCTGCCTGCAGCGGAGATGGGACCGCATGCCGATAACAATGCAGGATAGAAATGAGAAGCCCTCTAAGAGGCAAAGAAGATGTGAGAAGGGAACCTACCTTGAGGGAGAGGGTGAGAGGGTGGAGAGTTCTGGAAGGGTCGGCGCTTGTGTGATTCTGAAGAGTGAGTAGGAGGGGGACACAGAGGAGGGTTCAGGGGAACACCATTCCTGAAAAAGGGAGAAAGTCTCCCACTGCAACGCAGAGTGTCTTCACATCAACGATTGGATTCAGCCCTCGCTCCAATGATGACAGCAGCTAACACGGCAAAGCATTCTAGGTGCTCGGTACTGTTGGAACTTACTCAGCCAGGGCAGAGGAGCAGAGCTTGTCCTTTTGTACAATGCTGTCCCAGGGGTGGGAAATATAGGAGACAAGGTTGAAAGTCATTTCCAGGAGGTGAGCCTGGGAGCAGGGCATTGACATGATCTAAGTTATACCTTTAGGGGGTGAATCAGGTCACTGTGTCTAACATGAATGGGGAGACTCCTTCAAGGCTCTCTCCCTGCTTTCTATGGTACCCAGAATCTTATTTCAGTCTGAAATCATTCATTCAAAGGTACTGGGCATGGGAGATAAGGCTGGAGCTTGAACCCACACAAGGTACAGTTTTCTAGAAGAGTGAATGGATTAAAGTGATTTAGATAATCACTTATTCATTCAACAAATAATTAGGAGGGCTCTAAACGTGTCAGGCACTGAACAAGGTCAGTCACTGTCCAACCCAGTCTCTAAACCTCCACTAAAGGGGAAGCCTTTCCTCTTACATCCTCTGATGATGGGCTCTCCCTTCTTTCCATCTAGTTCCTAGATTACTTCTGTTTTCTCAGATAGTTCACTATCTCACGATGGTGGAGACCCATCAATAGACTTGATTCAATGCAGTAAGTAGTGTTGGAGCTCTACAAGGGTGTTATGATGTGAGCAGAGAGGAGGTGCAATCAGAGAAGACTTCCTGGAGGAAGTGAAATCTGAGCACAGCCTCCAAAGGGAGTTTTGGAGACAAGAAGCAAAGGGCCAGGGGAACTACGGGCAATTGAAGTTGTTACAGCAGAACATGGGAGGTGGGGATTAGGGAGAGGTGTGGCTGGGTACTTGTAGATGGTGGTAGGTGGAGATCAGATCACAGAGGGACTAGATGCCATGCGTAGAAGTTTGGACTCTAGCTGATAAATGATGAAGAGCCACTGATGCCTCTTAGGAAGAGGAATGACAAGGTCCAATTTGAACTTTCCGTGGATGATAATAGCAAATACTTGTATTGTTCTGGGCTCTGTTTTAAGTGTTTTGCAAATAATCCTCATGACAACCATACAGATGTAGGTGTTAATATCATCCCCATTTGACAGATGAGGAAACTGAGGCTTCGAGCTTAAATGACTTGCCCAGGTCCACACAGATAATAAGAGGACAGAGCTAGGTGGCCTGGCTCCAGAGTTTGTGCCCTTATCCAGTCTATTCTACTGCACTGTAGGAACAACGATGAGATGCTCCTGGCTGCAATTCTAGAGGTTGGGAGACCCTTCTGGAGGCTGTTGCAGAAGTTCTGGTGAGAGACACCGAAGTCTTTAACTAGCAGTGAGAGAAGGGAGTACATTCCAGAAATGGCTTGCAGAAGTCCATCAGGTGTTGGTGACTGCCAAGTGGGAGGGAGAGGTCAATGTTGGGCTTGCGGGGTGGCAACCACTTCCTGTAAAGGCCCATATAGTAAATATTTCAGACTTTGGGGGTCAGATGGTCTCTGTTGCAACTACTCAACCGCCTTTGCAATGTGCAAGCACCCTAGACAATCTATAAATGAATGAGCATGGCTGTGTCCCAATAAAACTTTATTAATGGACGCGTAAAACTAAGTTCCATCGAATTTCCATATGTTAAAAAATATGATTCTTCTTTTGATTTTTTTTTCCAATCCTTTGAAAATCCAAAAACCATTCTTAGCTCCAGGACCATATAAAAATTGGCAGTGGACGAGATTTGGGCTGAGGCTGTAATTTGCCAACCTCTGGGCTTATTCCTGGGAGGGGGAGGTGAGTGGTGGCCCAGAAGGGACCCAGGATGATCTGAGGACAAGGTAAACAGAGGGCGATGAAGGCCACACAGCTGCTCCCTGAGCCAGGGGTACATGCTGTGAAGGGGAATCATTCAGGACCGGCATGTAATGCTCGACCCGCTTAGACCTGAAATACTGCTCATAAAAGAACATTTGCAAGGACAGCGTTAACAAGCAGTGGATCTCGCTTCTTCCAGTTCCCCTTCCCACCCCAGGCCCAGTGGTAACGAAAACACGTTTACATAAACACAGAGGTCATGGTCACACAGCTGTCCTCATGCTAAGGCATTTCCGAATACTAATAGTTTTCATTTAATGCAAGATCTGCATTATAGGGCTTCCCTGGTGGCGCAGTGGTTGAGAGGCCGCCTGCCGATGCAGGGGACACGGGTTCATGCCCCGGTCCGGGAAGATCCCACATGCCGCGGAGCGGCTGGGCCCGTGAGCCATGGCCGCTGAGCATGCGCGTCCGGAGCCTGTGCTCCGCAACGGGAGAGGCCACAACAGTGAGAGGCCCGCGTACCACAAAAACAAACAAACAAACAAAACGATCTGCATTGTATGGGAGAGCTTAGGGTGACCCAAAATACCCCTCTAAATTGCACAACTTTATAAATAAAAAATCATTCTGCAGGCTAAATTAGTCCAATGTTCTTCCTCCACGTTGGAGACAGGGGAAGCACAAAGTTTGAAATTGTATCTGAACATGAACCTTAGGGCACCAATGTTGTGGCCACTGGTTAAATGCCACCCCCTGGGCCACCAGCCCCATCCCAACCCTGTGCTGGAAAACCCCCATCAGGCACAGAGGCCACACTTTCACGGGTCTTCATCACGAGGGAACTCAGGCAAACGTTTGTGGCTGCCATTTTTACGCACAAACTACACACCAGGCACTTACGGGGGGGTGTGACCACACCCGCTGTAAGCACACAGTGGCAGATGTTTTGTCGCTGCTGATGCCATGTGGACAAAGGGGTCTTAGAGAAGGTCTAATTCAAGTGCTTTTAAACATTAAAATCTTTTATCAGTAGACTCTCCTGCAAGTCATCACCTTTCACAGGGGACCTCAACATACAACACATAAAAGAGTGGGGCAGGAATGCCCCTCTTGCACAGCGGGCCCTGAGGCACCCTAGGGTTTTGCATCATGAGTTTGGTCTTCGCTTTATAAAGTAGAAAGCTGAGGCCCAGAGAAGTTAGATGACTTCCCCGCAAAGCACAGAGCTCTGGCTAGAGACAGTTGCTTTCCGTATCAGTAGCCGCTTTCCTCTTCAAGGCCGTCTCACATCAGCATTTTCTGGAGATGGCCCCTGACTGAGCATAGACCCTCCCAGGCCAGCCAGCAGCCCTTGACCTCCAATAGGGGCAACTGGTGAAAAGGAATTAACCTTGGAGGACACGATAGCAACTTGGGTTTGAGTCCCATTTGTCATGTACTAGCTACATGACCTCCAACAAGTAACTTGCCACCCTTAGCCCTGGGTTTCTCACGTGCAGAACAGGAATAACGCTCAGGTGTGTTAGGAGGATCTTGCGAGAGAAGTAAGTGAAAGCATTTTGTGAGAAGCTGTATTTAAGAATGTGATTATGGCTTTTCCAGGCAAAAAAAATCGAGTGCATTTCAATCCTTGCTCTGTGCCTGTGTCTCTAGCTCCAACCTTGTCTCCCATCCGCCATCCATCCAGGCAACAGGGAAGGAGAAAAGGACTTTTCTTTACCCTCTGGTTCCTGGGCAGCATTCAGGAGTTATGGGCTTTTGCTCCCCCGAGAAGAAAACATTATTCTCAGCCTTCAAGGGTGAGGATTCCTGCATGTAACAGGACTGAACGATGCCTTTTCTCTCCTTCTCATACCAGAATTTAAGAGGACCCCAGAGCAGCCGGGTTTATTAGGACCCATAAGAACTGTACTATAACCAGGACACCCGCAGCCGTAAAACTCTACCTTGAAGTTTGCAACAAATCCTGAAATGGTGAACTTGGATGAGCTCTTGTCTCTGTCAGCAGAAAAAAATAAAATAAAATAAAGGGAGAAATGCAAACTCGAGCAGAAAAAGAGGCCTGAGAAGGAAAGCCAGGAAGAATGGGAGAGAACAACAGTAAGAGCGATGCTGTGAATGATGGTGAAAGTAAAAATCCCAACAAGAAAGCCGGTGGTGTGGCCAAACCTCCCCAGAAATGCCTGGGGACTCACCTGTGTGATAGGATGGGGCCTGGCTCCTGAGGGGAGCAGAGGAGGGGCAATGAGACAGGAAGACATGCACACGTATATGCGCTCACACACACAACACGTCTGCACACGGTGTACTCATACACGCACACACAGGCACACACGCACACAGATACACAGATGCACACACACAGGCACACACACGCACATGTATGCATACACACACAGAGGCACACATGCACACAGATACACACACAGGCATACACACGCACATGTATGCATACACACACAGAGGCACACATGCACACAGATACACACACAGGCATACACACGCACATGTATGCATACACACACAGAGGCACACAGGTACACACGTGCACAAAGACACACACGCAAACATGTGCACACAGGTATATACATACGTGAACGCACATGTGCGCACACGCACACAGATACACGCACACACAGTCACACAATGCACACAGGTGCACACATGCACACACAGAAACACACATGCACACAAGGTACACACACGTACACACAGATGTACACATGCACACACAGCCAAACAGGGGAGGAGAGAAGCTGAGTGGAGGGAAGTAAAACCCAGGTAAACAATAAGAAGTGTCCTGGGGCCTCTGGGCGGCTACCCTGATGAAAGGGCCATTTGGAGCAGGGTCTGTGGTGACGGAGTGGAAGTCTCGTCCACTAGCCTTTGGGGGCTGATCCCACTCTCCCCTGAGTGCCCTGAGTTGCTTTAAGGCTGCACAAAGCCTTGGTAGAAAAGACAGCACAGATTAGCTGTAGCAATGGACTTAGGGCAGAGCCAGGAAGTGGAGCTTGAGGACCAGCACCTTCTCCTCGTGGGACAGGACATAGAGCCTGTCTGTGAACAGCAGGAGGCAAGCACTCCCGCCTCCCCCCGGCACTGGCCCCCCCTCTGTGATGCCTGCCTCAGCCCCAGATTCCCCTTCACTGCATGGCAAACCCTGTTAGTCGCTGACACAAAACCCAGTCCTCTCTCCTTCCTTGTAAACAGAGCCCCACACTATGTTCATTTTACCTCCCAGGCTCTTTGGGCTCTTTAAGACAATTTTGGTCAATGAGATAAATATCTAAATTTGCTGGGTGGGGGGAGTCTGGGAAAACTTTGGTTTTCCTGATAACAGAGATAACAAGGGCCAGGCATCATTCTTTCCACTCCGTTCTTTCTTTGAGCATAGTCTTGATGTCTGGAGCTGCAGTAGCCATCTTGTGACCATGAGTCACAGAGGGCAAAAGCCAACGCCCTAGAGATAATAAGCAGACATTCAGAAAACCAGTCCGGCACCTCCCACCTCTGGACTTCTGTTACTTGAGAAAAATAAACACTTCTTTGTTTAAGTCACTGTGAGTTGGGATATTTTTTTGTACTTGGAGCCAAACTCAATCATAACTGGTACATTCAGGTAGAAAGGACTTGACACTTTTTTGTTTTTTTAACTTCCAACCTTCCTGCTGCCCCTTTGTCACTTGTGAGACCTACTTGCCAAAGTATTAAGTAACCTCAACATTCCTGATGGTGTGAAATGGAGTGTCTTGGGCTGGGCTGGGCGGAGAGAAAGAGAGAAGCACCCAGTGGGCTGACTCCGAGCCCTCCAGCTCTCTCCCCTGCCCACCTTGGTGCGAGGAGCCCTTTCCTCCTCCCCTGGCCCTGCTTCCCACCCCACCAGGATCTCAGCTTTCTCTGGTCTACACTTCCAGCCTGCCTCTTTGACCCCATCTCAGATCTAGAATGGGTTAAACTTTTTATTGATTTATTTTTCTTTTTGGCAGTGTGTAGGGAGGAAGAAGAGGGACAATAAATTATACATCTCCCAAGACACAATCTGGAGTTAATTCTTAATTAGGACTGACAGATGCTTCCCCCATAATCCTCTTCCCAACATGTTCTGTTTGCTTTGTTTGGTGCTGGAAGATATATTGTGACACGCTAATGACCTTTCTAAGCTTGTCCTGGAAGTGTTATTGGCATTCTAATGATTTATTGCGTGTTCCAGTTGATTACAGGGCCATTTGTCAACATTTTATTTCTCTCTCCATAAACCTGTCTCCTGCATCACAGACGTTCACCAACATGAAATTTAAACAAATACAGTAATATAGCCCTTATTCCACTTCTGCTTTCACTTGGAGCCTCTGGACAAAACCCATTCTGGCCAAGAGAGGGCTTTTTATGACCGGTGCTGCTGTGGCTTTCACGGGACAGGTGTTGGGATTTTTTTTTTTTAAGCAGAGTCAGCCAGGCCTGTTTCCCAGTTACTTAGATGGATTTCGTCTCTGGGTTTTCAAGCAGTCATTTTGTGCTTGTTGGCGGGCAAGAAAATGCTTGGCTGGAAAAGGAAGTGCTGGCCAGTCCGAACCAGTCCATCTGGCGGATTTACCTCTTAATTCCTTACAACCACATTCATACCGTACAGGTGACAGGACTTAGCAACCCCAGGGGACATTCGGGGTGAATATGAATCATGCCATCATGGTACAAAGGCTTGAGTAGTTCTCAACTAGCTGGGTGACCTTGGGCCCATCCCATCTCCTCCTGGACCTCAGACTTATTGGCTAGCTTAATTTCATGCTGTTCTTGCCATTATTTATTCCATGAGTCTGGTCACCCCTGTCCTGTAAGTGCCTCACAGAGGTGCTCCAAGGATAAATAAGTCCATTATCTACAGAGTGTGGAGAGCTCCTTGGAGACAGACTTTACATAGATGCACGGTTATTCTTGTGCTTCTGTTAAGTCAGTCATCAACCTTTTGAGCTGGTCCACCAGACACGGTGGGATCGTGTGAAAAAAACAGAAGATGCTGCTCCCTTTCAGTTTTGATTGGAAAAGGTACGAATATTCACAGGGCTGCCTACACGCCTGTTCACACTCACGCACACACCCAACAGAGGGCACGTTTTAGAGTTAAACATTCAGTCTGAACAGTGTTAAGGCTTAGCTTTCCTCAGATTCCTGCATCTCTAGGCGACTTTTATCCTGGTCCATAGCACTGTGTCTCTTAAGTCACGTGGCAAAGCCAGGAAGCTATGGCTGTGCTCCTGTGTATTGTAGATGACTCCATGTGTGTCCCTTGCAGGCATCTCTAAATCGCCAAGTTGATAACTGAACTTGGAATTCGTTTGCATGTTTTAGTTCCCTGAGAGCTGCTTTCTCTTGAATTATATTCCTCACCGAACGGCATGAGCATCTGCCCCATGGCCCAGTTAGAAATGCAGGAAACATCCTTGCCTGCATCCTTTCCCATATCCTCCTCCAGTCCTGTTGGATTTTGTGTCCTGGGCTCCAACCCCTCCCCACCATCACATCTGTTCTCAGACCCTTATCATCCCTCTCCTGGACCATGACAATAGGCTTCTCATCAGTCAGGGGCAGTGATTGCAGCAACAGACACCCAATCTTGCTGTGTCACACAGTCACAATGTCTATTGGAAGGATATCTGGTGACACAGCATTGGTGGGAAGGTAGGAAATTAGGACAAGGCAATAGCCAGGAATTAAGAGATCTCTGGAGATCAGGCAATTCAGTCTCCATTCAAGGTCACTGTTCCATTGTTCCATGTAAAAAACTACCCAAAGCTTAGTGGCTGAAATGACAACATTTATTTTGCTCACGAATCTGCACCTTGGGCATAGCTTGGAGGGACATCTTGTCTCTAGTTCTACTTGGTGTCAGCTGGGACAGCTTGAAGGCTGGAGCCTGGGATCACCCAGAGGCTCGATCATGCACTTGTCTGCTGGCTGGAGCTCTAGCTGGACTGTTGGCCAGAACGCCTCCCCATGCCTCCTCTGGGTGGTCTGGGCTTCCTTGCAACATTGTGGCTGGGCTCCAAGGGCAAGCTTCTTGCGAGAGAATGAGGCAGATAGAAACCATGTCACTTCTGGTAACACTGCCGCTGAAGTCTTGCAGCCTTACTTCCACTGCTTCTGTCCTGGAGAAAGAATAGACTTCTCCTCCTGGCTCTGGAAGAGAATGTGGGATCAGAAATATGGCCGTGGCCATTTTGGGAAAATAAATATGCCACAGTCTGTGAGAAATCTGCTGTTTTGCTGCCTTCTCAACACGCCAAGTTCCTAGAACGGAGTGTCGGATTGGCTGTGTGTGTCATAAACCTTCTCCGGGCAACTCCCGAGTGGTGGTGAGATGGAAAAGCTTACCCCTTTGGTGACAGAAGAGGGAACTGTCTCCTTCCAAAACTACCCAAAGTGACATCAGGGTGCTGGTAGGAAGGTGGTGAGGGGGATATGAAGGGAAGTACTGAATTTTTTTTTTTTTTTTTGGTGTGTGGGCCTCTCACTGTTGTGGCCTCTCCCGCTGTGGAGCACAGGCTCTGGACGCGCAGGCTCAGTGGCCATAGCTCACGGGCCCAGCCGCTCCGCGGCATGTGGGATCTTCCCGGACCGGGGCACGAACCCGTGTCCCCTGCATCGGCAGGCGGACTCTCAACCACTGCGCCACCAGGGAAGCCCCAAGTACTGAATTTTTGACAGCCAAAAAATGACAAACATCTTTTACAGACTGACTGCAGACTTATCTTTCTACCTCCATCTAGGTTTTCATGACCTTGATGGAATTGTGATCTAAAATTGATTGTGGTCATGTGACCCTCATGCCTCAAATCCTCTGATGGGTCCCTGCAATTGCAGAATTGGCCCCAAACTCTTTTAGCCTGGCGTACTAGACCCTATGGACCTGGCTCTTGCCTCTCTGTCCAGGTGTCCTCTGTGTCCACAGCCACAGTCTTTGGTCCACCAAGCAGCTTCCTGGTTCTTTCTCATGTTTGCCAGACTCTCAGTCTCCTCTTGCAAACCTGTACATCCTTCTGCATCAATGGCCCTTCTTCATCCTTGGGTACCAAACTAGCTTTTATTCATGTATATGGGTCTGTGTCAAGAGACACCACTGAGAAGCCTTCTCTGGAGTTACTCTCTGCGAGCCAGGCTGGGTTGTGGCCCCTTCTCTGTTCCCAGAGGACAGCCCTCCACAGCTCTACTGCAATTTTGGTCCCTTCTGTGATCCCCTATGACCCCACACAGCTCTCTTGCAGCTCTAACCTTTGCTATTCTGGTTAATTTCCTCTGTTAGAAGGTGGGACCCTTGAGGGCAGGGACTGTGTTATCTCTGAATCCCTCAGGGCCTAGGATGCCGCTGGCCAGGAAGCGATTGCCTGGTAAATGTCAACTGAATGGTGATGAGTGATACTGTCCCACGGTCCAGATTCTTTTCCTAGGATGACTGTCTAAGGCTGGGGGTTATGGTGGTGGTACTTGTAGCTGAGTGTTGGAGAGCAGATGAGAACCGGCCCGGCCAGTGTGCCCTCTGTTAGTGCACGGTAGGGCTGGAGGGGAAAGGAGCTTGATCCACAAGACTGGACCACATGAATGCTGATGTTGGGGGGTTTACAGGTCGGTCATAATTCGGGCCTGGTGGGGCAAGGAGGTGTATATACGCACACAATGTAATCCTTGACCCAAATTCTTCTTTGGTTCAACATCATCCCAAGAGAAAGGAACACTTGAAAATCCCCAAGATGGGATTAGGCCTGGGGAGCATCACCCTGGGGGGAGACTCAGAGGGGAGAGATTAGCAGGGCTTTCCCTCTCTTTCTGATGACTAATTTCTCAGCCGCTGCTGGAGCCCTGGTGTGAAAGCACTGTCTCATCAAGGACGCCCGCGACACTAACACCACAGCCACCTGGATACCTGCCCCCAGCTCCGTGGGGGTGACAGTAGGCTCTGGGCAAGGGGCAAGCATGAACTCTAGCCCTTGGCTGAAGAGGACAGATGGGGTGAGGGAGAGGGCCGTCCCTGAGAGATTCGGAGGCTGAAGAGCTCCCAACCCCAGCGCGAGCTGCGGGTAACGTACGGCTTAATTTCCTCTCAAATTAGACACTTGATAAAAAAAGTTATTATATCTGTCAAATTGCCAGGGAATTTTATGGGCCTGATAAGCTGAGAACCACTGCTTTACAAACGTTGATGGGATGCTCCAGTACCTGGAAAACAATTTTATGGCCGCCCAGGCTACTGACAAATTGCAGATACTGATGAAGCCATAAAGTTACAACAACATTAAAATATAATGAGAGGTTATTGCACGCAGGGAGGCTCTTAACCAACAGCCACAGCTGCACTCAGCTGGCGAGTCGGGCTCACGCTTCCTCTGGCAGAGGGAGATGGTCCCTTTAGGGCCAGGTCTGAGCTCCCAGGGGACGCTGGGGGGTGTTTCCTCCAGGGCAGAGCAGAGAACGGGGAGAAGAGCCCCTCACTGTGAGCTGGGAGGCATTAGACATTGCTCTCAGTATCGTATTTTGGGGGAGCCCGGGACGTAAGACTCGGCAGAGAAGGAGGGCTCTGTGTCTGTCCCACACGCCAGGACGTGTATGCGACACTCTTTCCGGAAGTGGGAATTCCCTCCTGGACTCTTTGTTCTTGATGCTGACGGAGCTTCTGTGCCCCATGTGTGGAATTCCCTGCTCCATGGATGGGACAAATCAAACGGTCCTTGTGCAGCATTCACCAAAGGCAGGCGTCATGAGATGCCAAAGGGAAAAAGGACCTGGCTTCCACCTCTACAGAGCTGCCGTCTAGCAGGGAGGTGGGACAGATGCCAGAGGAGATAAAGATACAGGGCAGAATGGACTAAGCATTGGCCAAGTCACACAGGAAGCGCTTCTGCAGGGGAAGAGGAGAAGCTGGTGCTCTCTCACTGCTTCTTTTTGCCTCTCTGTGCCTGGGTCAAGCTGAGATTTTCTTGAGCGCCATCTGTCATCCAGGGAAGCAACAATTCTCATCACTGGCCTCCCTAAAAGAGAATGTCAATCGAAGCCCAGACCTCCCGAGTCCCAGAGTGGCTTTGCTGGCCTCTCTCAGTCCTGGAAGCCTTGCATGGCCCGAAAGGCCTGAATTTCCTTCTCCGGCCTTCCCTCCCGGATGGAGGCCACCTGTTTGGTTCCTTTCGCCATAGTGCCTAGGCTCTGGTCCTCAGCACAGAGGCTGGCAACTTCTCAGAATGGGTAGGTAGATTCTTCACTGAGGGTCTCCTGTACCAAGCACAGACCCAGGCTTTACGTGCCCTGCCATTCATCCGGGGAAGACACGGATGCGGATGTGCAGCCCGTGGCATCCGGGCTGGGAGGTGGAATGAAACACTTTTAGGGAACTCGTGTAATAAGTCAGTAGATAAACATCAGGAATCAGAGAGGGGGGCCTGGAGTCAGGGGGATGGAGAATGAATCCTGACCCAGGACTTACAGCTGAGTGGCCCGGGGCAGGTTATGTAGCATCTTTGTGCTTTAGTTTCTCTTTTTCTCGATCTATCAATATAGGTATCATATTATATTTATATTACATTTATTGCAGGCAGACCTCAGAGACACTTCGGGTTCAGTTCTAGACTATGGCAATAAAGCTAATGTAGCAATAAACCAAGTCACATGAATATTTTTTAGTTTTTTAAGACATAATGCAATAGCATTATGTCTTAAAAAAACAACGCACATACCTTAATTAAAAATTACTTTATTGTTAAAAAGTGCTACCCCTCCTGAGCCTTCAGTGAGTCGTAACGGTAACATCAAAGTTCACTGATCACAGACCGTCATGACACATATAATAATAATGTAAAAGTTTGAAATATTTTGAGAAGTATCCAAATGTGACACAGAGACACAAAGTGAGCAAATGCTGCTTGAAAAATTGTACCAATAGGCTTGCTCGAGGCAGGGTTGCCACAAAGCCACAACTTGTAAAAAACAGAATATCTGGGAAGCACAAAAACTCAGGTCTGCCTGTATTTGTATATTTATTATTTTGTATTTATATTCATTTAAATTATCTACCCATAGAGTTGTCAGGAGGGTTAACTGAGCGAATAGATGCAGAGTCCTGAGAACCGGGCCTGGCCCAGAGTAACCCTCAGCTAATGTCGTTATTGCCATTTATTGAGCACCTGCTATTCATTAGACTCCTTACTTCACATGAATTATCTCTTTAATAGTCACAATATTCCTAACAAGTGTCATATGATATCGCTTATATGTGGAATCTAAAAAAAATGATACAAATGAACTTATGTATAAAACAGAAATAGGTACACAGACATAGAAAAACTTATGGTTACCAAAGGGGAAGGGGGGGGAGGGATAATTTAGGAGATTGGGATTGACACATACACACTACTAAATATAAAATAGATAACCAACAAGGACCTACTGTATAGCGCAGGGAACTCTACTCAATATCTTGTAATAACCTAAAAGGAAAAGGAATCTGAAAAGGAATATATATATATATATATATATATATATATATATATATGCATAACTGAATCACTTGGCTGTACCCCTGAAACTAACATGACATTGTAAATCAATTATACTTCAGAACAAATGAACAAAAATCAGTGATGAAATTTTAAAAAGGCAGTGTTATTTTAACGATCCAAAAATTTCTTTTTTTTTTAGATGAAAAGGAGGATTTGGTTTTTAAAAATTGAGCCATCAGGGCTTCCCTGGTGGCGCAGTGGTTGAGAGTCCGCCTGCCGATGCAGGGGACATGAGTTCGTGTCCCGGTCCGGGAGGATTCCACATGCTGCGGAGCGTCTGGGCCCGTGACCCATGGCCGCTGAGCCTGCGCGTCTGGAGCCTGTGCTCCGTGACGGGAGAGGCCACAACAGTGACAGGCCCGCGTACCGCAAAAAAAAAAAAAAAAAAAAAATTGAGCCATCAATGTGTGACGTATTATGACACACTTTAATTTATAAATTGAATGGTTAATAATCTTAAAAAATATTCATAATATTCCTAATAAACGTCAAAATATCATCAACTCTATTTTATAAACGTAGAAACTGAGTGAGACTCAGGGAGGAAAATTTACTTGGTGGATGGCAGAGCTTGAATTCAGAACTGGGCGGCTCTGATTTCAAAGTCCTTGCTTGAGAGGTGAAGTAAGCCCTGGGGCAGACACCTGGGAGATGGGGAGAAGCCACACATACATCCTGCTCAGCATGACACCGTCCCTGTGACTAAAACTAGGGCTCTGTTGACTTTTGGTTCTAGAAGTTCAGCCTGGAAGATGGTCTGATCAAAGCCATCAGGTGTGCAGGTCATGAGAGATGGTCCACCTGCCCCAGGGTAGCAACATTTTACAATGAGCAATGGAAACATATCAGAAGATGACAGGCCGTCCATCTTTTGGATTGTATTTGTAGGAGGAGATGGGCAGGTTTGAGGGACAATGAGAAGCTTGCAGGACAATGTCATCTATGGGCTTCTCTTTTAGGGTACAGTGTAGCGAGTATGCGACACAGAACAATAGTACTCAGAGACTCCTTATTCATTCACTCCCACTTATGCATAATTTATTCCTCTAAATTTGATGGTTCACAACTACCTAGGAAATGGCTTCACTGTACTAGGCACTGGGGCTCGGTAGTTGGATGAGAAAGGGCGTGGGCACTCCTGACTGCCATGATGTCTACACCTGCACAGTGTGTCAAACACGATAACAAAGGGAGATAGTGCGTAGGGACAGTAGGGAAATCATGCCCCCAAGTGAGCTTGGGAAGGCCCCAGTCGGAGGCTGTGCTGAACTTCCTTGGCCAGAGAGAGTCAGGACATTCACATTCCAGTTTCTCTCCTCTTCTCTTAAGAATACCGCTCCTTGGGTCTAGGCTGTGAAAGTATTGGTGATGATAACAAACATCTGGGTAGCACTTTACCAAAGGGCACAATGGCCCCATCAGGCAGCTGTCATTGTTAGTCCCATTTGATACATTAAGAAATGCCACCGCCCGAGAGGTGATGTCATTGGCCCAGTGTTGTTGGTTTACCATTGGTTCCCAGTAGAATGTGGTTCCCACATGAGTGGGACTTTGCATCATTTGGGCTGCTATTCACTGGCAGATTGCCGGCACCTGGAAGGGTACCTGGTACATGGTGGTCACTGGATAAAGGTCTTGTTGGATGAGTGAATAAAACCCAGACTCTACTCGATTCCAACACACACGTGTTGTCTACCGTGTCACCAGCTCCTTGGCCTAGAAATGAGCTTCTGTGAGAGAAAACATTACAAACAGTGATTACTTTCTTCTCTTATCCAGGTACGAGGTTTTAGTTGTTTGTACAAAGCACACTCAGCTGGGACCTCTCCAAGGTACTCGGTGACCATAAGCACCCTGGGTGGGGGGGGGGGGGGCAGGTGAGGGTGTGCTTGCGGAGGTGGGAGAGGGTTGGCATAGTGAGGTCTTTGCCTGGTGGCTGACCAAGTTGGGAGCAATCTTCTAGCCATTTCAGCTCATCAGATAGGGTCCCACTGTGGCCCAGCTGGAATGAGACATAAACAAAGTAGCCTTCTGCATGCCAACAAGAGTGGAAATAAGATGTGTCAGCAAGACAAACCCTCTCATTGAGAGTCCTCCGCAGTACCGATTAGAAGCGCAGTCCAGAGTCTGCAGGTGGCAGGGGAGAGCCTGTGGTTAAGAAAAGGGGAATATTAACTGGCACACTGGGCCATAATGGAAAATGTCACCTTTTCCAATTCCTTTGAAATAGTCACCTGGGGTATGTTTTATGATACTGCTGCCCTGTTTTCAACAGGGTCACTTCTCCTCCCGGGGACCTTGGGAGAGGACGGAGTTGGGAATAATGGAGGAGAAGCCAGGACAGAGCATCAGTCTCCGTGCCTGCCACATTCTAGATGCGGGCTATGCCTCTCTGCATCCCACCACGGAGATGCTGTCTGTCTCAGAGAGTGATGCTCTCCCACTTGTCCTCATTCTCCTGGACACTGCAAATAGGTCTAAACATCTTCACTTCCTCCTGCAGGAGTGGAGCTGGTGAATAGCTGGTCCCCCCAGAGGCACCTGTGGGTCAGCACAGACAGCTAGGTACCCACTGTGAGCCGGCAGCAGTGGATCTGCCTATCAACCATTTTTAAGTCTTTTATCACTTTCTGGAGCATCAGCCACTGTAGGGGTATCTTGGTGTTGCCACATTTTCCAAAGGTGGGGCAGTGGTACCAAATCCCGACACAGTGACGAACATGGTGATATTTCTGAAGTACATCCAGACTTACGAATGTTCAGGAGGCTTTACCCCTCCAAAAAAATACCGCGTACTGGTCAGGACAACAAGGAGATGCAAGGGAAATGAAACCTGGCAGAAAGAATGCTCAGCACAGTATAGTAAGAGGAAGAGAAAAAGGTTTCTTTTCTATCTTATTAAAAAAAATAATGTGACATTTATTAATGTCCCTCATGCTCAAAACCAATTGCTTTTTAATGTGTACCAAAATGCATTTAACCTTGACATGGGTGTGATGCAAATTCACTGCAGTGGGGCTGGTGATGTCGGAAGGTAACATTGACCTGTGTGGGTGCCTGCTGGGTTCACTGCTATTTGTGTGTGCCTTGGGTGGGGCAGTGTCTGGGGCTCTCAGAACAGTGCCTATCAGCACTTCATCAAGGTGGGCTCCAATAGACTCTTTGGGCTGAGGGCATGATCACTTTCTTGAAGAGTTTGGTCATTAATGACAAAACAGAGAATGAAGAGGGTTAGGTGTCTTTGCAGAACGGACAAAGGAAATGTAAAGAATTGTGGAGTTGTTCCTGGGGACTGCAAAACGATGGCATGGTGCAAGGAGCCCGAGGGGGCTTGGATTTGAATCCAACTCCTCAGTTGTCAATTGTCCATGTGACCTTGGGTACGTTATTTCCATCCTGTGGCTGGCCTTGGGTTTCTCATCTATAATATGAGTGGGTTGGGCTAAATGATTTCTAAGCACCTCTTGTGTTTTTACTTTCTGTCTTCACTGCACAGTTCAGGCATTCCTCATGTCCATCTACGTTTCAGAGGGGGGGTTGTCTCCTAAGTGCCCCCTGCTTGTCACTTAACCCACATTCTGTCTTCCTACCCTCGGAGTGGTCTTTCTAAATATGTGATCTTTATCATGTGACTCCCACCTAAAACCCTCATGCCTATGGGATAAAGACAGAACTCCTTGCCGTGGATATAAATAAAAACATAGAGGATACAGATAACATAATGAAGTGTGATTTCTCAGTTATATATGGAATCATATTCCCCACAAAACCAAGATGCTCATTCTCTCAAAAGGCCAGTGAGACATCTACACAAGCTGAAATTTTATAGTAATAACCTCCCTGAAGCAGAAAGTTTATCAGCCACATTTTCTGACTGCAATGGATCAATGCATTAAAATTCAAACTTACAAATAGAATAATATTTGCCAAATACTTTAAAAATTTGAGATGAAAATAAAAAAACCCTCCAAAACCTAAAGCAACTTAAAAAAACCTGTGATGGGCAGAAAGGGAATCAAAATAGAAATGACAGGTTATTTTAAATTATTATAAGCCTGAAACCCTGCGTAGCGAAAGTTATGGAATGTGACAAAATCTCTTTTTAAAGCATGCTTCGTATGCTCAATGGACTTTATTAATTAGAAAAAGTGAAAAGTAATAATTGAATTCAAGAAGCAAAAGGAATAAAAATAAAGAAAACCAAGGAAGGTAAGAGGTAAGAATCAGCAAAAATAAAACCAGAAATGAATGAATTAGAAAGAAAAAAAAAAAGAGGTGGTTCTTTAAAAATACCACCCCCCCAATTAAAAAGATTATACTTCGACAAGAAAAATATTTCATGTATCAGTTTTCTATGGCTAGTGTAACAAATAACCATCAATTTCGTGGCTTAGAAGAACACAGATTTATTCTCTTACAGTTCTGAGTCAGTTTCAGTGAGCTACGGTCACTGTCACGGTGTGGGCAGGGCTGACATCTTTTGGAGGCTCTAAGGGAGAGTATTTCCTTGCCTTTTTAGATCCTGGAGGCATCTGCATTCCTTGTCTCATGACCTCTTCCTCACATCACTCTAACTTCTTGCTTCTGTCATCATATCTCCCACTTCCTTCTTTGACTTTCCTGCCTCTCCCCCACCTTTTTTTTTCTTTTTCTTTTTTTTTTGCGGTACGTGGGCCTCTCACTGATGTGGCCTCTCCCGTTGCGGAGCACAGGCTCCGGACGCGCAGGCCCAGCAGCTATGGCTCACGGGCCCAGCCGCTCCGCGGCATGCAGGATCCTCCCGGACCGGGGCACGAACCCATGTCCCCTGCCTCGGCAGGCGGACTCTCAACCACTGCGCCACCAGGGAAGCCCCTGCCTCTCCCCCTTTTATAAGGACTTTTGTGATTCCATATAGGAGTCACCTGGTTAATCCACACTAATCTCGTCATTTCAAGATCCTTACCTTAGTCGCATCTATAAGTCCTTTTTGCCTTACAAGTTGAAATTTACAGTTTCTGGGGATTAGGACAGGGATATCTTTTGGGGGAGATTTTATTCAGCCTACCACAGTGCATAACCACAAATGTTTTCAAATTAAATATTAAAAACGTTAAGGAAATATTATATGCAGCATGATTCCAATAAATCTGAAAATCTAGATGGAATGGTTTTCCTCATCCTGGGAAACTGAAAATGTTTCCAAAACATTCCAAAATTGACTCAAGAATATATAAAAAATAGACAACAAATTGCCCCTTCCCTTTGAGGCTCACCAAAAAGGCACCAGGTTTGGATAGTTTTGTGGGCAATTCCATAATAACAAAAACAGAATACTGAGATCACATACATTTCTCCAGAGCGTAACAAATATGGAATATCTTCAACCTCAATTTTTGACTCATAATGAAACTTGACAAAGTATCTCAAAGGAAAAATAGAGATCAATTTCACTTGACTAAAGACATAAAAATCCTGAGAAAAATATTAAGTCAAATATAGCAATATAGAGAGACCCTCAAGATGGCGGAGGAGTAAGACATGGAGATCACCTTCCTCACCACAAATGCATCACAAATACATATACATGTGGAACAACTCCTACAGAACACCTACTGAATGCTGGCAGAAGACCTCAGACTTCCCAAAAGGCAAGAAACTCCCCACGTACCTGGGTAGGGCAAAAGAAAAAAGAAAAAACAGAGACAAAAGTATAGGAAGGGGACCTGCACTTCTGGGAGGGAGCTGTGAAGGAGGAAAGGTTTCCACACACTAGGAAGCCTCTTTGCGGGCGGTGACGGGAGGTGGCAGCAGGGAAGCTTCGGAGCCATGGAGGAGAGCACAGCAACAGGGGTGCGGAGGGCAAAGCGGAAAGATTCCCACACAGGGGATCGGTGCCAACCAGCACTCATCAGCCCGAGAGGCTTCTCTGCTCACCCGCCGGGGCAGGCGGGGGCTGGGAGCTGAGGCTCCAGCTTCGGAGGTCAGACCCCAGGGAAAGGACGGGGGTTGGCTGTGTGAACACAGTCTGAAGGGAGCTAGTGCACCACAGCTACCTGGGGGGGAGTCCAGGAAAAAGTCTGGAACTGCCTAAGAGGCAAGAGACCACTGTTTCAGGGTGCACGAGAAAAGAAAAGGGGAATTAGAGCACTGCCTAAACGAGCTCCAGAGATGGGTGTGAGCTGTGGTTATCAGCACAGACCCCAGAGATGGGCATGAGATGCTAAGGCTGCTGCGGCCGCCACCAAGAATCCTGTGCGCAAGCACAGGTCACTATCCGCATCCCCCCTCCCGGGAGCCTGTGCAGCCCACCAATGCCAGGGTCCCGTGACCCAGGGACAACTTCCCCAGGAGAACACACGGCACCCCTCAGGCTGGTGCAACGTCATGCTGGCCTCTGCACTGCAGGCTCACCCCGCATTCCGTACCCCTCCCTCCCCCCGGCCTGAGTGAGCCAGAGCCCCCTAATCAGCCGCTTCTTTAACCCTCTCCTGTCTGGGCAAAGAACAGACGCCAGAGGGTGACCTACATGCAGAGGCGGGGCCAAATCCAAAGCTGAGCCCCGGGAGCTGTACAAACAAAGAAGAGAAAGGGAAATTTCTCCCAGAAGCCTCAGGAGCAGCGGATTAAATCTCCACAATCAACTTGATGTACCCTGCATCTCTGGAATACCTGAATGGACAACGAATCATCCAAAAATTGAGGCAGTGGACTTTGGGAGCAACTATAGACTTGGGGTTTGCTTTCTGCATCTAATTTGTCTCTGGTTTATTATCATTGGTAGATTTGTTTATTGATTTGGTTGCTCTCTTTCTTTTTATATATATATAGACATGTTTTTCCTTTTTCTCTTTTTGTGAGTGTGTATGTGTATGCTTCTTTGTGCGATTTTGTCTGTATAGCATTGCTTTTACCATTTGTCCTAGGGTCCTGTCTGTCTTTTTGTTTTTTTTAGTGTAGTTTTTAGTTCTTGCTATCATTGGTGGATTTGTTTTTTGGCTTGGCTACTCTCTCTTCTTTCTTTCTTTTTAATTTTATTACTTAAAAAATTTTTTTATTTAAAAAATATTTTTTTATTTTTAATTTTAATAAGTATTTGATTTTTTCTTTCTCTCTCTCTCTTTCTTTCTTTCTTTTTTTTTCTCCCTTTTCTTCTGAGCCATGTGGCTGACAGGGTCTTGGTGCTCTGGCCGGGTGTCAGACCTGTGTCTCTGAGGTGGGAGAGTCGAGTTCAGGACATTGGTCCACCAGAGACCTCCCTGCTCCATGTAATATCAAACAGTGAAAGCTCTCCCAGAGATCTTCATCTCAACACTAAGACCCAGCTCCACTCAACGACCAGCAAGCTACAGGGCTGGACACCCTAAGCCAGACAACTAGCAAGACAGGAACACAATTAGCAGAGAGGCTGCCTAAAATCATAATAAGGTCACAGAGACCCCAAAACATACCACTGGATGCAGTCCTGCCCACCAGAAAGACAACATCCAGCCTCAACCACCAGAACACAGGCACCAGTCCGCTCCACCAGGAAGCCTACACAACCCACTGAACCAACCTTAGCCACTGGGGTCAGACACCAAAAACAATGGGAACTGTAAACCTGCAGCCTGCGAAAAGGAGACCCCAAACACAGTAAGTTAAGCAAAATGAGAAGACAGAGAAACACATAGCAGATGAAGGAGCAAGGTAAAAACCCATCAGACAAAACAAATGAAGAGGAAATAGGCAGTCTACTGGAAAAAGAATTCAGAGTAATGATAGTAAAGAGGATCAAAAATCTTGGAAATAGAATGGAGAAAATACAAGAAATGTTTAACAAAGACCTAGAAGAACTAAAGAGCAAAAAAACAATGATGAACAATACAATAAATGAAATTAAAAATTCTCTAGAAGGAATCAATAACAGAATAACTGAGACATAAGAATGGATACGTGCCCTGGAAGATAAAATAGTGGAAATAACTACTGCAGAGCAGAATAAAGAAAAAAGAATGAAAAGAATTGTGGACCATCTCAGAGACCTCTGGAACAGTATGAAATGCACCAACCTGCAAAATATAGGGGTCCCAGAAGAAGAAGAGAAAAAGAAAGGAACTGAGAAAATATTTGAAGAGATTATAGTTGAAAACTTCCCTAATATGGGAAAAGAAATAGTCAATCAAGTCCAGGAAGTGCAGAGAGTCCCAAACAGGATAAATCCAAGAAGAAACACACCAAGACACATATTAATAAAACTATCAAAAATTTGATACAAAGAAAAAATATTAAAAGCAGCGAGGGAAAACAACCAATAACATACAAGGGAATACCCATAAGGTTAACAGCTGATCTTTCAGCAGAAATTCTGCAAGCCAGAAGGGAGTGGCAAGACATATTTAAAGTGATGAAAGGGAAAAACCTACAACCAAGATTACTCTACCCAGCAAGGATCTCATTCAGATTTGATGGAGAAATTAAAACCTTTACAGACAAGCAAAAGCTAAGAGAATTCAACACCACCGAACCAGCTTCACAACAAATGCTAAAGGAACTTCTCTAGGCAGGAAACACAAGAGAAGGAAAAAACCTACAACAACAAACCCAAAACAATTAAGAAAATGGTAATAGGAACATACATATCAATAACTACCTTAAATGTAAATGGATTAAATGCTCGAACCAAAAGACAAAGATTGGCTGAATGGATATAAAAACAAGACCCATATATATGCTGTCTACAAGAGACCCACTTCAGACCTAGGGACACATACAGACTGAGAATGAGGGGCTGGAAAAAGATATTCCATGCAAATGGAAATCAAAAGAAAGTTGGAGTAGCAATTCTCATGTCAGACAAAATAGACTTTAAGATAAAGACTATTAAAAGAGCAAAGAAGGACACTACATAATGATCAAGGAATCAATCCAAGAAGAAGATATAACAATTGTAAATATTTATGCACCCAACATAAGAGCACCTCAATACATAAGGCAAATGCTAATAGCCATAAAAAGGGAAATAGACAGTAATACAATCATAGTAGGGGACTTTGACACCCCACTTTCACCAAGGGACAGATCATCCAAATTGAAAATAAATAAGGAAACACAAGCTTTAAATGATATATTAAACAAGATGGACTTAACTGATACTTATAGGACATTCTATCCAAAAACAACAGAATACACTTTCTTCTCAAGTACTCATGGAACATTCTCCAGGATAAACCATATCGTGGTCACAAATCAAGCCTTGGTAAATTTAAGAAAGCCGAAATCATATGAAGTATCTTTTCCAACCAAAATGTTATGAGACTAGATATCAATTACAGGAAAAAATCTGTACAAAATACAAACACATGGAGGCTAAACAATACACTACTAAATAACCAAGATATCACTGAAGAAATCAAAGAGGAAATCAAAAAATACCAAGAAACAAGTGACAATGAAAACACAATGCCCCAAAACCTATGGGATGCAGCAAAAGTAGTTTTAAGAGGGAAGTTTATAGCAATACAATCCTACCTCAAGAAACAAGAAACATCTCAAATAAACAACCTAACCTTACACATAAAGCAATTAGAGAAAGAAGAACAAAAAACCCCCAAAGTTAGCAGAAGGAAAGAAATCATAAAGATCAGATCAGAAATAAATGAAAAAGAAATGAAGGAAACAATAGCAAAGATCAATAAAACTAAAAGATGGTTCTTTGAGAAGATAAACAAAATTGATAAACCATTAGCCAGACTCATCAAGAAAAATAGGGAGAAGACTCAAATCAATAGAATTAGAAATGAAAAGGGAAAAGTAACAACGGACACTGCAGAAATACAAAGGATCGTGAGAGGTTACTACAAGCAACTACATGCCAATAAAATGGACAACCTGGAAGAAATGGACAAATTCTTAGAAAAGCACAACCTTCCGAGATGGAACCAGGAAGAAATAGAAAATATAAAGAGACCAATCACAAGCACTGAAATTGAAACTGTGATTAAAATCTTCCAACAAACAAAATCCCAGGACCAGATGGCTTCACAGGCAAATTATATCAAACATTTAGAGAAGAGCTAACATCTATCCATCTCAAACTCTTCCAAAATATAGCAGAGGGAGGAACACTCCCAAAATCATTCTACGAGGCCACCATCACCCTTATACCAAAACCAGACAAAATGTCACAAAGAAAGAAAACTACAGGCCAATATCACTGATGAAAATAAATGCAAAAATCCTCAACAAAATACTAGCTAACAGAATCCAACAGCATATTAAAAGGATCATACACCATGATCAAGTGGGGTTTATCCCAGGAATGCAAGGATTCTTCAATATATGCAAATCAATCAATGTGATAAACCATATTAACAAACTGAAGGAGAAAAACCATATGATCATCTCAATAGATGCAGTAAAAGCTTTTGACAAAATTCAACACCATTTATGATAAAAGCCCTCCAGAAAGTAGGCATAGAGGGAACTTACCTCAACATAATAAAGGCTATATATAACAAACCCACAACCAACATTGTTCTCAATGGTGAAAAACTGAAACCATTGTCACTAAGATCAGGAACAAGACAAGGTTGTCCACTCTCACCACTGTTATTCAACATACCTTTGGAAGCTTTAGCCACAGCAATCAGAGAAGAAAAAGAAATAAAATGAATCCAAATCGGGAAAGAAGAAGTAAAGCTGTCACTGTTTGCAGATGACATGATACTATACATAGAGAATCCTAAAGATGCTAACAGAAAACTACTAGAGCTAATCAATGAATTTGGTAAAGTAGCAGGATACAAAATAAATGCACAGAAATCTCCTGCATTCCTATACACTAATGATGAAAAATCTGAAAGAGAAATTAAGGAAGCACTCCCATTTACCACTGCAACAAAAAGAATAAAATACCTAGGAATAAACCTACCTAAGGGAACAAAAGACCTGTATGCAGAAAACTATAAGACACTGATGAAAGAAATTAAAGGTGATGCAAACAGATGGAGAGATATACCATGTCCTTGGATTGGAAGAATCAACTTTGTGAAAATGACTATACTACCTAAAGCAATCTACAGATTCAATGCAATCCCTATCAAACTACCAATGGCATTTTTCACAGAATTAGAACAAAAAATGTCACAATTTGTATCGAAACACAAAAGACCCCAAGTAGCCAAAGCAATCTTGAGAAAGAAAAATGGAGCTGGAGGAATTGGGTTCCCTGACTTCAAACTATACTACAAAGCTACAGTAATCAAGACAGTATGGTACTGGCACAAGAACAGAAATATAGATCAGTGGAACAGGATAGAAAGCCCAGAGATAATCCTATGCACAGATGGTCACCTTATCTTTGATAAAGGAGGCAAGAATATACAATGGAGAAAAGACAGCCTCTTCAATAAGTGGTGCTGTGAAAACTGGACAGCTACATGTAAAAGAATGAAATTAGAACACTCCCTAACACCATACACAAAAATAAACTCAAAATGGATTAAAGACCTAAATGTAAGGTCAGACACTATAAAACTCTTAGAGGAAAACATAGGCAGAACACTCTATGACATAGATCACAGCAAGATCCTTTTTGACCCACTTCCTAGAGAAATGGAAATAAAAACAAAAATAAACAAATGGGACCTAATGAAGCTTAAAAGATTTTGCACAGCAAAGAAAACCCTAAACAAGATGAAAAGACAGTCCTCAGAATGAGAGAAAATATTTGCAAATGAAGCAACTGACAAAGGGCTAATCTCCAAAATATACAAGCAGCTTATCAGCTCAATATCAAAAAAACAAACAATGCAATCCAAAAATGGGCAGAAGACCTAAATAGACATTTCTCCAAAGAAGATACACATTTTGCCAACAAACACATGAAAGGATGCTCAACATCACTAATCATTAGAGAAATGCAAATCAAAACTACAATGAGCTATCACCTCACACCAGTCAGAATGGCCATCATCAAAAAATCTACAAACAATAAATGCTGGAGAGGGTGTGGAGAAAAGGGAACCCTCTTGCGCTGTTGGTGGGAATGTAAATTGATACAGCCACTATGGAGAACAGTATGGAGGTTCCTTAGAACACTAAAATATAACTACCATATGACCCAGCAATCCCACTACTGGGCATATACCCTGAGAAAACCATAATTCAAAAAGAGTCATGTACCACAATGTTCATTGCAGCTCTATTTACAATAGCCAGGACATGGAAGCGACCTAAGTGTCCATCAACAGATGAATGGATAAAATGTGGCACATATATGCAATGGAATATTACTCAGCCATAAAAAGAAACGAAATTGAGTTATTTTTAGTGAGGTGGATGGACCTAGAGTCTGTCATACAGAGTGAAGTAAGTCAGAAAGAGAAAAACAAATACCATATGCTAACACATATATATGGAATCTAAAAATAAATAAATAAATGGTTCTCAGGAACCTAGGGGCAGGACAGGAATAAGGACGCAGACATAGAGAATGGACTTGAGGACAAAGGGAGGGGGAAGGGGAAGCTGGGACGAAGTGAAAGAGTGGCATGGACATATATACACTACTAAATGTCATATAGATAGCTAGTGAGAAGCAGCCACATAGCATAGGGAGATGAGCTCGGTGCTTTGTGACCAACTAGAGTGGTGGGATAGGGACTGTGGGAGGGAGATGCAAGAGGGATGAGATATAGGGTATATGTATATGTATAGCTGATACACTTTGTTATACAGCAGAAACAACACACCATTGTAAAGCAATTATACTCCAATAAAGTTGTTAAAAAGAAACAAAAAAAAGCAATACTGTTGCAATTCACAAGAGATATGAAATCATGATTCTCACTGTTAGTCATAGTAAATAAAGACTTCCTCACTTTAAATTTTTTTATAGAAATGAGAAAGAGCTTGGATATTAGTTTTTGTTTACTTATCAAATTCCTAATTATGCACTTACTTTTACCTTCCTTAAATCATTTCTGTAATTTTTACTTAATAAATTCCATTTTACTCTAAAAAATAGCAACATATTAAAGGAAGAATATGCCATATACAAGGAGGTTTTATTCTAAGAATAAGTATGGAAGTTTATTTCAACATTAGGAAATTTATTAATTTTTTAATATGATACATATTACTACCTAAATATGTTAAAAGAGGAAAACAGATATGATCCCTTTATCAGGGTCTAAAACTGCATTTTACAAAATTGAACATCCAAAACTGAAAATAGTAATTTAGAAAACTTTAGTATATTAAAGATAGAAGAAAATTTCTTAACACAAAAAAGTATCAGAAACCTATAGTAATCATCAGAGTAAACAGTAAGAGAGCTGCACTGGCTAAATCACGCCTCTCCAATACTATTGTCATTCAGTTATTATTGTTGAGGTTTAGCTAAAGAAATACTACAAGAAAAGTAAATAAGAGATAAATATTGCAGAGTAAGAGCCAAAAAAGTTCATTATTGATTACAGTATTATTGTAAACCTAGAAAATCTAAGTTAATCAAAAAAGAATGTACTAGATGAGAGCTCAGTAAATTGGCTGTATAAGACAAAAATAAATAGTTTTCTTATGCGTTAAGAATAACCAACTGGAGTCAAAGAATGGGGAAAAAATCCTATTTGCAAATGTAACTAGTTGCTGGAAATTAACAAAAGCTTGAAATATGGAAGAACTATATAAAAACATTATGACATGCTATTGAATGAGCTAAGAAAGTAACTGAAAAAATGGGAAACATACCATATTCTTGCTGGAAATATTCGTTCTCACAAATGTGTCTTTTATCCCAGATTACCTATTAATTTATGGAATGCCATTCAAAATCTCAGTGGGATATTTTTGAAGTTTAAAAATTGATTCTAAAGTTCATCTTGAAGACTGTATACAGAAATAGTTCATAAATTTTGGAAAAGAGGAGAATAATGATGGTAGGGTTTGCTTTGTTGTCTATCAAATATACTACGAAATATTTTATTAGTACAGAAATTGATAAATTAATCAAACTTAATTCTAGAAGGATTTTGATTTAAATACTATTATAAACTATAGGAAACAAGGAAACTCTTCTTTAAACTCAGTAAGTTCGCAGATCTTTCTAAAGATTTTCTCAAAAATTACACTAAGGCTGGAAACCTTTAAAAAACTGACAGATTTGACCACACAGTAATTGTATACTTTTCCACATCGAAAGACATCATTAACACAGTTAATAGACCATCAACAAACTGGAAAAATATATTATGTGAGTTAGGCAAAGATTTAGCAATCACAATATATAAAGAACGCCTACACATCAATAAGAAAAAGGTAAATAGCAGCAAAATGATGCTAATTGATGATTCACAGAAAAATACGAATTTCCCATAAATGTAAGCAAAGTTCTTCCACTTATGAAAAGAAATTCATATTAAATCTGTAAGATCCTACTTTTCACTTCTTAGAAACAATGGTAACATTTATGTTTTGAGAATGTACAGAAACATATGCTGTTGGCGAGGGTATAAATTGGTTGGTGTAACCATCTGTAAGGACAGCTTATCCATGTGTATCAAATTTAAAATGGGCATTCCCTTTGACCTAGCAATTACACGTCTATATATTTATTCTATGGAAATAATCTCACAAGTTTGCAAAGATCTGTGTGCAATGTTAACTGATATATTATTTATAATAGCAAAGAATTTAAACTGACCTAAAGGTCTACCAGTTAGGGATTTGTTTTAATACATATGACTGATTCAAATCTTGATGAATTAATATCAAGGATGAGCTTGATATTTTCAGGCCCTTGATAAGGGCCTGAACTTAATATTTTCAGGGCTGAGGGTAGGAGTACAAATAGAGGGTGACGTAATTCAATATACAAAAGGTACAAATTAACCAAGTGAACTGTTAAAATAAAAATATTCTACCCTTCCACCTTGATAAACATAACATCAAACATGGGTAAAACTGCAGTTTTATTTGGCTAAAGTTTGGCAAATAGCAAAGACGACCGAATTTAATTGTTATCATACATCTCTCCATGCTCTGTTGATGGGCCAGGGGTTTCTAAGTGAGTGATTAAAAAAAAGACATTCTTCATCATGACAGCTATGTGTTTATTCCATAAAATTTATTTTTCTTGTCCTTATTTCACTGAAATCACTAATCATATTGTTATAATTGAGATTTTTCACACAGTTTATGCTGTATTGACAAGGCCAAAACAGAGAAACTTTCTGGAGTCCTTGTAGTTCTTATGTAGTCTTTTATTAATTTCAATTTGGAGAAATTGCTGGCTGAGGCAGTAGCAACTGGAATTGTTAATATCACAATTTAACATATGGTAAATTGTTAACAATGCTACTCAAAACAGTACAAAAGTATACATATACAATGTAATTAGGATTAATGCCTAATACAAGAGCTAAAAGACAACTTTTTAGCAAAAAATTACACCATTTTTATCATACTACCTTCTTTTTTTCCAACTCTGAAGTATAATCAACAAATAAAATTGTAAGATAATGTGTAGAATAGGATGATTTGATATACATTGTGAAAGGTTCATTCTGTTGAATTAATGAACACATCCATCACTTCACATATTCATCTCTTTTTTTTCTGAAAGAACTTTTAAAACAACTTCGTGTTTAAAAAAATAATAGAGATTCAGAAATGAACGTGAATTTTACCTGTCCTGTTCAAACATTGAAATGGGTCACATATGATAAATTATCCTCGGTTCAGAAAAACTTACAGAGTCTATCATTTTCATCAGAAACATGGCTATCACTTACATCTTGGTTTTCACCATTTTTAGAGCAATACTAGATTCATTCAGAAATGTGAAGAGTTGGTATCACGCTTTACCCTTTTCAATTTAGATATATAAATGTAAAGTAATATAAATAATAATGTAAAACATTCCTCAACTGCTACAGGCAGCTCTTGTACATACCACAATACCTCATGAATACCTCTGGAACAATGATGGGTTAGAAAATGAAGAGAATCAAGAAAATGTACACTTGGGCCTCTACTGGGAAACAGCAGTGCATTATGCAAGAACGTGGAGCATTCATGTCATTTGAGAGAAAGGATGGGGCTGGTTCCTTACTCCCTCCTCACTCCCTTACCCAGCCCTTCTGACTCTCAGATCATCTCTGTGATCTAAGATCTAAGGCTGTGTCAGTCCCTAATGTCAGTGGTGGCACAACCCACAAACCTTAGTGGCATCTGGACACAACGTCCTTGTATTTGGAAGGACAAGAGATGGAGAAAAAATTCCCTGGGGCCTGAACAGCGTTAGTCATGGGCGTGAATGTTTAGGGTAGTGAGTGGGTTATCCACCAGCTCTGAGGACTGGGTCCCGAGCTAATGCAACACAAGGAACATACCTCGGGCCACCTCTTTCTGACCTGAGGCATCTCCGTGGTTTCCTTGGCTGCGCAGAGCCTTCAAGAAACAGGTTAAGGCAGGAGAGTTAATGTCGCGACAAAGACCTGCAGTGGGTCACCCCTTGCTGCTGTCCTGATGACAGGGTGCATCCTTCATGTCGCCTCCTCCAAGCATTTGGCTTGGAACATGACGGAGCGCGGGGAGGGCTTGGAGGTCCCCGAGGGTGGCAGGTGCTAGATATTAACATAGCAGCAACTTTTGTCAAGCAGAACATTCCCTCACGCTGCTGGTATCGAGCTCCCCAAGGCTGAGAAATAGGCAAAACTGGCTCACCGGCATCTTTACACTTCGCGGAACCTCTTAATGGCATCTCCCCCGCTGCTCTGCCCAGCAGCAGGCCGCCTCACAGGCTGGCTTGCTCACTCTTTCTCTCCTCCCTTTGCCTTGCCTCCTGTCAGTTTCCTTCCTCCCAGCCTTCCAGGCAGTGAGTCATTTTTCTGGAGTTGTCATTTACCACTCCGCCTAACTGTTACAGTTCAGCGTGGCCGAACTAATGATGCTGCAATTAAGAGTGATTAGGGTTATTGATAATAAAGAGACTTCATAAACTTGATTAAATGCACTCATTAATGAACATGTTGTGGGTGCCTGTGTGTGAGGGTGGGGTGGAATGAAAGGTGGGAAAAATGGGAAAAAGAATCTTTTTTTTTTTTTGCGGTACACGGGCCTCTCACTGTTGTGGCCCCTCCCGTTGCGGAGCACAGGCTCCGGATGCGCAGGCCCAGCGGCCATGGCTCACGGGCCCAGCCGCTCCGCGGCATGTGGGATCTTCCCGGACCGGGGCACGAACCCATGTCCCCTGCATCGGCAGGCGGACTCTCAACCACTGCGCCACCAGGGAAGCCCGGGAAAAGGAATCTTATGCCGTAGCTATCCTAGTGTAGATCTGAAGGTGGCTGAGCAGGAACATCGGGAGTCCCCGGGCGCTTAGACTTCGAGGAAATTGCAGCAAAATCCAGAGCACATCACTCATTTATATACGGTGTGAGTGGGGGTGGGACAAAGGCAAGGAGATGCTGAAATAGAGGAGCCCTAAGAGTCACCTGAAATGGTCCAAGCTTGAGATGTGCCTTGTCCTCACCTTTCCCGTGGGTGAACGGCTGAGGTTGTTATTAATTAACACAGCAAATCCCGCCCCCTCCCCCCGACCATTCCCCTGCCAGCTCATGCCTCTGCGCACGGGATTAAGGATGGCTGCAGCATCGCTGTGCTTTTGATCATCTCTCTGCTTGTTGGGGATAAAAGCACCACTTTAATAGCATCCTTCTCTGCCTCTCTCTTTCGGTAAGAGTCTGGAATGCTGGAGAGACAGAGGACATGGTCCTCGTCCTCCATGCCACATCTAGAAACCGTGGGGAAACCTTACAGCTCATTTCCTTCAAAGGCTTAGAAAAATCTTATTAACTCTGACCTCCACTTAGGGCTATGACAATTCAGAGGGGAGAGCTTCAAAGCTGATCTTCGCTTATAGATTCCAGATGGTGCAAATAAACCTGAGTTTAAATAAACTGAAAGAGATTTTTTTTTAGAAAAAATAAGAGAACGAGCTTTTTATAAGAGGAACCCCAATACACATCCCAAACTCTCACTTACCTGAGAGTAATACACTGTGTACAATGTACTCCTGCCTCAGGTCAGGCTCCCAGGAATTTTGAGACAAGCAGGTCATTAACTAGGCTGTGGTTACTGATACTTCCAAGCAGTTATACTGAACTTCTCTTACATCAGTCAATGGTTTTTTTAGATGAATTGATGATATCCCCTCATTTAGCTTTAATTAGTCTGGGTTCATGAGTTTATGCTGTGTATCCTCAGACCATATTGTGACCCCACCTGGGAGAGGCCCCCCGAGCTGGGAAGGGTCTGCTTCCTGCGCTCCATGCAATGCCCTCTGTGGACTGAGGCTTCCCTGGTGGGGGGGAATTTAACATGTGGGGGGCACACCGCTTGCTTCTGCAGCAGAGCCACAACTGAAATGAAATATTGGAGCCGTTCTGAAAGATTTACACAGCCATAGGGTAACAGCATCCACCAAGAAAGCCCTTGGTGTTGGGTGACTACACCTCGGGGGTACGAGAATTGACAATAATGAAAGGAATCCCTGGGTCTCAGGCTTGGATGGTCCTTAAATTTCATCTCATGTTGAATCCCTTTAGCAGCATCCTGGTCATATGGTTCCGACTAGTCACCATTCAGGGAAGCCTGTTTTATTTGAGGGCAACTCAGGCAGTTAGAAAGCTTTTCTTTAGACTGGGATGAAATCACCGGGACCTAAAAGTTATGGTGCGGGATTGCTTTGTAGGCAAGACCAAGTGATAATGAGGTCTTTTTGGTACTTGAGCAACTCAACTTCCTGGGATGGCTATCAAAGTGAGCCCCGTGGAGTACTCCTCTGGTGGGGAGAAGACTCCCTGGGATTCTGGTGGTCCTAATTTTTTCACTCAGTACTCATCTGTTGACCTTTATGCAAGGTGCACTGGAGGATAATTGGCTCTTGCCTTAGAGGAGCTCGGAAACATTGTAATGATTGGCAATATCATATTAGCTCATCATTAAACTGTAGAGCATTCAGAAAGATAGAGAGAAATGCAATGTGTATCAATACCCTTAAGTCACATATAGACTGTGACCAAGAAATTCCATATCTAGGAATTTAACCTTAGAAATAATTTTAGGCCAAGATTAATGTGCAGGATGTTCACTGCAGCATTATTTATAATAGCCAAAAATCAGAAATAACCTTAATGTCCAACTATAGGGGAACAGTTCATTTATGGTTAAATTCATTCAATGAAATATTATGCAGTCACCAACAACCATTCTTTCAAATAATTCTCTAATAAGGTCATGGGGAAATTCTCACAATGGGATCTTAAGTGAAAACAAACAAACACGATGTAAAACTGTATATTCAGCTTTGAATATCTATCTAACATCTGTCTATCATCCTATCTCTCTCTCTATATATATCTATCATCTGTTTTTAACACTGGTGATCATTACCTTCTTTATACTTGTCTATATTTTCCAAAGTTTAGAATGAATGCAAAACAACATGATTTTTTATCATCAGAAAAACTCAATCTACATATTTTTCTTTGTTTGTCTCTATGGTAGAAAGGAGAAGGCAGGACCCAGCTGGATGGGAAGGTTAGGGCATTTGCAATCCAATCGGGGGTGGGGGGTAATACTGAAGATGGAAGACTGCCCAGTGTTTCTGGCTTCGTGGTGCTCTGCCCTGAAGCCTGGAGGGGAAGCTGGTTGTGGGGAGGGACCTTTCAGAAAGACTCTGTAGGGAGGTGATGAAGAAGCAGGAAAGGCAGTCAGCAGTTACAGGCTCTCACTGGCATTGCAGGTGCCGTCCTGGTGAGATGCAAGGCTTGAAGGGGGCCCATGAGGACGCTCAGACCAGGTGGGGGAAGCTTGTCACGTGGTTCTCTTTTCAATATCCGTCCCTCACATCCTAGGGTTTGACTTCCCCTGCCTTGATTTGAATTTAACTGATATTCCAAGGAACGTACTCATTCCAGCTTGCATGGTGCATTTTATCACACTTTGCTCAGAAGGATCCCGTCTTTCCTCCAAGGTGCGGGCCTGGCCTCACTTCCTCTGACCACCAACCCTCCTTTCTCTTCTGAGTGCCTGTAACACCCCTCATCTACACTCCTCACACGCTGCCTTCAGTTATCTGCTACCTTCATGCAAGCCCATCTGACAATCTCATTAACTAGATGTTCAGGCTTGGGAGAGCTGAAACTCTACCTGAATCCCTTTATGTCCCCACATGAGCCCACTCAACTAACGCAGTGTCAAAACTGGAAGGCTGTCTCAACATGATTCCGCCCAGCTCTGTATTTTATAGGCTGTGAAACTGTGAGAGAGATTCGGTGACTGGTCCAAAGTCACCTAGTGATGGGTGAGAAGCAATTCATTCATTTAACAAGTATTTAGTGAACCTGTGTCTTCTGGCTTCAAGATCAGGATGCTCAGTAAATACTTCTTTGTTGTTGATTGAATGGATGACACACTGACTCTATCTTTGAAGTAGAACCTCAGATTTGACTATGAGGGATGTTTTCAGCACCAATTATTTGCCAGGC
Organism: Stenella coeruleoalba; assembly: GCF_951394435.1. Taxonomy (NCBI): domain Eukaryota; kingdom Metazoa; phylum Chordata; class Mammalia; order Artiodactyla; family Delphinidae; genus Stenella; species Stenella coeruleoalba. The sequence continues at coordinate 7,656,961 of NC_137167.1, forward strand.
ACCTTAGAGGCAACCAACCTTTCTTTATTCCTCCTATGGCATCTTTATTTTTATAGATGATAAGACAAAAACTGAAGAGGATAGACAACTTGAGCATGGCACACAGATAAAAGGTAGGGAACCTAGAATTCAAATCGAGGCTTGTTCCTGGGAGTTCAGGGCTGTTGCCTTGACCCCAACTCCCAGATTGGGGGTCGGATGTTGGGAATCATACAGGGCGACCCTGATTTCACGGTCAATACTATTTGCTCTTCAGCCACCCAGTAAAGTTCTGACCAAAAATATCTGCCCCTTAGTGTCCTCTCATGAGCTGACCTTAAGATCATTTTCTTTTCACACAAGGAGACCTGGCATTCGGTTCGAGATAGGAAATAGGTGAGGCCTGTTTTCCTCCGGTGGCTTTGCTCCTTTGCCATTGAGGTCTGCAGTCTAGAAAACAATTGCAGTCAGCCTGCACCAGGAGAGAGAAAGAGAAAATTCTATCATGTCAGAATAATGAGATCTGTGATTTCAGCACTTACTGGGTCAACACACAATGTGTTATCTGCAATGCTCTCCTCCTGGCATTTGGGGAAATTGCATTTATGCAGAGGACACAGGGCACAGAAATGTGGGACTCCACTGATGCCACTCAGAGCTGACAGATCGCAGCCCTCCTGCCAGAAATGGCCCCCGGTGGCCTCTAGGAGGACAGAGGTATGGTTTGGCCTGATAACAGTGGGGCCCTCCCAGCTCCTGAGGCCCTGCTACTCCAGTGGTAAGGGGACATCCCAGAATTTCCCGGGCGGTTAGTTGGTTGTTTGATTGGTTGGTTGAGAAGATAGATGTAAAGTGACCTCTTCGGGGTCCTGTGTGTGCAGAATGAGGTTTTCTTTCAACCCAAGATCTTCCAGAGCCCCTCTCCCCCAAGTCTTTCCCGTCACAGCAGATGTCTGACAACAGCCCTGGGCTTCTTTGGGTATAAGTTTCAATTTTTGCTGGGGACTTCCCTCCCTCTCCAATTCCTGCACACAGAGGCCCATGAGCACCCTAGGAATGTGGCTTGTTGCTCTGAAGCTGACTCAGAGGCAGGGAGTTTATCGCCCTTTCAGATGTGTTCCTGCATCCTTCCTCCTGTCTCGCCGCTCTCTTTATCTGCAGTGGCAGTGATGAAGTGATTGATTACCCTGCCTGAGACATCTGTGCGGTTTTATATTTAATCCTGCTCACAACAATAGGCAGATTGACGGGGAGGTACTTACACGTGCCCCCCCCCCCCCCCACACACACACAATGGACCAAAGCAGGGAGTGATTCTCCCCTGGACATGACATTTCAAAGATTCCTCTCTGCTCGCAACCTGGGAACCGTTTTCTCATCTGTTTCTGTGGCAGAGAGCTAGCAGTTTGTTAAATGGCCCTGACAGCACATCACACATTCCTCGGAAGCTGATCTATCTATGACAGTCACATGAGGCCATTGGACTGATGAATACCTTGCAAATATTTTTTTTGGAGCAGAACTCTTTTTCGAAATGAAATGAGAATCTTAAGCTGGAATTCCAATGTAAGAAACAGATTAGAGTGAAGAACTAATTCCCTGGCCAAGCTAACAGTTTGCTGTTTGGTCAGGTTCATGTTAAGATTTGCAGTGATTCTCTGTTTGCAGATAATCCTAAAGATGCCACCAGAAAACTACTAGAGCTAATCAATGAATTTGGTAAAGTTGCAGCATACAAAATCAATGCACAGCAATCTCTTGCATTCCTGTACACTAATAAGGAAAGATCAGAAAGAGAAATTAAGGAAATAATCCCATTCACCACTGCAACAAAAAGAATAAAATACCTTGGAATAAACCTACCTAGGGAGACAAAAGACCTGTACTCAGTGAACAGACACTGATGAAAGAAATCAAAGTTGACACAAATGGATGGAGAGATATACCATGTTCTTGTATTGGAAGAATCAATATTGTGAAAATGACTATACTACTCAAAGCAATCTACAGATTCAATGCAATCACCATCAAATTACCAATGACATTTTTTATAGAACTAGAACAAAAAAATCTTAAAATTTGTATGGAGACACAAAAGACCCCGAATAGCCAAAGCAATCTTGAGGGAAAAAAATGGAGCTGGAGGAATGAGACTCCCCGACTTCAGGCTACACTACAAAGCTACAGTAATCAAGACAATATGGTACTGGCACAAAACCAGAAACATAGATCAATGGAACAGGATAAAAAGCCCAGAGATAAACCCATGCACCACCTATGGTCAACTAATCTATGATAAAGGAGGCAAGGATATACAATGGAGAAAAGACAGTCTCCACAATAAGTGGTGCTGGGAAAACCGGACGGCTACATGTAAAAGAAAGAAATTAGAACGCTCCCTAACACCATACACAAAAATAAACTCGAAATGGATTAAAGACTTAACTGTAAGACCAGACACTGTAAGACTCTTAGAGGAAAACACAGGAAGAACACTCTCTGATATAAATCACAACAAAATCTTTTTTGACCCACTTCCTAGAGTAATGGAAATAAAAACAAAGATAAACAAATGGGTCCTAATGAAACTTAAAAGCTTTTGCAAAGCAAAGGAAACTATAAACAAGACAAAAGGACAACCCTCAGAATGGGAGAAAATATTTGCAGATGCATCAATGGACAAAGGATTAATCTCCAAAATATATAAACAGCTCATGCAGCTCAGTATTAAAAAAACAAATAACCCAATCAAAAAATGGGCAGAAGACCTAAATAAACATTTCTCCAAAGAAGACATAGAGATGGCCAAGAGGCACATGAAAAGCTGCTCAAGATCACTAATTATTAGAGAAGTGCAAATCAAAACATCATCTTACACCGGTTAGAATGAACATCATCAGGAAATCTACAAACAACAATGCTGGAGAGGGTGTGGAGGAAAGGGAACCCTCTTGCACTGTTGGTGGGAATGTAAATTGATACAGCCACTATGGAGAACAGTATGGAGGTTCCTTAAAAAACTAAAAATAGAATTACCATATGACCCAGCCGTCCCACTACTGGGCATATACCCAGAGCAAACCATAATTCAAAAAGACACATGCACCCCAATGTTCATTGTAGCACTATTTACAATAGCCAGATCATGGAAGCAACCTAATATCCATTGACAGATGGATGGATAAAGAAGATGTGGTACACATATGCAATGGAATATTACTCAGCCATAAAAAGGAACAAAATTGGGTCATTTGTAGAGATGTGGATGAACCTAGAGACTGTCATACAAAGTGAAGTAAGTCAGAAAGAGAGAAACAAATATTGTATATTAATGCATATATGTGGCATCTAGAAGAATGGTACAGATGAACTGGTTTGCAAGGCAGAAATAGAGACACAGATGTAGGGAACAAACTTATGGACACCAAGAGGGGAAAGTGGGGGGTGGTGGTGGTGGGATGAATTGGGAGACTGGGATTGACATATATACACTAATATGTATAAAATAGATAACTAATAAGATCCTGCTGTATAAAAAATTAAATTAAATTAAATTTAAAAAAGATCATAATGGAATGTTGTTTTCTCAAGATAAAAAAAAAAAAAAGATTTTCAGTGATTCTCAAGTACCTCTTGGGAGTCCCAGGAGTCTGTAATATTCATTTGGAAACCTACTGGAATGGTTGGTGAGCCCTTACCAACCAACCCTAAGGACCAGAGAGGTTAAGTGATTGACCAAGGTTACACAGCAAGTTGGTACTTGAGTTGGGTCTAAAAGCCAGGTTTTCTAAGCCCAGTAACATTAGCCATATTTATGCCTCTGTAAAGGGACGTGGAGTATTTTTTCCCATTGCCCTAGAATCAGTGATTAAGGTCCGTCATGTCTCTCGGTGTACACTGCCCTCCCATGTTTAATCTGGGCTGGCGTTATGACTCTACTTAGCCAGTAGAATGTGGCAAAGTGACCTTGTGTTAGTCCTGGTAGCTTTCACTTTTGTGCTTTTGTGAGTCCTCAGCTGCCATGTAGGAAGCCCAGGTACCCTGCAGAAGCCACATGGAGGGACCACGTGGAAAGTCCACGTGGAGAGCAAAAGGACTTGTGACTACATCATGGGCAGAGAGAAAGGCCCAGGTGTCCACCTGCCATACAGAGCCCGGTCTTCCCATCTTCCAGTGCAAGGCACCAGACATGTGAGTGAGCCCACTGGTACCTGCAGCCCAGTCCAAGCCCCAGATGACTGCAACCCCAGCTGACATCACATGGAGAAGTACAGCCATCCAGCTGAGCCCAGCCAACCCTCAGAATCGTAAAAAGTAATTAAGCTGCCCAGTTTGGGGGTGGTTTTATTAATCAGCAATAGATAACCAAAATCCGAGCTCCAGAAGCAAAGACTGTTAGATTCAAAAGCAGGCTTTCCACAAAATAGATTCCTGTGGGAATAGGAAGGGAAAGCATCCCCTCTAGCTCCAGGGAGTTATATCGTCCTGCTTCTCCATTCTCTTGGCCAAAGGGCCAGCTTCCACGAGGGACAGGAACACACTCTCTTCAGCTAGACCAGATAACAAGCAGCACATACAGGGCTGGGCAGCCAGTGACATGATCCAGTGGATGCAGGGGACTGATAATTGATGGTGGCAGTGATGACAGATCATCTTGTCTACCTAGAGACAACATTCCATCTTACCTGGAGCTGTCCCTGGAGAACAGTGGAGGCACCTTTCCTGCACAGCCAGGAGACCGGTAGAAGCCAGCCACTGAGAGATGAGCCTGCTCCAGGCTGGAACCAGATCCCAGGGGCTTCTTTGATGATGATGAAATTGCCTCATAGTGATGTAAATTGGGCAGCCCTGTCCAGCAGCTGATCTTTTCGGGCAATTATTTGGAAGTAATGAAAGTGAATGCATGACATTTAAAAGGAACTCCTTTGTCAGCGGGAAAGCTGCCACACTCTCCCACACCTCTGAGAATACACTTAGCTTGAAATAATGTTCATTTTAGCCAAGTTGTAAATTACAAGTGTGTTGGGGTCCGAGAGGATTCATTACCATTTGGAAGGAGGTTATTGGGCCTTGTGCGTGGTTGCTCATATGGTGGGTGGTACGAAGTGGCCGCACTGCAAAGTCTGCAGCCAGGGAAGGCACCTTTCTCACTTTCTTTTTTGCATCTTTTCTCTTTTGCCTTCACAGCTCCTCTCTAGAGGCTTCTTACTGCTAATGTTCCAACAGAAACACCAGCGATTAAGGACACACTCTTGCAATCTGGTTTTCCCAATTGTTGCTTAGATTTGACCGGACACCATTAATGACAAAAGACAATAAGCCTGTTGACGAGCAGGCTGGCTGGGCCCTGGGTTGGAGGAGGGCAGGAAGGCTGCACGGCACATGCAGGATCAGCTGAGGGTCTTGGAAGGGGGGGCGGGCAGAGGGGCAGCTGCAGACTCAAGCAGGCATCAGCGTCGACCTTGCAGTGCCACGCCCCTGTCCTCATATTGGGCGAGGACGGTGTCACTCAGTTTCCTCCAGCCACTCTGGTTTTCCTTTCCTAGAGATTTGTAGACACTCAAGCCCCTGAGACTCAAGTTTAAAACAACCTCCTTTTCTTTTTTTTTTTTTTTTTTTTTTTGCGGTACGCAGGTCTCTTACTGTTGTGGCCTCTCCCGTTGCAGAGCACAGGCTCCGGACGCACAGGCTCAGCGGCCATGGCTCAAGGGCCCAGCTGCTCCGCGGCATGTGGGATCTTCCCGGACCGGGACACGAACCCACGTCCTCTGCATTGGCAGGCGGACTCTCAACTACTGTGCCACCAGGGAAGCCCAACAACCTCCTTTTCTTGGAGAGGATAGTCCTGGGATGGTAATAGACAACACAGATTGTTGACCTTGGACTCAGAAGGCCTAAACTTGAGTCCTGCTTCTGCTACAGACTCTTTATATGACCTCAGAGAGGTTTATTGGAGCTTCAATATCTCCATTTGTGAAATAGAGATTAAAAAAAAAATCCAAACTGTCCAATCAGCTCCACAGCATTGCCTTAAGTAGCAACACGAGATGATCCCTTCTGTGAACAGTTTCTAGGCACCGTGTGAAGGGCCTTCACTGGGTAAGCAGAGATGGGGAAGAAGTGGCCTTAGAAACACTCTGTAAGCTGTAGAGGGCATGGGTGTCCTACTGTTTTACTTAATTGCATGCTATATTCGTTTTGGATTGCTCCCTAACAAATTTAACAGCCATAAGTTAGTGGCTTAAGACAACACCCCTTCAATATCTCCCAGTGTCTATGCACCAGGGGTCCTGGTGTCGGGTATCTGGGTCCTGCGTACAGGGTCTTCCAGGCTAAATTAAGGTCCATCAGTGGGCTGTGATCTCATCTGAGGCTCTGGTCTGCTTCTAAGCTCAGCCAGGCTGTTGGCAGAATTCATTTCCTTGTGGTTGTAGAACTTATGTCCCTCTTTTCTTGCTGGCTGAGGGTCACTCACAGCAGCTAGGGGCCCCCCTCAGTTTCGAGTCACAGGGACTCAGCGTAGATGCTCTCACACATGGCAGCTTGCTTCGTCCAGGCCGGCAGGAGCAAGTCCCTCTGAATTTAACTTCACCTGATTATGTCAGACCCACCCAGGATAATTTCCCTTTGGATTAAGCCAAATTCAACTGACTAGTAACCTAATCGTGGGAGGGACATCCCGTACTAGTCACCATTCCTGCCCAAACCCGAGGGGAGGATGTTACACAAGGTGTGTACGTTAGGGTCTGGGAATCTTGGAATCCTGCCTCGTATAGATGCTCATTCTGAGATGGCCTGGATATCGCACCTGGGGCCTCTGTCTTTCTTTTGGAGGCAGCGGGGACCCGTGTCCTTTTACTGGCTTCAGCTACATGAGGGGAAAATGGCAAGGCTGAGGAGTTGCATCGCATGTCAGGCCTGGTTCCTTTCCCTCTGTTTCTCCCACTTGCTCCTTTGGTTACCAGGTCCTGCGAGGCAACCCTTCCCTCAACAGGCTTGAGCTGTTGCTTCTCATTGTTAGAATCCTCAGCGAATGTCAGAGCCGGAAAGTTCCCTGGGTCTCATCCAGTGCAGCTGTTCCTATGAGAATGAGAACGTGTCTAAAACACAGACTCACAGGAGATCCTGGCCAGTAGGTCCACTTCGGGCCTAAGAAGCTCTATTTTTAACAAATGCCTCAGACGAATCTGACGATCGGCTAGGTTTAGAACAAACAGAACAAAACAAACAGAAAACCTTAAAATCCGAGGTCCAGAGACATGAGCTGACCTGCTCAATCTGAACGGCCTGGGGTGTCTTGCTTTGCCCTCTCCAGAGCTGGATTTGGAGTTTACAGGGCCTTTCACATTTCCCTCTTGGGGGTCCAATACAGCGCTTGTTGCCCTCTTAGAGCAGATGTGTGGGATCTGCTGTGATCAAGAGTGAAAGAGGATCCCTGGCTTGGGGCCACAGCGGGGAACCTCAGGCCCCAGCCGCCGTCTCCCGCAGCCCCAGGGCAGGGCGATGGCATCAGGGGACGCTGGGTGCTTCACCTCTGTGTGTTGTCATTGACAGTTTCCCAAATCCCACAGCTAGGTCTCCCCAGCCACACCCTGAGTGGCTCGCAGGCCCCAACTGAGTTGTGGGTGTGAATTATTTAGAGGCATGAGTGGAATACGGTTGTATTGGTAACACAGACGATCAGTTTGTGGCCTTGGGGCTCCGCCATCGCGTGCTCCATCACTATTTTCTCCATGAATAATGGAGCAGCTGAATTACTCTGCGTGTACGGGATTCATACCCTGAGAAAACACGGTTGCTCTGAAATTAATTTTCTGTACTAAAAGAGTGACAGAAAATCAATTAATCGCATATTATTCTATACGGAGAGAGTGAAGGAAGCAGTGGAAATGGCTCAGGCCGTATGTCAGCAAATGCTCAGGGTGGTTGAGAGCTTTGCCGGGCTCTCAGCTCAAGTGGGTGGCACCAGAAGCCACGTGTCCCGCCAGGGAGGCGGTAGGTGGGCGCCGGGGGATGGCTCCCCAGGTCTGCCTCTGTGCTGTTTCCTCCTGAACTGGTGGTCACGTTTCTCTCTCCCTAACCCTCGCCCTTCTTCCCTAGAGCCACCTCCGTGGTAAGGAGAAGAATGAGTCTTCTCTGAAGCACTGTGGACCCCTGTGTCCGCAGAGCCCCCCAGCTCACCAGGAGGCCCCATGCCCATGAGGGTGAGGTTGACCTCTGTCTGCCTCCCTCAGGGAAGCTCCTCCCTTTACAGTTTTGCTTTTTCCACTTCCACCAAGATTACCTCTCAAGTAAACAATATCCTGTGCTACTTCTCTCTGAGGTTCAAACGCCCCGGGAGATCAGAAGGATTTTCTGTCCTGGGTAGCTGTAGATGAGCGGAGCCTAAACAAAAGAACTAGTCTTTCATGGTGGGATTTCAAGTGATGAGGCATTTGGTGGAGGGAGATAAGGGGCAGTTCGTGGGGCCTCAGATGGCGAGCTTTCCTGGACCTCTGAGATGACCACCCCCTGTGGGTAGCTATCTATTTTGCCTATCTATAAAATGGGTGTCTTTTTTTTTTAATAAATACATTTGTTTATTTATTTATTTATTTTGGCTGTGTTGCCGCACGCGGGCTTTCTCTAGTTGCGCCAAGCGGGGGCTGCTCTTTGCTGCGGTGTGCGGGCTTCTCATTGCGGTGGCTTCTCTTATTGCAGAGCACAGGTTCTAGGCACGCAGGCTTCAGTAGTTGTGACACGTGGTCTCAGTAGTTGTGGCTCGCGGGCTCTAGAGAGCTGGCTCAGTAGTTGTGGCGCACGGGCTTAGTTGCTCTGCGGCATGTGAGATCTTCCCCGACCAGGGATCAGGCCCATGTCCCCTGCATTGGCAGGCGGATTCTTAACCACTGTGCCACAAGGGAAGTCCCTGGGTGCCTTTTTTGAGTAAATAAATCTTTTCTGCACATCGGCTGGGAAGAAGGCTGGGACACTCTTTGAAGATAAAATGTAAATGACAAAGGAGACAAAGGTATTTAGGGCTGTCCCCTCCTCTACTCCCCATCCCCGGGAGATCAAGGTGAACTGGCTTCTGTCCCCACCACTCAGCAACTCCGTGGCGGCCCCGCGGAGCTAAATACCAAACATCCTCGCACAGGGCAGCTGGGTGGCCGGGAAATAGAGGCAGGAAAACCATGAAGCTGTGACGACCATGCCACCCCCGTCTCCTTCCCAGCCTCATCAGCTGGGGTTGACAGAGTCACCTGGACACAAGGGCTAATCACAGAGGGACCCAGGGAGAGCGAGAATGGACCGTGGAAAGGGAGCCACCAGCAGCATCAACTTCCAGGAGGAGGGAGGGTCGTTAGATCTCCAGCTAAAACTGTTTTCCCTCCCTGGACTTTTTCTCTCATTGGATCTGACATCTGCTGAATTGATGGGTTGAAGGCTAAGAAGGTTTTGAAGAAAGCCTTTCTTGCTGGCTCGTGTTTTCTGTGGCTGTTACACCTCGTTCTCCTCCACTAAAAAGAACAAATGGTCTGCTTATCAGCTGCCTGAGCCCTGCCACGCCGGTGTCTCCCCCCCCCCCCCCCCCCGCTACTGACATACATGCAGATGTGTCACATCTTCAGCTTCTGATGGGCGGCCTCAGCAAGGCGGGGCCAGGCAGCTGGCAGGCGAGGGTAGGGCAGGTCCCCGCTTGGCTCCAGTGCTCGAGTGTCCTGCTCTGGGGTGTCTGCGCGGTGGGTGTGCCCTGGAGTCTGTGACAGGAGATAACAAAGGTCCCCACGCAGGCGGTAGTACACAGGCTCAAATCAGGCCTTGCACCCGCATGGAGGGAGGCAGAGAGCGGGTGGTGGAGCAGCTGGGACTTCGAAGCCCGCCACCCGAGCCCCTGCTTTGGATCACAGATTGCTTAGAAATCCATTTCCCCCCCAAAAGTCATATTAATTCACCATGGGAGTTCTCCTTTTAAAGGAACTAGACGTGGGATGGGGGCAGGGCACATTGGTTCACGCTCTGGTGAGGGAAAAATACCTTCAGTGATATGGACTTTGTTTCTCCCAACTCTTGCGTAAGTAATAAGACTCTTGTTTTAAATCAGTGCTTTTCAGAAAGAGCATAGCCGCAGCCTGCAGGGTCTTTGACGAATGGTCTTTCGAAAGAGGCACACCTCCTGAAACTTGGGTATCAGATGCCCACTCCAGTCTCTGAGAAGGACCAGAAGCGGTAGCTCTGGCAGCCCTGGAGCAGGTTCTGGAGGGTGGGGTCTGGGCACCCGCGTCCGCTTCCCTTCCAGGAGAGGCCACAGGAGGCTCCGCTCTTCTGCCCTGTTCTGCAGCACCGCTGGGTTCCCTGCCTCAGTTGCCCCTTCGGGCCAAATGGAGGTGGGGGGCAGGCACTCACTCCATCAGGGATGGAGATTCAACTCAGAGAGTCCTTTGCACGCACGTGGGGGTACCCGCCCCGCCCTGCCCCAAGGGCCCCGCCTCCCCCCTCAGTGAATCACCAGGGGTGGGTCCAACCCAGGTCCCTCCAGCGGGGCAGTCCGACTCCATGGCTTCCATCTGCCCATGTTTATGGGCTATAAGTGGATCTGTTTAGCGGCTCATTAGAAAGGTGCAGCTCTTGGGCTCTTTCTCCCCTGGCAGGCTGCAGAGCCCCTTGCCAGACAGAGCTCCAGGGCTTTCCAAACCAGCCAGAAGTCATGCAGGGGGTGGAGCCAGTGAAGGGGGGATGGGGACTCGTGAGTGACCGCAGGCTCCTTGTGGGAAATTGAAAACAAACACAGCCTTCTTAGTAATGTTAGTGTCTCACCCACCTGCTGCATTTCACATCCTACTTCCAGAAACGCTGTCTCTGCTCTGGTGGAAGAGATGATTATTCCATTTTTACATATGAGAAAACTGGGGCACCACATGTTCAAGGGGGTGCATGGAGGGAACCCGGGACCCTTGGTTCCAGTCTCTGGCTCTTTTATTTTGCCAGGCTGTAAACGGGATGGAGACAGGTAGCTTGCCTGTTGATTGATTTCTACTACCTGCCCTAAGTAAAGACCAGCTGAAGTTTCCTTCCCTTCGGGCTCCTTGCTGATTGTCGAGATGGCCTCAGAGGGACAGCTATACAGATAGATGGACAGTCTTTCTACCAATTTGATTCAATAGACGCAGACAGAACCCACATTGTGGGCCAGCCACTGGGCTGCAGGGACAAGAACTGGGTGTTCCAATAAACAAGTTGGGAAGTAAGTATCCAAGGTTCTGTCGGCTCCCATCTCCTGGTGTCTATTGGCCATAAGAAATGCATGGTCACTTCTTGAGCACTGTCTGTGGTCTGAAACTAAAGCCTGATGCTTCACATCTATCACTTTACTTAAGCATCACAAATATACTTTTGAGAGAAGTAAAACAGTGACCCATTTTATAGCTGAGCAAACTGAGGCTCAGAGGAATCAGGCAGCTTGTCTGAGGTCCCACAATTAACAAGTGATAAGGATGGGATTCATCACAGGCCAGCCTGACACGGGGGACAGAGTGTGGACCATCTGTCCTGTCCCAACTTGTTCTTCTACGGGTTTAACTGAACCTTTTGATAAGGTTGATTTTGCAGTGGTGCTGACTGGTGCTCAGGCCTCTTTTTACATCCACCAAGTCCCCTTCTACAGGATAGAGAGACCGACTCTCTAAAGGAAAGGAGACAGTGCCTTGTGACCAGCCTGGTCTGCTGAGCGTCGGTCTGGCAAGCTGGCTTGACACTAACATGCAGTTTGCATCTACATTCTGCTGGCTTCCAGCTCATGCCCTGTCTACATTGTGTCGTTCAAGACCATTTTCTAATATATTTAAATGGAATACAATGTCTTAAAGTTGAGTTGAATAGAGGCACAGCTATGAATGGTGGAAAGAATTCACTGAACATCTCAGCCTCTTAACATCTAGGTTTGAGTCTTGAATCTGCACTCTAACCAACTGTATGAATGTATCCAAATTAGCTATTCTCTGAGCCTCCATTTCTTTATTTATAAGATGGGTATGATTATATCTTCCTACCTTTCTTAGCTTGTATGTATATTAAATGAAATAATGCACAAAAGGTACCTCATGATTGGTAAAGTGTTGCAACAATATGATGGATAATTAGTATATATACTTTTTTTTCTTTCTTTGTCATCTTGGTTTCCTTCTTAGAAAACTGGAGAGAAATCTACACACCCTTCTTTAGGTTCCCCTTTTCCCCGCCAAATTGCCTGTGGAATAAAAAATTACCTGAAGGAAGAATTCTTTGCAAATGTGAAAAGGCATCTTAGACAACAATGGCTACTTTTTTAAACTTTTTAAAAAGCTACAAGTTGCCATGAAAATATATGGAACTTGCAAACAAGGAGCCCTTGGAAGGATGCATTACTGTTGAGTGGCATGAACTCACTAAGCTGAAACTGTCACTGGGCTTGACTACAGTGGGATGACATACTGGAATTCCAGTAAGCACAGTCCACGCTAGCAGCAGCGGACTTTTGTGTGGACAAAAAGGTCTGCTTTTGGGAGTTCCCTGGTGGTCTAGTGGTTAGGACTTGGTGTTTTCACTGCCAGGGCCCGGGTTCAACCCCTGGTTGGGGGACTAAGATCCCACAAGCTCAAAGTGCGGCCAAAAAGAAAAAAGGTCTGCTTTTGATGTCTTCCTCAGTCATCAATCCATCCCCATTTTTTATAAAACTGCTTTAAAATGGGGCTGTACCAGGTAACTGAGTGTGTTCACCGCCAGGTCTGTGAGACAATGATGACTCCAATGACAGCAGGTAGCACATGCTATAGAAAAACCCTCTCTCCGTTCTCAGATCTGACAAACAGGGGCCTGGCTTTGATGGGACAGGTGAGGTGACTTGCCTAATGTCACAACCAGGCTTTGGCAGGGCTGCGATATGGATTCAAATTTCCTGCCTCTCTGGCCCCCTGGTATTACTTTGTAATCCACTAATTAGCTCATCACCCATCATATTTGATATCTCCATTTGTATATAATATCTTCATTTACATAGAGTAAATACAAGGAAACTCTTGTTTACACTGAGTAGGGGATCCACCTATAAGGTGCACACAGTGTGTCTTGGGTTGGATAAAGGGCTGAATAAAGGTAGATTTTGACAGGAGGCAGGCTGGCCTGGGTCCACCCTGCTATCAAAGACAACCCCTTATGTGTACACTGCGGAGCGCTGGGCCCCTCTCTGACACTTGATAATTACAGTGACTAATTAATATGTCATTGGCCTCTAATCACGAACCCAGACAAGATTAGCAATGACGAAACCGTGGAAATTAATTTACAAACAGCTACATATTTCTCCTTGACCCGATGGGGCTCACACATCTCCTTTGCAAAGTGGAAACAGGAAGTCTGTACGCAGGAAACAGAGGGCCTAGGAAAAAGGAGAGGTTCACGGAGCCACAGCTGAACTGGGACGAAGCCCCTTCACGCCGCAAGTGGCCTTATGGAATGGGGTGGCCTGAAAGGGTTAGAAACTCAAAAGTAAAGTCAGTCAGAAAACTAAAGGACCCCTCCAACTCCAAACAGATTCAACTGGATGCAGAGTTTTCAAACAAAATGAAAAGCTGAATTATATGACTCAAGGGTAGGGACTTCCCTGGCAGTCCAGTGGTTAAGACTCCAGGCTTCCACTGCAGGGGGTGTGGGTTCGATCCTTGGTCAGGAACTAAGATCCCACGTGCCATGTGGTGTGGCCCAAAAAAAAAAAAAAGTGATAGGTCAGAGTTAAAGATACAGGAAGTCAGAGGAAACCTGCATTGATGTCTCAGTTCTGCCTCTAACTAGCTGTTTCCGGTCAGCCTCAGGCCAGCTCAGGTGGGAAAAAGGAGGCAGGAGGGGCTTCCCTGGTGGCGCAGTGGTTGAGAGTCCGCCTGCCGGTGCAGGGGACATGGGTTCGTGCCCCGGTCCGGGAAGATCCCACATGCCGCGGAGCGGCTGGGCCCGTGAGCCATGGCCGCTGAGCCTGCACGTCCGGAGCCTGTGCTCCACAACGGGAGAGGCCACGACAGTGAGAGGCCCGCGTACCGCAAAAAAAAAAAAAAAAAAAAGGAGGCAGGAGACAGATGTTTGGAGAATCATCCTCAGCGCCTCGCTCTTCCTCACCCTCGTCTTCTGTTCAGCCCCGAATCACACAGATGCACTCTCTGCCCCCTCCCTGCCGCCCCTCTGCCACTGCCCTACGTCAGGCCTAGTTGGCTTCTTATTTGTATTCTTGCAGCAGCTGCCCAATGGGCTCTATGCCTGTCGTTTCTCTCTAGGACAGTCTGTTCTCCACACTAAAGTAAAGCAAGGACAATAATCATAACAGCAACTAAATGCACCACACTCTCTAGCCGTCCAGGCTCCAGCATGGCTCTCGGGTTCCCTCACAATGTGATTTCAGCACCACTGGGCCATCAGTTCCTTCCTTATCCCAGCATCTCAGAGCATCTTACCTCTTCCAGCTGACACACTTGCCTGGCTTCTGCTCCCAAACCAAATGCACTTTTTTTTTCTTATTAATTATTAAATTTATGGTGACATCTATGAAACATTCCATTTGCTGTTTTAACCATTTTTAAAATTCAGTGGTATTAATTGCATTTGCAATGCTGTACAATCATTACCACTATCTATTTCTAAAACTTTTTCATCACCACAAGCAGAACCTCTGTACCCATGAAGCAATAACTCCCTGTTCCACCCTCCCCTCAGCCAGTGGCAACCTCTAATCTACCCTCTGTGCCTGTGATTTTGCCTATTCTAGGTATCACATGTAAGTGGAATCCTACAATATTTGTTCTTGTGTATTTGGCTTTATTTCAGTTAGCATAACATATTCAACTTTCATTCATGAAGTAGCATGTATCGCAATTTCATTTTTTATGGCTTAATCGTATTCCATTGTATGTATAGACCACATTTTGTTCATCCATTTATCTGTTGATGGACACATAAGATGTTTCCACCTTTTGGCCACTGAGAATAATGTTGCAGTGAACATGGGTATTCATGTATTTGTTTGAGTCCTTGTTTTCAGTGCTTTTGGATATACACCCAGGAGTGTAATTCCTGGGTCACATGGTAATTTCATATTTAACTTTTTGAGGAATCAGCCAGCCCGTTTTCCACAGCAGCTGCATCACTTTACATTTCCACCGGCAATGTACAAGGGTTCTGATTACTCCACATCCTCGTCAACACTTGTTATGTTCCATTTAAAAAATTATAGCCATCCTAGTAGGTGTGAAATGGTATCTTGTCCAAATTTTGATTTTATTGATAATTTCCCTAATGACTAATGATGTTAAGCATCTTTTCTTATACTTATTGGCCATTTTTATATCTTCTTTGGAGAAATGTCTATTCAAGTCCTTTGCCCATTTTTTAATTGGGCTGTCTTTGTTGCTAAGTGTGGGAGCTCTTTAAATATTCTGGGTATTAAGCCCTTATTAGATATATAATTGGTAAATACTCTCTTCCCATTATGTAAGTTGTCTTTTCACTTTCTTGGTAGTGTTCTTTGATGCACAAAAGGTTTTAATTTTAAATATCCAATTTATCTATTTTTTTCTTTCTCATTCTCATGTCTAAGACTTTATTGCCAAATCTCAGGTCATGAAGATGTACTCCTATGTTTTTTTCTAACAGTTTTATAGCTTTAGCTCTTATTTTTAGCTTACTGTCCATTTTAAGTTAATGTTTTGTTTTCTTTTTGGCTATGTCGTGCGGCATGTGGGATCTTAGTTCCCCAACCAGGGATCAGACCTGTGCCGCTGCACTGGGAGCTCAGAGTCTTAACCACTGGACCACCAGGGAAGTCCCTTAAGTTAATTTTTATATAGGTGTGGGTTGTGGTCCAACTTCATTCTCTTGCAAGTAGAAATCCAGTTACCCTAGAACCATATGTTGAGACCATATTATTTTCCTTTTGAAGGTTCTTTGCATCCTTGTCAAAATTCAATTGACTATAAATGTATGGGTTTATTTCTGGACTCTCAGTTTTATTCCATTAGTCTATATGTCTATCTCTATACCAGTATCATGCTGTTTTGATTATTGTAGCTTTGTAATGAGTTTCAGAATTGGGAAATGAGTCTTCCAACTTTGTTCTTCTTTTTCAAGATTGTTTCAGAATTCAGAGACTTTTGCAATTCCATATGAATTTGAGGACTGGCTTTTTCATTTCTGCAGAAAAAGGGAGTTGGAATTTTGATAGGGATTGCACTGAATCTGTAGGTCACTTTGAAAAGTAGTGACATTTTAATATTTTATTTTTCAATTTATGAACATGGGATAACTTTCCATTTACTTAGGTCTACTTTAATTTCTCTTAACAATGTTTTGTAGTTTTTAGCATACAAGACTTTTCCCTCCTTGGCTAAATCTATTCCTAGGCATTTTATTCTTTTAGATGCACCTATGAATGGAATTGCTTTCTTAATTTCCTTTGCATATAGTTTATTGTTGATGTATAGAAAGACAACTGGTTTTTCGTGTGTTGATCTTATAACCTGCAACTTTGCTGAGTTCATTTTTTAGTTCTAGTAGCTTTCTTTTGAATTATTTGGAATTTTCTACATATAGGATTACATCATCTGCAAATAGAGATAGTTTTACTTCTTTCTTTACAGTTTTAATGCATTTAATTTCTTTCCCTTGTCTAATTGCTCTGCTTAGAATTTCCAGTACAGTGTTGAATAGCAGTGGTAGAAATGGGCATTCCTATCTTGTTTCTGATCTTAGAGAGGAAAGCGTTCACTCTTTCACCATTAAGTCTGACATTACTTGTGGGTTTTCAAGAATGCCTTTTATTATATAGGGGTAGTTTCTTTATATTCATAGTTTTTCTGAGTGTCCTAATGCAATTTTATAGCATTGATAATTTACTTAAAATATCCCTTCTGTTTAGAAATGTATTCACTCTCATCTTCTAGGTAAAGAAATCCTTTCACAAGCGTAGCCCAAATATCACTTCCTATGAGCACTTGTAAGATCTTTGTATTTAAAATCTTGTTTCATATTTATTTGCTCTTATGGCTGTGTGCTCTGCTAGTCTGTGATCTCGTTGAGCATGGAGACTGTCATATTCATTTTGCTGGCCCCAGAATCTAGGGCTGTGCTCAGAAAATGTTTGCTGGAAGAATGTTGGGTGGATAACATTCTATGATTCCTCAACATCTGAGTGTTCCTAAAATCTCTGGCTTAACATCCCCTGCTGGGCTACGGCAGGGAGAGTTACCCCCGCCATCTAACATGAGACACTGCTGCGATGTCCTTTGAGAGCCAAGGTCAGAAGAGCAGAGGTGGCCCTGGATGCTTCCTGGATGTTATGACACATCAATGCCAAGGTGGAAAATAGCCTCCCGCTGCTTCACAGTCAACACATTAAACGAGTAGAAGTTCACTACCAGGTGACCGTTCGTCCTAGATTCACTCTCCTATTTGCTCAAAAGCTTTGGCGATGCCAGGCTATCAAACCGTTTTCTTCCCTCATCATCAAATAAAATCAAGCCAACAAGTACTGACTGAATGACTCTTCTGTGCCAAACACATCGCTGGGAGCTCTGGAGGGACACAGAGAGCTCCACTTGATTTTGCCCCTTCCTTCCCATGTAGCATTTATGATAGTCCAGGAGAGGAAGGCTTGCAGGCCAGGTGGTGTTGGAGAGGACTCTATTAGTTTCTTGTTGCTGCTATAACAACCACAACTCAGTGGCTTAAAGCAACACAACTGTATCATCTCACGGTTCTAGAGATTAGAAATCCAAAATGCATTTCACTGGACTAAAATCAAGGTGTTGGTGGAGCTGGTGACTTCTGGAGACTCTTGGGGGAGGGGTCTGTTTCCCTGTGTTTCCCAGTGTCTGGTGGCTGTCTGAATTCCTTGACCCCTGATGCCAGCAATCACATTAGCCCGACCTCTGCTTCCATCATCACATCTTCTCTAACTCTGGCCTTCCTGCCTCGTTTCTTCACTTTCAAGGACCCTCGTGATTACACTGGGCCCACCCGTATAATTCAGGAGATTATCCTGAATTATTATCTCCCCGTCTGAAGATCCTTAAGTTAATTACATCTGCAAAGCCCCTTTGTCATGCACAGTAATAGAGTCACAGGTTCTGGGCATTAGGACACGAACATCTTTGGTCACAGGACTATGGACTGACTGATCTTTCTCTGACCAAAGACGGTCCCTTGCCACCAGTCCCACGGTCAAGTTCATGTAGCAAGTTCCCCTTCCATCTCAGGGTCTCTTCACTTTATAGAGGAGGGAACTGGAACCTTGGGAGAGAAAGTGACTGATGTCAGATCACATTGCTATTAGTCTGCAGGGCTTGGCCTAGGAACAGGCTGTCTGATCTAGAATCCAAAGATTCAATGACTTAGTGATTGACCGGAGAATGCAGGACAGGAGGAGACATTGTGAAGGGGCGATGGCCCCCACCCCTCTTTCTCTGGATGCAGGGAATCTCAGCCATTCATATGCAGATGAGCCTCTTTTCAGAGTCTGGATAAATTTAGCTGCCTTAGTCAAAGAGGGGCATATGTATTTTTTGAGTCTGTGTCTTCTTACTGTCCTGGGAGCACCCTGTATTTTTCCCTTTGTTCTCCATTCTACTCCAGTAGCCATAAGAACTTCACGTCTCTTCCTCCATAGCTCTTCACAAAGTCTGAACCAGCAGGGGTTTTCTCCTGAACTCAGAGGACCCTTAGGTTTCTTGGAATGGGCCAGTGCTCAGGAAACCCCTGCTCCCAGCTTGCTCAAGCCGACAGATTGCATTTCCCGTTCGCTCAGCCATCAGCTCCTGCCTTCTGTCACTCTGTGCCCACACACGGTCTCCCCACAGACATCCAGAAACCTGCCTCCTGCCCACCCTCGCCACTCCAGCGCTGCTCTCTGCTAGGAGTGACACCCTCTCTGCCTGCCGCTCCCCCCATCGTCTGACACTAACTCAGAGACTTGCGTCTGGGGCTGGAATTTTGTTGTTGCTATGGAAGTGGGAACCAGCTTAGCCTTCCAAACTCACAGAGTGTCCAAAAACACACACGGCATCTCGCGCTGACACGCCACTGACAACCCGCGATGACGGGGATGTACTTTTGAGTGTCATCTTGACAAGGAGCAGAAGCCTCTATCTGCCGGCCCATCCGCCTGGCCATCTGTCTCCCAAGATTGTCTGCACTCCACTGGCTCGGATCCTCAGCTTCCCTTGCTGGGGTGCTTGTCCTTGCTCGGCCTGGCTCCTTGCAGGGGCGAGCAGGAGCGAGCCCCTCACCAGCAGGGCTCTGAGGCCGGGAGGAGGTGGAATGGGGAGGGCTCTGGGGGAGCTCAGGGTCACTCTGGCTTGGCAGCCCCGAGGCCACGGGTGGGCATCTCAGCCGGGTGGCAAAAGGAGGGGCGCCAGATCCCCTGCTTCGTTTGCGGCCTGCAGCCACAGCTTCTGGGATTTCCTCCGCTCTCGGGAAGGCAGCCCTTTGGGGAGACGCCAGCATATCCAGGTGGTTCGGGGAGGGCCACCACAGACACGTGGATTCCTTTGCTTCCTGTCTCCAGCTCCCTCTCTGAGGGAGGGATGGAGGAATTCCTGGCTTTGCTGGACTTCCCAGCCAGCTAATGTCACAGGCTACTCATCCCTCAAGGTGAAAACGAAGGATCTGCAGAGCGGGGGAAGGGAATGTGAGCGTCCGGTGGAAGGAGAGATGGGGAGGGAGGGGGCAGAGGAGACAAAGATCTCTTCACAGTTCCTGTCCGCAGACATACCAGATTCTGCCTTGCACCCTAGGTCCTGTCCACTCTCCCATTAGGACACGGAGCAGGGCTTTCTGCCTCCCAAGATGCCTTCCATACCGCGTTAGCTGGGAAGGGACAGACAAGCACGTTACCACAGGGGTCAGCCCCTCCCCAGCCAGGGCTTCCTAGTACCCTATTTTGTATTCTTTCTGCAGTCTACAAAGAACTTTCTCGGCCTGCTCCATCTGTGAAGGGTCTTGGGGGACCCCGTAGTTCCTTTGTTCCCTGAGCCGATTGGTCCAGGATGATCCCTTCTCTTCTATTCTCCTCCCTCACTCTTCTACCTTGGGAATACGGGTGCTTGGTTCCTGCCTCTGACTCCTGCACGGGTTGGCTGACACTTCCCTGTGGCGGCTGCCTGACTCCTAGCTGGGAGCACTGGCTTCTGTCTGCCCTGGGCTCAGAGCCTGGAAGTATAGCCATCAGCACTGCATCTCCAAAATGACAGCTCCGCTCCTGATGCGGGGAGGCTACCGGCCCCGGCAATTATTAGCTGATAAATATTTGGCTTGTGTCTCCTCCTAAAAGAAGCCTCATGCACGATGATGGCTGTCAGCTCTGGCTCTGGGAGCTAATTCCAGCCTCCTTGTCTACATCTGGTACCAAGGCTCTCGTGTGACTGGTGGTCTCGCACAGAGGAAACCAAAGGTGTGTTGATAAGCTGATGGCATTTCGATGCTGCGGGAAGTGGCAGAAGGAGGCAAACGTGACCCAAGCAAAGCATCGCTGGGGCTCAAGCTATCGCTCTGTGGTTAGGGCTTTGGAGGTCACAGCTGATCTCTTGCCATCTAGCATTTGGACAAGTCATCGTTCATTCTCAACAGGAACCAGACCAACCAAAGCCCTAGCTCAGTGGTTCTCAAAGCCAGCTGCCAACACCCACTCTGGAAACTTTTTTCAGGACCTCCAGCCATAGCAAAACAGTCCCCCTATAACCCACATTTACTGGGGAATAAAGTTACATAGCAGAACCTTAGCAAGACAACTAAAGTCAAAGGCACATCGACCACAGGAATCAGGAAGAAAAGAGAGTCAGGAGCAAGTCTTCCAGACGCTGCTCGCCTAACAGGTTTTGTGCTTAAAAATTTCCCATCCTGATTTCAAGGAGAAAGAAAACAAAACTTTGCTAGTTTAAGCTAAAATATTGGATCTATTGGAAATCAATATCATGTCTTATAATTGAGAGAAGATTTGAACAATCAGTTTTGGGCACTTGCAAAACGACTTCAAGGGACTTCTATCTAAATTGTTACTATTAAAGGGGACTCAATTCCAACTATTTTCAGTTTTTATTTCTCTCCCCCAGATTGAAAATTCTTGGAAGAGAGAATTGCATGAAGCCCGCCCGAGTTTGATGTCGGCCCCTCATCCATCAGCAATGCCTCGGAGTCTATAATATTCCCCAGAGAAGGGAGGTCATTGTGGGCCAAGCAGCTACCTTGAGAAGTAGCCAGAAGAAGGTCTGTATACCTCCGCGTCCTGGGGGCCTTTCCCCAGGCCCCTGGAGCTTCACAAACACTCTGAGGCAGGCAATTGTGCAGAAGGTGTTTTCAGATTGAAGCCACCTCTGAGGAAGCTCCTTCCACTGCGGGGATCTATGTAGAACAGAGAATAGAAATAGCTAGGATTCTGAAATATTTATTGAGCACCTACTATGACCCCGGTGCTCTTTTGGATATTTGTATATTTCCATTAATGGAAAAAATAATAGAGACCCCAGCCCTCATGGGACTTACATTCAGAGCAGTAGAATTACATTGTTTGAAGAATTTACTGAAGGACTTGACAGCTTCCCAGTGCCTACTTGAGGAAGAACCTCACTGAATAACAATTGAGACACCCCTCTGCCTCACCCCATGTACCCAACTCATTGCCAAGTCCCATCGACTTCACCTACTAACAAACCCTGGAATCCACCTACCACTCTCCACTTCTTCCACCAGGACCAGAGTCCGAGACACCATCGTTCTCAACTCAGGTGCTCCACAATCCCAACTGGCCTTTGCAAGTCCCCTCTGTCTTCCCTTTGTTCATTTTCCACATGGCAGCCCGGGTGACTTTCTTTTATTCAAAATGAAAATCCAATTACGACCACACTGCGTACTTGCTTTAACTCTTCAGAGGTTTCCCATTGGTCTGAGGATAAAGGCCGAATGACTGAACCACCTAGAAGGACCTTTGCAGTCCAGCCCCTGCTTAACTGGCAAACCTCATCTTATACCTCTGTCCCCAGTTCCCTGGGCCATGTTTGTCACCTCAGGACCCTTGCACATGCCCCTTCTTCTACCTGGGATCCTTCTCCCTCTTTTCATATATGAAACACTACTCAGTTCTTCATACAGTTCATTGCTTCTCAGCTAAAGTAGGAAACATGTCCTGACACTGTCCTTCTCCATCCACCCCCTCAGGCACGTGCTTCCACAGAACAGGAGTGGTTTGTAATTATCCAGCCACCAGTGTGGCCTCCGGGTTCATGCTGGTCTCTCCTTCTAGGCTGTGGGCTCCCTGAATGTGAGGCCCTTGGCCGATTTTCCTCACCATTGACTCTCCAACACCCAGCACAGGACCTGGGCCCCACATTCAGGAAAAGAAATGGATGAATGAATGAACTGAAAGGAAATAAGATGACCTCAAGAGAGACCCTACCATGATCCATTTCAAAAATTGCCACTGTTCCTTTCCAAAAAGAAATTCAGAGAAATCTAGAGGCCTGCATCTGGGGCACATTCCCCAATATTGTCATGTACTTTCTAATAACCAGGATAAAATGGGGCAGTTTAGAAAACATGATCCTGGATCCCTCATGGGGAATCAGCAAATCCTTGTGAAAGAAATTTTATACAGAATTGCATTCAAACATCTTAAACAAGGGCTTCCCTGGTGACGCAGTGGTTGGGAGTCCGCCTGCCGATGCAGGGGACACGGGTTCGTGCCCCGGTCCGGGAGGATCCCGCATGCCGCAGAGCAGCTGGGCCCGTGAGCCATGGCTGCTGGGCCTGCGCGTCCAGAGCCTGTGCTCCGCAACGGGAGAGGCCACAAAGTGAGAGGCCCGCGTACCGCACAAAAAAAAACCATCTTAAGTCATTGCTGAGGTTGAGGGTCTACTGAGGGATAGAGCTGCCTAGGTGTTGGGGTCTCCAAAGGACAGGGAATTCTGGAATGAAAAATGGGAAGGGGGAAGGGGGAAGAAGCACAACCCTAGACAAACACCCAACAAATTTCAAATGACAGGGCTCCGATCTCTCTGTGAATTCGCCAAATTAGCTGGTTGGTGAATCAGTGTGGGCGAGAAAACTTCATGGGAAGAAATGCATTTGGAGCTGGGTTTGGAGCTGTGCTGGCAACATCGCCTGCAGAGGGGCTCCACTTCCCAGGTGGGTGATGAGAGAAAGGGGGTCGAGGCAGTGAGGTCCAGGGGCCGCAGGGTCCTGGGCTCTGTGGCCTCAGGCACGTCAGAGGACCTCTGAACCTCAGGATCCTGGTCTATAAAATGGGGACAAAAATCAGAGACTGTTATGAGGATTAAATAGATGATGTGAAGTTGTATGATCAGCTCACCGCTATTCAGATATTAGCTAATTAAGGTTCTCCGAGGTTTCAAACCACCTTTAGATTCAGGGTTCACTCTGCCAGAAGAATTTTCCTCCCACTCTCGTGAGGCCCACAGTAATGTCAGACCCAGGGATCCTCCATCCTCAGAGCAGAGGGGCCTGGTCTTTCCACGTGCCTGCCTCTGGTTGCCCTGGGCTGTCTGCTCACCTCAATTTAGCATTTTGATTTGTGCAGCATTGCTGAAAATCTCTTACTGCAGCATGTTGACTTATCACTCATCCCAATAAGTTCCCATCCTCTCTCCTGACAGCCTTGCCTAATGTACTTATTCATTCAATTTAAATAAATCGAACATGGGCCTATGACAGCCAATAAGTGAGTCACACAAGAACAAACAGAAGAGAAAGCTCTGCAAATAGTCAAATGTCAAGTAAGAATGGAAAACTGTCCCCACATCTTCAACGAACCTTGGATGTCTAATATTTATGGCCAATTGATGTCATTAGAAAGTAAATAAGCCCTCTTATGCTGCATTACATAAGATTAACTGCCGGCAATGGAGTTTGAATAGCAGAGATAAGTGCAGATGGAAATAAACCTGTTTAAAGCTAGAAATATTTGATGGGCCTCCTTGCTGCTTTTAAGATAATTGATCTGTATATCTGTAATGAATCTCACCATAAAAGCTTCGAAGAGACGTGTAGCAAAGCCTGTTTAGACCCAAATCACATTTCTCTGGGTCCACCCGGCCAGGGTTAAAGCCTCTCCAAAGAGGAACTCCAGGCCTGGGAGCTGCAAAAAGCTGGAAGAAACAGGAATCTTCTGGCTGCAGGCTCCCGTCCCAATTTCCTGAATGACCAGGATGGCACGGGTTCTTACCTGTCATGCGCAAGGTAACTGGGGGGAGGGGGGGAGTATGGTGGTTTAGCATCCAAGGGCGGGGTGGTCTGGGTTGAGAGGCGGGCGAAGTCCCTCTCTTCAGGGCCCGTTTTTTAAATTGACGTAAAGTTGATTTACAATGTTGTGCTAGTTTCAGCTGTACGGCAAAGTGATTCTGTTATACATACATATACACATTCTTTTTCATATTCTTTTCCATTATGGTTTTTTACAGAATATTGAATATAGTTCCCTGTGCTATACAGTAGGTCCTTGTTGTTTATCCATCCTATACATAATAGTTTGTATCTGCTAATCCCAAACTCCCACTCCACCCGTCCCCCACCCTCCAACTCCCAGCAACCACAAGTCTGTTCTCTATGTCTGTGAGACTGTTTCTGTGAGTCCGTCTCTGTTTCGTAAATTAGTTCATTTGTGTCATATTTTAGATTCCACATGTAAGTGATATCACATGGTATTTGTCTTTCTTTTTCTGACTGTCTGACTTACTTCACTTAGTATGATAATCTCTAGGTCCATCCATGTTGCTGCAAATGTCACTATTTCATTCTTTTTTATGGCTGAGTAATGTTCTACTATCTATCTATCTATCTATATGTGATACACACACACACACACACACACACACACACACACACACCCCCCACATCTTCTTTATCCATTTACCTGTCGATGGACATTCAGGTTGCTTCCATGTCTTGGCTGCTGTAAATAGTCCTGCTGTGAACATAGGGTGCATGTATCTTTCAAATTATAGTTTTGTCCAGATATATGCCCAGGAGTGGGATTGCTGGATCACATGGCAACTCTATTGTTAGTTTTTTGAGGAACCTCATAGCGGCCACACCAATTTTCAGGGCCTTTCAACACTGCTCTGTAAAACAGTGCTTCTCAATTCCCACGTTTATTCATGGTAAAGGACACGTTTTTCCTTTTCTTTTTTAAACTTCTAATCCTTGGATACATAGACCTCTTGTTTATGACTAGCATGGATCTCCCATCACAACTAACTCATCACCCAGGTTTGAGGACATCTCCTTGGTCTACGCTGTGCTCAGCAAGACATATCCACTGGTCACATGCCTTACATCGTGTCAACGTCCAATCCCCATAAGGTTTCATAAACTCTAGCTTTCAGTTTTGTACTTACTGAGGCCAGATAACAAAACAGTTTATGGACCAGTATCAATCCCTACACCACTCATTGAGCTGCGCTGCTGTAGAAGACTGTTCTATCTGGCCTCTGAGGTTGGGAGAGAATTAGGAGCAATGCACGAAAGCAAAGGAGACCTATTTTATCCCAAAAGGACAAAAGATTTCCCAACAGTTGTAGCAGATCCAAATCTCAATCTGGAAACTTCGATGTGCAAGACATTGATTTTTTAAAACTTTTCTATAAAAAAACTGAGTTCTACTACGATACCGCATTGCTGGAGAAATTTCATCTCAGTCCATTTAAAGCCTTGCATACCCACTTTCCCGTGGGCAGTGTCTAAATTGCGGTGAGCTCACAGAGAGCAGAGGCTAGAGGGGTGCTGGAGGGGGCTTTGCCGGGATCGTCTGTCCGTGTTGGCATCTCCTGAGATGTCCTCATCCCCATCTGGCCTCTGGTCTTAGGTCTGAGCTGCTCTCTACCATGTCTTCCTCGTTTCCACCATGAGGCATCATCATGTTTCCTGGTTCTCTGCACCATATTCCAGTCACTGTGGCTGGATGGAGAACATCCCACCACTTTCTGGACTGGGAGGTTCACTTTGTGAGGTTATCTGCCTGCGCCTATCACCTCCACATTTCCCCCTCTATTGGCGGGAGTTGGTGACATTTTAGGGGTCTTGCTGGGCCCTTTGGCTCTATCATAGGGATGGAGTGAGCTGGGGTGGGGATGGGAACAGATGACTTTCTGCTCTCACTCTGTTCTGGAAGGTCTCTCATCACTCCCCAGGATTAGCCCAGGTGGGATTTCCCACTCAGGACTCTCCTAGCATCTACATTTTCTTTTGGACTCATGGTTTCCTCTGTTTAAGAAAATGTAGGTACGTATGCATTTTTGATGGGGTAACTTGGCTTGGACTAATCTCACATTCTTTCAAATCTTTGTCTCATAGCTTAGACATTGGCTTTTGAAACTTTAAAGGTATAATTTGACGCTTCTGTTCTGTCATCCCTTCCCTGAGGCCTAGGGTGTACAAAAGCCTTGGCTGCTCTCTACATGGGGGGATAGGTCCCCGGGGTGATGGGAATTCCTGGGAATGTAAATCACATCAGATAATACATCCAAAAGTCATGACACACCGTAGTCAAAAGTTAGGAACAGGGGTTTCCCTGGTGGCGCAGTGGTTGAGAGTCTGCCTGCCGATGCAGGGGGACACAGGTTCGTGCCCTGGTCCGGGAAGATCCCACATGCCGCGGAGAGGCTGGGCCCGTGAGCCATGGCCGCTGAGCCTGCGCGTCCGGAGCCTGTGCTCCGCAACGGGAGAGGCCACAACAGTGAGAGGCCCGCGTACCACCAAAAAAAAAAAAAAAAAAAGTTAAGAACAGACAGAGTGAGCTGCCTTGTTCAAGGAACAGGCTCTGAAGACTTCCGGGCAGTAGATGGACAGCTCTTGTTATGAGGATATTCAGGTACCAGGCGATAGGTTAGAGGTCCCATAATTCCATGACTCTGAGGTGCGTGAATCCAAGGGAAGAAACCACACGAGATTCCATCTATTGCACTTGGGATCATGAGAAACCAGAGCTGGTGTTTGACTTCCTCCTCCATGAGGCCATTTCTCCCATGCATCCAATTACCCATGTTTTGTTTGGCTTCAAAATAGGGACTCCCAGCATGGGTGGATTTAGGGGGTGTCAGTTTAATTGTCCCATGGTACCAGATCTGTAACCGGTAGTCAGTGTTCGTTGGGGATGAAAATGGCATCCGCAGCTCCCTTTGTAGGAATGCCAGTGATGGCGACTCATCCTGACCGTACCCTCCATGTAACTCACGTGTCACTTACAAAGATCAACGGCAGAGCTGAGTAGCATCTCCTTGTATATGTTCTGTAAACAGTGTATTTATCTCTCTTCCACCAACACGTGGCACAGTTACTGCTTACAGTAACTGTACAGGATGGGGCTACATATTTGAGATGGGATTTGTAGTAATGGAAATAATTTCTTTTGTGACTTGTAAGAAATTCCCTGGCTTGAATTGGTATCATGTATTTAAGACAGACACTGTTTTCTCTATTGGTTACAAACCGACTTCCCTGTTGCAGTTTAGTTATTGGCTGGTTATATTTGAAGATTAAATTAGATTTGTTCCTTTCCTTTTCATCTTCTCTCTGTCCCGATGCAAAGAGGCAGGGGGTAACTGTGTTCCTTGTATATTCTATCTGCAGAATGTACTGGCAAGCAGGTATGTTCTTCTGCAAAGAATCAACTAGGAAGCTTATGAAAAATACAGATTTCCAGACTCTATATATGGACACTTTGATTCACTAGCCCTTACCGTGGGCCCTAGTATGTGAATTTTTAAAACATTCCCCAGAGGGATGCAGTGGGAGGCAGGGATTAGCAGATGTAAGCTTTTATATATAGAATGGATAAACAACAAGGTCCTACTGTGTAGCACAGAGAAATATTTTCAATATCCTCTGATAAACCATAATGGAAAAGAATATAAAAAAGGATTTATATATGTATAACTGAATCTCTTTGCTGTACAGCAGAAATTAACACCACATTGTAAATCAACTATACTTCAATTAAAACAAATAAAACGTCCTGCAGATGATTGTAATATGGAACTAAGATAGGGGACCACTGCTCTGTGGGACACAGAGGATTTTCACTGAAACCTTTATTCAGGAGTCTTTTCCTTTATCCAGAAGTGCTGTTTCCAGGATGGAAAATGCTGGCATATTTAAAGAATGTGAAATTTGTAAATTTTAGTGCCCTGGATTAGCTACCCTGACCAGATCCAGGTGAGGCTGTTCACCTTACCAGTGGGCCACTGTTACTCCCTGCTGACCTGAAGGTCAGCCCAGTACGTGGAGGGAAGCCCATTCACCCACACTGGGAATCCCTGTGTAGATTTGGAGGGAGGTGAGAAGAGGTGAAATGGGGCCAGGCTCTGGGGAGAATGGGAGCTCTGGTCTGGTGTTTTAAATCCAGAGACACCAGCATTCTCCTGACGAATTCTTCCTACGGATGGTGTAACCTGACTACGCTTGTGACAATTTCAGGCTATCTAGATTTTAAATATATAAGAAATACGTTGAGGTGTTTCTCTTTTGAAACTTCCTCCCAGCCCAGGCAATGAAAACCCTTTGAAACGCTGTGGTAAAGCCCAGGTACGTTAAGATGTCCTAGGTGTCCCCAGAATTTTTCTGGTGGGAAGAGTTGCCTCCAGGCTGCAGGGGTCCCTCCCCGAGTTTGAGATGTTCAAGCTTTCAAATCCCTTGCTGGGTAGGGGCACCTACCCACTGACGTAAGTTGTTCATAAGCATTCCACGCACGCGTTGGCACGATCGTGGTGTGGTTGCGTGCGTGTGATCGACCTGGGGAGGCACAGCCGTGTGCAGGGAGGTGGCGCGGTGGGGCTCTGTGAATGGAGGGTACCGCCTGCAAGTGCCCATCGTGGCGACTGGGGCTCAGCGGTGCAGGCGGTAACCACAGACAACTGTTGGAGCCCCACCTCGTCCCCTGCGCCATTCTTGGCATGCCCAGTGGGCACCATCTGCAGACCCAGAACATGCCAAGGCAGTGTCGCTCCCTCTCTCTGCATCATGGAAACATTTCTTTGATCTTCCAATGTTGCTTTCAAGATGATTAATCTCAGCGTGGCTGTGTGTTTAGGCCCTCCATAAAGGCAGGTGCATGTGTCGGTGCGTGGCTCCGTCAGGACTGCTAATGTAAGCGTCTGTTTTACAGCCCAAGTGACAGCTGTATTGTTCTGGCAGGGTTACAGCTCTGACATGTGGAATCAATCTTTTTAACCTGTCAATTAATCAGTGGGCAGCTGTCAGCCCCGCTGAAAGGCCTGAAGGACGGTGCCCTTTCAGTGGATTATACTGGGGGCATGGCAAAGTAAAATTGAACACTTCAAGCTTCAAGGAACTCTTGTTGCATTCAAAGCCAGGCTTCACTCTCAGTTAAAGGAAACAGGCTACGGCTCCAGCGTGGGCCCCTCCCAAGGAGGCTCTAGCGAGGCATATGCGTAAAGAGTGGCGAGCCCATTCGTTTGTACAGTTACCTTATCAGGTTCAAGGGCTCCTTAAAGGAGAGCTGCCAGATTCTGTTAGGTGAACCTCATCTATACCTGTGTCAGGTTTCAGCTGATTTGTTTCTAGCGTCCAGAGCAAGCAGCGGCTAGTGGGCACTCAGTCTTCAGGACGGTTTACAGAGTGTCCATAGGAAGAAGCTTGTTTGTTAAGCCAGCGTTGATTAAGCCCTTCTTATGGAGGGGGCGTTGCCCTGAGGGCGCAGAGGGAATTCGGGGCAGAATAAAACCAGCCTCCCTTCCCTCATCACCATATATATGAACTGGGGTGATGCAGGCAGAGCTGCATCAGAGGATAACTCATAATTACATTCTCTGCGGACAATTAATTACTACTTATTAAACACTTGAATAAACATACATTAGCATATACCAACAGACAATGAGGCGTCGCTGAAGTTCTAAGGTTAGTACAGGAGAACGTGCTGACAACCAGAACTGCTGGTGGAAATTTCTCAAAGAAAGGGTGATAAACCACTTTTCGGGCCTACACTGTTTTTTTATTTTTTCCTGCCGTTTTTGCTTGCCATTCCGTAAATAACTAACTTTCTCTATTCCCCCATGCCTTTCTTCCTACTACGAATATTTATTTCGCACCTGATTTTTGCAAAGCCTGGTGCAAGATACTGTGAGGAATATAAAAAGGATGCAGAGAAAGTTGGCTTTCACAGAATGACCTCAAAGTTCCAGTCGCTCTCAGTCCTGGGGAGAGGAAGGCCTCTGTTTTTGCTCACCCCAACGAGTTTAGGCATCAGCAAGGCTGTGAGTTCTTCAATTTCTTGTTGGTCCAGGACCAGCTGTCTGGCCATGTACATATTTTCCCTCATGGAACCTGAAGTGAGAACTGGGTTCTTTTGCCTATATGACAGGAGAGTACTTGGTTCTATAAGCCCATCAGATGGACTCTGCTATCATGTCTCCATCAAATAGTACATATTACTTCTGTCTAACCCAGTGTGCTTTTGAGCCAGACAGGTCTGGGTTGAGTCTGAGCTCTGCACTTACCAGTTGTGTTAACTTGGGCCTATTTCTTTGTCCATCTGAACCTTGGTTTTTTCATCTCTGAACTGTTGGTAAGGAGATTCAGCTTTAAAGTGTTGCTGGGGGAATTGCCTGAGATGATACATGCAAAATACTAGTAGACTGTTGACATAATAGATCCTCCATGAATGATGGATTCCATAGCTTTTATACCTATTTGAAGGGAGAAAAATGGCCGGCTTTGTCAGTCCCTCCTCATTGCCTCCCTTGGTGATTGCCTCCTAGCAGGTGCTCAGAAATGCTTTAAAATTGTATAATTGCATGGCCAGTGACTCTGCAATCTCTATTTGGTGTTTTCACAACCTCACTCAAAGAATGGGCCCTTTTGCTCCACACTCTGGTTCCTTAAAAAGCTAAAAATAGAGTTACCATATGATGCAGCAATCCCACTCCTGGGCATGTATCTGAAGAAAATTCTAATTCAAAAAGATACATGCATGCCTACGTTCATAGCAGCACTACTTACAGTAGCCAAGACATGGAAGCAACCTAAATGTCCATCAACAGATGAATGGATAAAGAAGATGTGGCACATATATTCAATGGAATATTACTCAGCCATAAAAACAAACGAAATTGAGTTATTTGCAGTGAGGTGGATGGACTTAGAGTCTGTCATACAGAGTGAAGTAAGTCAGAAAGAGAAAAACAAAACCATATGCTAACACATATATATGGAATCTAGAAAAAAAATTTGGTTCTGAAGAACCTAGGGGCAGGACAGGAATAAAGACGCAGACGTAAAGAATGGACTTGAGGACACGGGGAGGGGGAAGGGTAAGCTGGGATGAAGTGAGAGAGTGGCATAGACTTATATATACTACCAAGTGTAAAATAGATAGCTAGTGGGAAGCAGCTGCACAGCACAGGGAGATCAGCTGGGTGCTTTGTGACCACCTAGAGGGGTGGGATAGGGAGGGTGGGAGGGAGGGAAGAGATATGGAGACATATGTATATGTATAACTGACTCCCTTTGTTATCAAGCAGAAACTAACACAGCATTGTAAAGCAATTATACTCCAATAAAGATGTTAAAAAAAAAGATGAATGGATAAAAAGATGTGGTACAAATATACAATGGAATATTACTCAGCCATAAAAATGAATGAAATAATGCCATTTGCAGCAACATGGATGGACCTAGAGATGATCATACTAAGTGAAGTTAGCCAGACAGAGAAAGACAAATATCATATGATATCGCTTATCTGAGGAGTCTAAAAAATAGTTACAAATGAACTTATTTACCAAATAGACCCACAGACATAGAAAACAAACTTATGGTTACCAAAGGGGGAAGGGGTGGGGGAGGGATAAACTAGGAGTTTGAGATTAACATATACACACTGTTATATATAAAATTGATTTACTAACCAGGACCTACTGTATAGCACAGGACACTATACTCAATATACTCAATATTGTGTAATAACCTATAAGGGAAAATAATCTGAAAAAGAATATATATATATATATATATATATATATATACACACATATATACACACACACACATACATAAAACTGAATCACTTCGTTATACACCTGAAACTAACACAACATTGTAAATCAACTGTACTTCAATACAAAATAATTAAAATGAAAAAAATTTTAAAAGCACACGTTAAAAAAAAATTACGAGCCCCCAACTGCAGGCCCTGTCCGGGCTGTAAGCCAGGGTGCTGTGAATCGACTTAAATCTTCTGCTGGGGCCATTGTAGATTCCTCTAGTGGGGGTGAAGAGCAAAGCAGCCCCGAGATTGCTCAGGCCAGCTTGGGACAATTTGAGAAGTGAGTTTAGATTCCAGTAAATACCACTCCCCAAGCACAATCAACTCAGTCTTTCTTCCCTCTGCCACATGGTGTTCAGCATCTGCTCAGAGCAAACACACCCACGCCTGTTGAGGCTGGCATCTGCAAGTTGTATTTTTGGTAGGATGTGTGTCTGCACAGTCCAGGGGGAGAGGAGCTGGACAAACCTTGTGCCTCACAGGGAAGCTTGTTTGCCATCCTGACTTGTAAGGATGGAGACCACTTCCAGAGGAGCCTATCAGGACATCTCTTTGACAGAAGGATCACTCAGGAGTACGATGGAGTTTCTCACCACAAGGGCAAACAGTCCATGGTGCTTCTGTTTCCTCCTCTTGCAGAGTGGGGTGCAAGGGAGAACTCCCTCTGGTTCAGAATAGTTGATTCATGTCCCTGGGTGTGTTGTTGGATCCAACCCCTGGGGGCCAGATTTTTGCCCTTCTCAGCGATACTGTGGAGTTTATGTAGTAAACGAGACCCCCTGGTTGTGGCTAGGTACCCATGAATATGATGTGAATGAATGAGGGCTGTTATCAGAAGCATGATTACAATAGGTATGTTAGCAGAGGACTTGGGTTTAAGTCTTAACCACCATTGATTAGCTCATGATCTTGAATAGACATTAAGGCTTCTTCTCAGTCTCCATATACTCATTTGTAAACACAGATTTATTTTACAGAGTTGACATGGGGGTCAAATGAGATAGTATATGAAAGCTCTTTGCAAATCTTGAACTGCTAAGATCGTTAGTAAAATGAAGAGTGCTTTATGGTGCCAGGTAGCTCTGCTGCCATGAACTTGGATAGGGGAAGGCAGAGCAAAGGATTTGATATTTGGACCAAGGTTGTGGAAAGCCATTCATTGGCTAGGTGACAAGGGATATAACGAGAGTAAAATTCTCAGCAACATCATGTCTTTTGCTCAAAAAATTTTGGAAATGAAAAATGAATAAGAAAACGTTGAAGAAGTGTTTGTTTGGAGGTAAAGAGGAGACAGGAGAAGAGATGGAATAGAGAATGAGAGAGATCTGCTGAGGTTTTACTGAGGCAGCTTGCAGAACAATTGCCTTGGTGGATGGGTCCGTGGTCTCTGCTTTCCTAACTTTGGTGTAATATACCTTCACACTGTTTTAACCTTTCGCCTGAACTCCATTCTTAAAATTTGAATTAGACCATATGAAAGAATTGTTACTTCCACAATCCATTACACAAATAGTGAGGATGTAGCAAGTAATCTTGAGTTCTCAGCAAATGCCAGGTATGGGGTTAAGGGCTAGATTTTACGAAAGTGAATACAGTGGAATTGAATTGCACCTTCATAGTCCAGTGGGTGAGACAGCCAGGCGCACATGTTATTTTAATGTAGTATAATGTGTGTACAAGAGAGATGTTGGCAGAAAACGTAGTGCAGGAGTGCAGGGTATTGACCTGGAAGTAGACAGGAGGGGGTGGCTGAGAAGGGTTGTGAATAAAAGAGAGGAAATTCATCAGTTGAGCAATTACTTTCCAGGAAAATGGTTGAAAATATCTGAAGGAAACATGATTTGATAAATGTGGACACTTTAAAGACCTTCCTATAAAAAAGAAACAGGAAGAATTATGATCCACTTTAGACATAGTGCAGGGCACATTTATGGTTTCCAAACCTTGAGTTTTCCATCCTCCCTCTTGAGTGAGCCTTTCAAGGCAGGGTTTCTTTGTGCTTGTGACTCCACTGAAGCTGTCTGGGAAGGCTGAGCTTGAATGAAAAGAGATGATGGAAGGGGAAACAGGGAAACTAGAATGGAAAGAGCAAAAGCCTGTGCGGATGAGTACATCTCCCACTTCTAAAAGCACACACTCAGAACAACACCCTCAAAGTGCAGCCTCTCTGGCAAGAGGCATTTAGATTTCAGTTAAGTCTTCCAGGTCAAAAAGGATAAAGCAAAACCATGAGCAAAACACTGGACATCCAAAACGAAGTGTATTTTCTGAGAATTGATGTCTTTCTAGCCCACAGCAGGTCATTTCATGCCAAACGAGACTCTGTTTCCCACAATAGATGAAGAAAGGGATCTGAAGTTTGTGATGAAGAATAATATGCCTGCACCCAAGGACAAGTCCGCAGGCCCACGTTGCTGTGCCAATTGTAGAAAAACTGAGCGGTATTTCCCACCCAATCTTCCCCCAGCCCCTGCTTTTTTTTTTTTTTTTTTTTTTTTTTTTTTTTTTTGCGGTACGCGGGCCTTTCACTGCTGTGGCCTCTCTCGTTGCGGAGCACAGGCTTCGGACGCGCAGGCTCAGCGGCCATGGCTCACGGGCCCAGCCGCTCCGCGGCATGTGGGATCCTCCTGGACTGGAGCAAGAACCCGTGTCCCCTGCATCGGCAGGCGGACTCTCAACCACTGCGCCACCAGGGAAGCCCCCACCGCATCCCCTGCTTTTTAAAAGTGTGGTCAAATAACACTGGGCCAGTAGGCTCCCCAGACTAAAACGGTCATGGGAAGTCAAGCGGACCAAGGTCCTTTTTCTCCCTTGCTGCTCCCCTCCCTTCCTTCCTTTTTCTTTCTTTTTCTCTTTCTATATCTCTTTTTTAAACCACTCATACAGTAATAATTATGCTCCTACTTTCACTGTGAAACCAAATTTGGTGGTGAAAGAGATTAATGAGAGTGGCGGCATAGGGCCTCCTGTTTGAAGAGCTTTCTCTTCTGTAAATATTGTTTTATACCACAATCGCCTTGGTGCTCCATCTTTAAACTGCTGATTTGACAAACGGGCTCCCCTCTCTTTGCCTTTTTTCTTTTTCCCCTTTCCTTTAGAGTTTTTATTTGTTTCCCTTTGTTTTTATTTCAGTTTTCTTCTTTATTGTATTATATTTTGTTTTATTTTTCTTCTTTTTATAACCTCAGGTACCTAGGGTTGAATTAATTTTGTTTCTTATTGTGCCATTCAACATTCTGATTTTATTATGTATATTTTTATTGAAATACAACGTACACATAGAAAATTGCACAGATTCTAAGGGTACATCTTAATGAATTTTCACAAAGCTAATGAAGTGGACCAGCACCCAGATAAAAAAACAGGACATGATCTGAACCCAGGAAACCCCCCTCATGCCCGTTCCAGTCATAGCCTTTGTCTGCCAAGGGGAACCACTCTTCTGCATTTCAACACCACAGATTGATTTTGCCTGTTTTTGAATTGTACATATGTGGAATTTTACAGTGTGTTATCTTTTTTGTTTGACTTCTTTCTCTGAACTTTATATTTGTGAGGTTAATCTATGCTGTTTCTTTATTCTCATTGCAATATTCAGTTGTGTGAATATACCAGAATGTATTTATCCATTTTTCTCTTGGTAGGTATTTGGGTTGTTTCTAGGTGTTGAGGGGTGTTACAAGTAGTGCTGCTGTGAACATTCTTATAGATTCTTGTGAGAAACTTACATATGCATGTCTGTTGGGTGCATACCTAGGAGCGGAATTGTTGGGTCTTCGTACATTTAGTTTTAGTCAATATTGCCAAAATGTTTTCAAAAAGGTCGTACCACCAATGATGTAGGAGAGCATAGGTTCCCTGCTAGTATTTAGTGCTGTCGGTCTTCATCCTTTTCGCTTTCCTAGTTGTTCTCTGTGGGAGTGCACTCGGTCCCTCTCTACTCGTTCCACTGGAAATGGGATCAGCACTTTGTTTACAAAGTCTATCCATATTGCTGTATGAATCTGTAGTTGATGCTCATAAAAGGTGCACAGGACTCTACAGTATGCATGTATTCATGACATTTATTTATTTCCCAAAGGGTAGGAAAATAGACTTAAACTCTCTCCAATTCCCTGCTACTTCAGTCAATTATGAGATTTAAATGCTTAAAACTGACTAAATTTTAGAGCATACACACTGGATACATGCCTACCAAAACTGCATGAGCATTCATGTTTCTCCATATCTTTCCAAAATTTATTACCTGATTTAAAAACTTTGGACATTTGGATGGGCAAGAAGCAGTATCTTACTGATATTTAAATTTACAGTTATTTAATTGCTAATACAGTTAAATATCTCTTTATGTATATTAGCCATTCCGATTTCTTTTTCTTTGAGTTGCTTACTTAATCCCTTTTCCATTTTCTTGGGTTTATATGTAAAAATTGCTTATATATTCTAGACAGTAATCCATTTGTTGGTTTTAAACATTGAAAACAACTTTATCCTATTTTCTACCCATTTGTTATTCTGTCTATACTGTTGTTGATGGTATAGAAATATTGTGCTTGAATACACAAAGAATTTTTATACTAGGATTTGTGTGTTTGGGGTCTTATTTAAGAAGTTCTTCAACCTCTATTGAAAAATTATTCTTTTACATTTAAAAATTATATTTGTAGTTTCATCTTCCATATTTGGGTCTTTAATGCATTCAGAGATTTCACTGCATATAATTGAAGTCAGAAATCGAATAGATTTTCCCCCATATAGTGATGCAATTACCAAATAACATCTATTCTATTTAAAAATCCACTATTTTCTCACTGGTTTTTGGTGATATTCTATCATGTATCATGTCTCCATAGGCACATAAACATATTTTTGAGCTCCTTATTGTTTCCCAGAGTTCTATCTGCCTGTTTCTTCTATCATATCACCTATTGTAATTGTTCTTTTTGTCATCAAAATGAACTTAGCTACCTATGAACCCTTATTTTTCTATAAAGTAGTAAAATGTTTACCCATTTCCTTAAAAATATTCTATAAATATATTATTTGAAATAGCTTTGAATTTTACATTAATTTGGTTAGAATTGACAACTTTCTAATATTGTTTCATTTTATCTATTAAAAATGGTACACCTCTCCACTTTTCTTTTTTTTTCAATAATCCTTTATCTCCTTTAATAGAGTTTTAAGTTCTTCCCTATAAGATCTTGGCTGGTCTTTGTTGGTATAAACCCCAGATATTTTGCTATTTCCATTGCTGTCATAATTCTCTTTCTATTTGAAATTTAACAATTCTGTGGCCAGCCTAAGCAAATAAAAGAGAATATTATAGGACTGAAAGGCAAGAATGAGTCTTTTCTTCAGAGAATGTACTTCATTAATTGCTAACCAAAGATCAAATTAGGTGAGGTGGAAACTTCCAGAGCAAGAGGAAGTGAGGGTTTCCCCCTGCCCTGCAACTTTGGATTCGTCTGGTAAACAACCTTAACTTAAATTCAAGCTTTCAGATTCCCTTATCTGTCCAACAAAAAAATATTAAGAGAAAAAGTGGAATTCACATTCCCTCGAAAACAAGTTACGTTGGTCTCAATTTTCCTCTCAGCTTATCTCACTTGCAAGTAATTTGAGAACATGTTATAACCTGTCCAGAGTTATTATGACTCTGGGGTGATGTTTATGTTGTTACCATTCTCTTCTTTGCCTAGAGACAAGTGGAGTGTAGGAATTACTGCAGCATTCTCTTTCCCATCCTCCCGTATTTTCCCAGGTTTTGGAAACTCACCCCTCCTCCAGCCCCACCCCATTACTCATCCCTTGGGCTTCTCTCCCTGCGCATCCTTACGTCTTTTCCCAGGACCCATCCCACTTGGTACCGAAAGTCTTGGTTATCCGCTCACAACATCTCTCACCTGCTTTCAGAATCCCAGCCTGGAACCCTTGAACATACTTGCTGGCAATGGTCAGCTTGGGTCACTCTGCAATTCTGATCCCTCCGTTCTTGGGTCCATCTTGCTGTCATCCTCCCACTGACCCCACTAGGCTCAGTCCCCTCCACCAGCCTGTTTTCCTTATTGCTTTCTTGCTAATGGCCACCCATTAATTCATTTCACTCAGACCACATTTACTGAGTACCTATTAAGGGTCAGGCTCGCACCCACTACGCAAACAGCGAACTCAAGTCCTGCCCTACCTTTACTTACTGGTTTCACGAGAGAAGGGAACTTTCAGGAAGCTGCAGGGTGAAGAGCCCCCCAGCCCTCCAGTCGATGTTCCTGAGTCTGACTGCATCCTGGTTTCGCTGGCTTTTATTCCAGCAGGAACAGCACAGGGAGGGTGGGGATGTGTGTGGTAGGCGGGGCTGAGGTGCTGAGGGAAAGGAAGGGAGCACAGTAAACCAGTGACTTGAGTTCTCTGCTTAGATTCTACCCGGTGCCAGAGTCCTGGGGATAGGGCGTGGCCCCTGACCTGACTTTGCTGCTATTCCCTTTCATGCCCATCCTTCCCTTGTGTGGGGAATCAGCAGGTTGTGTGGATGAGTTTGGACCCTCTTTGCTACATGGAGTCAGTCCCCCGTTCACCCTGGGAGGAAGTGGGGTCGGGCAGGGAGAGTGTGCCTTACACCCTTCCAGTCAGTTCTGAGGGTGTTCCCCTATTCTGCCTTAGACACGGGCTCGGGCTGCAAGCAAATCCCAGCTACTCGGGGTTGTGGGCTTGGGAATTGGTGAAACTGGAGTCCTTTTACTTCAGAGAGAGAGAAGGAGAGGAGGGACAGAAATGACCAGTATAAACCAGCTGGGCTCCGAGTCTGCCCCGTGTGACCTGTGGCTCTGAACCTCAGGAAGAGCAGAGGCTGCTCTGGAAAGTACTTCTGGTGCTTCACGTGGCTTGAGTAGCTACTGACAAAAGAACACATGTGAGGTTTCAGTTCAGAACAAGTCGGTCTTCCTTGATGAGAGAAGTAGTGGCCGGCATTTATTATAACATCAGAGCAAACCTGTGTGTCCTCAGACAAGTTACTTAACTTCTCCTTGCCTCAGTGTTCTCATCTGTAATCTGGAAAGAATACTCACACTTGCCCTATAGGTTTCTTCTGAAGATACGATAATTCAGTTACATCCGTAACTACTTATGGAAGCGCCTATCATTTGTCAGTTGTTTAAAACACCAGGTCTGAACCTCACAATGTCGTGCTGAAGTATGTCTGAGATTGAGGTTCAGAGAGACTATGTGATTCTTACAGCCAATCAGTGGTCCAGGTAGGATGTGGATTTGTGTTCTAAGACTCAGCTTTTTCAACTTCACTGCACATCTAGATTGTGTGGGGTCTGGTGGTTTCTGGAGGAAGCCGAACTTGCATGTCCACTTCTAGGCATTTCTCATCCTCTGGGCATCCCCCCCGGGTTCCCTGTGCCTGAGACCACATCTCTGAACGTCGTGGTCAGGCCGGCAGCAGGGAAGGGTGAGCGGAGACCTAGCCTGCTGGTCCTTCTTTCTCATCCTGTCGGTGCCCCTCTTTCCGCCACCTTTCCTCTGCAGAGGAAGGGGGGGTATCAGGGGAGAGGAGGGGTGGGTTTTCAGAAAGCCCAGGACTCTGGGGAGGACCTACTGCTACACAACAGCAGCTGAAAAAGCAGCCCCTAAACTCTGAGTACAAGGAGGGTGAAGGAGACGGTTACCAGCTGGAGACGCATAACCTTGAAAATAGTGGTTCCCTTGCCTCCGCAGCCTGATGTCCCATGATGCTAGGTGACCGGCCACTAATTTGATTCCTATGAACGATTTGACAATACTCCTCGAAGCTTTCTCCAGCCACAATCTCTCTTATTTATAGAGAGTGGATGGAGCCTTTTACATTTTTTTCCAGCTGTTTAGGAACTCAGAATTCTCTTTTCCACTTTGTCTCCAGTGATCAAGGTCCCCGTGGCAAAGATGTACACCACACCACACCCCCACCTTGCTGCCTAATCTGTTAGCCGCTAGTGCTGGCGGGGGACTGGAGGCAGGGGGTGGTTTATTTGACTGTCATATCATTTATGTGGCTGTGACTTCCAATGCTATTATCTTTGTTTAGCACAAACGGAGAGCAGTTAGTGCTAATCTATCTCGGAATCAAAAAGCTATGGAGACAGAGAAGCCTCCTCTGCAAGCCTTTATCTCTTCCCACCATCATTTTCCCAGCTGGGAGCAGGCGACGACCCTGCTTCCAATATGCTGCTCAATGATTTTAGATGATTGATCTTTCTAAAGTGCTTTTCCGTTTCTTGCCACACAGCCGCGGATAGATTAAACAACTATGGATTATTTCAACATCAGATGGCCCGAGACAATTAGTCAGAAGAGAGGCAAGGGAGTGGATATCCCTGCTGGGTTTTGGTGAGGGGGAGATTGGGGGGAGGAGTGGAAGATGGAAGGATGGAAGGAGGATGCAGGACTCAGCAGACCTGAAGGGAATAGAAAAACTATATATATTTATACAGTGGCAGTGGTTAGGCTTTTTTTTTTTTTATGGCATAAAGAATCCTCACTATCTTCGAATCAAACCTGCACTTCTGAGTAGCATTTCTTTAAGAGAGATTATGTTTCTTGGAGGAAAAAAGAAGTTGCGAGAGAGGGAGAGAGACAGTAATGGCTGTAATAAAAGACAATAGATTAGATAGTCTCTGAATGGATCCGGAGCCCTAAATCACTCCCCCAGCCTGGCTGCCAGGGCGCAGACGTCCCAAGCAGGGCTGTCGTGTTTTATGGTGTCGGCGGCACTCGGGGAGTGAGTTACAACCTTGCAGTCTGTGGGTGGCTATCTGTTATTCTGTATGTAAACAGATACTCGAAGCCGGACTCCGGAACCTCCGCCTCGGCATTTCATTTTTCTGGTAATCTCACCCCGTCCCCCGCCAAGGTCGCTGTTTGGACTACATGACTTTCAGACTCTTCCCTGGCACTGGAGACAGAAGCAGCAGGGCTGACAGCCGCCCAACTCATCAACCGGGCTGACAGGCCCAAAAATTAACTTTGATATTTTGTGGGGAATAATTCAGTGGCAATTGGGCCAGATGATGTTCTGTAACATAAGTTCAATTTCCATCACGGGGAAGCATCAGAGAGCTCGTCATCCACTTGCCAAGAGCACCTAGCAGTCTAGGAAGCATACGTGTGTGTGTATATATATATACACACTCTATGCATCTGCCATTTCTATTAATATAAAATAGATTAATACGTACACAGTGGACTTGTTGAGGCAGTCATTGATTATCTGGGGCCGCATCCTTTCTTTCCTCCTTTACTGCCTGTGTCTAATTCTCTCCTTTCACGTAGGGATGGGCAGACGGGCAGGGGAGAGGCGTCGGAGAGAGAGGGGAGGTGTAAAACTCGCCATTGTGCTCCTTAGCCCTTCTCCAAAAAGCCTGGGGAGGAAGGGAGACGTTTGGGACTCACTGATGACTTCCGTGTGATCCCCCGTCTTGGGCGGGGCAGCGCAGTGGGTGGTACGCAGCCAGCAGAGACAGACTGGACGAGGGTGGAATCCTGGCTGCCTCTCTTCCCAGCTGTGTGGCTTCAATGGCTCCCTCCAGCTCTTGAAGCCTCAGTTTTTTTCTTTGTATTTTACAAATAAAGCACCCTCCTGGTGCCTGGCCCAGTGCAGGCATTCAGGAATGAAAGCTATTGCTAGGCAAGGGAAGGAGAACACTTGTGGGTACCGACCCTCTCTATGCCCTCGGGCCTTTGGAAAAGGTACCCCTGCTGATTTACCCCCGAAGAGGCAGGTGCCACGAGCACATCACTGGAGACAGTGCTTCTTTTAAAGGAAGAAGTGGTGGGATTGGAAAGGAAACTCTTCCAAGTCAGACCCTGAGGACTGGAGGGAACTTGGAGATGAAGCGGACCCCAGACAGGTCTTTTCCAGAAGGAGACCCTGAGACCCAGGCTGCTCAAGGGACCTGCCCAGCATCCCAGCTACAGACCCTCGACCTCTCCAGTGCATCCTGCTGATCCATTCCCAGTGCAGGGCATCGTCCCTGCTACTCCCCGTGAGCATGTTGGAGCCTTGACCTTGGCCACG
The DNA here is from genome assembly GCF_951394435.1 of Stenella coeruleoalba. Lineage (NCBI taxonomy): Eukaryota > Metazoa > Chordata > Mammalia > Artiodactyla > Delphinidae > Stenella > Stenella coeruleoalba. Next base: position 7,699,059 of record NC_137167.1, read on the forward strand.
GGACTGACAATGGGATTGTGTAATCACAGGGTCCTTTTGGAGGTGGGCTAAGGGGGAGCCTTTGTGCCAAATCCTGCTTATTTGAATGTGGCGGTCCTGTGAGTTTGGGGACAATACTTCCATCACCTCTGACTCAGGTGCTGACGGTAGGAGATTTTATCACTTGCTTTGGAGTCTAGTGAGGTTGCAGGGAGAGGACTGGTGGGAGGAGAAGACAAGGAGAGAACAAGAAACCACCTCCGGGTATCAGCACACACAGGGCGTCTTTCCCGACTTCACGCCGGCCTCAGATAGCACCACGATCCTATTCGCTGTCTGACTCAACTCTGGGGCTCTTGTCTGCGATATCTTGTGGCAACCAAAGATCGATTTTGACTAGATTTACGTTGCTCATCTGGAGTCTAGGTCACCGCTGAATGCCTCTTCCTGGTGAGGCCTAACATCTAAATGTTGTGAATCCGACAGGCCTTGGCTGTGCGTAGAAGGCCGTTTGCCAAACGTCTGGATCGTGTTCATTTCCTCCAGTCTCCCCAGGAAATGCTCTTGTTCCTTGAAATGCAGACATGACTACCTTTGTTGGGGACCATGCATTTTTTCCTTTAAGTAGAAATGCCCTGTGTGTGATGTTTTCTTTGAAAAGGAAAGCCCAGGGATCGTCTACAACAGGTTATAACATGATCCCAGGGTCCGTTGCTGGCTCTAAGCAAGTTGAGTACACATCGCCTCGCTTAATTCAGCAATATCATCAATGTCAGCGCGTATCCACCAGCTGCTGGCTATTGGTCATCTGAACCTGACACAAACTCAATAAATACTCCATAACCCCTGACAGCCGCCAGCAGATTAGCCTGAAATGAGCGATGGCCCAGCCAACACCTGCTGAACCAAATCAGCCCCATGACGGATGGGCCTGTACTGAGCTCTGACCACGAGTGAGATCAGTGGAAGAATGATTTTATACTTTAAGAAAAGAATTAGAGATGGTGGTGGCTGGAGTGATTGGAAAGCTTTCAGAGGGGGCCATTTTTCTTCTCTTTCTTCCTCTTCCTCCCACAGACCCCGGACCTGCTGGTCCCCTCCCACACCCGAGCCTGTTACACGCTTTCCGCTCCGGGATCCCCAGGAGGAGCAAAGGTGGGAGAGCTAGAGGCGGCTGAGTCCGGAGCTGGGGCTGCTCTGGGGCACGGGCAGAAGGTGGGATGTGGCAACTCCAAGCCTTCAAGGCAGGGGCTGTCCATCTGACTCCACGGGCAGCGGGATGCCTGTTCAGGGCTGGCTGGAGTGGGGAGGCAGGGGAAGGACCACAGCCCAGGAGGGAAAGCTGGGGCTGAGGATCCAGCGGGGAGTGCCCAGCCTGAGAATAAACGTGAGGCTTCCTTTCATCTTGTAGCAACCATCAATAGCGTCTTCCAATCTTAACAGGCCACGCCCTTGCAATTGTATTGTTTAGATTAGAACACATGCTAGACCAAAGCACAAACAAAACCAAAGGCTTTGTCTGAGTCCTTGCTCTTTCGCCTCGCAGATGGGAGCCTCTGACACATGACTCATCTGGACAGTCTTTCGAGCCTTACTTTTCTTACATGGGAAATGACGATGGTCCTGTCTACCCATTTTTCTAGTTTCTGAAGCATCTACTTTTGAATTAAGCCAAACTTTGGTCCCCAGAACATTTGTCCTGGTCTCCTGTAGATTTTTTTCAATTGGAGGGCAATTTGGTATTATGACATCAGCCTTCACTGAGAGATGTTTTCAAAAAGAGACCTGAGAAACGCATTGCCATGTTTACAGAAAGGCCACCTTGAGGACCTTATTTGCTAAATCCCAGGGCCCTTTCCACGCGGATCTAGGGGAGGCATTTCCGTCTGGTTTCAGTTCCAGGAACCGTTGTGTTTATCTTGAGCGACTGTTTAGATTTGGTGTTATGAACTTTGAATTGTGTAGAGATCTTGCTTTCTTTTGTGTTGGGAACTAGAAAACTCAAAGTCACATCAGCAGCCCCGCTTCGCCAGGGTGTTGAATTCCAAGACGTGTCTTGTGTTTTGGTACGAATCTCATTCTCGTTTCCTATTTTCTTTTGGCCTCAAGTCTCTTATTTTATTTTATTATTATTATTTTTTTTAAAGCTGGATTTCTTTTAAAAAATATTTATTTATTTACCTGGCTGCATCGGGTCTTAGTTGCAGCATGTGGAATCTAGTTCCCTGACCAGGGATCAAACCCAGGCCCCCTGCATTGGGAGCACGGAGCCTTAACCAGTGGACCACCAGGGAAGTCCCCAGGTCTCTTATTTTAAATGTATTTTATTTTGCGGAGTGATGTGGGGTCTTTCTAAGCTACCTTCAATTATTCGTTGGTACCAGCTGAGGGCGTAAGTAAATCAAGGCACTGACCAGGGCTCCTGGACTCTGTACTCACCTGCTGGGATGGATAGATTGAGCACAAGGGTCTTCAGCGGTGGCCAGAGTGTAAGCACATCTTTCTGATGTATGAGCAGAAAAGGTAGCTTTTTGCCCTCAAAGTCTCTGTCAAGTAAGAGGCAAATGTTTCTGGTAGAGCCAGGCCTGGAGAGCAGTCCCCTCCCGTAAGTCCGGGCCCATCTCACTCACACCAGAGCGCAGGCCAGGTGAACCCGCACAGGTAACATGGAAGGGAAAGCCTCACAGGGGTGGTTCACACTCTGTCCTTCCCTCGCACGGGAGATGCCCCAGGCCCACAAAGGCTCGCAGGCTGTTTCTGGCCACATCAGCAGCGAATGTGCACTTTTAACAATCACGCTCCGCATCTCTAAGGGTGCTTAAGGGTGCCTGTGAAGTCTTACCTATCTGCTTGGGCAGCTCTTAGCCAACCCTTCCAAAGCCTTCAAAGGCTTCTTTTTCCCCCTCGCACTTTGGTTCCTGCCCCGCCAATGCCCTCATTCCCTTCCCTACGTGGTCACTGTGGCCCTGAGACCAAGTTCCCCTCCCTCTCTATTCTCTTTTCTCAGTATCTGAGCCTTAAGGCAGCCTTTGGGCTTTATTTACGTCCATAAAGTCAAGGCTTAATCGCAGCGTCGGGCTCATCATGGCAGATCCATCAGGTCCTGCTTGGAGCTCCGGGTGGCAGCTATTCTGATTTTACTCCAGAGTAAGTCAGTTGTTCTCAGCCCTGCCTGCGCATTTGAGTCATGCAGGGAGCTTTTGAAAACTGCTGATACCAGGCCAGGGCCACCCCAGATCAACCGGAACTGATTCTCAGGTGACAAGAAGGTGGCGGGGGTTGGGGGGGGGGGGACCCTGAGCTCCTGGAGGTTTTATTGGAAGCCTTGAGTGCATAGGGGCGTGGTGCAAGGAGGTGCAAGGTTAAGCCTCCAAAACTCTGGAAAGATGCTTATCTCCAAAACTAAAGGCCTGCTGAGAGTCAAAAGCTGTCGGCTGCATTCGGTGCCCTGTGAAGAGGGAGGTGGGAAACAGAAGAGACAGCAGAAGAGATGAGAAGACAAGAAGAGGCAGGAGCTAAGCATCTGGCAAGATCTCTCCCAGACACTCATTCCCAAGGGGCAGGCACACCTCCGTGCCCCCGGCAGGCATTGCAGGAGCGGGGCTTGAGTCCCAAGCTGCAAGGTGCGCACAGCAATTCCTACCGTGAGGCAGGGACTGGGTTGCTGTTGGGAGGATGGTGGGGTTGGGGGAGGAATTTCAGAACATTATGAGCTGCCGGAAAGGTGACAAGGGGTGCTTTTCTTTCCCCAACCCAGTCTCAGTGGCCTTTGCAGGTGCAGCACTGCCTCATTTATCTTGCACTGTCAGGGGAGGACAGCGTTCCACTTAAGTGAATTTCCCTGAATTCCCAAGCTTGTTCTTTCTAAGTCCCAAATTTCATTTCCTTTAGGCATTCTGGATGGAAGGCTTTCTCAAATGTATTCTACATCTCCTTACCTTTTCAGAAGCACAAGAGTTTAACCCTTTCTCGACGACCTTGCCTTATTTCTATGACCGTTCAGCACACACACTCTCTTGCACTTCCTTTCAGCTTTCTGCCACCAGGCTGCCAGCCGTCAATCCTCACTGCTGTTATTGAGCTGTCTCTAATGCCTCCCTCTTCCTTCCCCGCAACATCTTATATATGCTACACCCAGTTTGCAGGGACTGGAAAACCAAATATCTGGGATTGCTAGACTTTTATGTTAAGCAAGAGGAAAGAGGCTTTGAACAAGTGCTTTGGTCCATCTTCTAAGCAGTACAGTTCATGGATTTGGTGTAAGACCATGGAATAGTCATTTCAGGTGTCCGGACTTTCTCTGCTTGCACAATTTGGAAGTTACTAGAAGTCAGATTTCAAGATAAGTGGGGGTGATGCTGTAGTGGGTTTGAAGAACAGTGTAAGTATTTTCCCTTGACTATTCATTTCCAGGAGTGTCATGTGTCTTATCCAACTAGCTGGGTCCCTGCATTCAATGTGCTGTTGGCTTCACCTGCCAGACTACCTGTCACTAGGTTTTTTGTCTGCAAGTTGCATGAGTCTGGACTTTGCCTGACAAAGGACCCTCCCACCTGGAAAGAAATGAAGATCAAAAGCCCCTTCAGGAATATGTCTAGGTCTTCAGGCTCAGAGAAAGGGCCCCAGTTTGAAGAGCTGTCAGACTCAGACCGATGCAGTGACATTTGGAAAGTAATCCGAATTACCAGAGGACCAGGGATATTGGATGGTTGGCAAAAATGTCTCCCCCGCACCTGCTGTCAGCACCCGTCAACCACGGGTCCAGCTTCCCCCAGAGGGAAGCACTGCCCTCACCTACATTTTGGTGTCTTAGAGAGTTCCATCACTTGGGCTGGCAGCCTGGGTGTGTTGCTGGCAGGAAATAATAACTTGCAACTGGGATCAATTGCAGGGAAGACTCTGGGGTTTAGAAAGTCCAGCTTTGGAGTTTTTATTTTCCCAGGAGGTGTGATGCTGTATCTTTCATGACCATCACCACCACTGGGAATTACCGTCATCACCACTGGCGGGCACTATGCCCCCAACCTTCCTCCGAGGTGGGTGTTATAAGTCCTGTATTACAGAGCAGGAGCTGAACTTAAATAAGGTATCTTTCCTGAGGTCAGGCAACTGGAGGTGGTGTCGCTGAGATTAGAGCTCTCTTGTCTCTGGGCCGGAGGCTGCTCTTTGTATCATCGGTCTACTTAGATATCCTGACCTCATACTCTGTTTGTCTGGAAGCACAAGGAGAGGGGGTCTGGAGCTTGCTAGGACGATGGCAGGCCCTGGAAGGCAGAGATCAGGGCCAGCTTTTCACATAGATGGGCCAGGCAGCCATTCCCGTGATGTTCAGGGGCTCCGCTGTGACACTATTGCTCTGGAATTACGATTGCTCATACCCTCTGGGCTGCTTGCAGTCCCCAAAGTGGAGTTTGAATCCCTTAGCTTTAAGTTTTTTTCCCAAGATGCCAAGATGTAAGTAACTCTGGAAAGGCACTACTTTAAGCTGTTACCACTTATTTGCCTCTTAGGGAAAAAGAGTTTCAGATATTTTTTTTTTTGGAGAGTGAATTTCTCTTGGAAAGGGAGGTATGTGGAAAGTGTGAGCAATTTGGTTCAGGTTATCCACTGAGAGGTGAGAAAGGGCACAGAGGAGCAAGCTGGGGGCACCAAGTCCAAGTTTATTCCCCTCACAGCTTCACTGGGGACTTGTCTGGGGACAATGTTGAGGTCAGAGATCAAAAGATACCTTAGGAAGTCCTCTTCGATTTCTTCAGTGATCAGGTTGTTTAGTAACATACTGTTTTCCACATGTTTGTGTTGTTTGCAGTTTTTTTCTTGTAGTTGATTTCTAGTCTCATAGCATTGTGGTTGGAAAAGATGCTTGATATGATTTCAATTTTCTTAAATTTACTGAGGCTTATTTTGTGGCCTAGCATGTGGTCTACCCTGGAGAATGTTCCATGTGCACTTGAAAACATGTGTACTCTGCTGCTTTCAGATGGAATCTGTACACACTATCAGTGTTGTTTTGGAATCATCTTGTATGTGCTTGCAAGAACCAATTGTTAAATTATCAGGAATTCTATAAACTGGTAGATGTCATGTTGGTACCTTGAAATTGGCCCATGATGGGAGTGCACAGAAATTGCTAAATGCTACAAATCAGTGTTCTTTTCCCAAGAGAGCTAGTCATTCATGAGCACTCTACTGACATTAAAGTTCTGGATTAAAAAGACTAAGAAGAGAAGATGGTGAAAGTGGGACAGAAAAAGGAAGAGAAAGGAATAATTTATCTGGCAGCCAAAAGGTCATGGGATCCCTCTGAGAGCTTTCCAAGAGGTGAGATGTACAGCATCACTGGTGGGCCACAGAGGGGATCATCAAGACGATCAGATCTAACAAATGTGTGCTTCGCAGTCCAACTTAATTTATTCCTTACTGCTTTATAGAGCTTGCCACCAATTAAACAATTAGTAGCTAATTTAGTTTCCTCATCAGGGTTGCAGCAGAAGGTTTTCTGATTTCAGTGTGAGGCATTCCAGGGCAAGTACAAGCATACTTATTTGTCTCAGTGACAGCCTGGCCTGTCTGGGGGCCACGCATCTTCAGGGAGAGAGAAGCCAGGCTGTTTGTTCCAAATCTGCACGGTCTGGCTGAGCAACCTTGGACAAGTCACTTGTCCTCTCTGGGCTGAGTTCCCCACCTGCAAGGTGAGGGGTTGAACCTGGCAACCCTGCAGGTCCATTTCCATTTCCAGGCTCTTTGAGTCATGGTCTTCTACTTTCTCTGTTATGCTTTACTGCTGGTGTCTCAAGGGAGACAGGCCAGTCCCCTGTCTGATTTTCTGAGCTATCAGCTCCCACAGGGCGCACACACAGCTCAGATACAATAGGTGGCTTTGGGAACCAGACTCTCCCCTGCAGGCAGGTCCCCTCTCTGAGCACCATTTGCTTGTCCCGTGGCAACAGAAGGACTCCAACACGCAGTGCTTTGAATTCCTCCTTCAGAAATGGAGAGAATACTGCATTCTTTTGGCCGCAAGTAAGACCTTCCTTAAGCAACTCTGACAGATTAAAAACAAATCAGATTGGGAATTGATGACCTACTTTACAAATTGATCATTTGTTCTGGAAAATGATGCTTGAAAAAGACATTTTCCTTCGTGAAATTAAAATAAGAGGCAATCTGGAATTCACCGTTGAGTTTTCCTCCTCTCTCATCACCTACCTAATAGTTTCTGATGGGGGTCTACCAACTTTCTCTTCTGACTACGCCCTCCAGGCTGGTCCTTCCTTACCCCTCTCCTGTGCCTGGTCCATCTCTTGACAGGTCTCTCCCCAGCCATTCCTCCCATCCATTCATCTTACCCATGACCTTGCCTTGTGTGTACATTTCCATTTGACCAAATCCCAGCCTCCTCCCCGCCACCCATGCCTTTATTACTCTGCCTACCCCTGCACCCTTTCTAGTGCCCAATTTGAGTGTTGGGAAAAGTTCTAGATCAGGAGGTTGGACTATTCAACATAGGGCTCTGTTAGTAGAGCAGAAAGAGTTCCAGAGTCATCAGCACAGTCATCTCTGAATTAAGGGTTCGGGCTAGTGGGGAGCATGCTAACTGGTGTGCAATGGCATATGGGTATGCAAAGCCAGAGAACACTACTTTACTATGAATAATTTTGTAAAGCAGAAATTCTTTTCTTTCATAGAAAAAAAATCACACCCTAGGAAACCCATTTGGGACTCAGATTCTCTTAAAGCGTAGGCACCACGAGGATCCTTTTTTCTGTTTCAATTCATAAACCCTCTTTTTTAAAATTTTTTTTAATTTTTTTTTACTTTGCGGTACTCGGGCCTCTCACTGTTGTGGCCTCTCCCGTTGCGGAGCACAGGCTCCGGACGCGCAGGCTCAGCGGCCATGGCTCACGGGCCCAGCTGCTCCGCGGCACATGGTATCTTCCCGGACCGGGGCACGAACCTGTGTCCCCTGCATCGGCAGGCGGACTCTCAACCACTGCGCCACCAGGGAAGCCCCATAAACCCTCTTGATGTGTTGTCTTGGTAGGCATTTATTTTATAACAACTTTATTGAGATGTAATTCACGTATCTTAAAACTCACCCATTTGGAGTATGCAATGGTTTTTGAAATATTTGAAAGTTGTAAGACCATCACAACAATCAATTTGAGAGCATTTTCATCACTCCCCAAAGAAATCCCAACCCATTAGCAATCACTCCCCCTTCCCTCCTCATTATTCCACCAGCCTAGGCAACCAACTAGTCTACTTTCTGTCTCTATAGACTTGCCTAGTCTGATACTGCATATAAATGGAATCACACATGATCCTTTGTGACTGATTTCTTTTGCTTAGCCTAATATTTCCAAGCTTCATTCATGTTATAGAATGGATCAGTACTTCACTTCTTTTTACTGCTGGATAATTCTGCACTGTATGGATATGCCACTTTTCTTTCAATCCATTCATCAGTTGATGGACATTTGGGCTGTTTCTATTTTTGGCTATTATAAATAATATTACTAAGAACTTCATGTACAAGTCTCTGTGTAGACATATGTTCTTTTTTCTCTCGGGTATATATCTAAGAGTAGAATCGGTCATATGTAAATATTTTTAATGTTTCTAGGAAGCACCAAATTATTTTACACAGTGCTGCCTCAGTTTACATTCCCACCAGCAAATTCTGAGGGTTTCAATTTCTTCACAGCCACACCAACACTTGTCACTGTCTCTCTTTCTGATAATAGCCATCCTACTGGGTGTGAGGGGGTACCTCATTGTTTTTGATCTACATCTCCTTAATGAATAGTGATGTTTAGTATCTTTTTGTGTGCTTATTGGCCATTTGTTTACCTTCTCTTGAGGAATGTGGTAGGACTTATGACTGCCATTTTGCTAGTGTTTACTATATGTCTTTTGCCTTTGCCCCTCAGTCACTCCTTTACTCCCTTATTTGTGTTAAATAGATATTTTATAGCATACTATTTTAGTTACTTTGCTATTTTATTTACTATATTTTTTGGACTATTCTTTAGTGGTTGTTCTGGGCATTACAATTAGCACTGAAACTTAAAGTTTGGGTTAATACAAATTTAATTTCAATATTATACAAAAACTTTGCTCCAGTACATTTCCACTTCCCTCCTCCTTTGTGCTATGAATGTCACACAAATTACATCTTTATACCTTATCAGCCCATCAACTCAGTTTTCTAATTACTGTTTTATGCAGTTGTCTTTTAAAGTAATAGTAAAGGTGAAGTATTACAAAAGATACATTTATACTGTCTTTCCTTTTTGCCTATGTAGTTACCTTTACTGATGCTGTTTATTTCTACATGTGGACTAAAGTTATGGCCTTCATTTTAACCTGAAGGATTCCCTAACGTTTTCCTTACAGGGCAGATGTGCCAGTAACCAAGTTTCTCAGTTTTTATCTATGGATGTCTTTATTTCTCCTTTGTTTTTGAATGATAGTTTTGTTGGATAAAGAATTCTTTGAAGACAGCTCTTTTTTGCAGAACTTTAAATATGTCCTCCAATTGCCTTTTGGCTTTCTTGGATTTATAAAGAGAAGTCAACTGTTAATATTATTGAGGATGCTTCTCACTTGAGGAGTCATTTTTCTCTTGGTACCTTCCTGATTCTGCCAGTTCACATCTGCCGTTGAGCTCCTCTAGTGAATTTTTCATTTCAGGTATTATGCTTTTCGACTACAGAATTCCTATCTGGTTCTTTTTTACTTTTACTTTTTTGTTCATTTTAATCCTTCAATTTATATTCCCTATTTAGTGAGGCATTATTGTCAAAGTTTAATTCTAAAGATGGTTTTATTTAGTCTTTTGAGTATATGTAAAAAACTGATTTAAAAATATTTGTCTGGTAAGTCTAGTATCTGAGTTCCCCCTCAGGGTAGTTTCTAATGACTGCTTTTTTTTTTTTTTTTTTAAATCTATCTCTGGGTCATGGTTTCCTGTTTTTTGTATGTCTTATAATTATATAGATATTTTTTTTTCTCACAAAATGAACATTTTAGATAATATAATGTGCCAATTCTGGAAATCAGATCTCCCTCCATCAGACTTCGCTTTTGTTTCTGATTTTGTTGTTGTTGTTACTGCCATTTGTTGGTTTAATAAATGTTCTAGACGAATTCTGGGAAACACGTGTTCCCTGTAGTGTGTAGCCACTGAAATCTTTGCTAGGTTATCTGAGTGGTCGGCTAATAGTTGGTCACCTATTTCCTAAAGTACTTGGAACTAATGTTTTTAATTCTTTGATGAGCGGCTCTGTGTGCTTTGGTGTAGGCCTTAAATCCTCAGGAAGCTTACAGGTCTGTCTAAGCTTTAATCTCCTCCTTGCCCGGGGCCACAGGGTTACCCAGAGGTGAGAGATGACAGACCTCTCTGGTCTTTCCTGGGTACATGCACAGCCCTGCACGTCCTCACAACCTTCTAGATTCCCAGGAATATGCCAGAGCTTTTCAAATCGCTCTATGGACATCTCATGCCCTAGATCATCCTTTTAAGTTTTGGACTAGGCTCTTGTTTTCCCCAGTTGCTATCACATCCTCAAACAGCTGCATTGTTAAACAAAATTGTTGCTTCTGCAGCTGATTATTATTATTACTTTGAGAACGCTCTGGGGATAAGGCTTTTCTGCAGAGTGAGTTCTGGATCAGGGCGAATAACTAGGCCTTGTTAATGGGGCTTTCTCAGGGAGCCGACAGGTAAAATAATGACAGTGCTCTGGGGATGGGACGTTTTGAGGGGCTCCAAACCACTTCTGGCAGGTGTGAGGCGGCTGATTTTCAAGGCAAGTCAAGTTACAATGCCAAAATCCCTGCTGTTCGGATGGTCTTTCCATCTCTGCTGTCCCATTTCACCCTTGATCATGCCGTTCAAAATGGATTAAATACACTCAGTGAGCAGAGTATTTATCATAAATATAAGCAAAGAAGTGTCATTGAGAGTAAGTGGTAAATAAGTCCTGCAAGCACTTGCATGAAAACTTACTATGTTCAGGACTATGGGCACCAGTCTTGTCGTTTACATCTGTATCTGTCAGTTCTCTAAGAATTACAGTTTAAATAGTCATGTTACGTATGTAGTACTTTACATGTGCTTTATATCCATTACCTTATCAAAACTCAGAGCAACCTGTGATTTTAGATGAGGAAGTCTTGACCCCTCGTTATTAGGACACCTCCTCAAGGTCACACAGCTGGGCTCTGACACAGAGTCACAGGGGGATTCAGCCTTGAGGTTTCTGACCCAGGTTCATGGCTCTTTCCACCACACAGCTGTCTTTGTTGAAAAAGGAGTGAAATTCAAATCGATCATTTTCTACCGTAAGAAAGCTGCTAAAAATGTTCGCTGGGGAAGGAGTTGAAACGAACGGCTTATGTGAAGTTTTTCGGCACCATCTGTGGTTTTCTTGGCTTTGTGATGGGAAACTCTCCTGGATCACCCTGCTTCTCTTGGACTCCTCAACTGGCTCCTCCTCCAGTGACTGCTTACGTCTGATGCTTCTCAGCCCTTGGCTTGATCCTTTTTCCCTATTAATCTTCTTTCTCAGAAAGTGGACCTCCTTCTGGACCATATCCACTTCTAGCCTCAGGGTCCCTCTTGAATTCAGTCCTCAAGGACCACCTTCTTCCTGGGCAATTTCCTTTGGAAGCTCACTCTTAGGTAGCGATACTCAGCTCTGTCCTTGAACCCAATAATTCCAAGTCACTAAATATGCATGATGCGTGGTCAGAATTCAGTCCTTGCAGAAGCACTCACTTGGATTCTGCCTTTGGGGAAGGGGCTATTCATATTCTGTCAACTCCAGTGAACTTCGACAAGTGACAGCTTTATAGACTCGTGGTCTTCCTGAGCTCTGAAGTAGTTTCATATAAATAAATATATATATATATGTACGTATGCATAAAATGATGGCATGGGCCTTTACCTAGAGGATTAGCAAGCAAAAGTGGGTCTTTGGGTTTCATCTATCTGCTGGGGAGAGAGATGATTCCTCCCATCTCTGCCATGTCCACCTAGAGGTCTATTTTCTTCTTCATTCCCTACCTAATAAAATGAACCCTCAATGTGAATGTTTGTCCCCTTTACTTCTGTGATGGTATTTACAGTTAAACCTCCAACAATTTTGCCCAGTTAGGGCATCTTAGTCTGTGAGGTCCCAGAGGTCAGGAACGATGGCCAGTCAACAAATGTTTGCTGAGTGGATGAATCTTTTAAACTCATCTCGCACAGAAAAGCACACAGTCACAGAGAATTCGCCAATATCGTTTAAGAGATGTTTCTGGTTGCACTCAAGAGAAACTTAAGCCTTGGGCGTGGGACGTATCTAGAGAAGGCAGAGTGGCATGGGTTTTTGAAAGACAGAATTTTGACAAAGAAGACGTGTCTGTGTTCTGCTCCGGTGGGTGAGCTTAGATATCCCCTTTCCTTTTCTGGCATCTAGTTTCTCTACTGTAAAAAGGTGGGATTAAATGAGAGGACCCCCCAAACTCTGTGGTTCTCACGTTTTATGTAAAGGGGGGAGTAACTGTCCTGTGTGTGGCCGGGAAAAGGTAACCTTGTGTAACCAAAATGCTGATTGTAGCACAGGGGCACAGCGTTTATACACTGTAATTTAGGGCACTGAGACGTCAGAACAGCTATTTCTGGTCTGGTTGCATGTTTTCCTTCAGTATCTTTTCCTTCCCCTGCAATGAGGGCCTTCTCCCTACAAAGACGGCCTGGAGGTTTCAATTAAAAGGTATTTTTTACTTTAGTCTTGATAGATGTAACGCTTAACACATTTATCTTTCCCATGAGGTATTTTCATGTGAGAGGAGATGCCTGAAAGGGAAGGTCCAGGAATCGAAGAAACAGTTCTCCAGAAGTTACGGTGACTCAGTGTGATGATGTGGAAAAAAGAGCCTTCGTGACTCTCCTCCAATCAAATCACCTAAGGGACCGATGACCGGGCCAGCCCATTCCTGACGCCTCCTCCGGGCGAGCAAAAGAAACGTGCCCGGGAAGGGGTGACGTCACCCTGGCTGGATCCTCCGCCCCCCTTGGAGTTAGTAAAGCCCCTCCTCCGGCGGCTCAGCATCCCTGGCCTCCCTTGCCTTCTTTCTCTTCTTGCTTCTGCCCACACTCCCCCCGCAAACCAGTCTGACACTCATTCTAGGAGGAGAGGGCACTCGGTGCTGCTGTCACTACTCCTGTCACTCGTCAACTGCAATCACCCTCATTTTGTTTCCTCTCCACAGTCCATTAACAGCAGCTCTCAGAAGCCTGGCTGCTTACCTGTAGCCCCTGACCCTTGGACTCAGGTATCACGTAGCCAGAGAGCGATTCTTTTTTTTTTTTTAATTAATTAATTTTATTTATTTATTTTTGGCTGCATTCGGTCTTCCTTGCTGCGTGCAGGCTCTCTCTAGTTGCGGCGAGCGGGGCTACTCTTCGTTGCGGTGTGCGGGCTTCTCATTGCCATGGCTTCTCTTGTTGTGGAGCACGGGCTCCAGGCGTGCGGGCTTCAGTAGTTGTGGTGCACGGCCTCAGTAGTTGTGGCTCGCAGGTTCTAGAGCGCAGGCTCAGTAGTTGTGACGCATGGGCTTCGTTGCTCCGCGGCTTGTGGGATCTTCCCGGACCAGGGCTCGAACCCCTGTCCCCTGCATTGGCAGGCGGATTCTTAACCACTGCGCCACCAGGGAAGCCCAGAGAGCGATTCTTGATGAAAAAGAATGAGCCAACATTAGCCTCCCTCAGCCCCCTGTCACCTTCTGAGGAGACAATTTTCAAAAGGGTAGAAAATTCTGAGACGTTTATATATATATATATATATATATATAATATGTATATATTTCTTTTAAGTTAATTCTGCAGACTGCTGTGTTGGTGACATTTCCTTCAAACTGCAATAACTAACCTGTCACAGCCCTACAAACGCTGACAATACAGCACCATGTGGGGTTGACTTAATAAACCTCATTTACATTCATTTTGATTCACTCAGGCGTTGAAAAACATTTCACAGGAGAAACTAGGAACCTCTCCAAGACGACATGATGTTTGCTGATACGATATGAACAGACTTAATAGGCAGCATATATGAAAACATGCATTTCTTAGGTTATTAGAAAACTCAGTAGTTTTTTTTTTTTTTAAGGCATTTAAAAATTACTCCTTGGAGTGCTGGGCCTCTAAGCTGTGAGATGTGTCTACATGTGCAGAGTCTTTCTTGAGTAGGTAGATAAGGGCATAGTTAACCCTCTCCCTTGAGCTGTAAACTTGGGCAAATTCTTAACCTCTCTGTATCTCAGGTGTTTTATCTCTGGGCACCTTACTAATACCTGTTTACCTAACTGTATTATTCAGAGTTTTTTTTGCAACAGTGCTAACAACATTCCTAAAATGCAGTGGCTTAAACAACAAGAGTTTATTTCTCACTTACAGGTTTGTAGGTACTTCTGGTTCTGCTTGGATTGGATAGGATCAGCTGCACATAGTTGTAGGCTGTGGGTTGGATTCGGGTCTGCTCTACGCGTCTTCTCATTTTCTTTGTATTAGTAATTACCTGGGGCATGTTCTCTGAAGGTGGATAGCAAAAACACCCGAGCCGCGTCGAATCACAGGAGCACACACAAAGCTTCTGCTCATGTCATGTTTCTCTATATTACTTTGACCAAACGAAGTCACCTGGTCAAGTCCAAAGTCCATGGGCATGAGGATGTATTCTTCCCATTCTCTCCTGGGAAGTACTTCAAGGTCACAAGAAAGAAGGAAAGAGTAAAGAAGAGAGAATACCTACCACCCTATTTCATGGAGACCTTTGGGAAAAAAGAGATGAGGTATTTGAGAGCTCTGTAAACTGCAGAGTGTCATGCAGCTGTTAAGTCTTGGGTGATAGTGCTACATGGGGATGCTTTCTCCCAGTATGATTATTCTCTGGTTACCTGATGTTTGTATGTGGTGCTGCCATCCTCCTAGTCACCAGATCGGAGATACTGTCATCCTATTTCACGTTTTCCATTCTCTCATCTGCCATGTGGCATCAGTAGTAAGGAGTCTGTCCAGACATAACCTCTTATCTTCCTCCTCCTATTTTTTGTCTCTCTCTCTGCTCTAATCCATCCTGAACACCACTATAGATTCATTTCCCTGTGGTATAACTTTCAGCGCATCACCCCTCTGCCTTAGGGTGGATTCCCTGGATGCATAGGCAGAGACAGGGATTCTTGTGCAACTGATTCACTGAGGGAAGTGCCCGCAGGAGCAACCTCTTAGGGGATGAGGGAAGCAAGAAATCACAGGGATAGAAGAGAGGCCGAAGTGTGGTTTCAGGAAAGGTCTAGCCTCTGCCTAATTGCACAGGGAGCTCTGGAGCAAAACTTGTACCAAAGAAGCTGCTCCGTACAGAGGCTGGAAGACTGAGCTGTTGACTCCCCTTGGAGTTCACGACTGACCACGGGTCATCCCTGCCAAAAAGCACAGGAAACGCTCTGGAGGAGCATCCTGTTGTGAGCATCCTGTTGTGGGTACCACACTGCGCATGTGTGGAACGAAACTACTTAGCGCAGGATGAAAAGCACCAGAAAAGAGAGAGCAGAACATTCCTGGAGCCCACAGAGGGCTGGGGTTTAATTTATATCCCCTCCAGCCATTTTCCATATCTTTGTTTTCTGTTCCATTATCTAGGGAATTTCCTTGAGCTTAGGGTCAACACTTAAGTTAATTAAAACAATCTCTGCTATTATATTTCAAACATATAAGATATCTTTGTTGGTCTCAGAATATTCTTTTTAATTTATCCTCGCTCTCTTTTTGTCTTAATTAATCTTGCCTAAGAGTTCTATACCTATTCATCTTTTCAAATAACCACATTTCGGTTTGTTCGTGATTTCCGTTTTGTTTCGTAATTACATTCCTTATGTGGCAGTGCAACTTTTCTTGCCTTTCAGTTCCAAACCTACCTTGGATCGCCCTGCTTGTGATGCTGGAACACTTCTTCCTTGTCAGCGGACACAATACTAAGCGTTGTCAGCAGAGGGCGCTGGAGGGACACTGCAGGGGGAATTGGGCTTCTCTTCCTGGTTCCAGTATATATACCTATTCCTTCCTGTGGGCTCCTGTGCTGTACAGGACACCCAGTGGGATTCGCCGCCAGCAAGTCTTGGTGGCACCTTCGCAGGCACTTTCCCTGCGAGTTCTCTGGGTGCTCCAGGTGGCCTCTAGGTGATGGGTTCAACAGCTTCCAGAAGCCTGGCCAGCATTCCAACAGGAGGATTCTTACGCACAAAGCCTGGCACACTGGCACTTGGGTGGAGGTTTTCCTCCTTGCCAGTCCTGCCCTTTATTTCCCTGACCAACAGCTCAGCCCAGTAACTGTGGATCAGCTCTGGCTCAGGGCAACTTAGCAAACTTCTTCACAACCTATTGGGTTACAATCACAACCTCTTCAGCAAGGCCTGAATCTCATCGCTGAGCTCTTTGGTGATAGTAACTGATCACGAGGTGCCTCAGAACAAAATAGATGGCAGCCTGCTAAAGTATTTCTTGATCTGTATCACAGAAAAAGCTGTTAAGTCTGGCTGAAACCCTGACTTGAGTCACCAGTTTCGAGACGTAATGCATAGACTCAGAGCCTCTGGATTGCAGGTGACACCAGGTCCTTTGGAGGAAGTTCCCTGCTGCATTTTCACAAGTAGGCACTGGAAATGTTTTTCCAAACTTAATCCAGAAGGACCCAGGGCCACTTACTGGTGTGACTGTGCAATACCCAAACCTTTGGGGGATAATTGGACACTGGCTATGAATTAACACTAACTCCTGGGCATCCAAAATGCACCTCTGGGGCTTCCCTGGTGGTGCAGTGGTTAAGAATCTGCCTGCCAGTGCAGAGGATGTGGGTTCGAGCCCTGGTCCAGGCAGATCCCACGTGCCACGTGGCAACTAAGCCCGTGTGCCACAGCTACTGAGCCTGCGCTCTACAGCCTGCGAGGCACAACTACTGAAGCCCACATGCCACAACTCCTGAAGCCCACGTGCCTAGAGCCTGTTCTCTGCAACAAGAGAAGCCACTGCAATGAGAAGCCCACGCACCACAACAAAGAGTAGCCCCTGCTCGCTGCAACTAGAGAAAGCCCACGCGCAGCAACGAAGACCCAACGCAGCCAAAAATAAATTAATTAATTAATCAATTAAATTAAAAAACCCCAAAAATGAAATGCACCTCTGACCCATCAAAGTGGAGGCTATAGTAATCAAATAAGAGATGGAACCTCAGCTGAGGTTTGACTCACAGTGGGCTTGATTCATCCAAAGACCCACCCCGTGAGTTATTTCCTCAGATCTTGAATGTATAACTGCTGTGCATGTACTTGGGAACCGGAAATACCCCAACATTGGCTCTCAGATCCATGGGATGAGAGTCATTATGATTGGAAGGCTACAAAAAACCCAGTGGAAATTCTCCTCCATACCAGGGTAATAAATCAGAAACAATACTGCCTCTCTGGGGAAATTTCAGAGATGTATGCCATCATCAGAGCGTTGAAAGAAGTGGGAGCGGTGATACCTGTCGTATTCCCATTTTACTCACCAGCTTGGCCTGTGCAGATGTTGGATGGATATTGGATTACCTGTGGACTGTCATAAACTGAATCAGGTGGTGATTCTAGATGCAGCTGTTGCTGTTTTGTACCTTTACTGGAGCAAATCAGCGCAATCCCTGGCATTTGGTATGTAGTTCATGACGTGGCTAATGCGTTTTTCTCCGTGCCAATTTGAAAGGACCACCAAGAGCAGTTTGCTTTTACCCGGCAGTGCCAGCAGTCTATCTTCACAGGGCTGCCTCAGGGCTCTGTCAAGTCTCCTGCTCTCTGCCATAAGAGGGTCTGCAGAGATCTCGATGATCTTGACATTCCTCAAAACACCACACTGTTCCCACTGCACTGATGGCATTACGCGGACTGGGTGATGCACAGGAAAGTAGCCAGCATGAGATGTTTTGTTGTTATCCCATTGGCCAGTTTCCTGCCTGCCCATCTCAGCTCTTTGGCCCCCTTTGCCGGGGGTTTCCCGTTGGCCAAATGGGGACTCACTCTGGTCCCGGGAAACCCAGAGAACTTCTCTGGCATCCAGTGGACTGCCACCACCCCTTGTCTATTTAGGTCTGAATTCCAGCCTTGAGGAGGGACTCTCTTCCTTGTTTTTGCCTCGGTGGGCACCCGCCCCCCCCCCCCAAAAAAAACCCGGAGCATTCTTTAGCTTTTGCTTTTTATCCCCACCATAGTAGATCATTCCTTGCAAATACTTAATACTTTCATTAAGCGTTTCTTGTTCAAATTACTGTCTTTGTTCTTCTGACTGGATTGCTGTTAATATACTTATCTTTAATATTTTCTCTCTTGTTTCTTTGGAGTTAATCTGTTCCTTGTTTCTAATGTCATATGTTGAATCCTTAGCTTATTTATTTTTGATCTTTCTTAATTTCTAATAAACTTATTTAAACTTATAAATGTCCTTGTAATTACTATTAGTTTCATGCCATACATTTTGACGTGTTTTCATTATTATTTAGCTATAAATATTTCTTATATTATTCATGATATCTATTTTTAACTCAGTGATTATTTAGTAATATACTAAAATTCCAAACATATGGAATTAAAAAAAAATATTGCTTTGTTATTGATATCAACTTTTATTGCATTATGGTCTAAGAACTTAATTGGTATTATCTGACTTTTTGGAATTTACTGGGTTTTGCTTATGGTCCAAAATCAATTTAGATTTATAAATGCTTGGTGTGTGTTCAAAATAGCACAGGTTGGGGCTTCCCTGGTGGTGCAGTGGTTGAGAGTCCGCCTGCCGATGCAGCGGACACGGATTTGTGCCCCGGTCTGGGAAGATCCCACATGCCGCGGAGCGGCTGGGCCCGTGAGCCATGGCCGCTGAGCCTGCGCGTCCGGAGCCTGTGCTCCGCAACGGGAGAGACCACAACAGTGAGAGGCCCGCGTACCGCAAAAAAAAAAAAAAAACAGCACAGGTTGTCTATTCATTTGGGGTAGAGTTCTATATATGCTGAAATTTATTATTTCTGTTGTTCAGATCTTCTATATCTTCATTTCTTTTATCTGCTTGATCTGTTTCTGGGAAGGGCTTTTGAAATTTTCAACTACAATTGTTGATTTCTCTCTTTTCCCCACTTACGTCAGTTGTTGCTTTTAACATTTTGAGACTGAATTTTCAGTGTGTTTATGTTCAAATGGTTGTATCTTTCTGCTCAATTATTCCTTCACCAGCCTACAGTATCTTTTTTATCCCTTAGGAATTTTTACTTTAGCTTTAAATTCTACTTTGTCCAGTATTGAAAGTGCTAACTCAGATTTATCTATTTTTGTTCATGTTCTTGAGGTTTTCTGTTTTTTTTAATTTCTACATTTCCAACCTTTCTGGTTTTTGTTGTTTATATTGTTCTAAGCATGTTTCTATAGACATATTTTGGATCACTTTTAAAATCTATTTGGAAAGTTTTTCTCTTTTGACTGGTGAATGTATCAGTTTGCTCAGGCTGCTCTAACAAAATGCCACATTCCGGGTGGCTTAAACAACAGAAATGTATTTTCTCACAGTCTGGAGGCTGGAAGTCCAAGACCAAGGTGTCAGCATGTCTGGTTTCTCCTGAGTCCTCTCTGCTTGGCTCGTAGATGGCCACCTTCTTGCTGTGTCCTCACATGGCCCTTCCTTTGTGCTGGGGCATCCCCGGTGTCTCTCTGTGTCCCAATCTCTTCTTTTTATAAGGACACCAATCAGACTGAATCAGGGCTAACCCTAGCAAGCCTCAGTTTAACCTAGTTACCTCTTTAAAGGCCCTGTCTCCCAGCAGAGTTGCTTTCTGAGGTTAGAGCTTCAATGTACGCATTTTAGGGGAACACAGTTCAGTCTGTAACAGTGGGTTTAAGCCATTTCTATTTATGGTGTGACAATTATATCAGGATTCATCACATATTACTTCATATTTTCCATTTCCTCTGCTCCAGTCCTCCATCCCCTTTCCTGCTTTCAGTTCAATATCTTTTATCTTTCTCTAATTCTGGAAAATGTAACTGTTTTTTTTTTTTTTTTTTTTTTGCAGTACACGGGCCTCTCACTGTTGTGGCCTCTCCCGTTGCGGAGCACAGGCTCCGGACGCGCAGGCTCAGCGGCCATGGCTCACGGGCCCAGCCGCTCCGCGGCATGTGGGCTCTTCCCGGACCGGGGCACGAACCCGTGTCCGCTGCATCGGCAGGCGGACTGTCAACCACTGCGCCACCAGGGAAGCCCCTGTTTTGTTTTTTTATCATAAGACACAGCCTACCTGGAGAGGAGTTTATGAAAAACAAATATGTACAGTTTGAATACGATTTTAGAATAAAACCTCAGACACTCACTTCCAAGACCAAAAAATAGAACATCCCCAGCCACCCAGAAGCACCCTGAGTGCACTTCCTCTCACAGCCGGCCCCTCACCTACCTCCTGGAAATGACCACAATTCTCAATTTTGCTTTAATCAGTCTCTTTTATATATTTTTTAAATGACCTAAATATGTATCTCTCAACAACATATTATTTAATCTTGCCTGATTTTTACCTTGATATAAATGGAATAGCACTGTATTATTTTCCTTAAATATATATACTCATTTTGGTAAGCAATGTGTTTTTGCGATCCATACATGTTAGTAATTAAAGCAGTAATTCCCTCTTTTCCACTGTTCTATATTCCATTGTATGAACCTACCACAGTTTATTCATTCTACTGTTGATGGACATTTGGTTTTTCCCCCAGGTTTATCCTATGAAGGATAATGCTGCCACCAACATTCTTTTACATATCTCCTGGTACAAGTGTTTGAGAATTTTTCTAAGATATATGCCTAGAGGTGGAATTGCTAGGATGTCAATTACATGCATGTTTAACTTTACTTTGGCATGTTTAATGCCAAAGGATTTTCTTTTCTTTTCTCTCTTTCGTTTTTTTTTTTTTTGGCTCCGTTGAGTCTTCGTTGCTGTGTGCGGGCTTCTCATTGTGGTGGCTTCTCTTGTTGCGGAGCACAGGCTCTAGACGCGCAGGCTTCAGTAGTTGCAGCATGCAGGCTCAGTAGTTGCGGTACGTGGGCCCTAGAGCACGTGGGCTTCAGTAGTTGCGGTACAGAGGCTCGGTAGTTGTGGCGCACGGGCTTAGTTGCTCCACAGCATGTGGGATCTTCCTGGACCAGGGATCAAATCCGTGTCCCCTGCATTGGCAGGTGGATTCTTAACCACTGTGCCACCAGGGAAGTCCAGGATTTTCTGACTCAGTTGTACCTGTTTGCATCCGATGAGCAGTAGATGTGGGAGCCTTTTGCTCTGCATCCTTGGCAACACTTGGCATTTTCACAATTTCCAACTTGGTTCATATCTTCATTATTGCTTCAAATATATTTTTTCTTCCTATTCTATCCCCTTATTCCTATTTGCAGTTACTGATACTTCCTTAAGACACAGTTCTTGGCTTTAAACAAAATAATGTTTTCCATCTCTTGCTTCTTTCTGGAAAATTTCCTCACTTCCTCTTTCCAAATCTTTAAATCATTTTTTGGATGTATCCATCATTGAAATTATTCCATGTGTTTGATCTTTTATTTTTATTCTCATGTTTTCATAGGTAATATTTCCACCTGGTTCTTTCTTTATGATATCTTGTTCTCATTTCACAATGCTCAGAATTTCCATTACATCCTTAAGTATATCTGTTGTGCCTATTCAGACCTCTTGGTCTGTCAATCATTTTGTTTCAGATGGAGTATGTTCCTCACTTTGTTGTCTTTTGTGAAAGTGGCTGTGCTCCTCAGGTGTCCTTGTCTGCAGGCTCGAGCTCCTTTGGGGAAGAGCCGAGGCTGCCCCAGACTGTGTCTTACTCATTGAGCTTGAGGACAAGGTAGGGGATGGGCCCCGAGGGGAAGAGACTCAAGCCCCACAGAGTTATTGCTCATCATTCCCAATTGCCCCCATGTTGACCAGGTAACTTCCCTGGTCAGTATTTTGCCTTTAAATTCTTAGAATGAAGAACTCCTGGGTGGAGAATGAGCCCTCAGGCTGTATTTATTTGCCTTACGTCTCACCCCAACAGTATTTGGTGTTATCCCGATATCATTCTGCTTGCAGACCTACAGGGGCTGGAGTCCAGCAATCTTTGTTTTAAAAATCTTTCCAGATAGTTCTCCCGGTTGATTTTGGGGGAGGGAGACAATAGTCTGAGTTAGTTTTCTGCTTTGGTGGGAACTGGAAGATTATTTCAATGTTCCCATTTTGACTAGTTTCCTGTTCCTGTTTCATGAATGTAATATCTTTTCTTTCTCTTTTGAAATGATTCATTATAGTCTTTATTCTCTTTTTAAACTTTTCTCGTCTTTCTGACATTGTTTTCATGTATTCCAAGTTTCTTATTTCTGTTTCGTTCGCTTGTTTTAGTTTTGGTCTTGCTCTTTCCTGTTTGAGGATCTCCTCACATCTGGTAATTGTTGAATGTCGGTTCATCGTTAAGGGTGAGGCAAATGGGAAGTTTGTCTGCCAACAGAGGGCTCATGGGCTGGTGGGTTTTCCTGCAGGCTGATGGGGCTACAACCCAATCATTTCATTTGGAGATTCCTCCCACCCTTAATGTCACTAACCACAGATACTTTCTCTCAGACCCATCAGTTTCCCAGGGAAGAATCCTTAGAAATCCCGCCTAGGATATAGCAGCTTGGCTGCCAACCTTTTGGGAGATGAGGTGTGTGTTGGGGGTTCAGTGTTCTGCACGTCAACTTCACCCAAGCCTTCAGTAGTTGGCTACTGTTTTCAGCTACTGCTGTTGTCTTTGATGTCAGATTCAGCCTGTCTGGCTCGGTCTCTACAAAGAACAATAGTTCTCAGGTTTAGGCTGCATCAGAATCAGCTAGAGGGCTCGTGGAAACACAGATTGCTGGACCCCATCCCAGACTTGCTGATTCAGTAGGTCTGAGAATTTGCATTTCTAACAAGTTCCCCAGTGATACTGATGCTGCTGGACCCATGGCCACACTTTGAGAACCACTGCTGTCAGGGAACCCTTCAGACTCCTGCTGTAGCAAAGAAGGGGCCACCTGGCCACCTGGGTAGAAGAGGGCATCGAAGAGCCTGACTGCTTCTTTTAAAGACTTTTAACGAACCCTTATGTGTTCAGCCCTGCTCTACACGTGGTTCAGAGCTATTTGGTGTCTCCAATTCCTGAGCCTTTTGGGGCTATGTTGTGAAGCGGCCTTGTTCTTGAGGCTTCACTCTTGCTGCCAGTGTCCATTTTAGCTTTCTCTTGTCTGCTATTTCATTGACCGTTTACCAATTTATTTTCCTGCTTCCAACATTTTGTTGACATCTCTTGCTAGCTGTGACCTCCTCTCCTGTTTTCTTTGTGGGTTGGCTGAACTTTGGGCTTTTTTCCTTCTTTTCTCAATCAGCCCTCCTGCTACCTCACCCTTAAGTCACCATCATCTCTCACCTGGCAATAAATATCCTTTGCAATGATAACTGAATGAACTTTGACACACGGTGAAGAGTACACAGTCAGGAAGGATGACACGTGATCCTGTTCAAACTCATTGAAATGCATCAGCCTCTTGCTCATATAACATCTCTGAAAGTTTCAGATGGAGATGCTGAATTATTGCTTTAAGCAACTTTCAGGGTTTAATTAAAGTGCAAGGTCTGACTGGCAGGACTTGAGATGAATTTCACAGTCTCAGAGGCAAGCTGAGATGTGGCTTTGAGTTAAGGGAATGAAACCATTCCCAAAGAAGTAGAATATAAGGTCACAAAAGATCTCAATTCAGAAGGGAAAGGATGGAAAAAATGGTTGCCAATCTGCGGCATGTCCATTATCCTTGTGTGTGGGTGTATTCCATTTAAAAAGTTGGAAGACTATAACAGGGCTCTGACCATATAATTGACCTTTAAGTTGATTTTTTATCATCTCGTTGGCTATTTACTGGAAAGAAATATTTCTGTGTCCAGAATTATCTGTGAAACCTAGGACTCAGTAAACCAAAAAGTTAAAAAAATTTTTGTGCTCCTGAACCTTGAATATTTCCATGCAATCAATTATCTGTAAATTGAATAATTTCACTTGCATTTAAAGGCTGAAACTGTTGAAACTGACCAAATGGACAAATCCTTTTGTAATGTGAAAGTATCAGTTACAATTCTGAGGCACAGAATGGGCAAAAATAATATTTAGCTTCTCTGCCATCTCTCTCCACCCCCAAATAAAATGTTACTTTAACACTTTTTATTTCCATGATGAACTATTCCAAGTCGGGTTGCTCTAAAGGGGACCTGCCTTTTCCCACCGCTCAGGGCAGCAGACGAATGGGTGTAGAATTGGACCACTCCAGCTCAACACATAAGAGGTGGGCCCAGCAAAGAGCTACTGAACTGATTTTTGTGAGTCCCTCAAAACCTGATTCTGAAGAATCCTTGTTGTCTTGACCTTCATCCTCTGAACCCACCTCTTTCAGAAACACTGCCTCTTCTGGTCTTTCTCTTTGTTCTTCTGAGGCAGACAGTGGCCGGAGGGATGCTGTCTGGGTTCGTGGCAGCTGTTGGTTTTTCATTCTCTGAGATGTTTGCAGCGTTGCCTACTTGCTTTTCCCCCTTCTCTCCCTGCTTGCTCCTCCCTGACCCCACCTCAAGAAAACCAAGGGAAATTGACAAGCAGCAGGACAGGGGAAATTGAGCTATATGATTTCTCCTTGGGGAACTTTACTTTGCTGCCTTTATCTGAAAGCTATCATTTTCTACATCTCTTGGCAAGAGTTCTCATCGACCGGTGACCCCTAAATGCCTGTGCTGATCAATAGTCCTGGTATCTTATTGACACGCTCATTGACAGCTGAAACTGAGCACGGGAATCAAGAATGGCGCCAACAGCAATCCGCTCAGGCTGCTGGAGAGGCAGGGAGGGCCCGGCACTGCTATTGACACTGTAAATGGAGACGGTTTACTTAGCGCTCAGGGAAGATGCATTTGTTAAGGAGACCGATAGATCTCATTACTATTTAAGGGCAGAGGCTCTTCTGGCAGCCCGTGGGGCAGGCTTACATCAAGGCTTCCCACTCTCAGAGCTGGAGGAACACACCCTGAGCGATTAACCCTCCCCCTCCCCCCATGAACAGAACCATTGGGTGGAAGTGAATGTAAGCAAAGGGTGGGTTTGACAATGGGGGGCCATGACCATGGTGTTTCGTCTTTTGGTTAGTCAGAGTCTCGGTGCCAATCCCGATGAGTGGCTGTTTCTCTGTCCGGGCTCCTGTGCGCCCCCTGAGTGGAAGCAAAAAATCGAGAAATCACAGGCTCTCAGGGCAGGGAGGAGGGATTTAGCCCCAATTTTGCTATTCAATGCAGGCGTTCCTACACCAACATCCCCTGAATGTGGCTACCCTGAAATTCGACGGTCACCTTCAGTGACACGGAACTCACTAACTCAAGAAATATTCCATCGCGTTGTTTGGTAGCTGCAGTAGTCGGAAAGGTCTTCCTTCTCTAGGGCTGAAATCTGTCTGCCTGTGGCTCCTGGGTGGACTTTCTGTAGCCCCACACATGTACCAGAGATACCAGCTTGGCTTTTAGCTTTCTTCATCGCTTATCCTGCCAATAACTCCTCACAAAGGCATCTTCCTTACCTCCACCCCCTTCCCCAGTTTGCAGAGAAGTTAAGCAATTAGCTCCAGGACACAGAGCTGGGCTGTGGGTGTGCTTGAATTCCTCGGTTTTTTGTTTGTCTGTTTGTTTTTCTGTGGAACTGTCTTTCTTTCTCCCACACAGAGGGTCTGGCCTGATTTATTTCCTCTTATTATCTCCCTAAACAATGTAATTCATTTCTAAAGAGTCACCTACCACTTCTGTATTGTGCCTACTCTGGTTCTTAAAAGGTAGCTATTTTATTTCTTTCCCTTGAATGGTCTCTGGATCACTATTTTCTAACTCTCTCAACAAAATTCTTCAGCTCTCTCACCTGCTATGTCCGGCACCAGGCTCATTCAAACTGTGGCCAAGCTGCCATCTCTCTCCCCTCCTACTCCTTGCCATAGGAGAAGGCTGGTCCAACCTGCTCACCCGTCTTGCTCTAGGGCCAATAGTCTAAAACAAACGCAGAGCAGAGCCATAGCTGGGTCACTGGAGTTCTCTGCCAAGCCCTGGGGATTGAGGGAAGATTCATATGTCAGGGGTGGGATAGGAATGCAGTTTGGGACGTGTGCAGGGAGACTAAAGTAAGTGCTATGTGTCCTACTGCACCACCATCCGGGCTCCCCCGTGAAGGATGGAGGCTGGAGGGAGCAGGGCAGAGAGTGGAGTCCGGATGCTTGGCTGGAAATTTAACGTGATCCTCCTTTCTGGGTACCCGTGCCTTTGAGGTCTGGGGAAGGTAGAGAAGCCCTAGGTGGTCTCTAGGTACAAGAGGTTCATGGAGAATCTTGGCTACCCAAGGGATTTTAAAAAGAGCTGCCAGCACTTCTACCCTTGGACACAGAATAAAAGGGGCTTTTATGAACCCCACTGGGACCACTGAGAGACAACGAGTGGGACCGGAAATAATGAGTAGATGTGGCAGGTAAGCAGATTTTGAGGGGAAATTATTCCCAGGTGAGGGTCTCATGGAATGTGCCTATGCATGGGCAATGGTGGTACCATTTTCAAAGTTAGTAAACCATGGGTTTAATGCCGGTTCTGAAGATGTGGATATATTGACATAGTGTCCTCCAAACCAACTGTAAGTGAAAGTTGCCACTGACTGTAGTTGATTTGATTACATGTTGGAAATCTGCACAAGGGCTGCACAAGGGCACACGCTGATGTGCACTGCCTTGGGCTAGACCATCCCCAGCAGTCGTGAGAACCGTTCCAATACCTACCTCATCTCCCTACCCTTCAGCCTTTCCGCTTGCCATCTGATCACCACCCGCCTCAGAATTGCATGATGTCACCCTCCTTCATTCTCCATTGCAGGCAGAATAAGGTCAAAGTTCTCCACCGTGGCATTCGCGATTCAGCAAGGTCTGGCCCAAATTTATGTCCCCACCATGTGACTCGGACACCCTGCTGTGAAGTCACGTGAAGCCAGTTGGTTGGCCCTGAACACGCAAGCACTCCCATGCTTCTGTGCGTTTCTTCCTGCTGTTCTCTCCTTGACAAGCTCTCCCCCGTGCTTTATTTGCCTGTTAAATTCCCATTCATTAGCTGAGTCTCTGCCCTGAAACCTTTTCAGATTCCTCTCACCAGAAGGAACTCTGCCTTTCGCGCTCCTACTCTATGTAGACACCTCTTAGAACATTTAATGCACCCCGCTGCAGACTGTGGTTAACTGTTTTTGCGTGTCTTCACTAGATCACTGAAAGGGAAGAGTGTAACTCATTGGTCTTTATCTCTCAACAGAGAGCCTTGCACGGAGAAGGTAGCCATTATTAGGAACTGATGGGTAGATATTGGTGCTGGTTGATGGCCCGTTTGTTGGAACCGATCAGTATCCTGGCTCTGATGGTAGGAGAGAAGGTTTGTACTCAGCAACATCTATACCCTCCCCTTCCTCGGGGACACGCTTAGCCTGTTCATTGCTCCAGCCTCCCTAGTGGTTATGGACAGCCCAGCAGGATGTGGACACAAGTGACTGGAGTTGCTTCCAGGCCCGCCCCTAACAACCTCCCCTATATACATATATATATATATATATATAACCGAATCACCTTGCTGTACACCTGAAACTAACACAATATTGTAAATCAACTCTACTTCAAAAAAAAAATCTGCATGCCAGCTACATGACCTTCCTTCTTTAACGATCCTCAGCTATGAAATGGGGACAAGAGTGCCCACTTCAGAGTATAAAGTTAAAACATTCAAAATTAAAACAAATGATAAAAGTGAAACGTGCCACTACACTTGAGTAAATACTTAGCCATCTTTAACAATTTTATTATCATTATTGTTCCAGGAATAGATGCTTCTGGCGCAACCTGAGTACACAGGCACTATTTGGTCCAATCATCTCCACAGTTATGAATCCATCTAAATGTAGGATCTGTCCCTTCATTCATTCACTTACTCATCCATCCATCTATCAGCGAGCATTTTCTGTAAAGGGCAAGAGAGCAAATAGCTTAGGCTTTTCGGGCCATAGGATCTCTGTTGCAGCTACTAAATTCTGTCCTTATAGCGTGAAAGAGCCGGGGACCACACATAAACTGATGGGTGTGACTGTGTCCCATTATAACTTAATTTTTAAAAACTGGCTCTGAGCTGGATTTGGCCTGCAGGCCATAGTTTGCCGGTCCCAGATGGACTGTATTACTCTTCGTGCTTTAGCAGTAGTTAAGTGTTCATTAAGCATCATTGCTGGTTGAGAGAGGGCTGGAGAAGAGGCATGTGTGTGTGAGAGCTGAGATGACACATTACAGTTACAAATGGGAACCTCCTTCTCTATCCATCCAACTGGTTCCCCTCTTCATCTGGAAAGAAGTTTAATGCTGATGTCCATCCTGGTAGAAAGAAAGACCCCGGCCACCCTGAGTCACGATTCTCCTTCTATAGCAGCCAAACTCCTGGCATGGATGCAGGAACTCCATCTGGCCATGGTGGCTTCCTGGACACAGAGGCTCGGCCGAGATCTCCTGGACCACACCAAGAAGAAAGCCACGGCTGGTGAGGGCTGCGGGGGTGGAGGCAACTCTCTTGGGGCTGGAAGATGTCCAATTACGATGACTTGGTTTCCAATGCCTGGCTCTAGAGGAAACTTTCTCATCTTTCTATGGTGGAAGATCCTAATTATTTCATCATTTTGTTCTTGGACTTCATTAACCCACCCCCAGAAACATTTATATACATGACTCAGTTTCTGGCCATTCTGACTTTCACTTATTTTTGGGTTAAGCTCATCTCTCCCTTTCACGGATCCATTTTCTCTCTCTCGTATCTCGTCTAAAGAGCTCCTGGCTGCCGTGCCCCTCATGTCCCCATGTCATTCTCCTCTGTCTTTCCAGCTTCCCCTAACTCAGGTTAGTTAAGAGAAGGGTGCAAGTGTGAACAGAGGAAATAAAATAATTGCATGAGGGGGAATATTGAACTTCTAATGCACTGTAATTACCAAGTGATCTTATCTCACCTGTGATGGGTCCCAGTGGGATTTATGGCCATATTAACAGTGGTTTTCCCATTACATTACTTAATGAATAATATCTAAGCTAATAACCCGCCAAAACACCCCAGTAACAACAACATAACTCCCTTCACTGTAATTATTATTTTTTCCTAATGTGGTGGTTTTTATAAAAATACTGATGTTTCTTTACTAGGTCCTTGTCTAACTACTTGCTTAAATAATGGGCCCTATTAAATTGCAATCAGTGGTAGCGGGCCATATGTTAGTTTTCTACTGATATCTTTCTACTGACGGACTTGGGTTTTCAGGCTCTCCTAGGGCCCTGGAGGTGGTACCGCCTCCCCTCCTTCCCCCTGCCCACCCCCTCACGGCCTCCTTCCCACCCCCTACCTGGCATTGGTGGCATTTAGAGAAGCAGAACGAGGGCCTCAGCTGTGCAAACACAGTACTTCTGTTTATTTTGGTAGCCTCCGAAATATTTGTTGAAAGTTATTCGAGCAGAAAGGCTGAATGGAGATCATTGCAATGTGTCAAATTAAGGAGTGCTTAACGCCTGCCTAATCTCTTGGTAATTACTGTTGGGGCAGCGGAAGCCTTCAGAGCCTGCGAAGAAAGCTAATGATAGTGAGAGACACCAGGCTGCCCGGGCAGCGTGGCATTGCTCCTTGGCACAATTAGAGGCCCTACTTGGATGTGAGAGACAGAGGTTCTGGCACTTAAGAGGGAGAGGATCGGCCTTTGGAGGGGAGGGGTCAGACAGGAGTGTCAGCCGGGGTCACTGGACAGGGGACTCCTTCAGCTGGGTGTCACTTTCCTAATGGTGTTCTAAAATGTGACAGCCTGTGCGTGTGTGCGTGTGTGTGCGCGTGTGTGTGTGTGTGGCTGCCCGCACACGGATGTCTGACCTCAGGGTGTTTGGTGGAAGACAGACAGAGAGTTTTTTTCCTAATTTTCCCATCTTTGTCTATCTTTGTGTCATCCAGTCTCTCGTCTTTCTGATTCTATCTCTTTGGCTTAATTTTCTTTCTTTCTGAATATCTACTCTCCTCTCTCTCTCTCTCATGATCTTTGCCTGTGTTTTCCAGCTTCTCCGCCTACCCGCCCCCATCTCCATTGCTCTCTCTGGCTGATCTCTTTCACCAGCATTTACCTCAATCCATCAAGAATTTTTATAGAAGCAGAAAATAGTCAGGAAGCAGGTAAAGAAGAAGAAAATAAAATCCTTAATAATACCCCCAAACTCCACCTAAAGAGGATGGAGAAAAATGGGAATTGAAAGAGCCCAGCAAGCAAATTCCCAGAGAAACAAACTGGAAAACGTGAAGTCTCTGACAGAGAGATCTGTGGTGGAAAAATCGTGTGAAAGGAAACTTGCACTTCAGAGATCAGAGGAAATACTTTAATACTATGAATTCCTAATAAAGCATTTGGAACCCAGCCCCAGAGGTCACTGGGAGCCTCGGTGATCTGACAGTGGCCCTCGGCAGGGGTTCAGCCTTGTGGGCTTCAGTCCCAGCTGTACCACCCACTAGTCTGGTGACTCTGAAGAAGACATTTAACTCATTTGTAAATGGGGAAGTACTTAGCTACCAGGGGCGGTGTAAGAATCAAAGGAAATGCTCTGAAAAGAATAAAATGCTATGTCAGTCAATCAAACAAGCAAGCCATCCACAGGGATTCATGTGCAACGCACAGATAATTGGAAGGCCCACAACTTGGTATAATTACATAGATCATCACTGCTGCTGGCTTAGTCAGGAGTTGTTGCTTGGAAGGGTTGCTACCTTTTTGCACAGAGTGGACTGGAAGGGATGGAACTCTGGGCCTTCCTGGATATTTCTCCAGCCACGCTTGGGATCTCAGGAGACCCAGGGATGCAGCGAGTGCCTGCAGGGCACCAGGCAGGGAAGCCCTGGGCTTGAGGACAGAGGACGTCAGAAGGTAGACGCGAGTTTTAATTGCAATGCGGAGGGACCAAGGATGAGGGAACCTGAGTTACTTCTGAAGGGATATAGAATGTCATGTCAGGAGATGGCAGGGAGATACGGCATCTTGTTTTTCCACACGTTGTGTCTTGCTGATTTCTACTTGGTCATTAAGGTCTAGGGCAGCAGAAAGAAGGAAATCTGAGGTCAACCAGTGGTTCTTTGGAATCTCCATCCTGTGTTGAAAGGATGCTATAAACTGACTGCCCTCTGGGGTGAGAAATCATCTCAAATATGGAAGCCTCCTAATCAAGAAAGAAGGACAGCCTCCTTTTGGGACAAAATTCTGGACCATCAGGTGCAGAAGAGCCCTTCAAGGCAACTTCAAGACCCCTCGTTTTGGAGGCGAAGCTGCAGCAGAGGATGGAATTTCTTTGTCTCCCAGCTTCTCGCTCTGAGGAGTCCGGTACCTGGCCTCTCCCTGGTGAGCATAACTGTGTATAAATAGTGAGCATCTTCAGATTTCCTAATAATCAGCTGAATGGATGTTGTTTTCCCAAAGGACAGTTCTATTTGTAGACCTTTCTGAACAGCAGCCGTGGTACCTGATTGGAGAGAACATAGTAAATTCAGCAGGCTTGTAACTTAAGAGTTTCTTTGATTTCCCTGCTGGGCAGAGTCGAGCCTCTCTCCCAGCTGGGGTTGGAAATTCAGTCTTCCAGAGAAGATGCAGAAAGGCTGGTCAGGGCCTCTACCCTCTGCTCCAGCTGTAGACAATTTGCTGGGTCAGTGATGCTTCCTGGGGACCAAAGAACTTGGTGTCAGCTTGATGGTCCTTCCCTGCCAAGGATGCCCATCCTCTCCTTAGCAGCTTGGGAGCTGTGAGAGCTGAGGGTGCAGAGGGAACCCAGGTTCTGCGAGAGACCGGCTGGGAAAGGCATAGGAATTGTGCCGGCGTCAGATGGAGGGAGACAGAGGGGACAGCAGGTCCGTGATGGAGGAAGGCGAGGGGGACAGACAGTCTGAACTGTCCAGTTCCCATCACAGAGCTTGGCAAGCAAGAGGTTCATCATTAACTGTCAAACGGTGGTTTTAATCAGCTCTGCTCCTCAGGGGAAGATAGATTTAATATCAAGGCACGTTTTCAGAGCCATTAGTTTAATTATGACAGGTGTCTGCAAACTGGACGACTCTGCTTTCAGACCTGAGTGACACTGTTTAATGCTCCAGGCCCAGGGGACGCTGGGCTACTTTACCAAAATGGGCCTCCATTAAAAGTCGAAGTGATTCTCGTCTCCCCTCCTCCCCTGTTTCTCCCTTGCCCTCTGTCTTTATCTGCTACCGTCCATGTCAAAAGAAGGAAACAGATAGAAAATTATGCTCCCGTAGAAGAGAAAATAATTTGCTTGCCCATTAGAATTCGGCTCGCTGGGGCTCCCAGCAGCTGAGTTCCTGGTCAGGAGAAAGCCGTTATCATTTCCTTCTCTTTCCAGAAACATTTAGCACCGCACCTAGGGTAACTGCCTGCTGGTGTTGTGTGTTTGGCGGAGACTGCTAGCAGGGCTGCTCCCTGACTCAAGGGATGGTGAACTTGACTGTGCTCCCTGTGTGGGCAGAGGCAGTGCGGGAGGCGCTGGCAGAGTGGAGGCTGGGAGGGGCAAGCCCAGGGGTCCAGATCCAGAGCCAGAGCCTGGCTCTCCGCTACTCTGTGCGTTTCCTGGGCTCCCATCCTTTACGAGAGTTTCCTCTCCCACGATGGCCCCATCTGTCCCCAGACCTCACCCTTTGATTGACCAGCTGGTCCACACTGGCTGGGTGATCAGGGGCCGAGCACAAGGGTTCCTAAAACTTGTATCTACAGGTGCAAATGGTTGGGCTAGAGGAATAGTGCTTTTCAACGTTTTTCTGTTTTCTTGTTTGTTTTGTAAATACTTTGTAACTCAGTTTTACTCTTTTTTTTTTTTTTTTCCGGCTGCACCGCGCTGCGTGTAGCATCTCAGTTCCCGGACTAGGGATGGAACCTGCACCTTCAGCCTTGGAAGTGCGGAGTCTTAACCACTGGATCCCCATGGAAGTCCAGACTTTTTCTGTTTTGTTGAAACATAAAAAATGGCATCATAGTTGTCCCCACATTAAGATGAATAAAGAGAGCCGTCTGGCGGCCACGTGGCCCGCTCACTGGGCTGCCCTCTCCTGCCTCAGGGAGGCGCTCACGAGCCCAGGGCCCAGACCACCTGCAGACGACAGCCTCTGAGGACCCACCTGGCTTTGCTGCGTGTGACTCCTGAGGCTGGGACCCTCATCCCAGGGAATCATCCTTGCAGAGGCAGCTGATTGGGTCAGAACACAGCAGGGAGGAGGGGCCTCCAGGTTGGAGCTGAGGATACATTTATTTCTCTGGTTAGTTTATATCCAAGGTCGGGATGCCTTGGTAGACCACCAGGCTGGGGAGAACTGTTTCTTACCTCGTCCTCTCAAGATCACTTCCGGGCTCTTTCTGCTGCCCTTTTTCTGCAAAGGATGGGCAGGCCAGACAGAAGCGTGGCCCGGCCTCATGCCTGCCTGCAGAGCCAGGGACAGGGGAGGCCAGCCTGACGCCTGTCCTGTCCTGTCCTGATGCCTAATGGGGTAGCTGAGCTGGGCTCCTTCCCTGGTGTACAGGGACCTCTGCTGCACGGCCAGGCGGAGAGAGAGAGAAGGAGAGAGAGAGGGGGGAACCCAGGCCGATCATCGGCATGGCCTTCCCAAGGAGCTGCATTCACCGTGGCCCTGACTACCGCAACAAGGCAGCTCCCACCAGAAAGCTACCCAGCTTCTGCTCTCCCTACACGGGGAAGGTCAGACCAGGCCTGACCTTCCTCGGTTCTTCTGTAACTACTCCTTTCAAAGTAGAAACCAATCATCAGTCTCTGTAGACCAAAGGAAGCAAATGGACTTCAGGAAGGACCTGCTCTGTGTTTCTCAGGACCCGCCCTTTGCTGTGTGGCTGGACTGGAACCATGCTTGGAGGCCTCAGAATATGTGGGGTTCTTTGCTTTTGCTCCTTCAAAAGGGGTTTGTGTGAGGGAAGGCTGAGAGGAAGAATCTTTGGGGCAAGTTTTCAGTGAAATCATTGATGATGAAAGCTCACCTCTCTGAGCAACTTCAAGCCCACCTGTTCTGTCGGGGCTGCCCCAGGTCACCTTCTGCAAAGTCCCTCACTCTCAAGGGAGGACGCGGCCATTCTGTGCTCATTTGTTTATTCCCTTGGTTCACTCATTCAGGCACAAACTCAATCATCAATGCGGGGAGGAGACAGCCCCTGTACCTGTGATATGGTATCTGATGGGAAGGAGGTTCCTGGGATCGTCTGCGTCCATTAATCCAGGAAGCCCTGTCTTTCCACCCGAGAAGGGGGTCCTGGCTGTTAGCTGGGAATCCCTTCTCTTAGGGACAACGATGGAGGGCGAATGGTGATACCCATAGGAATCAGGAAAAGCTGAGCCCCTTGGACTGCCTGACGTCTCATTGCACCCGGATGTTACACAAGGCCATGGGCATTTTTCCTTGGGAGCCTGGAGAATACAGTCCTGCATTTCAGCCTTTGCAAATACAGCAGGAGCTGCACGCTGGAGGGTTGACGCATGTTTTGGGGAGATTGTGCGTCTAGTGGGTGTTAGGGATGCCCTTCTAGGAGCAATCAGTGGTGGAGGAGGATGACCTCATGCTCTTCCTTGCCTGCTGGCTCTCGCTGGGGAATGCTCTCGCCCCTCATTTCTGCAGGCTCTGCCCTCCACGGACCCCCCTCACACCTACGAGCACGATTCCTCGTCTTCTCCACCGAGCGCTGGTCTGCTCCACACTCTTGACCATTTGCTTCCACTGTACTGCACTTCACAGATTTGGGGTTTGTTACAAATTGAAGATTTGTGGCAACCCTGCTTCGAACAAATCCATCCCCCCGTTTTCCCAACAGCATCTGCTCGCTTCGTATCTGTGTGTCACATTTTGGTAATCCTCGCAGTGTTTCAAACTTGTTCATTATTATTATAAGTATCATGGTGATCTGTGATCAGTGACCTTTGATGTTGCCACTGCTACTCGCTGAAGCCTCAGAGGATGGATAGCATGTTTCAGCAATAAAGTATTCTTTAATTAAGGTGTGTACATTCTGTTTTTTAGACATAATGCTGTTGCACACTAAATAGACTACAGGGTAGTGTAAACATACATTTTTTTTTTTTTTTTTTTTTTTTTGCTGTACGCGGGCCTCTCACTGCTGTGGCCTCTCCCGTTGCGGAGCACAGCCTCCGGACGCGCAGGCTCAGCGGCCATGGCTCACGGGCCCAGCCGCTCCGCGGCACGTGGGATCCTCCCGGACCGGGGCACGAACCCGTGTCCCCTGCATCGGCAGGCGGACTCTCAACCACTGCGCCACCAGGGAAGCCCAAACATAACTTTTATATGCATTGGGAAACCGAAGTATGTTTGTGGGACTTGCTTTATTGCGATATTCACTCTACACTCACTTTATTGCGGGGTTGTCTGGAGCTGAACCTGCAGTATCTCCGAGGTCTGCCTGCACGTAGTCTGAGTTGAGCCCTGGCTCTTCCTTTTGCTGAGTCCTGTTTCCTCAAGGAGGCTGGAAATGCTGCCAGACCAGGGCCATCTCTCTCTCCCCTTGCCTCCCCCAGTCTCTAGGGTCCCTAGTATATCAGCAGGGAGAAACTTGAGCACATAGATACACCTGTAAGATTTAATTGACTCTCTTTAGAAACACTTTCGACACCAAGGGGGGAAAGTGGGGACAGGGTCGGGGTGGGATGAACTGGGAGATTGGGGTTGACATATATACACTAATATGTATAAAATAGATAACTAATAAGAACCTGCTGTATAAAAATAAATAAACTAAATTAAACTAAAAAAGAAACTCTTTCAGTGGAGTATTGTTTACAAACCGTGTTCAAATATTCTCTTGATGCCTCCTGGCCTGGAAATTCAGTTTAAAATTTTCAAGCTTCCATCAGTCTTAAAAGGAGTAAGTGCTAGTAGGATGCAATGTTACCAGACAGTGCTGCCTGGTACATACTGAAGAGGTGAAAGGGCCTAGCTGTTTGGGAGATGCAGAATTGACATTTCCTTCTCTCCTGATTGCCCAGAACAGAGGCTTCCAGGAAACTTGAGCAGAGAAGAACTTCCAGGTCCATAAATCTTCTAGACATGGTGGAATGAAACTCATGGTTCCAAGGCCTTTGATGAATATTAAAAAACCGTCTCTGCATACCTCTCACATCCTGTGTAAAGAAACCCCAGAAAACAACAACATTTCTCCATTTCTTTGTGGGCCTTCCTTCTTAGGTAGAAGCAGTTACATCTGTTTGTTTTATCTATAGACCCTGTCGAGAGGATGTGGTAATGAGTTTTGTATATTAGACAACCAGACAAAATGCAGAGTCCATATAACAAATTATACATATAAGATTCAACCCCAGGATATGAAAATCGAGCATTTGTAGAAGGTATAAGTTGCCACAGGAGAGGAACTGTAACTCAAGGGCTGACAAACTGTGCAGGTTCAAAAGGGCTACTTATTTTCTTATTTGATAGCAGAAGTTCACAGCTTCGAAATTGCAATATCATATTATATCACTTCCAAGTGACTTTACTTTCTAATTATAACAGATGCAACAGTGCTTTGTAACTGGACTCTATTTTTTTTCCCCTTTCTAAAAAAGGCGAGAAAAATAAACAGATTTTTAAAAAATGCACAGAGTAATTAGTTTAGTGACTAATTAGTTGAAATCGCTGTGACTAGTTTACGTTACTGACGTCGCAGCAAGTTGCTTGGAAAAAATGCAGGGTAGGGTAGAGACTGCTCAGAACATTTCAGGTTATGAATTTGTACAGACCTGATCATCCTGGGGATTGTACGTATTATGATTCATCTGAAAATGCTTAAGTATGGACAGTTTTTTAAGGTTTTCTTGGCTTGTCTTTTCCAGGGATTAAACCTGAGTTCTTATTTTTTTTTTTTTACAATGTTGTGTTAGTTTCTGATGTACAAGAAAGTGAATCAGTTATGCATATATATTTTTTTTCAGATTCTTTTCTATTATAGGTTATTACAAGATATTGAATATAGTTTCCTGCGCTGTACAGTAGATCCTTGTTGTTTATCTATTTTGTATAAAGTAGTGTGTATCTGTTAATCCTAAGCCCCTAATTTAGCCCTTCCAAACCTGAGTTCTCCATCATTTCTGGGTTGGTGGTACAATCAGGACAAAACCTGAGTTTTTCTCATTCATCTGCAGAAGTTGAGAGCACGGTACTTCCTGGGCACCATGGGTACATGCGGGGTCTATGAGCTCCAAGATATGACCTATAGATAAAATGTCCTGTGGCCAAATCGGTTTGGAAAACACTGTGTCATTTACCTCTTGAATATTATCAGTATATACGATTTACCAAAGATCTACAGTGTCAGAAATCTGTTTTATTTTGTTTAACACAGTGTTTCCTAGTCCTCATTGACCAAGAGTTTTTTTTTTTCTTTTTGACATAATGCTCACTCACAGACACATAGCTAATTAACATCTTGAGAGTCACACCATTTTGTAGTGTATGGACACACGTTTGATGCTTTCAGTGCTCTCCAAAACTAGCTAATTGGCTTTCCTTCTAACCTGTTATATCGTCCTCTGCCGCTCACCAACCCCTAGAAAGCCCCAGCTTTCTAGAAATTCCTTCTTCAAACTGCCGGCAACATGAGTCTCTCCTACCCCATGGATGTATTGACTATACCAATAAGAAGTGTTTTACAGGGTCTCAGGCCCGAGAGTCAGGGATCACGCTTGAAGACTGGGGGTCAAAACTGTGTGGAACTTTCTTCTTACAGTCTAATTAATATACCAAATGATAAGAGTAATTATTTTTTGAAAGCCAACTGGGGGCCATTTATCAGTAACCTGAGTTTTTTTTAAGTTTTGCTTTCAATAATGGAGAGTAATATGGAACAATGGAACAGACATGGGCAGTGGACAGTCTGACCTGGTCCCACTCAACACCACCTGTGTGATTTTTTCCTAAACTCCTGATACCCAGTATCCTCAGGGGTCTAAAAATATATAACATCCCAGGCTTGTTTTGAGAATTCAGTGAGAAAATGGAGCACATAGGGTTGAAGAGTACACGCTGTGATTTAGATGTGCAAGAAAGGCAAATCTTTATTTTTAATAATGGAATTATAGTTTGCTTATGGGCTCTCAATCTGCCTAAAGCAGATAAAGTGTTCTAATTCTTTCTTCTACCATGTGCAGTTATTATTCTCAGCCAGATTTAGGTATTATTATCTCGTGGAATGTCCAGTTCCTTTGCAAGGATGGGCGGACGCCAGATCATCTTTCTCCTCCTTCTTCCCATGTGGTCCAGGGAAGGAGGTCCTGTTCCATGTGGCCCAGGCCTCTGCTGTGAGTGATCTTATCTGCTTCCTGGAAGCAGTTGCTCTCGGACCTTGCTACTGTCTCTGGTTTCAAAGCCCCTGTCCTCTTCTACCTCCTGGTCCCAACCCCATGCCTCTTGCAAACCATCAGTCCTCTCAGTACTTCTGGGTCCAGGGGAGTTTCTGTTGTACTTCACACAGTGACAGGAAGCCCTGAAATTCCCTCCACCTGGACCACTCCCTCTGCCCAGGCTGGTTGCTTGCAGGACAAGAAGCACTGACTCTGATGTCCCTGAGTAGTTCCAGGCTTTTTAGTGGCAGACCACACAGTCTTCTCTGATATCATTATGAAATGATATCAAGTAGCTTATAGAGTCCCCCGAGCCATTCAGAGACCTGAGTTTGGATGCAAGTGGCCAGGAACAGAGAAGTCAGAAAATATTCAGCTGCATGACAGAATGTTCTAGCAAAACAGTCTCATGCATTGGCACCCTTCTTGCTGCAAACTAGACATAAGAGACTTCTTGCTGCAAACTAGACATAAGAGACTCCTGCACAGCTGCCTTAGAAGGCCTGGTGGCCTTGGGTGCTGGCCTCACCACACCATCTAGAGTCCAAGCATCTGACCCTGAAATCACATTGGACTCTCTTGCCCTCATTCTCTTTCCCGGTCATTTGAGAGTGTGCTTGCTTTGACACAACCTAAACAATGTCTAAAACCCTAAATGTCAGGGACTAAAACGCATAGGTTCTCTTTAAGATTTTCAGCCTTGGAAAATTGATCAGGACCCAAGAAAGAGGTTGGAATGAGAAATGAGTTAGAGAATCCACAGCGTATGCAAAACTCAAGACTTAATGGGGTTGGCTCCCTTGGCGCATTTGTGTCATCTTGTCTCTCCCTTCCCCAACCTGTCCCCAAGGCGCTCACCCTGGGTCTTGTCCTCCCCAATTCTTTCTACTCCCGTTTAGAATTATATCTATTCTTCCATGCAGGAACATTGTCCTGGCATCGTTTCCTCTAGTCTCTCTGCACTGTGTTTTACAATAAAACTTTATACCTATTACACCTAAAGAAAAACTCCTCTGATGGAACACACGAAAGGAAATTATTCTATTGCTCAACAAAGCAAGGATTTCAAGAAAAAAACATCTCACTATGGGATTTAGAAAACACACAACTACTTTGAAACTGAAGCTGGTCCATGGTATCTGGAGCAGAGAAAGCTGTTTAGTGGCTAGAGGGCGTGGCAGAGACTGGCCGGATGGCACTAAAGCTCTCCTTCTTCCTGGGCTCACAGGAGGTCCACACAGTTCCCAGCCTTCCCCGAAGGCAGGGAGGGTCCACGTGACTGGGTTCTGGCCAGGAGCACGTGCATGACCATATACACACCATCCCTGGACCTCTGTTTTGTCCTCAGTTGTTGGCTGGCTGAATGCAGAGGTCCCAGCAGGGAGGTCCTACAAGACGGCAGAACCACAAAATGCAAGGCCCCGGATCTCCAAATAACCACACAAAAGACTTTCCACTGAACTCCTAATCAAAGGGTAACGTGAATAAAAAATAAATTATGTATTTGTTAAGCCACTGAGATTTTTGAGTCGCTATGATATCAGCAATGGTAATTACTGTGAGTGTACAGCAAGTATAGTGTCGTATGGTCTATCTGTACCATGGTCATGGAGTCTAACATAGGGCATGGTCAAAAGCAGGCACTTGAAGGCAAGTAATTTGTCCTGTTGTAAGATTCTTCATCTGCAAAATGGATGCAATGATATCATTTTTATCCTCTCAGCATTGCTAGGAAGGAAGAACAAATAAACACACATAATGTCCACTGCAAAAAAAAAAAAAAAAAGCACTCAATAAACCTTAATTCCTCTGTACAAGATCTAAATCAATGACAAGAGCTGAGCACCAAAAGGGCGATGCGTTTCAGGTACCTAATCAAACACACTGATTTGAAATTAGGGACATCAGATTGGATCAAGAAGATAAAATGAACACCTGTGCACGCCTTCCTCAAGTACCTTATCTTACTTAGCTGTACTCACGGTCCTATTGGTATTGGTACTGGTAGTACCTCCTATAACCTATGGGGGAACTGGGGTTTAGGGAATTTCAGCAAACTGTCCAGGTTAAACAACTGGCAGTGATCACACTTGGATTCAAATCCTGGTATTTTCATTCCAAAGCCTGTGTTTTGTCACCATGTTTTGTGTCACCGAGGATTCTAGCCTGGTTTGATGTCTCACGATATTTTAATCTCTGGAGGCCATTTTCTCATTTCCCAAGTGACTAGTCCTGTGCCTGGTAGAGATTCAAAATATGTTGACTTAAAGATTGCTGTGTGTGAACTCTCGCAGATGTGAATCCAAGAAACCCTAGATAGAAACGTCTTTTCCCCACAAATAGGCAAATCACAAAAGGGCAAACAAACAGATGAGGTCTATATGAGGCTGTCTCCGAGTGAATAGGCAGCCATGCTTGTCCCCAGATGTAAGAAGACCATCACTCTTAGGTGACCAGCATGGCAAGGGCGTCTCAACCCTGAGAGCTGAACGTCACTTGTGAAATGGCCTCTGGTCCTGGAGGACTGGTTCGCTTCCTCTGGAGCCTGCTAAAGCCATGGTTCTGTACTTCAGGTTTCTGGTTCTATATTTTATGATTGAAGCCAAGTTTACACAGTCATTCCTGTTTTGGTATTAAAAAACAATTTTTATAATAATTATTATTATTAGCATTATTATTATTATTGGTTTTGAAAGTAAGGTATTTCAGCATGGAAAAGAGTAAGGAAAAAACACTCATAGTTTCTTCACACAGAAATAATAATTATTAGCATTTTGGTTTCTTTCCTTGTAGCCTTCCCCATGTACGCATATATAATGCAGTTACTTTTATACTGAATACACAGCATTCTCCTTTCTCACATTATATCCTTTGTGTTTTCCCATGTCATTACATATTCTTATGAATAGTCTTGAAAAACATTG
This sequence comes from Stenella coeruleoalba, assembly GCF_951394435.1. NCBI lineage: Eukaryota > Metazoa > Chordata > Mammalia > Artiodactyla > Delphinidae > Stenella > Stenella coeruleoalba. The sequence goes on from NC_137167.1 coordinate 7,740,564, forward strand.
TAATGGAATAATAAACCATCTCAAACATATAACATAATTTATTTAAACAGTTCCTTCTTTGGGGAATTTAAGTAGCTAAATTAATGTAGTTAATGCTATGTGAAAATAAATAATGGTGTGATGAACATCATTGCATGCATGCCATTATGTCTTATTTCCTTAAGAGAGTTTCTTAAGAATATTTATACAAGGAATAAAGTATAAATATCTATGAGGTCTTTAATACACATTATCAAATGCTTTTAAAAAATGTACGAACATATGCTTCCACCAGCAATAACTATCTACCCATCTCACTATTCACTCTTTAGCATGAAGTTGTAGGATTTCTGAAGCGAGGGTCCTATGGATTTTTACATGATCCAGAGGTCTGAAGAGAGCCCGACAAGTTTATGCCAAATTTTGTGTGAATGTACATTTTTCTGAGGAGAAGAGTCTTGATGACAGAATGTTTAAGAATTAAATGATTCTTGTGCGTCTATTTTTTTCATGTCTTAGAGAATAAATGAGGTTGAACATGCCTTCATATATGTGTGGGCCATTTGTCTTTCTCTTCCTGAGAATTGTCTCCTCCTATTCTGTTTATGTTCCATTGAAGTATTTGTCTCTGTCTTTTTGATTTCTAAGAGACTTTTATATATGAGGGATGCTAATCCTTTGTATGACATATTTGTGTACTAATTATTTCCCTAGTTTGGTGGCTTTTTTCATAAAGAGAGATTTAAAATCACTAAGGAGTCAGTGCTATTGAATATTCCCTTTGTTACCTCATCCATCATTTCTACGTTTAGAAAGGCCTTTTCCAATTAGAGATCAGCACAATATATGTCCATAATCTCTTGTAGTGTTTTATGGTTTGCCAAGTATTTAATCCATCTTGAATTTAACATATTATTCATTCATTTATCCATTTCTTCTTGTAACAAATATTTACTGTGCCCTAATTATGTTTCAGGCACTTAATGTGGACTGGGAATTTAATTTGATATCTTCCTTGACTGACTTGATCATTTTTCTCCATTACCATTTGTTGTATTCTCTAGTGCTTCCTTTATTACCTTTTATTAAATTTATTAAATGCTAAATTTTACTATTAGTATTTTATATTATTAACATGTCTACTTACATATTATACATTTTTATTAAATATTAAATAAATGTGTTAATTGCTACACTAAATGGAAATATTTATTACTTTTAATAGTAAATAAATTTAATAATTATCAAGAATATATGGTATTTTTGGTGCCATTTCTTTTATTTCATTCATCTTTCTTTGACTCTTCCACTAATTCCACACTCTATAGGCAACTGTAGCTCTAGGATTTATTTTAATATTTGATAGACCTTGCTTCTCCTCAGTGCTCTTCTACAAAATTCTTTGCTATTTTAAACTATTTTTTCAGACGAGTATCAGAATCATTTTTCCAAGAAAATTGGTGTGATATTTAGCAATTTCACTATGAACACACTTTTGGTCCTTATTTATATTTTATCCTCTTTCTCTCTCATAAGATGATGATATAATGTGCTCATATCTTGACAGCTCACATAAGCTTTGGATTTCTAATCATTTCTACTGGTATTCCTGACAGATTTTCATTGTTGCTGCTTTCATATGCATAGTTGGATGCTTTTGCATTTGAGATACGCCATTTCCTGTCTATTAATTCATTCTGTATTGTAAATTGTGTCTTTCGATCTCAGATTTCTGTCCCGGATGATACACAGCTACTGGGATCTGGACTAACTGTGCTGCAGCCCAGGCAACTTCCAATCCCACCCTCATGCTCCTGTGTATCCTTGAAACAGACTCTCTATAATGGAAGGCAATGCTCTGCTGCAAGAATCTTCTTTGTGATCTCAAAGAAGTCATTGTGACGCACAATTAAGTAGATTTTGTCACTCACATCAATTTCAGGGTCTTTTCCCTTGAACCAGATAACTCTTCTTTTCATTTTTATAGTTGTAGCTTTTTCTCATTGTTTCATCCAGTATTATGCTCTAGGGGTTGGTACTGCTTTTCTTTTCATTTTTATATGATAGTTTTTCCTTTCTCTATTATCTAGTTTTGTGTCTTTGGGTTTGTGCTTTGCTAATTCCTTTGTTCTTTTTTGCTATATACGTTGTGTTTTATTTATTTATTTATTTTTAATTGAAGTATAGTTGACTTACAATGTTGTGTTAATTTCTGCTGTATAACAAAGTGATTCAGATATATATATATGTGTGTGTATATATATATATATATATATATATAGTCTTTTTTATTAATATATTCTTTTCCATTATGGTTTATTACAGGATATTCAGATTCAGATTAATGGAGACTCAGATGCCATTTATGGTTCTTCTTTCTTCTTTAGTGAAGCTCCTAAAACAAACGTGTGCAGTACCCTTCGTACCAGAACTCTTTCATTTCTGCTCCTTTTAGACTCCCACTTAAGCAAGCTTTAAGCTTCCTGTTGTGTTATGAACTGGAAACTGTGGTCTGTGAAGGATGAGAGAAAGAAGAGTCCATGGGAAGAAACAGGGTGTGGGGCTGCAGATAGAGTCTGTGCGGTTGGTGGGGGGCCCTGCTAGCATCACTGGTTCAGGGCCTACATTCTGACATCTGGCAGAAGGAGTTCCAGGCTACTTAAGCCCTTTTCTACCCTCTTAGAGAATGTGTTTCTAACTCTGGTTTAGAGTGTAGGACATAAAATTATGTGACCAACAGTCTATGTCTCCATCATTCCATGTTTACAATGCAGCTAGTAGCAATTTTTCATGGCCTTTGACAGAGGGTCTTCTGTTACATTGAATTCACTGTACTGATCAATGTTTACGTGTGTGTATCTTTACTTGGGAAAAGATGTTGTAGGGATATATTTCTTTCATTTATTCATTACACATTTATTTATTATACTCGCCATGGTGTTAGTCCTAAAACTCCTCTTATAACAACATGTGATGTGGCATCTTCATGCTCACCCTTTATACCAGACTAAATCCATGCTGTGGGAAAGAAAGGCAGGGCTGTCAAGTACCATTTTAAAAATATCAGCCTAAATTTGTGTCGGTACTCCCCAAACGGGGTACACCTTCATCTGGGACAACTTGTACACTCTCCTCTGCCTTTAGGGCATCTTAGTGCGAAAGTTTGGGAATCACTGTTTTCACAATTGATATGATGCTACTAAAGGCCCTGGAAGCAGAGACATATGGGAAGGAAAGAGGAACACACCTGGAACCAGGGGGATCAGTAGACAATCACCTGCAATACCTCGGATGGGAGTTGATTAACACCGGAAATAGGCAGGTGGTGCTGGGAAAAAGAGAAAGGCTGGCATTTAAGATAGATTTAGGAACAAGAACTGATGGTTTGGTGGAAGAAATGAAGGAAACAGAGAGACATAAAGTGACTCCGAGTCTTATGGCATGAGTGGCTGGGAGAATGCTGGTACCATTATTTGCAATAGAGGGTTTGGGACAAAGATGCTGTGTGTTACAGAAGAGGAGCTACGAGGACCCAGGTCTCTAACGAGGGAGCTGATTTGGATGACTTATTCAGTGTTCCTTATATTAGTGTTTAATAAAGAAGATATAGGGAAACATATTGCTCTCATTACAGTGATTACCATGAGGGTTACTGATTACACGAAAAACTTGTCTCTGAGTAAGCCGCTTCCAGCAACATCTATTTGTTCTGAAAGCACAGAGTCCTTGTCATATTCAAAAAAAACTGTCTCTTCTGTCATCAAGTTACCTTCCCCTCCCTACACAGGAACGAACTCTTTTAGGTATGATACCTTGTCATGTTTATCTGTCCCCATGACCTTTACATAACCCATGGAGACAGCAATGGGACAAAACAGGAACAACACAGCAGAAGCATTTTTGAGATGAGGGAGTCAGGCCCCTGGGCAGTGCGGGAGAGTCGGAAGCGGAGGACCCCTCGCTCCACAGAGGGGAGGTGCCCTTCACTGTCTACAGCCTCTGGGCAGGGAAGTGAGAGGAAACAGGGTTCAGGATATTCCTGCTTCATGGACTTGTTTCTAGTGAGACTGTTCAGTCCAGTTCCCTAATGGACAAGGAATCAAAGACATGGGCTCCATGCCACCCACAGGGTCTCCAGTCACTCCTCTGTCTTGGGTTTCAGTTTCCTTATCTGTCGTGTAAGTGGGTTCTCACTGTTCTAAAGCGCAGGGGGTCTCCAATTCTTCCGCATGTCCTATGGCGAGCCAAAAGCAAATAACAAAGAAAAGTACTGGTGACAGATAAAGCATCACTGTGATCCAGATGAGCCACAGAGAAATGATTTCTTTGGAGCCAGAACCAGCAAGAGAAGTTACTAGACCTTGCCTCAGCATAAAGGCGTTCTGGTGTTCGTTTGTCCAGAATCTGATCAGCTCCCCCGAACCAGCGTCACCTGAGAACAATGAGGTCCCCGTGTATATTGTCACTAAGAGGCTTCCCCTGCCTGCTCCCCCAGATAGAGACTTGGGCAGGCAGTGTCACTCCTTGTGGGCATGGTACTACCTCGATTCAAAGCATCACCTCCAGGATGAAATGAGTTGAGCATTCTCAGTCCAGTCTCCAGAGAAGGGCGTCACCCACATCAGCAAAAGATGGGTCCTGGAGAAATAACTGAGATGGGATTTTCCCTCCCAGGGTTTCAGCTGCAGGCCAACAGGACAGTGGTGAACGTAGCCCAGGAAACCACATTCTTCAGCCTGGTAATGGCATGACTGCTTCTGTTACTAAAACCGGACACAGGACTGTGCTGGGATCCTCACGCAGAGGACACTGTGATAGAACATCCTCAGCAACAACCCTACAATGGATGTGGTGATGACAGTCACAGAGAGTTTCCCTCTAATACCCGTCAAAGTTAAGCTGATGGTGTCATCCCAACGGACAATTCAGTACAAGAGTTTTATAGACACCATCATGAAATGGTCCAGAAAGGACTAGCTCTGCTGATTTGTTCTGATCCAAGGGTAGTGAGTGGTCTGCTTCAATTTTAGCCACCCACTGGCACCAGATTCATCACAAAAAGAGCCAATCCCAAGAGAGTTTTTTTCACTGAGGTTAACTCTCACTGGTAACAGTACCAGTCCTGTGGTCTAGTGTATTAGTTAGGAGTGCTTTTGGCTTCAAGTAACCCGAATCCCATTTAATGGTGGTTTTATGACACAAACACATTTATTATTTACTCAACGGGGAGTTCCAAAGTTAATTTATCGTTAATTTAACGTTAATAAATTGTTAATTCAGCAGTTTAAGTTTGTCATTAAAAACATCCAGGCTCTTTCTTTCTACTCGGCTACCCTGAGAATGTGGCTTTTTGTTGTTGTGTTTGGTGCCTCGTGATTGCAATATAGCTGCTGTGGTGCCAAGCATCCCAACCATATTCAAAAGCACTTAGTATGAATCAGGCAATAGGCTTTCTTCTCACAGGTTCTATTTATTAAGAAAGTTCTGCCTTTCCTAGAGCAGACAGCCCCCAGCAGATAGCCCCTTCTATCACACTGGGCAGAACGGGGGCACTGGGCCACCCCACCCTGCAAGGGATTCTGGGAGAGGGCAAAGGAGCAGATTGTTGAGAATAACTTCTGAGCAGCCAAACAATAATATCTTCCACACCCAGTGAAGTGTCTGAGACAGAAGAAGCCTTCACCTTCCTTTAAGGAGTCTTCTTTTGTTTTCCTGGGCTACAAAGACCTTTAGAGGAGGAACAACAAACTATAGCTGCCTTGGACAAAAATCTATTCGAGCTTAAAATGCAAGAGCATTAGCTGCTCAGAGCCGTCACCAAGGAGAGATAAAATACGTCTGCTCTCTCAAGACCTGGGAGATGCTTGCAGTGTGATTATTTTTTTGGCTGGGAAAGCTGCTTAGCCAACAGAAAAAGGAACGTACCTGAACATTTATGAGTTGGCTTTTCAAAGACAGCATCTTCCTTTTCACCCCTCCCTCCTTCCCCTTCCCTGGAAGGGAACACTTAGCAAAACGAAATAAATTATCCGTGGGACCATGAAGAAATGCTCTCACTGGGTAATGCAGGCGAGCCTTGAAGCCATAAAGGCCAGCTTCAGAGCTTAGGTCATCCACAGAGGAGCCAGCTGAATGAGGAGTGGGCATGGAACTGCCCTTGTCACCTTGCTGCTCTGGGGACTGGAACAGAAGAGACCTGGGGCTGCTTTGCACTGACCCAAAGGACAGGGTGGGAAAGTTGTTATCATCTGAGGGCGCTCAGGATCATGAAATTGTGGAGCTAGAACAAAGCACTGCGGTGTCGTGAGCTGAGCCGGGGTGTGAAGGCAGGGCCCCTGGTTGCCAGGCCCTGCTTTCCCACCTTCTTGCTGGCTGGTGTCCTGTGAGTCAGTTAACCCCTCTGCACTTTGCCTTATCTGGAAAATTGGGCTAATAAGAGCAACGTTGATCTCTGCATTAGACTGAATTGTGCCCTCCTCCTCAAGTTCACACATAGAAGCTCTAACCCCCAGTGTTTTGGGGGATAAAGCTTTCAGGAGGTACGTAAGGTTAAGTGAGGTCATAAGGGTGGGGTCCTAATCCAACAGAGCTGGTGGTCTTATAAGAAGAAGAGAGAGATCTTTTGTTCTTTCTCTGTGAGCTCAGAGGCAAGGCTATGTGAGGACATGGAGAGAAGGTGGTCGTCTGCAAGCCAGGAAGAGAGGTCTCACCAGGAACCAAATCAGCCAGCACCTTGGTCTTGGGCTTCTAGCCTCCAGAACTGGGAGAAAATACATTTCTGTTAAGTCACCTCGTCTATGGTATTTTGTTATGGCAGCTGAGCTGAGCTAATACAATCTTCTGGTGCTTGAAAGAAGCAGAGGAAGCAGATGAGAGCGCTTTGCAGAGCTCTTGTGCTCTGTACAGACCTTAAACGTCCTTATGCCTCGTGACCCAAACTTCTCATGCAGCAGATGAGGAATCTGAGGCCAGAAGGTGTTAAGGGGCTCTCCCAAGGTCGGCGAACCCTGGCTTCTGTTTTGGACGATGCACTCTTTCCCCAGAGAGGTGGCCTGTGGCCCCCCCGAGAAACGCAGACAGGCCTCTCCTGCCTCGACACCCTGCTGTTCTAGAAGCGAAGCTCAGCCCCTTCCTTCTCTGCAAAAAGCACCAGGATGGGACTCTTTCTGTTCTACTTAGCCACTCTCTCCTCCTGAGATGTGCACGTCCGTGAGTTTTAGGGGATAAACAATCAAACCAGGACATCTACTCATCCCAAACCTGCTGACCCCTGAGACTGTCTGTCGATGTGCTGAAGAGAAAAACATTTCTGTAAGGCTGGAATCTTTCAGAAATGTTACTTCTATCGAGTTAATACAATGATGTTTATACTCTAGAATAGGCATATTCCGTCCCCTTTTTTTTTTCTTTTTTTTTTTTTTTTGCGGTACGCGGGCCTCTCACTGTCGTGGCCTCTCCCGTTGCGGAGCACAGGCTCCGGACGCGCAGGCTCAGCGGCCATGGCTCACGGGCCCAGCCGCTCCGCGGCATGTGGGATCTTCCCGGACCGGGGCACGAACCCGTGTCCCCTGCATCGGCAGGCGGACTCCCAACCACTGCGCCACCAGGGAAGCCCATTCTGTCCCCTTTTTGATTGGGGAAAAGATAATTTGGAATATTTTCTAACTCTACAGGGCCTACTCCCCCAAAGAACAGGACCAGGTGCTGACCCGTCAAGTTGCTCTTGGCCTTGGGGGCTGAGGTGTGACGGGGTGGCGCCCCACGGGGCCCTCGGGCTTCCTGCAGGAGCTTGGGTGACTTCACTCGGATCAGTGGGAAACTGAGGCCTCTGGAAGTGGTACTTTCTAATTGATTCGAGGTTAAGCAAGGTTGCCTGCTTGCTGGCAATAGTTGCCTGGAGGGCAAGGCTCCTCAGCTTGGAGCCCGCACTGGGCAAGGGGATGGTTTAGGACGGGGTTAGGGGAAGATGTCTGTGCATATCTCACACCCGGTCCTCCTTGTTGCTTTGTAGGTGGTTTTTATTTTATTTTATTTTATTTACTTATTTATTTTATGTTATTTTAAATTTTTATTGGAGTACAGTTGATTTACAATGTTGTGTTAGTTTCAGGTGTACAGCAAAGTGAGTCAGTTATACATATATCCACTCTGTTTTTTTAGATTCTTTTGCCATATAGGTCATTACAGAGCATTGAAAAGAGTTCCCTGTGTTATACAGCAGGTCCTTACCAGTTATCAATTTTATATACAGTGGTGTGTATATGTCAATCCCAATCTCCCAGTTTATCCCTCCCACCCCCCTCCTTACCCCCTGGTAACCATAAGTTTGTTTTCTACATCCATGACTCTACTTCTGTTTTGTAAATAAGTTCATTTGTACCCTTTTTTTTTCATGGTGTTTATTTTAACATCAGATTTTCATTCGTCTTTGACTGTCCGGGAAACACACACACACACACACACATACACCCCCCCCAAATCTCCCTCTAAGGAAGAAACTAGGTAGCTTATAGTTTCCTTCTGGGAAAAAAAAAGCGAAAAGCCCCACAAACCCCCTCTCAGTATGATGTCATAGGCTGTGCTAATTATTTTTTAGGGCGAGCATAATAAAACCCAGGTGATTTGCCCTTAGCATTTTCTCCTTCTCTTCACACAGCTCTGGATCATTTCCCCGCATGGCAAGCGATTACCACGAGTCCTGCAGTTTTTACCAGAAATTCTTTGTGGGAACCCGGCTAGAGTACACAGAGGTTAATATGCTTTCTCACTACAAAATCTGGGCATTGTCTCGTGGATTGGAAGACATTCCTGTGACACGTTGAATTCAGACCATTTACAAGATCAGCAAAACAGAAGAGGTTCTTGTGGGGAGCTCTTTCCGCTAACGATTTCCTCCTCAGAACGGGGCTTATCCTAGTGTGATGTTCTACCTGGCCTCCCTGCCTCCGGGACAGGGCTGGGCTCTCCAGCCCCGCTTCTCCGTGGGAGCTGAGGAATCTGGGGGTGCTCACGGTGGCCAGCAAGTACAGATGCTCAGAGATGTGCCTCCCCAGGGAACAGTGGGTTTTGTCTCATAATTATTGAATAATTTAAGATGCAATAATTGCAAGTGTTATACGTGTCAGCCACCTACCAGACGACAGCACTGACCACTGGAACAGAAACACGTGTTTGGAAGGACTCTCTAGGAAGGGAGACGTGGGCCGTATACTGACTGGGATTGTTAGGTATTCTATCTGCTTCCCATCGGGATCTCAGCCCAGGTGTGACCTCCTCCAAGTACTGCTCCCTGACTGCCCATCCTATCTTGTCCTGCCACCCTGTCACCTCCCTCCCCTCCGCCACTGGGCTTTGTCCTCCTCACGCCAAGCATCATTTTCTGAAATCCTTGCATTTGTGTGTTAAACTGATTCAGTGGCCATCACTCCCGCTAGAATGTAACCCCATCCTGTTACATTCACCCTTCTGTCCTCAGAGCCAACTCAGTTCCTGGCCCAGAGTAATTCCCAATATCTGTGGAATTTTCACATATTTTGTCTCCTTTCCTATGTTGTAAGCACAGATGCTGGGTGTGAGACAGTGTCGGGTATCTTAGCATCCCCTCTGTTTAAGGATCTATCATTGATTTGCCCTTATTCATTCATTTATTTATTTGTTCATTGAAATGGTGACGCATACATCCACACTCTCTGCTAAAGTCTCTGTTTGACGGTTACCTTGTAGCTCACAATTATGCTATTTTGAAAGTACTGTCTGGGTTAGTCAGAGAGACTTGGGATTCGGCTTTCTGGCTCCTGAGATTAAGTTACAGGCTAACTGCCATCTGTGAGCCTAACTCCTCACTGCCCTTGGAGATGAATAAACAGACGTACTGAATAGGGGCGCTTCCCCTGCACATCCCTGCCCCTTATGGTTTCTGGTATTCTGTTCATTATCTGCTTCACCATTTTACAGATGTGGAAATCGAGGCTCCGGGAGATTTAAGCAGCTTAAATGCTCAGCTGGTCAGCATTGGAGAGACCTCAATCAAGAAACATTTCAGGCTTCCCGGGTGGTGCAGCGGTTAAGAATCCGCCTGTAAATGCAGGGAACACGGGTTCGAGCCCTGGACCGGTAAGATCCCACATGCCGCGGAGCAACTAAGCCCGTGCGCCACGACTACTGAGCCTGCGCTCTAGAGCCCTCAAGCCACAACTACTGAGCCCGTGTGTCACAACTATGGAAGCCCGTGCACCTAGAGCCCGTGCTCTGCAACAAGAGAAGCCACCGCAATGAGAAGCCCGCACCGCAACGAAGACCCAGCGCAGCCCTAAATAAAATAAATAAATTTTTTTAAAAAAGCATTTTCTCTGATTCTACATGGATGGGTTTTGTACGTAGATCTCCTTCTGGCCTTTGTTAGCACAGCCAAAGAGGGCTCTGCCCACCTCTCTCTGGTCTATTATTGAGGGACCAAGCAAGGCAGGGTGACCACAGCCGTCAGGGAGGATTGAGAGTTGGAAATGCTTTCCAGATTGTCCGGCCCCTGGGTAAGGGCCCAAGGTCAGGAGACATGAAGTAATTTGCTCAATGTCATAGAATCAATCAGCGTCAAGGTCAAGCTTCAGACCCAGGTCTTGGGGTTCCCAGGCCAGTGCGTCCAGGCTCGTGCATCTCCGTGACCTAACCGGATGGCACTACCCGGCCTCCTGGGGGAAGGGCTACAGGGCTTGCTCTGCAGGGAGCAGGGCACTGGTGGTCCCCCTTCTGCTCCTCTCCGTTGCTCCACTGTCCTCAGCACGGCTGCCCTCTCACAGCTTTCCTCCTACACGGCCTTTCCATTCACCTTTAACCTCTACTTGGTCCAGAGGCAACTCTCAGCTGAAGCTGGTATAACCGACGCCATGGCCAGTGGCAGGACTGTCCTCGGTTGTTTATGTGGCAGGAAACCCTATTCCCTTGGCCCTGTAGGATCTGCTCAAGGTGCCCCCTTCCCCACTCCACTGACCCCATTATTTCCCCTCAGACCCTCCCTCCTCTGCATCTGACAGCATCTGTGGTTAGCCCCTGCCCACTGCTCTCCTTTCCCCCAGGAGACTTCCCCATAAGCTGCAGGACAGTCCATCCTTTAAGCACAGACTTGGGTGTCACCTATTCCACAAACACTTTTCAGCTCCCCCTGATGTCCTTTTCCAAATTCCTACAGCAATTATGATTTATGCCTCCTAACCCTCACTAAGGGATACAGCTTCTCCGGCTGTTTTCTGTCATTTAACATGGGGTTGTCTTGTTTCCCCAGCCAGATTATGAGCCCAGATCACGTGAATAACATTCTGGTCCCCAATCAGTACATATCCATGGACCGACTGAAACGCAGCTTTTCACCTATTAACTTTTCAAATAGCAGAGGACGAGATACGAACATGATCTTTAGTAGGTCATGTGAGAGAGACGGGTTGTAGGTTAGTTTCACGTTCTGCTGTCCTTTGACTTCGAATGCCTCTCACCGTTGGATTTGGGAATATCATTGCAGCCCCATCTCCATGCCCTCCCTGCCCCAACCTTTCCATGAATTTCTAGGAATTATTCATCAGCCGTACCCATTTCCAGCCTGGAGGTAGATGTCTTCCTTTAGCCTCTGCTCTCCCTGAAAGGAAGTCTCTCCCTTCCCGGCATCATACGGATTACTCCGGTCATAGTGTTTGATGTCACAAGCCCCGATCATAATTTTTGTGGCTGGAACTGGTCATTGAGAGAAGTCACTCGGGCCCGTTGGAGAGCAGCCTTAACATTTTTTTCCAAGCGAAACCAAACCTGCTTTGACATCCAAGGCGGGTGCTGGGGAATATCAGTCTGAGAGGTTTCCGTTTTGATCAACAAATTCTCCAAACTTCCTCCACTTTCTGCGATCTGACAGGTCCCTGCAGAACACAGCTCTGACCCTGTAGAGGCCTCAGGAAGACGATTGAACAAGAACGCCATAAAAGCTGGGTTTTAACTTCATAAGAATAACAGCTGGTGAGACTTGGATGGAAAACATCCTGGGAGTCCAGAGAAAGAACTCGTTCACGAACACGCACACGCACCCTGCAAGGCTCTGGACCACGTGCATCTCCATCTAATTAGAAGTGTACAAACCTCAAACATTTTTTTAAAAAGAGAGAAAAGTTGAAGCCGGTAGTGACTAAGGCTGAAAGGGAGAGGAGACCCAGGGCTCTCCCTGCGTTGCTCGTGGCCAGGCATCTTCTGCCATCTACCCTCACCCCAACTTTTCCCCCTCCTCTTCCAGACCCCTGAAGAAGGCATGACTGTCACGGAGCATAGAGAAATAATTTCAAAAATCTTCAAAAGGCTGGCAGCATAAAAACCCCTGGCTCTGTCGCTGCTCTGTTTCTGCAAGCAGCAAAAGCTACATAATTCTCACACTTAATGTAATTCCAAGGCATCTGAAGTGATTTACAGTCGGTTTACTGAATACGTTCAGCTTTATTTAATGTAACAGTTATGGCACATAAAAAGTTTATTGAAAATCCTTTGGGAGTGCGATTGAGTAAAAAAGAGTCGTTGCTAATACCATTACAGGAACAGGAGCAAAGGATTTCAGCCTGTTTTCTCTCTGACCTTTATGGTCCCAGGAACAAGGGTTATGGAGGGAAGGACATCTCTCTGCCATCACGCAGACTTGCACCGGGCCAGCTCCCGAGCTGTCATCTTGGCTGTTTCTGGATGGCTCTTTCTCAAGCTTGGCTGGCAAGGCGACTTGGATGGTAGCCCTCGGTTTAGATTACCCTGGAGCCTCTATTTTTATGCAAAATCCAGGTTCAGAAAGACCCGCTAAAGGAAAAAAGACAACATAATCATTTTTTCCCCTCGAATGCTGCCCTGTTCTCTATTTTTTAATCAGCTCCACTCTCCGGTTGCCCCGCCTTCCCTGGAATTAGGTTCAGCCTCCCTGAGTACCCCGCAGCCGTGGAGGGGAGGTGGAGGGACTTGAGCATATAGTCTAAGACCCTTTGCAACAGTCAGGTTTGGTTACCACTCTGGAGATGAAAACACTGCTGTTTCCTGTGGTCCCCACGCTGTCTCCATCAGAAAGGAAATAATCTATTAAAAGAGTTCCTTTCACTCTTAAAATACTTGACATGTGCCCATATAACTTCCCATTGGCTGTAAAAGAAAATTAAGATTCAGAAGATGGCTAGGAAGGCAAACCCCCAAAGCCTGACTGCACAATGTCTGTGAATACAGGGAATATTGCTCCTTGTCTCTGGTTGAATCGTGTCATTTCCTGTGTCTGCTCCTGCCTGTGACTGCTTATATTTGGGAATTTGAAACCTCAGTGGCAATAGAGCAGATCTTAGTGTAGGTGAAGGTCAGCATTGAGTCCTTCATTCATCTCTCTACTAAATGTGCACCTAGCTTCTAGCCATAAGGCATTTCTTCATCTCTTTGGTAAAAGTAGTATTCTTGGGTCTCTCTCTCTCTCTCTCTCTCTCTCACATACACACACACTTTGTAGCTTTTTGTATTTTATCTCATTGTAGATTTCATGACAACTGAAGTTTTTCTCTTTCATACACACATTTACATAACAAAACAAAACTTTTTCAATGAGTACCATTTCAAATTGAATTACCCACTTCCCTTTCTGCTTCAACAAAGTACTCTGCACTAAGAATATTTAAAGTTTTCCATGTTGTCTCAAAATCATTCAAGGGCAGTGGTGTTACCGAGTGATGATGCAATGATGCTTTCAGGATCTCTAGAAGCATCTTGTCCTGACTCCAAATGGCTTCTTTTGCCTTTGAGCTTCCATCGTGGTTTCACACACACACACGCACACACACACAGTATTTTTCAGTTTCTTACTTTTCTTGTTGCTTTTAGTTTTATTTTCCCTCTCACTTTCTAACCTCTATACTGAGTCAGATACCATGTAATCACATTTAAAGCTTGGTTTTATGGTATGTAGTTTAGTTTTTCGGAAGCATTTTTCTACTAGCCCCCTGATTCTCACCTGCGCTTCTAGTATTTATTGCCGCCAGTTAAATATTCAGTCTGTATGTGATATATATGAGGTATATATTGTGTACGTGTGGGCATCTGTTTACACATACGTGCATATACCTGAGAGTTAGTTTAAAAGTGAATTTACACAATTCCTTACAAAGATTGCATATGGTGTGTGGAGGAATACAACATTGCCCTCTTCTCTCATCTCTGTTGGACAGGAATAACAACAGAGTGACTTTTGTTCATTCTGTGAACTCTGAATATGGACTCTATCCAGACACCCAGGCCCTAGAATCTAACTTCCCAACTGCCCCCACCTGTTAGGAATCCATTAGCGATTGAAAACATTCTCTCAATACGTTGCGACAGTCTAGCTATGCAGTTCTGTCGTGGAGCTCTCTCCTTCATGAATCACACGATCACAGTTTGCCTTCCTTTTAGAAAGCACGTGCCCAGGAGAATGGTGAGACCCCTGGTCCCAGTCCCATGGACACACTTCTGGGCCTTGCTGTGAGCCTGGTAGGACACCCACCCTTCCTCAGATCGCCTCCTTCTGCCTCCGCCTTAGGAGATAACTTTGTGAATACACAAGGGTAGAGTCAAGTTCGTGGTAAGGTTTGTATCTTTCTACTGTATTATCTTCATACCAGTCTGTTCTTCAGGTACTGTAGTCACTGCTGTAAAAAAAATCCCAAACAAAAAACAACTCATTTTCCTCGCTGGAGGACCTTCCAGGATTTGAGGACACTTGGAGTGACAGGCTGGGATGTGGGGTTCTCAGCGGGTGCAGAACCCTGTGGGGTTCTTCAGAAAACGCTTTACAACTGGTCTCTGATTGTAACCGGCTCCTGAAGGCCACAGCATTTTGCAAAGAGCTTTGACGTGTGTACCTAATTGAATCTCTAGCAGACAGCATGTAGGGTGGGTATGATCACATGTCACAGCTGCAGAAACGGATCCTTAGATAAGTGATTCAATCAATACTGCATAAGAAGTGGTGGGATTGGAGAGCCAGTGACTCCAAACTTTGTGCTGTTTCATTCCCTCTGGTTTGCAAAGCAAGGAAAGCCATCCAATCGACTTTGGGCAGCTCCTGGTGATACTGAAGTGGTGAATGTCTATAACTGATCCCTCTCTGCTGTCATGTCTCACATTCTACTCCCCGAGAGACCTTGCTCTCAATGAATACTACTAAAGAGTTATTTAATAATGGGTGTTGCCAACGGTCCCCAGTGTATTCTATTTTAATCAGAAACCTCTTAAAAACCCCGAAGACTTCAAGATTGAAGCAAGTAAAGTCCTGGTGGCAGACAGGGTAGAAGAAAAAAAAGGGGAGAGAAGGCGTTGGTCAGTGCCAGTGACACTTCAGCGTCTTGCTAGTGGCAACATCCTTGTAAGCGTAGCTTGATGTCACCAACGGGCCTGACACGTTTGTCTAAGGCCTTTCCGGTCAGGGTAGTTGGATCAGTAGCCACGAGAGGGCAGCAGAGGGCTGGAACCACTGGCTAGCATACAAAGTACATAAATTTCTCAGGAGAAGGCGAAAGCGCAGTCCAGAGAGACCCAGCAGGATTGCCTATGTAGTGAATACTGTGAAGCTTCTTCAGGCCCAAAGCATCCATGCCGCAAGGGCTGGGAACACTGGCTGCTGACAGCCTCACAGCTGTGTAGTCGCTGAGAATTGCCCTGGGCAGCAGGGAATTGCTTCGCTCAGGTTATGCCTTCTCCACGGGGACGGGTAGTGATTGTCTAGTGCAGGGATGGAAAGGTCTGGCCACCTTGCCTCCGCGTGGGACAACTGTCCAAGATCCTGGCTCCAGGACTGGGTGAGGCCTCCACTACAGGTCAGTGTTCCCCTCTGTCCTGGCTTCCTTACAGGGGCGTCTCCAGAGACCACCTCTTCATAAATACATAGTCCTCAGAGGTGGTTTCCAGGGAGCCCCATCTATGGTATTCAACATCCTGGTATCAAGAAGACCAACGGTTGGTCTTCCCTGGTGGCACAGTGGTTAAGAATCCGCCCGCCAATGCAGGGGACACGGGTTCGAGCCCTGGTCTGGGAAGATCCCACATGCCACGGAGCAACTAAGCCCGTGCGCCACAACTACGGAGCCTGCGCTCTAGAGCCCGCGAGCCACACGACTGAGCCCGCATGCCTAGAGCCCATGCTCCGCAACAAGAGAAGCCACCGCAACAAGAAGTCCGTGCACCGCAAGGAAGAGTAGCCCTGCTCACCACAACTAGAGAAAGTCCATGCGCAGCAACGAGGACCCAACGCAGCCAAAAATAAATAAATTAAATAAATAAATTTTTAAAACCCCAAAACAACAGAAGGCCAACGGTTAACCCAGCAGAGAAGGGAGTGGATTAGCATTCAGTCTGGAGCACTCATGAAACACAGCAGGGAGTCCAAGGTCAGGGCAGATGCATGAAGGAAGAGATAGGGCTCGGATCAAGCAGGAGGAACTGGGATGCAACTAGAACCCAGTCCAACATCCAGTGGAACTGGGACCACAAACGCCAGAGCCCAGAGGAGCAGAGTGGACCAAGGATGGACGTCACACTCCTTCGATAACACCTAAGCGGACCTTGTTATTTTCCACCGGAGCAGATGCAAGCCTGGTCGGCTGGCAAGGTCTTCTCGTGTGCACTCCTGCCCACGCTCAGCTCCCAGCACCGAACAGCCAGCAGCACCCACGCCTCCAGGCCCCACCCAAGCACTGTGTGTGCTTGCACTGACCGTGGTTGCACTGATTACTCTGGGGCGATCCCGGGACCCCTAAGCTAGGATCACACAGCACATTCAGACGTGCCCAGAAACACCGTTTCCTATGAAGATGTGGTCAAGGAGACTGGCGAAAAATAGAGTTTCTTAGCTTTTAAGATCCCTCTTCAATTTCCCTGAAATTCTTTTAAACCCTGGGGCATGGAGGCCATTGCCTGTTTTCAAGTTCGTGGTAGGATTACTCCACCTAAATAATAGAGGGGCCAGGCCTTTCTAGCTTCGGCAAAGCCCCCTTCATGAAGCCTCCTATTGTTAGAGAAACAGACTCCGGGGATTGAATGCAGCGAATTCAGCTTGGAGGAGCGTGTACCAGAGTCCGGGGCTTCCGCAGGGAGGTGACTGAACGGCCCAAGGATTAATGTACTATTATTATATTACTCTTTAAGCTTCAAAGGTCTGCCAGGAGTGCTAAGCTCACTATCTAGTCCATGACATTTTAAGAACAAATAATACATTAATATATTTAATTTGAGAATAAACACATCCATTACAGGCAGGGGATTTGGTCTATGCTGATAAGACTCCCAATGACCTTTCCAGAGCGATCCCGGCGCGCAGAGCCGAAAAGGGACGTGTTCCAAAAACCCCTTCATATCTAGTCGGCTGCAACATGTGGGCTTCAGTGCAGGTCTGGCCCGTGTGGTGCCGCAGCTACCACGGTCTTCAGAGATGGGAGCTTTTGCTATAATTACCCCCTTTGACACTAATCTGCAGGAACACTCAGTCTTGTTGCCTCAAATTAATCAATTAAGTGTCAAACCACAAAACGTTGGAGATTTCGGTTTGGATCTATTATCTTGGCAGACACTTCCTCCTTCAGCCCCTTGGCTTCTTTTCTCCTTCTCCCTTGCAGGGGAGCTGGCTTTGCAAAATGACCAGTCACGCATTGCTTATTTCTGGACTATTAGCAAAGCAGTTGAAGTTGCATAAGCCTGGTGCCCAGGACTGGAGCAGCCCTGTCTGAGGTTGACGGCTTGGAGAGCGTTCGGGCGAAGTTGTGTATCTGTGGGGTTTTTTAATTTATTTTGATTACTTTTTTTTATTGGGGTATAGTTGCTTTACAATGTTGTGTTTGTTAGTTTCTGCCGTACAGCAAAGTGAATCAGCTATACGTATACATATATCCCCTCCCTCTTGGACCTCCCTCTCACCCTCCCCCCATCCCACCCCTCTAGGTCACCACAGAGCACCGAGCTGAGCTCCCTGTGCTATACAGCAGGTTTCATGCCTCTCCTGGGCTTCACTTAGCACAGCACAGAGCTGATGAGCTAGCGTCTTCCTCTGTGCTTGCTAAGCTCAGCCATTTTAGAGCCCACGTTAATTGATGGAAAGCCTTGTTTACCGTGACGTCACTCTCCCAAGGTGAGCCAGGGACAGGCAGGTGTTTCCAGAGCGCCCTGCTCAGAACGTCTGTTTTCTCCAGGGTCCTTGGCTCCCCTCTAGCTGCGTCTGGACTTGCTGCCACTGTGGGCTCCAGGGGGACCTGGCGATGGCTGAGCAAACTGCCGAGGCGCCTGGACCAGGGCCCTGGGTCTGGCTGCCTGTGTATCCAGTGGGTTCCACTGACATCACCCCGAGAACAGATCACTTCCACTCCAGCCCACTCTCACCATCTGTCTCAGCTCAACCACATAAATGAGCTCACCCTCCAATCTCAGATAGGCACCACCAAAATCATGAGAATAATTCTACTTGGTGATGAAAAATCCAAGGTAAGTAAGACACGGTCCCAGTATTTCAGGAATGTATCGTCTCATTGAAGAAGCAGAGATTTATGTATGTAACAATCAAAAAAAGCAACACAGGGCAAGGCACATATATTCAATGGCTGAGCTGTGTGCTCTGCCTGTGTAGGGCTCATGGATCAGTGATCAGCGTGGTCAGAACTACCTTGCTGCTTTCCTGGAGATTATAGGTCCTTTTTAGATTGATAGGTGGGGATCCATTCCCGTGGTTCCAAAGTCTGGGGATTAGAGCCTATCCACAGTGAGTTACATCCTTTTTAAACTTTGGGGAGTTAAAATATCCTTTCTTTGTGATATAGTGGTGACAGTCGATGGTCATCTTTTTGAAGTCTAAATTTTGCGAAATAGAAAAGCTGACTGTACTATGTTAGGTGCAAAAGATTTTATTGGTTCCGTGTTTTATGTTAACGTTTTACTTCTCCATGAAATCCCGAACTCTGAATCCCCAAATCTACAGCCCCCAAATCTGTCTTAATCTCATTTTACTGCTTCCGCGTTATAGTGGAGTAGACGACACAGAGAAGGCAGAACACTTGCCCGGTGCCCACCACAAACTCTTTCATCCTAGGCCCCTGGGGTCCTCACAAAGTTGAGGACAGTTGGCGCCTCATTTCTAATCGTGCCACACTTCGGTCAGTCTGTGTATTCCAGGCTACCAGGCTGCCCTGATATTCCAGTGAAAACACTAGAAGGATTGTAGAAATTTTCCACCTGGAAGAGACCTTAGGTAATGAGTCTAACGCCTTCATTTCAGAGCAGAGGAAATTGAGGCTCAGAAAGGGGAAAGGCTTCCCCAAGAGCAATGGTCACCCCCCTCTACTTGGGGTTCAATGTCCATCATCCAGTGCATTGCTCTTGCCAGCAGCCCTCCTGAGTCCTAGATGCCAGGCCCTTGGGACTGCTTTCCTTCCCCTTGGACCGTGAGCGTCCTCTCTCACTAACTAATCCTGTGATCAGATGTGGGTGATTCCCAAAAAGCCCCTTTGGGGTCCCGCCGGTCCAAGTCAGAAGACTCGGATTACGGTTGGGTATTGCAAAGGCCTGGGTTTGGAGTCAGAGAGATCTGTATGCAAATTTCACAGCTTGGGCAAGTAGCTGAATCTCCGTATAGCCATTGACCCATCCTTGAAATACGGACGCGAAACTTACCTGGCAAGCAGTTTTCAGCATCCACGTGATCATGTATGAGAAACAAGTGGAGCAGGTACGAGAAGTCGAAATTCTCCTCCCCAGCTTCCCTGAGCCTGTGTTGTTCTTCCTTAGGCTGACAAACTGGTGGCAGAGGGAGGGCACAAGTCACACCGTACAGGTCTCAGTGTTGACCTTGCAAGTTTCCCCGCAAGATTAACCAGCCACGGTACCTGGAAGCCCTCAAATATCCTCCTCGTTTAAAGAGGAATGGAAAAACCAAAGCAAGGTGGACCGTATCCTTTAATCTTCACCCAGTGTTGGGTTGCCTAATTCTCATTATCTTACCTGTGTTTTAATGAAGACCTTGAGGAAGTCTTTATTTATTTATTTATTATTTAATTGAAGTATAATTGATTTACAAGGTTGTGTTAGTTTCAGGTGTACAGCGCAGTGATTCAGTTATACATATACATATACATATATATATAGATATTCTTTTTCAGATGCTTTTCCATTATAGGTTATTATAAAATATTGAATATAGTCCCCTGTGCTATACAGTAGGTCCTTGTTGTTTGTTTATTTTATCTACAGTAGTGTGTATATGTTAATTCCAAGCTCCTAATTTATCCCTCCCCCCACAACCCTTTCCCCTTTGGTAACCATAAGTTTGTTTTCTATGTGGGTCTATTTCTGTATAAGTATATAGAAGTGCATTTGTAGCATGGTGTTTTAGATTCCACATATAAGCAATATCATATGATGCACGTCTTTCTCTGTCTGGCTTACTTCACTTAGTAGGAAGCCTTTTCTTAGAGCGGGATAAGAAATTCCCTCTGACTCCCTAAGCAGCTCGCTGGCCTCCTGTGGCTTTGCAATCCAAGCCTCGCAGGAGCCCTGTGCCCTTGGAGTATCCACAAGCCTAGAGGAGAAGGAATGGGCCAATGGAGTCAAGGTCCTTTGGCCAGTCTGGTCTTATATGTCTGCCCATTGAAAACTCAACCTTCTGTTCTTTTCTCAGCCCTTTAGATTCCTTCATTTCAAATTTCCCTTAACACATATAAAACATGCCAAAAAAAAAAAAAAATCCCTGGACACCAGTGTGCCTCTCCTCCAAGGAGGCTTGGGTGGGTGAGTCACTCTGCCTATTACCTTGCCCAACTGCCTGCCTGCAAGTCTCATCGTCAGGGCTTTTGTTTCCTCAAGCGATGATTTATGCCGGTGGACCCCGGGCAGGGAAAAGTCGAGTATCAATTCCGCTGGGTTACCGTGTTAAATGACCAAATGCACGGATGGTTATTGCTGCCTCGGGAGCAGTGAAAGCCCTTCGACTCCTGACACCGCTGTCCCCCCACTCTGTTGACGCTCAGTTAAAAATGTAAATAACAAGACTGCACTTTGGAGAGAGTCAGCTCAGGAGGGCGGGGGGAAAATTGCAAAAGCGAAGTTTATTGATCCCCTGGTCAAGATGGATGGCACAATAAGAGCGGCGGGCGAAGAGTGATTTTGCTTTTGAAAACGTTGATGAATAAGCACTCAGGGGCAGCCAACAGCCGGTCCCACGGAGTGATGGACAGTGGTGGGGGAGCAAGATGCATTTTTATAAATGGGTGAAAGGAGAGGAAGACTTATTAAAAAAATGAATGACCACATGTGGCAGGGATATGCCAGTAGGGAGAAGAAAGCCATTGATTTATGTGTACTACTGGCATTTGAAAATTCAATAAAAACATTGACAAATGAGACACAAACCTGGCCATAGGACAGCGCTGGGCCTGGGGTGGAGAAACAAAATGCCAAGGTCAGGGAGAAGGAACAGAAAAATATGCTTATGTTGGAAAGCCTTTATGCTAACTCGTCCACCTAAAGACATTAAGAAAAATCCTTCTGTGATCAGTGCCCGGCCCTCTGAGTCTGCAGGGCGGGGCGGGCAAGGGGAGGGGGAGGGGAGGCGGATGGTGGGGCTAGGGTGCCCCCTCTCCTCCTGCGGCCTGAACAGACACTCTTTCTCACTGGCCACTGGGTGGCTGGCTTCCTTGGACCTCCTTGCCCTGCTGCCAGAGTCCGGAATAAAAGCACCCTCACAGCTAGGGAAATTTTCCTATTCTGTCAGGGGCTATTCCTTCCTGGGGTCCCGTTGCCAGCACTTTACCTGCACTGCCTTTGTTTTTTATTCACCACCATTTGTGTAATGTTGTCAATCCCCATGTGGTGGATCCTCTGGTCCCTAAGGACAGGCCTGTTTTAGGGCTCAGTAGTGCTCCCGGGATCTTGCAAATGAGTAAATGAGTGTGACGGGCCACCTCTTTGACTTAGGCACTCAGTGGTCTTTCTCTTCCTTTCTCCACTCCCTACTCAGTCCTAAGGTTTTTTCCTGAAATATCTTCCCTTTGATCCCATCCATTCACCCACCCATCCATCCATCCATCCATCCATCCACCCATCCACTCCCCCGTCTATCCATCCACCCACCCATCCATCCATCCATCCACCCACCCACCCATCCATCCATCCATCCACCCATCCATCCATCCATCCACCCACCCACCCATCCATCCATCCATCCATCCACGCCCCTGTCTATCCATCCACCCACCCATCCATCCATCCACCCACCCACCCATCCATTCATCCATCCGTCATCCACCCATCTATCTATCCATCCACCCATCCATTCACCCAACCATCCATCGATCCATCCACCCATCCATCCATCCATCCACCCACCCACCCACCCACCCATCCATCCATCCAGTCTGTGTGAAGGAGGGGCTCTGCATTGGGCAGTGTGCCAGGTGGAAAGTATAGACATAATCTTTGACTTAACAGTTTGGGCAGAATCTTCTGTTGAGCATCGCTTCTCTCGGGAAACAATGGATACAGAGCTCTTAGCACCCATTACTCTTCCCAATCCCAGAGGTTCTCAGATGTCACACTGATGGCTGCCTTTCCAGGAAGTCTCCCTGTGGGCCAGGCTGAGCTTCCCTGGGGCTTCTGGGTTTGCTTTGCTGCAAGCCACCCTTGGCCATATTGTATCCACGCCTTTTCTTGCCTCTCTCAACTTACCGCCCACAGTTACTCAGCTAAAGAAGACACTGGAAACAGAGCAAACCTGAAACCATGCTCCCTGACTGCCTGGATATGTGGGAGCACACACACATATACACACAGACACACACAGACACACAGACACACAAACACGTACACACAAACACAGACACATATACAAATAGACAGACACACACACACGTGCACACAGGCCCTCCCCCTTGACTGCAGCGCCCTGAAAGAGCTGGCCTTTGACCTGGGGCCTGCGTGGCCTCGTGGTTCCCATGGACACTGCTCCCACCCCTCTGCCTTTCACCTCAGCGTCCTGAGGAGCCACACGCTGACAGTGTGACTCTGTGATGTTAACCTTTCAGCCACTTAACACGTTCCCTTCTCGAGGGCTGGTGGCCTGTCGATGAGGCTCTTTGCTCCGTTGCCACTTCTGCCGCGGTCCCCCACAGGCCTCCTGTGACATCTTCTCCAAATGCTACAAGGAGGGGGGGCTCAAGCATAAACCCTTTCTAACATCCTCTTGGAAACATCTGGAGCAGCAGCTGCTTCCAGGGGCTTGTCCAGGGGCCTGAGCCAAGTGGACGGAAGGACCATGGGCCCCGCTGTGGGTCCCTGATGTCTTCTTTGGGTTTCCACAGGTCTCCACAGGCCTCCAGGAGTTCACTGAAGTTTCAAGTTTGAACATTTTATTAACTTATACAATGCAACTATGTCTTCTTTTCTCTGCTCTGCTTTTCCCATTGGCCTTAGTTCCTAGTGGCACATACAGGTAATAAAGAGCTGCGGGCTGGGGTGATGCCGTGGACAGATCGTGAGAGCCAGCCCCAGGTTTCACCAGCCTCCTTGTGGATTCCCAGCCCACGGTTTGAAGAAGGCTTTCGTAAATCTGTTCTTGTCCATTTAATGACCACAGGCATAGCTATCAGAATCATCTCTTACCAATTCTTTGAGAAAACTCACATTAATCACCTTGGGGGGGCCACTTAGCTAGGCCAGTGAATGCCACAGGGATCCTGCCTTCCCAGATTCACGGGGTGGGGCTGGGGGATTAGAGAATCTTACACATACAAGCAAATGACTGCACTTCACTGATACATCTCACGGGGCATAGAACAGGGTCGGCATCTGGCAGTCACTCAACAAACATGTGTTGAATCAGTGAATGAATACAATGCATTAAGTGCAACGATAGAGAAATGTAAGTGTGCCCTGGAGATATGGAAGCTTCATTTTGTGTCTGAGAATTAAGAAAGGCTTAACAGGGGAGATGGCATTTGAATTTCGCCTGGAAGCATGAATAAGAATTCAGAGAATGGGGCTTCCTTGGTGGCGCAGTGGTTGAGAGTCCGCCTGCCGATGCAGAGGACACGGGTTTGTGCCCCGGTCCGGGAAGATCCCACATGCCGCGGAGCGGCTGGACCCGTGAGCCATGGCCACTGAGCCTGCGCGCCCGGAGCCTGTGCTCTGCAACGGGAGAGGCCACAACAGTGAGAGGCCCGCGTACCGCAAAAAAAAAAAAAAAGAATTCAGAGAATGAAGCAAAATCCCTCGGGTTAAAGTGAAGGATGGAGTGAACGGGTCACATTGGAGTCAGTCAGACCAGTTCATGGGGAGCCGAGCTAGTTCAGGTGAGTGACAGGGAGTGATTTAACCTAAAAGTAATCATCACTGACGTTTCTTCGAGCACTTACCCTGTGTTAAGTGTTTTCACACTGGCCATGTGGTGTACTTTCAGCGATGTTCTCATTTGATCTTTATGACCTTATTTTTACAGGCGAGGACACTGAGATTCAGAAAGACTCGTGAGAGAGGCATGGACATATATACACTACCAAACGTAAAATAGATAACTAGTAGGAAGCTGCCGCATAGCACAGGGAGATCAGCTCGGTGCTCTGTGACCACCTAGAGGGGTGGGATAGGGAGGGTGGGAGGGAGGGAGACGCAAGAGGGAAGAGATATGGGAACATATGTATATGTATAACTGATTCACTTTGTTATAAAGCAGAAATTAACACATCATTGTAAAGGAATTATACTCCAATAAAGATGTTAAAAAAAAAAAAAAAGACTTGGCCACCTCCTGTGGGTCCTCAGATGGTGAGCTAGTGCTGAAACCCAGGTCAGTCTGACCCAAAGTCTGTGATGTTAAGCGCCAGGCCGTAGGGAGTTTCCAGAAATCCTGATTCTTGAGAAGACGCTGACTCAAAGCTGGCAGGCTGCCTGGTCCCTAGCAGTTAGTCAACATTGCGTGGACGAGTCAGTAGTGACCTGGGCCTGGGAGACCAAGGGGCTTGGCTCTTTTCCTGAACTATACCCCCAGGAAGGAGGTAAGGGAAGTGTGCCAGGAATCTGGCTGGGCATTAAAGTGAGTGTAAACCCTTCACGAATTGACTTTTAGTCACAGAAAATAATCCTTTGTCACAAAACATCGGAGCTCGCGACTGACTCAGATAACCTCCTCAGAGGTTCTCAAAAGTGGTTTCTGTTTCCCCAGGGAAATTCCTTTCTCCAGACACCATCCACAGCTCTCCCGGGAGGACGGACGGAGAAAAAATGAGGCTGCTCTGTCTGGATGGAGTTGGGAGTGGGGATGCTGGAAGGTTCAAGCCCCAACATTCAGCGTCCTCACGTCCCCGCGGTAGGGGCTGATGTGCCCTGACGGACTCTTAGGGCAACTGGAACATCATCTGAAACCCCTGAAGGAGGTCAAGAGGTGAGGAGAAACCGCTGGGGAGGGAAGGGGGCAGTGGCCAGCACAAGCTGGGGCCACGCACCGCGCCGAGTCACCTACAGCTCTCGAGCCTCGTGGCCCACGATCATTTTAGGCAAATTAAATAAGGACATAGGAGAAGGTACTCTTGAGCAGTTTCCAGGGATTCGCTGCCGGCTGGCTTGGGGGACATAAGTGATAAGGGTCTCCTAGTAACTGAATCCATTATTTTCCTGCATCCTCTCCAATTCCAGCCACCGCCCAGTTAGGCACGGGGAGGGGGGGGGGTGCTGCTCGGGGCTGCGGTGCAGGAATTCTCTCCTGGCAGGTGTCCAGGGACCCTGGGGAGCCTCTTTAAGAGCAATAGAAGCAGCTTTGTGTCTTTATGTTTCCTCCAGTCTAGATACAATGCTAAGAGTGAAAGCTTGCATTTGCTGACTGAATAATAAAAGTTTGTCCTCCTTGAACGTACTGCTTGCCATGAGGCTCCCATCTGTTTTGCTAAGACAGTTACTCCAGTTTTAGGTATTTTCTTCCCTAAACCTCTTTTTTTCTTTTTCAGTGAGGCCACACCCTTTGTTCACATAGACACAGATGGGACCAGGGCAGGGAACGGGAAGGGGACGAGGCCGGGACACGCCACGCCCCACCACTTTGAGCATCTCTGCCTCCTTGAGGCAGTGACCCAATCCCCATCTGCTTCCTGCAGGGCCAATGAAGGGTAAGGGTCAATAACACGTCTTTCGTGAGGATGTTAATAATGACCGTTTCTTACCAATCTTACTTCTCCTAAGAGGCAATGCAGGCAACTGGCCCACAGCTGTCCTGGCCATGAGCTTGACTAGCCCGGGGCTGCCTTGGCATCCGGCCCCAAGTGGGCATTTCCAGCCTGGACAGAGGGAAGGAAGGCCAGGTCCCAGTGTCCTGAGAACATTAAAGGAGGGCGTGGGGCAGGGGTGGGAGGTGGAGGCCCCTGCTTACTACCTTGGCCATTTCCGGGGAGACAGTTCCTGGTGGCCCGAGCAGCTGGTGTGCCAGGAGGTGCTCTGCAAACTGCTTTTAGGCAAACTTGCCTCTTCTCCCAGGCAGGGGTGGAAATTCTCTTCCTGTGGAAGCAGATCGTCCATCTGTCCAGGCCAACTCTGTGGCCTAAGTGCTGTGTGGCCTCCAGAGCATCTCTGAGCCTGGGTTTCCTCGTCTGGAAAGAGGGGATAGTAACACTCACCTCACAAAACGTTGTAGGGATTGTAGGTCATTCGTGACTGTGAAGTTCTGTGAGGGCGATAATGCACCGTATAAATGAAAACTTATTTCCCGGAGCCCTTGAGGCAAAGAAGAGGTTTCCCTCTCATGAACTCGTGTGTGGGAAAACCACCATCAGGCCATTTGTAGGAGAGCTCAGGGCCGGGGTTCCGGAGGGGCAGCAAGGGCAAAGAGGAGTAATACGACAGGCGCGTGCTCGCTCTGCGTTTGTCTTTTCTCTGCTGTTTCTGGATAGGCGGCCGGGGCATCTCCTTCCACACTCCATGACTCACCAAGTGGGAAATGGGCAGAGTCTCTGTCTTCAGCTTATCCAGAGCTTTGACTCTTTCCCAGGATGTGGGCTCACGGTTAGATGTGGGCTCACGGTTAGATGTGGTAGGTGGAGCCAGTCTGGTTTAACTTAGTCCCTTTCTGGTCTGATCACTTTGTTGGCAGAGGGTCGGCTGCTGTCGTTTACAACCTTCTCACTCAGGGCAGCTGCAGTCCTTGGCTTCCCTCAGAGCCGGGAAAGTGGTGGGACAAAGACAGAGGGACAGACAGACAGACAGACAGATTGAGGTTGCAAAATTCTGGTGAGTGAGTCTGGAAAAAAGAGATCTCCCTTCACTGCTTGGGGAGGTGGCTATGACAGTGAGGCCATATGTATATTAGTGAATATGAAAATGAGGTCATGTTGATATCTGTGTTTCACGGCTGTGATTTCTGAAGACAACGGCCAGAGAATCAGATTCACATTGTCTGCTCCCCACTGTTAGGCTGAAAATACAGAGGAAGAGCCAGTAACACCAGGGAGATCACAGCCACGGCCAAAGCTGTTTCCCGATGCCCTGTTTGCCTGTGTTTTTTTTCACGACTACTTGCCATCATCTTGGCCAATAGTAGGTCAGGATATAAAGTTTGAGGGATGGATAGATAAGCATTGCCCATTTTCTTATATATACCATGAAGTACCAACTTCAGACATCAAGTGAAATAAAGAGAAAATATAGGATCTTACGTCCTGTGATATAAAATGTTTATTAACTGGGATATAAATGGTATTTATTTGTTGGCAAACCTAACCTACAGGAAAACGAAGACCTAGCATTGAATTCTATTTGCTAAAAACATACTCTTTCTTCTTGGAGGTGGGATAAGATGTATCAGCAGCTTGATGGGGGTGAGGAGAAGATAGAGAAAGCACGGAGACTATTAATGAAACATTTTCCTTCGGGTTTAGCTCCTGGCTTCAGCTCACGGCAGCTGAAATCCCGGTTCCACTACTTATTTCCCATGTGTCTCAGGACAAGGTACTTAGCCTCCATTTCCCCCTCTTTCCTCCTTTATAAACTGGAGATAATAGTAAAAATCATTCTCTCTTGGTATGAATATTAAATGAGTTAATACAAGTAAATTACTAGAACAATGCTTGGTTTGTGGTAAACATTCAACCCACGGGAGCTACTGATACGATTTCAGTGCAAAGTTGCACTTGACTGGGAGCCCCGTGAAGGCAGGGGCATGACTGCCTGTCTCACCAACTCGATGTTTAGCAGAATGCTTGGGGCCTAACAGAACCCTAATAACTATTTGTTGACGGAACAATGGGAAGAGTCTGGCTCCATGGAAGTTGTCTAAACTGTAGAGTTCAGAAAGTGTTGAAAGGCATAATTTGGGATTGTGAGGATACAGTGAGCAGCTTCCACACCTCAGCAACGACTGAGATGACACAGAGAGACCCTGGCCTTGTGAGTCTGAGGCTCGGACCAAGCAGGCCAACACCTGATTTTCAGCATGGCGGCGTCTAAAAGCTCGTGAAGGGTAGAATCGTCTATAACCAGTTGGAGAGTCGAGTCGTTCACAAAAATGCTAACGGTGGCATCGAGGGTCCACAGTGCATATCCATGGGAACCAATACTCCCCCTCCAATTCCAGCTTGCAGTATTTCTAGTCGTGTTGTTTGGGTGAGGACCAGCGGTCAGGGGTACAGGGACTGCCATGGGGTCGTGGGGTGATGGGAGATGAAGGGTCTCTTTCTCCAAGGCAGCTGGGCTTCTTTTAATGGGCAAGGTCAGCAATGAAATGACCAGGAAGAGAAATTGCTGTCATTATGCATCAGTGGCAATCTTCTATCAATGATTCCCCCTGTACCGTTCCCTTTGCCACGGGCTGAAGCAAACATGGCCCTAATCAGTTTTACATCTCCGTTTAATTTTATTGGAAAGAAGAGCTGGCAATGCATCACAGAGCCCGGGTGTGACACGAAAGGTGACCCCCCGCCAACTTAATGGCACAATACATAACCCTTAATGAAGTTGCTATCTTGTCCCTCTTTGGTTGTCTCAGCCCCGTGATTTACGATGGCATCATTTTGCTTTGCCCTCTTTTCATTTCAGCTTTGACAAAGTGGATGGAACAATTATCTTCGTTATCGGCCAGAGCAGTAGAAATGTGATAGTTGGGAGATTTCTGCGGGTGGAAGGCCTTGGCTGGGGGTCAAAACCAATGGTGCAATGTGCTTAGGAACTTTTTTTTCTCCTCTTCCCTTCTTCCTGTGACTGTGGGCTCTTGAAGATGGATGGTGTATCCCAGAGAGCAGTGTGAGTCCTGTATCACTGTGGCAAGAAGTAAGTTCAGTAGACAGGGAGGCTGCAGAGAGAACAGAGCTTGGAATTTTGCAGTTTGAGCTCCTTATATATTTTTTTAATTTTTTAATTTTTTTGTTTTTCGATATGCGGGCCTCTCACTGCTGTGGCCTCTCCCGTTGCGGCGCACAGGCTCCGGACGCGCAGGCTCAGCGGCCATGGCTCACGGGCCCAGGCACTCCGCGGCATGTGGGATCTTCCCGGACCGGGGCACGAACCCGTGTCCCCTGCATCGGCAGGCGGACTCTCAACCACTGCGCCACCAGGGAAGCCTGAGCTTTTTGTTTTTCCGTGCACACCCAGGCCAAGTTCTCGCTATCACAGCTTTATCTCCCACCCATTTGCAGGAATGGAACATAGATTGTTCTATTTTATAAATGACACCCTGCATTTATTTTGTCTAATTAAATGTTGTTTATTCATTCACTACTCAATCAACATTTATTGGGTGCCTCCTAGATATTAAACAAAATTAGGTGCTGTGGAAAGACAGAGAAGGAATAGTGATGGATTTAATCCTCGAGAAATGGTATATTCGACCAATAGAAATAAGACGTGAATACAAGTGAAGGTAACATAAGATGGGAAGGGATTTGCATATCAAGAGCTGAAGGCAGAGGGTCCTCGGGTTGTTCACAGGAAGGAGAATTTATTTCCAAAATGAGAGCTGGACCTTAAAAGGGGAACAGGATGTGGACAGATAAAAATGAGAGGCATTTGTATCTATCATCTTTTTTTTTTTAAACATCTTTACTGGAGAATAATTGCTTGCCAATGGTGTGTTAGTTTCTGCTGTATAACAAAGTGAATCAGCTTTATGCATACATACATCCCCATATTCCCTCCCTCTTGAGCCTCCCTCCCACCCTCTCCATTTCACCCCTCTAGGTGGTCACAAAGCACCGAGCTGATGTCCCTGTGCCATGGAGCTGCTTCCCACTAGCTAGCTATTCTACATTTGGTAGCGTATATATGTCCATGCCACTCTCTCACTTTGTCCCAGCTTACCCTTCCCCCTCCCTGTGTCCTCAAGTCCATTCTCTACGTCTGCGTCATTATTCCTGTCCTGCCCCTAGGTTTGTCAGAACCATTTGTTTTTTAGATTCCATATATATGTGTTAGCATATGGTATTTGTTTTTCTCTTTCTGACTTACTTCACTCTGTATGACAGACTCTAGGTCCCTCCACCTAACTACAAATAACTCAATCTCGTTTCTTTTTATGGCTGAGTAATATTCCATTGTATATATGTGCCACATCTTCTTTATCCATTCATCTGTTGATGGACACTTAAGTTGCTTCCATGTCCTGGCTATTGTAAATAGTGCTGCAATGAACATTGTGGAATATTCTTTTTGAATTATGGTTTTCTCAGGGTATATACCCAGTAGGGACATTGCTGGGTCATATGGTAGTTCTATTGTTAGCTTTTTAAGGAACCTCCATACTGTTCTCCATAGTGGCTGTATCAATTTATATTCCACCAACAGTGCAAGAGGGTTCCCTTTTCTCCACACCCTCTCCAGCACTTGTTGTTTGTAGATTTTTTGATGATGGCCATTCTGACTGGTGTGAGTTGATACCTCATTGTAGTATCGATTTGCATTTCTCTAATGATTAATGATGTTGAGCATTCTTTCATGTGTCTGTTGGCAATCTGTATGTCTTCTTTGGAGAAATGTCTATTTAGGTCTTCTGCCCATTTTTGGATTGGGTTGTTTGTTATTTTGATATTGAGCTGCATGAGCTGCTTGTATATTTTGGAGATTAACCCTTTGTCAGTTGCTTCATTTGCAAATATTTTCTCCCATTCTGAGGGTTGTCTTTTCGTCTTGTTTATGGTTTCCTTTGCTGTGCAAAAGCCTGTAAGTTTCATTAGGTCCCATTTGTTTATTTTTGTTTTTATTTCCCTTTCTCTAGGAGGTGGGTCAAAAGGATCTTGCTGTGATTTATGTCATAGAGTGTTCTGCCTATGTTTTCCTCTAAGAGTTTTATAGTGTCTGGCCTTACATTTGGGTCTTTAATCCATTTTGAGTTTATTTTTGTGTTTGGTATTAGGAAGTGTTCTAATTTCATTCTTTTACATGTAGCTGTCCAGTTTCCCCAGCACCACTTATTGAAGAGGCTGTCTTTTCTCCATTGTATATCCTTGTCTCCTTTATCAAAGATAAGGTGACCATACATGTGTGAGTTTATCTCTGGGCTTTCTATCCTGTTCCATTGATCTATATTTCTGTTTTTGTGCCAGTACCATACTGCCTTGATTACTGTAGCTTTGTAGTATAGTCTGAAGTCAGGGAGCCTGATTCCTCCTCTGTCATCTTATAGACAATGCAGATATAAAAATAGGGAGCAGGGTAGATAAACAGACCAGATTTTGGTAGCAGTTTCATGTTATTCTGCCAAAAAAGATAGGAAATGCTTTGGGTCAGGGCAGTAATCAGTCAGTGTTTCAGTTTGTGCCTCCAGATATCCAAGGAGATGAGAATATAGTGTTTTGTTGAAGAACGAAGAAATTTACTTATAATACTAACTTCTGATGGTCTGTGAGAAGGAAGTTAGTCAAGGCTGGGGTGAAAATAGAGGCTGTGTCTCAGTTGTCTTGATGTCCTCCTTGTCCTCCATCCCAGTTCATGGGCTGAACGTCCATGTTGGGAACTTAGGCCCTGGTGTCCTTTGCTGGTGGAGGCTTATGGATTGTACAGTCTTACATTGACTAGATAACTTTGTCTCTGGGCACCATATTTTTCAGATAGATAAGCTTGCAAAATCCACTACGAAAGCCTTTCTTTCCATTGTATCTGACTCAGAGAGAATTGCAATTAGTTTTCACTCATTTATGGGTTCTATGAAGTCCAAAGATAATTGGTTGGAGGTTCTTTAATCAATGAGACTCTCTTGGAAAATACCACCTAAATGAGGCCTGTGCTATTAATGGGATTGTTGAAATAGTGACAGTTTTTCCCCAGCCTTCTTCTCAGGTAGATGGAGAGCTGTAATGCTGACGTGGTTAACTGGGGTCTGAAGTAGATCCTTCATATCAATCTGCATGTAAGTAAATTTAAAAATAAATATGTCATAGAAATTGACATATGTGTATACAGGGAGCCCATCTCCGGAAAATTCAATATACAATCCATTTCGTCTCTGCCCCTCATTCTGTTCAGTGTTTAGAGAGTGAGGGGAGCAGGGGGAGAGGCGGTTCCACATCCTGAGTCTATTTTCTAAAAGTAGCACATATTCGATACTTAACTTTCAGCTAGTTCGTTGACGTGATGGTTGGTTAAGTCTGTAGTTAAAAATACGCGAGGTTGCAGCATGAAAACATGGCTAACACCATTCCAAATGCAATGCAAATCTCAACGGTCAGACTGCAAAGCACACAGAAGGGAGTACAAGAGTGGCATTTTGTTCTTCTCGTATTCCCACGTCCAACCACGGAGGCAGGCTTCCTTCCCACCCACCTGCCCTGCCCAACGAGGTGTATCCATTGCATCATGACGTCATTTGCCTGTGATGTCAAAACCGGCCTCACTTTTGTCCCTCATGGGTGCTGTGCAGGACGGAGAGATTTGAAAAACAGGAGGAATATCAACCCAACAACCAGGGCTGTTTGTTTTTGTATTCCCTTGGTGCAGTCTCCACGGGGAGGCGGAGGTCCCTTTCCCCCTGCCCTTCTCTTTACTGCTGTCAGGTGGGGGAGGGGAAGGGCCCTGGTGACCCAGAATACAAGCTTGTCTGTCATGGGCAGCGCCACATGCCCGAAGACCACCCAGGGGCTCCCCCTGAGCGCGCGGTAGAGGGTGATGGGATAATCTTTGGGAAAGAAAACCAGACATTTTTTGGCTGGAGTTGGGGAAAAAGGGAGGTGGGGCTGGGACCCCGCTGTTACTTCCTTTGATCTCAGTACATTGGAAACGTCTTTCCCCTGATTCCTGCTGATATTTCCTGATGGAAATTTCTTCCATTGACAGAGATACAGATGGAGTTTAGCGACGTGGGACTGCAGACAGACTCTGGGATAATGAAAAACTGCCCAAGGTAGCCATATGCTCCGTGGCCATTTGTTAGAAGGCGCTCCAGTTGGGTGAATACATAAGAGCATTTTTGACAGCATTGACTAAGGGATCTCCTCGGTATTTCTATGTCTTTTTGCATTTGTTGGCCTAACATGTGTAAATTTTGAAATGTTAGTCCTGTTTGTTAACATTCTTTATGCAGCGTTCTTTCCTCCAATCCCCAGATTTCTTTCCAAGCTATCAGAACACCCTGGGGCAAGTCCAAACTCAGAGATCAGCTTCTATCTTCAGTGCCATTTCCTTAAGATCTCAATTGTGACCTTCCTTTTCTCTTATTTGAAAGGATGTCTTCCAATTAACAATGATGCGTGAATGAAGGTAGTGATAATTAATATTATCAACATAACAGTGATCATTTAGTTAGCATGTACAGCTTAATTGTAGACAGTATGATTCTGGTTTCATAATTGTGGAAACTGAAGATCTTCAAGGATTTAGCCCAAGACAACACAATTAGTAAATACCAGATTCAGGATTAGGATCCAGGTCAGCTTCGTCCAAAGCTTCCAGAATTCCGTGCTTTCCAGAATACCACGTATCTGTCTATCTTGGGGACTGGACGGATGACAAGAGTGTTTGGTTGTAAAACATACCCCTCGGAGGCAACTGTCCTTCAAGATTCGATCCCTGGCTCGTTGTAGAACCTCAGGCTGCCAGGTTGCCGAGATATTTTTCTTGAAATACCTGTCTTTTCTATCCTGTTCCTTTGTGGAACAGGTTTTTTTATTTATTTGTTTGCTTGAGTATTCTAGGCTTAGGATTTATCCAACTATTACTTAATTCTATGTATTTCTCTAGTCCTAGGTTGTTGAGGGTAACTTTGCAAAACCAGACACCAAGTTTTGGGGAGATTAAAAACCCAAGCCATCATTTATCCATGTGGTGACCTGACTCCTTTCCTTTGGCAGAAAGGGCAGAAATACCAACATGGAAACATCTTCCGGTGCGGCAATTTGTAGGAGAGAAAGGTATTCAGTTAAAGGGAGAAGGTTCTGACCCAGAACGAAGCCAGGACCATTTGCAACCCGGGTTCTGAACAGGCACGCACAGTGACGAGTTCCCCTCAGTCTTTCTGATGTCGATGGAAACTGAAGCTGTGCGCGGGCCCAATAAGCGTGCTCTGCGTGGAGATCAGAGGAGCAGACCTGGGACATTTTTCTCCCCTTTCCAGCACTGCAGTCCGTATCTCTTATGTATCATTCGGGCCACACTCTGAGCCAAGGTGAGTCGGGTGGACCCCATGGTCAAGGTAGGAAGCGCAACCTGCCAGGTTGAAAGTAAAAGGCTCATTTGGGAGATGTGTTTGCTTCCTTTCTTTGGACACATGAAAAAAAACACACATACCTTCTGGTAGGGCTTTATCTTCTCATTTCCCTCTCCCGGTGTTCCAGCTCATTTCTCTCCAGGTCTAGCTCTTTTCTGGTGCAACGTGGCATGGTCCTAATTCAGCCAGCCTAGCTCATTCCTGAGTAGTATAAGACATACTTCTAAACTCACCCTCTCTGGTCAGGCCCTTGGTTTCCTAAAGCTTCGTGTGTCTTTTTCCGACGTCAGTTTGGTTCTTTCCCCTGGTCACTGATGCACCTGAGCAGTGGTGCTGGGGGATGGGCGGTAAAGAGGGAAGACACAGGTTCTTGGTGGGACATTAAGGACCATTAAACTGTGTCTTGCAAAGAGCCTGCCATCTGCTCAGGGGCATCTGAGGTGGGCCGAGGCTGTGTCTTGGAGGAGGGGGCACAGCTCACAGCTGATCACCTGGCTCCTGGCCGGCACAGGCTGGCTGGCTAGCTGCTGGAGACCTCAGAGGCTGTGGACTCCCCAGGCTGCCTTATGAGACCTCTGGCAGCCAGAGACCTTTTCTCCTTGTCATCGTCCCCACGTTCTGAGAGGGTAAATGACAGCTCTGGACGCCTAAATAGTGGGATGAGTGTGTGAAAGGGAGCCCCTCTCTCTTTTGCCCTGGCTCTCCCCAAACCTTTATCAGCAAACCTTTTCCATGTCCAGATGCCTACACCCAGCGACACTTTATCACCGATTCCTCCTCGGCTTCTACTTTTACTAGAACATGATTTCATTCATTTGTGTCCTTCAGGGACAGAGATTAAGGAGATTATTGAGTTCATCTCTCCCAAACCCGGAACCTGTTTGTTTCTGTTTCCATTGTCCCCACTCTCTTTCTCAGGCTCTGATTTTGAGCCACCTCCATGCACCCTGCCCCACTTTTTAAAAAAATCTGAGAACCCATGCCAGGGCTTACCTCTGGCAAAGGATTTGTCCTCAGAGCAGGCAGCAAATCTGTTCCCTTGGCAGAAGGTGGAAGCCATACCTTATGACATTCCCCTGATCACCCAGCCAGGCCACAGGGCAGCCAGCATGTCCGCAGGGGGTGGGCATCACATATGTAAACAGAAATTGCTCCCCTGTAGGAAGCGGTTTCCACTGACATTGCTTGTCACCTCTGAGAAGGGCAAGCAGAATGATGCATTTGGTTCTGGAGGGAGGGTGGGAGGAGGTTTAGGTGGGGCTGCTTTCTTGTCTTTTAGAGGAAGGGAAACTGAGGCACAGAAGGGCCAGCGGGCCATGATCAGACTTCTGGAAGGTGTGAGTGGAGCTGCTGGAATGCGGGGCCTCAGAGCCTTCCCCATACACTGAGCCACTTTCACAAGGGGGCGTACCTGTGATTCATCAGGAAACCCTAACTCCCAGCTACAAGTTGGGGAACTCTGGCATCTCCTAATTAGGTAAACACATTACTGTCATGTTCAAACAAACAACAGGTTAGTGCCAGGCTCGGAGAGGCAGCAGGAGCTGGCAGAGAAAACTCTTCCATGGGGAGTTGGCATCCTGACCAGTCCAGCAGGTTGGCTTCTCCTCCAGAAGCCCTCCAGGGGTATTTCCAGACTCTTCCTTCCCCACCTGAAGAGGATGCCCGAATGATGGGAAGAAATGCTCACTGCTGATTCTTCTTCGGGCAATGGGATATTTTTACATCTGTGACTTTAGAGCTGATGGGGGGTAGGCCTGTGTCCTGTGCCTCAACGGCTGGGCCATATGGACAGGCATGGACTCCCACCCGAGCATTGGCTTTTCTTGGGAGGAGAAGCTCAGGGCAAAGCCATGCTCTTTCCTGGTTTACCCTTTCGTGCCAACACAGAGCCTTTCAGACCAGGCACTAGAGGCCAGTCGCTCAGAGAAGACAGCAATTACTCTGACAGATTGCTTGTAGCTTGCACAGGTCTGGCTGCAAGACTGTTTGCCTCCCCTTCATTTATCCATCATAGGAATGTGTTCGGTCCTGCGTGCCCCACCCTCCAGGCTCTGTACCAGACATCTGCCGCCTTCTCGTTGGTACCTCTGGTTCACTGAGGAAGACGTGAGGAAGGTAGCAAGGCTAGGGGTGGTGCTCCTTGATTGGTCTCCTGCTACCAGAGTTTGATGGACCAAGACCGAGGCAAATGTGAGTCTGCAGCCTAACCTCAGTGCTTACACACTCCATAATTACCTAAGCTACTTAATGTGCACTTCAGATTCTTTATTAATAACATGGGGGTTGCAGTGTTTACCTAGCAGGATGGTTGTGACTCTAAAATAGGAAATTGTAAACAAAAGGCATAAAATGTGTCTTGCGCATTTTAGGCATGCCATGCATTTTACGTGCCCTCTGTCTCCCCCATCCCTATCCCCACTCACGCCAACATTCTCTCTTAGGAAGGATGGACACCTTTGCCCAGGCAGCTTCATTTGCTAGCTTTCTGGGGACGTTGGGAGACTTGGAGCGTGGTTAGAAGAGGCAGTAACACAGACAGTGACAATAAAAAGACAAACAACAATGGCAAATAAGCATATGAAAAGATGCTCAACGTCATATATCTCTAGGGAATTGCAAATTGAAATGACAATGTGGTCTCACTATACACATTTTAGCGTGGCTAAAATCGGAAACACTGACAACATCAAATGCTGACTAAAAAGTAGGGCAAGAGGAACTCTCATTCACTGCTGGTGTAAATGCAAAATGTACAGCCACTTTGGAAGAGAGTTTGGAAGTTTCTTACAAAATTAAACATACTCTTACCGTATGATCCAGCAATCACACTCCTTGGTGTTTATCCAAAGAGATAAAATTTTACATTCAGATAAAAACCTGCACATGGATGTTTATAGCAACTTTATTCATAAGTGCGAAAACTTGGAAGAACCAAGATGACCTTCCATAAGATTGTGAATGGATCAGTAAACTGCGGTCCATCCATGCAATGGAATACTATTCAATGAGGAGAAGAAATAAGTTATTGAGCTATGGGAAGACACGGAGGAACCATAAATGCATATGGCTAAGTGAAAAAAGCCAGTCTGGAAAGGCTACACACTGCATGATTCCATCTCTAAGACTTTCTGGAAAAGGCAAAACTCTAGAGACAATAAAAAGATCAGCGGTTGCCAGGGGTTTGGGGAAAAGGAGGGAGGGGTGAATAGGTGAAGCACACAGGATTTTTAGAGCAGGGAAACTATCATGTACGATACTGTCATGGTAGATATATTTGTCAAATCCCATAGAGTGTACAACACAGAGTGAACCTTAACATGAACTGCTCACTTTACTTAATAATAATGTATCACTATTTGCTCATCAGTTGTAACAAATGTGTCAAAGTAATGTAAGGTGTTAAAAATAGGAGAGGGCTTCCCTGGTGGTGCAGTGGTTGAGAGTCCGCCTGCCGATGCAGGGGACACGGGTTCGTGCCCTAGTCCGGGAAGATCCCACATGCCGCAGAGCGGCTGGGCCCGTGAGCCGTGGCCCCTGAGCCTGCGCGTCCGGAGCCTGTGCTCCGCAACGGGAGAGGCCACAACAGTGAGAGGCCCGCGTACCGCAAAAAAAAAAAAAAAGGAGATACTGTGTTAAGGGAGGGGAAAAGGATATATGGGGATTCTCTGTAATTTCTGCTAAAATTTTCTGTAAATCTAAAAGTGCTTAACAAAAGAAGCCTATTAATTAAAAAAGAAAAAAGATCAACATATAAATAAGACTCGTCCAGACTCTCAGGCCCTGAAGTGGTGCAGGGCTCTAGCTGGCCCCCGGGCAGGGCTCCTCAGACTGCTGCGCCTGAGAACTGAGGGGACTGGAAAAAGTGTGAGGTCAGTAAAAGAATTTTGCAAGTAGATTTAGGCTTTGGGCAAGTTTGGGAAATGGCTAGGTGGTTCGGGTTTTGAGGATTAGTTGAAGATCTTTTCTCAGCAACAGGCTCCTTCTGCTTCTTCTCTTTCCAGAGTCACACAAGTCCTAACTCTGCCCTGGTGTTCGTGTTCATAAGCACAAATAAGCAAAACAATAAAAAAGAATGAGCACCAGAACAAGTATTTACCACATGGGCTCTGCTGGAGCCCAGATATGAAGTAACACGTGGAAAAAAGGCATTCACAGCCTCCGTGGTCAACCTCATCTCCCCCCCCAAATTATTATTACTTAAAACTATTTCTTTTTTTAAATGTCTCAAAATAGTGCTATTTGCCATCTATATCATAAGATCACAGAACCTGAAGAGTGGACGAGATGTGAAATGTCACTTTGGCTATAACATTTCCTCAGACGTTTGAGTGTCCTGCTTATGCTACGCTTTCCAGATGGTCGCCTTCGCCTGAATTCTGGTGAACAAGAGGTTCTTTCTTTTCCAGGGAAGCCTAGCCTATTTTTGGACACCTCTCAAATACAAACCTTACTTCTCTGTAAAATATTACCATTTTTAGGATAAAGCCTTGGGTAGTTGGAAACCATCTCTTTTCCCAGAGTTAACATGGCTCAACATGGAAACTTACACCTTCAGAGTTCTTCGCTATCATTGATTTTTTCCTCCTTTTGTGTCCACTTGGGGTCCACCTCTCTCACCCATTTTCCAGAGAGGAAAACTAAGAGTCAGTGTTACCTTAGTAATTATCAGCAGCTGGCAGCATTGAAGTAATCAGAGGGGTAGAAGGACCCGTGCAGACGGGGACTCTGTAACACTGAGCCTCATGGGACACTAAGATTTCCGGGTGCCCAGGTCGAAGTTGGTTCTCTAACACTGCCCTTCAGCTAAAAAAAGCACCTTAACAGAAACCTCAGGAAACAGAAGCCAAAAGGAATGCCACTGGACTAGGTGCATTAGGTAATAGGCGACCGCAGAGAATTCTTTCTGATTGGGCTTCTTTGAGAGCGTCGTTCTTTTTAGGGGTTTGATTCAGGAGTACGTTGACAGAAGTCTAAAGCAGCCATCACTCAACCCGGAGCTAAATCAAATAAAAATAGAGAGGAATAAATAAATAAAAGTGAGATTTAGCCAAAAATGGGGGAAAAAAGAAAGGGAGCTCACATTATCAACCAATAATCCATTAGCGCCCAAGGTTGCTGAATAATATAGTACTTTCTCAGGGCCATAATTTATACTGCAGACTAGAGAATAGACACGGTTATTAGAGTGAGGGCTACTGGATGACACATGATGCATGACCGAGCGGCATTGATCTTCACACAACAGGAAGGTGTCTAGACCGGGAGATGTATGGCTATGCGATTCAGAGCAGGGCATATTTCATGGGAGGCTTAATGGACTAGTGGAGCCATTGATGGATGGGTTTGCCCAGTTTCAGTAGCAGTGCAGTTATAGCAGTGCTAATGTCTGACCTCTTCTGGGCCTCCTGTCCTTCATTCAGTCAGGGTGACCTCATTTAAAGGGACAGAAAATGAGATAGGGAGGCGGGAGAGGGAGGGGGGAGGGATCGGGGCGAAGGGGACTAGCCAGCACTAGGTGGCCAGGGTGGCCCTGTGGGAGGGATTTAAATAGAGGAGATGAAAGGGAAGAGGCAGGGCAAGCATTACGTGGAAGCCAACCCAAACCTCCAGGTCCCACATAATGAGTTGGTCCAATAAATGAATGAAAAAGCTCTTCAGTGCCTCTCTGCTTCTCTTCCCTCCGCAGTTCAGGAGTCCGATGTGGTTGCCCTGGAAAGCCCGAGGCTCCCTCCGCTGCAAGAATAGGTCTCCATCCCCAGAGGAGAGAATCAAGGAATGAAGTGAAAGTCTGAAAGTGAGAGACAGGGCTGGTGGGGTGAGGATATTCTGAGCAGAGCAAGTTTGAGTCATCTACATCAATTATGCAATAGCGAGAGAGCCTTCGTGCACTCCCCCAGCCCTGTTAGATGATGCTTAATGCATCCTAATGACACTCCTGATCATTCCTCGGGAAAACTAATGATTCACGCAACGGCCAATCCAAGCCTAAGGAGCTTTGTCGCCGGTGGGTTTCCCCCCTCTCTCTCTCTTTCTCTTTTTTTGTAAATTCCTTTCTCCATATAATTATCGCAGAGATGGGCAGGATTGCAAGCTAGTGTCTTAGCTGCTATTTAACCAAGAAAGAAACATTTATCATTCTTTGGTCTTTTTTTCCCGTGTTCTCCATCATTTCCAAGTTACACCTTATTGGGGATTGACTGGTTTAGATGTGGTAGTGAGGGCCCAGACAGCCCCATAACACTGTCCACTGTGGGACGAAGGGAAATGGTTGAGCCACTCACATTTCTTTCATACTTTCCCACTGCCACACCCTCCCCAGCCACAATGAACACACAGCTCTCTCCTAAAAAGTCGTGTTTTTACTCTCAATCCACAGCAAGACATTAGCCAAGGTAATCTGACTGCTTCTTCTTCTTCTTCTTCTTCTTTTTTTTCACAACAGACATTTATTTCTCACCTTTCTGGAGGCTGGGAAGTCCCAGATCAAGGTGCCAGGAGATTTGGTTCCTGGTGAGGGCTCTTTTCCTGAGTTGTCGAAAGACACCTTCTCTCTGTGTCCTCGTATGGCTGGGAGAGAGGGAGCTGTGGTCTCTTCCTTTCCTTTCCTTTTTTTTTTGAAGTATAGTTGATTTACAATATCGTGTAAATTTCACTGTGTATAGCACAGCGATTCAGTTATATATATATATATTCAGTGTTATATATATGTTCTTTTTCAGTTTTATATATATATATATATATATATATATATATATATACATGTATTCTTTTTCAGATTCCTTTCTCTTATAGTTTCTGAGTTACTATTCTTTCTTTAGCATTCTTTATTTCTTATTTTATATTGGAGTATAGTTGATATATAATGTGTTAATTTCAGGTGTACAGCAAAGTGATTCAGCTATATATATACATATATCCACTCTTTTTCAGATTCTTTTCCAATATAGGTTATTACAGACTATTGAGTAGAGTTGCCTATGCTACATAGTACGTTCTTGTTGGTTATCTATTTATATATACTAGTGCATATTGACTTACTACTCTATTGAGTACTAGAATATGAAAGGGATCCTGTGGGTAGGATGGGTATTTGGTGAGTTCCAATACCACAGATAGTGAACATGAGAAAGTAGTTCTAGGGCTTGGGGCATTTCCAGTGTCAGGGACTTTGAAAGTTTCTTTATAACTTTGGCCTTTGTTTATTCCTCCAAAAATTATGTAGAAAATTATATCAATCTCTAAGACTGTTCTTAGTAATCATTAATTAACAAGGCATACGTTAGCTGGCAGAGGTGAGTGCCAGGGCATGGGAAGAGGAGGTACTCGTCCAGGAACTCAAACAATATTTATAGAGAGCCTGCAGTGGGCTGGGCTCTTTCTTTGTCCTGGAGATAGATCAGAAAACAAAAGAAGTGGATCTCACAGTGCATTAAGAAGACAAACATTAAACAGATTATCACGTAAGACATAAATAAGTCACAGAAAATAACTCATGCTCTTACGAAAAGAGCAAAAAGGAACCAGCATTTTTGAGCACCTACCTGATAGCAGGCACTGTGCCCAGGGAGTGCTAGATATCATTTTACTTAAATGAGAATATCCTGAGGTGAGGGTGACTGTGCCCTTTTGACAAATGAGAAAACTGAGGCTCAAGGAAAAGAAACACGTTTCCTAGGGTCACATGGCAAAACCAGAATGTCATCCAGTTCTATTTGACCCCCAAACTGCTCACGACATTAGAAATCTACTTTGCTTCCTACATACAATTA
Organism: Stenella coeruleoalba; assembly: GCF_951394435.1. Lineage (NCBI taxonomy): Eukaryota > Metazoa > Chordata > Mammalia > Artiodactyla > Delphinidae > Stenella > Stenella coeruleoalba. Next base: position 7,782,972 of record NC_137167.1, read on the forward strand.
AGTTCCTAGTGGATTAAGTATGAAAAATGGAATCTCTTAGATGAAAATATGTTTTTAGTGCAAAGGCACGCATTGAAAGCAAACCATGAGTACGTTCGCTTACATCAAAAGTCGATTTTGGGTGACATTGTTTCTGCCCAACATGGAGTAACAAGGTTTAATCTTTCACCCGAAACAACTAAGAAACCAGACAAAATACATGCAGAAACAGGTCTCAAGACACTGAGCATCAGGCGAGGAAAGACAGGGATCCCCGCGAGATGGGAAATGAATGAAGTGAGGACTATCATGTCCCAGGTTGCTGCCTGGGAGCAAGCAGGGGGGACCCAGGCAGAGACGGTAGTCTCCCCGATTGAAAACACAGAGCTCGGGGTCCTGAGATACCAAGCCTGCACAGAGAGCTCAGAACTGCAGAGACCTTTGCAGAGACCTCCTTAAATCAGCGCAGTGTCATGAAAGAACCCAAAAAAGACCAGAGCCAGAAACAGAACCACCTGAAAATATTAGGAGGGAGCCAGGGAACTCCCTGATTTAATGTATTTTTTAAATGGCTATTTTTTTAAGAACATTAAAATAATCAAAAAACATCAGTTATAATTGTTACTTATACAAAGTGTTCAACCTGAAAGCTCAGTTCTGCAAAGCGCCTGGTCATCAGCACAGACCGACAAACAGTGAGACCGGAAGTACTCTAGCAGCCCTCACCCTGGCCACATTCCGTGGAGTATTGATTTTGTGAGGGGCACTGACCTAAGCACAGAACAGGTCACCCGATCTCTGGGCACAGGAGCTCACCCCTAATTAGAACAGAAGACAATTATGGCACAAGGAGGTAAATACTAAATACAGCAGCAAGGGGTGGGTTGGAATTCAAAGGGAGTTATAGAAGCCTGAGCTCACAGCCCTAGGGTGGGAAATGATATCTAAGCTGAGTCCTAAAGGATAAGCAGAATCTAAGTGAAAGCAGAGGGTGCGGAATAAGTTCTGGGCTTTACGCATAGCGGGTGCAAACCCCCTGCAACAAGGAAGAGAGAAAAGTGGAACAGCAACCGTTTCTCAATGACTGATGGATTGAGTCACATGTGAGGAGTGGCAAGAAAGGAGAAGAGGCAAGTAGGCTCGATCCCCTGAAGGGCTCTACTAGCCATTTTTAGGGGTCTGTGCTCTAACCCAAGGACAAAAAAGGAAGGGATAGCGAGTGGGGAGTTGAAACGGAGTATTTTAAAAGTGTTAGACAAAAAGTGTTCCTATGAGATTTGCATTTTAGAAAGACTTCTCTGGGGACTTCTGGGTAAAATGAAGTTGTGATTATGAAGGTTTAATTTCTGCCTTAGAGAATCCTACGAAAATGACCTATAAGATTAAAAGTAAGATAGGAAAAACATATAGCAGTGCCAGGGACCAGGAAGGGTGTTGCCTATAATCCAGCATGGAAGTTCAACAAAGTTTAAGTAAATAATGACATCGGATCTAATGAAACATACATCAGACCTCTTACTATATACAGAATCATGTACTCTCTAAATAGCAATACATCTTCTTTTGAAACAGTCATGCTATGTTTATGAAAATTAATCTACTCTTGGCTACAAAGAAATCTTCAATAAATTTCAAAGACTAGAAATTTCACAGGCCCCAATGTTTGATCAAGAGGCAAAAATAAGAAATTCTAATAAAAGTGCATACATAAACAATCAATCGCTTGGACATTAGAAAGAAAAAAAACAACTTTTGCATAGAACGAAATAAAAAGAAAATAGAATCTGTAATTACAGACTATTTAGAAAGTAACCGATAAGTATAGATGCGTTTGAAAAATGAATAAAATAATTATCTTCCCCAAATATTTTATGGGAAAATATTCAAGAAGCAAATACTTCTTATCCTATTTAAGCCATTTCAGAGCATAGGAAAAGGTGGAAACCTTCCCAGTTAACTTCCCAGCTGTCACAATATTAAACCCAAAACATGACAATACTTTAAATATAAAAACTATAGGTCAATCCCATTTTTGAGTATAAGTGCAAAAATCCTTGAAATATTAGCAAATTGTATCCAATCGAATTCTGAAGGATGACTATGGGTGGCCAGAAAAGGATTATTCCAGAGATGCAAAGATGCTTTAGCATTAATCTATTTTAAATAATATTCACCACACCAATAGCCAAGCAAAATCATGACAGTATCTTGATAGATGCCCCAAAAGATTTTATAAAATTTAATTTCCATTCATAATTAATTATAAACACAATTCTTATGAAACTTGAAGTATAAAAATACTTTAACATGATGAAGGACAGGTATACGAAATAAAAAGCCATAAATATGTTTAAATAATAGAACACTAGACAGTCCAATTTAAGTCTATGAAACATACTAGTTACCAGCACCATCACTTAGAATTCTGAGAGTCCCAGAAATAAGACAGGAAAATATGAAGCTTAAATACTGCAAAGGAGAAGAAAAATTTTGATGTGATTTACAGATTATACTCTTGATAACCTGGAAAATCTATAAGATGGATTTGGAAAACTATTAGCATTAAAGAGTATTTAATAAGATGGCTAGTTACAAAATAAATACACAAGCCTTCATAGGTTTACTCTACACTGTAAACAGACTATTGGATAATATATGAATAAAATTCCCACTCATACAGCATCAAAAGATCATTCAATTTCTGGAAAATAAGCAACACTAAAAGTTGCACTAACTACATGAAGAAAATTTCATGCTTGTACTGAAACACGTAAAAGGTGGCTTTAATTAATAAGCATGCATGTGTTTCTCAGTTGATAGAACAGTAATTTATAACTTTAATGTAATTACAATCAAAATTTGAATAGAAATTGGAAAACATTAACGAATGATACTAAAGTTTGTACAGACAATACAGAAACCAAAGAAATTTCGAAAGAGAAGACATGAGGGGTTGCTTATTCTTGCACATGAAAAACTGTGGTATAAAAGCTAAAATAGTAAAAACTGAGAGAGACAGGCAGACAGACATAGATCAGTGAAACTAAATTGAAAGTCCAAAACTGACTGAAGTGTTTTTCTGGGATTTTGTATATGTGGAAAATGTGGCATTTCAAATCAATGGAGAATTTATTAACCAAATATATTGGTTAATAGATTGTATTCAGATAACTAATTAAATAATTGGAAATATATACATACAGTCCAACTTACACCTTAGTCCAAAATTGATTCCAGATGTATTAAACCATTTAATGCCAAAATTTAAAAACATATAAGTAAGAGTAGAAAAATACAGTTGACTTCCTACCTGCTGTGAGGGAGAAGGCCTTTTTAAGCATTAAAGCAAGGGGAAAACTATAAGGGAAAAAGTTGACAGATATCATTACATTAAATTTAGTTCCTAAACCATAATATGTAAAAATAAAAACAAGATTATAATTTTTGGAAAGTAACTGGGACATATATAATATCTATAGCAACTTTCATACAAAAAGAAATTAATAAAAATTATCAAAAGCAAAATGTGTGAGTGCCATGAGTCAATCATTAGGGAAAACATAGTCAAATAACTCAGAAACATATAAAATTATGTTTAAATGACCTCATCAAAGAAATGTAAATTAACATAATGATACTTTATTTTGCCTATGAAATTGGCACAATTAAAAAACAGTTAACATGGAAAAGTTCTGTGGTATATTATTTAGTGGTAAAGAGTGGTATCAAAACAATATGTATAGGATACGATCTCGGTTGTATTTTAAAAGTATGCAGCATACAATATACGCACATATACAAAATGGACCATTTTAGTTTTTATCTTGGTTTTCTTCTGTGGTTTTAACATTTAATAGATATATGCATGACTTTTGTAATCAGAAAACATTCCAAAATGTAGAGAATGAGTTTTAAAAGTATAAGCCAAAAGCAGAAAGTAGACAAGGCCCGCTGTAGTCATGTAAAGTAGAAAGTCAAAACAGAGGCAAACACGTTGGAGACTGAAAGGAAACAGTCTATTTCAGAATCACTAAGGTCACTAGTGGTAGATGGCAGGGGAAAGGGAAGAAAGAGAAACAGAGCCAAACAGGGCTCCCAGCCTTTCTTTGGGCCACTGGGTGGAATGGTGGTGGTGGTCTCGCTCACTGAGATAGGATCAGTGGACCAGACGTGGATGGTCGATGGAACGCAGGTGCTGATATATTGAGTTTGAAGTACCTGTTGGCTCTCTACCAGGAAAGGTTGCAATTCAGAAGGAAAGTCTGAATGAGATATATGTCTGTCTCCAACTATCTATCTATCTATCTACCTATCATCTATCAATCTCTCATCTATCTATCATCTATCAATCTATCCACCTACCTATCTATCATCTATCTATCTATCTGGAAGACGTTAACATATAGATGACTACTGGAGCTGGGATGGGATCACATGGGAGATTTTGCAGAGAAGAGGGCTGAGCCCAGAACTTTGAAGAGCACCTACATTTAAGGGACATCACTGAAGATATGGGCTGAGGAAGAAGAAATTATGAACAAGTCTGAGAGTTAAGAAAAAAGCCGAGAGAATGGACTCATGGAGTCCGAAGGTGGAGAAGCAATCCAAGATCTAACAGGCGTGAGGGCCGTAAAAACACTGAAAGATGCACCCTTGACTGCTGAAGATGCGGGCCAGGTTAGGGTGGTGCATTTCAGGCAAGAGAGAGGAATCAATAGCACCCAGTGTTGCCAGAGGGTCGGGAAAGTGAAGGCGTAAGAAGTACAGACTAAGGAGGCCGTGGGATTTGGGCAAGAGCTGGTTAGATGGAGCAGTAGTGTGGGGCCTGACCAGGTCACTGAGGAGAGAGACGGAGGAGAGGAAGTGGAGACGGGGAGTGAGAGAGCTTTCTTGGACCATCTTGGCTGTGAATGGGGTAGAGGCAGAGGGTGGAAGCTAGGGGGGCCATGGAGGCATTTTTACTTCTAAGCTGCCTTCAACTTGACCTTGTTTTCATGCTGATGAAGAGGACGGGTCTGTGGGGCGGGGAGTTGGGGTGACAGCAGGGAGCACAGAGGAGATAACTGGCTAGATGCGCTCTCCTAGGGAAAGAGCAGAAGTGGAGCTCTGTGCCCAGGTGGGTCATGCTTCATCTCGGCCGTGATGGAAGGATGATGGGTGCGTGTGTATGTGTGTGTGTACATATGTGTGTATGTGTGTGTGTAGGGGGTGGCTGGCTAGTGGACCTAGCTGGGGAAGGAACGGGTCAGGGAGAGGAGTTGCTTCCAAGAGCACATTCTCCATACGTGATTGGCGCCCTTTAAAAGGTCAAAGTGATCTTGCAATTGAGAGAAGCATCGTGAAAGCCAGGGTCAGCTACTGACACGGCTGTTGGACCATGAGACTCTTACAGAAGACAGAGAATGGCGACGTTGTTTTGTGTCCTCACCGTCCTACCCACCACGGTGCCCATCCCGAGTAGGTTTCTGCATCTCCCCACAACCTGGCCACCTGTCTTTAGCAACCAAGCTTGGCCCCTTTTAGGGTTTCTCCCCTTCGACTCCATGTTAGATCTTGGATATCTTTTGGCTTCTATATTCATCGTGAAGTAGGAGCTGAATTAGTTTACTGAGGGAGATGGAAGAGGGAGTGCGATGTGGAACTTAAGATTTAAAATACCAGTTTTACTCTGTGGGGGAAGAGCATTTCAGGTAGACAGAGCAGCAGTGGGGAAGGCCCTGAGAGGGACATTCTCTGGCTCACTGGAGGAAGAGCAAGGAGATCAGGGTGGACAGGGAGTGATGAGAGAAGTGCAAGGTGAGGTCACAGAGGGAGCTAGGGGTCAGATCCTGCAGAAGGGCATTACGATGGTCCAGGGGAGGGATACCTAGGCTGTTAAAGCGGGGTGGGGTGGTGAGAGAAGTGAGATGCAGACTATATCTTGTCCCAAAGCGTTTGCAGATGGATCACACTTGAGGCCAGGATGGTGTTGAGGATTTTACCCCGAGTAGCTGATTGAACGGTGTTGCCATCACTGAGAAAGGAAGATGTTAATGAAGATGAATACCCGGCAAGGCTGATTAAGTAAAATAGAGAAGATGCAGACACGTATGATATTAAGCAAATGAGAGATGTCACAGGAGAAATAGATTTTGAAAATGGTGGAAGAAAACTTCTAACAACGATAAATCCACGTGAGTATACTAAGGTAAAATGGGGAATGCTTGCAAAAAAAATAATCACAATTGGCAAAAAGTCAATTAAAATATGACGAAAGCAATAGCTATTTTAAAAATGGAAATAATTTTCATGATTGCTTCACCCTCTAAGTATATGTGTATGTGTATACATATATATGTATATATGTATGTGTATATATATATATACACTAGATATATAAGTAAATATATTCCTAAGTCAAGATTATTATATATGTGAATTATACGACTTTTGTTAGTTATTTTAATGTACACATACATACGTATGTCTGTGTGTGTGTATATACAAGGAAATATATTTCTAAGGTTAGATTATTATATATATATGAATTTTACTACTTTTATTTATTTACTTTTTAAAATTATAGTTGATTTACTTTATTAGTTTCAGGTGTACAACCTAGTGTACAATCTACAACCTAGATTATACCCCATTACAGTTATTATAAAGTGTTGGCTATATCCCAACAATACAACCTTACATCTTATTTATTTTATACATAGTAGTTTATACCTCTTAATCCCCTATCCCTACCTTGCCCTTCCCCCATCCCTCTTCCCGCTTTCAAGAGACAAATAATTGTATTTAATTTTTCAAATAGAAAATGAGAGAAAACGGCCCAATTTATTTTTAAGGGAGGGGGGGCGTGTATTTGACATTCTCTTCTCTCCTCGCCACCTTACGTACCAAATCATTTCACCAGTAAAACGCCTACGTGCCTTCTCACAGGCTGGCCACATATACGGTGGTGTTACAGATTTCAGGGTGATGGACTTCCTCCAGTGATGAGCTGGATTTTGTGAGAATTAAAGAAAGAAGGAAGACGGGTGGGGGACTCAGGGCAGGTATTGGGAGGTGTGTGGACAGAGGGTGGGATGGGCATCCCCTAAGCACATTCTTGGCGCTAAGGACAACAAAACAGGTTTGTTCTATATCCAGGAAGTCTGTATATGGCATCTTTTCACTGCGGCCTTCTTGTTGAAGATTCCTGGTGAAAAGACCTCTCACAGTTCTTTCTTCTTTCACCTTTCTTCCCTTTCTTTGGCCAGAAATCTTGTTCCTGTTTTGTGGAAGGACATGGCCTGGAGCCTGTCCATCTGGTGACCGCAGGGCCTTCCCTAGCCTTTCTGCCTGGATTAACTGCTTCCCCTACATCCGCCCCATGACCATTGTTGAGTGCCTTCACCTTGGGGCTCTCCTGTCACCTCTGGGCTCCATCCCTGAGACACCAGCTCCTCTGATTCTGAAAAAAACAGCGGACATGGGCTTTGGACCCCTTCCTACCATCTGGGTTTATTAAATAGAGCTGAGTGGCAAACGATTCATTTGGAAGGTCTGGGGAGTGACCTGAGGGGCAAAGAAAAGTCTCCCTGCACTTTTAAAAGGTGGCTGGCCATCTGGCCTGGCAAAGACGCTCATTTTACATTTCATGGTACATGACTGAAATCATTTACCATTAAGTTCTATTTGAATAAAATAGTAGTAGACATTTAGGTAATATTACAGGGCAATAAACGTTTAAGAGTCTTAGGAGTATGAGCTTTCCAAACGCAGTTCAGACCCAGACGCTAAAAGTGCTTCGTACGTATATATTATACATACATATAACCTTTTCAGACTTTTGGCTTTTGCTCACATAATGAAAGAATTTTTCCCCTTTCCCTTTTCTTTCACATTTTGAATTGTTTAAGACTTTCCTGGCTACAGTCCCCTCCCCTATCTTTCCCCTTTTTTTTTTTTTTTTTAAATACACTGGGTAGAAGAAGCATGAGGGAAATGTACTTAAAATTCAAAATGCTTCCCCTTTATCATTACCATGAATCAACACAATAAATGAGCCCCTTCAGAGCACGGTAATAAGAATTTGATAAATCATCAGCCAAAAATTAACTAGATGTCAAAACAATCTTTGGGAAGTGTGATGGATTAGGGGTGATAGCAGCAATTAATCTCCCAGCATGAGTTCACCAGAGAGACACAATGTAGGGAGATGGATGGGGGCAGTGGTTCAGGATCTACAAGGTCAGGACTCTACTGAAAGGAGTGGGCGGAGGCTGCAGAGAGAGAGAGAGAAGAGAGTCATCTCTGAGTCTGCAATACCCCGGCCTCCAGCCGCTGAGCTGGAGGTCAGTTCTCTGCCTTTGAAAAGCTTTCTGTCTCCAGCTGCTCTCTCCCTAATGAGGAGAGCACTTCTCCTCTCGTGCTAATAACTGCCACAAGTCAGCTCATGGGGCTCAACACACGGCCTCCGAGAGCGGGAGGCTTGGAGGGCTTAATCTACCGAGAGGGGTAGCTCCTTGTAAACAGTGATGGGAAGTGGAGGGGTCTGGGAGCGGTGACAGGAGCGCCTTACCTCTGGGGTGCAGAGTTCGGCTGTGGCTGTCCCAGGGCCCAGCCCAGGGAAGAGTGATACCTCCACAGAAAGAGGAGAGGCCCCTCCGCAGGCGCCAATCTCATAAATCTCCCTGTTTTGGAAGAGCTGCCTCTTTTATTTGCCTTTTTTTTTTCCAGTAGAGTTCACCATATCTGAGGAAATGGCAGTTTGAGAAGAGGATGCAAAAGAGGCCCCTGTTTTTAACTTCCTGGCGAAGGCTGGTGAGGCCGGAATCCTCAAGTAGAGACACATCTCCACGTGGTGTGGTCACAGGCTCCTGAGTCTAAACTGGCAGATGTAGGGCTGTGCTGATAAGGATGGTGGTGGTGAGTGGCAGTGAGCTGGGCAGGAAGGAGGAGAAAGAGAGACACACAGTTCCATTTAGCCAGTGGGAGGATCACATCTTCCACTGTCCTGGGAAACACTGCACACTCTTGGGGGTGGTGGAGAAGAGAGCTCCTAGCCATATTCGGGATGTACTGGGCCAGGCCATGGGAGCTGGGATTCTCGAGTTGCTCCTTTACTCCCCAAGGGAAATAGAATTCTTTACTATCAAAGATTCCTAGGAGGTTTACGTGGCCAGGGCTTTGATGCTGCTCCTGCTAAATTTGTAAGTGCTTCCTGGCTAGCTTTATAATAATCATAAAAACATTATAATGCCTGGCAACTTTCTAATGTTTTTTGGTTTACAAAGCTCTGTGACAACCCTGGGTCTTTCCCAAGGGACTCTCGATATTTTTCATGACACACCTTACTAGTATACCCCAGAATCCTAGCATTTAGCCACTATATCATCTATTGGATACTCTTCAGTCTTCACACAAGGAAAGTGAGGTGAGAAAGGTTAAAAGATATGTCATGTATCACTAAACTGATGAGAAGGAAAAGAATACTTGATCTTCTCGGCTTTGCCTTCCAGGGCATTTCTCATCTTTAAAATCTCTAGCTCTGATATTGGAGAGGATTTGGCGGTGGGGTGACGCTCTGTAGTTTCCAACTCAACCCAACCCGAATGCACAGAAAATAGGCAGAGCTGAACATCTTTTAAAGCAAAGACTTAGCGCTCTCTAGCTGCCAGGAATGAAGGATGGTAACCTGGTCTCGTCTTCAAGAGAAGGAAGAAAACTTGCAATAAAACCACGTCAGCAGAATGGAAGGTTTCCTACTGCCTCACTGTTGACCTTGAGCCAGTGACTCTGTCTCTCTGTGTGGCGATTTCCTCATCTGTAAAGGGGAACGCTAATCCTTCTGCCTTGTACGTGGTGAGAGTCAAATGAGTTTTGGGAACAATCGTTCTCCATAACTGTTGGTTAATGTTCTCCCGGAGTTGACGGCATTGCCCTCTCTCCATCACGCCCATGAACTCTCTACTGGTTCCACAGGTCTTAAAGCAAGATCTGACTCTTGTTCTATGACTTCAAGCTCCACAATACCAAGGAAGAGGCTAAGGGTGCTGGTCCAGGCCACCCAGGCCATCCGGCCTCTGGCACTCTGGCCAATGTCAGAATAAAAGGCTTGGGAATGTCAGGGCCCCACCCTGTTTTCTCCCGTTCATAGGCTACTTCACCAAGGATTTAATGTCCAGCATTCAACCAATATCCTGCTCTTGGATGGTACTTTACCTTTTCTCAAGTACCTTCTCATAAATTATCTTTCTTTTTCATGAGAGCTTGGATTAACCTAGGCCAGTCCATCTTCCTTTTTCCTCTTCTGTAAGCAGCCTCGTTGGGGAAGTTCCCAGATTCTTTGATAAGCTGCAAACACCTGCTCAGGCTATTTAATTTTTCTGCAACCATATTGTTTTGAAAGATCAATAGGACTGTGAGTTTAGAGCTGGCCTTTCACAGAGGTCCTGCTGCTCCCTCTCCAGATTCCGGGCAGGGGGCAAGGGAAATAGGTTGTTCTCTCCTCGATGAGAAAGGGATGTGAACATCAATGGGTTCTGGAAAGCTGAAGTGGCTCTTTAGGGCTGACGGGCCCAGACAGTTCATAACTGGCCTTGTTTCACTTTGCTCAATACAGAGTCAAGGATTTCCACAGAGATTTCGTGCCTTTACTGTAAATACACTTATAAAGACTGACAGACATACACACGCAGGCACAAACCTCCACCCACAGTCATACGTTCTGTACCTATATGTGGTCGAGTACACTCACCGATGTAAATACAAACTGATATCACACAGGCACATGGTAGCACCCATGGAGCCACACACAGAGACACCCATATATCCTCACACAGCTGCATATGCAGACATAAATGTACACTGAGACACACACACACCGACAAGGCAACAACTCAGAAAAGAAACACAACAAGGACTTCTGCAGCATTACTCCTGCCTTGGTCTTGAGAATGAGAGGGAAGCTTCTGAGGTCAGGGGCTGTGTACCATCCCTTATCCTTCACTGTGATTCCTAATGCTAGTTCTACACTCTGGATGATAACTAACTACGCTTCACTGACCAGATCAGGGACCGATCCTCAGTAAGCAGGTGTGCAGCCTGGAGGTCAGCCTCCGCATTACTGGGAGACATAGTGTTACGGGTTGAATCATGTCTCCCCCCAAAAAGGCAAGCTGAAGTCCTAACCCCCAGTACCTCAAAATGTGACCTTATGTTGCAGCCACTACGGAAAACAATATGGAGGTTGCTTTAAAAATTAAAAAAGAGTTGCCATGTGATCCAGCAATCCCACTCCTGGGCATATATCTGGAGAAAAGTCTAATTTGAAAAGATACCTGCACCCCCATGTTCATAGCAGCACTATTTACAATAGTCAAGACATGGAAACAACCTAAATGTCCACCGACAGATGACTGGATAAAGAAGATGCGGAACATATATACAATGGAATACTACTCAGCCATAAAAAAGAATGAAATAATGCCATTTGCAGCAACATGGATGGACCTAGAGATGACCATGCTAAGTGAAGTAAGTCAGACAGAGAAAGACAAAATACCATATGATATCTCTTATATGTGGAACCTAAAATATGACTTAAATGAACTTATTTATGAAACAGAAATAGACTCACAGACATAGAGAACAAACTTATGGTTACCAAAGGGGAGAGGGGGTGGGGGAGGGATAAATTAGGAGTTTGAGATTAGCAGATACAAACTACTATATATAAAATAGGTAAACAACAAGGTCCTATCATATAGCACAGGGAACTATATTCAATATCCTGTAGTAAACCATAATGGAAAAGAATATGAAAAAGAATATATAAATATACACGTATATATGCGTATATATATATATGTGTGTGTGTGTGTGTGTATATATATATATATATATATATATATATATATATATATATAACCTTATGTGGAAAGAGGGCCATTGCAGATGTAATTAGTTACATTAAGAAGAGATCACAGGAGTGGGGTGGGCCCTACATCCAGTAGGACCAGTGTCCTTATAAGAAGAGGAGAGAAATACACAGAACGAGAGTGCCATGTGATGACAGAGGCAGAGCCTGGAATGATACAGCTGCCAGTCAAGGAGCACCCAAGATGACGAGCAAACCACCAGAAGCTAGCGAGAGGAAAAGAAGCATGGTTTGGAAGGACCACGGGCCTGCTGACACCTTGCTTTTGGACTTCTAGCCTCCGGACTCGTGAGACAATACTTTCCATTGTTGTAAGCCCTGCAGTGTGTGCCGCTTTGTTAAGTCCCTGGGGAACTAGTCCACACACAGAATTTGAAACGAAAAAGATGTATTCAATATTTTATGTAACTTTTATATTTCGAACATCAAAACAAAACCGTCTGTTTTAAAAGAACAAGCATCAAAAATAAAGCACCACACGTTCTTCTAGCTGGCGTGTGTAAGTAGGAGACGATAAGCCTTCTGGTCAAATCCTCCTATGCGTCCCCATTTTCCTGGCTCAGAAACTAAGTCCTCATGGTGTCCTCTGAGGTCTGCTCGACCTCCCCCTGGTGCCTCTCTGACCTCGCGCCCCATCCCCCTCTACTTATCTCCTCCAACTGCCTCTGCAGGAGTCCTCTGCCCGCCTGGAATGTTCTGTCCCGCAAAGCCTCCTAGCTCACTCCCTTAAATCTATGCTCAGATGTCACCCTCTCAGTGGGGCCCGCAACCCCTAAAAACCACCCTCCTCTCAATTCTCCTTACTTTGTTCTATTTTTTCCCCCTGGCTTATCACCTCCTGGCATATGATACAATTAACTCACTTTCTATGTATATTGTCTATCTCCCCTGCAACACATTAGCTCCAAAAGAGCAGGGATTTTTTGTTTGTTTGTTTTGTTCCCTGCCCAGTGCCTAGAATCCTGTCTGGCATTTACCAAGTGCTCAATATATCTTTCTGAATGAGTGGAAACTTACTCTTCTGTGTCTCTGGTGTGCATGGCTGTCCCTCTCTGGGAAGTGTCAGAATCCCTGGGGATTTAATACATATAGATTTATCTGGGGGAATCTTAGGTTTGAAAACGAAGAAGTACAAAGCTGGGCCCACTTTGTACTTGGCTGTGGAGGCCAGTGGATGGAGCCCTGAGCTGGGGCCTCGGGTGGATCATCTGTAAAAGACAGATGAGCTCACCTACAGCCTGCTACCCACTTTATGGTGGGTGTAGAGAGGATGGAGGAGATGATGCCTTTAAAAGTGCTCGAAGGTCCTTAAACAAAATGCCTGCTATGCAAATGGAGTGTTATTACATAAACTAAAACCCGAAGTGTATCAGGAAGTAGCTGAACTGAATCACAGCCCATCTCTGAGCAATTTTTTTCCCCTGAGAAATTTAATAGAACTGCCTACAAAACTATGATGCAATTTTCTTTCACATTTTCTCTCTTATCAAGTGTTCCTACCTTCTAAATTTCAGCGCAGGTGTTGTCTTCTTTTTTTTCCTGGATGGTAAAACAGACCCACGAGAGAATTTCTGGATTGGACTGGATGGGGGTAGGTTGTGCAAATCACTGGGCCGTGAAAATGCTTTTAGAATTTCTCTTCTTTTACAGTGGTTCTTACTACGGGGAATACAATGTATGACTCAGAACAAATGGCTGCATATTTAATTATGTCAAACTCTAAAGCATTTTCTGTTTCATTTCAAGTGTGTCTTGTTGTGCAGGGGATGTTGAGAATTAAACTATGTGATGTTGCTTCTTTTTAAGAGCAGAACTACAGAGTACAGACCCTGAATACTATTTCCTTCTTCCTTTGGCTCGGGGTTGTGTTATTTAGCGCCCTCTGCTGTTTGGAGGAAGGATGACAAAGCTTTGGTTAACTGCCTAGCCTACTTCAATCACACAAAGACAGTCTTTTTCTTCTTCAGCAGATTTTAGTGCAAATATTAACCGACATCCATTATGATTCTGAATCCTATTAAGTTGCTGTTGAATGGCTCTCCTTGGCCACCCCACTTGTTTAGACAGAGCTGTTCAGGATGTTATGCAATGACTTTCCTAATCTAGCCTATGTTCACCTCCCCAGAACTGTCTCTCATCATGATACCACCACTTCTACCCTGTGTTCCCACCATAAGGGGCTACCTACAGCTTTGTGACTATGTCAGGCCTTGTGGTCCCTACAATTGCTCGTGTCATCTTCAGTTTGTTTGATTCCTGCCTACCTTCCTTCCCACACCACCTTGCTAACTTCTACTGGTCCTTCAAGGATACAGTCCAAACATCATCCTCCAGGAAACCTTCCCCGACCACCCCTGCCTCCAATTCGAGCTCAGTGGCCTTTAGCCCGTACAGCTTCTTCTGTATTTTTCTGCTTGTTCTGTGCTTCCTATGAAAACACATGGTTAGTTATACATTTTATTTATTTATGTACCACCAAACACACACACACACACACACACACACACACACACACACACACTCCTACCACAGGACATAACACAGAGCAAATATTTAGTAAGTGCTGGATGAATATATGATGTTCATAGTCAGACTGTAAGCTGTGAACCAGTAGTTCAAACCCAAATAATTCCAAACCTACAATTTTTTTATTACAATAGGTGGCTACCTGGCAGACAGTGCCGAACCATCTCTAGTCCCACTCCTGCTTTCACTCACAGTGTGTGGGTTTGGTATTAGCCCACAAGAGATCCTTGGAAATTGTTGTTTTTCACCTCTGTTGCAGAAATTCGACCTCCTCTTCCTGAATCCACATATGTTGAAGGGGTTGTATTCAACCTTCCCATTATACGCAACGAGAGAGCATCCTTACCAAGAGGAAAAACATCTAGTTATTTATTTACTCAGTTCAAAAAAATAGAAGAAAGACACACTGTGATCACAATTTCTCTAAGCAACGCCATAAATACTATTATCCTCTGTGATTATTTTGACTTGATTTGAAATGATTATTCAAATAGTTACATGAATGACTAATCGAAAGGATTGTTAAGACTGCCTTACATGTGTGAAATACTTTCGCAATAATAACAAGGTGTGTAGGGAACTTATATTATGTTTTTAATTGCTTTTGTGAGTCAAAAACCTCCACCGAGCACCCACTTGAAGCTGAGTGCTGCACTGTAGCAGGCGATGGCCACACAAAGAGAGCCCAGGAGACCCACAATTAGCTTGAACGCTTGGAGCATGTGTGTTCTGCTTAGTTAGGTTTTCAGGTGAGCTCCTGGGAATCCCTTATGAACTGTCATGATTTTGTTTCAACTCTCTTAAAAATCTTGGTCAAACTTTCTGAAAAGATGACGCCCCTTGCACAGGTGTCTAGCTCCCTCTCCCTCTGATTCTCATTGAAACGACCAACACAGTCTAAAAACAGGAAAAAGTCTGTTTCAGTGCAGGAAGCAGAGGAGGGAAGTCAGCCACATGGGAAACAGGTGAAAAAGTTGCATCTAGATATGGCCCAGAAAGACTGGAGTTGAAGTCGAAAGGCACTAGCTTTGGAAGCAGATGACTGGGTTTCCATTTCCAGTTTTGCCAACAACTGAGACACTGAATCCCACCATTGCCACCTCGGTGACTCAGTGTTCTCATGAATAAACAATGAAGGTGCTGGCGCAAACCAGCTTTCTACGAGACCATGTTGGTTAAGGCACCACAACCATAGAGTGAAGAATAGCATTATTTCTACAACCAGCGATAAGGATTCTGATCTCAGATCTTTCACATACTCCTTGTGTCATGTTGGACGAGTTATTTGAACTCTCTGAGCCTCAGTTTATTCATCTGTAGAAGGGGCATAGTGATTCTTGCCTGTCCAGATCGTTGCAAAGACTAAGCTATCTAATGCATGAAAAGTCTATAGCAAAGTGTCTGGCACATTTTCAGCACTGACTAAAGGTTATTCTTATCATCAGTACTATCCTTTATAAAACTAAAGGAACATACCACAAATTTGTCATTATACTTGCACCATCCTATATTCATAAATACAATCACCACAAATCCTATCTGGAATGAAGTTGAAGATACATACATATACATATATGTGTGTGTGTTTATAAATATATATGCAATACATGTATATGTGCATGCATGGTAAATCATATACAGTACACACATATATGTGGGAAAATATTTACATATGTGATAAGGAGATGCTGAAATGACTAGAGACCAAGGTAGATAAGAGGAACTTGGGATTGTTTTCCACAGCATGTGAATTAAAAAAACAAATCTCATTTTGATAAGATAAAAAATTTCAGGATTGGTTAGGCAGAAGTCTGATCAGCTTGCATAAAAAGACAAATTAATGGTTGGCTGGCTAATTAGTCTAATTGATATGGTTGGTGAAAGTAAACGAGCAAGCCCAGGAAGGGGCCCCAGGAGCCACCTGGGCCAGTGGAGAACCTGCTCTTGACCCTTCACTTCAGACTCCAGAAACATTTTGGCCATGGGTCCGTCTTCAAAGGCTGTCAAATGCAAGTATCACAACCCCTACTGCAGTGACTCTGCCACGCTCATCGACAGGTCTATTACTCTCCTTCTGGCTACATTCCCAAACTCCCAAGACACAATCTAATTGGGTCGATTAGTTACCCATCAGTAACCCTTATTAGGTGGAGTTGTTGAATCAGACCACCTGTTGGCTGTGCAGTTTCCTGGTTTGCCCTTGGCTACTGTAATCTTATGGACTGAGTTGTGTTTTCCCAAAAAAGACAGGTTAAAGTCCTAAGCCCTGGTACTTCAGTATGTGATCTTACTTGGAAATAGGGTCTTTACAGAGGTAATCAAGTGAAAGTGAGGTTGTTAGGTTGGCCCTTCTTTCAATCTCGATAAATTTGGATACAGAGACACGCATAGAGGGAGAACAGTGGGAAGAGACACAGGGAGAATGTAGAATGCCATTTGAGGACAGAGGCAGACATTAGCGTTCTGCTTCCACAGCCAAGGGGCTTCTGGGGCTACCAGCAGTTGGAAGAGCCAAGGGAAGATCCTTCTACAGTTTTCTGAGGGAACATGGCCCTGCCACACCTGGACTTTGGACTTCTAGCCTCCTTAACTGTGAGACAGTTTTTCTTGTTCTAAGCCACACAGCGAGTGGTACTTTGTTATGGCAGCCCTGGAAAACAAATACACGTGTCCTTTCTAGTCTTGTTGCTTGTGTCCATTCACATAATCCAACCTACAGCAACTCCTAAGCCGGGAACCGCCGGTGGCCGCTTTGGAGGCTGTGAGTGTGGCACAGAGACAAGATCTCATCGAGATGAGCCTTCACCAAGTGTCTGATGAGGTTTTATGCCTTAGTATTTTATAACACAATTCATTTATGTTTAGATGTCCATTCAACTATATAACTCGATAGCATCCAACCAACAGACTGTGGTTTTCTTGAGGGCAGGGGCTGTGTCTTGCTGCAGGCGGGCAGGGTAGTGTTATGACTGAGCGCAGGGACTCTGAAGCCACACTGCCTGGGCATGAATCCTCCCCTCGCTTACTAGCTGTGTGACCTCCAGCAAGTCTCTTAACCTCTCTGTGCCTCAATTTCCTCCTCCATTAAATGGAGATGATCACAGTAGTACTTACCTCTTGATCTACAGATCAAGTGAATTACTTCATGTAAGGCACTTAAAACAATGCTGGGGACAATGAAACACTCCATCAATGTTACTTGTCACACAAGTTTCGCATTCCCCAGAGTTTAACATGGGTCATGACGTGGATTAAGAGCTCAATGGATGTTTCTGAGTTAGACAACAAAAAATATAGTGCTGTTTCGAGTGAAATTATTATGCTTTGGACAAGTGATGGAGGAAACAACAGAGAAGTATTGGGGAAAAAAAGCATAAAATCATAATCTTGGTCTGTAGCATTCATAGCAGAGAACCTAAATTGTGTGCCCTCGTGGTCGTGGGAGGCCTGTGTTTTCTTTAAAGGGAAAACTGGGAAGAGAGGGTCAGGATAGAGATCCTCTGAGTTCTCATATATCTCCGACTTCTTTCATTGGGATTATAGAGGCGCAGGAGGGAAGGCCATTTAGAGAAAGACTGTTACACACCTGCTGGGTTGATAAAAGAGCAGTTTAGTCACCAGGGCTTATGATTCATTGCCTCCAAATTGATTTGGGAAAGAGGTTTTCAGTCCAATTCAGTCTGAGACAGAGAGGAAAACAATTAGCATTAACACACTGAGAAAAGAAAAAAAAAATGACCCATTGCTTTTCAATGGAATGGAGGGGACTTTTTTCTGGCAAAAAAAAATTAATATTCTAAAGACATGACTATTTTCATAGTAAGTAATGTACAATGACCCTTCACTGTTGTTTCCAAACCATTTCACTGAAGTTTCTTCATGGCTTCAAAACTCGGATAACATCTGTTGAAATGTTAACCCTGTCAGACCACAGTGAGTCCACCTCGTATCACAAAAAATGCATGCTGGGAATTCCCTGGCAGTGCAGTGGTTAGGACCTTGCCGTCTCACTGATGAGGGCCCAGGGTTCAATCCCTGGTCCAGAAACTAAGATCCCGCAAGCCTCATGTTGCTGTCAAAAAAAAAAAAAAAAAAAAAAAGCATGTGGGCCATTGGCCAAAATGGCTAGGTGGACAGGCCCATTTCAGAGCTAGAGGTTCCCATCCATTGAAATCCCTGAAGATTCTTCCTTCTTGTGAGGCTTCCACTCACTGCCCTGTATAGACACGAGTCTTTACAGCAAACGTTGTAGTGCAGCAATGTAAGTCCTCACAATTCTTCCTCTTAAAAGGGAGGGAGAATAAAAGGTATCCATTTGTAAAGGCACTCTTGAGACTGTGTGTATTTTTAGATCTGAGCCCCACGTAGGACAGATAGTTAATTTGCCTGAAAGTGGGGTACCATGTCATCAGGGCCAGGTATGCCCCTTATTGCTATACCGCCTCTCTCCTGGGCTGAGAGAGCAAACAATCTCTTCCACGTAAAGTGACAGGCCAGTGGCAGCTCCTGATGTCAGTACTTGGGGTCTGGGCTGCAGATTCCCCTCTCCTCTCCACCCCCCTCCCCGGGAAGTGGCCCCTTTGGAACTGGGCAAGGAAGACCCATGTTCAGCCCAACCAGCTAATGTTCAATTTCCTAGCAGAAGTTCCTTTTCCTTCTCCTCATTTTTTCCCCCTGAGAAACTTTCCATCTTAAGTCAAATGTGCCTCTAACACTTTCAAAAGATTATCACTTTCCTCTGTGTCATCTTTAAAATTGTATTATTGCCTTCAACTCCCCCTCAGTTTTCAGGACCTGATCCCATTCTTTTCATTTTGAAAATAGCCTGGGGCCAAGATGGGAAAAGAAACAACCTGCAAACCAATTTTTAAGCGGTTTTTAACTTACCCAAAACTTCAAGTTATTGCACCTTTTAAATCTCGATAGATCTATTTGTAGAAATTATACCAAAATCAGCAATTTCCCTGTTCTCATCTTCCCTCAATCACTCCTCTGATGAAGCCTTTGCAGAAATCCTCCTGTGTCCAGGTGGCTGTAGCAGGCACTGTATTGGGTGTAATCAGATCCCAGAGGGGCTTTTTCAAGGAGGCTGAGATTCTTTTGACAGAAACTTTGGAGAAGTGGAGTGGGTATAATGAAGTCCAGAATTTTCCAGACTCCTCTTAATATATCCATCATTGTTCAGCCCCATCACTGCCATGTCAACTCTCTTGTTTCTGATTTAAGCTGTCAGACTCAGTAAAATTCCCCCGACTGTTTTAGCATATGTGGCAGGACACTGACAAGATGTTACTTACACCTAATGAAGGCTGAGAGCATAATAAACTATCCCAGCATCCTAGCAACCCAATTACCCCGGGTTTCCAGTTTTCCGGATCTTGACCTCAGCACTTTGAAATTCAGGAGAATTTGATACAGGGATGCTTAGAACTCTTGCAGTGGCCACCTTTTGGCTTTAACATCAACATGGAAGATAAATGGAGCAAAGAGAATTTAAGGAAAGAGGTAGGAATGTCACATCAAGGGCCAGAATGGATATCTCTGACCTGATAAGAATGTGTGTTTAGACTGGACGATCTTTAGTTCCGCTTTGTCACTTTCATTGTCCCCATTGACAGGGATAAATCCAGTAGGTCGTAGATGGGCAATAAAAAAATCATTTGCAGGAAAGATAAAGAGGAGGAAATGAATACTGTGCTTAGCACAACGACTGAATATAGAATGTGCTCAGCTCAATAACAGTGAAATTGATCCCCAAAATCATTATTAAGAAGGCCATGGGATATGATCCCGGGGGGAGGAAAAAAGTCCCCGATGCTCTGGTGGTTTAAATCCAGTTTCATTGCAGCCCTCTGGTGCCGTGGATGGAGTCGTGCCATCTTGGCCTGGGCGTGGGACTGTGGTTGTCCCGTTGTGACTCATCCCTCTCTCCACCTTCGTCTCCTGCTCGCTCAAGGCCTCTTTGGAGTGCTGGCCGTCCCCTCCCATGGCAGAGCGAGGTCACCGCCTGTTCCAGTTCACAGGGCGTTCTGACATTTCCCACCACTCACCCTCCCCACAGTCCCCAGTAAGAATTCACAAATCCAGTTAAGGGTGAAACTTGGCCATTTCCTCTGTGGAACACAGAGGTTTCATGTGATGACAAGTGAGTGCGTTTCTCCTCTGCTCAAGTCTCTCCAAGTCTTATACAGTTGCCAGAGGTAGGGGGTAAAAACCAGCACTTTGGCAGCCATAAACAGCCTTTTACCTTCAAAAATGCTTCCATTGTTTTTTTTTGCCTCAAAAAACATTTCTTTTTTCCCTTTGTGTGTGCATAGGTAAGAGGGAGAGTGATATTTAATTTTCTTTTGCTTGGTAGGAGACGAGGAAACATTTGAGGTGAAATCACAACTTGTCCAGCTCCTTGTCTGATGGGTCTGTGAGGTTCCTCCCTACCTCCCTTGCCAGCTCTAGGGTCTTGTGAATTCCTTGGCAGGTCCCTGGTCTTCTCCTGTAGGGGATTAGTCACAAAGCACATTCATCCTTCAATATCTCAATGACCCAGCCAGGCGTCGAGAAGAACTCAATTTCCTGGCCTGACTCTTGTAGACTCTGATCTCTCCAGTGGTGGAGACCACTCAGGAAATAAGTGGCAGAACCCATGTGCGTGTTTTTAAACAGAGCGCAGAGCTCTTGCTGGTGGATGACCCAGACACTTCGCCAGGCTGTTAGCCTGCAGCGGAGGAGCCCTGGGAAAAAAGAAAAAAGAAAAAAAAACAAAGAAAAGGAAAGGTTAATAATCCTGGACAAAACACAGTGAAAAGCATCAGGGATTTGTGTGATTTGAATGGAGAGGGTCTTGTTCAGCTTCATATAAAGCCAAGTGACATCTCTCCCTCGGGTGCATTTACAGGTTGTCTCGGCATCAAGAAGCAGGGGAGAAAGGAGGGGGGTGAATAAGAGAAGGTTTGTTGACTCCATCATGAAAAGCAATACGTTTCCAAAAACAAATTCATTTTAATAAATAGGAGACTTATTTAGTAAATGTAGTTCAGTGAGAGACTGTCTTTACCTCGGCAATGTCAGGGCTCTAAACAGTGCCTCTGAGGCCATTGGCATTTTCATTTACTGGAGAATCCTGTGTTCTATGGTCTCCCTTCCCTCACTCAAGCTGGGACAGGGAGTATCAGGTACAAGCTCTCCTGCTGAAGGTGTCTGGCTTTTCTGATTGGCACTATCCCCCTACCTTGCTGAGAAGACTGACCAACTTCAGGTAATCATGGACTTTTGGAACTGGAAGGACTTGAGGATTTATCTTACCCAACATCACACTCCTTCCCGCCAGCATTTCAGGGATTAGGAAACCGACGCCCCGAGGGATCACGTGAGGTGCCCAAGGTTTACAAATGACGGGAAGTGTGATTAAAATCTGTGCCCCAGAATGACATCCACTTTATTTCTCTCTCTTCTTTACCAGCATGTTTCAAAGTATTATTCTGTGGAATAATGCAAGGGCTATAGTATGTTAATAAATTTAAAGCAAAAGGAAAGAAAGAACTAGAGAGAGCGAGAGAGAAAAAGGGAAGGAGCGCCTTGATTAAAGAAGTTTAGACAATATTGGCTTTAGCTAAATTAAGCAGATTTCTCTTTTGCAAAATGCCACCTCTTTTTCGTGCAGCATCTCAAAGTTGACTACTTCTCTAGGACACGTTTTGGGAAATATTTCCCAGCATTCAGCTCAGCCCTTCTGTGACTCGTTAAGTTAGCAAACTGCCTTTCACTCCTCTTGGCCAACAGCTCTTCAATGGTCAACAACCAGGACAAATGTTCTATTTTGCAAAGAACACCAGAAGAGGGCTGTGAGCCCTGGGTCCTTCGCTTCTGCCACATCTATTTGTACCTCCCTAAATCAACTGCTAATCTCTCTAGACCTCAGTTGCTTCACTTAGTTGCAAACTGTAAAATGATGATGTGGACTCAGCCATTCAAATGATCTCCTGGGCTCCTCCACTATTTCTGAGTTTGGATTGCGGCGATTTTCTGCCTGGGAAAACATTAGGAGAGAGATTTGCACAGTTTCCCATCAGGAGGTTAATTGCAAACTCTCAAGTCCTTAGAAATGTTAAAAAATTGTCTAAGCAGAAAATATTTCAGAGATGAGGCTGTTTCATCATTGATAACTCAGAATCCCCAAATTCAGAGTTTCAAGTGAAAAAAAAACATAATTAGAATAAAAGTAATCCCCTAAGTGCTTATATTTCAGGGAAAACAAAGGCACTTTGAATTCTGGACCAAAATCCAAGTCAGAGTTTCATGTCATTGCTCTAGTTGACTCCATTCTGAATTTCTGATCTACACGCTTGGTCCTGATGTGGTACTTGGGCTGGAATTCTTGAGGGTGATTGACAAATAGAAAATAGAATGTCGGTGCATTCAGGAGACTGTATGATTGACATTGGCAAGTGGGGTTGAAAGGGGTGTTACAGATAACAAAACAACGGAATGCCCCTGGCTCTGGAAACTCCCCTTGAGACTCACGGGCATCGCTCTGAGCTGCTAAGTTTCCTTAGATCCTTGACCGACGTCTTGGGGCTTCTAGACCATCATGGAGCATGATTTCTCCTCACCAAGGGCCAATGGTGGTCGAGCAACCAAGCAGGGAGAATTTAGGGCAGTTTCCTTCCCAATCTGCAGGTTTGATACAGGTGCTCTTCTCCCACTTTGTCTAGAAACGTGTAGAAAGTTCTGGATGAAAACTTTTCCCCTTCTGCTTCCACATCTGCCTGCTTATTCTCTGAGAGGAAGAGGAGGAAAGCTGGCTGCTGCCCTTCCTGTCAGGGGTGAGTGTGGTTCTCAGGCTAGGCTGGCTTTGATCCTCCGGATTTGCCCTTGGCCCCTGTGTTCATCCAAGGCTCTCCGGTGTCCCTTTATCACTCCCGCCCCCCCCCCCCCGCCCCCACCGATGTGCTGTGTGTGGACTTTTTGGAGTCAGCAGGAGGGGTGGTAGTTGCTGACCGCCAGCCACCAATCAAGTGCCGAAGCCACTTCACAGCCAGGGCTGCAAGCTCATTGGCTCTCGGGAAAGGCCTCATAAGATGGTCAGAGGGAGGAGTGCATCTCCTGTCCCTGACTTCCGACAGGGATGAGATGCTGGGGTGGAAGAAGGCTGGGGCAGACACAGAGAGTAGAAATAGGGGGAAAGAAAACAGCCTTTGGGGACGCTGAACTGGGGAGATGGGCGATCTTTTGAATGGTGTTTGCGGGTATCTAGAAGCCGTTCATGCTGATGGGTCAAACTGAAATCCATTGCCTTCCATTAAGAAATTAAGCGATGTGCTCAGTGAAAGGCATTTCTTTGTCCATAACAGTCTGAGGGCACAGGGAGCCGGCTCCCTCTTCCTTAACCCTGGGTTTGACTTGCCACTGGCTTTTCTTCTGAAGGGACCGTGAAATCCCAGGGGTGGGGAGTGTAGCCTTTGAGCTGTTGCTCTCCAGTTGCTGGAAAATACCTGTCCTGCTTCCAGGAGCAATCTGAATCCAGCAGTGTTGAGAAACCCCAAGACCAACAAGTAGGTATTTACCATCGGGGATCCCGACTTCTAGCCCATTATTCATCGGGTTGGATGAAGCCGGGTCCCTCCATTCCCCATGTTCCCATCCTTGGGGAACACTTTTTTTTTTTTTTTTTCCCGGTACGCGGGCCTCTCACTGCTGTGGCCTCTCCCGTTGCGGAGCACAGGCTCCGGACGCGCAGGCCCAGCAGCCATGGCTCACGGGCCCAGCCGCTCCGCGGCATGCGGGATCCTCCCGGACTGGGGCACGAACTCGCGCCCCCAGCATGGGCAGGCGGACTCCCAACCACTGCGCCACCAGGGAAGCCTGGGGGGGAACACGTTTAACGTCCCGCAACTGGCAACAATTTTCTAAAGTTAGACTTTTTCTGTTTCTTTCTGTCTCCTTCCAAGCCCCCCGTTTTGCCTTCCTGCCCACCAGCCCTGGTTAGCGGGTCTTTTGTTCTGCCTGCTGCTTTGCTGCCTGGATTTTCTGGATATATCCTAGAGGAGCTCTCAAGAGAGCAACAGCCCACTTTAGGAAGGAGAGGGCAAGCAAAGTTTGAGGATGCTTTCGTGGCTCTGTGACAGAATGGCATCCAGGAGAGGGTGGACAGAGCCTGTGGAAGAGAGATCCTGAGAACGGAAACTTGTTAGCTCAAGGACTTGTGATGGTCAGATTCACCATAACTCCCCACCCCTCAAATGCAGAAAGGCTTGTGGGTTTCGCGAGATTCCCAGATCCCTTCCTGCTTTGAAGTGGGCCATATTTTTCTGTGTTGCTGTTGCCCGGGAAACCGTGGTCCAGCTTTGGCCTCAGAAGGCATCTCAGTGGGCTTAAAAGGCTTCCCAGTCGTTGCTAAAGAAGCCACCGCTAGCCAAACAGCCATCATTCTGCAGGAAATGTAGATGAAGCAGGAAGCTGCATGTACGTCCTTCAATATTTTTTATTGAACTATATTTGATTTACAGTGTTGTGTTAATTTCTGCTGTACAGCAGAGTGATTCAGTTATACATATGTATACATTCTGTTTTTAATATTCTTTTCCATTATGGTTTATCATAGGATATTGAATATAGTTCCCTGTGCTATAGAGTAGGACCTTGCTGCTTATCCATTCTATATATAAAAGGAGAAGCTGTGTTTATGGATTTGTGGGAAGGTAGCACCAAATATCTTTTTCTAAAAACACCTTCAAGATCAGTGCTAAGAACGAAAAGGTACCCTTCATTCATTCATTCAATACATACTTATTCGCCTTGTTCTAGGTGCTGGGAACATACGCACAACAAGCATCAGACCCTCAAAGCTCCTTTTCACTTCAGTCGGCACCCTCCCGAGGAGAGTCAGACCGTAACGACACACAGATCGGTCAACGAGATGATGTTTGGGTGGTGAGAAGTGTTGTCTGAGTGCAGAAAGCAATACCGTGGTCTCCAAGTTTTCTGTTCTCCCAGCTAATCATAAAAATGAGACTTTAACATCATGTTGTACAACTAATAAAGCCTTGTCATGTGTATGTCACACCGTCCTCCCGACAAGCTCATTGTGGGCACACCAAGTGCTGTGATCATTTTACAGATGAAGCGACGAAGCTGGGAGAGTGGGGGACTTGGACGCAGTCACGTGTCAGATACGCTGCGCGCCAGATCGTCTCATTCCACATTTACTGACACTTCCTCCCAACCTCGTCACCTCCCTACGCCTCCAAGATCGTGGGGTCCTTGAGATCTACGCTCGCGATAGTCAGGGCCTGAGAGTTAAGGATAAAGGGGAACATATGTCGGTGGAGGAGTGTCTGCCGCCTTTCAGAGGAGAAGAGTTTTTCCCGAGAGCAGGAAAGTTCCTGAAGTGGCCTTTGGCTTAGCTGAGGCTCTGCCTCATCTCTTCCTGACATGGTTCCTGGGAAGAGAGGAGCTGGGCTGGCTGCAGTGGGAGATGTAGGGAAGGTTGTCATTTCAATGTTGTCTGTTATCCATCCACACGGCCCCTGGGGCCCTATTTTCAGACTTGTCTGCTTGCCCAGAAAGGGGCAGGCCTAAGTTTCACAGAAATTAGAAGCACATACACTTGGCCTAAACCACAGAAATGATGAAGAAATGCATGCTGGTTCAGACCAGGGCCTTCAACACTCAGGAGCAGAGGGGGGACTTTTTTCCTCCCTGCTTAAAAGTGAAGTCCTCTAATTAGAATCAGAGCTTCATAGAATATTAGAATTGCAATGAATTTCAGAGATGACAGTCCAAGCGCTTCAGTTCACAGATGAAGCACGGAGACAAAGGCACTTGGGGAGAGTCGAACGGTGATTTGGTTAGTACCAGGGCTGGGGCAGGGCTGCAGCCCTCCTGACTGAGTCCAGGGCTCTTTCCTCCCCTTCAGGATGGCTTCTGCATTAGCTCCAAAAATAACGAGCTTGGGGACCGCTCAGGCAGAAAAGGGGCTCCAGGGCTAGAGGCTGATCCCATCCTCACCTGACTTTCGTATTCAGCTTCGTGAAGGCCCCTTTTGAAGCCTCTGGCAGCCCGGTCCCGTGACTGCTGCTGGGAGAGGGTGATAAATGACGATCTGTGCAGGGAACAGCATCCTGCGTTCTGCATGTGCATCTAAGCAAGAAGAGCCTCTTAGGAAGGAACTCACTCCCTGTTGCAACTATATCATACCTTTTACAAAAAGTCACTTCGAGGTCACTGTTTTTTGTCCAGTATTTCAATACATTAAATGCAATTACTTCATTGTTGATTTACCTGTCATTACAGGCATGTGTTTGAACATGATTTATTGAGTGAGTTTTGTGCCAGTTGACTTGCAGTGGATTGCACAATATTCAAAGGGGCTCATTTGCTTGGCATTACATTAGAAGCACGATGATTGCAACACAAAGCAACGTAAATGAATTCTGAGAGCCTCCATCATTCATGTTGTCATGTACTGAATCCTATTATTATTTATTACCATAATTGTACTGTGTTTCCTGGGGCGATAAATTAGGACTGATGGGCCCCACTGACAGTCAAGGGCTGGACTCGCTCTATATAATTTAATAGGGATACTGTAGGGTCTGTGTGTTTGGAGGAGATTTTGGTAATGGTAAAAAAAAAATGAAAGGGAATTTTTTTTTTTTTTTTTTGCAAAAGGTACAAAAACCTTCCAAGGTTTTTTTTTTTTCTTCTTTAATGCTTTGGCTGCATTTGAAGGCCTTGACACAAGCTGAACTATAAGAAAGAAAAGTTCTGCCTTTCAGCACAAGATGGTTAAAGCTCATTGCCTCATGCCAGTCTTTTCCATATCAGATGCTGACAGGTGGTGTTCACACCCTCTCACACCAGCAGGGCATCCTCCTGCGTAGGGAATGTAGACTTGGCTGAGAATCCAATGGTCAGTGTGATGGGGGCAGCGTATTAACACATTCACCTACTTAAGGCTGATGGACCCTGGGTATCTGATCTAACACGGCAATGCTTCTGGAGAAACTGAAGGGTATGTTTTTCCTAGAACAACAGAGAAGGAGCAACACAGATGATAGATACAAATTTGCTTTACAAGATGTTAATGTGCTGTGCAAATGTCAGCAGAAGGTATTATTAAAATCAAACAAGGCAAATGCCGGAAGAGAGCTTAGAGGTGATCAGATTCAACCATCTCACTTACAGATGAGAAAACTGAGGCTCAGGAAGAAGAACAGTCACTAGAAATACCCTGCTAACCCCAAGTCATATGAGAACACGATCAACTAGCCTTGTGTTGTAGTGAAGTCCAAGGAGTTCTGATGAGGTGTAGAATCAGACATTACCAAAGGGCGTGGTCAAGGGAAGAGCCCAAAGAATCTTAACCCTCCTGCTTTGTCTAAGTAGAAAGGAGTATGACTGCAGATAAGGCCAGGAAGTAGTTGTGAGTCAGTGTTAGCCACGGATATCTTAGAATCCCCGTTTAGCATAAATCCTGTGGGCTCAATTTTACTTCAGAAAATAATCAGTCTGTCTTTGACCCCTGAACCAGAGGTCAGGGATTTCATCAGCTCCTGGAAAGAAACTTTTTGATAGTCTATGTTAGTCTTTGGTCCCCAGTCTTTATCTATTTCGATCATAAATATCCTGTTTGGGAGCTCAGTGTTATGTAAAAAAGGGGATCCTGAGGAATGAAACTAGGAAAGACGCTGAATTCCGCTCAGGGAGTTAGGATAGAATTGCAACCAGCCTGCTATACCTAATCTCCCCAGTAGAGACCCCACGGAAGGAGTTGTATTTTCAATTACCCAGGAGCTTAAAGGAAAGATTTCATCCCACTTGTCTGAATTCAGCTGTGTTTATATGTGGCCCTGAGCGGTTTTATTCAGATTGATCCAGACAGTGCCGTAGAATCGACGCACGGCCACCTGGTCCATCCGATTCAGTTGTTAAAACGAGGGAACTCATCGGACCACTTCCTAAAGATCAGATCCAATCCTCTGTGTGTATTTTGTGCCTATCCCCCGGGCAACTGGCATGAGAATCAGAAATCAACCCAAATAAGCTGAGCCAAAAGCCTCAGAGAGCTCTGGCCCACGCCAGGCCCACCGCACAGATTAGGCGCCAAAGAACACGTCTACGCTCGGCCAGGTGTACACATGATCCAGACAGCACCCTGCGCACCCCGTGGGCTGGAAATGACAGGGGGCCCTGGCATTCTCGCATCTCAAAGCAGGTGTCAGTCTTCTGTTTCACAGGCTTAAGGAGCAGTTTACAGCAGCAGCAGTCAAGAAAAAGGAGGCAGGATATAGTAGCAGAGGGAAAGGACTTATTACCGCCCTCCCAACGGATGCTGGATTTCTGGAGGGATCCCCAACATAGAGTGCGCCCCGTCATTTCTTTCTGGATGACCTCAGGGATTCTGAGTTATCTCCGTCAAAGGAAAAGCTGTGTCTACCGTCACCACGTGCTGACCTCATGATCCAAGTCTTTCATCAGCAAGGGGCGGGGGGCGGTACTCACACCATTACCAAAAGGAGTCTCAAACTTGATATTTAGTCTCTGATTCATGCTTTTCCAGAGACCTTGGCTGGGGGCCTAAGCGGATACCATGTCTCCATCAAAAATTCGCTCTTGGGCTTCCCTGGTGGCGCAGTGGTTGGGAGTCCGACTTCCAATGCAGGGGACACGGGTTCGTGCCCCAGTCCGGGAAGATCCCACAGGCCGTGGAGCGGCTGGGCCCGTGAGCCATGGCCACTGAGCCTGCGCGTCCAAAGCCTGTGCTCCGCAGCGGGAGAGGCCGCGACAGTGAGAGGCCTGCAAAAAAAAAAAAAAAAAATCGCTCTTGCTGGTGTCCTGTCTTTTGCAGGACTGTGGAATAACTAAGTGCATTTATCTATTTATATCATGGTTGTGGCCATATCAGTCCATTAGAATAAAATCACCGCCACCAAAACAGGGACTGGGTAACAGCACTATTAGGATAAAAGGCCTCAAATGATAAAACAGTAATATGGATTATAATGTGGACATTAAAACCGAAAATAGCATACACTCATGAGATTCTGTATACGGAGTAGATTTTTGTGTGACCAAAGGCAGAAGCTCTGTCCCCCCCAGGGTCCAGGTCCATGATGTGCAGGAGCCATTCACCCTGTCTTCTGGCAGATTTACTGGCCTAGTGTGAGTAAATCCCCAGGCCAGGAAGGGTAACAAAGTAAGAGGAGAATCGTGATTTGGGGTAGATATACTTACGTTTAAGTTAAGAAGGTAAATATGGCAACGTGGAAGATATTGGGCCAAATGCACACCTAATAGTCAGTGGCCTGAGCCCATTGCCATGTGAGCTATTCATGTGCTAGACCAGGACCAATTTACACCAAACTTACCTCTTAAATACCTTCTTTCTTTGGTGGTTTGCAAGGACAAAATTGAAGATAATTAAAATAAATTTACATTAAAACCAAGTAACATTTGTTGTGTTTAGAAATATTCTTAGCTCTCATTTCTTCCTTCCTCAATCCTTTTTTACACACACAGAGAGAGAGAGAGAGAGAGAAAGACAAAGAGAGAGAGAGAGAGAGAAAGCCCTACTCGTGCTTGCACACATTTTTGTTTAAATCAAGCCAATGGAGCCCAGTGGATCTCAGGTGTGTTTTCCCCCAGGTACTAAAGATGCAAAGTAAACTGATATGCTTCAGGCAGTAGGACACAGTGGGAACCTGAATGTGTGGACTTTCTCCTGGAAATTCCTACCTCAAAGCTGAGGAGCTCCTCTCGCACCACCTAAGCTGGGTCCTTTCTTCTTATTCCTCTACGAGATATTCTTCTAAGTTTCATGCAGTGTTTTTCATCTGAAAGACCCTGCCCACAAGCCTTGCCAGCCACTCAGAAACACCTCTTAACAAGAGAGGATGACATGTCTCCTTGCTCCTGGGTCCTTGCAAAGCAAGTTAACTGCAATGAATCCAGGCATATTTTTTGAGGTCAGAATGTGCTGAGTCCAGAGTCTGGCTGATGAGGAAACACTGGTCGGCAGAAAGCATTTTAGGGCCTTTCCTTTCCTAGGAGAAAGCTCTGATGCCCTTGTCCCCGGGGTGGAGCTCTTGGGCTAAGAAGGAGAGCTTGCGCTGTGCTAAAAACCAGCTTGGGGCTTCCCTGGTGGCGCAGTGGTTGAGAGTCCGCCTGCCGATGCAGGGGACACGGGTTCGTGCCCTAGTCCGGGAAGATCCCACATGCCGTGGAGCGGCTGGGCCCGTGAGCCATGGCCGCTGAGCCTGCGCGTCCGGAGCCTGTGCTCCGCAACGGGAGAGGCCACAACGGTGAGAGGCCCGCGTACCGCAAAAAAAAACCAAACAAACAGCTTGGTTTAAAATCCTGATCCTGCCATCTGCCAGCCGGGTGACTGTGCAGGTCACGAGACCTCTGCATGCCCCTTTAACAGCGTGGTGATGAATGCAAACTCCTGTCTTGTAGGTCCGTGATGTCATCCCTAGCAGGAGCGGAGGAAGCCTGGACAACAGAACTTTGCAAACCTTGAGGTCTGCAGCTCAGTGAGACGGTGAGAGCACTGGACTCCCAAAGAGCCTTCACTGTGGGTCAGTAGAAGAACTGAAGAGTTTTGACCGAGGACATTTTAATGCTCCAGGACAACTCCACCTGTGATGATGGAAATGTCCCATATCTGTCCTCTCTTACGTAGAAGCCACGGGCCCCTAGCACCCAAATGTGGCTAGTGCAATTTGGGAACGATTTTTAATTTGATTCGATGTTCACTTCTTGAAATTTAAATACTCACAGATGGCTACTGTCTGGGACAACACAGTTCTAGAACAGTGGTTCTCAACTCAGGCTGCACATCCGAATCCTCCAGAAGCTTTAAAAAGTCTTGAAGCCCTGACCTCATACCATTTAAATCCTAGCATGAGAAGTAAGAATTCCCCAGGTGATTGTAATGCGTAGCCAAGGTTGGGGCCTGCTGCTCAGGAATGGACAGGGATTTTGTTGCGTAGGTGCTTGTGTCAATCATGGCTCTTGCCTTGCTAAACAGGAGAGTGATGGAGACCGGCTTGCTCTGGGATGTAGCCACTTGGATTTTTCTCTGTTGAGGACTTTGGTAAGTTTGCTCTTGGAACAAATTCTAGATGCCTCCAATCAGGACAGGCTAATTGGTCTTGTTTTTTCATGGTCCTGGGCATGTGTCTCCCTCGGCTGATAGGATTGGAGAGCGTCCCTGGGTGGGAGAGGGATGGTTTGGGGGAGGGGTGGGAGGAAGGGAGGTGGACCAAGCATGCTACAAGGATAATGAGAGGCTTCCTCTCCAAGTTCTGAATAACACTCCCTCTTCCACTTCCCATTACACTTTCCCAAAGGGAAGTTTCATTTCATACCAGTGGTAGGAGGTCTTTAGTAGAAGGACACAGGGGGTTCCTACCTCCTTGTACAGAAAAGTATCATTGATCACTTGAAACCCAATTAGACCAGGAGGGAAACACTTTGTTGGGACTGAAGGAACCAGAATCAGGTTTTAATGAAAAACACATTTTATTTCTAAAGTAACTGGTCTTATGTTCATTCCAGAGAAAGTCCTCAGGGCTCAGAGAAGAGGAATGTAATAAAATGATAACAAGGGCATCCTGACCCCTCACAAAAGCACCGTCCCTGTAAGTGGTTACTTCAAGGGCTTCTCCTGCTGCTTCCCCAGTCCTTGCTGGGGGTGACTGGTGGACCTTATTCTTATTTGAAGTCAATGCAGGTGAAGGCAGCCCCCTCAAAAGCTGGGAGGGGGTCTGCTGAGACAGACAGGCTCTAGAAATGGAAAGAGAGAGCAGAAGAGGTGTAATCAGATGGTCTTCACAGCCCACTAGACTGTACCTGAGCCGGGAGACCTCCCTCCCCGCCGCCGCCCCTCAGCCCAGTTCCAACATCTCACCACCCAACTGTGGAGAGGAGGCAAGGAAGGGTGACACAAGCCTTCAAGGAAGGAGAAGCTCTCATCTGAAGACCTAGAAAGGCTCAGAACTTCCAGTTCTGGATTTCTTGCTAATGGACTCTTCTTAGACTTGACACGGCTTCACCCTGTTTTCGCCACATGAGCCACTTGGCTCTACTGGAGGGAAAGAATCCCTAAAGAACACACAAGTGTCAATAGCTGTTGATGGTTTCCCTTTCCATCTTGACCCCGAGGCCCTTGGTACCATTGCCCAGTACTGCTCACGGCCTCCTTTCTGATGGAAGGGAATTCCCTCCACCCAGGACTCTGACCACTGCCTGTCTTCAGCACATACTAAGTAAAAAACCTGTTATAGGTAGTATCTCATTTAATTCTCAAAATTATCTCCATTTTGTTATCTATGTTTAACAGAAAGGATAAGTGGCTTATCCAAATCCCACATCTGTTTTCTGTTTTTTAACATCTTTATTGGAGTATAATTGATTTACAGTGGTGTGTTAGTTTCTGCTTTATAAAAAAGTGAATCAGCTATACGTATACATATATCCCCATATCTCCTCCCTCTTGCGTCTCCCTCCCACCCTCCCTATCCCACCCCTCTAGGTGGTCACAAAGCACCAAGCTGATCTCCCTGTTCTATGCGGCTGCTTCCCACTAGCTATCTATTTGACATTTGGTAGTGTATATATGTCAATGCTACTCTCTCACTTTGTCCCAGCTTACCCTTCCCCCTCCCCATGTCCTCAAGTCCATTCTCTAGTAAGTCTGTGTCTTTATTCCCGTCCTGCCCCTAGGTTCTTCTTCTTTTTTTTCTTTTTTTTAGATTCCATATATATGTGTTAGCATATGGTATTTGTTTTTTTCTCTTTCTGACTTACTTCACTCTGTATGACAGACTCTAGGTCCATCCACCTCACTACAAATGACTCAATTTCATTTTTTGTTATGGCTGAGTAATATTCCATTGTATATATGTGCCACATCTTCTTTATCCATTCATCTGATGATGGACACTAACGTTGCTTCCATGTCCTGGCTATTGTAAATAGTGCTGCAATGAACATTTTGGTACATGACTCTTTTTGAATTATGGTTTTCTCAGGGTATATGCCCAGTAGTGGGATTACTGAGTCATATGGTAGTTCTATTTGTAGTTTTTTAAGGAACCTCCATACTGTTCTCCATAGTGGCTGTATCAATTTACATTCCCACCAACAGGGCAAGAGGGTTCCCTTTTCTGCACACCCTCTCCAGCATTTATCATTTGTAGATTTTTTGATGATGGCCATTCTGACCGGTGTGAGATGATATCTCATTGTAGTTTTGATTTGCATTTCTCTAATGATTAGTGATGTTGAGCATCCTTTCACGTGTTTGTTGGCAATCTGTATATCTTCTTTGGAGAAATGTTTGTTTAGGTCTTCTGCCCATTTTTAGATTGGGTTGTTTGTTTTTTTTGATATTGAGCTGCATGAGCTGCTTAGAATTTGAACCTGTGCTCCTAACCTCGGCACTATTAGGTGAGGAATAGGCTGGAGCTCCCCCTCGTGGTCATCGCGCAAAACCAACAGTTCCTGCCTTAATTGGTTTCCTGCCTAATTGTCATTCCTCTTCCATTATTATGGATCTCTTCTTTCCAAACCCTGGCCATTAAAGTGATAGTCTTAAATCCCAAATTTCATCCTTCTTCCACCCTAGCCCATACTTCTATCTCTTTCCAGAGAGCCCTAAACTCTCGTCTGATATCTGACTTGAAACTATGCACCCTATCCCTTGGGACTCTGTATATTAAAAACAAACAACAAAAAAACCTCACAGATCTCCCCCCAAAATTTTTTGTTCATCATTCCATTTCCTAGCATTAAGCAACCTCTGGCTTTTGTCTGAAGACTCCATTTATCTTGTAACCATCTCTAGCGTATCCTTCTCTCCTTCCTTTTCCTGAACTGAACAGAAGGTGGGTTGGCAAGCCTGTGCTTCCCGCCACTGCCCCCAACCATCCTTTCGTGACCTTTATCCAACGACCTTGCCAAGTTGAGATTCACACACCAGAATCTGTAACACTTTCTTTCCTTAACCTGGCTCACAGGCTTCCTTTTCTTGCTCAAATCCGAGGGATTCCAACATGAAAACCCATCATCCTCCCAACTCTACTCAGGCACAATTCAAGTTCCACATCCTCGGGAGCTCGCTCTCACCTCCGCGGAGCTGCTCAGCTGGGTGACAGTAAAGATCGCCGTGGGCAGCTTGGCATTAAGTTCTCTGAAGCTAATGGGACTAGGTTTGAATTCTGGGCCTGTCACTTGTGTGCCTGGGAGCAAATCTACAGCCATCTGCAGCTTTAATGTATTCATCTGTGAAATGGGATAATAATAATACCTTACTGACCGGGCTGTTACAGAGGTTTAATGAGATCGTACACAGAAATTGCCTAGCATATTATCTGACACTTTAACACCACAATCAACGTTAGCTGGAATTATTATTATTATTATCATCATCACTGAGAATTCCTCCACTACTTAGATCTTGAACTCGTAACATTTGCCAAGACCATAAGCTCCTCCCTGCTTTTACCTTTCTGACCCCTTCATTTCATTAAAGCGACTCTTAATTCTCGTTGGGCTCTTGCCCATCATTCATTACTCATTGGGTTCCTATTGCATTCTGGGTAGTACTTCTCACAAACACCCTCCCCTCTCAGGCCCCCAGCCCCTTCTCAGCCTCTTTCCCTCTCAGTGGATTGCCTTTCCTTTCACTCTCCTGAAGACAAGTCTCCCCTACCTGAGTTCCTTCAAGGTCTCGCCTCTATGCTCAGCACCTCTGCTTCTTCTGTGTTGTTTTATTCACCACCTCTTTCTTCATTCTTCTCACAGGCAGGGAGGTCTGCCCTTTTTCCTCATTCCAGTGAGTCTCTCTACCTGTGCTCTTAACTGCATCCTTTCCTACCATCTCTAAGCCTGTGATCCCACAAGTCTTCCCAGCGCAGTCGTCATGCTACTCAGCCAGGCTTGATGAGAATTTCTCCTCTGTAGCTTCCAGAGATCTGCCCAATTCTGTCTCCTCCCTTAATTCCTCTCCTCCTCCTCCTTTAAAAGATTCATTTGGTATCTCCTCCTTTTCTTTTCACCCCATCCTTGTGAGCTATTCGTTAGGCTCTGCCTGTTGACTTTTACTTTCTGTGCTCTCCTCTCCCTCTAGGTGGTCTAATTCTCCTTGCATATCCATGTCGTTCACGCCATGTCTAGCTCCAGGCTGAAGATCAGGTGCACATCTCCAGTTATCTGTTGGGCACAAACTTCATGTGTCCAGTTACCATCTGACCTGAGCATCATCTGTGTTGAGTCCTCATATCCCAAGCACCAGCCCACCTTCCTCCAACTCCCTTCTTTCTTCCACATTTCTACTCATGGTACCACTCTTCTCCGTTTTTCATAGACTCAAAACTTCAGAGTCAATGTCGAAATTTCTTTTTCCTATAATCACTGCATCTAATCAGTTATCATTTTCCTTAGAGTCTCTACCCAGGATGTCTTTCATCTCTTTCTCCTTCTTTACACTTCCACTGCCTCTAATTTGATTCAGGGTCTCATCTTCTTGGACTGTCATAATACCTGCCTATGTCATCACTTCCAGATTCTTTTCCTTCCAAAACATCCTATCTTTATACTATTGTTTGTACGTTACTTTCTAAAGTCAACTGTGTTCATGACTCAATTCATTAATTCAATCATTCACTCAATCATTTGTTCAATTCTAAAATTGATTGAGTTCTTTCTTTGCACAAAGCCTTACAGATGGATAAAATAAGACACAGTGTTTGTATATAGAGTTATTAGATAATAGCTAAAATGTACACATTTAAAATGTCAGTGGTCCAACATGGTGGAGTCACAGTTTCATGCAGATATGAGGCAGGAGGAAGGGTGGGCTGTTTCACACATACCTTTGATGTCCAGCTCTTCCATCCAGTGCCTCCATCATCTTTTAGAGAGAGCTCTGGAGACCTCTCCCGGATCCTCTGTACTTGGTCAGCAGAAAAGGGAGCACATGAAATGGTGCAGGAGACGGCTCAGAGGCCAGGCTTGGAAGTGGTACACATCGCTTCTATCCACATTTCCATCTGCATTTCACAGACAGAGCTGCGTGGGGCTGGGTAACGTAGTCTATTGATACTTGCTAAAAGAAAAAAAGAAGCAGAGATATAGGTGAGGCCGAGCAGCTCTGACACTGAGAGCGTATACAGTTTTGTAAGGACAGTCAAATAAACTGACAATCGGAATATAATGCACCCATTACCCACTGACTTAAGAGCAGGTTTGAGCTTGAGTTTCAAGAAATTCCCAACTTTAGCCCCAAGAGAACTTGCCCAGTTTAACTTCCTTAGAAATCCCTTGTGTTCTAAATGCAACTGTTTGCTCCTAAAGCCCACATGGGCTTCTTTTCCCCTCTGGGTCTATGAATTTCCCTAAGATTTTTCTTCTGTGCCATCACACTTTCACCTGACAAAGTCCCACTATTCCTTCAAGACCCATTTCAAATGCAACCGTGAAGTCTTCCCTGACTTCCTTCCCCCTTCTAAAGCATTTGCACCTCTTTGTAAGGCACATTTTTCACTTTATCTTGTATTATAATAAGGTCTTAGCTCATTACCAGACCACGTGCTTGAGAGGAAGTGTAGGCTAAAGCCATGGCTGCTTTCTGTACGTCCTGAAACATGGAGCACGATGTCTTGAACAAAACTGGAATACAAGACATAAGCTTCGTTAAACTGAATCCTTGTTTTTCATTGACATTTCTTGTCTCTCCAATCCTACCTTGAACTCGGGAAGTCTCAGACATTCCTAACAGGGGTGTCTTGTATGTGACCTATGGAGGATGGTATAGGGATAGTGAGAGAGACTCAGGTTCTCGTCCTGACTCTACCACGCATTGGTTGTGGGACCACTGCACATATGTAAGCTTCAGCTTGATCGTATATAGAGTTGATCTAAATGACTTCCATGTTACTTTCTGGTTCTAAGAACCAGTTCCATGGCTTTCCCACTACTCCAAGAACATCCCTAGGGCTCTAGGTTGGAAGCAAATAATTCACAGAGAGCCCGGTTAACAATTTAATTCAACAGAGAAAGGTATGCTTAGTTAAGTTGAAGCATCAGATTATAAGAGATAGAGAAAGAACAAAGGAGAGAGATCTTGGATAATCTGGGAAGAGAGTTGTCCTCTGGCATGGTTAGCCCCTGTAGGGTGAGGAAGCTTGCAAAGCACAGGTTCCCAGTACTGGTGGGGAAGTGGAGGCACTGCCGCCCCTGGTGTAGCCAGGAATTCATCAGTGTGTGTTTTTCATCATCATAATAATTGGGATTTGATGGACGGGGCCAAGGACAACAAGGCCTCCTGCAATGCACGGGACAACCCCACACATCAAAGAATTATCATGTTTCACACATAATTTTCAGATGCCCCACTGGACGTATAGTTGGGTGAAAACCCTGTTTAGAATTATCTGAGCCTAAATCAGTAAACTTGGGAGTCTGTAGTCTATAAAACACTAGAACACATTTTTACCCTGTTTTAAAACTCACTGAAGTTTTCAGTAAAGCATCAGTTCTGTAAATTGACAGAAAGCAGTACTTTATTGTATTTGGAACTTCACCAAAAGTTGTTCATCGTTTTAGAAAATACATCAGTAACAGCAATGCCATTGCATTGTTTGAATCACAGTAAAATGTTCCCATATCAGTCCACATTCATGGTCAGTACCTTCTGGTGATTACCTGTAGAAGAGCAGGTATCTGAGTATTACCTGCTATGTTCTAGTCATGCTTGAGTATTACATATTGAGACCCTCTCCTTGGATTTCCCCTTTCCATTATTACAAGCAGGAGGTCATATGATTTTTAAAGTTATGTCTATAGGTAGGTTATATTATTTATGGATTTCGCTTTAGAATAACAAATGGAGTTGTTTAAAATACTTAATATAAAAAGGACATTAGATATAATTGGGTTGAGATCCACTGAGGTAAAGAATCAAGGGGTTCATGAGAAGCTGACCATAGAAGATTACATTTGTATTCATGTCAGGACAAAATTAGCCTTTGATTCTACTACATGGACTTGAAGAGTAGAGCTTATATGTAGTTCATCCATTTCTAATATCCTCATATCTGTTGGAATAAAACCAAAAAACTCTTCTCCTAATAATTAAAATTTGCTTAATGTTCTATGTTTTACTGAACATTTGCATTTAGAATATTTCATTTGGTTCTCAAGACCACCCCATGAGGTAGATCCAGGTCATTGTTATTATTCTTATTATTTGCTCAGGAAATTGACATAAAGAGAGATTACCTGACTTGCTTTAGGTCGCCTCTCTAGGTACGTGGCTAATGCTGGATCCACTGACTCAATCACACTTTCTCGTCATGTCACTCACTCTGGAAGGATGGCATTTTATTGGTGAATGCACAGACAAGCACACTAATTCAAGCATGGATTCTGAACATCAACGGAGTTCGTGTCTTCTAGACTTTCTGTGAGAATAAAATGAGGTAATACATGTGAACATGTTTAGAACAGAGCTTGGCGTAAGAAAGGTACTCAGTACTGATATGTTTCTCTCCAAACTCTACGGCCACAAGAAGGTACCCTGGTTATTCTCCTAGAGGCAGAAAAGACTGGGTCTGTGCTCATGGAGACCTGGAAGCATCTTGTGCAACTTAAGAGCAGGCTCATGTAGAGATCTTCCTGCTTCGTCAGTGGTCAGGACGTCTCAATGAGGCATCCTTCCCAGGCTAGGTTTTAAAATGTTTCCCCTTGCACCACCTTTGTTAAAGCCACTCACTCATCAAAATGAACAGGTACAAGAGCTTGAGGAGAGCACAGTTAAGCACACGTTTGGATCTAGCCGCTCCCTACTTTACAGCATCCGTGGAAAGCTTGGCAAACAGGAAGACGTCCCACTCAGCCCTGGAAGTCTCAGGGGAGGCACCGAGGCCCCAGCACATGGCTCTGGATTTCCTCCCACCCTCATCTCCCAAGCATGGGCCTAACCTGAATAAATAGAGGGGGAGGAAAACAGGAAGCAGTAAAACAGTTCAGTGGAAAGTAAACACGCAGCAAAGGCACGGGCCTTCTCTCTGCCTGTTAGGCTCTGTGGGAGGCTGAGAAAAGCAGAATCTATGAGGAAAGGCCCCTCTTGTGGTTTTGGTCTGTCTCCCATTCTGCCCACTCTTTCCCCAGCCTGTGCATGAACATACACTCACATAACCCTGCTTCCCCACTCCCTGTCCTTCCCCTGGAACAGGCCGATCCCGTGGAGGGTGTGCAAGACCTCGATACATTTATTCTAAATTAAACTGTGGGTAGAATGCTATTTATCAACACTTTTCTACATTGTTCATCTCCCTCTTTGTTAAGCTTTTTACCAATGCTGTTGAAAACGGAGTCAGTCAGTGATCCAATCATGCCCCTAAATGAATCACTGTCATACATGAAAAACTTTGGACCAGGGGTCTGGAGGTCTGGAGTGTTTTTCTAGCTCGGTCTCTGCCATCTGTGAAGTCAGATCATTCCTCTTAGCTTCAGTTTCCTTGTTTGTAAAATGATAGAGCGGGAATAGATGATATCTAAGGAGAGAAAGCAAGACACCCTGTGTCCTAGTCTAAGGCCACAAGCATGCAGAAGCCCTGCAGCTACTATCAGATGTGTGGACTTTAATGAAGTAGGCATGATATTTACTTGTGGGAACATTCCTCTGTCCAAGAGATGGTCTGTGTCTGGGGAAGCCAATCGAGTGTCTCAGAGCTCCTAAAAGGCATCCATGTGAAACGAGCAAAGTTAACCTTTAATTATTTTGAAAGTGGAGTTGTAGGGTCTTCTAACACTAATTGGAAAAGGGCAATGAACCACTTTGGGGTGCTAGCGTGTGGTCCCACACATAACAGAACATGTATCCTGTAACATACATCTTCTTTTGCTTCTCCAGATCTTAATCGTTCGAGGAAAGATGGCTTTTAATGGAGGAGAGAAGTAGATAACTTCATTCTCACACTGACTTCTTACTCTGACCATGACAGTTATCCCAACACTCCTTTGCACATGAGATTTGTTGAACATGACCTTTGGGCTAAAGCGATCTACAACCTCAAGAAACATCCTGAAACCTTAGACCATCTGTGCTCTGGCACAGGGGCGAGGAGCTAGGACTCTATGGCTGAATGCCTCCTAGAAGTTGACCAGATGGTCACCATCAAGGTCCCTGTGTCCTCACAGTGGGAGAGTGACTCCTTATGCTTTGCCATGACTCTGGACCAGTGCCTTTCCATTGTTCCACTCCTGACAGATGAAACTTGACTTTACATCAGAAAAGCTCTTTCCTAGAACCCCTCTTGGGTACTAATAGGTTTTTGGCCTGAGGTTTACTGCATTATGATTTCATGATGAAACTGGGGAAGGAGAGCTATGTTTTCAGAGGCTCTGTCAGTGCACAGCAGGTCCCCTCCAGACAATGAGGCTACTGTGGAGTAGAAGAGAGCCTGCTGGGGCAGATTCCAGGCGGTTTGATTTAAGAGGTGCACACAGCTGCCAGGCACTGCGGAACTATCGTGATGTGCCGGAGGAATCCAGGTTTCAGGAGAGAGACTGAGGCACCGGATTCGCGGACTGGCTCCATAGGAGCATGGCTGGGGTTCTCATTTCCCTCCCGGCTTTAGGATATGAGTTCCTCAGTAACTTGATGGTGATTTCAGTGTAGTCCTACCCTGCCTGGTGTTTCCAAAGTTGATTTTGACTTCCTATCCTCTCATTCCATCTTTACCAACCTGCGGAGTTTCCAGGCTCAGGACCCCGGGGACCATGTTTCCTTTGAACTTTTTGCTCTTGGACTGAGGTCAAACGGACACCTTCGTGACCTTGGAAATGCAACTATTGCCAAGTCCCTGTATCACTTTGAAGTGAGTCACGATGCCATCAACATACTATCAGGATGGTCTTTGGAGCGTGGTATTATATTTGAAACAGAAGTGTATACTTACAAATTACTAACACTAGCACCCCAAAGAGGTTTGGGATGAGAGTAAGTCATCATCCTGTCCCACTCTTCATGCATCCCCTGGTCAATTAAATTACTGGAATTCATATTATTAAAAACTGCATTTCTGAAAGTGTAATTCTTTGCATATTGGTCTCCTCTCTAGAAAGAAACATGAGCCAGGGATTATATCTTTTCATTTTTCTAAAAAAAAAAAAAAATCAATGTTCAGAAAGAGCCTGGCACATGGAATTTCTTTAACAAATATTTATCAGTGAGTGAATGAAATTTATGTATGCTGATTTGAGACATGACACCAAAGAAATATATAACCTTAGCCAAATTTCTTCATATCTATAAGCATCTAATTCTATGTCTCAAAAACAAAAGGACTTTTACTAAATAATTTTGGAAGTTGCTTTTCACTCCAATATTCTAAGATACTTTTTCTTATTTCAAGATATCTGGGGTTCGGTTTTGTACAAATTACTA
Organism: Stenella coeruleoalba; assembly: GCF_951394435.1. Taxonomy (NCBI): domain Eukaryota; kingdom Metazoa; phylum Chordata; class Mammalia; order Artiodactyla; family Delphinidae; genus Stenella; species Stenella coeruleoalba. The sequence goes on from NC_137167.1 coordinate 7,824,842, forward strand.
TACAAGGGAAACAATAAAGTTGAAGTTATGGGCTTGTCTCAAGAAATACAATAAGTTAAGTCAATGGTGTTCCTAAGGCCCATTAAGAATTTTAACATCTTTCTCTGTGGTGGGTGATGCAAACTGCATTGTTCATTTATGCATTAATAATTCAGTGCCTAGGGCTAAAATTAGAGAGAGGGAAATATGAATACTGGCAGTGATTTTCCCCTCTGTCAAATATTAAAAATGAGTGAATGTGGTTAGGATAGGTATAAATAGTCATTAAAGGGAAATACTAGATTCACATATTACCATTTTTTTTACTTGCCTTTAAGAAAGATCAGAAAAGAAGAGATTTTGAGTCAATTATGAGGAAAGAAGAGGTGACAAATGAAACACCTCAGAAAGAGAAGAAACACAGGAAATACAGAGGCTAGTTCTCTCAGCTATATCTCTAACCCACTGCAGTCACCACGTGAAAAGAATTTTGAGCAGAAGAAGTAAAAATGCTTTTATTGTACAAATCCTTTGTCTGAAGATAATAGAAGCCTACCTGTGGGAATTCCAATACCTTCCAAATATTTTTTTGAAGAATCCAGAAGTTTCCAGGATTAAAAAGAAGTGCAGGGTAAGGCTTGATTTGTCCAGTCACTTTTTGCACCAAGTTCCTGCTCTGGAATGAATCACGGGCCTCTACTTTCTCTCTCTCTCTCTCTTTTTATTTTTTCTTAATTGCAGTATAATTGACATACCCTGTTGTGTTAGTTTCAGGTGTACAGCAAAGCGACTCAGTTATACATCTATATATGTTTTCTTTCAGATTATATTCCATATTCTTTTTCAGTCCCCACCTCTGCTGTCCCTTCCCTACAGGACCTTTCCTCATGTATGGACACACCTTCCTTCTTGATTCATCAAACATCACTAAGCCAATGCGATTGTGTGTAATAGACTTGGTGATATTTGGGGTGTAATGGAGAGCTCTGCTGGATAGTACAGATGCACATGTAACGTGAAGCCATGTTTTCAGCCTTCTTTTTTTTTTTTTTTTTAACATCTTTATTGGGGTATAATTGCTTTACAATGGTGTGTTAGTTTCTGCTGTATAACAAAGTGAATCAGTCATACATAAACATATGTTCCCATATGTCTTCCCTGTTGCGTCTCCCTCCCTCCCACCCTCCCCATCCCACCCCTCCAGGCTGTCACAAAGCACCGAGCCAATATCCCTGTGCCATGCGGCTGCTTCCCACTAGCTGTCTACCTTACTGCGTTTGTTACTGTGTATATGCCCATGACTCTCTCTTGCCCTGTCACAGCTCACCCTTCTCCCTCCCCATAACCTCAAGTCCGTTCTCTAAGAGGTCTGCGTCTTTATTCCTGCTTTACCCCTAGGTTCTTCATGACATTTTTTTCTTAAATTCCATATATATGTGTTAGCATACGGTATTTGTCTTTTTCTTTCTGACTTACTTCACTCTGTATGACAGACTCTAGGTCTATCCACCTCATTACAAATAGCTCAATTTCGTTTCTTTTTATGGCTGAGTAATATTCCATTGTATATATGTGCCACATCTTCTTTATCCATTCATCTGATGATGGGCACTTAGGTGGTTTCCATCTCCGGGCTATTGTAAATAGAGCTGCAATGAACATTTTGGTACATGACTCTTTTTGAATTTTGGTTTTCTCAGGGTATATGCCCAGTAGTGGGATTGCTGGGTCATATGGTAGTTCTATTTGTAGTTTTTTAAGGAACCTCCATACTGTTCTCCATAGTGGCTGAACCAATTCACATTCCCACCAGCAGTGCAAGAGTGTTCCCTTTTCTCCACACCCTCTCCAGCATTTATTGTTTCTAGATTTTTTGATGATGGCCATTCTGACTGGTGTGAGATGATATCTCATTGTAGTTTTGATTTGCATTTCTCTAATGATTAATGATGTTGAGCATTCTTTCATGTGTTTGTTCAGCCTTCTTGCCATAGAAAAGTTTTCAGAAATACCTTGGTCCTGCCAGTGGTTGGGACGGCTTTTACCATTGCTCTAGAAAGGTCCCATTTCCTCTCCTGCTCTCCATCTCAGGATCTCCATTCTCTTCTGAGGCATCAAAGAGAATATCGTGGAAGTTTTCTGGGTGGGATTTCCCTTAATCATTAGGCTTCTGTTACTTTTGCATAATCAGAAGAGTCCAGAGAGGCTGAGTGACCAGCATCCCCTCAATACTTTCTTTTCTAAATGGCATTTTCCTCTTGCTTAACGTATGTATATATAACCCCTTAGACTTGTCTTCATAATGATGTCATTTTTTTGTCATCCGAAGTGGCCTGAGTCATATTTTGTGACTACCCAAGCATACAAATATTCCCTTTGCCTCTCCAAATTTGACCGTAGAGCAGTGTCACCTGAGGAGCATTTTCTTTTCTTTTCTTTCTTTTTGTCATAAAATATGGATATTTTATTCCAGCTCTGGGAAATGAAAAACAAAGAGGAGGAGGGAACACATCCTTCCACACACTATTCTAATTTAGCTGACATTAATTCAGAAAAGCTAAAGCAAATATATATGTGCAAATGTATACATATTTATAGATACACATACATATTTTTTCAGATTTTAGTCTCATCTGTGTTCATATATTTATTTATTTATTTTTATAAATACCCTTAAAAGTCACCAAATGCATCCTAATACTTCTACCTCTGTGTCTTCATCTACCATTTAATATTGTTTGGATTGTATTCAGTTTGTGTTTTAATCACTTATGTGATTTGTCTAACTGTACATTCAAAGATATAAGGGAAAAATTTGGTTTAAATTATACTCTATGCATCACAGTTACCCATTACATGATTTTTTTTCATCATTATTTGCAACTTCACACATCTTGTAGTTCTCTGTGCAGGCTATTTCAGCTTCTAGTGCCGTACATACCTACATCTCCGGATGGAACGGCCCGTGATCCATGAGCTTGGGGTCAGGCATAAACTGTGTAGCACCTGAGGTGGATTCTGGTTTGGTCTTTGTTTCAGAGCTGAGTTCTGTTGGCAAGGCACAAAGGTTGTGAGTTGTTTTTGCAGGTATTTCTATTTCATCAGAGCTTCCTAGCTTAGCTTTTTCTTTTGGTTCAGGAAATGACTCCTTTTTGTTGTTTTTTGTCCACAATGATTGAACTGCTTCATAAATTTGCTGGCTTATAGCACATGCCTTTTTCCCAGTTACCTTTGCAATCATTACTGATTGAACAGGGTAGAGAACAGTTGCTCCTAAAGTGGCCAGTCCCAGTGGATAAGCAATTCTCTTAAACCTAGAACCTTTTCTCGCTGAAATGAAGGCTGCCAATCCTGAAACTGTAATCACTCCAATTTTCGGAAGAAAGTCTCGAGGTGGATTCTTCAGATAGACATATGCATCTTTTCCAAATTGTGCTGTATCCATTATCCCATTTTTCACAAAGACATAAACATCCTTGCACCAGCCAATATAATGACCAGTTGTAGTGCGAATGGATGCAAAGCCCATTTGTAAGTCACCAGGCTGTTCTTCAACATATTTAGACTGGAGAGGTGGCGCAGTATATATGGGGAGCTGCTTTGGTTTCACTAGCTGCTCCTTGGACTCCTCTTCTTTGGCCACACGCACTCTTACAGATGCACATATCAGACCTGCTGGCATGGTTGTCTCCTTTCCCATCCTGACAGCCTCCATAGCTTTGGCCCTCTCTGGCCAGGTATTCGCACGGAGAGTGTCTTGAGGAGCATTTTAAAAATGCATTATCTTGGGTACCATTTTAAGCCTAATAAGAAGGATTTGGGGAGGGGGGGTTGATTGAGTTCAGAGCCCATGAGTCTGAAATTTTCAAACTCTTCACACATTATGCTTGGGTAGCTGGTCTCAGGACCGGCCATTCAGAGCTGCTCCCAGAAAGCACGATGGTCCGCTGTGGTTAGTCCAGTTTCCTCTGTTCTTTCACTCTTTCCCTTCCCCCATATGTATCCTGCCTCCTCTCTCCCTTCTGCTTTTTTTCTCTCTTTCCCTTTTCATCCATCAGATATGAAGTTCCCAATATGTGCCTGGTACGTGGCCTCATACCCTCACTGCTCTGCCCTGTTGTGTTAGAGTCACCCCACTTTTCAGTCTTCCTTTGCCTCTACCCAGTCCCAAACACCCCAAGTTCTGAGAAAGCAGCCTCACCTTCAGAAGCATCTGTCACATAAGTCATCATCCCCCATCTCATACCCAGATATTCCAGGAGCATTTGAGCCATCTTTCCATAGTGGCTATGATATTGCTTTGGAAATAATAAGACGTGAGTCCTGTGTCTCATTTGATGGTGACCATTATCATTTGCACTGGATCTGCTCTTCAGTTCTATCTTCTTTAAAATCATTTATAGCTGAAAATGTCTTACTGGCCCAATGAGGCTGACGGCACCATTTATAATAATTTCTAGATAAGAGACAATGAGGAAGTTCCATCTCATAGGAAACCAGCTTAGCACCTCCCTGGACAGTCCCAGGCCCAGGAGGAGGACACTCTGCTCAATTTCTCTCTCACTTCCTTTTTTTTAATTTTAATGCAATGAAAGCCAGACCATTTAGGAATTATTCTAATCCCAGTTTCAAGTCCCATCCTTTTCTCCAGTCATGCACGTATTTAGATTTTTATTCCTTCATTAACACGGGGAAAATGCAGACCATTATGACAGTTAGCAGACATAATTTTAGACAAATACAACTTATTATCAAATCAGCCTGCAATAAGTATTTGATGAACAGGGCTCTTCAATGTAACTTCCAACACTAATTTAATGAGAAGTAGCAAATGAATTTTTTTTATTCTGATATCTCCCATGAGACAAATGATACTTTGCAGGCCTATTTTTAACAAATGAATTATTGACTTAAACTGGCACAATTAATCACAATATAATGGGATCAGGGGATATTAGGGGCTCATTTGTCACAGCTGATGATGAGTACTGACTCTTCTGAGAAATGAAACTCTTTCATCACTCCTAGATTAACAGTTACATGCTTTCAAATTTCAATCATAAGGAACTGGCAGCATAGAATGAAAAGGAGCCAGACCGGAGGAGAAAATGGAAAAGGAGAATACAGAGTTTGTTGTTTGCAGTCAGAAATGCTACTTCTGCCAGGACTCTTCAGTGAAGATAGGAAAATGATTCATTGGAAAGGCGGTGCTAGTGATGGGCAGAGAATCAGGATGGCAATTAACATTCTTGTGATCTGGGCTTAACTCTCCTATTAAAAATCTGTGTGACTCCTGACAAACTGCTTGACTTCTCTGAACTTCCTCTTCTTCATCTGCAAGATAAATACAGTACAGTCTCTCCAAGGAACGTTCTCATGAAGATCAAACAAAATAACCTGTGTCCTCATGTTTTGGACAGTTAGAAAGCAGAGTTCCTTTCATGTGATGCTTATCATCCCTTTAGGAATTGTTTGTTTTCCATCTCCAGGACTCGTACCTACTAGATATTTTTGACTAATTGAAAAAAATATGCAGTAAAATGTGAAAGCCATATAAGGAATTCAGAAGGAGTAGGTTAGTCTGCTAACTCAACGGGCATGACAACTAGTCTCTCTGCTGTTATCAAAAGATGAGTCAGACGTGACTGTTGTTTTCTAGGAGTTCAAAAACATATTAGGCAGACAGACAAGGAGTCACATCATTTGGACATATGAAAAAGTAAAAAGGCAAGACAATGAAGGATTTTTTTATATATATAAAGGCATACACATAGTTAGAAAAAAAATAGTACAGAAAGGTTAAGCAACTGGTCCCTTCCCTATATGGTGACTGTACTTCCCAGTTTGTCCAATTCATTCCAGGTTTATGCTCATTTCCCCAGCATAATTGTTAATGGCATCTACTTTTACTCTCAAAATTGTCTTGATTTGACGATTTCAGTCAAACTAATCTTAACCATTTCTTTCTTCTATTTTGTTACTGCCAATATCTAAATAATATGATTATATCTTTATCTTCTTTATTTATCATTGTTATATAGAGTCCACTGACTTCCTACCTTTCTAGAGATTGGTGTAGCTCACACCCTTCCTGATTTCCCACCCTTTCTCCCAATATAGTTAAGTAAGAATCCTAAGTTTCTTCTTCTGTCCAGTCTGCAACTTTAAATATCCAAAAGATATTCTGTAAAGAATAGTTCTCTGGGGCTTCCCTGGTGGTGCAGTGGTTGAGAGTCCGCCTGCTGATGCAGGGGACACGGGTTCGTGCCCCGGTCCGGGAAGATCCCACATGCCACGGAGCGGCTGGGCCCGTGAGCCATGGCCGCTGAGCCTGCATGTCCGGAGCCTGTGCTCCGCAACGGGAGAGGCCACAACCGTGAGAGGCCCATGTACTGCAAAAAAAAAAAAAAAAAAGGAATAGTTTTCTGGGCTTCTCATTTTTGCAATGGTATTAATATCCCATCACTCCCTTCATTTCTACATCCTCTTCTACCTCTTAACTGGCATTTGGTATGCTTTTATTTTTATATCATCAAGGTTGATTTTTCAACCTGCTATTTACTTCTTCTTATCTGTGAATTTGCTACTCTTTTCCCTTGATTACCTTTCCCCAGTACGTCTTTCTGGGAAACTCCTTTTCACTTTTCCAAGATGCAGCTAAAATACCCATTGCTCGGTGATGTTTTCATTCAGCATTTCAGTCAAGCCAATTATTTCAGCTTTGTGCTTCCACAGATTGTAATAGATTTCACTCCACTACAATCACTGCTTTACATTGCAATGGCTCCTACTGAGTCTGAGCTCTCTGGAGAACATTTCAGTGTTCCCCAAGACAAGTGGTGTTCTTGGAAGACAGTGACCATTAGATAAAACATTTTTGTTTTTTTAAAAAAACCATGTTTGTCTATATCAGTAAATCTCAGTTCTGATTCAAAATGGTGTTTGGCTTAAGCTCCTTTTGTAGCCTCTTACTTAAATACTTCTTCCTGAAATATCAATTAACGTATACAATAAGATTTTTAAAAACCTCATGCCACCACCAAAATTTGACACTGACAGATAACCAGTGGCAAATACTTAATAAAGGCAGGGCTGATACTGTATAGATGCTTCAGAAATAAAGATTTGAGTCCAGACAAGGAAGTAGGACTAGCTGAGGGAAAGAGAATATGGAATGAATAGAGGAAGAAAGAGTTTATAAACACTAGCTATGATAACAACCAGTTACATAAAAGAGCATCGTTTCCTCCTTACTTGGATATATATATATATATAATCTCCAAGTGAAATGACATGGAACATTTGTGTCCTCTTCTGGGGAGAGGGATTTCCTTAGGTTGTAGGAGGGATATGTTTGCATCTTGGGTGGAGTATTATTTTTCTATTACCTTTATTTAAAATTTAATATGGTTAAAAGATGTATACAGGGAGTCCGCATTGACAAGGGTTGGACTGTACTGGATTGTTTTATTGTCAACTTTGTTAACATTTCCTAGAATCCCCTTCCCAGTTAGAGACAGCCACAAGAGGTACTAGTATGAGACTGGGGAAGTACAAGGTTATGGCGACTTGGCTGTGGTGACAGACTTAGAGGAGCCAGAGGGTTCCAGCTTGTCTTTGGATCCTTCAACTCCATGTCCAGCTTTTCTCTTCAGCTGGTGTATCGTCAGACTCCAGCTTTTCTCTTCAGCTCGTCCATGGTCAGACTCCAGCTTTTCTCTTCAGCTGGTGCATCGTCAGACACTTCGCTGGAACTTAACGGATATCTTCCAAGATTTCTCTCCTCCGACGGCCTCACTTCAGTGGCTGGAAGTACTTCGCTTCTCAAAGTAGCCTGTTACCGACTCCTCTGATCCTCGACATCCCCTTTCAGACATACACTCCCCGCTCCTCCCATAACTGTGTCATATCCAAGTGCATCATCCCACAACTCATAGTTTTTCTGCTTATGTGACTGAACGTCGATTGACACAGTTATCATTGGAAGAGACAAAGAAAAGAGTTTTAGGAAGAAAGGGAGAAATTCACAGAGTTACTGCAGAAGACTGTAACACATATCTGTACTTTTTTTTTGACCAAATAGAAAAAAAAACCAAGTTATGTAAATCCTGAATAATATAATTAATAAGGTAGTACGTGTAAATGTGTATATATTGATCTTTGTATCCTGCAGAGAATACTCTTTGCTTTCATCATTAATAAAACATTTATGAAATATTGATCTACATTATGTCTCAAAGAAAAACTTAAAAAATAATTATAAAAAGCAGACATTTGGATCAATGGATAAGCCTGAGTATTTGTAACAGATGTCACTGATGATGGTATGGTGCTGGATTAGAAAAGATGTGAAAGGTAGCAATCAGTACAATTCAATACATATTTGTTTAATATTGTGACCTTGTGAAGGTAAATGGACTTGACCCTCACTTCCAGGTACTTATAGTCTCACAGGGGGGTGGGTAGGGCATTTGAGGCAGGTTTGGTGTTGAAATTGAGCATTGTGTGTCTTGGGGCTCATGTTGGAAGGTGAGGATGTTTTGTGTCAGGGAGTGATTGAAATAAGATTGTTTCTACATGAAGAAATCAGATAGTGAGAAACCTAAGAGCATTTTAATTTTATCCAATTGAAAGTGGGAGTTGCTGGTAGTTTGAGATATTTTAGGAGGATTCACTTCATGGGCATGTAGGACAGATTGTGGTCAGGGACCAGGACTGGGGACACATTGCAATGTGGGATTCCACTAGAGAGAAGGGCTTTGTCACTTGAAAAGAAAAACTGACCTGCAAGTAGTGTTTTAAAAACTTGGGGGCTGTGTTGAGATGGGGAGGAAAAAGAAGAAGGAGTCAAAAGTGACTCTACCAATTTAAAACCTGGATGACTGCTAGACTGGGGTCAACACTGACTGGAATAGGTTATTAGTGTTTTCCATTTTCTAAAATGCATTTTCAAACTTTCAAGAAAGATAATCACTTACATACATCTAACCTCTTGGCTCTAGAATCCTGTAGAAATTACCAAGAGATAATAATGCGGCTTATTCTGCGTTGGAAACTAGGAAAGGATGCAAGACAAGCTCCAGAAACTTGGAGGAAATTTTACTGGCTCAAGTGAGGGTAAAACTCTACTGTGTCTGGCCAAGAAGACATGCATTTTTCTGCATATTAAAGAACAGTTTGCCTGGGAAGTAAGCTGAAGAGACCCAATCAAATCCCTTCAATTCCCCACCCACCAGAGGTTCTGGGCAAGTGGAAGTTTGAGAATAGATAGGCTGTGGGGTGGCCAGGAAGGACATCTGCACCCTATCAGCTGTTCTTGGTACCAGTTGGGTTCCAGAGGCCGCACCAAGCAGGTGACCAATGGCGATTCTTAATCCTGGCACAGGCAACAGAGAATGGAGAATGGTCCCTACAATTTCTGACTGCCTCACCACTCCTAAGACAATTTCACCTTCAAAAAGACCAAGTCACCTCCAAGCCAGTACCTCCATATTTCTCTAATGCTGGTGAATTCTAGTGCTAGTGAATTCCCTCTTTTTCGGGGGGACTAAAAGTATTCAAAAGATTGTTTTTGGTACAACATCGATGACAGAAACCATGTCAGCTCATAATACCTTAATATCTTCAACTCTTAACTAACACAACTCTTTTTTTTTTGCAACGATTTTTAAGAAATGAAGTATAGTTGATTTACAATATTATATTAGTTTTAGGTGTTCAACATAATGATTCAGTATTTTTACAGATTATACTCCATATAAAGTTATTATAAAATATTAGCTGTACTCCCTGTACTGCGCATTACATCCTTGTATCTTATTTGTTTTGTATATAGTAGCTTGTACCTCTTAATCCCCTTTCCCAACTTTGCCACTCTCCCACCCCTCTCCCTACTGGTAACGGCTAGTTTGTTCTCATATATAACTCTTTTTAAAATGCACAAATGGAGAAAAACCACTAGCACAAACATATTCTACAGTTTAAAACGATACCATTCTGCAGCATACGAGCAAGATTCTTCCTATAAAACTCAAACTGCTGCAATAAATGAAGAAATCACTGAACATTTCTAATGTATGTTCTCTATAACACTCAAGTAGATATTACATTTTTGAAATTTGAGCAATATCATAGAAGTAACAATACGAAATCAGGAAAGACTGGATGAAATTTAAAAAAATGCAACTGTAGAATTTAAAACCTCCATGTGGCAGTGAACAGCTCAGTGGATACTGCCAACAAGCTGAACGTGAAAATAAAGGCATATTCTAGACATTTTGCCAGAATTCAAAGGAGCAAATAATAAATGAAAGAGGTTCGGGAACTGTGAAATGATCTGGGAAATCCAAAATATTCGTAGCAGGGCGTGCCTTAGAAAGTAAAGCAAGCAGCAAAACCATAGAAGAAAAATTTCTTGAGACAGTTCACAGAGCACTACCAGCAGTGAATAAAAATAATACCTTAGACACGCTTGATGGAATCTGGGATTTAAGAAGAATTTTCCCTTATTCAGACCTAGATCTATCTTCCTGCCAGGACCTAGACAATCATTTAAACACTCATGTTTAAAAATGCCAACATTCAGTAGATGTCTGTAATGGACAATTGATTGTACTATTAGAAAGAAAACAATACATGTGATCAAAAATGAAAAAAAAGAATTTAAAAAATTACCAACATTTAAAATGTGTAAATGGAACTCATTTGCTTGGGTTTTGAAATGAGTTGATAAGGTTAATGCAATTCTAATACAAAATTCTAAGAGGATGTATAATTAATCAAATGAAAGTTAATACTTTAAATCAGTGAATGGAGATGATTATTAAATAAATGGTGTTGGAATAATTGGCTAACTGTTGGAGAAAACATCTAGATACCTGCTTCATATCGTTTGCCAAAGAAATTTCTAGATGGATTAAAAAGATAAACATAAAAAAAATGAAATCATGAACGGTTTAGAAGAAAATGTAGGTGGGCATCTATCTGATATCACATAAAAGCAAAATATAGAGGAACATATTAATAGATTTTAAAACAGAAAAGAATGAAAACTCATATTAACCAGAAGAGCTATAAACAAAGTTAAAAGTTTTAGGATAAATTGGAGAAGTATTTGCACTACCTATATAGACAAAGGTATAAATGTATAAATACAAGTGTATAAATATGAAGCTATGAATATATTTGAAAAATCCAGAAGAAAATATTAAATTCCATAGTAGAAAATGGGCAAGAAGCATAATAAATAAGCATTTTCAACACAGGAAGAATATGGTGGTTACTCACCAGTGAAACTGGAAGAATATAACCCATAGTGTTAGGAGCAGGTGTATCTGAGTTTGAAGATTATAGGTGATTTTTATTTTTGGTTGTGTTTTGTTTTGTTTTTGCTGTGAACATGTTTTACTTTCTTATTAATTCTATTATCCTTGTTATACTGAGCTCTTAATCACTTAACTTCTTATTCCTGTGACCAAAGTGGGATGATCAGAGCTGGGCAGTCTCGAGAAAGGAGAGGCAGAGGGTGATTTCAATTTTTCATGGTAAAGTGATAATGGGACATCCAGGTATCACTTGAACATGGACTATAGGATCTTGGTGATAGGGTGGGGCTAAAGATACAGAAACTACCATCTCTGGAGCCTACATGGTGAAGCCCTAGAGGAGCCAGTGCTTTCTGGCACTGCGGAATATGATTCTAGTATTTGTTCTATGCAACCCCAGTATTATGAACCCAGATTCTTTCTACTTTCCTCTCTTGGTGTATGTTGGTGTGTACTGGCTGCCTGACCTGCAGTAACTCATTTCTCCAATAAAATATTAATGAATGAAGATCTATATTTCATACTGAATGAAATATTTAAAATGATCATTATGGTTATATTTCCATTTAGTTATTTTTCTTGTTTTGTGGAATGGCCATTGAGTGCAATCTTTCAGGGCTGCCTGTCCCTAAACAATGGACACGGAAGCCCTGTACTCAGAGCATCAGGCGTTATCTCAGTTCTTGCTGCTCAAAGACACATATAACTGAATTTGTTTCAGACCCTGTGTTGCAGAAGAGAATGTGACCTGAGATATGATGGTTCCTGGGGCTAGTGTACCATAGAAACACAGACTACCAGCTCTGAGAGCGATCTACATTCGGCCTCCAGGAGTGTCATTTTTCCTTCTTTCTTGAGCAAAACTTGTACTGAACTACAGAGTGCCATTTTGCAATAACTACAGAGCCGAACACGTGGCTCTGAGGGAAAAGCCATGAGAGTATAGAAGCTAGCAGGTCGTGGAGTGCCTGGCCTCTGCTTCCTGGGCAGAGGCCTGAGGAAAGCAACACAGGTCTATAAAGGCAATTTTTACAGCAACTGAGAACCCAGCAGGACGTGGAGATGGCAGAAGAAATCATAAATATAGTAGCACAAACGAAGCTAAGAGGGTTGGGGCTGGTGCACAAGGGGCCACATGGCTATAGAGGTGTCTTAGTATCACCTTGCACAGACCGATAGCCAAGGACCAGGAGGGAGATGTGCATTTCAGTTGATGCCCCTCTAGGCAGAAGACATGAAGGTCCAGATGTTTGTCCCAAAGGCCTTAGCCTTAATAGACTTGAACTTGGGTGCAACCCCAGGGAGGTAGGGGAAGAAGAGTTGAAATGACTCATTTGGTGATGAGTTTATAGCTCTCAGGCTGACTGGGGGTGCAAATTGGTATTAAACTGATGTCGTAGACTCCTTCCAGCTAAATCAGTCTGCCCATCAGCTGGGTCTCCTTACACTGGAATGAGGGCAGAGCTGGAGGGGAGAAGACGGTGGCAGCAGGCTTTTGAGAAATGGAAATGCAGCCTTTTGCACTTTGTTGTGGGTCGCGGTCAGGATGGAGGGAGCTCCAGGCCTGGCTCTTTGCATTCTTGAGCAGAGCTTGAACCTTAACTGGAATTAAGGCTGTACCTAAATACCTCAAGGGGATCTGGTAGCCAAAACTGCTTTTATTTATGGCCATGTCAGAAAGTTAGGATTGAGGGGAGAGGCCTTGGTTTACAGTGGAGAGGAAATCCAGGGGCCCAAGCATGGAGCTGGCCCTGTTTTCATTCACTGGTTCCAGTTAACAGCTTCTCACAACATATGCAGTTTACATTATGGTATCCGGCACATGTAGGCTTTGGCTGCGATTACCCTCCTGAGTTTAGAATTTATGACGGTGCAAATAGACACTGAAGCAAAGAGCAGGCGAGTGGGCACGCCAGAAGAATGACGTTGGCGGGGTCGGGGTAGCCTTTCTTCTGTTTCTTCTGGGTCATGTTTGCTCTGTCCTCAACAACAGAAGAACAAAGGGATCTGCTTTTCCCCGAAGGGAGGCTGGGCAGGAAATGAATACTCTGAGACTCTGCTCCAAAATTAGGGAGATGTAGTTTCTCACCCTTTCTCTTTAGGTTCCCTGGAGCAGCAGGATGCTTAAGAAAGGAAGGGAGGCTACTGAGCCTTTTTTTTTTTTTTTCCTCTGAGAAAATGAGGTCGTTTAAGCAAGAAAATAAGCAGACTTGTCATTTAATAGCAGGACCCAGAAACCTTATAAATACTTCCTCGTAGGGCAACACAGAAATTTACAGCCAAACTTAAAACAGGGTCCTTTGAAGTAAAGGGCGTTAAATTTGAGTAATGGCTCTGAGCAGGCTAGCTGGTGTCACTGACGAATAATGCTAGGAAAGTACATTTGGAGAGTTGATCCAGTCCCTGTGTGATTACATTTGGTTAAGCTGAGAGTCATGTTTTTTTAAATTTTACCACAAGTATTTATTTGTATTATTCATACATATTATTCATACGTTGTTAAATAGAGATCTTGACTTTCAAAAGGTGTATGTGTGGAGATCATTGGGCTTCTGGTTTTAGTTGCAAGAATTTCTGGTTTGCTATAGGCATTGCTACTAGAATGGCAATACCAGGAGTTTTATGTAAAGGTACCCGATTTTGTGAAGCAATGAGAAGAAAAAAAGACAAATATGAATTTTATAAGAAAATTAACCATTTTTACGTACAAAAATAAAAATATTAGCAGAATTTCATAGATACAAAAATACCTAGAACTCACATCTGCCTCTTATTTGTGGTATATCGTGTACCAGTCAATCCCATGATAAAAACAAAAAGCTGAAGTTTATAAAAACGTTGTGTTACACTGGACTCCTGCAATATAAATTGTCTTGAAATGAGTAGGCAGAAAAAATGGTTCACATAAAAGCTCTGTCTAAATATTTTCTTTAAAAGGAATTTATATGTCAGGGGTACGCGTGTGTGTAATAAAAGGAAGGGAATGTAGCCATTTTAAAAGTCTATCTAGGAATCATTATGCTTAGTGCTTTACAAATACTTATATCTGGAAGTAAATGTTGAGTGAGGAAATCTCGTATAAGGAAAGAGAAAAACATGGGATAGGGTGATTGAAGTGGTTACCTGAATACCATATGCAAATTATAATTACATTGTTTAATGTGCTCTTCCAGTGTCCTTACTTCTTATACTATCAGTGCATCTTTGTGCTGGAGAGTTTGCGGCAGCATCTAACACAATTCTGGTCCTTTTTGTATTTGCACCATCAGAGGAAAGAGAAGAGGCAGTGAAAGAGAGCTAACATTTAGTTAATCACCTGCCATTGGCCAGATACTGTCAATACACTTTATCGTTTTTGTTTCCATTTTATAGATAAGGGCATTGAGGCACAGTGAGGTTAAGTGATTTCACCAAGACCGCACCTCTAGAGAGAGGTTGAGCCTGATGTAAAACCAGGTCTATCTTCCTTCCTCTGTCCTCATCCCACTCGACTCCCTCTGGCCTTAATACTCACCTGTCTGTCTACACTGCTTTTGGCGGAGTCACCAAAAATCTTAGTTGCCCCATTGGACTAGCATTTTTGAACATTTTCCTTCTTTTGTCGGTAGTATTTCATGTTGCTGACCATTCACTCCTTTCCTGAAACTCTTTCCTTCCTGAAGTTTGGTGGCTGTATTCTTCCAAAGTGTCGACCTCTTTGGCTTCGTTTTATCTGATATAATTATAACAAATGGTAATATTCATAGCAATATTTATTAATATGTTCTAAATACTGTACCTTGTCTCTCATTTAAATTTCAGAGCTACTCTATGAAGTAATTATTTTATTTTTTTAATATATTTTTTATGTTTATTTTTTCGTAAAGCACGGGCTTTCTCTAGTTGCGGCAAGCAGGGGCTACTCTTGGTTGTGGTGCATGGGCTTCTCATTGTGGTGGCTTCTCTTGTTGTGGTGCATGGGCTTCAGTAGTTGTGGCGTGTGGGCTCAGTAGTTGTGGCTCGCGGGCTCTAGTGTGCAGGCTCAGTAGTTGTGGCACACGGGCTTAGTTGCTCCACGGCATGTGGGATCTTCCCGGACCAGGGCTCGAACCCATGTCCCCTGCATCAGCGGGTGGATTCTTAACCACTGCACCACCAGGGAAGTCCATCTATGAAGTAATTATTATTAGCATCAGTTAGCAGAGGAGAAAGCTGAGGCTCTGAAAAGTTTCATAAATGGAATAAAGTGATGCAGCCGCTAAACCGTGGAGCCAGGATAACAGCTGAGGTCGTCAGGCTCTAATCACAAGTTGGCTGGGATCCCTGTGCCTGTTGACACACTGTACACTCCTCTCTTCTCACTCTACACACTTGAGTAATTTCACTCAAGGCCATGCCTTCCTCTACCTCCTAACCGTCAATGACTCTGTATCTCTCTTGAGCTCTAGACCCTGAGTCCAGCTGCCAAGATGGACCTTGTCACCTGGACACCCCCCAGGGCCTTCACACTCAACAGGTTCCAGACGGCTCCCTCTGTCTTCTCGCTGTCACAGCTGAGGCTGTCACCTTTCAGGCAATTATTTAAGCTGGAACCTGGGAGGCATCCTTAACGTCCTCCCTCTCTTGACTTTTTCACATCCAAGGCAGGGTATTTAGAAGAATCCTTCTGAATCTCTCTCACGCTTCTCTACTCTCTGCTCTCGTGGCTTGGACTTGAATACGGACTCCCAGATTCTCCCATTGAGCCCGTTCAGGACTCTCCGTACCTGCATTCCCGCCTTTTAGCTTGAGGACCTCTCTCTAATCTGCGCGTTGTGACCTTTTCAATATCAAGTGTAGCATCATATTGAATTCTTCAGGGGTAACACGGTAGCTTCCTTCCTTCCTTCCTCCTTCCCTCCCTCTCTCCCTTCCTTCCTTCCTTCCTTCTTTTCTTTTACAGCAGTAGACTCCTATTTGCATTTAAAACTTATGAGAAACCCTGAAAAATACAACCGATAGAAGCAGGGAAGGAGGCACTGAAGCTCACCTGTGAGGCCCCCTCCCGCTTCCCTGTTTGGCCCCCTCCCGCTTCCCTTAGTGTCTTCCTCCACACACTCATGGGTGTGTACTGACTGAGTGCCAGCTCTGCATGAACCCTGTCCTCGGCACTGGGACTAAACCAGTGAGCAAAGATAGGACTGTGCCCCTGCCTTCATAGGGCTTACATACTAGCTATGGTAGACATATAAGGAGTTGGGTGAGAAAACAAAAAATAAGTGAATGTATACAACATCAGACGGTGATAAGAAAAATTATTCACAGTAAGAGACTAGGAAAAGCTGGAATGGGGGTTGGTTTGTCACTTAAGATAAGGTGGCCAAGAACAGCTTCTCCAATAGCTTGATCTTTGGTCGCAGACCTGAAGGATGTGACACAGAGGGTCGTGGACGTGTTGCTCGAAAGCCCTCCAGGCCTAGGGGATGGAGCGCCAACACCCTGAGGTCTCAAAGCCAGGAGGCCAGTGTGGCTGAGTGGATGAGGGGGTGGGGTAGGGCGTGAGGTCAGAGAGGTGCAGGGACAGCGGGGCAGCCACACCGTGCGTGGAAAGTCCTTGTGCGGACTCGGATACCCCCATCCTCTGAGTGAAGCAGGGAGCCAGTGGAGAGTTTTGAGAAGATCAACACGATGTGATTTAGGTTTTAAAAATAAAACGGCTGTGTTGGTGTTAGGCAATGGGGAAGCAAAGGTGGAAGCAGAGAGGCCATTTAGAAGACAGACCTGAACACCTGCAAGAGATGCTGGTAGTCTGAGCAGGAGAGAAAAGGGTGAGAGGTGGCGTTTCGGTGCAGATCCGGGGCACTGTTGGAAAACTACACGTCTGGGAAAGAAACACATCCACACCTTTACAAAAACCCAGAGAGTCTCCCCTGACCAGGTCCTCATCCATGCCAGCCTCGTGGGCTCCCACCGCCCCTGCACTGCCTGCGCCACAGTGATGCGTGTCACCTCCAGAGCCCCCCGGCCTCTCCCCAGCCTCCTTGTACCTTTGCCTGCCCTGTTTCTTCTTCCTCCATCTTGACCACTTTCCAAACTCAACCTTTAAATCCCAGTTTAAATATCACTCCCTCTTTGAAACCTCCCCTTATTCCCCACATCTACTTGCATGTTTCTTCCTCCATGCAGTTTAGCTTGTTCACAATCCCATTCAAGCAATCTCTTGGTGTCTTGTAATTAATGGCTGCTTTCTCCCCTAAGTCCTTAAGCTTCCTGAACGTCTAGATTGAATCTTTTCGTCTGGTCTTCTCAGAACCTACCATGATGCAGGCATGTCATGGGCAGTTTATAAGCACTTATTGAATAATAAAGAAATGTTTTCACTTCAAAACTCATTCCGGAGTGTGAGTCCAACTTTAGTAATAAGACCGTCAGGGCCAAATGTTTCTCTAGATTTTTTTTCCATGGCATGAGTGTAATTTTGGCATGTGACTCCAATGGAACAATTGCAGGTTTGCTTTTATGAGGAATTTGCACGTAAAGTATCCACCAGCAGGATCCCTGAATTAGACAAATGGGAGCTGGAGGAGACATGGCATTGACATGGAAGATGGGCCACCCGCTGTTTGGGACTCCTTGGCCATTTGGAGAGCTTTTCTGAAGTTAAGTGAACTAATATAAATTGAATGTTTGTGATAAAACCTTTACTTTCTGCATCTTATGAAACGTATTTGGAATACGACACCAAAATGCCATCATCCCACGTGAAGAGGTGCACGATGAGATTCACGATCCATCCATGAGTTGCACATCAGACACTTACCCTGAATTGAGAGGTTTCTTTAGAAATGGACATCTTTGCTTCCGGTCTAGGCCTTGGTTTGACACCATGGCTTCAGGTGTTATTTGTATCATCGCATGTTCCTTTCAAAAGTAAAAGCAAAGGGCTTCCCTGGTGGCGCAGTGGTTGAGAGTCCGCCTGCCGATGCAGGGGACACGGGTTCGTGCCCCGGTCCGGGAAGATCCCACGTGCCGCGGAGCGGCTGGGCCCGTGAGCCATGGCCGCTGAGCCTGCGCGTCCGGAGCCTGTGCTCTGCAACGGGAGAGGCCACAATAGTGAGAGGCCCGCGTACCGCAAAAAAAAAGAAAGTAAAAGCAAAAATATTTGGATCAAAGACTTCTATTTCACAACGGGACTCGCAGAAATATACGTGGAGCCACGCTGCAGTCTGCCAGCTGTCGGTTGTTAGAAAAATCTTTGCTGGAAACTAATTTTCAAGTGCATTTTTAATAGTTGTTGATTTAAAACCAGGGAATAATGAAATGAAACAGATTCGAAGTAGGAGCTGCAGATTCCTAAGGATGAGAAATAAAAAGTATTATGCACTATTTCTATCCAGGCAATGTGTTAGACAGTTCACATATTCTGTCTCTTTTAATTCCGTCAACAGCTTTTCAAGGTATCTTATTCTCTCTTTCCAAATAAGAAATTAGAGGCTTTGAGGTCACATAGCTAGTTAGGAAGGAGAGCCAGTTCCAGAACAAAGTGCTGTCAGAGTACTAAGTTCTTTCCACTACATCCTGCTGTCTTTCTGCCTTGCTTATTTCTTATAATGAACACTTTTATTCCTCAGATACATGCACTGTTTAAATAAGCTTTATTGTGGTGTTTACAAATCATCTTTAAATAAGGTGATCTTATGTCTTGGTTTGCCCTGGATGGATACCCCTGGATTATGCCTGTTGCCTTGGTGAAATTATTAATAACACTGCCTTTCACTCTCAGAACTGTCCCAGTCTGGAAGGTAAATTATGTGGTCACCCTCTCTTTGGACTTGTAGATCACACTGCTTATTCGGTTACTTCCTGGTGAATCCTTTGTCCAAGCCCTAAGGGTAGTTTTTTGTTTTTTTTTTTTTAATCTTAATGGCTTAGTCCCTACGACCATCTAGATCTTCATAAATGCAAGAGAAAGATCCGTACAGAATCATTACACCACAAAGCCAACAAGGCAATGAGAGCTGATTTTAGTTCACTGAACAGATTGAGTGAAATTTTTTCCAGTTGTTCATCTGGAGAACCAGATTTAAATCGTGTTGTGTTAGAAACACTGATATGTTAAAAATGTATATGTATAAAAATGTATATGTAAGAATCTATATACATATATAGAGATATAGATTTATATATATATATAAATTGTGTGTATACACACACGCACACATACACACACACGCGCATCATGAGGGAGAACAGGTCTCTGAAGATTTGGCAGTTGGTAGGCAGAGACCCTGTGACTTTCAAATAAGAAAGAAGTTGATCCTCTAAGCCCTGTATGAAAATAACTTATTCTGTATTTCTTACAATCTAGAATCGTCCCTTGGATGGTAAAGCATGCCCCTGCTCTGGTTTATCCAGGAGTAAAGCTAGAAAACCCAACCGTTCTTTTGCCTTAGTAAGCCTCGTCACAAGGATGAAGATCTGGTGATAAACCTTTAAAATGTGGGCTAAGCGGTTTCCCCGAGCCATTGCACTCTTCGCAGCCACTGGCTTACCTTTGTAGGGGAGCCATTCTTCATCTGTGCCAGTTATCCTTGTGGGACTCCACTTCCTGTTTTGCTCTGGCTAATTGAATTCCCCAGCGAGATGAAAGCATTTTGAGCTGGCTTGAGAACGGAAGAGCCCAAATGCATAACTGTAAATACTGATGACAACAGAATCTCATCCCTCCTCTTGTTATTTATTTTGAGATTTTTGCTGGAGCAATAGTTTTCCGTTTGACATTTATATAGGTCATGGTGAGTTAATAGCCATCTGCCATCTGGGGACGCTTGTGTAATGAACATTATAGAACACTATGGAAGAATGCTCTGGCATTTCTGATTTGCAGACAAGCTGAGATGGGGCTGATCTTTACGATATACTCTTCCTGTTCACACTAGTCATGTGATCCACAAAGGTGCTCACTCACGCTCACGCAGGCATGCATGGTGCCCCGGGAGCCTGGGCTGGGCTGAGCCCCAGCTAATTTCTCAGTCATTCTCAGGTACACCTTTTGGCAGGTAGATGAGCTCTGACTTTCAAGCTATGGACTTCAAGAAATCTCACATGGTTCTAATGGTACCTGGGCTAGACAATGGGCTTCCACTGAATCCTGCTAAGTTTGTGTTAGATTTTCAAAAGAATCATGATGTAGGAGAGTGGTCTCCAACCTTTTTGGCACCAGGGACCAGCTTTGTGGAAGACAATTTTTCCATGAACGTGTTGGGGGGGGCGTTGGTTCAGGCGGTAATGTGAGCGACAGGGAGCGGCGGGGAGCGGCAGATGAAGCTTCTCTCACTTGCCCACTGCTCACTTCCTGCTGTGCGGCCTGGTTCCTAACAGGCCATGGACTGGTACCGGTCTACAGCCCAGGGGGTTGGGGACCCCTAATATACGAGACAACCTCAAGCGTGTTGCCTGCAGACAGTCTGGAGCCATTAAAAGAACACATAGTGTCCAATTAGAAGACCCGCACTCATTCAAATCAGACCCTCACCTGAGTCCTTTAAGCCTCCATCACTTCATCTATAAAATGGAAATACAACATCAACCTTATTTATCTTGGAAATTATATGAAACACCTAACACACCACTTGGCAAATAGAATTTCCACTTTCAGTTGTTCATTTTATTTTTTTTTATTCTTCTGTATCTCCCCTACCTTCCTAGCAAGGATAGGGAGCCCTAGGGAGGTAGACATAGGTAAGGAAGGATGGAAGGAGAAAAGCTTCCTTTTAAGCCATGCTGCTTCTTCAGTTCTACCATTAACACCCTGGTCAGTGAGGGCCCGAGAGATTCTGATTGACGTTACAACGGCTGGTTTGTGGGTATTGGTAAGCTCAGTTTAGCTCTTCCCAGAGGTGTGGGTTCAGCAACCGATGGAGCAGAAAAGTGCTTCACTTTATTGCAGATATTGCATTTTTTATAAATTAGAGGTTTGTGTCAACCCTGCCTTGAGCAAGTCTATAGGCATCATTTCTTCCAACAGCATTTGTTCACTTCGTGTCTCTGTGTCACATTTTGGTAATTCTCAGAATATTTCCAACTTTTTCATTATTATTATATTTGCCATGATGGTCTGTGATCAGTGATCTTTGATGTTACTACTACTCACTGAAGGCTCAGGTGATGGTTAGCGTTTTTTAGCAATAAAGTATTTTTCAATTAAAGTATGTACTTTTTTAAGACATAATGATGTTGCACACTTAATAGGCTACAGTATAGCGTGAACATAACTTTTATGTGCACTAGGAGACCAAAAAATTCTTGTGACTGAATTTATTGTATTATTTACTGATTGCAGGGGTCTGGAACCGCACTTGCAATACCTCCGAGATATGTTCCAGCCTTTCTTTGTGGGCGTTGCCTGAGAGACCATGCAAATATTGGGTTATTTTGTCCCCTGTGTGAATTATTATTTAATATTATTTTATCAAGTATTTACTGCCCACTTTGTGCCAGGAACCGTGCCAAGCTTCAGACGTTGATCTGTCCTCTTCCTTCGTTCTTTCTTTCATCCAGTAAAGATAAGATGACATAGAAAAATTTACACTCCCTTTTGGGAGTCTAGGTCTCTCTGGGCCCCACACTCCTTATTTGTACACTGTAGACAATGAAATAGATGTTTTCTGGTCCTAACATTAATGATTCTAAGTTTCTCTACCCAGTTCCTCTCATTCTTATTATTTCTTTCTTCTCTGGACTTGCCTCCCTCTTTTCTGGGCTTTTCTACAGACTGTACCTGAATGGCCATATTGCCAGTGTTTCCATGATTAGGTAAAGGAGGCCAGCGACAAATGGTCTTTCATAAATAGGAAAGGTACCTTGCGTCCATTCCAAGAGGTATAAGTTGACAGAATCCCATTCTTGCCTCCTGAACCATTGTCTCTTTGGCTCTGGAAATGCCCCAAGACCTTTGCACATAGGGCTCCACAGCAGTCTCCCAACCACACACCAGCGATGCAAGTTTTTTTTGTTTTTTTTTGTTTTTTTTTTTGCTGTACGCGGGCCTCTCACTGTTGCGGCCTCTCCCGTTGTGGAGCACAGGCTCCGGACTCGCGGGCTCAGCGGCCATGGCTCACGGGCCCAGCCGCTCCACGGCATGTGGGATCTTCCCAGACCAGGACACGAACCCGTGTCCCCTGCATCGGCAGGCGGACTCTCAACCACTGCATCACCAGGGAAGCCCCAGGAATGCGAGTTTTAAACGTCGGCACTTTACGTTTCCATTCATCAATGTTTGCATATCGTTTAAAGAAACTGTAATTCACAGGTCACATCGGGCATTACACCTCTCTCCCTCCGCAGCAGAGTGGGGAGCTGGGCTTCGGGGAGTTCCTGCATAAGCCCAAGCCTTGTAAAGAAAATAATAAAATGAAACCAAAGCCCAAATCAGCAAAAAGCAACAGGGACATTTCATTTCATTTCCTTTATTTGGAGTTTAACGGTAAGTCACTCTTGCTGATTAAGAAACTTCAGAGTGGGAACAAGGGCCTTTAAAGAGAAACACGTTGTGTTTTGGCAGGAAACCTTAATGACTTAGAATATAAACCTTTGTCAAAGGAGCATAAGGCCCTGAAGTTAGAAAGGACCAGGCTGAGTGCAGGAACTCACGTTGACATGAGTTTGCTCTCTGCTCAGACCAGGAAGCGGGGCGCCTGGAATCTCCTTCTCATATAAATGAGCCGGCTCTATAGTGTTTAATGGGGAGCCTATTATTTTTCCTCGACTGAAGCCAACCCTGAACTTGATGAGAGCCCTGTGCAGACGTGCAGGGGGGAAGATGGCAGTCATGTCCAACGATCAGGTGAATTTCTCCTCTGGGTTTGGGAAATGTTACCAGATGCAGGACCTCTGGCCAGCTTGTGGGGACCATGGGGGTAAGCTATAGAGCTGGGAGTACATTATTCTCATTCATGTATCTTTCATTGTTTCAACGTTTATTGAAAACCTTCCACGTTTCAGACCTGACCCCAGGCCTTGGGACGCTGTGGTCCAACAGGTGCTCATGGAACAGACAGTCTCTTGAAGCAAAATGTTCCACAGCCAGAGAAGCACAACACAGTGTGGTAGGCACTGTTTTTGAAGTTCTACGGGAAGGCAGTTGAGGGAAGAATTCCTTCTGCCACAGCTGGGGTAGCGGGGGAGGCAATGGAAGTCTCTACAAAGGAGGGGAAGTTTGTGCTGAATCTACAAGCACGCATAGAAGTTTATCGGGTGAAGATGAGGAAGCACCTTTCAAGCAGGAGGAAAAGGCAGACCCTTATGGAAAACAAAGGCCTGTAATTGAACCGGGCTGGAGTTCAGGATGCTACGCAGCGAGGGGTCCAAGATAATACAGTTCCGCCTATAACTGTGACTTGATTTTCAGCTCATGGTATACAAGCACTTGGACTCCTCATGATTTCTTTGGAGGTTATGCATACACATATATGAGCTCAAGACATACATGTGTATCTGAGAGCCCTCGTGATGCCCCCTGCTTTAGCAAGTATTTCCCATGCCTCTCAGATACTAGGACTCTATCTGCTCATCTTGTCTACTTTCGAAGTTTAAGAAAATTCACGAAAAAAGTCACAAACAAGGATAGAAAATATAGGGCCTTTTGTTTGTTTTTGTGGTGGTGAAATCCAACTTTTACCCTAACCTGGAATCATCCAATGGTCTCTGCCTTATGGTCAGGAAAAAAGTCTGTTGTTGTTTTTTTTTTTAAAGCAGCTGAGTGTACCATTCATTGCAGTTAATATGAGTTATCATTATGAAACAACTCAGAGCAGGGTGGGTCCAATGCTACCTAGGTCATAAAGCCAGAGCCAGGATTTTGCAAGAAATATGATCAAAGTTAGGTCAAAATGGCAGGAGGTACATAGTTAAAAAATAGAATTAGAAGTATGTGTGCCGGACTGGGTATTTTGGAAGTGTGTTTAAATTCAGATGATTTAGACCCAAACCCAACTGTAGGCTGTAGTGGAGCACGATGGGCTCCTGGACCATTCATGGCAGACCTCATCCTTCCCCTGAGCCCTGGTGGAGCCAGCAGACCCTGAGGCCAGAACACATGCCTCCTTTCCACGGGACCACCGCAAGTCCAGAGAAGGGAACTACATCTGACGTTCAAAGGATGCAAGAGGTTTTAAAACTTGTGATTCGCGTGGAGAGATTGGCCAAGGTGACTTGAACTCTTTCATCCAACAAATGTATGGAGCACCTATGTGTGGCAGTTACTGTAATAGGGAAGAACAAGCCTGTCTCCAGGTTAGATCTCTTCCTTTTTCTTTAACCTTTGCACCCTGTTGTTGCCTGTGCTTAGTCATGCTGACTCTGCACCTTTTGTAAAAGAATGTTGCCTACTGTCTGAAATATACAGGATAGCCTATTCTCAAAGCTCTGACCTTTAAGAGTCCATTCACAGAGAGAGAAAAAGTTGCAGAACAGGGAATAACATTTGTCTTTTTGGATGTTTACAGGAACATCGTGACCTTGAACTACATGGACAGCTGCCAGAGCGAAGGATTCCAGCACCAAGAAGTCTGTAACTACCAGCCGCACCCCTCCCTCACCTTGCCTTTAAAAATGCTTTGCTGAAACCCTTTGGGAAGTTCGGGGTTTTGGGGGCAGGAGCCACCTGTCTTCTTGCATGGCCCTGCAATAAACCTTTCTCTGCTCCAGACTCCGATGTTTTGGTGTGTTTGGCTTTACTGTGAGTTGGGCATGTGAACCTGTGTTCTGTAACATTACTATCCCCGGTGCAGTGGCTACCAGTACACAGGACGGGAGAAGTGTTCAGGGCGCCTCCTGTAGTTGTGAGGGTTTGGCCTTGGGCAGCAACAGTCCACTGAGGGATGAAGTGGGTGGTTACCTGCAAGGTGAGCTCCTCTGGCCGAGTCTGTGCCTGAGGAGCTGTGACCACCTGAGTGGGGGTGGGGCAGAGCCATTTTCTAACTCGCACAAGGGTTTATCATGCATCCTTAGAGGTCACGAAGGTGGTCTTTGCTCTCATGGAGGGGTCTGGCTCTCAAGTGGGGTGAGAGAGGCATTCAGTAGGTGGACATTTTGTAAATGAGAGAATGTCATAAGTGCCGTAGGTGATACCTCTGATGCCCCACCCTATCCTTTTGGCCCACCTCTGATTACAGCCTGTCCCCATGGTGGACAGACTTTCCTAGAGCTGCCAGGGTTCCCCTTCCAGCCTACATCCTGTGTCTCCCTCTGTCTGCCACAGGGTTTTCTCAGATGCCCCCTAGGAGCTCCTTGACCAGAAGCGGGCCAGCAGTGAGGGGTGGTCCATGCTTCCAGGGGTAGGCCTCAACTCACAGGGGACACCAGGGATGGATGCGTGAGTGCCCTAGTCTCCCAAACTCCTAGGGGCATGGCCCCGGGCTGTGTTCTAAACTTTCCTCATCTTCTCAGGAGTCTGAGTGGAATCAAGCTCCCTCTTGCCTACTTCAGGGACCATGATAATACATGTTTATGTTGGCTTTTCCTCTTTTTCCCCTTCCTCACTTCTGCTTCCTGGGATCACCTGCCAACTAAACGACCTACCTTGTCTCAGGTTCTGCTTTTAAGGAAACCCAGACTTAAGACACTCTTGATGAAGGAAATAAAAAATATGGTGACTAGGAGTTGGGAGGGAACTATTCTAACTAGAGAGGCTTCCCTGAGGAGATGGTAAGTGAATTGGGATGATCACTAACTTCTTCAAGGCAGACTGTGTAAACTGTCATCAGGGCCCCATGTGCTTTTTTCATCTGGAAAGATAACTGTGATGGTAACTTCCAGATTTGGGTTAATGACCACCTGCCACCCCCCAATGAATACCAGCGTCATCCCATGGACAGCAGCCTCGCCAGGCACCATGGCACCTGCCAAAGATGACCTGTGCTTCCCTGACTGGAGAAAGAGCAAAGCCAGTCCCTCCGACCTCCCCCTGCAGAGTGACTCCCGAGGGACAGCCCAGGAAGGCTTCTGACACAGCTTTGATGTCACACCCGGGAGTCTGCTTCCAAAAGGAACTCAGGACCTTGCACCAAGAAAGGCAGAGGAGGTGGGATCTGAACTGGTCATAAAGGCAACATGGGTGAAGTAATTCACTAAGAAGGAAAGGAAAAGTGAGGACACACCCCACCCTCCCCCTGGGAAGTGGAAAAACTCGGGTGTTGGCATTGAGGCAGGAAATACCATGTGTGTGGCCTTAGATGAACCAGCCTTCAGCTCCGGCTCTTTCCCCCCAGTTAGGACGTCTCAGGGAACGCCTGGAGGAAGACAGCTTCGTAAGGGAAATGCCCTTCATCTCTGCAGCTCTTAATCCTTCTCAGCCAACGACATCACTGTTCCCAACGGTTGTCTTTACAGAGGACTGCGGGGCTGACCTCTGGTCCCAGCACACTTTAGTAAAGCCGTAGACCGGGACATAAAATCAGCCAGGGCCAGTAGACACACCACACTTCCCTCACCTGGAACAGACAGGCCTTTGGAAACAGTTCAATAACTGGGATTTAAAAGTAATTTTCCATTCCACTCTTCTTCTCAGTTTTTGTTCCAAGGTGCTCACCCTGGCATGTTTCTGGTGACCTTGCTTCGTGCCTCAGCTCTGGGATTTTGTAGTCTGTGATGAATGACCGCCACTCAGATCAATCAAAATAGGTGTGTTTGAAGGTCAAGCCGGTGCAAATGTAGCTCATTTTACACAATCAGTTGTTTCCCACAAGTGTAAATGGCTTCTCTGGGCTTATTTTTTAGAGGAGGCAGGTGCTATCTGCTAACCTAGCCAACTGATTGTCCATCATCCAGTGATACGGCCCCGAAGCCTTGCAAATGTTAATTGCCCTGCCCCGCTCCAGCCCCTGAGTGACATATGCAATCGTGCAAACATATTGTAGGAGCTCGCCATTGAAAGAATCATTTGTAACATGCAAACCCTCCAATAATCATTAAACGCCCCCACACACACCTCTCTGTTCTGTGACCTTGGTGTAGCCCTGTTGCCCGTGGCTGCCCTTGTCCACTGTCAACTTCATTTCCCACCATCCGACGTTCCCTCCTCGCCACATCAGAGGCAGGTTCTTTGCGGTAGTTTCTTCTTGCTGGAGCATTGCCTGGTGTTTGGATTTTTAAACACTGAATTTTCATAAAGTGGGACTCATTTATAACAGGATATTTGTTTTGGCCTGACGGTTCTCTAGTAAATTCTAGACCATCAGAGAGAGGTCAGTGTTCTATGTTGGGGGGATTTCAGCAAGGAGGTTTGCTTAATTTGGCCTTCCCACTACTTTTTTTTATTTTAAAATTGGGTTATAATATAAAAGTAACAGAGAGTCATGACAAAAAATTTGACCTCCCAGTCTGGGGGAGAATGCATACATGTATATGTATGGCTGAGTTGCTTTGCTGTGCACCTGAAACTATCACAACATTGTTAATCTGCTATACTCCAATATAAAATAAAAAGTTAAAAAAAAAAATTGACCTCCCACCTACCCCCCAGAGGTAACTACTGTTAAATTTCTTAGGTATGCTTCCAGAACATCAATAAAGTAAATTTAAATAAACGCACACATATTCAATAGAAATTGGATTTTATTATGCATACCCTTCCGCAACCTGCTTTTTTCCCATTTAAACAGGATATCTTTTCACCTTAGTGGAGGGAAACTACTTCAGAACCTTCTGCTTGCCTTCCTTTCCCATTGTATCTCTTGTGAAAATTTCAGGTGGTGAAACGTATGTGGATGGAATCAGGAGAAACCCAGCTAGGACTCAGGACCAGGAAGGAACAGGGTTCAATGTGTAGGTTAAGAGGCAGAAGTTGGGAAGTGTGGTTAGTACACGGATGGGCTTTGGAGGGTGTGAGTAAAGATGAGACTGGTACCATTATACTCAAGATTGGTGGATCTGAACTCAGATGAAGGGCATGATGACCGCAGGGGTCTATTTTAATTTCTTTTCTTCCTACTAAATAGTGGGAAAGGTATCAGACCTGCATATGCAGTAGCTTTTGCCTGGTACAAAGTTAGGCACGGGGACAAGATATATCACAATAATTGCTACCATTTCTTGGCCACCTGGTTTTCAGAAAATGCTCATACAAGACCTAACACATATTCTGCATTGTGTATGCATGAACCCGGATGCCTACAGGTAGCTGTCATTAGCTGCATTTTGCAGTTAACAGGAGTGAGGCTCAGAGAGCTTAACTGATTCGCCCACAGCCTTCAAACCTCGCGTGAACTGCTACCTGGTCAGCCCGCAGCCTGCCCACCGCTGGAATCCACACTCTTTCTGCCGCGTCCCTTCAGCTCCCATGATGGCGACATCCTTTTAAAATCAAACAAGTCTTTGTGAAGGAGAAAGCCACATTCATAAAATAGGAGAAACACCATTACTAAGAACGAAACAGCTGAGCTTATAACATTTTAAATAGGCTTTCAAGTTCATGCTGCCTGCTGCCTTTTAAGACAGTTTTTTGTTGTTGTTGTTTTTGGGGTTTTTTTTCGCAGTACGTGGGCCTCTCACTGTTGTGGCCTCTCCCGCTGCGGAGCACAGGCTCCGGACGCGCAGGCTCAGCGGCCATGGCTCACGGGCCCAGCCGCTCCGCGGCACGTGGGATCTTCCCGGACCGGGGCACGAACCCGTGTCCCCTGCATCGGCAGGCGGACTCTCAACCACTGCGCCACCAGGGAAGCCCTTGCCTGCTGCCTTTGAACCAGCCGATACTCAACCTAGTACCAGATGCCAGAGGCCCTATCAGCTGAGTCCACCGTCAGACCCTATCGGGCCCACAGAAATGAAGTCTAGAAGCCATGCAATAATAATACCCGCTTAATACACAGAGTTTTGCCATCTTTTTGAATTTTTCTTTTTAAATGGAAGATATTTGTGACCTGGTTTAAGATTAAAATGGAGATTAGTAAACATGACTTTTACCTTCCCAGTCTTGGTGACGTGACAGTCCCCCTGCCTGATTTTGATTTGTCTAATTCCAGTGTGTCCTTAACATTTAACTACTTGAGTTGTTTGTCAAAGGAATGTGGTTATATTTTAATTTCTAAGGGAAATATACATTGATTTAATGTTACAACTCAAGGAACACTCCTAGAGATTTTTCTCAACAAAGAAATGTGTGCATATGTACAAAATCGATGTGGACAGGGTGATTAGATGCAAGCGTGTCCACCTTTGGGCTGAGACCAAGCATCTACATTTTAGCCAAGGGGCAGCTCTGGTTCCTGGAGCCCCGCTGGAACGTCGGGAGCTCTGATGTTCTCTGTGGGTGCACAAACTTCTGAGATCAGATTAGTCCCATCGAAGCAAAGAGGGTGATTGGCTGGGGCAGCTGGGCCAGTTGACACTTCTCAGCCCCTCCAGCAGCTCCTGGAAAATAACACCCAAGCCCAGCGGTGAATCACCTAATCAAGCCATTCAGGGAAAGAGAAGCCCTCTGCCCTGTTTGATTTCTTCCCATAATGACATAAAGTGCCGTTTAATGAAGTCAAAGGGGTCCCGGGCCTCTCGGTGTGCTCAGACATTGGAAGGCAGGGCTATGGAGTCCGCGGCTGGTGTCCATTACCAGCCCACCTCCAGCCGGCCCAGCCGACAGGCAGCCCGGGCGCTCGAGCCGCATTGGAGCTGGGGCTTTGGGGGCAGGTTTCCGGTTGCTGCGGCCCCGCCTGCATTTTGTCTACATAAATTAGACCTTGTGCAGCATATTGGCCTGTCAGGGGACTAGGAAGAAACTGTATATTGTTTCTGGCATCCTGGAGCCCTTCTGCCCCTGACATCTGCTGCGTCTGTGACAGGGAATACATTCTTGACTCATTATCCGGGCAAGTGGAATCCCACCCTGACAGGACCATTAATCAGAATCAAGCAGTCCAGCAAACAGAAAGGAGAGCGAGCATGTGAGTGAGAGAGCGACTCCGGGAAAGAAAGGAGACACTTTCTAACTTTGGCTTTGGTGTCATTCCGGGGTCTGGACAACTAGCAATCTATCTTTCTGAGTGACAGGACTGATGGATGGCATTATTTATGCTTTTGTGTATTAAAAGACAGCTCTGGCACTGGCTTGTCGTTTTCACAGAGGTTTACAAAAAGTTGAAATTTAATTTGGAGGCAAAGGAGGGCAGGGATCAGAGGAGGCTGGCGATGTGACAGTCTGCAAGACAAGAGCGGGTGCCGAGTCCCAGGATCCGCCGGACAGAGGTGGGCGGCGGATGCTGCCACGTGGGTGGGTGTGCGTAGGTGTGGCTCTCGTGTGTCTGGATGGACTGGATCTCTGGGGGCTTTGAAACTGCACTCGGCATGCGTTAATCATTTTATTGAGGTGAATGGGGTTTTGCTGAGAAAATAGGCAAATGGTAAATACACTGGAGGCTTGGAAATATGTTTTCACACATGCAGGTGGATAAACGTTCAATGGTTATTTCCAAAACTAGAGCATTGCCTGAAACTGGACCTTCACAAATGTAACTGGTGACGCTGTCATCCAGTACCCACTGAGTTCTGGATAGCAAGTATTGGTAATTTACCTAATTCCATTCATTAAACCACCATGCTGGACCTGTGAATGTGTCTGAGTATGTGAAAGTCATAGAGATGGGTAGGGGATAAACAATTCTGTGGCATGAATTTCTCACAGTCTGTGTCATTCCTATGACCTAGAGTAGGACACGTGGGAGAGAGGAATAAAGGATATAACAAAGAGATTACAGGAATACATACTAATTAATTAATTAATTATTTTCCCAGCGTTATTGAGATATAATTGACGTATAACATTGTGTCAGTTTAAGGTGTACAATGTGTTGATTTGGTACGTTTATATTTTGCAAAATGATGACCGCCATAGCTTTAGTGAACATCTCCATCATGTCACATAATTACCATTGCTTTTTTGTGGTGAGAACATTTAAGACCTACCGTCTCAGCAACCTTCAAGTATATACTATAGTACTGTCGATCACAGCAAGGCCTATTCATAACCTTCAGTTATAACTCTTTGCTCTTAAATCCCTTACACTTGGCTACTTCCACAGACCACCAGCCAAAATGCATCCTTTGCTTTAAATGAAAACACAAAAAACTTCCAGTCCTTGACTTGTTCTCTCTTTTCTTTTTTTTTATCCTGGCCATGCTGGCACCCCAAACGTTCTCCCTGAGGGGTCCCCTTGGGCAGCTGCAGCACTGATGGCATTCACTGGCAAGGCAAGAAAGCCCAGCTCCTGTCATGAGCCACAGAGGGGACAAAGCCTGCAGCTCAAGTGGGCCCAGCATCAGCCTCCAGCCCAACCATCAGCTGTTCTTCCTGCCCCTGAGTCTCCCTTTTTTTCCTGGAGGGAGATCTATGGCTTTCCTGCTCACCAGCTCTGCTTTTGCTAGAATCCTTCTAGGTGTTGTCAGCTCTAGGCCATGGCCCTGGAGGATCTTGGGGAGGTTAGAGATCACTGATATACCTTATGTTGAGAATATACAGATGGCATGGAATCAGAGAGCAAAGATGCTGCAAGGTAGACTATTTCAAGTTGGAGTTAAATTTAGTCTTAAAGGGAGGGCTTAGTTCAGGATGAAGGTCTAACACAAATGACTGTATGGTAACGGCAGCCTTCAGCATTTAGGATGGGATCTCGTGCTCCTCATTCCAATGAAAAGCTGGTTAGAGACAAAGTAACAGGCATGAGACCAACAGTTGGCTAGTCAAGAAGTTGATGTCAACTGCCGAGCTAAGTGGGACAACTATGACAGTCAAAGAATTCTCTGGGGAAGAAGAGTTATGCTTTGTGACAAGGATTTAGAATTCCCAAGCCACCCCACTTGCTGGTTCTGTTGTCAGACAGTCTTGGGTTCTAATATCAGCTCCTTCACTTTTTAGTTTTTTAATTCTCAATGTCCTTAGGGATAAAATGAGGATGATTATAATTACTTCTTTGAGACATAAAGATTAAAGGTGACAGCGTACATATATTGCAACATAAAGATGCTGACACGTAGCAGATGCTTAAGGAACATCTCAAACTAAAGGATCTCAAAAGAACAGAGTTCCCTCCTAAAGTTTTCACTGATATCTTTAGTTCCTTATGCCCATCTGGGAAACCTTTCCTTTGAGAGACTACATTGATCTTTCATTTATCATTGTAAAGTGTCATACAGGCTTATGAACTATGTCTCAATTTGAAACTAGAAAATTAAGGATTGAAAGGGCTGAGAAAATGGAATGACCTGTGGGTAAGTAAAAAAAACCAGGTCCAAAAAAACAAAACAGAACAAAAAAACAACCAGGTACAAAGTGGAGCTTTCTAAACATGGCATTTTATCTGTTAGGAAACACCTCATCGCGTTATACTTCAGATCACGGAGAGCAGCACACTGACACGGGAGCGCACAGACGGACAGACTGTGGGGTGTGTCTCTCGGTGGCCCCGTGGGGCTCTGAAGTTTCACCTCTCCAGGACAGAGGCTGCCCTCAGGGGTTCCCTGCAGAAATCTGGAGCTTGCTATTCTAGGCACACCAGCATGCTTCCCCCTCTCTGCCATGAACAGGTGCTCCATAAACAAAGGGAAGAGAGGTGGACTCATCTCCAGCGACGTACCTGTAAGACAAATCAGTTAACGTGGATGGGCTTCAGTTTCCTCACTGGCAGCGTGGTGAGGACCACATTTTCTTTAGAGGGTCATTAAGTTACAGATACTGTCTGGAAAGTGCCCAGCCCAGCACAGTGCTTGGAGCACAGGGTTGGGTGTTCAATAAGTGGGTCTATTATTATCGTCATAGCCTGGCTCTCAGAAAACAGATTTGCACAAATGGACTGGGTATTGACCCAGGGAAAGAATCTATAGGCAGTAACAGTCCCCAACCACCAGTGTCTTTTAAGAAAAGCCTGCTATAAATAGATGTGCTTTTATATACGTGTCCTCCAACTGATATATTTAAGTTTGAGTGTTCTGAAACTTTTAGTCACTCTTGACAAAGATAATTAGAAAGAGAAGAACCTTTAGGTTGGGCAGAAAGAAAGGGCTCAAGGTAGAAGAGATAATAGAAAGAATAGGCACAGAGATTCCTACAATGCCTCTTTAAGAGAGGAAAAGGCAATGGAGACAAACTAAACCTGGCCTTTGGGACACATTCTTGTCCTCACAGCAAGGCAGGAGCTGAGACTTTAGTGAGAAGATGGGCAGAGCTGGTCAGGGTTAAGGTCAGGTCAGGGTTCTACTGTATTACATTATCAAGGGTGGAGCAGGGCTTCAGTATAAGGGGGTGATGGATTGATTAAGCTCCCCCTTTACCAGTGCAGGAGTCCAAGTTCTTCTTCATCTCTGGTCCATGGTGGGATCCCAGAGGAGGGAGTCAACAGCTGAGTCATTGTAGATAAGACTGTAAACATTTGGATGGAGAAGCAGCCATAGAGGGAAGAATCCTCTTGGTATCCATATTATCTACCACTTCAGAAAAGACATTTATATACATCTCACTGAAACTGAAAGCCTGAAAAACTTCTGGCCTGGGGACAGTGGTAGAGTGAACGGGAGTCAACTGTAGAGTAGCCAATAGTATATAATTAAACATCTGCACATAGTTTTTGACAGTCTCATTAGTGTATTGTCTTCATTATTTTAGCAAACCCAAAAATATTCTCAAAAGCTTCTATTTATCCCCTCGCCGCTTCAATTTTTCCCATAATATTTTAAGTCTCTCATTTACAAATTCTTCTACTATGGGGATTTGACGGCATGCGGAGGAAATACTACAGACACCTGCCCCATTTTTTCCGGGTGAGGTAGGTAGAAAACTTCCTGCTGATCAGGTCACCCAACTATTAGTGGAATGGACAGAGGTGTCACCAGCCACTCTGGATCTGCCCTGGACTAGTCCTATGACCTTAAACAAATCAGCACATCATTTAAGCAAGCTCTCAGCCCACCCCACCTAGTCCCCAAGCATTGGTCATATATTTTAATATCTTGATATACTGCTTTCATGGTTTGTTAAAAAGTGCATACAGATTTCTTAGCACAGTGCCTCGCCCTTCCAATAAATGGTTTCCTTTTTTAAATTAATTTTTATTGGAGTTTAGTTGCCTTACAATGTCGTATTAGTTTCTGCTGTACAGCAAAGTGTGTCAGTTAAACATATACATATATCCACTCTTTTTTAGATTCCCTTCCCATCTAGGTCACCACAGAGCACTGAGTAGAGTTCCCTGTGCTCTACAGTAGGTCCTTATTAGTTATCTATTTTATATATAGTAGTGTGTATATGTCCATCCCAATCTCCCAGTTCATCCCTCCCTTCCCCCCTTGGTAACCATAAGTTTGTTTTCTACGTCTGTGACTCTATTTCTGCTTTGCAAATAAGCTCATCTGTACCATTTTTTCTAGATTCTACATATAAGCAGAGCTACCATATGACCCAGCAACCCCACTCCTGGGCATATATTGGGAGAAAACCAAAATTCGAAAGGATGCATGTATCCTGATGTTCACGGCAGCACTATTTACAATACAGCTAGGGCATGGAAGCAATAAAAGGTTTATATTCTTATTGGTGTATCACATTCCTATGATCAAGCAGTGATCAAGTATAAAGGGAAAGTCTAGGGCTGATGTATGTTATTGGTGGAAAGGGAGAGGAAATCCACGTGGACTTGGACGATAAGGCAAACCACCGCAGGAAGACCTTCTACCATCATTTATTTCCACACAATAGTTAGCCAATCTCTCTACTTGGTGCAGAGACGCAGAGGTGGAAAGACACAGTGTTTGCACCCACGGTGGAGGGAATAAATGCGCAAACACGTGACCCTATGGAGCCTGGCACAGAAGAAGACAGAGCTGCAAAGAAGCACTCCCTAAGCGGCCTCTGGGGCCAGCTAGTTGCCTCCATGTGGCCGTCTCTTTGCTCTCTGGACAGCTGAAAGTGCTGTGGTCATTTTCTCTGCAGAAAAGGGAACTCTTTCTTGCTTTCAGCTTGGAAATTCTAAGCCCTCGGTACCTCTGAGGACCAATTTCTATTAGGCAGGCGGTTCTTCTGAGACCCTGAAGTTCAGTTGGTGAACTCAGCTGTTTGTGAAACGCAAGGGAGCTATCATTAACATCAGTAAGAAATGCCTGACAAACATCTGTCTTGTGGGGGGCTGGGCTTTGTTAATTCTACTTGGAACAACACCAATATTAGTTCTGCTTGGATTAACACCAGCACTAATGATGACATAAGACTCTTACTTCATTAGCCTGATGAAGGGAAAATCTTGCAGGTTCAGCCCCAGCCAAAGAACGGAGCCCACGTCCAAGACCCAGGGGCTGAGCCTAATGAGAAAATCAGGCTAACTGGACAGAGGAAACGATCCCAGCATGGAGGGAGGGCTGCAGTGGTGTGTTAGAAGGGGTAGCCTGAGCCCAGGGAGACGTGTTGGGAACATCTAAGTATTTTACAGGTTATGAGGATTGGAGGCATACTGACCTGTCTCTCTTTTTTTTTTTTTTTTTTTCCGGTACGTGGGCCTCTCACTGCTGTGGCCTCTCCCGTTGCGGAGCACAGGCTCCGGACGCGCAGGCTCAGCGGCCATGGCTCACGGGCCCAGCCACTCCACGACATGTGGGATCTTCCCGGACCGGGGCACGAACCCGTGTCCCCTGCATCGGCAGGCGGACTCTCAACCACTGCGCCACCAGGGAAGCCCGACCTGTCTCATTTTTAAAGGATGGTTAAAACAACCAGAGCGCCTCTTTGGTTTTTATATCTCTAATGTTCAAATGCCTATTGGTAAAGGCAGCAATGGTCTGTTCTCAGGAAATAAAACCATCAGCAGTTTGATTTGGAGTCCTTTGCTTCTTCCCTACCTCCACCCTTGGGCTCAAACACATATATACCTATAGACACACAGCTTCTCTGTTATCCACTCAGACTGCAAATATTTCACGCGTGTGCCGTAAGCCTTGCCTGGTACCAGGGCTACAGCAGTAGATGAGGTAGACATGCCTCCCCCGCCCACCCCGCGCCTCATGAAACTCAGATTGGAGTTGGACACACAAGGACAAGGAAGCAGAAAACTGAAACCGAGGGCACCGTTGCACTAGCACTTCACTCGGACACAGGCAAAGAGAGTGGATGAGGGAACCCCTGAAGCCGGAGTGAACAGGAGGTGTTCAGGAGAAGGGTGACACTCTGGCAGAGAGGATAGTTCTTCAAGACCCTTCAGAAGAGGGAGGCTGGCGGGTAGAGGGGCTGAGAGACTGCCAGTGAGTTTTGAAATAGAACTGGAAACAGAGCACGAGTGGAGAAACAGACAGGAATGTAACCACAGCTTTGCCCTTTGTATTAAGGAGTTTGTCAGCGTCTCTGTTTCCGATGACGCCATTGAAACTCTCTAACCCAGAAGCTCGGTCAGAAATTCACTACAGAGAAGAACTGTCAAGTCCTACTGGCCAATGTGTTCCTATTCTTTTCTCAGGTTTAAGCTATTTAGTAGGCCTGTGGCTTTGTGGTTCGCCTTCAGATTCCTCTGTAACTTCCTTGTTTCTCCCATGTCATTCTGACCCAGACGTGAGCAGGACACCCACCCACGGCTGCCAGTGAAAGAAGACACTCGGATCAGGAGGTCCTGGGAAGAAACCAGGGGACCCCTTGGAGACGAGACACTCCCTCCTTGGGGTTTGGTTTGGCTGCCTCAGCTGTCCAGGGTCACCCCACACTCAGCCCCAACTTAATAAAGTTTTATTCATCTCAACTGTTGACCTAACACTTAAGTCTCAATTGCATGTTTTTGCAAAGATAACTGGGCCC
The DNA here is from genome assembly GCF_951394435.1 of Stenella coeruleoalba. Classification (NCBI taxonomy): domain Eukaryota; kingdom Metazoa; phylum Chordata; class Mammalia; order Artiodactyla; family Delphinidae; genus Stenella; species Stenella coeruleoalba. The sequence continues at coordinate 7,861,913 of NC_137167.1, forward strand.
CTGTTTAAGCAATGCCGTAAGTGCTTCCCATGCCTCAAAAGGTAGGTCCCTTCGTGTTTACATCTTGTATTAAGTGAATCACACGTGGTAAGTGAATCAAATAGCCCCACAAGCTCTGCATCGGCTCCAGATCTTCAGCGTCCAGCAGATTTCATCAGTGCAGTGAGAGGCTCTCATCTTATTCCAAAACCACGTACCTCATTAGGGCAGGATTTGAAGACTACAGCTTAATTCCCATGAACAAACAGAAAACAGTTTGCTAGTGAAACTTAGTTGAGTTTATTATAGTTGACAATATTAAAATCAAGAGAAAAAATGGTTTTCTGCTGGTTCTACTTTTCACTGGCCTAAAGAAATGGAAAGAGACAGGAGGCAAAAGCTGGTGATTTCATTATGTTTTTCTCTCTGCAGCAGAGAGCTGAGGTCTGAGGCCTTCGCTTGTTCCCCTGGCAGCAAGAAAGCTTGGAGAGAGGGGCCAGGAGCACCCACAGAGTCAATTCTGGGCTCTGAGTTCTCTCACGTGTTCTGCCCCTGATTTGCTGAGAGTCCCTGCTCAGGAGGTTTTCACTGCCCTGTGGCCACCCCTGGTAATAAAAGAAAATGGCTATAACTGGTAGGTGGGTCTTTGCAAATGTAAAACTTAATGAAGGCATCAGATGAAAGGACAGAAAGTCCCGTTTTAACTCTTGAGATATTTTGGCGCAAAGAAATACGTTCCACGAGATCTGATTTAGGAGGGGAATAGATCAGAGTTAGATTTAGATTTCCATGGAGAACAAGAAGTCTGAAGTAAGTCATTGCTGCTGATTAAGAAAAGCAGGGTCAGTTCTGAATTCCCCCTTTAAAGAAGGCCATTTCAGATACCAGGTTCCACGAATATTGAAGCCAATATTGCTTTCAAGGGGCTCTAACGTGGACTGAGTGTATATATTAAATGAATTACATATATCACTTATGTTGTTCTGCAACTGTGTGAAGTAGACACTGGCTCTACTTACAGAGAGGAAAGTGGGGCTCAGAGAGATAAAGTAACTTGCTTAAAGACACACAGCTAAGTATTAGAGCTGGGACTTAATATGTCTGATTACAATGCTCTTCCCTTTCTGTTATCCCTCCCAAAGGGCATGGGAAAATGTGATGGGGTTTAACAAATACTGTGGTTTTTAGGTAAGATATGTAACCACCTTTTCTATGGTGTTTTCTGGGTAGAGGAGTTGGAAGGATCAACCTTACGGTCTCTCTCACTGGACTGTCCACTGTAGGTAGATACCCTCCTCCCACCTCCAGCCCATAGGGCAGGGAGGGGTCGATACTCTCCCTATTCTAGATATGTCCTTGGCCAACCCCTTCTGCAAAGGGAATGCACATACATGGACACGCGCGCACACACACACACACACACACACACACACAAATGACTAACTATGAATGAAATTTCAAAATCCTTTTCCATGAATCTGACTTCTCCCAAATTCCTGGATTTCCCCCCTGGCTGCAGAAGAGGATATCAAAGGCGGGGAGGTGTCTTTGCAGGGGTGAGGGGTGTGTAGAGATAATAATCAGCTTATTTTTATAACCATTTACTCACTTGTCTGCTGTCTCAGCTTCCAAAGGAACCTCGAATTTCAGTTTTCATACTCCACTTTTCATTGTAGTTTCAAAGTAGAACTCAATTTGGAATTATTTTCTGAGCTAAATAGTTCGAGGCTGATGTCTTCTGGGTCTTGCATAGTGGATTCTCTTGCTATCTACACATTCTGGAAACAGGCAAGGGTTCGATCCTCCAGGGTCTGCCTCTCTGCTTGACTGACACGCTAATATAACCCATCTATGAATTTCCTAGAGCTGCCCTACAAATTACCACAACTTTGGTGGCTTAAAACCACAGAAATTTTATTTTCTCACAGTTCTGGAGGCCAGAAGCCTGGAATCAAGGTGTCAGAAGGACCACATATTCTCAAGAGGCTTTGGGGAAGAATCCATTCCTTGGCTCTTCCAACCTTTGATGGCTGGCGGCATTCCTTGCCTTGTACCCATCTCTCTCTTCTCCATGTTCACATCATCTTCTCTGTGCATCTGTCTCAAACTTTTTCTGCCTCTCACCTATCACGATACATGTGATTACATTTAGGGTCCACCCCCAAAAACCCAGGAAAACTTCTCGCAAAGTCCTTAACGTAATTACACCTTTTGCTGTATAACGTATTATTTTCAGGTTCCAAGGACTAGGAGGTGGTGGGAGCCACCATTCCGCCCGCTGCATCATCTCCACATCTTGCCTTTCCCCATCTCCTGCCATCAATCCTTGCAGCATGGAATGTCTGTTCCTTCTTGAGCTGCATCACTGAAATGATCGATGATCTTGTGTCCCAAGAACGATCTTCCATCTTCTCAGAGCCTAAGGGCAACGGTGCACACATGCACCTGACAGTGGTGGCCACTCTCTCTCTCTCAGTTTTTTTTCTTTCTTGTCAATCAGCTGCTGGATTCCAAGATGGAAAATAAGCCCATGGTCTCTTGCTTAAGAGCCTATGATGCACTGTATCTCCCCTTCCCTGACCCATCCCATGCTTTGTCCCACCAGAACGATGGCAACTTCCCACAGCAACACCACTGAAGCAGCATCAAACACTGCAGTACTATACTGAAAGTGTCCTTAGTCCTGGATGAGGAACATCAAGAAAGATTAAGAAAAGAAGCAACTAGTTTAGTAAGGGACCTTTCCATCTTCCTTTAAACCACTGATTTCCCCTGAATGAAAATGCTTTAGAAGAAACGTGAGGAAAATGTCCAGTTCATGCAGAGCTATTGAGTCCTAGAAAATAAAACCCTGGCTGGTGATGAATTATTATTCTAGGCAAGAAATTCTCTAAGGTCAGGGATTGAGAAGAAGCACAATCCAGCTTCCCAGACCTGGGAATCAGGAGACCTGGATTCTAATCATAACTCCCTCACTAAAAAGTTACATACCTGGGAAAGTTACCGTATCTTTGTGGACCTCAGGTGACTGATCTGTAAAATGGGGTTAATAGTGTCAGCTTTCTTGCCTCACAGGGTTATTGTGAGGCTCAAAGGAGATGATAGTTGTGAGAATACTTGGGGTAGCGTGAAACACCACAGATACTGTGGGCCTTGCTTCTAGGAAGCGGACAGGAGCCTGAGCTTGCTTTATGTAGACCAACTTCAACCTTGGCTTTGGGAGACCTACTGCCTCTCACTCCACCTTCTCCTCAGCAAGTCACTGGACTGAGAGTCTGCAGACATAGGTATGAATCATAGCCCTGCTCTTAATGTGCGTGAGATTGCAGGTAAACATTACTCTGTTCGAACCTAAGCTTTTGCATCAGGAGCATGGGAATTCTTATCCCTATTCAATGTAATCATGTGAAATCATGCACTGAGAAAGCCCTTTTTGAAATGACAAAGCACTATACAAATTGAAGGTCATGTTGTTAAGATCACTGAATACCCATTGTCCCTCTCTTTGGATACCCAAAAAACCAAGACACGCTATCAGATGAGGACCTCTCACCCAACCTGACCCCAGGTCCGTTCTGTGCTCTGCCACGGTGTGTTCTGTACTCTGCCTTTACTCAGTGTGACGGTGGACCTGGGCTGGGAGCAGAAGGACACGTCTCAGATTTGTCCTCTTCTGTGCATCGCGCCCACTGGAGTGGTGCATTAGCCAGGATGGGAGAGCTGCTGTAACAAACGACAAATCTCGGTTGGCTTAATATGACAAGGGACTATTTCTCACTCATGCCTCAGCCCAAAGCAGGGTGAAGGGAGAGGGCTGGGGGCTGAGCTCCCCTCAGTCATTCAAGGTCAAGGCTCCTCCCATCCTGTGGCTCTGCCATCACCCTGAGCCTCAGAACTTTCCACTTCATTCCATGCATCCAGCCTGTTGATGAGCAAAAAGAGACAGTCTAGAGGACTACGTGGGAGATTTTAGAGGCCAATCCTGGAAATGGTGTCCATCACCTCTACCTACACCCCACGGGCCAGAAATCAAGCACATGGCCTCACCTAGTTCTAAGGCAAAAGGGAAATGTAGCCCAGGGGTACACCTAGCACACAAGGGAGAAAGACACATATCGGTCAGCCCTAGCAAGCTCTGCCCAAGTGGAATCGTACAGGTTCATCTAGAGACATTTAAATGAGGATCAGTTTTGCTTGGTCCATAGCCGTCAGCAATAGACTATATCTGAAAGATAGTAGGCATGACTCAAAGCAAGTGGATGTGAGTACGTGTGCATGTGCACACACATGTACATTCCATACCTAGCGGATGGATGAGGTTCTTAGGATTTATGTGTAAGTCAATTGTTGAAAGTTTAAACACATTTCGGACAAAACCAGAGGAAGCTATAGAGTATACCAGTTAAGGCATAAGACTCGGAGTCAGGCAATCTGGGTGCAAATCCCAACTCACCATGAGCGAGCTGAAGAGCCTCGACAGAGTTACTGCATCTAGTGGCTTTCAAACACTTTTGAACGTGCATATGCACACACATCATGTGTGTGTATCTATATATTACATATACATGTGCATATATACATACATGTGTGCATATGTATTTTATGTTGTACACATTTAAGCGGGTGGAATCAAATTGATTGATTTTATACCAAGTAACGGGTCATGACCTTCAGTTTGAAAATCCCTGACTTAACCTCTCATTAGTTTCAGCTTCCTGAACTGAAAAAGGGGCTTGTGGAAAGCATCAAACAAACTAATGCTCGTAAGAGATTTCACACACTGAGCATCTGACCCATTAGCAATGAGTATTAATATTATTATTGTGTCATTTGTAAACTACAGCTTGCCACAGTAAGAGGTAGAGACAAAATTCAAGCAAAGAACTGTTGTCTCCTTTCCATGTTAGTCCAGTAGGATCATTTAATTATTTCTTCTTTCCTCTCTTCATTTGGTCCACTAAGAAATATGTAGTGTGAAATATGTCCCAGGCACTGTGATAGCCCTGGGGATAGAGGATGAATAAATCATGACTGCTGTTTTTACACAGCTGGAATATCTAGAACTGTACTGTGCAATAGTGGCTATTCACCATACGTGGCTATTTGCATCCACACTTAAATCAATTAAAATGTAATAAAATTAAAAATTCATTTCCTTAGTCACACTAGTCACATTTCAAGTATTTGACAGCCACAGGTGGCTAGTGGCTACTATATCTATCAGCATGAGTATGGAAACTTTCCATCATCACAGAAAGTCCTAAGCATAAACAAAGAGCCTTGACAGGGTGGGTATCTATTCCTCAAATTTAGAAGGTGAAGAGAAAAAGAACTCACATGAAATGGGCTTCATCTTCCGCAAAGACTTGAGAATTTCTCAAACGTTTCAGAATGCCACCCACTAATCCAGCTGAACACTGCTTTCAGTTTGCCCTGGTCTCACATACCTGGGCAGGCGCCCCTTGCTGCTGCATCTCTTCTGCTCTTTGCTGAGGGAACTACCTGGATTGGAAAATAGAATCCTGTTCAGGAGGAAGCAAAAGGAGCACAGCTGATTTCCAAAAACAGACGTTGGTCCCAGCTGGAGTCATTGCCTGCTAGCATGCCCAGCTCCTGAATATAATGAATCCCTTTCTCTGGAGCCACTGAAGGGCAGACCTTTCCAGGAGCATCTTGTTTACTGGAGTGAAAGTCTGGGGAATGTCTGCAGGTGAACGTAGCCCCAAGGGCCGACTGAGAATGGGGCTATGGTCCCCTGTGTGTTGACAGTCTGACTGGATCCTGGTTCTTGCTGGAAATGGAGCCTGCCTGCTCAGCTGGTGACCTTGACCTTCTGCCTGACAACTTCCAGCCCTATTTTTTTTTTTGGTACGCGGGCCTCTCACTGTTGTGGCCTCTCCCGTTGCAGAGCACAGGCTCCGGACACGCAGGCTCAGCAGCCATGGCTCACGGGCTCAGCCACTCCGCGGCATGTGGGATCTTCCTGGACCGGGGCACGAACCTGTGTCCCCTGCATCGGCAGGCAGACTCCCAACCACTGCGCCACCAGGGAAGCCCTCAGCCCTACTTTTGAGGTTAGATTCACTCTGGATATTCACTGGCCAGACTCCACCTTAACTCGAACAATTCTCCCTAGAATGTGGTGCTGACAGATCCCTGAAGCATGAATCTACTGTAGCCTAGAAGCATCTATCCTGACATACTGCCCCCGCCTGAAGAGAGAACCAGCGCTTATGAGAACTTCCAGGGAGCAGAAACGAGTCTGATCGGGACTTGACAACTTGCTGTGGATGGGATCCACCGTATTCAATGTAATGGAAAGAACGAGACCTTTGGAAACAGTCCTGGGTTCAAAATCACAGTCATCTACTAACTGAGAGCTTGAAAAGTTACCCATTCACTCCCACCCCCAGGACCTCTGCTCTGTAAAACAAGGGTTGAAGCAGACATGCCCGTTGTCTAGGACTTAATGAAGTGAGTGGTGTAAAGGGACTCACACATGGTAGGTACAGCTTCCTTTTTCCCTTCTCCTCCACCTCGTCTCCTCCAGGCTTTCCTATCCTACCGTCGAACCAGCTCTCCCAATGTGCTCTGTGCCCAGGGCCTTGCAGTATTTGCCCCCAAGTCCCTAAACTTCAAAGCGTAGAGGGGAATGTCCAGAGGCAGAATGATACAAGGTCCTGTCCAAGTGAGGGTTGGCATTGCCCTCCCTGGGGCAGTGGGGTGAAGCCTTGACCTGGACTAGGGCTGTTGGCACTGAAGGGTAAGAGCCTTCCGCCTCTGAAGGCAACTTCCCTGGGACCATGGAGCTCATGACCTGGGGACCAGCCGGTTATGAGACATATGTTTATATGGTTGGTTGGTTTATCTGCAACTCTGCAGTGAGCAGCTCTTTCACGTGGGAATGAGGAACATAAATAAGAGATCGTCATGCTGAGTGAAGTAAGTCAGACAGAGAAAGAGAAATATTGTTATCGCTTACATGCGGAATCTAAAAAGAGATGATACAAATGAACTTATTTACAAAACAGAAACAGACTTAGAGAAGGAACTCATGGTTACCTGGGGAAGGGTTGGGGGGAAGGATAGTTAGGGAGTTTGGGATTGACATGTACACACTGCTGTATTTAAAAATAGGTAACCAACAAGGACCTAATGTACAGCACAGGGAACTCTGTTCAATATTCTGTAACAACCTAAATGGGAAAAGAATTTGAAAAAGAATAAATACAAGTATATGTCTAACTGAATCACTTTGCTGTACACCTAAAACTAACACAACATTGTTAATCAACTATACTCCAATATAAAATAAAAAGTTATAAATAAAAAATAAATAAATGAACTTCTACTGGGTGGAAGTATGAGAGGGTTGACAGATACATTTCTGAGGTCACACTGGTTTCTGTTCAGGTCTTCAAACAACTCAGCTCTTTCCTGCTGTATGACCCTCACATACACACTCCTTCTGCCAGGAATGCTTCTCTCCCTCCCAGGTGGCTTTTGACTGAGCCTCTCCTGTTCAATAGTCATTTCTCAGGTATCTGTATAGCCATGCTTGACACCACCCCCCTCAAAAAAAACCTTGCCAACTGCCCATTCTCCTCCCTAAGAGCACATGCTCTATTCATAACACTTATGAAAATATGGAATCACTGTATGTGTTCATTTGCATGATTATTTGTTTATCTCTTGAGCTGGACTAGGATGCCTATGAGACCATGGACGCATGGTTCAAGCATGGGACCACGCTTGACTTTTTCTGTCCTGCATATTCAGTGTCTAGCCCTGTAGCATCATCCCTGTTCTCGTGGCGTGCTAGTCGATGATAGCAAGAGGGCTGTGGTCCAGGTGTACACTGTTCACTCATGCTGAACTCTGAGAATAGATACAAAAAACTGAGAAGGGCTGAGCTGCGATTGAAGAGTGAATGGATGTAGGCATTGGTAGGTAAATCTGGAGAAAGACGGCATGGAACGTAAAATTAATGTGTCAGATAATGAACTAGGAGGGGATTGACAATCTCAATGAGAAATTAGGAGGATGAGTGTAATTGCATATCAGTGAGATGGTATTGGGGCCAGCTTGCTAAGGGATCTGTTTGATTTACCTACATTTATTAGTAGAGGAAACACATTCCTCCAGCCATGTTCTCTTAGACTTGTGAATAAGTGTGTGTCTGGCTCAATAAATATTTGTTCAATAAATGGTAGAGTTAAGATGGCTTTGAATAAAACTAAAAATGACTATAAAAAAAAGCAGGATAGGGGGTGGACTCAAGATGGCATACTAGAAGGACACGGAATTCACGTCTCCTCACAACTAGGGCACCTACCACGCACCAGTGGGGGACCATGGACACCTAAGGGGATGGGAGGAACCCTCAGCAAGCAGCTTGTGGGATCTTGGTTCCCAAGCCAGAGGTTGGGCTCAATCTCCTGTGGTGGGAGTGCTGAGTCTGAACCGCTGGACTAACAGAGAACCTCAGACCCCAGGGAATATCAATCAGAGTGAGGCCTCCCACAGGTCCTCATCTCAGCACCAAGACCCAGCTCTATCCAACTGCCTGCAAACTCCAGTGCTGGATGTCTCAGACCAAACAACCATTAAGACAGGAATACAGCCCCACCCATAAAAAAAATAAAATAAAAAAAAAAAGAAACAACAAAAAAACTTGTTACAGACAAAGGAGCAAGGTTAAAACTTAGAAGACCAAATAATTGAAGATGAACTAGGCAACCTACCTGAAAAAGAATTTAGAGTAATGATAGTAAAGATGATTCCATATCTCAGAAACAGAATGGCGAAAATGCAAGAAACATTTAACAAGGATCAAGAAGAACTAAAGAGCAAACAAACAGTGATGAAAAACACAATTAGTGAAATTAAAAATACTCTAGAAGGAACCAATAACAGAATAACTGAGGCAGAAGAACAGATAACTGAGCTGGAAGATAAAATGGTGGAAATAACTGCAAGGGAGCAGAATAAAGAAAAAAGAATGAAAAGAATTGAGGACAGTCTCAGAGACCTCTGGGACAACACACCAACATTTAAATTATAGGGGTCCCAGAAGAAGAAGAGAAAAAGAAAGGGTCTCAGAAAATATTTGAAGAGATTATAGTTGAAAACTTCCCTAACATGGGAAAGGAAATAGTCAATCAAGTCCAGGAAACACAGAGGGTACCATACAGGAAAAACCCAAACAGAAACACGCTAAGACACATATTAATCAAACTATCAAAAATTAAATACAAAGAAAAAATACTGAAAGCAGCAAGGGAAAAGCAACAAATAACATACAACGGAATCCCCATAAGGTTAACAGCTGATCTTTCAGCAGAAACTGTGCAAGCCAGAAGGGAGTGGCAGGACATATTTAAAGTGATGAAAGGGAAAAACCTACAACCAAGATTACTCTACCCAGCAAGGATCTCATTCAGATTCGACAGAGAAATTAAAACCTTTACAGACAAGCAAAAGCAAAGAGAATTCAGAACCACCAAACCAGCTTTATAACAAATTCTAAAGGAACTTCTCTAGGCAGGAAACACAAGAAAAGGAAAAGACCCACAATAACAAACCCAAAACAATTAAGAAAATGGTAATAGGAACCTACATATCGATAATTACCTTAAATGTAAATGGATTAAATGCTCCAACCAAAAGACATAGACTGGCTGAATGGATAAAAAAACAAGACCCGTACATATGCTGTCTACAAGAGACCCACTTCAGACGTAGGGAAACATACAGACTGAAAGTGAGGGGATGGAAAAAGATATTCCATGCAAATGGAAATCAAAAGAAAGCTGGAGTAGCAATTCTCATATCAGACAAAATAGACTTTAAAATAAAGACTATTACAAGAGACAAAGAAGGATACTATATAATGATCAAGGGATCAATCCAAGAAGATGATATAACAATTGTAAATATTTATGCCCCTAACGTAGGAGCACCTCAATACATAAGGCAAATGCTAACAGCCATAAAAGGGGAAGTCAACAGTAACACAATCACAGTAGGGGACTTTAACACCCCACTTTCACCAATGGACAGATCAACCAAAATGAAAATAAATAAGGATTCACAAGCTTTAAATGATACATTAAACAAGATGGACTTAATTGATATTTATAGGACATTCCATCCAAAACCAACAGAATACACTTCTTTCTTCTCAAGTGCTCATGGAACATTCTCCAGGATAGACCATATCTTGGGGCACAAATCAAGCCTTGGTAACTTTAAGAAAATTGAAATCGTATCAAGTATCTTTTCCGACAACAATGCTATGAGACTAGATATCAATTACAGGAAAAAAACTGTAAAAAATACAAACACATGGAGGCTAAACAATACGCTACTAAATAACCAAGAGATCACTGAAGAAATCAAAGAGGAAATCAAAAACTACCTAGAAACAAATGACAATGAAAACACAATGACCCAAAACCTATGGGATGCAGCAAAAGCAGTTCTAAGAAGGAAGTTTATAGCAATAAAATCCTACCTCAAGAAATAAGAAACATCTCAAATAAACAACCTAACTTTACACATAAAGCAATTAGAGAAAGAAGAACAAAAAACCCCCAAAGTTAGCAGATGGAAAGAAATCATAAAGATCAGATCAGAAATAAATGAAAAAGAAATGAAAGAAACAATAGCAAAGATCAATAAAGCTAAAAGCTGGTTCTTTGAGAAGATAAACAAAATTGACAAACCATGAGCCTAACTCATCAAGAAAAAAAGGGAGAAGACTCAAATCAACAGAATTAGAAATGGAAAAAGAGAAGTAACAACTGACACTGCAGAAATACAAAGGATGATGAGACATTACTACAAGCAACTATATGCCAATAAAATGGAGAGCCTTGGAGAAATGGACAAATTCTTAGAAAAGCACAACCTACCAAGACTGAACGAGGAAGAAATAGAAAATATAAATAGACCAATCACAAGCACTGAAATTGAAACTGTGATTAAAAATCTTCCAACAAACAAAAGCCCAGGATCAGATGGCTTCACAGGTGAATTCTATCAAACATTTAGGGAAGAGCTAACACCTATGCTTCTCAAACTTTTCCAAAATATAGCAGAGGGAGGAACACTCCCAAACTAATTCTACAAGGCCACCATCACCCTTATACCAAAACCAGACAAAGATGTCACAAAAAAGGAAACTACAGGCTAATATCTCTGATGAACATAGGTGCAAAAATCCTCAACAAACTACTAGCAAACAGAATCCAACAGCACCTTGAAAGGATCATACACCATGATCAAGTGGGGTTTATCCCAGGAATGCAAGGATTCTTCAATATATGCAAATCAATCAATGTGATACACCATATTAACAAATTAAAGGATAAAAACCATATGATAATCTCAATAGATGCAGAAAAAGCTTTTGACAAAATTCAACACCCATTTATGATAAAAACTCTCAAGAAAGTGGGCATAGAGGGAACCTACCTCAACATAATAAAGGCCATATATGACAAACCCACAGCCAACATCATTCTCAATGGTGAAAAACTGAAACCATTTCCTCTAAGATCAGGAACAAAACCAAGGTTGCCCACTCTCACCACTATTATTCAACATAGTTTTGGAAGCATTAGCCACAGCAATCAGAGAAAAAAAAAGAAATAAAAGGAATACAAAATGGAAAAGAAGAAGTAAAGCCGTCACTGTTTGCAGATGACATGATACTATACATAGAGAATCCTAAGGATGCTACCAGAAGACTACTAGAGGTAATCAATGAATTTGGTAGAGTAGCAGTATAAAAAATTAATGCACAGAAATCTCTTGCATTCCTATACACTAATGATGAAACATCTGAAAGAGAAATTAAGGAAACACTCCCATTTACTATGGCAATGAAAAGAATAAAATACCTAGGAATAAACCTGTCTAAGGAGACAAAAGACCTGTATGCAGAAAACTCTAAGACACTGATGGAAGAAATTAAAGATGATAGAAATATATGGAGAGATATACCATGTTCTTGGATTGGAAGAATGAACATTGTGAAAATGACTATACTACCGAAAGCAATCTACAGATTCAATGCAATCCCTATCAAACTACCAATGGCATTTTTTCACAGAACTAGAACAAAAAATTTCACAATTTGTCTGGAAACACAAAAGACCCTGAATAGCTAAAGCAATCTTGAGAAAGAAAAACGGAGCTGGAGGAATCAGGCTACCTGACTTCAGACTATACTACAAAGCTACAGTAATCAAGACAGTATGGTACTGGTACAAAAACAGAAATATAGATCAATGGAACAGGATAGAAAGCCCAGAGATAAACCCACACACATATGGTCACATATTTTTGATAAAGGAGACAAGAATATACAATGGAGAAAAGACAGCCTCTTCAATAAGTGGTGCTAGGAAAACTGGACAGCTACATGTAAAAGAATGAAATTAGAACACTTCCTAGCACCACACACAAAAATAAACTCAAAATGGATTAAAGACGTAAATGTAAGGCCAGACACTATGAAACTCTTAGAGGAAAACATAGGCAGAACACTCTATGACATAAATTACAGCAAGATCCTTTTTGATCCACCTCCTAGAGAAATGGAAATAAAAACAAACAAATGGGACCTAATGAAACTGAAAAGCTTTTGCACAGCAAAGGAAACCATAAACAAGACGAAAAGACAACCCTCAGAATGGGAGAAAATATTTGCAAACAAAACAACTGACAAAGGATTAATCTCCAAAATATACAAACAGGTTATGCAGCTCAATATCAAAAAAACAAAGAACCCAATCCAAAAGTGGGTAGAAGACCTAAACAGACATTGTCCAAAGAAGATACACATTTTGCCAACAAACACATGAAAGGTTGCTCAACATCACTAATCATTAGAGAAATGCAAATCAAAACTACAATGAGGTATTACCTCACACCAGTCAGGATGGCCATCATCAGAAAAATCTACAAACAATAAATGCTGGAGAGGGTGTGGAGAAAAAGGAACCCACTTGCACTGTTGGTGGAAATGTAAATTGGTACAGCCACTATGGAGAACAATATGGAGGTTCCTTAAAAATCCAAAAATAGAACTACCCTATGACCCAGCAATCTCACTACTGGGCATATACCCTGAGAAAACCATAATTCAAAAAGAGTCATGTACCAAAATGTTCACTGCAGCACTATTTACAATAGCCAGGACATGGAAGCAACCTAAATATCCATCAACAGATGAATGATTAAAGAAGACGTGGCACATATATACAATGGAATATTACTCAGCCATAAAAAGAAATGAAATTGAGTTACTTCTAGTGAGGTGGATGGACCTAGAGTTTGTCATACAGAGTGAAGTAAGACAGAAAGAGAAAAACAAATACCGTATGCTTACATATATATGGAATCTAAAAAAAAAATGGTTTTGATGAACATAGGGGCAGGACAGGAATAAAGACACAGACTTCGAGAATGGACTTGAGGATATGGGGAGCGGGAAGGGTAAGCTGGGACGAAGTAAGAGTGTAGCATTGAGATATATACACTATGAAATGTAAAACAGATAGCTAGTGGGAAGCAGATGCATGACACAGGGAGATCAGCTCAGTGCTTTGCGACCACCTAGAGGGGTGGGATAAGGAGGATGGGAGGGAGACGCAAGATGGTGGGGATATGGGGATATACATCTGCATATAACTGATTCACTTTGTTATACAGCAGAAACTAACACAACTCTGTAAAGCAATTATACTCCAATAAAGTTAAAAAAAATAGGATAGTAAGGGCAGAACAGAAATTCCACACACTTCGGTGTAGCTGGGAAAATTCAACCTTGTGCCACCAGCTGGCTGTCTGAGGAAGCTTGGACTAGAGGCTCTCGAAGTCGTTTCCCACCAAGAACCTGTGACTCATCTGACAGCATCTTACATTCATTATAAACACTGCTTCAGCAAGAAAGGGATTCTGTGTTCCAGCTGAGGAAATCAGGACACATCCCCTTCCTGTTGGATAGAGGAATTGATGAGCCTTCTTCCAAGAGGAAGGTTATGCTCCATTCGTGCATAACTCCTTCCCAATGACTCCCGGTGTATTCTGAGGGATAAAGACCGATTTCCCTGGAAGCCGAGGAAGGGTGAAGATGGGAGTGATAAGGGTGGCTCCCAAGATAAACTCTGACTCCTTTCTCCCTCAAGAGCAATTTATTTGGTGTTTGTGTGTCTGAAAATGCCTCTACAAGGAGTGTGATGAAAGTGTTGGCATTTCATATTCGTAACTGTCTGCTGTACATCAAGGTTCCCTCCGGGACCCAGGGAAGCAAAGTTTCCCCTCATCCTTCACAATCCAGTTCAATTCCCTGGCCTTCCTTCCATGAGGGCTTATCTGACAACTCCCAAATGAGATGTCCTCTCTCTCCTTTGAAATCTTAGCATTTGTTACACTTCTCGTTGTTTCACCGGATCTTAATCACATAGAACCTTGTGGCAGCTCTTAGCTGTTTGAATTATACTGGCCAGGATGGACCATCCATTAAGGACGTTGCAACAGACAGAAAACTGGCCCCAGAAGACATCTACATCCTATTCCCTGGAACGTGTGGAGGTGTCAGTTTACACGGCAAAAAGGATTTTGCAGACGTGTTCAGGATTTTGAGATGGTGAGATTACCCTGGATTATGTGCATGGGCCCAGTGTAATCACAGGGTCTTTCTAAGAGGTAGGCAAGAGGGTATATTCAGGAGAGAAGATGTGACAAAGGAAGCAGAGGTTGGCATGATGGGCATTAAAGATGGAGGAAAGGCTGTGAACCAAGGAATACAGGTGGCCTCTAGAGACTGGAAAAGGTAAGAAAACAGATATTCTAGAAACTTCGGAAGGAATGCAGCTCTGCTGGCACCTTAATTTTAGCTCATAAGGCCTGTTTTGGACTTGTAACCTCCCGAAGCGTGAGACAAAAATGTGTGTTGTTTTAAGCCATGACGCTGGTGGCCATCTGCTCCGGCAGCAGTAGGAAACAAATACAGTCTCATCTCAGGCCTGGATTAAGGCCTCGTGGGACATTCTGCAGGCTGATAGAATTTTGAACCTATCTGGAAAACAGTGAAATGGCCATGAAACTTTTATGTAATCCTTAAAGAAAGTGTGGTTGTATATGGTGAGCCCTGGAGGCTGGCTAAGAAGGCAGCGCCAGCCTGCTCTGAAACTAACAGTTGTTGGGCCTTAGCTGTGCTCTTAGCCTGAGGGGCACTTCACTGGGTGGTTTGGAGCCATTAACAAAGAGAGTCTACATAGCCAACAGGAATCTAGGAAGAGGATATAGTTCATAATTTAGCTTAAAATGGGCAAAACCTCTGCCACTGACATCATGGGGCTTGTCCCAGGCAAATGGAGCAGCCTTTTCTTTTCTGCTGGACCTTCTCCAGGATTCCGGTGGAGGCAACACGGTGATCCCTGTGGATGTCAAAAGGCAAACTATTTACAAAAATGGTGAAGGAATCCAGCTGTCTGGCTCCCAGTTGAGATGGTGGTAGTTAAGCAGATTTCCTCCAAGCCAAGGAAGCACAAGTCTGCCAGGGAAATCAAATTAAAACAGGAAGGTGGAGAAATGGTCTTCATTAAAAGCATACCTACCACACTATTTCTTCAAGCCAATTTGGCACAGAACCTTGCCTCGACTGCTTTTAATAGTTGTGAACTGATGTTTTATTTAACTGTCCACCTTTTCCTGGCTCCTGATGCTGCCTAGAAAAATAAAGGTTTTAAAATTTATTTCTGATTTAGCTGGCCATGAGTCCAGGCTATTCCCAGGGCTACAGCCTCAGGCAAACATTAGAAAGAATACTCAGTTTTTCAGAATTAAGTGTTTCATTCAAAAACTACTAAGCTCCTATGAATCACATTTGGAAACATCTGAACTCTGTCTTTTTTTTTTTAGAGGGAGTGTTATTTTTGTTTTTGTAGTATTCTTGATTTTTTTCCTCAGTGGTCATTCATCGTTTAAATGTTCTTACTTTTTGAAGTAATTTGTAAGATTTATATTTTTCTATAAAATCCTTAGTTTCATCCATTTTTCTTTTTCTTTTAAAAAATTTTATTGAGGTAGAATTGACATAACATTATGTTCATTTTAGGTGTGTATCACATAGTGATTCAATGTTTTTATACATTACGTGATCACCACAAGTCTAATTACCATCTGTCACCATACAAAGCTATTATGACTTTACTGACTATATTTCTCTATGCTGTACATTATATCCTGTGACTTATTTATTTTATAACTGTATTTTTATCCATTCTTCAATTTTACTAGTGTGGTAGCAAATGAAGGGTTTTTTTTTAAGTCATCCAATTTCTGTTAAATGTCCAGTATTGTATACTTGTGTTTTCTTTTTTATTTCTTGATAGACAAGTTAGTGGATTCATCTGTTTGCTGTTAAATTTTACAACACCCTAATTGGTTGACTTTTGGTTTAATCCATGAGAATTTATTTCATATGTTTACTTATACTTCCAACATTTTGAATTAAATATTAATTATGTATAGCAGTTTTGGTTAGTAAGGATGTTGTTTAAGGCTATGAATGTTCCTCTGAGTACAATTTTGTTCACATTCAGTAAGTTTGATTGTGAAGTTTCCTTTATTGTTATTTACTGTTTAAGATTTTGACATTCTCTTTGACCCGAGGTTTTTATTAAATTTTAAAATATTTCTGTTTGTGAATTATTTGTACTTCTGTTATTCATTTCTTGTTTTGTTGCATTGTGGTTAAAAAAAGGTGTCAAATTATCCTTGGAATTTATTGAAATTTTCTTCACATTTTATATAATCAAAATTTAAAACTAATGTAGCACTTACATGTAAAAAGTAGGTATATTTTTATCAGATATGAAGCTTGATATACAGAGTTTAAAATTATACAATATACATCATTTGTTTTTATTCTGGATAATTTCCCTATTGCCTTGTGATCTGTCCTTGCTTGTGTATCCTTTGCTATATGCTTTGTTCCTTGTGGATCAGTTTTTTGAGACTTGCACTCTGTTTCTTCTGATTGTGAATATTTGATGCGTTTAAGTATTGTGCCAAAATTTATAATTATTAGTTAATGAAAGTGAGAAAGTAAATAATAGATTGGTTTTCTTTCTACTAAAGAGGCAGAAATTAGGTCATCTATACTTTGCTGTCTGGGTTTTGTTCTATCCTTGTATGGCTCTCTTAGTGAAATTATTACTACTACATTAAATTATTAAATTATATTTCAGTTATTTTCTATATTACATACCTTGACCTTGAAGCATTAGATATCTACAATCTTTTCCTTCAATATAACTTTTTGCTAATTATATTGAAGGAAAAGATTGTAGATATCTAATTACTTGGGTCCAACTCTGTGTTTACATACATTAAATGTCTGACATTTGCTTTTTCCAAATATTCTTTATTCATGGCCTTTTTATTTTGGTTAGTTACTTAGTTGTTTAGACTCCATCCTCAAGTAGGTTTTTCAGGGGGCACAATGCTTCAATCTTTGAGTCTGTCTTTTTATTATCAATACACATGAATAGAAATTTGGCTGGATATAAAAATTCTTGGTTCACATTCCCCCGCCCCTTTAAAATTCTATAAATATTGTGCCATTTCTTTCTGGAATATTTTGTTTTTGAGGTTTTGCTTTGAGGCCAGTCTCATTGTTTTCCTTTGTAAGTTATTTTTTACCTGGCAGCCTTTACCATTTTTTTCTTTATTTTTGAAATTCAGAAGATTCTTTAGGATATATCTTGAAGTTTATTGGTAATTTTGATGAATTAAGGTAATTTTTTTTTCATTCTGTAGATTGAAATCTTCATTAACTCTAGATACATTTTCTTCTATTATGTCTTTGAGTACTATTTCTGTCTCATGTGTTCTGTTTTCTTCTTCAAGCCCACTTATCACCTATACACTTGTTTTCTGCCTATTCTACACAAACATCACTGTTTTCAGTGTTTTGTGATTTGTCTCTATAGTTTAGGTGCTTTCTTTTTGCAAGCACTAGTCCATAGCCCTGATTTTATTGTTGTATTATTAACTCTGATCTTTGCTGGATCTTATGACATTTAAATGCAATGGCATTATCATATCAAATGGTTTTATTATTTCTAGCAATGCCCTTTAAAAAACTCAGTCAACTAATTATCCCTCTCTTTCAATTTGTTTCATAGTCTGTTTGCTTTAATTTCCTTGAAAGTGTGAGGGAGTTCACATTTTCTTATATTTCATTATTAAATCTTATTCTAGAGGATGAATGCTATCTAAAATGTATGATGTATACTCATTTTCATTTTGGGGTGTACATTTATAATTGCAGGATTTTTACACAGGTTTGCATTTGTTTGCTTGTGTTGTTTTCCTATTCATCATTTTTTAATGAGAGAAACTCTTTCTGGGCTTGCCATTTGCCCAAATGAAGTGAGTTCTTCTTGTTTTTATTTTCAGTTTACTTGTATACCATTTTAATCTCCCCTTTAAATTTGATCTGGAGGCCTGGATGATGGATTGAAATGATTAGTTCAGTTGTTCAGTAGTCAAAGGTCGAGGAGCTGCAGCCATGGGCAGCTAAAAGAACTTGGTGTAAATTCAGTCTCTCTGCAGTAGTGGAAACAACTCTACCAGGGATGTTTCTGCTTCAAACCATGTTCTCCAGATTAGGAAGAGTTTGTCTTTGCTGCAGAGTCAGCCTGTGCCACCATTAGGAAGTCATGCTAGAGAGAAAAAAATGTGGCACGACTAATGCAAACTTCTATCCCAATTGTTGGGCTTACAGGGTACGTCTGACTTCAGCTAGGAAAGAAAATCAGAGTAGGTTGTTTGCTATTTTGCTTATGGCTGATTCATATACTCAATCTTCATTTTCATAAATTGAGGATCACAGTCTTAAAAACATTATTATACAGAATTTCTTAATCTTCCCACGACACTGCATCGATCTCTTAGGAAGTGGAGATGGGTTGCCAGCCTTTGATGACTCATTTCAATGTGGACCAGATTGTATCTGACATATATTTCTCAGGGCTTAATGATATAAAGTAAGGATCATCCCCTCTGTTCAGAAATAATAAAGTAGTTTTCTCTATTTTGCTTCTTTTTGGTTCTTTTCAGTAGTATATAAGATGATGGGAGTTTTGTAAACCTTCAC
This sequence comes from Stenella coeruleoalba, assembly GCF_951394435.1. NCBI lineage: Eukaryota > Metazoa > Chordata > Mammalia > Artiodactyla > Delphinidae > Stenella > Stenella coeruleoalba. The sequence goes on from NC_137167.1 coordinate 7,881,072, forward strand.
TTACATTACCATCCTTCCCCAAAATTCTCCATGGAATTCTGTTTGTTAATTTGCTAATCAGCTATTAACACAATAATCTCTAGTGCCTTCTCTCTTTCCTTATCTAATCTTACGTCTTTTCCTTTTCCTAGAAACCACCTCCATTATGTCTGAGTTTTACATATCAAGCAAAAACCTAAGAGTCTCTCCCACTATGTGCAATCTTTCTTGAACATTACACCCTGTGGTAATGTTTCCCTCTTCAACGTTCTGCATTATTGCTGTAAAACATTTGGTACCTGGAACATACAAAGATATACTATTTTTCTGTGTGCCCTAAACTCTATCTTCTATATTTTAGTTCCCAATGCAATGCATTACACATAATAGGTTGCCATACATTTTTGATGGTTTGTAACGAATAGCTTTTAAGCACAAAGAAGAAAACCTGTCTTTTTAGATCCCTCCCCAGAAATGACCCCTACCCAACCTCTTCCTAGTCTGACCACCTGGATTAGTTTAGAGTCCACAAAATAGTTTTCATTACTCTAAAGTTTATTTGGTTTTAAAAATCTCTCTGAAATCTCAATTTAAAGGGTTATGAGTAGGTCAACTGTTTAAATATCTCTACCAGCAATGTAAACAGTGAATCAAATTACCTATTCACACAGGAGGCTTTAATTCCTCCTACCCCTTCATCACTCCTTCCCTTTTTATTGTTCTCGCTCATTTTATCCCTGTGGCAAGAAAAGTTAAATGAGACTGAAAAAAAAATGCAGCTGATTAGGGCAGATGAACAGAGTGCAGGGAGCTATCTTCCTAAGCCCAATCAAGTCTTTAAAACAGATCAATTTTGTTTTCCACAGACAGCCTGGCACCTGAGATATGGGTGATTTAAAAAACTCATTTGTGCTTTCTGGCTGAGCTTTAGCTTTCTAACGCCAAATAGAGTAACAGGGAAGAAGGAGGAAGAAGCAAGTTTTTAGAGGATTAATACTTTCCTGATTTCCTGTACCTCCTTCAAAGATCTCTCAGTAAGTCATTTCCAAGAGGTCTTGGACATGGCAGCCTTGTAAGGGAGGTGATGATTTAGAGCAGAATTAGCCAGAGAGGGAATGAAGCTGGTAAATCTAATTCTATATCTTATCTGTAACACACACACGTGCACACTCACACAACAGTGTTATCCGGCTTCTCACTAACCATGCACTGACCCAACAGGTCAGGATCAGTCCATGAGATTGCTGCTGCCTTTGGGGTCCCCTTGGTGGCATCCAGGCACTTGCCATTCCTCCTGCACAGAAACTCTTTAGGAATTTGTATTCTGCCCCTTTTATCTCTATCCCTACCAAAGGCCTGCATTAGGGCCCACCACTCTTCCAAAAGCAGTGCGTCCGCTGTTTCGCACGCTGCCTTTTTTTTTCAGATGAGGGAGGGGGAAGGAGAATGAGACCGCAATCTGGTGGTGGTCATAGGTGCCGGTAATGCCTGGTGCTTTTGGCAGGGAAGTCAGCAGAATCTCAAAGCCTTGTTGACAAACTGTGTGTGTAAAAACCCCAGGCTCAGTGTCAACCCTTCAAAACTTCCATATTGCCTCGATGTCAGGCACTGTGCTGGATGCTTCAGGCGCTCACATTGGCTGGAGAGAGTATACACACAAACACCTAGAGTATGCGGATAGCAGGTACAGAATAAGGGCTTATCAAATGTGTGCATACGTGGCCATGAGTAAAATTATGTTCAGGGTGAGGAAACATGCAAAACAAATAGAAAGACAAACCGTCAATGATAAAGTAAGATGCCCCATCCAACTGGAGAATGTTGTTGTCCTTCTCGACCAAGGGCTAAGTTCCTGACTTAGCATCCTGGCAGCCCCACAAATGGAAGAGATCATGATTAGGGGACTCTGGCGAGATGACAAGTGGGATCTTCCAGGTCACGGATTTCATGAGACTATAGGAGAGGGGAAGCTGATTATGGCTATTTCAGTGTCAGCATTCTACGCTCCGAGGGGAAACTTGAGTCAAATATCCCAGCAGGTCATAGGTCAGCAATTCCAGTGGGCCTGTTGATGATGTGTCAGAAGTAAGGAAGACATCAGATTTCAGCAATTTGGAGCAATAAAGTGTGGCCTCTGCTAATTCCAAACAGGCAGGTTGATCAGATCAGGGCACAGTCACACCCAGGATCTCTTGAACCACAGTATCTGGGCTACTTTATGTGCCCAAATGTCCTAGAATGCTGGAACTCTTCCAAGGCTTGGTAGGTGGGTTAGAGGTGCTGACGTGTAGTGTCCCGTCTTCATGGCTTGATGTTTCTACTCTGTGTTGACCACCCCATCATTAATACTCACGATCTCTTGCTTTCCCTCTGTTTCCTTTCGCTCCTGCTCTGTACGTTTGCTCAGAGCAGTAATTCTCAAGTATGGTTCCCAGACCAGCAGCATCAGCATCACCTGGGAACTTACTGAAATGCAAATTATCTGGTCCCACTTCAGACCTCCTGAACAAGAAACTCCGGGGATGGGTCTCAGCAATCTGTGTTTCAACACGTTCTCCAGGTGACTCTGATGTCTGCTAAAATTTGACAACCACCGCTTGGGCATTGGTGTTCTTCTAGGCAGGAGCAGATGGTAGCACTCAGGAAAGGAGATGACAATGAATATTCATCCATAGTCTTTCTGATGCTCCCTTTGGGAAAGGCTGCTATTTGCCTTACAAATACTTGTCCTAATTTTGCCTCTCAAAGGAAATTTGATTTTTAGCTAGGCACATTGTCCCTTGACTAAAGAATACATTTCCTGGCCTCCTTTGCAGCTAAGTATGGCCATCTATCTCAGTTTTGACCAATGGACTGCAAGTGGAGAGGTCATGTGGAAGAGGGCATGTTTTCCCAATTATCTTTGTCTGTCCTGCTACTTGGATATGAATGTGATGTCTGGAACGATGGCAACTCCCTTGGGCCAAGTGAACAAAGTCTATATCCTGGGTTTTGGTGGAAGGAGCTTGATTTAATCCAGACAGCTTTGGAACTACTGTTTGAGTCTTGGACTTATCTACCTTCCACTTCTCTTATGTGAGAGAGAAATAAGCCTTATTTAAATTACTCTTTTCTGGGTCCCTGTTACTTATAGACAAACCCAATCCTAAATAATGTCATCCTTACTGAATCTGCGAAACGAGACCCTTTCTTGTACTTTCACTTCCCTGATCCTTAAGAAGAGGAGGTGATTTCATATTACACTGCAGTTGTCTCATAGGAATTCAGAGCATTTGACAGAAAATTACTAATTTATCCACATAGCTTAGGTTTAGCTTATTGACTGTTACATGAAGCAGTGTATAAAAGGTAAACATAATTTTCTCATAGGTTACTTTTCATTTTGCAATGCAGTACAGGCTGCTTTGACACCTAAGGGAATATTTAGCCTCCCACAAAAGGATGAGGACTATTCTATCTGTTTTGCAGATGAACTGAGTCTAAGGAAGGGAAGTCATTTTTTTCAGATCATGTAATTGTATTATGAGCTCCTTGAGGGTAAGGATTACGTCTTATGACCTGCATGCCTATAAAAAATGCTTGGGGGGCTTCCCTGGTGGCACAGTGGTTGAGAGTCCGCCTGCCGATGCAGGGGACACGGGTTCGTGCCCCGGTCCGGGAAGATCCCACAGGCCGCGGAGCGGCTGGGCCCGTGAGCCATGGCCGCTGAGCCAGTGCGTCCGGAGCCTGTGCTCCGCAATGGGAGAGGCCACGACAGTGAGAGGCCCGCATACCGCAAAAACAAAACAAAAGAAAACAAAACAAAACAAAATGCTTGGGGCATAGTAAGTCTTCAATAAATTCTGCTGAATGAGTTAATTAAATGAGAAAGAACTAGGACCAAATTCAGCTGCCCTCAGTGGGTCTATCCTATGGAGATAAATCTAGTGATGATGAATTCTGGGTCTTCGGTGCTCTGAACTGTGTTTTAGCCTGAACTTAGTTTTAATTTGGAATAACTGGGGAAGGGGAGAAAGTAATAATAGGAAATGTTGAATTTCCAAGAGGGAGGACATAGTAATTTTCTCATTATGACAGCTGAAGATCTCTTTACAGTCTTCGTTTTGCCTGTAGTAAATAAGCTCTAATAACTGAGATGATTCAAGAAAATTCGCTCTACATTTTATCTGGTCAGCCAGACTCTACTCTTTGACTGTTTATTGTGGATTGTGTCAAGAAGAGGAAGCGTTTTGATGTTATTAGTCTCATCATTAACCCCCAGTCTGCCCCATTGTGGACTCCATCACTAGACTGTTCCTCCCAGCATCCCTCTCTAGGGGGCATTTCCCTTCATTTCTAGACTCTGTCATTGACATGACACCTCGCCAAACCCATAAGCCCAAACCTTTAGTTCTAACTAATGATCTAGTTGAGAGGTCTCTGGCTTTAAATGCTAGCTTTGTTACCTTCTAGCTGTGTGTGTTGGGTGAGGTATTTAACCTCTCAGGATCTCATTCTCCCCATCTTTAATAGGTGAATGATGATACCACATTCACACAGTTGGAGTAAATTTAAAATAAAGAATATTTTGAATTACCCATTGGGGAATTTTTCAGCTTCCTTAATGCAAGCAAACCCGGAGACTCCATGTTTGACAAAATTTGTGACCCTGGGGATTTACCTTCTCCTTGAGGATTTCACACTAATTTCTACATCCAGCACCACTGCTCACTGTGAATTAATATTTAAGCCTAAACTCATAGGCTGAGTTATTTTTAACAAGACAAAAAAAAAAAAAAAAGAGAGAGAAAGAGAAAGAAAAAAAAATGAGAAGTGGGGAAAATAAGCATAAAGAGTAAGATGCAATGAGCTTGTATGGTCTAGCTCATTCATCTTCAACATATGCCCACACTTGTTCCGTGTCCACTAGTTGCCAGATGCTGTATGCCCTGTGGTGAACCACATGGATGTGCGTATCTTTGGTCTTATGGAACTTACAATCCGACTATCTCCTTACCTCGTTTCCAGCTTGTCCTTTGTGGAAGGGATCATCCTTCTCCAATCTTCTAGAAATACAGTAAAAGTGGAGACTTGAGAGGGTGAGAGTCAGGAAAAGGTAAGTTTCCTTTCTGGGTAGTTCAAGACTAGTTCCAGTTTCCTTTCTAAAATCCACTTCTTTTACACATACTTGACCTTCCGGAAGTCTACCCACTTCAGGAAGAGACCTCACCCTCAACCCAAGGGTTATGGGCTACTTCCTATATTTTACAGTTGTCATGTCAGAACACAGCCAAAAGTAGAAACACAGGTCACTCTTATTAAATCCTCTCCTGAGTTTACCACGTAACCTGTATCATGGATTTCAGTTCCACTGCTCATTAGAGCATGGAGTCCAAAGAACTTTCCTTTGGAGTCCTGGATTTTACCCTCTGATGTTATATATCATTATTTCTATACTTGAACTGTCTGTTTTAGCCTAACTGGTCTACTTATTTTCCCTAAATCAAACTGTGATTTTTTTTATTTTCCTCCAGATAATTTATTTCATTATGTATTCATTTATTCAAGTCTTTCTTCCTCTTTCAAGGCTAGCTCAATTTTTCCTCCCTCCGGGAAGACTTCCTGAATTATCTCAGCCCATTAAGGCCTCCTCCTGTTCAGTATTTATTATCACATCACCTGGTCAGTATCTATTTATGCTGTGGTATGCTGCTGCGTATCTGTTATGGCTAAGCCTTATTTTTCTGATTTGACCATATCTCTCTGAAGGCAGATGGAGATTAGAGGGTCATAAGTGTAAGGTGTGCCCAGTAAGATCCATAGATGTTGAAAACAAGTTCTTGATGAAATCTCATGCTCTATTAAATGTGTACAGTATGGAATTTTGTTTTTACGGTTTTAAAATTATTTTCTAGACAACTCAAAATGTGGCAATAGTAGGGTCAGTGGACATTTTTTTTTCTACTATTAAAAAGTAGTAGTTGTAAATCAACTATACTCCAATATAAAATTAAAAAATAAAATCTTTAACTCATTAAAAAAAAGCAGTAGCAAGGTTCTATTTCTAGGAGTGGTGAGTAGCTCCTATTGGGCCTACTATTCCACAAGTAACAACTATTAATTCTGGACAGAATACAAAAAACAACTACCCAAAGACATTTATGAATGACCCAAACCAGAAACTAGAATGGAGGTCCACACTTGGCAGAAGGGAATAGCATTGGGTGAATTTTCTGATTTCTAAGACTCTTTGGCTGGGAGCAGGCCTTAGTTTGGCCCCATGTAGGGTAGCTAAAATTCTGATAGACGCTTGCAGTTTTGCAGACTGAAGAACCATAAAAGTGACCACAGAAGCCAGAAAGTGAGGGGGCATATTTTTGAACAGAGATATATAGAGAGCAAGAATCACAACTTCTGTACATAAACATCCCAAATATCTGGTTTGTACCTGCACTACACATGTGCAGGACAGACTCCAAGTGTCCAGGTAAGTCTAAAAGAACTAAATGCAGATATTAGCTGCTATCCATTACAGAGAAACAGAGTTTGGAGACCAAGTCCTGAAAATTAACTGATTAAATGAACACACATGCAAAAAAAAAAAAAAATCAAGACTCTTTGCAGGAACAGGAGGAGTAGAAAAGCACCTACAATCTCTACAGTTATTATTTACAATGTCCAGGATGCAATCCAAAATTACTAAACATGTAACATGAGCCATACTTAAAAGAAAAGGCAACCAAATAGAGGCCATGTAATGACCAATCTTAAATGAGGAGGCTGAGAAGACTCTAAGGGGTGGGATGGGGTCCAGTGGTTGGGATGACCATGGCAGGTTATATCAGAGCTGGAGATAGAAACCAAGTGGTGAGCAGGGTCATGGGAGGAAGGAAGCAGAAACCAACCACCTCACAAAGATGCTGCGCTGTAATGCAGGGAGGAAAACACTTAAGCTTTCTTATCATCGTTGGGCATTAGGTCCAAAGCTCCACGTCTTTGAATATGTATATTATGAATTCTATCTGCCATTCCTGCAATGACAGATGTCAGCTTCTGTGGATGTTGGCAGGCGGGTATAAGGAGAGAAGATCTTTCATCGGGAGGGTACACCCCTGGGAGGCGTATGCTCACTTCCCTACACACAACACACTTTTCCCATCAACACACTTTCTTCCCTTCCCCACCTTGTCTATCACTCCCTTCTCTGGCCCAGCGGCTCGCTTCCACTACCCTGAATGAACGCTTCTTTCAGCAACGGGATTTTTCCACCTGGTTGACTTGATGAAAGCTTTATGAATTGACATTATGTGAAGAAAGAACAAAGTGAGGTCAGTGCGTGTGTGTGAGAATGTTTGTAGGGGCAGAGGTTGCAGCAGCTAAAAAGAGCTGCTGAAAACTTTATTACAAACGAAGAGACGTTAGAAGCAATAAATCACTCATGTGTCTGCCACGAGGCAACAGAAAACAGGGCTGGCTTTCAGGAAGAACTGGACACATACATGTCTCCTCCGCTAAAAGTCAGGTGTCCTGTTGCCCCTGGAAGTAGACCTGGGTATGGTTATGGACCTTTTCCTTTTTCTATTTCTCTCTCTTTTCTTATCCCAAAGAATAAATCAAATCAGTCGAAAAGTGTAGAATAAAAGAAAAAGCCCTTAGCCGCCTGGGAGGTGGGGCTTTTAGTTTTCCCCTGCCTGCTGGGGGAAAGGTAAGAAATTAGGCATTTGAAGCCAGGTTCATGGATCAGATGTGCATTTTTCAATTTGTCTGCCTATTTCTTGTTCTGAGGTCTTCTTAATTTTTTTCTTAATGGGGAAGATAAAAATGCTTTGCCCTTACATCATTGCAGGTCCTTTCCAAGAACACCAGGCTTTCTCATGACCTTCACCCAGACTTTGAAATTGTCGATAGCGGTGAGAGTACCACAGGCTTTTTTTTTTTTTCCTACTCACCCTCTCACCCGTTGACAAGGTTCCATCTCTTTACTTCAGTGTTCTGGAGAGATCAACCCCAAGAAAGACTTTTCTAGCTCACCACAAGGGACCATCGGTTATGTTCAATGTTCCTCTCTGTACCTCATTCTCCAAGAAACTTTGAAGTCTCCCTGGCATTTCCTGACACCCACACTCTCATCCCACAGGGCTCTGGACATTAACCCACCTGTTTAATTAAACAAAGAGGCCATTAAACCGAGGTGGCTTCATGGCTTAGTAGTCCAGTAAGCTAACCAAAACTTAGCCTGAAATGCCTCAAGGTTAAGAAATCACAGCCTAAGGACAACCGATCACAAAAGCCAATGAGCCTTTTCCAAATAAGGCAAATGCGTCAGCTATAGCCAATCCAATCATTTCCTTACTCTGCTTCTGCATCTTTCTTATAAAATCTTTCCCCCGGCTCCTGTCCCTGGGGCACTCCTAACCACTTCCCGTTTGGTGCTGCCGGATTCAAATCGACTTTTGCTCAAAGAAACTCAGCATTTTAAATACACCCCGGTTTCTTTTTTAACACACCGCAGGCTTTCACCCTCCTCCATCCCTTCAAATCCTTTCCTACTGCTGTTTGCCATCAGCAAACCTACCTGGAGTTGTTCAGATTTTTCTCTGATTTCTTCATTCTCCTGTTCTCCCTGAGATCTGGGTGCCTACGGGACACTGACCTCCGCTGTGCTCTCAAGAGGCGGCTGTTTTTTTTCTCCCCGCAGAGCCTTGGAGTGGAGAACTGCCCATCTTCCCCAGCTTTGCAGCTTCCAGGCTTTCACCTGCTCTTTCACTTGCTTTTACCTCCATTCAGTTACAGACTGCGCTGCTGATTCCATTTGCATTCACTGAAGGTTTAGCACCGTTTCCTCCCTGCCCCTCCCCTACTATGGCGGTCCTACCCCTTCCCCCCACCCACTATTCTTGTTTTCATTCTTGATAACTTCAACATTAAGATCAGAAAATCATCTAATACCTGGCCTCTCAGTTCCTTAACGGCCTTCTCAGCAAGAATCCATCTTCTACTGCATTTTCGCCACACATTCCCTTAGTCATAGCTCAGATCTTGTCATTCTTAATAATAGTACTAATCTCCCCACCTCCAATCTTGATTTCTAGCAACCCACCCTTTGATCACCACTTCCTGACATTTCTGCTCATTTCTTCCAAGAAACTTAACTCCAACAAATCTTTGGGTTAACAAGGATCACCAATTTATGGACCCTAGTACTTTTTTCGCTGTTATTACAGATCCCCACCTGCGGTAACTTCATCTTATTCTTCACCCAGCAGCTTAGATCCCCTGGCCCATCACTCAGTTCCTTTCTTGCATACACCCTCATCGCCCTTGCCTTCTCTCCCTTCATGATATTAACTTGGCAAAACCCTAACTCTGAGTCAATCCCACTCTTTATACCAATGCTAAGCACTTCTGATTTTGTAGGTGCTGGGTTTGTCTTTTGTTTGTTTGTTTGTTTGCTTTTTGACATGAAATAGGCCTCATATTTTTTGGTGAAGAGTCTGTAAAGGAAGGGGAAATACGTTTGGGAAGAAGTGAGTGGCCTTTTCAATTGGCCTCTCCCAGGTATCTTTAAGGCAATGGGAACCTCAGTGAAAAACCCTTCTTTGGATTAAAGGACCATGGGAGCCTTTCAGTGAGAAAAAGCTGTAATTGTTATTGAGAGAGGAAATTATGCTTGAACAAAATGCTGGGCTAACTCAATGACTGTTAGGGACAATTTTATTCTTTATATCGTCCTCCAAAGAGAAATACATGCTCATTGAAGAAAACTTAGAAAATAAAGAGAACAGAAGAGATGCCAAAAATCATTCACAATTCCATCACCCAGAGATATCCATCGTGTCTCTACAACATGTACTTATATATGACCGTAACATATAAAAATAATGTTTACACCTGTGCTACACCTGGAATTGTTTTTGTGGCAGCCTCATAAAAGACTGACCAGTTTTTTGATGCCTTCTGGAGACAAGAAGTCAAATCACTCCTTGGTGGCCCAGGGTGAATGATTCTTCACTGGATGATTTAAAAGGCTGCCATAGGGTTTGGTTCAGAACTTTGAAATTTGAAAATATTATCTGTAGCTATTGTGACCAGAACTTTGCTGACCCAGCAAACTCCGTGGGAGAGAACTTCAAGGAGAAAAGCTTCCAGAATCAAGAATAAAACTGAAGTTTTTGGAGAATGTGGTTCCTTTTCCTTTTGAAAGGAAATTATTACTATCATTATTATTATTACCACCCCAACTCACATGGTTATTGTTATTATAATTGCAATTCGACACTAGTTTAAAGTTAGGGGAAGTGTGAGTTAAAGAGGGCCTTGGTTACAAGGTCTCATTCAGTGCCAAGTGCAAAGCTAGATCTTAAAACTGTTCTTTTGTCTACAAGAGCTAGTGGTTCCTCTGTACCTTATTTCATTGGGTTAGCATATGACAACCTCCATTTTATCTCATGTAATTCTTACAGAAGTTCTTTAAATTATGCATTACTTATCCTGGGTTCTGTCTGATAGGACTGTCCGAGAAGACATACTACAATGAGTGGAAGGGTAAGTCAATGACCTTTCATCTCATGTCAAGGGAAACTCCCTACCAGGGTTGTAAAAAAAAAAAGCGGTGTGCACAGGACATGTGGATTATCTCCCAAAATTAGGTAGGTAAGGAAGCTGACGTGCTCCCTTCAAGCTTTATCCTTCGCTCTCTGCCAGCTCTCCCAATTCTCCAACAGAACCAACAGAGAGAGAAACCCCTGGAACAGCTCTCTTAACTGCATCTCCACCGTCACCTCACGCCCAACTTACCCTGTAATTATCAGCACAGCCAAATTGCCAAGCAAAGCATTTTGCAATCCGCACACAAGACCCGTTCGTCCTCCTCCGCCCGGTCAGGCTGCTGTGCTCTGCACTAGCTGTGCCCGCATTCACCCTGCTCTGGTCTCTGGGGTGCTGCTCTCTGCGATGCATTTTGCAACATAAGCTATTCTCTTGCTCCGTGAAGCAAAGCAAAGAATTCAAGACAAGCCTGAAATTAGAGCTACCACAGCACTGGGATTCAGAGAATCATAAAATCCTAGCATTTTTTTTTTTAGTTGGAAGGGACCATTGAGATCTTTTCAATCTGCTGATTTTACCTGACGTGATGGGGAAGTAGAGGTGGAGACAGAAGGAGAGCGTGGAGGGGAGCTTAGAACCAGAAACACTGGTGGTGACTCTAAGTGCTAGACCAAGGGGTGGGCCAGCCAGCTGGGAAGAATAAGGGTAAACGTGCTAAATCTTAGAGTTTTCTAGCTAACATCGGAGTCTTCAGCTGTTTATGAACGTTCTGTGACTTGAAAAGGTTAAATATTTTAGAACTAGAACCCAGGTCACTCCCTCCCTTTGCCCTTCACATCCTGTTTTCCTTCAAATAAGTGACTTGGCCAAATGCTCTCATCCTTCAGATCTGGGCAGAGAAGGGACATTTCCCTGGAAGTCAGAGCACATTAAGTTCAGCTCATTTATTCGTGTTTTCAAGCAAAGCCGGAAAAGTGGGCAAAATGCTCTGAGGGGGTCTTCTGATGTGCACAGATATTTTTTTTTAAATCCAAGGATCAATTTGTTTTCTCCCTAAAAGAAGGGGTGAAGGCACTTTCAGGGAATGTGAGTTACAGTGAGAATGGCATCCTTTCATTCCAGATATTAACTCTTTCTAAGAGCCTACTTCTACAGAAATGTCTCATTCCCTCCTGAGGGTTTCATTCTGTTTCTCTTCCTGCCTCTTGAAAGATCAGGTCATCAGTGAAGCTTCCAGAGACCTTAGGACATTAAGAACCCATCAGTGGGTCATTGAGGCCATGAACAGTTTGCAAACTTCTGTGTGTACGCACATTTTCCCAGAGTCCATAGCTTCCAGCACCTTGTCAGAAGGGTGTGTGATCCTCAAAGTTATAAACCATGAGCCTAGATTGTTAGGACGGAAAGAGCTCTGGCTCAGACGTCCCTGTATTAGTTTGCCAGGGCTGTCTGCACCCAATTCCAATGTGTGGAGGGGAGGTTCCCCCCACATACCACCAAGCAATGCTGGAGATACCAGCTGGGTGTCCTATAATTCAACTCAATTCCGACCCTGTCTACCTAGACATTCCATAGGTAAAGGGTTCAGTCCCACAAGACCACCCTCCATTTCTTCAGATGCTAATTGCAAACCCAGATTGTTACCGGTGCTTCTGACCAACTGGCTGTAAATCACAGGTTCCCACCACCCCTTCCTTGGGTTCCATTCATTTGTTAGAACAGCTCACAGAACTCAGGAAACCTGTTCACTCACTAGATTGCCAAATTATTACAAAGGTGCATGGAGACGAGGATGACAGAGGGACCGCTTCTGCCTGAGGCCACGTGTCCAAGGTGCTTCTAGAAGTCACAGCCCCTGGTACTCCCTTGCAGTCTGCAGTGACGGGAAGAAAACTGGATGAGAAAGCGAAACATCCATGTTCTGGATGCCAAACACCGCTGTGATCGCACTTCCTGGAGATGGGCTGTTCGAGATGGGCAGGAGTGGGGGCTTGGGGAGGGATACCCAGGCCCCAGCAGAGGTGGCACATTCAGACCCCAGCCCTGCTGACAGGTCCCTGATTTCAGGAGCCTGGTCTCGCCTTTCTTTTCTCCGGGTAATGAGCTTCTGCTTCCTACCTGCAAACACTAACAAAGGAGGCCAGTTGCAGCTGGCTGTGGCTCACCTTTCAATAGCGGGTTGACAGGGAAAACAATGCGCGTGTTTGCGGCTGGCCAGGCTTCGGGGAGGATCTGTCATCGTTGCGGTGAGTGTCAGAGCGGTTCAGGCTCCCTGTGACTGGCAGCAGAGAGCAGAGGAGAGAGGCAAGTTCAAACCTGCTGACACTCCTCGGGTGAAACTCTCAGCTTCCTTTTCCTCCTCTGAGTTTCAACAGGAACAAACTTTGTTCGAGTTCAAGAGGATTTCAATTATAACAGTTGCACACTGCCAATTAGTGGGGTTCTTTTCCTGGAGGGTAGTCACCCTACGCGACACATATACATTCCCGGCCACGTGGTGGAGGAAGGGCACTTGCCTTCTATAGACAGAAGTATCCACTGACGCCTAAACAGCGCGATAGTTCTTGCCTTCATTTCTCTGTTGATGTTTTCTCTGCTAGAGGTGGTCTCGAGCCTCTTGGAAGATTCATTTCGGCTATTCGGGAGGGAATGAGCAGGGCAATATGCTCACTGCTGAGCCTCTGGTGAAGCTGCCCTGCTATTAGCTGGATGACCAGGTGGGAGGGCCAGCAGGGGTCTCAATTATTGGGAGATTTACCCTGAAGCACTGGACATAACCCGCTGACATGCACAGTCTTCTGCATCCTTCAAAGGACGGGAAACTTGACGGCATATGCAGAGCTGCACAGAGATCCTGAGGCAGGGGCCCATCCCCGTGAAATTTCCACCTCCAACTGTCTACCTGCCGGTAGCCCCCAAAGGGAGGCACAGGGGGTCCTGCTTAAAGTGGAGCCCCTTGCTCATAAGGCCTGTTTCCCTGTGATGCTCGGCTGTGATGATGATATTATTTGAGAGTATGTACTAAGTCACAGTCCCTGCTTTCAGGCACCATTTCTGCCAGTTTCCTCTATGACCTGCTTTTTTGCGAGACCATTCACTTGAGTGTCTCACAATTCCCATCCCATTGGATGTGACAGTACCTGCTTATTACTCAGGGATGCATTTTTAAAAGAATGAAATTTAGAGAAAAGAAAAAAAGACTCCTTGATGTCATTTAAATGAACCCCACACTCTCCCTCCCATCTACATTTATGAGGTCACCATTCAAAATATTTTTTTTCCAACTGGGGTGGAAAGAAACATGGTGCAGAGTCATCAACAAGAGATTCTGTACCATGGAAAGGAGGAAAAAAATACTGTGAAGACTGATGAGAAAGAGCTTCTGGAAACCAAAGGGGAAGAAAAGTCATTTCCAGCATCCACTTCTACCTTTGGCTCAGGACTCCCTTGGGTGGCACTTGACCTGCACCACACAGTTCAGTCCAGGGACTATTTCTCCCGCAGAGGAGCCCTGAGCACTGAAGCCACTGTGATTCCATTAGTCCAGGAGTGAGATGGTGCATATTTTATCTCTTCCGATAAAAGGGCAGGATTCAATATCCTTCTCACGGTCCTCCCTCCACCTCACCAAAGACAGGGCTCCTGTCCAAGAAGCATTTTATGTTCTAAAAACCATAATGACAAAACCTCCCAACTCAAGCACTTGAGACACTGGCTAAAGGTTCCTTGTCTACTCCTCACTTTTCTGAAAGAGCATTCAATTAGGAAGTCAAGAGACTGGCTCTGCCACCGATTCACTATCAGGAAGGTATTAAATAACTCAGTTTTGAAGGGTTTTTCTCATTGTAAAAGGTCCATGAAGTCCCCTCTCTGACTCATGTCATCCAACTCCACTTTTCCACTCAATTCCATCTTCCCCTCTTCCATTAAGTTGTCGAGGGGCTGTGCCCCTACCAAAGCCCTTTTATTTTGTTTGTCCCTCCTCTTCGACGTGTCCTGTGGTGTTTATGAACGTGTGTGTGCATCTGTCCTACTGGATGATAAGCCCATTGGTCACTGGCACCTAACAGCTCTTCTGAACTCGTCTTTGAGTGAAGGATTTCATGACTGATCCTTGGAAGACGTGGCATCTGAGGCTCCCAGGCTAGCATTTCTGCAGCCATTCGTGGCCAGTCTTCCTTCATCCCGTCCTATAAACAACAGCCACACTGTTCTCCATCTCAAGATCACTGCATCTGCTCTCACTTATAATAACTGATTGGGAAAGGACTTTGTAAGCAATCTGAGAACTTAGGATAACAAGTCTCTTGGACACAACTACTAGTGCCAGCTGAGAACCACAACCATTTTTGAGGAGGGAGGTAGATCATGGAGAAACCTTGGCAAAACATGTAGATCTAGGAATGAGACGGGAATGCAAGATGGCGCAGAGGCAGATACAAAACATAATGAGGATTTAGGTGTTTCCTGGGCTCTCACTTACCTTTCATGGACAAAGGTAAAATGTGAGGGCACCAACTACAGAGCATTTCTGATCAACAGCCTGTGAGGATTTCTGAAGAAATAGGATGTTGACATTGTTTTTTGGAATTGCTGCCTCCCCATGTGTCTGGAAGGCCACAGGGGGCCTGCTGGACCTCAACTCCACTGATCTTTTACAAAACCTGGAACGTGCTTCTCTTGGGGTTGGGTGGTTGTCCCTGGGAATGGTGGATATATTGATCTTCATGCCATGACCCTAAAACGAGGCTATATTCTTCTACAGAAAGCCCTCATAGCATTTTGCTAAGTTGTGACTACTTTTCTTTTTGCAAAGGAAAACAGTTTGGCTGAGAAATCCTAGAGAACAAGGGTTGGCAAACTTATTCTGTAAAGGTCTAGATAGTAAATAAATTAGGCGTTTGGGCCACCCAGTCTCTGTTGCAGCACAAAAGCAACCACAGATTATATGGAAACAAATGAGTGTGACCATATCCCCATAAAACTTTATTTATAGGCACTGGTAGTTGAACGTCATAAATTTCCCATACACCATAACATGTTCTTCTGTTGATTTTTTTAAACCATTTTCAAGTATAAAAACCATTCTTTGCTGAACCAGGAAGAAATAGAAAATATAAACAGACCAATCACAAGCACTAAAATTGAGACTGTGAGTAAAAATCTTCCAACAAACAAAAGCCCAGGACCAGATGCCTTCACAGGTGAATTCCATCAAACATTTAGAGAAGAGCTAACACCTTCTCAACTCTCAAACTCTTCTCAAACTCTTCCAAAATTTAGCAGAGGGAGGAACACTCCCAAACTCATTCTACGAGGCCACGATACCCTGATACCAAAACCAGACAAAGATGCCACAAAAAAAGAAAACTACAGGCCAATATCACTGATGAACATAGATGCAAAAATCCTCAACAATATACTATCAAACAGAATCCAACAGCACATTAAAATGATCATACACCATGATCAAGTGGGGTTTATTCCAGGGATGCAAGGATTCTTCAATATACGCAAATCAATCAATGTGATACACCATATTAACAGATTGAAGGAGAAAAAACATATGATCATCTCAATAGATGCAGCTTTCAACAAAATCCAACACCCATTTATGATAAAAACTCTCCAGAAAGTAGGCATAGAGGGAACCTACCTCAACATGATAAAGGCCATATATGACAAACCCACAGCAAACATCATTCTCAATTGTGAAAAACTGAAACCATTTCCTCTAAAATCAGGAACAAGACAAGGTTGCCCACTCTCACCACTATTATTCAACATAGTTTTGGAAGTTTTAGCCACAGCAATCAGAGAAGAAAAGGAAATAAAAGGAATCCAAACTGGAAAAGAAGAAGTAAAGCTATCACTGTTTGCAGATGACATGATACTATACATAGAGAATCCTAAAGATGCCACCAGAAAACTACTAGAGCTAATCAATGAATTTGGTAAAGAAGCAGGATACAAAATTAATGCACAGAAATCTCTTGCATTCCTATATACTAATGATGAAAAATCTGAAAGAGAAATTAAGGAAACAGTCCCATTTACCATGGCAACAAAAAGAATAAAATATCTAGGAATAAACCTACCTAAGGAGACAAAAGACCTGTATGCAGAAAACTATAAGACACTGATGAAAGAATTTAAAGATGATACAGATGGAGAGATATACCATGTTCTTGGATTGGAAGAATGAACATTGTGAAAATGACTCTACTACCCAAAGCAATCTACAGATTCAATGCAATCCCTATCCAACTACCAATGACATTTTTCACAGAACAGAACAAAAAATTTCACAACTTGTATGGAAACACGAAAGACCCTGAATAGCCAAAGCAATGTTGAGAAAGAAAAACGGAGCTGGAGGAATCAGGCTCCCTGACTTCAAACTATACTACAAAGCTACAGTAATCAAGACAGTATGGTACTGGCACAAAAACAGAAATCTAGATCAATGGAACAGGACAAAAAGCCCAGAGATAAACCCATGCACATATGGTCACATATTTTTGATAAAGGAGACAAGAATATACAATGGAGAAAAGACAGCCTCTTTAATAAGTGGTGCTGGGAAAACCGGACAGCTACATGTAAAATAATGAAATTAGAACACTCCCTAACACCATACACAAAATATAAACTCAAAATGGATTAAAGATGTAAATGTAAGGCCAGACACTATAAAACTCTTAGAGGAAAACATAGGCAGAACACTCTATGACATAAATCACAGCAAGATCCTTTTTGACCCACCTCCTAGAGAAAGGGAAATAAAAACAAAGTAAACAAATGGGATATAATGAAACTTAAAAGCTTTTGCACAGCAAAGGAAAACATAAACAAGACGAAAAGACAACCCTCAGAATGGGAGAAAATATTTGCAAATGAAGCAACTGACAAAGAATTAATCTCCAAAATATACAAGCAGTTCATGCAGCTCAATATCAAAAACACAAACAACCCAATCTAAAAATGGGCAGAAGACCTAAATAGATATTTCTCCAAAGAAGATATACAAATTGCCAACAAACACATGAAAGGATGCTCAACATCACTAATCATTAGAGAAATGCAAATCAAAACTACAAAGAGGTATCACCTCACACCAGTCAGAATGGGCATCATCAAAAAATCTACAAACAATAAATGCTGGAAAGGGTGTGGGAAAAGGGAACCCTCTTGCACTATTGGTAGGAATGTAAATTGATGCAGCCACTATGGAGAACAGTATGGAGGTTCCTCAAAAAACTAAAAATAGAACAACCATATTACCTCGCAATCCCATTACTGGGTATATACCCTGAGAAAACCATAATTCAAAAAGAGTCATGTATCACAATGTTCATTGCAGCTCTATTTCCAATAGCCAGGACATGGAAGCAACCTAAGTGTCCATCAACAGATGAATGGATAAAGAAGGTGTGGCACATATATACAATGGAATATTACTCAGCCAGAAAAAGAAACAAAATTGGGTTATTTGTAGTGAGGTGGATGGACCTAGAGACCGTCATACAGAGTGAAGTAAGTCAGAAAGAGAAGAAGAAATACCGTATGCTAACACATATATATGGAATCTAAAGAAAAAAAAATGGTTCTGAAGAACCAAGGGGCAGGACAGGAATAAAGACTCAGACATAGAGAATGGACTTGAGAACACGGGGAGGGGGCAGGGTAAGCTGGGACGAAGTGAGAGAGTGGCATGGACATATATACACTGCCAAATGTGAAACAGATGGCTAGTGGGAAGCAGCCGCATAGCACAGGGAGATCAGCTCAGTGCTTTGTGACCACCTAGAGGGGTGGGATAGGAAGGGTAGGAGGGAGATCCAAGAGGGAAGGGATATGGGGATATATGTATATGTATAGCTGATTCACTTTTTTATACAGCAGAAGCTATCACACCATTGTAAAGCAATTATACTCCAATAAAGATGTTAAAAAAAAATTCTTTGCTCATTGGCTGTACAAAAATTAGGCAGCAGACCAGGCTTAGCCCGAGGGCCATAGCTTGCCAGGCAACCCCTGCTATAGAAGAAAACTGTTTACTGTGAGAATCTGTTCTTCTGAGCACTGCATAGGTACTTACACCAGCTCTCACCGTGACAGCCAAATTAGGGTGTCTCTTCAAATCTGTGAAGCTAAATAAATGAGGGCAGACCCCTCTTAGCATCTAGAATGCAGTGCGTGTACACTGGTGTTATTTCACATATCAGATTCCCGCACGGAAAACACTGTCATGCCATTAATAATCTTCGGAGGAACACCTTGAACTTGACTAGCTGAGGGCACATTGCAAATGGGCTCTAATGGCTTTTATTCCTCATTCTTGCCACCTCAGATCTAATCAGCTGTTGTGTCATTTTTAATTCCTACTTGGCAGGATTCTCCAACTCCCCTGGCTTTCTAGATAAAGGCTCAGAGGAGTACTACGCCTTGAGGCATCTAGGAGTGGGGAGTAGATCAGAGAGACGGAGGGCTGAGTAGATGATGACCTTCAACCATGGCTGATTGGAGAGGACCGGGAAGGAACCTAACTCCCTGGATGACCCCCAATCCACCCTCCACCTCTCTTCTGGGGTTCACTCAAGTCCTGACATTGCTTTCTCTGGGGAAAAAGGTATTTCACTCCTCAGTTAGGAACGAGCTTCAAATCTCACGTCATTCTGTGTTGGCTAGGAAGAAGATGAAGGTCTGAATTAGACACCTCTTAAATGGGTAACTTTTCGTCATACAGAGTGATTGAGCTCTGGTTCAGCTCCTTCAAACAGGTACACCCACCACCACCCAGCCTGAGCAACCAGAGGGCCACCTTTGATGGTGACCCTACCTCCCTTGGAAAGCAGTGAGGAATTGCAAATAATGAAAAAAAATCCATTCCATAAAAATAAAATTACAATGAAATACATGATAATTAAAAATCAGTAAATAAAACTCATCAGAGCTATTATTTTAGCGTTTGCATGATCTTACCTATATTCGCTCATTTAATCCTTACTACAACTCAAAAATATCATTGTGTTCATTATGTAAGTCAGAAAAAGAAGGTCAGAAGGCAAGCAGTTTCTCAAGGGCCACAGCTGGTAAGTAGCAGGGCTGTTTACAAATGCAGACATATCTTGCTTCGGAGTCTATAATCTTAACTACCTACTAGGTGCCGGTGCATCTTTGCGAAATCATTTTCCCTCTCTGAGCCTCCGTTTTTTCAGCTCTGAAATGAAGCCGAAGATGATAAAATCTCTAACCTCACTTCTAAATCAAAATTCTGATTCTGTTATTTTCACCCCTCCCCTTTCAGGAGGGGAAAAAGTAAACACATAGCTTCATATGGTAACTTAGTGAAAAAACAAAAACTAAGTTTCCAGGGTATATCTTTGAGTCAGTATTTACGTAGTACACTCTACTACACACACCTTCTTAAAATAAACCTATGATGCAAGCAAGCAACAGTGGGTAACTAGTACTCATACCCTACTGGACTTGGTAAAGAGATGAAATGGAGACCCGTTCTGATCTGATCTGCAAAAAACTTAAAAGCAATCTTGAAGGTAGACAAAAATCAGAGCAAAGAGCTTTCCAACCCAAAATTCAAGACTTTGGATTATTTTTAAAAAGCATTATGCTTATTACACTCTACTTATTAAGACCAAAATATACTTGCTAGCAAGACCTTTCAGCAAGGACTGAAGTTCTAGGCACTTTGGAGGTTAGCAGAAACTTGCCTGATTCATTTCTTTACTCATTCTGAGTATTGCTGTTTAATTCTGAAACCTAAAGCAGCCAGTTAACTAAAGCTCTCATTCCCGGAATGTTCCAATATTGAGTGTCAGAGACAGAGGGAAGGATCGGGGCTGGGATGATAAAATCCAAGGCCCTCCCCTGAACACTTCCTGACCAAGAGATGGGAGCAATTTCCTTCCAGCGAATTAAACTCAGAAATCTAGGATCTATCCCAGCAGGGACATGGGGGGATTGGCTAACATTAAACCCCATGATGCAAGCCAATCAGCTCACAGGGAGAAATCCACCAACCTCCCCTTAGGACACAAGCTGTGGCATTTTTAAAAAATTCAAGAGCAAGTCTGTGGCGGAAGGCAGATTTCCTTCCCCGTCCTACAGATCCTAGCAGAGTGACTTGCTCCCAGCCCCATTTATAAACTTTGTTTTGGCATTTCAAATATTGATTTTTAAAATATTCTTCAAGAGAAAGCCACTTGGGGACCTTTAAGTTGGGGTTCACAAACGATGCATGCCCAGATGTGTTTATTGCAGGATGGACATATACTTTTTCCCTGTCCTCCTTCCCCTCCACCTAAGTGTCTCTTTATTCACTATTTTAATTACCTAATCGTAAATTTCTTTAGGGGGTTACTTAGAAAATTAGCATCAAAGCTTGGCAGTAAATTCAGGGGCTTTTGGAGACAGTCCAAGCTGTTTCACCTGTGATTAATTAGATGATTTTTTTTTTTCCTTTAAGTGCCAGAAGGCTGTTGAGGTCTTTAAGCAGTTACATGACTGCTGGCACTACTGCAATTATGATTGATGCATGTGTCTGGAGTCTGAGGCAGCAGCCTGGCTTTTGTTGATGGTGTGTGTGTGTGTGTGTGTGTGTGTGTGTGTGTGTGTGAGAGAGAGAGAGAGACAGAGAGACAGAGAGACAGAGAGATAGAGACAGAGATAGAAGGACAGACTTGGGAAGCAATAGCTTGAAACCCTCCAAAGGTTTCCACAACGTGAGTTGCTTTTTTAATATCCCTGCAAGTGCAAGTCTAGAAGCTTCAGGCCAGGATCTTCTACCATAATATCTCAGCAATTTCAGAAATGTTGCTTGAGCAGTCCTCTTCCTCACCATGAATCACTGCAGTCTTTGTGGAGTCTTTGCATAAGCTCTCTTTATGACACGCACTAAGGAATGTGTATTTTCAACAAGCCTTTTGCTTTATATAAAGCAAGCAGTCACACCTGTTTTAACATTTCACCCTGGTGAAATTCAAGAAGGGGGGAATGCAGGCTCTTTGGGTAATTCATTGCGTATGAAGTCATCCCCCAACACTGGCATAAAGTTAATGTAACCCGTGGGTATAGTTAGGAAAAAAGTGATTCTTTGCAGCCACCATGAACATGCTTTCAAGGATGCAACAGAGAAATTCGGTGATTGTTTGATTCAGAGAGCCAGCTTGTCAGTTTCTCTTTATACTCTGTGAATGAGGGAGAGAAAGGCTCCTTCAAACCATTTGACTCAGTCAAGGTAGCAGAAAGTTCAAAGTGTTGGCCACCTTTTGCTGGTGTCTGTATAACCTTACAAACTCCTCAGCCCCTAGACTGGAGATCGTCTAATATTTGCTCCACTGTCCCTAATGCGCGTGACAATATTCATAGAGCAAATTCAATGATCTGATACCCACCTGCCCTCTGAGGACTAACAGGAATGTTGGCCACATGGGTTGGTGGCAGAGATTTCCCCCCAGACCAGGGGTTGGCCGACTCCTTTTATAAAGAACCAGAGGGTCACCATTTTAGGCGTGCGGGACACAAGATCTCCATCACACCTACTCAACACTGTGGCTGTGGTGTGAAAGGCACCTAAGGAAGAGGCCAGTGAATGGACACACTGAGTACCAATGAAACGCGCTGGCTTCCCCCTGGCCTGGAGCACTGTTTCTCAGACACCGGGTATCTCGTTAAAATGCAGATTCTGGTTCTGAGGGTCGGGAGTGTGCCTGAGAGCTGCATTTCTGACCCTCCTGACCAGATGTCAGTGACGCTGCTGATCCGAGGACCTCGCTCTGAGCAGCAATCCCACAGCGTCTCCTCGGAAAATGTCCTTCCTGTCTGTGTCCAGGGCACTTCCAATAACACTGAGGCTCAGAGAATAGAGACGGGCTCTTGGTTCATCAGGAAGATCGCTGTAGGACTAGTCTTAGGTTTATACCCTTCGGATCTAGACGCTTCAAAGATTCATCCAGCGCTCCATCCCTTGGAAGAGCCCAGATTTCCCTCTCCCGAGCATCACCTTCCTTTTTTCACCTTTAAGCTTGGTTGTATAAGGTCTCCTCTTCCTAAGTGGACAGATGGCTCGGGCTGTGGTGCAGCTGTACACACAGCACATCAGAGTCTTTTACACCTGACTGCCAGCGCCTTCACGGCCCTGGCATGGAGGGCTCTAATGGCCCCTACCTAATTGGCTGTGATGCAAAAGCTAATGTAGGTTGAGAGACCAATTAACGGGGCTTGTTTCTACCGAGGCTGCATCTGAACATCAATTATGCTAAACAACACGCTGTATTAAGACGTTTCCCTGCCACTATCATTTGCTATGGGACACCTCAGAGCAGGGCAGAGAGATACCCCCTCTCACTGCCTGCCCGAGGCGTTTCTCTCTGTCTGTCAGTACAGACGGCTGGCAATAGGGAGCACAGGTTTAGAGCTAGGAAATCCATGACGCAGGGACACATCGGACACTAACTGATTACCTTCTCTGGGCCTCGGTCTCTAGACCATGGGGGCTATGGTTCAAGAAGCCAGAGAACAGGTTGGGTGAGGGATGCTGGTAATCCTTCCACGTGACCTGCTGATTCCACTAAGAAACGGAAACCCTGAGGCTCTGGAGGCTCAAAGGATACTTTCCTTAAAACTTGAAAAACAATCAATAACTGAAACTGTTGGTACGGGGAAGATCATTGTATTTTCTCTTGCAGGTCAGGCTGGTTTTGAACTCCATTTCTCCCTCATCTCAAGCTTCTCTCTTAGAATGCATTTCTTGATTTTTTACACCAACACTTTGGTCGTTAAGCTGCCCAGTTCATTTTAATTTTTCCTGATCGTGCAGCTTGTATGTACTGAAAATGCTGAGGAATCAGACCAAATTTAAGACACGACACAGTTGACAGTTTAGCTAGGAAGACGGGACTAATATTCAGACATCTACTCATTTACTCAATCATTCATCAATTCAACAAATACTTCTTAATCATCCACTATACTTCAGGCAATCTGGGCTAGAAGCCTTTCTTTTTACTCTAAGTTTATTTCTAGATAGAAAGGTAGGTAGTCAAATGAGTAATAGTAATGCTGGGTAAGATGTGCTATTATATCTGTGATAGTAAGATGCTAAAGGGGGCACAAAATATACAAAAAACACAGAACAATAAAATTGTGTCTGTTCATTAGAGCATTACATATAATGCACATAAGGTAGGTTTACTAATTTACAATGGAGTGCCACGCCCTCTCCCATTCCTCATCATGCTTATATCAGAAACCTTTCACTCTCAAACTTTGGGAATTTTATGAGAAAACTGATAATATTAGGCATAAGCTCCCTCAATGCCCAGCAACCAAAAGCTATCTATAGTTGCACTTATTCTCACCTCCATTTTTCTGGTCTTGCAGAAGGAGATGTAATTTCTCATGTTAAGGCCTGTGCTCTTCTAGACCTGTGCTCTTGACGGACTCTCCTGCCTTATCTAGACCTTACTGAAGGAGAAAGGGAGATTCCCTTTCTCCTTCCCAAGTTGGCAACTTTGTCGCAATTGGTCCCTTCTGCAAAGCATACAATTATGACCAAGTTTGTGGGTTCCCTTAAAAATAAAGTCCTCCCTTGACTCTGCGTTGGACTAGCATTAGTGCTTAGGTTTGGAAGAACAAATAGTTTTTTATCTTGCATGTCACCTACAATCTACTGGCAGTGGCTTTCCTTACCTTCCAAGCCTAGAATTCTTTCTTCTTCACTGTTTTCAGTTATTTCCACCCACTGCTCACTTGTTCTTCAAACACCTGCAGTCTTTGTTTGACTTCATGTTTCCTGACCTTGACCCGACATGTTACATTAATGGCTGTCCAACTCTCTGACTCTCTCCTCTCTTTGCTTCTCTTCTAGATCTCTACTACCTCACTGCCCATCCTTCTCCTGTCCTCTGTGGGCTCTCATGTCTCTGCATGCGTCTTTGCATATTGTGTTCTTCTTTGTATGTTTCTTCCTTGGACTCTTCTCACTTCATACCATCACTGAGTGATCCCTTCTTATCACCTGCTGTCACTTACCACCATGTGCTGACATTCAAAATGCATTCAAGTCAACTCTGCTCCCATGAGCGCCAGCCCCATCTCCCTGCTTCTTAGGCTCCTCAACTTGTTCTAAAGTCATCAATTTTCCACCCAAATCTGCAACTCCTTCTGTCCTGGGGAGTGGCAGTATCATACAAAACTTGGATGTTATCATCTACTCTTGTCTTTTTCTCACCCTGACACCTCATCGATCAATAAGTCCTGCCAGCTCTATTTCTCGAACCTCTATTAGATCTGTCTTCTCTTCTCTATTCCCATGTCTCTTGCCTTAATTCGGGTCTCATCATCTTTTATTTGGACAAGGGCAATTAGATTACTATCTGATGTCTTTGCCTCTGTTATGATCTCTGATTTTATAGCCTTTTAGTCTACCCAACACAGTGTGGCCCGGGTTACCTTTCTAAAATACAAATCTGATTGAAGAGCAAGGCGCACATGGAAACGTCTGTGGAGAGCCATGGCCTGCGGCGCTTGTCAGGCTAGAGAGGAGAGGTTCAGCTGAGCCATCTGAGCAGCCGCTGGGAGAGGGGGTACAGAGGGTATTAAGGATGTTAAATTCCAGGCTTCCCCTTTCTGCCCTCTGCACCTCACCTGCTGCTTTCCATGGTGCAAATATTACCACTAGGGCCAGTTTCAAGCAACCAACATCACTGGAGTTTGGAAGAAATTCGCAGCTGGCTCTCACAAGACCACAGCTTTTGTTCTCTTTCCTCATACTGAGTATCTCTACAGTGGGATCCAGGTTGGAAAAAAAGAACCCAAACGTTTCCCTGGCCACCTCTGGTATACAAGCCTCACCTGGAGCCAGCCAAGCCCTGGATGAAGACAGCCTTACTAGGGACTGCGCTGGACTTCAGGGAGAGGCAATGGTGGGCAGAAACTAAATGCAAATTCATGAGCTGCCCGGGCTCTGTAAACAGAAGATGAGGTGGAGTGGACGTTGAGAGCATCCCGTGCAGCTGCTGGTGGGGATGCCCACCTTCCCGCACAGAGACAGGGAGGCTCCAGAAAGGTCTGCCCTTTGCTCATGGGCTGACCCACCAGCATGCTGATACCCTGTGGCCGGCCTGCCTGGAGGCCCCCCTTCCAGATGCCACTGCCTCTGCTCCCCAAAGCAACACACATAGAACTTTTTCGTAACTATGACAGAATGGATTACTCCTTTCTGCACAACATTGTATGTCATTGTCAACATCAAAAACTTCCCTGCTCTGCTCTAGCAGCACCTGCCTTATTGATCGGGTGCCTTCCGAACAACTCGCTCACACAAAGCAATTAAACCTGTCTGACTTCAAAAGTAACGTAAGACAAGCCATGTCAAGCAGTATAGCACTCACCTAATACGATTATTTCTCCTCTTCCTGGTGATAATGGAATTATGCAAAAGCGGCCTTGACCCAGTAAGGATTTTCTCTTCAGAATCAAATCTCTGCTTTCCCCTAACTCACAACACCCCGCCAGCCCCCCGTTTCTTGTTGTTTTCTAGCCGTTCATTCGGCACTGCTGCCCTCCTTTGTGTACCAGCTTGCAAATCTAAGAGCTCCTTACCTGTGAAGCAGTGCAAACTGATGAAAATGTGGCCAGATGCATCTAGTAGGTAAATGATGAAGAAAAAACATCCATCTCTGTCTATTAATTCGTTCTGAAAAGTGTCTTGATTGTCTCCAGTGTGATTGCAGTCCACTCAGGTGGCTAGCTTTCATTTAAGGAGTGAGACTTTTTACAACTATCTCAGATTTCCCCCATTTCTCATTGTCCTCCGGTTGTCTGGATCCTGGGCAGAGGGATGTCTTGTCCCTGGGCTCTAGTAAAAAAGAAGCATGGTTGATGTATTATTAAAATACTTCCATGATGGTTGATAAATAGTCATTGCCTTAAGTGGCCCTAGTTTCCCTTGTACATTACAAAGTGACCAGCCTTCTAGCCCCATGCAGAATTCAACAACGATGTAACCACCAACAATGTTGGGCAGGGTTTGCTGATTAAGGGCTCTACTCCTTCTATACAGACAGCATCCAATCTGATTTTTGGTGACTGTAATCTACATGGTTCAGAGTACGCTACTGCTTAGACCCATGATTTCCAATGCCAGTAGCAGTCAACTCAGTACTTATAATTTTATAGAGATGCAAGCCCATTTTAGTGTGGGTTACTTTGTGGATACCTATTAAGGAAAATTTCTAAATCAAATCCCTAACTACAGAAGTTGCAGAAGAATCAGAGTTTCTTCTCCTGCCCCTGATTAAGCTTCTGGTCCCTTCAGCAAAAGTCCAGGGCTTATGGAGTATGTGTTTCCTAGCTTTACTATCAAAGTAAAACTTATTTCAAGGTTATTCTAGGATCCAGGACAACAGAAGTCAGTCAGCTGGCATAATAGTTGCCTGCCTGCTTTGTGTTTTATGAGAATAAGGGTGACTTTCAGGCACCCCACAGCAAGTATTACCATCTCTCAAACATCTGTGCACTCGATTCCCATGTGTCAGATGGGAGCAGATTTTAATCGTTGCTCTGTGCAGCACTGTGCTGCATGGACTCCACATCCCACCACCTAACTCTGAGTCAGCGGAGGTCCTTATGTGTAGGCTCTTTACTGTTAGCAGATCCAAGCATTCAACCCAGGTAAAATCCATGTATACAACGGACTGACCACTCAGAAGAACTGTTAAACTATTAAGGTGATTGGCCTTTTCTGTTCAAAATAATGGAACAGTCCCTGCTGTGGTTGAAGACAGCCAGATACAGGAGGACACAGGAGCTTAGCTCTCTCCTGGTTGTAAAGGCACGAGTTTGGTCTTCCAGTACCAGCCCTACTCAATCACCACGGAGAGACAACAACCCGGCAGGCCCCAGAGGAGATCCATGCAGAGGAAGTACAATTTCATTGGTTCTATAATAGATTACCTCAAGTCACATTTTAAGAAAAGTTAAAGAAAGGGCATAGAAATATGAGAGTTATATAAGAACTATAGAAGCAAATAAACAATTTTATAGTATAAACTGTGTATGTTCCCCCCCCACAGACAGCATCCAATCTGACTCGTGAAGCCACTATGTTACCGTCTCTGCCAGGGAAGCCCTCCATAAGGATGCCAGCATACACGCCAGGAGTGCTTTTTCCTACCTAATTCCTTCAAACTGTCACTCCTCAAATGCGAGAGAGTTTTGGAATTCAAAAATATTTGAACTGACTGGCATCCACCTACATCACCCCTGTGTCATACTTTCATTTGGCCCCTACATAGCATTGCTTTTAGCCAGAGTTGATCAAAGTTACGCATGAAAACATCTCATTTGCTTTCTAGCCAAAATCAACTAGAACTTTTGCTTCTGTCGTTAGGATTGATAGGTGTTCTGGGAGGGCCCTTTCCCTGCAGAACAAATACACCCTGCAGAGGCAATGTGCTTTGAGGCATTGCTGAGCTTCTTTTATTTGGAAGCAATTGATAAGGACTGGCATTACTTATTCTTTAACTGTTTGGTAGAATTCACCAGTGAAGCCATCTTGCCCTGGACTTTTCTTTGTTGGGAGGTTTTTGATTATTGATTAACTCTCCCCACCATCTAAAGATATGATGAAATTCCGATCAGAATTCAAGTGGCATTTTTTTCACAGAAATAGAACAAACAATTCTCAAATTTGTTTGAAACCACAAACAATGTAAATTGCTGCAGCCACTATTTTGTTAGTTGATTGTTACTGGCCTTTTTTTTTTCTTTTCTTTTTTGTCCTCTTTTTTGATTAATCGAGGTTTTTTTTTTTTTCCATTTTGCTCTTTCATAGTTCATTATGCATTCCTTGTATTATTCTCTTAATCTTTACCCAAGAGATTATAATGTGCATCTTTCACTGAATAAAGTTACTATGAATTAGTATTTTCATCACTGTTTTCTACCAATTTCCAGCAATGTACAAATGTTAGGCATCTTAAATTCCATTTATTTCTCTCCCATGTTTATTTTAAATCCCACAAAATGATATTACTATTGTTAAAAAATCAATATTAATTTGTATTTATCTATATATTTACCTTTTTTTGCTCTTCATTCTTTATTGCATTTCTGTACTTCCTTTTATGAACCTTTTCTTTATGTCTGAAGAATTCCTTTTAGTATTTCTTTTAGTATTAGTTTGAAGGTGATAAATTCTTTCACTTTCTGTTTGTCTGGTAATTTTTGTATTTTGCATTTATTTATAAATGATATTTTCACTGGGTATAGAATGATAGGTCTTTAGTTTTCTTTGTTTAGACCTTTAAATGTGTTATTCCCTTGCTCCATTGTTTCTGTAGAAAAGTCAACCTTCAATCCTTTTGTAACTTTGTTGGATATATAATGTGTCTTTTTTAAAACTCTGGATGCCTTTAAAATCTTCTAGTTTAGTTTAATTTGAAGGTTTTTTACTATGATGTGTTTAGTTTTTTTCACTTCTCATGCTTGGGGTTCACAGAGACTCCTCTTTAATGTGTGTGTTGATGTCTTCAGTTTAGGATAATTCTTAGTATTTCCTCAGATATTTTTCTCTATCTCATGTGCTCTCTCTCTCCCCCTATTTTTCTGAAACTTTAAGTACATTTTAGACCTTATTACCATGTGCCATGTGTCTCGTAAACACATTTGTGCATTTTTTCCATGATTTACTCTTTTTTCTACTAACCTGTTTTCCAATTCACTAATTTTACCTTCCTCTCTACTCAAACAGCTGTTAAACCCAACTATTACGTTTATAATTTTACTTCTTGTACTTTGAAACTAATTTTTTGATAGATCATCATTCTCTGGTAAATTTCTCCAATTTTTGTGTTCATGTCTCTGAGTGAATGAAGGCAGGGCCTCTTCCCTCTCCACACAGCTTTTCCACCATGACAATCAATCATGAGGCATTTCCCATCAGAGTCCTGCCTCACAAAGGATGTTTACAACAGAAATGTGAGAGCCTGAGGAACCACAGCCAGCAGGACACTTGTTCTTCAAGAAGTCACAAGCCCCGGCACCTTGCATACAACACGCTCGGCATGACAGGAGACAGGCTCGAGGACCTGAAACTTCTGAGGAGAACCATCGAGAGTCACTTTTGCTTTAATACATTTCTGAGGGTGGGGATGATGAGTGCAGAATAACGTACACAAAGCTGGAAACCGATGGGCTACTTGAGAAGCTTCACTACGTTCAGACTCGGAACTATGATTTCCTTGAAGATGGGCACATAGTTTGGGTTTTCCTGCCATGGGACCCTGCTCCAGATTCCTGACGATGGTCTGCTTCATGTCCTGGCTGCCGACCCCTCGGGTGGCCAGCAGTGTGCCAATGTGGCCATCCTTGATGTCTGGGTATTTGCTGACCAGAGTTGAAACTTCCAGGCACAACTTCTGCAAGGGCGACAGTAGGGTTACTGTGCTCACCTGCATGTTTGCTGAATCCAGAGGCCAGCTTCTGGAATAGGAAGTGGAGCAGCTCAGCCTCCCTGGCTGTCTTCTCGGCACCTCCTTGTACTCCTTAGTGCTCCAGGATGAGACGTGATTCTGCGTGATGGCCCACGGGTACCCACCACCACTCACTCTCACCCTCTTTTTGTATGGATTTTTAGTTTCTGCAAAATCACTGAAATATTCTTCCGCAGTGACACAGATGATGTCTACAGCGTTTGAGCCTAACAGCCACTTCTTTGTTATCAGCTCATCGAGATGTTGCTCCAGATCCTGGAAGACCTCTTCCTGGTATCTGCTGCAGCCTCCTCGCGGCAACGGTATCTAAAATCCCATCCATGTTTGGTTGGCTCAGAGACACACCCTCTTCCACTTCATTTTAAAAATACTTCCTTTTTAAACTGATTAGGGGTTCCTTAAAGCTCTGACAGCTGTGATGATCGCCATCATATCCTGAACATAGCAGTGTGGTGCTGCCAATGTTTCAGATGTTCTATATACAACTGAGCCTCAACTCTGTGTCTAAGAAAGGATTCATTTGCTGAAGACGCAAACTGGTAATTTGTTTTCAAATCTTCACTCATCTGAGCAGTAATTTAAAAAAATTGATGGAACATCTGGAAGACAGTGGTAGGGAGTGTTCCCACTTGGGCCCACTTTGGGCTCAGTCTCTTTCATTCAGTCTTTAGTGTCTGTGTCTAGTGCTTTCTGCAGCCAATGATGTTTGAAGTGAGAGCTGACATGTACAGATGGAGCAGCTCAGACGCCACATTTGAAGGAAGTAAAAGCTTCAGGGCATTGACGTCCACTTCTGGGACCAGCTCCACATTCCCAGTCATCTTTGCGCTTGTGTAGGTGTTTAAGACCCAGGTCAAACAGGCTCATAATCTCACTTGCTTCTAGATCTTCCCACAAGATCTGCATCCAGGTTCTCAGGGCTTGGTGGTTGAGGAGTTTCTGAAAATCTCATAATGGGGAGAAAAGCACGCAACCATCAGGTTTTTGGCAACAATGGGGTCATCTAGGACATGCTTCCATATGATTTCCGGGTGGCAGATGAACCACACCTTGTTGGACTCCCTGGGGTTCTGCCTCTGTGCCCTCAATTCTAGCACTCACGATTCTGTCCAAGATAACAAAGATTTCCTCCTTCCAATTCTTGGACCTCTCAAGGGGAACAAAACTAGTTTGCATTTTTTTTGGTCAAGTATGCACCAATCAATTTTTCTTCCCTTTCCAAGATCCTGACAACAGAAACCAGAAAAATGGGGTCCTGGGGGGTGGTGAGCGGTGACCTCTGCAGCACCATCCCCAGCTGCTTGGCCAGCTCGTCTGAGAGCCCCTGTGTGCTCCCAAAGTCACTGTGGATGAGGGTCACGTCCACGTGGCGGTGCTCGGACATCAGCCCTTCCCAGGAGCACACTCCTGTTCCAGGTCCATCAGGTTCCAGTGGGCCTGAAGGAGTGCCCCTTGTTCAGTGAGGTCCAGGGTCCCCACTCCTCACAATCCGGGACACCAAGAAGATGTTCTTGAGGGTCTCCACAGCGGCAGCGAGCTGGGTGCGCTGCACGACGGCATCCTTCATCCTTGACGTACTTGATGCTCTTGGTGGATGGTGTGGATGCTCCACCTCAAGTCTTTGCTGACGTTGGCCAGGGACCGCAGGATGTCTCTGACATCATCCAGTGCATTTTGGAGCTGGTTCCAGCCCATGTGGCACCCCCTACAGCACCCCGTCCAACCATGACTGGATAGCGACCTGCAGTGTGACCTCCACGGATGCCTTTCTCCAAGCCTCTCTTCTGAGGTTCCCCTCCTCTTTGCCCTGCTGGTCCAGGCACAGAAGCATCCCAGCGACCTTTTGAATCTCTGTTGCAACATCCTCCTGGTCTGTCTCCTTCATGGTTAAAAAGCAGGCGGAATCCGCCACCCTTCCCCGCGTGAGAGCAACGATATCCCTTGGCACTGCCACCCGGCGCCTGACTGGAAGTGTCATCCGATTTCTTGAATGTGTTCATCACAGTTACTTTAAAATCTATGTCTTGTGTATTATATCTAGATCATCTTTGAGTCATCTACATTATCTATTTTTTTTCTCTTGATTTGGTCATTTGAGTCTCTCTAGTATCATTCATGGTAATTACTTACTTATTTCTTGAAGGCAAAATGGAATAAAAGAGGCTGGCGACATTGCTGTATCTCAGGAACTAGAAGGAAGCAAGGCTTGCTGGTGTGTCTGGAGGCTAATGCAGCTTGCTCGGGAAAAGCATCAAATAAGGCAGAGATGAGACTGAATCCAGCCATTTTGATTGAGTACCGGATACTGTGTATAAAACGTGCAGAAACTCTGAATAATGCTAACTTCCAGCAGATTAGAATCTATTTATTTGTTTACTCATAGGTTCGCTAGAGTAGGTCTTGGTCCCCTTGATACAATCAGGGGATGGGAGGCATTAAAGCTGGTTTCAGGCTTTGTGAGAACTGGTCTACTTCTAGTTTGAAGTAATCCTGAAGGAAGACCTTTCAGGAATCTCAACTGAGAGCAAAGGCTGTTAACCTGGGCCCATCACCCTTGCCGGGCCTCAGATGCCACTTCACCTCCCAAGCACTCTGAGACGGGTCAAAGCTCTGCTCAGCTTTCTAGCTTCTTAGCTGGCCTTTTCTTTCGTCTTCTCAGCCTCTTATGTTGCAAATATTAGTAAGAAATAATACCTTCAACGAAAAAAGCAGCACAGAGTCACGCTCAGTGTTTCCATTCTCTTTTCTCTAAAACTTAGTTCTCTCAATGCCTAGCTGCCTTGGTAACACTCAACCCCAATTTTTTCCCCTCCTACCCCCACGGAACTGCTGAAAGCCCTTAGCCTTGAAATGCAACTGGATCTCTTGTTTGGTGCCACTTACTGACCGGCAAATGCCTTGAGGGAAAAACAGCACAGAATGGTGAACTCACCTCAATGGCTTTCTTTTCTCTTGGGTCTTAGACTTTCAAGTTCTTGCTGACTGTGTTGCTCTATGATTACTTCAAACAGGTATTTAAAAAAAATTTTTAACCAGTTTTAAACTTTTTTGTTGGCATGAGGCTTGGTCTGCTACAGCTACTCTCTCATGACCAGAAACATAAATTAAAAAGCATCATATTTTTATATAAAAATCAAAATTCTCATTTTCTCTTAAAAATAAAATATTCTAGCAAAATCGGGCCACGTTCTTGCATAGAAATAATGGCTAGAGGTAAGTAGCCCCTGTCCTTTAATTTCAGGTATATGCTCTCCAGTTTAATTATCCGGATCACTCAGTGACCCCTGAGAGTAAAAAAAGAAGAAAGTCCGTAATTGAGCTTTGAGTGATACTAATACCTAATCATGTTGTATAAAAGAAGAGCTGAAGGGGACATTGAGAATGCATAGTCAGGAGGGTAAAAGGTTGATTACAAGATTGTTGTATCACGCAACTCGAGGGAAGACAATGTTTCAGAATGGAGTTGGGCGGCGGGGATCATCTGTGCTGAATTCTGCCGAGCCTTCAAGTTGGGCCAGTACTAAATATTCTCTAGTGAGTGACTTAAATGGAATTGGTGATCTTAGAAAGAGTCTTTCTAGCAGAATCACGGGGTTTACAGAGGTTGGGGTGGCTTAAGGAGTGAATCAGAGCTGTGGAAGTAAAGTGGTGATGTACACAACTAGTTAAAAAGTCTGTGTCAGGAAGGCAAGAGAAAGGATGGTGTTGGGAAGGATGGGAGCTAATACATTTCAGAGATGAGTGGTCCTTCTTGGCTGCCTTCTTGGTACATCAGCTGGCTTTCCCCACTTTCTTACAAGATGAAATGCTGCAAAGATATTTTCTTGAAGATGAGAAAGAGGAAAAGCTGGTCAGCACTCCCCTGTCTCAGGAAAGAAAGAAATAAGGCTTGCTGGGCTCTCCGGAGGCTAACTGAGGTTGCTAGAGAAGAGAGAAAACGAAGGTGGAGAAAAGCCTGGCTCTAGCCACTCACCAGACCTGAGCAGCCCTGCCTTGTATGAAGTCATCCCCCTTCCCTGCCTTGAGAGAGGCAACAATCAGAAGATAGCAGCACGGAGGCTGCCTGGGTTTTCCTTTTCAAATACCATTGGAGGGCTGGGACCTTTTCCCCCTAGCTTCAGGGATCTGTTCCTTGGCGCCCCAGTAAAATTACAGAAGCAGTCTGCCTGATAATGACTGTAAATGATAGAGACGATCAGGTTTACCTTGTGACGTCCTCAGGGGACTTGCGGTTAGTTTAGTCTGAATTTAGCATCAGCTGCTCCAGTTCCTTTCTTTTCAGCAGGCAGCGGCTGGACTCATCCTGTATTCTTTCAAACCTAATGAGTGTGAGGGCTTTCCCTCCCTCTCTCCTGCCCATCCGCGCAGCCCTCCTTCCTCTCCTGCTTCCTCTCCTGTCTTGCCCGTGCTCCCTAAGCATGCCAGTCTAGGAACCCAAGCAGATTGCTTTTAGAGGGTGGGCTTTTTTGTTTCTTTGCCTTGGGAGAAACAACCCATGCCTTTGAGCTGTAGGTTATTTATTGTTCCTCCAGGAAAATATACACCAACTTGACTGAACTCCAACCTCCCTTAACTCCTTTATGGTTTGAAGGTAGTCAGGTTAAGGGTTTTATAGCTAACTAGAGATGTTTGGAATGTACTGTAGGTCTTAAACAGAAGTGAACATGCCGAATAGCTAAAGGTTGGAGGGCGTAGTTTTCATTAAAACCAAACCTCCAGATCTTTTAACTTACCAGAAGCCACCATGTGTGTATTTATGTACGTATGCATATGTATATAGGTATGTGTCTATGTGGATGTGTAATGTATATTACAGATACATGTTATATATACCTATATTGCATATATATACAAAGACACATACATACCCCCTGAAAGCCCTGCTTCTCAAACTTGAACGTATGGAATCACTTACGCATCTTGCTAAAATGCCGATTCTGACTCAACAGGTCTGGGATGGGGACCACATTTTGAACAGCACTTCCTAAAGAGAGTTTCACATACTCCCCTCCAGCTTCTTCATGGTAACCTAGTCAACCCGCTCCTGAGTTCTGTTAATTGTTGCTCCACTGTCTCTCTAGGTTATGTGAAAGATCCATTGGATAGGGGGCATTTTTGCTCTCTCTCAAAATAGCAAATGCTTAGCTATTAAGTAAAGCAGACTCTGGATTTGTGTTCCGGTTTCCTGTTCCAGACAACTATGTTGGGAAATGTGAAAGGTGATGTAAAATCTCTTTAGATTTATGTTAGTTTACTAATATTTCTTCAGTTTGCTACATTGAGCAATTAGCTCATTCATTTTTAATTAATTAGTTTTCATCTATTTTCAGGTATGCATATAAGGCTACGAATTCACTTCTTTGTACTGATTTATATGTATACCATGATTTTTGAAATTGTGGTCAAAAACATAAAATTTACCATCTTAACCGTTTTTCAATGTACCGTACAGTAGTGTTATACATTTAAAAATTCTTTTGTTATAATTTACCTACCATTTCTGAGTGTTTGTAGGAGGAAGAAAATCCAGTTGAATTTAGTTAGTCATACTGTTGAAACCGTAAGTGCCAGAGTAATCTTTGAAAATATAAAGGACAACACATTACTGCATTCTTTAAAATTATCAAAGAGCTTCACATTGCACTTAGAGTAAAATGTAATCTGTTTCTCCTGATTAAGAGATTACATCCCTCTGGCTTATGTGCCGTGTTCTAACCACACTGACTTGCTTTCTTTTCTTGGTCATGCCAAGTTCTCTTTCCTGAAATGGTTTATCCACAGGACGCCGCCACCCTTCAGTGGTCTCTGACCACCACAATTCTCTGTCACATCAATATGTTTACTTTCCTCACAGTATTTGACATGATCTGTAATTATCTTGTTCATTTATTTATTCATTTATCTTCTCCCTCCTCCATACAGCGCCTATGCTCCGTGGGGAAAGCAACTTTGTCTTCACGATTGCTCTATCCTCAGCATCTAGCACCGTGCCTGATACACGGCAAGTCATGAATAAATATAGATGCAAATGAATGAAGATGGATGTAATGTTCAGAATCTTCCAGTTCAACTTTCTTTTAAAAAAAAGTAAAATGAGCTGGGAAAGTAGCTGAGAGAGACTTAAGAACTTGCCCGAGATCACAAATGTTTAATGAAGTATCCGAAACAAGTACTCTGGTCTCCTGACTCCCCTGCCCTGTGTTCTTTCTGGTGATCACTCCACTGGTTATTGAAGGCCTACATCAGGGATCTAGGAAGGTGATGGAGAAACTGTAGAGTGGTCCATGACCTCCTTCTGACCTTTATAATGACTTTTGTGTAATACGTGCATATATTCTTCTTCTCTGGCGAGGTAGACTGTAGCTTCCATACAACTTCAGAAAGGTCAAAGCCTTAAAAAAGCTTAAAAACCACTGGGCCACATATTCTTAAGTTCCTTGCACATTTTCTCTTGTCTTCATATCAGTTCTTCTATTGATAAGAATTGAACAATCATTATGAATTAAGTATCCGCCGTATTACCAAAGGATGTAGTGTTATGACTTGCATAAAAATGTTGCCATCTATATGTAAAGGGTTTGGTTCTGGACTCACGGAATCACCTGGCACATGAGGGGTCCTCTGTCAGTTTTATTTTTCAAGACTGGCAACATGAATGCTTACATACTGGCTATAGTTGCATATACCTCAATCTTTCTTTAGCCATATTTTTGGTACCCCTTCACCTAATATACTGGCAAATAAAGGAACTTCTCATTCAAATTTCTCTGCTGCACTGGAAATGAGATCATCGGAGGGCTAAGCTTTGACTCTGGAGGTTCACATGCTAAACTGAGATTAGCAGTGGGTTTGTGGATTTTGAATGTGCGTAGGGCTACTCCATCCCTTCCTAGGAATATTTTGGTTCTACTAAACATGCTTTTGTATAAAATGGCTCGGGGAACGGGTCAGAGGAATGGTACTGTCCTTGCAGTAGATGTTTGGTGGCACGTCCTCCCAGACCATGAACCATCCTCCCTTCCCCGAGGACAAGTCCTCCATTCAGAAGTACCCTATTCCTCATCCACTGACAGCTGGGATGGAGTGGCCAAAGCTGAGCCCACTACATGCCTCCTTATAGAAATCAGGATCTGGGAGGCAGAGATGGACCGGTTAAATCTTTGATGTGCCTATAACTCTACCTATAACTTTAGAATTGCAGGAAAATATATTTTGCCATGTATACGGAAAAACAAAGTCAATCTGTACAAAAAAGAAGGATGAAGATGATCTAGGTAAGCTTAAAAAAAATTTAAACGAGGATTTCCTTGGTCTCTGACAACTTTCCTCACAATTACTCTTTTTTCCACATATATTAAGTTGATTTCATTACAACCAAAGCTTTACTAATACATTTTATTTCCTGTGGATGAATGTTTTTGTTTCATTTCTTCTATTTTGCCTGGAGGCAAATGTCTATAGGTGCTGGAGTCGAATTAACTAGGTTTAAATGTCGATTTGATCACTTACTAGCTAAGTGCGATAATTTGGACACACTCATACTAAAAAAGTTGTTTATCTGAAATTCAAATTTAACTGGGTATCCTTTCTTTTATGTGGGAACCCTATTTGTGACATAGTTTCTTCCTTTGTAAAATGGAGATAGTGATACCAAATCAGCAAGGATGTTGAGGAAAATGTCAGGGATATCATAAACATTATGTAAAACCATTTATGGGAAATCTGGCTTATTACTTTCTTTCTTCCCCCCCTTCTACCTATGCTGTATCTATAACACAAGAAGGCACTGCTTACAAGGCTCACCAATTGGGAGTAAATACTTCCTGGATGTGCTGAACTTCTACTGTGTTAACAGACTAATACTGAGATGAAACGACTTATAGATGAGGCTTACAGGGAAGTGAACTGGTTCCTTTTGGAACACGGGGAAACGCTTTATTACCTCTCACGAGATGATGTCTTTATTCTTGAATTAGGGAATTTGAAAGGCTGTATATTTCAAGCTACCTGACTTCGTCCAGGTACCCCATCTTGAGTACACTCTAAGATTCATTCTTGTGCTAGGGTATGTCTAGGTTTTAATTATACACAAATTCGTTTCCAATTCAAACGAGTATCTCCCCATCTGGTCTTCCTCACCTCCTATAGAAAGAGATGAGCAAAGAAAAAGCATGAGGGAAAAAGAGAAGATGATAATATACGAGTTCACTACTTGCCTGTTTGAGGATAAAGAATGTAAGACGCTTGATTTGGGGGCACGTTATTTCTTGTCTCTTATGTCTAAATCCTTCTCGTTTTTACCTTGATTACTTCTCATATTCCCTGTGTGGAGGAACCCAGCAAGTACTGAACAATGTCTTTAACACAGGTCCAACCACCACGTTTTCTGCTCAAGAGACCCAGAGCAATGAACTTCCCTTAGAGAGGCATTTATCATCTATTCCTTTATTTATCACACCAGATCCAGTGGGATTAGCTCGGACTTTTGTCTCTTCCCAAACAGTGTGGGCTTGCTGATCCACCCCTCAGCAATGGCCACAAAAATGGCGGGCGTCCATCTTTTCCTTCCTTGTTCAAAGTCACCACCTCTGGAGATGCCTCGTAAGGAGTGAGCCAGGAGCTCCTGGGAAATATCGGCAGGTCTAGTCTGACTCTGGATAGGCAGAGGCATCTTCCCCTGTGGTTTCCTCCATGTTTTCCTTTCCGTTTTCTTTCCTGGTTTCACCTGGGTGTGTCTGGGATGAGTGTTTACCACTTGGAGTCAACACTGCTTGCTCAGGATCACCAACGGGGGTTGGTTTTGGCTCCAGCGAACGGACTGATGTACTGGGCAGCTGGGCTGCAGTCTCGCTGACCTGGTCAACTGAAGGAGGACAATTTATGTCTGTAAGCGTCTCTTCTGTCAGTGGCACCATATTTATAATTTCACACAGACTTGGAGGTGAAATACCCTTTTTGTAACAGGAGGTGCTGAAAGGGATGGCGCAAAACACAAGATCCGAGTGCAGCAGCATAAACTCGTTTTCTGGCCGGGTGATCACAAACCTGTAAGAAGAGCCAAAGGTGAATTCTGAGCCCCTGCAGCTGGGACAGTGTGGCTGCAGGCAGTGGCCAAAACAAGAAAGTCATTTTGCTAGGCCCAAAGAGGAAACGTTTTTGTTTTGCTTTGCTTTATTTAGTTTCTGATTAATAGTAAAAAACAAACAAACAAACAAACAAAAAACAACTCTCTGGCACAGCGCAACAGGAGAGGTCCAAGGCTAGTAGCTGGGAGACTGGTTCTCACGCCTGCCTCTGAAACCAACCACCTCTGACCCTAGGCATGCCACCTCCCTTCTGGGCCTTGCTTTTCTCATCATTTTAATGGGAGACGGATGGGACTATGGTTTGGGCTAATTGATTTCTAATGGCTTTTCCAACTATGTTTCTCTGCTTTTAATATCCACGACCCTAATGAATTCGGTTGGCACAATTCTGAGCACTTAGCCAAGCTTTATCAAAACTGGAAGATTACGTGCATGCCAGATATTTCCATCCTAGGTTAGGCCTATTTTCATGTTTCTGCCGCCAACTTTCACACAGAACGTAGGCTGCCCAGTGGAGGAAAAAGAAAAGTAACCAAAGGTTTATTTGAAACCTTGACGGGTAAGCAAATAGTGAGTCAATGAGTTTCAAAGATCACCCAGAGCCTGGACCTGCGTGGACAGACTCTGCAGAGAAGCAGGATGTCTTGGCAGGAAATCAGGCACACGGCAAATCCTCAGAGAACATGAGTCAGATTCATGAAGACGCCAGTGTTCCTGTCAGAACGCTGAGGCAGCAGAACCCTGCATGACTTTCAGTGTCGCCCCGAATAATCACCTCTTCTTCCCTAAGCACCCATCACACGTCACCACTGATCTTTCACTCAATAGTCTTCCCACTTCCCTCTCGCCCACTGAGTCCCCTGTAACCTCTGTGATATTCTAAACAAGATCTGCTGTAACCACATACTCTCTTTCCAACAGGAATATCATTTCCTTCCCTGAGGTCCACCCAAGTATGGGCTACACCTTCTCCCAATTACCACGGTCCACAGGTTTTCCAGAGGTGTTGGGGGTCAGTCACAGGCAGACAGAGACGGGGGTGGGGGGTCAGCATCATTCAGGCTTCCGAGTGCTGTTTCCAGAGCATCCCTGCTCCCTGCATCGTTGTGGTCCATGCTCTACAGTCTTACCACCCTCCTCTTGAGTCACCTCGGTGTTATCCACACACCTCCATGTTTATTTAGGCCTTTGGCACATGGGACACTTTTTCTTTCCAACTCTAGTGCCACCGTCACCTTATGCGCCTGCAGTGTCTCCGTGATTTACGACTCCAACACGCAGACCAATTTCTTTGATTTCCACTACCCAGTGATCTTTATCTCCCAACCACTTTCCTGACCACATACTGCTGTTGTAACTTCCTGACACATCCTGCCTCTAAAACCTCACCCTTCAATAAATCACTCTCTGACCACAACTTCCCCTCGTTCTTTCTCTCATTTCCTTACTCTTGCGTACATCCGCTCCTCAGGCTATTTCCATCCCCTGTCCTTTCCCTTTGCACTATTGCTTCTACAGATGCACAGTAAACTCCTTTTTCCAGTCCCCTCAGTGACTGATGTAACTTTTACGTCTTTCTCAACTCCCTAGAGACTTTCCCCCTCTTTTCTCTCAGCCAGGGCTATGCCTGCTCGTCACCGAGAAATCCTAGTGTTACGTAAACATTCCCTAAGCACAGCCCTCATCCACAGCCAGATCTGCCTTGGCCTCCTTTCTTTTCCTCCCTTTCTCCTGCGAGCGGAGAAGCTGTCTTTCTTCGTGTTCATGACTACTCCGCTTTCAGTGATTTGACTTCCTTCCCCTTCCTCCTGAAACAGGTTCATCGATCCATTTCCACTCTATTATTTTTAATTTCTCCTTCTCTACTGAGTACTGCCCGTTCCCACCACGAGACTCTTAGTCTGGTCCTACATTACTGTGCTGTCTGGAGCTGGTACCCAGTACCCTTTCTTTTCTCCTCACCCCTCCACACACATTTTCTTTCTCTTCCCCACTACTGTCAGAATGATCTTCTTTAAACTGAAATCTCTACACATCACTCCCGTATCTTACATGGACAAGGCACAGTGGCTAGAAAAAAGGCACGCAGTAAATATTTACCCAGCGAGTCCGGCAGCGAACAAGTAACTCTTTCCAGTGTGGACAGTGGCTTTTCGGCTTTAAAAAGTCGCACAGGCGTCGATGAGGGGTAAGTTACAAAAGAACCCTGACTGAAAATCTGGGTCTGCATTTCAGATTTCACGGGGGACAGAGAAACCCTTCTCCTTACATGGCCAGTACTACCTGGATCCCAATCACCAGGGTGCATTCATATTATTTATACTGATCCTACACTGTTACCTACTTCCCCAGCACCCTCTGCTGCATCTGGGGGCCCTAAGCTCTGGCCGTCTCTTTCACACAGAATGACGTCGCTTTGGCCCTCGTGCTTGGGCGTGGCCGGCGCCTTCTACACCAGCATACACTCCCCTTTTGTGCTCTGGGTTGCGCTCTTCCTCATCTATCATGCGGTACAAGCCGAGGCACAGGACTCCAAGGTTATCTAACGAGCCGCAGAATATCTGCCCAAAGGTCCTTCTTGGCTGGGGAGAGAAGAGAGAAACACTGACGTATGGCGGCACTCGAATCAAGCTGTAACAAGCACTTACTGGAGTGTCA
Source organism: Stenella coeruleoalba (assembly GCF_951394435.1). NCBI lineage: Eukaryota > Metazoa > Chordata > Mammalia > Artiodactyla > Delphinidae > Stenella > Stenella coeruleoalba. The sequence continues at coordinate 7,922,842 of NC_137167.1, forward strand.
CTTGCCTTTTCTCCCAGTGGAGTCTGGAAGACCCAAGAGCTCCCTCCTAATACCTCTCTGGTGGCGGCAGCAAGTGGGCTGGAAATCAGGCTGACCGTGAGTTTTGAGCATCTAATACCGGCAGCTGTTTTTATGACTCTGGTCTTTCAGGAGCCTGTCTGGGTGTGGTGTGGCAAGGGGCTATGCTCGTTTTTATTACTACTGCTGGTTTGGTAACGATCAAGAAGTCACAGTGAGCACCAGGTTGGAAAATACAGGGGTTTTTTTTTTTCTTGCAGTACGCGGGCCTCTCACCGCTGTGGCCTCTCCCCTTGCGGAGCACAGGCTCCGGACGCGCAGGCTCAGCGGCCATGGCTCACGGGCCCAGCCGCTCCGCGGCATGTGGGATCTTCCCGGACCGGGGCACGAACCCGTGTCCCCTGCATCAGCAGGCGGACTCTCAACCGCTGCGCCACCGGGGAAGCCCGGAAAATACAGTTTTCAAGGCACACAGTGAGAGAGCGGCCTTCTCATCCTCCTCTTGACCTTGCTCTCAAGCGACTGCCAGCAAGGCACCTTGAGTAGCTGCAGGCTTCAAAGCAGCAGCCAGTGCGTCCAGGGAAGTCGAAAGAGAACAGTCTGTTTAGTTCTGTGATTTCTCAGGGTAAAGAACAGAGGGCCAGACATAAATGGAGAAGAAAGGGCTGGCCAGTCCGCTGCCACCTCTGGTTCCCACAGGAAGTGGCCAGTTGCAGGTGTCCCGGGCTTAGAATCACTCACAAGTCAGCTTGAGATGAGGAACCCAGGACCACAGAAACTCAAAGGACCGGACCATGGAGGGAGCTTTGGAATGTGGTTTGCACCTGGAATTCAGATGCACAGAGCGTGGGGTTCGCCCTTATTGGCAGTACCTGCCGAGACACAGCAGACACAGAGGCAGGAAGAGGGCTGTGAAGAAGGGGCTCTGCTCAGGCCCCTCTAAAGGCCTGCCCCTGACAGTGACACCGGGGACTCGAATGCCATGTTACTCAAAACTAAAGCAAAAGGCAGGCCGACCAGTAGATTCCTCACTGCAGCCTGGACTCGACACTGAGCCCCAAATGCCCAGATGCCTCATCGGGATTTGCCAGAATTATTTTCTTCCTTGCTATAATCTACTGTTTGTTAGCTCAGAGGACTAAGAAAACTCAAGCATTTTTCACTGGCTAGCCCAGACAGATTCTTAGGCCCAAACGTGGAATCCTTCTGCCTGATTTCAGGTGACATGATCAGATTTCTTTCTTTTTTTTTTTGGCCATGCCCCGCAGCATGCGGGATCTTAGTTTCCCGGCCAGGGATCGAAATTGTGCCCCCTGCCTTGGAAACGTGGAGTCCTGTTCACTGGACTGCCAGGGAAGTCTGGATCAGATTTCTTTAGTAGTCCAAGCGTAGGGAGAGTGGACAGGCCCTGGGTCAGACTGCCTTAGAGGGACCCTGCTTGGTCACTGGTAGGCAATACGGTCTCAGGTAAGTATTTGTTTCTCTGCACCTCAGCTTCTTAATCTGTTCAATGGAATTAATAACGATGCCTACCATGTAAACCTTTGGAGAGATAAAGTGAAAAACAAACAAACAAACAAAGCAGACAGGCCCAGGTCAAATGCTCAGTGAATATTAACACTACACTTATTATTAAAATCCTTGTCAAGGGACAAAGTTATGGGACCTCTCTGATGCTTCCTGTGCACTTTTTTACCTGGAGGATGGGGATACTAACAATGGCTTGATCTCTCAGAATTGTTGCAAAAAACAGTTATCACGTGAAAATGCACTGTAAATTGTAAATACACTATGAATATAAATTACATTAATTTGTCATTATTATTATTATTTATATGCTCTAGGTGATCTAGGAACCCAAACAGGTTGGATCAATTTCCAAAACTCAGGGAGGTTAAGACGCTCTACTACGAGAAGAGTTGACTCACTTGAATGTCTGACAAAATGGTTTGGTTTAAGGACAGAAGCCCCAGCTTACACCGCATTCTTCCAGGTGAAACGGTAGAGTAACTGTCATTCGGCCCACAGAACTTTTCCTTATCCAAATGTTGTTCCAGCTGAGAACTTATCCCTCCTGTCACCAGCATCTGAAGTAATTCCAGAACATGGTAATTGTAGAACGCCTGGAAAGCAAGGACGAGGCATGTGCAAAGTCAGAAGGTGGAGGTGGAGAGACGCGGCGATTTACTGGGCATCGTTGTTTGAAATGGATCTGATGGCACAAAGCAGTGTCTCTCATTATCATTAAAATCATCCCAAAGCCGGCAGTTTGGGTAGGGCACTGGGTTAGGCAAAGTGCAGAGAAAAGAGCACTGACCCCGTTCCTGCTCTTTTGGGGAGGACTTACACTGTAATAGTAGGAGAAGACGGGTAATGACACTGACCTCAAGGGTGTCCCCGCTTCCAAAAATGCCCAGAGGCGTGTATCAGGCCACAGACGCCCTAACAAGCACCAACACGTATTTACAACATGTAACGACACTTCTAGGGATTTTCCTTAGGGGACTGACATTACTATTGGCGTCGACACTTGACTCTTCCGGATGTGAATCCACTTACATTCCTTTTGATTCTGACCTATGTGAGGACAGGTATTAACTTAATCTCCCACAGTGTCCATCTCCCATGGTGTACTTCGAAAACAGCAGGTGTGGAGTATAAAATGAATGGGATTTCAGAATATTTGGCATCAAAATGAAGCCAGAGATTGACGATTGACGTGTGGGTCAACTTAGTTTGAAAGTAGCTTGCGTCTGAATACGCCAAGCCATTTCCTTAGACTCTTTTCCCAAAGGATTCCAACACAGTGTTGACTAGGCAGTGACATACATGGAAATAGCATTGTAATAATTGCCCACGAGGTTTTCTTAAATCCAGTGTTATCTATATAATGTCCTAAATTTCCTACCCTTTGTCTTATCTAAATCGAACTTTTATTCCAGTAGAAATGAGAATTTACATGGTTATATAGCACCTACATAAAAATCAGTAATTTTGTTTTCATTATAAGTAATAGGCATGACTTCCATCGTTATTGAGAAATCTTACCATTCGCTTCCTCCATGCCCCAATTCAGGGACTTGTCTTCTGAAGTCTGGGTTATGAGACACACCTCTTTACTAGTCTTTTTCTCATTTACAATCCATTGCTCAAAATGCTTCCAGAGAGATTGTCCAGGAACGCAAATCAGGTCCTGCCACCCATCCCTTGAACCTGCAGTAAAACCAAGCTCAGACTTGTTTCCACGGTCTTCAAAGCCCTCAAGATCTGACACCAGCTCCCTCTCTGAGCTCATCTCCATGAGCCATGGTTCTCTCCGGTGCACACTACAGTCAATGTGCAGTCGCTCAAGTGACACTTTTACTCCTTCATGCCTTTGCTTTAGGACATCTGGTTCATCTTTCCTCTTGGAAGACCCTATACTGGCCTCATCAGAATGAAATTTTCCTTTCTTTGTGATCCCATGGCCACTGGCTTTACTCTATTGTATTCTTCTGCATTTTAGAGCTAGTTGTTTGTACGGAACACACCTGAGTTTGAATCTTGGCCTGGCACATCCTAGCGGACCGAAACACCTTTGGACAATTCCTGTATTCTTTCTCAGTCATAGTTTTATGATTTTAAAGATGACATGATAATACCCACCTTTGAGCACTGTTTGCAGGATTCAATGAGATATACAGCACACACCACTGAATTGTGCTGTCTTCGACACTGGTGTTCACGTACCTGGATCACCTGGAGTGATATTCATGAGACCCGATTCCTGGGATCCCAGATCTACTGGATCAGAATTTATGTACGGGAGTGGGAATCAGAATTTAAAGGGCACCTCTGGTAGTTTGACACTGGTGGTCCTCAAATTACACTCTGAGCAACAGGCCTTAAATGATGTGTTCTTTCAGACAGACTTTGTCTACTTAACATTCACGTCTTCAAGAGCACATTGGACCAGGCAGGTGTAAGAATATTCAGTGCAAAGTTTGCTGCAAACAATTATTACAAATGATTTTTAAAAACTGAGTGCAGAAACAGCTGCCAGAATATTGAGTGCAATTGGCAGTTGAATTTTAACAAATAAACCAATACTGTTAGCAAAGTGTAGAGCCCACTGGAGAAGGCGACCTAGGAAATAATATCATCTATGTAAATTAAGAGAAAATAAAAAGAAAAGGACTTTTACAATATTTTTCAGATTGAAGATGACTTCAAACACCTTCTCCATCCTAATGGCCAGACTGAAAGAACGAACCTCCTGACTGACAGTCACCTCCGTATATTCCCTCCCTGTTGCATCCTCTACCCAGAAGGGTCTTATGGATCTGGCCCCCTGAAATCCAGGAGGGAGTGGAGGATGTAAATCCAGATTGGACCACAATCCGTTTAAGAACAAGTGGCCGTAATAGTAGAATGATCAAACATAATGCTGTTAGAATATTTCTCCACTGATTAAAAAAAAAGGTGTAATTTCTAGGGTTATCCTGGTGTCGATGCCTCTAGGGAAACATGTACTTTACATATTTAACAGAGAGAGGCCTAGCTTTTGACCCTATCATTTCTTCAGTTTTGACATCAAAAGGCTTGCAATTCTATATCGGGGAAAATTATGCGATTTACATGTCACCCTTATTCTGAGCCCACCTTACATTCTTATTATTCGGGGTTCCATGGCACTGCCATTATGGGTCTCTTTTTTTTTTTCCTCCCTTCCTCTCTCCCTTCTTTCCTTTTTTTGGTTTTCATTCTTTTTTTCTTTCTCAAGAAAATATGGAAGTTGAAATGTGCATGAAACATTTTAGGACTTCTAAACTTGAATAGTGTTTCTAATAAACTCAGATTTATATTATCTAATATCTAATATATCTAATATCTAATGTAATCAGTTCCATCAGAATTTGAACTTCTGATGCCTGAAAATGTTGCAGCCCAAAGTGTTTTAACTTTTAGCTACAGTGAAGTTGGAGGTTTCTCTCCTATTACTCCTTAATAACATAGATACTAACATCCTGGCCACTCACTACTTTTAATTCTGAGAATCTCAAAAGGTCTTAAGGCCCACATTTTCTGAGAAATACTTCTAAGTTGAGAATGAGGCTATATGGTAGGAAAACTGCCGCTAACCAGCTGAGTGAACTTGAGATCTCAAGCCAGGTAACTTTTGTTATTTTCCTTACCTCCCTTATAAGCAAAGGAAAATGCTCCTTACTTCATGTCCAGGTTTGAAATCCTACTGTTATAACGCCATATGGGAGTCCTGCTCCCATATGGAGGGGTCTGAGTGCGCCTCCATATTTTTATTTAATTTTTATTTTTTTGCGGTACGCGGGCCTCTCACTGTTGTGGCCTCTTCCGTTGCGGAGCACAGGCTCCGGACGCGCAGGCTCAGCGGCCATGGCTCACGGGCCCAGCCGCTCCGCGGCATGTGGGATCTTCCCGGACCGGGGCACGAACCCGTGTCCCCTGCATCGGCAGACGGACTCTCAACCACTGCGCCACCAGGGAAGCCCTCCATATTTTTATATAGCATTGAGCTGAGGGTTAAAAGTGAATCCCAATTACACCTTAGGGGCATGTTTCTCCACCTGGGCCAGGAGTTTACAGTAGTATTCCAGGGGATACTTGCAGCCGTAGTGTTGGCTGAATCAGAAGATTTGGAGGGAAAATCCATTATTTTTATCTTGGAAAAAAAATCACAGGGATATCAGGGGATAGAAGGGGAAAACTACATGACAACCTAAAACAGAACTTCAGTACTTTCAGGCGGTGACAAGTTCACGCCACATTTTTCAGGCTTTGTTCTCTCCTCGGGACCTTGAGTTCATCCTCCTTGTGTTTCTTATGGGCCACCTGGAAGCACAGTGCAGTTTTCCAGGGACAGGTGAGAAGGAAGAGAGGACTCCGCGATATTAGGTCGAAACAGAGTTCACTGAGACGCGAGTCAAGGAGGTGACCTCATCCTGTTCCAGAAGCTGCTGAGGTGTCAGCCCCCTTTATCCTGAGGGAGCCTGTTCGGAACGCACCAGTCCGCAGCCTTTCCCTTCTGCAGAGGATGGCCACCAGGGAAACACACATTTTGATTCTAAGCATAACCTCTGACTGTGCAGCCACGGGAAACAGACCTCTTGGAGCATCAAGCTGGACGGCAGGTGGGAAGAGCTGAATCTGGAAGATGTTTCTTGGGGAGGGAAATTATGGGACAAAATGGATGTGCAAAATGGGGTGGAATGGCTGACTCCTGTCTCCCGGACAAGACTCCCAACCGGGAGCTGGAGACTTGACTCGGAAGACAGAGAACAGGAATCTGGCTCTCTTATTTTATGCCTCTCTGTTGGTCAGATTCTCTAACTTCTGGGCAGTGGTTTTTAGTCTTCTCAACAACAGAAGTCCTTCTTTGAATCAAATCTCAGGCAGGAGCCTCGTATGAGACCCAGATGAGAGTAGAGTAGTTCTGACTGGGGGGAAGGGGTGGGTGGGCACTGGGGAGGGTGGGTGCACCCTGGTCTTCTCCTCCCTGCTCATCCCTCAGGGACTCTGGAGCACCCCGGGAGGCGGACTCCTTCAAGTAGAACTTCAACCTCAGTGTATTGAAAGGACACTCGTAATCACAGAAAGCCTTCTGGAGAGGCAGTGGATTTGGTCGTAATGGATTTGGTCTGTCTCTGGAACCTTAGGAATTTGGGTCTGAAAACCAACTTGTCATCTGTAAGTGCTGTGACCTTTGGCACATTAGTCACCCCTCTAGGCTTCAGAGTCTTGATCTGGAAAACAAGGCTAGCAACTGTATCCTCTTGGTTAGGTTGACGGGAGAATTAAACTGCGGGTAACGCATTCAGCAAAGACCTTAAGTAAGTGCCTGAGAGATGATGTTACCATTGTTCTTACCCCAGATATTGCTCTGATTATTATCTCAACAATGAAACCGTTGGAAGATGCCGCCTCAAGGTCTGTGCTGGTAAAGACTCGCAGGTGTGATGCGGAGGAAGAGACCCATGAGTGTCAGTGGTGTCTGCCGTGGGCATGTGATGGAGGGAGTGATGACCCAGGGCCCGTGACTGCCACCCTAACTTTATGGGGAGATCGGGACCTTGGCCCTCCTCCTGCAAGCCTGCACAGGACACGCTCCAATACGTATGGAGAATGAAGTGGCTGGACACACACTGTAGGGCCACCACAGTGGCCCCAGATGGTTTCAGTGCAAGAGGATATAAATGTTCTCTTCTTCGCAGAGGCTACTGCTCTCACCGCCAGTGAGCAGGTGGAAGGTCAGGGGGCCAGCCAAGACCAAACTGTCCTCGGATGAGCAGACACAATGAAACTGGAGGCTCAGCCCTGACCCTTGGGCTCTTTCTTTCTGTGTGGCTGATATGATAGAAAGTCACCCCCGTCCTTAGAAGCCAAGTGGAGCCAGTAGTACCAGGTCCGGGGGAGGGAAACAAGTGGGCAGCATCCCCTGAGCATTTTCAAGGGTCTAATTCAGCTCATCAGGGCCAGAGATTTGCAGTTGGAGCTCCAAACAGTGTTAAAGTGTGTTCGTTTTGCTGAGCCATTCGTCATCAAGGATTTGAGAGCTGGGGCAGGAGGCCGCTAGGTAGAGATTAAGAAGTTCAAGTTCCAAGCCAGCCCCCTTGACATACAGGATGCCTCGTACCCTGAAGCTCCACTGCCGTCCTCACGGCCTCATCAGACGACCAAGTGCCAGTCCAAAGCCAGGCACTTCCCAGGAGTCCCCAAGGGCAGGCTGAGGGCCCAGTGCAGCTTGTGACCTCATGTGACTGTCCCCCATCCCAGGCCACCATATGTGGCTTTCTCTCTGTCCCACAGACTTCACCATGGGGCCTCAGAATAGACTCCTGAATTGTTACACAGCTAATTTCATGTTCCAGCAGAATGGGACACGACGGCTGAAGGCAGCCTGGGAGCAAGGGGCACTCCTCAAAGATGAGTGTCGAGAAGACTCATCACCAAGTTCGTGCTCCCCGTGCTGGCTCACGGGATGTGCCTATTGCTGGACACTCTCTCGGTCCTCACGGCCCAGCCTGCTCCTCCCACTAAGTCGAAACAGAGTCTGTGACTTTGCTCCTACCTGTGTGGGCCAGTGGAGTTTAACCGAGGCTGGAGTTTAACTCACAAGGCTGCCTGCTGTCTAGGGATCTCTGAAGGGAACAGGGACCTTAAACCCTTCTAAAATGTGTCCTGCAGACAGATCCAGTTCACCAGGTCAACTCCTGCCTGACGCTCCGGTTCCTAATTATGGGCAGGGTAACTGAAGTATTCACGACAGGCAGGGTTTTAAAATCCTTTCCCTGACGGAGCTACCTTCCCAGGAAAGTGACCTGACTCGACTTCCCTCGCTGACTCTCCGTCTGGCTCAGTCAAGGCTGAATCCCGCTTAATTTGGGAAATTCGTAGTCTGCCAGCCTGTTTAATGGTAAACGATCACTGACACGGTATGACCTTTCTGAGAGCTCAGCGGCGTTTATGAGGAGCCTCCCCCGAAAGGCTTAGGGAGACAGAGCCGAGCCGGGCAACATAATCCACTGATGCCATGAGGGCGATGCATGTGCCCTGACCACGCTCCCCTAAAATGCAAACTGCGCTTCTGAGGCACTTACACGATTCAGGAACGATGCCTCTTCTATGCGGAATTCCAGAGGGCAGCCAATCTAGCAAACTGTGCTCAGAGCCTTGTGCTGTGTCAGCATCTGTGCACAGATGTTCAGCCTTTTTGCAGCCCTTCTCTTGGAACATCTGGGTAGGAGGCATCTGTGAGGGAGTGGGTTACAAGCATTTCCCCTGCAGGCATTCTTGCAGCCATTCACAAATGGCTACGCACAGATTTCCTAAGGTTTAGTTAAATTCCTTTAACACCCTGGGAATGCTCCCACCTGACCTTCCCTCTGCCTGGAATGTTTCTTCCCCAAAGATCAGAAAGGCACGTGCTCTCCTGTTCCCAGGACTTGACTCACATACCGCCTCCTCAGGGCTGCCTTCCTAGGCCGCCTTATTGAACTTTCAACTCCTTCCGCAAACCCTACACGTCCTATCTCACATCACCGTGGCCCTTCTACCTATCTGACATAATACTTATCTTGTGTGTATCAACCTCCTCCATGGGCATGAGCTCCACATGGGCAGAGATTGGTCTGTTTCATCACTGCTGTGTCCTCAGCACCTAGGACAGCACCCTACAAGGTGTTCAATAGGCATTCGCGCAATGAATAAATTCTACTCATGGAAATCCTGCAATCCATGCAAGGGAACTGCTCAGGGAAAGAATGACCGTGCAGTCAAAAATGCATCCCTGGTGGCGCAGTGGTTAAGAGTCCGCCTGCTGATGCAGGGGACGCGGGTTCGTGCCCCGGTCTGGGAAGATCCCACGTGCCGCGGAGCGGCTGGGTGTGTGAGCCATGGCCGCTGAGCCTGCGCGTCCGGAGCCTGTGCTCTGCAACGGGAGAGGCCACAATGGTGAGAGGCCCACGTACCGCAAAAAAACAAACAAACAAAAAAAATGCATCTCACAAGAGGGGCAACGTGGAGGGAGACTGGACTCAGCTCTGAATAAAACTCACACCACCAAAGGCCAAAGAAACAAAGCCCTTTCCTTGAACCCCGCATCCTTTCATGGACAATTTCTGTGAAGCTTGGGGATATTTTAGAGAGAAGAGAAAGCAGGATCACCGCCCAAGCTCTGACGCCAAAGAGCCTGGTCAGCCAAGACGCACTTGAAGCTGAAGGGTGGGTTCTGTGGATGTGCTCATTCCTCCCGTATTGAGTGTTCTGGCTCTAAGGGCTTCACGTTTTTAATTTTAAAATTGTGAGCATTTGGCTTCCCTTGCCAGGTAGTCATGAGCAAAGGTGAAATTATGTGCGTGGACGAGCTTTTCTGGAAACTCAACAAGCATGCAGAATTGCGAGGCGTTAGTTAGCATCATCCGCCCGAGTCCTGAGCCACGCACTCTCCCCGCGGCAGGGGCTTGGGTGGGGCCCCTTGGCTTCAGCGCACCTACCGTGGCCAGGAGGGAATCCAAGAAGCTGCCGGAAAAGACAGTGCCGGTGGCAAAGGACGTGCTGAGGTGCAGGCTCATTCCCGAGAGGTCTCCTTCCATCCCGCCGAGTTGTTCAATAAAGTGCATGTTGGAAGGATTTTCTGCAAGTGAAAGAGGCAAAAAGGAAAGGCAGGCAGACAAGATGAAGGATACAGGACTTCCGGACCAGGCAGGCCAAGGAGGGACCATCGCTCAAAGGATTTGATGCCTACTTTAGGGTCAAAGTGGGACCTGCCTCAACTGCAGTATATAGTTTTTTCTTTCCAAGTATTAATATTTCATCCCCTGAAGATGGGAAGCCCGCTTGGGGACCTTCATCATCAAGGAGATATCCTTGTACCTCAGGCTCAGTTTCTCCAAGCAAGTGTCCTGAATGTCACCCTTAATAATTTAACTTTCAAGACAGGACACTTCTGGAAGAAAAAGGGGACACTTTACATAATCGCACAGGGACAAGAGACGTAAATAGGAACATCTGCTCACCCCCGTTATTGTCTTTTTCTCCATACACTATGTCATAGATGGCGTGGTATTCACTTGGGTCCTTAGAGTTATTTGGGCCCAGAATGGGTTAATCGGTGCCTCTCAAAATTTAACGTGCCTGTGAATCAACTGGGGATCTTGTTATAATCTAGATTCTGATCCACTGGGTCTAAGGTGGGGCCTGAGAGTCCAGCAAGCTTGCAGATGCTCCTGCTGCTGATTCATGGACTACACTTTAAGCAGCAAGGGCTTCAAGAATCATCCTAATCAGACCTGTGCAGCAGTGGCCAAGTTATCCATTAGCAAACCTATGCTGGCCCCAGGCTGCAACTCAGACCCCCTGTAGGCAGCCTCTGTAGTCAGTGAAATCGGTCATTTCTATGAGGACAGCAGAGGCGCTGCTTGCCTTTGTTCCAAGATTACAGCTTCAAAAATGTTTGTATAGAGAATAGCATTGGAAGATAGTGATATCTCCTACCAGAGCAAAGGGAAGGCATGCTTACTGCCCATTATAAAAGATGCTGGTTCCCGAAGCTCAGGGTTCCTTTCTTACAAAGCAATTCATGGTGGGTCCAGGTATCACCTGGACCTTTTCATGTCCTCCTGTGGGAACGAGGGCTTGGGAAGCCAGCACAAAAGTGATGATTCTCTGGCTACTGCTATTGACGTGAGTAATAAACTGTTCATCGTCTCTGACCCAGTGGTCTCTCATTTTCTGTCCACATCCGTGAAACTGGGCAGATGAACCTATTAGTTTGCAAGCAGCCTTAAGTCTTAGACCCTTCAAACTTCTTGACCGTCATATTACAGATCCAAGCAAATCTACTGGACGTACAACTCAGAGTACGCTCCTAACTAAGAACGCATCAGTCTCTAATTCTTAAAATTATTCCTTAGTACATTTGGGGGAAGTGATAGACTGCTGGTATTAAGGAATCATTTTCTTCCAAGAACTACGCATCTTTATAAAAGATGAAGGAGGTATGACCAGTATCAACCCACATTTCCTACGTGCACATACATATCTCTTCTTGCACTGCCAACCCTCCACACACACACACACACACACACACACACACATTCACGCGTGCGCGCGCACACACACACACACCCCAGGAGCCTTTGTCCAGATCTTGCTGTGTCATCTTAAAGCAGTGGCCTCAGCAACCCCAGACTTTTCCTGCAGGCCACTGTACACTCTGGACCAAAGTGCTGGCCATCAGACCTGCAGCTCTCATGTCACTGTGGCCCTTCCTTGCTGGCCAAAGAACGGAAACTGAGCGAGCTGGCAGGTGATTTGGTAGGCTAGTTAGACAGGCGCTGCCCGGTGCCAGAAAGTCTTTCCTTGAACAAAGCTGTACGTCCCTGGAGAGTGACCAGATGCATTTCTGAGGCTGGTGAGAAGCTGGCTGGTCCCTCCTGACCACTCTAACTTACTTGACAGTCTTCTGATTAACGCCCTCAGTGTATATATATGACCTCAGAGTCAGAGACGGCTCAGAAGGGTAGCAAAATAAAAATGAAATATAAGTAAGAACTGCAGCCATCAGCTTTAGGGTGGTTACAGATAGGCTGCCAGGTACAAGCCAGGCTCAAGGGATCTGAGATCTTCAAAGATGGATTTGGAGAGCTGCAGTTCTGGGATCCAGGGTGGCTAGACTGTTGCCCACCTGCTGCACTGCCACTCCCAAATCATCTGGTGGTGTCACCTACTGGCTCCTCTCTCTGTCTGCCTGCTTCATTTCTGGGACTATGAGGCCTGCTCATCTAGCTGGGTATAAATCTCCCTCAGCTTACACATGCTGAATCATAAAAATCCCACTAAAATGTCTGCTACGCTATGGAATCGAGTCGAATCTCACGCCCAGGAGCAGCTTTTAGAGATCATCTTTGAGTTGGTCCAATCTGTGTTAAAGGTACCACCCCCTCTTCGGTAACTTCCCTTTTGCTCACCAACTATTATCAGTATTAAATCCCAGTGTCTACCCTGGTGAATCACAAACAATGCGCACAGGCACCTGCCTTCCCTGCCCTTCTTGCTGCCCCCAGGGCTCCTCACGTCTAGGAAAGTTTCATATATGTGCGTTTTCCATAAGGTGTTGATGAGAGATAACAGCTCATCCTGTTATTTCTGCATGGAGTATTTCCATTTTAGAAGAGCACCGCTCAGGGCTGGGATTAAGAAGACACAAGGGACACAAAATTTAAAGACCCCAAGAGTGAGCCTTTCCTTAAAGTCTACACCCTGGGGGCCTCACCTGCCTCACTCTAATGCCTGCCCTGGTAGCACCGCAGGAGAGGAAGACGTCTGACGGGTAGAGAAGTTGGTTTAGGGAGAGCCTTTCTTGCAGTTTTCAAATCCACGTCCCCTCCCCTGGAAGAAGGGAGAAGGCAGGAGCTACTCCTGCACCCTGACACCCAGATATGACAGGCTCTGCTGGAGGATGTCAACGTCACCAAACAGGTAAAAGCCCAATATAACAGCCAGTCAAACACATAATGGTCTCTGGGCCCCATCCTGGTCCTCAGTCCTTTGACTGTGGATCCTAAAGACACCCTTGGGACATCAAATACAGATACAAAGACTTCTCCCCTGAATTCTGTCCTGGAAACACAACTTACTCAGTTCAGTGAGGATGGGGATCCTTCGGTACTTTGACTTCCCGGGATTGTCACTGAAGCACCGAGTACACCCTGTAGACACAGACAGCAACAAGGGAGGGATGAGATGGACAGATGCAAACGAAGTGGCCTGCGACACAGACACGGACGCGGAAGCACACCGTGGCGCTTGAGGCTTTATCTTAGCAAAGTGACTCTCACGCCCACATCCCAAATATTTCTCTATATTTAGAAAAAAAATGGCCTCAGCCTCTCCCTTCCAGAAGTTTGGTGTGTGTGTGGTGTGTGTGGTGTGTGGTGTGTGTGTGTGTGTGTGTGTGTGTGTGGTGTGTGTGGGGTGTGTGTGTGTGTGTGTGTGTGTGTGGTGTGTGTGTGTGGTGTGTGTGGGGTGTGTGTGTGTGTGGGGGGTGTGTGTGTGTGTGTGGTGTGTGTGTGGTGTGTGTGTGTGGTGTGTGTGGGGTGTGTGTGTGTGTGTGAGTGTGTGTGTGTGTGGTGTGTGTGTGTGTGTGGTGTGTGTGTGTGTGTGTGTGTGTGTGTGTGGTGTGTGTGGGGGGGGTGTGTGTGTGTGTGTGGTGTGTGTGTGGGGTGTGTGTGTGTGGGGGGGTGTGTGTGTGTGTGTGGTGTGTGTGTGTGTGGTGTGTGTGTGTGTGTGGGGGGGGGTGTGTGTGTGTGGGGTGTGTGTGTGTGTGGTGTGTGGGTGTGTGTGGGTGTGTGTGTGTGGGGTGTGTGTGGGGGTGTGTGTGTGTGTGTGGTGTGTGTGTGTGTGTGTGGTGTGTGTGGGGGTGTGTGTGTGTGTGTGGTGTGTGTGTGTGTGGTGTGTGTGTGTGTGTGTGTGTGTGTGTGTGTGTGTGTGTGTAGGATGTTTTCTAAATGGGACCTCAAGTGAATTACAAAAAGGGTGACGTTCTCCCTGTAGTTGCTTATCGGCAGCCTAAGTTACACCCAATTGTTGTCTACCGACTGGGAGTGCCGGCTGACGGCTCAGGCAGGCAGTGCCTCAAGCTACATGCACTTGCTTGTAGAACCTTCAGGAAACTGAATAAACAGGAGGTGCTGCCCCAGGAGAGCCTGTGGAGGCACAGCGACTGGATTACTGGCTCCTGGTGCTTCTGCCTCTTGGAGATCCTCTCTGGGCTGAGGGTCTCGTTCTTCTTCAGCAAGATTGTCTCTGCCTCCCAACTCTGGCTGGCCTCCCCAACCCCTAATGTCTTGGGAGTTCCTTAAAGACTGGGGTGGGAGGTCATGGGGCCTCTGTCTTCACATTCAGCTCCTGCCTTAGGAGGTGAGGCCCTTCATCTCCCTCTGTGAGCCTCGAATCCCAAAGAGATTCCATGCCCGGCTCTGGTCTGGAACACAGCCCTAGCATGCGCGGACAGGTGAGGAAACCTGTCCAAAACCTGTTTTGAACCTGTTCAAAAACAAGGATGACCCCAGAGTTTTGGTCTCCAAGTTAAACACCCCCAGAAAAGGTAAAGAAAGAAAAGGGAAAAGAGAAAGAGGAAACTAGGATCCTGATGAAAAAAAAAACAACCAAACCAAACCAAACACATGATGATCTCATCAAAAGTTATGCTTTAAGACTACTGGTCACCTATCTTGAACTTTTCTGAGAATTCTGTGTATGTAACAGGGAAATAATACTGTGAAAGTTAACATTCTGCTTGTCATTCAGATTCTCTGCTGCCTTGAAGAAGGTGAAATATGTGGAGGGTCTTTTGTTTCCCAAGCCAGGTAAGTGGTAGGGGAGGGTGGGTAAGATGAGCGAGTGGGTCAGACAGACAGCCTGAGAGACAGACAAAGGGACGGGGGTGGGGAAACTGGCCACTGAGATGGGGACGGGGGAAAGAGGAGATCCAAAGGGAGGTTTTGTTCCCAGAGAGAATGCTATGCTCTACAATGTAGTAAGTTCCCTACATACAGGCAAGTTTCATTCCGAGAGCATGTTCATTAGTCCAATTTGTTCGTTAAGTCCAACAAAGTTAGCCTAGGTACGCAGCTAACGCAATCAGCTATATACTACCGTACTGTAGTAGGTTTATAATACTTTTCACACAGATAATACATTAAAAAACACAGAAAATAAAGAAATCCTTTTTTATCTTCCAGTCCAGTACCTTGAAAAGTACAGTAGTCCAGTACAACAGCTGGCACACAGGGGCTGGCATCGAGTGAACAGGCAAGAAGAGCGACTGACAGGAGGAGAGAGAGGAGGTGGGAGATGGTAGAGCTGAAGGATCGTCAGCAATAGGAGACGGAGGGCGAGCTGCCATTTCCCTCACGCCTGACGCGGATGGCACGGGATCTGGCTCCTTGCTGGAACCAGATGCACGTTCGCATCTTTGGACGTTTTCAACTTGAAGGTGCGTATGTAGGCGCCTTCCTGTATTTATCACCTCTCCCATCTCCCCAAGAAACATTCCATAAAAGTGCCACTTCTTGTTCACGCAGAGTAGAGCTGAATACATTTCTGATTGCCACTCAAATTCTGAGTCATGCTTCCAGGTAGATTCATGGTAAACACGGAAGCGCCACAGGAGGAGCCCAACACGTGTAGTTTACAGTTAGAACTAGAAGTGGCCTTAGGACTTTAGCAAAACCCTTTAGCTTCAGGTGAGGAAACAGAGGCCCCGGGGGCTAACCTCCTCCACGCATCTATTGAAGAGGAGGGTTTGCGTGGTGGCTGGAGACCACATCTCCAAACTCACTGAGAGATCTTACTGATGATGGGATCTGAATACCTTCGACTGTTTTTCCTGAACAAACTTCTGGGATTTTCATAACGCAGGAGACTTGGGGGAAATGACATTCTACTTTATTCTCAGAAACGTGCAAGATGCTTATCTGCTTTAGGTACCTTTCCTTCCTTCCTTCTTTCCATTCTCGTTTCCTTCCTTGCTATCCTCCCTCTACAAATCTTTAAAGAGTATCGACTCCAGACTAGGACTATGAACAGTCCCTGCCCCGGTTACATACCATATGTTGCAAATACAAAATGTTTTCAGACAGTGATGAGTACTGTGAAAAAACCCAACTTTTAGGGGCTAGTGAGTGACCTGGGGAGGTGACCTTAGATAGAGTTTGAAGAGGCTTCTCTGACATTGGAATGTCATCCTGAGCGATGAGCAAAAGCCATCCAGAGGGAATGGGATAAGGAACTTAAGGCAGGAAAGAGCCAGTATAAACAGACTGAAGGAGGAAGTTCAGGCTCCCTACTGGCCTGCAAGGCCCTACATGATTTTCCTGCAACTGTCATGAGTCACCATTACAGGGTCTGAAGGAGGAAACTGCCATTATCCAATAAATATTTGTAAAAGATCCCTCGGGCTGCTGCGAGCTGGGAGGTAAGAATGACACCACTGTGCCCTCAAACCTGTGAATTAAGTCGCGTTAGATCACCTTTGAAGATGACGAAACTGCCTCAGGGTCCACATGCTTTGCCCAAGGCTACATGGTTTGTAAAGGATGGATGGGTTTTCACACCCAAATTGGCACCAAGTTCAAAGCCCATGCCCATTCCCTTTATGTATATTAAAATACATAAGGTTTGGTTGACAATTTCAATAAAATATTGAGATCAGTTTCCCTCAAAGGGGAAAATTCTCCTTTGAGCTGCACTTTCTGATTTCAGTTCCCTCTGATAACGGGCTTGGAATATCCTGACTTTCAGAGTCAAATGTTCTTATTGGATAGCGACAGGTTCACATCAGCTGATGTAACTGCATAAATATCTGCTCTGACACTGGCTGGAGGACAGCGACAGAATTTCCGCCTTAACTCCATCTTTTCTGGTAGAGCAACGGTTAATTTGAATATGTGTCAGATCATAGCCTGGGTACATTTTACTAATGTCAATATTTTTGCTACCTAGTAGTACACAGTATTATACCTGAAATTCTTCCAGGCTGGCAGGGTGCTATTATTAAGCAAAAGATTGCTTAATTGTAGATTACTACTGTACATTTAAATTTCAAGAGCATATTAAGTTGTCAGACTTAATTACTGTTACATGTTTAGATTATGCCACAGATTATTTAGTTCAGTACCTAGGTTTGCCAACCTGTCCTTTGACGTGACAGGGCAGTAATTAGAGCATCAGTGAGAAACCTAAAGTTTTCCGTGGGGATGTCCAGGAGGCCTGGTCCTTTGGAGAGTCCTCCTTCTTGCTGTCCCCCCACCTCCAACATCCCTGGGTGAACCACTGTATGGAACAGCCTTGGTGGTCCTAGATGGATTCTTCGTGTAACCTTGCCATGACCATGAAGGTGTGGGAGAGCCCGCTGAGCCCACACGAGGCTCCGCAGGTATGTCAGAGTGAGAGCTCTCAATTTTGGTCCTATGGCCATAGGGCACCTGTGCACTGCGGGATGTTTAGCAGCATCTCTGACTTCTACCCACTAGAGGCCAATAGCATCCCGCCAAGCTGTGACAACCAAGGCTGTCTCCGGACATTGTCAGTCAACCTCTGGGGTCAAAACCGCCCCTGGCTGAGAACCACTGTCTCAGAAGAAGGGACAGGAAATTGCTCAGCGTGGAAGATGTTTTCTCCCTCCTGGCAGAATTTCACAATCCTTTATACTGATAATTCTTGGAGGGGGGCATTCCCATTGCCACCTGCTTGGTATGCTGCAAGAGGAGTATTCGTATGAGATAGGAAGAATGGTTAAGAGAACCAAACAGGCTTCCCTGAGGGTTGGGAATTTCCACATGCAAACTCCAGGTAGATTCCTGTGACGCCGGAGTAATGGGTGAGGTTTCTGAGTGGCAGTCCTTGGCTATTCCTATGTGCTCAGAATGTAACTTTACTGCTGCTTCCTGTGTTAGGTAGCACAGGAGAGCCTGTCTGGACCTCTATTTCCTGTCACACAAATGGGTACGATGACATCCACACAAGGAAAGGTGCCAGGTCTACACAATATGTTCTTCCCTAAACTTTCCCTTTTGCCGTTGGGGAGAGCACCTACTCACACTGCATGATGACTCAAATACTGTGACATTCTTTCATTTTCTCTTCCTTCTTCCCAACCCTTTTCCCCTCTCTCCTGTATTTCCTCCTACCAGTCCTGTCAGTTTAGCAGAGTATGTGACACATACAAAATCAACGTATTCTTGTTGAATGAATAAGTGAAAGGATGAGAATCACCAGATATAAAAGAAACCAGAATTCAAATCATAGGTTTAGGGCTTCCCTGGTGGTGCAGTGGTTGAGAGTCCGCCTGCCGATGCAGGGGACACGGGTTCGTGCCCCGGCCCGGGAAGATCCCACATGCCGCATAGCGGCTGGGCCCGTGAGCCATGGCCGCTGAGCCTGCGCGTCCGGAGCCTGTGCTCTGCAACGGGAGAGGCCACAACAGTGAGAGGCCCACGGACCGCAAAAAAAAAAAAATCATAGGTTTATATCTTTTTAGCCTGTATAGGATGTGAGATTTTAAAAAATGATAATAGGAAGGACAAGTCACCCAATGATTAGCTAGGTGGCTTACGGTGTTGTCAGCTTACCCTCTGCTTTTACCCAGCAGGCAGTTTTCATTTCTACATTGATGATACTGCCTACACAGTGAACACTTTTCTGTCCAATTTTAGAAAGTTGCAAGCATGATGCAAACACACACACACACACACACACACACACTCAACCCACACACAAATCTTGTGTAAATCTGAGTGACCCTAACTGCTAAGGACTGACATGCAGAACACAGAGGCGTTTTTATACATCTTCAGATTAGCTCAGCAGAATATGGCTCACACTTCCTCAGTCGGGATTTTCAATGCCCTTTGATATTCAGGAAGTGCTTTGCTATTATTATTATTTATTTATTTGCAAAAACCCCTGAAATCCTGGGTGCTGAGCGGTGTTTGGTTGTTTAGTGAGGGTCTGTGAAGTAGCTGGCTCACCTACCAAAGTTCACCCACCAAAGACTGGACTAGATTTTTTGTAGTCTAGTCCACAAATAGTGTGGTAGAATGTGTGCTTCAACTTCTCAGTCACAAAACTAAGAATAGTAACTTGAACACCTATAGGACCCAATGAGAGCCGATTAACAATAATAACACCTGTTGTTAATAATAAAATACCAATGGCTATGCTCACTGATATCTGATTCATAACAATAACAGCACTTACAACTCCATGATCTTCTTTAAGATGGGAGAAAAACAGTGTTATGTGCATTCCATTTAGAAGATGGACATCATTTTTCATTTGACTAGGATTCCCAAGGACTCAACTGTCCACTAATTCTAGTACAGAATTCTCAGAGCTGGACGGGATTTTATAGGTCATTTGGCCCAACCTCTCCTCCTCTCCATCATTAAAGTTTTTCAGAGAGGAGTTAATTCTTCCTGATCCCATTCTCTCTAGCCTCTTCCCGTCAGGGTATTGTTCTTACGTGGCTCTGAGGGTGTCTGGGCTGAGCAGCTAATCCGAAGTGATCTGATGTTGAGCGTGGCCATGATAGGCTCCATGTCCACCAAGGTCGGGCTGCTGGATGACTTAGATGGGGAGGATAAGACAGCACACATGGAACATTCCTCTATGTTGACTGCATGAAGGTCCCCAGAATAGAGCGCAGATCCCTATTGAGAGAAAACCGGGTACATGGTGGTGGCTTTTTGTGGATGATGCAAGTTTTTGAGCCAAAGCCTCCACTGACTTGGTTTTAAGACTTAGTTACCTGATATCTGACACGTTTATCCTTATCGTTCATGAATATCTGAGCGTGACTAAATTTTGCAGATCCCTTCTGAGAGCAAGTCTGGATGGGACGAAGTGGAGTGGAGAGAGCGGAGCCTAAACCCACTGAGGTGACTCAAGTGGAAGAAAAGAATCAGAGTAAGGGTAGCAGTGGTGAGGGAAAAACATCACAGAAGGTCCAGATCTAAAAGCCAATTCTGGGGCCTCCCTGGTGGCGCAGTGGTTGAGAGTCCGCCTGCCGATGTAGGGGACACGGGTTTGTGCCCCGGTCCGGGAGGATCCCACATGCTGCGGAGCGGCTGGGCCCGTGAGCCATGGCCGCTGAGCCTGCGCGTCCGGAGCCTGTGCTCCGCAAGGGGAGAGGCCACAACAGTGAGAGGCCCGCGTACCGCAAAAAAAAAATAAATAAATAAAAGCCAATTCTGCGTCCTCGCAGTTTTGCTTGCAGGTGGCTGCATGTGTACCCTGGATTAATTAGGAAAGTGGCAGCTGCTTCTTTTCTTTGGTGGAGAAGCAGGGATAGAGCTGGTCCCACCATCGGGTGGCTGAGATGCTAACACTGGCGATTTCTAACACTAGCTGGATCTGGAGGCTCCTGGTCATTTCCTTTCCTCCTTTGCTATGGACTAAAGTAAGCGGTGGTGCGGGGACATTTATGGTGACATTTAAAAAAAAAACAAATACAATTTGTTTCTTGAGACAACCGTTTTTGAAGAATATTCCTAATCTGTTGCTAGCATTATTTCTTGAAAAATCAAAAGTTTTGGTGCGTTTCACACTGCATATATATATTAATCCACGGAAATGGTGGCATATAATGAGATACAGCCCTGTGAAGGTTCAGAGCAAATACAATTACAACCACAATGCCACATATGCATAATGGATCCATTCCTCAGAATTCCTCCTTTTCATACATCTGTCAAGGACCACGTGGCATTATGTGTTCCGTAAAAGGCGAGTCTCCAGAAAAGATGAGAAAGTCAGAGCACAAAGGCTGGCTGGTATCAGCTTAGGCTTAGCCATTAGGTCAGAATCGGATTTAGAAATGCAAAGAAACTCTATTACATAAAGACCATAAACATGGTTAGTGACATAAAACATGAAATATGTCTGGATTTAAATCCTAGTCCTGCTACTTACCTGCCGTGTAAACTTGGACGGGTTGCTTACTCTCTCTGTGCCTGAAGTTCAGCATCTTTAAAATTTATACCATGGGGTTATTTGGAGGTTAAATGAGTTAATACGTGCAAAATGCTTAGAACAGTTTCTGGTACCAGGTATAAGTGCGAGCTACTACTGATTTATTATTATTATTATTAATCCTAGTACTGTTAGTATTATTATCATTATAAATATTCACTATCCCTTACTGTGACACTTACAGGCAGAATGTATATCTGGGGAAAATTCCGGAGAAATCGCCATTCTCTCTGCAGGTAATCCAGAGACCCAACGAACACAATGTCCTTCAGCTCCTGACGGGTATAACTGCTAGCTCTCAATGGCATTACAAAATTCCGAAGCCCCATCAGTGTTGAGTGGGCATCTCCAAAGACACACGCTACAATGTGGTTCCGAAACTCATGTTTTGACTTCTCAGTTCGATTCTAAGTATAAGCAGGCCAGAGTCTGGTCATTTTTAGAAACAAGATGAGAGTCCTTTAAAGAGGGCTCCTTCCCCACATCCCAACTCTTCTTGGTATTTACATTCACACTAGCACTTTCATAAGGATGATCGGATTTTGCAAATTACTCATAAAAAGCATGGAACTTATCCACTATGGGACAATTAAACTATGTATCTTTTCCGGAGTTCCTTCTTAGTTCGCTTTTTCCAGTTCTCTGTTAGCCTGGAGTGCCTCAGTGCAAACTCAGATCGGCATCATTGAAATCATGAAATCATTGAACCAAATGGGGAAAACAGCTCTCATTTTCATTATATGTTTTTAGCCTCGTATGTGCTACAGGACGACTCACTGAAAAACGAAAACATTCCAAATCCCATTGCTAAACTTGTCTTCTAGCGAGCCCTGAAAAACCCCCAGCCGTACAACATGCTGCAGTTTTCAGCCGATTTTCATACATATGAAAATATACATATTAGCGTGAACCATATGAAACTGCCTTTTTTTCTGGGTCAAAAATGGTTGAATATTGGCAATTTCATATGGCCTCACCTACTATACTGCCCAGATTCAATAGATTCCAGAGTTCAGGAAATTTATCATGAAAAGTGCACAAAATAAATGTGAAGGTTACAAAAGTTCCATTTGATCCCAAACATTTCAATATGTCTCATACTCTTATCAGCATGGCCAATTTTTAACATCTCCCCTATACTTTTAAGTTGAAGACAAAATAATATACGTGACGGATATTTAGATTAGGTTTCCCCACATTCATAGAGACTTTTAAAAACAATAAGTGTAACTTTAGAGAAAGGGATGATAGTCCTGTAGGAGACTTATTTTAAGTCTCTGTGATTGATTTCAGGGAATGAGTCAATGTCTTACTCTCACGGTGCTGGGATAGGTAGAATAAGCACTGATTTTGTATTCTGGTAGTCATTAGCGTATGACCATAAACAAACTAGTTAACCTCACTGACCCCTAATCTCTTTGTTTAAATGGTTTAAAAATAAATAAAAGTTAATTCTGTTGTGGAAATTAAATAATATATTGAAAGTTCAGCGCTCAGCTCCTTAACTATTGTTCAGTAACTATTTAATCAAATCTGAATCTCACTGAATTCCTAGATTTTCAGAGGAAGACCCTTGGAAGCTGGTAGAGAACTTGTTAAATATATTTACAAGCACTTCCTGTTTGAGTGTGTTCTACCTTCCCGAGCACACGAAGATTCAGGCTATTTCAAAGGGATGTATCATTCATCCTTATGCCATTTTCTTGCTGGGTTAAAGGACAAGCTTCTGTGAAACAGGGGCTGTTGAAATCTAACAGGATAAATAAGTCACATCTGACATCTCAACAATTAGAGTTTGTCCAATTAGCATAGACTGGGAAATAGCATAGTTTGTCCAATTAGCATAGACTGGGAAATTCCAAAGGGAATGGCCCTGTGGGAAACGAAGCTACTTGTCTGGAGAGCCTTTCCAGAGAGTGATATGAATCTTAACCAAATCTATTGAATAATTGTCTCTGGCTAATTCGATTAGTTTTAACTTGAATAATGAAGCCTCCAACAGTATTTAATGTAACAGGCCTGAAATCCAGAAATTGCTCTTTTTAGTAGACCTAAACAATTAGGAACGAGATACATGGCAGAGTGCAATTAATGGGCACAGCTAGAGAGGCAATTTCTCCAAGGAACTGCAGCACAAAACAGTCTCCCAATTGAGAAAGATGGTGGCTTTTGGGGGGAAGGGGAGGATGCGCTATTTGCTCCAAGTAACAAATCGACAACTTCCATTTGACTTTTCTGCAAACCAAACCAAGTTCAAAGTTGGCCCAAATTTTGTAATCTGGACATTTCTCCTCTACAGTCACAGTTTCAAAACTCTTAGGATTTCTTAAACTAGAAGCCCTTCTAAGTTTATCAGAAGACTCAGCTGGTGTTCTGAACTATATTCCACATAGAGTTGCTCTATCACAGCAACCTGTCTGCAGGCTCAGTAAATAGGGTATAAGAAAATGTCTGCTATTGTCATCTCTTGGTCTCCTGGATGCTTCCATCTGCAACCCCCTCCCAACCTTTCTAAAGATTTCCTTCCCACTAGAAACACGTTTGCCTTCCTGCTCAACGGATGTTTCACTCAGAATAAGACATACTTGCTAAAATGGGGAGTTTCAGCAGCCCTAACAGTTTTCCAGTTGATATGACAGCTCTGACAATTTTGTACTTCTGATCAAATGATTGATCATGCTTTTGACAAAAATTGGAACATATTCTGTCAGGACATTGGCACTGAGCTACAAAATTGTGTGTGTGTGTGTGTGTGTGTGTGTGTTTAACAGAAAAAAGTGAACTAAACTACTTTTGGAAAGCAAGAAAAATACAAAATGATCCATTAGTCACAGTTGAACAAATTATATAGGGTTCTTACAACATGCAGACATCTTTTATTAGTTTATTTTTAATTAAAAAACTCATCTTTTATTACTTAAATTTACCAGCTACTGCTTGCAAGGTAAACCACTGAGATTATCCTTGAGTTTCCAACTCTGGAAAATGAGAATAGATGGGGTTCCATAATGCAGGTATCAGAGCCTGGGATAATATGCAAGGCTTTTTGCATCTTGGTTGCTGGCATTTCAGTGAGGTGAATTAGTTTGTCCCCTTAAGAGGACAGAGACAAGGACAGGATTCTAGCATCTACAAGGATTCCCTCATACTGTGTGGGGTGGGAGGACTGAGCATTTTGGAGATACGTCCTTTGCTAATGTGTTTAAGTATAACCACCTTCAAGAAAAAATACTACAGAAAATCCAAACTTTAAAAACTAATTAAGGGAATTTTTATTTAATTAAAAAAAGAAAGACCACAGAGTTCTTGTAAATAGTCTGTTCCCCTGGTGCATTTAAATCAATTAGATTTACTAGCAAAACAGCAAAGTTTCAGGGGAACATTATTCTGAATAACTGACTCAGCTAAACTATTAAAGGAGGGGGAAAGTAGTTGAAGAATCTGATCTAATTATTTAAAATGCCGGCATCATATTACCCACATGGCCTTTGTCAAACGCCACATCTGTTATTCTGCGTACATTCACATGGCTCATGAGGTATGTTTTTCCTTCAAAATTCACCGTTTACAAAGAGAAAGGGCAGGTGCTTATGACTAGTGGAAGGACATCATCTACCCTAAAAGGAGCTTTATTTTACCTGAGATTTGGTACAAGATCACCTACCAGAATCATTTTGTCCAAAGGGGTGGCTTTGCACCAGTGAAACATGCCACTGCTATCGAGGTGGTCAGACTCTCGCTCCATTTCGTATAGAAAAGCCCTAGATACGGAGAATGTAGAAAGTTAGCCTGGGAACACTGGGGGCTCTGGTGTAACAAAGCATGACGTCAAACTCACTGGAGCCTCAAACCTGAAGTGAAGAATAACATAAGGAAGATGACCTCGGGTCTATGAGACCCCCAAATAGAGATGCATGTCTGAAGGACACCAAGGGCTGAATGTCTTCACAGCTGAAGACATACTAAGCACTTTGGGCAAAAGCCATCAAGAATTGTGTGTGTGTGTACGTGTGTGCGTACGTGTGTGTGTGTATGTTTAACAGACACACCAGTCTCTCTTTCTAACTTAGATTAGCTGCCTTGAGGGTGGTCACTTCTGCTCTTAACTTTGCTACCGTGCTGATGCTACTGCTGCTTGGGAGAAATCATGAGAGGTGTTTTGCGCACCTGAATACAGAGCTTAAAAGGCTGTGAGATCGAATCATGAGTGGTATACCTCTCTCCGTAACCTGTTTTCCTCTTGTCTCCTTTCCATATCTTTTCTTATGGGTCTCTTTTGAAACATCCTTACTTATTAAATGCAGCTTGCATCCTTTACAGCTTCCATCACCAGCCTTCATTTGACTAAAATTTGCTCAAACCTTGGTCTAAGTCTCGGCAAAGCCGTCCATGTCATCACCCTCCATTGCCATCAGGCACAATGCTTGTCATGTCATGTATTCAACCACCAAAAGGGTTTGAGGAGCTTTTGAAAAACCCCACTCCCATCCCAAGGAATATATATGTGCTTGTGAGAGAAGAAAGGAAACCCTTCAAGAATCACAGAGAGGTTTGGGTTAGAAAGGACCTGTTCAAGTCGAGAGAATCCAGGCATAGACTGCAGAAACAACCTCAAATCTCAAGGGCTTAACCCAACACAGGTTATTTCTCACCCACACTATGTATTTTACTGAGGTGAACAGATATCTCTGCTCTACACAGCCATTCAGAGTCTTAGGGGGACAGAGGCTCTACCATCTTAAAGGTACACCCCCTGGAACATGCATCCCCCTTGGTCATTAAGGCAAGAGAAGAGAGAGAGATGAGCCCAGGCATTTAACTGCCTTGGCCCAAATCGACAAGTCATTGCACCTCACATTTCATTGGCCAGAACGAGTCACATGGCTCACATTTCATTGGCCAGAATGAGTCACATGGCTCACATTTCATTGGCCAGAATGAGTCACATGGCTCTTGTTCACTTTACAGGGCTGAGGAACATGGGAAGCATCTGAAATATCTGCTGAGCATTTCTGTCTCTTTCAGAGACTTTAAAGAACACCCCTTAGTTTACGGATAAAAGTCAAAGAGCTAACAGACTGTAAAGCTGACACTTGAATATAATGCTGAGGTTGAGATTACTGGTGCTCACAATGTCCAATTTTCCTTTCCTGCCTTAGCAGATGGGTGGGTTAGGTGGGGCCACATGATTCGTTCTGGCCAATGACATGTGAGAAGTGATGGCTGATGTAGGGAGAAGCCCTCATGTGATTCTTCAGGCTCCCTCCCAACCTGCTGCAGAAATGGCCAGCCTGAGTACATGTGTGGCTACGTGGAGCCGAGTCCCTGCCTCCCTGACCTGCGCTGGGCATGTAACGTGAACACGAAGGACACCGTTGTTGCGCTAAGCCACTGAGATTTCACGGTTGCTCCCACAGCATTAGTCTGCCCTATCCTAATACAAATACCTTTTCCAAAATGCACGTTCCATAGTATTAGCAGCTGGAGAAGTCCCGAGGAAATGATTTCTGTAAGCAGATAAATTTTTAGAGAAGTATCCCCTCTTTGAAATTCACCCCACAGCTTAGCATATCAAAGGTTCTGAAAAGTCTTGCAAAAGAGATATCCTTTAAAATTTGTATAATCCAGTGTTTTTTGCACACTTCTTTGATCACAAAAACTTTTACTATTTACTTAGGTACTTACTACTTAAAAACATCTGTTACTACGCCTTGAAATGCCTTTTCTGATGTACCGTACTATGTCACACTATAGGTTCAGTCCCGGTAACCAGTAGCTTATGACAGCATTCTCCTGTGAGATTTTACTATACATCCTGGGACTAATATGACCTATTGTTCTTTGTGCTGAAGGGTTAGGGGTTTTCCCTGTGAATTAATACAGCTTGTTATTCAACACCTGGTTCAAAGACTCAGATCCAACGTATTTTGCTCTCTCTCAGACTTACACACATACACACACACCTCTATATACATGACACACATATACACACACCTCTATACACATACACACACGCTATAGTCAAACTTCAGAATATGAGTCTTTATGGTCATATTATGATTTCATTTTTCTTGGTTTCACCTGGATGCCGCTTACTCATTACAAAGCATTATTTTTACTTTGGAGGGAAACATAAGGCGTAAGTTTAGAAACTAGTAGTTTCTAAACTACTATCTGAAGTCATGCTTTTTCAGACAAAGGAACTTAAACTTAGATCAACATCAGACCTAAACTAATGGGATAGAGAGAGGACCCAGACAGAGAAGCTGGGGTGGGGGACTTGAGGCACTGGAGAAGGGTTTAGAAAAGTAGAGAGGCTAACTGCTAATGAGATCAGTCAAGGACTAGGAGCCATCCCTTATTTTCCTCTCCATTTGAGACCTACCTACAAAGTTAGTGGATTCTAGTCATCTACCTAGGCAGAAGATGTTGTAAAGTTAAACCTCAAGGTCAGCTTGACCAAGATGAGGTATCTTGCTAATTCAAATTAACAGCTTTCGGTGGTTTAAATATCCATAAGTCATGAGTCCCAACTCAGCATCCTAAAAGCCACACAGGCTCTCTTAATGGTGATGGCTAGACAGGACCACGGTGTTGGCTTTATGCCAAGCTTGTTAAAGGGAGCACACCAAGACCCTAGTCTGGTTTTGATTTTTATCAGGATTTGGAGAATTGGCTGCCTTACTCATTCATAGCAGCTTGTTTCTCTCCATGCGTAGTTTCCTAGACACCGGCCCTCAGGTGTTGATATAATATACCCGAGCTACCTTCAGGAGGTGGCTTCCTGCTCTCTGCCCACAGCACCCCTGTCTACAATAACTTCCCCTACTTTTCTTCTGGTCACTTTCTTCAGCTCTTTTGCCACTTCCTCTAATGCTTCCTTTCCCCGCACCCACCCCCCATAATGAATAGAGAGTCCTTGGTCTGGAGATGAAAGGCCCTTTTGGCAGATAGAAGATGATCTTCTCCCAAGCATATTTAACTTGACCCAGAGTAGCAAATAAATCACTGTACACTTTTCTATCATAATAAAAAGCATGATCTATGTAGCCAAGATGTCACAGAAAACATCTTTCTTCATTCTGATGTTATGGAAAACAGATATGCCTTAGAGGAAACACCTGCTGGAGACCTGCATTAAAGCAAAGGCTGGAGGAGACCCACTTCATCATAAAGGCATCCATCCAGTGTCCTTGCTAAAGCAAAACCTGATGCGATTCAGCTCACCATCGCTTAACTAAAGCTCCCTTCTGCCATATGCCTTGCAAATGACATGATTCTTTCAGAAATATACTTCCCTAGAGAGACTAATAAATCATCTATGAGAATGTGCAGTACTAGCAGTCTTAGAACTTGGAAACAAGGATTGTATCATAAAGGCTGACTCTATTGGAGGGAAAGGTAGCCACAGGGCACCATCCAGGTCATTCAGCGCAAAGAAGAAGAGCCACATCTTGACCACAGGGAGAAGCCTCTTGGGTGAGGGGGTCTTTCTGTATAAGACCGGCTGGGAAAAATAAGGTGGGAGTTATCAGAGAGTGCCCTCAGCAGGACATGGTTGGGGTGATGGTGGGGTTGGTTCACTAGTCACAAGATAGGCTTCTTACTGTCCGAGCAAAGTGTGGTACCTTCCCTGGGAGAACCGAGGTGGTAACGGACCCTGAAATGTCCTCAGTCAGGTCTTGCCTTCCACCTTTGGAAGCCGAGAGGCTGAGTGTGCTGGGTGAGGACCTGTGGATGTGCAGAGCCATATGTGAAGGAAGCCGCCAGCTTTCTTTGCTGACAACTGCCTTCTTCAGGCTGCTTTGATATTCATGAAGCAAATGTCTTGTGAGCACAAGCTTGGACATAGCTCAGCTAAGGAAGGCAGGCTCCTTTCCTCTCTGCTTTCTGGAACCATTCTGAAGAGAACTTCTATTCCTCCTGTGCCCATAGCAACTTATCTTGTATGAATCCTATCAGTTAAAGGAAAATATAAACGAAGCACCATGTGCCTTTTGTTTCCAATGGTGGCACCCGATGAGACAGAGATCCAGCCATGCAGGGAAACCTCCATTAAGAAGGTGGGGGGCAGGTATCAGTGCCAGGTCAGGAAGCGTGATCTCCTAGAGTGTAAGTCTGCTTCCTTATTTCCTCCAACAAACAGACTTGACTCAGATGATTCTTGAAAATGATCCATCAATGGATGAGATCCTCCCTTTCACAGTATCTATCAGAAAGCTCTGAAAGCACCGACAGTTCCTTTTTTTTGGTCTTGCAGGTCTCGTTTTTGGATGTGTTAGGAAATCCTGGCGCGTGACCATTCCATCTGAAACCTCTTTAAAACTCCACAGGTGGCTTGTAAATTCTTAGGAGAGAGTCTTCTGGCCTAGATGCAGAACAATATATTTTTTGCTCCAGACTTGAGGTGAATAAAAACGATATGTTTCATCAAGCCTTAGCACAGAGAGAAGGACAAGTCCCTTGGCTGGGCGCTGGGGAGGAGAGGAGGGATGTGTGCCTGTTTCCAGGAGTTTCAGTGCCCTTCCTGGTTCAGTCTTTGGAAAAATCCCTTGCCGCTGCCTCTTGAAAGCAGCCATCAAGTTCCCGAAAAAAATGGAGGGAAAATTCTCAGTCCCAGGATGCCTTTGGTGCTGCTGAGGATTCTGTATCTTGCAGGCTACAACTGCCTTCTCCCCAGGGACTTTGGCACAGGTAGTGACAAGGCTATGCAGTTCACACTTAACCTGGAAGTAGTCATTTATTGTCAATTCTGACTACCACCTTTTGTGTTCTGGGAAAGAGGAAATCACCTAAAATTTAGGAATGTGAGGGCACGCTGTATAATCTCTGCTTCCCCCCACCTCTCTCTCAGACTTACACACATACACACACACCTCTATATACATGACACACATATACACACACCTCTATACACATACACACACGCTATAGTCAAACTTCAGAATATGAGTCTTTATGGTCATATTATGATTTCATTTTTCTTGGTTTCACCTGGATGCCGCTTACTCATTACAAAGCATTATTTTTACTTTGGAGGGAAACATAAGGCGTAAAAATGTGGATTAGTTTTTGCAGCCCATTCGCCTAGGAACCTGGGCATGGGCAAGTGGAAAAGGGCTCCTGTGAGCGCTGAGAAGCCTCAAGACCAAGCAACCGGGGAAGGAGCTCAGGAGGGTGACGGGCACAACTCACTTTCCCTGTTAAAAAGGGCTCTGTGGGGGCTTCCCTGGTGGCGCAGTGGTTGGGGGTCCGCCTGCCGATGCAGGGGACACGGGTTTGTGCCCCAGTCCGGGAAGATTCCACATGCCGCGGAGCAGCTGGGCCCGTGAGCCATGGCCGCTGAGCCTGTGCGTCTGGAGCCTGTGCTCCGCAACGGGAGAGGCCACAACAGTGAGAGGCCCGCGTACAGCACACAAAAAAAGCCTCTGTGATCACGTCCTTTTTGACGAGAAGGGGAAAGGGAATACCAGGCTCTGCGTCTCCCACCCGCAGCTTGACCAGATCTCCTTGCTGAGACTCCTTTACTGGGTAAAAAGTGAGAAAGCCTGCCACAAAATCTCATGGGGCGTGACATACGTTGACAGCAGGCTGGTTATCTCCAAAGCTCCAAGCCCTCTTGGTAATCATGTGGGAAACCTTAGGGAAGGAGGGGAATAAGAAATCTGGGGGTGGGAGAGATAAACTGGGAGGCTGGGATTGACATATACACACTACTATATATAACACAGATAACTAATAAGAACCTACTGTACAGCACAGGAACTCTACTCAGTACTCTGTAAATGGCCTATATAGGAACAGAATCTAAAAAAGAGTGGATGTATGTATATGTATAATTGACTCACTTTGCTGTACAGCAGAAACTAATACAACATTGTAAATCAACTATACTCCAATAAAAATTAATTAAAAAAAAAAAAAAGGAAACCCATTGTGGGGCAGCTAGGATAACCGACTCTGCTGGTTGGCTTAAGACTCTGGTATTCCGGACAAGAGACTTCAGTACTAACACTGGTCACTCGACGGCCAGAATGGGGATACTTTTCCCTGATAATCTGAAAAGCTCCTAGAGAGAGAGGAAGAAGGGGGAAGGAAGAATAAAGCCTTGAAACGCTGTGCCCAGAACTCCTTCCACACCTCCACGTTTATAGGTAATTCTGGCTGATGTTCAATGGAAGGAAAGACAGTTGGGTGGCTGGAGCCCTGGAGGTTTTACGACAAGAAGCTTCCAGCAAATTGTATCTTCCAGATTCCCTCTTGTTCCTGTCTCCTAATTCCTGGCATATACAACACCTTCCCTAAGTTATTGAGGAATTATTGACTTTAGTGGTAAAGAGTGTTGGTATGATTTTTTAAAAATCTGAAAATATTTTTAAAAAGAGAGGTGTTAAACTTCAGGACATCATTGTAATCTCATTTCAGTCTACACAGGAGAATGTAAACTGTGTTCTAGTGTAAACCAAATCAGCTGTGAGTAGGGTGCTCTGTTTGCCTTTAAATGCTGCTTTCCAGATGGAGTCTATCAAATCCATGGCCTCTGTTTTCCATGTTTACCATTTGAAATCTCCGCAAAGACATTTTTTCCACCCTCTTGCCTTAGAAGTTAGACCCGAGGTCAGAATGGCCCTGGCCCAGGTTAAGGCAAGAAGGGGAGGGTGTTTCCATTAGATAAACCCAGATCTGAGCTCACACGTGACATCTCTCTGCTCAGTTTTGCTTTATTTCTGATGGGTGTAAACTGACAGATTCTCTGCAGAGCGTATTCTGTGAAAGCATTCATGTAGGCATCTAAGAACTTAAAATTGTTACCAGACGGGAGATGGAGGAGAAAGATAAACAAGGACAATTTCCTCTTCCTCACCCATTCCCCAGATGGACCCTCATTTAAATCCCTTTATACCGATATTTTGTGGATATTGCCTTTGGGATTTCCTACAATGTGAGGACAAATGAGACAATACCTGGAGCAGCAGCGACTTTAATAAAGGCTGGAGTCTGTGCCCTGGGCAGGGTAGCCTCACCTCTCCTGGGAAAGAATGCCTTAGCCAATCTTTTCAGCATGAGGTTGTATTTTCAGGTGCCCTTTCCAACACTTTATAAATATCGAACGACACAGTGAACACAGAAGTTGATCTGAATAAAAAATATTTTCCTCCCTTAGACAGTATGGGATACAATCTTCCCTGTTCAATGGACTAGGAGATGAACGATTAAGTCAGTTATTCCGATACTTTTGATCTTAAAAAACACATTACGTGAGACAAATGCAAATTTCAGGCAAAAGACTATTACTTTTTGTGGGGAGATAACGGAAGTGGGAGATAGGAATTTGAAATATCTGAAAACTAGTTCATTTTTCATTGTATTGATATACTTTCTAAGGTTTTAAGGGATTGAGCCTGGGTCAGAGATTAGGGTGACAAAAATGCTTTCCTTATGCAGTGGGTTGAGAGGCTTGGCCTTGACAATTACTAATAATACCCCCCACCAAAGACACTAGGAGGGGAAAACATAGCATCCATCAGAATGTTACAGGTGTGGGTGTGCATGAGTGCCTGGGTGTGCGTGTGTGTGTGAGAGAGAGAGAGAGAGAAAGAGAGGGAAGGGTATCAAACCGAAAGGTACACAGACTGTGTAGAGGACATAATTCCAGGATACGTGGACACTACTGGATTTTTTTTTTCTTTCTGTTAAAAGGGTGTTATTTGTGAAGTCTTCTTATCCACATTCCTTAGTGTCTCTGAAATCCCTGGGGCTGAAGGTCAAAATGGAGACAAATTATTAGTATGCTGGTGATTACAGATTTTTGGAAACATTGGAAGGACCTAATGATGTGTCGAGGGCCACAGACTTTAAAAACTTCCCCACATCTGGAAGCCATCTCTGGAGGGAAGCCTATGGAATAAAGGCATTCTGGGCGCTACAGCACTGTCCTTAGCACCCGTGACCTGTCAAGCAGCAACGGAGAGAATGGAGATGGACGCCACTTGGAATCAGTTGTGACACGGAGCCCTCCTCCCCTGCTATGTGTTACAAGATGGTTATTTTTTAAAAGTGGCCTGCCTTGATTAAAGGTGAAAAGTTAGAATTAGTGGTCTCTGGTGGGAGGGAAATGGTTGTGGTTAGTGTTCTTTAACAAGAAGAAGTGATTAAAGTTGGGCTGTTTTTAGGGGTGAAAGGTAAGAGTTGGGTTTTTTAGGTGGGAGACAGGAGTCACAGGGTGAGAGGGAAGGAAGGTCTCGAGCACTGTTACTGAAATGTCCCCTGTGTTTTAGGTCTTTGCATTAAAGATGAATGAGAACAACGGGAAAGGAGGAGGATGCTCATACTGCCTTGTTCGCCTCTGAGATTAAGTTTCTGCAGCACATCAAGTACTTGACTTTTCGTATGTGTGACTACATAGGTGATATTCATTTCTGGATTTCTTGAAGCTGAGGTCTGTTGCATCAAGGAACCATCTGGAATGAGGTATCACCTCACACCAGTCAGACTGGGCATCATCAAAGAATCTACAAACAATAAATGCTGGAGAGGGTGTGGAGAAAAAGGAACCCTCCTGCACTGTTGGTGGGTATGTAAATTGATATAGCCACTATGGAGGTTCCTTAAAAAACTAAAAATAGAACTACCATATGACACAGCAATCCCACTACTGGGCATATACCCTGAGAAAACCATAATTCAAAAAGAGTCATGTACCACAATGTTCATTGCAGCTCTATTTCCAATAGCCAGGACATGGAAGCAACCTAAGTGTCCATCAACAGATGAATGGATAAAGAAGATGTGGCGCATATATACAATGGAATATTACTCAGCCATAAAAAGAAACGAAATTGAGTCATTTGTAGTGAGGTGGATGGACCTAGAGACTGTCATACAGAGTGAAGTAAGTCAGAAAGAGAAAAACAAATACTGTATGCTAACACATGTATATGGAATCTAAAAAAAAAAAAAAAAGGTCATGAGAAACCTAGGGGCAGGACGGGAATAAAGACGTAGACCTACTAGAGAACGGACTTGAGGACACGGGGAGGGGGAAGGGTAAGCTGGGACAAAGTGAGAGAGTGGCATGGACATATATACACTACCAAATGTAAAATAGATAGCTAGTGGGAAGCAGCCGCATAGCACAGGGAGATCAGCTTGGTGCTTTGTGACCACCTAGAGGGGTGGAATAGGGAGGGTGGGAGGGAGGGAGATGCATGAGGGAAGAGATATGGGGATATATGTATATGTATAGCTGATTCACTTTGTTATACAGCAGAAACTAACACACCATTGTAAAGCAATTATACTCCAATAAAGATGTTAAAAAAAAAAAAAAAAGAAAAAAGAAGCCATCTGGATGCCCCACCACTTCCCCCTATTGCCTAAGGTCCAGAAAGATACTTCGGGGAGTCATGCATTGCCTTCCCAAAATTGTCTACTTAGGTGTAGCCATTTATAGGAGGGAGAGAGGGAGAGAGGGAGAGAGGGAGAGAGGGAGAGAGGGAGAGAGGGAGAGAGGGAGAGAGGGAGAGAGGGAGAGAGGGAGAGAGGAAGAGAGGGAGAGAGGGAGAGAGAGAGAAAGAGAGTTTCTATAACCTTTCTGGGAACCTTCCTATAATTTAAAAATCACCACCGAACATACACACACCTAAATGTCTCCTGTCCCATGGAACCATGGTGTATGCTGATAAGCGAGTTGCGGCTTGCATCTTTCTTGCTACGTCTCACAGCACAAACAAGATCACCCCATGGTCCACCACTAGTCACCCAGCAGGCAGAAGTGCATGCATGAAGAGGGCTTCATTGCCCTTGTAGACCAAATGGACGACTCAAAATAATGCATTGTCAAGGTTTTCAGCAAAGAAGCTCTGGCTTTTATAAACTAGAGTAAACTGGCATCTGTTTAGAATTATACGGATACTTAACACAAATATAAATAATATTTAACTTCCTGGTGGGTCATTTCTGGACTGTTTTGCAAGAATGCAAATTCTTTCTTATAATCTCTTTCTCTTCCCTATCAAAATATCCATGGAAAAAGATTCTAAGTTATGCATGAGCTCTCATCACTCTGTGAAAGTAAAAAAACTACATGTTTTGTGAAATCTTCTCTCAACCTCTTCAATTTGACCATCTGCCAGGAACCCATTCTCTTTTACTCAGGATTCTAGGGCAAAAGCCTAACAAAACCACAACAAATTTCAGATGTCTTGATTTTATTCAACTCTTTGATTCTTTTATCTTCTATATTATTTTTTTAGTTTCAATGGGAAACTAAGATTATATAATTAAGGAGTCTATTGCATTTCACGGCAGTCTTTATTCACCTCTACTTTTCCAAGCTGTTCAACACCCTTTTAATCTAAACTCAAAACTTTTAGTAAGAGTTTGGGATGAGAATTAATGCCTTTGCGAACTTAACCTCTGCCTTTTATTTCCAGACATCTGATGTGATACTGGTCAACCTAACTATCTAGAACAGGATCAAAAATTTTTTTCTGTGAAGGGCCAGGTAGTAAACATGTTAAGCTTGCGGGGCAAGACACAAAACCGATATTGTGCAGATATATAACAAGACCGAAAATAAATTTTCACAGTTTCCCATTGATGATATTCAAAATATAGTAATAATCATAATAAATATATTTTCATATTACAGATCTAATGAAAAGAAATAAATTTTCAAAGGTATTTTGCTAAATTGGCAAAGTTAGTGTTCTTACCATCAAAATCAATTGCAAATGTTCACATGTTAATGTTAATGAGATTTAATTCAAAGATTTATCATCTTTGCAAAACAATGGAAGGATAGGTGGAAACTCCTCAATTGAACAGCTAAATGAACTTAAAATACAGAAATTTCCCTTGCACTTGCATCAAAGTCCAAACAAACAAACACTACTGGAACTGAGATCAGAAAATACATCCATTGGAAATATGTATGGAAATAGTGATCACACCTTTTGTTTTAACTTCTGACATCATGGGAAACGTATAAAAGAGCATGACATTTGTTGTGATTCAAAGAACAATAATTGTCATTTTAGGGACTTTATCATAAAATGAGTTTCATATATAAGCTGTTTTGTCTTTTAATTTTATGCTGATTTCGTTAAGGAAAACAGTCAAACCTTCAGTGAATGCTATGTTTTGAAGCCATTTAGTGTTCAATAAGTGATCAAGGGCAGATCTCATTCAGAAAAATTTCAGTCCTGACCCAGAGTTCAAAAAATGCCAATAAATCTTTACCACTGCTAAGGTCTTAGATGGCTTTGCCATAGGGCAAGTCAGGATATTCAGCTTCTATTTCTGAAAGAATTCACAGCAATAACAATGGTGAAGTCCATAAGAGCAAAGGAAATTCACTGCTGATGCTACTGGCCCAATAACTCAGGATAAATTAAAATATGTTCCACAAGATTCCAGCTAATGAAAAACACATACATTATATTCATACACGTGATGAATATATATAGTCGGTACACACCTTGCATTTCACAAGTTTTGTAAATTTGCCTATGAATTTCTGCTCCACATATATTTTTACCACTATCAGTTGTAATACATCTTAGTAGAGTCTACTTCATATTGTAATGAATTACTGTTGTCTCACCTTTTCTGAATATATTTTCATGTGGTAACTGTGCCATGCAGACAATTCACAGAGGCTAATTTTTCAGTTACTTCAAATTCAGCATTGGCTTCTTTAATAAACAACAATTAAACAGTATCAGTAACATTTATCAACTCATAATGAGCTAAGGGAAACCACTCAATATCATTTGCCTTATTTTTTAAATGACTACTGATACGGCTTCTAATGTCAACTACTCAAGCAACCATTTTTGCTGAAAGATTAATGGTATGGTAGTAAACAACTTCATTTTCTCTGGACACGTGTTGACTGCTGCAATCGAATACAATGTAACTGGCTCAGCATCAGAAAACGACTTCCCTTGCTTGGCTACCAAACGAGCCACTTATAAACAAACTTTGTTTGCAAATTCTGTT
The DNA here is from genome assembly GCF_951394435.1 of Stenella coeruleoalba. Classification (NCBI taxonomy): domain Eukaryota; kingdom Metazoa; phylum Chordata; class Mammalia; order Artiodactyla; family Delphinidae; genus Stenella; species Stenella coeruleoalba. The sequence continues at coordinate 7,959,913 of NC_137167.1, forward strand.
GTGATGAGATAGTCTTTTAAACTTTCCTAACTGCTGTAACAAGTGCTTTTGAATTAGGAATACTGTGGCAAGTGCCTAATCTGATACTGTCGATGTATATTTCGTTCATTGAGCACAGATATACTGTCACTGCAAATTCAACTGCTTCGCCATTGCAAGCCATTATATAAAAACAAGTGGTGGGCTGGGGATTTGGCCTGTAGCATGTAATTTTCTAGCCCCCTGATCTAGAACACACCCTGACATCATGGTAAATTTTTGCATGCGCTAACTATAATTCTAACATGCTTGGTTTTTTGATTTGCAGATTAAAAGTGGCAAATTACAGTTGAAGAGAGGAGTTGCTGCAAAGAGATAGTTTTAAACCAGCTTAAGTAATCATTGAAATTTTAATAGAAAGATAAAAGACAAAACTAGAAAAAGTAGCCATGGAGAAAAGCATTTGCAGATGGCAGTAAGGGCATCCAAATCTCCATTCTTTCATAAAAGCAATGAGAATACTGACAAAAATTCTCAAAATCAACTATTTCAGAACTCTGGAAATTAGCCAGATGCCTGAAGCAATCTGAGACGTGTTCAATTCAAGAAAAATGACAGAATCTTGATAAGAGGAGTAAGTTTTGTTGCATTTTGACTTGCCTATTCCCATACCCCTCTCCCCAGCTCTACAGTAGCCTTGAAGTCCAAAGGCCTCAAAATCACAGTAGCCATGAAAACCAGCAGGCTAGCATCCACTGGAGAGGGAAGAATGGATGTGAACTTCCCCCAAAGCCCTATTCACACAAAATATCATTATTTAGCTTTATGGCAGCTCCCTGGAGACACCAGTCACAGGGCTTGTCTTTATTTGACCTGACTCTGAGCCTCCTCAGTGGGAATAGCAGGTTCCCCTGGGGAATTTTCTAAAAATGATGAGCAGCAATTGTTTAAAATTGCAGATACTTGAGGCAGAGATAACCGTGTGCCAAACAAGAGGCTAATCAAAATCCTTAAACAGAAAAGCTGGAGAATGAGAAGTCCATGGGGGTGGGGGGTTTGAAAAGCTTTTACTTATTCATTCTAGGAATCTAAAAGAAAACCACATGCATGTGAAAGGCTGTGCACTTGATACCCAGGAAACACCTGAGACATCCTTAATCCCTCGCATCTGGGTGACTTTGAGACTCTGCGCAAGAAGGAAGTAAAGGCTAAGGCAGAGATGGAAACTGATGGAGTGTTGAAGGCGTTCCCCAACGTGCACACAGAGCCCCTTGGCAGAGAGACCTACTGATTCAAGGCTTTTAAGTACTGTTAAAATGGCAACACTATCCAAACTGATCTGAAGTTTCAAATCAATCTCTAAGTTAGCTGTATTTTTTTTTTGGCAGAACTTGACAAACTGATTCTAAAATTAATATGGAAATTGAAGGGACCTAGAAAAACCAAACAATCTAGACAAAGAACAAAGTTGGGGAATCACACTTCCTGATTTCATAACTTACTATAAATTGCATTAATCAAGACAGTGTGCTACTTGCATAAAGACAGATATATAGATCAGTGGAACAGAATGGAGGCCAGATATAAACTCTTACTCTAATGGTCAATTCATTTTAACAAGGGTGCCAACATAATTCAGTGGGGAAAAGAAAAGTATTCCCAACAGATACTGCTGGAACAACTGAATATCCACATGGAAAAGAAAGAAGTTGGACCTTTACCTTACACCTTCTATAAAAAATTAACTTAAATGGATCAAAGACTTAAATGTAAAAACCATAATTATTAAACTCTTAGAAGAAAACAGGTATAAATCTTCAAAACCATGGATTAGGCAATGGTTTCTTAGATATAACACCAAAGAACACAGGCAGTAAAATAAAAAATAGACAATTTTGATGCCATCAAAATTAAAAACCTTTGTGGTTCAAAGGACTCCACAAAGAATGTAAAAAGACAGCTCCTGGAACGTGAGGAAATATTTGCAAATAATACATCTGATAAAGAACTTGGTCAGGAAAAACAAATAACTCTTAGAATTCAACAAAAAAGACAACCCAATTAAAAAATGGGTAAAAGGCTTGATAGTCATACAAATAACCAATAAGCACATAAAAAATTCTCATCATTAGACATCAGGGAAATTCAAATAAAAACCACAATGAGGTATTACCACACCCACTAGGATGGCTATAATAAAAAAGACAGACAATAAAAAGTGTCAGAGAGGATGTAACGACAGTAGAGCCCTTACACCTTGCTGGTGTAATTGCAAAATGGGGCATCAGCCTTGCAAAATAATTCAGCAGCTCCTCAAAATGCTTTGAATAGTTATCACATAACCTAACAATTCTACTCCTGGGTATATATCGAAGTGAACCGAAAACATGCATCTGTACTAAAATCTGCACATGAATGTCCATTGCAGCATTATTCATAATGGCCGAGGAAAGAAACAACCCAAATGTTTATCATCTAATGAAAGGGTAAACAAAATGTTGTGTGCTGATATAATGGAATACTATTCAGTCCTAAAAAGGAATGAAGACTAGACATGCTACAACATGGATAAACCTAGAAACATTATGCTAAATAAAAGATGTCAGACACAGAAGGTCATATACTACGTAATTCAATTTTTACGACATGTTCAGAACGGGAAAATCCATAAAGACAGAAAGTAGATTAGTGATTTTGGAGGATGTGGGAAGGGGTGAATGGTACCAAGTTTTTTCTGGGAGTGATGAACCTGTTCTGAACTTAGACGTGCCAGCTGCACAATTCTGTGACTATACTAAAAACCACTGTACTGAGTTGTACAGTAGGTGAATTATATCTCAGTAAGTTTTCATTATAAAAACAACAACGAAGTAGTCACAGAAGAGACAAGGCGAGGTATTCTATTGTCTTCCCGGAGGGTCAAATTCTCCTCCAATTCAATTAACTGTAACTGTACTGTGTATTATGACACATATAACTATGGACATCTGAATAATCTAGAAGAAGTTGAACTATAGTCAATACATCCTTCCATAAAGAATCAGGAAAAGGGCCTACTATGTTCCTAGGATTATTTCCATCTAAAATTATGGATGCTTAGATAAGTTCTAGGCAAAGCTATCCAGAATGATTTGTTCCAAGAGTTTTGACTTGCTGAAGCTGAAAATATCTTGCAACTATTGTATCTCATATGACACTGAAATTTACAGACTATAAGAAGCTACCGACATTTCCTCTCTAAGGCTTACAGAGAACTTCCACATGTTTGATTGAGTTCCATGAGAACAGAGATCACAGGTAGGATCTAGCATCTAGCACAGTGTTTGGCACAATGCAGTGATTGAGGACATCCACTGAATTCCCAATAAATATTTGTTGACTTACTGACTGGAGAATGAGTAGCTGATGAAAGCCATTGATTGTATCTCTAAACTTGGCCAGTTGTGTTGCCATATGTTACTGGTTTAAGATAGTTATAGTAAGTCCAGGCCATCTCTCCTACTATCAGGAAATTCAAAATCAAAAACAAAATTAAGCTTCCTTATAGCTTACACCTTCCATGACTTTAGGGAGATTCACCATCTGTTTGTAGGTACATGGTAATGACAGCAAGATGTGTCCCTGTTACCCACACACTGGGAAATAACAGGTGAATTTTAAAGTAATTAAAGCCACATGATGAATACCATAGGATACACATGAGAAGAAACCAAGGGATTATCTAAAGCTCCCAGATTTCTTGGGAAAAAAAGGATAGCAGGTTGAATGTGATTGTAATTTAAGTAATGAACTTAATAAATACTATTTTCAAAGAAATGTTCTCTAAATAAACTCCCTTTCATCTAGGAAATGAAAAGAGTAAACTGTAAGCCAACATCACCTATCTGACCTCTTCCCACAGGAAAAGTTTCTCTTGTTGTTGGGCTCAAACTCATGTGGCAACAGGCCAGGAAGGTGGCTCTGATCCTGACATGCAAATGCAACAGGCTGTGATTAGTCTAAGAGTCCTTCAACCAAGTCGTTCTGCTCTAATTTCATGTTCTTCAGGCAAGTTCAGATGAGAGTCTGTTTTACCATAGGTGCCATGTATCGAATGAGCATACGTGCAAGGCATTATGCTTGGTGCTTCACATATATTATTGCTAATCCTCAGGGCAACTCTGCAATGACCTCATTTTCAGATGAGGAGAAGCTAGGTAACTTGATTAAGATCCTGTTGCTGCTCTGTGCCTAAGGAGGGATGCACTGGCCACGCCAACATGAGCATTTAGGTTCTTATGTGGTTTTATCGTAAAGTAACATACAACTGCTTGGTTGGTACACATCTTTGCCTGGAGGGCAAATCAGAGGCTATCAAGCTGAAGAGCAGACTCTAATGTGTAGCAAATAACCAATATGAATACCATTCTACGAAAGGGCTTGAAAGCAAGCAAACATTGCCAACTTCTCCAACTTAAGTACTGATATGAACGTTTAGAAAGGCAGAAGTATTGGAAATTCCTTGAAAAAAATGCATTTCTGTGGTATAATGAATTCACTGGAGAACAAATGGGATGTAACGCTATGTTTCAAAATAGATACAAATTTGATCTCATTTATAAGCAACCATTTAGCCTGAGTTTTGATGGGTAGGTAATGGCTTCTGTTTTTACCATCATTATAGTTTGGCCTTTTCCAGAAGGTCATTAGTTTGAATCATACAGTATATAGCTTTTTCAGACGGACTTCTTAGACAAAATTTAAGATTCATTCATGTCTTTTGCACATTGGTAGCTCATTTTTTAAAGACTGCCGAATAGAATTCCATTCTGTGGATACAGCAGTTTGTTATCAATTCACCTATTAAAGAACATCTTGGTTGCCTGCAGCTTTTTTGGTGATTCTGAATAAGCTGCTGTAACGTTCACATGCAGATTTTTGGGTGGACTCAAATTTTCAAAGAAGTTGGGTTAACACCTCGGAGCCCAATTACTGAGTTTTATGGTAAGACTATGTTTAGTTTTATAAGAAACCTCCTGTCTTCCAAAGTGACTGTGCCATTTTGCATTCCCACCATCAATGAATGAGAGTTCCTGTTGCTAGGCATCCTTGGGAGCAATTTATATTGTCAATTTTGTTGAATTTTTTCTAAATGAATAGGTAGGTAGTGGTACCTCACCGTTGTTTTAATTTGCAATTCTGTAATGACAACTGACTTGACCATCTTTTCATGTTTATTTTCCACCTGAACATCTTCTTTGGTGAGGTGTCCTTTTAGTTACTTTGCCCATGTTTTAATTGAATTGTATTCTTATTAAGTTTTAAGAGTTCTTTATTGTGTTTATTCTTATTGAGTTTTAAGAGTTCTTTGTTTATTTAGTCCTTTATCAGATATGTGTTTTGCAAACATTGGCTTACCTTTTCATTTTCTTAAGAGTCTTTCGAAGAGCAGATGCTCTTGATTTTAATCAGTTCCAAATTATTGATATTACAATATATTTTCTGTACTCATCCACAAACCCAAGTTCATGTAGATGGTCTCCTATGTCTTCTATTGATAAAAGTTTTGTACTTTTGCATTTTTACATTTACATATATAATCCATTTTGAGCCAATTTTTGTTAAAGGTGTAATATCTACATCCATGTTGCTTTTCTTTTGTTTGCTTGTTTTCTTTTTGGCTGTGTGTGTGTGTGTGTGTGTGTGTGTGTGTGTGTGTGTATGGATATACAGTGGTTCCATTACCTCTCCTTGAAAAGACTATCCTTCTTCACTTGAATTTCCTTTGCTCCTTTCTCAAACATCAGTTGAACATATTTGCGTGGTCCTATTTTTGAACTTCATTATTTCTTCCACTGATTGATGTGTCTATCCTTTTATCAATACCATTATGTCTTGATTAATGAAGGCTTATAGTAAATCTTGCAACTGGGGAGTATGAGTCCTCCAATGTTGTTCTTTTTTAGTATTGTGATCTTTTATCTTTTCAAATAAACTTTAGAATCAGTTTGTCAGTATCTACAAAACAACTCACTGGAGGTTTGAGGTTGTGTTGCATCCACAGATCAAGTTGGAAAAAACTGACATCTTAATATATTGCGTCTTCCAACCTATGAATACAGAATATATCTGCAATTTTTAGATCTTCTTTAATGTCTTTCATCAGAGCTTTGTTTCTTGTTTATAGATTTACACATATTTTGTAAGATTTATGCATAATATTTTGGTGCTATTGTAAGTGGTATTTAAAAATTTTTAAATTCCTGTTGTTTCTATATACCAGTGGCTGGTACATAGAAAAACAATTGACTTTTGTACCCTGTGGCTTTGCTGTAATCACTTAATAGCTGCAGGTATATTTTTGTAGAATCTCTAGGATTTTTACAGAGGCAATCATATCATCTGTGAAAAAAGATAATTTTATTTCTTCCTTTCCAACTGTACAACTTTTATTTTCCTTTTCTTGCCTTATTTCACTTACTAGGACATTCTGTGCTGTTAAATCAGAGTGAGGAAAGGGTGTATCCTTGCCTTGTTCCTAGAAATAGAAGTTTATGAATTGCATTGATTTTCAAGGAAGTACCTTCGGGCTTGCTGATTTTCCCTTTTGTCTTCCTGTTTTCATTTTAATTGATTTATCCTGTAATTTTATTACTACTTTTCTTCCTGCTTTAGGATTATATCTTTTTCTTAAGGGGGAAGCATCCAGTTTCTGACCATTAAGTATGATGTTACCTGTAGGTTTTTTGTAGATAGTCTTTATCAAGCTGAGGAAGTTCCTCTCTTTTCCGAGTTTACTGAGATTTAAAAAAAAATGTATCATGAGTGAGTGTTGTATGTTGTCAAATGCTTTTTGTGCATCGACTGAAATGATCATATGATTTTTCTGCTTTAGTCTTTTGACGTGGTTGATTACATTGTTGATTTTCAGTGTTGAACCAGACTTGCACAGCTGGAATAAATCCTACATGGTTGTGGTTTATAATTCTTTTCGTACATTGTTGTATTTGAATTGCCTTTATTTTTTTGAAGATTTTTGCATTATGTTCCTGTGAGATACTGATCTATAGTTTTCCTTTCTTGTAATATATATATATATGGTTTCGGTATTAGGGTAATGTGGGCCTTGAGTTAGGAAGTATACACTCTGCTTCTATTTTGTGAAAGAGATTGTGGAGAATTGGCATCACATCTTAAATATTTGGTCAAATTCACCAGTAAAAACTTTTAGGCTTGGTGCTTTGTGTGTGTGTGTGTGTGTGTGTGTGTGTGTGTGTGTGTGTGTGTGGTGGGGTGGGGGTGGGGGTTTAATCAATGAGTATCCAATGATCAATAAAAGTATATTTATTAAATTTGTTTAATAAATATAAGGCTAATTTGTTTAATAAATATAAGGCTATTCAGATAATTTTTTTTCTCTTTGTGTGAGTTTTGGTATTTCTTTCAAGGAATTGTTCCATATCATCTAAATTATGAAATTCTTTGCAGGGAGTTCATAGGATTCCTGAATTACCTTTTTAATGTCCATAGGTCAGTTTAGTCTGATCTTTATTTAGTCTGACTAGAAGTTTATAAATTGCATTGATATTTTCAAAGAACTACCTTTGCATTTTGTTCATTTTCTTTTGTTTTCCTGTTTTCATTTTTATTGATTTATCCCGTAATTTTACTATTACTTTTCTTCTGCTTGCCTTAGGATTAAATTTTTCCTTTCTCTAGTTTCTTAAGGTAGAATCTTAGATTATTGATTTTACTTCTTTCCTCTTTTCTAATATATGCATTTAATGTGATAAATTTCCCTGTAGGCACTGCTTTTGCTGCACCCCACTAATTTTGATAATCTGTATTTTCATTTTTCTTTAGTTCAAAACGTTTTAAAGTTTCCTTTAGACTTCTTCTTGGATCTATGTGTTATTAAGAAGTTGTTTACTTACATGTATTTGGGAGATTTTCCAGCTCTCTTTCTGTTATTGATTTCTAGTTTAATTTCACTGTGTCTGAGAAATACTTTGTATGACTTCAATGCTTTTAAATTTGTTAGTGTATTTTCTATGGTCCAGAATGTAGTCCATTTTGTGCACTTAAGAATGTGCATTTTGCTGTTGCTGGAGTATTCTACAAATGTCAATTCGAACAAGTTGAGCGATAACGTTGTTCAGATCTACTATATCCTTACTGATTTTCTGCTAACTTGATCAATTACTGAAAAGGGGGTCATGAAGTCTCCAACTTTGAGTGGATTTATCCACTTCCCCTTTGGGTTTTAACAATTTTTTGCTCCGTGTATTTCGATGCTCTGTTTTTAGGTACATAAACGTTTAGGATTGTTGTCTTAAAGGACTAACCTCTTCATCACTATGTAATGTCCCTCTTTATCCATGACAATTTTCCTTGTTTCAAATCTTCTTTGATTAAAATGAATACAGCTACTCAAGTTTTCTTTTTGATTAGGGTTAACATGGTTTATCATTCTCCATCTTTTCATTTTTAACCCATCCAAATATTTATGTTTAAGGTGGGTTTCTTATCGATAGTATATAATTGGGTTCTTTTTCTTTATCCACCCTGACAATATCTTTTAGTTATTTTATGTACATGACTCTCATTAAAAATTATTGATATAGTTGGACTGTCTACCATGTTTGTAATTGTTTGCTATTTGTGGCATTTGTTCTTCTCCCACCCTTTTTTTCTGCCTTCTCTCGTTTTGAGCATTTTATAAGATTCCATTTTATCTCTTAGCATATTACTCACATTTTTCTTTAAAAAACAGGAGTTGCCTTCAAATTTGCAACATACATTTTTAACTAATCTAAGTCCACCTTAAAATAACACTGTGCTGCTTCCTGTGTAGTGTTGCTGCTTACAACAGTGTATCCCCAATTCCTCCCACTCATCTCTTATGACATTGTTATTCATTTCATGTATTTACATGCTATAATCACCCAATACAATTTTACTATTACTACTTTAAACAGTTATATTTTAGATCAATTAAGAATGAAGAAAAATAAAATATTTTATTTTCCCTTCATTTATTCCTTCTCTAATGCTCTTCTTTTCTTTATGTAGATCTGAGTTTCTGACCTATATCAATTTTCTTCTTCCTGAAAAGACCTTCTTACTTTCTTACCTTCTTTTGATTTTTCTTGCAGGGCAGGTCTTCTAGTGATGTAAATTCCCTAAGTTTTTGTCTGTCTGAGAAAGTATTTTTCCTTCACTTTTGAAGGACAACTTCACTGCATACAACATTTTAGGTTGATGCAATTTTTTTTCTTTCTTTCAATACTTTAAATATTTCACTCCACTCTCTTCTTTATTATAGTTTCTGACAAAAAGACCACTGTAATTCTTAACCTTGTTTATCCCGAGGTAGGGTGTTTTTTATTTCTCCTCTGGCTTCTTTCACAATTTTCTCTCTTTGTTGTTTTTTTTTAGCAGTTTGAATATGATATTCATAGTTTTAGATACTTTTGTATTTATTGTTCTTGGTATTCTCTGAACTTTCTGGATCTGTGATTTGTTGTCATTAATTTTGGAAAGTTCTCAGCCAATATTAACTTCAAATATTTCTTCTGCTCCATTCTCTCTTCTCTTCATACTCCAATTATGCATATATTACACATTTTGAATTTGTCCCATATGTCTTCAATATAGTTCTGGGTTATTTTTTTTTTTTTTTCTTGCAGTACGCGGGCCTTTCACTGCTGTGGTCTCTCCCGTTGCGGAGCACAGGCTCCGGACGCGCAGGCTCAGAGGACATGGCTCACGGGCCCAGCCGCTCCGCGGCATGTGGGATCTTCCTGGACCGGGGCACAAACCTGCGTCCCCTGCATCGGCAGGCGGACTCTCAACCACTGCGCCACCAGGGAAGCCCTGGGTTATTTTTTTATCCTTCTTGTTTCTCTTCAATATCAGCTTGGGAATTTCTGATGACATATCTTCAAGCTTACGTATTCTTTCTTGTGCTTTGTCCAGTACACAGGTGAGCCTATCAAGACATTTTTAAAATTTGTTACAGTGTTTTTAATTTCTAGCATTTCCTTTTGATTCTTCCTTAGAGATTCCATCTCTCTGCTTACGTTACTCGTTTGTTTTTCTGCATTGCCTACCTTTTTCTTTAGAGCCCTAAACATATTAATCATACTCATGTTATGTTCCCTAATAATTCCAAACTGATGGCTTATCTGAGTCTTATTCTAATACTTGCTTTGTCTCTTCATACAGTGTTTTTCCCTGCCTTTTAGCATGCTTTGTAATTTTTTTGGCAACGGGGTATGATGTATTAGATAATAGGAACTAAGGTAAACGGATCTGTAGTGTGAGGTTTTATGTCATTCTGGCTAGCAGTTGCACTATGTTTAACGTTTGATGTAGCTGTGGTTTCCTGAGGCTTCCAATTCCTCTAACGTCCTTGCTTTTGTCTCCTTGTCTTTGGATTTCTCAAAAACTCTTTCTTGAATAGTCCGTACCTTGAAGCTCTTGCAACTGTAATTCACTCTTGTTATATTGGAGCCCTGTTGGTATGGCAGTAATGTGTGGGAGAATGTAAGGGGATGTAATTTTGTGATTAAATCTCAGTTTTTCAGTGGCTCTGTATCTTGGGGCTGTAATCTTTAAGCATCTCTACCTGTTCCCCTCAGGTGAGACAGGAAGGTGAGAGGGGGCTACAGTGGGAGAAACACCCTTCCCTCACCTGAGATAAGGCATTGGGAAACTCTTTTCTCCTGGAGAGTCGGTCTTTGTTACAGAGAACCCTCTGGGTGTATTTCAGTATAGTTACTCTTCCCCTCCTTCTGCCAGAGTTACTGAGGGAATTTTTCTTGCCTCTTCCGTATGAGAATTTGGTAGTATCCCTGGAGGTAAACCCCCCAAAGTGTGGCGGTCCCTCTGAGCCTCTAGCCCCAAGGAGGCGTTCACTCTTCACCTAGACCTCATTCAACCTCCAGGAATTAACAAAAATTACTATTTAAGTGTTCCTACCAGTTTATGGCTCTAGGGGCCTTTTCCCCAGGAAAGCAGAGCTCAGCTGTGACTCTCCAAATTTCAGGGTGAAACCTCAGTTCTCTGATGGGTGAAGAAAAGTCTTTAATTTTCAGTTTGTTGAATTTCTTCCTGTTGTTAAGGACAGGAATGATGAGTTCAAAGCCCTTTACATCTTGGAGCTGAGACTGGAGATGTGGCAATGTCTGTCCTCATTCTCTCTGATGCAAGTTTCAGGGTCTGGTTCCTCTGTGTCATGGAATCAGGCAGCTCAGTTTTCAAATATCGTTCACATCTCAGCACATCCCATCTACCTGTCTAATCTGAGAACTCCCCCTTCAATAATTGAATATACTTTCCTTATTGGGTCATTATGATGTGATTTATGACATGAATGTAATTGTCAGGATTACTGTGGGTAATTAAAACATGAAGTGAATGCTGCCAGAGGCTTCAGTCACTCTCAGTGCCCTCATTAAAAATCAAGAGCTGACCAAATTATAAACAGACTGGTTTGCAGAAGTTCCCAGCAAAACCTAATTATGAAGCTTATCCTTATTCTATCCGAACTCACTCCATTAGTCATGCAAATTCTGAAAATGATTAAGTTATTTTATGTGCTGGAATTCTGGAATTAATAATAAAGAGGTGAGTAGCAGTAATTAGACATTACTATGAAACTTTATGATGTCAGGTCGCTCTGGGTCTTACTGCACCTCTTCCTGACCCTGCACCCAATAATATAATACGTACGTACATACACATACATACACACACACACACACACACACACACACACACACACACACACTCACACCTATAAGATGGTTTAATGAATGACTTAATGGTTTTCGTTAATTTATGATAACTTTTTAAATGACAGCTAAAACCAGGGGGAGAAGGCTTTGCAAATGCTGCATGAGTATTATCTTGGAATTGGTTAGAGAAAGAGATTTGGTGATTATCATCAGGGGAATCCTTTCTCTCCAGAAAAGGCAAAGCACCACAAGGAGAAATCATTTACTATGAGGGTGTTTCAAGCTATGGCAGCTGGAACAGGAGCAAGTGATAACTTAAATCTTGAAGGAGCTTTAGATGATCATGTCTCATCTCATCTAATTTTACAGACAGAGGACTTAGCGTAGAGAAATTATGTGGCTGCCAGTGAATAAGAGAGCTAGGCTCCATTGACTGGTGGGGAAATTGGAGAGCATCAGGGTTTTCTCAGCATGGGACTGGGTGAGAGAACATGGAAGGCAGGTCCACACTTAGTTTGCAGAGAACAGAGAAAGTAAGTCACTGACTGTTTAGCTTGGAGAATCACGGCCTCATCTGAGATAAGAGAGCACTATATGGAAACAGAGATATCATGATGCCTATCCAAAAGAGGTTAAGAACCTTGATTCAGTACATCTCTGGGGAAGCAAAAGTAAATAAAATTTAAAAGATAAGGGAGGGATATAAAAAGCGGGGGAGGGAGAGAGGAAGAGAGAGACAAAAAGTAAAGCATACTTTAGAGATGGATGTAAGATTCAAGAGTTACACATTTATGTATCAGATTATGGAGGTCCAGCATTGCCAATTTGGTTGGATTGATGATGGGGCTTAGGCAGATGTCCCTTTGTGGGGAGCAACGGGGAAAACAGAGGGTAGGGGAGAGAAATATGTAATTCTTACAGGGGTACAGAAATTCAACTCTGCAGAAAACTTTCTTTGCTGCTGGAGAGAGAGACCTGAAATGAAAGACAGCAAAGCTGTGAACTTTGCCCAGAATGAAGCAGTCCTCAGGCCTGCCCGCTTCAGGTGTGACTGGGTGTACCCAGACGGCATCCTCATGCAAATGTGACAAATGAAGAAACAGAAATTCGTATGGAAGGTCCTTGGGAAGGTGACAGAGAAGAAGAGGAGAAGGGGGACAAAGGAGCGTGAGGTTCAGCTTGAGCGAACGGGTCTGGTCTTGGGAAGCAGCTGCTGAAGCTCAGCTTATTTGTCTACAAATCCCTCCTAGTGAGGTAACAATTTTAAGAGATGGTGGAGGGAGGGTTTGACATTAAGGGATCTGGGGATGAGGAGATGAGTAAGAGAGTGATAAATTCAAGAAAATGGAGAGCTTTATAGGAGGGAAGGCAAGAGTCTGGTTGCAACATGGTGATTAAAATACCCACCTTTGACAGATGTAGGAGCCAGTAAACTTTAAAGCGTGCGTGCGTGCGCGTGTGTGTGTATGTGTTTTGCCTGCTCTGACTTTTTGCAGCAACGCCATGAGGTGAGCAGGAAAAATATCTTATCCACAATTTAGGATGGTGCAAAATTAAGCGACTCAAAGTCACAAGATGGTAAGCGGTGAGCCTGGGTTCCAGTCACTCAGACTCTGTGTCTACTGTGTGTTCCTCTACAATACTGCTGGTACTTTACAGAACTGCTCAGAATGGATATAGTGGAGAGCAGGAAGGTCAGTGAAGAAAATCACATGTGCTTCCTCTTAAAAAGGTGGTGGGTTTTTTAGTGGGTTCATTTTCTCGCCTTCTCCAATGGTGGCGGAGCCTCAGGACTCTGAAGGGGGCTTGTGTGACAATTAGGCAGCCGCCTGACCCATCATCATCGTCATTGGAGGAGGGGAGCTACAGACTCCCCAGGATGCGCCTAGCCTCAAAGTGCACAAGGCCTTGGAGACCTCTGTTCCTGCCTCCATGAGGGCCTGGAAAGCCCAGGGGCTCCATGGATTCCCTTTATATCGATTCCAAGGGCCCTGCCGGACAATCCAGATTGCACAGAATCCTTTGCGCACACACCCCCAGGATGCTTGCACATTCGTCACTCACTCAAAGCATATTAAATCATTTCAATGTGTCTCTCTTTTTGTTCTCCTGGGTTTTTTTGAGTTTTTCTTTTTTTTTTTCAAATTTCTCAGCTTTTTAGGAAGCAAATATGATACATTCACCTCCAAATGTGGAGATGTCTCAGCGAGAGGCACTCCGAGAAAATGCCTTTGAAAACGGCATTTGTTGGCTCACTGGGGCCAGACGCAGCCACCTCAGCTCTTGCTTGAAACCCAAACAGGGTGACTGCCAGTCAGGGATTCCAACCAGCTGGAGGAATTGGCCTAAACCATCTGACAAAAGGGATCCCTTTTCCTCAACAGCAGCTTCTCCATCTCTCTCTCTCTCTCTCCTTTTTTTTTTGCTCGAGAATGCACAGTTTTGCATTTGCCCTTCATACAAATAACTGGAGGGTGGGAATTATTCAGAAAGCTCGTGTTCGACACCCCATCTGTTCATTCCTGACAGCAATATATAATATAAGGCTATAAAAACTTGAAAAATAATGCAACATAAAAAGGGATTGACTCAGCTCCAAGAGGCCATAAATGGTAACAAATACCACTGGATGATTTATTTCACGCTGTAATCTTTACAGTAAGTCATCTTTCAGACATTTCCTTGTGACAGGTTTTAATAATATTAATGCCCAGAGCAATCCAAACCATCGCCCATAGACGTATTTATCAAGCTGTCAATCCGAGTAAATGAAATTCTATAGGCAATAATGTAACATGTTTAAAAGAAGCTAATAAAACAAGTCAGCAGAGAAATATGACTTCAAAGTATTCTCTCCCTCTAATCCAGTCCTGTAGGTTATACAGCCAAAATGCAAATCCTTCCGTACCTGATGTATTGCTCCAAAAATACCAATGCCCTTTTCCCAGGCTTCTGTATATTCGCTCTCACACATTCCTAGAGCCCGCAGTGCAGTGCATCCTGCCGGAGCTGCTGAACTCCGGAGTGCTTAGCATTTATTGTTTTGTTTGTCTTGCTTCTAAGCAGGTACCTGATTGGCAGCTGCAGTGAATAACATCTAAGTTTCCAAGGCTTATTAAAATGTAACAGCTATCTGAGCCATAAACCAATCTTTACGACACCCACTCTAGGAGGGCCTTCGAGAACACCTAAGAAAGGGACTTCATGGTCTACCAGTGGCCGCGTAGGGTGTGCTCTCTGCTAGTTACGTCTCATTCGTGCAGGTCACACTATGCCAGCTGTTAAAGCATTTGGCATTTCAAACGCAGTTCCAGATCTGCTTCCTGCAGGAAGCCCTCCTTATTAATTTCACTAATTTTCTGATCTCTAGCACAGTGCCTGACACACCCCTCAACCCAACTTTCTAATGAATGAATCTGTGAAAGCACGACGCACATCCAAGGTGCTCACCACACATTAGATGTTAACATGCATTGCACTGATTTATTCGATTCATTCTACAGTTAACTGATGCCTCGTTTTTTTCTGGCTTCTCACACACATGCTCCTTGAGGACAGATTTAGTGTTTAATGGGCACCATGAGTGTTTCCTATACCACTGGGTACCCTGTAGGATTATGTGTAGCACACAAACACACATATATACACATATATGAATGATACACACATATGTATCATGTATCTATGCATACAAATGTATATGCATCATGTATATCATATATATACACACATATAGATATCGTAATTGACATGATATTGTTTAAATGTATTTATTTATTAGGATTATGGTCTTATGTTTATTTGGAGTAAATCCTTCAAGGTGTCTATCCAGCCCGTTATCTGCATTTATCTACTTCTTTGAGAACTGCCTCATCCCCCCACCCAATGGCCAAGTTTGCTCCTGATGACGCCACTTCCTGGATCTGATTGAACAAGTCAGGGAACTGATTCGAGCTGTACCGATCAGACGCTCTCTTCTAGTAATGGGACACTGGGATTCGCATTAGGAATGTTCTTGTCTTTCTTTAGTTTAAAAGGGTTTCTGTTGCTTGCAAGTAATTGGACATTAATTAAAATGTTTACATTTCATTGATAAATCAGCTTTATAAAAGACCACTTTTGTTTGTAAGGAGTTCATACTTTATAATGAGAAGCTGGATTTCTTAAATTTCAATCAAATATGAAGCCCTTTGTATCCTGATCATGCACAGTATTTTGAGTTGAGTTTGGGAGAGACCTTGGAACATCAGAAGAATTTATCAGACAAACATGAGAAGGGAAGCACATTCTAGGGATATGCACAGGCCCAACACAGGAAAAGACGTATGATGTGTATTTTCAGAAGTGAAAGAATATAATATTGTTCAAATTCAGAGGACTTTGGTGAGAGGCAGGGGCCATACCATGAAGGGCATTGTTAAAGATTTTGAGCTCATTCCTAAAGACACTGAAAAACCACTGAAGAGAAGCAAAATTGTCATATTTTCATTTTTCATACGTCATTCTATGTATGATACAGGAACAGAAAAGAAGGGACCAGAGGAGATGTGGGGAGACCAGGTCAAAGGCCATTTCAATAGTGGCCTAAGGAAAGATGGTAGCTTGGCCTGGGATTAGAATTAGAGATGGAAAGGGTATAGAGATGCAAGATACTTTTAGAGGTGAAACAGAGAAAACAATGAGACTTGGTGGAATTTAGGTGAGAAACCCGTCTCACAGCATCCACATTTGATTCTTCAACCCCTACCAGGACTGCTAGCCCAGGTGTTGGCTGATGATAAAGCCGGCTAGGTTCACTGTCTGTTTTGCCTTTGTGTTTGCCTACCTCACCGTGTGTTTCTGAGTGCAGTTAATAGAGGCAGACTAGAAAGCAGGTATTTGGGGAAAGTTTTCATTTTATAATTTTATTCCCTAATTTGGCACAGGGATATTGTTCCAGAATCTGGTTACTT
Source organism: Stenella coeruleoalba (assembly GCF_951394435.1). Lineage (NCBI taxonomy): Eukaryota > Metazoa > Chordata > Mammalia > Artiodactyla > Delphinidae > Stenella > Stenella coeruleoalba. The sequence goes on from NC_137167.1 coordinate 7,976,564, forward strand.
TTCCTACATCTCTATTTCTTCTCTTGCCTCCTCTTCCTTTCAACGTTAGCACTCCCTCACTGCACACCCCTCATGTACACTGTGAGGCTCAGAGTGAAGACAAGCCAGCCAGGGCGGCTATTAGATCGTGGGTGTGGGTTGGGAGACGTTTCAAAGCAGCCTTCTGCCCCCAAAGTTGATATATCCACGCATATACACGCCCATTCTCCTGGGAATTAGTTTCCTTCCTTCTCTACTCTTCTGCTATTTTTTTTTAACATCTTTATTGGAGTATAATTGCTTTACAATGGTGTGTGAGTTTCTGCTTTATAACAAAGTGAATCAGTTATACACATACATATGTTCCCATATCTCTTCCCTCTTGCGTCTCCCTCCTTCCCATCTTCTGCTATTTCTTGGCTTGGGAAAAAAATACACCTGGAAAAATACTATGACAAGATTCAGTGGCTGAAATGGTAAAATGAAGAAGAGCAAAGAAGGAGCAAGGCAAAGGAGGCCATGCCACAGAGCTGGAGGTGGAGATGAGAGTACCTGGTGAAAGAGTGGTGGATTAAGAACAAGTTTCCATTACACTCCTTCCCCCCAAGAAAGAAAAGGGTTCTAGGTGGGAAAGTGGACCTTGAAAAACCATCTGGTTGATATTCTGCTTACATGGATTATAAAAACATGTTTCTCCTGGTCATCTGACCGAAACCTTTAACTTTGAGGGCAGATGAATGTAAGCTCACCCAGGATGGTTTCTGCCTGTTTTACTCTTTAGTATGTTCACCATTTTTTCCCTACAAATTAGCTGTTAAAAAAAAAACCCCACAGAATCCATATGGAGAGGTGAGAGCCTTGTGTCACTAGGTTCATTGATTTTCTTCCTTCCTCCCTCCCTCCCTCCCTTCCTTCCTCCCTCCCTCCCTCCCTTCCTTTCTTTTTTCCCCTTCCTTCAGAGTGTCTTCCTGGGTGAGCTTAAGGGATGCAAATGGAAATCAATTACTTTGGGTAGAGTGTGAGTCCTGAGAACTACTCCTGAAGACTGAGCTCATAGGACAAGCAGATACTTGACTTGGCCTTACAAATCCTTCCCGGTTATCTTTACCTCTGAGCCATCTCTAAGCCTCCTAATGCTGGTTTCGGATGCTGACCCACAAGGCTTTCTCAAAGGAGTAAAACAGAAGTGGGAAAAAAAGGAAACATGTCACCCATGGTCCTGGCAGCTGCACACCTACACTGTGGGCTAAAGCTAAAACCAGGGAAATTTAGAAAGGTCCAAGAATATGCAGATTTATGCCCAAGCAGTGTAAAAGACAGGCGCCAGGCTTGGCTGACTGCAATATCTAACGGAATATTGCAGTTCACAAGCAAATCTAGCTAATTGGTATGAAAATATTTTTTTATGCAATATTTTAAGGACTGGAAATATCGATATGTCCTTTACTTGTGACAAAATGCAAGCATAAAGGTATTAATCATAATGATCACATCAATACATAAATAAAAACCGAGAGCGTTTTATTTACTAATGTTGGAAGACCATCTGCACTGCTTTCCGTTCCTGAGCCTCACCAAAGGATTAAGGTGCTAGTTTGAATTCAAGTCTGTTGTTTGCCTCTCCTCATTTCAATCTCTCCCAGATCTTCTTGTAAACATGTACATCTGCAATGTATGTGTGTACACGAGTGTATGAAGTATAAACGTGTAAAGTGAACCATACACAGATATAGGCACAGATATATGTGATTTACTTTACCGATTGATTCTTATACAGCAACACCAGAAACTTCCCACAAAGACTAATTTATCTGCAATATATGCGTTAGCAATTCTGAAAGATATGTATTAAAAATGGCTTCCATTATCTAAACTGAACATTTTAGGAGAAGTTTGAGTCTGAAAATGGCATCTCTTCTCACACTTATAAATTGCTTTACGATTTTTTTTTTAAACTAGCTTTTCCCCACTGGCACCTTAAACACGGATGGGCTATAATAATAGCTACATTTTATGATTAGAAAGCAGGGAGGCAGCAAGCCGTCTGGATTAAAATTGGAACTGGGGTTAGAATCACAGCCTTGGGAAGAGGGGCGGAGCCTCGCCTGGCCCACGGAGGCTCCAGTGGCAGAGAAAGCCCCCCAGCGAAGGCCAGTGGTGACACCCGTGCCATCTCGTCTGAAGACAGAGCTGTGTTCCCCACACAACACTGGGAGTAGAAGAAACTCCAGGTTTTAAAATGAAAAAAAAAAAGTGGGGCAGGGTTATTTCTTGTCTTTACATAAGGATTCTGCATCGAGTTACATAAAATAAGTATTCATTTAGAGCAATAAACAGAATAATAGTAAGAAAAAATATGTGACGTCTACATGTTTTAAGGAACATGACTATTGTTTAAAGAGAGACGGGCTCATAAGTAAAAAAGAATGGTGACAACTCGGCTTTCCTGGGGCTGAGGGGAACTGAGTAGGTTTCCAGGGAGCCAGGTTATTTAGCTCACTTTTTAGCACTATCTACAGCAATATTTCAGAGCAAAATAAGGAAAATATCTGTTCCTTTTCATTTAGCAGCCACAGAGATTACAGGGAAAAAAAATAAATAAGAAATATGTAATCCCCGTGGTGTAATCCCCGTGGTATGGAAACTCACTTCTCTTAAATACCTCCCTCTGGCGTAATTGACTTTTCATGTGCATTTTAATTATGATATTTCAGCAGGTTGCAAGAGAATTTTTTTTCTGCTGCTGTTGTTGTAAATTATGGTTTGGAAAAAAAAAGTGTTATAAATCTAATTACATTTTCACTTATATTAACAAGTCAGCACAATCTTCCAGCATGTTTACCAAGCAATTCCAATATTTACAGCTGACCTAATTGGTTGTGGGGCAGAAGCAATGAACAATATTTTATTGTCCTGATAGCTGTGCATGTGCTGAAGACAGCTGCTAAGGTGTAAAGCTACCCGGTGACCCTGAAGTTTTGCCTGCCCTGTGTCTGCCTTCATCAACCAGCTGTAAAACAGGACAGAAAGCAGGAGGGAAGGAGAAAGGGCTTCTGGAGTGGGGAGCGAAGGAGTTTGTTAAAGATGTCTTCTCTGAATCCTCTTTTGGCAAGAAAGATTTTTCCAGTTATTTGGGGGCTGTTACAGACTCAAAAGTTAACTTGTTCTTGGCAAGTTTGTACAAAAAGTTACAAATAACGACATGAAAGCCAATAATATCTTGGGTCAACATCCCTGATATTTGACACTTAAGTTGAGGCCAATCTTGGTCCTGTCCTTGAATTTCACTGTCAAAGCCCATGTAGTCTTCAGAACCCCAGCATGGGTCTAACACAGGCTGGAAATTCTTATGTTCTCAGGTCCTTAGAGAACGGGCTAAAAACAAAGAACCCTCCTACCAGGCAAAGACCATACTGCTTCACGGGGAGGCAGAAACTGGGTCTACCTCTCACGTTACTCACGGTGAGTTCTGCTGCAGCTCTCCACCCCTCAGATTTAAATGAAGATCACATTTATCTCTCAGGCCTCTGTCTTTCCTACTAATGCTACTGGTGTTAACACAAATGTAGAATGCCAGTACCATCTTAGCAGAGAGCTGCTTTGAGGCGAGTCTCCAGACCATGGGTTCAATTACTGTGTGGGCCAATCTTGTCTTCTGGGTCATGATGATGATAATGATAATAAATGCTAATTTATTGAGTGCTTACTCTCTGCTAGGAACTTTGCCAAGAGTCTAACACGCAGTCTTCTCATCAGCCCTATGAGATTGGTACCACCTGTTTTACAGATGGAAGAGCTAAGCCCCAGAGCAGTGAGTGCCTGGGTCACCATCACACAGCATGGAAGTCACCGAGCTGAGATATGACCCTGGCCTGTCCATCTCTGGAGTCTCCACTGTAGCCCTGGCACTGAGTAGCCTCCTTCTTTATCACTCTTGCCTCAACCTAAAAACTAAGCAAGCACTGTGCACAATAAACTTTGAGGTGCGGTTTTAGATGCATCCAGGAAGCCCTTACCAAACGCTGCCTAGAATAACACCTCCCCTTCGGATATCTCCCACTTAGGACTCTGTCCCTTAGCTGAAGTCCTTGATCCTCATGAAAGCAGAACTACCCCTGGAAGGATTAACATTGTAAACTTCTGTTTTCGCAAATGATGGTTCTAATAGTAGATGCTGACGGGCATGGGAAGTAGCTGGAAATTCTAAGTCCTGAGTAGAGGTGATGGTGGGCATCAAACAGAGAGCACAGGATGCAGAATGAAAAGTCTGTGGCAACTGCCTAAGTCACATTTACTTTTTCCCTAGGCATGTCCTTAGTCCCTGAATAGAGGTTTACTTAGAAACAGTGACTAAGCCTCCCATAATCTTGACCTTTGTCTTGTTGAGTTAGTTGGTCTTTTATATATGACCCTAAACAGACAAGGTCTCATCCCTGCCTTTTGGGAGATTTTAAGTGAGAAGAATGAAAACATGCAAAAACTAACTACTTAATTCAAATAAATACATACACTCAGTAAATAATCAGTTGTCCTACAGGAATTTTTATTCCTGTATTACCCGGGATGCTTCCTCATCTCACCATCCAGCTAAATCAATGGAAATTTCTGTACCCGTGAAGTCCTAGGAGAGTGTGACTTCATTTTCCTTAAGACCTGTCCACATATTCACAAAGAGGTTTAAAAAGGGCTTCTGTCCCTCTTTCATTACAGCCTTCTAATCTAGTCAGACAGGGCGAGGAAGACAAGAGTAATGAAAGGAATATGTTGAATTGTCCATGGTATTACTCTGACACTTTTATGAAGCCTAAAGCTATTTTGTCTTCTATTTTTAAGTAATGAAACTAAAATATTGTTTTTTAATATAAAGAACTCATTTATTCAATACATATCTGATGAATTATTCCTATACAGGCAGACCTCAGGGATATCGCCGGTTCATTTCCAAGCGACCACAATAAAATGAATATCGCAGTAAAGCAAGCCACACTAATTTTTTGGTTTCCCAGTGCATGTAAAAGTTACGTTTACACTACACTGTAGTCTATTAAGTGTGCAACAGCATTATGTCTAAAAAATGTACATCCCTTAATTAAAAATATTTCGTTGATAAAAAAATTCCAACCATCACCTGAAACTTCAGTGAGTTGTAATCGTTTTGCTGCTAGAGGGTCCTGCCTCGATGGTGGTGGCGGCTGACTGATGGGGGTGATGGTTGCTGAAGGCTGGGTGGCCGTGGCAGTTTCCTAAAATGAGGCAGCAGTGACGTTTGCCACATTGGCTTCCCTGTAGCACGCAAAGCTGCTTGTCGGTGTTTTACCCGCGGCAGAACTTCTTTCAAAATTGGAGTCAGTCCTCTCAAACCCTGCTGCTACTTTACCAACTAAGTTTATTTAACATTCTAGATCCTTTGTGGTCATTTCAGCCATCTTCACAGCATCTTCACCAGTAGATTCCATCTCAAGAAACCACTTTCTTTGCTCATCCATGAGAAGCCACTCATCCACACAAGTTTATCGTGAGACTGCGGCAATTCAGTACCATCTTCAGGATCCACTTCTAATTCTAGTTCTCTTGCTATTTCCATCACATTTGAAGTTACTGCCTCCACTGCAGTCTTGAATCCCTCAAAGTCATCCATGAGGGCTGGGATCAACTTCTTCCAAACTCCTGTTCATGCTGAGATTTTAACCTCTTCCCATGAATCATGAATGTTCTTAATGGCATTAAGAATAGTGAATTCTTTCCAGGAGGCTTTCAATTTATTTTGCCCAGATCCATCACATGAATCACCATGTATGGCAGCTACAGCATTACAAAATGTATTTTCTAAATAATAAGGCTTGAAAGTCAAAATTACTCCTTGATCCATGGGCTGCAGAATGGATGCTGTGTCAGCAGGCGTGAAGACAACATTAATCTTGTCCATCTTCATCAGAGCTCTTGGGTGACCAGGTGCATTATCAATTAGCAGAAATATTTTGAAAGAATAATTTACTAAGAAGTAGGTCTTAAGAAGGGGCTTAAAATATTCAGCAAACCATGTTGTAAAGAGATGTGCTGTCATCCAGGCTTTGTTGTTTTCATTTATAGAGCACAAGCAGGACAGATTTAGCATAGTTTTTAAAGGTCCTAGAATTTTCAGAATGGTAAATGAGCACTGGCTTCAATTTAGAGTTACCAGCTGCGTTAGCCCCTAACAAGAGAGTCAGCCTGTCTGCTGACGTTTTGAAGCCAGGCACTGACTTCTCCTCTCTGGCTATCAAAATCCTAGGGCACCTTCTTCCATTACAAGCCTGTTTCATCCACACTGAAAATCTGTTCTTTAGTGCAGTCACCTGCATGAATTATCTTAGCTAGATTTTCTGGAAGCTTCCTGCAATTCTACATCAGCACTTGCTGCTTCCCCTTGAACTCTGATGTTGTGGAGATGGCTGCTTTTCTTAAACCTCATGAACTAACCTCTGCTGGCTTCGAACTTCTTCTGCAGCTTCCTCACCTGTCCCGGCCTTCACAGAATGGGAGAGGGTTGTGGATTAGGCTTTAAAGGAATGTTGTGGTTGGTTTGATTTTCTATCCAGACCACTGAAACTTTCTCCATATCAGTAATAAGACTGTTTCACTTTCTTATCATTCGTGTGTTCACCGGGGCACCGCTTTTAATTTTTTTCAAGAACTTTTCCTTCGCATCCACAACTTGACTGTTTGGCACATGAGGCCTAGCTTTTGACCTGTCTCTGCTTTCGACAGGCCTTCCTCACTAAGCTTAATCGTTTCCGGGTTTTGATTTAAAGTGAGAGACGTCGACTCTTCCTGTCACTTGAACACTAAGAGGCCACTGCAGGGTTATTAACTGGCCTAATTTCAATATTGCTGTATCTCAGGGAAGAGGGAGGCCCGAGGAGAGGGAGAGAGATGGGGGAACAGCTGGTCGGTGGAGCAGTCGGAACACACACAACATTTATCAATTAAGTTCATAGTCTTAAATGGGTGAGGTTCATGGTGCCCCAAAACAATTACAATAGCAACGTCAAAGACCACTGATCACAGATCACTGTAACAAATATAATCATGAAAAGTTTGAAATATTACAAGAATTATCAAAATGACACAGATACACAGAGTGAGCAAATGCTGTTGGAAGAATGGCACCAACAGACTTGCTTTGATGTGGGGTGGCCACAGACCTTCCATTTGTAGAGAATGCAGTATCTGCAAAGCGCAATTAAACAAGGTACGCCTGTCTATATGGTACTTCGCTAGAGTCACAGCACACTGCTTCTCAAGAAATCTGATTTCTGCCTAAAGGTACAGGACAAGAACTAGAAGGGCGGTATTCAGGGGATCTAAAAGAGAGCATCTACTAATTCTTTCCTTATTCTTTTATTCTTCTATTCCCTGGTACCCTAACTCTTTCATCTGTCTTTGGAACTCAGGCTCGTGGTACTTAAAAATAGCACTTCTAGATGTGTTTGAGTCTATCTTTATACCTACCCCCATATCTACACCTATAATCGAACATAGATACATCTGCCTTACTGTTTTCTTTGAACTGTTAATTGAGACTTGATGAAGATGCTTACTAAAACTTCATGACCGAAATACACCCCTGCTAGTGATTTCTATGTATCCAAATAACACCAATTGAAATGAGGAAGGCATCTTCAGAGGTTCTGAAATGTAAGGTAGGAAACCATAGGACTGGGGACATAAGTGCTACCTGGACTCTTGGAGAGAGGTAATTTGGGGAGATGAAATACTGGCTATACGGTATTAAGTAAACACAGACTTCTAGACCATGATTTGAAATCCTACAGTAAGAGAATACTCGATAAGCACGTATGAAGGAAAAAAATCAAAGACTGCTTCTGATTTACTGGTTGTGGGCCATACTGTACTCAAACAGAAAAGCCCATGCTTGTCTAGAGGAAAAGTTATTTTAAAAGCTTAATATGGAAGAAAGGGGGAAAAAAAGTACCTGCTCAGATAATCTCATTTGATTAGTTTCTGCAGAAAGCTCAGATAGGATGTGGAGAGAGAAGAACCACGTATGGTGATTCGTATCCAAGCTTCTCCCCCTGGAAAGACCCTGGAAGCTGGTCCTCAGTAGGAGTTCAGGCATCACTGAGGTTAAAAGATGGTGTTTCTCTTGCCTGGATCATCTGGGGCACAGAATTCAATAAATGTGAAGAGCTGAGAATAGAGAAGAAGGGCTCAGCTTCCTTTCCTGACATCAGTCTGTGTGTGTGTGTGTGTGTGTGTGTGTGTGTGTGTGTGTGTGTGTGTGTGTGTGTGTGTAAGGGGCATGGTACTCGAAAGTGAGAACTTGTAGGAACAGATGTCCCAGGAGCCATGCCTGGCAGAGGATGCCCTGGCAGTCCTTCTGATGGACTGTAGTTTGCTCAGAAACTGAAGACTGCCGAGGGATCAGCTGGAAGACACTGGGAAAGAGCCAAGGAAGGAGCTGGAACCTCCATGGAAAGAGTGTTCTGGAGGGGAAATGGCAAGCAACAGACTTGGGTGCAACAAAGTGAGTGCTGACGCTCCAGGGATGGTGGGCTGTAGACAGTGCATGAAATTTTGGAGGGTCTTAAACTTCAAGCCCTCTCCCCTTGCATGAGAAAGATATTGGCTGCAAAAGCATGGAAATCTATGAGCCAGGGGAACGATGGCAGAGGTGGTGGGCGGGGGCACAGAACCACAACCAGGGAACCCTTTTTCACTTGCTCGATTTTTACTAGATAAGAATTTAATCTGTTTTATCTCACTGAATCCTCACAAATAACATTTCAATTATTTTGGTTCTAATATCATCTCTGTTTTGAAGATGAGGAAACCGAAACCTAAAGGCTAAGGAAGGTGGGGATCTAGGGCTCATGCCTGCTGTGGGGCGATGCTCATGGCTGGTATTGATGGGCCACTTGCCTATTAAAGAGCTAAGGCTGGGCTGGACATCGGGAAAGAGAGAAAGAAATACTACGCATGGTCTCTGGTATCTCCAAAAGGACATGGGGGAGTATGAAGACAAAGCTGATACTATAAATACAATCTTAGTCACAGGTTTCACAGAGACAAAGTAGGAAGGGAAACTGTGTGGAAACTTATTTAGGCTTCAATAGAGTCTATAAGCGTTGAATTAGGCAGACCCAGAGGGAGGGTTTCTACGGAAGGGCTGATATTCCCAGAGAAGACAAACCTTTCTATTAGAATTGGTCTCCTCTCCTGACCCAGATCTATCAGACACTACTTGGAAATTTCTGCCTCTCCTTGTTTCACTGATTAGCGATCTACCCATGTCCACCTGAGTTTATAAACACCCACTTTTCAAAATACTGAATGACTTAGTGTGGTTGTTGTGTTACTGGCCAGTCACAACATGAATTAGTTGTATCTAAATCTTTTCTTTCTAATACCTAATCAAAACCGGTTTTCCTGAAGAAGTGGATTTTGATAGAGACAGAGAATAGTCAACGACTGTACAATAGTAAAATGGTCAGAACTTTCCTAAGCTCACCCAAAGTGGGATGGCCACAGTAAAGAAACTGGAAGTGAGGGCAAAGGGGCTCCACGAGGGTTTGAGAGGCATTTTTATTTATCATCACATTTTGCATAGGCGTAGCTCTAAGCTTATCACCCTGAAAAAAGTCAGAGGAAATATTCATCTTCCCCCTCTCGTATTACATGACCTCTTGACTTAAGGACGCAGAACGCTGGTGAACAGAACTAGTATTTGTCTATCTGCTCAATGAATACATAACCACCACCTATTAAACAGAGTTTTGTGTGCTAGTCTGAGACCCAAACTGCTATTTATATGACGTTGCTTGTCGTTGCTTATTCTGTGGCAAAAGAAAGATACCAGGGATGCAGTGAAATATCGGACTATAACTTTCACGTACGTTAGGGCTGTCTGTACTGCTTCGAGTACTAAGAATAGAAGACAGTAGTTTCTGAACTTACCAGAAAACCCACTAGTGGCCTGAAGATTACATCTTCAAGAGCACCAAGCCCACTGTCAGCAAAACTATAAATGATCGTAGGCTGGTTTGGGAGTGTGCATGTAATATTAACACATCAGAAATGGATCACAAATAGCGCCCACCACACACACTACATTTTTCCCCCAATAACGCCCGCTTGTCTCTACTACGCCATCAAGTCTATCTTACCACTCGCGATCGTTACTCAGGACATGTGTTTGCTACTTTGCTAGCTGGAATATCTTTGCCCTACAAAAAGAAAAACAACAAAACCCCCCCCAAAAGCAGAAAACAAAACCCACCCTATTCTGTAGTCCCAAGTGGGAGCTTTACCTGTCATATATCCCATTAACACTGGATTTCAAACAACTGAGCTGACCACTCCCTTGGTGAAATATCACAGAAATTCACTCGCAAATAGCACTGATCTGTCAATGTGCATATGACCGTCTCATCAGCAGTCTGACTTTGATTAGTTTTAAGCTCTGTAGTTCATGAGAATCTGTCTTGCTTTTGAATTAAGAGGTACAAGTGAATAAGCATCATCTTTAGAGATGATCTGGATGGGAAACTATCACTATCTTTGACCTTCTTTAGGGGCTTTAAAGCATATTCAGGGATCCCCCAGCCATAGAGAGGGCTGATGGGTCCAGGTTGCAGATGGACCAGGCCAGCTGGACCAATTCTCCTTTTAGATGCCTGCTTTAGGCCATTTCCTTATTTATCATAGACAATAAAGGGACTAAAGACAATGGGGAAACATCAGTAAGTTAAATGATTTTGTTTGTATAGCTGTGTTAAAGAATGGTGGGAAACGTCAGTGAAACTCAATGGCTGAAATTGCATTTAAGGACCTTCTGTGGGTTTTGATTATCCATGACTTGCTAATCCTCTCTTACCACAGAGAAGACAAGGGAAAGAATAAATAAAAGCATAAACATGGTTGGAGCATTTTACGTGTTATCACATATGTTATCTTTATAGTCTCAAAACACTTTTCAGATTGGAATCATGTTTTTGCAACAAATTTGCGTCAACGTAAACAGAACATACATGCATATATTCACACACATGCGCGATACCAACAACCAAGAACGTATTCTTGAGAAATCTGAGACGCTATTTCTCACTCCATCATGCATCCACACCTCTAGTCAGGCTACTCGGTACATGGAAGGCTCCATGTTTTCCCCACGCGTTGCCCGTGTTACATTCTCCACAGGAACTGAGATTCCCATTCTCTTACCTTTCTCCAAACCCCACTTCCTACAGGAAACATTCTGGAACAATCCACCCAGCCCCCATTGACCTCTTCCTCTGACCTGCTGTCAGAATCATCAGTGTAGCACTGGAAGGGATGCTGCCTCATTTGGCCTCTGATTTAATTTATCTGAATTCACCTTGTTTACCCAACTAGGTTGCACGTGGGGGTGGAAACATGATCTCTGCATCTAAGCATAGTGCCTACTTAGCACACAGCTACTCAATACTTAGCTCTTTACCCACCGTTTTAAAAAGAAAGAAAAATCTACAAATCTCAGTGCTAACCCCTAGCTGTTCTGTTGTCATTAAGAGTGAGGCAAAATTCCTGAAATTCCATAGAACCTTTCCTCCAAACAGATGTTAATCCTTTCCCTCCTTTCCCACAGATTATCTCACTCAGATTTCATAAAATCCTGGAATGGAAGGCAGGGAAGGGCAGAAAATATAATTCCTAGATTTTTGTATTCCTCTTCGAAGGCACATACATGAAGCGGTGGCACCTTCGGTGGCTCAGATATTTGACGCCTGCCTCACCTGTTGGACAGGTACACAGCAAAACCTCCGTTAACCAGACCCATCTATCCAGAATCCTCAGTTAAACAGAAGCATGATTCTTCATGCATTAAAAGAAAGAGGTGAATTATAGCAAAAACAGGATCAAGGATTTATTTCAAAATCCACATCCTTGGAGATCTCTGCATCTACTACATATTCGGTCCAATCTCGCTCATCTTCCTAGATACAAGAATCGATCACTGCAATAATAAGGAACATTTAATGAACGCTCACTGTCAGTGAGGAATCAAGCAAAATGCTTTAAATACCTCATCTCATTCAGTCCTTACAAAGACCTACAGAGTATTCATTACCATTATACTCATTTAAGATATCAAAACGGAGACACCTAGGGCTTCCCCGGTGGCACAGTGTTTGAGAGTCCGCCTGCCGATGCAGGGGACACGGGTTCGTGCCCCGGTCCGGGAAGATCCCACATGCCGCGGAGCGGCTGGACCCGTGTGCCGTGGCCGCTGAGCCTGCGCATCCGGAGCCTGTGCTCCCCAACGGGAGAGGCCACAACAGTGAGAGGCCCCGCGTACCGCAAAAACAAGAAGAAAAAACAAAAAAACGGAGACACCTAGAAGTAAAGCAAGCTGCCCAAGATCGCACAGCTTAGGGAGGGCCAGCGTTTGCATGGAACATTGTGTGATGCCAGAGAAGATGATACAATCCTTACCTATAGCCAATCACAATTCTCAATCATGAGAGATTTTCCTGGTATTTTATAGCTACTAAATTGAAATGCTGCCAACACATGACAGAGTTATTCACAATAAAATTTGGGGTGACAGAAGTTTTAGATCAACGGTCTATTTAAAAATTATTCAATAAACAGATCACACTCTTCAGCTCCAACCCCGCATTCTGCTTAATCGGGGTTATCTTGGAGTAGAGAGATGCAGGAAAAAGAGAGTAGGGGAGGAAGAATTTGTTGGCCCTATTCTGCAGATTTAAAAACCGAAAGCAATCTCATCAACAATTTGTTGGAAATAAGGCATGGATTAATAATAGAAAAAACCTTGAGGAAGAGTTGAAATTTTGCCCTCACCCACATTTCCTGAGTGCCTGGAGGGTGACCTGAAAGAAAACTGGGTGCATAACCTCTGGCTGTCATAAGTATAAATTATTTCAGCAATGTTGTGGGAGGTATATTCGCTTAGTTCAGACATATTGGGAGAAGTTGGGAGGAACTCATGTTGGTGAGGAACAACTGTATTAGTCAGTATAGGAGCTGATAAAGCAAATATTCCTGTTTAAGTCAAATTTTTATTGCCTAGTGATTCTTAGAAAAAAAAACTTAGAGGACCAGGGTCCTCTGCATCTCTTACCTGGTGGTCAAGCTCAAGTTGCTAGCCATGCTCATAGGGGTCGCTGGGCTGGAGTCCTGTGTTTTTGGACCAGAGTGTTCCCTTCCGCTGTTTCTCATCACCGTGACTGTTGTCCCTGCAATGTCATAGCCATCTTGGTGAGCTGGCATAATACCCCTTCATAAGGGATTTCTGGACTGTTCCTATTGGCTGAGAGAGCTCTAGCCCCTTGGCTAGGGAGAGGCTGAGAATCCTCAGCTACAGACTGTTCTAAGAGGATGGTTTGTAGAAAACTCTTTAATTTCCTTCTACAGAGTTAAGAGAGTGGGTGAAAATGACTGTGAGGATGTTAATACCATATGGTATGCTTAAAAGAAGTACCTACTGAGTACTTTCTCATCCATTCTGCACCTTTCTCATCCATCATTCTTCCCGTCTCATCCAGAAGGATAGCATTTGGGGAGCCTTTCGGCTGCCAGCAGAGTCTACAGCCGCTACAGGACACTAAGGAAAGATCACTATACAAGGTCGCTATTCCCTTCTGCAGATACCAGTCAGCCTGCAATTCATTCTCCTTGGATACTGCTTCCTTTTACTTCATTTTTCCTTCAAGGCTTCCTTTATTATTTATTTTAACCTTTGAAGAATCTTGATCTTACCTGGGATATGTCTCAAAACACTTGTGAATTTCCACATCTGGAAATAACACAAAAGCAGATAATCTTCTCATCTGCAAAACAGGGAGAAGACTGGGACCTCAAAGGGTGATGGTTGAGGATAAAATGCAAGAATGTGTGAGCAACATTAAATGAGCAACACGAAGCTGCTGAGATGGAAACAAACTGACACCTGAGCCTCCTGCGCCCACATGCTGATACTCCATCACGCCATTTTTATTCCAGAACAGAGGTTTAACCTAGGAATCCTTTAAACGCACTTGGCTAGGAAGCCATCCTTGCTCAATAAGAATTGGCACTCGGTACTGTGATGAAAACTAACATTCTAAAGGATGCTTTGGAAGTCAAATGCTTTTCTTTCACTATTCAAAAACCCTGCATGATCTGCTTGCCTGAACCTGATTGCCAGCGGATCAGAGATGGGAAGACTGCCTGGGAAGAAGTTATCAAGGAGACGGACGGAGCCAAAGAGGAGGCATCACTGCCACTCCTCTTCCTTGCCCACCTAAGTGGAGAAAAGAGACAGGACCTTTCCTCCTGCGTCAATTTAAGAATCTCTCTGTACTTAGACTACTCGGAATGGGGAGTTCCTCTGGAACAAGCCTTTGAACCCACACTGAACCAGGTTTTGGACAATGGCAGACGTAAAGAGCCACAGAACCCTCTTGGTATCCCTCTTCTTTTGATGTAACTCTTTCTAAGCCATTTTAATCTGCAGAAAATATCAACTGAGTCAAAACATACTTTTGGAAGAAGAGCAACATCCTTTGCATATGTGATTTGTCGGTTTAAATCAGCAGTAATTGCATCATCCAGGTGTACCAAGAGCCAAGTATGGAAGAAGATTGCTCCCTGTCTGTAATCCTCAGAAGCCTTCACTTACATACGGAATTTTGATGGGGTTTTCAGCTTGATAGATGTTTCCTTATTTTGTGGTTACCTTTTGCCCTGGGGGGAATGGCTTGGGAAGGGAACGTCTGAAGAAAAATCTAAGCGAGGAGTAGAGTGTTACCAACTGTCAGTTTTTAAAAGCTAGTCGGCTTAGTACTCGTGATAGAAACTGAGCTGCGGAATGTAAAACGCAACATGCCTAAACTGGCTTGGGAACAATGGAACTTTCGGGAAGTCTCTGTTTTCTCAGAGCCTCACTCTCCAGCCAACAACATTTGCCAGGTATTAAAAAAAGGTGGGAGGGGACGGGCGGGTGAGGTGAGTGCTAGGTATGAACCGTGAGAACTTTTTGCTCAATAAAGCTTTGAATCTTCCCTTGTGTCCTTCTTAATAAAATCTCTCCTGAAAACACATGAATGATTTGCATAATGTTGGACGCTTTCAGGATTATGGAAGTACGTCATGGATATGGGGGCTGGAAGGTGCAGTCTCGTGAGGATGGGTGGGGGCTCCCGCAGTGTGTGCTGCCTGCCCGAAGGGAAAAGAACTGGTCCACGTGGTCTCTGCTTCCTTCAACTCTAAGTTCTATAATCCTAATGAATTTCACAAAAAAGTCTGAAAAGTGTCCTCTCTACCAGGTTGCAGAGAGGGCCGTTAAGAACGTGCAACAATTACTGCCCTTTCTCCCAGTTTCTTTACTGCCCTTTCTCCCAGTTTCTTTGCTGCTTCAAACATCTGGGAGAAAAACCAAAGAATAAAATAAAACTAGGAAGTAAAGTCCCTGTCTCTCAAGGCAGGAGATAAGCAATGGAAGTTTTTCTGATTTCACTCTAAGAGCACTTGATCATTTGATTTACTTATATTTTAATCTATTTAGCTACAGCTGACAGTGTCCAAGTAATTACGTTTTCAGATTTTAGGCAAAAGGGAAAAATGAAATGGATTTTTGCCTAACGCCCTAACCAGCCTGTTCATGGCTTGCCATGGCTTACTATGACTTCTTCTCTATGGATATTCTAAAGAGGGTTTCCTTAGACATCAAAAAAGACATGGCATCTAAGACCTGTGGGTGACTGAAAAAAAATAAATTAAAGTCCTATGCACGGCCAGCATTTGATTATCTTTCTCTTTTCTTCAAGAAGTGATTTCCTTGACAGCTATAGGCAACCATTTTCCTTTCCTGGCACACGTGACAGGATTGCATATTAAGACATGCCTCGTATGTGATTTCCATATGGAGAGCACTAATTCTACTCCTCTCGATCTCCCTCAGGAAATATGATCATAGCCCAAATGAGGGAAAACAATTCCTGCCTTATGTGGCTGACACTGAATCTGCTCCAGTTTACTAAACAGCTAACCTGTTGCAAAATTTAGTATCTACCAGTCATTGTGACACACCTAAGAAGTGATACCATGTATTCTGGATAAGAAACACTGCTCTCAGGAGCTGAAGAAGCAGTAGGACAAGAGATCAAGCCAATGCTTTCGTCTTGTGAAAGTAGGCATAGCATTCATCCATCTATTTATTTTTTATTTATATATCTGTTCATGATCAGAACTTCAAGAAAATTCTTAGAGCCATGAAAGATGGCATGGATTGGCCTGAAGAGAGGCTAGATGTGGGGAAACCTGCCAGGACGCTATTTCAATCATTGGGATGAGAAACAAAGAGGGCCACGGCCAAAGTGGAGATGGACACCAAGGACTGGAGAAAATGAAGCCCCCCAGCCAATGGCGGGACCGACTCCAAGAACAATGGCAACTGTCGTGAATACAGGAATGCAAGATGTTGGTGGATGGTCTCTGTGGACTATTACCGGGTTGTGTTCCTTTGTGCTGGAATTGGGTGGACGTGTGGTCCGTGGCCCTGCTTTAGAGAAGAAGAGGCATTTAGGAACACCTCTGCTCTCTCTCCTTCCTATAGCCATTGGTGCAGGAGGAGAGCCAAGCTAGAGAGATGAGCTGGTAGATTCACTGCGGCGGTTAGAGCTCAACCTTCCAGGTTTGGAATGCTCATCCCTAGGGAACACTGGGCTGGGCTGACTCCCTTCTTAAAGAGGTCACTTAGTCTGAGATGTTGATGAAAAAAATGACGCAAGGCAAAACCTAAGGAAAACTATGACGTAGAGTCACTTCAAGTTTGGACCTCCTATTCAAACTATTTCTTATCATTTCTGCACATCCCCGACCCCTTTTCACGCCCTCTTTCCAATTTCCTCTTCATAATTCCCCTCTCATTTACGCGTGACTCCATCACAAACATTAGCATTTTAAGGAAGAATCTAAAGCCTTTCTCAGGGGGTGAGGATTAGGGGAATTTGGACACAGCTTTCCTAAGGCCACTCTCCCGCTGCCCACTCTCCACGCCATCACGTACAGAGACCGGTGTGCGCTTCTCCCTGCCCTGGTTGAGGACCCCGACTCTAACATCTCAGGCGTTAGAGAATTCACTGCTGAAACGGCAGGCAGCGAGCTGTTTAGCTGGAGCTGGCAAAGTTTCTGCCCAGTAACTTATCTAATCACATATGATTCCCCCTGCTCTTCAGGCTGGCCCTACCATGCATGGTCTTCATGCGGATCCAAAACACACTGGGAATGGGTTCAAATAAGTAAAATCTACCAGGACTTCTCTGCCAATTCTTATTTCAACTGAATTTCACTGATGAGAAAAATAACGAGATTCTTTTTTGAGTCTGTGTTCCCACGGGTTCTATGATAATTACCGTATATGTAGTACTTACTATTTGCCAGGAACTGTTCTTAATGCTTTCTATGTGAATAGACTCCACCTGTATACTCTTTATGTACTAACAGTCTCATTTAATCCCCTGAGATATGTAATATTATCACCAACATTTTAGAGAAATCTGAAACACTCTGAGAGCTTAAAGAGTTTGCCTAAGATCACACAGCTAAGAAGTAAGTGAGCAATGCAGAATCCAACGTTTTTAACCACTGCACCCTGCTGCCTCTCTAAAATGTTAGATTATGAACTTAAGGGGAGAACCTCTGGTATGGTTCTATTCAGACAAAAAAAAAAAAAAAAAAAAGGAAGTGATCAAAGAAGAGGGATTATAAATCATAGAACATCAGAACTGAAAAGAGCCATAGCAGTGATGAGGACTGCTGAATTTCAAAAGGATGACACTGAGATCCCAGAAGGTGATGTGTCTTCCCTAAACCGCATCCAATCAGTGGCACTGCCGCCGTCAGAATTCAAGTCTTCTGACTTCTCATTGAGAACAGGAGGTGGAAAAAGTTGGTGCGGCCGAGCAAGCTTAATTAACTCAACGAAGAGATAATTCTTTAAAGAAGTGGACCGGGGATACATTTCATCTGACTCTGAAATGTAAAATATTCAACCTGAAATCTGAACTAACTCTAAGTCAGTAAATTTTCTATTCTCTCATCTATTGGTAAGTTCCTTAGTCCTTTTAGAAAGTTAATTCTCTGGAAGAATTTCCAAGACATTATCATGACTTTTAAATCTATAAGGCCAAGTAGTCCCCTTCTACAATGATGTCCTCTTTGGCACATTTTTGGCTAGAACTAACTCTCCAGGTTCAAATTCAGACACAAGTCCACTCCCCTGGCTACCAGACCCTGAGTGTTTCACGGTACTCTGCTGCCATCGTCTGGCAGAGTGAAGTAAGAACAGCTGGCTCACGCATAGCCGGCTATTTAAGAATCTTGGTACCAGATTAATTAGAGTTGTCCTGGATGTAGTAGAAGCGGTGATGGAGGATCAGCATGGAGCAAGAAGAAAAAAAAAATGATTCTATTATGAGAAGAATGAAAGGTTCTGGGGAAGATCAAATGCCAGATTATAAATTGAAAGTCTTACTGATTCCCTAGATACTATAAATTACCTGTTATAGAAATGGGTGAAATTTGGCGTATCTACAAATAATGAATGCAGAGCTCTTTTCTTTACACAGAAATCTTTCCATCTTTATACTACACCAACTAACTTCCTGCTTTAAAATATTTATAACAAAAACACACTTAAAAGTCAGCTAAATGATTATTCAATTTATAGAAGTTTTTGTTTCGCAAAATGACTGACAGCAGTGCATGCATATGAGTGTATAACTTACGTGCAAAAGTTTGATTTGTACGTTGTGTTTACAGGGATATGTCTACTGCATGAAACAATGCTGAATTTTCATATGGGATAAAGATGTGTAATGAGACGATACTCTTAATGTATTATTTTTTTCTTTCTTATTCACATCTCTTTAATGGGACACTTCTCCATTTAGTCAGCCTCACCCATTGCCTCAAGAATGATTCATATTGGGCCTCCCTGGTGGCGCAGGGATTACGAATCCGTCTGCCAATGCAGGGGACACAGGTTTGAGCCCCGGTCCGGGAAGATTCCACATGCCGCGGAGCAACTAAGCCCGTGCGCCACAACTACTGAGCCCGCAAGCCACAACTACTGAGCCCGCATGCCTAGAGCCCATGTTCCGCAACAAGAGAAGCCACCGCAATGAGAAGCCCGCACACCGCCATGAAGAGTAGCCCCCGCTCACCGCAACTAGAGAAAGCCCACACGCAGCAACAAAGACCCAACACAGCCAAAAATAAATAAATTACAGAAAAAGAATGATTCATATTGTTATAGAATGCAAAAGAGTCAATGTTTAACTTCTGAATCCCAAATAGGCTCTTGAAGCCCATTTAATTAACAGTATTCTTCAGAGTCAAGCGTTCCGTTGCAAGTCCTCTAGGTAATAGGGATTTCAGCAAATGGCATAGGAATAGCTTCTTTCTATGCCCAAAACTGTCTTAGATTTTCACAAAAAAATTTAAAGGGTCAGAGAAAATAGATATGGTTAAGACAGAGCCTTTAGTTCAGAATGTGGGATGGAAGCATGAAAAGTTCCATGGGCTTGCTCCTCCACGAAACAACAGTAACTAGTGAAAACTGAAACACGCACACATACAAGCCCAATTAAAATCTCTAGAAATTGTCCTACAGGCATGTAGCAAATGTAGACAATTTATTCAAAAAATTATACCAAACCTTAGGAAGAGCTACAAGAGCCACAGGCACTTGAGCCACAAACGGCTTCCTTTCCTCCAACCCCAACTAAGTGTGACAGAAGCTCCATTCTGGTACGTGTGCCCGGAAACACAGAGCTCCCCTTCCCTCCAGCTTCCAGGCGAGGGCTACGGTGTGTCTCGGGGAGGGGCAGGGCACCGGCATTTCTCATTCTCCCAGCCCCATGGTGCAGAGGCTAAGTTCCAGGTGAGCACAGCCAAGAGGCTGGGGGCTCCCTTCCTCCACGCAGCCCTCACTCATCACAGGGTGAAAACCGTGGAGCACTAATAGCCTCATCCCAGCGCTCACCCAAGGCCGAGGTTTTACAGTCGCAGAGGCAAACCAAGCCCAGAAGCTAGCGCCACTGCCCAGAGACCTGCTCAAAAAGCAGATATGTCAATTCCAGAGAGGTGGACGACCGTTTCTACCCCACAGCTCCTGGGCAGTGGCTCAGAGGTTCTGCCCAGAGGGAGAGGCAGGCCACTACCATAGAGAGCGCTGATGTTCTTCCCGAGGGAGTTGGCTTGACTTGGAGTACAGTGTGGAGAAGCTCAAGCCCAAGGATGTTCTTGAAAACAATGGTGATTTTGCTGGCAAATCATTAAGTGGATGCTGGTAGCTCCATGAGAACAACAAGGTAAACCATGGGCGAGGATTGACCATAGTGAACCAGGAAAGAGACAGCGAATAAGTGCTCTCTCAGGGTCAGAACAAACCTCAGACTAGCCTCAGAAACTACTCCTGCAAAGGGGCTCAAATTTAATTGGATAATATTGTAAAGCAGTATCTGCTTCAGGGTATTGTCAAAAATAATAGAGTCTCTGGCAGCCAATGAGCGTAGCCCAAGAGCTGGGTGTGATACCAACAGAGGCAGACAGCTTAACAGAGAGTCAGGAAAGGAGACAATTAAAAAGAGCCCAGTTAAAACCACTGTCATCCCAGGGTGACTATGTGCATCCCAAGGCTATACTCTCTGATGGGCAACACCAGAGGCTTCACACTGCAGGGGAAATAGAGTTCAATGAAATAGTCCAGCCAAGCCACTAACCCACTAATCCAACAAGGAACGACAATACCACCCCTGGTGTCCAGAGGCGCTACAACGAAAAGTTTGTGCTTCAAATTATTTGAAGAAAATGAAAAGCCAAACCACAGGATGGGAGGAAACATTTGCAAATCACATATCTGATAAGGGACATGTATCTAGGATATTTAAACACCTAATGCAACTTAATAATAGAAAGACAATAGCCCAATTTAAAAATGGGCAGAGGATTTGAATAGACATTTCTCCAAAGAAGATATACAAATGGCTAGTAAGATCCTTATTAAAAGATGCTCAACATCTGTAGCCATTAGGGAAATTAAGTTAAAAATCACAATAAGATGCCACTTTACACTCATTAGAACAGCTATTATTTTTTTTAAAAAAAGGAAATAATAAGTGTTGGTTAGTATGTGGAGAAATGGGAACCCTTGCTCTTGTGCACTGCTGGTAGGAATGTAAAATGATGCAGCTGCTGTGTAAAACAGTATGGTGGTTCCTCAAAAAATTAGACATAGACTTAATATTTGATATAGCAATTCTACTTCTAGATGTATACACAGAAGTTAAAAGAGGAACTCAAACAGATATCTCTGTGCCAATATTCATAGCAACATTATCCACAATACCCAAAAGCTGGAGACAATCCAAGTGTCCACTGACAGATGAATGAGTAAACAAGAGGAAGTGTATCCACACAGTGGAACATTATTCACCCATGGAAAGAAGTGAGGTACTGATACACGCTACGACATGGCTATGTGAAAGGAGCCAGACACAAAAGGCCACGTACTGCATCACCCCCTCTTTATGACGTGGCCGGAAGAGGCAAGTCTGTAGAGGCAGAAAGTAGGCTAGTGGTTGCCAGGGGCGCAGGAAGAGGAGGACGGGGCATGACTGCTGCTGGGCATGGGAAGGTCCTAAGATAGACTGTGGTGATGGTGGCGTAAATCTGCTGATATACTAAAACCCACTGAATTGCTGGACCCTTTAAAAGGATTTGGTGTTTACTTCATAGTATTTGAATTATATCTCGATAAAGCTATCACCCAAAAATGACAGAGCCTGGACCCCTGAGAAAACACTTAGTCCCTCCCAACCAACACACACACCTGGTGTCTCAGGAAGGTGAGAGGTGGTGAGTCAAGGAACACAGGATAATTTTATGGTGTGTAAGGGGAGAAAAGCCATAGGAAAACCCTCTTCATATGGATCCTGGTGGGCGCACTTAGAGGAGTATTTAGTAACAGTGCAAGATGACTAGAGAAGAGCAGATGGCGGCATGTGTGTGTTTAAGCAGAAGATGGCCTGAGAGCACCACCTAGGTTCCCACATCCTGACATGCACACCTGCGAATGTGGGGAGACTGACAAATCCCACAGAGCAGAGAGACCAAAATAACATATGGAATAAAAAGACTAGGAGCAAAGGAAAAGGGGACTTTGCAGACCTCAAGACCAGAGGCTAAAAACTACAATGAGGTGCTACCTCACACTGGTCAGAATGGCCATCATCAAAAAGTCTACAAATAATAAATGCTGGAGAGGGTGTGGAGAAAAGGGAACCCTCTTGCACTGCTGGTGGGAATGTAAATTGGTGTAGCCACTATGCAGACCAGTATGGAGGTTCCTCAAAAAGGAAACATAGTTACCATAGGATCCAGCAATCCCCATCCTGGGCATGTATCCAGAGAAAACCATAATTCAGAAAGATACCTGCACCCCAATGTTCACTGCAGCATTATTTACAATAGCCAAGACATGGAATCAATGTAAATGTCTATTGACAGATGACTGGGTCAAGAAGATGTGGTACATATATACAATGGAATACTACTCAGCCATAAAAAACCCCAAAATAATGCCACTTGTAGCAACATGGATGGACCTAGAGATTGTCATACTAAGTGAAGTAAGTCAGACAGAGAAAGACAAATAGCTTATGATATCACTCATATGTGGAATCTAAAGAAATGATACAAATGAACTTATTTACAAAACAGAAACAGACTCAGAGACATAGAAAACAAACTTATGGTTACCAAAGGGGAAAGGTAGGGGGGAGAGACAAATTAGGAATTTGGGAGTAACTTATACACACAACTATATATGAAATCGATAAACGAGGACTTACTATATAGCACAGGGAACTATACTCAATATTCTGTAATAATCTATATGGGAAAATAATCTGAAAAAAATATATGTGAGTGTGTATATATGTATGTGTGTGTATATATATATATATATATACACACACACACACACACACACATATATATATATAACTAAATCACTCTGCTGTACACCTGAACCTAACACAACATTGTAAATCAACTATACTTCAACAAAAAATAAATAAATTTTTTTTAAAAAGAAAATCCTATCTGAAAAAAAAGACCAGAGGCAATGGCAGGGACGATGGATTTCAGTAACAAATGACAGTAGGTGACCTAAATCCAGGAGGAACAGAGTTACTGGTTGCCAATGCAGAGGTCACAGAAGTCGACACTTACAGACCTCAGGAACCAGTAAGGAGGACTCTCATGAAAGGATGCTTGGCTGTCCACTACGAGAATACCATGAGGTTAGGCAAGTTTTCTCCTGCATTTAGATAGAATACTACTGGGGAGAAGAGAAGAGAAGAACCTTAGAGAGAAGGAGAGCCCTGATAGGAAATTCAAATTCTGAATTAAGTTTAAATGCTGAAACACTGGGATTTTACCCAAACAATCTTAACATACCTGGAAGAGACTACGTTTAAACCAGAAGCGATTAAGTTATCATGAATGCTCGAAATAACTTTTCTCTTCCTGCTTTAAGCAGTAAGGGTTGTTGGTGAGCTATCGAGTTCAGCTTGAGCAAAGGGGGAAAGTTTCACTTCTTCATCACTATGCCAGAATGAGTAAATTTTAAGCTCCCTACAGTCCATTAAGGAAGAGAGTACTCAAGGAACGGTTTTGTTCGCAACACTAGAAGAAATGATAACTATGCTGGTGATAGAGGTGTTAGCTAATGCTACAATGGCAAGCGTATTGCAATATAAATGTATCAAATCATGTTGTACACCTTCAACTCATACAATGTTGTATGTCAAAGACATCCCGATAAAATTTAAAAAAATAGAAATGGTCATGAGGGGGTATCCTTATACCCAACGAAGCAGTCAGATACAGGCTGAACTTTTAGACTGAAGGTGGGAAGACCTGCGTGACGTAGACGTGGCTGGGATTGACTTGGAAGGTGCCTCCAGCTGGCTATGTGACTTTGGACAAAATTACTGAACCCCTTTCAGAGCTCATCTGCATGGCCCGTGAAGGGGCTGAACTAGAGAACCAGTAAGGTTTCTTCCAGCTCTCAAAGACTGATTCTCAGGTCTTGGATGCCCAGTGGGGAAGTATCTGCCACTTCTTGGCCAAGTTCACGTGGACATTGTCTTTTAAGAGATAGAGTCCCTCCCCTTTCCTTGGCCACGCCCCCAGAAGCTGGGCTGAGGACAGCCAGACAGAAAGCGCAGTTACCTGTCTTGTGTCGAGGATTCTTGCTTTTGCAGCTACATTTTCCAATTAGCTCGGGCGTATACACATCACTGTGACAGACGGCACAGTAAAAGAAGGCTCTGCACAATGAAAGCAAATCAAGAATGACTGATGTGAGGCTTCACGCTAAAGCAGCACGGGGCTGACTCAGTCTGCCTGCCATTAAGTTGTATTCGCTTTAGGACTTTCTCCCCGTTAAAGCAATAAAAAAAAATTTACCTTTTGACATCCTTTGCAGATTCAGCAATAAAGAACCCTAGTGTGTTCTTACGGAGCTTAACTTGAGCAGGTGGATTTAGTATCAGCCCACTGGAAACAGAAAATAATAATACAGTAATTTTCCCCTCCAATTTCTGGGGCAATATCTGTTTTTACCAAAGGATTCTCTAAGTTGCAGAGTTAATAGGACTCAATCCCTTTTTACCGCCAAAATTTACAGTAGAAAATGTGAATGACTGCATTTAATTCATCGACCGCTGCTGAATCTACTGAGGGGGGTCAGGTCATAGCCCAATTGCTGAGCTGCACACACTCCCTGGATTGTGTCCTGCATCAGAAATGGTCAAACCAATGCAGGAAGCCTTGCTGATTGAAGCTACCCAAGGCCAAACAGGCCAAGGCCACACGGCTGCTAGTCTTACGGTCATCCTAGTGGTGTACATCCTTAGGCTATTTGTCCTTTAAAATTAAATTCATCTAATTAACTAGCTGGATTCAAAAGTTCCTTTTATTTGCCTACACAATTTTTGAACTTGTTTATCTCTGACTTCACTTTTGTGTATCTTGATTGCAAGATTTTTGAGAGCAGGAACCACGTGAATTGTTTCTATTTCTACACTACTTGAGTATTTTGATTGTCTATTTTATTATGGTTTTGTGTGTTTGAAAACGCTGCCTGATAAACTTCATCCATGATATGTTTTGGTAGGGTGCTCCACGATGACTACCTGAGTTCCTCACATTTCTCCCCGCTGGTCAGGATCTCCCGTTTTCATTTCCTTTCATTCAGACCTCCAGCATGGTGAGGTCCTACAACCCTACACCTCCCCTCGCTTCATTTGTGCGTGGTCTAAGTACTCCTTTCCTCCTTTAAAACACACCCCTCCTTTCATACGCACACTGGAAAGAGGTCAAGTCTTCCTTTGGGCAAAGCTTAGTCTGTTGTTAGGATATTCCAAAGTAAGGCGTCAGAGCCTTACAAAACCAAAGAGCTTGTGCAACAAGAGATCCTCAGCTCTACGCCAAGAGCAAAAGACGCTGAAGAGCTGAGTTCAAGCAGATGATCGCATGAGACATCGTGCGTCACTTTCTGAGTACTGACTGACTGACACTAACGTGTCATTGGAATCACTGCTTTTGACTTTGAAAAGGAGAGGACAGAGTTGTGCCTCCCCACCCCAGTATCATCGGTTGATATTCACTACCTAACAAGCATATGTTTAAGTTGCATCTTCATACCTCCTTTTTTAAAGGCAGGGTCCTCTGAACTCACGTTAAATGCTTAGTTATGAAGATACTGGCATAATAATTTCTCTGGTTGCATTTGAAAGAAGAGGTGAACCTCTTTCAAAGAAGTTACTGCTTGATCCTCCCCTCACCCCCTTCATGAATCACGGCCAGCTGCTGTTAGCGAACACAGGCCACTGGAACTAACTCAGAACATTCTCTGACCGGGGTCAGATCCGGCTTCACCTCTTACCGGGTGACAAATTATTCCCTAAGAGAGATCCTGAGGATTATCCAGAGCTTTTGCACACCTTAGAGTCTAGTCGAGTGCATCAGTTAGAAGAAAAAATAAAAGGTGAGAAAAAATAGGTTTTCCCCTAGCTTTTCAATATACTTGCCTGAAGCCCAGCTTTGAGATGCCCCATTTCCTCCCGTGTACAGTGACTGTGGTGGACTTAGCACAGCCTGGTGATCAGAAGCGCCCCCAGAGTAAGTTCACATTCTCGCTTGGCCCCTGGGTGTGGTGCAAGCTTGGGGAAATGATTTAACTTTTCTTGGCTTCTCCTCTGTACAAATGGGGCTAATCGTACCCTTCTTACAGCACTGTTGGGAGGATTCGGGAGTTAATGGAAGTGAAGCGCCTACAGCAGTGTCGGCCATGAAGTAGCAGTCATGTAAGACTGCTATTACCAATATCTTTGCCAAATCAGGATTTAATTCTTTTGGTGCATCTGACTCTCTGGTGAGAAACCAAAATTAAACCTGTGTTGGAGCAGCTGCCTCATTTACTGGAGCTAGATGTATGCTAGGCAGTAAACGGCACCAGAACTTCTTGAATATATGCAGAACTTAGTTGCTTATTCATGTTTCTGGTCCACAATGTCCTGACAGTCATTCTAATAAAGTTTATAGCAATCTAGGATGTTAAATGTGGAAAGGATATTAAGAGCATTTGGTATAACAGTTTCTGAACGCCAGTGAATAAAATGACTGTATCATGGGGACTCAAAAAAATTCAGAGATTCTGGTTTTATAAAGTCAGAAGTGAGGTTTTGAATTCTATGTCTTTCAAACTTTGCAAATAATTCCGATGCATAATCCAGGTCATTGAAGGCCCAAAATGTTAAAACCTCATCGTTTTGGGCTGGTGTGAAACCCAGACTCCCCGGCTCGTGAGGCTAAGATGCCGTCCTCTTTACTCTCACCTATTTCCAGTAGAAAGGGCACTTGCACATGGGTTTCGATTTCGAGATTTCCACGAGCACGGCAGAACTGTTAAGTAAGATTCAGCCGGCCAGATGGTACTATTCTTTACTCTCCTCAAGCACTTGCTCTGTACTGTAGCCCACTGACCCCTTCTGCTCAGATACCTTCTACATCCTCTCTAATTGACACACTGTTTCTTCTTTCTAGCCTTTCATATACTTTGTAGTCCCTCTGATATCATTCAAAATTACTGAATTTTGACTGTTTCCCTATGATTTTAGGGTTCCTGGTAATGTCAGTCTTCGAGCTGGAAGGGGTCTTAGGGATTAATTAATGTGACTCCCTCCTTTTACAGGTGATGGACACTTCTCTGCGGCCACTGGGCTGGCAAATCATAATCAGGACCAGAATCTAGTCTATTGATTCCAAGTTAATTCAAGGTAGTTTTCCACTAAAAAACACACAGAAGCCAACACAAGTGCTTCTTGTTCTCCATCCCACTTAAGCCTCACTTTTTAGTTTTCAGCATCTTTTATCTCTATATCACTGTGGCTGATTCTGGACTTTCTTTTTTATTATATGATAACTTCTCTTACTTCTTATATTATTCAGTACGCATTTTCAGGAAATGCTGATGGTCTGATAAGGTTACCTCTTTCCTTTATCAACACCACACTTTGCCCAGCAGGCCAAATTCCCGTATTTTGTGGATTAGTTTCTAAGGCTAGAGTTTGTGGGAACATTTTTATCACAAATAACTCTATTTCATGGTATGGTTTCATGGTCAAGACTTACAAGACCTGGTAATATACTGAGGAACAGATAGGAGAAGGTGACCATTTCTTCTGTCTCCGGATCATGAGACACAATTGGGGCAAGGCCATAGGAACCAAGGCAGAGCTCCTGCCCGCCCACTAGGGTGACCATTCTAACCTCAATCATTAGAGACAGTGTTAAATGCACCAGAGCAGCCCGGGTGCCTTGAGAGCCTGAGGCCGGCTCTCAACAAAGAGCAAGAGGCTTAGTTATGGCTGTACGTCTGGACAAATCTTAATCATAAAGATTCTCCTCAAAGACTCTGAAGCGATTTGAAGTCTCATTGGTACCAGTAACCGTGACACACGGACTTGTGTTCGATGGCTATCAGCATGAGGTGCATCTTCACGAAGCAGAGCCTGGGAAGGAAGACAAGCAATCGTGAGGCAAGCGAGGACAGCAGAGCCCCAGGTCACAACAATACGACGGACACTCTGTGCTCTCTGCCTGGGCGGACACCACCCCCTCCGCAGAGGGAGAGCCTCTCAAATGCGGAATGTTCGCTGGAAAGTGAATCCATCCTGGAGTAACGCAGAGCCAGTGCACCAAATGGGACAGGGATGAACCTGTCCCGCACAGACTGTGAACCTCCAGGCTGCAGACACTCAGACTTACTCACCCTTATACCTTCTGTGTTTGTCACTGAGCCTGGTCTAGAGTGAGCCCTTTGTGGACACTGGGGAAAGAATGCATTGCACAAAAATGACGAAAGTGTTTCCCTTAACTTACCGGCAAACATCAGGAAAGCTCATTCCAGCAAAGTCATCAGAGAGGCGTTGAGTCAGGATTTTGTTCTTCAAGCCGCTGAAGAAATGTTTCTGCCAGGGCTCTTTAGGGCAGATCTGGAACACACATGAGGCACAGTGATGTGGAAAATGGGATATTCGATATACAAACTGAGTATTCTGCTCAGCACCAAACCAGTACCCATTGCATTCAGGTCCCAGAAAGGAGATTTGTCCTCGTGCTTAACTAGAGAAATGTCAAAGGAAGAACAAAAACTCTAACATACATCTCAACTATTTCCAGGGTGAAGTAGGAGCATCACGACTTAGTTCCTCCCCAGATGGCATCCACGCCTCCTGCTGGAAATTAATTTTTCTTCCAATAATTTCAGCAAGGTAGACTGGTTTTTGTGTCAGGAACAATAAGATGGTAAGAATAATGTGGAATCTAACTTGTCTCCCCCTAGGTATGGCTGTGTAAGATTTTTTTAAAGAACATATCAGTTTTCTACTCACTGACTAACCATATACCACAAAGATGAAAATATTCTTGACTTCTGCTCAGTATCAGAACCCTTCTTGGTTTAAATAAACTCAAAAAGCCATCCTGATCAATGGAAATGAGAACGTAAAAATCAAGGGCAGTGGTAGGCTTCTAGAGAAATGGGGGATGTGACAAAAGGATTTCTCTCAAAAAAAAAGCTAAATGTTGTCTAACTGGGGGCGGGGGGCAGATGTTGCTGAGTAACTCATCTCTGACATCTGTGTAAGACCCCCAGGGATTCTGTTTTGCTCTATTTGCATCCTCCTCCATCCACAGCCGTAAGAATCACCACCACGCTGCTCTGACAGGGCACGACGGGCCCCTTAAAGCCCAGAATCTCCAATGAAAGCCTGGAATTCCTAAGAACTCAGAAACACCACGGCAGTGGAGAGTTAAGGCCAGTTCAGAAACACTCCTCAGATGGTCATCTTGTGGTTTAGGAAGAACAAAACAAAAACAAACACACAAACAAAAAAATTCTGCCCTGCTAATAAAAAGGACCACCTCTTTCCAATACACCTCATCACCGTCTCAAGATGCAGCTGACTCTCTTGCACTTTCCCCCTTTCTTAAAGTCCTCTCCCTGTGCAGTTCAAGTCACTAAGTCCTCATGACCAAAGAAACTGGCTTACTGCTGCTAATCCAAATGTTCCAGGTTCTGCAAGAGGGTAAAAAATAGCCATAGAGATGAAGATGTCCTGAGTCAGGTGTTTTTTCTTTTTTGCAATAAAGACATTTTATTTATTTAAACATCTTTATCAGAGTATAATTGCTTTACAATGGTGTGTTAGTTTCTGCTGTATAACAAAGTGAATCAGCTATACATATACATATATCCCCATATCCCCTCCCTCTTGCATCTCCCTCCCACCCTCCCTAACCCACCCCTCTAAGTGGTCACAAAGCACCGAGCTGATATCACTGTGCTATGCAGCTGCTTCCCACTAGCTATCTATTTTGCATCTGGTAGTGTATATATGTCCATGCCACTCTCTCACTTCGTCCCAGCTTACCCTTCCCTCTCCCCGTGTCCTCAAGTCCATTCTCTACGTCTGCGTCTTTATTCCTGTCCTGCCCCTACGTTCTTCAGAACCATTTTTTTTTTTTAGATTCCATATATATGTGTTAGCATACAGTATTTGTTTTTCTCTTTCTGACTTCACTCTGTATGACAGACTCTAGAAAAAACTTAAAATAGAACTACCATATGACCCAGCAATCCCACTACTGGGCATATACCCTGAGAAAACCATAACTCAAAAAGGGACATGTACCACAATGTTCATTGCAGCACTATTTACAATAGTCAGGACATGGAAGCAACCTAAGTGTCCATCGACAGATGAATGGATAAAGATGTGGCACATATATGCAATGGAATATTACTCAGCCATAAAAAGAAACAAAATTGAGTTACTTGTAGTGAGGTGGATGGACCTGAGTCAGTTTTTTTTAAAATCAGAACGGGAAACAGGATCACAAGATGGATTTTGGATTTGGATAGTAGAATCGGGAGCATGAAAAAATCAGTTAGATTAGATCTAATCTAAATTTAAGTTTAAGGCAATCCTCTGCGCCTAGAACCAACTGGAGATGCTCCTCAGACTACGATTTCTCACCATATAATCAATATAGATCAACAGAGTCAGAATACATGGCATTGACCTAAGGCTTTCTAATCTGACTGCCCAGAAGTTTTACAAATATTCACTCAATACCTGGATAAAATCAGGTTATGAGTAGATTAGCAAGTCTTATTTCATAGATGCAGAAACTGACAGAGAAAGTTTAAGTGCCTAATCTGAGCAAAACTGGACATAAGACACTAGCATCCGGATCGTTAAACCTAAGTTAGTAGGTTTAAGTAACTGAATTAATTTTAGTTCATTAATTTAATTAATTACAGAATCTAAGTCACCAGAGCAGAGTACAACATGCAAACATCTTGCCCTGTTTACAATTTCTGAAAGAGAGTTTCAGACTTCACCCCCCCCGCCAAAAAATCCTCATGACCACAAATCTCTCTTAATTCCTATCTTCCAAAAGCCACCTTATGAATATTGACAGGTGACCATCATCACTGAGGAGGTTCCAACTTTAGATAAACAAACAATAAAAAAAAACAAACCCAACAAACAACAACAGCAATAAAGCCACAACAGGGCAGGTTGTACATCTCTTACCTTCTATATTTTCATGAAGGAGACAAAGGTTTCATATAGAGTTCACACTCTATTTTCTCTAGACACAGAGATTAAAAATCACAATCCTCACAACACGTATTGCAGTTATCCTGCACTTGCTAAGCTTACAACACACAGGCAATGTCCTCACAAGCCATTTCCTGGGCTACACACAGTGACCACTAAGGGAAGGTTAAAGCATGTTCGCTGTATCATCACCAAGGCTCATTCCTACCGCCTGATGGTCGATTTTTATTTCTCTGTATATGTCATCTCCTCGCATTCACAGGGGGAATTACTAGAGAATGCTGTGGTTTCCGGTTAGCATTTTGCTGATCAGAGTATCTCTTGAATCTTATACCTCTTTTGCTTTTCCTTAACAGCACCAAGGAAAGGACCAGAAAAGGTGTACAGATTTTTTTAAATTTATTGGACAAAGGAAATAAAGTGCAAAGAGAAGCCAAGAAGAGGCAAAGGTGGATGCATAATTAAATGGAGAGAAAGGGGTCTCTCTGGAGAGGTTCTGGACAATAGGATACCAGGCCCAGATGAGGGTTAGAACATCTTTCCCAGAGCATTTCACAGAGATGGCATTTGGAAGGCATACTATGTGCTACAGTATTTCATCCCAGTAGTCCATTTAGCCATTTATTTTGTCTCAAACAAAGGTATCAAAGGACCTGATGTAGGGCTTCCCTGGTGGCGCAGTGTTTGAGAGTCCGCCTGCCGATGCAGGGGACACGGGTTCGTGCCCCGGTCCGGGAAGATCCCACATGCCGTGGAGCGGCTGGGCTCGTGAGCCATGGCCGCTGGGGCTGCACGTCCGGAGCCTGTGCTCCGCAACGGGAGAGGCCACAACAGTGAGAGGCCCGCGTAAAAAAAAAAAAAAAAAAAAAAGACCTGATGTAGAAGACTGGGAGAAGATATTTAACAGCCAGAGGCACGGGGCATAGTGGTGAGACTGTAAGTCAGACAATTCTACATCTGCTACTTACTAACTTACTATTAGTTAGCGTCCATGACTGGGATACTACCTTGAAATATTGAGGGAAACACAAAATGTACTTAAAATGCATGACACACAGTAGGCATTCAACATGTGGCTACTATTATTATTACTGCATAGAATATCCCAAAATAACCCGGAAAATTAGATTTTAATATTATTTGTATTATTATTTCTCTTTGATGAATATAATTTATTATTATGTCAATTACTTGGTATTTAACATATATTTAAATGTCTGATTTCTCCACTAATAACATAACCTTTATTTATATTTCTACCTTCAATAACTCAAAGTGCTTCTACATTTATGAATACATTTACTGTCATAACGTCATGGATTGCTGGGAGGAAGCAGGGTTATGATTTCTATTTTGCAGGTAAATATTCTTAGGCAACAATAAGATAAACAACTTCTTCAAGGTCAGTGTGGTACTTGGAACTTCAATCTAGATGTCTCAATCCCTTCCCAGCTCAAGTAGAAGTCAAATCTCATTTCTTGGGGCCTTCTTGCTTCCCTCAATTTTTATTTTCTATTCCTGATATTAATTTATGAGGACATGGGGATAGAGCCAAGATTCAACATCAGTTTCCAAGGTTACCTTCTTGTTTTGCTCAATAAATAGAGATGTTAGAAAGGTACACAAGCCTGGCACCAAACAGCCTTGGGCGATAAATCCGAGCTTTAATTCAGCAAAGCAGATGATGTTGTCTCCAGTATTCCAGTTCCAGCTGGGGATCTTTGGCAGAAAAACCTGTTTCATGGTAGAAAGTATTAGAAACAGACTTGTGGATACAGAGAACAAACTAGTGGTTACCAGTGAGAAGAGGGAAAGAGGGAGGGGCAAGACAGGGGAAGGGGATTAGGAGATACAAACTACTATGTATAAAGTAAATAAGCAACAAGGACATAATGTACAGCACAGGGAAATATAGACATTATTTTGTAATAACTTAAATGCAGTGTAATCTATAAAAATATTGAATCACTACGTTGTACACCTGAAACTAATACGATATTGTAAATCAACTGTACTTCAGTAAAAGAAAAGAAAGTCAAATATTAGAAAGAAATATACCTCAAGAAAGTTCCCCGAATTTGCAATCATTTTGTTCGCTTGTTTTATGTTTTTGAAATATAATTAACGTATAAAATTATATTCGTTTCAGGTGTACAACGTTCAATATTTGTATATATTGTCAAAGGATGACCACAATAAGTCCAGTTAACATCCATCACTACTGTAATTACAAGGTATTTTCTCTTGTGATGGGAACTTCGAAATTCTATTCCCTTAGCAACATTTAAATATAAAATAAAGTATTATTAACTACAGTCACCATGACTCTTTTATACTAGAAATTTATACCTTTTGTTCCTGTTCCCCCATTTTGCCCACCCCCACCTCTGGCAACCACCAACCTGTTCTGTGAATCTATGAGCTCAGGGTTTCTTTTTTGCTGTTATTCAACATATGAATGAGATCACATGGTATTTGTTTTTCTCTGTCTGACTCATTTCACTTAGCATTATGCCCCTGAGGCCCACTCGTGTTGTTGCAAATGGCAAGATTTAGGGTTTTTTTAATACTTTTTGAGAAGACTGTGTATTCTGGTGCTTTTGAATGCAATGTTCTGTATTTGTCTAAGTCATGAGGTATAATATGTTGTCTAAGGCCAATGTTTCCTTATTGATTTTTTTATCTGGATGATCTATCCATTGAAGAAAGTAGGGTATTAAAGTCCCCAACTATTACTGTATTGCTATTTCTCCATTTAGATTTGTTAACATCTGCTTTATAAATTTAGGTCCTCCTATGCTGGTGTCATAAATATTTACAAATGTTATATCCTCTTGTGGGATTGACCCTTTTGATAATGTAATGCCCTTCTTTTTCTCTTACTACAGTCTTTGTTTTAAAGTCTATTTTGTCTGATATAAGTATAGCTTCCCCAGATTTCTTTTGCTTTCCATTGGCATGGAATCTATTTTTCCATCCCCTCACTTTCAGTCTGTGTCCTTATATCTAAGTTTCTTGTAGGCAGCGTATAGATGGGTCTTATTTTTTTTGTCTATTCAGCCACTCTATGTCTTTTGATTAGAAAATTTAGTCCATTTATATTTAAAGTAATTATTGGTAAGTATGTATTTACTGCC
The DNA here is from genome assembly GCF_951394435.1 of Stenella coeruleoalba. NCBI lineage: Eukaryota > Metazoa > Chordata > Mammalia > Artiodactyla > Delphinidae > Stenella > Stenella coeruleoalba. The sequence goes on from NC_137167.1 coordinate 8,010,933, forward strand.
ATTTGTCAAGTGTTTTCTGAAAGTTTTATAATTCCACTGTTCCTTTCTTCTCCTCTTGCTCTCTTCATCTTTGATTTGATGACTTTCTGTAGCAGTATGCTTAGATTCCTTTCTCTTTATCTTATTTACTATAAATTTTTGCTTTGTGGTTACCATGAACCTTGCATAAAACAACCTACAAGTCTCTTTTAAGTTGATAGTAACTTAAGTTTGATCACATCAAAAGCTCTATATTTTTATCCCCACAACCCAAGTTTTATTTTTGATACTACAATTTACATCTTTTTATTTTATGTATCATTTTACAAATTATTGTAGTTATTTACTACTTTTGTCTTTTAATCTTCATACTAGCTTTGTAAGTGATTAATCTATCACCTTTACAACATTAGAATATTTGGAATTTTACTATATATTTACCTTTACCAATGAGACTTATACTTTCATATGTTTACCTTTTACTAATTACCCCTTTCACTACAGCTTAAAGAAGTTCCTTTAACGTTTCTTGTAAGGTCTGTCTATTGGTGATGAACTCTTTTAACTTTTGCTTGTCTGGAAACCTCTTTATCGTTCCTTTGATTCTGAATGACAACTTTGCTGGGTAAAGTATCCTTGGTTGGCAGTTTTTTTCTTTTTCTTTTAGCACTTTGAATATATTGTGGCACTGCCTTCTGGCCCGCAAAGTTTCTGTTGAAAATCTGCTGATAATCTTATGGGAGTTCCCATATATGTAACAAGTTGTTTTTCTCTTGCTACTTTTAAAATTCTCTCCTTGTCCTCAATTGTTGACACTTTAATTAGAATGTGCTTGATATGGATCTCTTTGGGTTCCTTTTATTTGGAACTTTCTGGGCTTTGTGGATCTGAATATCTGTTTAGGAAAGTTGACAGCCATTATTTCTTCAAGTCAGTTCTCTACCCATTTCTCTCTCCCTTCTCCTTCTGGGACTCCTATAATGTGAATGTTGGTCCACTTGATGTTGTCCCATAAGTCCCTTTAAGCTATCTTCACTCTTTTTCATTCTTTTTTCTTTCTGCTGCTCTGATTATGTGAGGTCTACACTCTCTATTCTATCTTCAGGTTTGCTGATCCTTTCTTCTGCTTCCTCTGGTCTGCTGTTGAACCTCTCTATTATGTTTTTTTTTTGCAGTTCAGTTATTGTATTCCTCAGCACTGTGACTTCTATTTGGTACTTTTTAATATTTTCTATCTCTCTGTCGAAATTTTCACTTTGTTCATCCATTCTTCTCCTGCTCAGTGAGCATCTTTATGACTGTTACTTTAAACTCTTCATCAGAAAAGTAGCTTATATCCTTTTCATTAAGGTCTTTTTCTGAGGTTTTGTCTTGTTCTTTTGTTTGGAAGATATTCCTCTGTTTCTTCCTTTTATTTGACTCTCTGTGTTGGTTTCTGTGCATTGGACAAAAAAGCCACCTCTCCCTGTCTTGAATGAGTGGACTTGTGTAGTAGATGAGTCTTACTGTTCAACGCTGCCCTAGCCCTTGGTTGTTTCTCAAACCCTTGTCATTGTCCAATCTGCCTACTTTATTTTTAGTGGCTCCCAGTACTTAAGGGTGTGCCAAGACCTGTCCATGGCCCCAAGGGGAGAATCTCAGTCAGCACCTAAATTCAGAATGACTGGACTCCAGACCATCAGGCAATAGCTTTTAAAGTATGTAAACATAACTCTTTCCAAATTTACATTTTTATGTAATTAACAATCTTAATGGGGCTCCAAATTTCACCTGCAACTGGCAAAAGCTTTTTGTGTGTAGACTCATTATAAAATAATAAGTTCATATATTACTTAGATGAACTAAGTTCATTTAGTTCTACAGACTAAAAGGGGAGGAGACTGAACAGGCTATAATGTTACAATACCTTGTTATGGGACTGAAGTATCTGTATGATGACTCTGGTATTAGGGTAATAGTTCTTGATAGAGAGCACCCTACAAAAATAACAAATATGCTCATTAGTGATGTGCCATATCCAATGTCTTTACAATATAATTCAATTCAAAGTTAAGTTGATGTGTGGGTAAGCACAGGAAAAGAGCACATTATAAAGTTCATTGTTATGATCTTCAATAGCACACACATGGAAGAGTGCTATGGTTTCAGTGACTTAGTAAATTAAATCTATGGAAAGGTAAGCTTTTGGTATTAAGAGTGGTCTTCTGGGAGCAATTCCTGAGGAGGAAATAATCAGTTTCATATATTTTAGTCTTCAAACTCAAACACATGAATTACAGAAAAAAACAGAGACGGAATTGCTATCTATAGCTCAAAGTAGCTAACAGACTCTCTAATCCAACTTTCTTATTTTACAAATTAAGAAACTAAGATCTATCTTATATTTACTGTACGTTACAAGTTCTCAGGCTTCTCTTGCTTTTTGTAGAGTCACCTTCAGCTACATGTGTTTATTTTGCTCTGGGGCCAACAGTTCATCTGGGTTAGGTACAATGGCATTGCCCTCACAATGACAGTTTGAATCTCTTACCACAAATTGAGTTCCTGCTCATAGATAGTTCACAGTTCAAGATGGTAACACTAACCCTAGCCATCTTGAAAATACTGCCAATAGTCAAAAGCACATCACACTGAACCATGCACAATCTTTCACTAGGACTACTGGAGAAAAACCCCAGTAAATAAAGTCTAAGAATAAGGTTCACAAACCACAAATGCCGTCTTTATTTCTGAGGGGCTGTTAGTCAGAATGGTGCTATCCGAACAGTTATCAGTTATTCGTATGCTTGCTTTTTAAATTTAGACAGCTATTATCCCTACGGAACTCCAGCAAAGTAAGTGGAGAAGCACATCGACACACAGTAAACTCTATTTTGATTTCCTTTTTCATACATCTGCAGAGTCTCTGGGGCCAAAAAATAAGGCAGAAACCTGGAATATGATGAACCCTGTGCTGTGATACATGACATCTGTTTAGTCCTATGCATGGGGCTTTATTTTAAAAGAGATAAAAATAAGATCAGCATTGGAGCATGTAAGACACAGTGCCAGCTTCTTACCTCATAATGTTTGAAGTGTCTTCAGCATGTGAATCACTGCACAGAGGGTTGGCTATAATCAGGCATGCTTCTGCAGAGTCCACCTATTCTTCAAGATTAAACAGCAGCCACCTTGTTAATTATATATGGGAAATGCTTACGTGTTCCCCTTTGGGGTTTTCTTATGGTTTCATCATACAATTTCCAAAAAGGAAGAGAGCACACTTGGGAAGGACTTGTGATAAGGATGTCTTTACATCAGAATCACAGTCCAGCAAATGCTGAAAGGGGCTGCATAGACGGACCAGAGTCTCCAACACAGATGTAGATTGCTTTAAAATGGAACAAGTGCATAAGGATATTTTTCCTATGATCCAGAAACGTCAATTTATGACTAGTGATGAGTAATAAGATTTTTTTAAGCAACTTCCTGTATAGTTATTAACCTTTCAGAATAGCAAAAAAATTACTGAAGTGGCTCTTATAACCCCAAGTTGCAGGAAAGAGAAAGATTATACTGTGTTTGTCAATTTTTGCTTCAATTCTTTGTGTTGACTCTATAGATCTCTGCTTTAAAAAACTGAACCTTTTGCTCCATATGATTGTGAGAAACCTAAAACATGAGAGGAAGTTGGCCTTCATCTTAAACGCAAGATGTCTAGAGGGTTGGCTGTTGCTCATCTCTTTTAGTCTCGGCCTAACTGGGATCTCTGCGATTTTCCTTCATGCCTTTCCTATCAGAGGGCATATCAGTGTGTTTAGGAGAAGCCGGTAAAAGCTGACAGACTCCTAGAAATCTGTCATCTGGTAAGAATCCCACTTGGATAGAAAGATCTAACACACTTCTGCTATCCACAACTTTTTCAGATGTCTTAGACTGATAACATAAAACCGTTCTAGATAGAGAATTTAGTGAAATTAAAAAATTTAAATATAAATGTAGGTAAATAGTGAGGTCTGCTTGGTATCTGTCAAGAAGGATTTGGAGGTCAATTACTAACATTTCTTTATGATCAGTTTTTAAAGTTGAAGAAGTTGTATTTCCCCCAATTCAAGAGTCTGGAGTAATCCTTTGGGAAGAGCAATACAAACTATTGTCTTAATTGCTGCAGCTTAGGAAAACGACAAGGAGGAAAAGAACTAGATCTCACCGCAACTCGCCTCAGATCCTCCCACTTCAGTGCAGATCCAGAAACGAAAGTTGTATAGGCCATGTAGCACTTAAATATGGTTTCCAATTCCAAAGAAGGAGGAACCCTGGATAAAGAGCATAGTGCCAGGTATGGAAAAAGAAGATTGGCTTTGGTTTAGAGACTGTTACATTATTTAGTGCATTTAATAAAAACTCTAATCTTCTCTTGGAAAACATCCATCCTCCATTATTAATCCACGTGCTTAGGTGATGTGGACACCACTAGCCTAATTCCAGAAATGGGTCTGAAGCTCAGGGGCAATCAATCACAGAGACATGAAAAAATACAAATCAGATTAATGCCAAAAAAAGGGGGGAGGGAATTACTAAGAACAAAGAAGTTCAGGACCAATGAAAACATTTCAATTATTCAAAAAGACATAGCATTCTAAAACAACTATGAATTTAATAAAATAGCTTCTAAATATACAAAAAATTTTAACAAAATGAGAGAAATACATGAACCTGCCACTGTAATGACAGATTTCAAAGCATCTCTCTCAATTACTGACAGATCAAGGAGAAAAAATAATCAAGTTTGATATTTATAAATTCTGCAAACAATATTTAAGATATCTAATTTAAATTTTTTTCACCTTTATTGAGGCAAAATTGACAGTTAAAATCGTAAGATATTTAGTGTACAACATGATGATTTGATGTATGTATACACTGTGAAAGGATCCCTCCCATTATTTAATTAACACATCCATCACCTCACATATTTACCTTTTTGGGGGGTGATGACATTTAAATTCTACTCTCCTAGCAAATTTCAGTGATACAATACAGTGTTATCAACTATAGTCACCATGTTTTACGTTAGATCCTTAGACCTTATTCATCTTAAAACTGAAAGTCTGTACTCTTTTTACCAACCTCTCCCTATTTCCCCCAATCCCCAGACCCTGGCAAACCATCTTTCCACTTTCTGTTTCTGTAAGTGTGGCTTTTTAAAAAAATTCCAGATATAAGTGACACCATGCATTTGTCTTTCTCTCTCTGGCTTATTTCACCAGCTTATAATGCCTGCCAGGTTCATCCATGTTGTTGCAAGTGACAGGACTTCCTTCCTTTTTAGGGTTGAATGATATTTCATATCATTCAAATATATATATATATATATATATATATATATATATATATACATATATATATATACACACACCACATCTTCTTTATTCATTCATCCATACATGGAAACTTAGGTTGTTTCCATATAATGGCTATTGTGAATAATTCTAATTTTCCTCAACAGCACACAAATATTTACCAAAATGATAATTTACTTGACCAATAAGGAAAGCCTCAACACACTGCAAAAAAAAAGCTGCTGTACATATAATGACCTCTGATCACAGTACAATTAAAGTAAAAGTTAATAACAAAAAAATTAAAAAATATTCATCATAGTTGGAAATTTTGAAAAACAGACTGCTAAAAATCTCATGAGCTATGAAGAAATTATAATGAAATTTATAAAATTCTTAGGAATTAATTATGTGAAAACACTAAATATCTAAGTCTTTGGATACAATAAAAGCCTGCTTTAGGGGAAAGTTACAGCTTTGGACATTAATCTTGGCAGAAACCCAAGAAATAAGAAGAAAAGAGACAATAAACACAAGAGTGCAAACAGTGAAATAGAAAAGAAAAATAAAAGAGAGAAGATGAACAAAGACAAAGGCTGGTTCTTTGAGAAAAAAATCACTCATATAATAGGCAAAGCTGTAGTAAAATTGATGGAGAAAAAGAGAAGACAAAAATGACTCATAATATTGAAAGAAGATAAAAATACCTACAGGCAAAGTAGAGATTAAAAATAATAATCAAAGAATACATCAACCAACCAAATGCGACAGCTTTTAAAACTCAGACAAAATAGACAAATTACTAAAAATAGATCTTACCAGAACTAACTCTAGACTATTAAAGGAAATGAAGTTTAGTTTAAAATCTCTCAAAACTAAACAAAAACGAACAAAACACATACAGAGACCCATACACTAAACACAATTTTTAAAACCACCAGTTCTAAATGGTTTAGCAGGCAACTTCTACCACACTTTAAAGCAACAAATAATCCCATTTTTATACAAAGTCTTTCAAACACCTTAAAAATAGAGAATGGTCCCCAACAAATACTACGAAGCCAAAATAACCATTATAGCAAAACTATTAATTTAATCATCACATTAACAAATTAAAAATTACACAGCCACCTCAGATGCACAAAAAAAGTTGATTAAAATATCTTTTCACAGTTAAGAAATAAAACTCATGGTATATTAGGAAGAGAAAAGAATATCCTTAACCAAATAAAGAGTATCTTTAAAATAAAAAGGATGGCCTTAGTGGGAAAATATTAGAAAAGTTTTCTTTAAAATGAGAAATGAAGAAGAGATACAACTATTGCTTTTTTCTCAACATTATATTTGATGTCTTAGCAAGAGCAATAAGAAAATAAAGATACACTGTACACATAAGGGTTAGAAAGGAAGAAATAAACTCTCTTTATCTGAACTAACATGATTATTTACATAGAAACCCCTAAACACTACAGAAAAATAAATAGAGGCTAATTTAACAATATGGATGAATGGAAGATTAATACACAAAGGTCAATTCTGGTTTTTCATACCAAAAGCAAACAAGTAGAAAATACAATAAGACATTATTTCAAATATATCAGAAAATATCAAGTACTTATAAATATATATAAATATTTGTCACATATATTTATTACACATATACATATGTAAAATTACATAATATATAATAAACAGCAAGCCTGGGAAATTATACAATATTATTGAGACACTAAATGAGATCTAAATAAGTAGACAACCATAGTATAGTCAGAGTTAGAAAGAATTTGTAACACAAAGAATCAATTTTAAACCAAACTTTCAATTAGATTCCTCCCATCAATTTCCACAGGGTTTTTCATAGTTCGTGATAAAATGATTATAAAATTTATATGAAAGATAAAGGGCCAAGAAGAGTTTGTCAACTATTGGAACAAGAAGAGCAAGGAGGGAAAACCTGCCCTAAGATGTATAAGGATTAATTATGAATCTTTAGCAATTAAAAAAGCATAGTATTAATGCAGTAAGAGATAAATTGATTTAAAAAAACACAGAATAGACCTATTTATACTGGTACCATGTCAGATCAGTGAGGGGAAAAGGGTTTATTCAATAACTAGCATTGATAAAATGGTTATCTATGGAAGAAGCTGAAGTTTTATTCATGCGTCACGCCATAAAAAAACAAATTCCAGTATAATTAGAAATTTAAACATCAACAAAAATTAAAAATTCTTAATAGGAAATGTAATTAAATATCTTTAAAATACTGGGATATGGAAAAATTCCTAAACAAACACCAAAAAAAATCATTAAATACAATTGAAATGATTGAAAATTTGAACTATAATAATATTAAAAACTTTTGAATATCAAAATACTTCTCATACTCAGTGAAAAGACAAGTTATAAACTGGAAAAATATAGTTGCAATTCAGATCACTGATGAACAGTTAGTGTCAAGAATACATTAAGCACTCCTAGAAATTAAATAAGAAAAGCCCCACAAACAATCCAATAGAAAAACAGGTAAAATGCATGAGTAGGCTTTTCACGGAAAGAGGAAACATGTATGGCTAATAAACATGAAGAGAAGCTCCATACTTAGTGATAAGAGGCTTAGAAATCAAAACCACGATGAGATTCCACTTTACACTGATTCCACTGCAAAGATTAACAAGTATGACCACGCCAGTTGTTAGAAAGAATGCAGATGTACAACTACACAAAGTCCCTTACCGATTGCTGATAAGCTTGAAAAATGGTGCGACCACTAGTAAAAAATGATACTATCTCTTAAAAATGAACATTCACATTCTTCACACCATTAAACCACCCTCCCCCCACACACACATACACAGACACTCTTGCACAGGTCCACTAAGAGCCATACATAAGCCATGTTAATAATAAACTTATTTCCAATAGAAAAATCTAGAAACAATGCAAATCACACCAAGAGTGGATAAATAAACTAAGGTTTACTCTGTCAATGAAATATCATATAACAGTAAACAATTAACTACAGCAACACTCAGAAAAATGAGTGTATCTTAGAAATATAAAATGAGGAAAATCTAAGTACCACAAGATTCCACTGGTGTGATCTTCCTTCTGTAAAGTTAAACACAGATAAACATTTTAAGACTGTACATAATTGCAATAAAACTACAGGAGAGATAAAGAATGATGATGATGTACAAAACAACTGAGAGCAGTATGAAATGTGGGTAGGATCATATAGTTAGATACGGGTTCTGTCCTAAATTTTGTCTTGATGGTGAGTTCATGTACTGGTACTTAGAGCATTATTAAAAACAGCTACTTACAAAAACAAACAACCAAAATGTGCTTATGTATAAGTCAAGTACAAAGGTGGTTGTAAGAATTACGATAAATCCAATTCTAATTTCCCAACACTAAAGAAGAAAACTAAATCTAGTTATGTCATCCCTCTGCTGAAAATCCTCCAAGAATTCAGGACTGACTCGGAGAAAAGGCAACTTCCTTAAAGCCAAATCCTTATAATAGACTATACAATACTTTTGTTATCTGGCCCACTATCAACTGCAATATTTGGAAATTCTCTGAATTTGTCAATCCTCTTGAGTAAAACTTCCCCTATTCCCTTAAAACATATGTGAACAAGTGAGAGCTTTGCATGTTTTCATATATTAAACATCACTAGAGGCTGGGGCCTTTGTTTTCAGGCATAGTAAACTAGATAATTTCAGCCAACCTTCTACTAAGGATATATAAAAATGCTGGATGAAATATAAAAATATCTAATAAATCATGAAAGATATAACCAGACCGTGAAGAATTTCCAGGCCAAAATCTAGAAGAAATCAAGGTCTTAGAGGTTAAGTCCAGTCCTCCCACCCCGCAAAGCATTTAGTAACTCAGAAGATACAGCTACCAAACTGAGCTAACATTCTGGTGATGTCATAGGGTAAGTGGTCCAAAAACTTCCAGCTCCCCTGACACACAAAATGAAGACTTTAGTAACTTCTCCAAATTTTAACCTGGCATAACAAAGGTATGCAGGCATAGAAGAAGTGTAAAATTGAATAAATTAGTTTTCAGATGTACTTTCATTCTGAGTTTGTCACCTGGGTAGTACAGTGAACATCGAGCGTTGAATTTGGATTTACGTGGTCCTAAGGCACAAGTGCCCCATTGTACTTGGAAGAGGTAAATAAATATCCTTTCTGGGGGCTTCCCTAGTGGTGCAGTGGTTGAGAATCTGCCTGCCAATGCAGGGGACATGGGTTCGAGCCCTGGTCTGGGAAGATCCCACATGCCGTGGAGCAACTAGGCCCGTGAGCCACAATTACTGAGCCTGCACGTCTGGAGCCTGTGCTCCACAACAAGAGAGGCCGCAATAGTGAGAGGCCTGCGCACCGTGATGAAGAGTGGCCCCCGCTTGCCACAACGGGGCAAGAGAAAGCCCTCGCACAGAAACAAAGACCCAACACAGCCATAAATAAATAAATAAAATTAAAAAATAAGTCCTCTCTGGAAGAATGTAATATTTTTCTAGGCAACAAGTTATTTCCATAAATATTTTTTAATAGAAGAATAAGCACATAATCTAAGACAAAAAAGCACACAAAGAAAAGAAGATACTATGTGTAACAACCAGTGGAAACAACAGACAAGAAAAACCAAGGACTTAAGACATTGAATAACTGGACACAAACTACAACATAATTATGTTTATTTTATTGAAATAAATAAAAGGTAACCTTGGAAACACAAGAAACTATGAAAACAGAGAATATCTGATAAAGAACCAAATATAAATTCTGGAACTGAAAAATACAATAACTCAAATTAAAAACTCAATGAATTGAGTTTGTAAATAGATTAAACACAGATAAAGAGAGAAGTAGGAACCTGGAAGGTAGTTCAGAATAAAGTATCCAGAATGTAATACAGAGATACAAAAAAGAGGAGAAATACAAAACAGAGGGTAAGAAATATATTTGGCACAGTAAAAAAAGGACTAACATAATTGAATTCCCAGAAAAGGAGGAGAAAGAACATAGTGACAAGGGCAATATATGAAGAAATAATTGAGAATCTTCCAGAAATGGTGGAAAACACCAAGCCAGAGACTCAGGAAGACTCATGAATACTAAGCACAATAAATTATCAGAAATTCAAAACTACACACATCATAGTAAATGTATAACATACTTTCACATTAAGTACAACACATAATTTTTTAAGAAGATAATTCATTAAAGAAGATAGTTTAACAGACTTCTTAATAGCGACAACAAAAGCCAGAAATCAACAGAATAATACTTTCACGGTTCTTAAGGATAAAATGTGGCAGCTTAGAACTCTATATCCATAAAATTATCTTTCAAGAATAAAAAGAAAATAAAGATGTCTTTACATTAAAAAAAAAAGAGCTTGTCACTGGCAGATCTGCACTTAATTTAGGATAAAAATGGGCAAAAAGAAGCATAATAGAAAATAATAGGAAGAAGAATATGTATATATTAAATCACCTTACTGTATACCAGAAACTAACACGACGTCGTAAATCAACTACATTCCAATTTAAAAAATGGGCAAGATAACAGCCATTTCATAAGAGGGAACCCAAATGGCTTATATATATGAATATATGCTTGGCCTCATTACTAATCAGAAAAATGAGATCATAAACCACAATAAGATACACTGTCTTGCAAAACATTATCCCAAAGAACGGCTAAAACTAAAAAGACTGATGTTTCTAAGTGTTAGGTAGGATGGGAAGCTACATTTCCAAGCGGTAGTAAGGCTGTATATGGTGAAAGGAGCTCTCAGGGCTGCTGGTGGAAGTGCAGACCAGAAAAAAACATTTTGAATGACTGACAGTTCTGTTACAGGAAGATTTCCTACCCTGCAATTTAATGCCTGGGGACCAGGACACATATATAAGAATTTTCAAAGCAACATTCTTCATAATAGACAAAATTGAGGAGAAATGTCAACCAACAGTAGAATGGATTAAGAAAAATTGTGGTGTATTCATATAATGGAATGCTCTACTACACAGCAATGAAAATGAATAGGTACAGCTACATCCAGCTGCAACAAGGATGAATCTTACAAACGCATTATTGAGGTAAATAAATTTATATTCCATTTATGTGAGTTTAAAAACAGGAAAAACTTAAATATTCTAAATAAACATAGGAGATAGGATAATTAATAAATGTCAGATATAAAGTCAAAATCATAATTATCTGTAGGGACGAAAGATTGGGTTATTATTGGGGAGGGTTTTCCTGGGGTGCTGGCAATAGAATATATCTTGATTTGGGTGGTAGTTACATGGGTGTTCACTTCATAGTAATTCATTTTAATGTGTATTGTAATTCTATGTAATTTTGTTTCTGAGTTATAATTTGGGATAAAGAGTTTTAAACATGCTGCTTAATTATTACCTTGCTATTTTAAAAATAAATGTAAGTTCTAAGATATTTTTTCTACGCTCCAGTGACTCCTGTGCAACTCTTGGGAATTTTTCACTCAACTTTTGTTCTTGTGAGATTATTTAATGTTGAAAAAGTTAGAAAATATTTATTGCTATGCATGTGATATACCTACTGGAAAATATTTAATGATAGACATATAAAAAGGAGGCGATCATTAAGTACCAGAAAAAAATGTGAGGAAATGTACTGTTATCAAAGACCAACATTTATCAGCCATAATGATATAAACACTGTCGCTGTAATTACAAATTAGAAGATAACTATAATGGAACAACTGAAGAAGGGAAAGTGGTGCAGAGGGATGAATAATATACATCTGCAAAGTATCAGGTGATGAATAAATACTGTGTACAACTGAGGAGTCAAAAGAGTGATAAAACAGATTTAAACTTAGAAGAAATAGTTATCTCTGAGCAGTAAGACTGGAAAAATAGGAAGGGGTTAAATATTTGGTGATAAGTATTTTGCGATTTGATGTATAAGTTATGTTCCTATATTACTTTCTGGAATAGTACTATCTTCTGGATTCCTACATGGATCTGCCCCATCCCTCAACAACTGCTGAATTAGGTGACCCCTACATCAGCGGTCCCCAACCTTTTTGGCACCAGGGACCGGTTTCATGGAAGACAATTTTTCCATGGATGGGAGGTGGGGCGGTGGATGGTTCAGGCGGTAATGTGAGCGATGGGGAGCGGCAGATGAAGCTTCGCTCGCTCGCCTGCCACTCACCTCCTGCTGTGCGGCCCAGTTCCTAACAGGCTGCGGACAGGTGGGTTCAGGACCCCTGCCTTACATGTTATGACAACGTGCCTGTGTGTACATGATTTCATTTATCCTGATCAGCATTATTGCACCTTTCCAATCTGAGAACTGATATCTTTTTTCAACTCTAGAAAGTTTTCATCTTTTCATTTGATTGTGAAAAACTGCACATATACAAAGTGTATAGGATGTATGCATTCAATATAAAGAATAATAAATCAATATTTATGTACCCACTCAGGCACAATAACAATACAAATTACTCAAGGAAATAAATATCTCATCATTATTCACTGTTGTATATTCTCTAAGCCTAGTTATCTGGTCTTCTGGATGTTTTGAGAGCTATAAAATATCAAATTTTTTTTCTGTTAAGTTAGCCATAGTTAGTTTTTGTTGAATGCTACTAGTTATCCTGAATTATAGAAACATAAATTAATATTTTACCTTTATGACATTTTATAACATAATATCTTGGATATTGTTTTGCTTTAAATAATAAGTAACCAAAGAAAGAAAAGTATCAATTTCTATATCAGTTACCTAGGTTTGCACAAAATCTGGCACAATCTTTGTGGCTTAAAATAATGAGTTATTATTTCTTGAAATTCTTTGTTTTGACTGGGCTCAGCTGGATGAGTCTTCTGCTCCATGCAGTTTTGCTGGAGACATGACTCTGTTTAGCTGAGAGCTCTAGTGGGCTAGAACCTCTGAGATGGCATCACTTACAGGTCTGTTGCCTCAGCTGGGCTTCTGGAGGAGCTGGCAGCTGGATGGGCCTCCTACCCCTGGAGGAGGAGGTGAACTTCTTACATAGTGGTCCAGGGTTTCAAGACACTGAGCGCAGAAGGTGATAGGCTCTTTATGGGTTGGTCCTTTAACTGGCTCAGTCATTTACACATGTTTCATTGGTTAAAATGAGTCAAAAGGCCAGCCCAGATCAATAGAAGGGAAGCTAGAAGACTCCACATTTGATGGGAGGAGAAGAATATGTGTAAACATTTGGGAGGGGTTTCTGGTAGCCATCTTTTAAAAAACAATCTACCACAGTCTCCCCTCTGCTGAATTCTATTTCTCAAGTTAAGTCAAAGGCCAGCACAGGTTTATTGAGAGGAGCAGCATGAACGTACAGTAAGGAAAGGTAATGTGAACCTCTGCACCAAAGGAAAATCCACCACCATCACAGACTGTGGTAATTGCTTTAAAGCAAATAAATGGAGTGATGAGACAGGAGGATTAGAAGACGTTAATTTAGATAAGTTGGCCAGGGAAGGACTCTGAGTGCTGGGAGATGAAAATAAATCAGTCACATACAGCTGAAGAGCTTCTGAGCAGAAAGAACAGATCAATAAAGCAGCCTTTACAGAAGTTCAGGAGAGACAAGATAGGAACTTTGAATACGGTTGTGAGAGTGGAGACAAAATGGTAGAATTAGGATTTATGTAGGAGATGCAACTGATGATGAACGTGTACACAGGGTTTGAGGGAGACAGTAAAGTCAAAGACAACGCCTAGTTTTCTGTTTTAAGGAGCGGCATTGATGAGGTCCCACTTGCTGAGACAGGAAAAGCTGTTTCCTTTCCTTCTTGTTTTTTAATTTTAAATTTTTTAATTTGCCTTGTGAGATGGAAAAGTTGGACATTAAATCATGAGTTTACTTTTGAAAATGTTGAGTCTGAGGGGCCTTTGAAACACTGGGGTGGAAATACCCAGTGAGCAATTAGTTGTGTGACTATGAAGCCACAGAGAATGTCTAGTGGGGGACGTCAATTTTGGAGTCTTCAGAGTATAGGTGTAACTGACAGAATTCTACATAGACACTTCCAACATTTTGTACCATTTAAGAAATTTCATTCATTAACTTGACGAATACCTACAATAACCTACATTAGTCTATGAAAATACATCAGCAGATAAAAGAAGTTACTTTCCACACATTTAATGACTTCCTCTCTGTCTCAGCTGGGTTACAATCATTAGCCTCTTATCACTGGTTTTAGCACTTTGGTTTTTTTTTTGTTTGTTTGTTTGTTTTTACTATTTTTTAAGTAAGGATTCAAGTAATACACAAATTATTGAAAAGACAGGCATGACAATGATCCTGAAGCAGAACTCTTGGCTGTCTGTCAACAGCACCATAAAGAAATTCAAAATGCTTACTGGTTATCTCACACCTGAGAGCCCAAGGTAACGGTGGGTTGAAGGTGTCAGATGTAAAGAGAGTACAGTGTTCAACTATGAAATGCGTGAAGGCCGAGGTGATCTGATAGGCAATCCTGGATAAAATCAAAATGTCATTTCATATCTGGGTGACTTATTTAGTGAGTGATGTCTGGATAATGGATAGACCATTTGGAAAAAAATAAAGAAGTTAGTTCCCTACACATTACACAAAGTCACTTCCAGAGAGCTTAAATATAAAACATTTCAATATGAAAAACTAAAAATGCTAGAGAGATAGTTACTTAATTCTAGGACAGAAGGGTCTAAGCATGTCAGAAAAGCAGAAAGCCAGAAGGAAAGAGTCGATAGATTAGAGTCCATGTAAACCGGATGCTTCTGTATTCGATGTACAACAAAAGCACGCATAAAAATTAAAAAGCAAAGGGAGAGGAAAAAACATTTACAACATACGACACAAAGCAGCTAATATAAAAATATAATGAGGCTTAAAAGTCAGCAAAGTAACAGAGGACCCTCTTCATAGAAAAGAAGATAAAAGAAATGAAGAGCCATTTCAAAAAACCCACAAACCATCAAAACACACAAAAATTGCTCAATCTCACTAGGAACCAAAATAGTAAAACAGAACAGTTAGAAACCATGTTGCCTACTTAAAACTCTTTTTGTATTAAATAGGCATTTCCCAGTGTTTCACTGGGAAAAACACCTGGTAAGATATATTTTCAGAGGTTAACTCTGGTCATGAACTGCTCTTTCCTTACTTATTGCTTACTATTATTTCCGAATTTTAAAAATTAATAACGCAAGGACAATTTTCTTCCATTACAAATATTCACACATACTTCAAGTATTCCCTGCCCACGGGTCACACAGATACACTTACTCTCCCAGGAAAACAATCTCAGTATTGATCTCCCCTGCCTTATGGCGGAGGAAATTCCTCAGGAAAGCCGTCACACTGTCCACAGTGATGTTTCCACAGACCACAATGAACCTAGAAAGTGAAAACATGGGAGGTGGTTCATCCCAGGAACAGAAGTCTCTTCCTGTCTAGATTTAGAGATGGACAATTAGCTTAAACTTAGTCTGAAATAAAAGTTGGTGTTTGATACCTCATTGTAGTTTTGATTTGCATTTCTCGAATGATTAGTGATGTTGAGCATTTTTTCATGTGTTTGTTGGCAATCTGTATCGTCTTTGGAGAAATGCCTATTTAGGTCTTCTGCCCACTTTTGGATTGGGTTGTTTGTGTTTTTGATATTGAGCTGCATGAGCTGCTTGTATATTTTGGAGATTAATCCTTTGTCAGTTGCTTCATTTGCAAATATTTTCTCCCATTCTGAGGGTTGTCTTTTCGTCTTGTTTATGTTTTCCTTTGCTGTGCAAAAGCTTTTAAGTTTCATTATATCCCATTTGTTTACTTTTGTTTTTATTTCCATTTCTCTAGGAAGTGGGTCAAAAGGGATCTTGCTGTGATTTATGTCATAGAGTGTTCTGCCTATGTTTTCCTCTAAGAGTTTTATAGTGTCTGGCCTTACATTTAGGTCTTTAATCCATTTTGAGTTTACTTTTGTGTATGGTGTTAGGAAGTGTGTAAGTCAGAAAGAGAAAAACAAATACTGTATGCTAACACATATATATGGAATCTAAAAAAAAAAAAAAAAAAAAGGTCATGGAGAACCTAGGGGCAGGACAGGAATAAAGATGCTGATGTAGAGAATGGATTTGAGGACATGGGGAGGGGGAGGGGTAAGCTGGGACGAAGTGAGAGAGTGGCATGGACATATATACACTACCAAATGTAAAATAGCTGGCTAGTGGGAAGCAGCTGCATAGCACAGGGAGATCAGCTCAGTACTTTGCAACGACCTAGAGGGGTGGGATAAGGAGGCTGGAAGGGAGACACAAGAGAGAGGGGATATAGGGATACATGTATGCATATAGCTGATTCACTTTGTTATACAGCAGAAACTAACACAACATTGTAAAGCAATTATACTCCCATAAAGATGTTAAGAAAAAAAAGTTCCACCTAGATTTTAAACTTAGAAACACCAAGGACTGCATCTCCAGTATACAAAAGGAGCATAAGATTTCTGTAGGGAATGATTCCACACATTTGAATTACACATAGCTTTTCAGGCATTTAAGGATAACTATCGTAACTGCTAGATTTTTCTCGGTTATTTATAATTTATAATGGAGTTGCACGTGTGTTAATTTCACTTGATTTGCCACTTGACTCCTGATTGGCTGGTGTCATCTTTTTTCAGAGGAACGACTGAGCTCGGAATGGCTCACTGATTTTCCTACAGTCAAATACTATGGCTGAGGCAGCCCCAGAATCTAGGCTATTTTGGTTTATCTTCTGCATCTAAAATTATCTAGTGCTCACAAAAAAAGTGAGTCCAATGGAGAGACATGTAGCACAGGTCCACAAACCTATGCATGTAACTTCTATGGTGAAAAACAGCCGTCAATTTCCTTAGGCTTCATATACATAAAGAAGCTATTTTCCTCCCATTAGTCATGTAAGAAAACGGAAAGTGTAATTTTAGCCTAAGTTAAACTTATATTTTCCAGACCTTATTGGCCTATTTAGCATGTGTGAGATGAACTGGGTTAGACTTTGGCTTATCTAGCTTATTTCACTGTTTTCAATATTTGTTTTTCATTCATTTCATTTTGTTACCTTCCTCTTCATACGCCTGGATCAATGTTGGTTTTTATCCAACTGTGTTAAGACATCACTCCAAAGGAGTTTATCTCCACTGCGCCTCTTTCCTCTACAGCAGGTAAGAGACTAAATAAAAAAGAATCGCTTTGAATTTGAGATTTCCAATTCCTTATCTTCTCCTTAGGTATGAAGAATCATAATGGCAATGGAGGTAACATATATCCACAGAGAAGTAGAGTAAAAACAACTCCAAATCCACTTTGCTCCTGGGAACGAACAGCTGTGGCATGGACAAAACAGGTGATCTGTGAAGGACTGGAGGACAGGCTGAAACCCCTCCTCACGCTAGCAAACCTCTTCCCATGGATGAGCTTGAGGGGAGTTTGGGCTAAGACAACGGAATTGAATTATTTTAAATTCGAACTCTGACTCTAATTGGATCCTAATGTAAAGTTAGCCATGAGTCAACCACATGGTTCAAATGAGTAAGACCATCAGGAATGGATAGAAGAGAACAGTCTGAGATAAGGCATGGACAAATATCGGCACAATCAGCATGTGACGCCGAATGACAACGTATCTGTCATTCTAGTTTATTTAATCCTCTTACGAGCATCTAGAGGGTAGTGCGTATCAGGTAGCAAACATCTTCTCATGGTTTTTATTCCAGCCCTCTTCAGTGAATGAGGACCTTGCCAACATACCCACCTAGGCCAGGCAATCGTGTTTCAAAAGGGAGAGTGACTTCGTAGAATACCCCAAACTGTAGAAATTATACTTGAAAGCTACTTACTTCTTTCCTTTGACCACTTCATAGGAACTGGTGTATTTCCTCTTGTTACCAAAAAGTTCCACCATTTCAGGGATGCAGTTCGCAAACAGAACCTAAAATGATTGGCAAATAAAACCTGAGGTCTCACTACTTCCAAGGATACTTCAAAATTCCAAGATTACAGAGGAGAAAGCAGGTACGTAAAACTTTCTCTCTTCTAAGAAGGGCATGACTGGGAACTGTGCTTTTAAAGGGAGACCAGTTTTCTTCCTTACTTCAGCCTTTGGATTTGGTTAAAATTTAATAAATTGCTTTTCATCCTTCAAAAAGATGAAAGCAAAGACAAGCAGTAAGGCAACCTCCGCACCCATTTTTTCCTGTCATCACTTCTAACTGCCCTTCTGACTCTTTCACTTGATACTATTTGGGGCTTGGGGAAAAAATAAAGCATATGGGACAGAGTAGGGTTAAGGGAAAATGACAGAAATGAGGGGATGTAACAATGATGTGGACAGGGGGATATCAGAAAGGTAGAGTGGAGAACTCGGAGATGGTTATTAAGGAATTGCCATTAAAGTCACTAAAAGAAAAGGAGGCTTCCTTTGTCCTTGACACACTCCTGAACCAAGCACAGATGTTCACTTATCTGTAGTAAAATGCTGGTTTAGAGAGAGCTTACTCATTTGGGCTGGAAAGAACACAACTTCCTGCAGATCAAATCTCAAATCCCCTTCCTCTTTGGAAGAAAGACTATAATCCGATGGGCAAAAGATGAAGGAAGATGCGGTTGCTCAAATCAATGCAGAGGCTAATTAGGAACGTCTGCTCTCCTTTGTCTACCACCCTCATCCCTGGCAATCGAACAATTACGTTATGTGCTCCAGGGGATGCAGTTTGGAAAATATGGGATTCACATATCTCTTCATTTTCATTTGATACCTGCTCTGAATAATGCAACATTCACTCTCAAACCTATATCACTTTGTTTCTCACCATTAACCAAATGTTTTTCATTTATGTAGCTATATTCAAAAGACATAAAAATATTCTTTACCAAACTCCCCAGGGTGAAGAACATGATGAAGGTCCGTCCTAGGGATGTCTTGGCTACCACATCTCCAAAGCCGACAGTCGACGTTGTTGCCATGACCAGGTAAATGGACTCAAAATATGAAATATTCTGTGAATTTCTACCTTTGAGCCAGGGATCACCAGAATTTTCCACCTGTCCAAAGAGAGAAGACTTAGGAAAGGTCTCTGAATGGAATTCAAGGAAAAGTTTATAAAGAATAAGTACAACTTTTGATTCGTTTCATTTAATTCAATCCAAATGAAAGAGTAAATGATTCCCAGGTCGCTGTGAAGGGTTTGCAAATTGTGGGTAGTAATTGTGAAGTCTTGTTTCCCTTCACGGTGATTACTGCTCAAATCTGAGGGGTGTGTAGCTGGAGCCCACAGTGGAGATGCTCAATGCGGGGAATGGCTGACAACATCTCTTCTCCTGTGGGCACATCCTCCCATCCCGGAGCCACGGGATTCAGAGGCTGTCAGACTGAGCAATTATTATTCACCCTCATTTTACATCACATCAGGATCATCATGAAGGAAAGCAGCACTTAAATGGGCACTTGATCTCAGTGAGCTTAAGCGCATGAACGCTGGAGTCTCAGGAAGAGCAAACAAGCTTTCCAGATTACTTTCCTCCCTCCCTGCAAAAATCTTTTCAGTGATAAAAAGGAAACTCTGAAATAAGCTACAAGGATATACTGTACAATATGGGAAATATAGCCTATATTTTATAGTAACTATAAACAGAGTATAACCTTGAAAAATTGTGAATCACTATATTGTACACCTGTAACATATAATATTGTACATAAACTATACTTCAATTAAAAAAAAAAGACAAACTCTGGAAAAATCTTCCTCTGATTTTCCCCCTAAGTCTTCACATTTTATGAAACCTAGGTTTATCCGATTTTTTTTTTACCTCAAACAAAAAGAGTAACTTAGGCAATGGCATTACACTTTATAGAATATATATATAAATTTATACATATATATCATTTGTTATGCTATATAACAAACATTAATTATATAGAATATATACAAAATTTCCGCTATGTTTCTGTTTTTAGACATTTTTCCCCAAATAGTACTTATTTCCTAGATGTTTTCCGTTTCCATTTTTCCACGAGAGACGGTAAAATGCTAGCGATGGCTGGGGAAGGCAGGTTTTTTGTTTTGTTGCTAAGAACCAGAATGAAAACTAGAAATAATGTACTTTGCTTAAGTATCCGATCACTTTTTTAAAGTGGTGTGCCAACTGCTGCCTCCTTCTTAAGTTGGATGAGTAGGTTAAGAGTGTGGGCTCCTCTAATACTCCACTCCCAGATAAGGAGATTGCATGTCTATACTTAACTCTCAGGGCTGGTAGTAGATTTGGTTGCAAAGTCTACTAATCAGCTTCCACAGATGTGGAGACTTTACTGCTTTCTAAGACTACTGTACTGTAAGAAAACCAAGTTTAAATCACACAGATAAAACTCCTAGAGGAAAACATAGGCAGAATATGCTTCGACATAAATCGAAGCAATAGTTTTTTGGATCTGTCTCCTAAAGAAAAGGAAATAAAAATAAACAAATGGGACCTAATTAAACTTAAAAGCTTTTGCACCGTGAAGGAGACCATCTACAAAATGAAAAGACAACTTGCTGAATGGGAGAAAATATTTGCAAATGATATGACCGATAAGGGGTCAATATCCAAAATATATAAACAGTTCCTACGATTCAACATCAAAAAAACAATTAAAAAATGGGCCAAAGACCTGAATAGACATTTTTCCAAAGAGGATACGCAGATGGCCAACAGGCACATTAAAAGATGCTCAACATCATTAATCATGTTGCAAATCAAATGCAAATCCTAACCACAATGAGATGTCATCTCACACCTGTCAGAACAGCCATCATCAAAAAGAACACAAACGACAAGTGTTGGTGAGGATGTGGAGAAAATGGAATCCTCCTACACTGTCGGTGAGAATGTAAATTGGTGCTGCCACTGTAGAAAACAGTATGGAGGTTCCTCAAAAAATTAAAAATAGAACAACTATATGACCCAGCAATTCCACTCCTGGGTATATATCTGGGAAAAAAAAAAACCTAAAAACACTAATTCAAAAAGATACATGCAACCCAATGTTCACAGCAGCATTATTTACAATTGCCAAGATAGGGAAGCAACCTAAGTATGCAACAACAGATGAACGGAAAAAGATGTGGTATATATATATACAATGAAATACTACTCAGCCATAAAAAAGAATGACATTCTGCCATTTGCAGCAACATGGATGGACTCAGATGGTATTATGCTAAGTGAAATAAGGCAGACAGAGAAAGATAAATACTGAATGATACCATATGCGGAATCTAAAAAATTCAACAAACTAATGAATATAACAAAGAATGAACAGATTCACAGATAGAGAGAACAAGCTAGTGGTTACCAGTGGGGAGAGGGAAGTGGGGAGGGGCAATATGGGGTAAGGGAGTAAGAGGTACAAACTATTAGGTATAACATAAGCTACAAGGATATATTGTACAACACGGGGAATATAGCCAATACTTTATAATAACTATAAATGCAGTGTAACCTTTAAAAACTGTGAATCACGATACTGTACACTGTAACCTATAATACTGTACAGCAACTATACTTCAATTTTAAAAATCATATATATGATATATATACTATAATATATATGTGTATACATATATTTTTTCCAGGAGTTGAAGTGTTGCTTGGGACAGTCTGCTTTAAGCTAAAACCCCATAGTGTCTTGTAAACATCTTAGCACAGGGCTTCCATCATACCCTTGTACAGCATGTTTTACAAACTGAAACTAAACTTATTTCAACCTAGAAATCTCCTTCACAGTAAGTCAAATAACCCTTTCCCATTTAACTCACCCTCTTTGGAAGTACTGCTTTAGTGCTTCAAACCCCTCCCCACTCCCATAGAGGTTCCTCATTGGAACCTCTATGTCACTCCTGCTGGTCTACCTGGCCACCCTGCTCTTGCCCTGGACCCTGTTAGCATCGACCCTCAGCCCCAGATGGGAAATAACTTAAAGATGAAAGATTATGGGCCAATGTGAATATATGGAATTGTTACCTATTTTTAATGTCACATTTCAAAACTGAAACTTTACACTTTTAAACCTTATGTTTCAACCGTAGGTGAGCTGTGCTATGGAGGTGGAGGACATGAGGACACTCTCCCATCCATGCCTACCTCTCCATTATTTGTATTGGTTTTATTATTTTTACATGGTACATGTGTGTTCTAGGCTGTACCCACAATTCCCTTGGCCGTGTCTTTGTTCTATTTTCAATCCAGTCAGTAATCACCATCACTCCTTTTTATCATGGTTTCCTCATTCTTGAGGTCTTGGTTTTGACCCGTCTCCTATGTGGCTGGATTTTATCATCAAGGTCATTTTTAAAAGGGACTCATGATGCTCTTCTCTCTTCCATGTGCTTAAAATGACAGATGGGCTACACTCGCACACAACCTTGGCAGGCACTGCTCTGTCACCTTCCTGCACTGACTGACGTTGGCAAGATATCTGAGGCTAGTTTCATTTCCCCCCTAATACAGACCTTTCTTTGTTCTGCTTAGATTCTCTCCTTACCCTTAAAGGTTGGTAATTGTTCCAAACTATGGTTGGACTCATTTAGGGTTATTTCTCCTGGGATACTGTATACCCTCTAAACTACAGATTCAATACTTTACATTCAAACATTTTTCTGATACCGTATTTGTGTCCCCTTCCTCAGGAGCATGAATTTTACAGTACGTTAAATCAACATGACCCATCTTTCATGTTTTTTCTCCATATCATTTAAGTATCTTTGTCCTGTTCCATGGCATGATTTTGCCTCAATCCTGTCCGCCATGTTTCTGAGCATATTTCTGTCACACTTAGTACATTTGTGTCCCCTCTAATGTGGTTTTTGGCTCTGTAAAACATTTTTCTTCTTTTTCTCTGGTATCTTTGGGCCGTTTACCAACTCCTGCTACGGTTTAGTAATCTTTTATTTAAAACCTTAAGTATTTTGTTTGAAGTATCATTTTCAGTTTTTTAAAGCCTTGTATAAGAAGGGCTTTTCCTTAACATTTCCTTTGTTCCCTTGGGCAAATTATCACGTTATTGTTGCTCTGACAGCCCTTATGCGATGTAATTGTTATGCTGATGTCTCTGCTTTCCAACACACTCCCTGTTCTGGGCAGAATTTTAGCATAGGCACCATGTTGGTTCCTTTCTGGTGGACACTCACCCTCCAATGGCATCAACTCTTTTTTTTTTGCAGTACACAGACCTCTCACTGTTGTGGCCTCTCCCGTTGCGGAGCACAGGCTCCAGACGTGCAGGCTCAGCGGCCATGGCTCACGGGCCCAGCCGCTCCGTGGCATGTGGGATCTTCCCAGACTGGGGCACGAACCCGTGTGCCCTGCATTGGCAGGTGGACTCTCAACCACTGCGCCACCAGGGAAGCCCGGTATCAACTTTTAGCTGAAGGACGGTGTAAGTACGGGAAGGAATGACTTGGGACCGTAGGAACAATCATAGCTTTTATTTCGGTTTGTCATTTCAAATATCCTCTGAACAAAATCTACTAACGTTTTGCTCTGGGTTACAGCTTTTCTAGGTTTTTCACATTTCAGACGTTGGTGTGACCCACAGTAGATGGCCCTGAGTCCAAAACCATCAGGTGGCTTCTCCCTCTTTCTCTGCACGCATCCTCACTGGAGGTCTCCTCCCCAGGGTGACTGGACGTCCCATAGGAGCACATGTTCACGTGCTTAGAAGGGCCTGAGACCGTGTTCAAACCAGAAGCCTGTGAGATTTACAGGGAGCAGCTACTCTTCAGCTGGGGCTGTTGGTGGCCTTGGGAGAGTGGGTTGCCAGAATCTTGTGTTTTTGCAAAGAATCCAGAAATCCAGGTCTTTTAATATGAGCTCTCTGAAAAAACTTATCAACCAATACAAAAATAGCAAACACATAATACAAACATCTTAGGTCCAATAACATATGCCTGTAGGCCCCATTCAGCCTGAGAGCCCCTCACTGGAACCTCTATTAAAGGAAAAAAAATCCCCCAAAACCTGTTACCATGGTATCTCCTTTAGCATCCTTTTGCCTACCGTTCCGTGATGGCCAACAGGTCTCTACGGGAACACTGGTGACTGCTTCTCCCAGTGCAGACCCATGCCCCTTCAGCTAAACCTCCAGATGCAGGGATCTACCTTTACTGCTGTGATACTTCTTCTCCAGAAAATCAGTCTCCTGCTTGCATGATGAGGAAGGATGTGGCTGGTTTCAGATTTCTTTTTTTTTTTAATTGAAGTATAGTTGATTTACAATACTGTGTTAGTTTCAGGTGTACAGCATAGTGATTCAGTAATTTTTCCTGATTATTTTCCATTATAGGTTATTGTAAGATATTGAATATGATTCCCTGTGCTATACAGTAAATGCTTGTTGCTCGCCTATTTTATGCATAGTAGTATCTGTTTCTTGAAACGCCAAACAAATTTGGTGTTTGATACTTTTCTTGATGAACTGAACATGGTTAAGTTTCTTTCTTTAACTTTTTTTTTTCCTTTTCCTTGTGATTTTTAAATTAATTTTGAGAGAAGGGCTCAAGTGGAAAAGACTTCTCTATTTTTTTGTTCGGTTTTGCTTTTCTCAAAGGCCTTTGCAGGCTTTTAACGTGACACTTCAATTTCTACATTTTCTAATGATTTCTCTTCAACTTTCCTGGAGCAATAAAGTCCAGGAGTTTCTTTCCTATTGTTGAAGTCCATTTACTATGTTGCTGATTATATGGCATTGTAGGCGAAGGAGGCAGCTATGTATACAGATTGATTCCAGGAGAACAAAGAAAGTCCCCAAACTCCCTTTTGCAACTCAGCAACTGCTCCCTCACCCAACTCTCCAGCTTTTGTAAGTACAAAATTCTCGCACTGGCTTCATTTCTCTGACCCTTTATTCTTTTTCAAATTGCTGGAACCTCTATGATGATACAGTGATAAACTTTAGGGCTTCCCTGGTGGCGCAGTGGTTGAGAGTCCACCTGCCGACGCAGGGGACACGGGTTCGTGCCCCGGTCCGGGAAGATCCCACATGCCGCGGAGCGGCTGGGCCCGTGAGCCATGGCCACTGAGCCTGCGCGTCTGGAGCCTGTGCTCCACAACGGGAGAGGCCACAACAGTTAGAGGTCTGCGTACCGCAAAAAAACAAAACAAAACAAAACAAAAACTTTACCTATTGCTTATACCTTAGAAGAGTAAACTTATTAAACCCTTTCCTAAGAGCAGGTTTTAAAAGTCGGAAGAAGGAACATCGATACCGTGAGTGTAGAAGATACATATTTGTGAGAAGTATGGGGTGGAGAAAACCCATCCAGAGGAGGTGAAAAGATAAACCTCACACTGATTATAGTGATGGAGACAGGAGCTCAGAAGGTTCGCCTGCATTTTTCAAATAAAAGACATTCATGCTCACTCGCGACATCAAGGAGTCGGATGAGATGCTCACCAGGTGGATGAATCCTGCAGCAGTGAACAAGGTGCTCAGAACGATGGATAACAGCTTGGAAAACTTCACTGAATTGCTAGGGGAAGAAAGACAAAGAGCTGCTGGGTTCTGACAGGTTCCTGAACAACACAAATACCTCATCCTCTAAACTCTCACTCCTCAAAGTGTGGGACACGGACCAGGAACAATGCTACACTTCCCTAGGAGCATACTGGAAATGCAGCATCCCACGCCCTGCCGTGACCTACTGCTCTGCATTGTTACAGGATCCCCTGCTTGCTTCGTATCCATATTAAAATTGGAGATGCACAACTCTCAGGCACACCCCGTCACACACACGTGTTCAAAAAGTTTAGGTTCTGATGATCTCCACTAGCCTAATATTATACTGAAAAAAGGCAGTGTGCCAAGGATCCAGAGAGTGGGCTTGCAAAATGAAATTCTGAGGAGGTCACAGAAACGTAGTTCCATATTGCTAAACTCACACCGGGATCTTTGAATGAAGAGGATCAAACAAGCTCCTGTCTCCTAGGGAAAGCCCTAGAGTTTAGCTGAAATCTCTGTGGTTCTCAGCAAGGCTACTGACCACACAAGAACAGCCCTTTCCGAGCGCAAATGCTCCATAAAGCATCGACCCTTAGCAGTGAGACCCAGCTGGCCGGTACTATCTGATGCTTCTAGTGAGAATGCAGAGGCATGGAGATTGTGAGTGGGTAACGTTAGACCAAATTGCCTAAAACTTTAACAGGATTTCTGCTTAAAGGTAGTTTGGAATTTTTTTTAACTGTAATTTTATTTTTTTGGAGCTATTTAGGTAGCTCTGTTTCTGTAAGCAAGAGCTCACTGCTGCTGCTGGGCAGCTCTCAGGCTTGGAGGAATTGTCTTACATTCCTAGACAGCAGAGGATCGATTCACGACAACGAGTGTATAGAGTCAAAGTGTCTGATTTCTTCAGTGATCCACGGATTATTTAGTAACAGACTGTTTAGCCCTCATGTGTTTGTTTTTTACAGTTTTTTTTTTCCTATAATTGATTTCTAATCTCATAGTATTGTGGTCAGAAAAGATGCTTGATAGGATTTGAATTATCTTATATTCACCGAGGCTTGGTTTGCAACCCAAGATGTGGTCTATCCTGGAGAACGTTCTGTGTGCACTTGAGAAAGCAAGTGTATTCTGCTGCTTTCGGATGGAATGTCCTATAAATATCAATTAAGTCTACCTGGTCTAATGTGTCATTTAAGGCTTGCGTTTCCTTATTCTCTGTCAGGACGATCTGTCCCCCACTATTATTGTGTTACTGTCGATTTCCCCTTTTATGGCCGTTAGCATTTGCCTTATGTATTGAGGTGCACCTATGTTGGGTGCACAAATGTTTACAATTGTTATATCTTCTTCTTGGATTGATCCCTTGGTCATTATGTTGTCTCCTTCCTTATCTCTTGTAACAGTCTTTATAAAGTCTATTTTGTCTGAATTGCTTTGATTAAAAAAAATTTTTTTTCGGTGGGGGGAGAATTAAAACCTAAATGGACTGACACATTGTAGGTCCAAGAAACAGAGAAGAAACAAACTCTTCAAGATGATTGCAAACTTTCCAGCCTGTGTGTGAGGTTAATGCAGTGAGAGAAAAGTAAGCGGATGGTATCTTGTAAAGTAAGGGATTTTGTGACTTTTGCACTGAAGTTTCTGATGGGAAATGAGCTGAGTTGAAGGTTCAGTTAACATTTGAATTTCCTAATCCGAATGAGTGAGTAAGTAGTACTTGAGGCAGGGCTGGCATGTACCTGGTCCTGATGGCTCTCAGAATTTGCAAGATTTGAGGGAGTTCCAGCAGCCGCAATGCTCTTAAGAACCTTAAACCTACAAAGCAATCAAAAAAAGAAAGCTGCTGAAAGATGAGGGTCACTGAGGGAGCAGTCTGAATTATACCACACCTGGGACTGCTCACGTTCTTTCTTTCCCTGAAATGCTCAAATATAGTATCTTACAATGTCATCAGTTCAAGACCTGAGCACTGGTTCAAATTCTGGTTCACTTAATGGCTGTTGTAATCTAAAGCAACGCCCTTAGCTTCTCCAGTTCCTCATCTGTAAAATGGGAATTGTAATGACACCTACCTCAAAGGGTTGCTGAGTAGTAGTATTATTACAAAGTATGCAATAAGCACAACTCACGTTTTACTCTATTTAACTCTTCTTTAGAATGGAGAGCAAGTGACCCATAAACCACTTTAACTCCTGACTATAGAGTCTCTGTGATACGCGCCCCAGGGTTTGCATGTTGTTTGCCTTTATGTAGTTTGATAGTAACACTAGTAAAAAATATTTTGTAGATAATAAATAACAGTATAAGATTACATACAAACTGACAAAAGCCACAGAATGCCCACGTACTGGCAATACATCCACCTTAAAGACAAAGTAACTCATTAAAAAACTCTCTAACAGGTCACCGCATGTCTGGATATGATGACTTATACTTTTTAAAGACCACGGGAGGCTTTTCACTTCTCCCAGTCATGTGGGATCTCAGCACAAAGGTGCCACAGGGGGCTAGGATGTTGGCGCCCTGCCCTCAGGTGTGGATAATCCATAAACAATAAACCACCCTGTACACCTACTGGCATCAGGCCCATCACCAGGGACTGGGGTAAAAAAAAGAATGGGTTCTGGAAATGTATTACGAAACCATGCGATCATGGGGAGGAATTTTTTTTAAACGCCATTTAGGCTTTAAAGGAAAATGAAAGGATACTTACAGATGAATGTTGAGGGGTTTTCCCTGAGATTGCTTCTGATTCCCACAACTCACCTACCTAGCCAGTTACTCTTCAAATAATAAGAAATAAACGTTGGTGGAATGGTAAAGATGTCTACAATCGAATTCATCTCCAACCAGAACTTGACCTTGTCGTCAGCTGCCAAAAACTATGAAATGAAAACAGAAGACCCCAGATTCTGTTACCCTCAAAAATTCTACAGTGAACACAAGAGTGGCTCTTTTCAGGTACACTTCATCCACCAACTGAAGCTCTGACCGCATTCTATTACATACATACAATGTATACATACATACACCCACATATATTTATATAGCTATATAAGTAAATACACACTTATATATATAAATATAAATAAATAAATAAATATATATATATATATATATATATATATACACACACACACACACACACATACACCTATATATTCATATAGATAAAGAGATTGTACTTTAGGGGGTATTCAATGAATGAACGTGAATCCACCTTACTTACCAGATCTTAACTCTCCTACTTCAGAATAATCACTTTGACCTTCCTACTGCTCCTAGAGCTTCCTGATATATATACAATTATATAGGTAAAACCCTCTACGTGTGAGCAATGAAGATACAAGATGTAGGATGGTCTTCAATGGAAAAGGTCTAGAAGCTTGGTTGGCCAAGGCTTGTGTTTATGAGCTTCCCTATTTGGAATAAGAAAGCAGGTGCTTCCAGAAGGGAGGGGCTGCTGTAAAAATAAGACTGTGATGGCCAGTGTGGCTGAAATAAGTTTGAAGGAAGGTCACAGAAATACATACATACCATACCTTTCATATGCACATACATATTGTATATACACTTACATGTGCATATATATACCTGTGTGTGTATATGTTTGTGTGTGTACGTATGTATATATATGTGTATATATGTGTATATATATGTGTGTATATATATACGTTTGTGTATGTGTGTGTATATATGTGTGCATGTGTGTGTGTATATGTGTGTATATATACGTGTGTGTATATATGTGTGTGTGTATGTGTGTATACGTGTGTGTATATGGGTACATATGTGAGTGTATATATGTGTGTGTGTATGTATATGTGTGTATATATATGTGCATGTGTGTGTATGTGTATGTATGTGTGTATATGTCTGCATATATGTGTGTGTATATGTGTGTCTGTGTGTATATATGGGTATGTATGTGTGTATATGTGTGCATATATGTGTGTATATGTGTGTGTGTGCCTGCGTATGTCTGTGTGTATATATATGTGTGTGTGTACATGTCTGTGTGTGTATATCTATCTCACAAACATGAGATAGATAAATCTAGAATCTAGATCTAGGGTGGGCCCTCAAAAAGTGCTTGTGGAATGAGAGAACTATTGAATACATGAATGCAACAAAATTAAAGACACAAGAGTATTTTATAGATTTATACGGCACATATGCCATCAGTGGAGCCAATGACATTTTCAGAGGTTTGTTACTCAGGTTCTGCTCTCTTGTGATTACCAGTCTCTCTTCTGAGTGGCAAGTGGGAAGCCAATAAGAAGGACAGGGTGATAGGGTGACGATATCTTAACAAGGAATCCTTTTCATTTGTGTTAAAATTGTTGACCTGGTTTACAGTTTCAAGTGCAGGAGAGAGTTTGGGGGTCTCGCTATACATTTGACAATTGAGGGCCCAGACCTTCTGGCTTTAGAGCCTGAAAGCATAGGCAGATTGTCTAAGGAAGGCATCTCTTTGTGTAACACAGATCTCTTTACAGTGTGCCGGTTGTATTCCCCTGTTTACTCCCATGTTCAATAGGTACTTACTCTCAATCCAAAATAGAAACTAAAGAAAGCATTGAAAGTCAAATCAATCGGGATGGTTTTGTCTTGGTATGAAGAACAGCTTCCAAAAGGGCTGGAAAAGAAACAAAGACAGCTTATAAAGGTGGACATTTTAAAAGCTGTGGCTACAGAGGACCAAATAAAGAGAACAGGTGGGCAATTTTCTATTTATTTACCATGAATGGTCAACCCAGACACTTATGTGCACATCTCAAGGAAATTACTTTCCTCTTGGGAGTAGAGGTATGCATGAACAAAACCACTGGGCCGTGAATGTAGCTGAAAATAACAGAATTACCTGCTCTTCTTTTCAGAGTTTATTGGTTCCATTTTCACTTTATCAATGGGATTCAGAGGCACAGAGGTTATGTGGCTCTTTTTGGTGTGCAAGACCATCTTACCCAGCCAGGAAATTTTGGCTTCAGTATACTTCTGATAGAGAGCTACTCTGCGTCCAATGAACTGATCTGAAGCAAATTCCAAGGAAATGTTCCTAAAAGGTCAGTAAGGAATCCACAAAATGAAGACTTCTAGTTTCTGTAGGATCTCTAAAGTTGCCTGACTTGTGTGGCCCTGTAATCCCAGTTTTACTTTAGCTGGAAATCCAAAAAAATTCCCAGAGGATCAGCATGGAGTTCAGATTAGGTTGGGTTGTGTCCAAGAAGCTGTCCTAACTTTGGCACAGGAGAAGGGAATGCCTTCAGAGAAGAACAGAGGATAGTTTGCTCCTACATCCCCGGTGAGGTCTAGCATTTTCTTTCCTCAGACCATCCAAACTTGTCTAGAACCTATGAGAAACCCTGAAATGACTACAGAATTTCTGCTTTAACACCTAAGGAATCCAAAGGCACGTAAGACCCACATAAATGGTCCAAAGGAGGAGACAACAGCTGGAAGCTTGTAGTCCCAGAAACTAGAATAGACATATGCACAGCACCCCAGCTCCTAGCAGTGCAGAATGACAGGATACAGGAGAAACTCATGCATTTTTTCGTTTGTTTGTGGAGCTGGGTTTAGTACTTCCTAGGGGAAACTAAACACTTATCCTTTTCTTATGAGCTTGCGTGTGTGAGTTTACGTGAAAGTATAGTAAGCATTATTCCTGACAGAATATTCCAAATTAGCTCATAAGCTACTGATATGAGCAGACAAGATTGACAGGGGATTTTACTCACTCAGTGGAGTTGATGAAATAGATTATAAGAGACCCAATGCTTAGGACAAAGACAAGGATCACCTGAAAAAAAAAAAACCACAGACAAATGTACAGATCCATTCTATTAGCATGAACATAGATGCATAAACATACCAACAAAATTGTGTTTTACCTTTTTCCCTTGCCTATATATCTGTAGCCATTTTTTCCCACACATTCATTTATGTTAGCATTCATTCATTCACTCAACAAAAACTGATTGGACCTTTACTGGGTATTCAATAAACGAGCATGTACCTACCCATTTTACCTACCTAATTTTAACGTTCACACACTTCAGAATAAACAATTTGTCCTTTCTGCTGCTCCTAAGGTTTTCTGAGCTCAAGCAGTCCTTTGCTTATTCATTCACTCACTCATCAAACATTTATTAAGTGCTTAATATGTGTTATGCACTTCATTACACGCTAGAAAATGAGGGCCATGAGATACAGACTCTGAACTTGAATTGCCTATGATGTCGGAGAAGAAACAGTCCCAAACATGCCCATCTAAAGGATGGGCAGAATTCTGACAGGAGGGAACATGCTATAAAGTGAGAAGAGAAAATGAGCACTTTAACTTGCCAATATATCTGGTCTGTAAAATGAGAATCTGTGGAATATAATCAGAAATTTACCCATTTAAAACCCTCAATACATTTGGATGAAATATTTTGCAGCCTCGGTGAATTTTTAGGTCAACTGTAGGTAATCAGTTATTTCTAGTTTCCAAACATTTAAAAAAATATGTTCAGTCCTGTGTAAAACTGTATTTTATTTACAATTAAAGCTTCACTCCCTTCCAGTTCACGTGTTCCTCGAGCAGGCTACTAGTAGGCAAAAAGAGATTAGTTTCTTCTCTGTTAACCCTTTTTGTTTTTTTAGTCCTAGCTGCCTACTGACTAGGGTACCTCTGGCCTCTGAGAACTGTAGGTCAGTGTCAGGCGGTGAACAGAAAGGGGAGGTAATAGCAGGAAATGTTGGACTTGACTGGTGTTAGATCACTACGCTCTCACCCTTGGGCTCTCCAGGCACGGGAGGTGTTTACTGTTTATTTTCCTGGGTTGTTGGAGATTCCCAATTCAATTCATATTCAACAGATTTCTTTAGTACCTATCATGACTCAAGTATTATTCTGCTGACTGGGAAACATCATTCAACAACATATACAAATATCCCTGCCTTTATGGAGCTTATGGTCTAGACAATAAATAGTAATTAATATGTACCTTAGGTGGTAGGTGAGAAGATGCATGCTAGGAAAATAAAGGAGAGCAACTTAAACGGATCAGAAGTGCAAGGGGAGGGGGCAGACAGGCTGCAGCTTGATAACATTCAATTGCTAAGCGTCCCCTCTGCGGTTCCCTTAAGCTGAGTGAAAGCGTCCTCTCTCGCTGGCTGCTCCCAACTCTTTTCTCAGTGCACCTTGCACTCTTGTATTCTGCTGGAACTCTTCCCCCTCCGGATGCCTAACTGGGCAGGTTCGAGAAGACTCTCACACGTGACCCACATCTGGCCCACGGGCAAGCTCAAGCACTCTTTGCCCCAACAAACACTAGAAGGACAGATTCTCTTCAGTGTGGCCATCCCTCTTCACCAAAGAGGCAGACATCAGCTCTCTGTGTCCCCAGAGTTCCAAGAGATGCCAGCTGACCTTTCTAAGTGGTCCCTTGCTTGGCAGGGGAGGAACCCCCACCCACCCACCCAATACCTCTGCCACAATAAGAGCTTGTTCCAAAATCCTCTTCAATTTCCAGCTTACCCAAATTTACATGGGGTTGGTCAAGATGCTAAGAGCTTCAACTAGTCTTCTTCCAAGTGCTTTGTAAGTGGCAGTGATGCCGGTTAATGGGAGTTAGTGGCATCTATTTTTCTTGGGGTCTCAACTCTTACTGTCAGTTCCATTTTAACATCTGAATCAAGTGTCGATGGAGATACCACTAAGACTGTGGGTCTCATGGAGATATTTGGTTACAAATGTAGTCTGAAGCTCAGGAAAAATGCTGGGAGTGGATATGCATATGTGTGTGCATATATATATATCAGTAGATTGATAATTATTAATAGTTCCCATGAAATCTTTTTTCTTCTCCTTACGTATGATTACATATTTTTTCTCTCTTACTAAATCCCACAGGTGATTCTGCATCTATAAATCATGTATTGACAGGCTTCCAGAACTATGGTAACAAGGTCATATATTTAGAGTCCTCCACACCATAAAGTTAACAAAAAAAATAAATAAAAGAAGAAAAATTTAGTTTTATTCAATCTAAGAACAATATCAACTTCATGCCACAAACCTAAAAAGGACGATCCAGAAATTATATATAATAAGCAACAAAATGTGTACCAAACCAAAATAAAGCACTGGGAGCTAACAGTTTGTGAAGGCTGTTTGGTGAGTCAGGTAGAAGTGGGAGGTATTCTGAGAGGACTCATGAACTTCCCTCGGGCGGAAGGGGCCAAGTCTGGAAGTGCTGGCTCTTCGGGAGGGGTAGGAAGCCCGCCACCTGAGCTGTGATTTCTACAGTGGGGCTTAAAGCCCGTTTAGTGGGTGGGTGGTTATGGGTGTCTTCAGAATCCAAACAGCCACCAGCGCAGTTAATGAGGGGCGCTATGAATACTCTAAAGCTTCACTTGTGAATATGAGAGGACACCAGAGAATTGCCAGGTATACGGGAGGTATAAGAAAACGGGGGGATCGGGCACACAGATGAAATAACGTCCAGTGAAAGAGTGAGCATAGAATATGTAATTAAACATCTAAGAATTACAATCAGTGCTCCTGGTGAGATTCTAAAACGCTGTTAAATAGTACTGGAGGACTGAGAAGACCAAGGAACACGGGGGTGACACAGAGGCAGTAACTGCAAGAAGTTGCACCCCCAAGGACTGGCTGAGAGATCAACAAAGGGAGGTTGGGATTCTCAACATTTAAAAACATTTGATGCCAAAGGGCATCAAAGAGATGCCCTTTGGAAGGGGGCTTCAGACTTGGGAGGAGGGATCCTGGGTTGGCTGGTAATGGTACATCTGAAGAGACACTGTGAGCTTGGTCCTGGTACTGTTGGAAAAGCCTGGAAACTGAAACCAAGCACTGCTACTGGAAGAAAAAGCCATTGATGAAGTGAGGCTGAAAAAACTAGACGTAAAACACAGGAAGGCAGTTCCCTTCCCCTCCTCTAGAGCACAAGGGAGCTGACCAAAGAGACATGTGGTTGCTGTGCACTAGCCTCGCATCACAAAGCAGGGGAGAGAGGGTGGATTTGGAGCTGAGAGACAAGAGTTTGGTATCCTTAAGTAGCCAGAACACTTTGGAACAGCATTTACAGAGGTTTTAGGAAAAAGGATTACAAGCCAAGAATTCTAAACCCAACCAAATTATCGTTCACTTATGAGAGCAAGGGGGAAAAACTGGGGGAGATTTAACAATTCGGAAAGTGTACCACCCACAATTTCCCTCGCGAGTGAATACGGCAAGTACTCAAGAAAAAAAAAATTAGAACGATAAAATAAGTTACGTAAGAAAAAATGGTACCTAATAAAACTGGTAAAATTAATGAAATTTTTAACTCTAAAGCAAATATTAAGAAGGAAATCTGACCAGCTGTATAATGCTAAAAGCCAAAAAAACTAAAAAACACAGTAGCAATCTGGAACTGAGTGTTCAGATTAATTCAACAATTTCTGGAAGGAAGGAGGGGTAGTGTGGAGGAAAAACATGCCAAAGGTCTCAGGAGAGAGCAGTACATAGATACAAAACATGCAGAGATATTATTAGAGAGAAATACAGGTGGGAAGTTTGTTCTGAATTTCATTTACTGATATACCTATGATATTCTATTAAAAATGGGAAATCCCAAGTCAAAAGATACAAAAGAAAATAAATGAAATTAACAAAAAGGAACAAATAAGGAATGTAAATATCAGTGAATGGTCAGTACTTACTACACCCTTGAAGGGTTTACAACACTCCCTACAGTATTTTAAGAAGGTTATTCACATTATATGAAAGAAGTGCAATTTGGGAAAATTAACTTGTTCAAGATGAAGTGGAGAAGCCAATGCTTAAGGTCATGTCTCTCAAAATTCTCAATCACCATGTCATTCCGCTTCTCTAATAAGATAAAAAACTAAGATGTCACAAAGGTCCTAGTTGTTTATCCAACAACCATTCTCCCTTTCTTTACCAACACACCCCGTTTGTTTGTTTAAGCCACAGAAATTTAGAAAGTCTATTATGCAGTAAATTCAATCTCTAAATATTATAAAGACCAATGAAACAGATCACCATAAAGGAGAATAATTAAATTCTCCAGTAAATGAACAAATAAATGCATTCTTAAATCAATAAACACAAAAGTGCAGCTACATGATATTTAAAGAGACACACTTAAGAGGAAATAATAAGACAGAAAGACTGAAAGAGAGCTGGGCAAAGACATCCTAATCAAGTATGAATAAAATGAAAGCAATGTTATCGGCTAACATTATGTTCTAAAGTATCCCCTGGGTAAAAAACCAAAACCAAAACCAAAACGCAACAACAAAAACCCACTCAATGTGACAAAAATGGATATTTCATATCAGTAAAAGGCGCCATCGACCAAGGAGTTATAATAGGTAACTCTATGCGTTGACTGATGTTACATAAAATATATAACTCAAAATGTTAGAAATGTAAGATATTTGATAAAACTACAAAATCATAAATGAAAAATGTTGACATGCCCTTTTCAATCAGTCAGCAAATAATTAAGGGTATGGAAAATATACACAGATTCTCTCAAAAGTCCATCACACAGTAATAAAAATTGATCATGTACTAGGCAACAAAGAATTTCCCCATAAATTCCATAAACTAGAGATCATAAAGGCAGTGATATTCCTGGGCTATAAATTTCACCAAAGTAGAAAAGAGAGCCAGTCCAACACCAAGGAAACAAAAGCATACAACACTCCTCACAATAGATTATGAATCCACCAAGAAATCAGAATTAAAACAAACTAACGACGAACTGGGCATTACTAAAAATAAGAACATGACTTGCCAAGGTCTATGAGATGTGAGCAAAGAAGCGCTCTGAGGAAAACAATTTTATAAATGAAATTCAACTAAAAAATCTGTTAAAACGAGCCCAGCCCAGAGGGCTGTCCAGGGTGAAGGCTGCGCAGGCTTGGCGGGACCTAGCACTGGGCATGCGCAGTGCTGTCCTGCGGCTTCCAGGCTGAGCCCGGCTGGGTGGAGCCTCCGGGATCCTGGATACAGGTATCCCCAGGTTGACAAGGGAGATGAGTGGCAGCCCTCGGCAGAGCTGACTGGGGGGAAGTGTGAGCGCGAGCTCGGAAAGACTCAGCTCATCAAAGCTGCCCCAGCGACGAAAATAAACCCAGTGATCAGGAAATTGACCAACATGATGATTCAGGAGGAAACGAAGTACTGGCCAGGACACTCTGACAGAATGAGGAAGGTCTGAAAAAGAAGCAGCCTGAGAAGTAGCACGCTGCTTCTGCAGAGGAACAGGCAACCATGTAACATAACTCCTGCACTCCTTCTTCCACAGGGCACTGAAAAACTGAGCCTGGGATGGGCGGGGACCTGTCCTCAAAGGTGCCCTTTCCTACCAGGTCCCTGTGATGCTAGCCAACCAGTGCGGTGGCTTCCTGGTTGGCTAGCAACAGGATACTGAAATTAAGAAGGATAAATGTGATATTAATTACACACGATGTATACATGTATATCATGAAATGTATAAATCTCCAGCAAGGCTACATGTGACCAAAAGGGAAGGACATGGCCCATCATGAGAGGGGAATGGTGTCAATTAGGAGTAGAGAGGAAAAAAAAAATCATACTTTCTAGTCAAAGGAGAAAGGTGGAGTTGAATCTATGGAGCAGTCGAGGAGACCTTCAAAGTTATATTCTCTTTAATGGCTCATTTTCCCTGGAAAATGTCCTGTGGCTTTGAAAAACAAAACTTTTCACTTAAAGCTAAGGCAGTTATGTCATTTATTGTCACAACACATAACACTTTTAAGAATGAAAGAGACTCTATTAAACAGTTACACCAGGACAACCTGCAAAAGCCTGGGCTTATACTCATCCTGCCAGAGAAGACAGAAAAACAGAAGATGGACATAAAGTAGTGCCTAGGATGATGCTAAAAGTAGATACACTTACTAAAGATGAGCTGTATTTTTGGTTCTTAAATGTTTTAGCTATCAAAACAACAGAGAAGCACAGTTACACAATTAATAGCACCCAAAAAAAGGAACAGTTTAGGAATAGGACTCTTTGGAACTAAATTCAGTAGAAAATCTCCCGCAGGTAGCTGTAAAAACACGCTTGTGATAACTAAAGCAACAAACCCAAAGATGCTGCAGAGGTGAGCTGCACACTGTCTTGTTTTATCTCTAGAAGGATCTCAGAAGGTCTCTGGTTTTGAAGATAATATTTTCTCTTTGACTATTTACATTTTCCTTCTTTTTCTTTTCATCCTTCTTTTTTTTTTTAAACAACAACAACTTCCTCTCCTCATCCTCCTCCTTCCTTTTCCTTCTTACACTGTGTT
Organism: Stenella coeruleoalba; assembly: GCF_951394435.1. Taxonomy (NCBI): domain Eukaryota; kingdom Metazoa; phylum Chordata; class Mammalia; order Artiodactyla; family Delphinidae; genus Stenella; species Stenella coeruleoalba. The sequence goes on from NC_137167.1 coordinate 8,049,127, forward strand.
GTTGGCCACGTAGCCACGTATTTAAGACATTAGTCTACAGATGTTATTAAATTTGCCATCATTGTGGGTTTTGATATAGATACTGTGCCTTCGTTGAAAAAGAAAATCAGATTCTTTCTTTCTTGTATTTTCTATGCCCTGGGACTATTTAATTAGCATTAGAGAAATTCACTATTTGAAGATCTAGCAGACTGGACCTTGAAATTGTCTGGGTCTCCCATAGGCAGAGGGGCAGAAGGGTAGTGGCGGTGATATTGATAAAGTCTTTGACAATATCTTTGTATCTTCCAGTTATTTGGTCTGTTTAAGTTTCTTTCTTTTTTCATGGTCAGTTTTGCTTATTTATGTTGTCCTAAGGAATCATTTGGTTTTCATACTTAATTGTGCATATATCTTTCAATTTCCTTTTTATCTGTATTTATTTTCTCATTTTAATGTCTTATTCCATATATTTTGCTTTTCCCCTCTTGGATTGTTTAGCCTACCTATTGACTTCTCTATTTTATGTTTGTTTCAAATAATCAGCTCTTTTATAATTTGTTAATTTCTAGCTTTCTTATTTATTCTCCTTAGATTTAATGTGTTTTCTTTCTCTGACTTTTCAACATTGATAATTCATTTACTTTAATTATTTTTTATTTATCAAGATAAGTTGTTAATGTTATGCATTTAACTTAGAACAATTCCCAACTTATAATGTAGGTGCAAGGGATATGTGATGTTTTCATCATCTTTACTCTCTAAATATTCTGCAATTTTAAGTTTGATTTCTCTGAGTCAAGAGTCATTTTAGAAAGTCATTTTCTAAATGTCATTTAGAAAGTCATTTAGAGTCATTTAGAAAGTCATTTTAGAAAGAGATATTTATAATTTTTTAGCTGTAAATTATTTGTTTTTGGTTCTTTTTTTCTGAGTTTATTATTTTCCTGTCCATTTACTGTACTGTGTTCAGTTTATATCCTCTGCCTCTACTTTGTAAGTTTTTAAATTGGGATTGTTTTTTGAGGGCCTATTAATATATACTGAATTTTTACAAATAGTTTGTAGACATTTGTAGGTTTAATTTATGTTTTTACCATATGGGTTTGATCATTTCAGTCAGCTCTTTGTTATTAATTAATTTACTTTGGTCTTCTTTATCCTTCTCCTTCTTCTTCTTCTTCTTTTCTATTTAGTGTCTCCTGATATAAAATAAGTGAACTAAAAGTTCATACTACCAATGTGTCTTTAATATTGCTTTTTTAATTATTAATTATCTTAAAGTTATATTTTTGGTATAATGATACTCATGATGTTATATCTTGGTTGAAGTTAGTTACAAATTTTCATTACAAAATTATGTGTTGAATTGTGTCCCCAAAAAGGTATGTTGAAGTCCTAACCCTTAGTACCTCAGAAAGTGACCTAGTTTGGAAATAGGGTCTTTGCAGATGTATTCAAGCTAAAATAAGGTCATAAGGATGGACTCCAATATGACTGGTGTCCCTATAAAAAGAGGAAATTTGGACACAGGCATGAACAGAAGAAACATGATGTGAACACCATGTGAAAATGAAGCCAGAGACCTGGGTGCATTTACAAGCCCAGGAATGCCAAAGATTACCAACGAACCACCAGAATCTAGGAGACAGGCATGCAGCTGACTCTCTCTCCCAGCCCTCAGAAGGAACCAACCTCTGATCTTAGACTTCTAGCCTCCAAAACTGTGAGACAATAAATTTCTGTTGTTTAAGCCACTCAGTTTGTGGTACTTGGTTACAACAATCCTAGGAAACTAATACAGGCTACTTGGCTTCGTTTATTGGTTTTATTTTGCCTTGAATTCACACTACTGTCATTTGCCTAGTATGCCTTTGACAATTCCTTTATTTTCAAACTTTAATGCCTCTTGAATTTCTAAAACATAATTAGACCATGTCAACCCATGCTTAAAAACCCCTCAGTGACTCCCCTTTGCACTACAATAAAATTATTCCATTTGAATAGCCTAGCTCCTTGCTACAAAGTGCAAAGCACTGCATGGTTCTGTCTCCACTCAGACCGCAGAGTCCTCTGCCCTTCTGGCCTCTAGCACAGGAACCTCATTTGGTACTTGCAGTAATCTGAGCCCTTTACATCCACAAGTCTCTTCTCTCTATTGGGAAACCTGTTCCTTCCGCTGTTCAATCACTTTTATCTTTCTGATTCTTCAAGTCTCAGCTCAAATCTTACCTTTTCAGAGATTTCCTCTCAGATCACTGTATCTAATGTGATCTAACACCAAAACCACCGAAACTCACAAACACGTCATTCATCATTCCCTCACAGCACTGATCACCATGTGAACTTATCTCATCTATTTATGTGCACATCCATCATCTCTACCCCCACTAGAATTTAAAATTTAAGTCCCATAAGTGCAAGATTTTTGCCTGCATATTTCATCACGTCTAGAGTATATGCTTTGCGTGTAGTTGGCAAGCAGTAAATATTTGTTGAAAGCAAGAAGGAAGGAAATTACAAAGGATGGATGGAAGGAAGGAAATCTATAAGCCACTTTTTTTCTTTCTCATCCTTTCATAAAACACTTGCTTGGAACCCTCATTGAGAGTCTCAATTTTGTGTTTCAATGCTAGACTATTTATTCTAATTTAACCTTTCCTCCATGCTTCCGGTTGTTCCAACCATTTAATCATAAGCTATAACAGATTGAAAACAATTTTTCCATCATTAAAGAAATAATTTTTATTGATATGTAGTCAATGATCATTCCTTCCCCACCCAATCCCTATATGCAGTGCTTACACGGTAGATGGTGGCAGTTCTCTTCTGCCTCACCCCAGCGTCCTTTACTACCTTATTTCCAACATTATCTACATATAATCCAACATGATTTGAACACTTGAAGAGATCCTAACTAACAAATCCCTGATAAAAATCATAGAGAATCACAAAATCCTTCTCTAACAGGTCATAGGCACAAGGATTTCAAAAAAGAGACCAAAACTTTAGAAGGAAAAAAACAGAGAGACACATTTCCAGATGATTCTGTATTCCCTGTAGAGTTTATCAAAGCAGTTTTACTTATGTACTTTAAGATAAGTTTTAAAAATTAGTTAGATCGGAATTAAACAACATTAACTAGAAAAGAACGATGTTTGTACTAATTACAAAAAGCAGAGGATAATCTTTAGTTCACATACGTCCCCTTCCACCATGCCACCATGGGATGGCAGCATACCCTCAAATTACAGATTGTTTTTGAATGTGTCAGATCAAACGATACTACTGAAATGACGATGGGGCAATATTCATTTACAGGGCATCTGCTATTTCCAGACAATGGGGTGTGAACATTTCCCTGACTGTCTTTTCTCTCAAGGAGTCCATAGTGCGCTAGGGTAGACAGGCTTATGCACAGATAATTTTAATTTAACAGCGTTCAATGGAAATGATAGAAACTTAGAGAAGGGGACTCTTAGCTTAATATGGAGATAAGGTAAAATCTGCCTGAGGAGATGATGTCTGGACTGGGTTTTAATATGTCAATGTTTACCTAGATTAAAACAGGAAGTAAATGATAAATATCACAGAGGGGCAAAAAAGACCAGTTTGTAACATGAAGAAAAGAAGCTGTTGGAATCAAAGGAGGGGAAAAGAGTTGTACCTCACAGGGCAGAGAATCCACTGAAAACCAACATTTTTTGAGCAACATCCATCTACATGCAAGGAGAATGAAAGGCACACAACCTGTGCCCTAATGAAGTCTTTCTTCTAGTGGACAGGCTGACAACAAATAGAAAATGTAATGCCAAGTAATTACATTCACTCCAAAGAAAAAGCAAGCAGAATCATCAGTAGAGAGCACAGACACAAGGAGATAGCCGTTGGGAGGTAGTGGTATTTTAGAAAAGGCCAGCAGATGCTTTCACACTGACCATACATCACACTCGTGGCTAAAGTTCGTTAGCAAGTGAGCACTGGAAATGTACTCACCAAGACCTGTCCCACAAAGGTCTGTGCCGAGAGCAACATTTCTACATGAACACGAAAGACTCCCTGGAAAGTGAGACTTCTTGAATGTTTACAGTCCATGCTACGTGATGTTTCTTCCTAGAAGCAAGAGAAAGAAATCGAGAGTGAGCTGGGTCTCAGGGAAGGTCATCTGTTTTATGTGTGTTGATGGCGTCTCCTGCTGGAGCATCAGCCGGAACGCACTACACCTTGTCCAACGCCGGGAACCCTGGACTCACTTATTCCCTACTTCACACGATGAATTTTCCTGGGTTTGTATTTTACTGCGCTTCGGCAGTATTTTCATTCTGAATTCTGCAGTCTTCACCATGCCCATCTCACATACTCTCAGCCCCAGACCCTTCACACTGACACTACTGTTACGATCAAGGTCGGGAACAGTGTGCTTCTCTCTGTTCTGGGAATGAGTGTCTTATCCTTTTCTGTCAAGATACACAGACAAAGAAAAAAAATTACAAATGGATTTCCAGGTGATACTTAAATATTTGCTTTTTTGAGTGAGAAAGAAGAAGGAAACTTTTTGCCATTTTATGTTGATTTTATTCCTTATTTGGTATCACATCCTGTTGAAATTATGATCCTTCCTCAAGTTTACAAACTATCTTTACTTATTACACAATCCCCACTCTGTATCCGTGGGTTCTGCAACTGCATATTCAACCAACGTCGGACAGAAAATATTTAAAAAAAGAAATTTCAGAAAGTTCCAGAAAACAAAGCTTGAATTTATGGGGTGCTGACAACTATTTACATAGCATTTGCATTATATTCACAACTATTTGCACAGCATTTACATTGTATTAGGTATTATAACTAATCTAGAAATGATGTGAAGTGTACTGGAGTATGTGCACAAGTTATACGCAAGTACTGTGCTATGCTATTTATATAAGGGACTTGAGCATCCTCAGGTTTGGGGGGTGTGTCCTGCAACCACAAAGGGATACAAAGGGACCACTGTCTTTGAAATTTATAATGATCCTATGAGGTAGCCGAAGTAAGTCTGATTAAATCCATTTTCTATTGATAAGGAAACCGAGGTACAGAGAAATGACCTGCCGGTGGGCAGGCAATGAGGACAGTCTGGAGTCTGAAGTGGCCTCTGTGTCTGTTGACAGTCTTGAACTACCCCAGAGAAAGACACAAGTGAACTGGGATTGACCACACCATGCAGACTAAGACCTCTCTGACTTTTAGAAAAGCTCATTTTATGTGGAGCCAAGTTTTTGAAATGATTTAATTTTTCTATTCGTATTTTCTGAATGGTAAGAAGAGAAGTCTCATTAAATGGTTATTTGATAGAGTTTATATCTTGATCAATGATTGCCACTAATACTTATGACTCACCCTGTGCATGCCTGGGAAGTGGTCTGGGCATTGATTTTTTAAAAAAATATTCAATGGCATGAATATGGAACACTCATTTGAATGCCATTATAAAATTGAGGTGCCTTTTGTGGCAAAACAAACTGGCCCTAAGATATAATAAAATCATACTTATGAATGTAGTATATCTTTTAAAATGCACATTTAAGGAGAAAATTATGACTCTCCAAATATTTTTTTTTTTTTTGCGGTATGCGGGCCTCTCACTGTTGTGGCCTCTCCTGTTGCGGAGCACAGGCTCCGGACGCGCAGGCTCAGCGGCCATGGCTCACGGGCCCAGCCTCTCCGCGGCACGTGGGATCTTCCCGGACCGGGGCACGAACCCATGTCCCCTGCATCGGCAGGCAGACTCTCAACCACTGCGCCACCAGGGAAGCCCTCCAAATAATTTTTAAAAGAACTTTCCACAGTACTTAGATTTGTGACAATTTTGCATTAGGCCAACTTTCCCAAAGGCTTAGAGAAAAATACAACACTCTCAATTTAATTAGATATGGTAAATTATTAAGAAGTCACTCAACTATTATGAAACTCTCTCGTCAAGATTTAAAAGCAGAACAGTATAGTCTTCTGGTTGCTCAGACCCTGCTTATTAACATTTTGTAACATCTGCTTCCTATTCGAAATGAAAAGGTACCTCTGGACTGGAGGGCAGACATAAATTATATCAAAAGAATGAAATGAAAAATACAGCAAATGTTTATGGACAAATGCGTTCTCACATTTTTGTAACCACACAAAAATGAATATACTGGGGAAGAAGATACATTTCCTGGAGCAGAAGTCAAAGGAGATTAAACAATTCTACCAATTCAGTTGTGCACTGAAAAAAACAGGCAGAAGGCATAGTCACCACATCCAGTACCCATTCACGCACCGTCAGTGCTGTTAAGAAATCAGAACCCCAGGATTCATTCCCCGATCGCTATGCCGCTGCTAACTGCCTTTACTCTAGAAATAATTAGTAACAGCATGAACTCATTGAGTGACAAAATCTATAGAATTCCACATTAGGCACTTCTAGAATGCAGACACCTGAATTTCATATGATGACACTGGCAATGACCTTAAAAAGTTACCAAGTTATAAATTCTTTTATTTTACGTCAATGTTTAGCATCAAGAGGCAATGTTTCAAGCAACTTTTCAGTATTAATTACAAAACACAGTTGATGTATTCTGTTATGGAAATCAGAAAAATAAAATTGGGGAAAGAAAATCTGTGAACAGATCTTTGCTTTCAACCATTGGTCCCAGAACAGCCATTATGTAACATTTGAGCGTTTTTATTCTCTTAAGCAGAGTCTTATCTGGATAGGATACCATTATTCTTACCATCATCATTTTCCAGTTGTTATTCAATAGTGCCCACCCTTGCAAAGCTTGTTTGGGTGTAAAAAAGTGTCCCTGAGTTTGTGGCTGGATGGCATGTGCACGTATGCATGGGTTTCGGCATGTGTGCACAACTCCGTGTGTTGTATTAACGTGTATAAAAGGCAGTGTATACTTGTGAGTATACGAGCATCCTGCGTGAATGATTCATGAAGGTGAGGTTGACACTGACGTTCCTTTCTGCCTTCCTCATGGTACCTAACACAACTGTCATTTTAAAATTTGAAATAGAGGCATAGACCTCACGTTAGCGGGTGTTTTGTTCAAAACAATGACATCTGCTTCCAGAGCTCACATGCATCACATCCACACAAGGCACTGCTTCTCCCAGTGGTGGGAGAGGAGGCCTGGCCCTGTAGCTGCACCCTTTGGCATGGCGGCCTGGGGTCCTGTTTTCCACCCCTGAGCAGGATGGACCCGTTTCTAAGTCACCGCATCAGAGCCGGCTGTTAACCCGGGAAAACTGAGTGAAGCCTCCATGGTCTTCTGAACACAAACGCATGCCAAACCTGTCTCTGATCTTCATACAGGGGAACTGACCGAGAAAATTCCTTTTCCCTCGCTCTTTTGCCATTTATTAATGCTCCTCCAGATTAGCCTGGATAATAATAAGATGAGGAGTCCACTGAAGAAGGTCACAAGGGAGGAAAGAATAAACGCTGCTTGGATCTCAGCTGTACAAGACATTTTCCCCAGGGCTTCCCCACTACTGTCCTCTGACTTGGTAAGACACAACAGGAGACAGAACTGTCGGGCTGCTTCTTCTATGATGTCATGATCACATGGTAATGATTCCAGGAATTGGACTTCAGTGTACCAGAGTCCTAAGACCCGTGCAGTAACAGCGAGAGGGTCCAGTAACAACCGAGGTGCCAACTCACAGGACGCAAATGTATGAACGGCAGAAGGTCCACGACATAGGTCTTCGAAGACCAGAACTCTAGATTGGATGCTGTTACTGACTTTCTCCACGACCCTGCGGAAACTGTATCCTTTGTGGCCATGGTCAAAGGGTCATCTATTTGGTTTGTGCAAACAACTTCAGCACAACTCTTTTTGAGTGAAATGACTTCCAACCGCACGTGTGTCCACGTGCTGATTCTTCTAAGTGATGCCACATTCTCAGTAACCACAGAAGGACGGATGAGAAAAGCACTTCAGGAGTTTTGCATATCCTCTCAGTCAGAAAGGCATGGTACAGACTGCAGGAGCTGCAGGAAGCAATTTCACCCGGGCGAACGCTGGCTGGTTGCTTTTGAGCTCAGGAATCTGTTCCCCTTATCTCTTCCTTATGGGATCCTCCCCTTTCTTGCTTTTATCCCCACCCTGTCAGCAAACCCTTTAGTCCAGCGAGGTAAAGTTCAAAATGAGAGCAATAGCTTTTATTTCCTCTGATGTTTTCAAAGATGTAAGAAATGTCACGCCTTTCAGTGTGCACGAGTGGCAGGCAAATGTCAGTGCCCGAGGGAGGGGCTCGTTCCTCTTAGTTATTGTGAAGATGACCTGACATGAGCTGATGAGACCCAGGAGAAATGTTGTTGTCCTTTGGGGTCTGTCATGACTCTGCTACCAGTGGCAGACGTAACGATAGCACTTCCTAGAAATGCTACCACAGGTATATTTCCTTCCTTTAAGTTTACCTGTAATTTTCACAAAATGCCGTCATTAAGCTATCTTCTGTTAAGTTACTGTGTGGTGCCTACGAAGTCACTTTAATTTTTCATAGTCTTATTTTATGATAATACAGACTTGATAGAATCATTGAGGCTCAATAAGGTAGTGGGATCATATTTAGAAAAGTATAAAACTCAATACAAGTAAAGGTACTGTTAGCTATTAGAGTTCTTTTTCTGAATGGCATTGATCATAAAGAAAGGAAGAGACAGGAGGATAAAGGAAGGAAGGGAAGGGAGGGGAAGGGAAGGGAGGAAGGAAGGGACGGAGGGAGGAAGGGAGGGATTTATTTGTTTATATCACATACACACTATACGCCTACAGGTATTTGGAAAGTAAGATCACAGTTTCCAAGTCAAAGCTCATTCACATCATTGACTTTAGTCACAATAGCTGTCACCATCAATGAAATTTTCTCACTTCCTAACTTTGGTGATTGAATATTGTCAAAGTATTACAAATTCTTTCCAAGATGCTGTCTAGGCCCCTTTTCCTCTTTTCCTGGAAACCGACCTATGAGAACAGAAAAATATTTAATTCAATTTAAACAGACAGGTAGTTTGTTTCTCTAATGTTCTTTTATTGTGATAATATTATTAGCTTCTGTGGTGAGTCAGAAAATGTGTGGATGGTTTCAAATCAGTCTCCAAATTCATCTGAACCTAGGCTGTGCACCCATCCCCGTTTCCCCAGGACTGTCTCAGGTTCAGGAGTGAAAATCCAACACCCTGGGAGACACCTCAGTCCTGGACAAATTGGGCGAGTTGATCACCCTGCACCCCATTCACGTTGTGGATGCTGCCTCATCCACACTGTGCTCCAGCCGCACTGCTTCCCCTCAGCTACAAGAACACGCTACAAGAACAGGCTTTGCTTTTCCAGCCTTTACAGCACACTGTTCTCTCTGCCTGGATCACCCACTCCCACCTCTAGCAGCTGCTATTTTCAAGTCTTCATCTGAATGCCCATTCACGACCTCCTGACCATCCTACAAAAAGGAGGGCCCAGCCCCGTGCCCCAGGATTCTGTTATGGCATCCCAACCCCGTCCTCCTTAGCACGTCATAACACTTATAGTTCTGTTATTTCCTCGTTGCCTGGTTTATTTTCTATCTTCCCTCGCCAGACCATAAGCTCCACAAGTTTGGGGATCCTTGTCTTCTTCACCAAGTACCCTGTGTCCGACCATACACCCAGCACATACCAGGCAAATCACATGAACTTAGTAAATAACTGGGGACTGAATGAACACATCATAGATCTTTCAAAATATTTGTTAGGTGGATGAAATACTGAATCTATTGATACATGGATCTTAAGTTAATCACACTTTTCTACTCCATATTTCCCACGTCTCACTACAAACTGTCCTCCGAAGGAAGTACCGTCAGCAGTGTGTATGTGCACAGGGCGTGGTGTGTGGCGTGTATATGTGTGGGTGTACACGGTGACATGATGTGTGTGTCTGTGCACATGTGTGCATCCGCACTGAGCAACTACTATGTTCCAAGCACTGGAAGCACAGTTCATCCCCTCCCAGGGGATATAGTTACTGGAGGAAGACGTTTACAATTAGAAACTCGCAAAGTGTCTGGGGAAGAAGCTAAGTAGTGGAAGGAGGACCCTCACCCAGGTGAGGATCCCTAGAGGTGGCGAGGAGGCTGCCTCAAGTATGTCGTGTTTGAAGCTGGGGTCTGAAGCGTGAGAAGCTACCCGGGCCCGGAGCCCCGGTGGGCTTCAGGAAGCTGGGACAAACCTTGTGAGGCTGGGGGATCCTCGTGGGTGAAGGTGGGAAGGGAAATGGCACTGCGGGAGATGCTGGTTGGCTGGAAAGCAGTGGCCCAAGAGAAGGCTGGCAAGTGTCAGAAGGGAACCTTTGTGTTCCAGTTTAAGATAAAAAGAAATACGAACAAACAAAAAACGTTATCTTAAGAGGAAACAGCTGAAGGACTTTAAAGAAGGGAGCTAAGTGATTGAAAGCACGGTCCTGGCTTCCATACAGAGAAGACACTGGTCAGAGTGAGTGGAGGCTAGTCCAGGCGAGACCCAGGTGCTGCTGGGTGGAGTCGAGTGGGCAGGTGTGAGTGAAGTCCGTCCAGGGGGTCAGGTCTGCACGTGGGGAGGAGGCGGCGGCAAGGCTGGCCCCGCCCTCTGGCTGGTACTTCCCGGTGGTCACCGGGGCCTTTCACTGCTGTGCCTTTAAGACTAGGCTTAAGGAATGAAGACTCTGCTACTGATGAACTTTTTATTTATTTATTTTCCAGTTCAGATGAATTTTTTAACATGCCAGTGATTTGATTGGAAAAACAGCTTCACTTTGTACACATCTCTGTAATTTACCTCTGGGCACTCAGATGTTCTGGAAAAATTATACTTTATAATGAGATTAAATAAATGTTTCATTTCAAAAATTTGCTCTCTTCAAGAAACGTGCCGTATCTGAGAAAGTAAGAACTTCATTTTTAAAGTGTACAGAGTAGCACTCATGAATGTGTGTGTTTTGAATGCTTCTGAAAGTAATGAGTAATGTGGTAATGGTATCTTTTAGGCGCCTAAAACCATCCATCCTAGTTAATGGTTTAACCCTACCTTCTTCTATTTCAAAAAGCAGGGGTTTACTTCATACCCCAATGGACGTCTACACCATTGGTCAAAGACACTGGTGAAGACATACGAGGGAGGCCTCAGTTCAGGCAGCGAGTCAATGACAAAAGCAGGTCTCAAGTCAAGGATGAAGATGGTTTTACCTCCCCAGGACACTCATATCACAGTGGAAGCTGTGTCTGAGGTAAGCATCTTCTTGTTGACTTGATATGTCTGTCGCTCTGGAAATGCCGCACTGCCTCTCAAGGTATTTCCATGAAGCTATTTTAGGCACCAGATCTTTACCTTTCACCTTCTTCAGTTTTCAATTTGGGTTTAATTCCTCTCCTGAAAGTTGCACGGAATAGGAGAGATAGTAGATGAACCCATTTTAAAGAGAGATTTCTTTTGAGGGAATATGATTTAGTCCAGGTTCTATTTAGACCCGTGATCTATTGAAACTCACCGTACTTAAAAAAGGCACCGTACTTTTTTCTTCACTCTGTCATTCCCCATTTATTCTAAGTGGACAAAGCACCAAAGATGGTCCACTGTGGTAGTTAGTTACTCTAGCCCAGAAGAACGTCCATGCTATTTTGGTGAGCATATGGGTTTGTTTTTTAGAAATTATCGGCTCTGGACAGGCTGGTATTATAAACAATGTACTTGTATTTAAAATCCATACAGAAACCTTGAGTTTTGTTTTTACCTTTTGTTGAATTTGTTGGTTTACTTCTGAAATAGAAGTCTTTCCACAGGATTCTTATGCTCCTCCAATCCTAATTCTCTCATCAGTAAAACGAGGAGGCTGTTCTGGTGTTTGAGATTCCTACCAGCTTTGACACATTATGAATCTCTGATTCTATAAGCCCAGATTAGTTCTCTAATAGACGGTAAACACCTTTCCACATTCCACTGTCTGACTCCATCTCCCATATGGATTCTTTTTAAAAAATGAACAAGAAACTCATACAACTCAACATCCAAAAACCCCAAACAACCCAATTAAAAAATGGGCAAAGGATCTTAATAGGTGTTTTTTTCCAAAGAAGACATACAGATGGCCAAGAGACACATGAAGAGATGCTCAACATCACTAATCACCGGGGAAATGCAAATCAAGACCACAGTGAGATACGACCTCACACACGTCAGAATGGCTGTCATCGAAAAGAAGCAGGAAGGATGTGGAGAAAAGGAAACCCTTGTGCACTGTTGGTGGAAATGTAAACTGGTTCAGCCATTACGGAAAACGGTACGGAGATACCTCAAAAAACTAAAAATAGAATTATCACATGATCCAGCGATTCCACTCCTGGGTATTTTAGCCCAAGGAAACGAAAAAACACTCATTTGAAAAGGTACACACACACCTATGTTCACTGCAGCATTATTTACAATAGCCAAGATATGGAAGCGACCTAAGTGCCCATCAACAGATGAATGGATAAAGAGGATGTGATGGGGGAAAAGAGAAATAGGTGAGGGAGATTAAGAGGGGCAAACTTCCAGATGCAAAATACAATAAATGAAGCACAGGTATGAAATGTTAAAAAAAAAAAAAAAAGAACAAGAAGGAAGAAGCATCATTTCTGAGGGTTTTTTATTGAAAGGGTGTCCCCTCTGATAAGTTAACTTGGAACACAACTTTCTTTCTTTTCAGCTCTCACGGAATTACTTTTCTTCATAGAGGAATCATGGTTACCTAGACCATAATCTCTGATTCCATCTCTGAACCCAGAGCCTCGTTCCCTGTGATCTGATTAGAAGGATGCTAACTGCTTTGCCAGAGAGGCCATCTCTTCCCATCTCTCTGCCTGGCCCCTCAGCCCTTCTTCTCATTAATTTGCTTTCCGTAATACTGCAGAGTTATACGTCATTCTGGGTGATTGCAAACTGCATATGTGTGTCAGATACATGGGGGTTTACTTGGGTGAATTGCTAGGTTCAAAGTGAAGAATTTCCTCAACCTCCTTAATTTTATGATTTGTGATTTCTGATTACTGTACTAGATGTTTGGAGGGTGGTCTTCATAAATCCTCGTACAAGTGGAACAAAAAAGTTGAGACGTGAGCCTTCTCCATTTGGCCAGTAGATGGAAGTATTTCATAGGGAAATAAGCAACCGGCAGGGTTTTGTTTGTTTGGTTGGTTCTGGTTTTGTTGTTGTTTTTAAGAAGATGGAAGAATTGTCCGGAAAAGAAGTAGAAAGGAGAAATGAAAAACAAAAACCAAGAGACAGAGTGTACAAAATACAGGGCTTCTAAACTTACCGAAAATCCATTTTCTGTTCAGGCTTTCTCTATGTATCCTCTGTGACTCTGTCCCTTTGGAAAGAATAGAAGCATAAATTAGACTGTTGATAACTCTGGAGTTTGGGGTTTTTTTTTTTTTTTTCAATATAATCTCTATGGATCCTTGAGAGTCCGAAAAATCTTTTCACGAGAATGAATAATGCAATCAGCTTCTTCAGCAATCAGCCCAGCTGAACATGAAGCTGATGATTTCACTGGAATGCTTAATGCCCACCAGCAAGAGTGGTGTGAGAGCAACAACGGGGAGGTTCATGTTGGCAGCTCCAACCAGCGATTCTGGCCGTGGTTCCAATGCAGGGATCACGAGGCCACTGCTTTGCCCATTCTATCTACTGCTCTTGTTTGGAACTACTGGTCTACCACGGACAAGCTAAGGTGGATCACCAAGCATTGTCCCAGCAGCTGGTTGCATGATTCCCCTGGGTGCTGTGTGAGTGTGTTTCCGAAATGCCAATTTCAACAAACTGTGTGTCGGAGTCTCCAGGCAATCATATCCAACTTGGAGATTAGATTGAAAAACTGAGTTGTCACCGACAGCAGAGGAGATGAAAGCCATCTTTTCTGTATCAGCTCCTGTTTAATTGGCACGCTAACCCAAACACCCCTCTCCAAATACCCGTCTCCTTGCGAGTTTTGGCAGGAGATGCAAGGACTGGATTTTAGCTCCGTCTTTGGTGTGGGGAACAACCCAGCAGTTTTCCAATTATGTCAGGAGAGAAATGAAATCTCTAGAGACACAAAATAACTTCCTAGAAACCAAATTTCTTTTTATCTACGTATTTTTAAAGAAAATCCGAACAAGTGATATGCATGCGTGAAGCAAATGAAATGCTCTCAGACTGGTTAACATCTGCTAAAACAGAGCTTGGCTTATTCGCGTAGCTCTCTTACTTCTCCCATCACAGGGTAATGTTGCCTTCTTTATTAGTATTTCTGACTTTCTTCATCAGTATTGTGATTTTCATTGCATTTGTCGAAAAACTGCCTCTATAAGCAATACCCTTGATACAGAGTTTCAACGTAGCTACTGCATTAATACACTTATTTTCTTCTTTCAGTATGTCCTTGAAGTAAGGGCCTTTCGGAATATGTAAAAACTATGTAGATAAGCACTGAGGTACAAGAATTACTGAGCATTAAATCTGTTCATTCCCCAAGTTCTACTTATTTTTTTTTTAAATGAGGAAACCGAGATCAAGGCAGAGGAATATATGCTTCAATTTGTGAAGCAGAGCCCCCCACCCATCCAAATGCACAGCGTTTTGGAGGAAAAAGATAACCCTAGGATGGTGAGTAGTCATCAAGCACTAATGGTCAGCTTCTTCGGGAAAATCTCTGGGCCTCCTGAGTATTTTAAAACACCTTTTGATCTCACTTCTAACAAGCACTGAACTGACTGCTGGTTGGGCAGGGGGGTGAGGCACGGGAAGAGTGCTACAAAAGGGATACGGGTCACGTCCTTTCTGGCCAAGAGGCAGTGAAAGGAGAAAGCAATTTGGTGGCAAGATTTGATTTGCTGGTTGAGAAAGCCAAACTCCATGGAACGGCCATCGCTGAGCAAGGACCCCTCCCCCTCCTCATTTATACTGTCTATAATCACCAGTGCCAAGGGCCAGTGACGAGTGTCACTGCACTTAGGAGTCAGCCCTCCATATCTGCAGATGTGGAACTTGGCGGCTATAGAGGGCAACTTTATCACACCATTTTATACGAGACTCGAGCATCCGGGGATTCTGGTATGAGGTGGTCCTGGAACCGACATTCCCGGGACCCCAGGGACTACTGTACTCACCAAAGCAAAGCTTGCTCTTTGGAAATCTTGCCACTAGGGAGCAACACTGACTAACTTTGGCCTTGAAGGTCCCCCCCCCATCCTTTTTTTTTTTAAAGGAAAAGTTAGGCTTTTTTTTTTTTTTGCCTTGGGGCACATACGAATAAAACCTTCTAAAATCACACCTTTGCAGTTTCCTGCTCTGAGTAGGGGGAAGAAATGGAGTCCTGAGAAACAGGGGGTAAAGGAGAGCCTCTCTCTCTCTCTTTGTCTGCAAATGTCTCGGCTCAGCTCCCGGAAGCTGGAGGAGGGACAGATGTTTGGGGCTGTGCACAGGAATCTCAGTAGTCTGGGAAAGGCTGCTCTGGGTATCTTTCCCCTCTGGACTTTCATACATCAGAGAGTTGTTACTTATGTTTGCAAAGTTAATCCTTGCCCTGAAGCACCATCCTTGGATTAGAAAATACAATGAAAGAACCCAAACAGTAAATCATTGTATTGCATCTCCGCTCAAAACGCTGTCTTCTGCTTGGGCTTTCCTTGCTGCAAAGACCATTTTATGAGAGTGATCTCCATCACAGACAATCCAGGTCCACCCCAAAAATCAAGAAATAGGGGAATCTTTAAAAATTTCCCCATTTAATGAGATGATACAAAACAAAGCACAGAAAGGTAGAAGAAATTCAACAAGTGTCCCCTAGAAAGTCAGTGGTGCTGTAAGAAAGATGGTCCAGGACTCTCTCCCTTGGCTTTGTGAGTCCTCCCCTAATCCCTTCTCTAACCGGCAAATAAATTTCTGGGAGCCCTTTTGGTTTCCAGATTTTTTCTAAACCTGCCACACACTGGTTGTTATTCTTTCTCATGCTACGTCTCCCACCTGCTTCTGGAGTGAAACAGCAGTTGGCAATAGGGATGCTCAGAGTCTAGTACCCCAGCCTGGCCAAATAACACTCAGATAATCACATCATTAACCTGGCTACTGAGCTCCGGGTTGGCAAAAGCCAGCTCTGCTTCCCTGAGTGCTGAGGGTCCCTAGTTTGAAAAACATGCACTTCTTCCTAATAGGCAATCTGTCACTTGCCGTCTAATAGAAATCACCTGCTCCTAGAATAATCCTTAAACAAATTGACAGCATGTTGAGAGCCGGAGTTCTCAGCTTTAATGCTGCCTGGTTGAATCAAGCAGATGGAATGAAAACAACCACAACACACCACTGCACATCATTTAGAAACTCATTAGTCACAGGGGAATCACAGTCTCTGCAGATGCTGGCTCTTCCCCTGGAGAGTCAAGAGGTACTTTGTGGCCAGGGGTCAGTGCCCTGGACCCTCAAGCGATGGCTTTGAGTCTTGACTTTGCTACTTACAAGATCTGGGGAAAAAAAGTCTCCTAGGAGATAAAATACCTACCTTGGAAATGTCTATCTCATAGATTGCATGAGGGTCACATTAGGTACAATGAGAAAAAGCACCTTGTAAATTTAAAGAGTTAAGCCCTCAGTGGGACAGCACTTTGGACACTCAATAATAATAGCTGTCATTTTTTGAACATAGGCTCCATATTAAACACTTTATGCAGACTGTCTCACTAAATCATCACAACTGTGTATGATAGATATAAATTCCCCTACTTTAGAGATGAAAGATTTGAAGTCCAGAGAAATTCAGCAATTTGCCCAAGGTCTCGAAGCTAACAAGTGGTGATGTTGATTCAAAGCCCAGTCCCCAGTCCAGCTGACTCCAGAATCAGTGTTCTCACTGATAGGGTTCAAGACAGGTCACCCCCAAATATGGCAGCTTGGCGTATTAAATATCTTAAGGAATTTAAAAAATAGGCAGAAGCAAGAAGGTCACTCTTCCCTGCCTTGTCACCCTTCTTCCCTGAAACAGGTCATAAAACTCCCCTGTGAAAGCTACCCTCCCTGTACAGGGCAGAAAGACTTTCTTAACACCAGAGATAGAAAATTTAGGGCCAAGCAGCCTGTATAAGCAAACCTTGCTAAACTAACCTTCACCTTCCTAGTTACTCCTTCACCATTAACTACCCCTGGCCCAAACCCCTTTGTCTTTCCAATTCTTCAAAAATTTACTATTTCCTTGTCGAAAAGGTATAAAAACTTCTGGCTCTGGTCACTTTCTTGGTCTTCATTTTCTTGTGAAGACTCTCTCATCTACATGTAGAAATTCAATGAAATTTGTATGCTTTTCTCTTTGTCAGTTTAATTTTCAGATCAAGCCAGGGACCCTAAGAAGATTGAGCAAACATTTCCCCCCTCTGCATCACTGTTAAGCAATGCTGCCTTACAGACTGGTCTGTTACATACAGGCTGCTGCCTTTATCCTGGGCGGGGAAATCTTCAGCTTCTGAGGCTGCTTCCCTGTAGAGAGGTTAAAACCTACCCCCCACCCCCACCCCGGCTTCACCGTTCACTACAAAGGGGCACTCGATGTGAATGAAGGATCTTTAATGGCCTTATGTAATATGTAACTATCCTGACTGCCTCCACCGCTCTGATTTCTAAATCATGTTGTATCTAAGGGGAGCTCTTCAGTCTAAGGAGGAAAGAAGTGGATGGGGGTTGGAGAAAAGGGAACGTAAGGCACACTGAAAGGGAGAGGCCAGTCACACCTAATTAGCAGCATTTTGCAGCCTGCACGGAGGACAGCTCTTCTAAGGAGAAGTCAGACTAGGATGGTGTGATGCTTTAATGGCATGGCCACCTCCTGGGAGACAGGAAGGAGAGGACGCTGGGCAGCTGGCCCAGGTCATGTAGAAATAATTCAATTTGAGGTCTCAACGCTGGAAACTGTTCAGAACAGGGAAAAAGCCCCAGTGCGCTGAAATGTACCGGGCAGGGCATATAAACCTACAATACATCACCTGCCATTGAGTACTTGAAGCTTGTAGCTGGAATTATATACTTTGAAGGTGCAAGTTCCTTGTTTAGGGTCAGGCTAGCAGTAGGCATTTACTTCTTGCGTATTCATTTCATTTTGATAAATGAAAAAAAAAATCAGCTGAGATTTACAGATCTTCTTTTGTCTCCTCCACTGCATCTTGCAGAAACTGTTCACGCTTCAAAAGGTGAGTTTAGGCTTCCCTGGTGGCGCAGTGGTTGAGAGTCTGCCTGCCGATGCAGGCGACACGGGTTCGTGCCCCGGTCCGGGAAGATCCCACATGCCGCGGAGCGGCTGGGCCCGTGAGCCATGGCTGCTGAACCTGCGTGTCCGGAGCCTGTGCTACGCGACGGGAGAGGCCACGCAGTGGGAGGCCCGCGTACGGCAAAAAAAAAAAAAAAAAAAAAAAAAAGATGAGTTTAGTGGAGGAGATTGCTGTGCAGCAAAGGAAAAAACAGTGAGAAACTATGAAGAGGCTTTTAGTACTTAATTAGAACCTCGGAGGTGCAGCCCTAAAGAGGGACATGAGACCGGATAAGATTTTTAAGCAGGAGCGGGAAGAACTTAGAGGATGAAGGAAACAGATGAGAACATGTCATGAAATGCAAGAATGAACATGTACGCAGAGGGGAGAGGGAGCAGAAACAAGGTAAGCGGACCCAGACCACTCGGGAAGCTTGGTTCTCAGCTCTGTCTGTATACTATCATCATCTGGGATGCTTTAAAAATGATGAATCCCCCCTTACCCTCTGACCTCTTTTTTAGAAACTTATCTGTAAATCTCATTTCTCTTTTATAGAATCGAGCACTGAAATTAAGAGGAGACATAGTTTAAAGGAAAGAACACATGCTTTGGGACCTAAAGGTCGGGGCTTCTACCCCTGACTAGGTCTATGATCTCAGACAAGGTAACTGGCATCCTTGAGTAAATTAGGTATCAGAACACCCATCATCCAGGACTACTGTAATGGAGAGGCTGGAAAATGGTGAGATCCCAAAGACACTGACTTCTATCTAAGCTATCTGGAAGGGGAATAAGATGGTCCTGGATAACAATAACTTAAAAAGACTATAGATAAAGTATCTTACTGGGAATCAAGAACCATAAGAAAACAAAACAATGGATTCTTGGCCTTTGTGAATAATATTTAAGATTTCAATTACTGGGGAACATGCAGTAGTCACTAGTAATTTTGCAGGCCTCGTGAATTTGAACTTGACAATCTAGAATTGGCTAAAATGCCAAGTCTCTTGGTGGGTGAGCTTACTAGGCTCCCCTGTATCTAATCTTTGACTCAACTCTGTTGTCTGCTTGGCAACTACCTATTCACTACAGCTCATGATTAAGTTTAAAAAGTAAAACAAAAACAAACAAAAAAAAGTAAAACAAGACCAAAAAACCCCGATAATTTTAGATCTTTTGAAAAACTACCTTGAGAGAAAATCAACTAAGTTTGGGGTAAAAGTTAAGCTGCTCCAAGGGTTATGTTTCTCAGCCAGAAAATAATATTAAGGAGCCAGATGGTGAGTTCAGCTCAGAACTATGATGTATTCCACAAAGAGACAAGAGTAGGCCATCAGTGAAACTATTTTGCAATTGCTTCCACCAGGATTAATTTGAATAGCTGTATAAAGGACTTTAGTACTGAAGTTATAGAATCATTAATTGTCTAAGGGAGTCACTTAAAATTTTAAGTTATACATCATGGCATTTTATGGAGAGAACGATTGATAACGGTGGTATTTTCAAATTTGTGGACTTGAGAAGGCCTTTTCCCACAGGAATGCGTATTTCTTAAATTATTGATGATATGGTACAGATAAGAACAAAAAAATTTAGAGAAGAGAGGATGCAAAGCAGTTAAAAAAGAACTCCCTGTACGCTGTCAGCTATGGATTTGGAGACAAGAGAGTTTGAAGTACTCAAGTCCTAACAGGTTGATAAGGGTAATGCTGATGAAAAGACAGAAATGTGCTGATGCAGGTGGGAGGTTGGAAACCCCTAAAAAGGCATGGCATGAGTCAGGAAATTTATGTGATCGAACTCCAGGAACTATAATGGGGAGTTTCCGAAATTAGGGCTAGAATTCTGATCCTGGTCTGCTCCTGGCTAACTCTGTGACTTTGGGGAAGTCATTTATCCTCTTTGATTCTTAATTTCTTTTTTTGAACCTACACTTCTTTATCCATAAAGTGACTGCAGGGGCCTGGGTGATGCCTGAGATACAGTTCAGTGATTTTATGGCTCATAGATAATCATCCTATATACAGTTGTGCATCTTTTTATTTTCTCTCCTTCAACTGTACATTAGATAGTGAATATTTTCCATGTCACTGAAATTACTTTAAAACATGTTTCAATGACTGTGTAACACGTATTATATTAATTATTTAGCCACTTCCTAGGTATTTAGGTTTTCAATGTTTTTCATTATAAAAACGCTGCAATAACTATCTTTGTATATATCTGTCCCCTACTCGAGTGACTTCCTTGGATTGAATCCTAAAAAATGAAATTACTATGTCAAACACGAGCATTTTCAAAATGTTTGATATTTATTGTCAAACCTTCTCTTAGAAAGCTGTCATTTATATTCCCACTGGAGCTCCTGGGTCTTCTCTCTTCCACCCACATTGTGTGTCTGTTCAGTTGATAATTTATTGTATCTTATCATTTTAATTTTTAGTTCTTGTTTCATTTTTAAATTGAAGGTTTGTACACGTGCATCTGTAAGTCACAGTTCTTCATGCAGGGCAGAAAAATGTTTTTCCTCAACCTTCTTATGGTCCCTGACTGGGTCTGAAAATTAAACTGACAAAGATGTTCAGAGAAAAGCACACAGATTTTATTGAATTTTTACATGCACAAGGGAGCCTTCAGGAGAGAGGAAGGGACCCAAAGAAGTGACCAAAGCAGGAAGCTTTTATGCCTTTTAGACAAAGAATCAATACATTTGCAAAGAAATGACAAGACAAAAGGGTTTGGACTAGAGGTAGTAAACGGTGGAGAAGTAACTAGGAAGCTAAGGGCTTAACAAAGGTTTGTTTGAAGAGTCCACTGGTGCCATCTCTGGGCTGATAAGAGTCTGTGTCCAGTAAAGGAGAATTTATATCCTTCCTTTAGGCAAAAAAAAAAGTGGGGGGAGCTTTTTCTGTGTCTACTGCTTAACTGCCTTCAGCTCAAAATAATTTTTATGTCACAGAGGCATATTTTGGGGTGACATAATCTGGTTTCCTTTATTCACTAATAAATTATCTGTTGATATTCATTGATTTTTTCCTTTGGAAAGACACTCTTGTCTTTGTTTCAGTGTTAGGAATATCTTTTTTCTTTAATTAATTAATTTTGGCCGGGCCAGGTCTCCGTCGTGGCACGTGGGATCTTCATTGTGGTGCGCAGGACCCTTAGTTGCGGCACGCAGGATCCTCCAGTCACGGCAGGCGGACTTCCTAGTTGTGGCATGCATGTGGGATCTGGTTCCCCGACCAGGGATCAATCCCGGGCCCCCTGCATTGGGAACGTGGAGTCTTACTCAATGGAGCACCAGGGAAGTCCAGGAATACCTTTTATATTAATGATATTATTAACCCTTTGTCTCTTTTGCTGGTAATCCGTAGATGTCCTGGTTTCACCTACCAGTGATTACAGATTTTCTGCAATTCCACAAGTCTTAACGTTCAGAGCCTCCCCCTTTACTCAAGCACTTCTGGGGTCCACATTATTCTTTAGGAACCTGGTGAGGGGAGGAGAGGAACTCACGCAAAGATCAGACATCCATACGTTTCCGTGACGGCTGCTCTTTCTGTCTCCAAGTCCTTGACACCCAGCCTGATGCTTTTCTCCATATTCCCGAGCCAACGTCGGGGCTGTTCTCTCTGGCCGGCCAGCTGACAGGTTCCTCTATGTTTTTACCCAGCTCTTTGGAAGAGTTTTCCACACCAGGGTAGTTGGATTCCTCAATGACCTTGCAGGCTGGTGTCCCCTTCGCAGGCAGTACAGGGACTCCAAGTGTGAAGGTGGTGCTGTGGCAGGCGGTGGCCAGGCCACCTTCACACTTTCCTTGGAACCCGTCTCCCCACTGATCTCTAGGTTCTGGCACTTCCTTCCAGACATGCTCCACGATTTTCCCCTTTCTGTCCAGTCCATCTGTCAGATCTGCAGACACATTTAAGCATGTTCACTATTCACATTCTCTCTTTCAGACTGGCTCCTAAAGCCCTCCCAGTGCAAGGCAGTCGGGAGCACCCCCTTCCCCTCCTCAATGTGCCGTGGCAGTTGGGGGGCTTGTCAGAAGGCTCTTCCCTCCAGAGCACTGGAGGGGGTGCTACAACCCGACGTCATGAGGAATCACAGCATCAGTCTGACCCCGACCCATTTACTGCTATGTATCCTGCAAATACTTTTCCCAAGTTCATTACTGACGTTTCCCAGTGTACAGAGTTCATATTTTTACATAAACAAATTTAGGATTGTTTTTTCCTTCATGATTTGTTCCGTTTCATTCTACCTTGAAGGTGCCCCCAAATCTGAACTCTAGTGTTCATCTGGAAAAGCTTTTCTATGAAAAGCTTAAAAGGGAAAAAGTAATAACTTGCCCCTCTCATTTACTGCAAGATTTATCAATTCACAGTGATTAAAATGGATTGGCTTTGGTGAAACTATCAGGCATATGCATCTAAGTGACAGAGCAGAAAATCGTAAAATAGACCTTATGTAAGCATGTAATGTGTAATAGAGAAAACACTGCAGATGAGTGAGGAGGAAGCCTATTAGTCTCTGAATAGTATAGAAAATTGGCTTCTCAGATAAAATACCGAGGTAGAGCTTCACATAACTATGAAGTTTGTGTATAGCTATTTTAACCCAATTTCAGGTAGGCAATTTTACTTCAAGTGTCAGATACTGTTTTGGGTATTGAGGATACAACTGTGAAATAAGTAGACAAAAACTCTGATTTATTCTAGCAAGAGAACCACACACTAAATGAATGAAAAATAAATCATAAACAGTTTTACAATATAAATGCTACGAAGGAAAGGAGCAAGGTGATAAGTTAGAGGAGAAATGGGGAGGAAGTAGATTGACTTCAGATGGGGTGATCCTAGAAAGCTCCTCTAAGAAGAGGGCGTCTGAGCAGAGGCCACAAGAGTCACCTCAGTGAAGGAATGAGAAAGAGCAAGAGGTCTGTAGGGGGACAGCAGTCAGGACGGGTGGGCAGCAGTCAGGACAGGTGGGCAGCAGTCAGGACGGGTGGACAGCAGTCAGGACGGGTGGGCAGCAGTCAGGACGGGTGGGCAGCAGTCAGGACGGGTGGGCAGCAGTCAGGACGGGTGGGCAGCAGTCAGGACGGGTGGCACCTCTGGTCTGTGCTGATGGCCTGAGTATCAGAGGGGCTGGGATCGTGCGGAAGGAGGGAGGAGTGGTGTGGAAGAGGCAGTGGGAAGGACACTCACACTGCCCCACTGCCCTGCAGGGTCGGGGATGAGAGGGAGATAAGAGGCCTCTGACTCAGTAAATGTGGGAGAAATAGAGTTCTCTAGAGAGAGACAGATTTCAGTAAAGGTCAAGAGTTAGAGGAAGGTTTACTGTTTCCAGAAAGAGGGATCCAAGGTGCACAGCAGAGGCTTTGCAGGGGCAGGGAGGTATGGGGAACGTACCAGATGATGAGACGTCCCAAACAGGAAGAGGATGAGAGTGGAGATGGCAGTAACAAGATCAGAGTACAGATGGTGCTTAAATAAGCGGGGAAGCAGGGTGCTGTGGGATTATCGTTGGTGCTCTCCTAAAGGAAGGGGAGCACTTATTTCCAGCTATAGTCCCAAGAAATTAACTGAATGATGTGGAGGGACTGTTCTCTGCAACTCCAGGTGATGTCTGTAGCACAGTCATGATGGGCTAGGACTGAGGGAGCGGGAGCAGGTTGGAAGATTCTCCTTGGGATTGAGAAGCAAGGTGCTGGTCTCTGGGTATGTATTTTCTCAGTCATTTTCTATTCTAATAGACAATCATGAATACCGGAATTATTTTATAAGCTAGAGTTACAGACATGGATACCACAAGTCTTAAGTGAAACTGTCTCAACAAACAAAAGGACATGGAAGCTGTTATTTCCACCAAAGAGTTGCAAAGAAGTTATCTGTAAGCCAGACTAGGAGCTGCAATAATTTGGAAAAGAATTTTAAGTCCCAAGAAATTTCATCCAATACTCGTCAACAGTGCTGAAGATCACGTGCATCTTTATCAGTTTGAGTTTTAGTTGCAAGAAACAGAAAACGACTCTGACAAAAAGAAAATAAATTTATATAAGAATATTAGCTACTCCCAGTAGCTTGAGTAGCTGAGAACGCTGGACAAGTAAGCCTGTGGACCACACAGCCAAAGCAACAGTCCAAACAGCACCACAAATCTGGTCTGTTGGGAAACCAACATCATGGCCAACTGTGGTCGGCAAAATGGAACCCCAAAGATGTCCACATCCCAGTCCCCAGGACCTACAGATATGCTACTTCACATGGCACAAGGTGCTCTGCAGATGTATTTAAGGTAATGGACTCTTAAGGTAAAGAGACGACCTCATTTTATCCAGGTGGGTCCCAACTCATCACATGAGCCCTGAAGTACAGAACTTTTCTGACTGGAGGCAGAAGAGATACGGCACAGGGAAGAGTCACAGAGACTGGAAGCACGAGTAAGACTCTACACCATCGGAGGCAGCAATGCGGTGAGGAGCGCACGTGGCCTTGAGGAGCTGAGAGGGGGTCCCGGATGACAGCTGGCCAAAACATGGGGGGCTCAACCTACTACTACAAGGAACTGAATTCTGCTAACAACCTGACAAGCCTGAGAAGTGGACCATCAATCACACCCAAGAAAAGGCAAGGCCAAGACCAAGACCCGACTGCTTCGCCTGGCAAAGTTACAGTGAGCCACTTCTGGATTCAGACAGTTTATTACTTACATAAGCAGCACGTGGGAAGACCAGCCAAAGGCTCCGGCTGCCTACCGTCCTCGTCCCACACACCAGAAAGATGACACTAAGCAAAAGGGGCCGGGTGACTCTAACGCCAACTGTGCAACATCTCGTTGCTGACGATCCAATTCCAGGCGACAGCTCAGCAGCTTTATATCCTACAAATCTATTCTGATGGGGGCAAGGGACAGGGAAGAAAGCCCCAAACCTCACCATAACCCGGGAGGTGCTGAGGAAACGTCTCATGGGGAGACAGGTCCGGGGGAGATGACCTCACAGAAGCTCCCTACGACCCTCCCGTGCTCTCCTGCTCTGGGAGGATCCCAGGCATTCTGCCAAGGCTCAGGTGACCTGTGGTTCAAGCCTCTGCCTGCCTGGTCTACGTGGAAACCTGCAGGGTCAGCAGAGCGCATGGCAGGGCCATTCCCATACCCGGATTCTCCCTCGGAGCCTCCAGATCAGGCCTCAGGAGGGACACCACCTTGATTTCCTTCTCATGAGACCCAGAGTGAAGCAATCAGTCAAGTCTACCCAGACTTCTGACCCACAGAACTGTAAGGAGAATAGATTTGCATTGTTTTAAGGTGCTAAGATGGCTGTAACGTGTTACACAGCAGCAGGACACGGATGTGAGCTCTAAACGCCAGAACAGTCAGGACCTTCAACTGAATGTTGTTTTTGGCATTTCAGATGTTGGCGCTCTTGGAAACTGGATGCATCCCACATCCACTTTCAGAGAAGTTCCCTCCTGTCTTGATTTTTTGCTTTACCAGTTTCTTCTTCAAGTTCCAGAGTGAGTGCTTGTTACTGGCTTTGCGATCATGTGCCCATGCGCTAACTACAAAGCGGGCATGGAAAGGGAGTACCTGAGCTGCTAGAACGACAGGTCGGCTCTGCGTCTCTTCCACTCATAATATGAGAAATTCCCCAAATATTGAAAGGAGATTCAAATTATAACCAGGACGAAAGTGTTATTACTGCTACATACCACCCTTTTGTTATGCAATATCAAGACAGACCCTGGGCTCCTATGGTTTCAATATTTCAGGAGAACAGTGCTTCCACTAAAAGACTCAGCAATGGTCCCACTGAATCTGAAGCTGTAACACACCTGGCTACCCTGAGCTTTTCCAGCAATTGACTAAACAAAAAGAACTGTCTGTGATATAGGAATACCGATCAAGAGCACGGGTGTTGATTCACACGTTGTGCTACTGCACAAGATGAAATCTGTAAGATGGTTATTGTGTGTGTAAAACGCAGAGGGGATGCTTTCACTCTGACCTCTCGGATCCCACACTTGTGCCTTCAGGGAGCAAGAGCCCCATTTCTGGTTGCTCCAGTTCTGTGTACAACACCCCTATCTTGCTTGGTGTTTTCCCCTAGTTAACACTGGGTCCTAACAAGGCACTCTACTGACTTATAGAACGAGCTGCTTCTAGGGCTTCCCTGGTGGCGCAGTGGTTGAGAGTCCGCCTGCCGATGCACGGGACGCGGGTTCGTGCCCTGGTCTGGGAAGATCCCACGTGCCGTGGAGCGGCTGGGCCCGTGAGCCACGGCCGCTGAGCCTGCACGTCCGGAGCCTGTGCTCCGCAACGGGAGAGGCCACAACAGTGAGAGGCCCGCGTACCGCAAAAAAAAACAAAAAAAAGAACTAGCTGCTTCTAGATGTTGGATTGGAGGGTAAGATCAGTGAATCCCAAGGGCTTGCATTCTTTCACTGTAAAGTGAATTCACCGAAAAGTGAGTTCCTTGGAATATTACTCTATTTTCTAAAATGTATTTGAAGTGCTTCAGTTTGGCAGTGTAAGGTGTGTGTGCATATCTAAATTAACATTGCTCTAGAGTGCAGGAACGGTCACAAAACGTGTGAACTAAGCTGCTCGGTAACTTGCATTTCAGAATGTATCAGACCTGGTTGGTTAGAATCTGAAAACCTCATTGTATAGTTCCCCTTACACATATCAGTCTGATTTGGCACTGGAGGGTTTATTAATTAATGTACAGGAGATTAAATTATGTCACTGGAGAAATGCATAGTGTCAGTATGTGTCAGGCGGAAAGATGTGTACAGAAGAATCTACACTTGCAGAATTAACACTCTGACAATCCCAGCAGCCCATTTTTTGAGTAGTATCCTAGGTTTAGAACTCCACTCATTCCAGAGTGGCCCACTTGAGAGGGAATTCTTTGCTCTACTCAAACTAGGAACATAGCTGTTTCTGCCATCAGAGTACTTGTTGTGGCTGGATGAGCCTTTAGTTCTAGAGACTCGTGGAGTGCCTAGAGAACAGGGCGGAAAGGATGGAGAGTGGGGACTTCACCCGACTTGCAAGACCTCATGTCTTGCACATGTCTTGACGCCTGCTCACCAATCGATATTGGTACTTAGGTACGGTTTTTGCTTTCTTTAAAACATAATATCTGGCAATAACATTGCAGAGGAAACAAATGGCTCCAACCATCACTCATCACCAGAGGCAACCAATATTCACCGAAAAGAACCTAACAACTTGAATAGCGGATTAGCGTAGGTCAGCCTTAATAAAGATATCATTAGGGTGAATAATGCATTCAGTAGGGCCACAGATGGTGATGGTGGCGGGTTTACAGTGGGCAGGGGTCAATTTTCTGGTTATTCCCTGGATGGTTTCACTGATTTGCAGGAATGAGTTGGCTTATGTCAACTCTATCTCCTTGCGGATGGTGCCTGCTTCCAAATGTCTCAAAATAGGTCATTTGTCACTTTCAGTGCCATCCTTTGTAAGATGCTGAACCCCTGACCCAACCTACTAAGAGCTTCCACATCCTTGAGATGCCAAATGAAGCTGTATTGTCCTTGAGTCCTCCAAGCGCTAGACCCGTGTGATAACCTGGAGAGCAACAGAGGGAATGACCATCTTCCTGACTCTGCGTAGACGTTCTCACATGGGTGCTTTTCGGGCTCAGAACCTCACAAGATCTCTCAAGGAAATACTGATTTTATCCTGTGGTTTTTAACACCATTCTCCATGAGAATTGAAAAACTGCAGCTCAGAAAACACTTGGGAGTGGGAGCCATTGTTCCATTACCTTTTTACACCCAATGCCTCTGTATAACATGACTTCCTCCAGCCAAAAACAAACAAGCCGTGTACATAAACTCACACAAACAGACACTGAAAGAGAAATAAGTCCTCATGCTTGCGTTTATGTGTGGGGAGAGCCATGTTTCGGAATCCCATCAGTCTGTGTTTAGGATGAGGTTATATTTCACTAATGCATACCAAGGTGAAAAAATTCTATTTTGTAAAGATTAGTCATCATTCAATCTGCTGTAATTTCCTTGTTGTCCTTAAAGTCTTCTGATACTTGGAATACTTCAGAACTTTTAGTAGAGTCGACACCTGCAAAGGCAACATCGCATCTGCAGATACCCTAAGGTAGCTCATAGGGTGGTTATGTTCAAGCCCAGAGAAATATCAAGTTGGGCCCAAAGGCAGTGTTTTAAGCTTTAAAAAGTAAGTTCTTAACCTTTTTAAATCAAGAAATGTCTTTAAAATATCCGGATTTCTGGATGTCTTAGAAAAATGCACCGTCATTCCTAGATGGCAGGAATAGGCTGTGACTTTTAGAGGGGACATCGGTCTCCAGGTTTTTATACTTTCCACTTACCCACTTCATTCTGTAGGTATTTATGCTTGTATTCTCTGCTTTAGAACCTCACTCAAATGGCATATTCACGTAAGTGCCCAAACTAATGCTACAGAAATCAATCTACCAAAAGCTCTACAAATACCTTATTGTAGACTCTTGGCCGTAATTTCATTTTGTCCAGTGGTTTCCAAAAATCTGGTCATGAACCAGCACTTGGATGGCTGCAGCAAAATTAACTGGGGGAGTTTTCTGAATTTAGGTGACCAGGCTCCTGCCCTCAGAGATGTCCATCTAGCTGGACATCTATATGTTTTAAAACCTCTAGAGCAATTCCATTGCACAAACGTGTTGGGAACCATTGGTCCTCCAGCCCTTCTTACCCTGGAGTGAGGGAGGGATGGGAGGGGCATGGAAGTGCATTGACGTGACTGCTTAACAGGTCCAGGAATACTGATAAATGAAATGAAATTTATTGGCATTAGTAATGTTTTTTTGCTCTGCTAGAGGAGTCCACTGAATGAAAAGATCAAGATCTAAAAGAAAGATGGCTGAAGCCAAAATTACAGAAGCAAAAGCAGCTCAGATGTCTCTGTCCCAGGTCTCCTCTGTTTTCTCCAATCTATTCTCTGATAACACAAGCACCTCTGCTTCTTAGTTACCCAAGCTTCCTGTAAATTTTCAAAACCCTCAGCAGGGAGGTAAGCAATTGAGTGATTATTCGGTTTGATATTTCTCTAACTTTACCTCTTCTACTTTTTTCTTTAAGCTCCTCTGTCCATAGATATTCTTTGAGGTCTTTGCATAGCATCAAGATAGAACACTGACATTCCGATGGTAGATCAAATAGATAATTATAAACTGTGATAAACTCAATACTTTTCAGGTCTTTATCGTAGCTTTCACTGGCTAATGTCCCACATGTGTTTCCTGATGTACATATTTGTTACACGCGGAGGAGGTGTAAGGAGGAGAGGATAAAAGGAAATTAGAGGCTTCTGATCAGAGTCCAGAATTCCTGTGGATTCAGGAATCTGGTCAATGTCTTTACAAAACACCACCTCACTCAAACCTCTATCAACAGCCTTGAAAAAGTAAAGCATCAGTATCCTAACAGACACAGGAAAGCAATCATGTTCTGGTATGTGGGCTTAATCGAAGGAAAAATTGTTCGGTGAGACTAAGTACCTACCCATTGCTGGAAGCCAGATGCTGCTTCTGAGCTAATGGCAATTGAAGAAATTTCTCCTGAAGTGTAATGTGTTCTTTTATCTGCATGAATATTTCAAATCTCAAGTTTGATGAAACAGGAGGAGTGCAACACAACTTTTGTGACTCTGCTGAACGCTGCCAATGCAGCAGCAAGCCTGATTACATAAAACACAGGGTTCAGGGCTGCGTGGAGGAAGTCATCCATATGTCCAGGTCCTCTCTTCTCCCTTCCTGCCTCCCTCTCTCTTCTTTTTCTTATTCTTCCCCTTCTTCCCTCGCATCACTTATCTTTCTCTGTGCAGAACAGCACCTCAAATAGAGTAACTTAAAACAACGAACATTTATTTAGCTTACAGTTCTGCGCATCAGCACTTCTGTACTCAGTTCGGTTCCTGAATGCACCTGTGGTCAGCTCCTGGCCAGTGAGCAGGCTCTGCTTCTGAGGGTTGGCTGCTTCTTAGCCGAGGTACTGGGGACAACAGAGAAACTATCTATTAATACACAGCAGGCCAGCCTCTGTCAGTTCACACGGTGGCTGGGAGGGTTCTGGGAGAGAAGGAGGCATGCAGGGCCTCTTGAGAAGTAAGCCCAGAACTGGTACGGCATCATTCCTGCCATGTTCTGTGGTCAAAGCAAGTACAGTCCAGATGCAAAGACTGAGGAATAGGTTCTGCCGCTTGCTGGAAGTCCTGTAAAGTCACACTGCAAAGAGGCATGGATAAAGGTCGGAGTGGAGGAGTATAGCATTTGTTTTTTGGTAATCTAGCATCTCCCTCTTGCAGTTTTCATGAGTCTCTGGGTGACTTACAATCATTGCAGTACCTGAATGTGTAGGTGCTACAAGGAGTATCATGTTGCTATATTCAAGCTCCTTATCATCTACTGGGAAGAAAAACTTCAGCACCCCGCTTACAACCATCAGACACACACATGCTAGAGAGACGTGACTGCGAGGTTACAGGAAGTGGGGAGCGTTTGAACCACAATGAACTTTGTTCAGCTACTTCAGCTCCCTGTTTATTTCCACCACAGTCTACGCTCTTCTGAGGGGTCTTTCCAAATCCTCTTTAATCTTGTCCCACCCAACTTAGACAACCTCTTGAATTTTAAGCATGTTTTTTTAAAGATTTTGTTTTTGATGTGGCACATTTTTAAAGTCTTTGTTGAATCTGTTGCAATATTGCTTCTGTTTTCTGTTTTGTATTCTTGTCTGCGAGGCATGTGGGATCTTGGCTCCCCGACCAGTGATCGAGCCTGTACCCCCCGAGTTGGAAGGTGAGGTCTTAACCACTGGACCGCCAGGGAAGTCCCTAAGCATTTTATTTCTAACAATATTAAACACATTTAAAAGCAAAAAGAACGGTACAAGCATCCTCCGTATCTCACCACCTAAATCAAACAATTGTCAACATTTTGCCATATTTGTGTCATATATACATGCTACACAGCTCACATACATAGATATATGTATAATATGAGAAAACATAAAATCCATATACAAATTTTAAAAATCAGACATTTTCCGCTGAGAGAAATTTATAGTTCTAAGTGCTTATATTAAAAAAGAACAAATGTCACAAATGAACAGCCTAACTTTATACCTTAAAGAACTAGAAAAAGGAGAAAAAACTAAACTCAAAGCTAGAAGGAAGAACATATTAAATATTAGAGCAGAGAGGAATAAAATAGAGAATAGAAAGACAACAGAGAAAATCAATGAAACCAAGATCCTTGTTTCTGCCTCAAAAAAATCAGAAAATTAACACTCTTTAGCTAGATTAACTTAACAAAAAAAGAGAAAAGTCTCCAGTAAATAAAATCAGAAACAAAAGTGGGGCCATTAATACTGACTTTACAGAAATAAAAATAGTCACAAGGGACTACTATGAAGAATTACATGCCAACAAATTTGATAACCTGCAAGAAAGGCACAAATTCCTAGATGCATACAACTTACTAGGTCTAATCATCGAGAAGTAGAAAATCTCAACAGACCACTAAGAAATAAGGATATATCATCAGCAATTTAAAAAAAAATTACAACAAACAAGTTTCGGGCCAGATGGCTTCACCAGTGAATTTTACCAAACGTTTGAAAAGAATTAACAGAATCTCAAATTCTTCCAAAATGTTGAAGGGGAGGGAACATTTCCTAATTCATTCTGTGAGGCCAGAATGACCCTGATTCCAAAGCGGGACAAAGACGCTACAAGGAAAGAAAACTACATACCAATATTGCTAATGAATACTGATCCAAATATTCCCAACAAAATACCAGAAAACTGAATCCAACAGCATGTTAAAAAGATATGCCCGTGATTAACAAGGGTTTATACCTGGAAGGCATGGTTGGTTCAACATACAAAAATTGATCGACGTGAAACACCACAATAACATAAAGAAAGAAAATTATTATTCAATAAAAACATTTGAAAAAACTCAACACACTTTCATGATAAAAACACTCAACTAACTAGGAATTGAAAGAAACTACCTTAAAATAATAAAATTCATTTATGAAAAACTCACAGCTAACATCACGCTCAATGGTGAAAGATGCAAAGCTTTTCCTCTTGCAGTAAGAATAAGACAAAAAGCCCTACTTTTGCCACTCCTATTTGACACAGGACTGGATGTCCTAGCCAGAGACACTGGGCAAGAAAAAGAAAGAAAGAAAACTCATCCAAATTGGAAAGGAAAAAGTAAAATATCTCAGTTCACAGACAACATGATCTTATATGTAGAAAACACTAAAGATTTTTTAAAAACCTGTTAGAACTAATAAACTAATGCAGTGAAGTTGCAGGATACAAAGTCAACATGCAAAAATCAGCTGCATTTCTGTATGTGGACAGTGAACAACCCAAAGAGGAAATTAAGAAACAATTACATTCTCAGGAGCAACCCTAAGGATAGAATACTTAAGAATAAACTTAACCAAGGAGTTAAGAGACTTGTACATTGAAACTACAGAACACTGCTGAGAGAAATGAAAAAAAACAAATGGAAAAATATTCTGTGTTCCTGGATTGGAAGGCTCTGTATTGTGAAGATGCCAATAGTACCCAAAGCAATCTATAGCCTCAACGCAATCCCTATAAAAATCCCAATGATGTTTCTTGCAGATGTAGAAAAATCTATTCTAAATTTTATATGGATTCTTAAGGCACCCTGAATACCCAAAACAATATGGAAAGAGAAGAGCATGACTGGCAGTCTCACATTTAAATGTCTGTCAGTAAGGGAGTGGATAAACGAAATATGTTTTTATATATGTAGAAAGGAATATTATTCAACCTTAAAAAGAAGGAAATTCTGACACACTCCATAACATGGATAATAAACCTTGATGACGTTATACTAAGTGAAATAAACCAATCACGAAAGGAAAAATATTGTATGATTCCACACATATGAAGTTTCTAGAATGGTCAAATTCTTAAAGGCAGAGAGCGGTATGGTTGTTCCCAGGGTCCTGGGGAAGGGAGGAACGGGAAGTCAAGTTTAGCGGCTACCAAGTTTCAGTGTGGGATGATGCAAGCGAGTTCTAGTGATGGGTAGTGGTGAGGGCTGCACAACAATGCTGAATGGACTTAATGCCATTGAACTGTGTGCTTAGAAATGGTTAAAACAATACATTTTATGTCATGTAAATTTTATCACAATTTTAACAAAATAACTCATTGGTGATGCTGAGTACTTTATATTGCATCATATCAGGAGGCACAAAATGACCAGTTGCCTCATCACTCATGAGAGTGACAAACAGATTTCTCCATTGTAAAGGTACATTTTCCCCTTTACAACTGGGAATTAATCAGGGTGGCAGTATTTTCAGCACACCCACTTTTCACTTAATGATTTTAGCATTCACCAATGATCCTTGCCTGACTCGAGTATCTATTTGGAGCTATTCAATGGTGGTGTTTTTCTCCCTGTCATTTCATCTATAATCATTAGCTGATTTTCTTTTATAATAAAATAGTGTTTCCTCACCAATTAGGGCCATTTGGTGACATTTCATAGTCACTAAAATAAAAGTATAACTGCCTAATTAATTCTTTCTTACTAATTTACTTTTAAAGAAGTTGGTGTAACTGTCATCTCCAGTGAAAGCTTTTTTTAATGTGTGTGTAATTTCAAATTCAAATTTCAATCCACAATGAGATATATATACATCTATATATCTATCTACCTATCTATCTGTGTGTGTGTGTGTGTGTGTGCGTGTGTGTGTGTTTCAGTGGACTGAAATTGTATATGTTCAACATGCTGCAATGAAATGCATTTATTATTACTACTTTTGCTCATATTGTTTCAAGTTTTGTCAATAGAAGCCCTTTCAACTGGGTCCTGGGTCCTTCTGACAGAACTCCATTGGTCTTTGAATGCCTCTTTGCTTTCTGGTACAAAAATATGTCCCAACACCTTGTACTTTCCCCATCAGATCTGAAGGCAGTCATTTTAAGAAAAGAACTCCGTCCCCTTTAGAGGAGAATAGTATTTAGAAAACAAACTTTGGATACGAGTGGCACTCAGTTCTACTTGGATATTACTGCTCATCAGCCCTTCCATGAATGCATTATTTTGTTTTTAAATCTTGAGTTTATATAATTTTCAAGTTTAACATAACAAAAGATTTAACTTAATTTCTTGAACTTTAGATTTGCATCTCTTTTCCCATACATTGAAATCATGACATATAATATGGAAATGACTATTTGTAGCATAATACAATATTCACAAGAAAGTTTCAAAATCATAAAATAAAATAAATATTACCACGGGTCTAAAACTACTGAAGAAAGTTTAAGATTTCTTTGTACTTCTTTTTAAAATAGGTTTATCAGTTTTTTAAAATTGTGGTAAGAACATTTAACATGAGCTCTACCCTCTCAGCAAATGTTTCGGTGTATAATGCGGTATTGTTAATTACAGGTACGATGCTATAATGATTCTGTTGTGACATCTCTTAGTAAACTTCATACAGACTTAGCTTAGCCATGAAGTATTCCAAGTTTTCTCCAGAAATCTTCAGCCTTTTTCGTGTTACTTAGAGTGCCTGTTGTTGAACACATACTTATGAACTGTAGGACATCATAACTCTCTGTCTCAGGGTAGCCCCTACTTCTCAATAACCTGTTTCGCTGTGTAACCCGTGAGAAGAAGGGCTCATCAGTCCACACCTGACATCCTCTGTTGCATCTGTTCTTAGGAATCTAGAATTGAAATCCACATGATTGATTTCTACCTTAAAATATCTCAGCATTGTGAATCCTAAAGATTTTCTGAGCTTCAGGTTATCAAACTCTCTCTGTTCTTCTACTGTTAATTGACAGAGCAATTCTCATGAATCCTCACTGAGCCCAAACTGCCTAGTTCTGGGAATATAAGAAATCTTTAAAGTGATTGGATCATACTGGTTCAGTAACACTCACACATGCAAGCACAGGCCTCTACCAAACATTGACTCAAACACTGACTATCTTGCTGAAATAGTGTTTCTAATTTGAGAAGGGAATCACATTTGAATTATTCCAGTGACTTATATCAATACAGTAGAATCCTTGGCTTGTTAAAATATATTTTACATTTTAGGTTTCAGGAATTTTGTTCTTTTCAATATTTACTGCTTTAAACTTTAAGCAAAGAATATCTTAAAGCAAATTCTCTTTTTTTTTTTCTGGGAAAATGTATGTATTTTAAACCAAGAGTTCATTGTTTTGGACATGAACGGGGGTTCCCAACTCTTCTTATCAAGCGTATAATCTCAACTATATGTGGAACTTAAAAACCTTGACCTCATAGAAACAGAAAGTTTCAAAATAATAAAATAAATATGACCACAGGAATAAAACTAAATAAATAAATATCACCATGGGAATGGTGATTGCCAGGGCTTGAGGAGTTGGGGAAATGGCGAGATACTGGTCAAAGGGTGCAAACTTTCAGTTATAAGATGAATAAGATCCAGGGCTCCAGGGTACAGCGTGGTGACCATAGTTAACGATACTGTATTGGATACTTGAATGTTGCTATGAAATTAGAGCTTTAATGTTCTCACCATAACAACAGAAACAACAAGAAGAAAATGGTAATAACGTGAACTAACCTTGTTAACTAACCTTACTGTGGTAAGCATTTAGCAATATATACCTGTATCAAACCATCACCTTGTACACCTTAAACTCACACAATGTCATTATGTCAATTATACCTCAATAAAGCTAGAAAAACAGAATTCGGGAAACTTAAGGAAGAGGTAAACATAATTATTAATTCGGTCAACATTAAGGGATACTGCATTATAAAAGCTTATAACTCAACCAGAGACAGTGTGATCTCAAAGTCCTGAGTATTATTTCTTTAATAAAGAAGAAATCATTCAATTCAGTCCCTCCACGCCACCACCAAAAAAATACAAGAATCGACTCCTGGTAGGGGCTGCCCATGTTCTGAGGAACAGAAAATCTATATACACTGCATTTGTTGATGCTGTCAGCTTGACTACTCTACAAATGTGATTGAAGGCCAAATGAATTCTGAGTCTGAACAAAATGCAAGACCAGAAAGTATCAGGTGACAGGAAAACTCAAAACTGGCTTCTGGTCTGGCAACTGTTCTGGGTTATGATTTCTTCTGGATTGGGCTACATCCTGAATAAACCCCAAATCCCATTTTATGCAAGAATCTAAGCTCCTACCTTGGTCTTCCATGTCCTTTGTTTTGCAGTTCAAAGTCAGGAGACAAATGAGGAGGATTAAATCCATTCAAAGCATGTGAAGAGAAGAGACCATTTTTTTCCCGGTGCATTTTTTAAAAGACGATAAGACCTATTAAGAGAGATTTGTATTCTGTCAGATTTATCTGAGAGAATGATATTCAACATTTCAACCCATTTCTGCTAACATTTCTGAAGAGAATTTTTCCCCTTTAACATAGGGAGCTCATCTCTTTGGTTTAAAATCTTACGATGATGCCACAGACATCTGATGGACTAAATTAAACAAAGGAAAGAAACATTCCTTAAACAGGATTATCTCCAGAGTTGTGACTGAATATATATTACTTTACTATTTTAAACTTTACTTCACGCTTCTTCTATGCCACATATATTTTCTTCCTACTCATGCAGTCTCGAATTACAATGTGGAACACGGAACAGATCTTCTGGAATCCAGGAGGCTGCAGGTGCAGCAATAGACATTTCTCCTTGTTATGTAAGTTTCTTCTTTCCCATTCTCAGCCCCTGGGCTTTGAGGTGACTAGAGAGTCCAGTGGAGCTTCTGAGGACAGAATATGACCATGGTCCATGCATTTCCTTCAAGTTGGAAGGACAACCAGGGAGCTGTTGGTAGCCAGGGAGCTCCCGATTCTCCCCCGGGGAGCAGGTTAATCCTGGCGG
Source organism: Stenella coeruleoalba (assembly GCF_951394435.1). Taxonomy (NCBI): domain Eukaryota; kingdom Metazoa; phylum Chordata; class Mammalia; order Artiodactyla; family Delphinidae; genus Stenella; species Stenella coeruleoalba. Next base: position 8,086,377 of record NC_137167.1, read on the forward strand.
AAATCTCTAGAGAGTGACTTGAAATCCTAACAGCCCTATTTTCTCCATGACATTTTATTCACCAGTGAGCACCTGTGGACTAAGAGATTTCTTTCTTGGGTTCTCTTCTTAAATTTAACATCTCTCGTAAGAATTAATTGCAGCAACTCAACACTAGCAAGTCACCAATGAATTACACAGCTATTTTCTGGGAAATTATAGAACAGAGTTCAAGGGAAAATTAGAGTGATGGATTCTGAGTGGAGGAGCCTGCGTCACCATCTCAGGAGGGCTCTGGTACAGGTGACCCGCATACAGACAGCATCGGCAAGTGGAGATGAGCCAGTCAGAGGAGGGAGAGACAGAAACTTTCCAAAGACAAATCGGGCGGTTGTTGCCCCCTCCATGGGGCTGTGCGCTGCACGCATGTGATGTTTGTGTAAAGTGGAGTGGGGTGCAGAATGGCTTTTTCCTACCAGCCCATAAATCAGGGGGCAAAGCCATCAGCCTAGGAGAGGAAAGGGCCTTTACCTTAATTTCATTTTCTTCCAGAGGATATGGCCATCTTTGTTTAATCCTGTGGACAAGTTCCTCCTAATTCACCACTGTGGACACTTGCAGTGGCTTAAGAGTAGAAGAGAACTGAAGAACTATGAACAGTGATGCAGGAATATCACATTTCAGAAAACTGTGGTAAGAGGTGAAAGAAATGTTGAGACCCTCAGCTCAGGCGGACGGCAGGGCGCATGTCAGTGACCTTATGACACTGGGGGACCCCTGGGCTGCCCCCTCCTGCCTCTCTGCTCTTCTCAAGCATGGGCCTAGCTGCCCCTTTGCCTCACTACTTTTCATGCCTGCTACGTCCCCCGACCTGGACAGCAGCCTGTTTTTCTGTAGTTAGAAGGTGTAGATCTGTTCCAGCCCTGCCTCTGACTCATTCCCAATGTGTACCTTTAAGGGACTATCTTCGTCTCTTTGACAGATGGTACCAAGTGTTCATCACTCATGTTTTGGAGACATCGGCGTCCTATTCCTATCATCTGAATAGTGTTTTCTGGTTAACCAAGTCTTTTTAATAGTTCTTTCTTTCCTTTCTGCCCTTTTTCCCCCAAATTGGGGTATACTGAAATGTTTTCTGAATTCGTCTTTAACATGCTCTGTTCCATCAAAATCTATAAATCAGGTAAATATAAGCAATGAAACTAAAATGGTATATTTTACTCCATGTGTGCTTTATATTATTTTCTGTGACTGATGGATTGATTGATGTATTTTGGGCTTTAAACAAACAAAACTTTTCCTATTGCAGATCCATGGCTTTATTGTGTTTTTCTTTAAAGATTTAATAAAATCCTGCCTTTTAGCACTTGGTTTGGAGCTCCCAGCCCGATAACCAAACAAAACAAAAAACCTATTAACCTTGTTCAAAATTGTTACAATATAAGTTTCTTCCTCAAATAGATATGCTGCTCCAGACTGAATAGTCGCCCTGGAAAACTTTACAGCCCTGCTAGACAGCTGTCAGCAGTGAGAAGTAAGGGGATTTAAGCTCAGGAAGTGAGAACATATTGACATCAACCACAGTATCGTGAAGCTGATGACAACTTGCCTCTTTAATATTCAGAGCAATGGGCCTGACATGAAGGAAAAAAAAAACACATATATTTTCCCAGTAAATGGGACAAATTACCCCTTGGATCTAAAATCACACCCATTCACATTGACCTGGATGATAAGGTAGAACTTCCAAATCAGCCCGAGGAAGATAGTGAGCGAAACTGTTAGTGTTGATATTTTCCAACTATTCTCAGTATGAATGTACCTTAGAATTCTTGAACGTATACTTAGTGCATTTGACTTTGCATTTTCCTCCAAAGAAAATTATCACTATTTACCAATATTTATGGCATTATGAAATAAACAGGAATTGGGTCAGCCTCCTTCATACTTTGGGATCTAGCATGGTATTATATGTTTGTTAGAGATTGCTAATTCCCTTCCCCCAACATCTGGTCTCCTCTTGTTTAAATAGGGAACTCTGATTTTCAGCTGAGCACACTGCAGCCCAGAATAAAAGACTCTACCCCCAACCTTCTTTACCAGCTAGAAATGGCAAAGGGATGAATCTTTACCAGGAAGATGTATGTGGAAATGTGTGGAATTGTGGAAAGGCTACTTGAAAAGTGCTGTCTCAGATGAGAGAGGACCCCTCTGCGCTCTTCTGTCATTTCTCCTTCTTCTTACTCAACACAGTCATGCACATCACAAGGTGACCTTGGAAAAAAAAAAAAAACCCAAGAAAAAAAAAGCATAGGCTGAAAATGGTGAGATGAAAAGTCAGGAGACCAAAGTCCTGATAGTGCTGTGGAACTCCCTCCCAGCCCAGAGCTGCTGACTCAGGACTTTCTCTATGCAAGAAAGAAATTTCTCTCTTATTTAAGCCACTGGTTGGTTGTTTGCTACATGAAGGTAAATCCTAAATTTTAAATATAATGAATATCAATAACAGTGCTGTGAAGGGTCATACTGGAGCTTGAAATAAGAGGAAATTCAGTAATACTGATCCTGTCTTTATTTAAAAGTTCTGACGTTTTGTTTACATGGATTTTTGGCATACATTTTGATTTTTTAAATATTGCACTGGGATTCCCACTTCTGAGAAGATAAGTTAGACAATTTCCCCTATTCCCCCTAAGTACAACTAAAAACCTTTGTGTTATATGTAATTATATGTAAAGAACGGACTTTGGATCATACTGATGTGTCAATGTAAGTTCGCCAACTGTAAACAATGTACCCCTCTGGGGGGGATATTGATAAAGGGAGAGGCTGTGCATGTGTCAGGATAAGGAATATATGGGAATCTCTGTACCTTCTACTCACTTTTGCTGTGAACTGAAAACTGCTCTAAAAAATAAAGTCTGTTTTAAGAAAACCTGATAGAACTGAAAGGAGAAATAGAAGACATAATTATACGTGGAGAAATCAACACCCTTCTTTTAATAATGAATAAAATGCTTGGACAGAAAATCAGCATGAATGTAGAAAAACTCAACATGACCAACGATCAGGATAGAATCCATTTTCATAGAAAATAAACCACATTTGGGCCATAAATCCAGCATCAATAAATTTAAAGAAAAATTAATTCAGACTGCATTGTCCAACTACAAATGAATTATATATAACCCCTAATATACTTATTAAAATCAATATATTTAGCTCTCCTCATTCTCCAAATTCTTTCCAAAGATAATAAAAATTAAGGACATGCCTTTTGGGACTGATTTAAAAATTAATCAATTAGTAAGTATTATTTAATAAAAATGTCACATTAATTGTATTTAGTGTGTACAACATGCTAGACAATGTATGCATGTTAACTATTTTAAAAGTTTTAAACAAACCTTCACAGAGGACATTTGCCACTTAAGGTAGTAAATCGGGAGGAGATATCAAAATTCACTGCTGTGTGTCGTAATACCCAACTCTAAACAGCTGCATCAGATAGAAGATATGAACTTTGAATGATCCCAGTGTTCTAGATACTTACAGACCTAACTGAAGACACTGTCCATAAAAATGAACAATGAGGCTTATTTCAACCAATTGTGCTGGATCCATGGGCTCATTCTGTTCTATCAACAATGCTAGTCTTCAATTAACAAGTATCTGACACAGCCACCATTAACTCTGACTTTCAGGCACTTAAAATCCCTTTATTTCTTTTTCTATCCGATGAACAACTAAGTGAATTTCTTCACTGCTGTATGTTCCCTTGTTGGCAAGTTAACAGAGGCAGATGTGCAACTTTTAAAAACGATAGTTTTTCCTTCTCTTCTTCAGTGCATCAGATTCTTAGCCCAAAGCTCTTGTATTCATCCTATACTGCCTCTGTGTGCCCAGCATTTTCATGGGCTATGAATAACGCACATATTTATGAACTCCAGTCCTGACCCCTCATGAGGCTATTCATCTGTTGAAGTAAACAGAGATGAAAATAATAACATGAAAAATATTTGAAGAAAACAGAAGATGTAACTGCTGAAGAGTGGAAGATGCTGAAAGCACTGGGGCCTTTACAGTAGAAGAAAAAGAGCAAAGAAAGAGACTCCAGGCAGGGATGTAGAAAATAAGTAACACCAAGTGCACTAATGTTCCTGTATCAGAGGTTGATCAAGTTGTGGGGTCAGGTGTGGCTGAAGTTAGCATAAGGGATTGGTACTTTATTCTCCGACCTGATACACCAGGGGAATGTGCCCTATTCATCTCAATAACAGAAGCCGACAACAGTGGTCCTCAAAAAAGGGCTAGGATGGGAGAGGAGGTTAAAAACTGACCACAGATTCACTGCCATAAGTCAGGGGGATCTACTGGAGACCTTTGAACTGGGAGTGATGTGTAGTGACAGTGGTGTTTTTAAGAGATTAATAAGAAAAGTAGAAGAGGGACAGTAGGAAGAGGGATGAAAAAATGATTATGTATTTTAATCAAACCCCAAATTTGTTCTGAGTTGCTTACGTTGTTCAAAGAAGTAGAGTGTGGAATTAGACGTGCTGAAGTGAAATGAAAGAAAGAAGTCCTCTGATGGAATGTGAGCTCTGTGACACAGAGCTGGGGCGTCTTTCCACAGCTCTGTCTGGAGAGCTTGGGTCAGTGCCTGGCACACCACAGATACACAATAAATATTTTTTTAAATAAATGAAAGTTAAATGATTGAATTAAAACAACACTGGAGAACTTCTGGGTTGGGTTTGTAATATGAGAATCTGGCAAATCCAGGAAAGTTAAATTATCCTACATTGGGCTTTCTTTGATACTAGTGTCCCTAGTTATCTGAGTGGGAACTAAATTTGAGGAAACAGAATCTTTTAATTTTTAAGTTTTGAGTATCTTACCCCGATTCTGAGATTTTATCTTATGATGGAGAGTTAGAAAGTGTTTTAACAACTAAAACTAGTAGTTTCAGCAAAAGTCAGGTCCCTGAGTCATCCAAGCTACTGCCTTGATGTTGAGACTACTTGCTCAGAAATAAAAAGGCATTTAATGTTCAGGATCTGATCTTGGATTAGATCAGCATGATCCAGACAACTACTGACCTAAAAACCTTTCCTTTCATAGCAAGCTCACCTGAGTTCACTAGTATTCAACCTCGTACACAAGAATCACCTGGGGAACTTCAACCACCCGTGCCTGCAGCCACCCTCAAGTATCCAGGTATCATTTGGTTTGGAAGTGGGGCCTGGACATCAGTATTTTTTGAAAGTTGCCAGGAGATTCTAATACAAAGCCATAGTTGAGGACCATTCCCAGGTAACTTCACCTCCTGATACGCCACCTTCCTAGTGCACACACCAAACTGCACCACGTGCTTCATTTTTCTCTGAAGGCACCAAGCCCTTTTACGTTTTTGTGTCATTACTCATACTGTCCCTTGTCATTCTTACTTCATCCAGTGAATAAAAGTTTCTTGTCTTTGCGACCTGGATTAAATCCAGTTCCTCCGTGACAGCTACTCTGTTCGCGCGGCCAACTCTGGCTTAACCCATTCCTCTCTATTTGATGTCACCGCAGCTCTCAGCTGACTTGTTTACTGTTGTTCATTTAATTTCCTCAGTAGGTTCTGAGCTTGCTGAAGGCAAGAAACACAGTGTAGCATCCTGATCGCTTGTCAACAATGGTAAACAATTAATATGTATCTGATGGAACGAAAATTGAGAATATAATACAGAGTAATTTCCACGTTATGTTAAAGTTCCATCCAAAGTTTTGTTTTAAAGCATCCTTTGTATGCATTTTATATATCACGACACAGAACTGAAAACTGAAGGTCCTATTTTCTGGTCTGGGAAACCCTTAGATTTCCCTGAACTTAAGTTTCTTCATCTTTGAAATGAGAGAATCGTTCCAAATAATTTCTATACTCTCGTAGATTTTGAAAGCAATTCGCAGGATATAAAATTATCAAATAGCCTAATGGGGTGGTAAGAAAACATGCAACTTCCTCTTTGTAAGCTATTTATATGCTAAATGCATATTAACCTCCTGAAATCATATCTTCATGGACTGGAACATCTCTGAAGCACAGAAAATCGCGATATTTGCTGACCTGTCAATCCTTTAAGAAGCAGCAATCACGTAACGGATGCATACCAAATGGCAGGGAAGTCACAGATGATTTGGTATTGTAGGTGTCTACTTCACTTATTGATCATTTATCATCAAGCTGCAATAGTATTAACATATGCTGTACTCATGCTAACAGTGTTTGTTTGACAAACAACATTGATTTCCCCTTCATTACCCTAAAAGGTGAGTGCTAAGTGAAACTAATTTCAGAGGGACCACATCACTTACTCTGAGTGAACACATGGGTCCTCACTCTAGAACAGAGAATTCCCAGTAGGAGGAGAATACTGTACAGCACTTACTGAGCACTTTCTATGTACCTTACACTGTACCCTATTTGTTCTCCCTCTATATAATTTTATACTCATTAAGATGGCAAGATTTATTTAAAGATTTTATAATGAAAAATTTTAAACATGTAAAAAAGTAGACAGCATAATGTACTGAACATCCATGTACCTATCACCTAGATTTAATAATTTGTTAACATTTTGCCTTTATCTATTTTGCTCTAGGTTTTTAAAACCAAATTACAGATATCATGACACTTGACCCAAACTCCTTAGGTTACATCTCAAAAACAAAAGCATAGGGCTTCCCTGGTGGCGCTGTGGTTGAGAGTCCGTCTGCTAATGCAGGGGACACAGGTTCGTGCCCTGGCAGGGAGGATCCCACATGCCGCGGAGCGGCTGGGCCCGTGAGCCATGGCCGCTGAGCCTGCGCGCCCGGAGCCTGTACATAGTTCCTGAAATAACCATTCACAATACCACTATAGCACCAAAATATAGTAATATTTCCTTAATAGCATCTAATATCAAATTCACATTAAAATGTTCCCAATAATATTCAAAATGTGTGATATTAAAAAATACACACCGTCCAAAGCAGTTCCGGCCGGGCGTGCGCAGGGGGCGTCATGGGTAAGCGTGGGGCCCACGTGCGCGTTCACGGTCAGGGCCGGGCAAAGCCTGCGCAGCCTCAGGCTCCTCCGTCCGCCCCGGGGTCGGGGGGCGGGGTCAGAGGTTGTCCGGAAAGCCGGACGGCCCCCTTCGCGTCGCCGGGACGCCGCGGTCGCTCCAACGCCCGCGTGCAACCCGGCGAAGGAGGGACACGCGGCGCGCGCCTGGCCAAGCCAGTCCCCGCGGCACGCGGCGAGGACGGCCGCGGTGAGGCGGCACCCGCCCCGCCAGAGCGACAGGCGCGCCTCCCTTACCGTCTCGACCCCACAAGGGAGCTGCTCACCGCAGCGGGCACCCGAGAGGACGAAGGCACCGCTCAGCCCCCGGCACCAGAGGGGCGACCGTGCAGGGGCACTGCCTGGAGCGGACACGCCCCCGCACCAACGGGGGCGCGCAGGCGGCGGCGGGCCCGCCCCGCCCCGCCCACCACCGCGGGGAGGGCCGCCTGAGAGGCACTTGAAGAGGAGTTGAGAAGCGAGAGTGCCTGCTGCTCAGAGGACCCCGGCCCCTTCCACGCCGTGAGGCAGGGGCGGGAGACCGAGAGTCCGGCCGGATGCCACACCCCGCCTTCCACGGCGGACAGGACGAAGAGCGGCCCTGTTGGCCATGAACGTCCGTTCCTCGTCCGGCCTGGGAGAGCAGGACATCACCACATGGATCGATGGGCAGGTTAATTATTTTTGACAACAGTTATTTGTTGTGGAAGTTATACATCATAGTACAACACTTTAGGGGGCGTGTCAGGGGCTTGATATCCCACTATTTATGATGTCAGGATTGATCGTGGGTGATGAGGTGAGCGAGACACAGAGAACTTATTACATGCTCAAGTTGTTAAGAGGTCATAGCTAATAACGAGTGGAGTCAAAATTTGAACATGACCTGAAACCTTTCCCCCGCCAAGAATCTACTAAAACATGACACTTGGCACTTTATCTTACCACTGAGGACTTGATGACTGTGTTAAAGGAGAACGAAAAATGTGACCTGAACAGTTAGGAAAGGCTTTGAGGATTTAAACTGGGTGTTCAACCTCTGTGGGATACCAGTAGGTATTAAGAAAGATGGTGAATTCATGCATCAATATGGAATGGCTCATGCCATTGCAGAAAGGTTTCTTGAGTGTTCTGCTAAGTAGTTAGTTATTTAGTTAGTTACTAGTTACTCTGAAGGGCATATTACTCCATCTGTCAAGGTAATGTCTTCTCTTCGTGCCATCACAGCCCAAAGAAAAGCCAACGGGAAATTCAATCCTATCCTTAGGTACAGCGCTAGAATGCAGGGCGGGGGGCAAATGCTAGCGTTGTGGTAGACCAGGATATGAGTTGAGTTGATGTTAACAAAATTGGGTAAGTGGTCTGGCTCTGCTAACTACCCCCTGGGACTCTGGCAAGCCTCACTGTATAAATGAGAAAGATAATAATAACTTTTTAGATTGGGATCCCTGGAGACAATCTGTGAGATGGGCAGTTGAATGCTGAAGGTTCACTGGGAAGTAACACCTGGAATTCATACCTTTTAGGAAGTGAAAAAGCATTACTGGGCAGGAAGAGAAGCAACCTGCAATGTGCCTGTATGCCTGGAACTAAGATAATAGGTACATCAGCTGTACTTCAATAAGAAAGAGAAAATCTTGACTCCTCAGACTGCCTCGAAAGCTCCGAGACTGCAGAAGTGACTCACTTCCCTCAGCTGAAGACTAGTGCTCCCCATTTGTTTGAAGACTGTACAGAGACCTTTGTCTTTCATGGCAACACCCCCTCCCCCTTAAAATCTCCCGTCATGCCCCTTGATAGCCCTCGTTGGTTGAGGTAGAATAACTAGGATCAAGTCGTAAGATATCTGCCCAGGAAGTGGATACTGTAAGGGAGGAAAGGGCCTATACACTGAAGGAGCTAAGGATTTCGTTGGCAAGAGCACGGGGCGTACATGTGGGACTGACACCCACAGTAGGTACTATATCAGAGGAGCAGACTTAAGAGTTATCTGATTTTATGAAGAATTTATAGACATGGACACGTAGCAGTTAATGCCCTGGTGAGGACCATAGGAGGTGACACGAACATCCTGATAGGATGCTCCTGAAAGCTTGGAGAAAGCTAAGGCCCACACTAAGTTAAAGTGAAATACTAGAACTTCCATGGCACACAGTGGAAGGAGGGATCAAAACGCCCAGAGAAATGAGCATGTTGGAGGAAGGCCAACTGCATTCTAGAGTGTCTGAAAGACACTACAGTTCCCAAAGCAAGAAGGAATACACTGGAGAATTGGGCAAAAATCTCATGGAAAGCTGAGTGGTACTCTGCCTTCTGCAGGCCAGGGAAGAAGAGCAGGAGATGTTACACAGCTGGGCTCCTTGATAGCAATGGGATAATAGGATCTGATGTTGTGGAGTCCAGGTGGCTGCACTTAGTAGAGTACAGTCAAGTGGGCACAATTACTGTAATCAGTTTCAAGGTCTGAGCAGTAGCAGAGAGGCCTGGCCTGTAGGGAGTTCTGAAAATGGTTACTAGGACACAGTATTCTTGGGGGCAAGATAGACAGGCAGCCACCAAGAACAATACCTGTTTTATACAACAAATAAGTCAAGAATAGATGATCAGGAGGCTGAGGAAAGCTACCCCATATGATGCTAAATGGTCAGCATCCTTGCTCAGTTTCCAGATGTGAGCCAGTTCTTGGGCCCAGAATCCATTTAATGGGGAAGAGGTGGGTCAAAATGAAGGATTCTCAACACTGGCAAGAACATACCTTAGGGATTACCCAATCTTCCCCGGAGGGACCTACCACCATGTTCTCAGGTAAATGTATGCAGAGGAAAGAGAAATAGCACGTAGGCCTTTCAAGAACTGTTAGATTCTGGGTCCATGCTGACATTGATATCTGGGGTACAAAGTTATCCTGCCCCCCATTAGAGTGGTTCAGATAATATGTGGAATCTTGACCCAGGCCTGGCTCGTAGTGGGTCTGCTAGGTTGCCATCATGGTTAGGAGCAGTATTCCCAAGTGGGAATACGCTGGCTTCAGAACCTGAAGATATGTAACAGGCATTGTGTTTCCTTTTTAGTGATAGAAGGTACCACTTCTTCTACTTTGGAGAGAATATCCTAGCACAACGCAGACCACCAAGTCCCTAATAACATTACTAATAGGGGAGCCCTTAGTGTTCACAGGGTTTACCTTCCATCCTCTGAAGCCCATTCTTACCGAGGCCCCCAATGTCATTGCCATTTTTTGTTCCTTTTTGATCAATTAACATTATATCAATAGAATGGACCAATGTAGTATTCTGTGAAAAGGCCAGATAGTCCCGGGCCATTTGGAGGGTGGAAGGGATGACAAGTGGCAGTGTAAATGTATTCTGTGGTCAGTCAATCCCAGGGGAGCAAGATCTGTTTCTGAACCTCTTTTCTGATAAAGAGGAAAAATGAAGCATTTGCCAGATGAGTAGCATGGATGCTCTTTGGAGGTGGCCACAGGCCACATTCTGGAAGGAAGCAAAATCTTAGGTGTGGAAGCTCCCTGAGGTCAAGGCCAATGCCGCAAGAGGAGCGCAGCCATGAGCAGCCAGAGCTAATACTCCCCTGTGGCCGCGGAGTGGGTGATGGGTCCTGACAAGGAGATCTGAGTGGGGACCACAGTAGCCATTACAATAACTAATTCCCATAGTCTTAGTGAGAATAAGTTATGTAAAACCCAGAAAGCATTATTAAGATTTTAATATTACATTTAGTTACTGGATTGGAGGAGAAGAAATCTAAATCTATTAAGTAATTTACTTTTTGGAAAGTTCTATTATTCCTATCAGTAACTTTTTCCTTATTGAAGTGGATCAGAAACCCAGAGTGTTTAGCAAGATCTTCATATTTTTTTCCAGTTACTAGATACTTTCAGTGTGTGTACTTTAAGTTAATTTGACCTTGTCACTTGAAAAGGGTTCTCACTTGGATCCTGGAATCAATATATAGATGTGAATAGCCTTGTCCATACACAGAATGCTGACACTTTCCAGCAGGGGGGAAGACTTAGCAATAAGAATTCAACACAGAGGACCTGGCCGACTTTTGCAGACAGAAGGAGCAGCAACCTGAATTAAGGCTTGTCTGTAACAGTGTTCCAGCCAGTGTTCCAGCCAGGACTAAACGCAATAATACACATATTGATTGACCTCGCTCCTCCAGCCTCGCAGTTTGTATGGTGGTGCAGATTAGAACAATTTGATTTCTTTGTTTCTGCCTTCTGTAGGGCAGGCAATTTCCCTTGGCCCTTGGGCAGCATTTCCAAGAGGCAGAACAGCTCATCTTAAAGAAGTCTTATCATAGACTTTGCCTTGGTGAATAAAGAATAAAATCTCACTCTGCCCGTCTTTCCCACATGCTTGGGATCTAAATGTTGGAGAAGCAACTCACAGTTTCCCTAGGTCTCAGTCCTACTGTTTTGAAATGAAGAAGTTGAACCCATGATAACTGTGGACACTTTCATCTCTGAAATTGTTCTCAAGGTCCTGATATCATCTTTCTGTACTTAGGTTATCCTAAAATTGACTTTCACTACCATTGGCCAATGCATCCCACATTCAGTGGTGTTTGAAACAAAATCATAGTATTATTATTATTGTTATTATTTTATAAAAGTAATACATGATTTTCAGAAATAAGCGTCTCCAGATGTAGAGAATGGACTTGAGGACATGGGGAGGGGGAAGGGGAAGCTGGGACTAAATGAGAGAGTGGCATGGACGTATATACACTACCAAATGTAAAATAGATAGCTAGAGGGAAGCAGCCGCATAGCACAGGGAGATCAGCTCGGTGCTTTGTAACCACTTAGATGAGTGGGATAGAGAGGGTGGGAGGGAGAGAGACACAAGAGGGAAGAGATATGGGGATATATGTAAATGTATAGCTGATTCACTATGTTATAAAGCAGAAACTAACACACCATTGTAAAGCAATTATACTCCAATAAAGATGTTAAAAAAAAAAAAAGCATCTCTAGGAATCCAAACACTTAAAAGTAATGGTTAAAGCACAAAATTACCAATTGAAACTAGGAACTAGGGAAGTTGTGTTCCTTTCCTCAAACTCATTTGTGAAAGGAAGCTGGGAAAAGCTACTGCGGATAGTTACCAGAATCTGTGACTTCCATGAGGCTGCATCTTTAGAGAGGGGATGAAAGGACATAGATGTAGACTTCAGACCAAATTCGAGACAGACCACCCATGGGCACAGTTATGAGATCTGTGATATCTTAAGATCACTAATATAAGACTAAGTTCTGAGCTGAGAGCTTGGAAGAAACTAAGACAGAGCCTGCCAACTAGAGAGTAGGCGTAAGTGAAGAGTAAAAAGGAGATATTCTCCCCTCCACATGTAGCCACAAACCACAATCCCAAACACAAGTAAACAATTGACTCTAAGAAAAAATATGAAATGTCAATAACCAGAACCTAAGTGTTCTCTAGATGATATTAAACCAATAAAACATTCTGAGAAATTTCTATAAATGTTCACATAATCAGGGAGTTAAGTGTATAGTGAGTACCAATGGAAAAGAAAAAAACACAGGCATGAAACAAGAACAGGTAGAAAAATTAGAAATGTAGTTACTGAAGTACATATTTTTTAAAAAACTAGTTAAACTCTAGACTGAACACAGGCATAAAACTAGTAAACTGAGAGGTAGTACTAAGGGAATTACATAGAATATGTGGAGAGACAGAGATTTTCAAAAATACATAATGCATACTGAAGAGGCATGGGGCACAAATTTTGAGACACCAACATATAAATGAAAGAATTTTAATAATAGAAGGATAGAGGAGCTTCCCAAGAAACCATATTTGGAGACATAATGGGTAAGGATTTTCCATATTAAAATAAGATGAGTTTCAGATTGAAATTGCGGTCTGTATGATGAGAAGCATGGAGAAAAATAATCTGTAGACACAATGCAGTGAAACTGCAGACCACCAAGGAAAGAGGGCCTGTTGAAAAGCTACCAGAAAACTGAATGAAAAGAGAGGGAATCGGCTCTCTTCTTAATGGAGATGGATGGGGGCTTGGTCTATTTGGTGGTATTTAATTATGTTTTCCATAAATAGGTAAAACTATACTGTTTAGAGGTATAATACCCCCTGGTAAAACTCCTCTAATTAAAAAAAAAACCTCAAAACATGACAATCTTAAATGTCAAGATATTGGTTACTTCTCGAGAGAAGAGAAGAGACTAAGATTGGGACTGGACACATCATTAGCTTCTAAGATGCTGGTGATATTTTATGGGTTGGTTGAGATAGTAGATATATGGGTACTTACCTTCCTTAAACAAGGTATAAATATTTAATGCACCTTTCTGAATGTGTGATATATCTGAAATATTTTAAATGTGGAAATTTAAAAAATTCCTACCAGAAATGGCAGATTTCTAACTAAAAACAAAAAAAGTAGACTGACAGTTTTCTCAACAGTATAATAAAAGGCAGAAGACAATGTAGTATCTTTCTAGTTTGAAGGAAACATGCTCGACAACTCAGAATTTTATACCCACCTATAACTTATCATTTAAAAAATAAGGGGTTAAGTGAAGACATTTGCAAATAGACAAAGATTAAGAAAGTTAACCATTCATTCATAATCTCTCTCTGAAAGATATTTTAAAAGTAATACTTCAGCATGAAGGAAAGGAAATGCTGAGGAAAAAAAGCAAGAATGCAAGAAATAACAGTGACAGCGACATAAATAAAATAGAATCATAAATTTGGTTAACTGGTAAAAATTACTATTTTCATTAAAAATTAGCAGTACAGTCTCTAAACACCTAGCAAGATGCAGGGAGGCGAGATACTTGATTTAAATGTAATTTAAGTGTGTTCACGTTCTTACCTTTTCAGAAGTTAGCTACAGATACTCAATAACTTTAGACTTTGTTAGGAAAATTATAGTTAATTATGTATTTTAAAATAATAAATATTTATTATAGAAAATTTGGAAAATAAAGAATGGATCAATATAGAAGTGAAAATCTCATATAACATTGTCACCCAGAGAGACAAAAAGTATCAATATTTGATATAATTCCTTAACATATATATGTAATTTCCTTATGTATGTAATCCCTTCATATATATTTGTGAAGGGATTACATAATGTATATATATATGAGAGTGTGTGTATATATATATATATTTATATTTATATATAGAGAGATCTCCACAAAATTGTACAATGTTGTTATACTGCACACACATGGTCCACATGTCAGCTGTATCCCGCCCTGCCATCACGCATATCTGTGAAGTTGCCCAAATTCCAATAGCAGGGCTGACTGTCATTTGGAGTCCTCTACTATTCCTGTCCTTTCCCCAGTTTTCTATGTCTGTCTCTGTCTCTCTCTCTCTCTCTCCTCTCTCTGTCTCTCTTCTCTCTGTCCCTTCTCTCTCCCTCTCTGTTCTCTCTCTCTCCCTCTCTCCCCCTCTGTTCTTTCTCTGTCTCTCTCTCTCCCTCTGTTCTCTCTCTCTCTGCTCTTCTCTCCATTACCTGTGTTACAACCTCATCTCTCCTTATGTTTCATGCAGCCCGATGCCACCATCACTCAGGTTCCCTCAGGATTGACCTTTTTCATGCCAACAACTTAAAAGTGTTATTTTTCCAGTAAATGTATTGACTTTCCTAACATAATATATTCTCACTTCCTTACATTATTTGGTATCCCTTTCAGCACCCATTTTTTAAAAAAATATGTTAAGGAGAATAATACTTGAAATTATGATTTTTGTTATTGCCACACAATATTAAATAAATATGCAGTATTTGCTTATATTCCTCACCAGTATACAGAGGTCTTATTACAGTTCCTTAGGACATGTTGACTCTGATATATCCTTAGAAGAAACATTAGGAATGTTCATTTCTCTCATCCAGTGCCCTCACTTCTCAGTGAGTATCATGTATTTTCCTTTTCCAAGTAAGGATTGGTAAGCATCTAATCTAGCAGTGAGTAAACATATATCTCCACTTCTTAAAAGCAGTTAGCCCCATGATAAAAATGAGCAGCTCTCTAACAGTCAGGCCATACACCTGAGGAAATCATGTATATAAAGTATTAAAAATAATTAATAAAATCTCCCATTTGCACTTGAAATGCTAGAGTTCACTTCAAGAAGGAGTTTTGTTATCATCTCGTACGTCTTACAAGTCCCCAGTACATACATTATTGTCAGTGCACACCTTCAAACTCACCTAAACTTATGTGCTATACTAGGTTTATAAGAACTGCGAGTCCTGTCTCTGAACAGTTTAATATGAAGAATAAATCTGAAGTAGATTTATCCAGAACCTCACAACTAGTACATCTACTCCTAGGGGGGGAGAAAAAAACCAGGCATAAGTTAGTTTTTATGAGCCTTGTGGCCAAGATTTCATTTTATGTTTCATCCAAAAGGGATGGTAAACAGTCTTGTCAACAAGTTAGTACTTGTTAGCACTTTAGGAACTTTACGTAAACTCCGATTGTATAATGTTGGCAAAACTTTAAAAAATTATTCATTTCAAGAAGCATTTGGCTTGTTACTAATAAACAGATTGGCTTTCCAATGTAGGGTACAAATACTAGAGTTGATTAACTGCTCTCTGCTTTTGTTCTCTCCTAAACTTTCCCCTCCCCCGGTCAGATTACCATGGAAGTTGTAATAAAACGTGTAGCTGGTGCTGCATTCACGTTTCAGTATGATTTTGTTACTATTCAAGCCAGTGAATAGCAAACAAATTCACATCATGATAAGAGCCCAGGCAGATGCAGTCCAGAATGTTAACTACTTGTCATACATGGAGATGTATTTTCTCTCCCTTGGGAATAGGAGTTCTCATTTCTCCTTACTGTAGAGCAGTAACATTTTTTGTCTTTCAGCAAAAGCTACAAGGCATTCATGGGAATGATGTCTTTTCTCAGAATAGGGCATTACAGCTTATAGTTTCTCTCATGGGCTTTATCTCTGCCTTTAGACTATGTGACAGAGATTCTCTCTGGCAAGGAGTCTGGATAGTGAAGAGAAATTAAACCATGCAGGTACAATCTTTTTCCTATCACAGCCCACAGGGACCCCGTATCAAAGCACTGGGTACCCTTAGTAGAATTCTCTGGTGAGCAAGGGGGTAAGCTGCTAAAAGTGCCAGAGGCCAAGAGATAAACACACACACACACACACACACACACACACACACACACACACACACACACACACACACAAAACACGAGCAGATGGAGTTTTATCAGTCAGCCTTAACAGAATCCACACACCGGAACTCTGTTCCCCAAAGTCAATTTTAAACCCAGATGACAGTTTGGAGCATGCCCAGGAAGTACTCTTGCTGACAACTTGGGAGCTCTCATTCTCTGTTCTCTGTGTTTACTCCCCTCAGTGACAACCAGTGAGAGGCAAGAAAACTTTTAAAGAAGTTACGAAAATATTTTTAAGTGTGTAATGGGGACTAGCATCAGGGTTCTGTATTTTTTTTGTACTAATACTGACAAATTTACCTTTCAAGTTTGGCAGCCAAGTGAACTGACTGCTTATGTAAGTATCGTTGATGGTGTGGCACTGTTGACTTACCCTGAAAGGTGAGCTGTGAAGCAATGTGGAAGGGCAGAAAAATCATTGTGCTAGAAATCTGGGTGGATGAGCCATACAGCTTCTCTGGAATGTAGTTTTCTTACCTGCAAAATATAAGGGTCTGATACACTCTGCTCATTCTAGCTATAATTCTTAGATTCCAGGACTCGAATGCATGGTCTGTGTGTAGAAGGAGCATGGAGTAGGAGAGCATGAAAGAAAAGGAACACAGACCCTAGAGGTAGCGAAGTTTATCTTGGATATCTTCAAATCCTGGTTCCACTACATGTTAGATGGACGCAATTCCTTAATCTCCTTCAACATGTTTCTCCATTTGTAGAGAGGAGATAACAGTACATACCCCCAAGGTATTGTTAGTGTTAAATATAAAAATATAAATAAAGAAAAACCTTGACCACTTAGTGGCACAGGATATGCAAACTAAAAATGGCAATTGTATTCCTTTTGGTATCTAAGTTTTTCACATAGAAGTTTGAAAACCATTCATTTATGTATGACAAAGAAATAAAAGAGTAGTACACTTTAGTTGAAAGAATTCTGGATTAAAATTAGAAATTCTGGATTTAAATCCTGCTGTGTGGATGACAATAAAAATACAACATACCAAAACTTGTGGAATGAAACTAAATATGTTCTTTAGAGTGTAATTCATAGTATATGTATACTTTTTTTTTAAAGAAAGGCTAAAAATTAATTATCTGAGACTCAAAATCAAGATGTTAGGGAAAAGATAGTTTAATAAACCTAAAGAAAATAGAAAAAATGAAACAATGTGAGAGTAGAAATTAATGAAGTAGAAAACAAATATACAGTAGACTAGGCAAAAATTTCTTAAATAGAACCAAAAAAGTACTAATCGTAAAATAATTGATTTATAGAAGAAAACCTATTAAAATTAAGACGTTTACTTGTCAAATATATGCTTGAAAATAAAAGGCAAGTCACAGGGTGGAGAGAGGTATTTGCAATACATAATTTCATCAAAAGATTCACATCCAGAATATATAAAGATGCTAGACAAATCAATAAGAAAGAAAGTTCAGTAGAAAAAAAATAGGCAATGGTCTTGAAGAGGCAATTCACAAAGGGGTTATCCATATGGCCAATAAATATATCTGAAGGTACTCAACTTCATGAGTCATCATGAATATGCAAATTAAAACTACAAAGAAGTACCATAGCACACTCACCATAATTGCTAAAATGAGCATTTTAAGTGTTAACAAGAATGTGAAACAATTAGAACTCTCACTTCTGGTAGAAGTGTAAATTGGAACAATCATTTCAGGAATCTTTTTGGCAATACCTACTAAAGCTGAGTATATGTGTGTATCCCAGGACCCAACGTCTCCACACCTAGTTACATACCCAGGAGATAAACACATGTTCATGAACATTCATTGTAGCACTATTTGTAATAGCCTCAAACTGCAAAAAATCTAAAATCCATCAGCAGTAAGGCAGATAAATAAATGGTCATATATTTAGAATACGAGACAACGAGCACAGTGAACAAACTTGCACGTACAACATGAATCTCACACACGTGATGATGAGTGAAAGAAACTGGTCTTAAAAAAAACATACTATATCATTTCATTTATATGAAGTTCAAAAGTAAGGAAAAGTAATCTATGATACTAGTTGTTAGAATAATGGTTAATTGGTGGAAAAGTATTTGCTGAGAAAGGCTTCTGGGGTGCAGGTGTTTTTTAAATCTTTTGGTTTGGGTGACAGTCACATTAACGTATTCAATCTGTGAAATTCATCCAGCTAGATACTTAATGATGGGTGGGCATTTTTGTATACTTGTTATACTTCTATAAAAGTTTTCCTTAGAAAAATATTGGCTCTGTGACTTTTTAGCTTTTTGTTCTTTGTAAAATCACTTATAGTCTATATCTTATTTCTCCTATTTCTGAAATAGAGGTGGATGAATAACTATTTCACAGCATGTAAAATAGAATTTTGTCTCTGTTTCTCTTTAAAGTACAGCGTGGTCAGTTGGTCAACATGTTCTAGGTCCTGGGGATTCAATGGTGAACCAGATAGTTTCCCTGCCTTGATTGAAGTTGCATTTTGTTTGATTATTTGTAGATACCAGGACAAGGATCCCATTTGATCCAACCTGAATTCAACCTTCTCTTTTAACTTCCATTCAAAGCATCGCTAAGAAAGTGTCAAAAAGCAGTAAACTTCATACCCGATAAAGATAAAAGGACATGAATTTCACCCTTTCCCCCCTTTGTCCCTTCACTGTGATATAGAGAGTATGTATAAGGTAGCCAGGACAAAGTTGAGAGCAAAAGATCTTGAGGTTAAATAATGAAGATGAAAGTTACCAGGGTCGTGTAGTTAAAAATCTTGGTGATGTTGAAAGCACCAGTGTTCTTCAAGCCTAATCTTTGTAGAGTTTTACTTTCCTCCTTGTCTTTTAGTTCACCATTCAGCCCCGATCGCACTTTCAAATACAGTTACTTGCACATACTCACCTAAGATGCAGCTTACAGGGATCTTCCTGGTGACTTTCCTGGCCCAGTGCTTTCAGTACACATCTTTACCTGCCCATGGCTCGAACCTAAAGAGAAACTGGTAAATTATTACATTTCCAAGGCCACTTCCTATAGGGTTTGGGGGTCTCAACAGGAATCTCTACACCCTGATGGTGAACTACCTAGCAATGATATTAGAACACCATGGTGCATGCGTAAAGAAGTGAAGAGAAAATAATTATTTCTTTAATACCTGGGCAATTGACCCAACTGCCAAAGCATGTGCATTCTCTTTAACCTGAGAGTTGGTCTAGCTTCTCTTCCACTTCCCCAAGAAACAGTGAAATATTCAGAAACTTTTGAGTACCAGTCAGCATTCAGGGTAGGTGAGAAGGGAAGACGGTTGGGGGGGAGAAAACTTCAAACTCTTGAGCTCAGTAATGCGAAATTACTGTGGCTCATTAGGAATTATCAAAAGCTTTCTCTAGTATAAACGATTTAACTTCATACAGAACAGACTGTGCTTTCTAATATAACTCTCACATTGTGAAATGAAGACATGAGGGGGGAGTCTGGCTTATTCACTCAGTATAAATATTCTGGGATTCATCCATGTTGTTTTGTGTGGAGTCCATTCATTTTTATCCCTGAGTAGTATTCCATTGTATGGATATACAACAAGTATTCTGTTGATGGAGATGTGAGCTGTCCAGGTTTCAGTTGTTACAGATAAGGTTGCTATGAACATTTGGATATAAACACTCTTTGTATACACGTATTTTTATTTTTATTGTGTAAATATCTGGTAGTCAAATATTCGAGTCATATGGTTTACCATTTAAAAAAACTGCAAACTGTTTTACAAAGTGGTCGTACAATTTTGGTCATAGAATTTGACTTTGCATCTGTGTATAAGAGTTCCAGTGGACTCTGCATACTTGTCAATGCTTGTTATTGTCTGTTCTTTTTTCACTTCAGCCATTCTAATATGTGTGTTGGATTGCGTTGTACTAGCTCTTTGTGGTTTTAATTTGCATTTTCCTAATGACTAGTGATGTTGGGTGTCTTTTCATGTGCTTATTTGCCATCTGTTTATCTTTGGTGAATTGTCTGCTCAGACCTTTTGCCCACTTTTGGGGGTTATCTGTATATCTGTAGAGTGCATAGTAAGGTACATGCTCCGGAAAAGAAGCAAAGAAACCTTAGTTGTGAACAATATTGTATGCCAGAGATATTTAGCACCAGCTTCCTTTATTCAGGTTAACATAGTCTTACTTTACCCCTTTCTTCTCCAAATGCATTTGATAGATTTCATGATGTACATGACAGCATTACTTCCTTGGTCTTTTCTTGAGATGAGTTCAAGCCTGGGACCTTTGCTGTGGAACAATGTTGAGTAGAGAGAAAAGTTTCTGTTGAACAGGACTAAGTTCAAATGTTGGTTCTATTCCATGCTAGTTGAGTCACTGTGGGGAAGTCCCTTATGTCTCTGAGTCTTAGTTTCTATCTGGACAACTGGGGGGGGCGGACAGTGTGGAGGTGACGGCATCCCCTTTACAGAACTATCACGAGGATCAAAAGGAGCTAAGGAAAGGAAGCATCCAGGACTGTGTTGAACTTGGGTTGTTTGAAATTTCTTTGTCTTCTTTTTTCCTCTGTAACTTGAGTGGGAGACAAGCAGAGATGTGTATAGGGCTTGAGAAAACAAGTACATGATATTCTTCAGGGTACTCTTTTAAACACTCCTTAAGTAGATACCTTTATAATTATACAGGTAGGAGTGACCTGTATAATCTGCCACCTAGAAGTATAGGATGCTGGTGAGCTAAAGGTACCTGGCACTACGCACCAGACTTTGTATAAATCAGCCCAAGAAATACATAAGATGAAGAATCCTCTTTCAGGTACGCGAAGCCTCAATGGGGACAGAGAATATATCCCCATAATTCTTCTTTATTATTTCAAGTTACATGAAATGTTTACTTGGAAACAGAGGACCCCCTCTGGCTAATGCTGAGTGATGTTGATGTTTTTATGAAAAAAGGAGATGATATTGTTAGATGGGGAGTAGACTGGGGAATTGGGATTTGAGGATCCTCGATAGTGCTAAATATTTTTAATGCATTTAAACCTGATCCAAAGTCCCTTGTGGCCAATTGTATTATTTGTTCGTAAGTATTTGTTCATTCCTTAGGCTTGCTTTCTCTTGATTGGAATACCCTTCTGTGTGGCCTTTTCTAACACTAAATATGTCATTTTAAGTCTCCAATTCTTCAACACTGAGTGGGTGTCCAACAATTCAGTTCTGACACTGATTACCCATAGTTAGTGCAGACCCCATGGGCTAAGGGCTCTGTCCCACAAGACTGCCCCACTTCAGATGTCAGCTGCAAATGGCAGCCCCCGGTGACCCACAAGTCTGCCTGCTGACTACCAGTTCAGGGGTTCCAACAGCCTCCTCGCTCAGGTTCCATAATTTGCTAGAATGATTCACAGAACTCAGGAAAGCACTTCACTTAAGCAACCGGTTTATTATAAAGGATACAATTCAAGAACAGCCAAATGGAAGAGATGGGTAGGGCAAGGTGGGAGGGCGGAGGTGCAGAACTTCCGTGCCCTCTCCAGGCACACCACCATCCCAGCATGTCAATGGTTCCACCAACCAGGAAGCTCCTTGAACCCACCAAGGCATTCTTATGGTGCTTTCGTCACATGGGCACACTTGATTAAATCCTTAGACATCTGTGATTGAACTCAACGGCCATCCCCTTGTCCCTCCCTGGAGGGGGGTCGGGCTGAAAGTTCTCATTCTGAATTCACATGGCTGATTTTTCTGGTAACCAGTCCCCATCCTAAAGCTACCTAGGACCTCCTTTCCTGTGATTCATTTCATTAGCATACAAAACCCCCAGTAAAATCCAAGAGTTTGGGGAGCTCTGTGCCAACAACCAGGGACAAGGACAAAATATCAAGATGTATATATATATATATATACATTTACTGTACCACACCTTCCAGGCTCCATTGACTCTAGGCTTGGTTATCTGACTTGCGTGGAACAATGAAATGTGGGCAGCTTGGCAGCTCCAGGTGAAGGATTTAAGAGGAATTCCATGTCTTTTGTTCATCCTCTTGAACTTCTGCACTCTATCGCCAGGACAGCACACTCCAAATAGTGGCTGCGCCTTGAGCCTGCTTCCCAGAATAAGGACTAACAGAGCAGACCTGAACCCAAACGTGGCACCGAGCGCACCCAAGCCCTGTTGGACGCAGCAGAGCTATACCCAACCCACAGACCCACGAGTAAGAAGGACAGGTTTGTGTTATAAACTGCTGAGATCTTGAGTTTGCTTGCTGCCACAGCAAACACTGACAAATGTATACATCAACATGCATTACTTCATGTTTATCCTTTGCTTACTGCTGGATTTTAATCACAATTGTACATGTTCGAAATAAATCATATTTCACTAAATTCAGAATTGCCATGCATTGAATATTTATTTATTTTTAACATCTTTATTGGAGTAAAATTGCTTTACATTGTTGTGTTAGTTGCTGCTGTATAAAAAAGTTAATCAGCTATACTTATACATTTACCCCCGTATCCCCTCCCTCTTGCGTCCCCTCCCACCCACCCTATCCCACCCTTCTAGGTGGTCACAAAGCACCGAGCTGATATCACTGTGCTGTGTGGGTGCTTCCCGCTAGCTATCTATTTTACATTTGGTAGTGTATGTATGTCCATGCCACTCTCTCACTTCATTCCAGCTTTCCCTTCCCCATCCCCGTGTCCTCAAATCCATTCTCTACATCTGTGTCTTTATTCCTGTCCTGCGCCTAGGTTCTACAGAACCATTTTTTCTTTTTAGATTCCATATATATGTTAGCATATGGTATTTTTGTTTTTCTCTTTCTGAGTTATTTCACTTGGTATGACAGACTCAAAGTCCATCCACCTCACTACACATAACTCAATTTCATTTCCTTTTATGGCTCAGTAATATTCCATTGTATATATGTGCCACATCTTCTTTATCCAGTCATCTGTTGATGGACACTTAGGTTGCTTCCATGTCCTGGCTTTATTGTAAATAGTGCTGCAATGAACATTGTGGTACATGACTCTTTTTTTTTTTTTTTTTTGCAGTACGCGGGCCTCTAACTGTTGTGGCCTCTCCCATTGCGGAGCACAGGCTCCGGACGCGCAGGCTCAGCGGCCATGGCTCATGGGCCCAGCCGCTCCGTGGCATGTGGGATCTTCCCGGACCGGGGCACGAACCCGTGTCCCTTGCATCGGCAAGCGGACTCTCAACCACTGCGCCACCAGGGAAGCCCGGCTCTTTTTGATTTATGGTTTTCTCAGGGTATATGCCAAGTAGTGGGATTGCTGGGTCATATGGTAGTTCTATTTGTAGTTTTTTAAGGAACCTCCATACTGTTCTCCATAGTGGCTGTATCAATTTACGTTCCCAACAACAGTGCAAGAGGGTTCCTTTTCTCCACACCCTCCCCAGCATTTATTGTTTGTAGATTGTTTGATGATGGCCATTCTGACCAGTGTGAGGTGATACCGCATTGTAGTTTTGATTTACATTTCTCTAATGATTAATGATGTTGAGCATTCTTTCATGTGTTTGTTGGCAATCTGTATATCTTCTTTGGAGAAATGTCTGTTTAGGTCTTCTGCCCATTTTTGGATTGGGGTGTTTGTTTTTTAATATCGAGCTGTATGAGCTGCTTGTATATTTTGGAGATCAATCCTTTGTTGGTTGCTTTGTTTGCAAATATTTTTTCCCATTCTGAGGTCTGTCTTTTCGTCTTGTTTACGGTTTCCTTTGCTGTGCAAAAGCTTTTAAGTTTCATTCGATCCCATTTGTTTATTTTTGTTTTTATTTCCATTTCCCTAGGAGGTGGGTCAAAAAGGATTTTGCTGTGATTAACGTCTTAGAGTGTTCTGCCTATGTTTTCCTCTAAGAGTTTGATGGTATCTGTCCTTACATTTAGGTCATTAATCCATTTCAAGTTTATTTTTGTGTATGGTGTTAGGGAGTGTTCTAATTTCATTCTTTTACATGTAGCTGTCCAGTTTTCCCAGCACCACTTATTGAAGAGACTGTCTTTTCTCCATTGTATATTCTTGCCTCCGTTATCAAAAAGTTTTGACCATATGTGCATGGGTTTATCTCTGGGCTTTCTATCCTGTTCCACTGATCTATATTTCTGTTTTTGTGCCAGTACCATACTGTCTTGATTACTGTAGCTTTGTAGTATAGTCTGAAGTCAGGAAGCCTGATTCCTACAGCTCCATTTTTCTTTCTCAAGATTGCTTTGGCTATTCGGGATCTTTTGTGTTTCCATACAAATTGTGAAATTTTTTGTTCTAGTTCTGTGAAAAATGCCATTGGTAGCTTGATAGGGATTGCATTGAATCTGTAGATTGCTTTCGATAATATAGTCATTTTCACAATGTTGATTCTTCCAATCCAAGAACATGATCTATCTCTCCATCTGTTTGTATCATCTTTAATTTCTTTCATCAGTGTCTTAGAGTTTTCTGCATACAGGTCTTTTGTCTCCTTAGGTAGGTTCATTCCTATATATTTTATTCTTTTAGTTGCAATGGTGAATGGGAGTGTTTCCTTAATTTCTCTTTCAGATTTTTCATCATTAGTGTATAGGAATGCAAGAGATTTCTGTGCATTAATTTTATATCCCGGTAGTCTACTAAATTCATTGATTAGCTCTAGTAGTTTTCTGGTAGCATCTTTAGGATTCTCTATGTATAGTATCATGTCATCTGCAAACAGTGACAGTTTTACTTCTTTTCTGATTTGGATTCCTTTTATTTCTGTTTCTTCTCTAACTGCTGTGGCTAAACCTTCCAAAACTATGTTGAATAATAGTGGTGAGAGTGGGCAACCTTGTCTTGTTCCTGATCTTAGTGGAAATGGTTTCAGTTTTTCACCATTGAAAATGATGTTGGCTGTGGGTTTGTCATATATGGGCTTTATTATGTTGAGGTAAGTTCCCTCTATGCCTACTTTCTGGAGAGTTTTTATCATAAATGGGTGTTGAATTTTGCTAAAAGCTTTTTCTGCATCTATTGAGATGATCATATGTTTTTTATCCTTCAATTTGTTAATATGGTGTGTCACATTGATTGATTTTGCATATATTGAAGAATCCTTGCATTCCTGGGATAAACCCCACATGATCATGGTGTATGATCCTTTTAATGTGCTGTTGGATACCGTTTGCTGGTATTTTGCTGAGGATTTTTGCATTTATATTCATCAGTGATATTGGCCTGTAGTTTTCTTTTCTTGTGACATCTTTTGTCTGGTTTTGGTATCAGGGTGATGGTGGCCTCATAGAATGAGTTTGGGAGTGTTCCTCCCTCTGCTATATTTTGGAAGAGTTTGAGAAGGATAGGTATTAGCTCTTCCCTAAATGTTTGATAGAATTTGCCTGTGAAGCCATCTGGTCCTGGGATTTTGTTTGTTGGAAGATTTTTAATCACAGTTTCAATTTCAGTGCTTGTGGTTGGTGTGTTTATATTTTCTATTTCTTCCTGGTTCAGTCTCAGAAGGTTGTGCTTTTCTAAGAGTTTGTCTGTTTCTTCCAGGTTGTCCATTTTATTGGCATATAGTTCCTTGTAGTAATCTCTCATGATCCTCTGTATTTCTGCAGTGTCAGTTGTTACTTCTCCTCTTTCATTTCTAATTCTGTTGATTTGAGTGTTCTCCCTTTTTTTCTTGATGAGTCTGGCTAATGGCTTGTCAATTTTGTTTATCTTCTCAAAGAACCAGCTTTTAGGTTTATTGATCTTTGCTATCATTTCCTTCATTTCTTTTTCATTTATTTCTGATCTGATCTTTATGATTTCTTTCCTTCTGCTAACTTTGGGGTTTTGTTCTTCTTTTTCTAATTGGTTTAGGTGTAAGGTTAGGTTGTTTATTTGAGATATTTCTTGTTTCTTGAGGTAGGATTTTATTGATATAAAGTTCCCTCTTAGAACTGCTTTTGCTGCATCCCATAGGTTTTGGGTTGGCATGTTTTCATTGTCATTTTTTTCTAGGCATTTTTTGATTTCCTCTTTGATTTCTTCAGTGATTTCTTGGTTATTCAGTAGTGTATCTTTTAGCCTCCAAGTGTTTGTATTTTTTACAGTTTTTTTTTCCTGTAATTGATATCGAGTCTCATAGCATTGTGGTTGGAAAAGATACTTGATACGATTTCAATCTTCTTAAATTTACCAACTCTTGATTTGTGCCCCAAGATATGATCTATCCTGGAGAATGTTCCATGAGCCCTGGAGAAGAAAGTGTATTCTGTTGTTTTTGGATGGAATGTCCTATAAATATCAATTAAGTGCATCTTGTTTAATGTATCATTTAAAGCTTGTTTTTTCTTATTTGTTTTCATTTTAGTTGATCTGTCCATTGGTGAAAGTAGGGTGTTAAAGTCCCCTGCTATTATTGTTTTACTGTCGATTTCCCCTTTTATGGATGTTAGCATTTGCCTTATGTATTGAGGTGCTCCTATGTTGGGTGCATAAATATTTACAATTGTTATATCTTCTTCTTGGATTGGTACCTTGATCATTTTGTAGTGTCCTTCTTTGTCTCTTGCAGTAGTCTTTATTTTAAAGTCTATTTTGTCTGATATGAGAATTGCTACTCCAGCTTTCTTTTGATTTCCATTTGCAAGGAATATCTTGTTCCATCCCCTCACTTTCAGTCTGCATGTGTCCCTAGGTCTGAAGTGGGTCTCTTATAGACAGCATATATATGGGTCTTGTTTCTGTATCCATTCAGCAAGCCTGTATCTTTTGGTTGGAGCATTTAATCCATTTACATTTAAGGTAATTATCAATATGTATGTTCCTATTACCATTTTCTTAATTGTTTTGGGTTTGTTATTGTAGGTCTTTTCCTTTCTTTTGTTTCCTGCCTAGAGAATTTCCTTTAGCATTTGTTGTAAAGCTGGTTTGGTGGTGCTGAATTCTCTTTGCTTTTGCTTGTCTGTAAAGGTTTTAATTTCTCCGTTGAATCTGAATGAGATCCTTGCTGGGTACAGTAATCTTGGTTGTAGGTTTTTATGTTTCATCACTTAAATATATCCTGCCACTCCCTTCTGCAGAATTGCCATCATTTAGATTTTTCTTTGCATCTTGGGTTTTAAGCTGAACTTTAAAAGGCTTCATTGTCACTTGCTCCTATGGTTTCAGGCCCTCTTGTATCCACAAAGGCCTGGAAATTAAAGGAAAAAATAAGTAGGTTACCTGTGAGGCGAAATCCAATGCAGACTTTGCAAAATCCATTATGTCTGAAAAATATGTTTCTTGAGCCTCTCAGTCCAAATGCCACTGGCTTCCTCCATCCCCGCTTGATAGTACATTATGTTCAGGACTTATCAAAAATGCAGCCAGCCCGCAATTCAGACCAGCTTGCATGGAGGCGAGGTTCCCAGTGGGAGATGCCTCACAGAACTTTGTTATCTCTTGACTAAGAATGGCTAGTTAGGAATGACAGCTCTAAGAAGGAAAATGCATGCTGAAGAAATATAGATGAGAAAGGGGCAAGAAGAAAAAGGGGGAAAAAAAGAAAAAATCTCCTGAAAAAAAAAAACAACTGAAGTTTGCCCTGTAGAAATTCAACTGTGTGTGTGTGTGTGCGTGCGTGTGTGTGTGCGCGTGTGTGTGTGTGCGCGTGCAGTAGGACACTCCAAAGCCCAGAAAATCAAAGCAGAGAAGGTGTTAGCCTACAGTGAGAGATGAGCACCCAGCTCCACTGCCTTGGTGCTGGGCAGGTGCTGGCTTGGACTAAAGAAGGGGTGAGAATTAACTAGAGCTGCTTCTGAACGCCTTCCTTGGAATCGCCTGTTTGTGCTTTTGTGGTTTTGTTATCCCTTCATTCTCGGTGCTCTTCCAGCTAGCAGGCTCCTGCAAACTCAGGTCTTGAAAGCAAACCTGACTCCGTAAGTCTGCAGGAAAATAAGCACAGCAGTGTTTGTTCCTTTGATTCGTGCTCTTTTCCCATGGATCTATATTTTTCCCACAACCCAAAGACTCATAACAGTTAATGAACAGCCCATAGTATAGAGAACATAAACTAGATTTCCCTCCTGAATCATCCTTGATTACGGTTTCTACAAACTCATGTGCGGATTACTGGGTCCAGACCTTCCATTTGTGGGAGGGGCTGCTTATTTTCAAAGGCAAGTGCGAAGCTATTGATAAACTCAGAAGACTTCAGTTGATAAACAGCCCAATTTCAATATACTCAGCCTGAGAGTCTTCTCTTTGAAACTCATTATGTCCTTTAATATAATGCAACATTTAACCTGTCTTATATTTAGTTGTCTCTGTGAGTATTTGGCAAATTTAAATTTTCAACCAGTTTCAGCCTGAGCCATCAACATTACATTTTTTTTTTCCAATTTTGGTTGGGTCACTGAAATAATTGCTGGAGCTTAGCAGATTAAGTTGGATTGATTTCCATGATCTATTACATATCTACTACAATATCCAAGGTTGTGATTGGGGTGGAGAGACATCCTCTTTTACTGTCATTTGTTTTTCTGAGCAAGTTTAAAAAAAAATGCTTGAGGAAAGCCAAGAGTACTTATGAAAGGCACTGCATCTATGCATTAGAGAAACATCTTTAATTATTGGTGATGAATTAAGGAAGTTTCCTTCTTAAAGGTGGAGATGCTCTGTGTAGACAGTTCATCACTGTAACACTGGGATCCTGCTTGTCCTTTAGTTTCAAGTTCTTTTCTTTAGAAACGGGATTCAGTGGAAGCAAAGTCCAGGAGAGTGTGGGTCCTGTTGAAAATACTCTCCTCTTAAAACATTCCGTGTCCGTGGACAACCTAGGAGAACCTGCATCCTGTAAAAGAAACCCTTCATTTACAGGCATACTCTTCTTAGAGGTTAATTCCCCTGACCTTCCTAAATCAAACTCATGCATAGGAGTAAACAGTGGTTAAGTGCTGGCCTGTCTACAGAGGAGCAGAATATGTAACAGACTTTCATACCATCTGACATTTTTCAAACTTGGGAGAAGGATGATGGTGGAAAAGCCTCACTTGTGATGCTACCATGAAGCCAAGAGAAGAGAAATGAAAAGAAACTGAAAGCTGTCCCTGCACCGCCAGCCTCAGATTCCAGCTTCTTCTTCCCATGGCAAGCACACATCATTAACACTGGTAATGTCTTCACTGAATCTGCTTGGATGAAGTGACAAGTCTAATTTGTTACCGACAGACCGACGGCTGGGAGTACGTTTAAGATGCATTGCTCTTGCTCCTGGACCCTCTGAGTTGCTGTGCGGAGTCTGCCAGGTAGGCTTGGCATTTGGTTAAAGACTATCTGTGATTTCATCCATCTCCCCAAAGGCCTCCCCGGGGAAGCACCTGCTGCTTCTGCTCCCTCCTTCTTTCTTCATTTCCAGGAATAGCCTCTGCCAGCAAACCTGGAGGTGCTGTGATTTAAAATCCAGAACCTGGGGAGGGACTCCTTATGCAAGCAATTACCATTAATAATCAATAGCGCTCAGCCTGACAAACAATTGCAACAGATCTGGATCAGTGGAAACGTATTCTTTGAATCCTATGGATGTGGCAATGATACTGCTTTTCATGAACTAGGAAACATATTTGGGGTCCCATTTTAATAAGCTTTAGAGTGATTTTAAGTTAAGCTACATAGAATTTAAAAACATGATGCAAATGGGGTCTCTGAGGAATGGAGATGAGAGAGCCTCATGAAGGAAAAGCTTAAATCATTACCTGTGACCTAATATTACAATAAAGTGAATTTTATGTGGAAGATGATAGTCTGATCCCAATGCCAACTAAATCCAGAGCAATGATTACGGATTTTAAATATGATATGAAATATTTAGACTCTGCATTGAGCAGGCTTCCTCTATAAGGCAGATATTTAGCTTACGTAAGAAGCTATAGCGGAAAACGGATCAAGAGTAAACCAGCTATCTACCCACACACTACGTGCCTCACTTCTAGTTAAAATTAATGGTGCTGAGTCTTTGAAAGGCATTCATGGAATGTGAGAACTGGAAGTGAGTTCCCCAAAATGTCAAAGAAACAAATATTTGCTGTGATAGATATGGGTCACAATTTAAAGCAAAATTCATGCTCTTCTTTGACTTTACACGTATTGTCCTTCTAGTTTAATGTCATTGGTTTCCTGATTTAGTTTTAGAAGTTCAGTCTTTTAAAAGCACGTGCACCACGGGAATGGAATATAAACCAATAATAATCTAGCCCTTGCTAATATACCAGGCACTTTGCTAAGTATTATACATACGTGATCTCATTTAATCCTCTGAACCTATGATATATTTACATCTTTATTTCAATTTTAGATAAGGAAACTGAAGTTCTAAAGATTTGGAATTTCAAGAATATGCCAATAAAACAAGTGTAAGATAGCGTAGGGAGATTATAGCCACGTAAAAGCAAAGTCCAGTGAAAGACTGAGACAGCCCTGATTTGGAGATAGATACAGGGTACTCTTTATTCATTCTAAATATCAAGGACACAAAGAAAACTAAGAAATGGTCCCCATCACTGAGACCTGAGTATAATGAAACAGCTTGGGGAGGGCATCGGGTTAGTGCTCTCTCTGCTCACAAGACATTGTCCCGCAGAACTCAAGATGCAGATGCGACCATACGTTGTAGTCCTAATCTCCAATTTCCATATAAATAGCACAATTCGATGGATCACACTGTTTCAGAGTATAGCTAGCTTCTGCCACTGCAAGTTCTAGAAAAGAGGCGAAATGATCCTCACCTCTTAGTAATATTGCAGGGAAGACTTCTGTGATGGGATAGATGGCCTCTCAGATCATTCCAGACCCAGAAATTCTGCCCCTGCCTTATGACTGTTAACAGATGAGTGGCCTGTTACCATTGATTGAAGGCCTGCGAGTATGTGAAGCTGGGTGCAAACAGCTCTTGGAGCAGATGGAAAGAACAGGTTTCTTAATGGTAATTGGTCCCTTGGATATCACTGCTCACTTTCTACCTCATTTTTTGGAGGTCAGTGTGTCAGTATAAAAAAAAAAAGACTTTTCAGGTGTGAATTACTTTGTAGCCTCATGTATTGAATTTCAGGTGAATATCTTCATCTCCTACCTTGTCTCCAAACACCAAACATGTAAAGGCAGAGGCTTCTGGACTCCAGATACGGCCCTGGATTTGCCATTCACTAATGGTGCGATCCTAAGTCAGTTACACTGCTTTTCTGGATCTCAAATTGCACATCTGTAAAATAAAAATAATTGAGGAAAATGCCCCAAGTTTCCTGTTCCTATTTCCGACCACATTGAGAGGATCGGCACCAACCCCCTCCCCACTTGTCACCCGAGGCCACTCATAAATCCTCCTTCTTCCTCCTCGCCCGCTAGGAAAGCTAGCATGCTGGTGCTCTGACCATTTAACCCGTTTCCCAGCAAGTGACATATCCAGCAGCAAAAAGGAAGTTCTACCTTAAAAAGTTCTTTCAATTGTTCTTGCTTTGCTCTGATGTAAAACGAAAACTAAAAATCAGTCATAGACCTCTGGAGGTTTTAGTAGAGACTCATTTAAATCATTTGCTCCTACAGTTGTTATACGTCAGTGTTCACACATTGCAAGCTTTTCTCACAGCAAGATGCGCCCCATCCAGTGGACTTTACTGCAGAGGACTCTCATCACTCGTGTTGCTACATACGCGTCATTTTCAGCACATTTTGCATGCTCAGTATTCTGCTACCGATTGTACACATCACTCCGGCTGTGTCAGTTGACGCTTATTTTAGAGAATAAGTATAAATGTAGGTACACTATGTGGAGAGTGTATTTATATTCATGGGACACATTTCTGTCACTGTGCATATTAATTACAACATTATTCAAGTGGTTCTTGTAGAGACGGGAATATACACTGTATACAAGTCATTTAAAGTTCATCTGGGTGGAAAATATTTAGATAAACTAAAAGCAGAATCCTAGTAAATGCAACATTGACTCTTAAATTATTCTAGTATTTACTTTACTTTCTGATCTTTGTATTGTTCAACACAAAAATAGTATTATAAATTGCTATGCAAGGGAAGTTAAACCAAAGTCACCTTCAGTTTGCATGGACAAGAATCGGCATTAGACTTTCAACCTTGTGCTTTTGTAAGTGATGTAATAAGGGCAAGAGTGGGGCAGAAGGTGGCAAGCAGGCGCCAGTACTAGCTTCCTCTTCTCCGCAGGGAAGCCTGGAGTCTGTATTGGATTCTGAGGGCATTATGCTCCAACATCCAGACGAGATGCTCTGACTCTTCCTTCTAATTTTTGCTTTGAATAATCACTGGGTGTCTAAATCCCATTAGAAATGTTCTACTTTAATTGGGTGTCAAATTATTTGTGGAAAACAGGAAGCACACTACCTATAGGGTATAGGGGTCTGTTTGGGAGAAAAAGTAGGGCTGAGATTAGAACAATATATGCCAAATCAGAAGGTTTCGCTGCAAGATGTGGGATTTGGGGCAAATCACTGAGCTTTAATTTCCTCACTAGTAGAACTAGTAGAAGATGCTTAGAAAAAACGGAGCTAATATATGCTGTAAGTCCTCCCAAGTGTTGTATTTAAATTGAATGAGCTTCTGTTGGTGAAGAGACACTGTAATTCAAGAGTTGAAAGCAAGTTTTTTTTAGTAAGAGTGGGAGAAAGGCTACAATCCCAGAGGGTCTGGGAAGCTGAAAGTTTACCAGTACTGGAACTCAGTTACTGAACCTTGAGACCAAGAAGGGCAAAGAGGCTAATTTGATGGTTCCTTTACTCTAAGCCTAGAGTTCTTTAAATTCTCCCTGATGGGAGGAGGATATGTCCTAGTGTCTACACGGAGCCGAAGCCTCCAGATGGGGTCAGGCCGAGGACTGAGCTGTTACTCTATAGCTTTCATCCTTGGGGAAGCATCCTAAGAATTTACTTTGGATTGTTTCCCATGAACTAAATGCCTCAAGACATCAATAGGTATGAATTTAAGGGAGTTTGAAAAAATATTTGTACAATTCACAATGAAATAAAAATGCTACAGTGACTATAGTCACTATGGTCTGGTGACTGCAGTCACCAGAAACAGTGCCTATTCTGAATCATTCCTTTTATCAATGACTCAAACTCAATGCCTCTGAAAACTAACTCCAGTCAAGAGCACTTAAAACACTTTGTATTCAAGCTCCTTAAAATGAAGAATTAATCATTTCTGCCTGCACTTTAAATAGAAAACAAGCTGGGCTAAGACAATTAGAAAGAATGGCACTGAGCAGCTTGTGTTGCACCCATTCTTCCCAGATATGTAATTAAAAATTACAAAATAATAATACCAAGATGTAAAATAAAAGTAAGAAAGTCCAATAAAGATCTAATTTCCCCCCAAAGGTTTCTCATTTTATGTTTTTCTTAGGAAATATCATTATTAAACCTAAGACTCTTTCAAACATCATTTTGGTGCCCATAAGCATATGTTTTCTCTGCCTGTTGGGAAACTCAGAACTGAATGAACACAGCAGGATATGTCCCAAGAGTAGTAGCATCTCTCTTGTACTCTCGACTGGGAGATAAAATGAAGGCTCAGATTCAACAAACACTTGGGGCAAGAGAATGGAGGTGGACACTGAAAGAGGAAGCGGTTAATCAGGGACTGAATGTTGGTCTCCCCATTCCTCTGAGTAAGAAAAGCAAGGAGAGCTTTTCCGGAGTTCTGCAGCTACACAATCACTGAGCAGTACTTCATGAGGGAAGATCATAGCATTTCCTTCTGCAAAGACAGTGGCAATGAAAGAGCAGATGTATTTCTGCTCAGTTATTCAGTGTGAAGAGTCAGCAGCAAGTCTGAAGTGAACAAAATTGATAATATCCTTCTAGTCCTTCATGGAAACAAACACAAAGATAAAATCCGGCAGCCTGGCCTTTTGCCTCCCTTTTCATTCTTGGCTGTGGCAGTAGGCTGGCTGGAAAAGACCTCCCAGCGTCTGGTTCAGGGTGGACTAGGCATACATCACTTTCATGTCTTACCTTCTAAGTCCTTTCTTTAGTCTCAAAACCAAAAGTTACAAAGGTGTGTTATTGCTGGGATTCTAGGCAGTGAGTGGCCTTGGAGATGAATGGGAATAGGATTGTCCATGAGGCATGAAAAGGGGATAGGTCTAAAGAATAGAGACCAGAGTAAAAATAAAAATTATAAAAAATAAAATAGGAAAGCACAGAAAAATAGTAGCTGAATAACCAAAGGGAAAGAAAAAGGAGGGAACCGCTTATAGGCTGAATTGTTTTCCCCCAAATTTATATGTTGAATCTCAATCCCTAGTACCTTAGAATGTCACTGTATTTGGAGAAAGGGTACTTAAAGTGATGATTAAGGTAAAATGAGGCCATGTGGATGGGCCCTAATCCAATATAGCTGGTATCCTTAGAAGAATAAAAGATTAAGACACAGACTCACAAAATGGGAAGACCTTCTGAAGATACAGAGAGAAGGCGCCCATCTACAGCCAAGTGAAGAAGCCTCAGAAGAAACCAACCCTGTTGACACCTTGGTCTTGAATTTCTAGCCTCCAGGATTGAGAGGAAAGAAGTTTCTGTTGTTCAAGCCACCCAGACTGTCAGAACCAGAAAATAAAAAATAAAATCCTCCAAGAATAAATAGAAAGAATAGAGGAAAGTTGCAGATAGCTAGAAATCCGTAAGAAAATAAGATGGAAATAAATGAATATTAGGATGCAAGTAACAAAGGAGGGAGGAAAATGTGGGGGAGGAATCAAAGGACATGGTGGCATTTCTTGCTGAATTTCTGGGGAAAAGAGGAAATGAGACCTGGAAGACTAATAGGCATAGAATAAACAAATACAACAAGAGAAAGCACACATCAGGTTTTATGTGTGCATGACTGAGATAAAATTTGAATGTTTAGTTGAACTCCCTCACTTTTTGAAACACCAACCACAGGGAAAGCCTGCAGTTCTTTCCAGAAACTTAGGTTATTTGGGGAAATAAATAGATGCATGGATAATCTTGATTATATATAAGAAGAATTTCAAATAAGGAATAACAGTGGGGGAAATGCCATAAGATTCTTATTTCTAAAAGAACAGATTGATCCATAGGTTGAGCAGGTAATTAAAAATTCCGTTAACGATGTCATTAATCAGATTCATTTTCTGGTCCTATTGGAGCCCTACAGAAGTGTTTCTGGTGGTTTGCTCAACAATATGTCACAGAAACTGTGCAAGAACGCCTGCTATGGAGAGGCTCAGAAGTCAAGTGCTGAGAAGTGGAAAAAATGTGCTACAGATTTTTGGCAGATGTTCTCAGATCAAATTGTAGTGTTGAAAAATTGTATAGTATGTTCAGTAGAGCATCTGAGATGAAAAGACAGTTCAGTGGCTTTGTAATCTAGATAAAAAAAGAATCGTGGAGCCGTGCTTATGTAGGGTGTAATTCACAAGTTCAGAAGTGTCAATGTTGGAGGTGATGGCAAGGAAGCACGACTTTTTGAATAACTTTCACATAAATTTACATATAAAAACCTGGGTAATATCAATAGATCTGCCTGATTCCTTATTTTCTGTATCTATTGAGTAAGCGCTTAGGTTTTGTATTTTGTCTATCTATTTATCAACCAGTACATGTTCTATACACAGGAAATGCTAAAAAAAATAGAGTAGATGGAAGAAAATATCCTAAGAATCATAGAATTTCAGAGTGTGGAACAAAATTAGGCATCATTTAGCTTATGTCCTTTAATTTACATTCCCATAAAACTGAGGTTCTGAGATCTAAGTGATTTTTTTAATGTATTTATTCACATGTAATATCGTGTATGAATGGCAGCCTCTAGCCTAGATTTTACTTTCTTGAGCAGCTGACATCTAGGTGATTTGAACAAAGTCAGCTGGAGACAATGGTGGATCAAGAGTGGGACACAAATTGTGCAACTCCCAGGTTTCTGGACTTTTGAGATCTTTGAAAAAAGATGCTAAATGTTCCAATGAACATATTTGTTATTGTTTTGAAAAGAAAATAATCCCTTCATAGACTATCCCTGATAAGAAGATATATTTAGATATAAATCTGGGACATTACAGGATATACCAAAAATGTTGCAAGCCTTTATTTGGGGGGATATCATTCCCTCACTTGTTCAATAAATCCTTACTGAGCACCTACTATGGGCCAGGCACTGTGCTAGGAACATGGCAGTGAGCAAAACAGTCAAAACTCTCTGCCCTTATGGAATTCGTATATTCATGTGGGGAGCACTAAAAACAAGAAAAATGTATGGAACATCAGATGTAATAGCGCTGTTGAGAAGAATGAATTGGGAAGAGATAGAAAGGGTAGGTTAAAATGATCTGATCAGATCAAGCCTCACAGAGAAAGTGATGTTTATGCAAAGGTTTGAAAGAGAAAAGTGAGTGTGAGCATTGCAGCTAAAACGAGCAGTTCTGTGGAGCTGCGGAGGTATTAGGGTTAGGGTTAGGGTTAGGATTAGGGTTTTATCATTTCGGAGGCTAAACAGTCAAGATCAGTGGCCAATATTTATTACATTAAGGAGGTAATAGGGGTAAATGCCACTTGACTTTTCACTGTGTAAGGTGAAAATATTCTCAGGGGCCAAATGACCTTTCAGACTATCCTGACATATACAATCTGGCCCGGCAAAGTGGGTACATTTCATGAGCTGGTTGGTTGAAGATGGTGAAAGGAAACCTTTGATGAATTCAGTCAATACTGGTTTTCTTTCATGTCAGTTTTTATCTGTGGACACAGTATGACTGCTTGCGTTAAGAAATCTAAATTGGGATACTACTTTCTGACAGATGTATGATGGATTTATTCACTGTGTCACAGCCAGAAGCATAACCCTTCTGCGGAAATGAACAATTTAGCATTTCCAGGTCACAGAAGACCGTGAAGATGATACGTCAGGCCATGTTTAGTATAAATGCAAATCTCACTGAAGAGTGACATGTCAGCAGGGCTTGAAACGACTCTTTTCCTTAAAAAGCAAACCTAAGAAATGGTCTTTCCCAAACATTAAATTTTTCTGCTATGGCAACATTTACAACAACTTGATATGTGAAAAAAATTGAGAACCCAGTGCAGATACATATGAAAAGAAAACAAGAGTCTCGTCTTTATATATATACACTTACTTCTTGGTTCCTGTACTTTAAAATGCATTAAAGTATGATTCATCTTACACATGTAAAATTATGTATCACTTACTAAATACGCAACTGTTGAAAATACTGAAGCTATCTTCACTATTGAGATGGTCCACACAAACCTAGTAGAGGGGCTTCTCTGGCGGTGCAGTGGCTGGGACTCCGCACTTCCACTGCAGGGGGCGTGGGTTCGATCCCTGGTCAGCTGGCTGGTCAGGGAACTAGGATCCTGCAAGCCACGTGGCACGGCCAAAAACAAACAAACAAACAAAAAAACCTATTAGAGTTTTCTGGCACCCTTCACAGGCTACATACGGAAAGGGAACAGGTTAGACATAAATACTGAAGTCAAAATAGGGGGCAAAGCAGGAGATGCGCAGCCGTAACAGATGGAAATGTTTTTGAGCACCTGAGGCATGAGAGCAGTGATTTGACAAAATACTCTACTTTTGGATACACCTGAAAGTTAGATCCACAATAAGACTGACACCAAGAGGTGGTTTTCTTTCAAATAACAATGAAGTAACCTAGCTTTGTAAGCATTTTCCCTACTTGCTTAAGAAAGAACTTCCGTTTAAAACCCAGAGCTGTCTTGTGTAAAGCTCTAACATTAGACACAAATCTTAACTCTCATATTTACATCTGTGACTTTGACCTCTCTGTCCATTTGTCCTCCTGTTTCCCTTTAGGATTGTTGTAAATTTAAATGACATAACACACAAAAGTGCTCTGAACAGTGTTTAGTACAGTGGAAAGACTCATGTATATTAGGTATCATTATTATGTTCCAGTGGTTCCTGGAATAGAAAAGTGGAAATTGGAAATATAGGACCAGACTCTAATTTGTTGCTTGATTCATCCTGGTGTGATGTAAATCACAGGCTTTACAGTTAGACCTGGCTTCTAACCCCAGCTCCACCTCTTAGTAGACGGTGTGACACAGTAAATTCTTTATTTGCTTTCAGCTTCAGTTTCCTCATCTGTGAAGTCAACACACCGCTGCAGTCCTTACAGGGCTGTGAAAAAGTGACAAGGGTTAAATGTCAATGCCCAGTAAGGAATGGCATTACTCATATTTACCTTATGGATGTTTAATGTCATATCAGATTTTTATTGTATATAGTTAGGATATCAAGAATCAAATCATATCCTGTTTCATATTAAGATCTGTAAAATATTTTTAAAGCATAGAAAAAAAAAACATGGGATTTCTCTTAGCAGCAAAGACCCTGGGAATAATCTAGTTCAATCTTTTTATTTTACAAGCAAATGAACTAAGACTAAGAATAGGCACGTGTGTTGTTTCTGAAGTCACATTAACCATGTGACTAAGAGATCTAAGAGCACATGCCTGTGAGTAGCAGACCAGAGCTGTTACAGGTTTCTCCCATTGGTACATTCCTAACAAGGCTTCTAACACAGCGAAGCTTTATTGCAATTGCTTATCATTTAATCTAAATAGTGAAGATCTTTGTACTTTCAAATGCAAATATTTTCACACTTTGTTTCTTCACCTCCTGTGGCTGTAGATTTAAGAATATTAGATTTGCTTTAGGACAAATATTTTGGTTTTCAGGCAAATACTTGTATCACCTGCTAGGTCAGGGTAAGGATGTAGTAAGGGAGATACGAGAAAGGGTGTGATAGATTGTGAGCAGTGTCCATTTTCCCTTTGACAGGAGAATTGAGGATCAGTGTCTCATTTATTATACGGCAAATACCATGAGATTTTAAAAATATCTTGGAGTTAAGTACAATATAATCATCACTCTATTTCTGGAGCCAAGATGAGAGAATGGATTATAAATTGCAGCCGGAGGTATTTGCATTGAATACATGGATTTTGGCACGGAAACAGTCATGAGATGCAATAATATATTCAGTTCATCAACTGGCTATACAGTTTCTATAGCATCTCCTTGTTTATTTAAATAATAAGTCTGTGTCTGAGACCAATAACTTCTCAGTTCAATCAACTCAGTGAAAGAGAAAAAAAAAAGAGACTAGTTTGCTTGATAATTCCCACCACCTCTCCTCACCCCGTAGACATTGGTATATTTCAGTCAAAATGAATGAGAATCAAAACTCCTGGTGTGGAGTGAACTAGAGGCGGAGCCGGGGGTGGGGGCTGCTCTCTAGCTCCCCCTGGCTCTCCACCCACCTGCTCAAGGGGGAGGAGTTACCTCCGCTCTTCGGTCTCAGAACTTACCATGATGGCTGTGACCTAAAATCCTCAGGAAGCCCTGGGGTCACGGCCCGGAAGCACCCCGGAGAAGGAGGGTTGTGTGGAGCCCACCACAGTGGGGGTGCCTCCCTCAGGACTTTAGGACCCTCTGTGGACCCTGAAATACTTGCATTCTCAGGACTCAGGGACTCGGCTGGGCCTGCTCACAATGGTACCCGCTGCCTCACAGCGCACTCTAGTCCTAAGTACACACAGCGCCCAAATCCAGCCCACTGGTCAGATCCAAGCCACGGCCCTCCAAGGGGTCCACTCCATCCCTAGGGATGGAGAGGACCCTGCTCAGAGTGAGGCATCTTCAGAAGAGTCAAGAGTGGGCCAGGAACTCTCAAGAGAGAATGAGGCTGGGTACCAGGAGGATGGGAACCCTTCTTTTCTTTCCATTCCATCTGCTTGTAACTTCCAGGGAATCCCTCTGAGGGAGGAGACAGCTCTTCTAGCAACTTTTGCCACCATTATACCTCTCCAGCTTTGGGGGAAGATGAAGAGTTGCAAGAGGAATGTGATGAGGAGGAACCTCTTAAGTTTCCCAGTGGTTTTTCATGTGTGCCCAGTGGAAGGAAACCTGCGCTCCGGAGACAACGGCACCGCGTTCCAGCCAGGGAGGGTACTTGGGAGGGTGGACGCAGAGATCCCAGATCCCCTGGTCGACATCGGCTGGGCCGGAACCGGAGTCAGGCAGATAAGCGCAGAGGACTGGGAGTGTGGGTGCATCAGCTTGGACAGGCAGGCTTCTGGTGGCTGATCGAACTGCTGGTATTAGTGGGGAGTACGTGGAAACTTGTGGCCGTCTCATCTATGCACGCAGGCAGCTGAAAGGCAGTGATCTGGACCTTTTTTGGGTCTGGGTGGGAGTCTGGGCAGGGCGGCTGGGGGTCGGGGCCCAGGTGATGTCCCAATTTCCGAGCCAAGGGTTTTGCTATGGGGCAGCGCTGTTCACCCGTTTTCTTAGGCTACTGGGTGCTTTGCTGCTCCCGGCTCTGGCCCTTTTTTGGGGCTGTCTACAGTTGGGCTGGCGGTTTCTGGTGGGACTGAATGATCGGTTAGGCCTGACAGGTAAAGCCACCTGGCTCTTCTCTTGGCTGGCTTCTCCCACCTGGCAGCGGTGCCTGATTCTGCTGAGAGACAGCAGGCCGTGGCAGCAGCTGGTAAGAATAGTTCAGTGGGGTTGGCTGGAGTTGCCTTGGGTCAAGCAGAGGACCAACAGGCAGGGGAATGCGCCTGTAGCTAGTGGTCGCTACTGCCAGCCTGAAGAGGAAGTGGCTCGACTGTGGACCATGGCTGGGCTTCCTGAGGATGAGCTAAAGCCTTTCCATGTGCTGGGGGTTGAAGCCACAGCCTCGGATGTTGAACTGAAGAAGGCCTATAGGCAGCCGGCAGTGATGGTTCATCCTGACAAAGATAATCATCCCCGGGCTGAGGAGGCCCTCAAGGTTCTGCGGGCAGCCTGGGACATTGTCAGCGACCCTGAAAGGCGGAAGGAACATGAGATGAAGCGAATGGCAGAGAATGAGCTGAGCCGGTCAGTGAATGAGTTTCTGTCCAAGCTGCAGGATGACCTCAAAGAAGCAATGAATACTGTGGTGTGCAGCCGATGCCAGGGAAAGCACAGGAGGTTTGCAACGGACCAGGAACCTGAGAGTTCCAGGTACTGCGCTGAGTGTAACGGGCTGCATCCTGCTGAGGAAGGAGACTTTGGGGCAGAGTCGAGCATGATGGGCCTCAAGATCACCTACTTTGCGCTGATGGATAGAAAGGTGTATGACATCACAGAGTGGGCTGGATGCCAGCATGTGGGAATCTCCCCAGATACCCACTGGGTCCCCATCACATCTCATTTGGTTCACGGATGCCAGGCACCAGTGGGTGGCAGAGAGCTACCCCAGGTGCCCCTCCTGCTGACCTTCAGGATTTCTTGAGCCAGATCTTTCAAGTACCCCCAGGCCAGATGTCCAAAGGGAACTTCTTTGCAGCTCCTCAGCTGGGCCCTGGGACCACTGCAGCCTCCAAGCCCAACAGCACAGTACCCAAGGGAGAAGCCAAACCGAAGCGGCAGAAGAAAGTGAGGACGCCCTTCCAGCGTTGACACCTCCTCTCTTTCCTCAAATCAATGTCAGGGAGTCAAAAGGGCTGTGTACAGCACAGGATGGAGTTTGATTTATTTTTAAATATTTAAAAAAGGGAAAATTTTAAGCTCAAATTGTTCACTCAGTACTTATAGGAAGCCCTGGAACCACTGTCCCTCCTCCACCAGCACCCAGGAACTGAGTCTTGTCTTCTGACAATACCAAAGAAATAGGGGGTGAATAGAACGAAGGACCTAAGGGCCTGGACCTGGGCTGGACCATATCTCCCATAGTACTGTGGGAACTGGGTACTTCCCTGGCGTCTGTATGCCTTTGTCTTGTCTTTTGCTTCTACAGCAGATGACACTTTCCCCCCACTTTGTAAACGTGTCTGTATTATTTCTTGACCCATTTCAGGAGGGAGCCCCCTCCTTTGCCCCAATATACTAGTAAAAATACAGAACAAGAAAGCATGTAACCCTAATTATAGGAGATACATAGAGTTCAGAGAGTGGGAACTCTCACCTTGTGGGTAATCACCCAGCTTCGTGCTTGTTGCTGCAGGGATGGCCAAAACTGATAATTTTTAAAAAACAGATTCACGCCCTCTGCCCTTGGGTGAGGGGGAAGGATAGAGGGGCTCCCGGCAGCCCCTTTATGATCCAAGGGTTTGTATTTTTTAAGTTTGTTCACATTAGTATGTACATATCTACTTAAAGCCAGGGGATTATCTTTCTATAAATACATAAATGGCAAAAAAAAAATTCCTGGTTTGAGTGTTAGTTAACTTACACTCTATGTCTTGGGAATCTATATATCTTAGAGGTTCACTAAAGAACTGTGTATTTGAACCAGTGGATTTTATAAAGCACGGTGAATACTCAAAGTACTAGTATATTTCCCTCATATTCTCAGTCTAACAATACAAAGATAAGTCAAACATACCTCAATCATATGTTATTGAAGAAACTGTCTTATATATCCACTTAACAAAAAGTTATTGAATGCGGATCATGTGTCAAATACTGTGTAATGTACTGTATTAAGTGACAGGTATATTACAAATGTACTTTTATCAAAAGAGGGAGAAAAGAAAGAGCATGGAAGCATTATTCAGCTATTCAATTATTATAAAATATGTAAACAAATATTTGTCATGAATTGGTTTTCCTCTGTCCTGCTTCAAGATAGGAAAAGAAATTGAGAGAAACTCTAAAAGAAGTTACTCCCAGGGTTCATGTTCTAGGTTCATAGGTAGGTTTACTTCACTCCTGATTATTAACTGGCATAAGGTGAATTAAGCTTCTCTTAGATACCAGGAATAAACTTCTCATCAGAAAAATTTATCAAGCCATAGAATCGTTGTTTGTGGAGAACATTCGAAGTCCCATTTCTGGAGTCCTTTAAAGAGAAAAATGAACAAGGTGCTGGTGCCTTATTGTAAATAACTAAGGCTCTGACTTTGTCCAGCTTTTTGTTCTGTAAAGAGCCTAGTGCATTTTGGGGGCTTAATAAATTTTGAATTATAAGTAACATTCTTACACAGCCTCTGGGGATGGACTCTTAGTCCTAATAAGATTTTCCAACTCTAATTTTCATGATTTGCTGCTGTGTAGGTAACAGTCATGAATTCAACAAGATCTATAAATGCAAAGTATTTTGTAGTCAAAGTATTTTGTAGTCTCCATATGTCAAGGAGAAGATTTCATTGAAAGTAGCATTAGAATGAACACTATTGAGTACCTCTAAAATGTGGAGCGAAGGACGACCTATAGAATTTCATATAAGGTGAGTATTGTGTGAAGTGCTAACCCAGGTTAATTTTAAGCTGAGATTGATTGGGAAATAAGATGAAATAGAAATGAGAAGAAAGATCATTATCCAAAATGAAAGGTGCTGGAGGCTTTATGGTGGCACAAAAGCAGAAAGGACCAGGACTAGTGAATTAGGTAAAAGTTCAGTATATATCAAACAGGCTGTTGTGGTACTAATACATTCCAGAAAATAACCCTGCTTTAGACAATATATGAAAGAGCATAATGTGTATATATGGTGGTGAGATGTGAGGTACGTGTGTGGGAGGGATGAGGGTTCAGAGAAATTGAAGCAGAGGTAAGGTTAATGCATCTTTTGGACTAATGCAGTCATAATGTAACTGATGCAAAGAGAGAGTAGGTCATATATTGCTTCAAGGGAATCAGAGGGCAATAGGGGTCCTGGAAAGCCTCTCTGAGTAATAGTTTCAGAGCATCTGCTGTACAATATGGTTAGAACCTTTTGAAGCCCCATGGCATAACTCACTTGTCACTTGGCTTGAGGAAGAGATGACGGATCTGCCAGGAATATTAAGGAAGACTTTTTTTTTTCCCAGGGAACACAGCAAGCCAGCTGTTCTTATTGTATCGATATTTTAGCAAATGCATTGATCTTAGCATTCTGAACATACCTGGGATTTTAATACTTCACATATAATATGCTGAGGGAATATACTGCCCTAGCACCTAGGAAGGTACTCTGGAGAGACAAGATGAAAGCTGGCAGATGGATTTGCTTAGCAAGAAATCATTTTAAAGATTAAGAAATACCTTGTTTTATTTCCTGTGATATGCTTCATTATGTTTTCTCTAAGTTGTCCTTCACCTCATGTAATTAATTCAGAAATCTGACCTTCTCAAACTGTGTGAAAGAGTAAGATTGCTAAGGCACCACTGGTAAGAAAATCCAGGGTTTGGAGAAGTAGAGGTTGTACCTCAGACACTCCCCTTCAACGTACCCACCTGCCACATACACAGCCACTTCCTCCCCTGCCACACACGGGGCCTTCATCTCTAAGAGTAAGCCATTTACATTTAAAGGTGCCCAAAGACCCCTGGAGCTGCCTTAGCCCTCATCTAAGCGCTGCTTCTTTTAGTATCTCTATTTTCCAATCCATTGGAG
Organism: Stenella coeruleoalba; assembly: GCF_951394435.1. NCBI lineage: Eukaryota > Metazoa > Chordata > Mammalia > Artiodactyla > Delphinidae > Stenella > Stenella coeruleoalba. The sequence continues at coordinate 8,131,048 of NC_137167.1, forward strand.
AGATTTTCTTAAAATTACACCTGATTATGTCACTGATTTCCTTAAAAAACACTTGGTGTCTACTCAGTGCTTTTAGTCACTTAATATGGGTGTAGAAGTTTTACTGGCCTTTCCTCCTCAGCACCCTGCACTACCCTCCACGAACTTCATGACTGGTTTCGTGAGTCTGCTTGCCATTCCTGAATATGCCAGGCTTTTCCTAACAATTCTTGCCCCAGGATTGCTGCTTTTTCTGCGCAGAATTTCCTAAAGTCCCCCTTCCTCTCTTCTCTGTCAGATTAAATCCTACTCATCTGTTCTTCGTGGCTTAATTCAATTGTCATCTCTTCTGGAAAGTCTCTCTGAAAAGTAGAGTTAGTGGTTCCTTTCTGTATGCAATTACAATATTTTCTTCACTCTTGCTTTTGTGCTTACCAGTTCAGTGCAGTGAGTCCTTATTGTTTTTTGTAGTGGTTTTTCTCTCAATGTTGTGAATTCATTAAATCAAGAAATACGGCTTACTCGTTTCTGAATCCTTATGGAAGATATGTGTTGAGTAGTTACTGATTGAGCACTGTTCCCCACCAAATGGGCTTATATTCGGGAGTCTCTGTTACTTTTCAGGTTTACCCTTTTTAACATGTATTCTCCCATATCGGTCCCAGACATCCAGTTTAAAAATCTAGCCTGATTTTGCATCTATGTGGTCAATTCCAGAACTCCTGAAATTATGCATAACTTGTCTTATATGGCTTACAGGACTCACACTCCAAATGATGTCAAATGATCCCTTTCATGCTGGAACCAAATTCCCCACTGTTGGCCTGTTGTTAGTTCCTTCTTTTCATACACCTCAAATGCTAACTATCTTGAGAACCTAATCTAAGACACCTTCCCCTTTATTCTCTGGAGGACGTTCATTTGTTCATTAATGGGGGATTCTTCACTAAATGCCAAGCACACTGCTAAATGCTAGGGATATAACAGGTTTCTGTCTTCTTTAAGCTTAGAGTCTAGGTGGGGGATAGAAAAGCTAAACAGACAATGGCAATACAATGGGATACACGCTCATATACAAAAAGGAAGGATGGCTATGGGAGAACATGGGCAGGAAATTCACCAAGCCTTGGGGAAATAGTAAATACTTCTTGCAGGAAGTAATGTGTACACTGAGATTTGAACACTAAGTCAGGGTTAGTTAAGTAAAGAACTGGAAGAAGACCATCACAGCTAAAGGCAAGAGCAACACATGGAAAGGCCATAGAACAGGAACATGTGTAATTCCCATTTTGACAGAATACCAAGAGATGAGCCTTTAAAGGTAAGCTGGAGTAATCTTATACACTGTCTTATACTTCATGTTAAAGAAGTTTGAGTAGGGGCTTCCCTGGTGGCACAGTTGTTGAGAGTCCGCCTGCCGATGCGGGGGACACGGGTTCGTGCCCTGGTCCGGGAGGATCCCACATGCCGCGGAGCGGCTGGGCCCGTGAGCCATGGCCACTGAGCCTGCGCGTCCGGAGCCTGTGCTCCGCAACAGGAGGGGCCACAACAGAGGCCCGAGTACCGCAAAAAAAAAAAAAAAAAAGTAAGACTAGGTTATAGGGAAGATGATAAAATAGACTTTGGACATTTTGAAACTGAGGTGCCTGTGCGCAGTACCAATGAAGATTTATGAGTCTACCACTCAGGGTGGGAAGAAACATGTATATGTACAGGTGATTCACTTTGTTATAAAGCAGAAATGAACACACCATTGTAAAGCAATTATACTCCAATAAAGATGTTAAAAAAAAAGTCATTAGCACTTGGATATAATTGAATCATAGGAGTGAATGAGTTTACTGAAGAAGACAGAACACTGAGACAAGCAAACCTAGAACAACACTGATGGGATGGAAGAAAAACAAGGAATCCTCAAGGGAGATGTGTGAGGAGCAGAACAACCAGAAGCATTTGAGACCCTGGAGTCTAATGGATCAACATGGATTCAAGAAGAAGGAGGTGGGATCAAATGCTGCTGAGATGTCGAGAGAGATGAGGACTGAAAAACGTTCACTTCATTTAATTACAAGGAGGGCTTTGGTTTTAGTGGAGTGATGAGGATGGAAGTAAGTAAGACTGGATTAAATTGTGAATGGGAGGGGAGGAAGTGAAGATAGTGAGAAACAAACAAAAACAATTTTTTGAGTGTTGTTGTGAAGAAAAAGACAGAAAGCAGTTGTTGGTTTTCACAAGTTTTCTGGTTCGGGACCCTTCCAAGTTATGACAACTTTAATTCTTCTCCCTGAACATTCTTCACATTTTTGTAGCTATTTAAATCATTGGTTTTCAAAAAAACCAGGAGTGCATCCAGTCTAGGGAGGGATTGGAGGTTTCCACGTAAAGCCCCAAAGGCACCATTTCAAATGTGTTCAAGTGTCTTTTTAGTAATACAACTGTTTTCTAAAAAATCTCATGAATAATTCTAACATATTAAAAATAGATGAACTCTAAGCTGCTCTGATTTAAGTGGGTATGGAGAGCCTGGAGCCCTATACTCAGTTCCCTTACCCGGTTTTCCAAGGTGGCCCCTTGCAGGCATTTCTAAAGAATCTTACCAATCCAGAGAACCAGGCCAGGGCAGGAAATGGGAGAATGATGAAGGTGAGGGAACGGCTGAGCCTTGTGTGGACGGCTTGGTACATTGCCTCCCAGCCTCTCCAACGATGCCAAAGCGTGTCAGCACATGAAATCTGAATGGTGTCCCTGTTTTAACAAAATATAAGCTATGTGAGGTCTTATCGGAATGACAGCAGCATAAATAATAGAAAGTAATAGATATCTGTGCAGCACAGAGTATATGAAAGAGCTTACCAAAGTGGACGGAGTATTCAGGACCTCTTTCTATTTCTAACTGCTGGCTGGCAGCAGAGAAAAATCAAACTCCTGGGTGAATGAATGCAGCCCTGAATACACAGAAAGGGACAAAAATCACCTTGTACTGGAATAATAGCATATATGATGTCCTTAAATAGCTTATACCCTTCCTGCCAAACACAGAAAAGCCCAGAAGGAAAAAGGAGGAAATAAATCACGTTACCCTTTAGCAACTCTTCAGTGTAGATACTGTTATCTTCATCTTACAGAGGGAAGAACTGAGGTTCAAAGAAATTGAATGGCACGCCCCAAGTCACAGAGCAGGTAAGGGGAGAAGCTAGGATTTTTCCCACATAATTTCCAAAATGTTCTCATTACAACAGTAGTTTTCAAAATCAACATCCTTCAAAAATGTGACCAAGTACTTATCATAAGGAGAGCTGCCTTTCCTTATGCTTACTCTTCCCAGTAAGCCATACAGCTAGTACTTTTCAGGGTCCCCTCGTATTTGTGGATGAAAACTTGGGTCAGCTTAAGATTGCCATTTTTTATCGTGGAATGTCTTCTAGTGAGCAGGAAGACCAGGGTGCTGGCCACAAGATAAAATGGGAGGAGCTAATCAGAAGAGCGCCTTCACCACATCCAACTCAAGGCCAGGAATTCCAGTCACTGCCTCTGTTTCTACCATTAGAACGTTTAAAAATTCTTGACTTTTCAGCTTTTGTCCCTTTTAGAAATGCAAAGGTCCCTCAGTGAATTCATCTTTTGTTTAGAAGTTAATTATCTGTACTCTTTTATTGAGAACTGTAGCAGAATTATCCAAACCAAGAACTATGCCTCCATTCCTGTAGTGATGGCAGATGGGAGGTTTGCAAGGGAGCTGCCCTGTTACTAATTTAAAACAAACAAACAAACAAACCTGAAATTCACACGTGAGCAATGCATGAAAACACCTGGCCCTGTTACCATGGCAAATTTCGGGTGGCCTCCCTACTTTTCCACGTATTTCCTCTCAAAGTGCTCCTTTATGGCTATTCGCCTGAAAAAGCCCTCCCAATGGCCATTTTAACTGGATTTTGTTAGGGTGAAAATCTTGGAAGTTGGCTTCACATGTACTAAATGTCCTAGGAATGCTTCTGGTCCTCAGTTATCTCTTTTTTTTTTTTTTTAACATCTTTATTGCAGTACAATTGCTTTACAATGGTGTGTTAGCTTTCTGCTTTATAACAAAGTGATTCAGCTATACATATACATACATCCCCATATCTCCTCCCTCTTGCATCTCTCTCCCACCCTCCCTATCCCACCCCTCTCGGTGGTCACCTCAGTTACCTCTGATTTTTTAAATTTTATTTGTTAATTTATTTTTAACATCTTTATTGGAGTATAATTGCTTTACAATGGTGTGTTAGTTTCTGCTTTATAACAAAGTGAAGCACTTATACATACACATATGTCCTCATATCTCTTCCCTCTTCCATCTCCCTCTCTCCCACCCTCCCTATCCCACCCCTCTAGGTGGTCACAAAGCACCGAGCTGATCTCCCTGTGCTATGCGGCTGCTTCCCACTAGCTATCTATTTTACATTTGGTAGTGTATATATGTCCATGCCACTCTCTCACTTTGTCCCAGCTTCCCCTTCCCCTCCCCATATCCTCAAGTCCATTCTCTGGTAGGTCTGCATCTTTATTTCCGTCTTGCCCCTAGGTTCTTCTGACCAGTTGTTTTTTCGTCTTTTGGGGTTTTTTTTAGATTCCATATATGTGTTAGCATACGGTATTTGTTTTTCTCTTTCTGACTTACTTCACTCTGTATGACAGTCTCTAGGTCCATCCACCTTACTACAAATAACTCAGTTTTGTTCCTTTTTATGGCTGAGTAATATTCCATTGTATATATGTGCCACATCTTCTTTATCCATTCATCTGTTGGTGGACACTTAGGTTGCTTCCATGTCCTGGCTATTGTAAATAGAGCTGCAATTAATATTTTGGTACATGACTCTTTTTGAATTATGGTTTTCTCAGGGTATATGCCCAGTAGTGGGATTGCTGGGTCGTAAGGTAGTTCTATTTTTGGTTTCTTAAGGAACCTCCATACTGTTCTCCATAGTGGCTGTATCAATTTACATTCCCACCAACAGTGCAAGAGGGTTCCCTTTTCTCTACACCCTCTCCAGCATTTATTGTTTGTAGATTTTTTGATGATGGCCATTCTGACTGGTGTGAGATGATATCTCATTGTAGTTTTGATTTGCATTTCTCTAATGATTAATGATGTTGAGCATTCTTTCATGTATCTGTTGGCAATCTGTATATCTTTTTTGGAGACATGTCTATTTAGGTCTTCTGCCCCTTTTTGGATTGGGTTGTTTTTTCAATATTGAGCTGCATGAGTTGCTTGTATGTTTTGGAGATTAATCCTTTGTCAGTTGCTTCATTTGCAAATATTTTCTCCCATTCTGAGCGTTGTCTTTTCATCTAGTTTATGGTTTCATTTGCTGTGCAAAAGCTTTTCAGTTTCATTAGGTCCCACTTGTTTACTTTTGTTTTTATTTCCATTTCTCTAGGAGGTGGGTCAAAAAGGATCTTGCTGTGATGTATGTCATAGAGTATTCTGCCTATGTTTTCCTCTAAGAGTTTTATGGTGTCCGGCCTTACATTTAGGTCTTTAATCCATTTTGAGTTTATTTTTGTGAATGGCGTTAGGGAGTGTTCTAATTTCATTCTTTTACATGTAGCTGTCCAGTTTTCCCAGCAACACTTATTGAAGAGGCTGTCTTTTCTCCACTGTATATTCTTTCCTCCTTTATCAAAGATAGGTGACCATATGTGCGTGGGTTTATCTCTGGGCTTTCTATCCTGTTCCATTGATCTATATTTCTGTTTTTGTGCCAGTACCATACTGTCTTGATTACTGTAGCTTTGTAGTATAGTCTGAAGTCAGGGAGCCTGATTCCTCCAGATCCGTTTTTCTTTCTCAAGATTGCTTTGGCTATTCGGGATCTTTTGTGTTTCCATACAAATTGTGAAAATTTTTGTTCTAGTTCTGTGAAAAATGCCATTGGTAGTTTGATAGGGATTGCATTGAATCTGTAGATTGCTTTGGGTAATATAGTCATTTTCACAATGTTGATTCTTCCAATCCAAGAACATGATCTATCTCTCCATCTGTTTGTATCATCTTTAATTTCTTTTATCAGTGTCTTATAATTTTCTGCATACAGGTCTTTTGTCTCCTTAGGTAGGTTTATTCCTAGATATTTTATTCTTTTTGTTGCAATGGTAAATGGGAGTGTTTTCTTAATTTCCCTTTCAGATTTTTCATCATTAGTGTATAGGAATGCAAGAGATTTCTGTGCATTAATTTTGTATCCTGTTACTTTACAAAATTCATTAATTAGCTCTAGTAGTTTTCTGGTAGCATCTTTAGGATTCTCTATGTATAGTATCATGTCACCTACAAACAGTGACAACTTTACTTATTCTTTTCCAATTTGGATTCCTTTTATTACTTTTTCTTCTCTGACTTCTGTGGCTAAAACTTCCAAACTTATGTTGAATAATAGTCATGAGAGTGGGCAACCTTGTCTTGTTCCTGATCTTAGTGGAAATGGTTTCAGTTTTTCACCACTGAGGATGATTTTGGCTGTGGCTTTGTCATATATGGGCTTTATTATGTTGAGGTAAGTTCCCTCTATGCCTACTTTCTGGAGGGTTTTTATCATAAATGGGTATTGAATTTTGTCAAAAGCTTTCTCTGCATCTATTGAGATGATCATGTGGTTTTTCTCTTTCAATTTGTTAATATGGTGTATCACGTTGGTTGATTTGTGTATATTCAAGAATCCTTGCATTTCTGGGATAAACCCCACTTTATCATAGTGTATGATCCTTTTAATGTGTTGTTAGATTCTGTTTGCTAGTATTTTGTTGAGGATTTTTGCATCTATGTTCATCAGTGATATTGGTCTGTAGTTTTTCTTTGTGACATCTTTGTCTGGTTTTGGTATCAGAGTGATAGTGGCCTCGGCGAATTAGTTTGGGAGTGTTCCTCCCTCTGCTATATTTTGGAAGAGTTTGAGAAGGATAGGTGTTAGCTCTTCTCTAAATGTTTGATAGAATTCGCCTGTGAAGCCATCTGGTCCTGGGCTTTTGTTTGTTGGAAGATTTTTAATCACAGTTTCAATTTCAGTGCTTGTGACTGGTCTGTTCATATTTTCTATTTCTTCCTGGTTCAGGCTCGGAAGGTTGTGCATTTCTAAGAATTTGTCCATTTCTTCCAAGTTGTCCATTTTATTGGCATATTGTTGCTTGTAGTAATCTCTCATGGTCCTTTGTATTTCTGCAGTGTCAGTTGTTACTTCTCCTTTTTCATTTCTAATTCTATTGATTTTAGTCTTCTCCCATTTTTTCTTGATGAGTCTGGCAAATGGTTTATCAATTTTGTTTATCTTCTCAAAGAACCAGCTTTTAGTTTTATTGATCTTTGCTATCGTTTCCTTCATTTCTTTATATTTCTGATGTGATCTTTATGATTTCTTTCCTTCTGCTAACTTTGGGGTTTTTTGGTTCTTTTTTCTCTAATTGCTTTAGGTGTAAGGTTAGGTTGTTTATTTGAGATGTTTCTTGTTTCTTAAGATAGGATTGTATTGCTATAAACTTCCCTCTTAGAACGCTTTTGCTGCATCCCATAGGTTTTGGGTAATTGTGTTTTCATTGTCATTTGTTACTAGGTATTTTTTGATTTCCTCTTTGATTTCTTCAGTGATATCTTGGTTATTAAGTAGTGTGTTGTTTAGTCTCCATGTGTTTGTATTTCTTACAGATTTTTTTTCTGTAATTGATATCTAGTCTCATAGCGTTGTGGTCGGAAAAGCTACTTGATACAATTTCAATTTTCTTAAATTTACGAAGGTTTGGTTTGTGACACAAGATATGATCTATCCTGGAGAATGTTCCATGAGCACTTGTGAAGAATGTGTATTCTGTTGTTTTTGGATGGAATGTCCTATAAATATCAATTAAGTCCATCTAGTTTAACGTATCATTTAAAGCTTGTGTTTCCTTATTTATTTTCATTTTGGATGATCTGTCCATTGGTGAAAGTGGGGTGTCAAAGTCCCATACTATGATTGTGTTACTGTCGATTTCCTCTTTTATAGCTGTTAGTATTTGCCTTATGTATTGAGGTGGTCCTATGTTGGATGACTAAATATTTACAATTGTTATATCTTCGTCTTGGATTGATCCCTTGATCATTATGTAGTGTCCTTCTTTGTCTCTTGTAAAAGTCTTTGTTTTAAAGTCTATTTTGTCTGATATGAGAATTGTTACTCCAGCTCTCTTCTGATTTCCATTTGCATGGAATATCTTTTTCCATCCCCTCACTTTCAGTCTGTATGTGTCCCTAGGTCTGAAGTGGGTCTCTTGTAGACAGCATATATACGGATCTTGTTTTTGTATCCATTCATCCAGTCTATGTCTTTTGGTTGGAGCATTTAATCCATTTACATTTAAGGTAATTATTGATATGTACGTCCCTATTACCATTTTCTTAATTGTTTTGGGATTATTATTGTAGGTCTTTTCCTTCTCTTGTGTTTCCTGCCTAGAGAATTTCCTTTAGCATTTGTTGTAAAGCTGGTTTGGTGGCGCTGAATTCTCTTAGCTTTTGCTTGTCTGTAAAGCTTTTAATTTCTCCATCAAATCTGAATGAGATCGTTGCTGGGTAGGGTAATCTCGGTTGTAGGTTTTTGTCCTTCATCACTTTAAATATGTCCTGCCAGTCCCTTCTGGCTTGCAGAGTTTCTGCTGAAAGATCAGCTGTTAACCTTATGGGGATTCCCTTATGTGTTATTTGTTTTTTTTTCCCTTGCTGCTTTTAATATTTGTTCTTTGTATTTAATTTTTGATAGTTTGATTAATATGTGTCTTGGCATGTTTCTCCTTGGATTTATCCTGTAAGGGACTCTCTGTGCTTCCTGGACTTGATTAACTATTTCCTTTCCCATATTAGGGAAGTTTTCAACTATAATCTCTTCAAATATTTTCTCAGTCCCTTTCTTTTTCTCTTCTTCTTCTGGGACCCCTATAATTCGAATGTTGGTGTGTTTAATGTTGTCCCGGAGGTCTCTGAGACTGTCCTCAATTCTTTTCATTCTTTTTTCTTTATTCTGCTCTTCAGTAGTTATTTCCAGTATTTTATCTTCCAGGTCACTTATCCGTTCTTCTGCCTCAGTTATTCTGCTATCGACCCATTCTAGAGAATTTTTAATTTCATTTATTGTGTTGTTCATCACTGTTTTGTTTGCTTTTTAGTTCTTCTAGGTCCTTGTTAAATGTTTCTTGTATTTTCTCCATTCTATTTCCATGATTTTGGATCATCTTTACTATCATTACTCTGAATTCTTTTTCAGGTAGACTGCTTATTTCCTCTTCATTTTAGGTCTGGTGGGTTTTTGCCTTGCTCCTTCATCTGCTGTGTGTTTCTCTGTCTTCTCATTTTGCTTAACTTACTGTGTTTGGGGTTTCCTTTTCACAGGCTGCAGGTTCATAGTTTCTTCTGTTTTTGGTGTCTGTCCCCAGTGGCTAAGGTTGGTTCAGTGGGTTGTGTAGGCTTCCTGGTGGAGGGGACTAGTGCCTGTGTTCTGGTGGATGAGGCTGGATCTTGTCTTTCTGGTGGGTAGGTCCATATCTGGTGATGTGTTTTGGGGTGCCTGTGGCCTTATTGTGATTTTAGGCAGCCTCTGTGCTAATGGATGGGGTTGTGTTCCTGTCTTGCTAGTTGCTTGGCGTAGGGTGTCCTGCACTTTAGCTTGGTGGTCATTGAGTGGAGCTGGGTCTTGGTGTTGAAATGGAGACCTCTGGGAGATTTTCGCCATTTGATATTACGTGGAGCTGGGAGGTCTCTTGTGGACCAGTATCCTGAACTTGGCTCTCCCACCTCAGTGGCATAGCCCTGACGCCTGGCCGGAGCACCAAGAGCCTGTCCATCACACGGCTCAGAATAAAAGGGAGAAAAAAAAGAAAGAAAGAAGATAAAATAAAAGTAAAATAACAAAAAATAAAGTTATTAAAATAAAAAATAATTAAGAAAAAAAGTTTTTTAAAGTAATTATTAAAAAAAAGACAGACAGAACCCTAGGACAAATGGTAAAAGCAAAGCTATACAGACAAAATCACACACAGAAGCATACACACTCACAAAAAGAGAAAAAGGGGAAAGTATATATATATCGTCTCTCCCAAAGTCCACCTCCTCAATTTGGGAGGATTCGTTGTCTCTTCAGGTATTCCACAGACGCAGGTACATCAAGTTGATTGTGGAGATTTAATCTGCTGCTCCAGAGGCTGCTGGGAGAGATTACCCTTTCTCTTCTTTGTTCTCACAGCTCCCAGGGGCTCAGCTTTGGATTTGTACTCGCCTCTGCGTGTAGGTCACCTGAGGGAATCTGTTCTTCGCTCAGACAGGACGGGGTTAAAGGAGCAGCTGATTCGGGGGCTCTGGCTCACTCAGACTCGGGGGAGGGAGGGATACGGAGTGCGGGGTGAGCCTAAGGCGGCAGAGGCCGGCGTGACGTTGCACCAGCCTGAGGCGCGCCGTGCCTTTTCCGGGGGAAGTTGTCCCTGGATCCCAGGACCCTGGCAGTGGCGGGCTACACAGGCTCCCCGGAAGCGGGGTGTGGATAGTGACCTGTGCTCGCACACAGGCTTCTTGGTGGCGGCAGCAGCGGCCTTAGCGTCTCATGCCCGTCTCTGGGGTCCGTGCTGATAGCCGTGGCTCGCGCCCGTCTCTGGAGCTCCTTTAAGCAGCGCTCTTAACCCCCTCTCCTCGTGCACCAGGAAACAAAGAGGGAAGAAAAAGTTTCTTGCCTCTTCGGCAGGTCCAGAGTTTTCCCGGACTCCCTCCCGGCTAGCCGTGGTGCACTAACCCCTTCAGGCTGTGTTCACGCCGCCAACACCAGTCCTCTCCCTGTGATCCGACCGAAGCCTGAGCCTCAGCTCCCAGCCCCGCCCACCCCGGCGGGTGAGCAGACAAGCCTCTCGGGCTGGTGAGTGCCGGTCGACACGGATCCTCTGTGCGGGAATCTCTCCGCTTTGCCCTCCGCACCCCTGTGGCTGCACTCTCCTCCGTGGCTCCAAAGCTTCCCCCCCTCCGCCACCCGCAGTCTCCGCCCGCGAACGGGCTTCTAGTGTGTGGAAACCTTTCCTCCTTCACAGCTCCCTCCCACTGGTGCAGGTCCCGTCCCTATCCTTTTGTCTCTGTTTTTTCTTTTTTCTTTTGCCCTACCCAGGTACGTGGGGAGTTTCTTGCCTTTTGGGAGGTCTGAGGTCTTCTGCCAGCGTTCAGTAGGTGTTCTGTAGGAGCTGTTCCACGTGTAGATGTATTTCTGATGTATCTGTGGGGAGGAAGGTGATCTTCGTGTCTTTTCCACCATCTTGAAGCTCCTCTTCCAGTTATCTCTTAAGGGAAGATTTATGTTAGTGCCTCAGCGGCCCTAACCGCTGCCCAAGGTTCTGATACACATTTCTTAGAAAGCCATGAATGTTAAAGAAAACACCTCAGGAAATTGTGCCCTAATGGCCGCTCAGCTGAGATTAAATGTTTTCATCTAAGTTCCTTCTCTTGCAGTATCTATTTAGTATTTTACTTGAGTTGTTATTGAGACATGCTATCCTAACGAGGAGGATTTCTTTTACTTTGAATCAAGTGATTCTCAGCAGGGGTGATTTGGCAACGTCTGGAAACATTTTTGGTCGTCAAAAATGGAGGTGGGAGGGACCTGCAGGAGTACTACTGGTGTTCTAGTAGATGAGGGTAGAAAACTGCAAAATGTTCTGAAATGCACAAGGCAGACCCCAGAACAAAGCATCATGCAGCCCAAAATGCTAATTTTGCTAAGGTTGAGAAACTTTGCTTTAAATGAATCTTCAGAGACTGGGACATTACTGCTCTTCTTCTACCATGGTAAGGAGGGCTGGGTTCTGATGTCAGACAAAAAAGCTTCTAAAGAAAGGAGAATTGTGGTTAAAAGTTGAAGCTTTGAGCCAGACAGACATGGATTTTACTCCTAGATGTGCTACTTAGCTGTGTGATCTTAAATAAGTTATGTAACCTCTCTACAATGCAGCCTTCTCAGGTGTAAAATTAGCAGTGGATTTTATTGGATTACTACGAAGAATCGGTAAATGCATACAAAATGCTTGGCACAGATGCTACTAAACACAAGCATGTGTTGCCAATGATGATTGTTTTTCTCCAGTGAGGGTTGTATCAACTCTCAGTTCAATACACTCAGACCAGACAGAACTAAATCTTGATATAAATCAGACCCAGAAGCATAAACCAAAGGACACCCTTCAGTCCATTTTCTAGTATTAACTATTTCTTAGCCCACTATGGCTGCCATAAGCCCTTTCTTTTGTAAAAGGAGAATATGAGGATGAGAGTAGGATGACCAGCACAACTAGCTGCTAACATTTATTCATTCATTCGTCACGTCTGCCTGGGCTTGTGGTAGGAGGAAAGTCTGGATGAGCAGATTGGAGATGAAGGTGAAACAAAGATGACCAAGACTTGATTTCTAATAAAAGACTGAAGGGACTGATTTAGAATGGAAGAGCTAAGGCACGGACACAGAGGAGCTTGACACAAAGTAGAAAACTGATAGAGCGCCAGGGAGACGAAGCCAAACTGATTTATGGCAGTTCTGAGGAGAAGAGACCACTTCTGTGTGGAGAAAATTTTGCTTGTCAATTTCCTGAACAGCAAACACCCTTTATTCTCCATCAATCCTTTCTTACCAAGCTTAAGGGAATTTAAAAAATTCTAAACCGAGTGATTAATTAAACTGATTCCTGGAGCCCTCCCCTCTTCCCTCCAGCTTTGGTGGTAATTAATCATGGCCACTCCTGGCTTTTCATAGCATTACATTTGTGCTTTACTATATTATTTTGGTTGTCTCTTAGAAACTCAATTGTGTCAGCATACAACAACGCAGACAATAGGTTGAGAAATGTAAATTAACCTTGATTCACTCCACCTCTGAATGGGAGCTCCTGAGTCTTTCAGGAGAATGCTTCCCATCACTGAATGTGACGTTATCCATTTCCTAGTGGTGTCTGTCTGGAGATTTTCACAGTGTTTTCAATAGGAGGCCAGATTATTTGGGCCAAGAGAAACATGTACTTGAGTAATAGTGGACCATTTCCCTATTTAAATAGGCTTTAAGAGCTTCAGGCCAAAGGACAAAAACATCAAACAGAGAATATCACAAGAGTCTTGAATTCACTAATATAATTTATGTTGAGAAATAGCTCACATTTTAAGCCCTCTTTCAAAATGAAGTGTTAAGTTTCTTGTTTAACATGGTGATCTTGCCATTCTCAATTCCCTTGAAATTCTTATGAAAATTTGGAGCGAGAAAAAAACACACAAACACAGGTGCAGGCACATACACCAAATCAACTACTGTAACGGTATGCAATTTCCCAACACTGGGAAGGTCTATGCTGACAAAGAGAGACTTACGGTTGGTGACAGGGGCTGATACACACATGAGGTAGAGCAAACGTTCTTTCCGAAGAACTTTAAGGCAGCATCTTGTTCCTCCTCCGCTTTTTGAATAAGAGACTCAAGGTCTGCAACAACAGAAAACTTTCAGGCTACCCCCTGTAGTATATTTATTACAAGATAGAAAGACAGGAAGTAGAAGGGGCTTGTAGAGCACAGAGTTTGAGGAGTTATAATTCCAACAAGTAAACCGCGGGGTGGGGTGGAGACAGGAGGAGCCCTGGTGCAGGCTGGGGACTATACCTACTCGTGTATTTCATCTCTTCCACACATTAAAGAAGCGTGAAGCTGGGTGATGGCGGCTCAAATCAACCCTGTTGTGCCCGTGGAGAGAATATCTTGGAGTCATAAGATATGAACTAGTAGCCGGGCATTGTAATTTGTCCTCCAGCTGTGTACCTGAAAAGGGAATTCCACTCAAGTCCAAGGGTACACATGCCATCTGTTCTGTTTAGTATGTCCATCCATTATCCGCATGGCATAAAATGAATTGTAGGTTTTTGGATCGGTTGAGAAAAGCTGACTTTTCCCCTCGGTAAACAAAAGAAGGGCCTTTCTCCCCATGCATAAGTGGACTCCCCATAACTAGGGAAATGGGCCAGCAAACCACATTAAAGATTAAAAATCAATAACAGTGACAATATAAAGCAACCTTTCTTTTGATAGAAGGCAAGTCTCCTTCGTCAATGCTATAACTCCCCTCCCCTTCTGTATCTCCCTGTCTCTTGTTCACTGGGATATTTTCCAGCCCGACCGAGAGAATACTAGCTTTTCTTTCTTTCTTTCCTTCCCTAATTATGTTATTTTTCTCCCTAGTTGAGAAGCTGGCCACCAGTAATGAGCTTAATATACCCTCCATTGTAAGATAGGTACAGTAGTAGGATTGTGTTTACAATAATAGGACCGGTTACAGGATAGTTTCGAGTATTGAAAGTGATGAGGCAGGCAAAGCACTTACTGCAGTGCCCCACTGCAGTAAGTAATTTTAGAAACACCCCATAACAGAAAAACCTAGAAAATTCTATGACCCAAACATTCTAATTTGGGACCAGTCACACACGTGGCCCTGCCAAAAGACTCCTGGCCTGCGTTCAGTGAGAAACAGAAAAATCCAGGCCCAAAGGCAACTCCACAGCGGGGGCAAAAGATGCATCCAACAGGCGGGGCGTCACCTCGACCACCGCTTACAGGTGTTACGTTCCACTTGACTGTGCCCTTTTTGTTCAGCTGTCAACCATCCTGTTCCCTCATTACAGGAAACTGGGCTTGCTGCTTTCCTTCAGAAACCGCAGTAGAAACTAGCCTACATGGTCCACAAGAACGTTAGTCACCTGATCACTGGGAGCTAGGAAGTGATTCTCTAGCCATCTGTGCTGGCGAACAAGCTGAACAGGCTCTTCCTTGACCCTTAAATGACCATCTAATTGGGAGAATTTCTCTATCTGCTACTGTGGCAGATTGCTGCTTTGATACGTGAATGTATAGTCTCTTATCTTCTACTACAGAGCTGTATCAGGGCAGTGCTACCTGCTCTAAACCTTAGTGGTTTAACACATAGAAGGTCATTTCTCACTTGCTTCAGGTCCAAAGCATGTGTTCCCAATCAGTGGGCAACTCTCTTCATAGCAGCTGTTTAGAAACCCAGCTTCCTTCCATCTTCAGCAAGTGGCTTCCATGCATGTGTACATCAATCCAGAGGAGCAGGACAGAGCAGGGAGTCTTTGATGGACCAGGCGTCTGATAGCAGACATTACTTCCGTTCACATTTCCCTTGCTAGAACTTGGCCACGTGACCGCACCCAACAGGGTAGTCTGGGGAATGTAATCTAGTTGTGTGACCATAAGTGAGGGGATGATCAGTCTTCAGGGCCGGGTCGAGCCGCTCCACGAGGCCTGCTGACAAACACAGTCTAGAGAGAGCTCTCCTCAATCCTGAATAAGCATCTTGGACACACACTTTTGCAATAAAGCTTATGGGAAAATACTTTGAATCCAGAAGATTTACAACCATTCTTAAGACTCTGTGGGGCATCCCACCTATGAAAATTATTTAATCCAGGAGATAGAAAAATATGATTCATAAGACCATCCTCCAGGAGCTGGAAGGTATGATCTCTTTGGAGCAGCTGTGGAAGCCATGGACAGGAGGCTGAGAATGAGGCAGTGCTGTAAACAGACAGTCCTGTAAGAAATGATGCCTCATAGAAAACACTGCATCTTGATATTTCACATGAATATGTATGATAAATATTTTCCTAAGGTTTTCAATACATTTTCACAGCTTTTGATGGCTTATATTATACATCAAAATATTCAAGACTGAGACTTGTATCATTTTTACCCTCTGTCAACTTTTAGAGTTAGACTTTCCTATTTATTCTTTGTAATAAACTTCAGAATTTAACATATACATGTATATTGGGGAAACCGGTATCTTATGATATTGAATCTTCCCATCCAGAGGTGTATTACTCAATTTACTCAGACTTTATTTTAGGCTACTCAGTGAAGTTTTATTTTTATATTTCTGCACATTACTTACTAGTAAGGTAAACTTAAGCACATCACCTAACCTTCTAAAGTGTAAGTTTTCTTTTTTTTTAAATTTTATTGAAGTACAGTTGATTTACAATGTTGTGATTAATTTCTGCCGTACAGCAAAATGATTCAGTTATATATATATACATTCTTTTTCATATTGTTTTCTATTATGGTTTATCAGAGGATATTGAATATCGTTTCCTGTGCTATACAGTAGGACCTTGTTATTTATCCATCCTATATATAATAGTTTGCGTCTGGTAAAGTATAAGTTTTCTTAACGGGATTACTAATAGTAGCTATTTTACAGTGGAGTATTGAGTATTAAATGAGGTAATATATGTAAAAGCACTTAACATGGTGCCTGACATAGGAATAACTTCAATAAATGAGAGCAATTATTATAATATTGCTAGATTTATTAAATATTTACTTGCTCATTTATGTAAGTTGTATGAATAGGGTCAATTTTCCATACTTTCTAATTGGCTTTGTAGATAGCTAAGGAAGACTTTTTTTCATGTATTTCTTAGATTTTAATTTACTAAATACTGATTCTAATAGCTTTTCAGTTGATTATCTTAGTTTTTCATTTAGGCATTAGAAAATATTACAGTAATGAAAATTTTGAATCATCCAGTTTCTCACCGTCTTCCTTGTGAGACCTTCCTAGTTGATTTTCTTTTATTCAGTATCACCTCCTCAAATCTATGGTTAGTATCAAGGCCAGATTTAGCTTCCTAAAGCAAGTTTGCATACAATTCCTATTAGAATTCAGCCCATTTCCACTTGTCAACACCTCTTTTCATTCTATTCTTCAAGTCCCAAGATTCACCACCGCGATTAAGTCTTCTGTGTGTGCGCCAGTGAGCCTTTATGTTCTATATCACACTTATTGTCTGTTTCATTACATTTCACATGGCCTGTGCTACTTTATATGGTTATCTTTCTATATGTGTGTCATATTCACCTGGATTGATGAAGTTGATAGTGGTGGTGGTCAGGTTTATACCTGAGAGTCATCATGCAGATCTGGCTGATTGCAGACTTTACCAAAGGCCATTGGAATGAGGGATGTGGTGACCTCAGAGACCAGAGACACTGTCTCTAATACGACAGTTCCCTCAGCTTCCTCTTCTCTTCACCAACCAACTACCTCCACGTGGCAATCAGTTCTAAGTGAACTGAAAGGGAAAATATTTTACTCAGGAGAAATTAATATAATATAGTATAACATAACACACATAACATAAAACATAACAACATAAAACATAACATAACATAACGCAACATAACATAATGCAGGAAAAATGCCCTTAAGCAGAGAGATGATTCAATAGCCCATGCGGGGATCTGAAGAGCATTCGGTCACTGCTTTGTACGGTGCTGGCATTGGGCAGAGCAATGAATGGCTAAACTAGCTGTGACTTTTCTGCTGCTGGATTACTTATATATTCCGATTATTGGCTTTCCTCAGTAGGAAATCTGAGGCTTCCTGCATAAACTCAGACCATGACTTTTCACGGCTGGCAGTGGAGAAAGGATTTTTACATGGTGGACACCCTGAACCTCAAAAGATTTGACTTGTTTCCTTCTATTAACCTTATTCCTTCTTGGTTTCTTACAAACAAGAACTGATACCATAGTGAGCTCAAACAAGTTCAGAATTCTTCCTTGATTTCTTCAAAGAGCAGCAAAAGACACGTTGTAACAATAAAAACAAGTTTATCCAAACACAGATAACAAAATGGAAACGAATGCCCCAAATAACACCAATTAAACTTGCTTAACATCATAAGCCTCGTGGAACGCCTCATGGGATGCCTGAGGTCCCTTTTCTCTAGCATGAAGGAGTGAGGGGGGAGTTTTAGGGGGAGGGTGGTTACAGTATCCTGAGTGCCAACTAGAAAGTGACTCGGCATGCCTGGTTGCTCAGAATATGTTTAAAATAATTTTTTTCCCATGCCCATTTCCTTTTTTTCTCCACCAATTCTGATTCAGTAGAGCAGGCATGGGACCTGAGAATCTTTACTTTTTAAAGTGTTCTGGGTGATTCTGTTGTAACTGGAATTCGGGAACCATTGAACTAGACTCTTTGAAATCCAGACCCAAGGTAGCAGTCCAGAGAAATACAGACACTTCCTCACCTGCCACAAGCCAGCCTCCAAGGTTCACTTCATATCCAAGGACATCTCTCTTCCTTAGATGACTGACAACGTAAATGTTAACTCCCATTGGGGATAACACCACCTATGCATGATGGGTGGCGTCTCACTTCAGAGCATCAATGGGCTAAATAAACAAGTAAAAGAACACTAGAAAAAGTCCAAATTATTCACTGGAGAGTAAAACATGGAATGCCAGAGACAGCTGTGCTAATGTCTACCTTGCTCTCATTGGCTCAGAAAGTGAGAGAGAAAACAATAAAATCAAAGAATTCTAAAGTGTGGGAGAAATCCAAACACCCTCATTGATTTTTCAGGCTAAAAATTTCAGAAAGCCTCACAGGACTTGAACTTCTGTTTCCTCTCACACTTCATCGCCTACTTCTTCCTGTGCCACTCACTCCATTCTGGCCACTCTGGCTGTCTTGCTCTTTTTCCAACAATGTAAAATTTTTTTCTGCCTGAAAGACTGACTTTCACTTTATTTTAGTCTTCGTTTAAAATCCACCTCCTCACAGCATTTGTCCCTAGTCATCATTATATATTATGTCAACCTTCATCACATTCCATTCTCTAACCTGCTTTATTTATCATGACCTGACAGTATAATTATTAATTTGTTTATTTAAATTTTATCTATCTCCTCCACCAAAATGTCAGCTCCGTGAGGGCAGGCACTTTGCCTGTTGTCTTCAGGAAATTAGTATAATCATATTCCCAGCAGCATCCTTATTACTACTACCGGTTTATTCTTTCCAATTCATATGTGCATACACCATGGTTAAATTAATATTCTTAAAGGCAAGTTGCAATCACATGACTACTTTGCTCAAAACACTAAGCTGTGGTTTACTGCATACAGAATGGAGTCAAAATTCCCCACAACGGCAATTTGATGCAATCCTACTCTTGCTTTTTTTTTTTTTTTTTTTTTTGGTGGTACGTGGGCCTCTCACTGTTGTGGCCTCTTCCGTTGCGGAGCACAGGCTCCGGACGCTCAGGCTCAGTGGCCATGGCTCACGGGCCTAGCCGCTCTGCGGCATGTGGGATCTTTCCAGACCGGGGCATGAACCCATGTCCCCTGCATCGGCAGGCGGACTCTCAAACACTGCGCCACCAGGGAAGCCCCCTAGTCTTGCTTTTATATCATGATCTCTCATCATTCCTCTACTATTTATTTCAACCAAATTGGATTTTGCAATGTGCTCAAAAAATTTGCTATGTCCCCATTTCCATATTTTCAAAATTTTGTCCATCTTATAAGTTTTATCTGAAATCATTCTTTCTTCATGAAGAAATGTCCAATTCTCTTTGATTGAATATGACTTTACTCCACTCTGAATGCTTGAAGAACTTACCCTGTGACTCTTTTATTGTACTTACCTTGTCTTTTTTCTCCTCCATTCCATGGCAAGACCAAGACCATTTTTGACTCATCTCCATGTGGCCCCAAGCAGAGCAGAGTGCCCGATGTCTGGCTGATTCATTTATTGAGCACCTGTTGATTACAGACAGACTAGGTGAGTGCTGGATCACAAATAAACTAACTGCCTAGAGTAGAAATTCTTATTAACTCTACTCTGCCGGAGAGGCTAGGTAACACGTCCAAGGTCATAGCGATGGAGCTAGAATTCAAACCCATGCTATCTCCAGGCTATCTGTATGGCAGTGGCGTACACAGGCACATGATTTGGAAAATTGCAGGGAACTTCACTCGTAATGAAGCCACAGAATCTGGAGGATACAACATCTGGTTATTTTGGCTGTGAATTTTTGGATTTCTGTTATTCTCTTCTCATGGCTGGTTGCAAGGGTTTATTTCTGAGTCTGACACATCTCTGGGCTGTTTTATCTTTCTGATGGAAATGAGGTACTACCCAGATTTCCAAGACTCTTCTGAAAAATATGCATTCTATATTGCTGTTCAATTGCATCACCTGGTATTTTAAGCCAGTCAACACTGTGTATTCGAGACAATCAAGGGACTGGGGGACAATTAGTTAGGAGGCCTTGACAGCCAGAGAGTAAATTACATTTACGAGCGTACGCTGGAGCCATCACAAAAGGCTCCTTAATGAGAACACGGGCTATTTGTTCTCGTCCATTAAACAATGTCTGTATGGATGTTGGTTGTTGGTTTGTACAACCCCCAGCTTTTGTTTTTACAGGTCAGAGTGGAGATTTTGCACATACATTGCTGTCTGGACCACTTGCAAAAGTGATTGAAATGTATCAACATTTCATGGACTTGGAATCCACATTTATCTTTTGAAAGCACGTTAGCACCTTTTTATTAGATATTTGGCCACATGGTATAATGGAAAGTATATTAAACTTGAATTTAGGAGTCTAGAGCTTCCTCTCTCTAGTTTATTATCTGGGTAAGTCATTTTACCTCCCTAGTGTAAAAAACAGGGGATGGTACATTAGGTAAAGTTTCTTCCCACTTAAGAATTCTAATTGTATGCTGGCCACACATTGATGTAAAGATGCAAAACTTTATGGTTTATAAAAAATACAGTATAATTTAGAGATAGCCCTTTTATATAGCTTCCCGAGTTTCAAGAAGAGATGCTAAATTAAAATATGTGAAACAAACTCTTGGTCTTATATTTAGGAGAGGAAGTGGATTTGATGTTATTGGTTAAAACCTAGCTCCAGAGTCCATTTAATGGGGTGAATTAAGGTTAATCCATGTGCTTCTGTTCCTTAGATTAAGCTGTTATACTAGGAACCAGTATGTATGGTACCTCTAGGTATGGAGACATAGAAAGTAATGTGGTCCCTCCATTATTCTAAAGTATTTAGTATACAGAGTATATCGTTAGAATACGTTCAATGAGAAATAAAAGAAAATCCAACTTAAACTATTGTAAAAATAGAAGAATTCATTTAAAATGTTGTGTACCTTCTTCCTGAACTATTTTTAAAAACTATGTACTGATACATACATAGATACATGCATGTATATGTACGTATACTTATATCTGTGTAATATACATACTAATACATGATTTATATATGTTGTATGAATTAACATGTATGTAGTATAATATATAAATGGATTTTAACCTTCTTATCACTTAAAATATGTTGGAGTAGAACTTATTAGGATATATGAAACCATCTCAATCATTTCAACCATTATACAGTAGTCCATTTTTAACAGGAACCTATACATATAAGCATTTAAATTCTTTCCAGGAATTTGCTTAAAGACAAGCTGTCCAGTAAATTATTTGCCCACCAGGCACAGAGGCTTCCCAGTCCAGGCCACTCGTTGGGCAGGATCCCTCTTATTGGTTCCACCTGGCCAGGTTTTTGTGTGAACATGTCTTCATTTCTCTGCAGGAAATACCCAGAAGTGCAATTGCTGGGTCTTAGGATAGTTGCATGTTTAGTACTTTAAGATACTGCTAAACTGTTTTCCAAAGTGACTATAGTATTTTACACTTCCATTAGCAATGTGCGAGTGATTCAGTTTCTATGCATTCTTACCGGCATTTGGTATTATCAGTTTTTTTAAAAAATTTTAGCTATCTTTTAAGTGTGTAGGGATATCTTGTGGTTTTCATTTTTATTAATTTGCATTTACATTTAATATTATTTTAATTTACATTTATTTACATGGATAATGGTGTTGAACATCTTTTCATGTGCTTATTTGTCATCTGTATATCCTTTTAGGTGAAATGTCTCTTTGTATCTTTTGTCCATTTTCTGATTGGATAGGTTGTTTTAGATACTTGTTCTTTGTCAGCTATGTGGTTTGCAAATATTTTCTCCTAGTCTATATTTTTTTTCTATAGAAATTTTAGAATAAGCTTGTCAATGTCTACAAAAAAGCATTACTGGGATTTTGATAGGAATCATATTAAACCTGTAGATCGATTTGGGTGAATTTCCTTTATTGAATCTTCCAAACCATGAAAATGATATGTCTCTTTACATTTAAAAAATCCTTCTTTGATTTCATTCATCAGAATTTTATAACTTCCAGTATACAGATCCTGTACCTGTTTTGCTCAGTATATACCTAAGTGATTTGACTTTCTTTGGCATGATTATAAATGGTGTTATGATTTTAACTTTGGTTTCCACATGTAAATTGTCAGTACATAGATATGATTATTGTATGTTGATATTGTATGCTGTGACATGGCTGACTCTATTATTTCTAGGAGTTTTGGGTTTTCTACATAGACGATAATGTCATCTGGCAATAGGGACAGTTTTCTCTCTCTCTTTCCAATCTGCATGCCTTTTATTTATTTTTCTTGCCTTATAGTAGCAAGTAAAACTTCTAGTACTATGTTGAATAATAGTGGTAAGGGCAGACATCTTGCCTTGTTCCTGACCTCAGGGAGAAAGTCTTCAGGGTTTCCCATTTAGTATAACACTAGCTGTAGGGTTTTTATAGATGCTCTTTATCAATTTGAGGTAGTTCTCCTCTTCCTGACTTGCTGACTGAGATTTTCTCATGACTGAGTTTTTTTTTTTCAAATGCTTTTACTATGTCAATTGATATGATCATACGATTTTTCTTCTTTAGTGGATTTCTTTAGATGAAATCAATCTTTACATTGATTGATTTTCTAATGTTGAACCAGCCTTGCATATCTGGAATAAATCCCACTTAGTCACAATGTTTAGTTGTTTTTGACATTGTTGAATTAGGCTTGCTAATAGTTTGTTGAATATTTGTGTGTTACGTTCAGGAGAAATCTTTTCTGTGATTTTCTTTTAGTGTCTTGTGTTTGATTTTTGATATCATGGTAATACTGGACTCATAAAATTGAGTTGGGAAGAGTTCCTTCCTCTTCTACTTTTCTTCTAATCCTTTTTTTTCTTTCTCTTCTGATCTTCCCCTGGAAGACTGTATAATGTAAAGGATGTTCTGCTATACAGCATTTTCATCATCATTATTTTTAGGTATTCTGAAATTTCACTTGTGATCGCCAATTTGACTCAAACGTTACTTCAGAGGAATTATTACAACTTCTAGTTGGAAGGTTCTTTTATGTTCACATTTACTATTAATGTTTAGTTTTATAATATTCTTATCAAAGAATATTGCCTTTAGTTTTTCTAATTGGGAGAAATTATTGTGGTTTTCTTTGAGGTTTCATATGTAACCATATTATGCAATTAGAGAGAAGGTCCATCTCTGTTACCAAATTATAAAGTTTGATAAATTTCAATTCGATACCTTGTTGTGTCATTTTTTTTCTCTAATCCTGTTCAGTTCTTCTCATTTCCATTTGCTCATATTGCTCAATTCTGTCCACCACTAGTTTGTTGCATTTTAGTTAAGCGTCTCTTCTCCAGCTTCCAAAGAGAACTTCATCTCCATCACAGTTTTTTCTTTCCCACTTCTTTCCTTAGTTCCACCAGCTCACTTTTCTTCTCCCGATGTTCTTTGCCTAATATATCCTAAACACTGACATTTCTGCTTTCAGCAGGTCTTTGTTTTTAAAAGGTGATTGTTTCATCACTTTTTTGGGTTAATTATTAATCATTTAATGGTTATTAGTTTTAATGGTTTTAATCTACTCTGTGGAAACTCTTTTAAGAGAATGCTGACACTTATCTTTTTCTTACTTTTGACACCTTTACAAACTTTTCAGTTTCTACTTTGTCATATTTTATTTTATAATTTTTTAATTTCTTTTTTGTTTTTAAACTTCACTATATAGTATAGGTTTGCCTTGATTAATTGTGTATTGGAATCATTTTCTTAATTATTTTATGTTTGAAGGAGGTGCGTTTTCTTCCCAGCTTAACTATGTCAGGCGTGGAGGAGTTTGGTCCCTATTCTGGGACAGCAGCGATTTTCCTTGATTTCAAGAGAAGTCCTTAGTGACAGGGTTTTATCTGTGAAATGTTTACCTTTCTTCTCCCACCCAACAGAGATCAGCAGCTGCAGTATTGCTCCAAATTCATATTTTATCGTCCCTACTCCGGCTTACCTGCAAACAGTCTGCTGTAAACCTGGCTTGTTTGTGTAGTCCACCTTCCTGACTTTCCCCAGTGGGGAAATGAAATAAAAATGAAAGACGGAAGCTTCTCCTTTTAAGCCTATTTTTTACCACAGTGGGATTGCTGAGTTTGCTCAACCTCCCTACTTCGGGCGCCTGCTTTAACATACGGCATGTGGCACCTGCTTCGGAAAACTGAGCTCCGCAGCCACCAGTGTCGAAACATCTTCCCACGTGTCCATGGGATACTTCCTGCCCTTCTTAATATACAGAAATCAACTAATTTATAGCAAGTATTGAATTTCTGTTCTTACGCTTTCGGCTTGGGGACTAGTTCTGAGAAGAGAGGGCAAAAATACACTGTTCTGTCATCTTTGTACCAGAAATCCATGGTAACTATCACACCTTAAGAATAATGTTTGGCACTGAAGAGTTTTACTGGGCAAAGACCCTGGGGCCAGGGAGATTTGATACTCTATCTTGAGTATCTGATGAAGAAATTAACATCAAAACTCTGCTGGGATTCAGGTATGTGATAACGGGAAGCATGGCTGTATGCTGGTTTTCCTAAGGAGACCAGTCAGTGTCCACACGAGCCAAACAAAATCTTCTCAGTTGGGATTTTGGTGTTCCAGGTTGGGAGGAGCTGCCCATCAGCTCTGCGTGATCAATCCTACAGAAAATTACTAACTTATGCCGAACTTTGTGTATTAGTTTCCTGAGGCTGCTGTAACAAATCATCACAAACTTGGTGGTTTACAACAACAGACGTTTACTGTCTCACAGTTCTGGAGGCCAGAAGTCTGAAATCAGCATCACTGGACCAGAATCGGGATGTTGGCAGGGCTCTGCTCCCCACAGCCTCTAGAGGAGAACCTATTCTATACTTCCTCCCATTTCTGGTGGCTGCCAGCACTTCTTGGTTGTGGCTGCATCACTCCAATCTCTGTTTCCATCTTCACAGCGTCTTCTCTTCTGTGTGTCTAGTTTTCCTCTGCCTCTCTCTTATAAGGACACTTGTGATTGCATTTAGGGTCCACACAGTTAAGCCAAGGTGATCTCCCACTTTCGAGATCCTTAACTTCACTGCAGCTGCAAAGACTCTTCTCTCCAATAAGGTAACATTTACAGGTTCCAAGGATGAGGACCCGATATCCTTGGGGGCCATTTTCAGCCAACCACACTATGAAAAACCCATTTACAAAACCGCAGCAGTTGACACATCAACCAAATCATTCCACACACTCTTCAGACTGGCACTCATCTGTCTATATCTATAAATGGATCCCACAAAGATTTTCAACTAAAAGCACTACTGGTTTTAATAGAGATGTTACGGGAGCTAAAATGGAAAAAGAAACTTTAGAAACAATCTTTCTCCTGTGACCTTTATCCATTAAGATGTAGCTCTTATCGGAGCTGGTCTATAGGACAGTAGAAACAAACACCAATGAGCTGATCCATTAAGAAGCATATGTGTGGGATACTTGTTGAGAACCATTTAGAGTCAATGCCCTGAGTCTAGGAGACAAACCGCTATAACCAGCAAGAGCAAGTAGGTAGTTAAAGGATTATTACTTATAATAAGACACTTCCTTCCATCTTCTAAATGTTATCAAAGTTGAAATTAAGAACAGCAGAAAGTATAGAAAAAATGCAGCTGGTCCAATGACTCAAATGAATGAGACTTGAAAATATTCTATATTGAAAATTATCATCAAATCCAAAAAATTACCTCATTGAACATGAGCAAAATGTAACTGAAAGGATGCTTTCCTCCTCCAAGGAGCCAAGCAGGAGCATAGAGCGAGGGAAGGAGGGCTGGAAAGAGAGGTCATGGACATGAATTCCCATTCACTAAATGGGTGTGTGACTTCATGTCTTTGAGAAGTCCTTTCCTTATGTAATGTGGCATGGATTTGGGGGAGATAGAGCTACGATGAGGCACTTGAAAACACAATCTCTTGCAACCCTTAAAGCTGTAATAGTGATGGTGCTCTTATATTATGTCTTCAATGTTGCTTGCTGAAGAATGTGAACATTTGGGTTTCAGAAGGTCAATAAGAACAGAATATTGCAATTGGGAATAACTCGAGAGAGGACAATTGGATTAATTACAGCTTTTATTTCTGCAGTTGGTTAAAGTCTGGTGCTAATTGAGGTCAACGATGTGGGTTCAATTCCTCTAAGGGCCAGATGGCTTTGCTTAGTTTTGGGGCAAGAGGCTGCTACACAGGGCTCCCACCAGCCACCTCACTAATGTGTATCATTGGTCCCAGAAGAGAAGAAAATAAAATCAGAGTCCACGCCATATGTGAACAAACAGGTCAACATCATTATAGAGTTCAGCATTTACAGAATCTCAGGGTTGAATGGAATTGTGTGACCTTCACAAAGTAGAAATGAGTATCACTATTATTATGATATTTAAAAACATAGTACGTTCCATTATCAACCCTTGGGTTTCCTTTCTCTGAATGGGAAATTTCTTAGGTTGGAATGACACATCAATTAGGAATTGATGAGAAAAACAGAATCACTGGGACTGATCTGAAGTAGGCAGTTGATTCTAAGAGTTTGCCCTGATGCAGCTGAGGGAGCTGGTTAAAGAGTCCATGTAAGGCAGTATTTCTACATTTGCAGCTGGGCCTGAAGTTAGCAGGGCTGACAGCTGGGAAGGAGAGATAATGCAAAGTGGGGAGAGCGGGATGAACAGGACCTACTCACAAGGCAAGCTGCATCCTCTGAGGACAAAGTGGAACCTGCATCGGCCTCTCACCACCTCCGGGTCACTGATGCAAGTGAACTTCTGCAGAAGGAGCTGATGTCCTTCTCCACAGAGCTGCACAGAAACCTGGCCAGGATTCGGAACAACTGAAGCCGAGGAGGTCTGGCAGGTGCTAGAGAAGCTGGGGGCTCAGCCACCATCACAAACCAACAAGGTGAGCCAGCAGATCAGCAGCCACATACATGGACCGCACCCTGCACCTGGCGCCCCGCACCAACCTTGAGAGTGTAAAGAAGTAGTTGTTTCTCCAAGCCTGCCTTCTTCTAAATCTTGTGCAAAGTGTCACTTGAGACAAACAGTCTCTTGCTTCAAAAAGAATAATTTTGTTATTTTCTCCCAAGCATCTGGATGTTGAATCTGGGGCAGATGGGTAACTGGTGTCTACCTTTGATTAGTATAAAACAGAGATCAGCAGACTGTAGACTGTGGGGTCAATATGGACCACTGCTTATTTTTGTAAAAGATATTTTCTTGGAATACAGCCACTTCCACGTATTATGTATTGCTGATAGCGCCTCCCACTACAATGGCAGAGTTGAGTACTTACAACAGAGACGATGCAGCCTGCAAAGCCTAAAATATTTACTATCCCTTTGTTTACAGCCAGAGTTTGCTGCCCCCTGGTATAAAGCTACCTTAGACTGTCCTCTTGACTGATACAGTTCGAGACCATCTTCAGACAGCTCCCAACACCCCAATCTGGTGGTCAAAGATGGGCAACAAAACAACACTCCTTTACTCCAAATATTTCCCACATCAAACTGATCGTTTTGCCGCAATTCTGAAAATCCCATGTGGAGATTAAGGAAAGCCTCCAGAAAGCATGTAATAGAAGTGCCAATATACCACCAGGGTTTACACATTCACATTAAAAGAAATTAATGTGATTCCATTAAACCAATTCATTAAGTTCACTTAGTGAACACAGGCTTGGAGAAACAATGCAGAAGAGGAAGTTGGTGTTGGATGTTCAGGACGTGAACCAGTCAGTTCAAATCTTATCAGTTCAGTCTGTGTTGGACACACTTCCCTGGGCCCTTAAAAAAAGATCAATGGATGCCTGAGCCTGGTGGCCAACTTATGAGAGAAGTGGATAGGAATACAATCTCAACTTCCCCATGTCATCATTTTGCTAAGGACCAACCTTGTTAAGAAGACAGATTGCTTTCTCTCCCAGGGCATGCCAGCTACAACAATCAGTCCCAGAAGACTCAGAATTTTAACAGAACACTTCCAGCTTAAATCAGAGCAGTTAAGTCAGGATGTCTGCACCCAGTTGATAGCTGTATGCCCATGTATTTGACAGGTGACTCTTGACTCCATCAAGTTTGTGTTGTAATTGAGGCTCCAACTCTCCGGGGGATCTGGCTAGTTCAGCCAGGAAGTCAACGGCCACTCATTTTTTGCTTTTCTAATAAATCTCTGCCACCAGCATCGTCCTGGCTTTCTTCTTTTTTATCTTTTATTACGGATGCAGTGTGGTTCCTTATTTAGATGCTTGATTTTATTTCTGTAAATGGAAAACTTTATTTATAAGACACAGGTGAAATCTCGGGAGTGTTTCCTCTCGGGAGGTGACTTTCAACTCAGTATGAAGCTAAAAACATGGTAAATAAAGGTTATTTCCCAAGGTCTCATGGGCTGGAAAGTGGGCAAAAATGAGAGCTAAGGAAAAGGTCTTGAGTTAACTATTGCAGAGGCTGTTTAGTGTGGTTGTACAGCTTATTAAGTACTCAAAGTCACTTTACAAGCAAGAATGAGTGTTCACGCAAGAGGGAGGAGATATGGGGATATATGTATATGTGTAGCTGATTCACTTTGTTATACAGCAGAAACTAACACACCATTGTATACTCCAATAAAGACATTAAAAAAAAAAAAAGAATGAGTGTTCATGCTCTTTGCTCTGTGAGGCTCTCTGTATTTTGAGGTTGCAATAATGATGCTACTTGCCCAAGTTTTCCCAATCAGCCAGAACTCTCTGACCTTAATCCTTGCTCTTTATTCTTGTCGATGTCCTTTTTCAAGTGCTGTGATTCTGTCTTAGAAACACAGTCGAAAAATGTGCAAAGCATATGAGAGGATCTGCATAGCTTGTAACAGTGGAAGCTCACGGTTTCCAAGGGAATGAAATGCCAGAAAGTCACTCAGCTTTCGAGAATGCAACACTTAATCCAAGTAATCCAAAAGCAGTCTACCTGGCCGTCTAGTTATATTTCCTTAGGAGAAAACTGCAATAGCGTTTGTTTGCATTTAATTGCCTGCCCTTAATATGTTTGTGTTGTACTCATTTCTGACTCTGTTTGCAGTCTAAAGGTCCCTTGTAATATCTGACTTAGCTTTCCACACAAAACCAGAGGATTACAGTTGGATTCACACATAACAGGACAAGCAAGCTCTTATTCTGTGTATGTCAGAGCTGATGTCAGTTTCTAGAAACAATCACTTTTCTTAGACAGGTAGAGAGGAAAACTACATATTTAAATTGACTCTGTTTTGTTCTACTTATGTATTGAAGCATGGATAACACAGAGAAAATTCTATGCCCTGCTCTCTCTCTCATTATGTGCATTTTAATGGTGAGGATGGAGAATCCCAAGAAAATGACTCATCTTTAGCCATATGCAACAGAGCAATACCTGTTCAATGGTTACATTCTGATGGGAGTCCCATTCCTTGAGAACCATGACAGTTCTCTTTATACTTAATTGGAAATGCCACATTTGCATATCGTTCCTGAGTGTTTTCAGAGATCTCAGAGGAGCTGGGTGAAGGTTGAGGCCAAGAGTTACTTCTGACTCTCAGGAAAATCATGCCACACTCTTGAATTCAAATTATCTTGCTGGTTTGTAGAAATATAGACACTGCTCTCAATCCCAGCAATTGTTTCTCTTCTGTCTTGTGCTCTAGCATCGCAATGGCATTTCAGTCCTCACTGCAACTATTTCATCTCTTCACCTGCTCTTCTTTAGCTTGGAATGTCCCCCAGGACTGCCCTCTTTCTCTCCTCTCCTCCAGCACAGAGATGCTGCTACCCCCAGAAAGACAGAGGCAAACCTCCCTCATTGATAAAATCCTACTTGATAAAATCTTGCTCAAATATCGCCCCCCCTGGGAATTTGATCCCAATATCACTCCTGACCCTGGAACCATGACATTTTTGACATCAACTCGTTTTGATATGTATGAATGCTGCAGTCCGGTAGCCCTCGTTACACTATGAGACCTTCCTGAGCAGGATCATATTCCTCCTTGGATCTCCAGCTTCTAAGCACAAAGCAGAGCACATTGCAAACGCTCCATAATATTTGTTGAATGAATGAATGGCTGTCAATATTCTGCTGTGCAGTGAAGAACTGGATTCTGCCACATTCAGAAAGGAGAACATTGCTCAAAGTTGGTTCATCTCCTTTTTAGATTCCACGGCTCTGGAAAGTAAAAAAGATACATAGCACAAGAGTTTCCTTAGCATTGCTGTCTCTCTGCTTGCATTGCTCACCTGTTCTTCTATGCCGGCTACTTTGTCCATTAGAGCCCTCAGCATAGTAATCATAGTTGTTTTAAATTCCTGGCCTGATGATTCCAGCGTCTCTTCCGTGTCTGGCTCTAACGTTTGTTCTGTCTCTTCAAGTTGTGGTTTTTGCCTTTTGGGATGCCTTGTAATTTTCTTTTTGAGTGCTGGATATGATGTGCCAGGTAAATGAACTGCTGTAAATAGTGTGGTAGTGAGGTACGGGGAGAGGGAGCATTCTGTAATCCTGTGATTAGGTCTCAGTCTTTAAGTGACTGTGAACTTCACAAGTGTTGCTCAGGTTTTTGTTCTCCCCCCTTGTGTGGGACAGGTTGCTTAGAGTGAGCTGGAGTTGGGTATTTCCTTTCTCCCGTGTGGGAGGCTAGAACAGGGTGGCACTGGTGGAACGTGCAACCACTCAGCAGGGAGGTCGTAGGTGTCTGAAGCCTAGAACAAGTAGGTCGATGCTACAGGTCACTTGCTCCCATGACTGAGATTCTGTGCTGCTGGGACCCCTGGAAGGCTGGCAGCCTTCACTCCTATGGTGCTGCTCAGAGGTTCAACAGGAATTCATAAGAAAGGCGTTGGGAACACAGAGGGGCTTCTGATTTTTCCACCCTGACTGCTGGATTTGCCAACTTAGAGCCTTCTCTTTGAAGGTTGCACAATAAATTCCAGATGACTGTTTTCTGTGTTAAAGATCAGTCTGTTTGTGATGGAAATCTACCTCATTTGCCGGGGTCTCTTTTGTCTATTATAGTCTTAGGAGATCTTGAACACAAGCTATCAGAGTCCTGGGAAGCTCTAGAGAGCTTGTCTGGAGTTGCTGGATAGAGGTAGTGTTAAGAGAAGTACACGAAGCCAGTAGAACTGGGAAAATGTTCAACCCTCTGGCATTATCTTCATGCCTTTTCAAAGAGCTGGTGAACTCTCCTAGCATTTGTTCAGTCAATCTGTGTTGTCCAAAAATCACCATCTTCTCCACTTAGAGACAAAAGGCGTCTCCCTTTATAGCTTCCTCTGACAATTTTCTGTCAGACATTTGCAAAGCTAGTCAGACACGCAGACAGGAGCCTTTGATAGAACAAGGGTGACATTTCAAAGAAAGAAGGATGATAGGATGCCTAACAGCACACTCCAGAAATAAGCACCTTTGAAAAGGTGCGGTGGAAATTTCTGAGCACCAGCCTGGTACTTTACCATGTAGTGCTATCTGCTGAGCCCTTTCATGGAGCTCAGCATGAGTTAAATTATGTAGAAGTTGCAAATGCCAAGTCGCAGAAAGGGGAATTTCAAATTCTTATTTTACAGCTCCAAATTAGTGTGGACACTTCCCATCAAGGAGGACATTTGTTTCACTTGAGTTCTTGGCACAAATATTGCTCTTCTATGAACAAACTGCAGTTGGAAAAATGATGCTTCCCACAGGCAGAAGGAAGGGATGGCTTTTACCTTCTCAATAACTAAATAAATATGTATTTTTGATGGCCGCTTTAGAAATGTCTTGCTTACAGGGTGTTAGGAACTATAGTTACCACTATTTGAAACTAGGCTTTAAGTACCCAGAAATAGCTGGCCGTTTCCATAATACAGAATTGCGTAGGAGAGTAAGATGCTGTTAGTGGCTAGATTGCCAGTTTGAGAGGTACGCAGTGGTGTGATTGAACTAGATGAGGGCAGAGCCAACCCTTTGGCTGTTTTCTTCTCACTGGAGTGTCATTCTCATAGATGGGCTCCCACACGGAGTCGGCATATGTGTTCTGAAGGGTCTTGGTTGCCAAAGCAGTGTTATACCTACTTCCTGCCTGACTTGAATTCACGCACACAGTGAGCAGATCTTACTTTGTTCATCTCTTCTCAATGAGAGGCTGGAAGTTTTTTGATTTCCGTCCTGGGTTGAATCAAACACATAATCTTTGGAAATTTCTCAACTTCCCCAAGATTCAGTTCTTTGACCAGCAAAATGGGGGAAAGTGAATTAATCCACATGTCCCACCACGTAACTCCTCTGCTCCCATATCTGCCCCTTTCAGAGTTAAAGCTGTAGGTCTGATAACTGTCCAAAAGGCCTTGCAGGCTTAAATTGCCCAATTTAAAACTGTGATGAATTGGGAGATTGGGATTGACATATATATATTAATATGTATAAAATGGATAACTAATAAGAACCAGCTCTATAAAAAAATAAATAAAATAAAATTCAAAAACAAAAATACTGCAGCTCCTCTTCCTTCCATGCTCTTTCTCTCCACATTCCTTGAATTATTTTTCTCCATACTTACACATTTGACATACTATGTACTGTACATCTTGCTTATTTACCTACATACACACCTACATACAGATATGAAACAAAAACAAGAGCACAAGGATTCTGACTTTATCGTTAACTGTTGTATCTCTGGGCTGAGAATAGTGCTTGGCACACAGCAGATGCTCCACAAATATTTTTGAATGAACATACAGTCAACATTTTTAGGGGGTTTAGAGGTTTCTTATTTAATTCTTACTCTACAAGGGAAAGATCCTTTTAATCCCTATTTTACAGATGATAAAAAATTGAATCCCTGTTTTATAGATGAAGAAAATGAGATGTAAAAGCATTTATACGTGTAGGGCTTAAGGCCCCACACCTGATATGCAGTCAGCTAGGATATACCCTTGATCTCTTTTGAATCCAGTTCCATTTTCTTTCTGTTACACTATTCTGCATCTTTCTACCTCAAAAGACTGCTGTGAGAATTTAATTTAAAATTATCTGAAGTCTTTAAAAACTGCAATGTCCCATTTTAGTGAAAGGCATACTAAGCATGATTTTTGTATCTTTGTTCTTTGATGAGAACACAAGCCAGGGCTGCTCATTAGAACCCATTTATTTTTCCTCCACACAGATTTTTGACAAGCATTGGCTCAAATATACCCTACATGTCCACTGACTCATTGGGAGGAGCAAACCCAAGATGCTATGGAATGAGAGAACGGAGAAGATTCTGGTGGATGGGAAGAGAAGATGAGGAGCCATATGACAATGAAGGTGGTATCTTCCTTTTTTTGTTTCTTCAAGCAGTACCAATTGTTATCTTCAATGGCGTCCATCATCTTAGTTGCATCGGCCCCTGGGTTCATTATGTATCACTCCCCGAGTATCAGTGAGAGCAAGGACGCACCATGGTACCCAAAAATGCCTATGGAGGGAACCAGAGCTACCTAGTGACCGCCTAGCAACCACCATTCTACTTCCTTTCTTTCTTTTAAAATATCCCCTTTTCTTCTATACCCTAGCCACTGATAACCACCATTCTACTCTCTATTACTATGAATTTGGCTTTTTAAAATTTGACATATAAGTGAAATCATACAATATTTGTGTTTCTGTGTCTGGCTTATTTCACTCAGCATAATGTCCTCCAGGTTCATCCATGTTGTCACAAATGGAAGGATTTTCTTCGTTTTTTGAAAGCGGAATAATATCCCATTGCATATATATACATGCATATATATATACATATATATGCACATATATATGTATGTATATATATATATGTATGGAGTTGGACAAAAAGTTCGTTTGTGTTTTTCCGTAAATATATATATATATATATATATATATATATATATATATATATACACACACACACACACATATACACACACACACACACACACACTCACTAATCTACCAATGGATACTTAGATTGTTTCCATATATTGGCTACTGTGAATAATGTTGAAGAGAACATGGGGGTGCAAATATCTCTTCAAGATAGTGATTTTATTTTCTTTGGATACATACCTAGAAGCAGGATTGCCAAATCATAGGGTAGTTCTATATTTAATTTTTTGAGAAACTACATACTCTTTTCCACAGTGGTTGCACCAATTTACAGATAAATGATTGAATGAGTAAATAAATGAATGAATAAGTGATTAAAATATGAAAGTCATGTTTTAAGCAAATAGTTTTCTAAATTCCTTAAACTTTATGACTCATTGGAAAGACTTCTCTATGTAAAATCTGAGTCCCTGCAAACCTGTAAGTAAAGCATTTTCAAATGACTGAAGGGATTCTATATTCAATTATTGAAAATTGGAAAACTAAGAATACTTTTGTAAAAAAAAAATCAATAAATAATTAACAGAGTTGGGGCACCTTAATCAGCTTTTATATATTTGGATTTTCATGTTTACTCAAAGTTAAATTAATACGCATGTGATTCAAGATCCCATATCTTTTTTTTGTTAGTTTGGAAGTTCAGGTTTACAAAGAAGGACCATATTTCTCTGTAAACATCCAGGAAGTGAAAGCTGCCAATCTAACTAAAATATTCAGGGAGGAAAACAGCCAAAATGTCACATGGGTGAGGAATAACTTTCAATGTCCTATCAAAGGACGTCTTCAAGTTATGTATTGGTCCCAACACAAGGAAAATATGCCTAGAAACTTAATTTGACATTTACAATCAATAGCACTCAGATGTCACCTGAGCAGAGGGTGGGAAAGAAGATGACTTTAAAATTGCAGTCATGAATTTACAATTACAATAATGAATAGAAGTAATTTATTGAATTAATGTTTCCAGAGCCTAAAGAAAAACAGCCTACTGTGGCACATTGCTGAAGGAACGGGGAGACGGGGTCTTGGTTTTTCTAGACTAGTCTTCATTAACTCATCTATGCCTTCCCCCTTATCCCATTATTTGGGCTTTGTGCTTCCCTTTCTGAAGTGCGGTCATTTTTTTCCCCAACAAACTAACTACTGCACACTAAGCTAGTACGAAGATTGAGCCATTAAAAGACTCAACTGTGATAAGAGTGAACCTTTGCCTATGCTCATTAGCCCATCTTTGTCCAACAGTCTGAAAGGATATGCACATTCTGTGTTGGTGGAGGAACGCTTTGGTGGAGGAATAAAACGCATTGTACACAGTAGGTGCGTAAGAATCTGCACTGAGTGAATGAATCATCCAGGAGTAACTGGCATCAGAAGCGTCTACGGGGAATGACAAATATATTCTAAAAACAGAAGGACTCTGCACAGGTTCTACTGTGATCATAAGTACTCTGGGAGTTTCTTAACTTGATGAGTTCTTCCTTTTCTCCTGGACACACTTCCCTTTTTTTTCCTACACCATTCCTTTGACGACTTATCTGGTCTCAGAGCTTTAAATGCCATCCTCTTGCTGATGTGCAAAGTTACATCTCTGACCATGAACTCTACTTCCAATTTTTTTTTTTTTTTTTTTTTTTTTGCGGTACGCGGGCCTCTCGCTGCCGCGGCCTCTCCCGTTGCGGAGCACAGGCTCCGGACGCGCAGGCTCAGCGGCCATGGCTCACGGGCCCAGCCGCTCCGCGGCATGTGGGATCTTCCCAGACCGGGGCACGAACACGTGTCCCCTGCATTGGCAGGCGGACTCTCAACCACTGAGCCACCAGGGAAGCCCTCTACTTCCAATTTTTAATGCTTCTTTCCTCTTGGCTACCTATAACACATATAGTTTGATGCTGCGTAAGCACCTCACACTTGACATGCCTCCAGTCAAAGTCTGTGATTTCCCTTTCTCCAAAGATGCTCCTCTCCCAGTCTTCTTTATCTCAGCTGGTGGCAACTTCATCCTTAAGGCAGAATCTTCCTTGACTCCTCTTTTATCATAACTTACATGCAATACAGAGCAAATCCTTGCCATCAAATATCTACAGAATCTGGCTAACGCTCACCATTTCCTCTTTGTTCTCTACCTGAAACCATCATCTTCCACTGCGTTACTGCAATGGCTTCCTTATGAGTCCCCCTGCTTCTGCCCCTCCCAATACCCAACTCTCACCCGCACTCTATTCTCAATGCAACAGGCACAGTTGTCTTTTCAGAACCCAGGCGGGACCATGTCCTTTCCTCACTCTAAACTCTGTGATGTACCCCCATCTCACTCAGCATAAAAGCCAAACTTGACAATGGCTGTAGGGGCCCAGGTGAGCTGGCTCGCCTGCAACCTTACTCATCTCACCACCTTCACCTGTCCTCCCTGGTCATTCTGTTCTGGCCACACTAGTCTCCCTGATGCTTCTTGAACACACCAAACACATTCTCCCCTTGAGATGTTTGACAGTGCTGTGTCCTCCGCCAGGCATTCTCTCCTTACAGATAACAGGACTGGCCTTTGAACAACATGGGTCTGAATTGCACAGGTGCACTTACGCGGAACCGTGGATATGGAGGGCCAACTGCAACGTTATATGAGGATTTTTGACTGCACGGGCATTGGCACCCCTGTGTTCAAGGATCAACTGTAATTTGGCTTCATTGCTTGGCTTTCAGCTCATGTGCCATTAAATCAGTAATGCCTGGACTGACAACCTGACATGAAATGACAGTTCCCACTCCCCCTGCCGCCTCGGTATCCTTATCCTTACTCTTGGCTTTCTGTTTCTCCACAGCTTTGATCACCATCTGACTTATTCTTTTTTTTTTGGCGCCGCCTCGCGGTGTGAGGGATTTTTGTTCCTAACCAAGGATTGAACCCACACCTTCGGCAGTGCAAGTGTGGAGTCCTAACCACTGGACTGCCAGGGAATTCCCCTGACCTACTCTTTAGTGGCCTGTTTTATTTACTGCCAACATCTTTGCATTGGAATGTAAGTCGCATGCGGGCAGAGACATTTCTGTTGTGTTTTTTGTTTTTGTTGTTTTGCAGCCATATTCTCAGTGTGTAAGACAATGCTTCAATAAATATTGGGTGCAAGCTGAATGAATTACATTTATCATCCATTCCAAAGCATTAAAAAGCAAGACTGCATCTTTCATTTGGAGGAGTCCAAATCTCCGGATTACTCAGCTCTCTCTGCTCATCATTTCAGTACCGCAGGGCAGTTATGCTCTGGGTTCCACCTTTGGGTTTTCATCAACTAATATATTATCAGCGAATTCAACTTATTTTTGTAGCTGTTTTAAGACATGCTATTGAAAGATTATTGTATGAGATACCATGTGTTTGTACATGGATAATTTTACTCTTTAAATTCTCAGAGGTCTCTTTTAGCCATATTGGCTTCAGTTTGGTAAAACAACACTGCAGATCTTAGATATTCTAGAAAATATATCCCCATTTAAAAAAATGTTTGTCAGGCAGGGCTTCTGACATTGCCGGTAAAGTACAAGTAATAACTGGTAGCTATAGTTGGTATGTGCTTCCAGGAAAGCAATAAGAGTAGAAATCTGTGATGTCCTCTTAAGCTGAGCTGTATCCAGAATCATGCCAACAATTTTACTGACAGGTAGGTTCAGATGAGAGGATATCTGTCCCTTCTGGTCAAAAGCCACTTTGATTCTGCTCCATCCAGGATGCTAAAGGGACTGTGGACAGTATCGTACATCAGGTCTTCTCTAATGATGAATGAAAACACATGAAGACATACATATGAGGGAGACACCTACTCACGTGTTTGAAATTGATTTCAGGGAAGATTTCAAGTCCTCAATCCCACTAAGAAGTCATTTCAACGTAGAAATAGTTTCAGTTCCAAAATAAATATTTGTTAGTTCCAGACCAAAGAAATATCCTCTGGGAAGAATGAGGATAGAATGTGAGTCAGATTCTCTTGAAGGGACAAGTCACAATCTGAGAGTCTTGCCCCTTACTTGGGTGCCTTTACAATTGGATTTTTCTTTCTATGCTTATCTGTCAA
This sequence comes from Stenella coeruleoalba, assembly GCF_951394435.1. Classification (NCBI taxonomy): domain Eukaryota; kingdom Metazoa; phylum Chordata; class Mammalia; order Artiodactyla; family Delphinidae; genus Stenella; species Stenella coeruleoalba. The sequence continues at coordinate 8,169,122 of NC_137167.1, forward strand.
AAAACCCGCAATAGTCTCTGCTCGAGCTAGAATGGCTCAGGAAGATCTAAACATGTTCTGTATCTTCCTTTCTGACATCACTGAAATTTTTTCATAACTTTTCATACAGGTCAAATACTGCCTTGTCCATAAAGCTTTCTCTATTACCTTTAAGTGAAAATCTTTTGTTCCTTTGGATTCCCATAACACACATTATATAAATGCATATATATATATATAATATTTAATGTGTTAAATATTTAATATATATAAATTTATATCCGAATTTGCAAGACTGTGGTCATTAGGGACTGATCATCCTTTCAACTTCCGGCTCTGTGGATAAGTCCATTCCCTCGCGTCCCTGAACAATGACTATCGGTTTCTGCTTTAATTGCGTCCATCACGGTGGTGTTGCTACCTCCCAAGACAGGCTGCTTTTTTAGTGTGGATTTTGCTCTCTGCTGACAACACCTTGGACCAGGCAGAATCTACCTTCTCCAGTACCTAAGCTGCAGCAGGCCTTTTGTTTTGGCTGATTTGTTTGAAAAAAAAGTCCTGGTCTAACAATAGGGCAGTGATGACCTACAACAGGATTTTTTTCACTGACAACTGAGGGAGAAAATGTGCTATAATTACCAGGAGCTCCAGGGAGAATTAGATGGTTGAGATGATGTTTTAAGTGACTAAGGGATTTTTTAAAAATCATCTTTCCTTTTTCAGGATTTGGAACTGCTAAACTGCAATAAACAGGTTTTCTGGAAGAGTTTCTTGGGAAATAGCTACTGGGGCTTGAATCCCAAATGCTGTTTTCAGGTGGATGCCTCTGCTCTCTGTTCCCACTGACCTGGGACACACTTTCTCCCAACATTTACCATACTTTGTTGTAATTAGTTGTTCAACGTGTACCTTCAATGCCAGACTGTGAACCAAAAGAGGTCTAGTAACCAAGATTTTCTTGTCAGTCAATCATTCCCAGGGCCAGCAATTACTGCAGAATGGATAGATGGCTGTACGTGGTAACAGTATGAAGTGGGTTAGCTGCTCAACAAGACGCACAGTCCCAGAGTAAAATTTTATCAAAATTTGTTTCCCTTCTTCTCTACAAGATGAACATTTAAAATGGTACAATTTAAAACCTTGTTTTATGACTTCCATGGATGTATTTAGTGGACAAAATAGTTTATCTGAAATGATGTCCAGAACTAAAATCATAGAGCGTGGAGGCTGGGAAATAGGATGCAGTGAGCAGTGCAGATATGGATAATTATAGAGACACTTAGATATTAATCACCTACATTTTATTAACACTCTCCTAAAAATTATGAAGGGATAAAATATATATATATGTATATATATAATGCTGATGTTAAGTCGTGTGCTTGGAAAGCTCAATAATGCAACATGATAATATAGTAAATTACTGATCGATAGATTGTATTGCTGGGAATAAGAGCGAACAGGTAGATGTTGATGAAGTAAATACCTGGAATTATTGCTTGCTATGGTGTGAATTGATTAAACAAATATTGATTGAGTACTTATTAGGGTAATCATAATAATAAATGATTTATGTCTATTAATTGATTTGATCTTCTCAGACATCCAATTAAGTATTTTATTTTCATTTTATAGATGAAATTAAAGGTCAATTACGCTGAGTAATTTGCGAGCAATTATATAACTTGTAATTGGCAGAGCTGGGATTTGAATTCTGTCATGATTTATCCAACATCTATGTATTTTTTTATTGTGTCACATGGGTAGGGAAGAGAGAAGAGCCAGAGCATGTATAAAGACCAAGAGGTAGGGCACATTTGAGGAACAGAAAGGTATTTGGTGCAGTGACGGGAGAGGGCAGTAATAGTTACTGAGGTAGGCATAAGTAGTTTGGGGCCATGTCTGAAAGTACCTATAGGAGATGCACTGGTTTATAAGTAAGGAGGGGATGTTCTTTGACTTGCTCTGTAGACAGGTGATTTTGCCTGCAGTGTGCATACCAGGAGACTGGTGAAGAAATAAGAGATACTGAAAGCTTGGGCAGGGCTGGATAAGCCCATTGAAATCACCTTATCCAGATGACAAGAGACAGGCTACACTACCAACGTTAAGAGCTCCTCTGGGGAATTCCCTGGCGGTCCAGTGGTTAAGACTCTGAGCTTCCAATGCAGGGGGCATGGGTCAGGGGGCACAGGTTCTGTCCCTGGTTGGGGAACTAAGATCCTGCATGCCACGTGGCACGGCCAAAAGTAAATAAAAAGTTTTAAAAAAAGAATTCCTCTGAAAGAATCATGGGTTTGGATAAACTATGAGCAATTTAATTTCCCTCAGTTTGAAGACTGTGACTTTGAGGAAGAGAGTAGAATAAGGGGAACTGAATAACTTTGGATATAAATCAGTTTGAAATATAGATAATTGTTTTTCAAACCATAATCGATATGTTAATGGTTATGTTCTTAGCAAGGAAAAGAATATTTTAAAAATCACCTAATTAATATAAGGACACAGTTTTTGTTGTACAAAGTACACAGGGCAAATGAAAAAATCTCCATTCTAGGATCGCAGTGTGGCTGCAGTCTGCAGTCCTTCTTAACGGCCCCTCCTAATTATCTGCTGATCAAGATGGTTCCTGCTCAATTGTTCATCCCACTCCCCCATGCCTGGTTCTTTGTAGGCTTGTTTACTGTTCCCTATAAGAGAAAATCCCTTCCTGCCTAACCCTTAAGATGCTAGCAGACCTCATGATCTGAGAATTCTCTCTATTGCAATTGTCGTTCTCCCCTTATTGTAATAGTCTTTTCAAGTAAAGACTCTTCTGACTTTAGCCTGGATTCATTTTTTCACTTGACCCAGGAGAAAATAATGAAAAAAAAAGGAGTTAATGGAAAATAGGAAATTATATGATGGAACAAAATTCTAGTATAAAAATAATTAGAATAATTATAAATGGACTAGACATATCAATTAAAAAGCTAAGATTTAATTAAAAACAAAGCAAAAACAGTGCTAACAGGAGACATGCTTAAAATAAGAGGAAAATGGTTAAAAACAAAGGGATATAAAGTGATATCTCAAACAAAAATGAACCAAAGAAAATCGAGGGTTGTTTTCACAGGATCTGATTAAATAGTCTTTAAGACAAAAGTAATATAATGTTAAAAGAAGGACACTACATTCTTATACAAGGTATCATACAACAGCTATATATATAATATATACCCAACAATATAGCCTTCACATATATCAAGCATCAACTGGATGGAATGTTAAGAGAAAGAGATAAGTTACTAAGAATTTCTACACCTCATTTCGAAATTAGGAGATTAAACAGGAAGGAAAAGCAGAGATTTTGAAGACTAAAAGAATATTAATAAATATAGTCCACACTCAATGAAGAGAGATAATATTTTTTAAGCACACACAAACATTGACCACCCCCCCCAAAAAAATGGTCCCATATTGACACAGAGGAAGTCTCAATAAATTTCAAAGAATGACTATAACACAAAAAGTATTATTTTTGCAAAATCCAATATGTTTGGAAACTAAATAATTACTGAGTTATCGCTCAGGTTATAAAAGGAAATATAGGAAGTATTCAGAATAAATGATAATTAATGGGTTAAAAGACAAATTTGTGCAACAGAGCTAAAGCAGTCCTTAATGGGAAATGTAGAGTTTTACACCCATTTATCAAGAAAGAAGAAAGGTGGAAGGTGGCAGTCAATTCAGGAAGTTAGGGAGAAAAAAAATCAAACCCAAAGGGACAAGAAGTAAGAAGCAAGAAAATAATAAAAGTAAGAGAAGACTCGATGAAATTTAGACAATATATGAACACTAAAGAAGATTAACAAATGGAAAGCTGATTCTTCCAAAAGATGGTTAAAACAAACTTCTGCCAGGGCTAACCAAAATAAACAAGTAAACAAACAAACAAAACCACAGAAAGAAAGAGAATATGCAAATAAACAAAATGGAGAATGAAAAGGTGGAAGCAGATACAGAATAGAAATTTAAAAAGAGGACATAAATATACAGATTTTTTAAATATATTATGAATATTCATAAGTAATGAATTTGAAATCCAGATGCAATTGATAGATTCTTTAAAAATTACATAAAATTAAAAAGAAAATTAGGAACAGAAAAATTAGGTGGGGTCCATCCCTAGGACAGTGTGAGAGAATGAATGAACCTTTGTATTTTCCTAGCATCTGGGTTTCAACAGATTCTAATTAGTTTGTTGAATAAGATAATAAATGAATGGGTGAATAAATGACACTCAGATGCCTCCTGTGATACTGAGGGAGAGCACAGTGGCCATTGAAGAGTTCTGTTTTGACACTGAAAATGTGCAGGATGGGAGCTGAGATGGCTGAGTTTGGGACGGGCAAGAAAAAGGGATTGGGGCCTTTTACTCAGGAGGAGGAATGATACAGGGAGCCAGGAAAACAAACAGCTCGAAAATTTAAGATCTTTTTAAAAAAAGACCTTGAGAACAGGAAATTGTTCACAGAAATCAAAAAATTTAAAAAAATTCCTTTTTATGAACTGCTTTAATTTGGGGATAACCAAAGTAAGCTTTTCCTTTTTGCATTTTCATGCATTGCATCCTAAAGCCAATTTCCATGATATTTGAAGAACTGAATTACTAAGAGCAAGGCAGCTTCTTCTGGGTAACATTGAAAAGCCTGAGGGAACTCTAAATAAATAAGAAATGAGAGATAAGAAAGGCTATTTTTTCCCTCCCATTGCTGAATGACAATTGACTCTGTATGTGCAAGTGAAAAAGAAAGACACTGTTGTGGCAGTATATCTCAGGAAATTGTTTAATAGGTTTAATATAATAAATTTCATTTCAAATTAAGGGAAAACAGTTTAGTAGCACGGTCACGGTGTTAATAAGGACATTCTCAGCCGGTGCCATTTCAAGGCACTCAAGTTGAGAAACGTGGCACACCCATTAGGCACAAGTCCCTGCGCCTGTGCCAGTGCCCGGTGTGCACAGCTGGCTAAGGTCACTGAGAAGCTGCCTAAGTGAGAAAAAGCATGATTTCATAAGAAAAATATAGATTCTTCTCATCCCAGGTATTTGGGTTTTGAAGACTTTCCTTTGGCTGTTAACATTTTATTCAACCCACCAGGGAAGGCGCGTTCTACGCTGGTCTGTGGTTGGGTCGGCTCCTTGTACCTGCTGCCTCATTGCTATTTTTGTCTCTTGAGCTGTCTCCCTTTTCTCTCCCACAACCAAAATGCTCTTTGGGCATATTTTCTTACTTCCCCAGCTTCAATTCTGGGGAATTGGAATTCAATTCTGTTTTCTTTAGCATCTGCCCTCCCCCCACCCCCCGACTGCTCTCTGGGTATTAGATAAAAAACTTTTTAAATTTCCTTAATATTATGGCCTCAGAGGAGAGATGTGTGAGGTCAAAGGCTATAGGTTGGAAAAGAAAGTGTCTAAGATATCAAAGATGCTCTAATCCTTAACTTAGAAAAGACAAATTACTACTGCTTTACTCTCTGTGCCTGGTTTCTCAGCCATGACAGACCTTGTTTTTGTAGGAAAATTAGTACTCAGTCTGGGAAGTTTGCTTTACTGAAGGTTACTTTCTCTTGATCCTGTAAAATCCTAAATCCTTTATGTCCTACCTGAACTCTATTCAGGCAAATCCTTAGTTATCCTGCCTGGACCAATTTCTAGCACATTCTACCCTCCAGAGGAAGACACTTTTCTACTGTACCTTAGATTTACCTTTGCCCTCAGAGCCTCTAATATTGCTGATATTAGGTCAAGCATTCTTCTAAAATATGTAGATATGATAAATATTTGAAGCAAATATAGTAGATAAATGATTATACACTTAATACAGAAAGACTTCACAAAAATTGAGACTATCACTCAGAAAAAGAAGAGAAAATATAACATACAAATGTACAAAATACAAGAGATAATGGAAATATCTGAAATATTTATGACTCTCTAGTAATCACAGAAATGCAAATAAAAATATTGAGATTAACCTTTTTTTGCCTGTAAGTGAGCAAACAGTAAAATAAATGTTATTAATGTCAGAGGGTGCTATGAAATGGTTACTTTTATAGACTATGTGAATATAAATTACCCAAATATCTTAGGAAGTTATTTAGTAATATGTCTTGGTAACATTTAATATATTTATCTTTTTAAGTACTTTTTCCCCTTCTAGGAGTTCTTACTAAGGAAAGAATCAGAAATGTTGAAAAAGACTGATGCATAAGCATGTTTATTTATAAAAGAAAAAAATTAAAGTAAATGTCAATGAACAATAGAATAGTTAAATTAATTATGGTCCTTCTATAGAAAATTGAATATTATTCAACAGTTGAATATTATGTTTACAAAGAATTTTAATGATACTTATGACATTAAGTGAAAAAGCAGGATAGGATAGAATGATATATAGAATAAAATCTCAAATATACTGTTCTGTGTCTGTGTAGCTTCCATTTACCTTGTGTTTCCTCTGTGGAACTTGTTTATTCTATCTGCTTAAATACAGAGAGTTGATTTGTTCCTCTACCAAAGGAACACATTTAGTTTTATCCCTCTTCCTAATTTCTCAAGTATGGGCACAATGTCTCAGTAGTATAGGTTTTTAATAGTAAGGCTTCAATATCAATCAGTCATCATTCAGTCAATCAACAAACATCTGTTGATCACAAGTGATAAGTGTCAAATATTCATTAGTTGCTAGCAATGCAGCAGGGAGGGAGATACAGGGACAGAGAGGGCGAGGGAGAGAGATCCTGCTTTAAGGAACTTAGGCAGGCATCTGCACTATGTCTGTGATGGGGGTGGAGGGAGATAATATAAATAAGAGGATGTTGAGAATCAAGAAGTTATATGCAGAAGACAGAATGCAAGAACAATAATGAGGTAGAGAATGGGAGTGGGTGAGTGGTTTTTAGCTAGGTTTGCTAGGAGAGGCCTCTTTGAGCAGGTGATATTAGATTTGAGACCGGAATAATGAGCAAAGGAAAGAACAAATGCAAAGTCCTTGGAATGCCATATGAGCGAAACAGAAAGAAGGTTAGTGCAGCTGATGAGTTAAAGGAGTAGTGGAGACAGACAGGACTGGAGAACTGAACAAGAATAAGTTCATGGACCATAATGCAAAGGTTTTTCTCTCATTGTTGTGTTTGTATAAGTGGAAGCTATTCAAGGGTTAGTAGCACTGGAGAGATACGATCTGAGTTATTCTTAAGATGAACCTGAGGATGTCATAGCAAACAGACTGCAGGAGGCAGGGACAAAGGCAGGAGGACCTGAAAGGGGACTGTGGCAGTCGTTCATGCCAGAGATAACAGGCATGAATTAGGACCATGACATTGGAGGTGGGGAAATGAAGTCAGATTCAGAACGTATTTTGAAGTTCACCTTAGGGCACGCGGGACTCACTGATGAATTACATGTTGCAGATGATGAAAAGAAAGGAATCCAGACTTCCGGACTGAGCAACTAGGTTGCTAATGCACGGTGGAGAAATGCAGTCAGGGTAGGTTTGGGACTTTGTTAGAATCCAATAAAGGGGGAGAAATTGATGCAGAAGAGAAGAGGGTGATTTTAGGAATGAAGCCCTTGATAAGACATCCTGGGGATAAAAACCAGAGCTTAGGTGAAATCAATTGTCTAAAATATTAGTAAGTGCACTCTTTTCATTGAAAGCACCTCCAGTGGAAATGGTGAAAAGGTGCGATAACTCTCATCTACTTTGATATAATTTCCCTATCAAGTCCATGGTGAGATTATCAGTTGAGAGTATGAGGTATGTGGAGAGGGAGAGGGAGACTTGGGGAGAAGAATGCACAAAATAATTATCTGAGAGTGTGGAGAATGAATTTAATCAGGAAAGTGAGGCAACGTTATTGATGGTGAGTCCCTGTTTCAGAACTGTGGTCAGAAATTTGAAGTAAGTCCAGCCACCGTGGTTCTGTCATTTTTTTTCCCCCTTCGGCAAAATTCAGTGGACCACGTGCAAGTATGGAATAGGGACATGCTTGGATATAAATGCGGATGGAGTTTTGCAGGGCAAGTATAATTGAGAGAAATATGCAGGGTGCAGGGGAGGATTAGAGAGTTAAGGTGTTTACTATAAATTCTAGACTGGGTATGGAAGGAAGGGAAGAAGATAAAGAGTGATGGAGAGTAAAATCATGATCCTCTCAGCGAGGATTAGAAGACCTCGTTGAGAGCATAAAATCACTGGGTGGGAGGACCTGAGTGAATGTGCTGGGAGGATGGGACATGATTGACTTTTAAATCAAGATTTTAGTGGAATGTAGCCATTAACTATTGCTCAAGGAGTGGGTATCTTAGATGAGGGTCGGATAAAATTTAACACAGTACAGAGAAGAATGAGGATGCATAAATGTGGAATCTTAGGATGCGGTCTGGAATTCCGCCATTGCCTAAGGAATGGGAGGTTGATGTCATCGGTCCTAGATGCCAGAGTGTTCAGCCATTGGATCCGCCTGTTCCATCTGAGGACACAGTACTTTCGATACATACAACTTTAAATAGCTTTCATCAAGAGGTTGTTTTCCTTTAATACTATTCGCTCCTCCACTGTTATGTGTGAGAGAACGAATGGGGCCTGGCCAGGGCATCAGAAATGCCAAAGCGAGTCATGGAGGAAGAAGCAAGTGACAGTCAGAGCAGATTATTGCACTGGGAATGAAGCACCAGAACTGACAAGGTCGAAAAAGCAAACAAGAAGCGGGAATGGGAAAAACAGAGTGAGGTCCCTAATAATAGTGAGAGCTTGTATTTATTGAGAAGTTACTATGACAAGCATTTCACCTGTATTAATTCATTTACTCTTCATACAAGCTTCTGAGGTAGATACTTAACCACAGTTTACAGATATGAAAACAAGTACAGAATGGTGAAAATTGGTACAAGGCACCCAGCTAGGAAGTACCAAAGTCAGGAAGGAAGCACAGAGCCTGGATCCAGAGCCCAGTGCCTATACCACACCTCTGGGCTACAACTCCAGGTATGCCCAAGGATTTGCTGCCCAAGCCAGGACATGGGGAATCATCCCCAGTTTCAAGTTATTTCCTCATTGAATTGGTGCAATTAGTTCTGACCTCTAAATATCTCTCATTCTGTTCACTGTTTTCCATCCCACTGCTACTACTCTGCTACAAGCCCCCTTTCATCAGGATTAAAGCAATTACTTCCCAAAACATCTCCCTGTATCTTGCCTTGGCCTCTCCAAGCTAAGCTCCTTAGCGGAGCTGGAGAGATCTTTCAAAAGCACAACCTTACTATATCACTTTCCTACTGAAAACCTTACGATCGCTTTCTCTTGCCCTTGGGATAAAATCAACTGCATAAGGAAGTTTGAGAGGCTCTCCATGGTTTCACCCCTGCTTACTTCTAGAACTTTCTTTCTTCTCTATCCTGTACAATGTATACTTCACCTGTACTAGACTTGTTTCAGTTATTCAAAAGATACTTGTTCTCTGGCATCTGGGCTGTTTCATGAGACATTTCCTCTACCTGTAACGCACAGCCCACCCTTCTCTCCCTCCCCTGTTTTCAGTTTTCAGCAACTGAAAATCCGGCTAACAATGGTTACAACAATGAGATATGTATAATATCCTAGCAAGAGTTCCTAATCTAGATATTTCCAGGGTTCAAAGAATCAGCCTCTTTCTAACTTTCCATTCTGCCATTTTGGAGTGTTGCCTGTTACCTTTAAGCTTATCATCTAAGGGTCCAAGATGGTGGTTGTAGATTGTGATAATTACTCTGAAAAACCACCCAAATCCCCTTCAATGAAAGCACCTGCTGACCCAGGTTTGAGAGAGCTGTTAGCAGACAGCCTTTAGCTGTCAGCTTCTTTAGGGATTGGCTCAGTGCAGAGAACCAAATTGCACAAGTTAAAGATCTTCTCTGGGTAGGTGTATTGTGTTTACTATATAAAGGCCAGGCCATCTTGTCCCAGTGGGGAATGATACTGAAGAGCTTTTTTCCCAGAGTTCTCGGTTGGCTCCAGGCATTATATTTCAACTTCTTACTCTATCCAATCTGGCTTCTGCTCCCTTTCTTTTACAGGTATGATCCCAAGCACATTCCCAAACATCCTGCATGCTAAACTCTATCTGAGAATATACTTCTTAATGGCAATAGTTGGTATCCTGGTGATCAGGAGCAGCAACCAATAAGATGGCATTTTTGAGCTGGGTCACTTGCTGCCAGGGTAGCAAGGAAGATCCCGTTAACAATGGTCAGTGGATCCCTAATAGTCCCTACAAAAACTAGGGATGCAAATGCTTGGCCTTTCACCAGTGGTGAATTGGGTTGATATATCAATGGAAAAGAAGGCAGTAGCTGGTGTAATTTATCAGGGCTTTGAGAAATATGAAATAGTAACTATAAGAACAATAGAACTAGGTGGTTAAATTGAGCTCAGGAAAAAGGTAATAAAAATCTGAGGGCAATTAATAGCCAATTAAAAAACTAGGACTGAAAATCAGAGGGCCTTGTTGGAAACATAAAAGAATATCTCCTCTCCTCCAAAGGCAGGACAGAGAAAGCTGTGACCAGCCCTAGACTTCATCTTCAGAGTAACGGCTCCAAAAAGCTTTAAACTTCCACCTAAAGCAGGTCTCTCTGAGACTCCTCAAAGCGACAGGACGCAAACTCTAAACACTGTATCTCCTGCATTAGGGGCAGCTTAAATCTCTTACTTAGTTTTGCAGCTGAAAATCTTTTGCTTTCTTCTGGACGTCTGTCATCTTCCCAGGACACATGCAGCTCGGGGGCCCCCGAGTTTTTCAGGTAATATTACAAGCAGAATCGGAGCAGCCTCTCTGTAGCTCACAGGATTACATGAGGGACTTCCCCTCTCTGATTTCCAGCCACCTCTGAGACTGAGGGTTTCTGCTTGATTTCTAACTGCCCAGCACTATGTGCTCTCAGGGGACAATCTGAAAAATCATGGACCTTGCCCACTGAGATTTCCTTCTTTGAAGAGTGAATCTTCTCAAGTTTCTTCCTACTTTTGGTTTCTCTTCAGTGACTTTACATAGCTGTTTTATATATATTTGTCCAGAGCTTGCAACTGCTTTCTGTGGGAGGGTTTGTTTCATACAAGCTACTTCCGAATTACTAAAATGAGAACTCTCAATATTAGCTTTCTTGAGTAAGGAAGAAGTAGAAGATGACTGCCACGCCGTCCACCCACAATCAAATAATACAACGTCGCCTTGCTAACTCCTTCTAAATGTTTGGATTCTAGCTTAAACATCTCCAGATGATCTGTCTTCCTTAACCTGCTGGAGCAGATTACCCCTCCACATCTCTGATACATGTTTCTGCTGTGCCCTGTACTTTCAGCTATCCCAACACCCATCACAGTTTATGGAACTGACATGTTTAGTGTCTTTTTCTCTAAATAGGCTATACATTCTCTGAGGATGGCAAACATGTGTGTCATGTTAATTGCTTGCTGTATTCCAGGTTCTATCACGTGGTAGACAAATGAGAAAGATAAATGAATAAAGAGTGAATACATTCAGATAGATAGGAAAAGTCGTATAGTTTAGGATTACAACATAGAACAGAAAAAGAGAAAAGGTTCTGAAAGTCTTGAACTCTGATTGATGTGGCCTCCACCAGCTGAATACAACTCATTGGCCAATACTTGAATGCCTGTCTCATCTTCTTACCCATGAGTTCCTCACAGGATCCCATGACAAAGCCCATCTCGGTTGAGACCACGGTTAAGAGAGCACAGAGGCAGATGCCACTGAGAATGGTTCCTGTATTTTCTCTGAGCAATTTGGACCTTCTGTTTTGCAACGGAGAAGCCAGACATCACTTAGGAAGAGAGAGTACAAACGCCTTAAATGCCAGGTTGCATTATCTGATCAATTATCCTCCTGTCCTGGCTGACAAGTCAACCCAATCAGCCTGCCATAACCTAAAGATTCTAAACAGGTATTAGGCTTTTCATGCTTTGACTACTTCTGACACATGCATTTTGTGCCTCAGTTTTTGTTCATAGAGTTGGGGGTTGGTAAGTATATATTTTTTGCATTACATGTTGAAACACTGAAAGATGAATATTGAGAAATAAAAAACACTTCAGTCAGCACCTATCACCTACTAAAGCAATTAATCAAACACATACTTTGTCAACTTTCTCTTGTTCTGTTATGTTTTATGACTCTATTATTATTTCAACACAATAAAAGGAATTAATCTTCATTGCATGGAAAATGTTTGGGAGGCAGAGAAAAGGGACTTAGCTGTCAGTCTCAATCTCGTGTTTCAAATCAATCATCAGGACAGACTGAATTATTTTTAACTGTGATGCATACATTAAGCCTTATTGGAAACACTTTTATGCATTATAGGATTTCCTACACTATCAGAATACAAATCGTCCCTTGGCATGAACTTGTTCTACAACTCAGTTGCCCTTGTATTATCTGCCTTCTCTAATAGGATATGAAAAATTTCAGAAATTGATGATAGAATAGCAGGTACAGTTTAACCCACAAGCTTGTAAGTGCCTGGAGATGGAAAGGCACAAATGGAAACGCAGAAGAATTTTTTAAATCTAGAAGTAATTAATTAATACTAGAGGGGATGCAAGGCTTCTCAGCAGGATCCTTATAAATACATGATGGAGTTCACTGGTTTCTAGAACTGAAGGTTCCGTGGACAAGGGGGTTGTTTTTCTACATCCAGTGTAATTCAGGATGAGAGGCAGAGTAGCCATAAACATTCATGCAAATAAGCAGTCATCAATGGATTAACTTATCGAGCGTCCATTATGGCATGAACAATAAAACAGGAACTGTTTTATTAAAACATGTAGTCCCTATTGGCAAGGCACTTTAATCTAGTTGGTGAGTTTCATAGGGGAATAAACTATAAATTGTTTAAATCAGTATAAGAAAAAGTCCAGCAGAGTGGTATGGACATATGTGTCATTAATCAAGTGCAGGAGAGGACAAAGTGGGATACAGTGTGGGCTTGGGGGGTCCTGTAGATCCAGGAGGCAGGTTAATTGTGTCACACATGCCTAGGAGTAAAGAGGAAAACCACTGCAGTCTTAAGGAGAATCCTGCAGAAATGTGTGTAAGTGGCTTCACACATTTTCTTCTCTCTGGTATGAGTTAAGTGTCAAACTTGAAAACTCTACCAAGATAAATCTACATGAAAAATCTTAGTTGCAAAAACATGATACTTCCTTTAAATTGCCTCTCCAAAATGACTCTATTTTGTCCTGCAAAAAAGCCTGGAACCATCCATCGGGTCCCTGTGTGACCTTGGACCAATTATTTTACCTCTTTGAGCCTCAGTTTTCTCATCTGAATAAGAAAGCACAGAACTAGATCATCTTTATGATCCCTTGTTATTCATGTGCGGTGTAAAGAACAGTTCTTTCATTTTCTTTGGGTGGAAAACGGGGATCAGAAAACCCAGCTGACTTCCTTGCTCTGAGTTGTTGATCCGTCTCTGCCTTTCCAGTCGGTGCCCTTTTGCCCCATTTTGCTTGGCTCAGGCGATTCCCCCTTGCTGCCGAGAGAGTGAAAAGGTGAAGGGAAGTGGCTTGTTCTGTTCTGGTTAGTTATTCAATTCTAAATAATTAATATCATTCCTGTGCTCCATCACCTTGAAGTTATTGGATGCCAGGGAGTATTAATAAAGGATAAGTTTCATGAGGTCAAAAGAAAAGACTCCAAAACATTTCTTATGGTCAGCCAAGCAGAAGGCTGGGGGAAACAGGGTTAGGAGAAATGAAGGAGGGACAGGAAATACATGTGTCATCTAATCTCGAAATTCTCCAGTACGTAAAGAAGAAGAAATATTATAATTGAGAACTCTCCACACAGAATTAAGCCAGTGATAAATTAATATCTTTGAGGAAAAATCAGTAACAACCAGGTTTGCATTGAGCTGAAAAGTCTCATTAGAAAATAGAAACATTTGAGTTGCGTTTGTTTTATTTCCCTTAAAATTAACCCTCTGCAGAAAAAAGCCATTTGAAAGTGGCAAAAAGCACAAATCATCTCCCATAAAGAGCTTCTTCTATAAATTACCTCCAGAAAGACCAGGGCCTGGCTCTGTGATCCAAAATATGAAAATGCACTGATGACCCAATGAAGAGAGATTTTTTTTTTTTTCTTTTTTGCGGCACTTGGGCCTCTCACTGTTGCGGCCTCTCCAGTTGCGGAGCACAGGCTCAGCGGCCATGGCTCACGGGCCCAGCCGCTCCGCGGCATGTGGGATCTTCCCGGACCGGGGCACGAACCCGTGTCCTCTGCATCGGCAGGCGGACTCTCAACCACTGCGCCACCAGGGAAGCCCAAGAGAGATTTTTTAAATTAAAGGCATGCTGTGTCTCCCCCAAGGATGCAGTCTGTAAAGGGCTGGCTACCACAATTGTGTTTAGCTATTTGATAGGTGTTCTAGACCAGGAGAGAATGTCATAAAACACATGTGGTCTGGGCAACACTGGGTCTATAAGATGCCAAACAAACACATTTTTTAAAAAATATTTATTTATTTATTTGGCTGCACAGGGTTTTAGCTGCGGCACACAGGACTTTTGTTGCCATGTGATCTTCACTGCGGCATGCGGGATCTAGTTCCCTGACCAGGGATCAAACCCGGGCCCTCTGCATTGGGAGCGTGGAGCCCCAGGAGAGTCCCAGCAAACACATTTTTAAAAGTCATCTTTAGAAAGCATATTATTTATTTATATATTTAAAATGAAACATTACCAGCTAAGCTGAACTTCACCAAAGCGTATGCTTCTTTGAGCGAGATGTGTACACAGAACAGCCTCAGCACACATTTTTAAAACTCTGGAAACGGAATACTACCTCCCTCCAAAAGCTGTCATTGATATCTGTAGGTCAATAAAGGTAAAAATCTAATATTCATCAAACACTAATCACATATCAGACATTGTGTTATGTGCTTTACACACATTATTATAATAAATCCTTACAATCCAATGATATAGCTACAATTATTACCTCCATTTCAGAATGAGGGACCTACGACTCAGAAAGTTTGCTACCTTTCTCAAGGTCACATACTCAATAAGAGTGGAAGCCATCTCTGCCTAGCTAAGGACCTGGCCTCTTAAACACCATCATACACTGATACGCTGTGAATATGAATAACCATCATAGTTAACAGTGAAGTTTAACATGTACTATTCAGTTAATCCTCACAACATCCTTCAGTATGTTGTTATCCTCTCTAACTCACAAATGTTAGGGCTGAGCTTTTGAACATTGAGGAGACAAAGTCACATGCCAGTGGAAGTGAGGCAGGACAGGCCCACAGACTCACGTCCTTCCCAGCAAGCCGCCATATATCATGGCAGCAAGCAAGGAAGTGAGACACAGAGTGTTGGCAAATGGATATTTGACAGTGTGCAGGGATGAGCAGACAAACAGACCAGTGGAGTAGACTTTCCAAAAACAGACCTTAGTCCATGTGGAAATCTGACATGCGTGACAAATGTAGACGCTCCAATCACTGGGGGAAACAATAGACTTTTTAATAAATAGTGCTGGGACTACTGGGTAGCTATCTGGAAAAAAGGTAGAAACTAGATCCATTCCTCATACCATACATGAGAATAAACTTTAAATGGGTCAGAGATCTAAATGTAAAAACTAAGACCAGTAAGTACTAACAGAAAACATAAATAACTTCTCCTTTAACCTCAATGTAGGGAAAGGCTTTCTTTTTTAAGCCATTTATATGGCTTAAAATTCAATATTAATAAAAGAAAATAGAGACTTCCCTGGTGGTGCAGTGGTTAAGGATCTGCCTGCCAATGCAGGGGACACGGGTTTAATCCCTGGTCCGGGAAGATCCCACATGCCGCAGAGAAACTAAGCCTGTGTGCCACAACTACTGAGCCTGCGCTCTAGAGCCTGCGAGCCACAACTACTGAAGCCTGCACGCCTACAGGCTGTGCTCCACAACAAGAGAAGCCACCGCAATGAGAAGCCCGCGCACCGCAACAAAGAGTAGCCCCCGCTCGCTGCAACTAGAGGAAGCCTGCGCACAGCAACAAAGACCCAGTGCAGCCAAAAATTTTTGTAAAAATTAAAAATTTCAAAAAATGAAAGGAAAAAAATATTACAAATTTGATGACATAATAATTAAAAAGCATGGTTTAAAAAAACACCATAAATAAAGTGAAAAGACTGCTGGGAAACTGGGAAGTATTTTATACATCACAGTTAAGGTGCAGTGATACACTAATAATATATAAAATCCAATCAGAGTTTATTTAAGAGATGCAAGGCCGGTTCAATATTTGAAAATCAATCAATGTAATGTACCATATTAATAGGTTAAAAAAGAAAAATCACATGATCATGTAGATCAATGCAGCAAAATTATTTAACAAAATCTAACACCTTTTCATAATTAAAAACCTCTCAGAAAATAAGAATAGAAGGTAATTTCTTGAACTTGATAAACAATATTTTCAAAGAAACTACTACTAACATTATAGCTAGTGAAAGTCTGAATGCTTTCCCCCTAAGATTAGCAACAAGGCAAGGATTTACACTGTTACTCAACATACTGCTGGAAGTTCTGGCCAGTGCAACAAGGTAAGAAGAGGTAATAAAATGTATATGGATAGGAAAAGAAGAAATAAAACTGTCCCTATTTGCAAGTGACATAATTGTGTACATATAAGTCCCAAAGAATCTACAAAACAAACAAACAAACCTCCTAGAATTAATAAATGAGTCTCGCAAGGTCACAGGGTAAACAATAAACATACAAAAGTCAAATCAATTGTGTGTCCATATGCTAGTAATGGAAGTGTGAGCACCAAAATTAAAAACACAGTAGTACCGTCTGAAAGCTCAAAAAGCAAAGAAAATAGATATGAACTTCACAAAATAAGCACAGAACTTGTGTGCTGAAAACTAGGAAAGGCTGTTGAAAGAAATAAAAGATGTAGATATGTAGAGACCTCCTGTGTTCATGGATGGGCAGACCTAACATAGCAAAGGTGTCAGTTCTCCCCAGATTAACATACAAGTTTACCATAACTCCTACCAAAGTGGCAGCAAGAGGTTCAGTAGACATAAACAAGATTATTCTAGGATTCACACGGATAGTCAAAGGAACTAGAATAGATAAAAGTATCTGAAAAAGAATAAAGAGGGAAGATTCAGTCTGAATCTTACTGAATAATTACCCACTGTATTCAGTAAATACAGTAATTAGGACTACGGATTTCGGTGAAGGGGGGAGACACACAGCATAATGGAATGAAAGGCAGCACTCAGAAATAGCCCTAGCCAAAGACGCCTAGCTCAGTTTTGACAAAGGTGCAAAAGTAATTCCATGGAGGAAATACAGCCTTTTCAACAAACGGTGCCGGAGAAAGTGGGCATTCCCGGACAAAAAACAACAGAAAAGAAATTTCATCTAAGTCTCACACTGTAGACAAAGATGAACGCAGAATAGATTATGGACTTGAATGAAAAACATAAAATGCTAAAATCTGGGGAAAAAATATGATAGAATCTTCAGGATCTAAGGCTAAGCAAAGAATTCTTAGATTTGACCTGAAAAGCATAATCCGAAAAATGAAAAATTGGTAATTGGGCTTCATCAAAATTTAAAACTTTTTTTCTCTGTAAATAGCCTTAAGAGGATGAAAATACAAGCTACAGTCTGGGATAACACATTTGCACACCACATATCCAGCAATGGGCTGGTATCTAGAATATGTAAAGAACTCCCAAAACACAACAGAAGAACAAGCAAACAATCTTATTACAACATGGGCAAAACACATGAGCAGACATTTCACCAAAGAGGATATATTCATGGCAAACAAGCATAAGAAAAGACACTAAACATTATTAGCCATGAGCCAAATCCACCTTAAAACCACATAAGATGTCACTACATACTTATTAGAATGGCTAAAAGAAAAATAGTGACAACACTAAATGCTGTTGAGTATGAAAGAAAGCTGGACCACTCATACTTTGCAGGTCAGAATGTAGATGGTGCAGTCGCTTTAGGAAACAGTTGGGCAATTTCTTAAAAACCTAAACATGCAACTGTAATAATGACCCAGCAGTTGCACTACTGAGCATTCATCCCAGAGAAATGAAAACTTCTGTTCCCGTGAAAAGCTGTACAGAAATGTTTACGACAGCTTTATTTTTAATATCCCCCATATGAAGTAACCCAACTGTCCTTCAACAAGTGAACAGTAAAACTGTGATACATCCATACTAAGAAATTCTACTCAGCAATGAAATGGGATGAACTATTAACATACACAGCTACCTGGATGAACCTCCAGAGAATTACGCTGAATGGAAAGAAGCCAGTCCCAAAAGTTTACATTCCACTTATAAAACGTTCTTGAAATGACAAAGTTATGAAAATGGAGAACGTGATAGTGGCTGCCGAGGGTTAAGAAGAAGGTGAGGGAGGAGGGAAGGGTGTGCGGCTCCAAAAGGGCACCATGAAGGACCCCTGTGCTGATGGAAATGTTCTGTATCTTGAGTGTGTGAGTGTCAATACCCTGGTGGTGATACTGCACTATGATTTTGGAAGCTGTTCACATTGGAAGAAACTAGGCAAAGGGTCTATAGAGATTATTGGTATTATTTTTTCAATTGCATGTGAATCTACAGTTATCTCAAAATAAAAAGTTTAGTTAAAAAAGGAAAGACTTCCCCAGTAATATCACGTGCACTAAGAAGGCCACAACTTCATTTCTGTGATATTTCTGCCCCCCAAATGCATAACCTGAGCTTAATCCTGAGGAAATCTCAGGAAAACCAAATTGGGAGACATTTCACAAATAATCAGATTCTACTTTTCAAAAACCTCAGAGAATTAAAGGTAAAAAACCAAAACAAAACTGAGGATTCTTTCAGATTAAGGTAGACTAAGGACAACTGCATACAATGTGGGATTCTGGATTAGATCCTGGACTGGAAACCAAGGACATTAATGAAAAATTGGTCAAATTTGCAGGTTTGTTGGTTAGATCATACTATTGTTTCACTGTTAATTTCCTGATTTGGGTAATTGCACTGTGATTTGGAGGAATCTGAGTGAAGGTGATACAGATATTTTTATGCAATTTCTTCAAAATTTTTGTAAGTCTGAAGTTATTAAAAAAAATAAAAGCATAAAGAATGTTCAAATCATAAATTAATGTTGGGTAAATAGATGAGAAAAATAAAGACTGGTCCTTTTTATATTGCTTAGTGAAATCGAATGCCTAAAATCTGAAATATTCTGCTCCAATATGGTGGCCAAATATCTCTCACCAGCCCAGACAAGGAGTCACCCTGGAGAGTCCAACTGCTGTGTTGCACAATAGGGAGTGGCAGGCTGTTTTTGTGCATGACAAAGAATCATATTCTTCAGGACAAGATAGATTTTTAAGGCTGAGAATAATTCTAATTTGTATCCTCTCAAACCCATTTGGGTTCTTTTCTTTCAAAGGAAAACTTCCAGCTCTGAGTGGGTCGCTGTTGTGACGTGAGCAGGCAGTGGCTGTTTAATACGTCTTGGCCTGACAGTAGGAGAATCGGATCCCCTCAACCTGTCATCTCCATCCTCTGGTTTCATTAATTTTTCCACCCTGCCTCTCTGTTCTGGGGTAACAGCAGCTAAGGCAATGCAGTCTCTAACAGCAGTCAAAGTGGCATAAATATTAGTGATGATTGTACAGTACAGTAATTGCAAATAGCGGTGATTAATTCTGACAATAATTGTCCTAAGAACAATTGATTTCCTTTCCAGTCATGCCCAAGTTTCCCATGAGAACGCTTTCAAATGGTTATTATTATTAGTGTAAGCTTTGGGGAGAGAAGGGAAGTTGGAAAGAATGGTGATTACTTTGGATTTGTCGGCATGGATTCTTTGTTAGTTTGCAGAAGAAGGGCGTCCATGGTACTGCAGGAAGCACTGTCCTACCTTACAAGAAAATCACCCTGACTCTGAAAGTGGGGATGGGGGCAACGCAACTCACTGAATGTGGATCACACAGTCACAGCCAAGAATTTCCTTAAAACCATGATGACACAGCACAGGAAATGCAAAGACAAATTCTTACTTGGGTAATAACTCTCTCTTGTGTAAGTCTTATCCAACCTGTGTGATTTATTTTTGAAATCTTCCTGATGTAGCTCTCTAAGCATTATCATCTCCATTTAATGTACACTAATAGATAGAAATATGAGGCAGTAAACTGCTTCTTTCAGACCACTTAAGAAGTCAGTGATGGACTTAGAATTTAAGATGAAATAGCCACGGCTCCCATTTTTATTACCAAATTAAGAAGCTATACCAAAATCTCAGGGCTAGTTTCCTTCAGAGAACACCCCCCCACCCTCTTACTATGGGTTAAGCCCACATGTAAATGGACACCAGACAAAATTTATCACCATGTGTTTACTGCTCAACTAAAACCTATCATTCTGTAGTATATTAATATTCAAGTTTCTCTTAGTGATTAACATCAGTTTTATTTCAGTTGCTCTCCAAACTGGGGGAATACTATTTCTAAATTTACTAACTAGGGTCTGACTTTCCTGCTGTGCCAGTAAGTTATCTGATTTTAGGGAGGGTGGTGTGTACTTGTATGCATAAACTAAGTGGTAGCAACCAAGCTTTGAATGCTCACCTTACACTTGACTTTATGCCCTTACATCCACTTTCACATACTTGTCCTTCAAAATAGGCATGGACTCAGAAACTGATTAGTAATTTTCCTAACTGTCTTTCCCAGATTCTACTGGACTCTATAAACTTCATGAAAGCAAGGGCTTATCTCTATATCCTCAGCTCATTCTGATGTCCTGGGCATGTCCTCAGTCCTAGTACTGATGTCCTAGTACAGAGTCTAATATAATACCGATTATAGGAGCTCAATAAATGTTTGTTGAATGAATAAATAGATGCATTACACTCATTATCTCCATTTATGTCATAGCTCCTGGTACTGACTTCTTTGACTGCTGTATTAATCTTATCTGACTACATTCCCCCAGCAGGCAGGAATTTTAAATGTGTCGGTTAGGTACTGCTGCATAAAAAAAATTACCCCAAAATCTTACACATTAAAACAACAGATATTTGTTACCTCACACAATTCCTGAGGGTTAGGAATCTGGGTTGTCAAGGCTCAGGGTTTCTCACTGAATTCTAGTTAAGCTGTTGGCCGAGACTATAGGCTCAGCTGTAGCTGGATAATCCACTTCCAAGCTCACTCACCTGCTTGTGGTTGACCAGAGACTTTGGCTCCTCGCCAGGTGAGCCTCTTCCTAGGGTTGTTTACAACTTGTCTTCCCCCAGAGTAAGCAATCTGAAAAGAGAGGGAGAGCAGGTATGCAACAGGACACACAAAACGGAAACCACAATCATTTAGTACCTAATCTTAGAATGGCAACCATAATTTACTGGTGGCAAGACCCAATCCTGGTACATTAAGGGTGTAGATATCAGGAAGCAGGGATGGCGAGAGCCAGCTTGGAGTTTGGCTAGCAGAATGGCTTTACAAGGTGTTATATGTAGCCTTCTCTATCAAGCATATGTAATATGTGGCAAAAATAAATCAGTTTAGATGAGGAGGATAATCCTTTAAATGAAAAAGGACAGAACCATTTTGGACTTGAGAACCTCTGTAGTGGGAATTATGTTAAGTTTATCTCACAAGATTCTGATGCTCATCCTTAACTGTAAAAGCATTGGAGGTAAAGTCAGAGGTGGGAGTCCAGGGAAGAAAAAGAAAACGACCAAATGAAGGAGGGGACGAATGTCTATTTGCCTGCTTCTTGCACAGGCAATAATGGGTGCTCTTCAATTTCCCAAATTTTAACCTCTTATGAGCAGGGAAATCCTGTATTTCTACCAAAAGTTTAAAAAGGCTAGCTTAATAGTATGAAACAGGGTGAGGGAATGGTTGATAAATTAGTAGGATAACTGTATAATTTGTTGTCTGACGAAGACACTATTTAGAGCAAAAAGAAGGGTGATTAATAATGATGCCACAGCAATAGACATAAATTGAGACACTCCAGGATAATCTTGGACACATGTTCACCCTGTAAATTAGAGCCATTTATTTTGGGCCACTTTTACTGTGAGGAGCCTGGAAGAGTGAGTTTTGTGCACAGTTCCTTGAAACGTAGCTTTCATGCTTTCCATGAGAATATCTAACCCAGAAAAAAGGAATCAAGAAGGAAGCAGGCAGCACAGTGTACTATTTCTTGACAAAGGACAGCGTCTTGGAGAAGGATTGATTTGTAAGTATGTTGTCTAAGAATTCATGTCCCTCTCTAGGAAATTACCAGTCATGAGGGATTTGAACAAATATTTTACTGCAGTTTTCCTCATATCAGTTGCAAAGAGAGATTGTGTTTAATTTTGCAAAATTTCTTTTCATATGCATCTAATTAAAGTATCTGTGGAGTCCATCATGCTGTATTCAAGTTAATTGAATAGAAACAAAATTTAATGGTTCCCTATTAGGTTTTCCTGGTTAATGTCACAGACATCTATTGATTTTTTTAATTAGAGATTTTTGTTAATGGATTTGAACAAATTAAAATCTGTCTAATAACCAGTGTTCCTCTGGCAGTCTCAGGACACTTGCCGGGATTTAGGGGAGTCTGCGTTTTCAATGACAGATTCTATAGAATTCTAAAATGAGGTTAGAATTCCTGCTGATAAACTTCATTATGCCATGGATTTTTTCCCTCCTCTTAAAAATAAAATTTTGAGAGGGGATTTTTAGGGATACAAGTGTATAAATAGTAATACTAATTTGCACCCAAACACAGATTATCATGCCTAATGCTCTACACAGCCCAGTGCAATTGTTGGAATTCTAGGTAGAGGGTGGTGCCCTTGAGTTTTAGGTTCTGCTGTACTGGTAAGAGAATCACTCAAGGTCTTGCACAAATTTTTAGCATGGCTATAAATAGAAGAAACAGTTGTATCCAAGGTGATCATATTATAATCCACTCCCCATTGCCTCTGTTTTTCTTTCTTTTTTTTTTTGCATCTCCAAAACACCAATATAGGAAGCCACAACAGTTGTCCAGGGGCCTTGGATTAATCTTACAAAGGATATTTACTCATTTTTTTTTTTATTTTCAAGAAGTAACATTTAGTCCTAGTCTTGATGCAACAAGGACCCGTTCCTGATGGTTTGAGAGGGTTTAAGGTCAAAAAGAGGTTACACAGTATTCTTACTGTAACTTGTTTCTTCCTAGAAAATCACTTAAAATCCATTCTGGACTTGAGTCTGCTGTAGGACAAAGAGAAGACTGAGGGAAGCTTAAGGGCAAAATAGAAAGTCTTCGGGGTCAGCATCTGGTCCTGGAGAAAGGTAAAGATGAGGCAACAAAGCAAGGGAAAAAGAAAATTCACCTTCACAGACGGGTGGACTCTGGAGCTGTTCAGAGCACACCAGACCCCTCCTACTATTCCTTTCAAAAATGGAAGAAAAGTCCTGTAAAAACCCTCAACTTCACAGAAGCAGATTTACAGGAGAACGATCACAGGTAACCCTCAACGCTCCACCCAGGTAGCCTCTCAGCTGTCACATACGCAAGTCTTTAGGGACTCGACTCAGTCTCCCTGCCATGCAAGGAGAAGCGGTTAATCCAGTCCCTTTTATCCCTTTGAATCATTTCTAAGGACTAAAATCAGGAATTCACCAAAGACAATAACAAAGCCCACTTGGTTTCACATGTTGCCTATAAAGATAAAAATCCTTGCATTTATATCTTTAAGGCTCTGCACGCCCTATCTATTCACCCAAACCCCATCCCTCCTTTCATTCCCCAGAGCTCCATAAAAACTCCGCTGAAGACTGCCACTAAAATCCATCTCATCTCTCCTTTATCTGAATACTGGCAGTGCATGCAATATGCAAAACAAAATTTAGTGCTTAATTATACATTGCCTTGTATTATCCTTTAACTGTTTCATGCAAGTATAAGGGAGGTAATATTTTAAAAATATATTTTTGCAATTATCTCCCACATTTAATAATATTAACCATCCCACCAATTTCCTGTCCTCCCAACACACTCATTGTCTTTCTCTCTTTCCAGAAAAATATCCATTAGAATTGTTCCAAGAGAAATTCACATGATAGTCAACATTTTTATATGGATTACTATGTGCCAGTCACTTTTCCAAGCACTTAACATATGCAAACTCATATAATCTGCACAACAACCCTGTGATATAGGTAGTATTGTTCTATTTTGTTTTACTGATGAAGAAACTGAGGCACAGAGACATTACGTAACTTACCCAAGGGCACAAGTCTAGTAAGTGACAGAGTGAAGATCCAAATTCAGGGGTGTTGCTTCAGACCGTGTGCTCTTAACCTCTTCACCATACAGACAGAAAGATTTTATATTCAACTTCTGATATCTAGATTGGGTTTTGCAGCAAGCTGAAGGTCTGATGTTCAGTTTATGTGACTAGATGACCTCCCATTGAATAAACCATGAACCAAACCTAAAGGATCCAACCGCAGGGTGCTTTTCACCGTACAGAGGGGACAAGCCCTTTGGCCATCAATGGTATGGGTGTGAGGCTTATTTCCCTAAGTAGAAGAAGGATCTGACTTAAAGAAAGTTGGAATTCTGAGTCTTTCCCTTTCAACCAGAGGAGTGATGGGGAGAAACAAAAGGAGGACAACAATGACCTTGTTCTTGTCTAAACTCAACCAGTAGCAAGAGAAACTTTAGCAACATCTATAAAATATAGGGAAAACAAGAGTGACTCATCCTTGCCTGTATCTTGGGATTTTCCATAGCCATAGGAAAATAAAAGCCTTTAGCTCAGAGCCATGACCTATATAATGCAGGGACAGTGGTATGGGGGATAGCAGACATTTGAGTACTAGCTGGTTGTGCAACCAGGTTCGGGGCTCCCTATGGACTCGGCATGGCAAACAAGCCATGTAGAAAGCCCTGTGTCTTCTGACAGGGGTTGCAGAGAGGTTGAGAGTGATGGTGGATTGATAAAGACTTGGTTCAGGAAAAGGGACAGTGCTGGGCTAAGATGTTAAGACAGAGGCCAGTGGTGAAGTCTCCAGCTCACTCTGAAGGCCTGATGAAACCACTTAGCCTTCTTTGGGACTAGCCAGAGGCAGAACCGCCTGGCCACACCTCCTGTGGATCAGGGTTGACCTAGAGGAAGCCAAGTAGATCTGAGGACTCCTCTTCTTACCCAAAGTTCCATACAGATGCACTAAGCCCCTCTCTTATATCTGAATACCATTTGGCAGTAGTGGAGGGGGAGTGAAATATAAAAGCAATTGCCCGAAGAGACTGAGTTATCCACACCACTATTACTTAACACCAGCAACACTGAAGAGGGGAACTTTGTAGAGAACAAAAGTGTAAGCTGGAGGGGGACTCTTTAGATCAGAATAGCTTGCAGTATTATTATCCGGTAATACTGGATAATATTGTCTCCACTACCCATTGGGG
The DNA here is from genome assembly GCF_951394435.1 of Stenella coeruleoalba. Lineage (NCBI taxonomy): Eukaryota > Metazoa > Chordata > Mammalia > Artiodactyla > Delphinidae > Stenella > Stenella coeruleoalba. The sequence goes on from NC_137167.1 coordinate 8,194,652, forward strand.
TTTGTCACAAAACTCAGAAGAATTAGAGAAATATTAGAGAAAATATCAAGATCATTTTCTTTGTACATCCAAGGTGTTCTCTGAGCAGATCTGAAACCTCACCATATGGTTACATGATTTGATATTTTCTCCTCTCCAAGCTAAGCCTCTTCAGATTAGGGAGCAGCGTATCCTTCTTTTATATTTCCTGCTGGCTCAGCTCACCAGGGGGCACAGCAAGTGCCCAGAAATATTTGTTGACACACTGCCCCAGTGTAAAAGGAATGAATCTCTCTTGTACCTTTTCCCAGCCAATTAAAAGAAAGAAAATAATACACGTATGTGATTCTTTTTGGAACAATTTTCTTTCCTCACATCTAAATGTCTTCTTGGTTAAGTGTTGGTTTGGGAATCTAATCTGGCTTCCTCTGCCTCTGTAATAACCCAGGGAACAGCTCCAAAAACCAGACAAGCCAATTAGTAGTGCATCTAATTTTTGTAATTTCCAAAACCCTCCATCACAATGAGGCTATTACAGGAAAATTAACCTCTAGCAGTTGAAATTACTCAGTGTGGAGTTTAGCCAGGGGCAGGAAACAAAGCTGACTTTCATAGAAAGAAATCACCGGGCTTTTCCTCTCAAATGACTTATCTGAAAAGTCAGCCAAAATGTGGAAACCTTGTTATTCCACTGACTTTTACATTCCTTTGGCAACCAGACAGTTGAGGGCAGGCTTAAGTGAGGGAGGCAACAGAGTAGAATCAGTTTGGAAGGACTGATTTCCACCCAATGGCCTTGGGTGAATGAGCACGGAGGGCAGAAAATAGAATAGAATCCAAGAAAGGAAGCAAACAGACAGCTTCTAAAACAATGTCTGACACAGAGGGCATAATGACTGAAGGCTTTAATAAGTGAATGAAGATTTGAAGTAGGTATGTGTCAGGAAACATAATAGGTATATTCGTAAGAGTTGAGGTTAAATAGATTTTTTAAATATAAATCAAACCTTGTGTTCACTGCTGTGAGTGAAATACACCAGGTGTTGTTATTGTTACGTTTTAATAAGAAAAAAATAGCTTTTGATAAATCTGTTTTGCAAATCTGTGACTTCTTCTCTTTATTTATTTTTTTAACACAGCTCATGAAGTGACCTGATTTTTTCTCAGGAAGTAGAACCCAAGGAGAAGCTAGGCCAATTCAGTAAAACCCCGCCGCCAACTTCTCCCTTGAGACAGGTATCCAGGGAGCATCCACTTCCCTTGCTAATAGCCTGCGACATCTGGGTTAGAGTTGGGGAAGCTGCCTTATCTAAGTACATAATCTGAAGGTCTGGGTTGTATTCTGTCAATGAAAAAATGCCACCGGCCATATCAGTAAGCAAAAGATGTTGTAGCCATTAAGCCACCACATCACAGCCTCCCGGGTTACAGCAAACCCTGAGGGAGCTCAGGATGGAAACAGGATGCCAGACATCAAGCCATCAGCCACCCCCAACGATGCACCCTGAGGAGACTCAGGATGAGAAAGCACAGGATATGGCCCCAGAGAGCTGAGGTGCACATCAAAGGAATGGTTTCAATCTTCCCACACATAGAAAAGCACTAAATTCACTAACTTGAGATGTCTGGTTTTCTTTAATTAACAGTAATCTTTTGGATTCCAAATATACACTACGAAATGTAAAACCGATACCTAGTGGGAAGCAGCCGCATAGCAAAGGGAGATCAGCTCGGTGCTTTGTGACCACCTAGAGGGGTGGGATAGGGAGGGTGGGAGGGAGGGAGACGCAAGAGGGGGGAGATGTGGAGATATATGTATAAGTATAGCTGATTCACTTTGTTATAAAGCAGAAACTAACACACAACTGTAAAGCAATTATACTCCAATAAAGATGTTAAAAAAAACACAACACAACAGTAATCTTTTGAAGATCTGACCACCTGCTCTTCGTTGCAAAAACTCCCATATATCCTGGCTCCTCCCTTTCTTCTTTAGAGCAGTCCCTTAGAACTATCTGAGAGGCTGCATCCCGGGCTTAAGTCCTCAGTTTTGTCTGCCAAATAAAACTTAATTCTCAACTTTTAGGTTGTGCTTTTTTTTTTTTTAGTCAACAATTCCTTCAGCAAGTAAACCTGGTTAGAGTAAGAGAATTTAGCAGGACCCCCCATTTATTCACTGAGTTGATGAAACAAAACTTCCATTTACTTGGTATTAAGGCCCTGATGGGATGTTAATGCTCTTATCGGTTCTGTCGGATCCTTTCTCTAGAATGTAAACTTATTACCACTTATGCAAGTCTGGTCATTGAGACCTGGGAGCTAATCACTGTTTCTCTAGCAATAACCATAATGATTAAGTAGAATCCTTATAAAAGCAAGAATGGAAAGACGTCTGGGAGGATGAACACCTACCTACCCAGCCCACAGTCATGTGTGGACAGAGCAGCTGGGCAAACTCAAAGAATTCAGAGCTTTTCTCTGGAACTGGTCAGGCAGAACATTAAACAGCGCTTCTCACACTTCAACGTGAACCACCTGAGGATCGTATTAAAAATGCAGATTCTGCTTCAGGATGACTGGGGTAGGGGCCAGGATTTTGCATTTCTAACAAGCTTTAAGGTAATCCTGGTGCTGCCGGCCCAAGGTCCACAGCCTGAAAAGCGTGGCACTAGATAACATGACACTTGTTTGGAATCCAAGCTGAAACTTGTAGAGGTCACACTCTGCTTTCCTCCCTTCTCTTTCCTATTGCTCTCTGTGCAAGCAGCAGACATGTCAGCGGAAGAGCAGTCAAGCGGCAAACAGCTGTGCTTCCGGGGGGACTACGGGAGTAAAAAGGGAATTTTCTTTGGCATCAAGTAAACATTACCCTTTACATGGGACCAAATGATGAAGAATTCTGTGCTTCTACTTTCGCGCTGCATTGACTGAAGGTTTTGATGTTCAGGGAAGTAACTTAACATTTGCAAGCCCAGTGGGAAAATGCCGCTGAGATGGGCATTCATCAGAAGGCTGCGGGAGGATAACCCTACATGACTTTCCTTAAAAAACAGTAACAAATAACCGGCAATTTTCCTTTCGCCTCTATGTAAAGGCTCCCAGACCACTTTGCCTATTTTATGCCATGAACTCTTACATGACTAAATAATAATGACAAAACTTATCAAGCTGTAGGCGTAGCCTACATCTATGTTGTGAAATGTGAAGATAAATGTGCAAAATGACCAGCTCACCTGGTAAGGTCAAGAGCCAAGCTATGAATGAACAACAGAGGTCTGCATCTCACAGGGTTGGGCTTAGAAAGCCTTTTCTGAAGCCAATACAATATAAAAATTCTCATGAGAACAGCAGTCCTTGGTGATGGGTAAATTGGGGAGTAGATTCAGATCGGTCTTGGACTTACTGAATTGTCCTTTTCACACAAAATACAGAACTAGGAAAAGCCCCAGAAGGGTATACGCTGTGAGTTGTAGTTTGTTATTTGCTCTTTCTGCCAATTAAAATAAAAGGCAAAACAATCTGAAGTAAAAGCAGATTGAACTCAGAATTATCCAGAAATAAACTCCACTCCATGTGGTACAATATTATGTACTGAGATTAGACGATCCTGCCTTATGCCTGCAGACTTACCTTAAATAAGAGACAACAGAACACCAGAAGCATGGTTAAGAATGCATGTGTCTTTGAAATCTACAGTTCTAGATTTGAGAAGAGAATTCTAACAGCAAACAGAGATACAATGAGTAAACCACTCCAGGGCTAGACATATGTTTTCTCGCTCCATGATTTGGAAATTGAGGGGAAAAAATCAAAATGAAATCAGTAAAAAAATCTACAGCACACAAAAATGGAAAACAAAGCACTCAAAGTATATCACATATCAAAGTATAGATAAAGAATATGTATATATACATATATACTTTAAGACAGTACAGAAGACAAATTTTAAAGTATATCCCTTTGTACTCTTAAAAATTTCAAAGAAATTAGGGTTTATATAATACAAGATTAGAGATAAAATAGTAAAACAGATTAATGTTTGATATGAAAAGGACGCTTGGTGATAAGCACATGATTTTTAACAAGTAAAATAAAAAGAATTTTTTAAAATCTAAAACTATAATCACAGATTTAATGTCAGAATTAAAGAGCATATTTGAATCTAACAGAAATTAAATTAGTGTTATGGAGAGCAAACTTGAAAATATTTCAGAATTTATTGGAAAAGAAAAGATAAAAATGAAATCCTGATGACATACATGGAAGAGAAAGAATTATGATCTAACGTAGAGATAATTGATGTTTCCAAGAAAGAGGACAAGTCAAACAGAAGAAATAATTTAAAATATGATAGACAAAATCTTTCCTAGAATGAATAAAGTCATAATCCTGCAGATTAAAAACATCCCTAAGTGCATGTGGTAACGTAAGTAGAAGACTAGATTCCATTTTTAACTTGGTAATATTTTTACCTTTGAAGCAAACAGATAGATGGCTACAAGCTCTCTTTGGGTCATTTTTGCTGGAGAAAAAAAACCACTTCAAAACTTAAAACAATAACTATTTTGTATGATCTCAGATTCTGGGGGTCAAGCATTTGGAAGGGGCTTAGTGCAGATGGCGTGACAGTCAAAATGCACCTGACAATTAAAGATATGATTTTATTCTGGCTTTTGCAACAGAGAGAATGTTCATTAATGAGAAGAATCACAGAGAAAGGAATGGGGGATCTGGGGCTTTACAGAGGCAGGTAAACAGGGGAGTCATTCATGAATCATATGGGAGTCATGAGGAAGGATGGAGAGGGTCTTATCTTGGAAAATGTGAGGGCTGGGTGGTCCTTTCCAGTTAGTTGTTTCCCAGCATAACAAGGGTGGGAGCATTTCTCAACCATCACTGCTTTCTGGGAACTCAGGGCTCAGTAAAGTTCAACATTGTCAATGACTTATCTCTGCCCCACGGCATCTGGGAATTTAGCAGGGAATAGCTGATGGCTGGAGATGACTCTGTGGCTGGAATCACCTGAAGGCTTCTTTATTCACACATGTGGTGCCTTGTCCGGGATATCCTAAGGGCTAGGATGACAAATTGAAGTCTGTCCTATCAACAGAACTTGGCTTCCCCTCAGCATGGTGACCTCAGGATGGTTGGACTTGTTTCCTTGCAGCTCAGGGTTCCAACTGTGCATTTTCTAAGCAAACTAGACAGAAACTGCATTTCCTTTTGTGGCCCAGTCTTGGCAGTCAGATTGCATCACTCCTGCAATATTCTAGTGGTCCAAGCAGTCACAGCCTGACAAGACTCCCGGTGAGAAGAAAGAGATGCTCAATTCTCAAGTGAAAGAGTGTCAAAGTATTTGCGGCCTTCTAAAAAAATAGCCAAAACCAATACTTTGACTATAAGTTATTTATATTCTGCCACATAAAAAATATACTCATTCCCTCTCCCAAGATTCCCAGAGTCTCATCCAACTGCAGCAGCAGCTCAAAGTCTAGGATCTGACCATCCAAACTGGGTCCAGGTGCAGATGAATGTCCTCAGGTGTGGGTCTTCAAATATGGTTTGTCTCCTTCTGGAGATTGGTGAGCACAAGAGACGAGTTACCTTTGACATGCCCAACAAACGAACCATAGTGGGACAGGCATAAGATAATAGACATAATCGATAGTCCTGTTCAAAAACAGATAAATGGAAGGCACACAGAAGTCACTGTTCCATAGCAAATCTGAAATTGAGCTGTGTATGTGCTGCTGGTTCCCTGATTAGGGCTCTGTCCTATTTTTGGGAGTTATCTTAGGGTTCTTCAGAGAAACAGAACCAAAAGCATGGGGATAGATAGATAGATGATAGATAGATAGATAGATAGATAGATAGATGATAGATGGTGTGTGTGTGTATATGCATCTATCTATCTATCTATCTATAGAGAAAGATTTAAGGAATTGATTCACGCAACTGTAGGAGCTATGAAATCTGCAACCTGAAGGACAGGTCAGCACGCTGGAGGCCCAGGGAAGAGTTGATATTGCAGCTCAAGCCCAAAGGGAGTGTGCAGGTAGATTCCACCTTTTTTTTCCTTTTTTTGGAAGAACTCGCTCTTTTCTCCTAAGATCGTCAACTGATTGGATGAGACCCAACCACATTATGGAGGGTAATATACATCACTCAGTCGACTGACTTGCATGTTACTCACATCTAGAAAAATACGTCCACAACAACATCTAGACTGGTGGTGTTTGACCCTAAGTTAGACACCATGGCCCAGTAAAACTGACACATAAAATTATCACATTGCTCTTCCTGGCTCTTGGCTTCACCCTCTGAGTCATTCTTCCTTTTCCAGGAAAAACTGAGTTTGCAAATGAATAGTGTCCTCAGGCTGGGAGTCTAACGGTCTCTGTATGCTTTATGTTTTATACTGTTTGTACTGTCTCTGTCTTTTTTGGGTAAAGTTTTGCTTCCACTTCCACCTCCTCCTCATTATACAAAAGCTAAGTCTTAAAGATGTGTTCTGTGCAATTCTAGATATGCTACATGAATGAACTCATTTAATCTTCACAACAGTCCTGTGAGATAGGTATCATTTTTTTCTTCTATTCAGGGTAGAAAATAAAGTAAATGGATAGTAAACTTGCACGAAATCACACAGCCTTACTCACAGAGCTGGGATTCTAGCCAAGTACTCTATCCACACACTTGCAGCTACTACACAGCACTTGTCACATGTAAGTAGATGCTTCCTGGACTTCCTGGACTAGACCAACTCACCCTCCCTCAATCAACACTGACAGTGCACTAATATTTTGAACTTACTAAAATTAATGAACATGTCAGAGGCAATTGACTCGGTTATGGAAAACAGACAGCTGTCCACTTTAGTTCGATCTTTTGGAGAAGTCGGGAAACAGCAAGCCTCGTGAACTAATAGATTATGGTTATAGGGTGAAGCCAGGGGGAGGGATGGAGCAGGGAATTTGGCCCCAATAACCTAGTGACTGATTGTGTAGAGTCTGGTCAAGGAGCAAAGCAGGACCTTCCTATTTTACTATTTCTCTCTGTTCTTAGAAGAGGGAAGAAAAGATGTGTCAGCTGTAACAGCGATCATATGTTGTGTAATTACTGTGCTTCTCACATCCAAATAACTGGCCGTTCTCCTGAATTTTCCATAAGTGGCAAAATAAGTTATATTACAGAGCAGGAAGGAGAAAGTAGTGGGACACAGTTTAAACAGGGTTTCTATTTGGGGATCTTGTTTTTTTTTTTTTTCTCCCCCTGCTTCCTTTGATTCCTCTGCCATTTGTTTTTTCCTATTCTTTTTACTGCTCTTGAAAAGAAAAAAACTCTGTAAAAAGAAAAAATTATATATGTTTTCTTCCCTTTTTTTCCCCCCAAGAAGTCGACCCTTGTAAGTCAGTAAGTTAAGAAGGAGGAGAAAAGACATGCCTAAGAAGTTTGAGGGAGGTGACCACTCGACAGTGTAAAAGATTGAAGGGCTCCAAAAATAGTCCCAGATTCTAAAGGGCATTCTCTCCAGCCATCCCCTGCCCTGCCTGAAATCAGAGCAGATGCCTCTTCCGGCCAACCATCTGTCTGCACATGTGCAAGGGCATCCTATGGTTTTTGTGTGAGATCTAACTGCTTGCTTCAACAGTGTAGCAGGTTGGGTGCATGAAAATCTAGTGTTCAATAGGGATCTGCCATCACTCATTGCTCTCCTGCATCTTCCCTTTCCTTTTCCCAGAGTTTGTCTTTAAATAGAGTGTGCACAATGTATGTAATTGCCTCACAACTAAAATTCAGTCTCTGGAATTGGGGGCAGGAGAAGTCAAAGAAAAAGAAAGATACCTTAGATCAAAGATACAGGGAAAAGGGCGCAATATTTAACAAGGTGCAAGTCCAGACCAGGGACCAACAAAGTAATCATGCCTCTCAGGAGGTACCCTGGGAATATCCCTAAAATATTCCCTTTTCCTCAGAATTGCCCCCTTCTGCTCCCTTTACTTGAACTCAACATTGAGGCAGAACGTATCCGGTGATGTTCACTGTGGACCTCTTCTGAGGCCCCTCATTTCAAAACATTTGGAATGAGCTACCCAGGAACACTTGGTAAAGAGCAATTAAATGCCACCCTGCACGTTCATGCTTAATTATCTTGCTAGAGACACACTGTAGCTTACTGCATCTAAATGCAAATTTGTGTAGTTGAGATTTTTATTGGATTTGATAAGTCAAATGATTGCTACTTTACATGGAAAGGGGTTGGGGCTGATGAACTGTAGGAGCCCACGTGAGCAACGAGACAAAAACTTCCTTGATTCATTTAAAACAGACCTCCCTCCCCCTGTGGTGTCTCTTTTCCTGAAATTTGATTTCTGTTTTTGTGCTGCTGGGCTCATTTTGCTGATAAGGGAGACGAAGGTAAATAGCATTTTGAAGAGCAGACTTAAATAAGGCCAGAACACAGCTGGACAAGGCAACCTGCCCCAAGAGTTGGGTCTGTGTGCTGACCACTGTGTCAGTGATTTTCAAAGTCTGGACCATGTCTTACAGCATTACACACACACATGCACACTCACACACGCATGTATCATATACATAGATTTTTATGAACCTATACTTTGCCTTATTAGTGTACTTTATTTTCTGTTCTAGTCTACTCTATTCTATTCCATTAAAAAATGTTTAAATGCTGGTTACAATCCAGTTAAAAGATTTTACAACTCAGTAAGGAACCTTAGAAAATTGCATTAGATGTTTCTCTTGCTCACGGTGTTTCTAAGCTTTATTAAATCCCCAAAATGAATGATGGAAACAGTGTTCCTAAACAATACTGCCAGCCCCAAGTGCTAATTATAAAGGGTCAGCCTAAAATCAGATAAAGCAGTGGCGCTGAGAACGGGCAGCACATGCGTGCAGTGGAATTTGCTAATGATGGTGTGCTTGGCAATGGAAAGAATCCCCTGGCGGCTTGGCAGTACGTTTCACAAGATGCCAGCTTCCAAGGGCATTTTACATTCACAAATGTAAGGGTCAGCTGTGCTTGAATGGTTCTTGGGCACTACCCCCCTCTCCATCACCCCTGCTCAGGCTGTTAGACCACAGGGGTCTTGTGAGGGGAGATGACCCCACGTTCAAGGCCTGCCATGGCTATCATTTTCCTCACTGCCTTCCCAACTGAGTTTGGGGGCAGTTATCTTTCATGGCATCCTTTTATGGTAGACGGGTCTATTTTACAGATGCTGGCTTGCCAATCAATATGCATCCTCTGTCAACAGTTGCCTTCAGTTCATCTCGAGCCCCAAACATTAATGCCAAACATTCCATCTTAGCTAAAATAAAATACGGGGAAATTATAAACTTCCAGAGAGAAAGGAAGGGATGGGATATGGAGGAGGAAGGATGGAAAAACTACTGATTGAATGCCTTCTCTTTTAGACACAATATTAGACGTACTATTGTATTTAATACTAATAAGCCCTATTAAAAAGATGGTCATTGATCCTACTTATCTGAAAATGATCTTCAGGAAGGTTGAGCTGGAATTTCCAATGCCATGTAGCTGGTGGGTGGTATGGATTAAAATATAGGTTTGCCTATTATTCACAGTAGCTAAGGTATGGAAACAACCTAAGTGTCCATCAATGGATGAATGGATAAAGAAGATGTGAGATACAGAAATACAGAAATAGAAATATATACATAATTCTAATATTATTCAGCCATGAGAATGAAGGAAATCCAGCCATTTGCAACAACTTGGATGGACCTTGAGGGCATTATGCTTAGTGAAATAAGTCCAATGGAAAAAGACAAATACTGTATGGTATCAGTTATGCACGGAATCTAAAAAGAAGAAACTCAGAGAAACAGAGAGTAGAGTGGTGGTTACCAGGGGTTGGGGTGGGGAAAATGGGGACATACTGCCACAGGGTACAGATTCCCAATTTTAAGATTAACAAGTTTGGGGATCTAATGTACAGCATGGTGATTATAGCTAATAATACTGTATCATATACTTGACTGTTGCTAAGAGAGAAGATCATAAATGTTCTTACCACCAAAAAGAAATGGTAACTAGGATATGGGATGGAGGTGGTAGCCAGTACTAAGGGGTAATGATTTTGTAACTTATAACTGTATCAAAGTGACATGTTGTACACTTTAAAATTACACAAAATGTTATGTGTTGATTATACTCAATAAAGATGGGAAAAAATAAGAAAATAAAAATGTCTCCCCCACCCCCAAAAATACAATTCTGCCTGGGTCCCCAGAGCATGCTCTTCCTAATATGCACAAGGCCCTTATATTTTCACTTTGAACCACATGGAACATCAACTGGAACTTCAACAAGAAAACCCACTCAGTATGGTGCTTCCACACTCAACATCCAGGAACTCTAAGGAGACATGTGAGATGGAATGAAGCCTGAGCTGGAAATCATGAGACTGAGTTCCTGGATCACTCGGTGGACTGGGCAAGATATTTCCTTTGGAACTTGAGTGGAGAAAATAAAGAGAAGGGAAGGCAAGTAGGGGGCAGAGTTGAAAGAGAAATTTAATTAGATATTCTACTCCTATGTGAGACAGGTACTTTCAGACAATGGGAGTTATCATGGGAAAGGTTTGATTCAAAACCAACATAAGCAACTCCTTTGCCCCTTTTCTGTTTGTTCATCACTGCTTTCCTTAGACCCTACTCATAAAGATGAGATCATTAGGCAACATTTAACTTAGCTCCTGATTTTGGCTTTTCTAAATATACACCTTACCTAAACTGTTGATTCTTTTCCTGGATTAGAAGGAATAAGAATGAAGAATTAAGTAGTTAAGGACTGACTGACTCTCTACCCTCAGTTTCCCCTTAGTAAATCTGCAGGCGGACCTTGAGGATTCAGGCTGACCGTGCGGGCGAGACAGCATCCCAAGGAAGATCGGGAGAAGTCATCAGGCCTGCACGCAATGGAAAAATGATGAAGAATCTGACCTCTTGCCTTAATAATTAACTGAGATTGTTTCCCCTTTTTCCCTTTAAAAATCGTCATGGCTGAGCAGAATCTTCGGAGTTGGTCTCTGGACATAAGCCCACCTTTTCCCCAGACTGCCGGCTTTTCTGAAGAAAGCACCTTTCCTCTCCGCCGAAGCTTGTCCCTTGATTTACCGGCTGCTGAGAGCAAGCACCTGAACCTGCATTCGGTTACACCAACTGTTAGCTTCACTCTTCTTCTCTGTGATCACGATTCACTGTGCGCATCTGGACTTTGTTCCTGATGGCTTCAGACACGACTGCTTTGCAGAGGCCTAATCTTCCAAAGCTTTCCATCAAATCAAGTTGATGTTTTTATGACTGTGACAATGTTTTTGTGTAAGGAATTTACCTATTTATAATGGAAAACAAGGAGAAACAGTTTTACTGTGGTTGGGGAAATGCTCCCTAGAAGAGAGGCCCTCTGCCAGGTGCTAATTACATTCCTATTGTCTTCTGGCTTCACGCTTCCCACACCAGGGAGAGGAAGAGTTGGGAGGGGGCGAAGGAGGGAGCAGTGGAAGATAATTGAACAAGGTGAAAATGAATGCTCATTAAATTCCAGAATACAGGAGGCCTCATTTCATATGATAGGGCTGTAAATATGACTTTTAATGAAGTTATGACATGGTTGCCAATAAAAGTCATTTACTCTGCAGTATTACAGTTAATTATACACAGCTGGAGCCATTTATGGCCTGTCCCTTGTTAACTTTGCTTTCCCTGCATGTTAACCCTTTCAGCACAGTTGATCAACCAGGAACCAGGCGGTTTTAAACCTAAAGAAACCATGAAATGTTAATAAATGTCCCATATGACTCAGGATAATTCTCACTAGCTATAGGAGAACACTCATCTGCCCCTCCCCTCAGCATCCCCTCCCTTCCAGGAGCACATCGTAAGAGGAATGCAGATAGAAAAAGAAGAAGAAAAAGAGAATTATGGATGTAATTCTTTTTTCGTAATTCTTTTTTTTGAAAAAAAAATACACTATCTTTTTGGGGTTTTTTTTTTGCGGTACGCAGGCCTCTCACTGTTGTGGCCTCTCCCAATGTGGAGCACAGGCTCCGGACGCGCAGGCTCAGCGGCCATGGCTCACGGGCCCAGCCGCTCCGTGGCATGTGGGATCTTCCCGGACCGGGGCACGAACCCGTGTCCCCTGCATCGGCAGGCGGACTCTCAACCACTGCGCCACCAGGGAAGCCCAAAAAATACACTATCTTTGATTTGTGGGAAAATTTATAGACATAACAATTTTTTATTACCAATTTTAAGAGCATTTTAAGTGCATTTTACTGATAGCAGTGTAACAAAAATACTCGAATGAAACACTCATGAAATAAAGTGAAACTGACATATTGTCTTCAGCAGCCTAAGCCCTTTGACAAAGAGCCTGCCCCTTAGCATGGCTGGAAGAGATTTCCATTTCTGAAAATCCTACACTCTGGGATGGATTGACAGGGGAAGGAACCTGTAGCATAGTAACGGCAGTTACTAAGTTACAAAGCAGTTACTAAGGCCTCTCAGTTGGTTATATCGAAGCCAGAATAGCAGTGTATCTAAAAGGCCTGTTTTTTGGATATGCCATGTACAACAGGAAGACCCTAGTTTTTAATTTATTAAAAAGATTTCAACAATAGAAGTAGCTCTCTATCTTCATTCTGGGAGCCTAGATGTTCTGACAGCACAAGTACTGCCTTGTATTATTCTTTATTATGGGGTGGGAGTGGGGGACCTTACTCAGTAACCGAGATTGTCTTAGGGTTTTGGTTTTGACTGGTGTTAACAATTTTCTTTCCATGAGGATTCAGCTACTGGAGTCAGGAAAATGCGGTACTCAGTAAATGGACTTCACAAGCATCTTTGTCAGGGGCCCACATTTATTGGCTCTGAGGATGAGCTGCCATGTACAGTCATGGCAGAATCTTGCTGAGTCTGTTTCTGGATTATTTCTGGTTCACAAATGTGTGGCTGTCTGGTTTATTTCTGGTTCGTGACCGATCTAAATTATCTGTCGTGAATTAATGGCCATCTGGTCTCTTTCCACCCGTGTTAAGGGCTAAGAGATTGATTCTGGTTGTGTGTCTGCAGGATTTCATGAAATTTCCATTGACTCAAGGCTTCCTCTGTTTCTCACAACAGGGTCACGGGAGCAGCTCTTTTATGACACCACAGGCCAGTCCCAACCTGGTGGCTGAAAAAACTGCCCGGTGCCAAATGATGCCTTATTGATCTTTTTCTTGGGGAGCGGGGAGGGGGGGAGCATCATAGAAAGAGTCCTCAGTTTGCTTGTCTGTGTTTATTTTCCCTGAAGGGGCAGCTTGCATACAATCCCCATTAAATTGGCTTTTGCATAATGGCTGGATTTTATGATGCTGTCAGTTTTCTGTTTGTGTGTCTGTAAGTAAGAAAGCCTCCCGACAGAGGGAAGAAAATGACAATGAATGATCTGTTTATAATCACAGCCCCTTTCCACCTGCAGTCAGATGATTTTAGAGGGCATGCTTGGACCTTCCTCCATCATGGGAATCTGTCCAATTTCCACACTATGTGAATATCCAAGACAAACACACATAACTACCATTAAAAGGGAGAAAACATACGCAAATATTTAAAGAAACTGAAACAGTTTGGATACCTTGGAGAGCAGAGGGCTGGCATGGCTTTTATTTCAGTTGTGTAGATGTACCTGAAGAAGTGATGGGATGGGGACACAGATGGACTTGACACAGCCTATCTGGGGCCTACAGACCTCTTCCTGAGAAGTCGAAGGGCTTCCATAAAATCTGGCCTTTTCTTGCTTTTCCTTCCAAAAGTAACAGGAGTAATACCTTCCGAAGATAAACTCCAAAATCCCAACCTCAGTAACTGGGTTCCCAGACAAGCATCCCTACTGGGGCTCAAACCCGGGGAAAAGGGCTTGTTTCCTATAGAAAGGACACACCAAAATTTTCTCAACTTTTGTCTAAGATTCTTTGGATGTGTAATTTGAAATATCTTCTAAGCATAGCTCTGGTATTCCTTTGTCTAACTCTGGAGAAGATTAACCAAATAGAGTATCTTGAATTTCAAAGAGAGAAGGAAGAAATCAAACTTTTAACGCTTTAAATATGCTGGCTTTTTAAGAAAAACTTTTCTACCAGCTCAGGAAAAGTCAAGCTGTGCTGCCAATGGCAGACTGCTAGATAAGAAACACAGAAATGCAAATGACATTAGCTAGCAACAAAGAGTCATAAAAACGTGCTAATAGAAGATTCTGATACACACCTGATACACGGTAAATAAAAGCAGATTTATTATTAGTTTATGTAATGTGCATATTAATCAAGGTAAATCCCTTGATAAAAAAATGGGCTTGATGATTTGAGTTTAAGATTTAGCAACGCGTCTTCTCAGATTTTATCATGATGAGTATAAAATATAAATTTAATACTTGCATAAACTGGATTACAAATATTAAATTTACATGTATTTTGTGTAGCTTAAATTTCCAAGGGGGTTAGATAGAGTATCACTGTCTCCACACACTAGTTAAGGTTATGAGAATGTACTCATATATATTTAACTAAGTGAATTTATAATAATTAATGTCTTTTTAAAGATTGTTTTCTGTGAACTTTAGACAGTGCTGCAAATCATCTGGGATCGTTTCCTCTACTTGCATGGAGTAAAAATTTAAATGTCACCTCTCTGATGAAATATCCTATCTATATACAACAAATTTGACCTTTGTAAAGCTCCAATTAAGATGGTGAGTTCAACGTGGTAGAGCCATTCTCTGATGAGGTTAATACATATTGAAGCTAAAGTTAAAGGCTTTCAGTTTGTCACCTAAATATGTATTTGTGTAAAGGCCTATTGACGTTATTAAACAAAGAAAAGTTATACATGATAAACCAGCTGAAAATTAATCTTGGTGTCATCAGCCTGATATTAACACTAGGTAGTAAAATTTCTCATTTACATTTCGTGTGATCTGCTCAGAGGAACCACCTCCTAGCATATCCTATATTGTGCATGTATCTTTCTAATTTTTTTTATTTTAGTTTTTTAAAAAAAAATTTGGGTTTTGTTTATGCCTGTGTCCTTTTTTTTTCAATAGCTCTTTATTGGAGTATAATTATTTCACAATACTGTGTTAGTTTCTGTTGCACAACAAAGTGAATCAGCCATATGCATACACATGTCCCCACATCCCCTCCCTCTTGCGTCTCCCTCCCACCCTCCCTATCCCACCCCTCTAGGTCATCGCAAAGCACTGAGCTGATCTCCCTGTGCTATGCTGCTGCTTCCCACCAGCTAACTATTTTACATTCGGTAGTGTATATATGTCGATGCTACTCTCACTTCGCCCCAGCTTCACCATCCCACCCCATGTCCTCAAGTCCACTTTCCACGGTCTGTCTCTTTATTCCTGCCCTGCAACTAGGTTCATCAGTACCATGTTTTGTTTTGTTTTGTTTTTTAGATTCCATATATATGTGTTAGCATACGGTATTTGTTTTTCTCTTTCTGACTAACTTCACTCTGTATGACAGAGTCTAGGTCCATCCACCTCACTACAAATAACTCAATTTCATTTCTTTTTATGGCTGAGTAATATTCCACTGTATATATGTGCCACATCTTCTTTATCCATTCATCTGTTGATGGACACTTAGGTTCCTTAAAAAACTAAAAATAGAACTACCATACGACCCAGCAATCCCACTACTGGGCATATACCCTGAGAAAACCATAATTCAAAAAGAGTCATGTAGAAAAGTGTTCACTGCAGCTCTATTTACAATAGCCAGGACATGGAACCAACCTAAATGTGCATGTGTCTTTTTGATGAATTTTATTAGGCTCAGGATTTTATAAATCAGTTTTATTGAAGTATAATCGTATTTTAAAAACGGACCCATTTGAAGTGCATAGTTTGATGAGTTTTGATCAATGTATACACTCGTGAAATCACACCACAATCAAAAGTGGCATATTTTCATCTTCCCAAAAGGTTCCTCGTGCCCTTCGTGGTAATTCTTCCTACCATGTTGGTTCTTGGTAACTGCTAATTGGCTCTATATCTATAGGTTTGATGGGTCTTCTTTAGAAATTCACATCCTTGGATTTATATAATATATAGTCTTTTGTGTCTGGTTTCTGTTACACAGCAGCAGGGTTTCCAGATTCATTTACCTTCTGGAGTGTACCAGTGTATTTTATGTCACTGAGCAGTATTCCACTTAATGGAAACACAACGATGTATCCATTCACCTGCTGATGGGCACTTAGATTGTTTACATTGTGGGGCTATTTTAAATAAAGCTGCAAATCTTCTGGTGGACGTATATTCTTATTTCTCTAGGAATGGGATTCTGCATCTTAAGGTAATGGAATGTTTAAACTGATAAGAAACTGCTAAACTCAATACCAAAACGACTTGTGGATAATTTTTAAAATAAAATTTTCTCATTTCCAAAAAAGCTAAAGTTCCTTGTAATTGATAGGGTAATTTAGTCTAGATTTATAAAATATTATCTCATTAATAAATTAAACAACACAATGATCACTTCTTATCTTTAGATAAGAATTTCTTATCTGCAGGTATCTACAACATATGACCATTTCTGGAAGTAATAATGATTTTCTGACAACTCTTTTTTATATTGCTTTTCCCAAATTTAGGTCCAAAATGAATAACACCACCATTAAAGTACCTTTTGCATGTAAGCCGTCACTTCCTCAAAGAACTCTGGTTGCCCCCATGTTTTGCTCCCTCACCTCATCAGAGAATGGATGCTAGAAGTAATTAGGCTTGTTTGTAGTCACTATGCTTTTAATTAGTTCAACAGTGTGTTGAGAATTGCCCTATTTTCATCAAGATCAAAACAGGGGAAGAACTATTCAATCAAAAAGAGAAGCTAGGGCTTCCCTGGTGGCGCAGCGGTTGAGAGTCTGCCTGCCGATGCAGGGAACACGGGTTCGTGCCCCGGTCCGGGAAAATCCCACATGCAGCGGAGCGGCTGGGCCTGTGAGCCATGGCCGCTGAGCCTGCACGTCCAGAGCCTGTGTGCCGCAACGCGAGAGGCCACAACAGTGAGAGGCCGGTGTACCACAAAAAAAAAAAAAAAAAAAGAGAGAGAGCGAGAAGCTAGTGGGAAGCAGCTGCATCACACGGGGAGATCAGCTCGGTGCTCTGTGACCACCTAGAGGGGTGGGATAGGGAGAGTGGGAGGGAGACGCAAAAGGAAGGAGATATGGGGATATATGTATATGTATAGCTGATTCACTTTGTTATACAGCAGAAACTAACATGCCGTTGTAAAGCAATTATACTCCAATAAAGATGTTACCAAAAAAAGAGAAGCTCAATCTCACCTAGGTGAATTATATACAGGTAAAATGTTATTAATATAAATGTTTCTCAACCCCTGTTTACCTTACATAATGAAGGTTCATGTGCAAAGACGGGCACAAGAATTTTAATAAGTTTTATTTCTAAGTTCGAAAAGCCCTTATCATTGGTGACCATCAAGACAAACACTCTACTGATGAATCAGAAGGGCTAGAGCTCTGTCAACGCCGCTGCTACCTGTGCTCTGTTCTTCCCGTCAGGATAACCATTGTGTAAGGCATCATGAAACAGTCATGTGTTATCCTCCAACAGGGGATTCTACTCTCTCCCTCATTTTCATATTGTTGGTTATTGAAATAAATTAACCAAAACTGTTCAGTCTTAGTATCAATAGATGCTTCCTGGCTCTTCTGTCAGAGTTGCCTGAAGGGCTCTGCTACAAATTTCAGCTCAGAAATGGAATCCTATGGAAGAAATGAATCATAGCTGTTGCAAATCTGTATACTGTACTTGGTATTTTTGTTACTGACCCCAGAGTGTATGGGATGTGCCTGACGCTGCAGGACACAGATCCATTGGTACAGAATCCCAGGGTGGCGATGGTGACCACCATCTTCCCCTGTGTTCAGTGCCTGCTAAGGCACCCAGCTTTCAATTCTCAGGTGCAGGTGACAAAGGATGCGAGGCTGCTTTAAGGCATAAGAAAGACATTTCCTGAATCCTTCCAGCAAAGATTCCCTAGCTTAATTTTAGTATTCCTTTTATCTACTCTTGTATCCACCCTTCTAACCTGATTAGAGAAACTGCTTTGAGACAGCATCACCAGTCTTTGGTAAACAGAAGATCTGAGGCAGGAGCGGAACAGTGTGGAAGGAGAAAAAAAAAAAAAAAAAAAAAGACAAACCTACCGGGAATAAATGTAAACCTGGTCTCAGCAATGCATTTAATTACAACCAGATGTATCAACGTTTTTGTCCTGTTAGAGTCTGTCCCTTGCTAATGGACGGGGCGGCATGGAAATCAAGACATTTGGGCTTACAGACTTGGGTGCAGGAACTCCCTCTCAACAGCTGCCACTCTGTAGCTACAGAAAGCAGCGGTGACATATAGTAACCCACGGCCACTTTCCTGGGTGGAAGTCTTCAGGTCCTTCTATCATAAGGTCCTGGCCTCTTCCACCAAGATTTTCAGAAGAAATGAAAATGTACCTAATTCTTTAACTTAGGAGAGGGATCATCTTTCATAGAGCTACACTGTGTGGAAGGCACAGACCTTAATACTTTACTCAGTGAGCAAATGGGAAGGAAGCTTTACTGCCTCAGCCTTTGCCTTTTTTGTGCACACAGGTTCTCTGTGTGCTTTCACTCCCCAAAGATAATAGCATCTGCATCTTTTTTTTGACTGTCAAAATCCACTCGCACATCCAGGGAGGCAAAGTGCCTAAGAATGTGTGTTCCCCAGAGGGCAGCCTTTCATCAATAACCCTTCTGGGTTCCCCAGGGCCTGATCAGGACAATCTTGAGGTATGGCCTCCTCTGTCCCCAGTGTCCCTGCAGGCTTGAGCCGTGCTTCATGTGGGACTTTGGTTGGCATTTCTCCCTTGCGTTGCCTCCTTCTCTTCCTGGTCCCTTTCTCCATCCCCCCCACCCCCTATCCATTTTTCCTAGGAATACTTCTTAATAAGTCACTTTCATGATACCCATTGCTTCAGGTCTATTGGTGAATAAACCATCCTAAGACAACTTTGCTTTCCCCCAGTTTTACCTTGTCTCCTCGGTGTTCATAGCACCTCCTCTCAAAGCTTCATCTGCCAAGCTCTGCCATCCAGTGTCTGCTTCTCCCTACCCTGGAAAGACGTTCAGCTTCTCTGTCCTCTCCTGTAACTTCAAAGTCAGGCACCACTAGCTCCGGCTGGATGCTCCTGAAGGTCTCCTCTGCCCAGCTTTTACCAGTTTCAGATGATGAAGTTCAAAGTCAGGTACCACTGGTTCCAGCTGGATGCTCCTGGAAGGTCTCCTCTGCCCAGATTTTACTAGTTTCAGATGATGAAGAACGGGCTCTGGAACTCGCTGTGGGGAAGCAGGCTCTCCACCAGCTAGAGGTGTAGTAGGTACCCAAATCACCCCAGTGGGTCCTGAAAGGTAAGCACACGTCAGCAAAGTCTCCTTTACCTTCTTCTCCTCCTCCTCCTCTTTCTTCTTTTTTGTTTTGTTAACCAACAAAGCGCAGTCTAGTTTTATATGAGAAAAATATTCCTTTTTAAAACATATGTTTAATCTTGCTCCTGGGGAGAAAAAGCCAAAAACATGGCATTATAGACCTAAGAATCCCATGACGTTTACCAAAGGTTGGCTCAGATTACATGAATCACCACTTTTATTGTGAACAGCTCTATCTTACCAGTGGTCCCATTGCCTGTTACATTCTTTCTGATGCCCAGATTTTCCTCTAATAGGAGATCAGAGGAAGCATGGAATCGACTCCATGTACCCACTACACCCACAATTTTGGGGACGGGGCCATTCATGAGCCCGATTTTTTTAAAAATTAATTTCTCAGCCTCCATGGAAACTAGACATGGCCAAGGGACACAGTTCTGGCTCAAGGGATGTAAGCAGAAACACTGGATGTGACTTCCAAGAAAGCGTGAAGGGGCGGTCCCAGCTGAAAGTGTCCTCTCGATCCTCACCCTTCCTTTCTTCATCCCTGGAACCCGACACAAGTTTGGAGCAGACACTATGCAACCATAAAGTGACCGTGAGGAAAAGGTCAGTAGAATTTCAGGGGCCCCAGACCTAACTGCTATGATTTGTTGATCTGGTACTTGCTAGCAAACACCTACCTGACTTTTGTGGGAAAAATAAAACCCCTAGTTTGTTTAAGCTGCTTTTTGTTATTGTTCTGTGTTTGATTCTTGTTATTCACAATTGAACATATATCTCCTGTTGATAACAGCCACTAGATATTTGTCCAAGCTTGGAGCTGGGGACCCAGAGTCTTAAAATTCTATAATCCTACTCTGTATCTGTCCAGTTTTTACATACACCATTCATTTCTCTGTGCCTTATTTTATCTTATAAAAGCGAGGACACTGACATCATCTCCGCTAAATTGAAAAAACAGGATGCTACCTATGCTGTAGAGTGACAACAGAGCCTTTAAATGCCTTTGACGACCACCTCTCCACACCCATCAGCAAACTGATTTCTGTTTTGTCAAATTCTTCTTTAACAATGGTATCGTGTAAGGAGGAAGTAATAGAATTTTATTTATTAACATGATTCCTTTGTGTAAAAAAAAATCACCTTTGTTTTAATCGGGCGATTATGGGAGGGAAAGAAATAGCATAATTAGGAACGTAAAGATGGAGCAGTAGAGAGACAAGAACGTGTTAAAATGAGTTTTATCCTACTACATATTGTCCTTCCGTCCAACATTTTCCTTTATTTCTAATTTTCCCCCAAATGCTGAGGCCAAGACATCCATTTATCAAGCCCGTCCACTTTACCTCTCCTGTCCATTTTTACACATATGTTTCTGGACTCTGCTTCTTACCATGATATCCCATGTCTGGCAGTTGGGTGATGTTTGCACCCTCAAGGATCAGACAAGGACATATCTTTCCAACAGTTGTTGATAATGAGGCCAGTGGAAAGGCTAATGGTTTAAAGCTGTTTGAGTGTTCTTTCCGAGGCAGAGATGGAGTAAATTATTCCATGGCTGCAGCTCTCCTCAATGTAGGGAGCTCGATACGCCGTCTGCTCTGAGGAGCCTGGATTAGTCCATCTGTTTCTGGTTTTCAGAAACCTAAGGTGAATAAAATAAATAACAGAAAAAACAAAAATGAAAAATGCCTCTTGTTCCTGAATCGCAGGAAGTCTGCCTATGCTCCTAACTCGGGCGTTCCCTCCAGATGCACCAAACCCCGCTGGATTTCTTGGGTGGAAAGAGAAAAGAAACATCCAGATTTTGCTTTTGAGGATTTTTCAACCTTTAGAAATACACCGATTATTACATAAAAAGTGACATTTCCCATTATTTTGGCAAAGAAATAAATGTAATGCTCAGTGTATGAGAGCATATTCTCCCCATCATTTGCTTTTTAAAAGCTATTCACAAGTTTTTGACTGAAGCCTATTTGAACCTCCACTTTCACAAGCAGGAAGATACAGCCAAGGAATCAGAGATGTTTGCCTAGAAAGGATATAATCACAGCCTCCAAGTGTTCAGAATTAACTATGGAAGCGGCCTTAGCTGGCCTTAGCTTAGTGGCCTTAGCTCCAGAAGGCAAAATTCAGACCAAGAGGAAGAAATTATAGAAAAGGACGATTTCAGAGCTTAGAGAACATTTGAATCAATGACCTGTTAAGCTTTAAGTGAATTACCTTGGATGACAGTAGAGATCCATACATGTTGGAGATCAAATCAGAAAGAGGACCACAGACAGGGGTTGCAGCATAGAGGATGCCTGAGAGTGAAGGCTACACTTGGTGGTTTCCACTTTGTCCACTCACTCTACAGCCCACTGCAACTTTAAAAAAAAATTTTATTGGAGTATAGTTGATTTACAATGTTGTGTTACTTTCTGCTGTACAGCAAAGTGAATCAGTTATACATATATCCACTCTTTTTTAGATTCTTTTCCCATACAGGTCATTACAGAGTATTGAGCAGAGTTCCCTGTGCTATAATAAGTTCCCTTATTAGTTATCTATTTTATACATAGTAGTGTGTATATGTCAATCCCAGTCTCCCAATTTATCCCTCACCCTCTTTTCCTCCTGGTAACCGTAATTTTGTTTTTTACATCTGTGACTATTTGTTTTGTATATAAGTTCATTTGTACCATTTTTTTAGATTCCACATATAAGCGATATCATACGGTATTTGTCTTTCTCTGTCTGACTTACTTCACTCAGTAGATAGTCTCTAGGACCATCCATGTTGCTGCAACTTTTTATTCTCATATTCCTCTGAAACTAATCTGGCTTATGGTTATGAATTATCAAGGGGATGCTACCTGTTTTTATAGTTATTTTCCACCAAGAGCCAAGGCTAAGGCAGATTTCTTTTTTCTTTTTTTGCTTCTCCCTTTACTGGTGGGAAGATTTTTTTCTACGCCCACCCTTTCACTAAAGTCCTTAACTTTAATCTCATCTGTAAAGTCCCTTTTTCCACATAAGGTAACATATTCACACATGCCTCAGATTAGGATGTAAACATTTGAGGAGTGGGTGGGACCAGTATTCTGCCAACCCCAGATTCCTGCTAATACTGCCCTGGTTGGATTTGTTCTTCTAGAAGGATATGGGGTTTCAATACGTTTTACAGCTCTATCAGCCACAAAATAGCTATAATTTTCAGAACATTATTACAGAAAGGGATTCTGGAATACAGTGAGTTAACTTGGACTGTCTAATTCTCAGATTTCTGTTTCTGGATCAATTTTCCCTTTGTTAAAGCTACTACCTGGGTCAGTCTAAGTCTCCATAATGAACAGCCTACTTAAAACTGCTGTGTGGCTGGACCACACCAACTCCGTTTTGCCAGTTCCATCGTAGCCATCCCCCCCCCCCCCCCCCCGCCCCGAGATGTCCTACCCGCTCTCCTCTCTGCACGACTGAGCTTTAGCCTACTCACAAGGAACGTGCCCAAGCTAGATGAGTTCCTGATCAACTTTTTTTTTTTTTTAAACATCTTTATTGGGGTATAATTGCTTTACAATGGTGTGTTAGTTTCTGCTTTATAACAAAGTGAATCAGTTATACATATACATATGTTCCCATATCTCTTCCCTCTTGCGTCTCCCTCCCTCCCACCCTCCCTATCCCACCCCTCCAGGCTGTCACAAAGCACCGAGCCAATATCCCTGCTGATCAACTTTTAAACTTGCCTTCATCTGATATGAAAACGGAAAGAATGCCTTTTGCTGACACATATGATTAACGGACCCCTAAGGGAAGAAAACTCTCTGTTTCCTTCAGTGCAGATATGCTTCTTACCTGGTAGTCAGATTCTGTTTTTAGCTTTGGCCCCTTTAAGTACCTCTGCACCCTTTTAGGCAGTGCAGAGCGCAGCTGCAAATGCCTGCGGATTGCCGTCCGCCCCATCCTGCCTGTATGTAAGTTCCCCGCAATAAACTTCATAATTGCACGTTATGGAGTTGCCTGCCTCCTTTTTCACTCTTAAAGTTCCTTCTCAGTTTGGAGGAGATTATTCAATATCTCCGCCATGCAACCATTGCCTTGTCTAGGCAAATTCATGTGTCTGAATTTATTTCCTTTCTTATTTGATTTACATGTCCTCTAGTTTTAACTTTAAATGAAACTCTTTATTTTTTACTGGTATATTAAAATTCTAACCTGCTCCAGGAGAAATGTTTGGGCCAAAATTTATCTTCTTGTGATTTCTAAACTTGAGAAGAAATATAATGTTGTGAAAAGGCCAACACCGGACTGGACATTAAAGAAACAAGGATTCGGTTTCTCTCCTGCCACTAACTAGACCTTGAATTGGCCACTTCATCTTATTGGATTTCAGTTTCCTGATGGGTTAAAGCACTGAACTAGATCACCTCCAAGGCACGTCTACTCTGGAAAGGAGGCTCAGAGAATTCCAGATTCAAACTTTTTGCTTTGGAAACAATCCTTTATTTTGGAGAACTTAAATATAAGGGCATCTATCCTCAGACAGGGCTGAAATCCTTTCTCTTTCTACTCCAGTACACATTTCTGTGTGGCCAATGTGCCATTTCCATCTTTTCAAGAGACAGTTGAAAAAATTTAACGTCTTAAGTCTTTTACGATTAACTTCTACTTGCTTCCCAAGTTCATCTCCCTGTTCTCTCCCAGACGTACCTATTTTCTAGCCTCACTGAATACTCAGAGGATTACAGGTGCAGGGGCTGTGGCATTCTGGAGGACCACGGCAATACCATCTGTGAGAAGCCAAACTCAGATGGCTTCCTGAGCAACCAAAGTCAACCAGGAAGGGCAGAGCCCAAAAATGGGGTTCTCAGAAATTCTAGATGAGGGATTTTTGTAGGAATTTTGATATTATATGGGTGGTGAGAACTAGATCAATTGAAATTTGAGTTTTTATCATAATAGTATTCCTTAGAAATCCTGGGGAGACCTCAGGTTACTTAATAATAGAACTGTCTATAAATCCAGGACATAGCTCATTAGACCTTAAGCTATCTTGAATTTGTCTTTGCCTGATTTCACCCCCAGCCCCTACCCCAGAATCCACCTCCGTAAACAGCTCCGATTCTTAGGCAGGACAAGTATTTAGAAACGCACATTGAGCAAACCTTACTCAGAGGATGAAATCACAAAGTAAGTTTAATTAGTCCTTCAATATCCATTTGAATTCCGCCAGGAGGGCAGCCTCCCACAAAAGACGTGTGTAATGCCATACATTTTTGGTGTTGCTCAGAAAATACAACGTCTGACATTCACATTGTCAAATTACAGGGTCACCCAGTGCAAAAGCTGATTTTGGTTGTTTTGGAAATTAGGCTTTTCATTCCCACGGAAAAATGACAATTCAACCCATCCAAAGATAGGACTTCTACCCTCCTCCCCCACCTAGGATCTCTTTCAGGCAGAAAGTCTGTAGCCAGGACAGGGAGGTAAGGGTAGAATCTTCTCTCTTTCTCACTCACCTCCTCTCACACTCACCAGTAGCTCTTTTCCACTAGAGCTGGAATGGAGGGTTGGGACAAGAGCCAGGACTAACCTTTTAGATCTTCCTGGCAGTAGCCAGGCTTCACTGACTGCGAAGACTCATACCAAGCTCTCTGAGAGGTTTGGGTCAAAGACCTTCTCCACTGATTGAAGTGTAGGGGAGGGACCTTCCTAGCCCTCGAGATGGAGGTTAAGTGGGTAACAATAAACCACCGTCTCCAAATACCCTACTCCCCAAGCCTCTCTTCTGCTGACCCTTGCTATACTTGCATGTTGGTAAAGAACTGCAATCATGGAGCTGTCCTCTGCCATCCACAATTTTCCAGTTCTACCGTGTGGCCTGTCTCACAATTCACTTTGATACCTGATATTTTCACCAAAGAATCTCAAATGAAACACCCATGCTAATAGCCTGTTGCACAAAATCAGAGAAAGTTTGTAGAGAAGGAAGCAATGGTACTTGTAGATTTCAGTCGCAGGAAACACCAGGTCACTCAAGTGTAGAAGTTTCTGAATCCTTTGAAGACTCTTTCTTGACCCAAAAGATTGTTTACCTTTGCGTTCTTCCATCCCTTCTCCCTTTGTTCACTGTTATCTGCTTGCTCATTTAAATTGAATTTTGTGTTTTTACTGCTCCAGCCAACTGTATCTATTTTATCCAAGCAAAAGTTTTCTTTGAGAGCAAATGGACAAAAGTCCCAAGGCACCTGATACTGGGAAGGGCAGAGGAGCCCTGAGTGCCAACAGAGCTTGCCTGTTCTAAGCAACCTCGAGAATTTGTTCTGTTTCCCCAGAGCTTGCTGACATGGAGACTTTTATAGTTGCAACAAAGAGTCTGAAAGTACCTCAAAGTCCCCAGGCACTTCTCCTAATTCACTTCTAACCTGCTGGCCATGGGGATTTTTTCCTCCTCTAATTGCTAATGAATTCTAGAATCTCAAAGTCTCATTTCTCTAGTCTAGAATCTCCAGTCTGCCGAATGACGAGAGCCTTGTTGTCATTATGTGCCCTGTGTTTCCTTCCTCGCTTGGATTTATAAGGTGCACCATAGGGGGAACTTACTATTTTTTCCTATTTAGAGTCAACTCAATTTCCTTCAGAGTTCTTCTTGTCTTTGCAGAATCACTAGGAATGTAGGATAAACAACAGAATGTGGAAATGGGTAAATAGACTTTGGAATGTAGGGCAACCTGAGGGATGAGTTTGAGGATATCATAATATCTCATTTCTCAGAAAATGCTAGCCTTTCTCTTCCTTACTGAGTGAAAAACATTTGGTCTGAGCCCAGAGACAAGAAAGTCTAATGAAGTGAAAGAATCAGAATAACAATGCATTCAAATTAAACAAATGCTGGAGAGGGTTTGGAGAAAAGGGAATCCTCCTACACTCTTGGTGGGAATGTAAATTGGTGCAGTCACTATGGAGAATAGTATGGAGGTTCCTTAAAAAATTAAAAATAGAATTACCATATGATCCTGCAATCCCACTCCTGGTCACATATCCAGAGAAAACCATAATTTGAAAAGATACATGCACCCCAATGTTCATAGGAGCACTATGTAGAATAGCCAAGACATGGAAGCAACTTAAATGTCCACTAACAGTTTAACGGATGAAGAAGATGTGGTACATATATACAATGGAATATTACTCAGCCATAAAAAAGAATGAAACAATGCCATTTGCAGCAACATAGATGGACCTAGAGATTATCATATTAAGTGAAATAAGTCTGAGAAAAACAAATACCGTATGATATCACTTATATATGGAATCTAAAAAAATGACACAAATGAACTTATATACAAACAGACCCACAGACATAGAAAACAAACTTATGGTTACCAAAGGGGAAGGGGGGGACGGGAGAGGGATAAATTAGGAGTTTGGGATTAACAGTTACAAACTACTGTATATAAAATAAATAAACAAGGACCTACTGTATGGTATATAGGACAAGGGACTATATTCAATACCTTGTAATAACCTATAATGGAAAAGAATGTGACAAATTAGCAGAGAATATATAGTAGTTCATTCAAATTCATCATTATTTATTCACTTGTTCATCTATTTGACCCGCATTAGTTAGCCACCTTTTAAATGCCAGGAACTTTTCTAGACACTAGGGATGAATGTGCAAGCTCTCCTGGAAGATATCATCTCAGTGAAAATCTCACACTGTCTTCCTGAATGATCACTCAGTGCTTCAGAGGTCACTTGCAGAGTGCCCAGTCCAGTTGCCCAGCCAGAAAACTCATTATTTTTGGAAAAGGTGAAGGAAAACCCCGCACCACTGTATGTGTCACAAAGGCATTTCTCTGGTTTAAAAACATGTTACTGCCATATTTCTCTGCTGAGGGAGAGGGTCCATGATAAGGGGCACATTGATAAACAATAGGATAAACTTATTTCCCAAGTTTACAAATTATATCTTAATTTAAAAAATAAACTAATTCAACAAATATAAATTCGAATGGCCATTTAATAGCTTAGCAGTTAATTCAGAGATTTTTAAATCCTAGTTGTGTGTAAGAATTGCCCAAGAAAGTTAAACAATAGAGAAGTTTAGGCAGTCCCTACCTGTGAAGAGTCTGTGAATAGTATGCAGTGAGGCTTAAGTAATGAGGGTTTTTATTTTTAAGTCCCGTAAATAATCCTAATGGGCCATCAGAGGCAAGAGCTACCAAAACAACTTCATTGATGACCCTCCAAAGTGTTCTTCTATGAGATAATGTCTCACTATCGTTAGGAACCAGGAAAATGGTTGTTTAGAGTTTTGGTCACAGCTGAAATGAGCTCCACACAGAAAAAAATATTCGTCAGTTAAAATGTTTAGTTTTCTTTTCTGTGTCGTTTTGTTGAAGAGGAAAGTGCTTTCTAACATTGCCAGATTTTGACAGCCAGAGAAGTCACATGCCAGCCATACTTAGGTATCCTTCCTCTCAAATGACTACTGCATTTACCTTAACATTCTGAGACATTCAAACAGAGTGGTCCTCAGACAAGTCTCTAAGAATAGCCTGTCATCTTCCTGCTCTCTTTGACATTTTTCTGATCAGCACATTCTACCTCTAATGTCCTTTAGGTATCCAGAAGAACACACACACACACACACACACACACACACACACACACACACACACACAAACCAGCCTTTCCAGTTAGAATGATGGACCAACTTACTTTTTTTTTCCAATTGACTTTTGATTGCTATGGCTATTTTATATTTTTAGAATTTGGTTTTGTTCTGGGATTCAGAGAATTTTATATTCACAGACTGCTTATCCCACCAAGATCAATTCCTCCATCTCTTCCTTTAATAAGCCCGGATGTTACTTCAGTTTTGTTGGTGTCTTTGGGTGAGAGAAGCAAGTGGGCCCAGGACGCGACATTTCTCCTTTTGAATGAGGCAGAAAAATGATTCATGAAAGTGTGCATTCTTTTTAAAGGGAGAAGAAAAGAGAAGTCTATCTAACAAGATCGTCACAGGTATTTTTAGAATTTACAGGTATTTGAATACTTGTAAATTCAGGAATTTACCTGGCTTGTCCTCACCTTCCTATGATTGGGATTCAGGACATCAGTGGCTTTTAAAATTCAAAGCATAATTTCCAAAACTTTAAAAGTATGACTCTAATATAAATATAATATAGACTGCTTCAAGGACTTTATTCAACTTATTCATTAACAAGGAAACTG
This sequence comes from Stenella coeruleoalba, assembly GCF_951394435.1. Lineage (NCBI taxonomy): Eukaryota > Metazoa > Chordata > Mammalia > Artiodactyla > Delphinidae > Stenella > Stenella coeruleoalba. Next base: position 8,223,386 of record NC_137167.1, read on the forward strand.
GTAATGAGGTAAAGGCTGGTTCAAAGAGCATTTTGAGGATTTGGATTTTTACAGGCATTTTGAAGCAATGATAGAACAAGAATGATAAATTAAATGCAAACCTGACTGATGTCCCATACATAGGAGTTATCTTTTCTAACTGACAGAAATTATTTGCATTTCTACTGGACCAAAACCTGTAAGTTAGCATACATTTTATTAAAGTTTTATTCAATAATAAACAATGAGTCAAACCAAGTATATTCTAGAATGAGTGACCCTTGGGTGTGCCTTTTAAACAGTGCCTCCATGTAGCACTGAAAGAACATGCTGCATACCTGGATGTAAAGCATGGATCTCCATGCTTTACATCATTTTTCTTATTATAATTAAGTGGTAGTAACAATTTCAAAGCAGCAAAGCCCTGAGGTAGCTCTGAGGCCAACTTCCAGGTGACAATAATGAGTCCACGTTGCTTCCTCCCCAAGGTCATTGCTATGTACATGCACACAAGGTCATGGCTATGTACATGCCCACAAGGATACACGTGTATGCGTGACACATGGCAAGTCTGGCATTGCATATATAATGAAAAAACTTTTAAATCCCTTTTGAAAAGAATGAATTTGCTTCTCAGAAGGCTGAACTACCCTGATCCTTAGAACTAGCCTTATTAATTTTTCTTTTCTACTGTCCTCTTCAGCTCAGGCCTCTGTGTATATTTCTTGAAGAAGCAGCAACATTCTATCAGCTCAGAATTGCTCTTTGGAACCATCCATGGTTCCAAAGAGCATTCCACTGTCCTTCACAAGGGACTTCTACACAGGTGCTTAGAAATCTAGAAAATAAGGAATGGCCTTTCCCAGATGAATATCAAGGCTAGGGGCTTTCTTCAAGACCGTTGTTGGGTTTTTTTTAATATAAATTTAGATTTAAGTTCCTTTTATTGATGCCTGTTAAGTTCCTTGAGAGGGTTTCTGGAACATAAAAGAGTAAACCAGCTTTCATGTCCTCCATCATCTTGAGGAAGGAATATCACAATTACGTCTTCCATTCCCATTTTGTTTCCTTGCTTTCATCTTGAAAGCTTCCTGATCATCAGAGGGGTCCTTAAAGAGTCTCCTCTTATGCTGAGAGGATCACAATGATATCAGGATCACCTGGACTAAATGCACATGTTAATAAGCTTTGGAAACATTTTGAAGAGAGCTCACAGAATTAGAATCTATTTTCTACTACAGAATATTCAGAATGGAAAGCCAAACCTTTGGGAACTGGGTCAGACCTGATCCTTAGTACCGCCAGTCTGTGGGCACATTATAATATCTTATGGTGGCATTGTAATTTTCCCCAATTTGCTAACTAAGACTAATTATCCAAATAATTCAGCCTGACTCTGCTCCTGACCACTGCAAATCTCCCTGCTGTTCCTTAAAGCTCTGTTTGTTCCCCATTTCTCCTCTTGTTTTAAACCCCTCACTGTTCTGAGTGCCTTTTATTTAAAGAGAAATTGGATACCTACTGTGTAAATTTCTGCAGGGAGTCCTTTAATGTAGGCTGTAGCAATTTTCTCCAGGAATATGCTAATAATTAGAGCAGCTAGGGATTTGGACTTTGTTATCTGTGGAGGAGGAATTGTGTGAGAAAAGGAGAAAAAAAATCTCAACTCTCTACAGCCTGAAAAGAAAAGAAAAAAGAACAAAATAATAAAGGAGAAAGGAAAACAAAGTTATTTGTTCAAATGTGGGGTGGAAATAAACAGATGCTTAGAAGTAGCGACTGTGGCCACTGGTCTTTGTGCAGGCTGTTAGGAAAAGGCACACACAAGGGAGAATGGTGAACTTTGGTCCCTGGGGCAGTGGGCTGAGTTCTGGCCTCCGTAGTCATGGCAACAGAACACCCCCTGGTGCTCCCCGGTTGTCAGAATGGGACCTCCTGGAGTTCTCTCTGTCTCCTCTGCTGGAGGTTATGGGTGTCTGAACAGCAATTTCACAACCCTGAATTGCTGGTTAAGATTAGTTTAAGAGAGTTTGGGCTTTTTCTTTCTTGTTTTTGTTTAAAAGACAACTTTTTGAAATAAATTGCATAGTTGTGCTTCAGAGAAAAGTTTCTGGGAACTAAATATGGTGATCTTAGAAACCAATTTGCAGTGAGGTGATGGTGCATTCACACAGAGTTTGAGCAACAGCCCGGTCATATCCTAAGGTTATTCGTGAAGTGGATTATTTAAGGTGACCAAGGGTCTTCTACTTTTGTTACCAAGCAGCTTTTGGTGGTCACAGACTGACGCGGTCTGACCTTTTATCACAAAGTTCTGAACATGCAGTCACTCTGTAAGCTTGTTTCAACCAAGACAAAGGGAAAAAAGAGACTCCTTAGAATTCCTATAGGAGAAATGAGGCAAAAGAATTATTTCCACATACTGATGTGCAAATTAAAGCACTGGAAAGAAGGAATTTGCCCATGATGGAACCAAAATCAAGGCCCAGTAGGACCCAAGGTCCTTAAATTCTTTGCTTGTGTTTATAGGTCAAACTTCTGAAACTCTGGTTTTGGTGATTGCTTTAAGGGTTTCTTCTTGGACAAAGGTGTTAAGAAGGTGTGCAAACTAAAAAGGATCATGAATTCACTTCAATTAAAATAAAAATAAAGTCAATACCCAGCAGTACTTTTTGCAGTTTCACAGAAGGGGAATTTCCTAAAAGCAACCAAAAAATGTTAATAATGGCAATATTATTAATAATAATATAAGTAACATGTATTGAACGATGTATATAGGTGCTAAGCATTTCATATGAATTATCTCATTTATTTATTTCTACTTGATTGATGAAGAAACACAGAGAATTTAAGGATCTTCCCCAAAGTCACACAGCTAGTAACTGGTAGAGTCAAAATTTAAACTTGGGCCATCTGACACCAGTGTCCGTGCTTCTAATCACCCCACTACACTCTACTGTGCTTCTACACTATAATTTAAAACACATATACAAGATTTATACACTATAGGATAATGAAATGTTTACAAGTTATTTAAAAATCTACTAACTATATCACTGTATGGGGAGAAGAACCACTAACACCCACCCTTGCTGAGCTCCTGTGTGTCAAGTACACCACTGGTCACTGTGCATACATTGCCTCCACTTGTTACCACAAACCTGCAATGAAAGAAATATTATCCCCCTATTTTATATGAAGAAATGAAGCATGGAGCTATTTTAATCACTTGCCCAGGGTTATATTTAAGCAACAGGCTGAGCTGGGGGGTGAGCCCAAGTGTGGGTGATGGCAAAGCATCTGTTTCTTCCGTGTTGCCGTGATGGTTTTTTCCAAGGTGTATTTAGGTGTAGCTTTAGTTTTACCAAAAAGGACTAGGCACCAGATCTCTCTTCCTAATGCCTGACCCTACTTTCCTACTAAAGTTGTTAATGACATAGGAGTATTAGAAGTACTGTCTCCAGAACCTGAATAGACTACACTATTTACCTGAGGGGAAGACGGTGGTTTATCTTTCTAAATTAAGTGACCATCATTAGTTGATTAACTTGATTTTCATTCTTTAATACTTAAATGAATTAAAAATGGATGAATGAATGAATGAATGAATGGGTAAGCAAAGAAGACAACTGCCAAGTAAAAATTGTCACTCACCATCTGGTTCTACAAGAATGAAGTCACTGGCCACTGAAGTCGCTGACCTTCAACACACCCTGAAAGGAGTCCAGGGCGGCGATCAAGAATGAGGCACTCTGTGCTCTGGGAAAACCCAGCAGAACAGGACCTTCAGATAGATAGATACTTTCAGGAGAAGATTTTATGAGCCCAATTTCTTGCATCTTCTCATATCTAGAAAAGCACATTAATGGAATCATTAACAGAGACATCTGCTCCTTGTGACTAGCAGCAACCTTCTGCCAAAATGTGTGCTTGATTACATGGACCCCCTTCGCCTAAATCATGCATATACTGACCTCCCCCCGCCCACCTCTTGAGCAGTTCCTCAGAGCTATCTGATGGGCTGTCTCCCGGGCTATAGTCCTCATTTTGCCCCAAATAAAACTTAACTCACAACTCTCATGCTGTGCACTTGTTCTTTTCAGTTAACACAACCTACCATCTATTGAATGTCTAGTAGGCAGCAGGCACTATGCAAGGTGATTTCATATTCTGATTTTATGTCCTTTCCACAAAAGTTGTGCAGTAAAGTGATGATTTTTATTATTGCTATATTTAAGGATGAAGATACGAGGCTTAGATTGGTTAAGCGAACTGCTCAAGAGTTTCAGCTAGCGAATGAGACATTTGGAAATAGACCCCAAGGACCTATGGCTCTGAAGTTCGAGCCGTACCATCTATGTTTAAATTTCTTTAAAAAATTTGTAGACGTGTTTAAATACAAAGGAATATTTTAGATATATCTGTAAGAAATACAGAACAACCATGTAAGTTAGCACCCGAATATTCATGACCCAAATTTATAAATAATACATTACCTTAAACTTTAAACTTCCCTGAGTGCCATCTCATCCCATCCTTTCCTTTCTATCTCAGCGGGTTTTTTTATGGTTTCATATTTGTTAATAGTCATAATTCATTATTTATTTACACATTTTTGACCTTTAAGTCAATTCAATCAAACTGTACGTGTTTTTATCTTACCTGCTCTCTTTGCTTGACACTGTTCTGAGATTCATCTATAACACTGAATCAGTCTGTGTTTAATTTCTTTTCACTGTTGTATAAAATTCCATATTAAAACTCTGCCATGTTTTGTTTATCCATTCTACTTTTTAAAATTTAACTATAGTTGATAGTTAACTATAGTTAACGCCATTTTAAGCAACATGGATGGACCTAGAGATTATCATACTAAGTGAAGTCAGACAGAAAGACAAATATTATATGATATCACTTATGTGTGTTATCTTAAAAAATGATACAAATCAACTTATTTACAAAACAGAAACAGACTCACAGACATAGAAAACAAACTTATGGTTACCAAAGGGGAAAGGGGAAGGGGAGGGATAAATATCCTTTCTACTCTTAGTGAATATTTGCGTGTGTTTTCCCCTCCCTTCTTCCCTTCCTTCCTCCCTCCCTCCCTCCCTCCCTCCCTTCCTTCCTTCCTTTCTCTATTACAAAGAGTGCTGGCAAGAACATGTGATACACATCTCCCAGGGTATATCTGAGAGGGTCACAAAATCATAAGCTTTACACATTCTTGGTCGGTGAGATAATACCATATTGTTTTCCCGAAATGATGGAGCAGTTTCTATTACAACTTATTCTGAATAACACTGCAAAATTATTCCCCTTCCCCTACATCCTTACCAACATATGATATTGTTACACTTAGTTTTACTAATATGATTGGTTTGAAAGGGTACCTTATTGTGGTTTTCATTTGAATTTCTTTCATTATTGATAAGGTTGAGTATATTTTTATGTATTTTATGTGCTTTTTTTTCTGTGAAGTACCTATCCATTTTTTATTTTTGCCCTCTTTTTCTATTGGGTAATTTGCCTTTTTCTTATCAGTTTGTGGCTCTCTTTATACATTTTGGACATTAAATATTACAAATGTAATCTATTGCAAATAACTTCTTTCAGCTTATAAAGTGATCTCACTTATTTATGTGAATTTTTGATGAATGGAACTTCTTAATTTTAATATATTCATATTCATCAATCTTTCCTTTTATTCTTTGTACACAGAGGCAATCTTCCTTAATTCAAAGCAATGAAAAGATTTTGCTCAAAGTTTTATAGTTTTGTCAATATTGCCAATTGCACTTAATATTAACTTAAATAATATTTAATATTTAAGCACTGGTTAGGTATTTATCAGCTAGAGCTGCTATTTGCTTAAGGCATTATAAACCTAGTTTCCATACATGTGTGGATGTGTCTCTGGGTTCTCTCTTCTGCTTTTCCAATTTGTACATTTTTGTGACAGTACTATATTGCCTTAATTTTTTCAGTTTATGGTAATACTTGATATCAGGTAAGGGAAATCCAATCACTTTGCACTTTTCAAGCGATGTCTCACTATTCTTGTACCTTTGATCTTCCCATAAATTTTAAAGTAAGCTTGGTAAATTCCCCAAAGTCTGTTGGTATTTTGACTAGAGTTGAATCACATCACTAGAGCAATTTGGTGAGAATTTACATCCTTAGGATATTGTCTTTTCCTTATTAATTTTCAGACTGTGTCTGTGATGTATAGTTTCTATTTATTTAAGTCTTTGAAAACATTTTCTTCAATATAATTTTCTCCATACAAATTTTGTACATGTATTGCTTGATTAATTCCTTGGTACTTTACTTGCTTTTTATTTGAAGCCAATATGAAAGCTATCTTTTAATAATTACCTTTTATAAATGTTCTTGAGCATGTATCAAATTGCAACTGATTTTTTTAATCCTTTTTAAAATAAGCTTAATTTTTTAGAAGAGTTTTAGATTTACAGAAAAATTTGGAAGATAGTACAAAAAGTTCCCATAAATATTGCACCCAGTTTCCCCTATTATTAAATCCTTATATTAGTATAATGCATTTGTTGTATACATTGAACCTATATTGACACACTACTGTTAACTGAAGTACATGCTTTATTCAAATTTCTTTAGGTTTTTTTTTTTTTTTTTTTTTTTAACCTAATGTCCTTTGTTCCAGGAGCTCAACAGGACATCACATTACATTTAAGTATTACCTCTCCTTAGGCTCCAATTGGCTCTGAGAGTTTTTAAGAGTTTGCTTGATTTGATGACCTGGACAATTTTGAAGAGCACTGGTTAGGTATTTTGTAGAGCCCTTTACTGGGATTTGTGTTATTTTTCTCATGATTATGGGTCTTTGGGAGGAAGACCACAGAAGTGACATGTCATTTTTGTTCCATTTTATCAAGGGTCCATAGTGTGCATATGTAATCTATAAAAATATTGAATCACTATGCTATACACCTGAAACTAAAACTAATATAATACTGTAAGTTACCTGTATTTCAATTTAAGAATACATAGTACGGAAGCTGACCCTGGTGGCCTGACTGAGGTAGCACTTGTCAGATTTCACCACCGTGAAACTCTGTGTTAGAGTTTTTCTCTAGCACCCCCTTACCACAGTGTAACATTTATTACTCCCAGCAGCTGCCTAAGGAGTGGGGAGTGAGTCATGGTCCACCTTCGTGATGGCCAGATCTCTACGCAAATTAACTGGAATTCTTCTGCACATGAGACTGTCTCTTCTCCCACAGTTATTTATTCAAATCACTTATTTATCTCAGCATGGACTCATGAATATTTAATTTAAACTTTGTGCTATAATCTGGTACTACTTTATATTGTTGCTAAAATTGTTTCATCTTTGGCCATTGGGAGCTCTTTCAGTTGGCTCCTGTGTTCTTTTTTGGATACACTATCACTGTGGACTTTTTTTTTTCTGAGCACTGCCGTTACAATCGATTTTTTTATATACTGACCTTTCAACAATTCAAATAATTTCCTTTTTTCCACAACCATGTTATCTGCAAATAATGACAGGTTTTCTTCCTTTCAATTTATTACAATTCTTATACCTTTGACTTTCTTTTGCCTTGCTGCACTTAACTAGGACCTTTCATAAGATGCTGAGCTGAAGGTATAATACAAGGTTCCATTTAACTTCTTTGGATGGTACAGGGGATAAGTTCAACATTTCACCATTGAGTTGGATGTGTGCTTTGTTTTTTGTTTTCTTTTTCAGGGTGTTTTTTGTTCTTTTTTGTCTTGTTTTGTTTATCAAGTTAAAATATCCTTCCAGCTCTAGCCTGCTGTCTTAGTTTGTTTGCCCCAGAAAGAGACTCTGAAAAAAATGATTTAAATGCAATCATTTATTTGGGAGGTGATCTCAGGAAACACCATAAACAGAGTGCTTAATGAATTAAGGAAGAGAAGGAAACCAATAAAAGATGCTTTATAAAGCCAGTTACTTCTGGGAGTCAGAGTAAAGGACACTCCTTTGAGCTCTTCAAAGGGAGAGATGAGAGAGCTGGGAGCCCTTGGTTGATGGCTGCCGGGGAGGGAGTACGGGGCTGATTCTCTGGCACTTCTGGCCTGCCTTATGGGCTACAAGGCAAGAAAAAGCTCTTAGGCAGATGCTGGCAGGTGGAAGTCTGGCTGAGTATGCTGAAGGGAGTGCAAGGGAACATGGGCACCAACAGAATCTGCTACTCTGGCAAGGATGCTGTATTTCATTGTCTTGTTACTAACAGATGTTGGATTTATCCAATACATTGTACCTATTGAAGGTCATATGATTTTTCTGCTCTAACCTGATATTAGTAATAATAATATTTAATTATTATTTTATATCATATTATTATTAATTGTCTTTTGAATGGTAAATGACCTTGAATTCTTGGGATAAATATAACCTGCCAATGTTTTCCTTAGGATTTTTGCATCTCTGTTCATGGAATGAAATTGGCTTGTAAATTTCCTTTTGAATATTGCCTTTCTCAGATTTTTGGTTTCAAGACTATAGCAACTCTCATATTTTGAGGTTTGATTTATTCTAAGCTCATGCTCTTTCCTCCACATTGGTGTTTTTCTTATGCCCTGGAGACTGTGGTATATATAATTACAATGAGTTAGCATGGTGTGGGGATATTGGCGATGGGAAACTCTGGGTAGAATTGGGATCAACATAGGTGTGTCAGCCCAACAGCACTGATAATTAGGAATAAGAGAACAGATATAGGTGTTACAAATATTTTAGATACTAGCTTTATCTTCTTTAACAATTTGGTTTTGCTCTAGAGTCCCCTCCTTCCAAATAAATTATGTTAAACATCACCTTTCATATCTTTGGGAGAGAGCTTTATTTCATCCAATCTCAAACGAGTAACATCAGCCTCTCTAATTATTACAGTGTTTGTAAAGCTGTCCGGTGTAGGAAGAACTGTGGAAAAGCCACTTGGAGCTACACCAGAAAGTTTCAGAAGGCAGTATGTGTCATCCTGGGGTTTTGCATCACATCACCTGCTCAGTATCTCTACGTTCAGCAACGCCACTTAGAATGCTAAACATATATATATTCCCTCTCTATATATATTTCTCTCTATATATAGTCTATAAAAATCATTGACATTTTACAAGGACAGCACTGTAAGTCAGGATATCGGGCACACATATTCTGTTGTGCAACTTTGTAATTATAATTATTTTGCTCAATTTAATAGTTTTTAAATTAAAAACTCTGAATGGGCTTTGGTTTAGATCCCATGCTTACCTTAACCAAACTAAAATATGACCTTTACAAAAGTGAGTGCTTTTTTAAATCAAATGTAGAGCATTTTGGGTCACCTATTTCTCTCCTTAAGCATGTTGTGGACCTGAATCTCTAAGATAGATCCCCCAGCTCCTAACCTCACGTTGAGCTGAACTGTTGACCTTTCTCTCCTTATTGAGGAGTCCTGCAGGGCCGGGTGTCCGTGTGACTGTTGACTTACGTAGTCCTTCTCGTAACGTTCTCTCTTGGACCCTTTCTTCTCACCTAATTTTACCAAGTCATCTGGATCTATGCCCCGTATCCAGGCTAGCCCTGGACACATCTGTGAAAATACCAAAGCCAGAATTTACTCTCCTTTTCTTGTCCTATTCTTCCAGCCTCTTCTTATCTCTTCCCTTTCCTGATATTCTTTTCCAGTACCCCCCCACCCCCATCAAATGTTGCAGTTTTAAGACATTTTTCATAAATGACTAGTCACTTCATTTCCACACCACTCTTTCCCTGAATATGAAATTTCAAAAAATCAAAGCCTTAAACTGAAGCTATACAGATATGCATGTGTTCTGCCTTGTGACTTAAGGTTCTTTGAAGTACACATCTTATGGCTCTTTGAGGCTGCAGCTTAAATTGTTACCCATTTGGCTCCTCAGCCCAACCCTGTGTGTGCAAGGATACTTACAACCTAAAACACCCAAGACAGACTCAACCCAAAGCCCCAAACTTCACTAAACATAGGCTGCTGTTGAATAGAAAACTGTCCTATAGTCAGATAAATGTTTTGTTATTTTGGACAATTGAAAGTAAGTTTCTTTTGCTAATATTTCTAATTTAAAAACCAAGATCCAGACCAAAGACAGAGAGAAAAAAAGTATCACATGGTCCAAGGGCTCAGTATCCTAAGGAAGTAAGGGGACTATTTTTACCTGGCAGCCTTGTTGAGACTCTCAGATACACAGAGAAGTTTTTCAAATTTTAGGGCATATTAAGAATCAACTCAAAAGCTTGTTTAAAATGCTAATTTCTGCTCATTTCTCTGTGCCCTCAGTACTATTCAGCATTTCATATTTGGGTCTCCAGAATCTGTATTTACAACAAAATGAGCAGGAGGGAGGCTCGCCAAGAACTGTCTGATGATTTGTGGACAGTGTGATTTATAGCAAGCAGGACTTCATCCTGATTTCATTCAACTTCTAGCTATTCTGGGCTGTGCATCACTGAACGAATGGGCATGACCCCGGGCATCGTTCCTCTAAGAATGCTGTGGCAACAGCCCTGTCCTTGGCTGCAGAGATGAGAGGGGGCTTGAGGAAGAAGTTCGCCTGATCTATCTGTATCACTGTTCCCTTTCAACCCCAAGTGAAGTGTCACAGCCCACTTCTGACACCAATCACTTAAGAGATTGGTGACACTCAATCACCAGAGCTCAAGTTGAGAGCTCTGTCCTCCATAAGACTGTCCTCACTTCAGATGCTCACAACAAGTGGAGCTCCCAGGCCACTAGCACTTCTGATATAAACTCAAGGGTTCTTACAACCACCTCAGGTTTGATATTTTCCTAGAATGACTCCCAGCACTTATTAAAAGCACTATACTTACTATTACAATTTTATTATAAAGGATACACATAGGGTAAGGTCTGGGAGCATCCAGGACACAGACCTTTTGTGATGTTGTGATTTATAATGAGAAATATATATTTGGTCTTCATCCTGCTTCTGACACAGAGCACCTAAAACCATTGGAATTTCTGTGATGAGAGCAATAAAGGTGGCTTTTGTTATAATAATGAGGTGACTTTTGGAAAGGACCTAAGGATGGGGGCTGGTTGCCCAGAGACCCAGCCATGTGATAAGGTGGTAGGAACTTTCAGTCCCGGGCCAACCTCTGGGGAGGGGAGAGGGGCTGGAGGTTGAATCAATCACCAAAGGTCAATAATTTCATCAAGCTTGACAATGTAATGAAATCACCATAAAACAAAAAGGATAAGGTTTGGAGATCTTCTGGATTGGTGAACACGTGGAGATTTGGGGAGAGTGGTGTTCTTAGAGAGGGCATAGACGCTCTGTGTCCCTTCCCACATACGTTGCCCTATGTAACTCTTCCATCTGGCTGCTCCTAAGTTATATTATTTTTTAAGAAACTGGTGATCTAGTAAATTAAATGTTTTCCTGAGTTCTGTGAGCTGCTCTAGCAAATTAATCAAACTGGAGGAGGGAGTCATGGAATCCTGTGCTTTATAGTCAGTTGGTCAGAAGTACCTGTAACAATCTGGATTTGCTTTCAATTGGCATAAGTCTTGTGGGACTGAATGCTTAACCTGTGGAATCTGATGTTATCTTTGGATAGATGAGACAAAGCTGAGTTGAGCTGAAGGACACACAGCTGGGGTAGCAGAATTGCTTGGTGTGGAAAAAACCCCATACACTGGAATTGGAATCTGCATTGTTACTTTCTATGTCCTCTCCCCATGGAATCAGGGCATGTCACCCTCCCAACACATCAGAGTGTTCACCAATCAGGAAACTCCACTGAGATTCAGTGTCCAGAGATTCTACTGGGGTTTCATTATGTAGTCACAGTTAATTAAATCATTGACTTTGTGGTTGAACTCAATTTTTAGCTCTCCCTCCTCATGGAGGTAGGGTTGTCCCAGAGTTCCAGTCCTTTAATCAGGTGGTTGGTCTTTCTGATGACCAACTCCCATCCTGAAATCATCTAAAGGTCACCATGAGTCACCATGAGCATAAAGAAGATACTCCCATCATTCTGGAAATTCTAAGGGTTTTTGAAGCTCTGTTCTGGGAACTATGGACAGAGACCAGATATATTCTTTATTATTTCACAGTTGTGAAAGGCAACAATGTGTGCAGGAGGGTGTGCATCAGTGTGCACTACACATCCTGCTGGTGTCTGAAAACAGACAAACAAGACTGATGGGAAGAAAGATGGAGAGTCCTCCTGGGTACAGTGCACCTAAGGTGAAGGGTGTGAGCGCTCCCTGACAAGCATCCTAAGAAAGAGACCCTTTCACACTGAGAAAGGCTTGCAGAATTCCTGCAAGCATTCTCCTCCTGCTTCCCATTTTTCTCTTCTTTCCCTTTTTTTCTTTTTGGCTTTTTCTTCAGTACCATAATTGGTTGGAAGGGACTGAAAAACTGTATGAGGGGGACCTGCAAGATGGTGGAGAAGTAAGACCTTCCTCCCCACAAATACATTAAAAACACATCCACATGTGGAACAACTCCTACGAAATACCCACTGAAAGCCGGCAGAAGACCTCAGATTTCCCAAAAGGCAAGAAACTCCCTACATACCTGCATAAGGCAAAAGAAAAAACAGAGACAAAAGAATAGGGACAGGAGCTGTGAAGGAGGAAAAGTTTCCACACACTAGGAAGCCCTTCACTGGCGGAGATGGGGGGCGGGCAGGCGGGGGAAGCTTCGGAGCCACGGAGGAGAGCGCAACAACACAGGTGCAGAGGGCAAAGCGGAGAGATTCCCGCACAGAGGATCAGTGCCGACCAGCACTCACCAGCCCAAGAGGCTTGTCTGCTCACCCACTGTGGTGGGTGGGGCTGGGAGCTGAGGCTGGGGCTTCAGTGGATCCCAGGGAGAGGACGGGGGTTGGCTGCGTGAACACAGCCTGAAGGGGGCTAGTGCACAACAGCTAGCCGGGAGGGAGTCTGGGAAAAAGTCTGCCAAAGAGACTATTATTTCGGGACGCATGAGGAGAGGGGATTCCTTCCGCGTCTGCCCACAGAAGGCAGAGCACCGCCTAAACGAGCTCCAGAGACAGGCGCGAGCCACGGTTAGCAGCTCGGACCCCAGAGACGTGCATGGAATGCTAATGCTGCGGCTGCAGCCAGCAAGAATCACGTGTGCGAGCACAGATCGCTGTCCACACTATCCACACTCCCCCACGGGGCACTGTCAGGGTCCCACGATCCAGGGACAACTTCCCCGGGAGAACACACAGTGAGCCTCAGGCTGTTACAACGTCACGCCAGCCTTGGCCACCGCAGGCTCGCCCTGCGTTCCAGTTAACCACTGTACCCCTCCACCCTCCCAGCCTGAATAAGCAAGAGCCCCCTAATCAGCCACTGCTTTAACCCCATCCTGTCTGGGCAGGAACAGATGCCTGAGAGAGACCTACACACACAGGTGGGGTCAAAACCAAAGCTGAACCCCAGAAGCTGTGCGAAAAAGAAGAGAAAGGGAAATTTCTCCCAGCAGCCTCGGGAGCAGCGGATTAAATCCCCACGATCAACTTCATGTACCCTGCATCTGTGGAGAATACCTGAATAGACAACAGATCATCCCAAAATTGAGGCAGTGGAATTTGGGAGCAACTGTAGACTCGGGGTTTGCTGTCTGCAACTGATTTGTTCCTGATTTTTATGTTTATATGAGTTTAGTGCTTACAACTTGTTATCATTGGTGGATTTGTTTATTGGTTTGGTTGCTCTCTTCTTTTATTATTATTATTTTATTTATTTTAATAATTTTCTTTCTTTCTTTCTTTTTTTCTCCCTTTTCTTCTAAGCCATGTGGCTGACAGGGTCTTGCGCTCCGGTCTGGTGTCAGGCCTGAGCTGCTGAGATGGGAGAGCTGAGTTCAAGACACTGCACCACCAGAGACCTCCTGACCACACGAAATATAAATTGGCGAGAGCTCTCCCAGAGAACTCCATCTCAATGCTAAGACCCAGCTCCACCCAACGGCCAGCAAACTCCAGTGCTGTATGCCCCATGCCAAACAACTAGCAAGACAGGAACACAACCCCATCCATTAGCAGAGAGGCTGCCTAAAATCATACTAAGTTCACAGACACCCCAAAACACACCACCGGATGCAGCCCTGCCCACCAGAAAGACAAGATCCAGCCCCATTTACCAGAACATAGGCACCAGTCCTCTCCACCAAGAAGCAAACACAAACCACTGAACCAACCTCACCCACTGGGGGAAGACACCAAAAACAACAGACACTACGGACCTGGAGCCTGGGAAAGGAGACCCCAAACACAGTAAGTTAAACAAAACAAGAAGACAGAGAAATATGAAGCAGATGAAGGAGCAAGGTAAAAACCCACCAGACCAAACAAATGAAGAGGAAATAGGTAGTCTACCTGAAAAAAGAATTCAGAGTAAAGATAGTAAAGATGATCCAAAATCTTGGAAATATAACGGAGAATATACAAGAAACTTAACAAGGACCTAGAAGAACTAAAGAGCAAACAAACAATGATGAACAACACAATAAATGTAATTAAAAATTCTCTAGAAGGAATCAATAGCAGAACAACTGAGGCAGAAGAACAGATAAGTGACCTGGAAGATAAAATAGTGGAAATAACTACTGTAGACCAGAATAAAGAAAAAAGAATGAAAAGAATTGAGGACAGTCTCAGAGACCTCAAGGACAACACTAAATGCACCAACATTCGAATTATAGGGGTCCCAGAAGGAGAAGAGAAAAAGAAAGGGACTGAGAAAATATTTGAAGAGATTATAGTTGAAAACTTCCCTAACATGGGAAAGGAAATAGTCAATCAAGTCTGGGAAGCAGAGAGAGACCTATACAGGATAAATCCAAGGAGAAAGATACCAAGAAACATATTAATCAAACTATCAAAAACTAAATACAAAGAAAAAAGTTAAAAGAAGCAAGGGAAAAGAAACAAATAACATACAAGGGAATCCCCATAAGGTTAACAGCTGATCTGTCAGCAGAAACTCTGCAAGCCAGAAGGGGGTGGCAGGACATATTTAAAGTGATGAAAGGGAAAAACCTACAACCAAGATTACTCTACCCAGCAAGGATCCCATTCAGATTCAACAGAGAAATTAAAACTTATACAGACAAGCAAAAGAATTCAGCATCACCAAACCAGCTTTACAACAAATGCTAATGGAACTTCTCTAGGCAGAAAACACATGAGAAGGAAAAGACCTACAAAAACAAAACCAAAACAATTAAGAAAATGGTAATAGGAACATACATATCGATAATTACCTTAAATGTAAATGGATTAAATTCTCCAACCAAAAGACACAGACTGCCTGAATGGATGCAAAAGCAAGACGTGCATATATGCTGTCTATAAGAAACCCACATCAGACCTAGGGATGCATAAAGACTGAAAGTGAGGGGATGGAAAAAGACATTACATGCAAATGAAAATCAAAAGAAAGCTGGAGTAGCAATGCTCATATCAGACACAATAGACTTTAAAATAAAGACTATTACAAGAGACAATGGACGACACTATATAATGATCAAGGGATCAATCCAAGAAGAAGATATAACAATTGTAAATATGTATGCACCCAACATAGGAGCAGCTCAATACATAAGGCAAATGTTAACAGCCATAAAAGGAAAATCAACAGTAACACAATAATAGTAGGGGACTTTCACAATCCACTTTCATCAATGGACAGATCATCCAAAATGAAAATAAATAAGGAAACACAAGCTTTAAATGACACATTAAACAAGATGGAATTGATATTTATAAGACATTCCATCCAAAAACAACTGAATACACTTTCTTCTCAAGTGCTCATGGAACATTCTCCAGGATACATCATATCATGGGTCACAAATCAAGGCTTGGCAAATTTAAGAAAACTGAAATTATATCAAGTAACTTTTCCAACCAGAATGCTATGAGACTAGATATCAATTACAGGATGAAAAGTGTGAAAAATACAAACACATGGAGGCTAAACAATACAATACTAAATAACCAAGAGATCACTGAAGAAATCAGAGGAAATCAGAAAATACCTAGAAACAAAAGACAATGAAAACACGACAATCCAAAACCTATGGGATGCAGCTAAAGCAGTTCTAAGAAGGCAGTTTATAGCGATACAATCCTACCACAAGAAACCAGAAAAATCTCAAATAAAAAATCTAACCTTATATCTAAACCAATTAGAGAAAGAAGAACAAAAACCCCCAAAGTTAGAAGGAAAGAAATCATAAAGACAAGATCAGAAATAAATGAAAAAGAAATGAAGGAAACGATTGCAGAGATCAATAAAACTTAAAACTGCTTCTTTGAGGAGATAAACAAATTTGATAAACCATTACCCAGACTCATCAAGAAGAAAGGGAGAAGACTCAAATCAACAGAATTAGAAATGAAAAAGAAGTAACAACTGACACTGCAGAAATACAAAGGATCATGAGAGATTACTAAAAGCAACTACAGGCTAATGAAATGGACAACCTGGAAGAAATGGACATATTCTTCGAAAAGCACAACCTTCCAAGACCGAACCAGGAAGAAATAGAAAATATAAACAGACCAATCACAGCACTGAAATTGAAACTGTGCTTAAAAATCTTCCAACAAACAAAAGTCCAGGACCAGATGGCTTCACAGGCAAATTCTCTCAAACATTTAGGGAAGAGCTAACACCTACCCTTCTCAAACTCTTCCAAAATATAGCAGAGGGAGGAACTCTCCCAAACTCATTCTATGAGGCCACCATCACCCTGATAGCAAAACCAGAAAAAGATATCACAAAAAAAAGAAAACTACAGGACAATATCACTGATGAACATAAATGCAGAAATCCTCAACAAAATACTAGCAAACAGAATCCAACAGCACATTAAAAGGGTCATACAACATGATCATGTGAGGTTTATGCTAGGAAAGCAAGGATTCTTCAATATACGCAAATCAATGTGACACACCGTATTAACAAATCAAAGGATAAAAACCATATGATCATCTCAATAGATGCAGAAAAAGCTTTTGACAAAATTCAACACTGATTGATGATAAAAACTCTCCAGAAAGTAGGCATAGAGGGAACCTACCTCAACATAATAAAGGCCATATATGACAAATCCACAGCCAAGATCATTCTCAACAGTGAAAAACCAAAACCATTTCCTCTAAGATCAAGAACTAGACAAGGTTGCCCACTCTCACCACTATTACTTAACATAGTTTTGGAAGTTTTAGCCACAGCAATTAGAGAAGAAAAAGAAATAAAAGGAATCCAAATCAGAAAAGAAGTAAAATTGTCACTGTTTGCAGATGACATGATACTATACATAGAGAATCCTAAAGATGCCACCAGAAAACTACCAGAGCTAATCTATGAATTTGGTAGAGTTGCAGGATACAAAATTCATGCAGAGAAATCTCTTACATTCCTTTACACTAATTAAGGAAACACTCCCATTTACCACTGCAACAAAAAGAATAAAATACCTAGGAATAAACCTACCTAAGGAGACAAAAGACATGTATGCAGAAAATTATAAGACACTGATAAAAGAAATTAAAGATGATACAAACAGATGGAGAGATAGATCATGTTCTTGGATTGGAAGAATCAACATTGTGAAAATGACTATATTACCCAAAGCAATCTACAGACTCAACGCAATCCCTATCAAACTACCAATGGCATTTTTCACAGAACTAGAACAAAAATTTTCACAATTTGTATGGAAACACAAAAGACCATGAATAGCCAAAGCAATCTTGAGAAAGAAAAACGGATCTGGAGGAATCAGGCTCCCTGACTTCAGACTATACTGCAAAGCTACAGTAATCAAGACAGTATGGTACTGGCACAAAAACAGAAATATAGATCAATAGAACAGGATAGAAAGCCCAGATATAAATCCACGCACATATGGTCACTTTATCTTTGATAAAGGAGGCAAGAATGTACAATGGAGAAAAGACAGCCTCTTCAATAAGTGGTGCTGGCAAAACTGGACAGCTACATGTAAAAGAATGAAATTAGAACACTCCTTAACACCATACACAAAAATAAACTCAATATGGATTAAAGAGTTAAATGTAAGGCCAGACACTATAAAACTCTTAGAGGAAAACATAGGCAGAACACTCTATGACATATATCACAGCAAGATCCTTTTTGACCCACTTTCTAGAGAAATGAAAATAAAAACAAAAATAAATAAATGGGACCTAATGAAACTGAAAAGCTTTTGCACAGCAAAGGAAACCATAAATAAGACAAAAAGACAACCCTCAGAATGGGGGAAAATATTTGCAAACGAAGCAACTGACAAAGGATTAATATCCAAAATTTACAAGCATCCCATGCAGCTCAATACCAAAAAAGCAAACAACCCAATCCAAAAATGGGCAGAAGACCTAAACAGACATTTCTGCAAAGAAGATATACAGATTGCCAACAAACACATGAAAGGATGCTCAACATCACTAATCATTGGAGAAATGCAAATCAAAACTACAATGAGGTATCATCTCACACCGGTCAGAATGGCCATCATCAAAAAATCTTCAAACAATAAATGCTGGAGAGGGTGTGGAGAAAAGGGAACCCTCTTGTACTGTTGATGGGAATGTAAATTGATACAGCCACTATGGGAACAGTATGGAGGTTCCTTAAAAAACTAAAGATAGAACTACCATATGACCCAGCAATCCCATTACTGGGCCTATAACCTGAGAAAACCATAATTCAAAAAGAAGCATGTCCCACAATGTTCATTGCAGCACTATTTACAATAGCCAGGACATGGAAGCAACCTAAGTGTCCATCAACAGATGAATGGACAAAGAAGATGTGGCACATATATACAATGGAATATTACTCAGCTATAAAAAGAAACGAAATTGAGTTATTTGTAGTAAGGTGGATGGACCTAGAGTCTGTCATACTGAGTGAAATAAGTCAGAAAGAGAAAAACAAATACTGTATGCTAACATATATATATGGAATAAAAAAAAAAGTGGTTCTCAAGAACCTAGGGGCAGGACAGGAATAAAGACACAGATGTAGAGAATGGACATGAGAACACAGGGAGGGGGAAGGGTAAAAAGTGAGAGAGTGGCATAGACATATATACACTACCAAATGTAAAATAGATAGCTGGTGGGAAGCAGCTGCATCTCACGGGGAGATCAGTTCGGTGCTTTGTGACCATGTAGAGGGGTGGGATAGGGAGGGTTGGAGTGAGACACAAGAGGTAGGGGATATGGGGGTATATGTATACATATAGCTGATTCACTTTGTTTCACAGCAGAAACTAACACAACTCTGTAAAGCAATTATACTCCAATAAAGATGTTAAAAAAAAAACAAAAACAAAACTGTATGAGCCCATTATGATCTTAATCACCTGTTATAGATGAGGGCATCCAGTGAGGGACAACAACATTTAATCCTTTGTGGAGAACTAACTGAAATTTCTCTTTTGAATCCATGCCCAAGTAGTTTCCATGAGGCTGTCAAACAATGTTTGAACCTGGACTTAGACAGCAGCAGTGTTAATGGGCTTAGGGATATGGTAGGAGACAAAAAAGCTGCCCCGTGATGGAATGAGAAGTTCAAGTCCAGTTCAGTGCTTTTCTTTTTTCCTAAGCTGAGGTCTGTGTACTATGAATTTTTAGAACAAAACGAACTACATAAATGCAGAGAAACATTATCATAATTACTTTTGGCATAGAAATATTTTTAGCTAATGTTATTTTAATAAGAGCTGCTGTCAGGGGGGAAAAGGCAAATCATTTAAAGGAAACGTTTGTTCTGATGTTCTCTGACTTAATGTTCCCCGCCTATTCAGCTGGATATTTCAAAGTCTCTTAAGCAGCTTGTTAGGGGAGCAAGCCTATTATTCATTTCCAGGAATAATATTGAGTAACTCTCTCTCTCAGGCATTGTGCTTAACGGTGCAAGGAATGGGGGAAGATAGGACAGTTTCTGTCCTCAAGGAGCTTCCAGTTTAGGGTTTTGGAGATCCAGACATTTGGTCTAGGATCAAAAATATTTTGCTGAATGAGATTTGGATGCAAGTAAATTACATGATGTACTCATAAAAACAGAGCTTAGATGATTCCAAAGAGAGATGCAGAAACACTATTTCCTGGTAAGGTGAACTTGAGGAAGTCCTAAGAAAGATGCGTAAAATCATGATCGGGTTACATAAGAAAGGGCATTCCAGGCCAAGGAAAGAGCCTCAATAAAGGTAGGGAGTCCTTAAAATGCATAAAATAAAACATGTAAATATCACAAAGTTTTGCCCCATAAATTAATCTGCTAAAGTTAAATACTTACGAAGAACTCTGCAGAAAAATTTTCTGGGTTTAAATACTTTCTTTTCACACACCCCCCTTTTAAAAAATAACAGTGGCTCTCAAAATGTGGTCCCTAGAACATAAGCATCAGTATCAACTGGGAACATTTAGAAATTCTAGCACTAATATGCGAAAATCTCTGGGGGATGGATCCAGCAAACTGTTTCGAGATACTCTCTACATGATTCTCATGCTCACTAAAGTTTGAGAACCACAGGACAAAACTCAGTAACTGTTTTCCTTCTTCCTGATCAATTCCTCTTTCCCTGATTACATGACTATTAAAATTCTTTCTCCTCTTCTTAAGTTTCCTATCTATTTCCACCATTCTTTGTTTCAGCAGATAACTTACTGTGCAGGAGAGGCAAGGGTGGAAATGGTATCAGGAAGAACCCTTTCAGCTTTTCTCAAAATCCACAGTTAGATCATCTAGGGCCCTTTTCACATGTTTTCCCTTGTGTTTCACAGAAGGAGTGTTCCTGCTTCTCTACAAGTCTGATGGTTCCTTTCATTGTGTCTTGGAGTTCATTCCTTCCAAAAAACCTCCCAGACTTGGCTCTATCTGTTGTCCCCTCTCGCCTGAATGTTCCATCTCTCCTTCCTTACTGGCCCAATTCTCTATGCTTATGAACGTGGTCAATCTCCAGAGAAACAAGTAATACCAAAAAAAAAAAAAAAAATCAACAACTTCAATAATCTTCCCCTGGCTCTATTTCCTAAAACACTGTCACTCTCTCTCTCTCTCTCTCTCTCTCTCTCTCTCTCTCTCTTCAGCTAGTGATTATCAAAGTTCATGAACTCAGGAAAATAAGCTTAATGCCTAAATTCAATAATAAATATTTGGTTCTAATTCTACTTTAGATTTTTATAGTTTCTGATTGTTTTGAATGCTTCCTGCATTTAAATTTTATCCTCCATTGATTTTCTGGACTCTTACTCACTCATGAGCTCCAACACTTTGACTCTTTCTCTGTTTACTATCCTACTCCTCTAACTCCTCCTTCTCTGTCCTTTGATCTCTGTTTCACCTGTTTTAAATGGTCCCCTTGATGATACTGGTAACTTGGATGGGCTCAGCTTCTGACTATATCTTGTTTGCTATCAAATCTATGATTAAATTTCTAACCTCTATCCTGAAATGAAATCCTAATTACAGTTGTCAGTTGGACATTTGTTTATCAAAACTGGATTCTTTATTCCCCTAAACTCATTTTTAAAATCTTAATCCATGGCAACTAAATATATCAAACCAAAAACGTGGAAGTCTTTTCAATACTTTTATTTCTTCCAGACACCACCCCACATTAATTTTGTTCCCAAAGCCCATAATTCAACCTCATAAATGGTTATAGTTTGTGTCTTATTCAGTTGTATATCTGGTAGCGTGATACCATGTTGAACAACCTTCTTGCTATAAAATTCCTCCTGCTATAGAAAGACAAGAACATGTACACACACACACCCCAACACTCAGAGCACCATGATCAAATGTCAGAAAAAACCCAGGAACTTCATATATTGAATTTACTGAATACAGGATATAAAATAAGTATATTTAACATATTTAAAGAAATAAAAGTGTGGATCCAAAAATATGAATAAAAAGCAAAACACTGTAAAATTACCAAATGGATTTCAAAAAGAATCACATAAAACTTTTATAAATTAAATATATAATTGAAATTAAAACCTCAGTAGAAGAGTCAAACAGGAAATTAGGCACTGCTAAAGAGAGAATTAGAAAATTGGAAAATAGTTCTGAAGAAATTCTCGAGACTGAAACACAGAGAAAAAGAAATAAAAACATATAAAAATAGGGACTTCCTTGGCAGTCCAGTGGTTAAGACTCTGTGCTTCCACTGCAGGGGGGACGGGTTTGATCCCTGGCAGGGGAACTAACATCTCACATGCCTTGCAGTACAGCAAAAAAAAAAAAAATAAATTAAATAAATAAATAAATAAAATTAAAGATAGATAGATATAGATTAAGAGATATGAAAGATGTAGAGAGGTCTATTATGTGTCTAATTGAATTGCAGAAGGATAAGAGAGATATAATGGGGACTATACAGTATTCCAAGAGAGGGAAGGCTGGAATATTTAAAGTTGATTAAAACTAATTCTAATCCTTAGATTCAGAGAATTTAAAAATCATAAAAAGTAGAAGTAAGAAACTAAGGCATTCTAATCCTTAGATTCAGAGAATTTAAAAATCATAAGAAGTAGAAGTAAGAAAATATTTTGATACATTACAGAATAATCTTAAGAGAAGTCAGAAGGGAAAGATAAATTATCTCCAGAGGAAGAAGAGTGACATATGATTCTCAAGTTCAAGGTCTAGAATCAAGTGTAACTTTACCTCTCTTCCACTCCTCCAACTTCATTCCTTCCTTCATCATTTCTCACCTAATTTATTGTACATAACTCCAGCTTCTTATTCTCCCTTTCTATATTGAGTTTTACTTTGCTGCCCACAACATTGCTGTTGGTTCCCTACCACAAACATAATCAGTTGCAAATATCTTACTTTAGCATTCAAGGGGTTTTCCAAACTACTTCAGTAGCCTTTTCTCCTGTCACAGTTTTCTCCAGTTACCCTGGGCTCTCAGGAGCTTCACTGAACTTCTCATTAGACCTTGCATTTACAGGCTCTTTCATGCCTTTGAAAATGCTGCACTTACTCGGAAGTCTCTCCTCCACATCCTTTTTGGCTATTCTTTTTTCTTTGCCTATTAGCCTCTTTATTAGTTTGCTAAAGCTGTCATAAAAAAGAAAAAAAAGAAAGAAAAGAAAAAAACCCCACTGCCACAGACTAGGTGGCTTAAACAACAGAAATTTATTTTCTCTCATTCTGGAAGCTGGAAGTCCAACGTCAAGGTGCCAGAAGCACTGGTTTCTAAGGGGTATTTTCTTGGTTTGCAGATGGCTGCCTTCTTGCTGTACCTTTACACGTTTGGTGTTTTTTTTTTCTTCTGTGCATGTGCACTCATGGTGTCTCATCCTCTTCTTATAAGGATACCAGTCCTATTGGATTAGAGTCCCACTCTTATGACCTCATTTAATTACCTTCCTCAAGGCCCTATATGTCTGGGGCTCAGGGTGGAGGAACACAGTTTAGTCCCTAAAAGCCTCCCCTTACCTTTCAGGATCCAACTGCTCTGAAATAGTCCCTGAACCCTTTCCTGAAGCCCCTCAGCACTGTTCTCTCCTGCCTTGTGCACTCACAGAACATTTTCCATAACAGGGTGACTGCACCCATAACAGTGAGTGATAGTGTACATGTCAGGACCTCAGGAGCTGTGGTCTTTTGGAAACAGGGACCATATTTCCTTCCAATTTGAATCCACAGAATCTAGAATGCCTGTCATAAAATTACTCCGTAAAAGTGAAAGTAATAGATTTAAAAAATACATTCAAGATCCTAAAGTATTCACTTGATCTCTTGTGGGGTTGTTTATAGTTTAAAGTAGAATTTACCTTAAGGCAGGTCAACTCTATCAGTATATGCTACCTTCTGTGAAAGTGATTAAAACTTACTATTCATGTGTGCACACCTACCAAATCTCTGGTTCTCGTGGTAACTAGACAACCTTCACAATAGGTATGTAGACACTGTTCTAAAGGCAGTGTAGGGGAGTAGAAGTAACTCCTGTGGACAGCGTATTCTTTGATCCTCATGCATAATGCACGGAGATTATGAAGGATTTTCCCTCTTAGGATGAGGTAACTCTAGGTGCAGTTACAATGGTTGGCTTTTAGGATGTGTTTGACTCTAACAGATCTTAAGTAGCCTTCCAAAGTAGATTTTCTTCTTGCATATGTCCTTCCTCCATGCTGTGATCTTTTATTTTTTTCCTGTTGGTAGGATTGCAGATCAAGATAAAGGAAATTTGAGGGTCATTGTTAGTTTATTTCTTCAAGGAGATTTTACAAAGATGCAGTTTAGCTCTTGAAGTGGTCAGAGTTTGGGGAAATGAGTTCCATTAGAAGAGATTCTTTTATGTGTTGTGAGGTGGGGAAGGCTACCTGTAACTAACAAAGGTCCTTCTCATTGTCACTTAAGACAAATATGAAATTAAAGGAAACCCACAATCGTCTGTTTTAAAATACATGTTTTCACAATGTTCATTGCAGCTCTATTTACAACAGCCAGGACATGGAAGCAACCTAAGTGTCCAGTGACAGATGAATGGATAAAGAAGATGTGGCACATATATACAATGGAATATTACTCAGCCATAAAAGGAAACGAAATTGAGTTATTTGTAGTGAGGTAGATGGACCTAGAGACTGTCATACAGAGTGAAGTAAGTCAGAAAGAGGAAAGCAAATACCGTATGCGAACACATGTATATGGAATCTAAAAAAGAGAAAAAATGGTTCTGAAGAACCTAGGGGCAGGACAGGAATAAAGATGCAGACGTAGAGAATGGACTTGAGGACAGAGGGAGGGGGAAGGGTAAGCTGGGATGAAGTGAGAGTGGCACTGACATATATACACTACTGAATGTAAAATAGATAGCTAGTGGGAAGCAGCCGTGTAGCACACGGAGATCAGCTCGGTGCTTTATGACTACCTAGAGGGGTGGGATAGGGAGATTGGGAGGGAGACGCAAGAAGGAGGAGATATGGGGATATATGTATATGTATAGCTGATTCACTTTGTTATAAAGCAGAAACTAACACACCATTGTAAAGCAATTATACTCCAATAAAGATGTTTAAAAGAAATAAAAAATAAATAAAAACACTAAAAAAAATAAAATAAAATACAGGTTTTATTATTATTCAGGTATGGGAAGGCCAACTGATCAGCTGATGGTTGCCACTGAAAAGGTAACTTGTTATTCACAGTTCCCAAGAGGAGGGGGTATGCCATGCCAAAGAGAAGCCACCCACGGAAGAACCACGTTCCTTCAGGAGGCAGAGGGGCGAGGGGAAAATGTGGGCAAGAGCCTTCATTAGCATTTCTGTGGGAAGAAAGGGGAGTGGTGGGGTATCCAGGCTGAGGTCTGGCTGGTCTGAATACTTCTGGCAGGCTCTGGGGCATAGGGACCATCCCTGGTTGTCTGGTACCCGGCCCTTGAGTGATTAAGGCAGGTGGATGGTGGCCCTGAGTGTGACAGCCTGATAGAGAAGGTTGTTAGGGGTGTAGGCTCTGGGTTGGTTGGTTTGCATTTGAGAGTTGGGCTCACAGGCGAGCCATTTACTATCTCTAGGAACTGGCTAGCCCTGGGAGGCACAGTCCCTCCAGGGTCAGCAAGGCCCCAGATGTCAAGGCATCAGAATGAAAAGGCATGCTTAATACACAGCCTATGAAACTCAAACACAAATTCACTTAGGAAGTTTTCAATCTTTGTCAGAGAGAAAAGGAGAGACTAAGGAAACTGGCAGAATGAGGTAAAGTAGGGTAGACAATAAACTACACATCCCTTCTTAAAAAGTTCTGTTTCATCACAAAGGGTTAGTAAAACAGGTCTGGGGGGGGGCGGAAAACTCAGTGGATATATCTGTTATAGACAGCCACAGCACCCCTGCCCAGTAACCCGATGTTGTCAGATAAGGCATCATCTTCCACGAGGGACCTCCTTTTATTTTATTAAAAAAGCAGTTGCTATAATACCTTGCAGCTTTTGCTTTCTCTGATCATGAAGATTAGGAAAGCCCTGAATTATTTTTTTTTAAAGAATAAACTGAAACACCAAAGGTTAATGCCCTTTTGGGAGTTTAGTATACTAATGAATGAGTAGATAAGGCTCACTTTGAACCATCACTCGACTCAATGAGGATGATTTTTGTGTTTCCATGCCATGCAGTCTTTTCTGGGCTGGTGCATTTCTTCTGTGCTGTACGTCCCTTTGGCACCCTGTAAAGCAGCTGCTTATCTGATTATTTCTGCTGAGAAAATACATTGCACATCCTGCTTTGCATGTGCTGCCTTGAATTATATTTCTGTTTTACCACTTGCTGAAAAAAACTGCATCTCAGCAGTGCCCCAACTCCCCTGGGAAAGACATCCATCAACACGGACCTGTTTTTCCCCTTAGGTGCCTGTCCACTTTGGTGCCTCTTATTAAGCCTCATAGGTTCCGATTCATCAAAATCATGCCCAGCAAGCCTTGAATTCTTCCTGAGGTGCATATTCAGCAGAATGCCAAGGAAGAGCAGAGACACACAGAGAGAAAGCACTGAAAGAGTGTGCAAATTAGGCTACCTGTTTTTATTCAGAAGACCCAAAAATGTAAAGGCATGGATCAGAGTTTTAAATAAAACCCATTCCTGACTTATTAAAACTGCCTTGCCTACCCTCCTCTATTCATTAATTGTCCAAGGAAGCAGGGAAGTTAGTGACCAAGATATAAGATTAGGAATATCCTAAGGGTTGTGATTCAGCAAGGAAGGATGCATGGACTTTGGTTTACGTATCTACCTACCTCTCTCCAGAGAACTAACATATTTGAAATAAACGTGAATGGAAAAATGTCACCTGTCATATTAAAGAATGTTAGGGGAAAAGGACACTGAGATGGGAAACTTGACATAAATCCAACTTAGAAATCACTTTGAATTTGAGCATATGTCCAATGTAATAGATTACCTAGGAATTGAACTGTAATTAGGTTGAGGAGATGTTAATGATTATACTATTTTTAGAAGAAATAATTACATGGTGATGAGGACATGTAACTGCAACTCCCTTGTGGCTGCAGGGGTTGTGGTCATTGATGGGACACGATGCTTCTCATGAGGGGGAAAGTAATAAATATACTTGGCCTGTTAAAAAACAAGGGCACAGAAGCATGGAGTCACCTTCTAGGAGCTGTGGGTGTGCGTGTGTGTGCTTAATCTCTTTGCAGAATGTGCTGGTCCTGATCTGAAGGCTCAGTTGAGTAAAGGAAGCAGAGCTGTGTACCAGGACAGGTAAGCCTAGTTCAGATGGCTATCGTGTGCAACGTCGAAAAGTCACTGGGCTTGGTGGTTGGCATAGAGAATTGTGTGTGTGTGTGTGTGTGTGTGTAAAGTGGACGAGTGGTGCTAGACTCCAGGTCAGAAGGACTGTGGTTCTCCAAGTTACAAAGGAACCAAGAGAGGAAGAGAGTTCCAAGTGGAAAAAAAGGTGGGTATAATCTCGGCTCTCCCTTTGGGCAAAGGTTGAAGACGGCTTTCATACCTAATATCCTCTTTGTTCATAGAACGGCACACCTTGATAAATGAGGTGACAAGCGTTGGCAATGGTGCCTAGGCTTTCCTGTGAGTAACCAAATAAGAGAAGCCTGGAGAATGTACCTGGGGACCATGTTGCTGGTCCCTAGTTCTCCAGGGAGATCAGCTGGCACAAAAGACAAGCAAATCCATCAGATTTCGCCCCCACCCTTTTTCGCTATCTCAATGTAGCTAGTGTTCCTAGAATTTGTTTTCTGGCTGTGTGGTTTTGAGATGATACTCCCCTCATTATGTTCTCATAAATAGCATTGGGTACTGGCAGTGCATGAAGCTAGTTCCAGCCACAGGAGAATCATTGTAGGTGGCCTCTACCTGGACCCACCTGATTTTTCTCAGTTCAGTCATGGGCTATGCTCTCTGGAAATATGTATGATGTAATTATTGAGGTTACTCAGAAGTGAATACAGTATTTGCCAAGAAAGGGCTGTGAGATGAATTTGAGATTGTAAAATGGAGTCAAACCGGAAAGGACTGGAAGAGCTCGGTCGGCTGATCACATTCATGGGTTTAAAGGATGACTGTGGGAATGCGTATCTGTACCCTCCCTACCCAGAACATAGTCTGTGCTCCAACATTGTTCTGCTCAGTTGTGAAGGTATTTGTGGATTTAAACTTCCTAAACTTTCAGCATACTGCACTAGATAAGATGGGTGAGAAAAAAAGGAAAACCATTGACAGAAAGGCCTTGAAAGCCAGGAAAATGGTTTCTGGGAATAAATTTCCTTTCTGTTTCCTTCAGTCTATGCTAGTGGGCAGTTACCTAAGAAGAGCTGCACCCGAGGGAGGCTTGGGCTGGATGTGTGTCAGCAGATCTCCGATTCAATTCAGGTTATGCATTCAAATTTCCCCCTCACTGGTCTTCTCACTAGCATCACAGAATAGTCAACAAACATCTTGTAATTAGTACTTTTCAAATTAAGGCAAACATGGGCGTAAGCTTGGCTCTCTCTTTGGGCAGAGGTGGAAGATTACTTTTTTGTGTGTGACAGATGTTTATAGGGAATTAAAATTTAGGCATATACATGACACAAACATTATATATAGTACTTTCCATGATAGAAGCTACGATACTGCTCACAGAAAGGCCTCAATGCGAGTTGCACACTGCACACGCTAGAATGCGCACCTGGGGAGGAGAGGGGGGACTGATGGCCTTTTTGTTTTGGTTTAAATAACCTCTGGATGCATTCAAGTAATACTGATCATTTAATGTTCAAAAAACTTTTAATAAACAAATTCCGAGTAAAATTAATTGAAATATTATTACACATCATTTCCAACGTACAATCAAGTCAATGCACAACACTTAAAAGGAAGGGGGGAAAAGTCTAGTGCACCCACAAGGAAGAAGGCTTTTTATTCATTTCTGTGTTTACTAAAGTGTGTAATTGTTTAATATAAATACTGAATTGCAGATTATTTTTTATACCTAATCTCCTCTTTATTTATAAATGTTATCTCGACAAACAAGGCAGCATTCCTCTGTACTCCAGGTAAAAAACAAAGTTTGCTGTCTGAGAACTGGAGGTGTTTCTGCTTTCTGGCATTTACCCTATTCCCATCTGTATGGTCAAGCCATTCAAGATGGCTGTTCTCTTGCTCTCTGTATATCCCCTGCTCAACCAGTACTTGCTTCCTCTTAATTATAGGGCATAATTAGTAACTACCTACATGCTTTCTCCCTGCCCTAGCCGCTGGTTTCCCTGGTAACTGATGAGCCACCTTGACCTCAATCTCCCTATAAATGGTAGCCTCCTTCTCCCTCAACTAGTGGAGATTGCTGCCACGTCCTGTCTGCCATCTCCTGTACACAGCGGGGTCGCTCCAGGACCTTCTGCTTCAGCTATGCAAGATTCTCCTGTCTCTGTCACTGTTCCCCAGCTCTTTTTCCATCTCACAGCTGGGCAACTACAAAGCTTGCAGTTCTGAGGGATACAGCCCCACACCATCAGATGTTTCATTCTGAACATCTTGTTACATTATCAGCCACCTGAGTGGACCAGGAAGTCAGGAAGCCGTAACTAACCGGCAGCACGAACCTGCCTTCTCAGAGCTTCGGCTTTCTGATCTCTTCAACATGGAGGTTCATCCCTTACGTTCTGAATTATTCCAGAGCATCCTACCAGCTTGAAAATTATAATCCCATGTTTCCGTGAAATCCAACTGTAGAAGTTTTTCATGTCGGATGTTCTCTCAGAGAACAGAAATTAAAGTGCC
This sequence comes from Stenella coeruleoalba, assembly GCF_951394435.1. Taxonomy (NCBI): domain Eukaryota; kingdom Metazoa; phylum Chordata; class Mammalia; order Artiodactyla; family Delphinidae; genus Stenella; species Stenella coeruleoalba. Next base: position 8,253,189 of record NC_137167.1, read on the forward strand.
AGAAATTAAAGAGGAATAATAGAACACTTACTTTATAGATGGAGTCATTTTCATAGAGGAGATTATAAGAGATTTTCCATTTCAGTCCACAGATTTTTCATAAGAGTAACTGAGCAAGGATTTCTTGCTCACAGTCTTTCCCACTATGTCTTTTTTAGAGGGAAATGAGGTCTTTTGCAAGAAAGTTGTTGTTCAAAGTATGTCCACAGAACCTGACTTTAAGACAACCCTTTTGAGACTATAAGTCACTGGAAGAAGATGTGAAGTTTTCTTATTCTATGTGGATCTGTTGTTCTGGTTAATGTGTGTGTATGTGTGTGTGTGTGTTTAATCCATTTGCAGATGGAGTCATTTAACACACTGCTGCCTATCTAAGTGATAACCTTTCTCTGGGGGATTTGCAAGGCTTGGAGACCAAGGAATGGCTTTTCAAATAAATATTTTATCAAAAGGTTGAAACAGGCACAGACACACAAAGGTCTGATGCAAACCCTGTCAGTTGCCTTTCAGTGTGCAGTCGTCCCGTGAACATTCACATGCCGACTCCAGAGGGAACCATGCTCCCAGAGGTTAGAATTAATTCTGAGAAGGCTGATTATTTAAAAATTAATTAATTAATTAATTTTAGTTTTGGCTGCGTTGGGTCTTTGTTGCTGCGCGTGGGCTTTCTCTGGTTGCGGCGAGAGGGGGCTACTCTTCTTCATTCCGGTGCACGGGCTTCTCATTGCGGTGGCTTCTCTTGTTGCGGAGCACGGGCTCTAGGCACGCGGGCTTCAGTAGTTGTGGCTGGCGGGCTTAGTTGCTCGAGAATGCTGATGTTTAATTTGTCACTCAGTATGCAGCCCAGCGATGGAGTGAATATCTATCTGGGCAAGAGGGACGCACCACCTTCCCAGCCCCTGCTGGTTGGCAACGCACCAGAAGCAATGAGAAAAAAGAATCCAAAAGAAAGAGAAGGAACAGTAGGGGTTCTGGATCTCCAAATATGATCAGTTTCCAAGATCCTGTGTTTTGATACAAAGCCTTGGGAGGCTAATAGATGCTGTATTTTCAGTCTGATTTGTGAGATTTTTCTGTTTGCTTGCTTCTGCTTTTTGTTTGTGTTTTGGTTTTTCATTGTAGACATTTTTTTTTGCTCTTCTCTGAAAAAACTAGGGCATAAAACTTCCAGAAACTTAATGCTGAGGCCTGAGATCAAGTGAAAGGGCAGAAATCAGCTGCTAACCCACAGATCTGAAAATGTGGTTTTAACTTAGAAAAAATACAAGGTAGGGAAACATTTTGAAAGAAAATACTCTGTTTTCTCCTGAACTACCTGACACCAACTTCCAAATTATACTCCTCTCATTTGAAAATGGATTTTTATTTAAATGGTGTTTATTTTATGTCAAATTATACATGCATGTACTTCAAGGATCCAAATCTGTTTTTTTCTACAAGGCTTGTTACAAAAAACAGCATTCTGACCTCCCCCTTTTTTTTCCCTCAAAAGCAACAACTTTCAACTCTTCAGCTGATGTTCTCTGAATTTACCTACATATCTCTAAAGAACATGCACATATTTCTGCTTGGTTTTTCAGTTATAGATGTTATCAATTAACTCACTGCTATGAAAGATTAGCTCTCTTTCACCACCTCCTCGCCCCAAGTACATACATACATAATAGCCTTCCTGTTCACACATTTTCCCAATACACTCGTATTATAATTCTGGTTACAGTATTCAGTGTTTGTATTATGACTGGTAAACACTCTCTAAAACTGAATCATGATTACTTTTATTTCCCTTCACACCATGTTTTCCTTCCCTGAAGTTAATAATTATCTTCCTTTTTTTCCCTTTCTACTTAGCTTCCTTTTTTTTTTAATTAAAAATGATCCTGAGCCTTTCATCCAGTGGTACACTATACAACGTGTTCAACACTTTAGGTGTTCTGTCAATTTCATATTTTTGAAGAAATCTCTCCTAGAGTTTTCTGATTTGCTCTTAGGTAATTGGTATACAGATGTCATCTTGACATTTCTCTTTATTATTTCTCTTTATTGTTATGCTGGTTATTTCCTCTGCTTCTTTTTGTATCACATTTCACATTTCCCTGGGTCCCTTGTGTTTTTCCTTTTTTGATTATTTGCTTCATTTGCTTAATGAAATATATTTTCCAGTGGCTTCTTAAGAAAGAGCACATTGGAGGTAAATTTTCAAGGCAATTTTTATGCATGCCTAAAAATGGCTTTACTCAACCTTCACATTTAGTTGCTAGCTTAGTTCAGTATACAATTTTAGATTGAGAATAATTTGATAGTGTGGGAATTCTTTTTTTTTAAAAAAGCAGAACAATACTTGGATGTAATAGTCAGCTTGTGCTAAGGTATTTTGCAGTAACGAACAATCCTTCTAAAATCTCGTTCATTTACAACAGTGATAGTTTATCTCTCACTTGGTTTTTATGCTGTCAGCTATGAGTCATCTTTAATGAGGCTCCATAGGCCTTCTCACTTCAAGATCTAGGAGGAGGTAGAAGTTCCAGCCTGAGCCATTCCTTTCCTGGCAAGGGAAAGAGTAAAAGAGTTGGTGGTATTATATGACTCTCAAAGCTTTTGCTCAAATGTCCCTGGCTGAAGAATGTCCATAGAGTGGGTGGGGAATTATATTTCTAATGCAGAGAGATATTAACGATACAAGTTATGTGACAATTGGAGGGGATCTATTATTCTGTTATACAAAGGGGAATAGACATTTAGAAAATATATTACAACCAAACAGATAATGTTAATGTTAGGGTAGCAACTATATTTGTCGTCACAGAGGACTTTTTATAGCCTGGCTTTTTTTTAGCTTTTTTAAAGAGTAATGACATGGGTGAGTAATACCTCCTATTCAGTATCTTCCATTTATTCACCTGTATTTCACTCTTTCACTGCTATGAGTGTGGTTAGAACCATGTTGATGTTTGCTCTCACTTGGTTCTAGAAATATATTTTCAAAGTTAAAATGGACTATAGAAGCCATTTGGTATAAACTATTGATTAGGTACAAATTTCTAGAGTGTAAACCTTGGCCCTCTCACTTAAAATTCCTAAATTACATGTTGGAGTTTAGATTACTCATATGTAAAACAGGGATACTGATAGTTGATTCACCAGGATGTTTTGAGAATTAAAGGCCATAATATATTCAAAAAAACATAGCCAAGTGTGTGACCTATATCAAGTACTCTCTTCATACTGGTTAAATGTGAATTTCTCCAGATTATGAATCAACAGAAGCTCGACATTGTAGACAGAGTAAGAACTAAGTATACATTAGCCCCCAAGCTCACTTATTAGAGACAGTATTTATTACCATTATCAGTAGGCTGAGATAATGCATTTTTACTTACAGTCAACATTTTCATTGTTAACCCACATAAACACAAGATTCCCAGAAAAGCTGAATAAAAAGGTTGACTTAAAAGAAAGCCAGCAACCTAAATGTCCATCAACAGATGAATGGATAAAGAAGATGTGGTATAGATACACAGTGGAATATTACTCAGCCATAAAACAGAATGAAATAATGCCATTTTCAGCAACATGGATGGACCTAGAGATGATCTTATTACCAAGTGAAGTAAGCCAGACAGAAAAAGACAAATATCATATGATATCACTTACATGTGGAATCTAAAAAAGTGATACAAATGAACTTATTTATAAATCAGAAATAGACTCACAGGTATAGAAAACAAACTTATGATTACCAAAGGGGAAAAGTAGGGAGGAATAAATTAAAAGTTCAGGATTAAAATATAAACACTACTATATATAAAATAGATAATCAACAAGGACCTACTGTATAGCACAGGAAACTCTCCTTAATATCTTATAATAACTTATAATGAAAGAGAATGTTAAAAAAAGATATATATTTATATATAACTTTTTTTTGCTGTACATCTGAAACTAATACAACATTGTAAATCAACTATATTTCAATGCAAATTAAAAACAAGAAAGCCAGGCTGTATTATTTTCAACCTGCTCCTGATTCTTTTTACAAACATGGCTTCACACTTATTGTTTATAGACAGGAGCCCATGCATATGTGTGTGGCTGTCTTATCATTGAGAATAGACTGTGCAAGTTCTCACCTTCACCTAACAGCTCATTCTAGCTTCCAGCGATTGAATGTTTGGTTCTATTGCGCAGGTTGAGGGAGCTTCCAGGGCAACGGAGGCAAAGTTTACTAAAATCAATCTGAGATGCAAGATTGTAATTTTCAAACTAGTCCCATCATGGAATGTAAAGTTTGATCTTATTCTTGAAATCTGTAGAATTTAGAGGAGCTTTACTTCCTGAGTGGAACTTTTTCCTCCAACAACTTTGATGTTAGAAAACTCTGGTTTTGACCTCTGAACATACTTTGGGCTTACTGGAAAAGAAGCCCCTAGCCTAGTGCATATTGCCATCTTGGTAATAGCAAAGGTAAATCATAGCTGGTAGTACACTAATGGTTATTGCTGCCCCTCAGTACTTTCCCCAAGAGAACTGTATTTCTGGAGTGGGAATGATGAAGTTATCATTTACAGTTCATAATCTCCATAAGGCACCGACAACAGATCTAAACTCTATTCCTTGATACATGAGTACCATTTTCTTTCTCTCTCATTCTCTCTCTCTCGCTGTCAGTATTTTTCTTCTTAAGGAATTCATATGGGTCTCTATCTTCTCTTCTGACATTTGTCTCTGTGTTTGAAATGACAGTAAATAATACAGAACTTAACAGCTGCCTAAACACCATATTCAAGTCAGGATCAAAAATCCCTTACCCTCAACATTTTTCTCTCTAATAGAAACTTAGCCTTATAGTTCTCAGGGGAAAAATTATGTTGGTGAAACCTAAAAATATCTTAGCTCTTGATAAATGACTCTCCAAAGTCCAGGATGTTATTATTACTTAATAATCTAGAACGCTGAAGATGAATATCTGTTCCTCAGGGTGTGAATGAAAGGGTATTAAATTGGCCCTTAAGGACCTTTTTAGTTTTTGTTTTAGTTTCCATGGCTGCCATCACAAATGACACAAACTGGGCAGCTTAAAACAAAAGAAATTTATTCTTTCACAGTTCTGGAGGCCAGAAGTCTGAAACCAAGGTGTTGACAGAGCTGTGCTCCCTCCAGACGCTTTAGGGAAGAATCCTTTCTTACCTCTTCCAGCTTCCGGTGGCTATTGGGGTTCCTTGGCTTGTGACCACAGCTCTTCATCTTTGCACTCCCTTCCCCTCTGTCTCCCTCAAAATCCCCTCTGCCTCTCTCTTATAAAGATATATGCTATTGCATTTGGGACCCAGCCAGATAATCCAGATAGCTCACCCTCTCCAGATCTGTAAATTAATCACATCATGTGCCCTGTGAGATACCATTACAGGTTCCTGGGATTTGAGGTGGATATCTTCTTAAAGGCCACTGTTCAACCCTCCACAGTTCTTCTTTTAACTGCCCATAGCTATAAAATCAAGTGATATTTTTTTCCTTTTTGAGACTGACGCTCCGGAGGACTTTTCCCAATGGGTTTATGACATCCTCTGTTAGGAGATTCCCTTCATCCAAGTTCAGTCTGAGATCATTGGTCTTCCCTCTCCCCCGGCCTCCCTGACTACTCTCACGTGTTTTCTAATGTGGACACGCATGGCTCTTCCTGATGCACTGTCTCCTTTTTCACATCCAATGGTACATCAAACGCACACAGAGAATTGGGGCCATCCCAGATTTCAGGTTGGAGCTAGCACACGATTTGACGTGTAACGGTGGGTTACAGTCCGTCCTGGGAGCTCCTGGTGGAGTCTTCCTTCTGTATGTGGTTGTTGAGGGCTTCACTGCCTTCCTTTGGGGCTTAGGGGCTTTTAAGCAAATGATCGTGGTTCTCAGGGAGCTCACTGGGATCTGATTCCAGTTTTTGCTGTCTGGTCTCCATTTTTCAGGGGTGAGCAAGGGGAATGCCCATTAGTAGGTAGGAGAGGAAATAGAGAAGAGAAGGGTAATACTCGTCCCTCTTTTCCATCACAACAGTTGGAACAAACTATGAGAACAATGGGGGGGGGTGTCCACACACCCTAATAATCTCTGTAACTACAGTAACTTCACCAAAAATCAGGACCAGAACTAGACCGAGTTTTCTGAGTACCTCCCTGCATGGAACTTGATTTGCAGCTGTCAGTTATTCTCCTGGAAATAACCACATCTGTAGTTTCCTCCTCAATTCATAACAGGTTCCCACTGATTTGTCCTCTGCTGCCTCTTGCCAGACTCAGTCTCTCCTCCAAAGCACTGAATGAACCATTTGTGCCCTGACGCACTGCTAGGAATAAGCCTGACAGGGATTTCACATGAAATGACTCAAACAAAGGTGTGACCTCTGGTCGATTCACTCTGAAATGTTTTTTGTTTGTTTTTTTGGCCGCCGTGTGGGGCATGCAGAATCTAGTTCCCCGACCAGGGATCAAACTATGCTACCTGCAGTGAAAGCGTGGAGTCTTAACCATTGGACCTCCAGGGAAGCCCCAGGTTCACTCTGAAATGGATCAGGGTGAAAAATAAAGCACTGAGCATAGTTCAATGCTCAGGAGGGTAGCCACACGTACCAACTTCTATGCTTACCTCCGGTTCCCTCTATTTTCCATGCCTTGGTCACAAGGGAACTTATAGAGTGCATATGGATGGATTATCATGTATCCTGGGAAAATGATTCAGATTTCATGCCCTATATGCAGCCGCTCATCAGCATCTTTTACGAGCATCTACATCAGCAGGCAAAGAAAACCTTGGGTGGCTCGCTGCTGATACAGTCAATGTCCACCTATAAAAGCCTAATGCTTTTATAAAATTTAAAGAAAAGTTAGAAGAAAGACAAAGGATCCCGAATGAGGTATCCTAGGGCTGTCATAATAAATTACCACAAACTGGGTGGCTTAAGACAACAGAAAGTTATTCTCACATTTCTGGAGGCTAAAAGTCTGAAAGCAAGATGTTGGCCTAGCTGTTCTCCCTCTGGATGTTCTAGCAGAGAATGCTTCCTTGCCTTTCCCAGCCTGTGGAGGCTGCTGGTGTTTCTTGGCTGTGGCCGCGTATTTCCAACCTGCGTTCATCTGCACTCACCTTTCTTCTTTGTGTTTTCTTTCCTTTTTTTTTCTCCTATGAGGTCACTGGATTTAGGACCTACTCTAACCCAAGATGACCTCATCTCCAGATTCTTAATTACTTAATTGCATCTGCAAAGATCCTTTTTCTAAGTAAGATCTCGTTCACAGGTTCCAGACAGACCTATCTTTTTTGAGCGGGGGCAAGGGGGTCACCAGTTAACCCACTACAACGAGTGCATGACTGGCTGCCTTCCCACGGGCCACACCTGTTTTTTTTTAGAAAAAGTCATCACCTAATAAGGAAGTGCATTTCTATCTCATGATGTGTGGTTGCAAGTTAGATACAAACACGGTAGATGACTATGAGAGACAATGTGAAGACAGATGGTAATATGAAAACTGGATTCCCTTTATTGCCTTTGGATTTTAATGCTGAAGTTTCAGCATTTTATATTTCTCTAGCCATAAAACCCATGCACATCTTAGGTGTATTTTCCTCTGACGTCAAAGAGAAGGATAATATTTCCTTGTTAAAGGTGATAGTTCTTCTGTGGACTTCTGTGATTTTGTTAATGTGAACATAGTTTGGTGAGAACAGTATTTCCACAAAGAACACATTACTAAACTTACAGGTGATGATGCTTCAACACACACCTTCTCATAACCTCCAAACTGTACAAAAATATTGTTTCAAGTACTACAAAAAAATCTTTTGGCTAGTTTCACGTTAGATAATATTTAAATTCCCTTAAGCACCTACTAGCCAACTCAATGACTGACCATAGTTTTACTTTGTTGAATCTGTTTATATATTTTGTGACTTTAAAAAAAAATCACACTTCGATATGATCTCTGCGAAAGAGTGTAGGTGTGGGATTTAAAATCTTCTTGGTTGTGTACATAAATTCCCCTTTGGAAACTGCCAGCTGCTCTTCTAAGAAGTGAATAACTTATTTGAGCATCAGCTTTGGGATTAATTAAAAAATATGCCAGTGTCTTATCCCAAAGACAAAATTATCATTCCTCTCTTAAACCTTGTCAGACCTAATGGATCCTTTCCCATGTTGCATTTCAGGAGTTCAGTCTGTCTTCACACAGGACATTTGGACAGTGCTTCTCAAATTTTAATGTGCATACAAATCAATGGGGGATCTTGTTAAAATGCAGATTCTGATTAAGTCAGCCTGACAGAAGGTCTGAGATTTTGCATTTCTAACAAACTCCCAGGTGATGCCCGTGCTGCTGGTCTATAGATGACACTTGGACGAGCATAATTTTAGGATGTGCCACATAGTAAAAGCAATAAAAAAGGTGGTATTTAGAAAAACTGGTGCTTGGTTTGGGAAATAACTGATTACATTCAGGTCTAGAATCTTGGAAGGTGAGCACAGAGTTTATGGTCTACTGGTAGAACCTGAACACTGTAATAGTGGAGATGACTTTTGCCATACAGTCTCTTGTTTTCGCCTACTCTGCATCCATATTTCCTTTAATGAACTTCTCCTGCTTCATTTCATGAATTCCTGGAAAAAATGACAATTATGGGGTTGACTTCCTACCAAAAATCACCATTACCAGTAGTAGTACACGCCCCAGAATGAATATACATGCCTTTTTGGATGAATATATAGATTTTCAAAAGGGAAATCCCTTTTCTGCTGAGAATATTAAGCTGGAGGGATGTGACTCTGGACTATTTGTAAAAAGGAAGCCAACAGATAAAAGCAAGCAGAACTAACAATATTTTCATACCTGGATTACACATGAGTGAAGCCTGCTCTTCTTATTGTGGAAGATTATAAATTTCCTAAGATATTTTCGGTAGTCATTTTTCCCACTTGTAACTGAAAGCATTTTGATTAATACATCTGCAGAGATTTAGATCAACTGGTCCACTGAATAACTGTGTCTTCACTTGGGTTCCCCAGAAAATAAGGCCTGAAGCAAAAGTTTTTGTGCTCCTTCTTTATTAGGAGACTCAGTCCAGGGAAGGAGGAGTGAGGACTTAGGACAATAAGGTAGGGAAGGAGAATAAAGTGAAGGTGTATGACTGAGCTGACCTCTGCTTGGTATCAGGATCATCTGATTATTGAATTCCAGTAGGATCTTTTGCTGAGAGGCTGTATGAACAGTGTCTCAGGAAAGTCTGCTTGGTGGGGAAAAAGGCAGAAGAATATATGTGCTCTTCTTTGTCTCTTCGAGTAGAAGTTGGCCCCTTGGTGTTTTAATTCACCTATACTTCCAGGTGGTGTATGGTGGACACTTAGTCCCTTGGCATTTGAAGCCTCAGCAACAACAGAGCCTCAGGGCAGGAAGTAAAGGATCTCAGGAGAGACCCTTTGGGATTGTCCTTACATGAAGCTGGCTGGTCACCACATGTCAACTGTCCTAGAACAACTGTCACAGTTCCTGGAGACAGGTGCGTATGGGAAGATCTGAGCTGGTACATTCTGTTGCTTCCTTCTAAATCTGTATGCTCTATTCTGCATCTTGGTGACTAAAAGCCGCCTGCCCAGCAAGCTCCCCTAGACGATATTTTATGCAGTGTAGTTTTCCTTTGAAGGCCTTCGTTTGAGGGTCCTCTGGTGATACCAGGTGTATTAGTTTCCTAGAGCTGCTGTAACAAAGTACCACAAACTAGGTGGCATCAAACAGTAGACATTTATTTTCATATTTCTGGAGGCTTGAAGTCTGAAATCAAGGTATCATCAGGGCTGAGCTCCTTCCAAAGGCTTTAGGGCAGAATCCTTCCTCACCTCTTCCAGCTTCTGGTGGTTCCCGACTTTCCTCAGCTTGCAGCAGCCAAGTTTCTGCCTCTATCTTCATGTGGCCTGCTATGTCTCTGTGTCCTCTCCTTTTCTTATAAGGACGCAAGTCATTGGATCTGGGATCCACTCTACGTCTACTATGATATCATCTTGAGATTCTTAACTAACTCTAACTGCAAAGACTCTATTTCCAGAGAAGGTCACATTCTGATTGCAGGTGGCTATGAATTTTGGAGAGACACTATTTAGCTCACTACACCATGCTAAAGTTGTAAGGATAGAGAGAAGCTTAGTTTATTGCATTGTATGTGATCTCATTGACCTCATGATGCATGGAAGCATGACAGATTTGTGCAATGTGGCTTTAGCTCAGAATAATACATTTTTGTGTATAGTTCGTCCTCAGGATTTTGCAGCTCAAGTTCCTCATCTCATTTCACTATAATTCTGATCTCTTCCAAGCTCCTTGTATAACTGCTAAAATAGCAACTCATATACCAGAATAAGCAGTGGGTGGCATTAATATAAAATGCAAATATATTTTAATGTGTCCTAAGGGTGCTCATTCAGTAATTTTATCTACTTTGGGGGCCCTTGTTCTGCTATGAGAAATAAAGTACCAACCAATGCTCAAGTTCAATGGGCATCTGAAAATCCCAGTTGGAATCATCAGGCCTCACTAGCCACAGAATCCAGGAGCTGGAAGTACCACTGAGGATCACACCTATTTTCACTAAAACCTGCATCCCCAGTTCCCTAAAAATAAGGTAAACATCACAATTACATTGATTATATAAAGCAAATATGGACAACATGAAAATCAGCTCTAATGATGTCCTGATTAAAAAAGGAACTGTCATGAAATATAAAAATACAAAAGTAAGAAAGGATAATTCTTGAGATACAAATCAAACTGATAAGACAAGGTTTGAGACATTCACTGTAGACCTTTTCCTGAGATCAGTATTGCAATAATATGATTTGCTCTATATTAGAGTCTAGGTATCATTTTTTAAATTCCTAATGAGTTAATGAATAAATGAACGTGTATCTTATTTAGGACGTTTTATTACATACTTCCACTCTGCTTAGTTATGTCTGAAATTCCCTAGACTGCAGTCTTAGCCATCCTTTCTTCATTTAGGGATCAGGCTGAAAATTCATGGGAAAGTTGCCCCAATAGCTTAAATTCACACACTAAGATGCAAATGACACATCAAAGCCTTTTCTGAAAGTATGTGTTAACTTCGGGGAGAAGTAGAAACTCATAAGGGATCTTGAGAGAGTACAGAAAGTAGAGGTTACCTTAAGCATACAAATTTACATGGTAGAATTTCCATCTAAGGCCCAGCTTCAAACACTCTCATCCTTCGAGAATGGAGCTGTAGCTTAACTCTCTACCACCATGTAACCTTATAATCTAACAGTCCTGGAGTAAGTGGAAGAAGTAGAATTCTTGGGACTAACTGTGAATCAAAGCTCAGTGATGGAATAAGAAAAAAATGTGAGATGATAGTGGTCATATATCTTTCAATCTCCACAACGTACAAATCACAATATTACATCAGAGTTTAAACTCTTTTTGAGTGAATTCTGTTGCTGCCACTGCCCCCATTCAATGTTGTCTTGATAGTTTCTCCTTAAGCAAAGGGACAGAAGGAGTCCGCACAGATGCAGAACTCAGGCCAGGATCATCAGATATAGTTTTGTTAGCTTCATGACTTTCATCCAAGAGCCTAAATATATTCAAATATTATTGGTCAGAAGAGGCATTTATTTTGTCAAGGTCACTGATGAAAGGGAGAGGCGGAACAACTAGGAAAATAAGAATCAGTGAAATCCCACTTATCTGGAAAGGCTTTGACCTTAAATCATCTTTAATTGGTATTATAATTGGCTATCATTTTTAGAGAATATAACCTCAATGTGAAATGAGTGCCACTAATTTATGTCTCCTAGAGAAGGTAATTTGAAGAGTTTTTCTCAAAATCGAAGATGCGGTACATATATACAATGGAATAGTACTCAGCCATAAAAAAGAATGAAATAATGCCATTTGCAGCTACATGGATGGACCTAGAGATGATCATACTGAGTGAAGTAAGTCAGACAGAGAAAGACAAATACCGTATGATATCACTTATATGTGGAATCTAAAATATGACACAAATGAACTTATCTATGAAACAGAAACAGACTCACAGACATAGAGAACAGACTTGTGGTTGCTGAGGAGGAGGCAGAATACGGGAGTGATGGATTGGGAGTTTGGGATTAGCAGATGCAAACCATTGATATTATATACAGAATGGATAAACAACAAGGTCCTACTGTATAGCACAGGGAACTATATTCAATATCCTGAGGTAAACCATAATAGAGAAGAATCTGAAAAAGAATATATATCTCTGAATCACTTTGTTGTACACCAGAAACTAACACAACGTGGTAAATCAACTATACTTCAATAAAATCGTTTTTTAAAAAGTTTTTCTTTAAATCAAATGTATCAATATGCCCCCCCACCTGTCTAATGGCAGAACCCAGCTCTTCCTCTCTTGCGGAAATCTCTGAAAGTTCCCCCAAAAGGAGTTGTTATTCCACTAATGCCTGTCCCACTCTGTATTGCCCTGGTCACCTCCACTGACCCACTCAACCTGACCTTCACTGACACCTGATACACCGGTTCTCCAAACTGCTGCTGCCTAGAGTACTCCAAGATTTCACCTGCATTCAAATCACCAGGGCTGGTCTTTTGGGTGGGATCTCCCTTTCTCTCTCTTTCTCTCTCTCTCTCTCTCTCTCTCTCCCTCTCTCTTTTTGGGAAAAAATAGAAATGTGTGATTATACATGTAAACTTTCAGAATTTTCATCTCAAACTTTGGTGTCTACGTTTATCACGAGAAGTTTGTTTTAAAGGTAGAATCCTTGCCCTGCCTTCAAACATTCCAATTCATTTGGTCCAGTGCCACAACTTTCAGAAATCATCCGGATATACAAACGTGCTGCTTTGTTCCATACTTTGAGGTATTAATTTGTTTTGTTTCTTCCTTGTTACCCCCTCCCCTTTTCTTCTCCATCTTCAGTCAATAGCCCCTCCTCTTCCCATCTCAAGGAGGAATGTGGCAGCGAAAGCAGAAAAAATATGTTTTCTCACTGATGTTGGTTTCCAAAAGTCTTATTTTCTAGACTAGAGGGATTTGAGATTATCATCCTCTTTTTGGTCACACTACTGCGTATCATGTGAGGCCCAAGGGAGAAATCACCACAGGAAGCATCCAGGTGGATGGACACATAGAAAGTTTTGCCAAGAATTCCCAAGTCTGTTGGTGTGGAGAGAAACCAATAGACTCACCAGAACTGGAGGGCCCAAGGGTGCTGAGGTGACAGATGTGTCCACACAACCTAGGTAGACCAGTTGCCCCTCTATTCCAGTGCCTGGGTGCTTCACAAGTCCCTAGTGTACTATGGTACCACCTGAGGGTCTTTCATTGTCTTCCCCAAAGAGAGCTAATAACTAAGAACAACATCACACTTTTATATTCCAGGCATGGTTCTCAATGTTTTAAATAAAGTAATTCATTTATTCCCTGCAACAACCCTATGAGGAATGTACTATGAGCTCCATTTTACAGCTGAGGGAACCAACTCACAGAGAAGTTAAGTAACTTGTCCGAAGTCACACAGCAAGCCACCAAGCTGAGATTCAAACACAGGAGCTATGGGACCTGTCTTAGTCTGCTCAGGCTGCTAAAACAAAATACCATACACTGAGTAGATGGATTAAACAACAGACATTTACTTCTCCCAGTTTTGCGGGCAGGGAAATCCAAGATCAAGGTGTGTGCTGATTCAGCTCCTGGTGAGAGCTCTTTTCCCAGAGTGATGGTGGTGTGATCATCTTGCTGTGTCCTCACATGGCAGAGCAAGCAAGCTCTGGCATCTCTGCTTCTTATCAGAACACCAATCCCATCATGGGGCTCCACCCTCATGACCTCATCTGAACCTCATTATCTCCTAAAGGCCCCGACTCCTAATACCATTACCTTGGGAGTTACGGTTTCAAAATACGAATTTTGCAGAGAAAGAGGGCACAAACTTTAAGTCCCAAAAGAACAGGAGCCCATGACCTGAGTCAAAAGACTGCCGTTGAAAACAAATCCATAGAATTCGGGGACACCTGAGCTTGTGAACTGAAACTCATACTACTCCCACTAGGAAGCACACACACAGACACGGCGCCATAGAGCAGCACCACACAATCTGCCAGGAATAAAGTGCATGCACTGTAGGGGCTGAGGAGCAACTGTTCCAGGGAAGTTTCTGTTAGAGAATTCTGGACCTGGACTCCCTCCATCCAGGCTAGTCCCAGGTTAATCACCACTGAGTAGAAAGCACAAGGCGTGACAGGTTGTCTACAAGCTACGTGCACTGTGTTAAGAAATCAGAGGGCGGGGGCTGGGGGCGGGGGCAAGGACTTGAGACGAAGCTGGAAAAGGAAGAGCAATGTGCCGGCGCCCCACAACTGTGAAGAGAGAGCCTGCGCGGGGGGAAGGCACACTGACACCGACTCATGCTCGGCAGCCAGGCAGTTTGAGGCCAAATAAAGCAAGATGCGCCTCTTTCATCTCAGGTGTTGCTCATTAAGAAACATTCTTCCTACCTTTGCATCGCAGCAAGGGCTTCTCCCCACATCTGTTCTCCCACCAGAGCCCAGAGCTTTCTGACCGGGGAAGCAGAGATCAAAGTGGGGCTCAGAGGACTGGAAATGAAGCCCTGGGGCAGGAAAGCATGCTGGGGACACGGAATCCACAGCGGGCTGCGTCCTGCAGACCCAGGGCCTGGAAGCTGCTTTGTGGCACTACGGGGGCCACAGTGGATTTAACTAACGCGGAGTAGCAAGCAATTCCTTGCTATTTATCAAGTGCTGCACTTTGCGAATTATTTACTCTAAACATATAAATGAATCGGAGTAGATTCAAGGTAACCCCCGTAATAAAGCATCTCTTACTTGTGTTCTTCCAAAACAGGGTCAAAAATAGTCATTTTTATTCAATGCCTCTCACCCTTATCCCCAACCTACACCTGAACCCCTTCCCTAGACCCTACCCCAACCCAAGAGAAGCCTCTTGTTGAGGGCTTGGCCTCCCCTTAGGCTCCATAAGGAGGATTCTTCCTTACTCCGTTGATTGTTTCTCTGCTTCAAAATGAAAGTAAAGTATAGTGCTTCCCTGGTGGCGCAGTGGTTGAGAGTCCGCCTGCCGATGCAGGAGACGCGGGTTCATGCCCCGGTCTGGGAAGATCCCACATGCCGCGGAGCGGCTGGGCCCGTGAGCCATGGCTACTGAGCCTGCGCGTCCGGAGCCTGTGCTCCGCAACAGGAGAGGCCACAACAGTGGAAAAAAAAAAAAAGAAAGTAAAGTATATAATTTGGAGAAAGCACGGTTAACAGAAAAGTGGAGTAGTTACTTGGATTTCATTTGGAAACGATAAAAAACTATAGCTTGGAAAAATTTTTGGTAGGTAAAGGAGAGGAAAGAGATGTGAATGGAGGAACGAAGAATTATAATAGGATCTGTTTGGTCTAGGATTTGGGGACAGATTTTAGTATTTCGGGAGTAAAGGAGATGTTTGCAGCTTAGGTGAGATACTAACATAAGCTGTGGCAAGTGGGGAATGAATATTTTAAGTATATGTGGCTTACGAATGAGACCCTCCTTCAGAGCTTTCAAAAAGATTTCATTATAGATTTAATTTGCTTTTCAATGAATTCTTTCAACTCCAAGCTGTCGGGATCCGACCCTGTGCAGAAGCTGCTTTAAAACAAGAGGGAGTGAGCCCAAGTTGATGTGGGTGACACCTGAATGAGAGAGAAAGGTGAAGTAAACCCTAGCGAGGCTCTGAAATTGTGCACAAGCTGTGAACGGTTTTATCCATGCCGCAGCCCAAGACAGAGCCAGTGCCCCCTTGCAGCAGCCCAGGACAGAGCCAGTGCCCCCTGGGCACGCATTATACCCACAAGCTTCTTCAGCTGGTGCGTGGTGGCCACTGGAAGGTCCAGAGCCTCTCTCCAAGGGCACCGAGGGGAGAGGGGTGCAGGGGAAATCCAGCTGCTCCTCATGGCCAGTTCTTCTCCCCATCGCTGCCTTGCTCCCATCTTTCCATGGATGTAGTAAGGCAGGGTCCCTCCAGTGGAGCCTGTACCCCCTCCACTCCTGAGAATTATGAAGCCACTTGGTGCTGGGGCTGTGCGCAGAGGCCTGTTGTTTGCGATAACATCCCGGAGAGCCTGGTTTTGTTTTAACGGCATCTTTTTCAGCCTCAGTCGAGAAGTCTGTCATAACAAGCTCCCATAAATTACTGACCGTGCTCCCATTTTACGACCTCCAGCCTTTCAGCTGTGAGTTAGGGCCCATCAATCTTGTCGTGACCGTCTCGCCACACTGGTGCTCGGCTGCCACCAGCCTCTTCTGGCTTGTGCATCATCTCCTCTGCTTCTTCTGACTCTGAGTGGCTCAGCCATAATGCAAGGGGGCTGCAGTGGGGTTTGATCAGATCCTGGGCGGGGGGGCTGAAGATGAATGGGATTTGAGACCGAGGGTCAAGGGAGGCCAGCAGCAATTAGGTCTCCGAGGAGCTAAATATTTCAGAATGTGGAACTGGCTAGAGAGAGTTGCAGGGATGTCTGAGAGAGAGAGAGAGAGAGAGAGAGAGAGAGAGAGAGAGAGAGAGTGTGTGTGTGTGTGTGTGTGTGTACTTCGTGCTGATACACAGACCTCAGCAGTTTCCAGTAACTCAAAGGATAAGACTTGGTCATTATTAATTTTCCTCCATGTTTGATTAGAACTAGAAATGGAGGAAGGCGGGAGAGAGGAACTCTAAGCCCTGGGCATACTTGGATGTTTGCAATAAATCAGGATCTTAATAGTTTTTTTAAAAGGAGGTTTATATCTAATGTGTTTCCTCCTATATCAACTCAGGGTTCATCCTTTATCTTTTTCTCACTACAAGAAATGAGTACCAGACCTGGGAAAACAGGAAATCCCACCCAATCCAAAATGCAATAAATAAATACATTAATAAGTAATCTATAACAAAAATAAATATAGCTGCTTTCGGTAGAGGACATTTATGGTTCAGAGAGCTCCTCTGATGTCCCTCTGGCCTGGCTGCTCTTCCCTGGGTCAGCTGAGCTCAAAGACCTGACACATTTCCTTCTACCTTGCCCTGGTTTTCCAGCCAAAACATGATCTTTCCTCCACCTTGACTTTGCAATAAAGAAAGCAGAGGGACAGAGTATAGGAAGCCATGAAATCAACTTCCCCTGAGCTGTGTGGGGCCTTTGCACGTTTAAACTGACCATCAGTCAAAGGTGACGTGGGATGAAAAGAGACAGGATAAATGAGGGAAGGTGGGGTTAGGAAAGTTTTGAAAATGTGTTCCTTTCCTCTGCCACACATCTTGTGTGACTGCTGTACACTCACTGCCTCGTCTCCCCGGACGTGGTTCGCTGCAGTTGAACCTCTCAGGCCCTCTTTCTAATCGAACTGAATCCTAAAACCTTCCCCAAACTGGAGGCTGTAGTCACTTCCCTCAAGCTCCTCGTTTCACCCCGTTTCACTCTTGTTTCCACTCCCCATCCTCTTACCATTCCTAATTTAATTCCCAGCCTCTTCATCCTCTTTTTATGAGCTCACTAGGTTTATACAAAAGCCCGGTCTGCAATGCCCTGTGACTTCCTTAATTCCCCTCTAAATTCTATATGCCTCACCTCAGAGCTTCCCCCCTCCTCTGTGAATCTATCATTGCAAACATTCAGATGACATAAACCTCGCTTTCTCTGCCCTATTAATCACCTTAGTTCTGGGGCTGCCTTTCTACTCTTCCCTGGGTATTGTCACTTAGATATCCTGTGGTGGAGAAAACACAGCACACGTCCGTTAACAACACGATGTTGTTTAGCTCAAAGTCTCAGATCTAACTCTGATTCTTCTTTCATTTATATCATTGCTCTCCCACCCCCCCGCCCCCCCCGCCCCGGGGCCCCCGGTCATCATGCTCTGTGAATGCTCTGCAGAAGGTCTATTACCCCTTCCTTCCTTTCCAGTCCCATTGCCATTGCCCTCAACACGCTTTTTATTTTTTTGGCTGCACCAGGCGGTTTGTGGGATCTTAGCTCCCCAACTAGGGATTGAACCTGCATCCTCAGCAGTGAAAGCCGAGGTCCAGTGGAGTCCTAACCACTGGACTGCCAGGGAATTCCCTGCCCTCGACACTCAACTCCTCTGCCTCTTGCTTGGAGATAAAGGCAGAGATACAGATAGAGATAGAGATAGAGGTATGGATATAATATAGATAGAGATAGAGGTAGAGGTATGGATATAATATAGATAGAGATAGAGATGTAGGTATAGATATAATGTAGTTATAGATATAGATAGTTATTTCCTGGCTGTTTATCTAAAGTCTGGTCCCTTCCTACTTCAGTCCACCTGATAAGATGTTATACACATTTGACTTTCCTTTGCTACCCTACCCCCACTCCCCAAATAAGAAAACCCTCTTGTTTATAGGAAATCCCAAAGTTATACTGTAATAGGGAAGAACAAATCTGATTCCATATTAGATCTGTTTCTTTAACATTTGTATTCTATTGCTTTTGCTTGAGTTAAGAATGTTGCCTACAGCCTGAAATATAAGGGATAGCCCATTCTCAAGGCTCTGACCTTTAAAGGTGTAACCCTCTCCCATTCACATAGAGATAAAAAGTTGCAGAACAGAGAATAACATTTGTCTTGTTGGAGGTTAACAGCAACATCGTGACCTTGACCTACATGGACAGCTGCAGAACAAAGGATTCCTACACCAAGAAGTCTGCAACAACCAACCACACTCCTCCTCCATCTTGCCTTTAAAAATACTTTGCTGAAACCTTTGGGGAGTTGAGGGTTTTCTGGGGCATGAGCCACCCATTCTCCTTGCATGGCCCTGCAATAAACCCTTCTCTGCTACAAACTCCAAAGTTTCACTAGAGTTGCTTAAAAAGCCAAGCATCTGTATCTCTTTTTGGCTCCTTAGAAGCTAGAGCATAGGCATGTGACCTGAGTCTGGCCAAACGTATGGCCCTCCCAAGGAATCTGATTCTTGAGGGAGCAGCAGAAAGGCCCAGGAGGAGCTAAAGGTAATTTGCAGCAGGAGAAGCAGAGTTCAGTTCAGCAGTGCGGCAAAAGTGATCAGTGGTGGCAGGGCCAGTGTGGAGTGAAGATGACCCTGGGGAGGGTCTAGCACTGCTTCCTGATCAGGATGACCTGGAATGAGACCTTGGCTATATTTTCAGTTGCTTAGCCTCTTTGGAATCCTGCCCATTTTCTGGTCTAACCTTACGTGCTTCCCATCAGTTCTATGTGATACCCAATATCCTTTCAGAAAGTTACTTTTTAAAGTTATCCAGATGTAATAACCATGTTTTCTAGTTTCTTTATTTGATGCTGGACACCTTGAGGCCTTGATGACCCCAGAGGGAGTGTGCTTCCCAGGACCAGCCAATTCCAAGAGGTAGTCAATGTGTCCGGATTGGCTGTGGAATGCAACGTTGCTGAACCTGCAGATGACAGGAATCAATGGCTCCAGCTCAGATGGGCTGGTGAAGGTAAAGTATTATATTATTTACTTACTTTCTACCATTCCACAGTATGAGCTTTCCAATGCACACAGACTAGTCTCCTTCTTATCAATATCAGCCAATATGTTCATTCCAACTTAAGAAACTATGCTTCTGCCAATGCACTCCCCTCTAATGCCCGCTCCTTCATTGTTACCATACAACAAAGCAAACACTGAGAGTCTACTGTGTACAGGCTATTATTCAAGGTGCTAGGGAGAACTGAAGCTGGAGGTATAAGGTAGGAGTTAAGAAATGTCCCAAAGTGACCACATTTTTCATAATATGGAGTCTTTCTAATGCAGATCACCCTTCTTGAAGGCTTTCAGAAATGCAAATTACCCACTAGTTATTTACATTATGGTTTTTCTTTTGTAAGAAAGTAATAGAAACCCAAATCAAACTAACTTAAGCAAAACAAAATAAAAGAAATATAAATATGAATGTTGATAATAAAAAAAAGAAAAGAAATGACTAATTCAACTGAATTTTCCATGGATAAAACTCAGAAATGAGCTGTTTACAGGCATGTTCTCAAGGGCTCAGTGGGTATTGTACTTTGTTCTCTTTCTTTCTCTCTTTCCCTCTCTGTCTCCAACTCTTGGCTCTACTTCTTTTTATGTCGACTTTCCTCTTCAGCGGGCTCCTCTTACCATGGCAAAGATGACTACAGACAGCTCCAAGCTTATATCTTACTGGCTTTGCAGTCCCCCTGGGAGGTTTCCCAGTAACCACAACAAAGTGCTCAGAACAACTTGCACTAGCCCAGTTAGGGTCATGTTCCCAACTCTGAATCAATTCCAAGAGAACTAATAGTTTTGTCCAGAAAGAAACTCTTCACGAAGGTCAGCAGAGCCTGCAACTTTGGTTTAGGGGATGGACGTTAGGCATCGGTGAGATCATCTCTTTGAAGGAGACAACAGGCATCTGATAGATTTGATTTATATTCTTACCAAGGGACTCAGAACTAGACACCAGAGATCATGACTTGAAGGGCTTTATGCATTCCCAAGACTCCATAATATCCCATATTCAATAATATGTTCCTCCATGGTACTCAGTGGCATTAAGGCCCTTAAAGCAAAATGAGCTGTGTTCTAGTCTTTTGAGGAAGCATGGAAGGAGGCTCAGGTGTGGGGCAGAGAGTAACAAGCAGCAACGTGGACACTTGGAGAGAGGATGTGAGTGCGGATAGGACAGAGTGGTCTTAATAATCATGGGGTCTTTGATCTCAAGTCATGTGGGTCCAACCATTAGCAGGAAATGCCACTGTAGGGTGACCCCACAGTGCTCATTACAAAGTGACAAGACAGCCTTGAGTGTCCATCAGAGGTGTCCATCCAGAGTTGTGCTCTCTGGGACTAAGTGAATAATTGGGCATTGGACGAAGGCCTTGTCTACCATACAACGTCATACCTTGGAGACTATCACTGTGTGGGTATCTGCACAACCCCTTGTATCATCTCTCCCCTTTCCACTGTCTATGCCATTGCTAATGTTATCATGCCACTTTATAGCAAACACCACCTGGAGCAAATGGGATGTATAGGGTCTTTGCTCTCTCAAGTATGAGCAGCCATGAAATAGTTGTAAACATAAATAGGGTCCTATCTGGGAAGCTGAGAGTGGGAGAAGTCAGGGACAATACACCAGAATTTAGGCTGAAAGTGAGCTGAGTGGGGAGCTAACATACGGCAAAGAGACAGACCTGCAGGGTTACAGACTTGACCTTCTCCCCAGTAGTCCCATTATCACATCTTCCGCACCAAGCAAAGGGAACTCTTTGCCTTCACATGCTAGACTGTTTCATCTTTGCTCTTGCTAATTCTTCCAACCATTCTGCCACTAGTTCACATATCTAAATCCTACCCATCTTTCAACAAATATCATATGATATCACTTACATGTGGAATCTAAACAAATGACACAAATGAACTTACTTACAAAATAGAAATAGACTCACAGACATAGAAAACAAATTTATGCTTACCACAGGGGAAAAAGGGGGAGTATGAATTAGGAGTATGGGATTAACAGATACATACTACTATATACAAAATAGGTAACCAACAAGGACCTACTGTATAGCACAGGGAACTCTATTCAATATTTTGTAATAACTGATAATGGAAAAGAATCTGAAAAAGAATAGATATATATTTTATATATATCTATATATAATATAGATATATAGATATGTATAACCAAATCACTCTGCTGTACACCAGAAACACTATAAATCAACTGTACTTCAATTTAAAAAATAGAATTACTGTACTAGTATTTCAGCAAGGAGGAACTTCTTGCCAAAATTGACGTTAGAAAGATCATGTTCTTATAAAAAAAAAAACAAGAGATTAATGAAAATAATAAAAACATAAGTCACATGTTAAAAAAAAAAATCCTACCCATCTCTCAGGTGGTGGAGAGATCCCTTCCAGGTTGTGGAAGTATAGCATTTGAATTGGGTCTTAAAGGCCTATAACATTTTACCTATACCGCTATTATGGAAACCCTACATGGATTGTTTAATTTGGTAGTTTTCTATGCTCAGGCATGATATCTTCCCACAGATTAACAGCTCCTGGAGGGAAAAAAAGCCATGGTTAATTCATGTTTCTTCCTTCTTAGAACACTCCCTTATTCAAACAGGGAAGATTCACCTGTTGAATCAACAAATAAATAAAAATTGATTTTACGTTCCTTCTGATCATTATTTTCTTCTCAGAAACTCCTTCACCAAATCCATAGTCCTATACCCTCATTCCTTTCCTGAGGTCACTGCCTTACATCCAGCCTCCTGCTCTGAGTCTTCTTGGCTCCATGTAACACACTTTGTTATTCTTCTTCTTCCAGATTTTCATCAAGAGGTCTAGCTCAGCACTAAGGCGTGCAGAGAGAGAGAGAGCAGCAACAATATGTTGGCCAAAGGGGGAGCATGCTGGTGGTGATACAGTCCTGTTTGTGAAGTTTGACAGGTGATCTGACTGTATGTGCTGGTCCTTCATGCCACACATCAAGGTACAGAATCTACAGACTGTTGCAAGCTTAGGTGAGGTTCAGCTTTCTGCCATCCAATCTTATAGATAAGACATGGAGTTGAAAGAGTTGAAACTGAGTTCTGCCCATTGGAAAAAGAGGAATAACCTCATAAATTACTCTGTGACTTGTAGTGGTGGTAGTGTGGAAGAAGGGGATGAATTCCTCAGTAGTGATTGTAGGACATGTCAATTAAAAATGCTCCTTATTCTTTAATTGCTTAACATAGGTGTGCCTTGCATCCAACACCAATTATAAAGTGTCAGAGGACAGACCCATGTGTTCAGACTCCCGTGCCCCTACACACAGCGCTGCCCTTTCCTAAACCCAGGGCACAGCACTGAACTAGGTATTGAGCAAGTGACTGAATGAATAATTGAAATGTCTTTCTCTGGTCAGATCCCCTTCAGGTATCCCGCACGGTGCTGGTAACAGACCCACCTGAGAGTATGTTCTGGTTCTATCTTCCTTCTAATTATGTGACCCTAAGCAAATTGCTTAATAATCAGTATTGCTGTTTTCTCACCTGTAAAAGGGGGATAATAAGTGCCATTTGAGGTTTTAGTGAGGATTAAATAATGAAATGATACAGGTCAGTTAGCACTAGCATGCACCATTCTTTAGCACAGTTCCTGGCTCAGAGAAAAGGTTCAGTAAATGGTTAGCCATTATGATTCAGTCTGCATTTTGACATTATCTGGAACTGTTAAACTTTGGTAATGATCAGTGCCTTTGCAATGTATGAGTTATGAATCAAAAGATGAATTTAGCATTGATGGCGCAAACAGTGGATCTATACTGATAAGAATGGAGATCCCTAAACACAGACTGTACTTGTATTTTACAGATTTCTAACTTTTGTAATTTAGACAGCTCTGGGAAACAGGGAGGCCGTTTCAACTGAGGTGTTTGCTCTTCCCTATCAAAAGTAATCCTGGAGTGTTCATCCTTTTTCTTCTTCTGTTTTGAGATGGGTGTGCTGTTTGCTACGTGCCTCTCTAAGAACTGTTTTCTCTCAGCTTCAAGTGGACTTACAGTTACTTCTTTTCTGATCAAATAACATGACTGGTGGGAGTAGCAAAGCCTTTTACTTGTGGGCCTTCATGAATATGTTCCCATCACACATGTTTCAAAGGCCATTTGCATCAATTAAGGCGCTACGAACGTAAAGAGAGTGTACGGCTTACAGTCCTCACCACCCTGTATGGTGCTGCACGTCGATTTGTATGAAGCCCTCCTCGCTCTTCCCGCCTGTGACGTCACCCTAGCACAACTATCCATCTGAAATATTGCTCTTTATTGAGCTATTCATAGTCTATTCAGTATGCACAGTATTATGAATCAAGGTTATTTCTCACAGACTTTTGCTTTTTAGTGGTAGTCACAGCTACCACTGCGACTTAAAAAATACGGCTGATTTATTCTTAGTTTTTGTTCTACGTTTCCTTTGGAGTAAATTCAATAAGAAAGGGGTTGGTGGGGGGAGTGCAGAATCCACAAATCCCTGCACGGTGAAATTCATCAGAGCATGAGTCTGTTTCTAGGGAGCATCAATTTCTCTAAAGGGAAAGTTCTGCCTGATGTCATGTATCCCCCAACTGGGCAGGCTGTAGACTCAAGCACCAACCAGGCAGCACCCATCTGATGGGCTTAGTATGACTGGAGCTTAGAGACCTCAAAGAATGAAACACGTCCCAACTTGGCCAAACATTCCAAGTCTGGACCATTTCTTTCTGTTAAAGCATTTGAATGCTTCTGCGGAAATATAGAAAGTCACTGTCACATCAAACCTCCTACTCCAGGAAGGCTTCCCTAACTCTCCCCAGAATCATTAGTTGTGCTTCTCGTGTGCCCTCATTACTCTTATAAGTACACATGCTTTCCCCTAGAAGAACACGATTACTGCACTCTAGAGTCACTGGTCCCCTTTCGAGAGCAACTTTTGATTGTTAGATAATTTTATTAATCTTTTTCCACAGGTCTAGCACTTAGCAGTTACCCCAGAAAAGTTGAATTACCAGATGTCCAGGTAACATTTTCTTGAATATATAAATTGAAACAACTCACAGACTCCGTTTACTAGCCATTTCCTATGACCTTCCGTTCCAGATAGTACTAAGAAAATTAAGGATTATTTTAAAAGCTTCTTGGTGGCTTACCTGCTGCTTTCCCAAGAGAATTCCACATGAAAAAGCAGCCAATAACACCTTAGTCTGAATCAGTTTCCTGTTATGGTGGTTCATTGATAGGTATCCCATTCCTTTGAAACCAATGGTGCACAATATACTCGATGGACTTGTAACATTTCCGCCAGCAATGGCTCATGGTGTGGTGATTCTTGGGAGGTGTAGAGGCAGGAGGAGGGAGACATAATGTCTGGAGGTCCCATCAGAGTCTCCAGAAGTGTGTATATTTTGAAATACCCTCCTTGGTGATTCTGATATGGCTTCATTCTACTTCGGTTTATGTATCTGAGAATCCAACCACAGCCCTCCTTCCTCTATCTCCCAGCTTTTGGATGCATCCAGTACATAACAGACGTGCCATACGTTAGTTAACTAGTTACACTGTCACTAGCAAAGACCAGAAGGGAAGTGGCCAAGAAAAGCATAGGGATGTATTTGTTGAAGAGAGAAAAGACAACTAAAGGAGATGTGTTTAACACAGGATGCATCCCAGCAAAGGGAGAGGTGACTCAGGGTTTTAGCAGGAGGGAACCTGGGGCCTGAGAAGACTCACTGAAAGCAGGAGTGTCTGAGTAGAATACAGAACACTGAAGACTACGCTTCCCTATCTGGCATTTGCTCAGTTCCAAGGATGTGTGTGTTTCTGCTTTTTTTCCCCCTTTCCCCAAGACCCATCAGGTGCTTGGACCTGGTGCTTCTTCCCAAGATAACCCACACATGACTTAGAACAGTGCTCATGCTGCTGTTCCACTTAAAGGCACAGTACACGTAGGAACAGCATTGGGAATGTCTCTCTACTTCCTCAGCTATACTTATAAAACATGTTCAGTGTTCTTGCACATCAGCAATCTTCCTTCCTCATGCCTGTTTCCTTCTCACTACAATTCTATTTACACCTCACATGTTCCCAGCTGAAGTCCATGAAAGAATGATCTGAACTTACTGTATTTACCAACTTATTATTGTCTCAGTCCATTACAATCCGGATTCTGCCACCACTGGGAAATGAACAGTGGTTTGCTGATGTGGTGTGCTGACGATCTCAAGTGGAACATTTAGTCTAGTGAGAGCTTTCCGATCTCTTCCTGCTCGCTGGGAATACAACTTCTCCTTAGACTTATTCCTGCCTCTCTAGGCACTTTGCTCAGTCTCATTCGGTGATCTTCTTATTCTCCCTGAGCGTTAAATATCGATCTTGTCTACAAGTCTATCCTTGAAACTCTGTCTTCCCAATACAGATTCTACCTGGGTGATTTTGCCAAACCTCCAACTTCAGTGATTCCCAAAAGTGCACTCTATTCCTAACTCCACTCCAGACCCCAATGTAACCCTACTCTTTTACTTTATGGCATCAGGATGGCATACAGGGATAATCTGTTACCAAAGGATTCTCTCCTCCTCACAACTGATCACAAAAATTCTGAGAGTCAAAAGAAAGGTACCAAAGCGTTCTGTTTTCTTCCATTGATTAGCAGGTATTTGGTCCTGTCTAAAACGTCCATAAGACATTGGGTCCACGCCAAAAGTTCCTTGAAATCTGGTCCTATTCAAAATTTCCACGAGCATTTTGGTCCATGCCAGATGGTTTTGCACAGGACTAAATGTCAAGGATTTTTCTCTTGGACCAAATGTCTTCATGGATGTTTTGGACAGGACAAAAACATGACCAAATAGCCTCCCTGCTTTTCTTTATTTTCTCTCTCTTTGCCCTCTCCAAGCTCCCAGGTCTATTCAGCCAGCACCCTTTGTAAACAGCCAGGGAGAGCGTTAATGGTTCCATTCTGGAAGCAGAGAGCAGATCCTAATTCTTCAGAATGGAGCATCAACAGATAAATATACTTTGCATTGGATAATGATAATGTTTATCACTTTTCACAGTATGATTTCAATGCATTTATATGTTAAAACATCCCTTGTCCAACATGGGGAGGGTTTAAAAAAATGAAATAATGTACAGTTCTTGGCACTGTAATGTATAATTTCTAGCATAGTTCCTGATGCAGAGAAAATGTTAAAAAATGATTCACTATTTTAATTAACTCTGCATTTTGACATTTTGGGAGCTATTTAAGTTTGGCAGTGATCAGTGTCTTTTCATTGTATGAGGTCTGGATTTGAAAGACCAATTCAGCATTTATTGGGAAAAGGAGAGGACACCAAACCCTATCATACACAGTTCCAGTGACTAATAGAAGTTCTTACACCCGGATGTACTGCAAAATCTCCATCTTAGCACATGCAACACACAATGATTTTACTCCTTCCCAAACCTGGTCCTCCTCGCCTGAATTGGCCACTGTCATTACCCAAAGTAGAAGTCATCTTAACCCACACCCAGTCTCCATCATTCACAAATCTAGTCAGCCACCAGCTCCTTCCTATGTCCAAAAGACAGTTCAAACCTTATCTCTGCCACGATCATTGCCTTAATTCTGCCCTCTAAAAGTAGCTGATACTGATTGCTCAGCACAGATGCAACAGTCCACAAATGCTGGTTTGGTGCTAAGTGTTCCATGTTCACGATTTAATCTTCACATACAAGCTATGAAGTGTGCATCATCACCCCATTTTACAAATGAGTAGACTGAGGCTAAGGGAGCTAGTGAGGCCCGGGATCACCCAGTTAGGAGGTGGCAAACCACAGCTTACGCCTAGACCTGCCCTGCCAGGTTTCCTTGCTTGCCTTCTTCATGTCTACATTCCGCATCCTCTACTGCATTGTGCCTCCTGTTTTTCTCTCTCTCTTCCCACCTCATTCTCCTGATGAATGTCTATGTGTTCTTTTTTTACATTTAAATTTTTTTTTAAGTTTTAAAAAATTTTTATACAATTTTTAAAGGTTACTTTCCACGTACAGTTATTATAAAATACTAGCTATACTCCCCGTATTGTTCCAGACATCCTTGAACCTGACACCCAGTAGTTTGTGCCTCCCACCCCCCAACCCCTATATTGCCCCTCCCCCCTTCCCTCTCCCGACTGGTAACCACTGGTTTGTTCTCTATATCTGTGGGTCTGCTTTTTTGTTATATTCACTAGTTTCTTGTATTTTTGAGATGCCACATATAAGTGATGTCATACAGTATTTGTCTTTCTCTGTCTGATTTATTTCACTTAGCATAATGCTTATGTGTCCTTTAAGCGTGAAATAAAATAGTCACTACAAATGAGACTCTTTCCTTGCCATCTTCTTTTGCCCCCTGCCATGGGAGCTTTCTCTGTTTTCTCTCAGAACCTCCTACCTACATATGGTAAAATACTTATTATACATTATTCTAATGTTGGTTGGATGATATTTCAGAATACTATCCACGTTGCTTTTATCCTTTTCCATATGTTTCTTGTTCTTTCTACTTTCAGTCAGCGAGGGCAGCCTTCATTTAGTGTCTTGGGGATGGGATGACAAACAGAACACATAGAAAGAAAGGAATCAATGTCTGGCTTTTGATTTTCAGAAACTCATCCCTCTAGAGGAAAAGGCAGAGGACTTGGAAAAGAGAGTTGGGAAACCATTCGAGGAGCAATAGCTGAGTTCTCCTTCCCTCAACTAGGTAAACACTCTCTGGATAGAGGTAAGAAAGGACTTTGGAGAGGATGATAGATTGACTCATGAATTCTGGATGAGAGAGGACAGAGGCAGCTCTCTTCCCCACACCGGGTAGACCCCTGAGAGTGGACTGTATAATCCCCGCTATGTTTAGGAACTCAGAGAGCGAGTGAACTTTATTCAGCCTATTCCATCTATCGAGTGCCTATCTTGTGCCAGGCACTATTCTAGGTACTGTGTATATGGCAATAACAAAGGAGGAAAAACTCTGCTCTTAGTTTAAGGAGCCTTAAAAACTTCACTGGGTGTTCCTGTGTTCTGGCTTTGTACAGGAACAGCAGAATGACCCTAGTGAGGGTCACAGAAGTAGCTGAAAACGCGCTGGACCTTAACAAACCTTGCACCTGGAACAGCAAGGAGCTCTACAGACAAACAGTTGAGGACCAGACCAAGAAAGGACATCTCAGGAGATGGCAGGTGCCTAGAAAAAGACCCTCAGAGGGGATGGACAACGCAGCACAGCACAGCCTACATGAACCACTCCATCCCCGTTTTCTGCTCCCTCACCCCAAACAACCAGGATTGTGAGAAACCCTAGGTCAACGGAAATCAAGCTTCTCCTATGTTGGTGGAATGGGAGCCCGAATGAGTTTAACTGAGTCATAGAAAAGTGAAGAAAAATTGTGTTTCCTGACCTCCTGAACTAGCAGCCTGAGATTTTTAACTGCTGAACATGTTTTTCTTTTTTCTTTACCACAAGACTGTGGGGTCTCTGAGAGCACTTGATTAACTGATCAGGGGAAGCTATGATTAGTAGATGTTTGAATGACTGTACACACATTCATTCATTCACATTTATTGAGTCTAATTTTTGAGCCCTGGGACAGGAGCTGGGTATACAGCAGAGAAAGACAAGATTCTACCACTCAAGGAAACAACACCTCAGCCATGGGCTATGATTTTTTTCCCCGTTGAATCTTTTTTTTCTTAAATTATAGTTGATTTACAATGTTGTGATAGTTGATAGTTTCCAGGTATACATCAAAGTGATTCAGTTATATATATATATACTTTTTCAGATTCTTTTCCATAATAGATTATTATAAGATATTAAATACAGTTCCCTGTGCTATAAGTAGGACTTTGTTATTTAATCTATTGATATTTTATATACAGCAGTTTGTATTTACTAATCCCAAACTCCTAATTTATCCCTCCCACCCTTTCCCCTTTGGTAACCATAAGCTTGTTTTCTATGTCTGTGAGTCTGTTTCTGTTTTGTAAATAAGTTCATTTGTATCATTTTTTTAGATTCCACATATAAGTAATATCATATGATATTTGTCTTCCTGTTTTACTTCACTTTGTGTGATCATCTCTAGGTCCATCCATTTTGCTGCAAATGGCACTATTTCATTCTTTTTTATGGCTGAGTAATATTTCATTGTATATATATACCACACCTTCTTTACCCATTCATCTGTCAATGGACATTTAGGTTGCTTCAATGTCCTGGCTATTGTAAATAGTGCTGCTATGAACATGGGGGTGCAGGTATCTTTTCAAATTAGAGTTTTCTCCAGATATATGCCCAGTATCAAGATTGCTGGATCATACGGTAGCTCTATTTTTAGTTTTTTAAGGAACCTCCATACTGTTCTCCGTAGTGGCTGCACCACTATACATTCTCACCAATAGTGTAGGCTATGTTTTACACAGGAAGCCTTGTCAGGCAGGATGCACAGAAGAAGGAAGATGATTGTCACCCTCCCTTTTTCAAAGGGTAATCATTTTCTTGATTGATTTTTGGTTTCTGTGTTTGTTCATATATTTCTAAGCTACAAAATCTCTGAAAGCTCTAAAATTTTCTATCGACACTTTCTACCTACTCTTCACCCCCACACCACCACACCTTCTCCTAGGTGTCACATTTTCTGGGCTTTATTGTTTTTTTTTTTAAAGTAATGCTGGTGTATTTATGCCAACAGGTCCTCAATTAGAAAGTCTTAAACCGCAAAGACTTGAAAAAGAGGCGAGTCCTTAGCAGCTGCACCTAGACATTAAGTGGGTATAAATAACTTAAAGAACACCCCACTGCTTCTAAAAGGCTGCTAATCTTTAAAGTTGATTGTGAAAGAGAAACATTGCTGTCCTAGGAATCAGGTCCTATCAGCTCAGACATGCAGCTGTTTCTTAAAAAGGCACTTCATAATACATTGTCAAAATTTAAAAAAAATTAAAAATATATTTTTAAGAATCAAAATACTTGTTTTAAAGAGTTTGATTTTTTTTTTTTTTTTTTTTGCGGTACGGGGGCCTCTCACTGTTTTGGCCTCTCCCGTTGCGGAGCACAGGCTCCGGACGCGCAGGCTCAGTGGCCATGGCTCACGGGCCCAGCTGCTCCACGGCATGTGGGATCTTCCCGGACCGGGGCACGAACCCGTGTTCCCTGCATCGGCAGGCGGACTCTCAACCACTGCGCCACCAGGGAAGCCCCAAAGAGTTTGATTTTTAATATTGCTTTCTCTGTGAGGAGCTCAAGGGAAAGTAAACATGAGCACACAGAGCCAACTAGTGAGGAAGACAGATCCTTAAGAGTATTTAATGAAAGCAAACCATAAAAAAACCATCCCCTAAGACCTTTCCTTCTCACTCCTGCCATGCTAGGGAAGATACTTGTCACCTCGCACCAGATGCTGGAACACCTCAAATGCTTTAGGTGTCTTTAATCCAAGACCCCTTCGAATCTGCTTTATCCTTTCCATGTTCCCAGACGGATCTTCCTAAATTACTTGGTAAATGTTACATCTCTGCTTTCCTTCTGCTGCTGCCCTTTGGAAACATCATTGGTGTTCTCTCACTGGCAGTGCCTGTCTTTATAGGTCCATCTGTCTCAAGCAGGGTGACCATACAAATTGGTTGGCCCTGCACTGTTCTGGTTTATGCCTGTTTTCCTCGTTTCCTCTCCAAGCTGTCTTAGTGCGGAGAATAACCGCTACTCCACTGATTACTCCTCCATATTCCAGTGTGGCCCGTGCCGTCGAGATCTCACCCATGCCAGCCCTTCTCTCATTCTTCCCTTCCCCTATGTTGCTCCGGTTGTGTCCTTTTTATGGAAAGAGCATCCTTGTTCCTTTAGCCATTCTTCAAGGTTCAGCTCGCATTTCTCCTCCTCCAAAAGGACTTCATCAGCACTTGGGGCCACACTGTGCCCTTCTGTCTATGAATCCTTATCACCTCTCAGTACCATTCATTTGGACACTTCATCATTTACTACTTTACATTCTTAATTAGCAGGAGTGAAGAAGGAAGAAAATTTTTCATGGTATACGTTTTCTAGGATAATTCAAATATTATTTTCTTCCAACATTTTATTTTGAAAAATTTCATG
This sequence comes from Stenella coeruleoalba, assembly GCF_951394435.1. Taxonomy (NCBI): domain Eukaryota; kingdom Metazoa; phylum Chordata; class Mammalia; order Artiodactyla; family Delphinidae; genus Stenella; species Stenella coeruleoalba. Next base: position 8,284,899 of record NC_137167.1, read on the forward strand.
CCCCAATGAAAAGTTCAATGAACTGTATAATAAAAATATGTATATGCTTCACCTGGAATCGCTGATTGTTAGTATTTTGCCACATTTTCTTTCTTTCTCTCTCATTCTCTCACTGTCTCTATCGCTATCTCTGTGTGCGTCTGTGTGTATTTTTTTGGCAGACCCACTTTAAGAAAGGCTGCAAACCTCATGATCCTTTACACTTAAGGTCTCCAGCATGTACATCCCAGAATAAAGCCATTTTCCAACATAACCACAATACTAACACAGCTAATGAAATTAACAATCATTCCATAATACCAAGCAAATGTAGACATTCAGTTTTACCCAATTGTGCCTAGAATGACCTATATAGGGATATTTGTTTCCTGTTACTTCTGTAACAAATGACCACAAGCTTAAGTGTCCTAAAAACACAAGTTCATTGTCCTATTGTCTGGAGGTCAGAAATCCAAAACGATCTCACTCTGTTAAAATCAAGATGTCAGCATTGTGCTCCCTTCTGGAGACTCCAGGGGAGCCTCCACTTTCTAAACCTTTTTCAGCTTCTAGAGGTGCCCACATTCCTCGGTCTTCGAAGAAAGCAACGGCCTTTCTTACATCACATCACTTGGACCCTAACTCCTCTGCTTTTTTCTTCACATTTAAAGGACCTAGGGATGAGGCAGACACCTTAATTCCCGCTTCCTTGTAGTATAACATATTCACAGGTTCTGGGGATTAGGGCATGGACATCTTTGAGGGCTCCTTATTCTAGCCAGCACAATGAATTTCATCCCCCCATCTGATTTCCAATAAAGTTTTACATATTAACTTGATTAATTTGATTTGACTAATTTTACTTTTTAAAAATCTAGAACAGTCCCTCACCACCCCCCCACCTTCAACAAACACACTTCTTAGACGGTGAGTTTTATGAAGAGACCAGACCAGCTGTCTTGTAAGGTATCTCGTTATTCTGCCCATGTGTGATCGTTTTTTAATCATTAGATTCAGGTTAAAATTTTTTGATAAGAAAACATCATCTGTTATGGTTTGTACGCTTTATTTCATCACATCGCCACTATTAGTAATGCTAAGCTTGATTACTTGGTTCCAGTGGACGGCCATCACTCTACCATGAAGGTATGGTTTTCCTTGAATTAGTAAATGATTTGGAGAGTGACACCTTGAGATTGTATAAATATGTGTTTTCTCCACAGTACTGGGCATAATGGTTATAACTTCTATTAATGATTCTTCCGTGAATGAATTTATTGTGCTGGGAGTTTAAAAATGGTGGTTTCCTAATTCTATCAATCCTTCTGCCACGATTATGTGGCATTCTTCTACAAAGGAGAACATGTGCTTGTCTTTTTTCTTTTCAAATTATTATGTTCTTAAGTATTTGATGATGATGATGATGATGATGATGATGAATGTGTTATAATCCATTACTGGTAGTGTGGGTTTTTTTAATCTCAAGTTATTCCCTATATAATCAGTGTGAGCCGCTTCAGGCTAGCTCCTGTGTTCCCTTGACACAATTCAACATGCTCTGGATACCTCCTTGCTTTCCCGAACAACAGAAAGATATCCAGAGCTTCTCTTGAAATTTTGCGTGGAATCAGTTATTTCTCCAAGAAGTCCTGGACTGTTTTAGTTGAAATGGGCATTTGGAAACTGAGAGCTGATCACCAGAGATACTCATTGCTGCTCTGCCCTGGCAGTCACTCAGATACTCTTAATTCTCCTGCTGCTGCTGCTCAGTTCTAGTCTGGAGCCTAACGATGAATGAATGAATGAACAGCTGACACTAAGCTAGGGCACAGCAACGTGCTTTGAAGATGTCAACTACTGTTCAAACAGTAGGTGTTTTCACAAAGATTTTAAAATTTAAGGTCTTGTGCACAAATTTAATGAAGTGAGGGAGAGGAAGAAGAAAGAAAAAAACCAGTCAAAATTATTGAAGGGAGAGAGAAGAGGAGAGCGCAAATATTTTGATAGCTTTATAAGGCCAGAGATATTGTTTTGGCTACGGATTCCAAGTCTGGCTGTGAAAGAATTGGAATTATTCCTGTAGATGCATTCTGCCTTAACTTTTTCACAAAACACCTGAGCCCTTTGCCAGTTGAACTGTCTGAGAGGGTGATGATAAGGAAAGACAGAGGGAAGCAGTACAGCATCCTGATACTGTGATGGGGTGAGCCCTCAGGCTTAGGCAATAAGGCCACCAGAAAGAGCCTGACGGAACACGCACATTAGAGATCTACATCGTTGTGATGTTTTCCTCCATTTCACATTTTGAGCTGATATTTTCTATCTTGCCCATTTCCAAGCAATTACTCCTTGGTAGCAATGCCACCCTGAAACAAAGTGAGACATGTTAAACTTCCCATGAAAATCACTACTGCTTTGTTTCTTAATACATGAAGGTGCTACTTACTGGAAACTATTGTCATTAGGGGAAGTTCCAAGCTGAGAGTCAATTTATAGAAAATGGAAGAAAGTGTCCAGTGAACTGAGATTTATTAGGTGTACTGCCCTGTACTACAGACCATCAGTTTTCTCTCTTTTCTTAAATGTAATTGCAAGGGAGTGTTTTTATAATTTATTTTTAAAGAGAACTTGTTCCTACCAATGTTGACAAAAATGAAATAGAGCTACCAAACCAAAACCCAAAGCATTTAGATGGTTCTGGTTTAAATAAATGGATTTACGCTCATTATAGCACCCTAAACACCAGAAGGAGCATTTCAATTAAGTAAAATTAAACTTTATAAAAGAAATTTGGACTGCAGCTGAGGCAAAATAGAGAATATATTGGTATAACATATTTATCAGAAAAACATCAAGTTTGGGGAAAGAGCACCACAGAAGGTCCACTTAACACCCTGCTGACTTTCCAGAGCCAGGGGAATTCATAGATCTGTTAAGTAAAGAGCTTTCAAATGACAGGACCTATGTTTTATTTATATTTGTATTTCATTTTCCTTCACAAGGGTTGGTACCCAGAAGACACTCAGTATTTTTGAATGAATAAATGAATGAATAAATGTATTAAAATAAGTTATTGATAATATAAAAATAATGTTCCAAATTCAGCTAATTACGTTAGAATCCATATTGCATATTAGCTATAATAGAAAACCATTTTTAATTGTTCAGGCTTTTATCTTCCTTTTAAAGCAGAACAAAGCATGTCTTCATTTCAATAATTAATTTCACGAACATAATAACTCAGCTGCTTCAGTGAGTCTGATGACACAGGAACAACCCAGCTTTGACTTTGTGGAGTGGAAAAGTACACAACTGTTCGCTGAAAAGAAACTTCAAATACATTGACTGTGGCCCTGAGAGGAAAGGAAACCTTTCTAATAGAAAATGCAGAAAACACTGTGTTTAAATATTGAATAACTGGGTACTTTGTTTTGATGGTTAAATCTATACCTGAGCTGTGTGAACATATGGCAGCCTCTTAACTCAAAGTTCCTCAGGACAGCTAAACAAATAGGATGAACCTGAATTAAACAGCGGTCTCTAGAAACTAAGCCTTAATTAATGAAAGGATTCGGTAAGCGAAGCATTTCACGGATGCTTCAGTGCCATCTTCAGGTGCTATCTCCACGTACATAGGAACCTGAGGCATGGGTGGTCATCTTCAATTAAGAACAACCTCTTATTCTGAGGCTGAACTTACCTGTTGCAGAAACAGCTATCGGGTGCAATGAACTTGAGCTCTGAACAGGTCAGTCGGGGCCACACCTGGTACAACAAGGACCTGGGCACATGTTACACGTGTACATTATTAATGACTGGGTTCTGCTTAGTCTGAAAGGTCAGAGTTAGCTGGAGCTGCCTCATATGTGTGCATGTGTGCCTGTGTGTGGCTATGAATAAGAGGAATTAAGTACACAGAGCGAGAGGCATTGAGAAAATGACAGGAGGATTTGGCTCCTCCAACCTGGCAGGGAGATGTCGGTGATTATAGAGAGCTGTGGATGAGGTTTTCCCTTCTTCCCTCCAAAAGGTAGAGCGTGTTGTTGATTGGCTGCAACGCCAAAGGTTTTCACATTCTATTGGTCATTGTATTTGCATTGTACAGTTAATCACACACGATTTATTCATCAAGATAATGAGCACTCCTATCTAGGGGCAAAGCAAGCTATACTCAACTGATCGGTACCAGTCCTTCAGATCTGTCACGAGAGCTGGGTTCAGAACATCTTCTAAATAAAAAACCTGAAGATGGCAACCTGGGCCACATTAGTCTTTCTAAACATGACCGGCCTTTTCAATTTCCATTTCTTACAAATGGCAAAGAATATGCCAAAGACAAGCTGACTGGTGTGTCTCCGAGCGCTCCAGATACTGTTTGCTTCTTTTGAGAGAGCAGTCGGCATATCTGGCAAGCACGGGTGTCAGGTTTCACTCAACGAAGGGAGAGTGTTTTTGTTTATTAGGAGGCCTGAAGCAGAGCCAGCAAGAGTTGTGATTAAATTTAAAACATTTTTAAGCAAAAAGAAGCAGCATGTCTTGTGGAGGAATGCATTATCGATTCATCCCTGACTGGGACGCAGAGGGCATGTAGGGAATCATAAACTTTAATCTGTTCATATCTTCATTTCTAAACATGTTAGAATCATGACAAGGCTTTGCAATTCTGTTCTCTGGATTTTTCCCTCTGTGAGGGAACCCCACCTGGGATGTTAGAGATACAAAGACAATTACAAAAATCTGGGAAATCTCCAGTCCAACTGCCTCGTACTTGTGGCTCAATTGGTTTCAAAAGCTCACTCTTCCTTTCTGGCCTTGTGCCCTAGGTGGATTCAGCCGGGCTGGATAGCCGGATGCCTTCACATATGCTGGAATGTACCCAGGATCCATATTCACTCCATCTTTAGAAGAACCATGCCTACGCTCCTAATTCCATGTTGATTTCACATGGTTCTCCTGAACGTAATGTCACGTACATACAAAGGTGGGGGTCTGGTTATTCATGTGGTATGAATCTCAGCCTTCAGGTCTCAGCTTAAGTCATCCCTGCCTCTTCTGTAGCCATTTATTGCAGTTTATTTGTTTACTGTTCTGTGGTCTATATCCACAACTATAAGGTCAGTGCCATAAGGTGAAGTGGTGAGAAGCCCACAGGACGGCTCTCAATAACCCCTGCCTCCTGGTATTCACAGGAATACCTGTGTAGCTCCTTCCACATGGCACCAGGGCTGGTCTCTGAGGCCAACAGAACAAAGAAGTGATGGCATGCCATGTCACTTCTAATACTAGGTCATGAAAGACTGGCTTCTGACTTGGCCTTACCCTCCTCTTCCCCCTAACCCCTCTCCCTCTCCTTTTCTCACCACCTGCACTTGGGAAGCCAGCTGCCCTGTACTGGGCAGCCCGATTGAGAGGTCCCCGTGGCAAAGAACTGAAGCCATCCTGCCACCGGCCACGTGAGTGAGCTGGAGGCCGATTCTTCAGTCCCTCCAGGTGACTGCAACCCCGGCCAACAGCTTGACTGTAGCCTCACGAGGGGCCCTGAATCAAAATGACTCAGATAAGCTGCTCCTGGGTTTCTTACTCTTAGAATTGTATGAGATAATAAATATTTGTTTTATGCTAAGTGTTGGAGTAATATGATCCACAATAGACAATTAATACAGGTAAGATCAGTGTTTCCTGCCTGCTCCAGCTCCTAGCACAGCGTGGCACATATATCTCAATTAATTGCCTTCAAATAGCTGTTAAATAAACAGATGGAGCCAGAGAGCTCTCAACTTTGTCCAGGCATGTTTTAGAAGAAGGCTTTGCTCACGTATAAACAGCAACCTCCTGAATGAAGTTTTTGGTAGGGAAATCTACTTCTAAATAAACTGGAAAGAGCCCTTTACTTCAAGACCTTAGAAGTAATATGAAGTTCAGTTAATAAAGCCAGAGGCCGTACTACAGTACGAAGGTCATGCGCTGTATTAAGCAGTTGACATAGACACAGACTTTCTAAAATGAAGGATAAAAAGTGATACGGTCTGATTTTGTGTTGCCTTCCAGTTTCTTCTCCTGAGGGTGTGGCGGGGAGGTGGGGGGCTGCTAGTTGGCAGGTATGATGAAGAGAAGGGTCTTTCCTGACTTGGTTGGTCTTAGAGGTTTGGAGTCTCTGGGGTGGCTTCTCTTCTCCCTCTCTGCCTCCCCCGTCTCTCTCTCCCTTCTACTCTAACTTGGCCTGTGCTCCTCTAGAGTGGTGGGAGTCCTTTGGTGACCCTTGCCTTTTGCCAGCACGGCAGTTAACATCCAGCCTGGGTAAAATCTAGAAATTTTCCTTGGTGTCAGAAAACGTGTTTACCGATTATGTACTTATATCAGATCCACTGTATAAAGCCAGTGAATGTAGAACTTTTGTGTGAAGATTTTGCAACAGCTCCTACTTCACACTGCAGTTAAAGTGGCCCTAAGAAGGGAAGGTGGACAGATTCATGTACTCAAATTAACAAAGATGACCCAGTCTTTCAGTCCATCATAAAGTAAAGAAGACGAAGGCAAAGAAGTTGAGTGATAGCTAAGGAAGAAACCAGTGAAACTGCAAATATGGCACTAGTTCACAGTCTTTCAATTTTTTAGTTTGTTAAACACTGGACATTTCTCTGTTTCTTGTACAGCACTGGAATTTTTAATATTCCTGTACTCGGATTAAAAATCACCATGGTCATATCTAGCTTTGATTATCTAACCATATTTCTAACCATGCTCTTAAATATCTTATACTTGAAGTAATTCTCCTTCTGTCTTAACACCCAATGAAGTATTTTGTACTTAGGTACTTAGTAAATATTTTAAAACTTTAGTGGTACCCAGCTGTGGCTATTCAGTTTATAAGTATTTTCCTCCCTGGACCCTACTCCTACCACTACAGGCATGTAAACCATACTTATTTTGACCAAGTTACTATTTCCTCAACCAATGAATGTTCCCAGCATCTACAGTCAACCTAGCGCTTCATTGGAAATGCACTTGAAGACTTTACTAAACTTTCATTAACTGCAATGATTGTCTCCCCCAGTGTTTATTGTTTGTAAGAACACTCAACTATACCTGTTCACACCAGCCCTTCATTATTTGGTTCCTAAGTACAGGTTTTCTCTCTGCATCTAATTTGTAAGTTTCTTTTGAGAAGCCATCATACTTTGTGCCTCTTCGACGTTCCTTATAGCATCTGACCCAGTGCAAGGCACAGCATTCCAATGTACACCATCATCAATCAATTATACTTAATCTAATCTTCAACCAGGAAAAGGGAGCCAGAGAAAAGGAGAATTCCCATTTTCACAGAAACCATAAACAGAGGCAGCTGTACTATGTGTGGCTAACATGGGTAGGGAAGCAATCAGGGTTTATTGCCTCTTAATCACCAAATGTCATGCCTCAACTTCTCAGACTTGGCTTCCCATATTTTTCATGAGATATGGGGACTGATTTGTCTTCTCTTCTTTTAAAAAGGAGCCCTGCCTGAAAAGACAGTCTCTTCAGGAAATGGTGTTGGGAAAACTGGACAGCCACATGCAAAAGAATAAAACTGGACTTTCTCACACCATATACAAAAATAAACTCAAAATGGTTACAGATTTAAATGTAAAACCTGAAACCTTAAACCTCCTAGAAGAAAACACAGGCAGTAAGCTCTCTGACAGTGGTCTTAGCAATATTTTTTTGGATAGGTCTCTTCAGGCAAGGGAAACAAAAGCAAAAATAAACAAATGGGACTACTCAAATTAAAAAGCTTTTGCACAGTGAAGGAGACTATCAACAAAATGAAAGCCCACCTACTGAGTGGGAGAAAATATTTGCAAGCAATACATCACATAGGGGGCTAATATCAAAAATGTACAAAGAACTCACACAATTTAACATTAAAAACCAAACAACCCAACTGAAAATGGGCAGAAGATCTGAAAAGACTTTTTTTTTTTAAGAAGACATATGGATGGGCGACAGGCACATGAAAAGATGCTCGACATCACTAATCATCAGGGAACCGCAAATCAAGACCAGAATGAGAAATCATCTCACATCTGTCAGATGGTTATTATCAAAAAGAGAGCAAATGACAAGTGTTGGTGAGGGTGTGGAGAAAAGGGAATGCTCATACACTGCTGGTGGGAATGTAAACTGATTCAACCACTGTGGACAACGGTATGGAGGTTCCTCAAAAAATTTAAAATAGTAGCACCATCCCATCTAGCACTTCCATTTATCCAAAGAAAAAGATTTATTTATATTTATCCAAAGAAAAATAAGACACTAATTTGAAAAGATATATGCACCCCTATGTTCATAGCAGCATTATTTACAATAGCCAAGATATGGAAGCAACCTAAGTGTCCATCAATAGATGAATGGTTAAAGAAGATACGGGGTATATATATACATATATACACAATGGAACATTACTCAGCCATAAAAATAACAAAATCTTGCTATTTGCTACAACATGGATCGGCACAGAAGATATTATGCTGAGTGAAACAAGTCAGACAAAGACAAATACTATATGATTTCACTTATATATGGAATATAAAAAGCAAAACAAACAAACAAAAAATAGATACACAGAACAAACAAGTGGTTGCCAGAGGGGAGAGTTGTGTGCAGAGGGGGAGAGAAATGGATAAGGGAGATTAAGGGGTACAAACTTTCAGTTACAAAATAAACGAGTCATGTGTATGAAATGTACAGTGTGGGGAATTTAGTCAATAACTGTCTTTGTATGGTGACAGACAGTAACTAGATTTATCTTGGTGATCATTTTGAAATGTATACAAATATTGAATCCCTATGTTGTGTACCAGGAACTAACAAAGTGTTGTAGGTCAATTATGTTTCAAAAACAAACAAACTCTTAGAAAAAGAAATGAGATTTGTGGTTACCAGAGGTGAGGGGTGAGGGAGGGGGAACTGGATGAAAGCAATCAAAAGATTACAAACTTCCAATTACAGGATAAATAAGTACTAGGGATGTCCTATGCAGCATGATGGCTACAGTTAGCCCTGCTCTGTGTTATGTATCACGTTGATATGAGAGTGAATCCTAAGAGTTCTCATCACCGGGAAAAATTTTGTCTCTTTCTATGTCTTTAATTTTGTATCAAAGGAAATGATGGATGTTAACTTGAGGTAATCAGAAAACAAAAAAGAAACAAACAAAAAACAAAACGAAAAAGAAGCCCTGCCTACCTGTTTCTCCAGATTCCTCCCCTAACAGCTAACTTTGAGAAAAGTTTCTTCTTTGCTGTCTCCTTAAAATACACACATGGACCTTTTTTACTGAACATTTTATCTCTGATCTTTCAGCCTAAATGGAGGAAAGAAGACAGTAACAAACAAACTGTCTATCCCTAGGACCTGAGATGTGTTTTATCTCACAAACGGCAGGAGTCGTTGGTTCATAATCTACTGTTTCTGATTTTCCAGCTTACATTCATCTGGAAGCCAGGTGAATTTCTGTACTTCTAGGGCCAGGAGCTCATGAAATCTTTCCCTCCCTAGCCTCTGTCTCACACATATTCAGAAGCCTTTAGTCCTCTAGGTTTTCAAACAGCTTCCTACACAAAGACCCCTTTTTCTAGTGGATAAAAGTGTAAATATTGCGTCCTTTCAAAATTCTGCTCGTCTGCAGTAGGTTGTTAGTGCGTTTGAGAATGTCCTGGCTTCAGTTAAGGTCCTCGCCTATAGAGAAATGATTGCGTTGTTGTGCACGGCTCCTATGTACACGTAACCCTCAGCCCTTGACCTACACCTCCCAACCAAGGATTCATTTCCTCTCTGGATCGTGTGGTACATTACTTTAATCACACTTTTTTGTCTGCATGATCAAATTCATGTTTTTGTACACTTTTATTGCATTTGCCCTGCCAACCCTGCTTTTGTACCAACCTATCCATCTACTTTCTCAGCTCCTACATATATGAGCGATGATATAGGAAGAAAGAAATAACACCATTGCACAGACTACAGTCCCTATATTTTATGGTGTAACCTTCTGGCTCCACCCTCAGCGAGGCTCTCAGTCATATGTGAAAACCCTATTATGTATCCTTGAAGAGACCTCTCTCCCATTTCCTACAGTGGTTACTCAAAACCTTTTTTAAATTTCACTTAGTTTATCTCCTTTCCCTTCAATCCTACCTTTCTTACAGTTTCAATGTTCTTGTAAGGAATCAAGAAATTGTATATAAAGAGCTTAGCATGGTCCCTAACATAGAACAAAATTTTAATAAAGGTTAACTATTGCTATTATTAAATAATTAGAACACGCAGCAAGCAGGAAATAAAATTACACAAAAGCCTACCATGTACAGATATTTACTATTCAGCAGTTTTTATTTTAACAGACAATACTTTAGATTAATGTTATTTCCTCAAAAACATAAATATTAATTTATCAATTATTTATCTAAAGTTAAACAGAGGGGGCACTTCAAGATGGCAGAGGAGTAAGATATGGAGATCACCTTCCTTCCCACAAATACATCAAAAATACATGTACGTGTGGAACAACTCCTACAGAACACCTACTGAACGCTAGCAGAAGACCTCAGACTTCCCAAAAGGCAAGAAACTCCCCACGTACCTGGGTAGGGCAAAAGAAAAAAGGAAAAACAGAGACAAAAGAATAGGGACAGAACCTGCACCTCTGGGAGGGAGCTGTGAAGGAGGAAAAGTTTCCACACACTGGGAAGCCTCTTCACTGGTGGGGATAGGGGGTGGCAGTGGGGAAGTTTTGGAGCCATGGAGGAGAGCACAGCAACAGGGGTGTGGAGGGCAAAGAGGAGAGATTCCCACACAGAGGATCGGTGCCGACCAGCACTCACCAGCCCAAGAGGCTTGTCTGTTCACCGGCCGGGGCGGGTGGGGGCTGGGAGCTGAGGCTCGGGCTTCTGAGGTCAGATCCCAGGGAGAGGACTGGGGTTGGCGGCGTGAACACAGCCTGAAGGGAGCTAGTGCACCGCAGCTAGCCGGGAGGGAGTCCGGGAAAAAGTCTGGACCTACCTAAGAGGCAAGAGACCATTGTTTCAGGGTGCATGAGGAGAGGGGATTCAGAGCACCACCTAAACTAGCTCCAGAGACGGGCACAAGCCACGGCTATCAGCTCGGACACCAGAGACGGGCATGAGATGCTAAGGCTGTTGCTGCCGCCACCAAGAAGCCTGTGTGCGAGCACAGGTCACTATCCACACCTCCCCTCCTGGGAGACTGTGCAGCCCGCCACTGCCAGGGTCCCATGATCCAGGGACAACTTCCCCGGGAGAACACATGGCACACCTCAGGGTGTTGCAATGTCTGCTGGCCTCTGCGCCACAGACTTGCCCCGCATCCCGTGCCCCTCCCTCCCTCTGGTTTGAGTGAGCCAGAGTCCCCAGATCAGCTGCTACTTTAACCCCGTCCTGACTGACAGAAGAACAGACGGCCTCAGGTGACCTACACGCAGGGGCGGGTCCAAATCCAAAGCTGAAACCCAGGAGCTGTGCAAACAAAGAAGGGAACGGGAAACCTCTCCCAGCAGCCTCAGGAGCAGCGGATTAAAGCTCCACAGTCAACCTGATGTACCTGCATCTCTGGAATACCTGAACAGACAATGAATCGTCCCAAAATTGAGGCAGTGGACTTTGGGAGCAACTGTAGACTTGGGGTTTGCTTTCTGTCTCTAATTTGTTTCTAGTTTTGTATTTAACTTAGTTTAGTATTTAGAGCTTATTATCATTGGTAGATTTGTTTATTGATTTGGTTGGTCTCTTCCTTTTTTCATATATATATATATATTTTTTTTTTTTTTTCCTTTTTCTCTGTTTCTGAGTGTGTATGTGTATGCTTCTTTGTGTGATTTTGTCTGTATAGCTTTGCTTTTACCATTTGTCCTAGGGTGCTGTCTGTCCGGATTTTTTTTGTTTTTTTGGTTTTTTTTAAGTATAGTTTTTATTTTTTTATTTTTATTTATTTTATTTTTTTATTTTTGGCTGTATTGGGTCTTCATTTCTGTGCAAGGGCTTTCTCTAGTTGTGGCGAGCAGGGGCCACTCTTCATCATGGTGCGTGGGCCGCTCACTATCGTGGCCTCTCTTGTTGCAGAGCACAGGCTTCAGACACGCAGGCTCAATAGTTCTGGCTCATGGACCCAGTTGCTCCGTGGCATGTGGGATCCTCCCAGACCAGGGCTTGAACCCGTGTCTCTTGCCTTGGCAGGCAGACTCCCAACCACCACGCCATGAGGGAAGCCCCTAAGTATAGTTTCTAGCGCTTGTGGATTGGTGGATTTGTTTTTTGGTTTGGTTGCTCTCTTCTTTCTTTCTTTTTTTAAATTACTTTTTATTTTTAATAATATTTTTAATTTTTTTATTTTAATAACTTATTTTTCTTAATTAATTTATTTTTCTTTCTTTCTTTCTTTTTCTCCCTTTTCTTCTGAGCCTTGTGGCAGACAGGGTCTTGGGGCTCCGGCTGGGTGTCAGGCCTGAGGCTATGATGTGGGAGAGCTGAGTTCAGGACATTGGTCCACCAGAGACCTCCTGACTCAAGGTAATATCAAAGAGTGAAAGCTCTCCCAGAGATCTCCATCTCAATGCTAAGACCCAGCTCCACTCAACGACCAGCAAGCTATAGCACTGGACACCCTATGCCAAACAACTAGTAAGACAGGAACACAACCCCACACATTAGAAGAGAGGCTGCCTAAAATCATAATAAGGTCACAGACATCCCAAAACACACTACCAGATGTGGTCCTGCCCACCAGAAAGACAAGATCCAGCCTCACCCACCAGAACACAGGCACCAGTCCCCTCCACCAGGAAGCCTACACAACTCACTGTACCAACCTTACCCACTGGGGCAGACACGAAAAAAACAGGAGCTACAAACCTGCAGCCTGAGAAAAGGAGACCACAAACACAGTAAGTTAAGCAAAATGAGAAGACTAAACAAATGAAGAGGAAATAGGCAGTCTACTTGAAAAAGAATTCAGAGAAATGATAGTAAAGATGATCCAAAATCTTGGAAATAGAATGAAGAAAATACAAGAAACATTTAACAACGACCTAGAAAAACTAAAAAGCAAACAATGATGAATACCAAAATAAATTAATTTAAAAATTCTCTAGAAGGAATCAATAGCAGAATAACTAAGGCAGAAGAACGGATAAGTAACCTGGAAGAAAAAATAGTGGAAGTAACTACTGCAGAGCAGAATAAAGAAAAAAGAAAGAAAAGAATTGAGGACAGTCTCTGAGATCTTGGAGAAAACATTAAACACACCAACATCTAATTATGGGGGTCCCAGAAGAAGAAGAGAAAGAAAAAGGGACTGAGAAAACACTTGAAAAGATTATAGTTGAAAAATTCTCTAATATGGGAAAGGAAATAGTCAATCAACTCCAGGAAATGCAGAGTCCCATACAGAATAAAACCAAGGAGAAACACGCCGAGACACATATTAATCAATCTATCAAAAACTAAATACAAAGAAAAAATATTAAAAGCAACAAGGGAAAAGCAACAAAAAACATACAAGGGAATCCCCATAAAGTTAACAGCTGATCTTTCAGCAGAAACTCTACAAGCCAGAAGGCTGTGGCAGGACATACTTAAAGTGAGGAAAGGGAAAAACCTACAACCAAGATTACTCTACCTAGCAAGGATCTCATTCAGATTCAACAGAGAAATTAAAACTTTTACAGACAAGCAAAAGCTAAGAAAATTCAGCACCACCAAACCAGCTTTACAACAAATACTAATGGAACTTCTCTAGGCAGGAAACACAGAGAAGGAAAAGACCTACAATAACAAACTCAAAACAGTTAAGAAAATGGTAATAAGAACATACATATCGATAACTACCTTAAATGTAAATGGATTAAATGCTCCAACCAAAAGACACAGACGGGCTGAATGGATGCAAAAACAAGACCTGTATATATGCTGTCTACAAGAGACCCACTTTTGACCTAGGGACAAATAAAGACTGAAAGTGAGGGGATAGAAAAAGATATTTCATGCAAATGGAAATCAAAAGAAAGCTAGAGTAGTAATTCTCATATCAGACAAAACAGACTTTAAAATAAAGACTATTACAAGAGACAAATGACACTACATAATGATCAAGGGATCATTCCAAGAAGAAGATATAACAATTGTAAATATTTATGCACCCAACATAGGACCACCTCAATACATAAGGCAAATGCTAACAGCCATAAAAGGGGAAATCGACAGTAACACAATAAGAGTAGGGGACTTTAACACCCCACTTTCACCAACGGACAGATCACCCAAAATGAAAATAAATAAGGAAACACAAGCTTTAAATGATACATTAAACAAGATGGACTTAATTGATATTTATAGGACATTCCATCCAAAAGCAACAGAATACACTTCCTTCTCAAGTGTTCATGGAACATTCTCTGGATAGATCATACTGTGGGTCACAAATCAAGCCTTGGTAAATGTAAAAAAACTGAAATCATATCAAATATCTTTTGTGATGACAATGCTATGAGACTAGATATCAATTACAGGAAAAAATCTGTAAAAAATACAAACACATGGAGGCGAAACAATACACTCCTGAATAACCAAGAGATCACTGAAGACATTAAAGAGGAAATGAAAAAATACCTAGAAACAAATTACAATGAAAAGACGACGACCCAAAACCTATGGGATGCCACAAAAGCAGTTCTAAGACGGAAGTTTATAGCAATACAATCCTATCTCAAGAAACATCTCAAATAAACAACCTAATCTTATACCTAAAGCAATTAGAGAAAGAAGAACAAAAACCCCCCAAGTTAGCAGAAGGAAGGAAACATAAACATCAGATCAGAAATAAATGAAAAAGAAATGAAGAAAACGATAGCAAATATCAATAAAACTAAAAGCTATTTTTTTAAGAAGATAAACAAAACTGATAAGCTATTAGCCAGACTCATCAAGAAAAAAAGGGAGAAGACTCAAATCAATAGAATTAGAAATGAAAAAGGAGAAGTAACAACTGACACTGCAGAAATACAAAGGATCATGAGAGACTACTACAAGCAACTATATGCCAGTAAAATGGACACCTGTAAGAAACGGGCAAATTCTTAGAAAAGCATAACCTTCTGAGACTGAACCAGTTAGAAATAGAAAATATAAACAGACCAATCACAAGCACTAAAATTCAAACTGTGATTAAAAGTCTTCCAACAAACAAAAGCCCAGGACCAGATGGCTTCACAGGCAAATTCTATCAAACATTTAGAGAATAGCTAACACCTATCCTTCTCAAACTCTTCCAAAATATAGCAGAGAGTGGAATACTCCCAAACTCATTCTATGAAGCCACCATCACCCTGATACCAAAACCAGACAAGGATGTCACAAAGAAAGAAAACTACAGGCCAATATCACTGATGAACATAGATGCAAAAATCCTCAACAAAATACTAGCAAACAGAATCCAATAGCACATGAAAAGGATCATACACCATGATCAAGGGGGGTTTATCCCAGGAATGCAACGATGCTTCAGTATACGCAAATCAATGTGCTAAACCGTATTAACAAATTTAAGGAGAAAACCATATGATCATCTCAATTGATGCAGAAAAAGCTTTTGACAAAATTCAACACCCATTTATGATAAAAACTCTCCACAGTGTGGGCATAGAGGGAACTTACCTCAACATAATAAAGGCCATATATGACAAACCCACAGCCAACATCATTCTCAACAGTGAAAAATTGAAACGATTTCTACTAGGATCAGGAACAAGACCAGGTTGCCCACTCTCACCACTACTAATCAACATAGTTTTGAAAGGTTTAGCCACAGCAATCAGAGAAAAAAAAGAAATAAAAGGAATCCAAATCAGAATAGAAGAAGTAAAACTGTCACTGTTTGCAAATGACATGATACTATACATAGAGAATCCTAAAGATGCTACCAGAAAACTACTAGAGCTAATCAATTAATTTGTAAAGTTTCAAGACAGAAAATTAATGCACAAAAATCTCTTGCATTCCTATACACTAACAACATAAGATCAGAAAGAGAAATGAAGGAAACACTCCCATTCACCACTGCCACAAAAAGAATAAAATACCTAGGAACAGACCTACCTAAAGAGACGACCTGTATGCGGAAAACTATAAGATACTGACGAAAGAAATTAAAGATGATAGAAACAGATGGAGAGTTATACCACGTTCTTGGAGTGGAAGAATCAACATTGTGAAAATGACTATACTACCCAATGCAATCTACAGATTCAATGCAATCCCTATCAAACTACCAATGGCATTTTTCACAGAACCAGCATAAAAAATTTCACAATTTGTATGGAAACAAAAAAGACCCTGAATAGCCAAAGTAATCCTTTTTTAAATTTAATTTTATTTATTTATTATTATATTTATTTGGCTGCATTGGGTCTTTGTTGTTCCGCATGGGCTTTCTCTAGTTGCAGTGAGCGGGGGCAACTCTTTGTTGCAGTGTGCAGGCTTCTCATTGTGGTGGCTTCTCTTGTTGCAGAGCACGGGCTCTAGGTGTGTGGGCTTCAGTAATTGTAGCACGTGGGCTCAGTAGTTGTGGCTCATGGGCTCTAGAGTGCAGGGTCAATAGTTGTGGCCCATGGGCTTGGCTGCTCCATGGCATGTGGGATCTTCCTGGACCAGGGCTCAAGCCCATGTCCCCTGCATTGGCAGGCGAATTCTTAACCAGTGCGCCACCAGAGAAGCCCCCAAAGCAATCTTGAGAAAGAAAAACAGAGCTGGAGGAATCAGGCTCCCAGTCTTCAGACTATACTACAAAGCTACAGTAATCAAGACAGTATGGTACAGGCACAAAAAGAGATATATAGATCAATGGAACAGGATAGAAAGCCCAGAGGTAAACCCATGCACATATGGTCACCTTATTTTTGATAAACGAGGCAAGAATATATGATGGGGAAAAGACAGCCTCTTCAATAAATGGTGCTGGGAAAACTGGACAGCTATATTTAAAAGAATGAAATTAGAACATTCCCTAACACCATACACAAAAATAAACTCAAAATGGATTAATGACCTAAATGTAAGGCCAGACACTATAAAACTCTTAGAGGAAAACATAGGCAGAACATTCTATGACATAAATCAAAGCAAGATCCTTTTTGACCCATCTCCTAGAGAAATGGAAATAGAAACAAAAATAAACAAATGGGACCTAATGAAACGTAAAAGCTTTTGCACAGCAAAGGAAACCATAAACAGGATGAAAAGACAACCCTCAGAATGGGAGAAAATATTTGCAAATGAAGCAACTGACAAAGGATTAATCTCCAAGATTTACAAGTAGCACATGCAGCTCAGTACCAAAAAAACAAACAACCCAATCCAAAAATGGGCAGAAGACCTAAACAGACATTTCTCCAAAGAAGATATACAGACTGCCAACAAACACATGAAAGGATGCTCAACATCACTAATCATTAGAGAAATGCAAATCAAAACTACAATGAGGTATCACCTCACACCAGTCAGAATGGCCATCATCAAAAAATCTACAAACAATAAATGCTGGAGAGGGTGTGCAGAAAAGGGAACCCTCTTGCACTGCTGGTGGGAATGTAAATTGGTATAGCCACTATGGAGAACAGTATGGAGGTTCCTTAAAAGTCTAAAAATAGAACTACCATATGAGCCAGCAATCTTGATACTGGGCATATATCCTGAGAAAACCATAATTCAACAACAGTCATGTACCACAATGTTCACTGTAGCTCTGTTTACAATAGCCAGGACATGGACGCAACCTAAGTGTCCATTGACAGATGAATGGATAAAGAAAATGTGGCACATATATACAATGGAATATTAGCCATAAAAAGAAACGAAATTGAGTTATCTGTAGTGAGGGGGATGGACCTAGAGACTGTCATACAGAGTAAAGTAAGTCAGAAAGAGAAAAATACCGCATGCTAACACATATATATGGAATCTAAAAAAAAAAAAAGGTTCTGAAGAACCTAGGGGCAGGGCAAGAAAGACGCAGACATAGAGAATGGACTTGAGGACACAGGGAGGGGGAAGGGTAAGCTGGGACGAAGTGAGAGAGTGGCATGGACATATATACACTACCAAATATAAAATAGATAGTGGGAAGCAGCCACACAGCACAGGGAGGTCAGCTCAGTGCTGTGTGTTCACCTAGAGGGGTGGGATAGAGAGGGTGGTAGGGAGACACAAGAGGGAAGGGATATGGGGATATATGTATACGTATAGCTGTTTCACTTTGTTATAAAGCAGAAACTAACACACCACTGTAAAGCAATTATACTCCAATTCAGATGTTAAAAAAAAATAACCTCAATTAAAAAAATAGTAATAAAATAAACAGAAAGTTTACCAGAAACATTAAGCAGCAGCATTTAGTGCATTTTAATTTCATATTTCTTAATGAGGTTAAGTTCTATATGTGTTGGTAAAACTGAAAAAAGCATCATAAAAATCAAAGCCTGAAAAAGATGCTATTTTTCCAATTTTTTTTATTATAAAAGAATGTAATCATGGACAAAAGTTGAAGGAATGGTCCTATAAACACACATATACCCACAACATAGATTCAACACATATTAATATTTTATCGTTGCTTAGTTCTCTCTTTGTGTTTGTGCATTTGCTGAAGGTTTGAAGTGATTTGCAGGTATGACACTTCTGAATATTTCAGCACGAAACTCCTAAAAATAAGTATATTTTCTCACATAATCATTATTTCATTATCACACCAAAGAAAACTAACAATTCCATGATGTCAACTAATATATAGTCCTTATTCAATTTTCCCCAAACGTGTCTTCTACAGCTGTTTCTGTTTCTTCGTTTGAACAAGATCCAGTCAAGGTCTCTGTATTGCATTTTGTTCCTGTAGCTCTTCAGTTGGTTTTATTCTATAATAGTCCTCCCCTTGTTTCCCCTCTCCTGACATTGACTTTTTGAAGAGAACAGGTCAGTTGACTTATAAACTACATCCCTTTCTTTTTGGGTTTGTTTACTTTTGATGGTACTTAACCTGTTTATCCAGCCCTTGAATCTATTATATGTTGAAAGTTAGATCTGAAAGCTTAGATTCAGGTCATTTTTTTTACTTTTTTTTTTGGCAAGAATCATTCACAGGTGATGCTGTGAACCTCATAAAGCGTTACATTAAAAGGCACACAGTACCATGTTGCCTCACTATTTATAATGCTCAGCTTTGGTGATCAAAGCCAGATCTCTTCATTGTGGGGTCAATTTTTATTCATTTTCGTTTAGGAAATAATCTGTGGGGTAATTGCATCCAGGGTGCTATCCAACAATCTTTGAATAAAAAGTTTTGGCATTCTTGCTTGAATCAATTATTTCAATGGAGGTTGCAAAATAGTGATCTTTTAAAAGATATTTAAATCCTTCTACATTTGTGGTCTAACCATCTTCTACAGAAAAGAGCTTGCCCCTATCAACTGGATATTTCCTAAATAGGCAGGCTAGATGCTTAATTCTTTTTCTTTTAGTCCTAAATTTAAAAGTAAGTTGACAATGTGATAATTATATCTGCTGGAAGCATATAAGTTTTATTTTTCTTCTCTCACTCTCCCTTCTAATTCATTTGTTTCTTTTATAATTATAAAATTATGATCATTAGTTTATTAGTTATAGACTTGTTAAAACTGTCCCAGAACTGGCCAATGGTAGTTTGTCCAAGCCAGATCCTATGTTTTTTGAACATGCTCCTCTTAGTCTTTGAGAACTTGCTTGCTTTCTTGGCCATAAGATGTTATTTGTAGTTTCTCTGCCCCAGACCTAAAATCAACCATCAGCTGATAAAATAGGAGAAAATATTTGAAAACTATATATCTGATAGTGGACTGGTATCCACAACATATATGAAGAACACTTAAAACTCAATAATAAAAGAAAAAAATCACTCATTTAAAACTTGAAAAAGGATTTAAATAGGTATATTTACAAAGAAGATATACCAATTGAGGGAAAACATGCAATCCTTAAATAAGAAGTTCATTGTGTTTTGTTTTTTGTTTTATGCTTTTCGTTTTTGTTTTTAGTATATGACCTTTATCAGTAGAGGAACTTCACTTCTACACTTATTTGGTTGAGTATTTTTTTCATGAATGAGTGGTAGATTTTTGTCAAGTGCTTTTTATATTTCTATTGAGTTGACTATGTGGTTTTTGTCCTTTATTTTATTAATTTGCTGTATTATCTTGTTTGATTTTCAGAACTTAAAACAAGCTCGTATTCCTGGGATAAATCCTATTTACTGTTGGTGAACCTTTTTCATGTGTTGCTAGGTTTGATTCGCCTTCTATAGCCAGTCTTAGCAGACCTCCATCGCATTGAAATCCACCAGTGTTTCAAGTTCATGGGTAGCCTTCTTTCCTAGTTTTCATAACTGATGCAGAAATTTGCCTATATTAGTCATTTCAATGAGAGATTTCAAGGGAAAGCCTTAGTACAATTTATTTGGAGGCCCAGCACATTTTTTTGTATAGGTCTCTCTCGTATAGAAAATATTAGTATTCTCTCCTGTATAGAAAATATTCTCTCCCATATAGAAAATATTCTCTCCTATATAGAAAATATTAATCCCTTGAGCAATGACACTATGCTATATTCACCTGTTTCCCATATTTTATAGTGTGAGTAGCTTGTACTAGATGCTAACAAAAAACAAACAAACAAACAAAAATAAAAAGAGCACAGAGTGAGAAGGAATAAAGGACAGAAAAAAAGAAGGAAGAAAAGAAGGAGTGAAAGAAGGAAAGATGGAAAGATATTTTAAAAGGGGAACTGAAGTTGTAGCTCTTAAATTGAGGTTACCTATATTAAAGAAATTGGGTTTGAAATGAAACTCAAAGTTTTGGCAACCTATACCTATATCTATACCTAGAATTAATTAGACAGGAGAAACTTCTAAGAAGTGGGAGGTAAAAGGGAAATATAGTATTACATACCACAGCTAAAAGAATGAAAAACAGCAGTACTTGAAGAAAGTTGGTAGTTTGTGGTTATTACATCATGCCTAAAGACAGGTCAAAGCCAGAGAATGAGTCAGAACTAGAAATATATGTTGAGGGTTTCAAATGGATGGTCTTAATTAGACTCCAAAGCAAAAATTTTGATTGTTCTTATACAGCTACACCATGTCTATTTCCAAGTAAATATTATTTCCTCACAGAAAAAAATCAACTCATAATCTGAGAGGAAAGAGAGGATTAAGTATCATAACCTGATGAAGTAAAATAGAATGGATACAGTTTAAAGGAAAAATATCATTGCTTTGCTGTGCACCTGAAACTATCACAACAATGTTAATCAGCTATACTCCAATATAAAATTCAAAGCTCAAAAAAAAGGAAAGAAAATATCCAGGGTGTGGCTTGAATTGTTTCCCTCTATCTAGTATAAGTTTTACACGCTTTGGGGGCATGTAATAGTTATAGAGCCAAATATAGGGGTTTCGTATTCTAGCACAAGCCACTTCCTTTTCTTCCCTTCCACTTCAGAAGGTTGAGTACCACAGTGAAATGCAGGGACATTGGAAAAAGAGTCATCAAAAAAGATCAAGAGTATGGCCAGAAGCCATCCTGCTGACCCTGTAGCTGTATCTGTCCAATATAGACAGCAAAACCAAAGTGGATTAAATACTATATTAACCCATGCCATGGGACAAAAGAAACACTTCAATAACTTTAATATGGGAGTTACAAATCTAAAATAGGCACAATCTAAAAAACAAATACCAGGTAGGGTATGGGCTATTCATTAAAGCTTGGCTTAGGTAAACTAATAATAAAGGCAAGGAGAAGCCATCCTTCTATATCCAATCAATGAGAGGAAAACAGCCTGGAGGGAGTGAGGAAAAAAACTAATCAAGTCCAGGAGAGCTGTGGTGTGATGCAATGGGTTGTTGGTATTGGTCCTAAAAAAATATGATATCATGACCTGCATCTGCAGACACTGCCCAGAGTCCAGGAAGTCAAATGTCTGCAAAAGAAGACTGAGTGTAGACTTCTTGTGAACTCTGTCTTTTATCAGCTGAGCAACTGTAAACAAATTACTCAACCTCTCTATGCTGTAGGGCTAATGAAAGAGCCTATTTCATGGAAGTGTTAAAAAGCTAAACTGAAATAATATATTCAGAGAATCTAGCACAATACTTAGCTTATTAAAAGTGTTTAATGTGTAAAAATATTAGCACTATTACTGTTACAGTATTAATATAGTGCTATGTTCAGATTATTCAACAAAAATGCTACTCTGTTATACTGTAGTAAATAAAACATACAAAAACATATGAACTTCCTGCCCTCAAGGGACTTACATTCTCGTGAGAGAAGGAAAAGAACAGTAAAGAATGAAAATAAGTGTTACTGAGGAAACAAGGGCTAGAAAGATGACAAGGAAGATCTAAGTGGGGTCAGTAAGTGGGGGGATCCCTTCTTTCCCATATTTTAGCATCAAGAGATGAGAGATGATGTCAAAAGGGATAAAGGACATAATGATAATCATCCTGATGGTCTCAAGATAAGCAGTGGCGGTGAGAGTCGGGGTATTGGGAGACCAGGGACTTGTTAGCAGTACCCAGGATGCAGGGGTTCCCTCTTCACTGTTGTCAGTGGTACTGTGGAGGGCCAGCGAGGCTCTTGTTACAAGCCTTGATGCTGTTCACTCTTCGAAGCATTTTTTGTTTTTGTCATTAATTTCTTTTCAGGCATTCATCCTGGCAAAATGGAGTATCAAATACAAGAAAGCAATTTTATTCCAGATCCAGGAAAAACATGGGGGTACAGATTACACTGAAAAAGTCTACCTGTTGTTTTCTACATAAAGCCATATAGGCCTATGAAAATTTATAATGTGTTTCTAATTGTGGCAAATTTGGGTCCATCAAGTAACTGATGCTGCTGAGGCCACAGAACTGTGACTGGGGAGACATCATCTTATCAGAAGCAAAGAGAAGGAAGGAAGAAGGTGGTGTCTCTGAGAACTAGTGCCGAAAGACCTGAAGTTCTGGGCTTAGCAGGGGCCTACACCACCACGTAGCCATCCCAACCCACATGCCCATGTCCTATTTTAGCTCTTTCAGAATGTCACTCAGACTTCTATCTGATGACTTATTTTCAGTGTCAACTTTCCACTGATATTCAATATAATCTTGATTTTCCTAGATACCAATATGGGCCACAAATCTGGTTTGGGTAAGAAATTTTTAAGGAGCTCCTCTCCTTATTGGAGTCTAGAGTCTCCTTAGATGGAAGACATGGTCTTAAGAAAAGTTAAGTCAGAGGTGAGTGGGAGAGATGAGGGTCTGACATTTGAATATGCTCACCGGTGTAGGGTAAGCATAAATGGATCAAGGTTTAACATACTGGGAGGAAACATGTGTAGACACACAACTGCTCTCTTCAGAAGATCTGGTGATAGTTATGAGGTTCAGACGCTGGGCAGATACTGGCAATCCAGCATATGAAGCTGTTCCTTAATCATGGAGGATCCCTTAAGAAGTCTTAGGCAGAGAATATGCAGGTTCACTGAAAGGATCACCCCCAGCAGGGATCGGGGCCAGTCATGGAATCAAGTGTGAGGTTGACTTTAGAATCGTGAAAACTGATTAAAGCAAGACTTTTTAAAGAGTCCTGGGTTTGTGGGACCTTGGTGACTGTGCCAAGTGTACTTCAAGACTGAGATCTGGTCCCAAGGCAGCGCGCCAGTTACAAAAAGGAGTGTACTACAGAAAAGTATTCCCAGACGGCAAGAGTTGGTGCTGATTCACTTGACTCACTAGTGTTCCCCGAAGTCCTGCTAACTGTGGGCATTCTGAGTCTGGGGTGGAGTCGAACCCAAATTTGGGGGTTGAGTCTAAGCAGAAGAGGGAGGGGATGCGTGGAACCAGAAAGGAAGCAAATTATTCACACGGGACTCACCAAGGCCTACCAACCATAACTAGTAGTCAAGAGTCTTTGTACTCCAGCATTATTCAAAATACCCAAGATATGGAAATAACCAAAGTATCTGTCTATGGATAAATGGATAAAGAAATTGCGGTGTATATGTATAATGGAATATCATTCGGCTTGGAAAAAAGAGATCCTGCCGCTTTCAACAACATGAATGAACCTGCAGGACATTATGCTATGTGAAATAAGTCCATTGTTTGTTTTTATAATTATTATTATTTTCCATTCTCCAACTTTATTCACAAACATGGTGTCTGTGAGAAGCTGAGAGATAGGCCTAAGGGTCATCATGTCACCAAGATGCATCAGCCCCCGGGGAATCTCACTTTCCCCACAAAACTACAGAAATAAAACTGTATGATCTCACTTATGTATGTAATCTAAAAATATCAAATATGTAGAAACAGAGAGTAGACCACTAGTTACCAGGGGTGGGGAGATGGAGGACATTGGAAGGTGTTGGTCAAAGGGTACAAAATGTCAGTCATGTAAGGTGAATAAGTTCTAGAGATCTAATGTACAGCACGGTGAGTGTACTTAACAACATTGTACTGTACACTGAAAATTTGCTAAAAGAGTAGATCTCAGGTGCTCTCACCACAAAGATAAAGTGGTAACTGCGTGAGAAGATGGATATGGTAATTAGCTTGACTGTAGTAATCATTTCACTATGTATATTTGTATTAAAACACAATGTTGTACATCTTAAATATATGCACTTTTTATTTTTATTAAGTCCTAAAAGAGTCTTTGTATTCCAAAATAAAAGGGCTCAGTGTCATTACAATAACAATAACAGTAATAGTAATAATATGGGTAACAAAAACAACAGCTATAATACATGATGTTCTCACCATGTGCCAACCTCATTTAACACTTGGTAATGTTACTCTCTTATTCTTTTTTTTTTTTTTTTTGCTGTACGCGGGCCTCTCACTGTTGTGGCCTCTCCCGCTGCGGAGCACAGGCTCCAGACGTGCAGGCTCAGCGGCCATGGCTCACGGGCCCAGCCGCTCCGCGGCATGTGGGATCTTCCCGGACTGGGGCACGAACCCGCGTCCCCTGCATTGGCAGGAGGACTCTCAACCACTGCGCCACCAGGGAAGCCCTACTCTCTTATTCTTGATGAGGAACCTCAATACCAAAGAAATTTTTTAACTTACCCAATGTCTCTGAGCTACTAAGAACCATATCAAGATGATAGCTTCAAATCCACTTCAACTTCATTCTAAACTCTGTTTTCTTTCCATAAAATCTCAGCGATCCATACAT
The DNA here is from genome assembly GCF_951394435.1 of Stenella coeruleoalba. Taxonomy (NCBI): domain Eukaryota; kingdom Metazoa; phylum Chordata; class Mammalia; order Artiodactyla; family Delphinidae; genus Stenella; species Stenella coeruleoalba. The sequence continues at coordinate 8,310,175 of NC_137167.1, forward strand.
GTGTATGTTTGCCCTATTTACCATCTCTTAGGTGTGTGGTCATCATATTTGCAGGAGTTCAAAGCCTCTGACTTGCACAGAGTACATCTCAATAAAATCTGTATCATTGAATCTGCATATCTGAGCATGAAGAAGATTGATGCAAAGATTACAAGGCTTTGGCTAACTTATTGGCAATGTTGCTAATTCAGAATGTGTCCTTGGACAAGTCATTTTTACATTCTGCACCTCTGTTTCACTTCTTATTAGATGAATAATGACTATTCTTATCTCCCTGGAATACTATAAGAGTAGACGAAGTGCTGTGGCTTTGGAACGGCCACTGGCATCTGTGGCCAGAGACTATGGGGAAAATGCCAATTTAAATCATTTTATTTTTCCTTTTTCTCCATAGGGAGGTGTTGTGTGGATAAGTGTGTGGGCTTATATTTTAAGCATATTTAAAAATGACTACAGTAACATAAGTAAAGCAACTTAAGCATCTGGAAAGAAAAGTGCTATATCCACCTGGGGGTGATAATGATGCTGGTAGTGATGAGGAAGAATTTTAATAACAGTAAATCTCAGTGAATCTCACTAACTCGCTCATGGAAAATAGCAGCTCAAGGACGTAAAGTTCTCCCAAAGGTTAGTTTCAGTACCTACTTTTGCAAGTAGATTGTTCATGGCTTTCTTGATCCTGTATTCTAGACAAAACATAGATGTACCAATACCGTGTCTTGCTTCCTGACCCGGAAAAATATTCATGCCAATTGTGAAGATTAGGATGACTTTAACTAGTTCTCATGAAACATGTTCAGTTTCAGAAGAACCCTATCTTCCCATGCATATATGTGCACTTTCTTTTTCTGAGAAGAATGTAAATAGTGTAGCTTGAATACATAAAAAGAAAGTCACACAGTGTTGTTGTTTTTTTATAGTCATGCTTGATGGCATTCTACCTAAGTAAGTGCAATCCAGGCAGATGCTATAAAACTGAAATCCTGCAGTGTAGTAGATTTTTATTCATGAACATACAAGTAGCTGTCAGAACTAGTCTTTTCAGTATTTCGTAATAAGAGACATGTAGCAAAACTAAGGATGGTCCAGAGCAGGGTTATGGAAGCCTGACATACGGAAACCTCAGGAAACGGCAATCAGTGCACTGACCCAAAGCTGTGGGCAGCAGAACAAAAAGAATGTGGCCTCACCTTCTGTAGTCTTGTCTTGGAGAATCAGAGGAATTATTTGCTAATGAGACTTATCTGCTGATACGAAGTTTGCTAGCCTTTCCAAGGGTGCTGGCCCTGCTCAATGTCTATTAGTAGAAATCCACATCAACGCAAAGTTAACCACGAGTTGTGGAATGCACAGTGCACCAAAAAGCAAAGCGACCTCCTTCTTGAGAAGGAGTTTCCTTATCTCTGAAGGAAGGAAGCCTTGAGTGGCATTCTCTCTCCTTGAATGGAGATTTGGTCTGATCTACTAATGAGGGGGTGTGACACACGTGGAGTTTTCTGCTTGTTTTTTGCTGGGGCTAGGGTGGGAATGTGATGGAGGTAACGGATGTGAAAACATTTTTAGACCTTACCTAGGATATTTGTAATCCTAGGTATGTTTGTAATATAGCCCTTATTGACCCAGATGAAATGTGCTAATATTTGAAAAATTCAGATGCTCAAGTATGATCCCAAAACAACTCTGGGAAGAGCTTCACCTCTCCCTGAGCTCTTTTCTCCTCTTGCTTATCCAAATATGCATGGCCCACAGCACATGGCGCCAGTCTGTGTGCATGCGGAAGCCATGTGGTTTGCCCCAGTGATGACCAGCAAGGCCTTTCCTTGGCTCAAAACACAATGTTTTTCTTCCTCTGGTCAGAGGGAAGCAAAAATCTCACCAGTGGTCTCTACACTGTTTTGATGATGTGCTCTACCAATAAACGTTTGAACATATAGCTCTAACAGTTGTATGATTTTTGTATGATGTATATTATATACATGTACTACTATACTATTATGATGCACACTGTAAAATCTACTGAAAATAAAACATTTAAAAGGATAAAGTAAAATGAAATTAAAAAATTTTAAAATTTGTCTAATAATTAATAGGACAAAATCCATAGTGTTCTCATGAATATATTATTGATGACTTTTTAAACTAGCAAAAATCTGATTGAATGTGGCAGACATGATTAAATCATTTTTGTCTTTAATTTTTAATATGGATGATAAAAAGCTCATTCTAAGTTTAAAAGTGCTAAATCCTCTATTTTCTTGACATTTTTTTGTGTTGCATCTTTGTTTCATATTTTCTCCTTGTACAATTTGCAGAAATTTTACTAAACCACCTGTGATGACTGGCTTAGTTAAATCTGGGTAAAGTAATCAATAAATTAAGGTATCCACACATATATACACTGTGATAACACAACAACTAAAAACAAATGCACTAGAAAGATCGCCACTTTCAATCGCACCACATTTCTCTCACTTGTCCCTCCAGACATCCGGTCTCCCTATTGGAAACATGATGGGGGGCACAGATATCAACTCATAAATTAAACAGACTGAAGATTAACTCTGTTCTTATATTTAGGTGAAAATAAATATGTTTTCATATTTTATTTCAGCATCCCAAATGATCATCTTATGCACCTAGTTTTCCCATTCCCAACTTTGGAGATCTGTATACAGACTTATGTAAAAGAGGACATCAGGTCAATCTGATTTCTCAATTTTTTGACTCTGCTGATAAACACAGGTAAGATCGGGCTTCCCTGGTGGCACAGTGGTTGAGAGTCCGCCTGTCGATGCAGGGGACGCGGGGTCGTGCCCGGTCTGGGAAGATCCCACATGCCGTGGAGTGGCTGGGCCCGTGAGCCATGGCCGCTGAGCCTGCGCGTCTGGAGCCTGTGCTCCGCAACAGGAGAGGCCGCAGCAGTGAGAGGCCCACGTACCGCAAAAAAAAAAAAACAAAAAAAACAAAAAAAAACAGGTAAGATCAAGGAGTTTGGGTGAGAGAGGCTGAGGCAAAGTGAAGAAAACGAGGAAGCCTCAGCAACCTCCTAGGGGGCTAACAGACAGGGTACCATCTTGTGACCACCCTTGGCATAGTGACCTCTTCCCTCTCAGCCCCTGTGCTTAAAAGGAAACAACTAAGCCATTTAATGTCTTTTATGTTTCCTCCTTTAAAAAAAAAAAAAAAGAAACAAACTTTGAATGACCCAGTCAGTAAAGACAGGTCAAGTAAAATGGTTATGGTACATTTTGCTCTGGGGAGTCTTTTTTTCCCCTCCACACTGAGCAGGATAAAGGACCCAGTTGAGACTGCCACACAGTGGTTTCTTAATTGAGTCTTCCATCTTCACAGAACCAGATGAGAGACTCACTTAAAAGAGAATAAATTCAAAACCATGTGCAGTTTCAGAACAAATTGTCCAAGCCACCTGAAAGCGAAGTTCTTTGAAATCCTGCTGCTGCTTCTGCCACACCAGGTCCTTTCTAATTCTAGCCAAAGAACTGTGTTTAAAGTGGAGATCCTGTAATGAAGTGACATTTGACTGTTCACAGTGAATTACAGAGCCTGTCACACGAGAGTAGTATTCGCAACTGCATTTTCTCCACACTGTTCAAGTGAGAAAATACCACATGAAGGGTCAGGAAGCCTTACTTCTATTTCTGGGAGTCACACAGTGAGACACAGCGGAGGCCGGTCCATTATAGGAGGTCAGTGGAGGCCTGATCATGGAGGACAATTAGGGGCAAAGGTTAAAGTCGTGCCAGGTAACAAAGGAAGTGTGTTGAGGATTAGACCTGTTGTTAAGTTGGAAGGTGAATGAACAAGGGGCTTTACTGAGATAACCAAAGATCAGGGAGGCCTGGAGTTGCCAAGGTACCCACAGTAAAGAGAGATGGTAATGCAATATTTGTGGAGAGGAGCTGAAAATTCAGAATAGAATGACCTACTACACTGTAAGGCTCTTTCTTTTAAAATAAAGTCGTATTAAACTTATACCTGAAAACAGAACACAATCAAGCTGAGGAACAATGAAACCTAAACACAATAACTTTACTAAGTTCTTCGTGTAACATACTCTAAGTGGTTATCATGTGATTCAAATAACCACAGCAGAAACTTAACCTAAGTAGTGAAATGGAAAGTTAAGATCTATATAGCCAATTACCATGTGAGGCAGAATGACTATTTGACAAGCATAAAAGATCACAGATACAGCAGTTATAAAACTTGGACTTCTGGCTTTATCTGGAAATAACTGAGTAACCCCAGGCGAGTTTGGCCCTTGATTTACTCATCAGTAAAATGAGAGCATCTGTAAAGTTGATCTTTCTTTACTATTATAAAAGTAATACAGAAGTATGGAAAAATAAGCAAACAGTATAGAAAGATTTTAAAAGGCATTCCTACTCTTACTTTCCTCTGTCACCATGAACCCTCAGTCCAATTTCTCAGAGAAACTGCTATTAACACTTTCTTTGAAGTCTTACACATTTATGCAAATACATATATGCAAATACTTTAAAAGCAAGTGAAATCTTATTACTTGTAATAAATGACTTATTACATATACTATTCATACCTTGCTTTATTTTCTTTATGATATACGGGATGGGCTGAATTGCGTTTGCGCAAAATTCGTATGATGGAGTCCTAACCCCCAGTACCTCAGAATGTGACTAGATCTGGAGATGGATCTTTAAAGAGGTAATTAAGGTAAAAAGGGGCCATATTGATGGGAGGCCGTGGAATAGGATAGACATCTACAAGCCAAGGAGAAAAGCCCTCAGAAGAAACCAATATTACTGATACTTTGATCTTGAATTTATAGCCTCCAGAATGTGAGAAAATAAATTTTTGTAGTTTAAGCCACCCAGTCTGTGGTTCTTTGTTATGGCAGCCCTAACAAACTAATACATTACAGATATCTTTACATATCAGCACATACAGATCTATATTTTATTATAAAAGTTCTATACTATTCTATTTTATACATATGATACAATTGATTTTGTGATAAGTGAAAATATAGTTTATAATTTGCCTCTACTTTAGTGACTGAGACATCAAGTAAATCCTCTCTACAGGAAGAAAACACCACAGAGCCTCAATTTTCTTAAGCACAATAACCAGTACTGAATAAAATGTTAGCAGGCATGGCAGGAGAGAGGACCAAATGCATGAAAACCAAGATGAAAAAATGTAGACAAAAGATTTCTATTTCTGCTCATGAAGGGGTAACTGCTATAGCACAGTTCTTCCTGTCTTAAACCACTTGAAAACTGGAGAAAAATGAGAAACAACTTTTCAGACACTGAATAACAGCAGCAAAGGCCTATGATTTGAAAAATAATGGAAACAAATGAAACATGCCTTACAATTGCCCTGTCTTTTTTCCTGAAATCAGTCTTTGGTCTGTGATGAATGGAGGGGAACTCAGAGTTCAGAGATGTCACTGAATAGAAGAGATAGATAATGAATTCAGGGAGGCTGAAGAAGCTAGAATTTGCTGTTGGGAGTTTCACAGAGGAGGGAGCTAAGCGGAGAAAGAGCTCCAGAAGTCTATAAAGAGACACCTGGAGTGTTTTGTCGAATGCAATCTCTATTTTTCTAGGGGAAAACTCCATGAATCCAGGCAAACAACAACATTAGGGAAAGCAAATTACTTGGAACTATAAGCCAAACAATTTCCAGTGTCTACCGAGACCTGAGAATCTTCTGAGTTACCACCAGCCAGAGTGGAGAACCCCCTTTGGGAACATGAGACTTTCAGTAAAGACTTCAAAAAAGTAAAACATAGCTAACAGTACTAAAGTAACTCTCAAGGAAACATTACTCTAAAAGGTCTCTTTTAGAAAAAAATAAAATTAAAAATATGCTGGTAAGTCAGAAAGAGAAAGACAAATACCTATGCTAACACATATATATGGAATCTAAGAGAAAACAAATGTCATGAAGAACCTAGGGGCAGGACAGGAATAAAGACACAGACCTACTAGAGCATGGACTTGAGGATATGGGGAGGGGGAAGGGTAAGCTGGGATGAAGTGAGAGTGGCATGGACATACATACACTACCAAACGTAAAACAGACAGCAAGTGGGAAGCAGCCGCATAGCACAGGGAGATCAGCTCGGTGCTTTGTGACCACCTAGAGGGGTGGGATAGGGAGGGTGGGAGGGAGGGAGATGCAAGAGGGAAGAGATATGGAAACATATGTATATGTATAACTGATTCACTTTGTTATAAAGCAGAAACTAACACACCATTGTAAAGCAATTATACTCCAATAAAGATGTAAAAAAAAATGCCGGATTCTTTCACATAAAACTAAAATTATCTATCAATCTATCTATCTATCTATATGATTGAAATAAACTTTACGACTTAGATAAATGGAGGGGCACACCATGATCATGGATAAGATCTGAACTCTTTCCATTTTGACCTAAAGATTCAGTATGATTGCATCAACATCCTAATGTGGTTTTTAGTAAAAATTAACAAGCTAATTCTAAAATGTATATGAAAAAACAAAGGTCCAAAAATATCCAAGACAATTTTAAAGAAGACAGAAAGTTTGAAGACTTTCTTAATCTGATAAAAATATAAATTAAAAATTTATTTAATTATGAAATATTGAAACCTTTCTTTAGAGGTTAGGAATGAAACAAGAAGTCTCACCATCACCATTTCTCTTCAATATTATACTGGAATTCCTAGCCACAGCAATAAAACAAGAAAATCATAATGTGGTGTTGCTACAATTCTAATCAAACAAACTAAGGGAACAGAGTGAAAGCCTAGAACAGACCTGCATATACATTGTCACTTAATTTGTGACAATGTGACATGGCAGTGTGATGAACAAAGAATAAACTTACCAATAAGAGAGATCAACTGGATAATCTAATGTAAAAGGTAAAATGATAAAGATTCTACAAAATAATAAAGAATGTTACCCTCATAGCCTTAGAGTAGGCAAAAGCTTTTGAGAAGGATATAAAAGAACTGGATATAAAGCACAAATTTGAGAATTTAACTTGTTAAAATTAGGAACTCTTGTACATAAAAAAAAAAAAACGACCACAAAGAAAGTAAAAAGACAAGCCTTACATTATGGGATTATAACACACACACACACACACACACACACACACACACACACACACACACACCAGAAATTTTATGCAATTAAGAAGACCTTACTCCCTTGAACATCATCAAACACATGACCTATGTTTATGGAACTATCTTTTGTATAAAGAAGGAATTACATATGTAGCTTTATTTTCCCTTATAACTAAATTCTTGTTCCAACACTATTTTTTCAACAATCTCATCTTTTTTTCTTTTTTTTTTACTATTTTGAAATATCATTGTTATCATATACTCTCTACCCATATGTATTAGAAGGCCTTTGTGGACTTAAAAAAAAATAATTACATGTCTTTTTATTTACTACTCCATACCTTTATAAACCCAAGTGATACTGAAGTAATCCAGTTACATTTCAGGACTTATTTTTACATTCTAAAGTAGGATATGCCTCTATATTTGCTTTTAAGTAGATTCTGTGATTCATGTAGAAAAACTTTTATAAGTAAGAAAATATTTAGGGGTTTTGTTCAAAACTTAGCTACCCTAAAAATGATGTTTAAAACTTTTCCAAACATATACCCTAATCTCTCCATTAATAATCTGATTTCAAGTACCCCTGGAAAGGTCATTTTTAGTTAGGTACATATATATAGATTGTAAATAACGTTTTAGTCATAAAAATATGCAGCATCCATTCAATAAAAGCTTAGCTCTTAACAGTGGAAATGAAAAGTGAGGTCGGGAGTACAGGATGCTTTTCATTGCACTCAGTAGAAAAATACATAACAAAATATTTCAGTAAAGCTCACCTGAACTTCCTATTGAATCACAGAATGAACAAACATAAATCAAGGCTGACAAGGTTGAGTATCTCTCCTCAGAGCTTTGAAAATAATAATATATCATTCCATAACAATATAACAACCATCCTCCCCCACAGTTTCTCATTTTGTTGGCAAAAAGTCTCTCTCTTCAAAAACAAACCTTCATTATACCAGATGAATGTAAGTTTTATGCCAGAAAAAGAGTATCAGATTCCTATTAAAGGGAAGATTGTTTTATACAAGGACTTGCCAGAAAAAGAGTTAGAGATGAATTATGTTGAAGCTCCCTGTGCTCCTTTAATAAAAATTCTAGTATGTAGGCAGATGTTTTATTGGGGAAGGGAATCAAGAGAAACATAGATTGTCCTGCCACTCAACTGAATGCTGAAGCTGAAATTAGAATGATTCACAAATGCACATAATTGCCTGGAATATTTATCTTTTTCCAAAAAAAAGAAAAAAAAGAGACATTTTCCTCCTCTCTCTGTAAAATAAAAATCAGACCTGTGTTGTGAGAATTTAGGAGATCTTGTCCCTGTGGCAGCAGCAACTAATGCTACTAGTTCTCCCAATATAGATTCTCCTCCTTTTCCTTGCTAACAGAATTTTAATCTTATTTAGGATGGCAACGTGGCAGCTTAAAGGCAAAGAGCTAGTCTCCCTTAAAACAGGAAATGCTCATGTGACACAACCATGGTTCATGAAGTGTAGGTACAAGTCACTGGGAGGTACTTTTAGAAAAGCTCTTTACGGGGACAAACAGATGGCATGAACCTCTTCCTTCCTTCCTCCCTGCCCCTCTCTCTCCCTCCTCCCTCTGTCATCCCTCTCTTCTTTTCTACCTATCTACCTATCTATCTATCTACCTACCTACCTATCTATCTATCTATATCTCCTTCTACTTTCTTTCTTCTTCCCAGGAAGAGTGGACATGACATGATGCTGGAAGTATCTGTGATTCTACTCTCCTGATTTTTAGGCATCTTTCTTGAAAGTGAGTTATCCTGATAAGAGTCCTGGGAAATCCTTCTCTATTTCTGGCATGAACTTCTATTGCGTTTGTATTCTTTAGGCTGTTTTGACAAGTGGTTGTTCTCAGAGAAGGCTGACATACACTGAGTCTCCTGCTGCTATCAAAGTGATAAGTTTGTTCTGAAGCTTCTGATTTCTAGGGTTTGCAGATTATGAAGCTCCTAGTTTGAGCATGTGACAAGTGGAAAGGGAGGCATTCATATGAAAGCATCTCTAAATATATTCAAGTTGCTGCAATTTCTATAGTTCAGAATTGTACATGAAAAGTCTACAAGGAAAGGGTAATGGGTATGGTGGCCATGCTCTTTTAACTTGCTATTTGGAGGTGGACAAGCCACTCAGCCTCCATTTCTCCTTCTGTCAAATGGAAACCTGTAGTAGCGGGTACACCTCATCATTTTCCAAGTAGTGGAAGTATATACTAGACAAAACTTAGCTACATGATGAGCACTGTGAGATATATAATGACTCTCTGGGCTGTGTTTACTTCTAGCCTAGCCCTTGGGCTTTCGAAAGTTCCACCAATGTAAATTCTTCCAAGAAGAGTTTACATGAATCATTCAAAACTCATCACTGACATTTGTGTTCTCTTTCCTTTCCTGAAGTAAGCATGGGATAAATTATATTCATTTGAAATGTTTATAATGCTTTTAGTCATGGATAATATCCTAAACGTAAGTTTCAGAATGGGAACAACGATATCTATGCCACTATACTCAGTTCCCTCTGTCTCCAGCTGTGTCTTGCACATGTCTCCCTGGTAGACTAAATTAGCCAAATGTGAAGAAGATGCTGGAGGTTTAGACATGCATATATGCAATGCATGTTGCTCATACATGCACACACGCACACACATACACACACACACTTGCCCTTTTTTATCAAGTAGTATTAAAGTAATCAAACTATCCGTAGATGCTCCTTTGAGAATGCCACACGTGGTTGGGTAGAGTTACTGATCCGACACCATGTATCAGGTTATCACTCTAAGCTCTGGAGACACAGTAGTAACCAAATCATAGTCCCTGCTGTTATACAGCTTACGTTCTAGGTGATAGAGATAGACGATAAGTAAATAAATCCTAATGTAAGGCGGTGATAACATCCATAAAGACACTAAAACAGAGTAAGAAGGTCAAGAATGAGATGCTATTTTAGGTAGCATGGTCATGGAAACCTTTCCCATGAAGTGACATTTGAGCAGAGAGCTCAGTGAAGTAAGGAAGTGAGTCATGTGAATTTGGATAGCTAAGGACACAATGTCCCAGGAAAAGGAGACAGAAAGTGAAAAAGCAGGCATATTCAAAGATTTATAATAAGGCTTACAGGACCGGATCAGAGTGAATGATGAAGAGTGGCAGGAAACAAAGTCAAAGAATAACAAGAGGCATATCTTAGAGGGCCATGTTGACCACGGTAGAAGCTTCATATGCTATGCTGAGTGAAATTGGAGCCATCAGAGAACATAAGACATCCACTTCTGTGCAATAAAATAATAGATATTCTGAATTAGAAGTAAACAACATGTATTATATTCAATCATTTTTCTGGTATTTAATCTATAGCACCTCTGCTAAGAGTCATAAAATGTCAAGGAAATCACCCTCTCCAAGGTATTCCATTCAATTCTTGTACGTTATTTTTTGTCAAAATACTATTTCTTATTTGTAAACAAAATCTGTTTCCCTGAACTCTTCACCATTATGTTTTCATTGTATTCACAGCACAAGTTTTTTTTCCCCCTAATAAAAACCATTCATGTATTTTCCCCCTGGTAAATCTCGAAAATATCCACCAGGTCTTGACCTGACATAGGACTGAATCTTCTGATTATTCTCCTCAGGTCCATTTTTATCCGTGTATAAGTTTGGTGACCAGAACTAAATGCAATATTCATTTCCATCCACCTTAATTTATTGCTATTATTCACATTAGTTCAACGCAGTTTATTTTCCAACTTCTGAAATAAAGTCATGCTTTCTCCTTGAGTAAACCTATTTTCCTTATGTCAACTGGCTTCAACTTGATGGCTCAGGAGAAGCTTGGCATGTTAGCATTTGGTTCCTCTGCTCCAAGTCAGCAGCGTGCAACCTTTGAGCTGGAGTCAAACAGCACCTGCAGCAATTTGAGAGAAGGTCCTACTATTTTCCAACATATGACACTCTTTATCATTTTTCCTTTCTCCCTCATTGTTTTCCTTTTCTTTTCTTCTTATTATATCCTTCACTTTCATTTTATTCCTCTCTTTACTTTCTTCCATTTTCTTCTTATATTAGAACTCTGAGTAATACTCAATAACACCCACAAATATTTCTTGGCCTTATTATAGACAAGAACTACATTCCAAGTATGCAGAAAAGATGACAGTCAATTGGATTACACACTTGCCATGGTTCTAAGAAGGAATCTTAATATGTGAAATTCCATTTGTAGAGATTCTTTCTTTGGTTTAAATATCCATGATAACACAACTGTCACATTGTTGAACTGAAAAGAATCAGAGGTCTTACCTAGTATCAAACTTTACTAATAATTCCAAGGATATATATAATCAAGGGATACAGCTAAAGCAAAGATAGGTCTGTGATCCCCAACACAGTTCCCCAGTCCTTCCACATGTGGACACACCCAATTTTTGTCAAGATCTAAGAGGTCTCTGGCCCAAATATAACTCCTAAGGTCTTTAAGAAATGTGTGTGTGTGTGTGTGTGTGTGTGTGTGTGTGTGTGTGTGTGTGGTTCATCATTACAGAAAGGTAGCTGTTTAACATGCAACCTTTCCATTTTTGTCTCATGTAACTGCAAAGTTGATAATGTTTTCCAGAGGGCATGCCTCCAAAATCCATAGATTTTTTAAATCATATTTTTGTTGTTTTTTTCCCACATTTATTTAGAAATAATTGACAATTCTTTTTTACTCATCTGATTGTTGGGTTTGGAAAAAGAAAATATACAAACCTGCACATTTAATTTTATGAGAAAATGGAAGTACCACACATAGCGTAAAATAAACTTTTAAAAAGTTAATTTAAAACAAAAGAACCCTGTCTATTGATTTAATGGTGTGTTTTTCATCAATTTGGATCACAGCAATAGCAAATTCAAGTTACTGCTTAATGCATTTTTTTAACATCTTTATTGGAGTATAATTGCTTTACAATGGTGTATTAGTTTCTGCTTTATAACAAAGTGAATCAGTTATACATATACATATGTTTCCATATCTCTTCCCTCTTGCGTCTCCCTCCCTCCCACCCTCCCTATCCCACCCCTCTAGGTGGTCACAAAGCACCGAGCTGATCTCCCTGTGCTATGCCACTGCTTCCCACTAGCTATTTTACTGCTCAATGCATTTGTTAAGAAAGACTTTTTTTATTGAAGTTTCATTGACCTACAACACTATGTTAGTTACAGGTACACAACATAGTTATCTGATATTCCTATACAGAGCAAAATGATCACATCAATAAGTCTAGTTACAATCTGTCAACATACAAAATTATTACATTATTGTTGACTATATTCCCCGTGCTATACATTTCATCCCTTTGACTCATTTATTTTGTAACTTGAAGTTAATTCCCCTCACCTATTTCACTCACCACCACCCCCCAACCTACCCATCTTCCCCTCTGGCAATCACCTGTTTGTTCTCTGTATCTATGACTCTATTTCTGTTCTTATGTTTGTACATTTGTTTTGTTTTTTAGATTCTATTATACATATAAGTGAAATCATACAGTATTTGTCTCTGTCTGATTTATTTCACTTAGCATAATACCCTCTAGGTCTATCCATGTTGTCACAAATGGCGAGATTTCATTAATTTTATGACTGAGTAATATCCCATTGTATATTTATAACACATCTTCTTTATCCTTTCATTTACTGATGGGCACTTAGGTTGCTTCTGTATCTTGGCTACTGTAAATATGCTGTTACAAACATAGGAGTGCATGTATCTTTTCAAATTAGTGTTTTTGTTTTCTTCTGAAAAATACCCAGAAGTGGAATTGCTAGATCATATGGTGTTCCTATTTTTAATTGTTTGAGGAACCTTCATAGTGACTGCACCAATTTACAGTCCCAACTCCAGTGCATGAAGGTTCCCTCTTCTGTACATCCTCACCAACACTTGTTCTTTGTTGTCTTTTTGATAATAGCCATTCTGAAAAGTGTGAGGTGACATCTCATTGTGGTTTTGATTTGCATTTCCCTGATGATTAGTGATGTTGAGCATCTTTTCACGTGTCTGTTGGCCATCTGTATGTTTTCCTTGGGAAAATGTCTATTCAGGTTCTCTGCCCATTTTTTAACTGGGTTGTTTATTAATGTTGAGTTGTTTGAATTATTCGGATATTTTGGATATTAACCCTATATCACATATAGCATTTGCAAATATCTGCTTCCATTCAGTAGGCAACGTTTTTATTTTTTTTTTGTACTTTTCTTCACTGTGCAAAAGCTTTTTAGTTTGACACAGTCCCACTTGTTTATATTTGCTTTTGTTTCCCTTGCCTGAGGAGACACACCCAAAACAATATTGCTAAGACCTACATCAAAGACTGTACTGCCTATATTTTCTTCTTGAAGTTTTAAGGTTTCAGGTCCTACATTTAAGTTTTTAATCCATTTTGAGTTTATTTTTGTATCTGGTATGAGAAAGTAGTCCAGTTTGATTCTTTTGCATGTAGCTGTCCAGTTTTCCCAACACCATTTACTGAAAAGGCCATCTTTCCACCATTGTATATTCTTGCCTCCTTTGCCATAGATTAATTGACCATAAAGGCATGGGTTTATTTCTGGGCCCTCTATTCTGTTCCATTGAGCTATGTGTCTGTTTTTGTGCCAGTACCATACTGTTTTGATTACTGCAGCTTTGTAGTATAGTTTGAAATGAGGGAGCATGATACCTCCAGCTTTGTTCTTCTTTCTCAAGAACGTTTTGGCTATTCAGGGTCTATTGTGTTTTTATACCTATTTTAGAATTATTTGTTCTAGTTCTGTGAAAAACGTCATTGATACTTGAATAGGGATTGCATTGAATCTGTGGATTGCCTTGGGTAGTATGGTCATTTTAATATTAATTCTTCCAATTCATGATCATGGTATAACTTTCCATTTTTTATGTCATCTTCAATTTCTTTCATCAATGTCTTATAGTATTCTCAATACAAATATTTTACCTCCTTAGTTAGGTTTATTCCTAGATATCTTATTCTTATTGATGTGGTTATAAATGGGTTTGTTTTCTTAATTTCTCTTTCTGCTACTTTATTATTAATGTACAGAGATGTGGCAGATTTCTATATATTAATTTTATATCCTACAACTTTACTGAATTCATTTATTAATTCTAATGTTTTTTCATGACATCTTTAGGATGTTCTATAAATAGCATCATGCCATCTGCAGTGACAATCTTACTTCTTCCTTTCTAATTTGGATGTCTTTTATTTCTTTTTTTGTATCTAAATTCTCTTGTTAAAACAGCGAATACTATGTTGAATAAAAGTGGAAGAAGTGGGCAACCTTGTCTTTTTCCTGAACTTAGAGGAAATGCTTTCAGCTTTTCACCATTGAGAATAATGTTAGTTGTAGGTTTGTCTTATATGTCCTTTATTATTTTGCAGTATGTTCCCTCTAAACCCACTTTACTGAGAGTTTTTATCATACATGAATGTTGAATTTTGCCAAAAGCTTTTTCTGCATCTATTGAGATGTTCCTCTGATTTTTATTCTACAATTTGTTAATGTAGTGTATCACATTGATTGATTTGCAGATATTGAACCATCCTTGCATCCCTAGGATAAATCCCACTTGATCATGGTTATGATCCTTTTAATGTATTGTTGAATTAAGTCTGCTAATATGTTGATTTTTGCATCTGTGCTCCTCAGGGATACTGGCCTGTAATTTTCTCTTTTGGTGTCCTTTTCTATTTTTGGTATTTGGGTGATGCTGGCCTCATAGAATGCATTTGGAAGCGTTTGTTCCTCTTCAGGTTTTTGGAATAGTTTGAGAAGGACAGCTGTTAACTCTTCTTTAAATTTTTGGTAGAATTCACCTGTGAAACCATCTGGCCCAGGACTTTTGTTCATTGGAAGTTTTTGATTACCAATTCCATTTCATTACTAGTAATTGATCTGTTCATATTTCCTATATCTTCCTGACTCAGTCATGGGACATTGTATATTTCTAGGAATTTACCCATTACCCCTAGGTTGCCCATTTTACTGACGTATAACTGTCTGTAGTAAACTCTTATGATCTATTATTTCTTCAAATAAGTTCTCTGCTCCTTTCTCTCTCTCTCTCTTTCTCTCTCTCTCTCTCTCTCTCTCTCTCTCTCTCTCTCTCTCTCTCTTTCTCCTTCTAGGACCCTATCATGTGAATGTTAGTATGCTTGACATTGTCCTAGAGGTCTCTTAAAGTGTCCTCATTTTTCTAAATTCTTTATTTTTCTCTTTTCTGTTCAGTTTGAGTGATTTTCACTAGTCTGTCTTTCAGTTTGCTGACTCACTCTTCTTACCATCTAATGCATTATTGATCCCTTCTAGTGTACTTTTTATTTGTTGTTGTATTCTTCAATACAATTGTATTTTCTAACACTTTGTTAAACTTCTCGCTGTGTTCATCCATTCTTCTCCCAAGTTCATGAGCTTCTTTAGGATCATTACTTTGAAATGTTTATCAGGTAGATTGCTTACTTGATAAACATGATTGCTTAATTGTGTCTCTTCATTTGGAACATTTTCTTTTGTCACCTCATTTTGCCTAAATTTCTGTTTTTATTTCTACGTATTAGGCAGGTTGTTTACATTTCACAGTCTTGGAGAAGTGACCTCATATAGGAGTTTTCCTATGGGGCCCAGCAGCACATTCCCCTCTGTTCACCAGAGCTATATGCTCTAGGGCTTCCCTCATGTGGGCTGCATGGATCTGTCTGTTGTGGCAGCACTGACTACTATGGGCACACTGGTATGTGGCGCTGGTCCTCAGCCTGGTTGGCTGCCAGGCCCTGCCTTGTGCAGAAGCTGCTTGCCACTGGTGAGTGGGGCTGGGTCCTGGCATAGTTGACTCTTTGGCCTGGGAAATCCCAGGACTGGTACTTTCCATGGGTGGGCTAGGTGGTATTGGGGTGGCTGGCAGCAGGGCTTATGGTATCCCAGGGTTGGTGCCAGTCCATTAGTGGGCAGAGCCTGGTTCTGGCATCACAGGTTGCATAGCCTGGGGTGTCCCAGGGCAGCTGGCTTTGGGGTCCAGGGGGTCCTGCAGCTGGTGTAGGCCCAGTTGTGGGCAGGGCCTAGTCCTAGGTCAGCTGGTTACAGGGACCAGAGGGTCTTGTAACCCAGGGGTGTTGGCCTTCTGGTGAGCAGAGCCAGGTCCTGGGCCCAATGGGAAGCAGTGCTGGGTCCCAGTGAAGCTGGCTGACAGGTTTAGGAGAGGCTGCAGCTAAAGCTAGCCCACTGGTGGGCATGGCTGGATCCCCATGTGGCTGGATGCTTGGCCTGTGGGTTCCCAGGACTGGTGTCCATTGACTAGATGATGAGTAAGCCCCCAGCACTAACAGGCTAGAGGGAGGACTCCACAATGATGCTTCTCAGCCATCATGCTGTGGTCCAATCAGCTCCCAACATCTCAATTCAAACACCATCAGTATTAGCAAAACAACATAAAAGGTATCATTTTATTGAAAAAGAGACATAACCTCCATTTCAAAGATGACTGCCACATAGGAAACCTTCCAGTTCTTAGAGAAATGAACTGTACACTCACTCTGCAATTAATACCTCTAGCTTTCTATCACTCTCATCTGTTTCATTCAGTGTAAACTGACTTTATCATTTCTCTGCTCCAAACAGATTTATCAGATTTAAGTTCTCAGAATTTGGTAATTTCTCAGCCAAGTGTCTTTATACATATTTCTCATGTAAAGTGTAGCTAATTTTGTTAGGTGTAAATTGGAATTTATTGCTTCAAGTAATATTTGGGAAAAACATTGAATCCTTCAGTCTACTGGAAGCGTCCTCTTCCACTTCCTCTTCCTTCTGGATTGACTTTAGTTGAAACAGTATTAGTGGGGTTATAATTGCAAAACACTTGACTTTGAATAAAGACAGTAATAAACAATGGTCACAAGGTGAAAAAAACTGACTTCAGAAAGAATTTGCGTACATAAGGTAAGGTGATAAACATATGTTGTTCTGTCACCTCAGTCTTTTCCATGAAACATGTTTTCTATTTTCTAAGATCTACTGACTAACTAACTGGGACAAATGAACTAGAAGCCAAATCCTAAGCAGCAAATATGGATTGACTATTCCACAGCATGGATACTATTTGATAGAGATATCGCGAGCACAGTAATCCCAGATGGTGCGAGACCTTTAATACTAGTTAATTTTATTCAACTGCATAGCTTGTCAGACACTTGGAAGTTATTTTGTAATCATTTTACTTTCAATCTTTTGAAGTTTTGGAAACCTTGATTTAGAGGGTTTTTCCCTCCCCAGTGGCAGCTACTGCGTCCTCTTCCTCCTCAACACTCATAAGGACAGAATGTAGAGTCATTCAAATATCTGACTTTCAAAGAGTCTATAATTCAGAATCGTGGGTTTAAAATTTTTCTTGAAAGTAGGACCAATTAAGAGGATGCCAATAATGTTTTTTCATAAACAATTGTTTTCAGCAAATGGCTAAGAACTGTAAACTAAAATCTCACAGTACTTAATTACCTGTGAATATAAAATTGGGTAGAAAAACGTTATCCAAATTGGTGTGTGTAGTGTGTCTTCTAGGAAAAAAAAGTGGGGAACAAAAGAGCTGTATTTTTTAAGAATATAACTTGCCACAAAAGGAATATTAGTAATGTAACTGGGAAAAGCTCGAAGTTCATATTCTGCCCAACACCATTCGATCTAAATAAGTCAATGTGTACAGTGTGGCAAATTAAGCAAATGGCGAAGAGTAATTTTCTCTGCAAAAGGGGACTATTAACAAACAGAATATGCCGTCAGCATTAAGGTTCCAGAAACACTACTGAAAGTAATTTACAAGTTGGCCAATGATTACATTTTTCATCCTCATTTGTACTCAAGAGAATTATTTTTAATTAAAATAATTCACAGAGCCCAATGCAGTTTGACATATAGTGGATGAAAATAAAAGTTGGCTAGGTTGTTTATATTTGTTTAGCTTGTTTGGGTTGTTTGCCCCTTCTTTCTCACTTTTTTATGAAATCTCAGCTACAGAAGATTTATTGCGTTAACAGTGTGAAGTGTAAAGGAGAAAAATGGAAAGGTGTTGTTTCTGTTTACCTGGGTTTTCATACCTCTGAGGAATTTTATTATATTCACATAAATTGACATAAGAGTTCCAGACCTACTGCCTGTTCCTAACACCAGCTTGGCTATTTTATTTTTCTGGAAAACAAAGCCAAATGCTCCCTAGTCTCACATTCTGTGAAGTTCTGTTCCTATAAGATGGTGTTTTACTCATCAAATGTTGAATCCTGCCAAATATCAGCCAATCTTCTAGGCATTGGGATAAATTAATGGAAAAATAGACAAAGATACCTGCTCTTGTGTAGCTTATTTTCCAGTTGGGGAAAATAAACAATAAACAAATTGAATTAGTGAAACTGTACATGTTAGAAAGTGGTGAGCGTGTGGAAAAAACTAAAAAGGAAGGGAAAAAAGAACTAAAATGCAATTTTACATAACAGGTTAATAGTAGGTTGATAACTTCTCAGAAGATAAAATCACATCTTCTGGCTCCTCTTGTTGCTGTTTAAAAGGTTCTTTCAGTCTAACTGTTGTCATAATTGATCCAAATTTGTCTACAGCTGCTGTAGACGTTATGAGTTATACTCCACAACAACATGCAGGGCTGTTAAAAGCTACAATAATTTTCCAAAACAAAATTTCCACATGGCCAGGAATTTACTATTCAGTTTCTGTGGTTGGGATTTTCTTGACTCCCAAGGACTGTACACAAATTCATAATCTTATTTTGGGTTCCCCTGGCCTCTTTTTCTCATTGGTCACCACAAATACACTCAATCTCTAACCCAAATGTTGCTTGAAGATGTTCAGCATAAGCACTATTGTCAGCTCTTACCCCTACACCATCTATACAGCATTTCACTCTGAAGGGCTTTTTAGTGCTATGAAGATGAGCAGTACCAATCTTTTTATTCTTTGGACCTGGCTCAAACCCTGTCCATTTCCCCATGGACAGCTTTTCTTAGCCTCTAGTTTTCTGCCACTTCTCCAAAATCCCTCACTTCTCAGTGATTCCTACCCAACATACACTCATGGAAGCCCAAGACTGCCTCTTACGTCCTAGAAGAAATGGCATGGAAGGAGTCGTTGACACCAGCCAGCTATATTCCTTCTCCCATCCCCCAGCTTTCTCTTTTACACTTTTATGTAAAAGGGCATGGGTGTTTCCTGTTGAATTAGCCCTGTGTGGATTAACTCAAATTAAGAATGCTAGATAGCCCTGGGGTGGGGCAATGTGATTATCATATGCCTCTTCTGATTATCACAGAAACTGAGAGATGGACTGGACAGGGAAGTATCAGCTCATGTTATGGATGTGGAAATGAGGCAGGTAGACAGAGGGTAAAGTGAGAGATGGAGCCAGGACGGAAAACCAGATCTTCTAGATCCGCAGTCTAAGCTGTTAATCACTGCAGAAAGACATAAGGAAATACTTGACCATGCAAAACAGGTTCATCAGTCTGAATTTCTTTGACAATTCTTTTCTTCATTTGCATGTTTGCCTTTCTTCCCCTCTGGACTTACGCTATTTCTTAACTTTTCAATGTGATCCCCTAGGTCCTCATAGCAGCACCTATAAACAGCTCTACATTTTTAGACAGTACACCACAGTTCTGCCTTGCTCCACAGAACTTCTGCACATACCTTAGCACCTCTTCTCCCATGACCTTTATTTTCCCACACGATATGCCCCTTCATGTGAAGAAACTATATATTGTTTCCTCAGAGAAGAGACGGATTAATGATTGTATTCCCTTTCACCAGTATTTCCCAAACTATGTTCTATGGATACCAGTGCTCTTCAGCAAAAAAATAGGTTCTTTGATAAAATGTGGTTGAAAATATTTGTTTAAACAAATTTCATCGGGATAGGATCCTCAGAATGTTCCTGGTGTTAACATGCCTAAGTCTCTCCAAGAGGGGGAAAAATGCATAAAGAATGTCCCCAATGTTTTGTCAATACAACACTTTTTCTGGCAGAATACCCATCAGCGTTGTCTAAGACACTAGAGTTCAAAGAATACAGTTTGGGAGGTGCCCTCCTGAACCTCTCTTTCCCTGTTGCCTACCCAAGGATGCTTGTCATGGCTTAATGCTGGGCAGCCACCTTTTATACACATCATGTAATTCGGTCCTTTAAGGACCAAATGAGGAAACTTAAGTTTAGAGATATTAAATTGGGCTTCTGAATCTAGCAGTATGACTGATTAGGTATTCCAAAGAAACCGTCTACTTAAAATAGCTAAGCTTATGGATAAATAAAGTTTAAAAAATATTAGAGTTGGCACAAAATAAGAAATCCACAGAACCCTGGGAGGTAAGCCAATGTCAACACGGGTTTTGATATGAATGTTTCTAGCTACACTCTAGAGACCTTAAAGCTTCTTTTGATGGCTTCATTCGTTTCAATGAAGGTAGGAAATTCAATAGAAAATTCATGAATAAAGCTGGGAAAGCAAAGAGCTCTTTGCTCAACTTAAGCATAAAAAATAAATAAACCCTTCATGCAGAAACAGACAGAAAAGTAAGTTGCCTATTTGGACTCTCTGGTGCTGGAGAGAGAGATTAAAAATCTGCCCTGAGAAGTCATATTTATATGCTAGGCCTCACGCAGGACTGCAGTCTGAATTTATGGTTACCATTATAGTTTGAAAAACTTCAACTACAAAAGTTAGGTTAAAGTGGCCTCAGGTTGGTAGTCATCATAGATATTTGGCAGAAACAAATGCAAATTCTCTTTGGAGGAACTCAAAGTTAATTCAGGCTTCAAAGAATTCCACAGATAGAGTTCCAAGTAAAAGGACATTTTACAGTCAAAAATAATAAAATAGGTCAGGATAAAAGACATTATGAATAGAATCCAGCAGAAATAAAGTGCAGTATGTACAGAACGACAAATGCTTCAGATGGTAGATCTGGACACAAAATTCAAAATCACTGTATTTAATATCTTTAAACATAATAAAGGAGGATGAAATTATGATTAGAGAACAAGGATGCATGAAATAATAGAACTGCTGTAATGAAAAATATAACTGAATTTTAAACCTTAGTGTATAGTTTAAACAGCAGAGTTCATGTAACTGAAGACAAATGTCCTGGAAAAGAGATCTGAAGAAATCCAGAGCACAGCCAATAGACTGAAAATATAAAGGGAGGGTAAGAGACAAGAAGAAAAGCAACGAAGATCTGAACTACTTTTAATCATAGTTTACAGGAAGATAAAATGGAGAAGGAATATCTAAAGATAAAATGGCTGAAATTTTCCAGACTGTTTGAAAAACACCAGAATTCAGATCTAAATGCTGTTGTCTTTTAAAAAGTCTGGCATATTCCAAGCCAGATGAATAAAAAGAAATTTAAACTTGACACATTAAAGTGAAACTGAAAAGTACCAAAGAAAACCAGAACATCCCAAAAAACTTCTTAAAAAACAAAAGACCAATTATCTAACACCTTGAAGATATGCTTCAACTGTCTTCCAGCTTCATTTTAGCTTTCAGACAATTTGAAAGAAAGTCAATCTATAATCTTATACCAAGTAAAACATCTTTCAAGGGGAAATATGAAATAACAATTAGGAAAAAAAATACCAAAGAAAAGCTAAAGGATGTGCTTTAAAAAGATGAACCCAAATGGCAGGTCTGTATTTTGTAAATAAATGGTGAGCAAAGGTAATGATAAATATTTAGATACAAATATGAACTGTACCATAATAATAATGCCTACTTTGTGTGTAGGGAGGAAGAGGCTCTAAACAAAAGACCGTAAAATAATGTCTTATATATTAAATATGAACATTAAAATTGGGTAAACACTAAAGAATTGACATAGAGTGCCTAAAAGTAGAGGAAAATTGAATGAGATGAAGAAAAGAAATCCAAAAGGTAAGAAAAAAGGGAAATAAACATTAAAAAAACAAATAGAAACTGCTTTTAATAAGATCAATAGAAAGAAATCCAAATATGTCAGTGGATTGTAGTGTTGATGCCCATCTGTTAAAGACCATCAGAGATATACCTATAGTCAGAGATGGTTGGGTTTATTGCCTCATTGTCACAAGGAAGAGAGCCTACCATGGGGGACCACAGGACATCTCAAGAGGTTTTAGAAAGAATTTATAATAAGATTTGGTCACGTTGAGTGATTGGGAGGAGGATTTAAGGATTTGATTTGTTCAGGACTGAATATTGTCAGGAAGCAGGAAAAAGTCTATGACTAGGTATCTCAATGAATTTTATCTAAGAGGTAGGAGAAATGAAGAGGGGCTAAATAGGTAATTAGTACAGAAGCAGCAGTTACTAGTGTTAATCAGACAAGGGAATTATTTGGTTATTTTTTTGGTTTGGATAATGCTTTTGTTTGTGCTGCAACATGATTAATGGAGAGTTCTTGTTTGTGCCTTTCTCTATCACGGTCACAGTGAGACCTTATCTGATGTTCATGTTCTCTGGAATTGTTTGTGTTTCACAGGAGAACACCATAACTTGGCCGTGAGTGCCAGCCCAGCTCCTAGAAACACCAAGACCTAACTCTTATCTCCAGTTCTGCTTGTGGATATAAGGGAATGTTCTTCTCTACTTTTCAACAATAACTGTAAATTGACTAAATTTACCAGAGAAAAGACAAAGATTATTAAACTCACCTCAAATTTCATGTTGTTTATAGGAGAACTAAAGCATATGAACACAGATAATTAAAAGTCAAATGATGGAAAATAAATACCAAGTAAATACTAGCCAGAAAGAAAAAATGTGAAATTATATTAATATTTGACAAAATAGACTTCAAGTCCAAAACCATTATTAGAGAAAAGCAATTCATAATATAATAATAAAAAGTTCAATTTATCATAAGGGCATCACAGTTCTAAATATTTATTTATTTAATTCCATAGCATCAAATATGTAAAACAAAAATTGACAGATAAAGGAAAAAATATAAAAATCCACAATCATGGTGGGAAATTTTTAAATAGTACTGTTGGAAATGTTCAAATATTTACCAAACTGAACGGAATAGTATTATAAACTACTATGTGCCCATCAGCCAGCTTTCTGTTGAAGTATACTGCCTATTTGTATCTCTTTTGGGGGAATTGTCTGTTTATATGCTTTGTAAATTATCCAATGTGTTTTTATGGTCTCCATTAATACTCATTTCACTCTTCACACACTGCATAACAATAAAGCAGTTTAGATAGAATAAACTGTCCAAGGGGATTGGCAGAAGCCAGTTAAAGCAATTCCATCCCTCTTGTGACAATAATTGATTCAGGTGACACAGATTTAAACCAATCAGTACTTGGCAGTCTCCTGTGCAGAGCTGATTGAGTCATAGATATTTTAGTCAGTACAAAGCTCAGGACTTTTGTGTAATGACAGGTGAGTAAGGAGTCAGGTAGCCCCAGATACTCCTGGCAATCATTTGAACCCATGAGGAAAGCCAACCCAAGGGTTGGGATCATGAAAAATCAGAAGGAAAGTAGCCAGAGCCTAGTAAAATTGTATTAGAGGAGAATTTATGTTGAACTTCTCATTGTTTAAGCCAGTTTGGGTCAGTTCTTTTGCTTGCAATGTCAAAAATGATAAAAGAGTTATTGTTTTTCTTCCTGTTATGAATTTTTTTTTTTTTTTTTTTTTTGCAGTATGCGGGCCTCTCACCGCTGTGGCCTCTCCCGTTGCGGAGCACAGGCTCCGGACGCGCAGGCTCAGCAGCCATGGCCCACGGGCCCAGCCGCTCCGTGGCATGTGGGATCCTCCCGGACCGGGGCACGAAGCCATGTCCCCTGCATCGGCAGGCAGACTCTCAACCACTGCACCACCAGGGAAGCCCTGAAAATTTTTTTTTAATTTGTTTTGTCTTTGTAAATTAGTCTGGATACCTTGATGCTAATCCTGTTATATATGTGATAATGTGTTTTTAAAGTTTGTCATTTATCTTTTAACTTAGTTTATGGAATTTTTCTTTTCACACATGAGAGTTAGATCCAGGATTTTGGGGGCAAAAAGTTATACAATTTCCCAAGTCCTCATTAAAAAGAAGTACAATTATAAAAACAATTTAAATTACGAAAGTAAATATTTTAGATGAGAAAAAAATTACAACAAACTACAAATATAAAAGAGATGGTAAATACTATAAGTATCACAAACTTTTGATGATTTCTTCATGTATCAAAGATTGTATAACATTTCTATAGAGAGGATAAAAGTTAATTTAGTTTTTTCTACAGTTTGATTAACATTTATGTTTTATTATTAAAATTGAGACACATAAAACCTGAGACTTTACCCACAAATATACTCAACTATTTGGAGTACTGTTAAAACTTTGGGCTCTACAAGCACAGGAATTCTGATAACTTTTACTTCACTGAATTCCCAAGGGAAAATTGTTTTAAATGTGTGTTGTATTTATAATTGTAATGCTGCATTAATCAGTACATTCCCCACAGGAAAGAACTTCCATTTTTTACTAATCATTGGAAAAGAGTAAATCCTCTGTAAATTTTATGTATCTTCTATGTGGAAGAACTTTCCACAGGCCAGCTGCTTACTCCTTAATTTCAATCATGTTTTGTTTCCATGCACAAAAGTTATTGTAAATAACCTAAATATATGCAACTAAATCTAAATTGGATATATTCCTCACTCAACACTTCTTCCAAAAAATATCCCTGGACAATCCACTGCCTCCTGACATGGAAGCAAATGTAACAGAGGGAAAGTTTGAGCAGAGGGAGATGGTGATATAAATGAAGGTTAGCAAACTTTTTCTGTAAAGGGTCAGATAGTAAATGTTTTAGGGTTTGAGGACCATAAGGTCTCTGTCACAGCTATTCAACTCTGTCACTGTAGCACCCAAACATCCATAAATAATAGGAAAAGGAATAAATACGGTGGTTTTCTATTAAACTTTATTTATAAAGACAGATGGTGGGCTGGCTTTGCCCACCTCTGATCTAAACCCGTTGAAGTGAAAATATCATTCCAGTGTACATTTCACATAAATATATGACCATTTGAGCATATTTAAGACCCCCTGTGACCCTTGAAGGAGTGCAAGTCAGCATAGTATTAAAGTTTAATAATCATTAGTGTCAAAAGAAATCTGCCTCTAATGACAAATATTCACATTTCATATCCTAAGTAATTTTTGCTTCCTATGACTTGTTTTAGGCATTCCCTATACAGAGGCATAAAGATAGTTTTCTATCTTCCAAAACTTTAGAATTGTTTCCTTTTTGTGTTTATGTCCTTAATCTCTATGAAATTTACTGTTTTGAATGGTGTAATTTAGGGATCTATTTTTTATAACACTTTAAATTTTCCCAGGAACATTTATTGAAAAATTTATCTCCCCACTTATCTGAAGTGTCATTTCTATCATAATACTGAACATTGAACTATGATTCTTTTTCTTCTTTTTATTAAGATCTCTTAATTCCTTCAGTAAATTTAATATTTTCTCCATAAGGAATAAAGACATAATACATTTCTGTTAAGTTAATTTCAACACTCTGTGCCATTTTTGTAGCTTCAGTGAGTATAATTTTTTTTCTTGCTACAGTTTTTTTTTTTTTTTTTTTTTTTTTTGCAGTACGCAGGCCTCTCACTGCTGTGGCCTCTCTCGTTGCGGAGCACAGGCTCCGGACGTGCAGGCTCAGCGGCCATGGCTCACGGGCCCAGACGCTCCGTGGCATGTGGGATCTTCCCAGACCGGGGCACAAACCCGCGTCCCCTGCATCGGCAGGTGGACTCTCAACCACTGCGCCACCAGGGAAGCCCCTTGCTACAGTTTTGAATGAGTTTTTGCAGGGATATACAAAGCTATTGGCTTTTGTGTGTTCATTATGTATCAGGCCACTTCTTATCTAACATTTGTCAGTTCTTTTGAAGTTTCAAGGTAGATGATTATGTTGTCTGTAATAAAATTTAACCCACTGTGGCCTACGTTTTAATTTTCTTTTTTTTGTTTTAGTATCAGAGTTATGCTAGCTTATAAAATGAGTTGGGTAGTAATCCATCGTTTTGTATTTTCTGGAACAATTGTAAAACTTGGAATTATCTGTTCCTGTGTTCTTTGAAGTTATTATAGAGAATTCGTCTGTAAATTATGAATGTTTGGTGCCTTTTGAAGGGTAGGTCGTTCATTACCACTTAAATTTATTTTCAAGACATGATCCAAGAAGAATAAAAAGATTATACCAATTAGTAATAATAGTCTCATATTCTTATGTATTTGCCACCTCTGCATGTGGCTGTGTTTCTATTCTTGCTGTTGTTTTCTTTTGTTCTTCTTTTTGTTTTTCTTGTGAATACTTGTCCAGAATTTATTATCTCTTTTTAAAAAATAGCTGTTTCACTGATATACTCTCATCTCTATTTGCTTAACATTTGCTTTTACACTTACAATTTTCTCCTTTCTTTGAGTTTATTTCAGTATGCTTTTTCAAACTAAAGGTTATTACATATTTATTCTCCCCTTTCATTAAAAAATTATTTACTGGTATGCATTTTCTTTAGAGCACTGCTTGCTTATTCTACAATTTTATATTCCTTGTCCATTTCAAAGTGCTTATTAATTTCCATTTTCTATTCACTGTTCAACACTTGAATTATGCAAAATAGGGTTTTAAATATTTTAAATAATGAAATTTTGAAGATATCTTTTGTGGGTGATTTTTAATCGTAATTCATTAGACATCTCTGATGTGTGGTCTATGTGATATCAATATTTTCAAATTTGTTGAGACTCTCTTTCTACCTAATATGAGCGCAAGCTTTTCAGGTATTCCATATGTGTTTGAAAATATGTGTTCTGCACTTGTTGAGTCTGGCAGACAACATATCAGTATTGGTACTATACCCACCAACATTTCTAAGTCTCCAGTCCTCCTCAGGAAATAAAACCTGCTCCTCAGGCAGCGTTTATTTCCCTGCCCCCTTAGACTCAGCTATGGCCATGTTACTTGTTTGAGAGAATAATATGAGTAGAAGTGACATGTGTTACTCTTTTTTTTTTTTTTTCTTTTTTTTGCGGTACGTGGGCCTCCCACTGCCGCGGCCTCCCCCGCTGCGGACCACAGGCCCCGGACGCGCAGGCCCAGCAGACATGGCCCACGGGCCCAGCCGCTCCGCGGCATGCGGGATCCTCCCGGACCGGGGCACGAACCCCCGTCCCCCGCATCGGCAGGCGGACTCTCCACCACTGCGCCACCAGGGAAGCCCCAACATGTGTTACTCTTAATGGAAGCAAGAAAGAACTAGTGGCACAACCTCCTGTGCAATCCTCCCTTGTCGTTACAATTTCTGGAGCTTCATTTTGAGATGGTAGCATGAAAAGATGGTGGAGCCTCTCCCAGCCTGATCCCTGAATATTGACTCTGTAGAACAGGGCTCCCCTGCTGAGTCACTAGTGCATGTAGCATGAGCGAAAAATAGCCTTTCTTCTTTAAGCCCTGAGATTTGAGGATTATTTGTTAGTATAATGTTCCATCAGTCAACTTAAGCCAATTTATGCTGTCGAAACAACCCCAGAACTGTGATGGCTTACAGCAACAATGACTTTTTGCTCATGTGATATATAGCCCAAGGGGGGGGCTCTGGATTTTGCTCTAGGACCTTGGATGAAGGAGCAGTGCCTCTCACATACTCTTGATGCTATGGCAGGGGAACAACAGAGATGGTGGTACACATGATGCCTCTTAAAGCCTGTGCCTAGAAGTGGATCATGTCACTTGCACTCACATTGCTCTAGCCAAAGGTGCATCGTATAGACAAGCTTGGTATCAATGGTGTAGAAAGAATTATGCTTTCATTAAGGTGGTCCTAATAGGGAAGAGCTAGAAGGGAAGGCAGTGCATATCTTGACAATAATAAACTCTAACATATAAAGCATAACCTAGTCCAATATACATCACTTTCTGTTTCTGTTTGATATGTCCGTTTTTGAGAGAAGTGTATTAAAGTCTTTCAGTTTTATTGTGGGACTATATCTTATTGTCACTGCATTAGTTTCCCTTTGTACGTTTCAAAGAAATGCTGCAAAATGCATACTGTTTCATAACCATTACATCCTCTTGGTGAGTTATTATGTTATAATTGGGAAATTCTTAATTTATCCTTTTTTTAAGGTTTTCACCTTAAATTTGTTTTCTCTGATAACATTACCGCACATGATTAATTTTTATTATTTTCACCAGTAAAGAAATTGTAAAGAAATTGAAGGCAAGATTCTGAAGCCAGAATTTGTCTTTGTCTTGGTTCAAAACCTGGCTCTGCTACTTACTACCTATGTGAGCTTGAATAAGGTGACTAACTGAAACTGAGCAAGACCCTAGTCTTTGCCCCCCCATGTCCTCAGCCTGCCTTTTGTCTGTAGAAAAACTTTAGCCAAAGAATAAGTTTAATCAGCGAAGTGAGAAAATGAAGAAGCAAAGAAAAGCAGTCAAACAGGACAAAATAATAATAGTTTATACAGTAAGCAAAGTCAAGGATCTTCAGTTCCTTCTCAAGGGCTACAGATAATATTCTGAACCATATTCTGTGAGCTGTCTTACAGATATTGAAACCCCACCAGGTGGAAGAAGTTAACTACATGATGACCAGACTGTAGCCATGACATAAGCTGCCACAATTCTGAGAATTGGCCTCAAAGAAATGGGGACAAACTGACCCTGGAACTGAAGACTAACTGTACTTAAAACAATCAAGATGACACTGATCATACCACCAAGGACCAATTTCAAGATGACTATCAGAGCTGACTGTGCTGTTTCTACATGGCCCCTCCCTCCGGCTATAAGAGCTCTTGCCCACTGGTTGTCAGTTGGTGGGGGGAGTCGGCCTTTGGACCACCCCGCCATTGCCAGCATCCAAAATAAAGTAAACTTTCCTTTCCACCAACCTTGCCTCTCTATTGGCTTTTGAGTGGCAAGCAGCCGGACCCCACTTTCAGTTACATAACCTCTCTGTGCCTGAATTTCCTTGTCTGTAAAATAAAACTGATAATAGGTCTACCTCCTAGCATTGTTGTGAGGATTGGAATTATGTCTGGCATGAGTCTAAATGAGTATTTACATGTTTTTAAAAAATTATTTATTGGGCTTCCCTGGTGGCACAGTGGTTGAGGGTCCGCCTGCCGATGCAGGGGACACAGGTTTGTGTCCCGGTCCGGGAAGATCCCACATGCCGCGGAGCGGCTGGGCCCGTGAGCCATGGCCGCTGAGCCTGCGCGTCCGGAGCCTGTGCTCCGCAACGGGAGGGGCCACAACAGTGAGAGGCCCACGTACCACAAAAAAAAAAAAAAAAAAAATTATTTATCTAGTGTCTTTCGTAAAGTAAATAATGGCAGGATTTGGATTGCTTCGTTTTTATTACATACTGAGAACTTTAGTAGATTAGCTTAAACTAGTCACAGTTATTGTGATTACTAATATTTTTGGACTAATTATTTTTTCTTTTCTTAAGACTTTACTTATCATGCTTTCTCTTTTTTTTTCCTCTTCTGTCTTTTGTTGGGTATGTTAGATTTCTTTTATTCCATTATTTTTCTAAACTGGTTTAAAACTTATTTTATTTCTATTCTTCTAAAAATTTTTAATATAGCACAACTACTTACATTGACAGTTTCCTAGTAAAATGTGTTTTAATTAGTCTTTATACTTCCATCTCTAGTCTCTACCTCACTTCCAGTGTTGATCTAGTTTATAATCTTTGCCCTAGATTGTAAAAGTAATCATTTCTTTAAACAAGGAATACAATTAAGACTGTAAAGTTTATGTATCTATTTTCTTGCCATCACTTTTGCATGCCATCCTATTCACTTGGATTTATTTTTCTTGTTATTAGAGCATACTACTCTCAACTTTATGAATGAAACTCTCCTAAAGACACCCCCGTGCTGCAGAGGGATAAACTGGAAGGTTGGGATTGACGTACACACACTACTATATATAAAATAGGTAACTAATAAGGACCTACTGTATAGCACAGGGAACTCTATTCAATTCTTTGTAATGGCCCATATGGGAAAGAATCTAAAAAAGAGTGGATATATGTATATGTATAACTGATTCACTTTGTTGTACACCTGAAACTAACACAGCATTGTAAACCAACTATACTCCAATAAAATTTTTTTTAAAAAGACACCCCCATGCTTATAAGCTGCCAGTGCTTCAATCCAATTCTATCTCTACTCAATCTCAGGGCTTCCTCACAATTTCTTTTGCTCTGAAATTTCCCCTTCTATTTCTGACCGTGAATATGTATTCACTTAAAACTTTTTACCATCATTTTAAGAGTCTGATAAGAGGAGAAAACTCCCTTGTGTTTTCCCAGCTCCATTTTGAAATCACAATTATATCGAAGACTATTTTAAGAATATATGGTGACAGATGATGGATGGATTTAAAGGCTACTGATCACTGACTGAGAAACCTTAATTATAAATATATTTACTTTAATTCATGAGCTACCAAATCTATTTCAAAATCTTCACAATTGTGCTTTCTGAATGTTAATAGTACTATCAGATTAGGTCCATGAAACACATAGATTTTATGAATCTTTACCAATTAACCAGTCATAGAAATGTCCACAGTTAAGTTTAATTTCTTCTTAACAAATACCTTAATATTCATTTATTTTCCTTATCACAAGCAATCTTAGAAGATGTGGAGCCATTCAGAAACAAAAGAAACATTAGCTATGATAAATTCAAGTGCCAGTGGAATGGTATATGAACAAAACACTTCTCATCTAATTTCCTTGTCTTTTCCTAATCTAAAAGAAATTTACCCTGGCCAGAATCATCTTTCTCAGGTGCAGATCCTGTTGCATTCTGAAGTTACATCACATGACCTACCACAAAAATCTATATAATGGTCCCAACTTATCTTTACAGTTGATGTTCAAACAAATTAGTATGTACACTCCCCTGACTTGGTCCACACATCCCTGTGTTCACATCTTAGCTAATGCTATTAAGAATTCCAGGTATGGGATCTTCTAACATTTCTGATAGCTTAAATCCTACAAATTGTTTAAAACCCCATTACTATCCAAAGGAAGCCATTTGGATTTCCTCAACAGTTTATACATTCTCTGTTTTTTCAATTCCAACAGGACCTTGTTTCTTTGATTATCTTTGTTCATCTTCATTTAATGATATAATTTTGTGCGATTATATTTTCTATGCTTTACACACACACATACCACCTGCACATATGTACACTTCTGCGGAGCCTAAAGAATGTTTAACTCAACTTCATTAGCCCCTGTAGGGGTTAGTACAGCATCTTGCTTTTTTTTTAATAAAACTCTCAGTACATTTACAAACAGAATTGAATTGGATCCCATTTCTTACTGGTACACCATTGAATAAGTGTACAGATTTGACTACTGAATCCGACATGACTGGCAGGCCGTTGTTTCTTTTGATTTTAAATGAAAAACTGGATTTTATCAGTTTTAGCCTGTGCTAGTCTACCATTAGCCCAATTTCCTACAGATGTTTCTGCTGTGATTGGAGTCACCGTCTTATAAATAACGACCTCAACATCAACCTCCTGAAACCAACATCAACCTCCTGAAACCTCAACATCAACCTCCTGAAAATTAAATTAATTAATTTATCATACATAACAAAGTATAATAAATGTAAAGCATCAGAGGAGTCTCATATCAAGAATTTATCTTTGGCAAAAGGAAAAAAGATGCCAGGAGGAAGGTCCCACAGAAATGTTTTAATTTGTTGATGAGTGCTACTTACAGTTTGCAATCTCTGAACATTTGGTAAAATCCATTTATTTTGCTGATCAGCCATTCCAATGAGTGTTTAGGGAAAAGAAAGTCTCTGATCAATTCTAAAGTGCTATTCAAATACAAGCTTGATTTGTCAAGATGACCCTAAGCTGAACTGTCAAGTCTTGGTCTCTTCCTGTTTATGATGTCTTAGTCCCCCTGGGAGTGGCCCCAGTGAGAGGATAACTCATTTATACCTGGGCAGAACTGCATAGATAAAGAATGTTATATCCAGAAGAAATTTAGAGACAGACAAATCCAATCCTCTGAGCTTTGTTTTTGTCATTTCTAAAATGGGGAATTTAATCATGAAAAGCATGTATTAAGAAACTTCTAAAGTCAAAGCAAAATTTCCAAATGACCTATCTTACATTTGGTTAATTGCAAAACAAGTAAATCACCAAAAAAACTGTACAACCTGGATTTCCCTAGGTCTTACAAGACAAGCCACATGTTTCAATGGCTGTAGCTTCCGCTTGCCAATGCAGGACATCCAGCTCTCTTCTAATTTCATTCAGTTATTTCTGGAAGGCCTCCAGAATATGCCACAGGAGTTCTTAAACTGTCCTTCCTGTAGTGCTGCTCCTGCCCTGCCCTGGGATCCCTTGTTGATGTCTCGTCCGTTGAACTTCTTAAGGGCATCTCACACTCCCACTGCACGCATTGTCCACCAGAACTGAGCTACATCGGCCCTAAGTGTGCTGCCTCCCAAGATCATAAATCCAAAAACTTTCTAAGTGTCACCTGGAATCCTCAAAGCACTGCAGTGACACTCTATTCCAAAAGAAGTATGAAGCATCCCTCTTCTCTACTCTCTGTCAACACGTTTCATTAAGAACAAGGCAGTACTGTTTATCAGCTGAAATAGCAGAATAATCAAAAAATAATAAATTGATAAATTCCTTAGGGAAGTCTTGCTCATTCCATCTTATAGCTCTTCTTCAGTCAGTAGGCAGTGTCTCCTGCCTACTGGTCACAACATGGCTGCAGGAGGACCAAGCTTCACACTATCACATGATGTCAATCAGGAATAATCATGCATAACTCTAAAGTAAGCGAAAAGAGTACTGCATGCCCTGCCTGGTGCACCCATCTTAATTATACCTTAATGTATCTCAAGAAGAAAGAAAGGCATACAGGGCTAGTCATTCCTCAGATACACTTCTCTTTTTATAAAAGAAATTTTGGCTAGAATTGGCTCAAAGTGCTATCCCTAACTTTAAGAGTGCAAACGTATCTGGCATCTTTAAGTTCTATATTAGGAAGCTAGTAAGAAGGACGGCAGATGAGCATGGCTTGCGCTTGCCCAGCACACTGAGGTCTTTAGGAGACTCCTTGAACTTCTGCCTGGGACCCTTCTTTCCAGAAGTAGCAGACAATATCTTTGGAGCCCAGTGCTGAACGGAAAATGTCTTAGACAGAACTTGCTCTATTCTCTAAAAACTGTTCCCTCTTAGATATGTGTGTATTCCCCACTCTTGTTCCTGAATCCACCCCCCCTGTAAACAAACTCCTGGTAAGTTGGCCACCTTAGTTTACCATAAGTGTCTGATCTCGCCTGAGAAGCGGTAATGAATACAGCTTGAGCTCAAGGCTGGGGTCCTGATACCCCAGTAAGAAGGAGAGCAACGTCTACCTAGAGGCAGCTCAATCAGGTGCCAAGAACAGTAGCTAAGAGGAAGTGAATAACTTGGAATTTGCTCCCAACCCTAATACTGTAGATTAGCAAGGACCAGCATGAAAAGAAAAATCCTGGAAAATGATTGAAAACATCTGGCTTCTAGTGCCAAATTTGCCCAACTAGAATTTAGCCTTTGAGTCTCATTTTCCTCATCTGAAAAATAAGTGTCAAGTTACATAAAAATTGTGACATTACAGTTCAACATGGCATGATTCTATAAAACTTAATTCATCCCTGGACCATACATCCTTCAAATGAGTGGAAATAAGTCGACCGTTAAGCCAAACAAGAAGTGTAGAGAAACTGCCAAATGTAAGGCTGTTATATTTTTCTTGGCAAATGTTCCACAATCTGCCCAAACTAAAACTGCGATACATCAAGGCATAATACAGAGAATACTGGGCAAGGCCTTTGCCAATAACTAGCTGTATGACTTGACATCAGTAAGTTACTTACTTTGTCTGAGCCTCAAGTCCAGAGAGGTTAGACTTAATGCCTAAGTTCTCTTCTGGCTCTAAAATATTATGATATAGGAGGTAGTTCTTTATTACTCTCATGTCTCCACTCAACTCTCAACAAGGACTTAATGCTAAAAATAACTCTTCTCTCCACTGTAATTTAAAGAGGTAAACAGAGTTTGTGACAATAAAACCAAAGTAAAGAAGACCAAAAACCACAAAGTTCAGTGTATTACATTTGCCTTTATCGGGCAAGGGCATCTTTGAAGAGCTAGATAATTGATCACTGATCTCTAAATTAACAGCTCACTGTTTCTTATGGATCAGCTCAAGCAATTCCAAAATTATTTTTTAAAAAATAAATGAGTTTAAAACAATAATATTGGAACTAAAGTATGTATAATATCTTTATACACAAAAAATACATACAGAAGAAAGCAATGGGCATCTTGTAACTATAATGCTGATGGAATAAAGCCAGACTCCAAAGAAGACACATGTATGATTTCATTTATATAATGTCCCAAAACAAACAAAAGTAATTTCTGCTATTAGAAGTCAGAATAGTGGGAGAGGGTAGTGACTGGAGGAGGATAGGAGCTGAGGTATCTGTACGCTGGGGGTCTTCTGCTTCTTGATCAGGATATACGATTACGCACATTTCACGGAAATACATAAAGCTGTACACCTATGATTAGTGCTCTTTTCTGGGTGTTTATTATACTTCAATAAAAATATTTTATATGGGTAAGACTTATACTGATCTCTTTAAGATGCATAGAATGAACTAGTGTTCATTTTTATCATTTTAATCATCATTTAATCATAAATGAATTAATCATAAATGATGTTATCATCATTTATCATTAATCCAGAGGGCATAGATAATTAATATTTCCCAATAATTTTTTATCTTAAAAAATACTGGGGTTTATTACATAAAAGTTTTTAAATTGGTTGTATGAGTGATGGGATTATGTATAGTGTTCCTTTTCTTGTTTATAATTTCCAAAATTTTCTAACTCAAATACGTATTAATTCTATATTCATAAAAAATAATTTTATGCAAAAGAAAATAAGTTAAAGAATAATTGTGAGAGGAGAGATTTTCTTTTATTAGAAAGTCTCCACATATGGTAGACAGATGGTAGGGAGCTATTGAGACCAATTTATTTTTCAAGGTGAAAATTACATATTGTTGACACCATTTTTTCTTTTTGTAGCTATAAAATATTAACAAAAACTGTGAAGATGTAAGTAAGACCATGGCATTTTTCGATACTCACTATTTTTGTCCAACCTCAGAGGATCACACGAGGAACTTTTGCAGATTCATGGCAACTAATTACCACTCTGATGCACTGGTGAGGAATTCACACTCTTGGTCTAGTTGGTACAACTCATTCACTGTGATGGCACCTAATATGTGCAGCACTCCTTAACAGAGAAGTAGTGATAGCTTATTCTCCTATCAGTTTAGAGGAGTACAAGATGTTAACAACACTCAAAATTACATTGGGCCACCCATGGTTGATGCTAAACATTTTACAACGCGACTATTCAGACATCTAAATGTAGATGGAGAAGGTAAGTTATTTCTGAAAAACTCCTAGGAATTATCAGTATTAGCCTTTTGGTATTCCTTCTCACTTCCCTCCAACTTTTCTCCTCTTTCTTCTATTCTTCTTCCTTTCCTTCCTCCATCCCTCCTTTCCTCCTTCCCTCTTCCTTTCTTTTTTTCTTTCCTTCGAGCTCTCCATGTAGCTTGTAGATCACAAGTCTGTGATAAATCACCCCTTGGTCAAGATGAACAAAAGTCAAGGGTAGTAACTAATGTTATCCCATGGAAAGTTTGCGATAGAAACAAATCACAAATAAAAGTACTAATTAGAATAATTATGGCCATTATGATTATTATGACACAGCACGGTCTTGCATTGTGCTAAGTATCCAGAACTGTCACATTTGCAAACAGCATAACTGCACATATTAATATTTAGAATTCTTTTACTCACTACGGAAAATAGGCCATTTCTTCACATTATGCAAATAAGCACATCCATACATATCCAGAATATTATGGTGTCTAAGAAGCCTAATACACAAAGTGAAAGAATGTGGGCAAGGAAAGAGAGTGAAATTTTTTTTATTTTTTAAAATGTTTTAATTGAGATACAATTGACATATAACACTATGTTAGTTACAGGTGTGCAACATAATGATTCAATATTTGTATATAGTGTAAAAAGCCACAGGTCTTTGCTAGAGTGGACTCCCAATAGATTTTAGCATCTCCTTGAAACTCTTTGGGCAATCCTACTCGTATTACAAAGTGTGTCTGAGATTTTAGAGTGAGGCAGAGGTGAAGTCCAGGTTCAAAGTCAAGTCAGAAGACAGGTGAAGGGGAGAGAGTGATCCATTTCTATATACTGAAAATTACAAAGGGAACAAGGCACCAGGTGGTGCTGATGAAGTTTGTATTTTGTTGGAATGTGTGTGTGTGCGTGTGTGTGTGTGTATGCAGGTATTTCAGAGCTTTCTAGAAACCATACTATACGTTAATCTATGTGAGGTGTGCAACCCTAAATTCTGTCTTGATAGCAGCTTTAATTCTCTGGCCTTTTGACTTCCTCTGTATAATCATATCAAATAGAAACCAAACAATTATACAGATGTGTTACACCTGGAAGCTGATAATTCTGATTCGACATTTAGAGGATCTTCTCATAAAAAC
Organism: Stenella coeruleoalba; assembly: GCF_951394435.1. NCBI lineage: Eukaryota > Metazoa > Chordata > Mammalia > Artiodactyla > Delphinidae > Stenella > Stenella coeruleoalba. The sequence continues at coordinate 8,347,099 of NC_137167.1, forward strand.
TTAGACACTAAACTTATGACTGTGGCAGGAGAGATGGATGGATTTAGGAAAAGGAGCTCTTCCTCTTAGAAGAGTTTCTGACACACAGAGTATATTCAATTAATGCCTGCTGATGTTATCGTAACACTGCCCCCTCACACATCTTCCCTTAATCCTGACCCTGCGGGTGCACATTGAATTCTGCCTGAACTTTGAGAAACTGCATTTTTAATGACATTAATGGCCATTTATTGGTCTTAGAGAATCCCTAACTACTGGTTTGAATCCTGACTGTCGGGAGTGTTGTCAGCTCTGAGCGGGGACGCAAACAGGACCTTGGAGGCTGGACCCTGACTTCAGCTACTCAGTGAGTCTTCAGTGAGTGTGTAACAACTGCTCCCTCTTGCCTCAAATTCTCATTAAAGTGGATGCATCAGAATACTAGTGGAAAGTGTAGCTGAATCCCCCTGTCTAATTGGCTTGGGTGATCTGTGACTCGATAATACCACTGCATTCAAGAAAAGTAAGGAAGCTTCAGTAGTCCCTTTTGTGGAGAAATAGTACCTTGTTCAGGAAAAGTACCCAGTGTGAAATTCATTAGTGAGCATGTGTGTCTGGGGAGCAGAATGAGGAAATGTGTTCAGGAGGAAGGGCTCACTAGTTCCCATGGAAACAAACAGAACAACCTGCCCAGCTTATTTGGTTCTATAATTTTAAGGAATTTCTTTCTTAACTGGGCTCCACAATTTCCTGGGAGGGAGGTCTAGAGCGGATTTATGTACGTTTTGGGCTTTTCTATTTCTCTAAAGAACAAAGCTAGCTGAGCAGAGCGGAAGTGAAGATTAAGTGGTTGGTGAAGCATTGTGGGTAAAGTATAAATCTATTATTCCATTGGGAGCAATAATTTCTTAGGCTCAAGAGGGAGGGGATATGCATGCATAGGCTGATTCATTTTGTTGTACAACAGAAACTAACACAGTATTGTGAAGCAATTATACTCCAATAAACATCTATTAAAAAAAGAAGCCAGAGTGAAGAGTGGAATGAGATACTGAACTTTAAAAATCCTATATCTGCCTACTTCTTCACTTGCCCTCTGGTCACCCTCACTCCACTTCCCTTCCAATCTTACAGAGTTAACTAGCATCATAGCCCTTGATAGCTGAAAACTGACACTGGTCATTCTCCCATCATTTTCCTCCAATTGAGAAAATCTTTTGCCATTCTTCTTCTACTATTTCAAAATTTTACCTTATTATCATCATATTTTTAATACATGAACCTTGTAAAAATATCCAAATACCACAGAAGTATAATAAGTATATGTATCAATTCCCCCTATTTTTCTCAGAATCCCTCTCCTTAGAGCTGGCATTTGCAGCAGCGTACTGGGTATCCTTCCAACACCTTTTACCTATTTAACCACATGCACATATGCATACAGACATTTACACGTGTGTGCTCACGCACACACACTCGCACACACATATGTACACTGGCAGACTTTTAAAAACACAATTGGGACCCTCCGCAGTTTACTTCTTTCAGTCAACAATGAATTGGGAATATATTCCCAGGCCCACACACACAGATCTACCGCATTCTTTTCCAGTATTGGCAGCATCCCACATTGTACTTTAAATTTAGTTTTCTTTTAAATTTTACAAAGATTGCATGCACACTGTAAAATAACTGAAAAAAGTTATTAAAGGCATAAAATGAAAAGTAAATGTATCCATTCATACCTCCTACACTTAATTCCAATTCCACTCTCCAAAAGTTACTAACATTAATCATTATATATTAGAAATACACACTATATACATATACATACTATATATACACTCTCTCTATATATATACACTATATGTATGTGTTTATAGTGTATAATATATAGAGTACACTCTCTCTATACACTATATATACTATAGTGTATATATATAGTGTGTACACTATATATTCACTGTATGTATGTATACTATACATACTCTTGCTATCTGCTCTACCAATTTCTGCTAGTTTTATGGTTTGTTCATTTTTAAGTTTTTTAAAATTTACAATCTGTTTTGTGAGTATAATTACAAGTATAAAATATATACCATTAACCAGGTAGTGTGACTGGACTAACAGAAAATTATGGGTAATTTTTGGTCATTAAACTTTACCATTCAAAAATAACCTTTCAGATGTTGAAGACCAAATGGATCCTCTTTAAATTTCACCTGAAGTCCATTCATTTACACTGGAAGAGGCAGGACAGAAGAGTGGTTAAGAGAATAGCTCTGGAACTGGACAGCCCCTGGCTCTGGCACTTACCAGCTCAGAGAACTTGATGGAGTTTCTTAAGCTCTCTGGGCCTTAAATGGCAATAATATCAGTGCCTATCTTGTTGATTTACTTTGAGATTAAATAAATTTATATATTCAAAGCACTGAGCATCTATCGGGGTTTGCTATCATGACTAATCACTGCTTCTGTATTACAGTTACTTGCCACTACTTCCTATAGCGTACGTTATATTCTTTTCTGAATTCCTTGGACTTTAGTTTGTTTTGAATATTTTTGCTGTTACATATAAAGCATTTTTGAGAAGGTTTTGGGAACAAACAATTCTGCTTTCAGAGTAGATTAATATTTTGGCTGAGTAGAAAATTCTAGAATCAAATATTTTTTCCTAAAAACTTTAAGCGTTAATTCCATTTTTTTCTGATACTAGGTGCTTTGACGAAAAGTGTAATGCAGTCTAATTCTCTTTCCTTTATAAGTGATTTCTTTTTAAATAAATGTTTCCCCTGGAGAATCAATATTTTCAAATAGTTTTAATTCAGATGTTTATGTTTTTAATCAGTTTTGTGATGTAAATTCGCAAGTAAATCAGGGGAGTCTTTCTTTTCCATTTTGGAAAATTTTATATTGGATGGTGAAAATTGAGAGAATATTTTATATGAGTTCAATATTCAGAAAATTTCATAGTTTTGCATTAATAAAACGGTTATAATTTTTCTGAAACAATTTCATGATTATAGAAATTGTCACAAATATAGTATTATAAAAATGCTTCCCTTTAAGTTTCTTAATCAATTTCATTTATTCCTATATAATTCATTGCTGTTTGACCAGATCTTAGATCAAGGTTCTCCTTCTGTGAAGTCATCTGCTTCATAAAACCCTGGAATCCCAGCTCAGTTTCCTGGTACAGTCTGAGAAGTGTTTGCTCATAGTGATGACACCAGTTTATACTGGGGAGCCTGAACCCATAAGTCTTTTTCATGCAATGTCATTGGTCAGAAGAACCTGGTACAGACCATGGCAGAAACTAAGATTCTTCTGATGTTGCTTCCAAGATTCCATTTCTAACCTGTAGCTTGTAGCATGGGGCTATGGGTAAGTGTGAGAGAAAAAAAAAAAACTTATCATCTGCTGATGATAAAGTTGAACAACTCTGGTTAATTTACTACAGCAAGCAGCAATATGGAAATGAAAGAGAATGGAATCCCCTCCTGGAGTGTGACATAATTATTTCAAGATTATTTACTATGATGCTGAACCTGATAGTAACAACATATCATGGACAATAATGGGACGGATGCATCTTCAGGTCCCTCTAATCAACCCTGATGTCTCATCATACTACAGACAGAATTCCTATAAAGACATTCTCCCACATAACCACAATTCAACCATCGCAACTATGAAAGTAACATTAAGTCATTACTACCATCTAAACCTCGGAATACATTCAAGTTTATCGATAAAAGGAAAAAGTTCAAAATCATATATTTGTCCTTCTACTGACAAGGTTAAGTTTGATTATTTGATAAAGCTATTTTCTGCCAGAATTCTCTACCATGTTTTGCAAATACTAAATCTTTTGGGGGGTAGGTACTTTGAGAACACCTAAATAATATATAAATATTCTGCTCTTTATAAAACTTCCAATTTTTTCCTTTTAAAAAAATTATGAATTCATTGTTTTCTATTTTAATCAGTGTGTTACCCTATGACAATCATCATTTATTTTGGTGCTTAAACTGTCCTCATTTGACCACTGAGAGCCTCTTCAGGCTGATTCCTATGTCCTATTGACATGCCCCAATTATTTTTTGAGTACTGCTGTACTTTCTGGCACAAGAGGGTGTTCCAAGCTCATTTTGCACATCGCCTGTTCAAGTCCTGGAATCAGCCAACTATCCAAGGAGCAGTAATTCTATTTTTATTGGAAGAATGCTATTTAAATAATACCAAATTTAGGTGCTAGGTGTGTTCATTGCTATGTACAGATGTACGCATGTGCATATATATACACGTGCATGTATTTTCTATATACACACATTTTCATCAATATATATTTCTACACCTGTATATGCACTGAATACCACAATTTCATACCAATACCACTAATTCCTACCTAATATCATAGGTCCTTTCTAACTTTCTTCCTTTCTAGATTTGTAACTCCCTTCTTCCAATCTAAGAAAATTAGCTCTCACTATCCTTAACACATTTGATATACCTCCCTATATGGAAACAATTTCCAGGGACTACAGCAACCTTCCCTACCTCCCAATACACCCTATTCACATCTTCTGAGCTCTGACACTTCCTTCAGGGCCACTGTCATGGCCCCCTCATCCATGGATCCTTCTCATCCTGTTTGAGCTCCGACACCCTCCTAGTTTGGTACCTCCCTCTCCCCGTGTGAACTTCCCCCTCCTTCTCTCAGGCTGATATGCTGCCCCTCCAGGTCACCCCCACCCAATTCCCCTTCACTCCATTCAGGCTGCCGTCCCTCTTGCTGGCCCACCTTCCCCCTTGGCAGTCACCCTCCTCACCTCTTCATGATTCTTGGGCTCCAGACATCCCATACTCTGCCCTTTCCGTGGCAGTATTCTTACCCTGCTCAGGTTCCTACACCTTGTGCTGGGCTATCTTTTAAAACAGATGCTCTCCTCACCCCATGCAGGCTCTGATACCCCCTGTGGTCCATCATGGCTGCCCTCATGGTGATAACCTCCCTGACTGAGAGTAAATGGCTTTGACACTGAATTGTTCCCTTCATGGTAGGAGGAATAATGGCCCCACAAAGATATCCACATCCTAATCCCGAAATCTGTGAGCATATTTCCATATAAGGCAAAAGAGACTTTGCAGATGTGATTAAGATTACAGATCTTGATGTGGGGAGAGTAGCCTGGATAATTCTGTGGGTCCAACCTAATCATATGAGTCCTCAAAAGCAGAAAACCTTTCTCAGCTGAGATCAGAGCCAGCAGGAGATGTAACTACAGAATGGGCAGAGAGATGGAACATTCCTAGTTTAGAAGACAGAGGAAGAGATCGCAAGCCAAGGAATGTGGGTGGCCTCTAGGAGCTGGAAAAGGTAAGGAAAGGGATTCTTTAGAGCCTTCAGAAAGGAAGGGTGACAAGACTTTGGTTTTAGCCCTGTGACACCCATGTTGGTACAATTCATGGCATTAAGTATATTCACACTGTTGTGCAACCATCACTACCCTCCATCTCCAGAATTTTCTCATCATCCCAAGCTGAAACTCTGTACCCATTAAACAACAACTCCTATTCTCCCCACTTTGAGATGAAGTTTCAGCATTATCTTACCATCTCTGTCAGTTACCACTTCTCTCTGCTTCTAATACTTTGGCCTCTTCTCCCTGTGTTTTTAACTCTTTACTATCATTTTAGAGGGATTTAAGAAGAAAGTGGAAATAAGAACAAACCTTCAATTAACCACTTTTAACTTGAAGACAGAAACCACAGTACCTTGAAATTTTATTCGACTATCCATCTTACGGTTATAACATTTCACCTATATGTGTCTACTCATAAGTTTCATTACACTTTGGGGGAGGTGGCCAGGAAGGGACTTTTAATCTGAATTTCTTTCCTTTCTTCAGTTTAAGAGGAAAGTTCTTGCGTTTTCATAATTTTTTGTCCTTTCCGTTATGTCTATCATCTCCTGTAGCTCGCCTTAGATGAATGTTTAACATCTTGGTTATATTTTGCATATCTGTTTACATTTCTGTCATATTTTCTGTCTTTTCCCCTCAACATTGAAAGATTTCTTCAAATTTATCTTTCATATCAATAATTATGATTGATTCATCTTTAATTATGTCCATTTTATAATGGGTAGATATTTGTACTTCCCATTAAACTTTGGACTTATTAAATTTTCTGATAATAAAAAAATATATTCTCATTGTGAAGAAACTGGAGAACATACTAAAAAGACTAAACAAAATGTGATCTTTAACTCACATTTTAGAGTTAACTTTTCGATAAGAATTTTTATTAATGTAAGCACTCATGCATTTTATTGATTTTATTTATTTTTTTACAAAATAGAGTTCTGCAAGCTAGTTTTTTTAACCTTATTTTTCACTTAGCTATGTAACATTGTCATTCTTTTTCATAAATAAATTGTTATTTACATTGTAATATTTAATAGCTACATACCAAATTTTTGCTTAGATGCGATAACTTTTTATTTCCTATTAACCGACATTGTTTTCATTTTTCCTTATCATACACACATGATGATTAATTTACTCATAAACAATTTTTCAGGGCTTATTAAATGTTCTCCTTAAAATATTTTGATATATATTTCCAGATAGCCTTCCAGAAAGGTTAGACCAATCTACATTCTTATCTGCTGTGTCTTTTTTTCCATGCCCCTTTTTGATTTCTCCAATCAGCTGGGGGTGAGGGGATGCAATTCATTCTTATTTCAATGTGAATTTTTACAACTATGAGGATTAACATTCTTTTCCAATATTCATGTCATCTACATTGCTTCTACTGTGAATTACTCCTTCAAGTTACTTGCTCATTTTTCAAATTGTTGTCTTCATTAAATCCTTTAATTACTAAACCTAGGCATTTTCTTTGCAACTAGTGAAACAATGTATATGCAAATATATATAAATTATGAAATTTTTTCTTTCTCCTCTCATCTACACTCTTCTCTCCCAACCCAGGGTGTTAATGATGGGACATGTGCCCTTCCACAGCCTCCTATGCACTACACACACATAAGGTTTGTGTAAAGGACGTTTATTCACCAACATGGGCTTCTGTTATACATGTGGCTCTTCAACTTGTTTCACTTTTAATTAGGAAGCTTTCAAGCACAGAGAGCAATATGAATTAGTAAAATAAATACTATCTAAACACTTCCTCCCATAATTTAAAAATATTAACTTTTGGCAGATTTATTTTCATGTTTCAAATAAACCATATGAAAGATATAGTTGGTATCTGAGCTAGTCCTATTAGACACATGTACTATGAACTTCTTTAAATGCTTCAACATTTAACAAATACTCTACTTGCTTTACTATTTTTTTTAAAAAAAAGTCCGATTCTCAAAGGCATAAAAATACTTTGCACAGTTTTTATTAATACTGTGCCATGCTTTGTGCCTTAGAGATTGTTAGTCCATTTAGTTACCCATGTAAAATTGATTTATGATGATGTAGTGAAAACAATGCTGATGCCAAAGATGATAGTATATTTTCGACCATTTTACCAGTGCTGAGTTATAACAGATATTTACTGAACGCTGCAACATACTACGTATACCTAGACATTGACCAATTAAAACTTGCTAAGGTGAGACATGGGAGAAACCTACAAATTTCCCGATGGGAGGCAAAAAAGGTCATGTGGTATAATTTTCAGGAAACCGAAAAGGCATAAGATCCTAAAAATGAGGTCTTAGAAGATTTACCAAGTTTAGCCCTCAGAAATATCATCCAAAATATAGATTTGCAAATGAAGAAAGAATTGGGTGTTTATCATACTGACTTCCAAGGAATCTATCTTATGGTACTAACACCATCTTTTCTATAAGGATGATCACCTACCAGAGTTTGTCTGGAAGACTGCAAATGTTTTACATTAAAAGCATTAAACCTTTGGCGGTGCTGAGTGTTAGGAGACAGACATGGTTTCTGATGGCAAAGCCGTCTTACAGGTAGGAAGAGTAGAAGTCTGTGAGAGGGATGAGTTTTAACACCATGAGCTTACTCAGTGCCTAAAATTCCCACCCCTGACGTTGTCCACTTGGGGTTACATTAAGCCTTAGCAGATAAATAATGTCTCTTATTAAAATACAAATGTGTGATTTTGGAATTTCAACACATAGACATTTTAAGCCCCCAAAGAAGAATGGAACCCACAGCAGAAAACACTCTGATGGGAGCAGGGAAGAGGGAAAATCAAGAGGCTAAAGAACCAGCAGGAAAGGTTGGACCAAGACAGTACTTTGACGTTCACGTCTCCAGAAACAAATGGACATCGTGAAGGTGCTTAGTGATTCAACACCCCATGTGGAACGTGGGCATCGGAGAGCAAAGGTGAACAGTGCTCAATATCGTTTAGACATGAGGGCTATAGATCTTAGAAGCAGTTAGTGTGGGCTTCCAACCTACCTATTTTACCTACCCAATTAATTATACCTCCATAAGCCTCAATACTTTGATCCTAACATGAGTGTATTTTCCTCAAGATATTTGTAAAACTTAAGTAAGATAATATACAAAATGCATCTCACAGTGTCATATTGCAAGCACGTACTATGCCATAATGAATAATTGACAGTTTTGTCTGAGAATGGTCCTCATCTACCCCTCCATGAACTTCCACTGGTTTTTGCTGCCAATGGTAATGGCTTTTTCACCCACAGAGGCAGACTCACCTCCATGTTCTAGGTTTCAGGTGAGCTCTCCAGGCTGGGCTGGAAGAAGGAAATATGTCATATGTAAGTGATATAATGTCTGTCTGGACAGACCTGGGGATTAGGAATGGAAAATTGCAAAAGACAACTTAAACATGAATTTCTTTCATCATAGAGGGAGTGGGGAAGACAAGGAGATTACTTTTACGACATCTCACTACGGGTTCGGCATTACAGTAAGCACTTTACAGATATGACTTCATTTGCTATGCATCACTACCTTGTAACATAGGTTCTGTCACCTTGATCTTACAGGTCAGAAATTAAGGTTCAGAAGTTATAAATTTTATAAGTGGAGGTTCCTGAAAAACAACTACAAAACTGTACACCAATGAAACAAATGTAGATATAAAGCCGAGTTTTTAAAATAAAGCATTCAGAGATGTCCAGCAAATGTTCCTGAGACTTTCTTAGTATAAGCAATTCTTAGTCCTTCGGGGTTTTCAGAAGTAACATGGGGTTGTTGTCAGATTCCAGGGTTGCTAGAGCTTGAACATGGCAAGGTGATAAGTTCTCTACTGGAATAAATGGAGATCTGCGCTTGCCCAGAAAATTGCAAATGTCACCCTTCCCCCTGGTGATTCTGATATGAGCAACTTCTTGAGGGGCGTGCTTACCATGGATACCCTACTGAGCATCAGGGCTGGAGCTAGCAACTGCCAAGGACAACAGCAAGTTATACTTCTCATGACAGATAGGGGGAAAAACGCTGAGCATCCGTAACCTAGGAGTAGGATAAATTACCCTGGGGTAACAGCCTTGTCCTGGGTCAAAGACAAGAGACAACATCAGGAAGGAACTCATTCTATATATTGAGGGTTGTTCCTTTAATCCTATCTCCAGAGTTATTGATTAAATTTCCCGAGAAAACTACACAGCACTCAAAGGTCTTATGAGCTCTGCTGTGAAAAAAAGTCCTGTGGAGATGACATGGAGAGAATAAAACTGAACTTCCCAGCTGCTGAGGGGCCTGAGGATTTTGTCCTAGATTTAAGGAGGCTGATACCTGAAAAATGAGGTGACCCAAGAGAACAGCCTATTGGAGCTCGGCAATGTTGGATGTCATGGCTTTGGGGAGAACTGTCACTACTGCTGACAGGAAAGGCTGATGCTTCTGCTGCCACTGGGATTTCTGTCCATCAGAAAACTCTCTGAGCAACCCACTCAAGAACACATGAAACATAATTCAAATTCATTTATTTATTCAATTAAAATGCACCCAACATTTGTTACATCACAGGCACTGTGCTACCTAAGAGCTGAAACTACCATGAAGAGAAGAGTGATATTGCTCCTAACCTTCAAAGAACTTATAGTTAAAAGAAGGTGAGATGACAAAGGTAAACTGTTATAAATCTTATAATAAGGTAAGCAGGTGCTAGGAGAATAAATAGTAACAGATTGTTAAGACACATTTTTTTAATACTTGGAAATAAAACAAAAAGGTGAGTGGCACATCTTTTCAATGTCGCACTGGGATGTTGTTTAACAAGGATTATATGATTAGCTCAGGGAATGTACCTAGGTTTGACTTTGCTATTTACTACTGAGGGCTCAGACTTCATGAAGTTACATGTTAACTTGTAGATTTCTGTCTGGAAGAGATGTTATCCATCAGATTTTATTGTTCCACAGGACTTTAACCCATCTGCCTTAACCAATTTTATCTCTAGCTCACCAAATTTATTTAAAAATGCCTTACCTAGTAGACTACAAGTACCCTGTTTCTCAAAATGTTCTTTGAACTAGCTTTACCAGCTTATCACTTTCTTCATTAATAAAGGAATTGGATAAAATCTTTGATGCATGTTCAGCCTACACTGGTATAAGAATTATGTTTCTAACTTTTTGAAAACTAATTATCTGACAACAATGGGAACCATTTCTGGGAGAAGGGGTGTATTACTCAGCTTCAGCTACTTTAAGAAAATACCACAGACTGGGGCATAAACAACAGACATTGGTTTATCACAGTTCCTGGAGGCTAGGAAGTCCAAGATCAAGGTGCTGGCATATTTGGTCCCTAGTGACAGCTCTCTCCCCGGCTTGCAAATCACCATCTTCTCACTGTATCCTTATGTGGTGAGAGAGTGAGAGCTCTGATCTCTCTTCCTCTTCTTATAAGGACACTAATCCCATCACAGGGGCCCCACCTTTATGACCTCAAGAAAACTTAACTACCTCCCAAAAGCTGTACCTCCAAATATCATCACATTCAGGGTTGGGGCTTCAACATATGAATTTGGGGGTCCATAACATTCAGTCCCTAACAGTGGAGTTTAGGATTCATCAGACAAGGTTTGCAGGATACACCTGTGGAGGATGCAGCAGCTGATGGAAAATGACCTGGTACGGAGATGGAGTAATGCAGTTGAAAGAGTTTTGGAGTCAGGCAGATTTAAATTCAAATCCTGCATTCAGGATTTACTAGCTGTTAATAGAACTGCTCAGACCCTCAATTTCCACATCAGTTAAAGGGAGTTGATATAGTGACAATATCAGCGGGATGGTGTGATGATTACAACACCTAACACAGTACATGGTACACAATGCTTAATGTGTAGTTGCCTTCCTAGCTTTCTAGTGCCGTTACTTTGGGAATTTCCAAAGAAATCAAACTGGAAGCTTGGTTCCACACTCTCAGATTCTGGCTCTCTCATTGTTGGCCTTCTAGATGGTAAAAATTAATAATCTCTTCCATAAAAATTATATAAAATTTTCTACCAAAACATGTAGATATGGCAGCCCAGAAACTTGAAGCTTAAGGCAGCTATAGAGACCCTGAATTTCATCTCAGGTTTCAAATGTTCAGGACATGGTAGAAGCTAAGAAAAAGGACAAATAGATTTCATCCCATTAACTCAAGCTTGATTCAGTATTTGTGACAGTTCTGCTAAAGATCAGCATTGCGTTTGCCTTTGCTCAGCAACACCTACTTCAAAGATTAACAATGTAGTGGAAATCTGGGGCAGGATTTTTAATATGCTTAAGAAATTAAACACTATTTATGCACCTACCTTGACTGCAGTTAAAACATACGCCAAATTATGTTAAAAATAAAATGTTCTTATCTAGTTGTTAAAGCTGGTCCCCAAGGGCTATTTACTAAGCTATACTTGATCACTTTCAAATATGTGAAGTCAGTTAAATAAACTTAATGTAAATGAATGTTGCTAAAAGTAGTCTATAGTTTAGATTTTTTGCTTATTTAAATCAACCCCCCCATTAGTCTAAATTGGCTTTCAGAGTAAACAGTTTTATGTCACCTTACAACGCACAGAAACACCCACTCCATGGCACATTACGACGATAAATAAGTAATGACATTTTAAGACTCTTTAAAGGAATGTGATTGGGATGCAAGATTATCACAGGTGGTTTTTTAAAAATTTGCTTTTAGGGCTTCCCTGGTGGCGCAGTGGTTGAGAGTCCGCCTGTCGATGCAGGGGACACGGGTTCGTGCCCCGGTCCGGGAGGATCCCACATGCCGCGGAGCGGCTGGGCCCGTGAGCCATGGCCGCTGAGCCTGTGCGTCCGGAGCCTGTGCTCCGCAACGGGAGAGGCCACAACAGTGAGAGGCCCGCTTACCACAAAAAAAAAAAAAAAAAAAAAAAATTTGCTTTTAAAAATTTGGATCTCTTATGTTCCTTTTACTGTCTCTCTCCTCTTCACACGTTTATATCTCCTTATTGTCACCCTTATTGCCTAGCCTTATTCCCTCCTAAAATATGCTTCTAGATGCCAACGTTTGTGTTTCTGGGTAGAAGGAAAAAATGTCTTCTTCCTAGCTTTGGGCATAACTAATAGAAATAACTAAGATTGGGCTTCCCTGGTGGCGCAGTGGTTAAGAATCTGCCTACCAATGCAAAGGACACACGTTTGAGCCCTGGTCCGGGAAGATCCCACATGCCGCAGAGCAACTAAGCCCGTGCACAACTACTGAGCCCACACACCACAAGTACTGAAGCCCACGTGCCTAGAGCCCGTGCTCTGCAACAAGAGAAGCCACTGCAATGAGAAGCCCATGCACCACAACGAAGAGTAGCCCCCTCTCACCGCAACTAGAGAAAGCCCACGCACAGCAATGAAGACCCAACACAGCCAAAAATAAATAAATAAAATAAATAAATTTATAAAAGAAAGAACTAAGATTTGTCAAGCATTTAGAACGTGGCAGGCACTATTTCAAGACTTTGATAAAAATTAAACTAATTTAATTCATACAACCCCATGAAGCCATCCTTATTATTATATCAGCTTCACAGATAAAGCAACAGAGCATTTAGATAAGTCATTCAAGGTCACACGGATAGTAAAGATGGAGCCAGGCTTTAACCCAGGAAGTCTAGCTTAAGAATCTGCACAGTTACCTACTACCTTCACTTTTCTTCCACACATTAAACATCTGTGCTACCCAAGCTATGACACTTTTCTTTATAAAAAGGACTGTAATGGTTAATTTTATGTGTCAACTTGACTGACCATGAGATACCCAGATATTTGGTTAAACATTATTCTGGGTGTGTCTGTGAGGGTGATTCTGGATGAGATTGAAAATTGGATCAATAAGCTGAGTAAAGCAGATTGTCTTCCGCAGTGTGGGTGGGCCTCATCCTATCCACTGAAGGCCTGAATAGTACAAAAGGCTGAGCAAGAGAGAATTTGCTCTATTCGCCTGATAGTCTTTGAACTGGGACATCAGTGTTTCTCTGCCTTCAGACTCAAACGTGAACTTACACCTTAGCTCTACTGATTCTCAAGCATTTGAACTGTGGATATTGGGACAGTTCAGTCTCTGTAATCACAGGAGCCAGCTCCTTATCTATCTATCTATCTATCTATCTATCTATCATCTATCTCCTACCTTTATGTCTATACCTTTACATATCTATACAGATCCTATGGGTTCTGCTTCTTGGAGAACCCTGTGCAATATAGGGACACAGGACACATGAGATTGCCCCTAATCAGTTTTACATTTCCCCCAATATTCTGTATTAAGATATGGAGTATCTTACCAAGATATTAGGCGTATTCATACATATAAACAACTTGTGAGTTACACTTATTCATTTTCAAATAAATGAATACGGGATATGGTAAATCTCTTTATATAAGTGTCTATATACTGTACCAATTTTATACATTTAATCATTTTATTAAAGATATATTAGCAAAGAGAAAAAAACTGAGATTTCAGGAGAAACTTGTTTCTGTGAGAGACCTATCAGCTAGGAAAACAGACCAACTTAGTTCGGGTATATAAATACAGAATAAATATCCAGTACTTGTGACCCTACTACTAATGGCCACATTTCAGTTCCCCCAACTGCTGTGAGATAATTCTTCAAGTTTTGATATAAATTTATATTTATATAAAATCAACTTTTATATTTTGGTCTCCTGTCCCCAACTTCATGCATGCATATACATGTATGTATATCAATGTATGAGTGTATTGAATGTTTCTTATTCAATGCTTAATATCTTTTAAAAATATTTTTAGGCTTCATAATGTATTGTTATGTACTGTATATCATCAAGATGAATAATAAATAATATAGTAAAGTAGAAAAAACATAAACATTAGAGCCAGCCAGACATGGATTTGAATCTCAGCTCTGCTACTTGTCAGCTAAAGGATCTTAGGATGGCTACTTAAACTTTGTTAGTAATCAGATAAATAAAAAATAAAATGTCACAACAAAAAATTTTTTTATATACAAGACTGACAAGAATTTTTAAATTTGACAACATCAATTCTTGGCAAAGTTGTAAAACAATAAAAAATAAAAACTCTTGTACAGTGTTTGTAGGAAAACAATGTGAATACGCACATATTCCATGAGCCAAAAATTTAACTGCTAGCTGTACATCTGGGATAATATCTTGCAATTGTGCACCAGAAAACAGAGGCAAAAAGGTAGAAATAAACCAGATGTCCAAAAACAAGAAGATGAACAAATAAATTGTTAAATATCCACATAATAAGATATTATTTAGCACACACATAGGAGACAGACACACACATAAGCATGTATGAATCTCAACAGTTACATCCTAAGAATATAAAGATGAATGAAAAAAGCAAGTCCCAGAAGAATACATGCATTAAATATTATTTATATAAAGTTTTAAAACTTGCAAAACTTTTATATTAACCATAATATAACTATTATATAAACTATATTATTTAAGGATGTGTTCATATACAGCTTATATATTTATATATGTGATATAGTTGATATATTTCTATATATTTATGGTAATTGTATATATTTTATGTATAATATCTATTTTCTTTATATAAATATATATGATATATGATAAAAAAAATTTAGGATAGTAGCTACAGAGTGGGAAGTGAAGGTCTTCAATGTTGTTGGCAAGTTTCATTTTTTATCTGGGTGTTAGATATGTTATATTATTCATTTCTTTTTTTATATTGAAGTACAGTTGCTATACAATATTATACAAGTCACCAGTGTACAATATAGTGATTCACAATTTTTAAAGATCATCCTCCATTTATAGTTATTATAAAATATTTGCTATATTCCCTGTGTTATACAATAGATGCTTGTAGCTTATTTTATACGTAATAGTTTGTACCTCTTACTCCACTCCCTCATTATTCATTTCTTAAGACGTTTAAGTTATTTTATGTACATGACAATTGTTATTTTTAGGGAAAAAAAAGGGGGGGATTAACAAAATACAAATTCTACTTTTAAGTCAATCAATTTATTTTTATAAGGTAGATATATCAGAGAATTCCATGAGCTCATGTTACAGAAAAAATCCTGGATCAAAGAAGTCAAGAGTTGAGTTCAGGCTCCAACAATGGTGCTAACTAGTACTGTGATATTTGACAAACGAAATCCTGGTCTCTCTGGATGTAATCTCAAACATAAGATTGGAGGAGGCCTGCGCCTCATTGAAGGGCGCTGCAGACTAGATGAGCTTTAAACTTACTTCCACCTCTAGGACCGCACAGTGCCATGAATTCAGTCTTGAAGACCTTTTGGAGAATCTCCCACTTTGTTCTCAGTTCTCCACAATATACTTTTTGGTGAAAGAGTTTCAAATGTTCCAGTAGTTTATGAAAACAAATATCATCCAATACAGTAGGACATACCAGCAACAAATGTCGTTTCTTTCTGTTCTGTAATCTATGAAACGATAGGCTCAGTGATGATGAAAGATATTTTCTTAGCAAGGATATAATTCTAGATGAATTCTCGTACATCACAGAGGTAGGAAACTATTTTATGTAGGGTCACTGACAAAAAATAGAAAGCAGTATGAGCTAACCACTGAATTCCTACCATTTTAATTGACATACATATTATGATATACTAGCAGATGTTTTAAAAATGGCAAAGTAGGGGCTTCCCTGGTGGCACAGTGGTTGAGAGTCCACCTGCCGATGCAGGGGACACGGGTTCGTGCCCCGGTCCGGGAAGATCCCACATGCCGCGGAGCGGCTGGGCCCGTGAGCCATGGCCGCTGAGCCTGCGCGTCCGGAGCCTGTGCTCCGCAACGCGAGAGGCCACAACAGTGAGAGGCCCACATACCGCAAAAAAAAAAAAAGGCAAAGTAAAGGTTTATTAAATAATTCTTTAAAACATTCTATTCTATACTGTGGCTGGTAACGTATAAGAGACAAAAACAGAAAAAGAAAGGGTAATTGGGAGAACCTGAATTGAGGAAAAGAAGCAAACAGTTTGCACAGGAAGATGTTAAATGTCAAAATAGTGTGGAAATGCTGGAGAGGGTGTGGAGAAAAGGGAACACTCTTGCACTGCTGGTGGGAATGTGAATTGGTACAGCCACTATGGAGAACAGTATGGAGGTTCCTTAAAAAACTACAAATAGAACTACCATATGACCCAGCAATCCCACTACTGGGCATATACCCTGAGAAAACCATAATTCAAAAAGTCATATACCAAAATGTTCATTGCAGCTCTATTTACAATAGCCAGGAGATGGAAACAACCTAAGTGTCCATCATCGGATGAATGGATAAAGAAGATGTGGCACATATATACAATGGAATATTACTCAGCCATAAAAAGAAACGAAATTGAGCTATTTGTAATGAGGTGGATGGACCTAGAGTCTGTCATACAGAGTGAAGTAAGTCAGAAGGAGAAAAACAAATACCATATGCTAACACATATATATGGAATCTAAGAAAAAAAAAATGTCATGAAGAACCTAGGGGTAAGACAGGAATAAAAACACAGACCTACTAGAGAATGGACTTGAGGATTTGGGGAGGGGGAAGGGTAAGCTGTGACAAAGCGAGAGAGTGGCACGGACATATATACACTACCAAACGTAAAATAGATAGTGGGAAGCAGCCGCATAGCACAGGGAGATCAGCTTGGTGTTTTGTGACCGCCTGGAGGGGTGGGATAGGGAGGGTGGGAGGGAGGGAGACGCAAGAGGGAGGAGATATGGGAACATATGTATATGTATAACTGATTCACTTTGTTATAAAGCAGAAACTAACACACCATTGTAAAGCAATTATACTCCAATAAAGATATAAAAAAATAAAATAAAAAAAGAATGTCAAATATCTTGACAATTTCTTATACTGATCACATGCTGAAATGAACATATTTGGGATATATTGGGTTAAACAAGATCTATTAATTTCACCTATTTCTTTTAATGTTTTATAATGTGGCTACTAGAAAATTTTAAATTAAATGCACATCCTACACATCACATTATATTTCTACTGTGGTATATTATAGAACTACTTCAGGCTCATAAAATAATAATAAGAAATTTTGACTCTATAACATTAAAAAAAATAGTGTGGAAAAGACAAAGGGAAGAGAGGGGATGTGTATGTAGGACACATTCACAAACAAACAAATTTAAATATGTAATCACAAAATAACTTATCTGTCTCTTGGCTGTTAAGGTCTTTTTTGAACATTCTGAAAACTTGTTAGAGTGCAACCTACAAAATGACTTGAAAATATCAAATCCATCCCAGCCAGCTCTTCTGGTCCTTTCACTCCCACCACAGTTTTGCGACTGACCTTCATTTTTTTTCTAAGCTTCAAGTCTGCTTATTCCCTTCTTTTGGTTCCCTTCAAAGATGATAGAAATAAACTTGGTTCACGTTCTTAAGCATATTTACTCACGCCTGTGGAATGCTAGTAAAAGTCTGTCTTTTTTCCCCGACATTAATAAATAAAAAGATTTTTCTCCCACTCCCACTCATGATCTGTAGGGTTTCATGGATAATAATCTAAGATAGGGATTTGTTGTTGTATTAAGCCTTTTATAGGCTTGTATAAAGAAAGAAAAATATAATTAATCTCTTTGTCAATCTCAAAATTTGCAATTAAGCAAGTAAAGTTTCTCTTTAAGGAGACAGCAAACTGGAAGAAAGCTTGGGATAGAGACTGGCTTCTGCTCTTCAGAACACTTAGCGGGTGACAAATATGATAATTGTCTTTGAGCTCATCTGGAAATGGATCTGCAAATGAGTAAAATTGCAAAAATCATAAAGATAGTCTATTTTTCAATAGAATCTGCAGCAGGTTAGTTAACAGTGTCAGACTCTCATTATTCCAGAGGCAGGGGAGAATGAGAGATTCCAGTGCACGGCTGTAGAGTACTATCAGGATATTCTCATCAAGCCCAGCATGAGGCGTACCGTTTGGAGAAAGCACAGTGCTACACCATGCAACCTAATAAACCCGAGGGTCCAATTCAATGACTTTTATTCCCAGTGGCTCTTTGTTTAGCATAAAAACTCAGTCACTAGAATTTGGTTTTGCAGTTTGAGACTTTCTGGGCCTTTAAATTAAACACATTTTGAAAACTACACATATGTAGTGAAGAATGTACGTACAGACCGTCCACTCCTCTCACCAGAAGGGAGCAGCAGTGGGTCTGGCGAGGTGGAGTGATAGTTCCTGGCTGCATTTATGGCAGAGCTGAAAGCAGACCCAGGTCAACTGGTTCAAAGGTCCACCCCAGCCCCACTGATCCCCATATAATATGATACTATTGGCGGTCAGGGTGGGCGGCCCGAAATATGCCACAATGACATATTGGTTATTTTGAATTAAAGTTATTTAAGAAACGGGCAACACAAGAAGGATACTCTGGCCCTCCCTCTGTCTCCCTGAAGACAGGAAAGATATCTCTCATGCACTCTGTATCTAGAGCTAGAAGGACACTCTGATCACCAAAGATATGGAATTCAGGCTAAGAAGCCTGTTTAGATAAAGCTTGTTAGTTCTTTAATTTACTACCCCAAGCCCAAACTCTGTTTAGATTTTTCACTAACTGAGCACCCAGAACCTAAATTTCTTTGTCCTGTCAATTCCTCTCAAATGTATTGGGGGTCTTTTTGTGTACTTTTGGTTTGTTTTGGTCTAAAAAGTATATATAAAAGCTGCCTGCTTTGGCTACTTCTTAGGTCTTACTTCTATGAGACCACCATGTGAAAAAATTAAAATTTGGGCGTTGTTTTTCCTCCTGTTAATCTGTTCTGTGTCAGTTTTATTATTAATCTAGCCAAAAGAATTCAAGAGGAGTCAAGGGGAAAATCCCCCCCTCCCTGACAATACCTTGGGAAATATTTCCTCCTGTTTGGTCTGTAAAGTGCCCTTCCCTCAAATTCAATAGCAGAAAAAGGCACAATGGATTCAAACTGTGGCTGAGAGGGGAAAGCAGGGAATTTGTGGTTTCAGCTCCATTAGAATAGATTCTGGACAGTGTCTCCAGCCTTCTCTAAAGGCAGAGACATTCAGCTGGAGCCCAGGGGCGCATCTTTACTAATTAGCATGCTGCTTCCCAAAGTAAATGTTAAACGGTTGAACTTCATATATCACTTCTAAGCCAAACTCCATTATACTGCTCTTCAGGGAAAGGTGAGGTACACCCTCTGATTCAATAGGTGGAAAGTAAACAAACCATTTGACATTCAAAAATAAGTTAACAAGAAAACAATGTAAGGGGCCTTTCAGGGGGACAGTCACCAGAATTTGGGACCTGTTGAACTGAATTTTACCCACACAGATAAACATGTATTGAGCACATGTCCTATTCCAGGTCCTGTGCTACCTACTGCGGACACAAAGGGAAAAAAAAAAGATATTACCTCTGCTTTGAAGGGACTTATAGCCTAATGGGAATAAAAATTGCATCACTATAGAATAAGCAAGTAAAATAACAGAGATGTGAAGAGTGTGTACAAGAGACGCACTTCGTGGCTTAGGATTTAGGAAAGTCCTCCTGAAGGAGATATTGTCAGGCGAGTCTTGAAAGACTGTTGGGAGGTATCCAGGTAAAGAAAGGCAGGAAGGACAGTTTATAAAGAAGGGAGAGCATAAGCAAAGGCAGGGGGAGTGAAATGATGGAGGGCAAGAATTTTGAGGAATTATGCAACTAAAAATTGCCGCAGGCCAACTAAAAATTGTTGCTTGCCATCTGGTTCTACAAGAATGAAGTCACTGGCCACTGAAGTTGTTGACCTTCAACACACCCTGAAAGCAGTTCAGGGCGGAGATCAGGAATGAGGCACTCTGTGCTCTGGGAAAAACCGGCAGAACAGACCTTTAGATAGTTAGATATTTTCAGGAGAAGATTTTATGAGCCTGATTTCTTGCATCTCCTCATATCTAGAAAAGCACTAAAATCATGAATGGAGACATCTGCTCCTTGTGACTAGCAGCAACCTTCTGCCAAAATGTGGGCTGGACTGCATGGACACCCTTCACCTAAATCACGTATATACTGACCTCCCCCGCCCCGACCTCTTGAGCAGTTCCTCAGAGCTATCTGATGGGCTGTCTCCTGGGCACTCTGTCTCATTTTGCCTCAGATAAAACTTAACTCACAGCTCTCATGGTGTACATCTTTTTTTCAGTTGACACACATGTCGAGTGTGAAGCCTGAGGTCATTAAAATGAGGCTGAGAAATCTCCCTGGGACCATCTACTAATTGAAGGTCTTGCAGGCCAAGCAACAGGTCTAGATTTTATTTTGAAGGATACAGGACGGCATCACTGGGGGTCTAAATAGAAAAAGGACCAGCTTTATTTACAGTGCATGTAGATTATTCTGCAACCTAGTACAGAGATCTTATAAAAGAAAGGACAAAAATGTCGGGAGGAGCATTTGAAGACGATTGCAATAGGCCATATCACAGCTGGTGCACACCTGAGTGTGTAGTGGTCCAGATGGGGAAGAGAGGAGAGGGCACAAAAAGGGCGATTTGGGGCTGAGTTGGAACCGAGGGGTAAAAGATTAAGTGGAAATTAAGATGGTTTTAATTAGTTCAGAGACAGAATTTCTGTTTCTTATTTTTTGGGAAGAAGGTGAACAATTCCTCATTTTACAAAGAGTAGCTGCACCCCATTAGGCAAAAACAAAAACACACGATAGCTAGTGTATGGAAGCTCATGCCCTCACATCTCCAGGATAAACCTCCCAGCTTCTTCCTTCTGTTTTGTAATTAGACATGGTTTAAAATTCCTGTCTTAGGCCTTCCCTGGTGGTCTAGTGGCTAAGGCTCCACACTCCCAATGTAGGGGGCCTGGGTTCAATCCCTGGTCAGGGAACTAGATCCTACATGCCCCAGCCAAGAGTTCGCATGCTGCAATTAAAGACCCTGCATGCCACAACGAAGATCTCATGTGCTGCAACTAAGACCTGGTGCAGCCAAATAAATAAATAATTTTAAAAATAAAAAATAACTAAAATTCCCATCTTAGTCTCCAGATGACAGCCAAAGGGAGGAGCTCCGACGTACTGTTTGTCAGTCTTTTTCTTACAAGGCTCTCTTTGCTATCAGTGCTGTGAGCATAGGAGTGGTCAGTAAAATCTTGCAAATAGTGCTGCTTGCAAGTGCCGTTCTGCTCCCCTAGAGAGAAAAGGGGGACAGTGCTAAGGGAGAAAGAAGGAGCCCCTTGGATAGTTCACTTTCTTAGTGAACAGTCTCATTAAGAATGTCTATGTCTATCAATTCATGGTTTACCTATTTTAAGAAATATTATCTTTTGAGAGGCAGTGTTAGTAGTGGCTACAGGTAGACTCTGGAGCCAGATTGCTTAAGTTCAAATTCCAGTTCTGCTCCTGACTTGGCTTTGCCATAAGTCAGCATCTACATGTGGGAGAAGGAACCCTAATAGTATCACTTTTGTACAGTTACTCTGAAGATGAAACGTAATTTCCATGTAAATTCCTATGTAAAGATATAGAAGTGCTGCACCTCTATCTTAACAAACTGTCAGAAAGGCAGAATAGTAGTTACTCCATAAGTGTGTTCTATTTTTATTCCTACTTACTGGAGGAATTTTATACTTTATCTATGTCCATGTTCTATGTTGTTCTGAGAATCTTGATAGACTCTCAGATTCATTTTCTAAATTTAAGAATAAAAAATGTTTCTTTCTTCCTGGGCTGGTTTTCCCCTTTCCTTCTCAATAAAGTCCTACTAATACTTTAAGACTCAACTTAAGCATCACATATTTCTTGTTGAATGTCTCCTCTACTGACACAGTAAGCTCCCCAAGGGCAAGGACCCCATTCTAATCATTAGACTCTAAGTCTAATATAATATCTCACATTCTATAAGTTATTACTACATGTTTGTTGAATGATAATGAATTATTGACATGAAAGTAATAGTTGTTAGCAAAATAGTTATTTTATATCTCCCCTGTCTTTGCTTTTTCAAGGACAAGACTTTATTTTTTTGAACCTGTATATTTAATGTCAGACAGGTTAACTCTTTTTTCAAATTAACTCACATTTTTTTCCTGTCATTTACTATGTACAAGACTCTGTCCTGAGTATTTTACCCATATTATTTCATTTAATATTCACAAACATGCCATAAAGGAGATATCATTAGCCTCATTGACAAAGGATGAAACTAAGGCTTTGGAAAATTTCAGTAACTTCTCTGAGTTTACATGACTCACATGTGGTGGACTGAGTACTCAAACTCAGTTCTTTAATCTCATATTTGTACTTTAAATCAGGATGCTATACAAGTGCTGTTTGAAATGTAATATGAATTAGACAAGTAACCTGGGGATTCTTCTTAAATGCAGGTTTTGATTCAGTGTTGCTGAGATGGGCTTGGAGATTCTGCACTTTGAACACGCTCTCAAGCAGCTCTGATGCTGTACAGAGACCATGTGTTGAGTAGCATTGTTCTGCTGCTCTACTTCTCAAGTTCTGCTTGGCTCAGTCAGTCTTTGGATTGACTTCTAGCTCAGCAGGAGGCACATGAGAGATTTCCTTTTCTAAGTAGTAGTTCTCTTAGTTACACTGTGTCACTCAATTCACATCTGATTCCTATCTTATCTCCTCCATCACCCTCTTTCTTTAATCTGCCTTATCTGTGTGATTCCTGACTCTTGACCCCACTGTCCAGTTTCTCACTCATCATCCTGACTTGACATCCAAGGCTTACCTTGCCTGTGATTCACAGCTTGCGTTTGAACATTAGCTGAGAGACCTTCTTTAGCTCTTGGCTTTTTGAATTTAGAGTTTCTAAGAAATATCCTCAGCAATTTGGAAGATTTAAACTAACATGGACCTCCCTTCTCGGTGCAAATGCATAGCTATCCTGGATTTTTTAAAAATCAGAAACATATATAGTCAGGTTTGAAAGATGATAAAATCACTTTCTCAGAAATAAAGAGAGAATTCATAACCAAGGCAGTTATTCTATAGGCTGACTCAGTGGCCGTCCAGAAGGTGATAGACCTAGATGTAGGCTTGAGCACTTTAGGGAGTTCTTATTTAACAACCATCAGGAACAGTAGCTCTTTCCTTGGATAGTGCATGAGACAGAAAGCCAGACCTAAGAACAATGCACCAAGGGAAGTCTCTTAAAGACTCATCTCCTCCAAGAAAAGGGGGTAGAGAAACTCCACTCACTGCCATGGACACAAGAAAACATATCATCTTCCAGCATCTCTCAGAAGGAAGAAAAATTTCTCATGAAAATCAAAACCCCAAGACTTCACCACAAACAGATGTGAAAACTTAATTAATACCACTCATGCCACAGGTATCCCAACATGACAGATTAAGATATAAACTGAATTCAGAATAGCAAATTGCTGCTCTGCAGTAGGAGCTCATGCCATAGCATTCCATTTGGAAATCTAAAAAGTTACAGTGCACATATCTCCCACAAAAAATCAACTCCCATTGAATATGAGCTCATAAAAAGACATTATAAATGGCCTACCTTGTGTGTGACTTGACCCACTAAAATCACAAGGTATACTAGAACAACCTAGAAGAGACTATAAGTTTATTTAAAAATATTACAAGAGCAAGGAGAAAAAATAAAAAATTATAATGAAAAAAAGGCACTATGAAAAATGTTAGGAAGACTTTCAAAAGAAGAAAATAAAACTAATAATGAAAAGTCAATCATTAAAAGTAATGACTCAAAAAAAAAAGTAATGACTCAATGGAAGGATTAAAAAGAAGATTTACCAGAGAATTAGTTAGCCAGAAGGAAAAAGAACTGAGGAAATTAGTGATAACTGAACCTAGAGGAAAAAATAAATTAAAAATATAAAGTCAGATTAAGAGACATAAAGATAGTATAAGGAGTTTAGCATATGCATCTTTAAGGTTTTAGAAATTTTAAAAAGAGAAAATATGAGGGAAATGCAATATGTAAAGAGATAAAAATTGAAAATATTCAAGAATGGAAGATACACATGGATTCGCAGATTGAAGAAACACACCAATTTCTGAGACAAAAATCCTGTAGAAGAGCAAAGAAAACAAAAAGGGCATAAAAGCAACCAAAAGGGAAAAGCTGCTCACCTACAAAAGAAAAACACATTTGACTGGCAGCAGATCTCTCTGCAGCATGGTAAAGATGAGAAGATAATGAAATGATATCCTCAATGTGTTAGAAGAAATAATAGTCTATGTAAAATTCTATATCCAGCTCAACTATCATTTAATAAAGGCAAATTTCAAACTGCTTTTTTTTTCAATAAAACAAAGAGTAAGAGAATTTTCCTCTATAGATTTTCACTGAATGATCTTCTAAAGAATGCACTTGGTAAGAAGAAAATTCAACCCAAAAGCTTAGCTAGAACCAATAATAAGCAAATAAGTTGGTAAAATTGGTAAATGTGATGATGTAGGTAAATAACTATTAATTGTAAAGAAGAAATAAAATAATACTGTAATGCTAAGAATAAATTGGGAGAATAGACACAGTGGATAATAGTAGCATGGAATTTGAAATGGCATGTTTGAAATTAAAGTGTTCTTCTTTCCCTTTATGATTCCAGTAGGAAATAGAGATGTTGGTTAAATTTATACACTGGTAGGTCAAATATGCATTTTAAAGGTAAGGGCTAAGTGAACAGAAGGAGGATAATTTCCAATCCAGAGAAAGGAAATATTACTTTTCTATGGATGCTGTAATAAATTACCACAAATTGGACAGCTTAAAACAATGGAAGTTTATTCTCTCACAGTCCTGGAGGGCAGATCTGAACATGTTTCCCTGGACTGAATCAGTTTCACAGGGCTGCACTTTCTCTGGAGGATCAGGGAAATCTGCTCCTTGCCTCTTCTAGTTCCCGGCATTCTGGGGCTTGGGGCCACATTACTCCAACTTCTGCCTCCATCTTCACATCACCATCTCCGATGTGCATATGTCTAATATCCCTCTGCTTCTCTTTTTTAAGGCTGCTTGTGATGGAACTTAGGGCCTATGCAGGTCTTCCAGGATGGTATTCCCATCTCAGTAGCCCAAACTTAATCACATCTGCAAAGGCCCTTTTTCCAAACAAGATAATTTGTATAGGTTCCACGGATTAGGAGGTGGACAGATCTTTGGGACTACTATTCATCCCACTACACAGGAATAATGAAAATGCAGTCTAGCAAAAAAACAAAACAAAACAAATAAACAGGAAAAGAAAGGTAATAAGAGCAATACAGACAATAATTATGTTGTGTCCACTTTGAATACTTATTGCTCATTTCATTTCCACAACTTAACCTTTTACTCTGAACATAGATTGGAGTAATGGAAAAGATTAGAAAAACAGTCAGTAAACAATGACCACTGGATCAAAGCCAGCCCCCTGTTTTTGCAAATAAAGTTTTATTAAAACAGTCACATCTATACATTACATATTTTCTATGGTTGCTTTTATGCTACAACAGCAGAGTTGAGTAGTTGCAACAGAGACCATATGGCCTGCAAAGCCAAAAACATTTACTCCGTAGTCCTTTCTGGAAAAGTTTGCCACGCCATGATTTAAATGATCTTTTTCAAGTGGAAATAGGAAAGAGGATTAATTGATTGAGTGCATGCGTGTGTGTGTGTGTGTGTGTGTGTGTGTGTGTGTGTGTGTGTTATGCATATTCTGAATCGAGGTCATCATCAACAGTCTGATGCTGTCGATAGAACCAAAGTTCTGTGAGAACTGACAAATGAAGGAAAAAAGTTTTGGTTCCTTGGATGTGGAAATTTGGATTCAGGATTGCCTTCAAACCTGCAGAATGTGCTTAGAAAAAAGATTCGCAATTAGATGCTGCACACATTGGACTGAAGGGATAAAGGGCAGTAAATAATGCCAACAATTTTATGAAAAGTGTATGCAACCTGTATTTTACTCTGAATGGGATACACAGTTGGCCTGATTTTATTTTTTACTTCTATTATAAGCTGCCTCAAATCATTCTGGTAGAAGTAGAGGTGGTATAGATAAACAACCATCCACGGACAGCACAAAAGAGAAAGAAAATGTGGAGCAGAAAAAATAAATCTCATAAGTAGCTGTATTTTAAGGGGAAGGTCAGGCTTTGCATTAGGTAGTATTTATAAGATATTTGTGGAGTGCCTTTAAATGCCACGGAAATGTCAGTGACGGTCACAGTGCTTGAAAACCGTACCGTCAGAATGAGCTAACTTAGTTATTTCAGTGCTTGGCTTTCACTTCTTTGTCAGAACAGGAATGCCTGTTCCTCAAGCCTGTCAGTCTCAGAGATCGCAGTGCTCCCTGGGCCCAGGGTAGCACTGACAGCTTCCACTGACATGCTAGCCCAACAGAAAGGATGCACTTGGGTTCTCGGAATTTACAATAAGTATGGCTAAATATTTAGGAATCTAATGTTTTGGGTTTCTTTTGCTTTTTCTGCCAATTATTGAAAACGGAAGATAGAAATTTCTATTTTATGTAAAGTCATCATATTATTTATTTATTATTTATTTATTTTAATAGATCTTTATTGGAGTATAATTGCTTCACGATACTGTGTTAGTTTCTGCTGTACACCAAAGTGAATCAGCCACATGCATACACATGTCCCCATATCCCCTCCCTCTTGAGCCTCCCTCCCACCCTCCCTATCCCACCCCTCTAGGTCATCGCAAAGCACCGAGCTCATCTCCCTGTGCTATGCTGCTGCTTCTCACTAGCTAGCTATTTTACATTCGGTAGTGTATATATGTCCATGTTACTCTCACTTCGCCCCAGCTTCCCCCTCGCACCCCATGTCCTCAAGTCCATCCTCTATGTCTACACCTTTATTCCTGCCCTGTACCATTTTTTCATCAGTACCATTTTTTTTTTTTAGATTCCATATATATGTGTTAGCATACGGTATTTGTTTTTCTCTTTCCGACTTACTTCACTCTGTGTTACAGACTCTAGATCCATCCACCTCACTACAAATAACTCAATTTCGTTTCTTTTTATGGCTGAGTAATATTCCATTGTATATCATGTGCCACATCTTCTTTATCCACTCATCTGTTGATGGACACTTAGGTTGCTTCCATGTCCTGGCTACTGTAAATAGTGCTGCAATGAACATTGTGGTACATGTCTCTCTTTGAATTACGGTTTTCTCAGGGTATATGTCCAGTAGTGGGATTGCTGGGTCATATGGTAGTTTTTTTTGTTTTGTTTTTTTGGCTGCATTGGGTCTTCGTTGCTGAGTGCGGGGTTTCTCTAGTTGCGGGGAGTGGGGGCTACTCTTCATTGAGGTGCACGGGCTTCTCATTGAGGTGGCTTCTTTTGTTGTGGAGCAGGGGCTCTAGGCATACGTGGGCTTCAGTAGCTGTGGCTTGCAGGCTCTAGAGTGAAGGCTCTGTAGTTGTGGCACATGGGCTTAGTTGCTCCGTGACATGTGTGCTCTTCCCGGACCAGGGATGGAACCTGTGTCCCCTGTATTGGCAGGTGGAGTCTTAACCACTTTGCCACCAGGGAAGTCCCTATTTTTAGTTTTTTAAGGAAACTCCATACTGTTTTCCATAGTGTTTGTATCAGTTTACATTCCCACCAACAGTGCAGGAGGGTTCCCTTTTCACCACACCCTTTCCAGCATTTATTGTTTCTAGATTTTTTGATAATGGCCATTCTGACCTGTGTGAGGTGATACCTCATTGTAGTTTTGATTTACATTTCTCTAATGATTAGTGATGTTGAGCATCTTTTCATGTGCCTCTTGGCCATCTGTATGTCTTCCTTGGTGAAATGTCTATTTAGGTCTGCCACCCACTTTTTAACTTGATTGTTTGTATTGTTGATATTGAGCTCCATAAGCTGTTTGTATATTTTGGA
This sequence comes from Stenella coeruleoalba, assembly GCF_951394435.1. Taxonomy (NCBI): domain Eukaryota; kingdom Metazoa; phylum Chordata; class Mammalia; order Artiodactyla; family Delphinidae; genus Stenella; species Stenella coeruleoalba. The sequence continues at coordinate 8,375,452 of NC_137167.1, forward strand.
GATTAATCCTTTGCCTGTTGTTTCATTTGTAATTTTTTTCTCCCTGAGGGTTGTCGTTTTGTCTTGTTTATGGTTTCCTTTGCTGTGCAAAAGCTTTTAAGTTCCATTTGTTTATTTTTGTTTTTACTTCTGTGACTCTAGGAGGTGGGTCAAAAAAGATCTTGCTGTAGATTATGTCATAGAGTGTTTTTCCTATGTTTTCCTCTAAGAGTTTTATAGTGACTGGTCTTACATAGAAGTCTTTAATGCATTTGGAGTTTATTTTTGTGTATGGTGTTAGGCAGTGTTCTAATTTCATTCTTTTACATGTAGCTGTCCAGTTTTCCCAGCACCACTTATTGAAGAGGCTGTCTTTTCTTCATTGTATATTCTTGCCTCCTTTGTCATAAATTAGGTGGCCATATGTGCGTGGGTCTATCTCTGGGTATTCTATCCTGTACCATTGATCTATATTTCTGTTTTTGTATGACTACCATACTGTCTTCATTACTGTAGCTTTGGTATAGTTTGAAGTCAGGGAGCCTGATTCCTCCAACTCTGTTTTTCTTTCTCAAGATTGCTTTGGCTATTCGGGGTCTTCTGTGTTTCCATACGAATTGTAAAATTTTTTGTTCTAATTCTGCGAAGAATGCCATTGGTAGTTTGATAGGGATTGCATTGAATCTGTAGATTGCTTTGGGTAGTATAGTCATTTTCACAATATTGATTCCTCTAATCCAAGAACATGGTATATTTCTCCATCTGTTTATATCACCTTTGACTTCTTTCATCAGTGTTTTGTAGTTTTCTGAGTACCAGTTTTTCACCTTCTTAGGCAGGTTTATTCCTAGGTATTTTATTATTTTTGTTGCAATGGTAAATGGGAGTGTTTCCTTAATTTCTCTTTCTGATTTTTCGTTGTTAGTATATAGGAATGCCAGAGATTTCTGTGCGTTAATTTTGTATCCTGCAACCTTACCAAATTCACTGATTAGTTCTAGGAGTTTTCTGGTGGCATCTTTAGGATTTTGTAAGTATAGTATCATGTCATCTGCAAACAGTGACAGCTTTACTTCTTCTTTTCCCATTTGTATTCCTTTTATGTCTTTTTCTTCTCTGATTGCTGTGGCTAGGACTTCCAAAACTATGTTGAATAAGAGTGGTGAGAGTGGACATCCTTGTCTAGTTCCTGATCTTAGTGGAAATGGTTTCAGTTTTTCACTGTTGAGAATGATGTTGGCTGTGGGTTTGTCATATATGGCCTTTATTATGTTGACGTAGGTTCCCTCTATGCCCACATTCTGGGGAGTTATCATAAATGGGTGTTGAATTTTGTCAAAAGCTTTTTCTGCATCTATTGAGATGATCATATGGCTTTTATTCCTCAATTTGTTAATATGGTGTATCACATCGATTGATTTGTGTATATTGAAGAATCCTTGCATCCCTGGGATAAATCCCACTTGATCATGGTGTATGATCCTTTTAATGTGCTGTTGGATTCTGTTTGCTAGTATTTTCTTCAGGATTTTTGCATCTATTCATCAGTGATATTGACCTGTAGTTTCCTTTTTCTGTGATATCTTTTTCTGGTTTTGGTATCAGGGTGATGGTGGCTTCTTAGAATGTATTTGGGAGTGTTTCTCCCTCTGCAATTTTTTGGAAGAGTTTGAAAAGGATCAGTGTTAGCTCTTCTCTAAACATTTGATAGAATTTGCGTGTTAAGCCATCTGGTCCTGGACTTTTGTTTGTTGGAAGATTTTAAATTATGGTTTCAATTTAATTACTTGTGATAGGTCTGTTTATATTTTCTAATTCTTCCTGGTTCAGTCTTGGAAAATTGTACCTTTCTGAGAATTTGTCCATTTCTTCATGGTGGTCCATTTTATTGGCATATAGTTGTTTTTAGTAGTCTCTTATAATCCTTTGCATTTCTGCAGTGTCACTCCTTTTTCATTTCGAATTTTATTGATTTGCATCCTCTCCCTTTTTTTCTTGATGAGTCTGGCAAAGGGTTTATCAATTTTGTTTATCTTCTCAAAGAACCAGCTTTTAGTTTTATTTATCTTTGCTATTTTCTTCATTTCTATTTCATTTATTTTTGCTCTGATCTTTATGATTTCTTTCCTTCTACTGACTTTGGGTTTTCTTTGTTCTTCTTTCTCTAGTTGTTTTAAGTGTGGGTTAGATTGTTTATCTGAGATTTTTCTTGTTTCTTGAGGTGAGACTGAATTGCTATAAACTTCCCTCTCAGAACTGCTTTTGCTGCGTCCCATAGGTTTTGGGTCATCGTGTTTTCGTTGTCATTTGTTTCTATATATTTTTTTATTTCTTCTTTGATTTCTTCAGTGATCTCTTGGTTATTTAGTAGCACACTGTTTAGCCTCCATATATTTGTGTTTTTTACAGTTTTTTTCCTGTAATTGATTTCCGATCTCATAGCGTTGTGGTCAGAAAAGATGCTTGATACATTTTCAATATTCTTAAATTTTCTGAGGCTTGATTTGTGACCCTAGATGTGATCTATCCTGGAGAATGCTCCATGTGCACTTCAGAAGCAAGCGTATTCTGCCCTGTGTTTCCTTATTTATTTTTTGTTTGGATGATCTGTGCAATGGGGTAAGTGGAGTGTTAAAGCCCCCTACTATTATTGTGTTACTGTCGATTTCTCCTTTCATGGTTGTTAGCATTTGCCTTACGTACTGAGGTGCTCCTATGTTGGGTGCATAAACATTTATAATTGCTATATCTTCTTCTTGGATTGATCCTTTGATCATTATGTAGTGTCCCTCCTTATCTCTTGTAACAGTCTTTATTTTAAAGTCTATTTTATCTGATATGAGTATTGCTGCTCCAGCTTTCTTTTGATTTCCATTTGTGTGGAATATCTTTTTCCATACCTTCACTTTCAGTCTGTATGTGTCCCTAGGTCTGAAGTGGGTCTCTTGTAGACAGCATATATATGGGTCTTGTTTTTGTATCCATTCAGCCAGTCTGTGTCTTTTGGTTGGGGCATGTAATCCATTTACATTCAAGGTTGCTATTGATATGTGTGTTCCTATTACCATTTTCTTAATTGTTTTAGGTTTGTTTTTGTGGGTCTTTTTCTTCTCTTGTGTTTCCCACTTAGAGAAGTTTCTTTAGCGTTTGTTGTAAAGCTGGTTTGGTGGTGCTGAATTCTCCTAGCTTTTGCTTGTCTGAAAAGCTTTTTGATTTCTCTGTCAAATCTGAATGAGATCCTTGCTAGGTATTCGTCGTTGTAGGTTTTTCTCTTTCATCACTTTCAGTATATCCTGCCACTCCCTTCTGGCCTGCAGAGTTTCTGCTGAAAAATCAGCTGATAACCTTATGGGGATTCCTTTGTATGTTATTTTTGTTTTTCCTTTGCTGCTTTTAATATTTTTTCTTTGAGTTTAATTTTTGTTAGTTTGATTAATAGGTGCCTTGGTGTGTTTCTCCTAGGGTTTATCCCGTATGGGACTCTCTGTGCTTCCTGGACTTGGGTGACTCTTTCCTTTCCCATGTTAGGGAAGTTTTTGACTATAATCTCTTCGAATATTTTCTCAGACCCTTCTTTTTCTCTTCTTCTTCTGGAACCCCTGTAATTCGAATGTTGGTGTGTTTAGTGTTGCCCCAGAGGTCTCTGAGATTGTCTTCAATTCTTTTCATTCTTTTTTCTTTATTCTGCTCCTCAGCAGTTATTTTCACCATTTTGTCTTACAGCTCACTTATTCGTTCTTCTGCCCCCGTTATTCTGTTATTGATTCTTTCTAGTGTATTTTTCATTTCAGTTATTGTGTTGTCCATCTCTGTTTTTTGTTCTTTACTTCATCTAGATCTTTGTTAGACATGTCTTGTATTTTCTCAATCTGTGCCTCCATTCCATTTCCGAGATTCTGGATCATCTTTACTATCATTAGCCTGAATTCCTTTTCAGGTAGATTGCCTATTCCCTCTTCATTTATTTGGTGTTGTAGGTTTTCACCTCACTCCTTCATCTGTGACATAGTTTTTTGCTGCCTCATTTTTTTTTTTTTTCTTATGAGTGGGATTGTGTTCCTATCTTACTGGTTGTTTGGCCTGAGGCTTCCAACACTGGAGTTTGTAGGCTGCTGGGTAGAGCTGGGTCTTGGTGCTGAGATGAGAATCTCCGTGAGACCTCACTCCAATGAATATTCCCTGGGGTCTGTGGTTCTCTGTTGATCCAGTGGTTCAGACTCAGAGCTCCCACAGCAGGAGCTTTGGCCCAACCCCTGGCTCATGAACCAAGATCCCGCAAGCCATGTGGGGTGGCAAAAAAAAAACAAAAAAAACAATAACAAAGTAAAACAATAAAATTGGACTAGGAAACTAACAGATACGTTAGAAAGAATATAAAAATAAAAATATAGATGATTCAACGACCAGAAGGTACATCAGTACCACAACCGTAAAAAAGAGGAGGAGGGAAAGAGAAAAGGTCTTGGAGGGCAGGGCCAAAGCAAGAACGAGGTTTGGGTGGTGTGTGGGGCCTGTGCTCAGGACCCACAGGGCTAGAAAAGGCCCTGGGGGCTGTGGGGGTGGGGCTTAGGCTCAAGGAACAGAAGGGGCCTAAGAGGGCAGGGCCCCTTGGTCTCAGAGGGCGGGGGAACTCACCAGGGAGCCCAGCAGGCTTCCTGGGCTCAAGTGGCATCTCCTCATCTCCCCGGCCTGCCTCTCCTGATCTCCCCAGCCTCCCTCCTATGCCCCAAAGAACCCATGCGGCCTGCAGGGGGCTTTGGAGTGGGGGTACCAGCCTGGGAGCTCAGCAGGCTCCCCGGCCCAAGTAGGCCAGGCGATCACCCTCTGCTCCTCTCCCACTCTTCCTGGAGGGTCCCGCTTGCCTATCCTGATCTCCCTGGCCTCAGTGGCGCTGATCCTGTCTGGCCACCACTTCTCCTCTCCCCCTCAGCCCCCCTACAACCTACCAGTTCACTTGGGGGTCCCTCCCGTCTCCTTGGGCATCAGGGTCCTCTACCAGCAGCTGGAACACCCTAGTTGTGGGGAAACGCTAACTCGGCATCTTCCCACACCACCATCTTGACTCCTCCCTCTCCATATTATTTAAATGGATTACTTGTCTGAGCTGCCTTGCAAATAAATTGCAGGAATGATCACTCTCTCTACTTTGAGAGGGATTTCTTCATAAAGAGTGCTGACAAGAATAACAGGATCATGTCACCCCCAGTCCATCCTCAGTTCATTATACTTGGTCTTTTATCTCTTCTACCTGTCTTGGAGATTCTCAGCAGAGAAGTCTCCTAAGATGGTGTCAGTAAGCATCACATGGAGGAACAGGGGGTGAGTCAGCTCTGGACTCCCCAAAACACACCAAAAAATATACTGATGAAGCAAAACTTAGTTGATTTGACCCACTGCTGTAAGGGAGGATACAGCCTTGACAGCGCCTTAGCAGTGTCTTAGAAGAGGGAGTTCAGGGGAAGATATTTGAAGGGTGTTGTCATTTAAGGCAGATCTTTCAAGGCAAGGAGCTGACTGGATTCACGTAAGTGTTTTTTCGCTTTTTTTTTTTTCTTTACATGATGCTTCAAGATTGCTGAACAGACACCTTGAGGTGTTGGTCTTAAAGCCAATCTTGATAAGGAAATTCTTTGTTTGATAAGTGAGCTGTTTGCCCAAGATCCTGATAGAAGACCTATTTACCTAGATGAGCAAACTGTTTGCTCCCATAAATTTATTTGTGGAAATTCCCTGAAACAAACAGTGTAATTTTTTATTGCTTTATAGCCTAATCTTTCTGAGCAAGAGTTAAGTCAGGTTGACATAGGTGGCCTCCGTTTAGTTCTATAGTTATGTGGATTCAGGAGAATCTCCATTCTTAAAGGTTTTATCCTAAAACATGACACAGATTTGCAGGCTAAGGTCATTCCTGTTTCTCTACTCTTGGGAGTTCAAACTTATTCATTCCATCTCCAAATATCTTCTCCTGAATGACAGTGTCTAAAGCTTACCATTGTTTGGGGAACTTTCTTGGCCCCTGCTCTTGTCTGGTCACATTCAAGTATATGCCTAAGTTTGTTTTATTGTCTGTACTTGCCCAGCTTTCAATCGTATTGAAGGTCTCTTAAAGAATTGAAAATTGAAGGAAAAATATTTTGTCTCCTTGCAGTTGGAAATATGGACCCAGGATTTCTTTCAACTCTACATTCTGCTTTCCTAGATGAAAGGCTTTCAGTGAGATGCTAAACACAATTGATTAGAACAAGAAGGGGCAGTAAAAGTTGACAAAGACATGTCTACTGCACTGCATCCTTTACCTAATCCCTATACCAGGTGCCCAGTTTCAAGAAATCAGAGAACAAATCAGAAACTTGGATGTTTCTGTTTTTGGAACCTGATTCTGCTCATGGATACCTGATGATTTGTGTAGCTTTGTTTTGGCTCTCCCATAGGGGTTGGTCAGCTCTGTAATGCAATTTAAGTGTTGACCCTTGAATAGTATCAAATCCATCTAGAAACAAAACCCTTTACTAGACCAGTATTTTCATGCGACCACCGTGCAGAGTTTTCTGGTCTTAAGATTAGATTCCTTAATAAAAATAACAGTCAAAATTAGGCCTGAGTTTGCCATGAGGATTTGTTCTGTGATTAGAAATGATGGTGTCCTCTCCTACCTCACCTGTTCTCCTGGGGACCACTGACATCTTTTTTCTCTACATGTTGCTATGGGTTCTGAATTACTTTCCTTACTTTATCAGCCTACAATAAAGTCCTAACGTGGCTCCCGAGCCTGGGTCCATACTATCCTTTGGCAGCCAGGTCACTGGAAAGACTACCATGTTCTGTGTGTATATTCTACTGAGACTGTCTTAATGTTCAAGACCAAATCATACCATTTGAACTGGACACAAAGTCGATCAGGGAGCTGCCCTTCTGCTTCCCATTCCCCCAGTCTACTTTGAATATTATTTTCTATCTAATTAAGCTTCTTATCTTGACTCCATTTTTGCTGGGTCCATCTTGGTTTTTTCTTCTTTTTTCTTTTTAGCTTTTTGTTTTTTCCAATTTCAGAACGCCAAACCAGGTTCTGACCCAGCCCATATACAGAGGCCACTTGTAGCAGCTGTCATCAAGATCTGTGTCCTACAGTCATGCAGAGAAGACTGCCTGTCTCTACGCCATGGTGAAGTAACCAAGCCACCACCCTAAATGCTTAAAGCACCCAGCTTCTGCTTCTACATGGACAGAAATCAGATACCACCAAGGGTCTAGACCAAGTCAACGTGGGAGTTTTAAGGAAAGAAATTACAATCTGAATTTCTTTACTGGACTTTCCCCCTTTAATGGCATTTTGTTTATTTGTTTGTTTTGTTTTGTTGGTCACCAGCGCCTCCTAATGACTCCTGGAGTGTTAAATCTGGTGCTTGCCATCCCGCTATAGAAGTGAAGGTGGTTCTTCAAGATTTCTTGTCCAAATGCTCCCTCTCAAGGCTCCTTCACTCAAGATGTGGCTCATCAGACTCTCATTTGTGACTGATTTCCCAGGGGAAGGATGTAAGTCTCAGAGCTTATTCAAGCTACTGGGGAAATTATGCTCCTGCTAGTAGCACCACCTGAAGCCACCTTGTTCCTGTCTCTTTCAAGCTTGATTCTGGGGCCCCCTTTCAACCTCATGTACCCCGTCTGCCTTTCCTATGGATTCTCCTTCTTTAGAAAATTAGCTAGAGTCTCTTTCTCTCACCTGCAAGCAAATCACCTTCTCAACTTTTGTTGCTTTCAAGAGGCTGTGTATTACGGTTACATTTTGGTGCAATCCACTTGATCACAGCCAGGCTGGCCCATGCTCTGCACTGGTTAATTGCAACAGAACACACAGTCACAGTTTCCTACACAAAGCTCTATAGGAAGGAGCACACTTAAGGAAAAATATTTTCTCTTAAACTGTATACTATCTCTGGCTTCCTTCTGAGCACAGGGACAAATGACTTCCTCTACTCATATGATGAGCCAAGTTTGCAATGAGACCATTTCAAAAAGCAGTGACTCACTATCAATTTTGGCTTGAAGCTAGCTGTTCAGAGACCAGGTCCTTTTTGAAATTTATGTTCCTGACTCTGTGTGTGTGTGTTTGTGTGTGTGTGTGTGTGTGTGTGTGTGTGTGTGTGTGTGTGTGTGAGAGAGAGAGAGAGAGAGGGAGAGAGAGAGAGAGAGAGAGAGAGGGAGAGAGAGAGGACCCCGTCACATGGAAGCACAGACTACATCCTTCTCCCAAGGGAGTGCTGCTTTGTTGCACTTTCATTTACTTCCAAACTGGTTTTAGAATCTTCTGGCTTTCTTATCTAGTCATTCCTTTGCAGTAACAATGAAATGGCAATCTGAACAGTACTGAGGTGAAGGTTTCCCAAGAGTCTTGCATTTGAGATTCCCCATGTGAAGGGCAATGGCCTCTGTGACCAGGGCAAGTCTATTTGTGTCCCCCGGCTCCTATTTACCACTCCCTTTCCTCCTGGATGTTTTAATCAGGTGGTATCCTATTAATGTGAATAGCAGAGGCTGTTTTACAGAGAAAAAGAAATCATAAAAGCTTTGCAGTGGGAAGGGTTCCCATTTATTCTTTGTCACAATAATGGCAGTGATAAAGAATACATACGGACTGGTGATGAATCAATAATATACTTACACGAAGCATCACAATGTATGATCTATACACATACACACATATGTAAACTAAACATGCGGGTCTTACAACATCCTTATGAGATAATTATGCATGTTACTGATATTATTAACCCCAATTGAGAAATAAATAAACTTGATGTTCCCAGACGTAAGTCACTTCCCTCAGTCACAAGTTAGTAAATGATGGAGGGAGGTCTCTAGACCCTTGCTAACTAAAGGATGCCTGTGAACTGCAGACTCTTGGACCCCCACCCAAGAGGTGCTGAATCAGAGTCTGTATTTTTACAGGACCCCCAGGTGATTCTCTTGCACAACAAAGTGTAAGGAGCATTGCTTCAGATCAAGTCTCTGTTACATGTCATGGAAGGTTTAGTAATTTTTACCAGAAGTCACCTCCTTCTTTCTTAACGCTTTCAACAGGATCATTTTGTAAGAGGTTGGCCAACAGGGTGAAGAATCACAAAGTTTGGGGCCTCGGTTTATCCCCAGCTTTATCCTCAGCTTATTCTCCAGTCTGAGAGATCATTTCTTCCCTTTTCCATCATTATCACTACTGGGAAACAAAAGTAAGCATAGCTGCAAAGGGGCAGAAAACAGGAAAGGAAAAGAAAGGATGCTCAGTCAATTGTTTCCTGTTCCTTCTAATTTGAAGAGCTGCTCCAAAAGCACAAACCATTAGGACTGAATTTTGAGGAGACCCAGGAGAGCTACAGATGGAGTTATTTTGCTGTCTGTTGCTAATGTCATCTACCAGGTACACAGACATGATTTTCCTTCATGTGTCTCAGGGCCCTAGTACATTCTGTTGTCAAATTTTCACAACGAAAAATAACATGGTTTAAGAATACGAAACTTATATCTCTCCCTGGGAGATCCAGGCTAGCAGTACTATGTATTCATTCCAGGCCTCTACAAAGATATACTGGCCCAGGAACCCGGAAGCTGAATTATGTCCTGCCCAGTCCTTGCCCAGCCCACCTGCCTGCTCACGTTGAGCTTCAGGTTTATCTATCACCCCAAAACCAAAGGGAAGTAAACTGGGATGATGTGTCAGTTGCTCCTGTTCTGGTCACACTATGGCCTGCTTGAAATTAACCAATGTCTGACCATAATCTAACTGCTGAAGCTCAGCGTGCTGCAATGGTTTGAAAGTTTGGCGATCTACCCAAACCACACAATATCTACTCACTAAGTCTTCTGGCTTTCCCAAATTTTACCCTATTTCTAGATATTTCATTCTTCCAATGGATCTTCTTTGCCCAATACGTATTTTTCATTTTAAATCAAAATATTGTTGTTGTTGTTTTCTTTGTTTCTATTATATTCCAGGAAGTTAAAAGGCATAGTGCTCAAATTTTGTAGGATACAAAAGAGCTGAATGGCTGGAAATTGGGTCAAGGGCACATGTTCCTTTAGTATATATCTCAAAACCTTTTTCCCAAAAGGAAATAACATCTAGGTAACAAATACAGACATTTTCAAAATTCTTCCTGTAGCTTTTCCTATAAGCTCGTGTCACCTTACTGAACATATGAAAATCAATTTGGGAGGACACATACGATTCTGAGAATTATCTCCAGTGAAAATATGGATCTAACAGGCTACAGATCAGAAGAAAAAGACTTTATTGTGGATGGAAGAATCAAGTTAAACACTTTCAAATTGGAGGAAAGATCCTCTTTGCAGACTTGCACTTCTATTTATAGCGTGTCACACTGTTTACTATGGGGGACGCTTTCAGCCAACTGGTATATACAAAGCACCACTAATGAGCCAGAGACTCTGCTGGTCACTAGGAAAAGAGAAAGCAAGGTTCCTGCTCTCTTGGCTCTTACTTTCTAGTGGTCATTGGTTACTATGATGGCAGAGGAGGGGAGTGACCTGGGAGAAAAATAAGAATGATGTTTGCAAATGGAAAGGGATATGGGTGATACTAATTTTCGTAAATACATTCTTGGGAGCTTGTTGAGCAGCCAGTTTCCCTGTTCTCAAGATGCCAGCATGTACCATGATGTCAAAGAGCTTTAAGAGATGCTGCAAACCAGAATTCCATCTTCCCTTTCCCGCTAGTGATCACATGGACGTCACAACTACTGAAAGAGTGCCAGTCCCAGAAAACAATTTCATCTAATTACTAAAACCTAGGTTCTTCAAAGCAAAATATCAGGGAGCACTGAGCAAGCTTCTAGAGTTCATGTTTTGCCCACCAGATCCATTCTCCCCAGGTATCCTCTTTAGGTGGAATGGGTTCTCGCATTTATTCTGCCTTCCATGGAAGAAGCTGTACTAGCAGGCAACCACAATGGCCGTCATCTGTCAGCATTTATTACCCACCATTAAAGCTAAAGGGAATGTTAATGAAAAATATTACAGCATGCTTTGTAAAATTTACAAGCCGTTTTAATATCACTTCCTGCCAAGCTGAATATAGAGATTTGCCTAATCACAAAATGTTACGTCTCACATCTTCTCCCCTAGCCTCGTTTCCAGATACCCAGCATCCATCCAACTTGCAGTAAGAAAGCCTACGTTCAATTACTCAATGCAGAATTCAGTCACATTTTACCAGAGGTTATTCTGCAAGAGTCTTCTGTGTTTTGTCTTTCCATGTTCTAAAAAGAGCGTGGATTGAAGGTTGCAGATCATTTTCGAGTCGATTGCTTTATGTGGACTCAGAGCCTCACTGCCCTGTCTGACGTGGCTTTAGGGAAGCTGAGACAATGCTCTTCAATAAACAGGCTTTGTCTGCCCGCGCTGGCAGCAACTGCTTCACAAAGAGTACACAGGCAATATGTTACTGTGTATTACCCATGGGCACTTAACACTCCTGCACACAGCTTCCAAATCTGTCATCTTTCTAATCTGCTCTTGCCAAATTCCTATTCTCCTGGCCTGGGACATAGGACATAAGCTTCTTCTCCAGCCTCTGGGCTCCATGATCACTCGAGCCTTGTGAATGTTCACTTTCAAGAGGGAGAATGCTGGGCTCCCCTGGTGGCGCAGTGATTGAGAGTCCGCCTGCCGATGCAGGGGACACGGGTTCGTGCCCTGGTCCGGGAAGATCCCACATGCCGCGGAGCGGCTGGGCCCGTGAGCCATGGCTGCTGAGTCTGCGCGTCCGGAGCCTGTGCTCCACAACGGGAGAGGCCACAACGGTGAGAAGCCCGCGTGCCGCAAAAAAAAAAAGAAAAAAAAGAGGAAGAATGCTGTGAGACTAATTTCCCATGGTTTAAAAAGTGAATCACATCTCAGCGCCCACAAAGGCATGTAGTTCCAGGGCAAAAAAAAAAAAGTATCCTGGGTGAACTTATAATCAACAAACTGTAGATTCTGCAATCTTTCTGAGCTTTTGGTCATCTTAGTATCTCTCCACTGCGACTGTCTCTGGAATGATCTGAACCATCGTGATACTGAGGATAGAGACCCAATGAGGTTAGCTGGGTACACACAGCTAGTGTTCATGCTGGGGTCAGAGTGTGTGCTTCCTGCTTTCCACTGGACCAACTTGATCTGAGTTGTTAAGAAAAGATTTCAGAGAGAAGGAGACCTTTGAGCTAGGTCTCGAGGGTAAATATCTATGTATTATAACAAGGAAAATCTGAGGAAAGGTAAAACCACATACGTGAAGGCAGATGTGCTAAAAGGTGGCTTTCCAAGAACCTCAAGAAGCTCAGAAATGTAAAACATGGAGTGCATGAAAGAGGACGGCCATGAAAGGGACTGCAGAAGTCTTTGGGGTTAGAGATGGAAGGACAGCCAAGTGCCACTAAGGAGTTTCTATTTATTTCATGGGTTATAATCCAGTCCCTCAGCACTCTTAAAGTGAAAGGTATAAACATTTACCAAAAATAATGAGCAAATACAGTGACTGTTTCTCACTGTTTTTAATTTTATGCCTTTACCAGATACCATAATGACTTAACTCAATAATTTATTTGTGTCTTTGGAAGCTCCCTATATACACACAACATGGGGTGCGTGCATGCACAGATTCTAATGAAGAAAATTTTTATCTGGAAATATTTTATCAATGACATTTTTTCAGGATAGATTTCTGTCATATGCCTTGAGGCAACTAGTCAATAATTAAGAAGAAACTGAACATTTTAAACTCTACTCTTAAATATCACTCTGTTGCCAAGAGCAGCATTTCGGGTGAACTGAGAAGATCTGGGCTGGCTCGGACCAAGTTTTGCAAGAGGGTAGAGTTAATCCCAGATCCACCCCATTACCTGAGCATAGCTTCAATTGCCTTATGTAGTAAACACCTGCTGTCTCCTCACTGGGGGCAGTGGTAGGTGCCCAGGAATGTAGGCATGTCAGGAATGACGCTCCTTATAAAGACTTTCATCCTACCCCTTTTTCAGGAGACAGTGGGTAAGCTCCCTGGCTAGGCTGAGCAAGGCCTTATGACTTCCCTCAGATTGAGGGCTAAATGGGTGAGGCCAGTTCTTGAACTAGACCCTGGCACCCTACAAGGGGTAGAAACAGGTAAATGCCCCCAATAGGTGAGCCTGATTTGAAAAACATACATTTAAGTTAAGTTCAGACAGCCATTCCAAAGGAAGGAATGTCTTTCAGATAAATCCAGAGACTGGAGGAAAAACAGTCTAAGGGGCAGGTGATGCTTACAGATAGGATTACTGTCAGCAAAGTCTGTGAGTAGGCAGCAGGTACCAAGTCACTAGGCTGGGGTCTGGACTGGGCTCTAGTTGTACAGGGGTAACTGGGACGAAGATGGCAGGTCCTCAGTCTGAAGGCAACTGAGGCAAGAGGACAATCAGAAGTGTGTACCATGGACAGAAATCTCTGGCATTCCTATACACTAATGATGAAAAATCTGAAAGAGAAATTAAGGAAACACTCCCATTTACCACTGCAACAAAAAGAATAAAATACCTAGGAATAAACCTACCTAAGGAGACAAAAGACCTATATGCAGAAGACACTGATGAAAGAAATTAAAGATGATACAAACAGATGAAGAGATATACCATATTCTTGGACTGGAAGAATCAATATTGTGAAAATGACTACATACCCAAAGCAATCTACAGAGTCAATGCAATCCCTATCAAACTACCAATGGCATTTTCCACCGAACTAGAACAAAAAATTTCACAATTTGTATGGAAACACAAAAGACCTCGAATAGCCAAAGCAATCTTGAAAAAGAAAAATGGAGCTGGAGGAATCAGGCTCCCTGACTTCAGACTATACTACAAAGCTACAGTAATCAAGACAGTATGCTACTGACACAGAAAAAGAAATATAGATCAATGGAACAGGATAGAAAGCCCAGAGATAAACCCACACACATATGGTCACCTTATTTTTGATAAAGGAGGCAAGAATATACAATGGAGCAAAAAGACAGCGTCTTCAATAACTGGTGCTTGGAAAACTGGACAGCAACATGTAAAAGAATGAAATCAGACATTCCCTAACACAGAAATAAACTCAAAATGGATTTAAGACCTAAATGTAAGGCCGGACACTATAACACTCTTAGAGGAAAACATAGGCAGAACATTCTATGACATAAATCACAGCAAGATCCTTTTTGACCCACCTCCTAGAGAAATGGAAATAAAAACAAAAATAAACAAATGGGAGCTAATGAAACTTAAAAGCTTTTGCACAGCAAAGGAAACCATAAACAAGGTGAAAAGACAACACTCACAATGGGAGAAAATATTTGCAAATGAAGCAACTGACAAAGGATTAATCTCCAAAATTTACAAGCAGCTCACGCAGCTCAATACCAAAAAAACCCAAACAACCCAATCCAAAAATGGGCAGAAGACCTAAATAGATATTTCTCCAAAGAAGATATACAGATTGCCAACAGACACATGAAAGGGTGCTCAAAATCACTAATCATTAGAAAAATGCAAATCAAAACTACAATGAGGTATCATCTCACACCAGATCAGAATGGGCATCATCAAAAAATCTACAAACAATAAATGCTGGAAAGGGTGTGGAGAAAGGGAACCCTCCTGCACTGTTGGTCAGAAGTAAATTGATACAGCCACTATGGACAACAGTATAGAGGTTCCTTAAAAAAATGAAAATAGAGCTACCATACGACCCAACAATCCCACTGCTGGGCATATTACCCTGAGAAAACCATAATTCAAAAAGAGTCATGTACCCCAATGTTCTTTGCAGTTCTATTTATAATAGCCAGGACATGGAAGCAACCTAAGTGTCCATCAACAAATGAATGGATAAAGAAGATGTGGCACATATATACAATGGAATATTACTCAGCCATAACAAAAAAATGAAATTGAGTTATTTGTAGTGAGGTGGATGGACCTAGAGTCTGTCATACAGAGTGAAGTAAGTCAGAAAGAGAAAAACAAATACCGTATGCTAACACATATATATGGAATCTAAAAAAAAAAAAAAAGTTCCGAAGAACCTAGGGGCAGGACAGGAATAAAGACAGACATAGAGAATGGAGTTGAGGACACGGGCAGGGGGAAGGGTAAGCTGGGACGAAGTGAGGGAGTGGCACGGACATATATACACTACCAAATGTAAAACAGATAGCTAGTGGGAAGCAGCCACGTAGCACAGGGAGATCAGCTCGGTGCTTTGTGACCATGTAGAGGGGTGGGATAGGGAGGGTGGGAGGGAGACACAAGAGGGAGGAGATATGGGGATATATGTATAGTTGATTCACTTTGTTATACAGCAGAAACTAACACGCCACTGTAAAACAATTATATTCCAATAACAACGTTAAAAAATTAAAAAAAAAAAAGAAGCGTGTGCCATGGAGAAGAAATCTACTGTACGGAAGTGTCCAAAATGCTCCATACAATTAAAGCCAAATAAATCAGAAAAGATTTACTAAGCCTATAAAGAGAAATAGACAGACTGTGGGTGAAAGCAGGATCATATGGCGTCTTTTATCCCTTAGATGATATTAGCTGATTTGGAAAGGCAAGATATAAATAGCAGAAAAATTAAATAACAACATAAAAATCTCATTTTATTAAGGCAAAGTGCTTAAGATATGTTACAAGTTAGGACATGATTAAATGGTTTTGTTTTGAGTCAAAATGGAATTTTCAGATTGAACCAGTAATCCATTTGTTAAAAATATTGCTTATGTTAACTAGGAGAAATAATTGGATTCTGAAAGTGATTTTGGTTTATGTTGCTGGGTAACTTGCCATCTATTTTGTAACTTTTTTTTAAAACCAGATATTTTGGAATGCCTATAACAGCTCTTTCTAATTCCTCCTTCCCCTCACAATTACTTTTGTCCAAAGTTTTTCTGAAATAGGTCACAAGTGAGAACTTGTTACCTGTCTGACCATCCCCCAGGACTGACTGCAGACAGGTGGCACTTGGGATTTGGCAGCCTGGCTTAGTGAGGGCTGTTTCCCACCAGGCTGACCGCAAGGCTCACTTTGGTTGTGTACCCATGACAACACAACAGTCTGGGGGATGGTCCATTAATTATCCAGTTGCTATATTTCCATAGTGCCCAGTGAGTTATGTGAATGACACCCTGTCTTGTTTGATTACAATGACCTCTTCTAAGCTTAGATATCACCCTTCTTTCTGAGATAAATAGGTTTGTACCATATCATGCCAATGGACTAGTTTTGTTCACCAGTGAACTAGCTGTATTCGCCATGAACATACCACTTTCACGAGAATGAAACGGCTGCTGTTCTAGTGGACAGCTTAGCAAGTAGGAGTTTTCTTCTTTCTTACTTTTCATTCTTCCCTCCTTTTCTCAAGCCTCTAAAGAGAGATTGAGCTAATAGCCCTACTTGTTAATAGCCCTACTTGTAACTACTTGTTAATGTGTCAAGTTCTCAGTTACACAATTACACTGTAGTAAACACATGGGCAATGGATACGGAGGAAGCACCATTTTCCTTCCTATTTTCCTCTTCATATATAGTTATGATAAAATATCCTGTTTTGTGAATATTGCATTTTAATGAATTTTATTATGCAGAACCCCTTTTTGAGAGTTTTTTTTTAATCATTCTTTTAATTACAGAGATCAGCTTGAGGCAAAGGACTTGAAAAGCTTTGCCAAAGAGGAAAAAAAATAGTATGCTAGAAAAAGCCGAAGTAAAGTGTTTTAACTTTATTTTTCTTCCGTTAAACTCATGGCAGTATTATGCTAGCATTACTTGAAAGATGGTAATCTTTCAAGTCAAAATATGACTAAATATCAGCTAATCAACAGTATTGTGCAATTGACTAAGAAAGACTTAAAAGTCCCAAGTGAAGGGGAGAAAAAATTCAAGTGATTCTGATAAGCTCCCAAAGATCAGTCCTTATCTGCAAAGTGTGATGGAATCAGCACAGAATGAAATGTCATAATTAACCAGGGCCATTACTTCATCCAAACCATTTTTCCAGAACAGAACTTGTATAAAGCTAATTCAGTTCGGAGAGGTCACTTTCTGATCTCTCCATTAAGATATTTTACAGGTTTGCAGGGGACTATCTTTCCTAGAATAAAATTTAGGAGAGTTTGAACTCCCAAATACTAAATTCGGGGTCAGAAAACTTTTTTTTAGCAACATCTGTCATCTAGTTAAAATGGTCAGGCCATGGGGCTCTCACTTCATTGACATTCATTTCTTTATGTAAGAACATTACACTGGGACCCACTAACTCACCGGGAAGCTTTTGTCAACCACTCCTAATAGAGAACATTTCCCTGAAGATGTACTATTCACTTTGTCCTTGAAGCAAGAAAACAAATGAGAATCCAAAGATGCATAATTGATTGTTTTATTATTAAGTTTAAGGGAAAATACTTTGAGTCACATTCTCATAATGTTTATGTAATTTTC
This sequence comes from Stenella coeruleoalba, assembly GCF_951394435.1. Classification (NCBI taxonomy): domain Eukaryota; kingdom Metazoa; phylum Chordata; class Mammalia; order Artiodactyla; family Delphinidae; genus Stenella; species Stenella coeruleoalba. The sequence continues at coordinate 8,392,932 of NC_137167.1, forward strand.
TGACTTTATGACAATTGCCCTGAAAGGCAAATGCTCAAGATAATAGATCATCAACCTCTCTTGTTTTGAATCATTGTGACTAATATCTACCCCTCTCCTGCATGGTGCCAAGTTGTGAATCTGCAAGTTATTTTGAGTATTGCTTGAATCAAAGTAATCAGTATGTGCTGGATTTTAAGTGATTACTGTAATTTAATAATTGTCCTTTTATTTTGTATGAACAATTAGCATTAAGAGACAGACTCTGCCACTTGCTAGTCATGTGACCTTACAAAATTACTTAATCTCCCTGGACTTCACCGTTCTCATTTATACAATCAGGTAGGTGACCATGATGATAATTTAAGATGTACGTGCCTCAAAGAAGTGACTGACTCCCCAAAAGATGATTTGGAACCACAAATGGTGGTACACTAGGGCAAAGCTGTGGGAAATTTGGGGATTAGGAGGAAAAAAATAAACACCTGAGTAAGTGAAAATTGAGATGCTTTTGGAATGGACTAAAGAGTGAAGACCTAACTGCCAATGCTTTTCTATGTGATTTCAAACCCTGTGTGTTCCAGGTAGGGAGCTCCATCCAAGTGCACAGCAGCTCCCTGAACAAAATCCTAAAGAAGCGATGAGGCAGGGTCCAAGCTGTTGTGAAAAGTCCAAGAAAAACCAGAGACTAAGAGGATTCAGGCAGCAAAGACTTAACTGCTTTTTTTTTTTCTTGCGGTACGAGGGCCTCCCACCGCTGCGGCCCCTCCCGCTGCGGAGCACAGGCCCTGGACGCGCAAGCTCAGCGGCCATGGCTCACGGGCCCAGCCGCTCCACGGCACGTGGGATCTTCCCGAACCGGGGCACGAACCCGCGTCCCCTGCATTGGCAGGCGGGCTCCCAACCACTGCGCCACCAGGGAAGCCCGAGACATTGCTATACTTTGATGTCCATCAAAAGACACTTGTTATATAACCGGAGAATTTTACCCCAAGAATTTACAATCTCAAAGTGTCTATTGGAGGCTATGTTTGGTTTAAAATATTAATATGCGGGCTTCCCTGGTGGCACAGTGGTTGAGAGTCCGCCTGCCGATGCAGGGGACACGAGTTCGTGCCCCGGTCTGGGAAGATCCCACACGCCGCAGAGCAGCTGGGCCCGTGAGCCATGGCCGCTGAGCCTGCGCGTCTGGAGCCTGTGCTCCGCAACGGGAGAGGCCACAACAGTGAGAGGCCCGCGTACCGCAAAAAAAAAATATATTAATATGCTACGGTGGTAACTAAAATCGTAGTCATAAGCTGCTTTATATTTAATTTTTATATCAGATAAATTTGATTTAACTCATTATTGCCTTTGTTCCTTAATCTATTTTTGGAATACAAATTACTTGATAATATGGCAAGTATTAGAAGCACAGCTTTATGAACTACAGTGCAAGCTTGCATCCAATTCCATTACGATGATGATTAAACTCCAACCATCATATAGCACTCATCATTTAGTTCTCTTGGTCACATATTTATCGAGCACCTGCTATGTGCTCAGCACTGGGCTGAATACTGTGAGAGTAACAGTGATAATAAGCTCTGGGCCTTGTCTTCCAGAAGTTTACAGAACAGATCTGACAGTCTTCCAGCAGCTTACAAATATGAAAAGAAATGAACAAGATTCTGGCTGAATAGAATAAAGACCATGACAGAGTTATAAGCAGTGCTCTTTGTGTACATGGAGAAAGGGGCGGTTAATTCTTTGAGAAGAAACTTGTACAGGCTTCCCAAGGCCATTAGAGAATAATTAGTAAGGAAGAAAGGACAGAGCAGTCCAAGGAACCAAATGAACAAAAGCTGTCCACTAGAAATCCTTACTTCCCATTGTTTTTGCCTATACTAATGACAGTAACAACCTATCAGAGCAATAAACTGTAAGTCCACACAATTTTATTTCACCTTAGAACTTACCCCATTGCTGAGATGGCACAGATCATGGCAGGAGAGTGAAACTGCACATAAAAATTTATAGCATCTCATCAGTTTTGAAGTTTCAACATGCCAAGGAAATTGTTTATGATGCTTCTGAATGGGAATTCTTGGAGCCATGAACTGTACTGCACCCCCGGCCACCACCCTGAAGTAGAGCTGATAAAAGTACCTTAACAGAGCTTAACACGGTACACAGCCTGCCCGTCTCAGCTATCCCACCTGCAGCCGCCTCCCCATACAAATGCTGCTGTCCAAATTCACAAGCCCCATGCTCTTCACCTTCCTGCTGTGGTTCCTCACGGCGCTGTCTCATCTGTGCTGGTTCTTCTTGTAAGGGATACACGCTGCTTTTCCTTCACCAGCCACATGACTAACTGCTCTTTGTCATTTCTCAAGAATCATCCCTTTAAGGAACTTTCAGTAACACCTTCTGGAATAACACTCTAAAAGCCATCTACCCAGATTATTAGGGCACTGGAGAGGAGAGCAGCTTTTCTAACACTTAGTTCATTGGTATTTATCTCCCACTAGGCTGTGTGATTCATGAAGATGAGACATATATGTTGTCTTTATTTGTGTATTGTTGCTTACCCAGAAATAGTAAGCACATGGCGTATTTGCCCCCATTCTCTCTTTCCTCACTCACAACAGACTGCAAAAATCCAACACAACATAATTTCTTATGAGCCCTTTCTCAAAATCATTCTCATCCCAATTCTTCAGTCAGATACTGTCAATCATTGAGTCGGCACACAAAGCCACGTGGCACTCTTGCCTTTAGTAGGCTCTAAATCCTCATATGAATAATTAACAAAGCAAATTGCCTCTTGTTTTCCTCATATCATGCCTGGTGCTGGCATAATAAGTGCCTATTCTGTTCACGCCATCTTGCTAGGTTATTTATATATATATTACCTGATGTAATTCTCACAAGAATATGTTCGTGCTATTAATTTCTTTATTTCCCATATATGAGAAAACAGACACAGAGGAGTTCAGACACTAGTCTAAGGCTGAGCTAGTAAGCCTAGATTATAAACCACAGCTACAAAGTTTCAATTATGCAAGGTGAACTAATCCTAGAGACTTACTATACAGCAAAGAGCCTACAGTTAATAGTACTATATTAAACACTTAAAGTTTGCTAAGAAGGTAGATCTTATACTGTGTTCTTATCACACATGCACAAATAAGAAGAAGAAATAAAGAGGGTGGGAAGATACTTTTGAAGGTGATAAATATGTTTATGGCATAGGCCGTAATCATGATTTCACTGAGGCATACTTATCTCCAAACTCAACAAGTTGTATACATCAAATACATACAGCTTTTTGTATGTCAAGTGTAACCCAAGAAAGTGATTAAAAAAAAATAAGCCACAGCTACTTGACTTCCAAGTCTAGGTTTTTTCCATTTCCTGCAAGAAACATAAACTTTTTTAAAAATTTATTTTTTGCTGTTTGCAGTAAAACCATAGCTTCCAGCCACTCATACTGGAAGAATTCCATGGCAGGCATCTGCTGTCATTACCTCCTCTCTCTTAGCTGGCTGATCCTCCGTCCCCACGCTATAGTAAAGAGTCAAGGAGATCTGCCCAGTGCCTAGGAGATGAGGAGGACAGCAGAGCTGGCCACAAAGAGCGAGCGGAAGCAAGTCAGCTGAAGACAAGTTCCAGGGTCTTCGTAATTCTAGGTGACATTGGCGTTTGCCTCACCTTTTTCCAATCATGTTTTCTGCACTGATCCTTATAACTGCCCCTAGGAAGTCTGAAATGGTAGCTCCTCTTCTCACCACATACACTGTCCTCTTCTGCCACACACAGAGACTGATTTGTTATTTCTGGGTTGTTCTTGAGTGCTGGACTGTTGTTGATCATTGATTTTTTTTTTTTTTTTTTCCTATCTTGGAAAAAGGAGTTGCAAGGCACTACTTTCAAAGAGACAAAAAAAAAAAGGAACTTGGGAGAGAGAAAAACCATGCACACCTGAAGGATTCCGTGGACTGTAAATAGATTGGTTTCCAAAAGTTTGTATTTTAATCCAATCAAAACATTTGAGCAGCCTGAATAGTGTCTCTGCCTTTAAAGGAATTTAGCTCAATTTTACAGCAAACACCATTCTGAAGCTTAACTTAATGTGGAAATGCCTTTAGATTTAGTCACTAGGAGTGGAAAAGAATCACGGAAAGTGGCAAAATGTGTCTCTTTCTAGTTGCTGTTTCCTCTTTCATTCTCAGTGCCTGAACTTCTCCACATGGCTTGGGCTTTGAACGGACTTCAAATATGAATAACCTTGGTCACTTCTTTCATCTTTTAAATCTCAGATTATATTAATATCCATGGCTCCCCCGGTTTAAATCTCTGCCACAAAATCTCTCTGGAGAATTAGCTGTGAAGTTAGGAACTGGAGTTCATAGCAGATATGTGAAACTCTGTTCCCTTCACCACTGTCCCCATTGGAATAGCTGATTATTATCTGGAAAAGTCCAACTTCCTTTTAAGCCAACCTTGATTAAACTGAGTCATTTAATGAACATATGCCTTGCTGCAGAAAATCTGTATTAATCCAGATGACTAAAAACCACTGACATCTCCTAACCTGCTTTCCTAAGAAGGATCTTTCATGCCTTGGAGTTGAAGCTGCCCAAATGTGAAAGTAACATATTATCTTATACCCTAAATAATGCTGAGTTCTATACTCTTTGCCCTCAGGAGTCAGTAAGTTTTGAATGAATTAATAACTCTGAACATGTACATGAATAACTATGAACAACATTCTGAACACGTATGGGAGTTTAATTCACTTTTAACTAGAGCTTAATGCTAAAAAGAGGAACATTCAACATCAGTCTTAGTTTCTTTCCATTTGTCTACACCTGGAACCCAAGCCAGCTGTCTTACCCATTACTGCTTTGGGCATAAAGGAGAAACAACAAGGCTGTGTGGGGTGGGCAGTGTAAGAACACTGTCACTCCAGGGAGAGATGGGTTCAAGAGGACCACTCTGATGGGTAGCATATCTCCTGCATCGTCTGAACATTTAGGAAGAAAGCATCAGCAACTTACAAGAGTTTTGTTTTTTCCAGTTATTCTTCTGGATACATCCAAGGTCACTGTAGAAACCTGCATCCTACATGTCTTCAGGAAGCACTCATTGGGAAGACATTCTATACAGAGCTCATGCTAGAGTAAGAGGATGGCATTGGAGGCTTGGCGGCAGGTGGACTTTAAAAGGATTTTATATTTTTGTTAAAGGGACAGAATAGAAGCACATGCAAAATAATTGTCCTTTACTTTGCATCATGCTTTACTGCTGAGTAAAAACTTATGCATACATGAATTATTATATTTATCCTCATAATTCTTGAGGTGAAGGGACAGACGTTGTTACTCTCCTTTAGAGATGAAGACAATATGGCTAGGAATTTAAGGGAACTGCATTCCTCACCCTTCCCTGTATCAGTCCCCTTTGCCACATGACTTTAAGTTCCTCTAACAAAAGGAGTGAAGATTATTTTCATCCCTTGAGTCTGACTTTGTCTTCATCACTTGTATTGGCCAACTGAACAAGAGTGAAGCAATGGTATGCCAATTCTAAGTCTCAGCCTCAAAAGGTCTTGACTCCAAAACTACTGATATTCCATTATGCCACATTGCCTAGTGCACATAGCATCTGAGGCTAGATAGCTTTTCAGTTATGAGGCTAAGAAACTTTCTTCTAGTAAACTGTACTTTACCGAGCTAGTCCAACTTATCTCCCGTTATTCCCTAACATATTCTCTGCTACAGACAGGCTGGAGTCCTTCCCACCCCCCATTCATACATATTATCTTTTGAGAAACATACCCTCAGTTCTAATGGCCACTTCTCCCTCTCTGCTCAACCAAATCTTCTACTTTATTTTATTTTATTGAAGAATAGTTGATTTACAGTGTGTTTATTTCTGCTATACAGCAAAGCAATTCAGTTATATATATATAATATATAATACGTATATATTATATATATACATATATATTTTATATATATATATTCTTTTCCATTATGGTTTGTCATAGGATATTGAGTATAGTTTCTTGTGCTATATAGTAGGAACTTGTTGTCAAATCTAATTATTTAACACCCCACTTCTACTCCATCCATTTATGAGTTCTCCTCTAGTCACCTATTCTCTGCTTACCTGACACTTAGCATTTATATGTGGTCTCAGTCCCATGCGACTACACTGCTCTCGATGACTATATGGCCTGCCGCCATAGCTCAGTATAAGAGCTTCCCACAGGGACCAAGACCTCTGCTTCCCTGATGCACCTATGAATAAGTAGATGAGTGAATAAATAATAATTAAACTCATAGCATCTAAGCTATACTATAAGGAGGTTAAATTAGCACAGCATCTTTTTTACTGCTTGTATAATTGCTTCACAACTCTAGACTGCTAAGAAGCAAATACAAAGATTCTGTGACAGGGCTTCCCTGGTGGCGCAGTGGTTGAGAGTCTGCCTGCCGATGCAGGGGACACGGGTTCGTGCCCCGGTCCGGGAGGATCCCACATGCCGCGGAGCGGCTGGGCCCGTGAGCCATGGCCGCTGAGCCTGTGCGTCCGGAGCCTGTGCTCTGCAACGGGAGAGGCCACAACAGGGAAAGGCCCATGTACCGCAAAAAAAATAAAAAAATAAAAAAATTAAAAAGATTCTGTGACATTACCTTGAGCTCTTATCATCTGAAATATTACTGGAAAAGAAATAAGTATAAGATGTGAGGGAAGAATGCTTCCCTTCTCCACCAGGTGTCTCCTCAGGTTCAGCCATTTTCAGCAGCATCCTTGTAAGACATGAGGATGTAGCTAAGGCTAAGTAGGTACAATGCAGAGGAAGCCCACCTACTGGAAAGGACTGCAGGGCTTGTACAGCAGAGACACAACTTCAAAAGCTTGCTTCCCTCTGTGTGTACAACATGGGCACAACTACTTCAAAGAACACACCTTTTGAAAACATAGCTCATGGATCATTACTCATAAAGGATTACCAGTTCTTTTAAAATGTAACTTCCACCTCAGGAAAAACTTAATTTCCATGCATATTACACTCATTACCTTTGGTACATAGGCGGCTTATTAGTACATATTTGGTATCCTTAAAGATTCCTCTAGAGGACCTTTGCATTTGAAAGAAAACCAAATCAGCAATAATAACAGCATTTGCTCCACTGTTCTTCCCACCTTCCTAATCACTGCACTCAGAGCTGTAGGCATTTATGAGCCTTGCCCCAAACTGTCAACCTGAAGAAGTACTATCATAACCATAAGTAATTACCTTGTGGGTCCAACAAACTGAAGGTTTTCCTAAGATGCTCCCTGGGCTATATCATTAGGGCTGGGTAGTCCGTGAAGGAGAAGGAGGTGAATCTACCAGCTTGTGTACAAAAAGACACAGGCTTTCAGCTATAAGCAGACCTTGGAGGTATCATGGGTTTTGTTCCAAGCCACTGCAATAAAGTGAGTATCTCAATAAATCAAGTCACACGAATGTTTTGGTTTCCCAGTGTATACAATAGTTATGTTTACACTGTACTGTAGTCTACTAAGTGTGCAATAACATTATATCTAAAAAACACTGTGCATACCTTAATTTTAAAATAATTTATTACTAAACTGTGCTAACCATCATTTGAGCCTTCAGGGAGTTGTCATAATAAATCAAAGATCACTGATCACAGGTCCCCATGACAAATATAATAAGAATGAAAAAGTCGGAAATATTGCGAGAATTACCAAAATGTCACACAAAGACACTAAATGAGCAAATGCTGTTAGAAAAATGGGGCCGATAGACTTGCTTGATGCAGGGTTCCCACAAACCTTGAATTTGTAAAAAAAAAAAAAAAAACCCAATATCTGTGAAGCGCAATAAGATGCAGTCTGCCTGTATACATAGAACTTGTATAATAACTAGGCTCTCCTGGCAAGGAATTTTGTCTTTTCATACAGTAGTCCTCACTTATCCATGATTTTCCCTTTCCACTGTTTTAGTTAACCCCATCAACTGTGATCCAAAGATATTAAATGGAGAGTTTCAGAAATAAAATATCCAGAAGCTTTAAATCACATGCCATTCTGAGTAGCGTAAGGAAATCTCATGCCATCTTGCTTTGTCCCACCCAGGACTTGACTCATCCCTTTGTCCAGCCCATTAGTCACTTAGTAGCCATCTTGGTTATCAGATTGACTGCCACAGTACCACAGTGCTGTATTCAACGAACACTTATCATACTTCATAATGGCCCCAAAATGCAAGAATAGTGATCTGGCTGGCAATTCAGATCTGCCAAAGAGAAGTCGTAAAGTTCCTGACCTGATAAGGAAAGAAAAAAATCATACGCCGAAGTCACCAAGCTCTAAGGTAAGAACAAATCGTCTATCCATGAAATTGTGAAGAGGGAAAAAGAAAGTCCTGCTAGTTTTGCTGTTGCATCTCAGACTGCGAAAGTTACGGCCACGGTGCTTGATAAGTGCTTACTTAAGATGGAAAATGCATTAAATTTGTACCATAAGGTATTTTGAGAGCGAGAGAGAGACCACGTTCACATAACTTTTATTATAGTATATTGTTATAACTGCTCTATGTTATTCTTAGTTATTGCTGTTAATCTCCTACTGTGCTTGATTTATAAATTAAACTTTATCACAGGTATGCATGTATAGGAGTAAACGTAGTAGATATAGTGTTTAGTACTGTCCACAGTTTCAGAAATCCACTAGGGGTCTTGGAACGTATCCCCTGTTGATAAGGGGGACTACTGTATAGTATGTGTGGCGTGTCACTGTTTCTTGCTATTTCTTTTTAGGGTTTGCCCTCGATATTTATTTTTACACAGATTCCTTAGATGTGTATGTGTGTGTGTGTGTGTGTGTGCGCGTGTGTGTGTTGGGAGTTGTACATGTCTATATGTACAAGCATGATCTCTGAATGAGATCAAGTACTGCACTGTCCTGGGCACCACATCTTCTAGGGATGGTCTAACCTGATGAGAGGGAAGGAGAAAGCATTGTTTACCCACCAATTAGCTAATCCCTGTTCCCCCAGAAACCCATGGGATCTAATGAGTTACATTAATATTCTGCCTATGACCTAACATCAGGTAGATTAGATCAGAGACTAAGTATGATGGATACCTGGTGTTATGAGTTGAATTTTGTTCCAACCAGTAAGATGTGTTTAAGTCCTAAGAATGCTGGATACATGGTGTTGAGTTGAATTTTGTTCCAACCACTAAGATGTGTTTAAGCCCTAAGCCCAGTATCTCAGAATGCAACCTTATTAAGAAATAGGGTTTTTACAGATATAATAAAGTTAAAATTAGGCCATTAGTGTGGTCCTAACCAATATGATTGGCACCCTTAATAAAAAGGATCAATGTGGACAACAGAGACAGACACAGGGAGAAGCCCATGTGAACATAAGGCAGAGGAGGTCAGGGTAACATCTGCAAGGTAAGGAACTCCTAAAATTGCCAGTAAACCACCAGAAGCTGCGAGGGAGGCATGGAACAGGTTCCCGTCACAGCCCTCCGAAGAAAACACCCCTACTGATAACTTGATTTCAGACTTCTGGAATAAATTTCTGTTGTTTAAGCACCCAGGTTGTGGCATTTTGTTACAACAACCCTAGAAAACTAAAACAGATGGGGGAGGAAACAGAGATTTGGTGTTTCTGAGCTGATTGATAAAAGTAGTTTGAACCCTGCTAAGAACTTTTATTTAACTTCTGGTGGAGCAGAATGGTAAAAAGAAGTGAGGTAGAAAAGGCATTCCTGGTTAAGAGCTGTACTGCCCTATTAATATGGATTAATTAATTAGGTATTCCGACTCCACCAAAATCAGGATAGCCCCCATCCTGCTGGAGTTTTCAGTAACGTACTAGTTAATGTGTTGAATCAGCTTGCTGTGAGACATATAGTTCTGAACATAAATGCTTGATATTTCCTAATTTTATAGGATAATATTTAATCCATCACGATCCTGGTGTATTCGTCACAAGCTGGTCTACCCATCCTCAATTAACCCCATCTAGTCATTAAATCCCAAGGAAATGCTTTGATTTAGAGTTATCATTGTTATGTTAAGCACAAAAAATTTCCCAAAAAATTGAAGGTAAAATAAAAACCTCTAGGGTTATTTTTTCCTGTCTTTTACTGCACAATGTTCAGAACTGAGGGCATTATTACGTAGCTGTGGAAAATTAGAGTCAAACAGCACCACTGCAAAGTCTATTTCACTCATCCCATTTCCCGCAGCTCTGAGGACAGCCTGGTGTGTGATCTTGGGTTATAAAGAGAGCCTGGACACCAGCATTCCTATCTTTTATTACCAATTTCTAGCTCTACTGCCAAGATCTATCTTGGACACATCCACATTCCGGTAAGACACAGAGTGAAATATTGGTATGAACATACAGTAATGATACTGGCCACTCATGGATCTGATATTACAACTATGTAATCTGGCTAAAGAGATTTAAGTGTTGAGTGTGAGTAAACAGCTCAATATGATCAATAACATCTAGAAGGAAATACTTAATTATCAAATAATTAATTATCAATTAATCAGCTCTACTTACTAGGTAGGAGCCCTTCACAGTGCACACAGCACCCCTCAGATGTTTAACTCAACATCTATTACATACCCACCATACACAGCATTAGGGTTTATACAATGTTTCTCATATTTTCTTTATTTTCTTTGCTTGCTTTCAAGAAAAAGAGTACTGCCAAATTGCCTTCCTGGTCAGATTTCTTTCTTGTTTAAAAAAAAAAAGGCTTTGAAAGTAATAGAGGAAACCCAATTTCCCTTGCATGAATGCATTGGTAAGCGTCTTTTTTCTGGGACCTAGTACCCAGGAATTTGGAGCTAGTAACCATGTTTAACATATGGGACTTTTAGGTTCCAGGGAGCTACACCAGGGCCAAGTGATAGATACCCTTAATTATGATACTCTCCAAAGAAGAGAGTTTTATATGACTACCCCAGAAGGCACACCGCTGCAAAGTGAGCTGTGATCAAAGTCGAGTGTGGACCCCTGAAGGAGACTCCCTGGGTGCAGGGAGAGCATCGTGGTCACCTTTAATTCCCAGCAACTGGCCCAAAATGAAACGTTATCAACATTTCCTGGATGAATAACAGTGGCAGTGCTCGTGACTGGACTTTTAAACATTGGGCTACACAGCCACATCTGGATACTGAGGTTCTCCATCTTCAGCATCTATTGTCTGTGTTGCGGTTTCTCACTCAGAGTGAAATTGTTACATCAACAAATCTCAAGTCCTGAGATGCCTAAGACTTGATTCTGTTGGGTTTGTTGTGTGCTGGGGTGGAGGAGCATGGGTGGTGGGATTACATTTGATAGTGCTACACTGTGGACAGGAGGAGCGCCTTTCTGAAAAAATCCAACAGAGACTGGCGGCTTCCAATCCTCCCCCCATCCCTGGCCCACACATCTCCCCTAGTGATGTGTGAAGTAAAAAGTTTCTCACACCACTGTAGTCCAGCCCAGGGCAGGATGGAATGGGGTGATGGATGGACCCAGCCCTGAGACAGATAGCACACTCTGGGAAGAAAGAAGTCATCCCCAGGACAACAGACTGTAAACAACTATCAGCATTGCCTGTCTGTGTAAAAGCCATTAGAAATAGCAGTAGCTGCAGATTCGGAAACAGTTGATGTCGTGTGAATTAGGAGTAACTGCAGAGAAAGAACTCCCTGAAAATGGTCCATAAGCCTCCATACAAGGAAACAATTACTTCAGGGCAGGCGAGTCTAGGGAACAGAGAAGAATCAGCAGAGAGGCCAAGAAGCTGAGAATGATTTAAAACAAACAGTTTTAATCGGGAACTATATTCAGTATCCTGAGATAAACCGTAATGGAGAAGAATATAAAAAAGAATGTATGTATGTATGTATAACTGAATCACGTTGCTGTACAGCAGAAATTAACACAACACTGTAAACCAACTATATTTCAATTTTTAAAAATTAGAAGAAAAAATTAAAGGAGGATCCAAATAGTCCCAGAGTATAAGTTCCATTTCTCTCTCTCAAAGTGAGGCAGGATTGGGTACTAACACTGAAAACGCAAGCATACCATCTGCAGCTGTAAATACGTATTTATGCTTCAGTTTACTTTATAGTTAACTTCATAGTTCACAGGATGGGCCTGGTCATTCTTAAGAAATCCTTGCGTGCCTATTATGATATCCCCAATAAAAGATCCTCCTTAATCAACAGAAAATGTTCTCTCTTCTTGGTGGCCTCCAATTGACAATGGCAGTCAGAACTCCAGTTTCTAGGTAAGCAAAACAAGTTAAAAAGCACCTCTTGGAGAAAGCTGGCTTACTAAAGGAGCGATTCTCACTATATTGCTTCACAAATTCTGAAGCTGGCTGGGTCTTAATTGCTGTTTGGATGGCCAGCAATACAAAATCCTGAGAAAAACAGCATCTGCTTATAAAAACAAACTCTGGTTTTGAAGCTCTAGGTAACAGAACTAGCGTAGTCAGTGGTGAAAGCTAGTTATTTTCTTTGAAGTTGTGACCAATACTAAATGTATACTTTTTAGCCACTTTTCCCTCAGGAAAATGACTGCCACAGGCTCCCTGCTGACAAAGCTTATCACTAATTCATTTTCCTCCTTTAACAGTAAAAACATATTTTCCATAGACAGAAGTGAATTTGTGACATTATAACTCAATCACCAACGAGGAGAACTTGCCTTCTGCATCAGCTGAAACACATTTAAAAGTTTCTCAGGGCTTCCCTGGTGGCGCAGTGGTTGAGAGTCTGCCTGCCAGTGTAGAGGACACGGGTTCGAGCCCTGATCTGGGAGGATCCCACATGCCGCGGAGCGACTGGGCCCGTGAGCCACAACTACTGAGCCTGCGCATCTGGAGCCTGTGCTCCGCAACGGGAGGGGCCGCGACAGCTGAGAGGCCCGCGCACCGCGATGAAGAGTGGCCATGCTTGCCGCAACTGGAGAAAGCCCTCGCACAGAAACAAGACCCAACACAGCCAAAAATAAATAAATAAATTAAAAAAAAAAAAGTTTCTCAGTTCTTTACAGTGTAAAGTCTGTGTGCTTTTATATTCCCATTTTTAACCCTGAAAATGTAGTCCTTTCATTCTTGAAGTCCAGTTTGTTCTAGATACTTCATTTAATCAAATAAATCTCCCCTTATCTTTATAAAGTTGGCATAGGTAACATGCAGCTGGAAAGGCACTAACTCTGAAGTTATTAAGTTTGTACAAGTGAATAAATCAGAGACACAACCGAGAACCAACTGGAAATCCAGCTAACACCCAGGCTTTCTTGAATTCTTCCTTTTATTTTCTTTCGCTTTTCTCATTTGTAAGGACTCACAACCTAGATTGGGTGCAGTTGGGCTTAGGATATATTAGAAAAGAATATCCTTTGTTGGTAAATAGCCAGGACACTAATGGGGCAACATTTAAAAAACGTGCTGCTTTCATAATGATCATTTAATTTTAAGGACAAAAATCAGTTGTTACGCAATTAAATATCAGTTGATTGTCAGAAGATTATTTTGCAGGTTGTGTGTAGCTACCTCTAGTTATCATGCTAGTTCTTTCAAATGACAAAAGTATCCAATGTATAATGAGGTTGGAAAGTTGTGGGTCTTCTTTGTGCTGCAGGGATATAAAATGGTGATATTGTGACTCTAGTAGCAAAGAAAGCCCCACACAAAAGAACGAAAACAAAACGCATCACATAGCAAAACATCTTGTGGTGCTCTAACAGGAGTAGCATCTACGCAGCACAATTTAACTCAAGTGTCATGAAGCATCTTAGGATGTCCAGGCTCAGCTCCACTGACATTCACATCCCAAAAATAACTGCACTAGGTTAGAACAGTAGTCGCCAAGCTTCCCTCTGCACTAGAATCACCTGAGCAGTCTTTAATGCTGACACCCAGTTCACACCCCACCTTAAATCAGAATGTCTAGTGGTAGGAGACAGACTTCAGTAGTTTTTAAAGATCTCCAGGTGATTCCAACGTGCACTAAAGTTTGCAAACCACCGAGTTATAGAAAATAAAGGTGAAAAGATCATCAAAATGTCACTAAACTTTAGTGCAGGCAAATAGCAGTCACATTTTCACAAGACAGACTTAAGTACAGCCTCTCAATTCCTGATCTGAAATCCTCAGGGATAAAAGTGTTTTACTATACAGAATTTTTCAGATTTCATAAGTTATATACAACAGTACATACAATATGGAACTCCCTGATCAGGGTATGGGGATAGAGCACCCTGTAACCACAAAACTAATATTTCTGCAGGAAAACACTCATATTAAGTAAGAAAATTGAAACTTGATAAAATCACATCTACTGAAGTCAAGTTTTGCCACCAAATGAATTTGCCCATATTTATAAAACCACTTTTGATTTTCAGAGCATTTGGGATTTCATAACCATTAATAATGGCATGTGAATCTATACCAAGTCAAACTTTCAGCAAACCAAATCAGGACCTAGAGCAACATAGTCCATTCATGGTCATCAATAGCAGTGGTCCCTGTGAGGCTGACAGTGATGGCACTGGTTAGACCACCCTCTCATCTCAGCTTAAATCTGGTTCCCTTTCCTCTGAGAGCAATATGCATACATGAGCTAGTAAGTTTTCCAAACTCTGAATTATTTATCGTATGTATTTATACACACATGCGTGTTTATGTGTGTGTCTGTGTGGGTGTATAATTAAAATGTCAAGCCATTGGGACCTATACTTTAAAGAATCAACCAGCCACATTCCATGAGTTACAAGTCATCATAGATTCCCTGGTGCGCACTTCTCAAGTCTGTCAAACACAAACTTTATAGTCATTGGTACTACCTTGCTGTTTGGGATCTGTAAACCCCAGCTGTGGTTCGACAGCTTATGGAGTCAAGCAGGCTATCTCATCACATCCGAAACAGATCGTGCTGAGTAAGTTATTAGAAATAGCCTACTGGCTTTGTGCCCTGGGGTAGAATTGCTCACTGTTGTAATATTAATCAGTTTAGGAGGAAACTCATGGATTTTTACTGGGGAAAGATGTGTGTGGTCAGTGAGAACAAGACCAACCTGAAGACTGAAGCTTTTAGTTTTGAGGCACCTAGAAAAAATATAGCTTCATAGAATGAGGTAGAAAGTCCAAGCTGGTTATATAGATTTGATGCTATTTACCCAATGGAGAACACCTCCTAATTAGGCTCTACAGAAATCTGGTAGGATAATTAGATGGGCTCTAAGAATTATGTAAAGCTGGAAGAACCATCATCATGGACTCAGTTCCCAAGACTTGCTTCAGGGATTCATTGAGAAATAATCACCCGATGCCCTGGGTAGCATTCCTCCCCCATCTCTGTAGAGGCAACAAACCCAAGAACCAGCAGGTAAAGCAGACCTGTCTTTCTAGCACTGTTCCAAACAGCCAGGTACAGGTTTTGATCATACTAAGAGAACGACCAAGGAAGAACTTCATCTGAACAACACGGTACAGTTTCAGAAATTCTCAAACGATCTTTTACTTGTTGCTAGTCACCTGCCCTAATTTACTATAACATTCAGTACAAGTATCATTATTCTTCTGAAGTCCTCAACACCATCTCTGCCTCACGAAATGAACCTAGTTGACCAAATAAAATGAATCTATGAATTTGAATTCCCTCAGTTTCCCCCCAACACCTACAAATGAATCTGTATCCACACCTACTTTACTGTTTCTTCTGTCAACTGAAAAAAAAATGTACAACCTAAAAGTTGAGAATTGTGTTTTATTCAGTGGGCTTGATGAGGACTTGAGCCCAGGAGGCTACCTCTCAGACAACTCCGAGGGACTGCTCTGAAGAAGTAAGGGAGGAATCAGGATATATAGGAGTTTTGCAACAAAAACCAGGTAGTCGGAACATCAAAAAATTACTGTTAATTGAAGAAAAACCAGACATGTCAAGTTAATGAATTTAGCACTTTTCTATATTTGGGAAGATGTAAGAGTCTGGGCTCATTGAAATCATTCCTTTGATATGCACCTTAACTATCTAGGGCCAGCATCCTTTTCTTCTCCCTCCTGAATCTTCCCAGGGTACAGAATAGAGGGCAGGTGGCTATAGTGACTGATGGCTAGATGGCCACAACATCCTTTGTTTACTGATATGACAGGCAACATTTTTCATCCACACTTCCGTTTCCGAGATTTTCTCACTTCTCTCGGAGTTCAGGCACTTTCCTCCTTCTATGTCCCCCCCTCCCACATACGTCTCTCCTTTATAAACATGCTCAAACCTCTTCTACCTGAAAAACACTGCAAAAAGGGGATATGACCTTAAGTTTGCTGTGGCTTCACTTTCCATGCTATTATAGCTCAGCTTCTGGAAAAGGGTGAATGGGAGGTGAGGAAATAACACTTAACGTGGCTTCCCCTCCGACTTGTACACTGAAACTGTTCTTTCCAACATCAATCATCCTAGCAGCTAAATTCAATGGACAACTTTTAGCCATCCCCTACCTCTCCTCTCTGCAAGGTGTTTTTTTATTCTTCCTGAACTGGACTTGGCCTTTGGGGACACCACTGTCTCTCTGTTTTTCTTAGGCCTCTAGATACGACCCTCATTCTCAGTTTTCTTAATGAGCTCTTCTTCTTCCACCTGCCAATGAAATGATTGTGCTTCCATGGTTCTGTCAATGATTTCAATTACATCCTTAATGTCACCCAAATCCATCCTCGTCTCTCCAGCCCAACTGACATGAACTTAGTTTAGAACCTCTTCATTTCCATTTTGGATTTCAGCAACAGACTCCTAACTGCTTCTCCCATTGTTCTCCTGGTCATGCTTCACTTGCCAGCTCTTTGATGGCAAATATAGGGCATATTATCTGCATTTCTCCACTACTGTGCCCTTGACAGCCACAGTCATTTTTAACAATGGAGAAAAATCTTATTTCTCTTGGAAGCTGAATCTTCCCTGACCTCTATTTCCATTAAATCCTCCATATACCTCATATTTCATAGATAGTGAATGGAGAAGTCAGATATATATTTTTGGAAGTGACACAGTGACAGGAGACATGTTTTTTGGAAGTTGTCCCTGGAATAACAGCCATACCTGGGTACATAATGATGGCCTTTTTCCACCTTAGCCTGAACGTAGCCTCAGAATCCTCCTCAGCACAGTGTCAATTAACAGCTAGTTGAAAGCTATTTGTCATTCTTGCTTTGAATATTCTCCACTATGCTACAGTATGGTCCTTCTAAAACAAACAAACAAACAAATGTAATGCTATCATCACCCTGTTGAAAAGCTTTAATTGTTCTCCTTTGCCTACAGGATACAGTCTATGCTTTTACTCTGACAGAAGTTCTCCCAGGGTCTGGTCTTGCCTATTTTATCAATTTTCCCTCTCACACTCAATCTTTCACAAACTACTTAACAATTGCCAAGAGCTCTGAGTGCTCCTTTGTTTCTGTAAGATGTTTAACAGTTGAATCTGATGACTATAGTTAACAATACTGTATTGTATACCTGGAAGATGCTACGAGATTAGGTCTTAAATGTTCTCACTACAAAAACAGCAACCAAAACATGGTAATTATGTGCACTGATAGATTTGTTAACTAACCTTCTTGTAATAATAATTTTACAACATATTCATGTATCAAATCAGCACATTATACACCTTAAACTTACACGTTATATGACAATTATATCTTAATAGAGCTGGGGGTAAAAAAAAGAGAGAGTTCACCTGTAAGGGTAGAAGAAGTCAACAAAGAAATGACCACTTAAAAGGGGACAAAAGGATTCAGGGGAAAAAAATCTAGCAGTAACCTATACTAAAAGGATTAAAGACAGGAGGAAGGTCAGAGAAAGAATGGGAAAGGAAAATAATTGTCAGAAAAACTAGTAAAGTGCCACAGAGATCAATGGGAGAGCAAAAGAAAATAAGTGTGTATTCGTCTTGTGTGTGTTTTTACTTAAAATGCTAGAAGAAGGGTGATGCGTCCAGGAGGAAGGAGATCTGAGGCCGGGAAGGTGATCAGTAATTTCAAATACCACAGATTAGAGGGAAGTCAATGAGAATCCACTAGAACCTACCCAATGTGGTGACTATATTGACATAACTGAAAATAGGTGTTTCAGCTAAAGAGTGGGGACAAAAATCAGATTGCAAAGGATTACAGACTGATAAAGTAGTGAGGAAGGAAAATAAAGTGAAGGAGATGAAGGAGAGATGGTCTCTTTCCCCGTTGGTCAATGAGTTTCTTGGAGGCGGAGACTCTCATCTAGTACAAGACTTGTGCATAGAGTTCTTGGATAAATATGATTTATAAAATATCCAGCTCTGTAAAGCCTGCAAGCCAACACTGATCACTGCTGTGAAGCTGAAAACACAAGTGCCTTTGATTGACCTTTTACAAAGCTTGCCCTGGGGACCAGGTGGACCTCTCTTGCTCCAGTGGATGGTCAGTTTTCATATTGAAGCAATCAGACTTCAGAGTCAATGGCCTTTCACTTGAAAGCAATTTAATACATTTGAATGATCTAAGAACAGACCTCTACTGGAAGATTATGTGAACGAGAGGGCATTTAAACTAATTTTCCTCGACATTTTTCTGTTTTTCCTCTGTGCCACTCTTGAAACAATATGAAGCTTGTCTCGTTTTTGAACCTCATCCTTCTGAAAGCTGGTCTATGCTGTCTTTACAATTTTAATTATACTCTGTCTTAATTTGTTCCTTTCTTTTTGTTTCTACTGTGCTATCGCATTCAGAGCCTCTTTACCTTTCACCTCAATTGATTTAATAGCCTTTATGAGACTAACAGAGTCGATTTTTTTAATCCCAATATACATTATTTTCTTGCTAAAAAGCAAATAAAACAAATAATTTCAAAAATTCTTTTAAATTGTTCTCTAGTACCATCTAAAGAACACTTAACCTGATTTTTAAGACTCATTAATCTAGTGCTCATTTTTTATTTTATCACCAATCACTTCTCTCTATACTGTTCCCCAACCAAACCAGTGGGTCCCATTTGTACCAGAGTCTTCTGCTCTCTGACTTATTCACATAGTTTTCTCTCCTTTTCCTTCCTTTTGGGTGTGCCTGAATTTTTTTTTCTTTACATTATGGACAAGGCAATCCATTCCATGGAGTCATTCTTGGTCAACTAGGATTTCCTGTTATCATATATGGATGTTCACGGTCCTCTACGCCTTTCTGGTGAGATGCCTCATATTCTGTCTGTGTTATAGTTGTTTGCATATGTCTCAATCTAGTGGGAACACTAGATCTTCACAAAATTCTTAACCTAGTGCCATCCACATTGCAATTACTCAGTAAGTAATGAATGAATGCATAGGTGAGTATAAAGACGCAAGAGTAAACTGGAATTAAAAACCAATCTTTGGAAATTTGTTAAGCAGTCAATTTCTTTCTTTTCTTTTTTCTTTGCCACACCACGTGGCTTGTGGGATTTGAGTTCCCCGACCAGGGATCAAACTCAAGGTCTCGGCAGTGAGAGCGTGAAGTCCTAACCACTGGATCTCCAGGGAATTCCCAATTTCTCTTTTCTCAAATTAAGGTATAGGTGATTTACAATATTATATAAGTTTCAAGAGTACAACATAGTGATTCTCAATTTTTAAAGGTTATACTCCATTTACAGTTATAAAATTTTGGCTATAGTCCCTCTGCTGTATAGTACATTCTTGCAGCTTATTTTATACATAGTATTTGTACCTCCCCTACCCCTATCTTGTCCCTCTCCTCTTCTTTCTCTCCACTGGTAATCACTAGCTTGTTCTTTAGATCTGTGAGTCTGTTTCTTTTTTTGTTATATTCACCAGTTTGTTTTATTTTTTAGATTCCACATGTAAGTGATATTATACAGTATTTGTCTTTGTCTGACTTTGTTTTTTTTTGCTAAGCAGTGAAATTCTTTAAAATGTATGGACTTCTAAAGTTGGTTAAACTAGGCAAACAAAATAACATAGCACATCTTAAATTTTGCATTTAGTATTAGATCCAGCTGGATAGCCAAAGTGCCCGCCTCATATATGATGGAATTGATACAGCAAGCAACTGTACCAACTAACAAGGATAAAGGGTTGGAAAGTCTGAGGTCAAGCTAATCTTTACCACACAGATTTACGTTTTAAATATTTGCTTCTATGTTCAGATTAAAAAATTAGCAACCTTAGGTTAGCAGTGTTTCAACAAGCATTCTTTCTTTTTTAACTTATTTATTTCATTTATTTATTTTTTGGCTCCATTGGGTCTTTGTTGTTGCACGCAGGCTTTCTCTAGTTGCGGCGAGCAGGAGCTACACTTCGTTGCGGTGCACGGGCTTCTCATTGCGGTGGCTTCTCTTGTAGTAGAGCACAGGCTCTAGGTGCACGGGCCTCAGTAGTTGTGGCACACGGGCTCAGGAGTTGTGGCTCATGGGCTTAGTTGCTCTGCAGTATGTGGGATCTTCCCGGACCAGGGCTCGAACCTGTGTTCCCTGCATTGGCAGGTGGATTCTTAGCCACTGCGCCACCAGGGAAGCCCTCAACAGGCATTCCTAAAGCACATTTTTATAAGTCCATAGAGGGAAGCAGCCGCATAGCACAGGGAGATCAGCTTGGTGCTTTGTGACCACCTAGAGGGGTGGGATAGGGAGGATGGGAGGGAGATGCAAGAGGGAGGATATATGGGGATATATGTATATGTAGAGCTGATTCACTTTGTTATAAAGCAGAAACTAACACACCATTGTAAAGCAAAAAAACCAGTTTCAACAAATACCTGCATTTCTTCTTAATATATTTTTCTCTGTAAAATACCTAAATATATTCACCCACTAAGCCCTTAAAAATGTTAGAAACGGGACTTGGAGTAGAATGCAGAATGGAGCCAGCCTGGATTAGGACCAGGTCAATCAATTAGTTGAAACATGATGTTAATGAGGTCAGAGTTATATATTCAATCCCCACATTGACCGGTTAGCTGGACTGCATTTAAGTTCCAAAGTCTAAACTTCAGTCCCCAATCAAAGGAGAGGAGGAAGCTGCATCAGCACAAATGTATCCTCATTCTTGGAAAATAAAGCAAAATACTTCTCTTATGTAAAGAGATTCAGAATAGCCATCCAGTTATAAAAACACAGTTCATTAAACTTGGAGCAGGTTTGAAGATGGAAGATTGGAGGAATCTTGGAGAAAAAAAAAAAAAGAATTTTCTACAGAGGAACAGTGAGCAAGATAGCTGTGTCCCAAAAGGAAGCTTGGAAGTTGACGAATTGGGTTGGGATGGCTCAAAGTAGTTTAAAAGAAATAGAAAAATATTTTAAGGGAGATGTAGTATGAAAAGCTAGAGGAGAATTTTGTAAATCTTGTTCTGACCCCTTTCTCAATTTAAGGTATCATTGCATGCTTGTCATAGTAACTTATTGCATTTTTTGAAGGGGTAATATGAATGGGAACTTTATCAAAGGGTTTACTCTCAAGATAGTTATGCTACTGAAAAACAATTGAGTGCAAAACACCATTACTTGCAGGATGCATTGAAGCACACACTTCATTTTTTTCCCCTTTTTTAATTTACCAAGCGTTTTCTCCCCAAGGCAGATGATGTGGGTTGCAGTTAAAAGTAAACAATTAGAGGTTGGGAGCTAGACAAGCAGTCAGAAAATGTTACTGGAATTTGAACTTTTCCCAAGCAAGTAACCACACCTGTCTATAAAACTGCTTTAAGTGAGGGGGAAAAAAAGGACATTGATTGAGGCAAAGAAATCCACTGTGAAATGTTCAAGTCTCCTTGGTGTGCAGCACCTTTCAAAGTAACTAATGCTTCCAAATAATTTTATCCTGGGTGTGTATCCACTTCCTGTCTCTCCCTGCACCATATACGTTTATAATGACATATTGATTTCTAGTCCAGCTTGAAATGGAATAGAAGGCACCCCTCCACTGAAGAGGGGGGACGTTTCTCCTGAGTCAGCTCACCCTGTGCACATTCTCAATGCACCACCTGTCCACTGGGTGATTGGTTCTTGGACCACATGGAGGAATGAGGTTGAGGAAGAGGGGCTGGGGGAGGGACCAGAAAGAAGTAGGACCTTTCTCATTTCAGAGGTGAATTGAGTTCCATGCCTGGGTCAGTAGTTGTCTATCAAATTCTGTCCAAATCCTTTCCAAAGTCACACTTTTTTTTTTTTTTTTTTTTTTGCGGTACGCGGGCCTCTCACTGTTGCGGCCTCTCCCGTTGCGGAGCACAGGCTCCGGACGCGCAGGCTCAGTGGCCATGGCTCACGGGTCTAGCCGCTCCACAGCATGTGGGATCTTCCCGGACCGGGGCACGAACCCGTGTCCCCTGCATCGGCAGGCGGACTCTCAACCACTGCGCCACCAGGGAAGCCCCAAAGTCACACACTTTAAATCTAACAGCTTTAACAACTCAGGATACACGTTTCAAACCACAGAGCTCTGCTCATCGGCCTGTCTCTGCATTGCCAGCCACTGCCAGAATGATTATCCTGTTGGTATTCAAGTAGTAGCTCAAGAATAAGATACTGCCCAAACAGAAGACCTCAGAGAGTTTCCATTCTAATTTCAGAAAACCTCCTCAATTCTGAAGAATTGGTGGTGAATAAATTACACAGTAAAATATGGTAGCAACAAATCACATAAAATTTCACAGAAAATATTAGGCATACAGAGGTCAAAATAAAATGCATACAAAAAGCCAAAATTATGGATGTTTTAAAAGCAAATACAGTTTTATTACTTTCAGCTGCATACAGTAACTTTGCTAGGAGAGTGTTTTCAATTAGAAGGATGACTGGTTCCCCTATAATAAACAGATGAGATTAATTTGTTCTAATAATCTTCAGTTTTCACAGAAATAAAATGACATGTCTTTAAAAATGCATTTTGATATGAAGTAAAGTAAAGAACTAAGATTCATGTAGTTATTACTAAATGTTGTGACCTGTATTTGACGTTTTACATATATTACCTCCTTTAGTTTAACTTAATTCCAAAGAGTATTTAATATCTCCTTTTTACAGATGAGAAAAATGAGATTTGGGAAGGGTAAATAAGATGTCCAAGTTTCTACAACTAGTAAGTGATAGAAATCAAATTTGAATTCAGTTTTGAGCTGCTAAGTCCCAAGGAGCAGATTAAGTGTGCCAAAGAATGTATTTGTTTGTTATTAAAATACATCAAAGAAGATGTGACCAAAAATAAAGACTGGCTTAGCAGATAAGTGAAATTATACAGTTCATTTTACATGTACAGATAATGTACATAAATGTTTTATAGAAGTAATTTGTAAAGTCTTAAACTTATTCCACTAATGCCACCAATCCTTAAAAATCTTAAAAATATACTTACAATTCCTCTCTGCAATTTCCTTTAGAGCCAGTATGAAATTAATATAGGACATATTTACTGAGCATCTTCTAAGTCTCAGTCACTAAGTTGGGGGGAAACAAAAATATATGAAAAATGCCATAATGCAATTCATGCTCCCTAGTAATTTCAAATCTAATTGGGTCAATGGAATATTTATCTGGTTTTATCTACTGCATCCTGGCTAAAACAATGGATCTTATTACCTCACAGTAAGCCCGGGCCAAAAGTGGATTGAACTCCTACCTTAGTTATCAAATTTAGATTTCATCCTTTGAGGATAACTTTATTTAGAAACGAGCAAAATCATTCAGAACTATCATACCTGAGAATTTTCAAAACACCTTGTCATAAGCTCTGCTGAAAATTTAAAAATAGGAGTCAGAAATATGTGGCTATCCAATAACATTTGAATAAATGACCAGAGTTCCTAGGTGACATCTGGGAAAGAGATGCAGGCCTTTGCCAGACCTCACAGGACATATAGCCCTTACTCTGAAATATAAAATCTTCCAATCACTGGAGGGTAAACTAGTGCGAGTTTATTGTTGATAGTTTATTAAGTAAAATTATTTTTCCTCAGGGCCGGCCTCACTTTTCTTATAAGCATAGGGAGAGAAAATTTCTTTAGTCCAGAGACCTTTCACATAGGCCTTTAGGCACTGTATTATCCAGGGCCTTTTAAGCAATTGTCTGCTAAATATTTCCTTTTGCTTTAGTTAATCCAATTCAGTGAATGCATGTATGCTTATGGGTAAAAAATAAAAAAAGGAACATTTAGTAATTATCTGGTTGCTTGTTGAGGCAGTAATCCATGGCGAATAATTCAATAATTCGGGCACAAGGGTAGAGTTTGGGGCCTGACTATTCAATTGGGCTATCAGAAGCTATGTATAAGCACAAGATTATCTCTTTGTTGAGTGCTGTAAATCAGTGGCAAAACGAAGAGTTCCTAGGTATAGTGTAGATGAAAAGAAGGACACAAAAAGCAATTCTGCTTCTGCGTTTTTCCTCTCAAGGCTTTAAAATTTCTGATTGTTAATCTGTTGTGGGACGTTTCTATCTGTGCTTCTTGCCAGTTACCTTGCGAGCAGGTATTTTGGGAGAATTGCTCTTTCTAAATCTAACCTTTCAGTAGATAAATAAATATTCTAGAGTCTGAGAAATCAACAAAAACAAAAAAACACTTTGTTTCCCACTAGTCACTAGAAAACAAATATCAATAGTGTATTATAGGATGGAAATGGTTCAGGCAGCCACTGTGTGACTTCCAACCACCCACAAACACTAAGTAAGCCCAGGGCAAGGAGAGAAAGTAACATTTTACTGCTGATTTCCGTGGTGCATTGCCGTAAAGATTTGCAGATAAGAGTTCAAAAGAGCCAAGCTCATTCCTGGGCCTAGAGTTCAAGGAAAAAAAGCCTGAGGTGGGGCAGGAAGAAGAGTTGGAAAAATAATGTAATAAATGCTTCTACCTCTCCGGCGATTAACTCAGACAAGAACTAAACCAAATATAAATGAAATCCTACTGGTGTCTTTCCTCATCTTCTATACCCACCCCTCCTTCATTATTAAGTTCTGAGCGGCATGCTCCCCCCGCTTCCTCCTTCTCTCCTTTACCCAAGTCCTTCACCCTCACAGCCTCCTTAGGGATTTCGAAGCCACAGGCGTGGGCACTAAACAGACTGCTTAAGGGCTCACCTTGGCTCTCTCTCGGCAGCCTGCTGGCAGAGAGAAGGGATGCTGTTCTCAGAGGCCTAACTGGTGAGGAGCAGGAGCACCCCCAGAGGGGAGGACAGGCAATGAGACATGTGATGTGCGCCTTCTGTGCTCCACATAAAGACACCTCCTTGTTTCTGTACAGCCATGGATTTGTAGTAATCTGACCATTTTTATAAGATCTCTATAGTAATTCTAATAATTTTTTTAAAAATTAATCATGATTCCAAACTGGTTAATTACCCCTGATGAGTTTAATTAATTCACACACACACACACACACGCCAGAATAAGGCATAGAATCTGTCTCTTCATGATTGTTAATGAATCTGAATATCGTTCAAGTAGCACCTGCTATTCAGGTGAATCAAAAATAGTAGGGAATTTTTTGAGGGTAAAGTCTTCTTGAAATTTTGAAATTTTTACTTGTTATATTGTGTGATGTTCACGTTATCTTCCAAAGTCACATAACCATCATCTGAACAACCATGCAGCCAATGCACTGATTTTCCTTTACAATCTTCCAGCTTCTGGTTGAAGTATCCAAAGGGATTGGAAACTTATTGCCTCCGATTGCATCTTGAGTGTCTCCAAACATCAGAATCTTCTTCCTTCTACTGACATGAAATCTCTCTCCTGTAAGTCCCATCCTTTGGTCCCATATTACCCTTTGTCATCACGTAGTTTAATTCCTCCACTGGGGAAAATTCTGGTAAATGTTACAAATTTTAAAAGGTTACCACTTATTTACATCATTCAGAAGGAGGCGATAGGAAAAAGCTGCCCACTTGCTGCTTGATGTGTACTTTTTGTGCTTTTATGTTCAGAGTGAGGCCACAGGCATGGATAGAGTGTAGGGTTTCCCCAGAAGGGAGTGCAAATTCAGACTGTCAACTTTCCTGAAATGAATCAGAGCCTGGAAAAAAAAGATTTATGACACAAAAGCTAGGGAGAAAACTATTTTCTCTGGCCTTTCCCCACTGAGACTAGTCTGCCAGAAATAGAGAAAAGCTTAAATATACTTCTGGGTAGTGAGGATCCCCATGCAAAAACAATCTTCAAGTTGGGCAAGGAGGTTGCTCTATGGCCATCTAGAGAGGATTGCTTTAGAGACCCAAAGGGGTGGCCTTCTGGGTCCTGAGAACAGACCCATCTAGTAGTCAGCTGAATTTTTTCTGCATTAGAAACTTCATTCTTCTTCAAATGTCCTTTACTGTCTTGGTAAGTATACAATCTAGGCTGAGAGCTGAATTCCCAAGGCCAGTGGATTAAAGGTAGAAACCTTTAAAGCTGAGGTTCTCAGACAAGGTAAGCCATTCTTGTCCCTCCAGGGGACATGTGGAAATGTGGGAAGACATTTTTATTGTCATAATTGGAGATGCTACTGGGATTTAGTGGGCAGAGGCCAGTGAGGACGGTAGACAATGCACAGGACAGCTCCCGTTCAAACAGAGAATTATCTGCCCCAAATGTCAACAGTGCTGAGACTAAAAAAGCCTCCTCTAAGGTTACGACTGCCACCTCAGACCTGCAGGCGGTGCAGACTGCGGCCATGGGTGAAGGCCAGACTGGCTACCTGGAGCCAAGTAAAGTGAGTGGCCAGAGATGGGGCTGGAGCCATAGCAGAAGCGCACGTGTAACCTTCCCTGTGGACACAGTGGAGTCTCCTGGAGTGGAGAGGAAAACTTGAAAGGGAGCTACAGGTCCTTTTATCACTCTTGTGACCCTGAGAGATATTAGGTTCCACCACTTAAGCCTCTCCAAGGACAAAAATCTATTCCCAGATCCCACTGAGTCCCACATTACTCCAAAGCAAGCAGCCTTGACTTGAACATCACTGCCTTAGGCCTTGGTCTGCTGCACCTTTTCTTTTTTTAATTTACTTATTTATTCTTCTTTTTTAAACTTCTTTATTGGAGTATAATTGCTTTACAATGGTGTGTTACATTCTGCTTTAAAACAAAGTGAATCAGCTATACATATACATATATCCCCATATCTCCTCCCTCTTGTGTCTCCCTTCCACCCTTCCCATCCCACCCCTCTAGGTGGTCGCAAAGCACAAAGCTGATCTCCCTGTGCTATGTGGCTGCTTCCCACTAGCTATCTATTTTACACTTGGTAGTGTATATATGTCCATGCCACTCTCTCACTTCGTCCCATCTTACCCTTCCCCCTCCCCGTGTCCTCAAGTCCATTCTCTACAGCTGCAACTTTATTCCTGTCCTGCCCCTAGGTTCTTCAAAACCATTTTTTTTTTTAAATTCCATATATATGTGTTAGCATATGGTATTTTTCTCTTCTGACTTACTTCACTCTGTATGACAGTCTCTAGGCCATCCACTTCACTACAAATAGCTCAATTTCGTTTCTTTTTATGGCTGAGTAATATTCCATTGTATATATGTGCCACATCTTCTTTATCCATTCATCTGTCGATGGACACTTAGGTTGCTTCCATGTCCTGGCTATTGTAAATAGAGCTGCAATGAACATTGTGGTACATGACTCTTCTTGAATTATGGTTTTCTCAGGGTATATGCCCAGTAGTGGGATTGCTGGGTCATATGGTAGTTCTATTTTTAGTTTTGTAAGGAACCTCCATACTGTTCTCCATAGTGGCTGTATCAATTTACATTCCCACCAACAGTGCAAGAGGATTCCCTTTTCTCCACACCCTCTCCAGCATTTCTTGTTTGTAGATATTTTGATCATGGCCATTCTGACTGGTGTGAGGTGATACCTCATTGTAGTTTTGATTTGCATTTCTCTAATGATTAGTGATGTTGAGCATCCTTTCATGTGTTTGTTGGCAATCTGTGTATCTTCTCTGGAGAAATATCTATTTAGATCTTCTGCCCATTTTTGGATTGGCTTTTTGGTTTTTTTGATATTGAGCTGCCTGTATATTTTGGAGATTAATCCTTTGTCAGTTGCTTCGTTTGCAAATATTTTCTCCCATTCTGAGGGTTGTCTTTTTGTCTTGTTTATGGTTTCCTTTGCTGTGCAAAAGCATTTAAGTTTCGTTAGGTCCCATTTGTTTATTTTTGCTTTTATTTCCATTTCTCTAGGAGGTGGGTCGAAAAGGATCTTACTTTGATGTATGTCACAGAGTGTTCTGCCTATGTTTTCCTCTAAGAGTTTTATAGTGTCTGGCCTTACATTCAGGTCTTTAATCCATTTTGAGTTTATTTTTGTGTATGGTGTTAGGGAATGTTCTAATTTCATTCTTTTACATGTAGCTGTCCAGTTTTCCCAGCTCCACTTATTGAAGAGGCTGTCTTTTCTCCAATGTATATTCTTGCCTCCTTTATCAAAGATAAGGTGACCATATATGTGTGGGTTTATCTCTGGGCTTTCTATCCAGTTCCATTGATCTACATTTCTGTTTTTGTGCCAGTACCATATTGCTTGATTACTGTAGCTTTGTAGTATAATCTGAAGTCAGGGAGCCTGATTCCTCCAGCTCCGTTTTTCTTTCTCAAGATCACTTTGGCTATTTGGGGTCTTTTGTGTTTCCATACAAATTGTGAAATTTTTTGTTCTAGTTCTGTGAAAAATGCCAGTGGTAGTTTGATAGGGCTTGCATGGAATCTGTAGATTGCTTTGGGTAGGATAGTCATTTTCACAATGTTGATCCTTCCAATCCAAGAACATGGTATATCTCTCCATCTGTTTGTATCAACTTTAATTTTTTTCGTCAGTGTCTTATAGTTTTCTGCATACATGTCTGTTGTCTCCTTAGGTAGGTTTATTCCTAGGTATTTTATTCTTTTAGTTGCAATGGTAAATGGGAGTGTTTTCTTAATTTCCCTTTCAGATTTTTCATCATTAGTGTATAGGAATGCAAGAGATTTCTGTGCATTAATTTTGTATCCTGCTACTTTACCAAATTCATTGACTACCTCTAGTGGTTTTCTGGTAGCATCTTTAGGATTCTCTATGTGTAGTATCATGTCATCTGCAAACAGTGACAGCTTTACTTCTTCTTTTCTGATTTGGATTCCTTTTATTTCTTTTTCTTCTCTGATTGCTGTGGCTAAAACTTCCAAAACTATGTTGAATAATAGTGGTGAGAGTGGGCAACCTTGTCTTGTTCCTGATCTTAGTGGAAATGCTTTCAGTTTTTCACCATTGAGAATGATGTTGGCTGTGGGTTTGTCATATATGGGCTTTATTATGTTGAGGTAACTTCCCTCTATGCCTACTTTCTGGAGAGTTTTTATCATAAATGGTGTTGAATTTTGTCAAAAGCTTTTTCTGCATCTATTGAGATGATCATATGGTTTTTATCCTTCAATTTGTTATTATGGTTTATCACATTGATTGATTTGCATATATTGAAGAATCCTTGCATTCCTGGGATAAACCCCACTTGATCATGGTGTGTGGTCCCTTTAAGGTGCTGTTGGATTCTGTTTGCTAGTATTTTGTTGAGGATTTTTGCATTTATATTCATCACTGATATTGGCCTGTAGTTTTCTTTCTTTGTGACATCCTTGTCTGGTTTTGGTATCAGGGTGATGGTGGCCTCGTAGAATGAGTTTGGGAGTATTCTTCCCTCAGCTATATTTTGGAAGAGTTTGAGAAGGATAGGTATTAGCTCTTCTCTAAATGTTTGATAGAATTCGCCTGTGAAGCCATCTGGTCCTGGGCTTTTGTTTGTTGGAAGACTTTTAATCACAGTTTCAATTTCAGTGCTTGTAATTGGTCTGTTTATATTTTCTATTTCTTCCTGGTTCAGTCTCAGAAGGTTATGCTTTTCTAAGAATTTGTCCATTTTCCAGGATGTCCATGTTATTGGCTTTTAGTTGCTTGTAGTAATCTCTCATGATCCTTTGTATTTCTGCAGTGTCAGTTGCTACGTCTCCTGTTTTCATTTCTAATTCTATTGATTTGAGTCTTCTCCCTTTTTTCTTGATGAGTCTGGCTAAAGGTTTATCAATTTTGCTTATCTTCTCAAAGAACCAGCTTTTAGTTTTATTGATCTTTGCTATCATTTCCTTCCATTTTTTTTTTCATTTATTTCTGATCTGATCTTTATGATTTCTTTCCTTCTGCTAACTTTGGGGGTTTTTTGTTCTTCTTTCTCTAATTGGTTTAGGTGTAAGGTTAGGTTGTTTATTTGAGATGTTTCTTGTTTCTTGACATAGGATTGTATTGCTATAAACTTCCCACTTAGAACTGCCTTTGCTGCATCCCACAGGTTTTGGGTCATCATGTTTTCATTGTCATTTGTTCCCAGGTACTTTTTGATTTCCTCTTTGATTTCTTCAGTGATCTCTTGGTTATTTAGTAGTGTACTGTTTAGCCTCCATGTGTTTGTATTTTTTACAGATTTTTTCCTGTAATTGATATCTAGTCTCATAGCATTGTGGTTGGAAAAGATACTTGATACAATTTCAAATTTCTTAAATTTACCAATTCTTGATTTGTGACCCAAGATATGATCCATCCTGGAGAATGTTCCATGAGCACTTGAGAAGAAAGTGTATTTTGTTGTTTTTGGATAGAATGTCCTATAAATATCAATTAAGTCCATCTTGTTTAATGTATCATTTAAAGCTTGTGTTTCCTTTTATATTCTCATTTTGGATGATCTGTCCATTGGTGAAAGTGGGATGTTAAAGTCCCCGACTATTATTGTGTTACTGTCGATTTCCCCTTTTATGGCTGTTAGCATTTGCCTTATATATTGAGGTGCTCCTATGTTGGGTGCATAAATATTTACAATTGTTATATCTTCTTCTTGGGTTGATCTCTTGATCATTATGTAGTGTCCTTCTTTATCTCTTGTAATAGGCTTTATTTTTTTTTAGTTTTTAATTTTTTTTACGGTACGCGGGCCTCTCACCATTGCGGCCTCTCCTGCTGCGGAGCACAGGCTCCGGACGCACAGGCCCAGAGGCCATGGCTCACGGGCCCAGCCACTCTGCGGCATGTGGGATCCTCCCGGACCGGGGCATGAACCCGTGTCCCCTGCATCAGCAGGCAGACTCTCAACCACTGTGCCACCAGGGAAGCCCATAGGCTTTATTTTAAAGTCTATTTTATCTGACATGAGAATTGCTACTCCAGCTTTCTTTTGATTTCCATTAGCATGGAATATCTTTTTCTATCCCCTCACTTTCAGTCTGTATGTGTCCCTAGGTCTGAAGTAGGTCTCTTGGAGACAGCATATATACAGCTCTTGTTTTTGTATCCATTCAGCCAGTGTATGTCTTTTGGTTGGAGCATTTAATCCATTTATATTTAAGGTAGTTATTGATATGTATGTTCCTAATACCATTTTCTTAATTGTTTTGGGTTTGTTATTATAGGTCTTTTTCTTCTCTTGTATTTCCTGCCTAGGGAAGTTCCATTAGCATTTGTTGTAAAGCTGGTTTGGTGGTGCTGAATTCTCTTAGCTTTTGCTTGTCTGTAAAGGTTTTAATTTCTCCATTGAATCTGAGTGAGATCCTTGCTGGGTACAGTAATCTTGGTTGTAGGTTTTTCCCTTTCATCACTTTAAATATGTCCTGCCACCCCCTTCTGGCTTGCAGAGTTTCTGCTGAAAGATCTGCTGTTAACCTTATGGGGATTCCCTTACATGTTATTTGCTACTCTTCCCTTACTGCTTTTAATATTTTTTCTTTGTATTTAATTTTTGATAGTTTGATTAATATGTGTCTTGGTGTGCTTCTCCTTGGATTTATTTTGGAGTCCCTGTATGGGAATCTCTGTGCTTCCTGGACTTGAATGACTATTTCCTTTCCTATGTTAGGGAAGTTTTCAACTCTAATCTCTTCAAATATTTTCTCAGTCCCTTTCTTTTTCTCTTCTCCTTCTGGGACCTCTATAATTTGAATGTTGGTGCATTTAATACTGTCCCAGAGGTCTCTGAGACTGTCCTCAATTCTTTTCATTCTTTTTTCTTTATTCTGCTCTGTGGTAGTTATTTCCAATATTTTATCTTCCAGGTCACTTATCCATTCTTCTGCCTCAGTTATTCTGCTATTGATTCCTTCTAGAGAATTTTTAATTTCATTTGTTGTGTTGTTCATCATTGTTTGTTTGCTCTTTAGTTCTTCTAGGTCCTTGTTAAAAGTTTCTTGTATTTTCTCCATTCTATTTCCAAGATTTTGGATCATCTTTACTATCATTACTTTGAATTCTTTTTCAGGTAGGCTGCGTATTTCTTCCTCATTTGTTTGGTCTGGTGGGTTTCTACCTTGCTCCTTCATCTGCTGTGTTTCTCTGTCTCCTCATTTTGCTTAACTTACTGTGTTTAGGGTCTCCTTTTTGCAGGCTACAAGTTCATAGTTCCCATTGTTTTTGTTGTCTGCCCCCAGTGGGTGAGGTTGTTTCAGTGGGTTGTGTAGGCTTCCCGGTGGAGGGGACTTGTGCCTGTGTTCTGGTGGATGAGGCTGGATCTTGTCTTTCTGGTGGGTAGGACCACTTCCAGTGGTGTGTTTTGGGTGTCTGTGAACTTTCAATGACTTTAAGCAGCCTCTCTGTTAATGGGTAGGGTTGTGTTCCTGTCTTTCTAGTTGTTTGGCATAGGGTGTCCAGCACTGTAGCTTGCTGGTCGTTGAGTGGAGCTGAGTCTTAGCACTGAGATGGAGATCTTTGGGAGAGCTTTCACCATTTGACATTATGTGGGGCCGGTAGGTCTCTGGTGTACCAATGTCCTGAACTCAGCTCTCCCACCTCAGAGGTTCAGGCCTGACACACCAAGACCCTTTCAGACACATGGCTCAGAAGAAAAGGGAGAAAAAAATAAATAAATAATAGAATAGAATAAAATGTTTTTAAAATAAAAAATTTTAGGGCTTCTCTGGTGGCGCAGTGGTTGAGAGTCCGCCTGCCGATGCAGGGGACACAGGTTCATGCCCCGGTCCGGGAGGATCCCACATGCTGCGGAGCAGCTAGGCCCATGAGCCATGGCCACTGAGTCTGCATGTCCGGAGCCTGTGCTCCACAACGGGAGAGGGCACAACAAGAGAGGCCCGCGTACCACAAAAAAAAAAAAAGAAAAATTATTAAAAATAAAAAAGTAATTTAAAAAAAGGAAGAAAGAAGAGAGCAACCAAACCAAAAAACAGAATGCTCTAATTTTTATGCATCCCTTGTACTCTTACACTCTTATTTTGCCTTCACTTTTGTGAAATATACGCAGATATATTAAGCCACACAAATCTCAATTGTGCCACACAATGAATTTTTACGTATACTATATATTTTGTCATAACTACCACCTAGATTAAAATTTAGAACACTTTTGATTCTTTTCTTTTTGGAAGGCCCTTGATTCCTGGTTGATTGTTTATTGGTATTTTCAAATTTTAGATAGAAGGCAATGCTGTCACTCTATGAAAAAACTATAGAGGAAGAACAAAATTGGCATTGCTACTTATAGTAACTGTTCAGGATGATCAATTTTGACTGTCAGCTTCATCATGAAGATAGCTAATTTAGGTAATATTTGTAAAGCAATCCCAGGGTGAAGCATGTCTTTTTAAGAGAGGTAAATATCAATATTCTGTCCTTGGGAAAGGTACTGGAATTTTACAATTATTTCACTGCAGGTAGAATATTATAATTCTCAGTGGAAGCCCTGAATCGGATGGGTGCCTAATAGTGAGTCTTCTCTGTGCTTTTGTGTAACAAAAAATACCTTTATGAACTGACCTTACAATGCACCTTAATCTATGGCAATAATCCATGATTATCCACTTGAAATAATAATGAATACTAATGAAATTGATAATTAGGAGCCATGCTCATTTTTAATTAGACATACAAGTATTCTAATTAACCACTTTTGGACTCTGTCTTGAAGTTGAAGGTCTTTTCTTCCTTGAGAGAGGATGAGGATGGCTCAGGAAAAGAATGGCATCCTCTCTGAATTAGACTCCAAATCTCATTGTCCTATTATTGTTTTCTGTCTGTGTGGTAGTTAGATAGAAAAGTCCCTCCCAAGAAAAATGGGACCCATTTTTGGAAAGAGGGATACAGGGCTCTAGGCTCATCCACACCGTTTCATTTGGCATCACTTCTCTTATCAGTTCCAACATTCCACCTTCAGACATTCTGCAGGAATTTTCTGCTACTAGATCTTACTGGAACTATTTCTTTCCTCAATCCCAAGCTCACAGTGGATGAGAGCTGGGTGTGTCCTAAGGTGTGAGGGAGTGAAGAAGTAGGACACGGGAAAGATAGATGAGGAATGAGTCATAAATGCCCTTAGCTTCAGGTTTTTCCCTTTCCTAATCCCCCCTGCATGTAAAGTGGTTTGAGATTCTCAGTCTTTTCTTCATCTTGCTCTATTAATGGGACATTGACAGTTTGTTTGCTGACATATTATTTCACTGAAGCAGCATTTTAAAAGACGTTTTCTAGAATCTACCCTACTAAAAGAAGAGTAACAAGAATTGCAAGCCCTTTTCAGTTTTAGAGGACAGTGTTTCTGGACCATCTGGCCTTTTGCCTTCCCCCAGATCACCTTGTGCGGGTAATCTTCCATTCTGTCTCCAGACAGCGCAGGCCTTGCTCTGGAGATTGGACTGTCTCAGAATCTGGATGGCAGGCAGATGACATTGAGGAGGGAGAGCTATCCTTGACAGCTTGTTTAACTGCTCTTATTCTGAAAACATCTTTGGACAACCTATCCTGCTCTCCTTAGTGGCTGCGGAAACTGAGGCATAGTATAGGCTAGTGTTTTGCCCTAGAATCTCAGCAGCTTTCTCTGAGTTCACTTCAACTCTGTCAGGGCCTGAACACTCCCTTGCTACTGGGATTCAAGCAGGCTGGTTTCCAGAGTGCGATCATTCCAGAATCTCTGCCTCATTGACTGGAAGATGATGGTCTCAGTATCCAGGTGCAAAGACAAAGTCTTCACTGACAAACATCCCAGACTCTAACCATCCCCATTGCAACAGTCAGTCTTCTGATGCGCATCATTAGAATGACACAGGTTTCTTTGTTTCATTTTCAAACAAAATTAAAGGTCAAGGCTTTCTGCCCAGTCCACTCATTTAAGGATCTAACAGATCTCTAAGCACCATCTTTGCAAGACAGGATTTCAAAGTGCCCTGGAGCTTCAGCACAGAAGGAAATTGCATAACTGTCTCTGGAAGCTTTTATTTATTTTTTCATGGAGTATTTATTTGGAATACTCTGGAATAAACATTTTAGTGGTGATAATTTTAGATTTATAGAAAAGCCACAAAGATAATACAGAGAGTCCCTGTATACCCTCACCCCAGTTCAGTGTCCTCTGATGTTCTCCTCTTACATCCCTGTGGTACGTTTGTCAAAACTGAGCACCAGGGGAGGGATGGATTTGGAGTTTAGGATTAGCAGATGCAAGCTATTACACATAGAATGGATAAACAACAAAGTCCTACTGCAGAACCCAGAGGACTATATTCAGTATCCTGTGATAAACTATAATGGAAAAGAATATGAAAAAGAGTGTGTGTGTGTGTGTGTGTGTGTGTGTGTATAACCGAATCACTTTGCTGTACAGCAGAAATTAACACAACATTGTAAATCAACTATACTTCAATAAAATAAATTTTTAAAAAACTGAGGACCTAACACTGATCCACTAACTAAACACCTGGTTTCATTTTAATTTCGCCAGTTTTTCCACTAATGTTATTTTTTTCTGTTCCAGGATCTAATTCTGAAAGCTTTTTAAATCAGTCCTCTTCCCAATTAATGTGAGGTCCGATCTAGAATTTATCTTCAGATATCAGTCATTCTTCTGGCGTGCCTTGGATCTTAATAGGAACAGTAATTACGCCTATGCTCCATGTTGCTTGTTGCTTTGTTCCTCTTAGCAGCTAACACACCTCCTAACACTTACTGTTCTGAATTAAACGAAAAGAGCACAGAAGGGTGATAGGGTTTTAAAACGTTCTTCGTTCAGTTTTACCAAGGACACAATGGACATTAAGCCACTGTTCTTGCCTTCTTTCTTCCTTTCTCTATTTCTTCTGAGTGAAACTATTTAGGTCAAATTTCTCCAAACTAAAAAGCAGCTGAATTTCCCCTAGAATCGATAGAATGTTTCTACAGTATCCACATTGAGACAGAAGAATACCCTTGATGATCAACGCCCTTGAAAAGCCAATGAGTCTCTCCTTTCTGTACCTGAAGGGTCACTCTTAGGCTTCAGACTTTAATAACAAAGTCCTTCAGACATCAAAGAATAACAGTCAGGGGCCTATGTCCTCGGTCTGGGAAGTTACAGTGCATCATAATAGATTCAGTTTGCAAAGCCATACTTGCTAAGACTAGCTCACCAAGTATGCAGTTCAGGTGATGTCTCCTTAAAACTTATATAAGCAGCGACATTTCATTGCTCTTTTTTTTTAAACCTCTGAAACTGAAGTTTTCCTCCCCTCTCACCCATGTCACTTAACAGAAGCTCGGTTTATTGGTGCATGTAAAAAGAAGGAAGGCAATTATTTCTGCGAGTAGCCAAACCTCTGTTCATGCGGCGGCGAGGAAATTGTGATGAGGATTTTTGTGTACTTAATTCACTTATTCATCGAGCAAAGGAAAGGGTGAGAGGCAAGAGGAAATTAAATTCCAGAGGTTTTTTTTTTTCCTTTTTTATGTCCACCACCTAGAGAATTATTACAGGTCTACACACAGTTACACGGACAAAACACCCAGTTGAAACTATCACTTAGAATTTGAACTGTTTTACTCTGGTTTGAGTTTGGGTTTTGTATGGCTTCCCAGGAAACCTTCATAATTTCAGATCCCACTAACAGGAATCTAAAATTTGAAGTATGATTTGGGTTGAAGCTTAATGGACAGTCCTGTGAAAGCATGCTTTTTCTAAGTAAATTAACACGGAACAAAGACTCACAGGCAAAGGTTTAACCCTGTGCGTAAGAACAGCTACTTTCAAACGGGAGGGGGGTTGAACTCATCATAAAGACATGAAAATGTGTTGTTTTTCCACTAACTGCTCCCTGTTCTGCTCTTCTTCATGAAAATAAAGTCTGATTTCATAATCTCCAATTATGTTTGGTTATAAAAACCGTAGTTCTCTTCATTTAAAAAAACATTATTGTCATAACTGATTCAAAAAAGTAGCCCTCCCCACCCCTGTAGCAGGAGGATGAACTCATGGGGCTAGTGACCCGCTGGAGGAGAGCTGTGCTCTCCTACACTCTCCCACCTGCGAGTGCCTGCCCCACACACACCCAGCAGAGCCCCCATGTCTCCCCAAGCCCCCCTCACCTCCTGGCTCTTCCTTCTCCGGTGAAGGAGAGTGCCAAGTTAGCCAGTGGATAAGCGGCTTCAAAGCGGAAACACAATGTCAGCCTCCCTTTTGGCAGAGCCTCAGGGTCTAAAGAGATTTCCCTGGGCATTCCTGCCTTTGGCTGCTCTCCATAAGAGGTATATTCATTTAAAAGTACTTATATGTATACTTAGCTTTCAATTCCTATGTTCCTTAGAACTTTGAAAACCGGCAAGCACTTCACAAATGCTTCAATAAAAAAAAAAAAAAAAGATCATATCATCAAGTTAAAAATTTCAGTTGTGTTATTTATTTGCCATATCTCCTTCATTTGTAAAATACATAGCTTTTGATAAGGAAAGTGGATATATATTTTTAAACTGTCCATGAAATAAACCTAAAGAGTCATTGTTAATATTCAAATGAGGCATTAGCCTAAAACCATTAGCTATTTTTTTCTTTATCTTATTAATTGTATCAATAGGAAGGTAGCACAATTGAAATGAATGCACTTAAATTCACATAAATATATGAATGTAAATAAATGATGATGATGATAAAGTTTTCTTTATCTTACATGATTGATTTAATCCTGCTCTCTCTTCCTACATCATCCACTGGGACTCTCTCAGGGACAATCTAGATGTTTCTATTCCCTTTATTCCAAAGGAATTTTGATCTCAAAGGGAAATCAGAGAACTCATCTGACCTCTTGCTGCTTGTGCTGTCTTTCCCCATTTCCCCCTCACCAAAAAGTTCTCTTTTCAGCTTCCTGTGCCCAGACCTCTAGTTCTGTCATATTTTCATTTTCCCTAATTGTAGCCCTTTAAAACTTACTGTTATTTATTTCTCTGGGACCACAGTTTTCATGATATAACTTTAATGGTGGAGAAATACAACAGAAGAAAGAAAAACATGAATTGCTAACCAATAAAATATTTCCAAAATATTATCCTCATTACAGGAATATTTGGGGATAAATTTATATTCATAGTGATGTTCCAGATTTAATTATTCTTTAATCCTGTGCTATTATCATCAGTGTCTGCAACAATGCTTTTACTAAGTTGGAGAAAGGCGCTGATGTTCATGGCCTATAAGCTCAATATTCATCCCAGTAATGGGTGTATTTTGCTGCTTTATATGGGAGCCACCCTGCTATGTAAATCAATGTTTTCTAAACTTTATTTCACTTAAAAGGTAATAAAGATGCCCATTCAGTAAGTACATAGGACCACAGGGTACACTCTCAGAATTACTATAAAACACTGTATTGCTAAACAGTTGGGAATGTAGTTGGTAGCCCGGGCATACACTTGCATGATGTTTGAGGAGAATTTACTTGGCAGTATTACAATAACCCCAAGCAATGCTGCCTGTGGGAAAGAAAAACAAAAGTGATAGGTAGTTTAAAGTATGCTGTTACAAAATTAGAGAGTGTATGTTTCTAATAGAATTATCTTCCATTGCTTCTCAAAGTTTATAAGTTTACCACATATAAACAAGAATTGAATATATTACTATAGATCTCAAAAGTTCTCAGCTGTAATTTGCTTCCTAAGAACTTCAATAAATGGCATTTTGCTGCTGATGGGCAGGCTTTAGAAGGGAATTGAAACTGCATTTACATTCCTAACTACATATAGTTCTCCTCCATAAAGAAAACACCATGATCTTTGATCAAGCTCTCTGCTATGGGAGGGCAACACATGGAGAATTAGTGGAAGAAGATAGAGGTTCTCTGGGTGATTTGAGCAAATACTACATCTGGGGACACAGCCATAATAGAATACTCTACCCCTGAATCCACAGAGTCTTTAGTTTTAAAACCCAGATTTTAATGATCAGTGCAGTCTAAATTAGAGCAGTTTGATGATATCCTTTAAAAATAGGTTTCTCTAAGGAACCAATATTTCTCATAACCTAATCTCAGAGATTCAAAGTTCATCTTTTTTTTCTTTTTTTTTTTTTTCTTTTTTTTTCTTTTTTTTTTTTGGCGGTATGCGGACCTCTCACTGTTGTGGCCTCTCCCGTTGTGGAGCACAGGCTCCGGACGCGCAGGCTCAGCGGCCATGGCTCACGGGCCCAGCCGCTCCGCGGCATGTGGGATCTTCCCAGACCGGGGCACAAACCCGTGTCCGCTGCATCGGCAGGCGGACTCTCAACCACTGCGCCACCAGGGAAGCCCTCAAAGTTCTTCTTTTTAAAGTGAGGTAAAGAGATACTTTCCTGACAACCGCAGAGATGACCTAAACTCTCTGGACCTCAGTCTCCTTAGAGTTAAAATGGTGCAAAGAGAGAAGTCTCAATCTTTAGCGTGTCTCATAAAGTAGCAGAGACGGATTTTGGTCTCCATATTTCCTGACCTCTTTCAACAGGCAAAGTGAGGATAGGGTTTAATTGAAAACAACAGTCTGATATGCTAATCTGATAAGATTAGTAATAGGCGTTCCAAAAGCATGTGCTTTGCTGATTTCTCTCTCATTTCTGCTACTCTCTTGAGGATGAAAGAGTTTTGGCAAAGGTTGGAGCAGCCCCAGGAACGCAGCTCCGTACAAATGCCCAGGGGCAGAAAGAACAGCATGACTGCGCATGTGTTCATTCCAGGTGGGAGATCAACTTAAATTTCAATGAATTTGAGTTTCCTTATATTAAACAACAGAACTTCTCACTCTATTAAAAGACTCCAGAGAAAGGGGAGGGACCTTCTAAACAGTGGCACCATGTGATTGGCCTGAATGGTAAGGAAGAACTTGGGGATGACCCCACAAACAGGGTTCCTGAGAAGCACCAACAGCACACGGGGTGTGTTTGGGGAAACCTGGGTTCAGACTGACCTGACTGCTGCCCGTAGGCTTGGAGAAATTTTTTTTTTTCTTTTTGAGCCTCACTTTTCTCATCAGTAAAATGAAGAGGCAGGTGACCACTAAGACCCACCTCTATTGTTACAAGCCCTTAGGGACTCATCATTAGAGACCCAATTGTTCCTTTAACCCTTTCTTTGAATAACGAAAACAATTCCATGGAAATCAAGGGAGCACATCACGCAGACTGGATTCTCAAGCAGGAAAAGGGATGAAAATTCCATCCATAAAGTCTCAGTTGAAGTAAAACTTTTTGGCTACTATCAGCCCAATCATTACAGCACAAAACTCTAGGAATTCAAACGGGGCAAAACATACCTGTGAGTCCAACACCCTAGACTTTAACATGCACACGTGCACGCGCACACACACACAACACACACAAAAGCAAGCAAATGCAAATACTCTGGGACAAGGTGAATTTGAAGCATTAAAAGGGCTGAATTTTAGGGTATTTTCAAATTGATACAATTTTATTATGCGTTAGAAAGTATAACAATTTGGATTAGAAGGGCAAAGTGAAAATCTTTGAGGTTTAAACAATTCACAGTAACAAGCCAAATTAAGATTAGTAATAGGAGTTTCAAAAGCATGTTATACTTCTTAACAAAAGTTTATTCTCTTAAACAGTTGGGAGCTTTTGATACCATTTAATAAAGATATATAGATTTTTTTAAGCAAATAAAAACATTGATAATATGAAGTAAACTGGAGCTAGGCTTATTCCATTTGTCAGCAATTCTGAGTCAGCATACTATGATTTAACAAATTTTCCAAAGAAAATTATTAACTCAAAACAAAACAAAAAAATTTGATTACAAGAGATCTCAGGAAGGAAAGAGTAATCAAATAATCAGGTATGTACCTTAAACATCCTTTTTATCTTTCCAACATAATATAGTATTGTTTTCAAAATCATTTGGGAAATGCTTCCTTTTATCCTACTTCTTTTACTGCTCTCATCTCTTAGTTAAATCAAGTGTCCTGCTTCACTGGGCATGATATTTCAATTTCTCTGACCGGTCTGCCAAATATGGCTGCTGCTCTGACATTTTGCCTTTTGCCAACCAGGTGGTGACAATTTCAATAATATCCTCACGTTTAAATATATAGTATCTCCCAAGGCCCCTGACGGTTCCTCACTTACTCATCCTTGTAACACTTCAGAGGAGAAGACGGACTTTGGCTAATCATGCCCTGGAGTAGACAGATTAGAGATCCATGTGGATAAAGATGGCAGGGAAAGACAGCACAATGGAACGCCACAAAGCAAAGCCACCATAAAGGTAAAAATGCTGAAATAGTTCCAAGGTCAAAACTGTACATCTAGGGAATTCCCTGGTGGACCAGTGGTTATGACTCAGCACTTTCACTGCCACGGCTGGGTTCGATCCCTAGTCTGGGAACTAAGATCCCACAAGCCATGTGGTGCAGCCAAAAAAAAAAAAAAAAAAAGAAGAAGAAGAAAAGAAAAGAAAAATGTGAAAAAAAAGTTATACTTCTAAACATACTGCCTCTACAATCCTCCTTCCATTCATAATCATTTAGGAATGGAAAGGGAGATTCACATTATATGGTTTGTAATTTGGTGGATGGGTTTGCTTGAAGGTATCTGAGAAACCCTATGCCCTTCTTGAATTCCCGCCTCTAAAGAAACAGGCTGACCCCTTTCTGCAACCACAGACCTAGCCTGGTTTAACTCTTGAAGTAACCCTGGCACCAGGACTTGCAAAAATTTACATCTTAACAAACTACTGTTTGCTGGGCTAAGCTACTCAAGTGCCAAATTATGGGCAATGACTATGAATGAATTCGCTTACTTTTGACACTGCAAATGAGTTACTGAAAGTATTAATAAGCAAGTACTGTCATGCAAAGATTTTAGTACACACATATGTGGGTTTATGCAATATCCATTCAAAAATTTTGCACTTTGATTTTTGGATTTATTAAGAATCAAAAGGCTGGACTTAAAAAAAGAAAAAAACAAGACTGGTTTTCATTCCTGAACCAGGATTTGTTTCTACTTATTTATCAGGGACGAGGTAGTCATGATCTTTTTTTCATGTAATCAGCATGTACTGAGAACTCTGTGTTGGGAGCTAGGAAGGCTGGTGTTGGTGGAAAGGGACACAAGGATGGCTCAGTATCCTCTATAATGAACTAGGCTGTAACAGGCAGATTTTCTAGTCCAAATTCACAAAAGGAATAATACTTCAACCCACAGGTATTAAAGTCATGGAACATAAAAAACTATTACATAGCATCTAATACAACTATGTTATTTTTTTCTATTTAAATAAGCGTTTTATTTTAGATAGAGTTACATTTACAGAAAAAATTAAATAATAGTATATGGAGTTCCCATATACCCCACATTTAACTTCCCCTATTGCTAACATCTTACTACAGTCCATTCTCACAAATAATGAACCAATAC
This sequence comes from Stenella coeruleoalba, assembly GCF_951394435.1. NCBI lineage: Eukaryota > Metazoa > Chordata > Mammalia > Artiodactyla > Delphinidae > Stenella > Stenella coeruleoalba. The sequence goes on from NC_137167.1 coordinate 8,435,606, forward strand.
TCATACATCATTATTCACTAACTTTCATTTTTTATTTGAATTGCACTAGTGTTTCTCTAACCTCCTTTATCTGTTCCAAGATCCAATCTAATATATCACATTATATTTAGTTATGTTGCCTTATGCTCCTCTTGACTATGACAGTTTCTCAGACTTTCCTTGTTTTTTATGACCCTGACAGTTTTGAGGAATACTGGCTAAGGTATTTTGTAGTACGTCTCTCAATTTGGGTTTATCTGATGTTTTTCTCAACATCAAGCTGAGGTTGAGTTTTTGGAAGATGACAAGGTAAAGTGCTCTCTCATTGCATCATTTCAAGGGTACACGCTATCAACATGACTCATCAATGATGATCTTAACCTGGATCATAATTAGTAATGTCTGCCAGGTTTCTCCACTCTAAAGTTACTTTCATGTTCCACTTCCCATGCTATAATCTTCTTTGACATATCATATTTTCTTTTGAGCTCTTTCTGACTTTCCAGCACTATTCCCTGCCTCAGCCCTGATATCAGATGTTTAGTAAGATGCCCTGATTAACCTTTTACTGGAGATTGGTATTAGAAACCAAGATCTGAGCACTAGCAACCAATTCATTTTCTAGATTACACAACTGAAGCTACGAGAAATTAAGAGATTTTCTGAAGGTCCAAAGGTGACTAGTTGCAAAACTAACACTGGAACACCAGTATCTTGATGCCTGGGTCACTAATCTTGCCATTGACACAACTCTGCCTTTCCTCTCACATTCCAGGACATGCAGCCTTCATGGGGATATAAATGAAAAACTATGACCTTGCTTCCTGCAGTCTAGACTTTCCAAGTGTCCTGCAGTTACACGCATTTTTATTTATGTGGGCCTTTGAATCCTTCCATGAAAGAGAAAATGAAAGCAAGGGAAATAGTTACCTTAATAATGACAAAGGGAAAAATAAAGGGCCATTTCCCCAAGAAGAGTAAGGTTTAGGTTACACAAAGAATATCAGCTGTGTCTTTTATACTCAGAAAATCTGCGGTGTGATATATCTGTGTACATGGCTTATCACTTTCAAGACCTTCATCAGTTTGTCACACCCCTTTTGGAAACACGCCCTCGCCATGCAGACCCAGAGCATGTACACTTGCGCACACATCTATGAAAAAACAAAACGACTCCTTCAGCTGGAAGTTTGAAATCTTTATACAATTATAAACAGTAATGCATATTGTTCCTTTCGGGGGGGAGGCATGTAGCATATTTTCCTATGGTCTTTGAGATGAACAGGATTTAGTGATCAGTTAGTACATAAAACATTACCAAAAACTTTGACAATGTTCTTTGGTGCCAGAGGGCAAGCATAGTACACATCTCGTATCATCTTATTATATACATTATATAGCCCAGCTCTATATTTTAGAGGTCAGTAGATCATTTTAATATTAGTGCCTTAGGTTTATTTCTTTTTTATCCATAATGATGTGTTCCCAGTAGATTCCATGCATTTAATAAATAGTGAGTAATGCTGATGACTACTGCTAGTCATTTCTAAGACTGTTCCAGCCATTATGGGTGATGCAAAGATGAATAAGTCCCAGATCCTTTTGATAAAATAGTACCCTATCATATATTTTACTGCTGACCTCTAGAGCTCCCAGTACTATATAGCATACACCATATGCATTAAGCGAACAATCACTGTTTAGCAAATCAGCAGTCAATCCCGAAACTAGTGGGCTTTTGCAATTTTCACTGGTAATAATTTCAATTAAAGTGTTTACATTGAAATGGGTCAACAATGCAAATTCTGTGTTAGAAAAGCTTTTTAATAATTATTAGATATTTGTAATAAACCCTGTAAACTAACAACTCAGCCCATGACTCCATGAAGACTTCCTTTCTTATTTAGCTCATAAGTGAAGAAGTAGTGAGATAGCTCTGAGGTACCATCTTCTTGAATTTTACACTTGTCGATCCTCTTGATTGTTCCCAATAGTGACGAAGGCCTAAACCACTCGTTAATTCTTTTCCTAAAATGAAGACTATACTTTAAATACACAATTTTAGGGCTTCCCTGGTGGCACAGTGGTTAAGAATCCACCTGCCAATGCAGGAGACACGGGTTCAAGCCCTGGTCCAGGAAGGTCCCACATGCCGTGGAGCAACTAAGCCCGAGCGCCACAACTACCGAGCCTGCACTCTAGAGCCTGCAAGCCAAAACTACTGAGCCCACGTGCCACAAGTACTGAAGCCCACATACCTAGAGCCCATGCTCCACAACAAGAGAAGCCACCACAATGAGAAGCCCGCGCAACGCAATGAAGAGTAGCCCCCCATTCGCCACAACTAGAGAAAGCCCGCACGCAGCAACGAAGATCCAACGTAGCCAAAATTAAATAAATAAATAAGAGGAAAATTGTAAAAAATAAATAAAAAATAAATACACAATTTTAAAAGCAGTTTCTATTAATTATTCTAATTTATTACACGAAAGAAAGTATTTGATACACTTTTGAAATTCACATTCATTGTTCACATTCCAAAATGTCAGGGTTTTACACCTTTTTATTATTTTTAATATTATTATAAACTGATAGTTTTATATGTGATTGCAACTGATACAAATGTATGATGTTTATGTCAATTATCGGTCCTGTAGCAATCAACCAATTGCTTGTACCAAATGCTGAATGCCAGAAAAGCCTCTCCCTCAGCAGTAAAAATACACGTTTTTACTTATATCTATATTAACTCATCAATATCTATGTATGTAATTTATTGGAATACTATCTGAAAGAAAATAGAGGTAGAGCTAAGACTTTTTAATAATGAGTCATTTTATATAAGTTTGTACTAAATAAAGCTAATTGATATTAAAGGCAATATCTTCAAAGAGCCTATTAAGATATTTTTAGACTCCAAAATACACATATTTCTTCTTTTTTCCTGATTCATATAAATTGAATAAATGTATATCCTATCTAAAGCAATTTATCCCCAATTCCAAATGGACAAGGATTGTTGTTACTTTTATAACCCTGTTTAGTCTCTCCACAACCTTTATAATGAGTTTGGAAAGTAGCTGAGTTTGGGAAGTAGGAGATGTACATTATCATATGAAAAGAGCTCTTCCAGCTTGCATAAATCTTCAACCACATACCTGAAAAATCTGGTTGGAGTTGATGTACATACTGGCTGGTGTTCATGTAATGGACATTGCATCTTACCAAAAGTCTTTCAAGTTCCCTGCTTTCTGCCTTCAGAGGAAGAGAAAGTTTCTCAGAACTAATTTCCCACTGGGGAAAAAAAAAAAACCCACATACTAAAAGTGAACCATACTTAACTTTATTCTTTAATTTTAGCAAATTTTAACACTTTTCTTAATTCTTTCCCATACTTTTAAAAATTCATGTAAACATCTTTGGTTTTAGTTTCATTTCCTTATGAAAGTTCCAGTTGATCCTGTTTTCCTATTCTTTTTAGGAACTTCTTTGGTAGAACAAACACAGGAGAATAAGATCCCCTAAACTTATCAACTAGAAATGAACTTACGAGAAAAGGTAAAGGCATTTGTGAAACAGAACTCAAATTCAATCCCCCACATTTTAAATCCTGGTGAGGGCTCAACACACTGAAGCTAAGCTCTGGTCTTTGGTTCAACACATTACCATTCTCTGAACTGATGTTGGGAATAACATCACCGATCTGTAAAGATTTCATTTTCCTTTTTGAGCATTAGGTAAAGTTCTTCCCATCTAACAAAGGAGGATATTAACACAGCCCGCGACTGCTTCTTTTCCTTTTGGTAAATGATGAGATTTGAAAACAGTAGCAATCCATGGTTAATTCTGAGATTGCCATCACGTTCTTAATAACTGAACGCTCAGCTCTAGAGAATTCTGAACATCACCCAATTTTATCCCTTCAGGGCATATCAAAGAAAATTGGATAATCCTAAAGAAAGGTTGGTCTGCCTTGGAAGATATAAGCTTTAGGAAAGGGAGAAGGGCACCCCACTGCCTAGAGAACCATGCATTTTGGTATAGGACTCTTTCCTTTTCTTTCTCACTCTCCTCTCCCATCTCAAACCTCTACTCCATGACCTATTTATCCAGAGGCAAGCTTTTAGTGAAATGCCAATGAAAGCAGTAGTTGGCAAACTACGGCCCATGAGCCAAACCTGGCCCACATCCTGTTTTTGTAAATAAAGTTTTATTGGAACACAGCCATGCTCATTCATTTGCACATTGCCCGTGGCTGCTTTGGAGTTACAGGATGAGTTTAGGAGATACAACAGAGATCACGTGACACACAAAGCCTAAAACATTTCCCATCTGATGCTTCCCTGAAGAAGTTTGCTAACTCTGAACTGAAGGATCAACTGAAGACTTTGGATTTACAAACATTAAGGTATTTGCAGGCTCAAAAAGCCAGCAATGATCATATACATCCCATATTTCTTCATTGAGTAATACAGCAGTTCATTTTCACTCTGCAAAGAAAATTATATGCAGCATGTTAGGGAAGAAAATCAATAGCCCAGCAGGAAGGACCCTGAATACTTCATCTGACTCCATTACTTTTCTCCACTTCAGTGTCTTGAAAGCCCTGAGACTACCCTGGACAGCAGCATCCCAGGTTTCCTTACAGCTCATCATTATTGGTGTGGCAAGGAGGCACAGACTTCTCAAAACTTCACAGTAGGGTTGGGTTCTTTTGTATACACACACACACACACACACACACACACACACACACACACACACACACACACACACAGCTAGCCTGCAAGGACACCCAGCTCCCTCCCTCATTTATTTTATGGGTTTACCACACTTTTATTACCAGTAGTCAGTGAACAAAACTCTCACCCCCCTAGCTCTCCCCTTTGGTAACCATAGGTTTGTTTTCTGTGTCTGTGAATCTATTTCTGTTTTGTAAATAAGTTCATTTGTATCATTTTTTTAGATTCCACATATAAGTGATATCGTATGATATTTGTCATTTTCTGTCTGACTTACTTCACTTAGTATGAGAATCTCCAGGTCCATCCGTGTTGCTTTAAATGGCATTAGTTCACCCTTTTTATGGCTGAGTAGTAGTCCATCATATACATGTACCACAACTTCTTTATCCATTCCTCTGTCGATGGACACTTAGGTTGCTTCCCTGTCTTAGCTATTGTAAGTAGTGCTGCTATGAACATTGGGGTGCATGTATCTTTTCAAATTAGAGTTCTCTTCAGATATACACCCAGGAGTGGGATTGCAGGATCATAGGGTAACTTATTTTTGTTTTTTTAAGGAACCTCCATTCTGTTCTCCATAGTGGCTGCACCAATTTCCTTCCCTCATTTTTTACGTCCACTAAGGTGCTGACCACCAGCTGGCATAAATGACAGATGATGCTAACTTCCAACAGATGTCTTTCTGACCCCAAAGATAATGGAAATGACAAATAATAACTTTGTAATTACCTTAACTGCAACCAAAGCATAAGCTGAAAAATCACCAGATGAGAACCTACAAGGAACATGTGAGACCAACTTCCCCATTAAGCATGTTTAAGGGTCCCCCGTGCTGTGAAGCTCAGGAGCTGTGCCAAGACAGCGGGGAAGGCAGCCCAACAACAGGCACCCAACCATAAATCCTCTCGGCCCCATGATACACAAACACGATTTCAGCATCTGCATGCGCAGCGGACGGGAAACTGAGAAATGAAGATTAAATGGGAACTAGGGCACTGTCAGAGCTTGGAGTTTTACAGTGCTTTGGATCAGATAAAAGTCCTCTAATTAAAAACACATTTTAAGTGCTCCCATTCTCTTTTCTTTTCTGGCTGCTGGGTCTGGTCCTTGAGAAGAAACAATAGGAAAGACAAGAAAGGCAAAGAGAGTTTTGAACTGATGAGAGAAGGGTTTGCCTTTTGCTGATGCTCTTGCTTTGGGAAGTGGGTTAGACAATGACTGTGAAATGCAGTGAGCCACTGCTAACCTTGACCCATGGCATGGCTGTCTGGGCTTTGTGCTTTGAGGAGAACAGAGGGACTTGTGAGCATGGTGAAATTTTTCTTTATTTTCAAGAATCTGGAGCTTGTTTGAACTAAGTCTTTGATTAAACACCCAGAAGTGAACTTGTTTAGTTGGACTAAAAATCCTGACCATGTTGTTTGTTCCTAGATGGAGGTTAGTCAATCCCCAAGTAGAAACAATTTTCACTTATGATGATTAATTTTACATATCAACTTGACTGGGCCACAACGTGCCCAGTTATTTGGTCTACAACTATTCTGGGTATTTCTGTTACGTGTGCTGGATGGGACTAACATTTAAATAGGTAGACTGAGTAAAGTAGATGGCCCCTCCTATTATGGGTAGACTGCCTCCAATCAGTTGAAGTCCTGAATAGAACAAAAAGGCTGATCCTCCCCTAAGTAAGAGAAAATCCTTTCTGTCTGATGGCCTTCAGACTAGGACATCAGCATTTTTCCTGCCTTTGGACTTAAACTGAAAGATCAGCTCTTCCTGGGTTTTGAGCCTGCTGGCCTCCAGACTGGAGCTACGCTGTCAGTTCTTCTGGGTCTCCAGCGTGCTGACTCACCCTGAAGATCTGGGGATTTGCCAGCTCAGAATTGCATAAGCTATGTTTATAATAACAAATATCTTTTCATGTATGTATGTACACATGCACACACATATCCTATTTGTTCTGTTTCTCTGGACCCTACCTAATACATCACTGAATCTGAAGCTAAGTATCTAAGGACATGCATGAGATGGCAAAAATCTTATTATTGATTTTCTCCCTGTAACTCCCTCCCACTGAAACTATTTATCCCCCTTGGAGCTCTAACAGAATTAACTGTATGAAGACAGTTGTTATGATCACCTTCTCCAGGCTAACCATTTCCATTTGACATAACCATTCGTCATTAGACACCATTTGAGATTTTTCACCCTCACCGTCACTCTTCTCTAAATGCCCTACAGTCTGCCTATATCCCACATGAAGTGTGGGATAGTCTTCTTTAGGTCCAGAGTTATCACCCCCTGGATTCTAATTCATTATATCCATTCATGCAGCATATTTTGGCATTAGCTTTTTTGATGATTATATCTCTGATCTACATTGGCCTAAATTCTTCTGCTGAACTGTATCTTTTTCTTTATGCACTAACATTTTTTAAAGCATAGAAACTCATTAAGTGATAGCTTCAACTCTTACCTATAAGCTGCTTTCCCTTGGATCAACATTTCTAGACCAAATCTTTCATCTAAGCCCCAGCACCAATTCAACCACCTCCTGGGATGTTCACAGTTACCCTGTTTGATGTAAGCTCCACAAGGGCAGGAATTTATGTTTGTTTTATTCACTGCTGTATGCCCAGTGCCTAGAGTAGCCTCTGGCACCTAGGAGGTAGGCTGTCTGCAAACATTGTTAAACATATAAATAATTGAATCTTAAAGTGCACATGTTCAAATATAGTCTTACCCCCTTATCTCACTTCCTATAGAACCTCTCAGGAGAGTGGTACCACCATCCATACAGGTACCAAAGCCAAAAATCTGAGTCATCCTGTATCCATATTCTACCTCACTTCACATATCCAGTTAGATCTCAAGGAACACTGATTTCTCCCTGAGTGTCTTTCGAATTGATCTCTTTTCTCTTTCTCACCACCACTGACTTAGTGTAGGCCCTCATCTTCTCCTTATTTATGATTTTCAATAGTCCCCTAAATAAATGAATGACTCCATTCTTGCCCCCACTTTTTAAAATTCATCCATTCTTCATGCTTCCGTCAATGCGCTCTTTCAGAAACGCAAACCTGATTAAAGTATTAAACTACTTAAAGGCCTTTGTTAGCTCCCCACGATGGTCACAGTAAAATCCAAGTCCTTAGCAAGGCATTCATCCGTTCCAAGCTCCTTCTTGGTCTGAGCCTTATCTACCTTCCCAGCTTCACTTCTCTTCACTCTACCGCCAAGTGCCCTATTCTTCAGTCATAAGGAGCACGCCTCTGACCTGTGCACGCGTTTCTTGCTTTTGTTTCTTCTCTGTATCTACAGAGTTGACTACAACTCACTAAACGATTCAGGAGGTAGCTGCTGATCATCCCCAGACTGGGTAAGCTACCTCGTCTGCACTCACAGAACACCTGTGCCGACCTTGATTGTAGACAAACATAATAAAGTGTGATAAGGGCCCTCTCTCATGCTTGATTCTAAAATTGTGTGAATTTGTATCCTCGGTGCTCATCCTAGTGTTCAGGACATAATCAGTTCTCAGTTGAATGAATTTCACCCTACGAAGCAGGTGGCAAAAGGCGAGAAAGGAAAAGGACCAAGTGGGTGGGAGATATTCCAGAACAAGTGACCCACATGAACAAAGGCACAGGGCAAGAGAATAATGCTTGTGTCTAGGGTGCAGAGAGGCACACAGAGTTCAGGCAGGGAAGTGGGGAGCAGAGGGCTAGAAAAGAGAGCTGTTCTTTACAAAGAGAATTTCTCAGGTCAGTGAGTTGCCATCTGGCCATCCTGCAGACCCAGTGTTCCATTTCTAGTCTTCCAGCAATCAACAAATTATATGCATGATATAGACTTCCCTCTGAGGGTACCACATCTCACATTTTGCACTGTCTCCCCTTCATCAGCAATAACAGACAAACCTGCCGAGTTCAGCATATATTATCTTGTTAGCAAGGCTTTCCCTTCACTGCTGCCTCTTTGCAACTCAATCTCTCTAATGCTGACTGCTAAAATGACTTGAGGTCCAGGTGTAGATTCAACATCTGAGTCAGGAGCTCTAAAATCTGTGCCAGCAATGTGGAAATGTGTTGGGAGATGTGATAATGATTTATCTGTAACACATTTATTGGAACATGTCAAAGCCCCGAATAAAAATAACTCACATTTATAGAGTACTTTCCTTGTACCAGGTCTTGACCTAAATATTCTGCATGTATTAACTCTCAAAATTCCTATGAGATATACGCCCTTATTGTCCCATTTTACAGATGAAGTCATTGAGGCACAGAGAAGTTGAGAACACTCTACAGGGTCACACAGCAGACAAACGTTGGAGTTAGAATTTTTTAAATGAAACACCAAATTCTATGAACTTAATGATTATCCTATGGTGCCTCCTTAAAATAGGCAAGAAATGCAGGACCAAAAAAGAGAGTACAGCTTTTAATATTGACTTTGCTGTAAAGTATATGATTTTGGTTAAGTCAGGACTCCATGAAACTTATTTTCTGTACCATGACAGAATTTGTGTAGAAGAGCAGGCTTCAAACACTTTTACTTCCACAGCCCTAACATAATTTTTAAAAAATATATTGTGTCCCCTTGCACATTTTAAAAGGACATCTAGATTTTCAATAATATGTTTAAATGTTTGCAAAAATAAATACTTTCTAGCATTTTATAAATATAGATTTTAAAATAAAACGTTTCTATTATTCTTTAAATATAGGCACTTCAGCTCTCTTCTGGTTACTGTTTGCATGCTACATCTTTTTCCTTCCTTAAAAGTTCAACCTGTCTGTGTCTTTGAATCTAAACTATGTCTTTTGTACAGAGCATATCATTAAATCTTTTTTTATTGAAGTATAGTTGATTTATAATGTTGTCAGTTTCAGGTATACAGCAAATATCATTAAATCTTGCTTTTTTTTTAGCTAGACTGATCATTCGTATGTTTGATTGAAGTCTTTAGTGCATTCATACTTAATATAATTATTGATATTGTTGGATTTAGATCTGTCATTTTGCTATTTGTTTTCTGCTTGTCTCATGTATTTTTTCCTCCTTTACCGTTTCTTTTTGTGTTAAACCAATATTTTTTTAAGTAAACCATTTTAATTACTCTCTTGAGATTTTACTGATTTTTTAAATTTAGCTTTCAAAATGGCTTACACTAGACATTACAACATGCATCTTTAAAAATAAAAATTGTATATATTTAAGGTATATACTATGATGTTTTGCTATATATGTGTGTGTGTGTATATATATATATATATATATATTGCAATGATTACTGTAATCAAGCTAAGTAATATATCCACCTCCTTACACAGTTATCGTTTGTGTGTGTGTGGTGAGAGCACGTGAGATCTACTCACTTAGCAAATTTCCAGTATGCAATACAATATTATACTCTTTTGAACATTCCTGTATGTTAGATCTCTAGACTTATCCTACATAACTGCAAATTTGCATCCTTTGACCAACGTCTCTCCATTTTCCCCACCTCCTCATCTTCATTTATCACAATCCGTTTCAGATTTTAGTGACCTAATTCTAGTAAAATATACCTCCATCCCCTCTTTGTGATGTTAATGTCATTATGTATTGTATCTACATATGCTCTGAACACCATAATAGTGTTATAATCATTGCTTTAGACAAGCGCATGTGTATTTTTAAGAGATTAAGAGTAAACAAAAATACACAGTGAGAGTAATTTTTATTTACCCACATACTACATTTCCCTATTCTTCACTCCTCCTTGTGTATTTGAGTTCACATCTGGTGTCACTTCCTTTCAGCCTAAAGGACATTTTTATAGGAGAGATGTGCTAGCAAAGACTTCTCTTGGTTTTTGTTTATCTAGGAATGTCTTTATTGTTCATTCTTTTTATTTATTTATTTATTTATTTATTTTGTGGTACGCGGGCCTCTCACTGCTGTGGCCTCTCCCGTTGCGGAGCACAGGCTCCGGATGCGCAGGCTCAGCGGCCATGGCTCACGGGCCCAGCCGCTCCGCGGCATGAACCCGTGTCCCCTGCATTGGCAGGTGGACTCTCAACCACTGCGCCACCAGGGAAGCCCCCTTTCATTCATTTTTGAAGAATAGTTTTGGTAGATAAAGTATCGTTAACTGACAATTTATGAACTTACTACGACTAAGTGTGAGGCAATTATAACTTGGAGCAGCATTTCCCAAAGAAGTAGACCCTCTGGAAGTTCAGTTGCTATGAAATATCCATGGTCTATTACAGTTTCTTTAAAATAGGGATTCTCAGAGTTTTTCAAGCACTAATATGGGTCTTGACTCTTGATGAAGAAGAGAGCGCCTGAAATGCTTCCAGAAGTTTTTTTACTACAGGGGACTTTTTCTACTGAGCATCTCACTAGTGTTCTACAAACAATACATTGAAAAATGTAAACCCAGTTTGGATAAGTAAACTGAGGCACAGAAAGGGACTGAGTGTGGCCCAATGGATGAAGTAATGGCGCAGTAAAAACAACTGTAGGAAGATACATTTCCATCCTATGTACTCCCAGCAGCCTCACAAGGAGGATCATTTTACTGGAGAAGCAAGGGTTATGACATTTATTGGCAGTCAAGGAAATACACTGTGATTGGTTTATTATTGGAATTTTGTTGTTGTTGACTACTGCTCTATGTTTGACCACACAGCTTGAGAAGTGATCTGGAACTTAATTTGTTATCTTCACCTTAATGCAACTACATGCTTGACTGTTATAGTTCACATTGAATAGAAAAAAAATATTCTGCAGTTGAAACATCCCTATTTTATAATTACATTTTGGTTGCTGAGGCATTATCTGGGCATCCTGCAAAGCTCAACTAATGCAAACCTAATTCTCCTTTAATACCAATCCCAGGAGGAGTTTAACTTGAAAACAGTAAGATTTATTTTTGAGTCTGTAGATTGTTTTTAAATATTTAGTTGCTAAATTTTATGTACTGTATAAGGAAGAAAACAGATAATGAGAAAGTTCTGTTATTTCTTCTCTTCTGAAGGAGGCAGGAAAGGCACAAAGCTCACAGTAGTCAGCTATATAGTCTGGAAGATGATTACAGCACAAATAGGTGTACATTACACAATAATACAACTCCTCCTCAGGTAAAATATATGAGGATAGGACTATATCTCTTCTAGAATTATAACCGTTAACATGATTATGTTAATGATTGGCTAACATTTATTGAACTCTTGCTATGTATCATTTCAACCACACAACAATCCAATAAGTAGCTACTATTAATTATCTTCATTATAAAAATCAGGAAACCAAGCTAGAAAGATTAGGTAACATATTTATGATTCACCACTGTGTCCTGTCTATGACTCGACATCTATGCTTTTAACCTTCTATGTGTGGATAACCATACAGCAGTGATTCTCAAAGTGTGATCCACTTACAAGCACCATCAACATGACCTGGGAACTTGATCGAAAGACCTACTGAATCAGAAACTCTGGGGATGGGACCCAGCATTGGGTTTTTACCAGCCCTCCAGGTGATGCTGCGGTTCTCTAAAATTTGAGAACCACTGCCATGTAGCATGATACTTAGTCAATGTGTTTTTGGCTGAGAGACAATATAAAGGATTTTTTTTACTACACATTACAAACCCATCTCTCAAATATGCAAAGTCAATCTGCAGAGTACATTATAGCATGCATCTTAAATCTTATTTATAAAATCACAGTCCAGTATTTTGTTTGGCTCCTCTTTGGCTTCTTCCCTACCTCAGCAAGTGTTCCCAGGGCCACTGCATTGTACGAGCACCTGATTCTGCTGCTTTTGGAGAAGCCGATCCTACTTCCATTCAAGCCTTCTGAGCTTCAATGTCCTCACATGTCTACCCCACCTATCCAGAAGTCATCAGTATCTGGCACAGTCTCTGGCACATAGCAGATAGTTAATAATCATTAATAAATAATTTGTTTAACTGCTATAAGCAGTTTAACAAATGATGCAGATTTTCAATGATTATTCTAGGTACTCTTCTGAAAGTGGATTTATAATACTTGTTGACTGGTCTGATTACTTTGGGTATAACAAGAGTCTACCAAAGTCAGGCATCATCATATTTCAGTAAGGTATACATGACCAATGTGGTCATTTATCTTCAAAGACAGATTTCCCAGTGAACCACGCTTCCCAGTAATCATGTCCTGTGTATGGTGATTTTGTGTTAATTTTGAAACTAAGTCATTAAAAATGCAGTTTCCACCTTGGTCTCTTGAAATATGTGCTCAAAACCAGCCACGATGTAAGAAGTTTATACTGAGACCTCCATGCTATAAGGGAATCCAAAGTAGCTAGCCAAGTGGAGAGGCTCCATGGATAGAGAGACATACCCAGTCAACCCCCAACTGCACTGGGCTTCCCAGGTGAGGCATAAGATTTGTGAGTTAAAAGCTATCATGGACATCCAGCCCAATGGGCCTTCAGTTGGGTTCCATCTGCCATCGGACTACAGCTATATGAAAGACCTCAGGCAAGAATAGCCCACGTGAGCTCAGTCACTCACAAAACAGTAAGCAACAATAATACATTGTTATTTTAAGTCACTGTATTTTGGGGTAGTTTGTCATATAGCAATAGCTAACGATAGCAATAGGTCAGGGTTTAAAAGTATCGCATATGTTGAACATATATCATGGTGCCTAAATGTAACACAGTCAGCTAAGGGAGAAGGGTGAGGTCTACGTATAATTCATTTCCTTTTCCTAGCTTTAGTAACACGTTAGTGTTGCTTCAGTGTGGACTCTAAGCATTTTTATTGTGAGTATAAAAACTAAATTTGCATAGCAGGCAGTGTTGCATATTGCATAGTTCAGTGGAGTTAGAAATTTCATTAACAGCACAGGGAATATTTTTTATGAGTGTCCATGAAAGAAAAAAGGATAAAATTTGTATCCTGTTTAAAATGTTATAACTTGAGTTACACTGTACATTAAGTAGATCAGTTCCTACTACAACCTAAGAAAAGTGACTAAATGTTGACTGGTACTGCTTCCAGAAAGCTGTGAAGACTTGTATCATGTGAAGCAGCCTGTTCAAGGAGCCAGATACACACACATTACACTTTCCACACGGGGGCTTTCTCCATGGTACTTTGTAAGCCTATCTAGTTAGCATTATAAAGCTTAATATTTATCAAATTCCTGACCCTGAACAATTTTTATATTAAAATTATTTTTTTCTTCTCCACCTCCATCCAATATAGAGTGGACTAAATGCATATCTTTATATACCACTTACCATTTATCACATAGTATACGTACTAGCTTTATTCTATATACAAGTAAACCGTAATGTATTTATAGGCAAAGATCATCTCTTTTTTTAAAGCATTACAGAGATATCATTAACATGTAACATCGTGTAAGGTTAAGGCATACAATGTGTTGATATGATGCACTGATATATAGAAAAATGATTACCACCACAGTATTAGCTAACGCCTCTATCATGTCATATAATTACCATGTGTGTCTGTGTGTGTCTGTGTGTGTGTGTGTGTGTGGTGAGAGCATTAAGATCTACTCTCTTAGCAACTTTTAAGTATATAATAGAGTATTATAAAATATAATCATCATGCTGTACATTAGATTTCCAGAACTTACTCATTTTATAATTGGAACTTTGTACCCTTTGATTAACATCTTCCTATTTCCCCTGACACCCAGCCCTTGGTAATCACCACTCTACTCCCTGTTTCTATGACTTCAGCTGTTTCAGATTCCAATACAGCATAGATAATACAGCATACGTCTTCCTCTGTCTGACTTATTTCACTTAGCATAATGCTCTCGAGGTCCACTGGTGTTATTGTAAATGGCAGGATTTCCTTCTTTTCTCATGGATGAATAATATTCCATGAAAGATAGACAGACAGACAGAAAGACAGATAGGTTTATACATCTATAGCTATATCTCTGTACCTCTATCTCAATATAACATTTTCCTTATCCATTCATCAGTTGATAAGACACTTAGGGGGTTTTCCGATCTTGGCTATTGTGAATAATGCTTTAATGAACGTGGGGGTGCGGATATCTCATCAAGATCCTGATTTCAGTTGCTCTGAATATATACCTAGAAGTGGAATTGCTGGATCATATGGTGGATTTATTTTTTATTTATTTATTTATTTTTTGCGGTACGCGGGGCTCTCACTGTTGTGGCCTCTCCCGTTGCGGAGCACAGGCTCCGGACGCGCAGGCTCAGGGGCCATGGCTCACGGGCCCAGCCGCTCCGCGGCATGTGGGATCTTCCCGGACCGGGGCACGAACCCGTGTCCCCTGCATCGGCAGGTGGACTCTCAACCACTGCGCCACCAGGGAAGCCCTGGTGGATCTATTTTTAATACTTTGAGGAACCTCCACACTCTTTTCCATACTGGCTGCACCAATTTGCATTCCCACCAGCAGTGCACCGACTGCACAGGTTCCGACTGCACAGGCTCCCTTTTCTCCAGTTTTGCTAACATTTGGTATCTCTTGCCTTGTTGCTAATAGCCATTATTACAGATAGGAGGTGATATCTTGTGGTTTTGACTTGCACTTCCTGATGATTAGTGATTTCCAGCACTTTTTCGTGTACCTGTTGGCTATTTGTATATCTTCTTTAGACAAATGTCTATTCAGTGTCTCTGACCATTTTTCAGATTGTTTATTTTTTTCTGCTATTGAATTGTAGTAATTCTTTATATATTTTGAATATTAACCCCTTATCAGATAAACGATCTGAAAATATTTTCTCTCATTCCATAGGTTGCCTTTTTATTTTGTGGATTTTTCTTTTCCTGTGCAGAAGTGTTTTAGTTTGATATAGTCCCAGTTATTAATTTTTACTTTTGTTGCCTGTACTTTTGGTGTAGTATCAAAAAAAATTGTTGCCAAGACTAATATTAAGGAGATTTATCCCTATGTTTTCATCCTGAAATTTTACAGTTTCAGTTCTTATGTTTAAGTCTTTAACCCATTTTGAGTTAATTTTTGTGAGTGGTGAGACAGGGGTCAAATTTCATTGTTCTTTGAGTGCTTATTCAGTTTTCTCAACACTATTTATGGAAAGGACCATCCTTTCCTCACTGAGTATTCTAGGCTTCACTGTCAAATATTAGTTGACTGTATATGTTAGGGTTTATTTCTGAACTCTCAAGTGTTTTCCATTGGTCCATGTGTTTGTTTTTATGCCAGGACCATACTGTTTTGATTACTATAGCTTTTACTATTTTCCATTATGCTTTCATTCCATTTCTATATCATTTGTGAATCTGTTGTTAAGGTTTTTTGCTTTATGGTTACTGTGAGGCTTACATAAAACACTAAATATGGCACTCTATTTACACTGATAGCAATTTAACTTTGCACACAAAAAGTACCCTTTTACTCCTTTTGTTTTTGATGTCACAATTTACGTCTTTGTATACCGTGTATACATTAACAAATTATTGTAGTAGAGCTGTTTTTAATATTTTTGTCTTTAACCTATATACTAGAGTTAAGTAGTTAACACACCACCATATTTCAGTATTATGTATACAGAATACAGAGTATTCTGAATCTGACTATATGATTAACTTTACTACTGTGTTGTATATTTGCATATGTTTTCCTGTTACTAATTAGCACCCTTTTATTTCAGCTTAAAGAACTATTTTCAGCATTTCTTATAAGGCAGATTTAGTGGTGATGAATCCCTCAGCTTTCGTTTATTAGGAAAAGTCTTTATTTTACCTTTATTTCTGAAAGACAGGCTTGCTGGGTACAGTATTCTTAGTTGGCATTTTCTTCCTTTCAACACTTTGAACTTATCATCCCATTCTTTGCTGGTCTGCAAGGTCTCTGCTGAAAAATCCACTGATAGCCTTATGGGGGTTCCCTTGTACAAGAATTTTCTTTTGCTCTTGCTGCTTTTAAAATTCTCTCTGTCTTTGTTTTAGAAAGTTTCATTTAGTGAATCCTGGAGAAGTTAGTTTTGGATTGAAATTTTTTGGTACCTATTAATAGGGTTTTATGAACATGGATATTCAAATATATCCCAGGTTTGGGAAGTTCTCAGCCATTGTTTCTATAAATAAGCTTTCTATCTCCTTTTCCCTTTATACTCTTTCTGGGACTCCAGTGATGCACACATTGTTTCTCTTGATGTTGTCCCGTAAGTCCTGTGGGATTTCTTCATTCCTTTTCACTCTTTTTCCTCCTCTGATTAATTTTAATTGATCTGTCTTCTCACTTACTACTCTTCTCTTCTGTTTAGAGAAATCTGCTATTAAAACTCTCTATTGAATTTTTTAGTCCAGTTGCTGTATTCTTTGGCTCCAAAATTCATTTTGGTTCCTTTTTATGTTTTCTATATCTTTGTTGAACTTCTCATTTTGTCTTGTATGTTTTTCCTATTATTGTTTAAATGTTTATCTGTGTTCTCTTGTAGCTCTCTGAGCATCTTTAGAACAAATTTTTTGAATTCTCTGTCAAGAAATTCTTGGATCTCCATTTCCTTGGGGCCAGTTACTGGAGGTTAACTATATTCCTTTGATGGAGTCATGTTTCTCTGATTCTTCATGATTCCTTTAGCCTTGAATAGGTATTTGTGCATTTGAAGAAGCAGTCACCTCTTCCAGATTTTATGGATTAACTTCATTAAGGGAAGACTTTCACCCGAGCTTGGGGCACACTGGAGCTTACTGTGACCCTGAGTCTAGTGGTGTGGGCACTTAGTGTAGGGGCACGTAGTGGCTCTGGGCTGGGGCAGGGGGGCATGATATCTCTTCCGCTCAGCCTGTTGAGGTTCATAGCAGCAATAACTGTGTGGTCCTTGGTTAGTACTGAGAAGGGGAGGGAGGGTAGCAGTGGCCGCAAGAGCCGCTGGGATCCTCAGTGGCACCCTCAGGTCCAGCTGCTAGGGACCAGGGCAGGAAGCAGCGGTCGCTGGAGCCAATGCTGCAAGCACATTCAGCTGCAGTGGCCAGCTACAGGTGCCTATGTAGTGGCAGGGGCTGGCTGCAGACGTGTACACAGCGGCAAGGGCTGTAACCAACTATGGGCTCACTAGCAGCTTTGGGGGCCCTGCCTGTCAGCATGCTCTCCTGTAGCTTCGCCATCTCTCCTTTGGCATGCGCACTGCAGTGGGAGAGCTGGTGACAGGGGTCAGACTGGTGGCAGCACAAGTACAGCTGGAGAGGCTAGCTGCAGGTGAGCGTGGTGGTGCAGGCCAGTGACAGAAGACAGGGTCTGATCCAGGCTGCAAGTGGCTGCAGCGGCTCTGCCTGTGGGTTTGCTCTCCCATGGCTACATGGTCTCCCCCGGCATGTGCGCTGCAGTAGAGGCTGGTCCCATGCCTGTGCACAGTTAGAGGCCAGCCCCGAGCGTGTGTATGACAGTGGGGGCAGCTGTAGGGGTCTAGGCTAGTATCTCATATTCATGGAGCCATGGAAGCCTGAAATGGCTGTGGTTCCTGGGTTCTGGCAGGGGTGGGGAGCGATTGGGGAGAGGCTCAGGCAGCTGGCATTAGTGACCATGAATACTTGTGGCGTGAAAGCTGGTGAAATCTGCAGAAGTGGCTGTACCAGCCTTTTAGTTCCTTTGGTGGCAAAATCTGCTGGGTTTGTCTGCAGAACAGATCACTGTGGACACAATCACTCCCGCTGCATGGCTGCTATTGGTAGCCCAGGCTTTTTTCTTCCTTGTTGCTACATCTCTGTACATCTCAGCTCTGCCAGCCTGGTTGAGGTGAAACCAAAGCAGGACCTTAGCTTGGTGCCTCGAAAAGCTGGGAAAACTGGAAGCTTGTCTCAATTTTCCTTTCCTGGAAAGAGGAACTCTTTGTAGCTGAGAAGTTCGTCTTTGTGCTGAGCAATGCTGGCTTGGGGGATGGGATGAAGCAGGAGAAATGAAGCTGCCATCCTTCTCTCCTTGTATGGTTATTTTCAGGTTTTTATTACTCTGTGTTGGCAAAAATTCTTAGGTAGACTCCAGAGGGCTCCCAGAGCTGTTTTCGTTCATAGCCAGCTGTCTAATAGTTGATCTTTGCTGGAGGTGGGAGAAAGTTGGGATCTCCTATATTGCTATTTTGGTGACCTCCAGCAAAGGTTATTTCTTAATTTCCTTTTGTGTCCTCCATAGTGCCTGGCTATATATTAGAAATGATTTACTAAATATTTATCAAAATGAAGGAATGAGATGAATGCATGGCATACTTGAAAGATACAGTATTTTGTTTTCCAGAATGAGATACATAAAAGATTGTTGATACATTTTAATCATTTTATCCTCAATCTCTGATTTGTCTTCTGAGTCCCACACTCTATTTTCAAATTCTATTCAATCTATACAATGGGCTGACCTCTTTGCAGACAAGCTCTGATTTTAATCCCATGATAAAACTATGATCACCACCAGACTCACTACTCTCAGCTAACCTTTTGGCTTGACTTAAGTAACAAATACTCAACACCCCAGTGTTTTATCTGTGGTGAAGTCCTCCCTTAGAGGAAAATATTGGGGAAATAATTAACAAAGTCATATGCAAGTATCAAACCTTCATAAAATATTGAATCGGCATAATAGGTGACCAGTGAGTCAAGCAATTGACATTTATTTACATACTTTAAAAGAATCTTAGCATAATATTTAACCTTGAGCTAATGGGGAAGGTGTTTTGCAACATCTTCTCAATTATTCCCAGAACTTTGTTTCTCAGTTTATAACACCAGAATGTTTATCTGTCCATAATTTGGAGAGTTTGGTGCATATGGTGAGAGCAAGCCCATCAACTAAAAAGGATACAGCACATATTGGTGCTCTGCAACACCTCAGGCATCAGACACCCACACCCTGAGATTCACCACAACTAAATACTTTAACACAAAGCTGTGAAACAGGAAATCTCTCAGGAAGTCTCCAACTATTTGAGAAAGTTCTACTAGTAGAGCTCATATTGTATGTGAATAACACACAAAACACACACACACACACACACACACACACACACACACACACACACACACTGCTTTCCACAGTGTGCTGGAAGACACAGTGAAGAAGAGAGTCCAGCTGGCAGTGAAGCCTCCTTTCTCGCTCTCTTCAAATACTTTAAGCGTCTTCCACTCCCTTTTGCTTAAGCACCTCATTACTAATCCCTCTTTCCTCTCCTCTAGCCTTATTCTCACTAATATGCTCAAGAACTCAGAAAAAAAGAAATTAAGAACAAAAGCCCTCTTCATTATAAGGTAGGAGAGCCCCAATATATTGATAATTGTGGACCATTTTCCATTGAGCCTACAGATGGGAAAAGACAGGGAGATACCAGGGATGCAACGAAATGTAGCATATTTGAGGAGGAATTGAAGCTTCAGGGGTTGGTGGCTGCCTTAGTCTGCTTGAACTGCTATAGCAAAATACCATAGACTGAGTGGCTTAAACAAAGACATTTATTTCTCAGTCTTGGACACTGAGAAGTCCAAGAGCAAGGTGCCAGTAGATTTGGTGTAGGGTGAGAATCCTCTTCCTGATTTGCTGTTGTCCCCTTCTTACTGTATCCGCACATGATACAGAGATATCATCTCTCTCATGTCTCTTCCTATATGGGCACTAATCCCATTTATGAGGACTCCACCCTCATGACCCAACTACCTCTCAAAGACCCCACTTCCAAATACCTTCACACTGAAGCTTAGAGCTTCAATATATGAAAGGGGGTGGGGGACATAAACATTCAGTCCATAGCAGTGGCTTTAGAGGAGGTGGACACCAAGGAAATCTGTGAAATAGGTTAGCAGAGCAAGGGATGTATTTTGCTGTGAGAAATGGGATCCCAGTTAAAAAATCTTCAAAAACATGGAATTCTATATTCATTCTACTCAACTTATTTCCTCTCACCACTCCACCCTCCTCCCCAGAACGGATTTTTTAAGGTATATGTAGAAAATTCTTACAGTAAATATTGACAGCTCTGCCTAATACTATCAAAGTTATGTCATAATGGTAACAATGCTACTGAAAAAATTAAGTCAGCATTTTCTCATTTCCATATGAGTCCCAGGAAAGCAGCACATCTGTGCAGCAGCTTGAAATATCTTTTTATGTTTTTTCAAACCAGTAAGCCTTAATTCTTTCCCAGAAAATCAATAGTGAGGCTGTTGGAGATGTGAAATGGCAAAGAAATACTAACATTTAGCACCCTTGCATTTCAAATTTGTTAGCCCATGGATGTTACTTCCATTTGGTAAATGAACACGTGCAGCTCAGACATCCAGATACAAGAGGCACTTGATGAGGCAGCTAATACAGTGACCTGAGTCCTTCTCCACAGTTCAGTCACCCCTCTTGTTTCATCTCAGCCAGCCCAGGAGCCTACCTCTCCCATCTCAGGTGCCACTGATTTACGAATGTCTTTCTTCCTCTTCAAATCAGGTACGCTCTCTCCCTCCTACACTTCCATCACTCGTGGTATTTATTGCATCCCACCTTAGATTCTACTTATGAGTCTGCATCCTAGCTCTCTTTGGAAACACTCTATTCTCTGAGGGCAGGAATTACAGCTTGTTAATCTGTGTACAATCCTTAGATTTGAATATATAATGGGTTTTGTGATAGACACTGCATTATGCCCTTTAGTGCATTATCTTAGTCCTTCAGACACCACAATAGCGGTTGGTGCCCCATCCATGTGTCCTTGGGTCTAGAAACTGTAATGTTCCCGGGACTTCCAGCTGCCGGGGCCAACATCTCTTTGCCAAGAGTTTACTCTGGAATCCATTCCGCCCAAGGGCAACACAAGAGAAAGTGCTGGAGAATTATGGTTTATTTCCATCACCCTCTCCCCAGCAGCCCTTAATAATGACTGATGGGAGTTGGTGTATCAATATCCCAGCTACCTTCCATCCCCCCGTGGAATAACTCCAAGATAGGTGTTCTGCACATGCTCCCTAATTCATCAGTTTTCAAACTTGAGTGAGTAACAAAATTCCCTATTAGACCAGGTTGCTGGACCCTCATGCACAGTTTCTAATTCAGTAGGTCCGGAGTGGGACCTGAGAATTTGCATTTCTAACTAGTGTCCAAGTGATGCTGATGCTGGTCAACCCTGAACCATACTTTGAGACTCAGTCCTTGCTCCAGGTATCACAGTGATAACTTGTTTTATAGCCTATCCTTCATTGGTTGCCTTCTCTTTCTTCCCTCCCTTGTTCCCTTACCAGTGTTTCTGGGATCATTTTGCAAGTAAACTATTTGTTCTCAGTCCATATTTGGGGGCCTGCTTCCAGGGAAACACAAAACAAAACAAGCAATATCTAGATAGTTATTCTTGCCATGATACACATGAGAACCTCCTTACCTAGAGAAATTAGGCTACTTGTCCCAGGTTACACAAATGGAAAAGTCTAGCTGTTGACCACCACATGATACTGTCTCCTTGGCATAAGACTTTTCCCGTAACAAAGTGCTCTATAAATGTTACTAGAATTAAATTAAATTTTGTTGATCAACTATCTCACAAATACTAGAATCAGAACCCGCTTACTGTTTGGGAGTCTCAAAGGTATCACTACGAGTATTTCAAGTTTTATAGCAGAGCCATGCATCTGGAAAGCTGACCAGATTTGTTTAAGCAAGTCCCCCAGCATCTGAAGAGTTAGGACTGCCTCGGCTCTGCACTGACCCTGTCGTCTCTTGGTGCAACTGAGGTCTGCTGCTTTACTGTGAAAACTCAAACACCAGCCTGGAGAAGTTTACAGCTGCTGGACATCTGGAGTCTGAAAATCCTAATGCCCCCCTCTGGAGATAATTAGACACTATCTGCTGTCACTGCTGCACTTTGATTCTTCTTTTTATTTTAGCCAAGAGCCCAGATCTATCTGGGCTCTCCAATATGTATCATCTTTGGCTCGACTCACCGCTCTTAAAGAATTTGTTATATTTTTTCCCCTTCTTCTTTTTATGAATGATAGGAATTTTTTCCCCACACAGAACAAAGCGTATGTTGTAGTTTTTGAGTGGTCTTATAATTCAATCACATCTGTCTTTAAACAGCCTTGTCAAAAATTTAGAGGTGGTTGAATACTCAAAGCTCAAAATCAGACAGGACTCCGGCTTCATAGATTAGTCAATAACTGAGCATCGGGCACCCGAGAGACTTGGACATAACAGGAAAATAATATGTAATTGTGTGAACAATTCACTTTATTAGTTTCCCTGGGATGAAGCTTTTACCATCTATAGTAGCTCTGACAGCAAAACAAGAAAAAAAAAGGCAAAACGATGTGAAGTTTTCAGAACTTATTCTGTAACGGAATGGAATTTGAATTGAATTGTGTGATAAGCTAAAAAAGAAAAAAAGGAAATGCTTAAAGTGAATGTTCAAGTTGATTTATTTTTAATTAATTTCAGTGATGGTAAAACAAGCCAGATTTCCAGCTTTGGCATTCAGGCAATACCCTGAACAACAGAAAAAGTTTTTTTAAAAAAAGAAGGGAGTTGTGCATATTCCCTGTAAAATGTCAATACCACCTCTGCCATGAGAAGAAACACTTTAAGTCAATGGTTTGGAACCTTTATAGACAGCCCTTTGGAACAGCCTCATTGAATACAAGATGCCTCTGTATCAGGCCTGATTTCTTAAGTCCATGTGTACAAACTAAGAATAAGACAGGTATCTTGAAGCAACTGAGCACTTTGTCTACTAAATGTCTAATGTCCACAAAATAACTATCAGTAAAAACATAAGAGCAAACACTTATATAGTGTCCGTTTCCAGGGCCAGCTTCACAAGTATGTGATCAGCCCAGTCTCACAGGCTCTTACACGCAGAAGAGAGGCCCCCAAATGGGGTTTAATATTCTCCAGTCACCATCTTAAATTCCTCATAATCTCATCTTTGAATCTGTTTTTTATAAGTGAAGTCCAATGGGACAATGGAGCGTGTTCTGGAGGATTGGAGTCCCAGCCCATGTTTAATGTCCCCTCCCACTGCCCCCCTGTGTCTCCAGGATATTTACTCAGCCACCTGCTCTCCCACCTCCTGACTCTTGGTCACCCTGCTGGCCTCCCTCTCCTGCTCCTGCCCAGTGACCACTACTACCCTCTGCCCCCAGCAGGGGCCTAGGTTGTGGATGCAGGGAAGGTTGAGCCCTAATCCCTAAAACTATAAATATGGTGAGATACGGTGCCTGGGATTATATTACGCTATGTGACAAAAGGGATTTTGAGAGATAATCAAGGTTACTAATCAGTTCGCTTTGAATTAATCTGAAGAGGGCTCATTCAAGTGGGCCCATCTAATCACATGGGACTTGTAAAAGCAATGAGATTTCTCCAGCTGGGAGCAGAAGAAGTCAAAGACATTCAAAGCGTAAGAAGGACTTGGTGTATCATTTCTGCATTGAAGATAAAGGGTGTGTGTGTGTGTGTGCATGAATGAATGTGGGGGGCCTCTAGGAACAGAGACCAGCCCTCACCTAACAGCCAGGAAGGGAATTAGGAACCCAGACCTATAACCACAAGCAACTGGATTATGAAAACAACCTGGATGGTCTTAGAAAAGGATTCCTTCCCACAGTCTCCAAACAAGCTCAGGCTGACCTTGATTTTGACCTCCTGAGAGCCCAGCCAAGTCCTACCCTGACCTATTGAACTATGAGCTAATAAATGGATATTGTTTTAAAATGTTAACTTTGTGGTAATTTGTTATACAGCAATAGAAAACAAATACACCTCTATTCTTCCTAAGTGGTCCTTTGGCATTATTTTTTTAGAGGAAGCCAGCTATTACATGAAATTAATAGTCGGTTAAAGTAACCTCTTAAAAGACAGCTTTTCTGTATTTACATCCACCTAAAAACAGTATTGTTCTATGAAATAATTTATGACAAGGCTGAATAGCTTTATGAGTGATAACATTTATAGTCATGTTAAATACAGATAATCAAATATGCATTAAAAGATAAGAGCCCTGAAGTGTTCTAAAACAAATTCCTGACCTCATTCATGCCAAACCCATATTTTGTGTAAGATGTTATAAAACGTAAGAGGAATATTACAATTTTCTACCTCTCTGAGGGTCATACTTATTCAATAAAAGTGTCAGAGAAAGAAAGCAAAACTGGTGGAGAGGGTATATCATATTCCTTTGTCTCTGCTTCTTATCTTAATCTGTATATTTGACTTAATCGGTCCATTTTTTTTTTAAACTTTTTTTTTTTTTTTTTTTTGTGGTACGCGGGCCTCTCACTGTTGTGGCCTCTCCCGTTGCAGAGCGCAGGCTCAGCGGCCATGGCTCACAGGCCCAGCCGCTCCGCAGCATGTGGGATCCTCCCACACCGGGACACGAAACCATGTCCCCTGCATCGGCAGGCGGACTCTCAACCACTGCGCCACCAGGAAAGCCCTAATCTGTCTTTTTGATGAAAATTATTTTACTCTGAAGTCAAACGGGGGGTCCTTAACTATGAGATACACGTTGGTGAATAAATGGGACAGGGAAGAGGAAAGGGGAATTGTGCTGGACCCATCTGATGTGCAGCCAGGACTCAGACTGGGACCAATCAGAGTTAGCCCCAGTCACGAGCTCATCTTTATGCCCCTTATAACTCAGCTTCTCAGCCTTCTCTGTACATCAGCCATCCTTCCCCGGACCTCCTTAATGTGAGACCCTCCAAAGACTGACTTTTGAAATGTTCAAGGAAAACCTTTCAACTATTCCTCTGTACCCTCTCTTAGCCACTCACCATCCCAAGAGCAGATGTTCATCCCTGTGTGGTAGAGTATAACCATCACACCATTAGAATTAAACTTTCAGACTCCTCTCCTGAAGCATCTGAGTCACCCAGAAAGAATAATTACATCAACAATCCACTCTGAATAAATGAAATTTAAATCAAGACCCATATTATTATTATACAATCAATCCTCAATGGAGGAACATTGCTTTTACTTTTTTTTTTTTTTTTTTGGTGTCGCTCAGCCAGGAGACTCTTAAACACAGCTTGCTACCAACCATTATTTATGCTCCTCTTCTGAGCGGCACCTAATAACTGCTAATTAAGTCTTTTGTAGCCTGACTCTGAACTAATTAGGGTTAATTGAGCCTGCTTGTACATTAGCTATTCTAACTCTTTTCCTGATAATCAGGATTTTGGAGCACATTGAATATTTAGTTAATTTGTGAGCTTAGATTTCCTTCCACTGGACATTCTGCTGCAGGCCTTTGTCATCTCTTAATGGGCACAGTGAGTCACTCTTTGCTTGATTTGCACCTTGCTTTATGTCGTGTGTGTGTGTGTGTGTGTGTGTGTGTGTGTGTGTGTGTATGTGTGTGTGTGTATAAACAGCCAAGGGGTGTGATAGAGGAATGACGAGCAACGAGGTTGGTGTCATGTTATTTCAGCTTTGATTTTTAATCATTAAACAGAATCACTAAGGGATATATCTTCTCAGAGAAGAAGAATGGAGTTTTTGAGGTTCTGTGTTTGTGGTCCATAAATATGACTTTTTTTAGTTTTTCTTCCTAGTCCTACTCATTGGTTAGATGGCTATGTCTTTGAACTGATTCTGGAGTGTCATGTACCTGTCATTGAGGGACCAGGTTACATATTATTATTGTTATCATCACTATTATTACTTTAAGCATGAATATTTGATTTGTATTAATAGCCTCTATGAGAGTCATTTCACATTCTTTCAGACCATTGAAAATCCAATCTGTTTTTGAAACTTCAATAAAAGATTTGATCATTTAGCTTGGAATCCCATCCAATTGTTCAGCCATCTTTATCATAAAAACAATTCTACATAAAAACAAGTTTTAAAACATGTTTACTCTTTAGTTTTTCATAGCTGTTCTTCCAAGGAAATTAAGTTGAACAACGAGAACTGAAAGATAATTTTAACATCAATTAACAACCTGTCTAATATCACCAAGGTGACTGGTTATTCAACAATTTCTTTATATATGTTAGCTGATGAGCCGGAATTTAAAGCAAATAATCTGGTCACAACAAAGATTAAACTAGTATTTCTTTGATGAACCTCAGACGGGACGATAGAGAGAGGTCATTCTTGAAGCAAGGAACCCACCTTATGTGTCTTTCACATCTAATATATACTAAGAAGTGTCTGTTGAATAATGGGTAACTGAATGAATGAGTTAGGGAATGAATGTGTCTGAATAAGGCAGTACATGATACAGCTACCTTCTCTATTTATGTGCACAATCGAGATGTTTATGTTTTGCAATTCCTTAATTCCATACTTTTGTTAGGTTAGCAGTTGAAAAGACCTTAGCGATTATTCATTTTAACCTCTCCCTTTACAGATGATAAAGCTAAGGATGATAGAGGTCAAGTAATGGACCCAAGTTTGCTCACAATTAAATAATGGTAAAGCCGAAATCTGAACTCAGGGGCAAAGTCAGCCTCCTGCAGGTGGGTTTCATTGTGAACGGAAATTCTGAGAACTGATATTGTCTGTGTCTAGTCATCAGCTAGAAGCTCCTTTACCTTCAGAAATATGACCAAGCCAGTTACAAAGGCCTGAATTCCAACCTTCCATCTCTGCACTGAAGTCCACAGAGCATTATGTAGCAGCAGCCCATTTAACAGCAGGGCTGTTTTAATTTATGAAATTTGCATAAATGTAAATTTACATAAATTAAAATGTACACATTTACATAAATGTCCAAAGAAAAGTGTTTATTACAAACCTTTTAATTTACAATTGAAAGCTCCCCTTAAAAACATACCCAAATAAAATAACGAATTATCTATATATAGATGAGCCCATACATGTAAACGCTCAAAGAAGTCTTGTATATAAATGGGAATATATAACTCTACAAGCAAAGACTATGCACAGTTTTGGTTCCATTTTAATTGGATTCAAAATTAATCAATAAAAGTAATACTTAATATACATTTCCATTAAGCTCTCAAAAATCTTGTTTCAATAATTTCAAACCAATGATTATTTTACATGCATTAAAAAAGTACTGCCAACCATTGGCTGTGCATTGAAATAATATCTAATTACTGCAGTAGGTAGGGGAACTAACAGAATCTGTAATTGTGGCCTAAAAATCTGCAGTTTAAAGCATGCATGCTGCTGTTAAGATTTATTACCATACTAATCAAGTTTATTTCATAATGGGAATTTTATGATTCAGGAAAACAACTCTGATGGCTGAAAACAAGTTAAATGGATTGTCCAAAGTGTTGTTCCAGAGAACGATGGGATAGTGTATTGCAGTGTTTCCCAGGGACTTCCTCCATTTCTTTTCCTCATAGTTCCTTGTGTTCTAATGCTATTAATATTGCAGGCAATTCTTGAGTTTTCTGGTATGATTACTATAACAGGTAATTCTTAGAGGAAAGGGGAATGCAGAGTACTGATAATTAGAATTAATCAAACTATAAAAGGATTCACTACTTGTTTCATCTACATCGAACCATTGTCTCCATTGTGCCCAGAATTTAATTTACAGAGACTGACTTTAATTTCTAGAGGTGATGGCACAGAGAGGTCAAATGCCATTTAAAGAACCGTTATTACTCACAGTTCCCAAGAAACAGGGGCATGCCACACCATGCAGGTCTACATGGAGAAGCCCCCAGGTTGGTCAGGAGGCAGAAGGGATGAAGGACAAAGTGTGGCCAGAGCCTTACTGTGGTTTCCTTGGGAAGGAATGGACGAGGTTGGCAAATTTGAGCACGTTTAGGATTGAACAGTTTAAATAATTTCAGCAGGTTCTGGGCTACAGGGGTGGTCTCTAGTTATCCAGTACCCGATCCTGGGGTGATTTAGGGGAGGGGAAATATTGACTTGGTACATTAGAGTTAGATAAAGGAGGTGGTTCGGCTGCATGGGCTTTGGATCTGTTGGTTTGCATTTGAAAGCTGTGCTCACCGGAGAATCATTTTCTCTCTTGGAATTAGGTAACCCTGGGAGGGACAATCTCTCCCCAGCTAGCAAGGTACCAAGATGTCAAAGCATTATAAAATACATAAAACAAAAAACATGATTAAAACAACCATCTCTTAAGCTTTCTCTCTATTCTTCTTGGTCTATACAACTTCAAGAGGAAAGACTGGTCGAGGGAGGAACTTTTAAACTGAAATGAGGAAAAATTAGGGGTTTTATCGGGTGTCATACATAAAAAGATTATGTTCACATTTGACTATGTTGTGAATGTGTTTCCAACCATTTGCAAAAACATTAGGGAATTGGTGATACGTATAATGAACATCACGCAGATGTGTGTTACCATTTGCTAGTATTTAAAGCTGCTATGGGTTTATATGCAAACCACTACTTAATATATCTTCTGTACAACCTTCTTTCCCTTCAAAAACACAGTCTCACACAAACACACACGCACACACCCCAGAAGGAAGAATAATTTGGAAATCCTATATGTAAATAAGTCCTAGATTTAATAACTGGGAATAGGCATGAATTAACTCTAGATTATTTTGCTGAGTCCTTGGACTCTGCATTTGAGGGACTGAAATCATATCTTCACATTCCATGATCTAAATATCTAAATATCTATTTCCTTTTCCTTCTTCCTCTCTTCTTACCTACCTCTTCCCTCTGTCCTGTTTTGTTTTCTGTTATCTTCTTTTAACAAACCCAGTTACTGACTTCAAATTACAGTCAGCTAAGTGCTGGTGATACAAAGATGAAAAGACATGTCAGTATCCTCAAAGAACTCAAGTATCAGTAGAAAAACACTGCTGAAATAGGAATGTACACTGGACATTCTAGGAGCTATTTTAAGAAGAGTGTTTGAAAGAGAAAGCATGCAGCAGGGAGATCTACGTGTGTTGGGGACTCAGGGAGATACTCAGAGGAAGAAACTCAAGCTGAGAAGGAACTGTCAACTGAAAAAAAAAAAGCACAACCTAAAAGCTGAGAATTATGTTTTACTCAGTGGACATTCTGAGAACTTCAAACCCGGGAGACAGACTCTCAGCTCTGAGGGGCTGCTCCAAAGAGGTAAGAAAGGAACCAGGATATACAGGAGTTTTTGCAACAAACACCAGCTAGTCAGGACATCAAGAGATTACTGTTAATTAAAGAAAGCCAGACATCTCAAGCTAAGGAATTTAGTGCTTTTCTAAGTTCAGGAAGATGCAAGAGTCTGGGCTGGGCTCATTGAAATCATTCCTTTGATATGCACCTTAGCGATCCAGGGCCAGTATCCTGTGCTTTCTCATCCTGGGTCTCCTCGGGGTGCACCATCTGGGTGGCTGTAATGCGATGGCTTGATGGCTGCAACATCCTTTGTTTACTGATATGGCAGGCAACATTTTTCATTCACAGGACAAACGTCTGAAAGGTAGACAAAGGAAGCAGACATTCCAAGAACATCGAGAATATGTACTCAGTGGTGAAAGGAAATCTGGTTTCTTTAGGAAACTGGAAGTAGTTGAAACTGACTGAAGTTCAGGGATTATGGGAAGTGGAAAATACAGGTGAAAAATAAAGCAAAGGCCAGATCATGAAAGACCTTTTATGTCAAGCTATAGAGTTTAGATTTCATCCCCTTCCACTCACAAATATTGATTAAGAACCTATTCTCAGACACCATTTAAAATATTGGGAATATGGCAGTAAACAAGACATCCAAAGTCCTTACATTCCAGTGCAAACACACAAATGTATAAACTTGTGTCAGATGGTGATACCTGTAAGGGAAAGGATGGAGATGTGAGTGCCATTTTAATAGGGTGATCAAGAGAGCTCCCCAAAGCACAAATCTTTTAGCAAGGGTTTAATGAGCTCTGAGGAAGTGGCCTTTGAACAGACCTGAAGTGAGGGGAAAGCCATGAGAATGCTCTAGGCAAAGGCAGGGATAAGGCTGGGATACTTGGGACAACTAGGAAAGATCACAAGGCATGAGCTGTGTGAGGGAAGGGGTGGGTGGTAGGAGGAAAGGTTGGAGAAGTGGGCAGGGTCCCACCTATGTAATCACATAGTTGAGAGGTGAAATTCAATTTCATTCTGTGCTGGGAAGTTTTTGAGAGTTATGACAATAAGTAGCATAATAAGATTTATGTTTTAAAAAGATACGCTAGATGTTTTATATCTTGGATGGTGGTTTCACAAATACATATATTTATCAAAACAGATACAATATCTGTGTGTTTGATCGTATGTAAATTATATCTCAAAAATATTCTAAAAGATAACTTGTCCTGCTGCATGGAGACTCATGTAGAGCCAGGTAGTGGAGGCAGAAGCTGGACGGCCAGACTTTTTTCTTAGCATCAACTGAGAGTCATTGAAAACTGGCGAGAGGCAGCATCAGATTTATACTTTTGAAACATAACTTGGACACTTGTCTGCAGAATGGATTGGAGAACCTGAGAACAGGAAACGTGATTAGGAACACACTGATGCAGTAGTCCAGGTAGGACATGATGAGGGCCAGCGTTAGCACAGACAGCAAAAAGAGAAATCACTGCTTTCGCAAAAATGTTCCTATAAAAGGGTTTCATCTTCAAGGAATTCATGGAGAAGACTGACAAGTACAGGTTTCTGGTAACTGACTATACTGCTGAACTGAATGAATAAGCATTTTCAGAACCCTAATGGAAAACTGATGAATTCATAACAGTGCTAACAAAAGATCAAGATAAAAAAAATTAATTACATGGGACTGAGTGAACTGATGAGGATGATTATAATTTTTGTGACTTTCTGTTTGAATAAAAAAAAATCCCACAAGGACTCAGAGGCAAAAAATATACACATCAATTTTCACTGCAAAGTAAAGGAGCTGCTACAGTGGAGGATTACTGGACTGAATGTCAATATTATGACGTAGTATGAGTGTGTTTCGTGTTTGGTAATTGCAATCATTGTTGCTTCTGTTGTGGTCATCCACTTACAATGCTTGGTGTCAGTGTATTTATCTCTTGTGAATATAAAATACAGTGTGTGTGTGTGTGTGTGTGTGAGTTGTGAAAAAAAAAAAAGAAAACTACATAGTTAAGTTGCTCTGAAAATGCAGAAGCCCGTGGAATCCACCAGTAGACATGGTGGCGAGCAGGCGCTTTCCCATGGGCCAAGCACGTCAGAAGGAAGGAGGAACAGCAGAAGAAGCAGGTGAGAAAGAGGAAAGAAAGAAGGGGGCTTGTTTGTTTTTACTGAAGAGCTCAAAGTTTAGCTCAGGAATCCTCCATGGAGGCTGACGTGAGGTACAGTGAGGGAGAGAGTGGTGACATCCCAGCCGAAGTCACCCCTGACCCACTCGTATTTTCATACTCTTCCTCTTTCTCCACACTCCCCCAGAAGCTTTCTTTTATACAGCAAAGTAGCGGATGCATTTTAGGCATTCAATAAATATTTGTTTAATGTATTTTTTGACTAAGTCAAACCATTTTGGGGGAAGGAAAATTATCAACTGTAGGGTGATAAACGGGTGTTAAATTGGTGTCAATGTGTTATACAGCAGTAGAACATTAGTACAAGCTTATACGAAATAATTCTCCATGCTGAGGCTCAGAGAGTTGAAGCAACACACCCAGCCTCTCAATGCTGGTCAGTGGAGCAGCAAGGATTGCAACCCAAGTGTGCCTGACTCCACCCCCGCCCTTCCCGCAGTGCAGGCAGGGAAACACTGTGTCAGCAGTAAGTTAAGGTAAGGTGGTACCCGGGGCAGAGCTGAGGCTCAGCACCCTCATCATAAGCCTTTGTTTTCACCTGAGCTGTGCTACCTCTGCTCCAAGCTACAACACAGAGCCAGCATCCTCCTCAGCCTCCAGCTGATTCCAGGGAGGGGGTGAACACTCTTCTCTTGTACCAATTAATCTTTGACCACTAAGACTGCCTAACAAAGGTAGGAAGGGTGAAACTGACTCTTGATTTTTAGGAACTGAGCTGAGACCCCTGATTTATTTCTCCTTGTTTGTGAAACAGCAGCTAATGACTTTGGTTCACTACCCGCCTGGACTAGACTCAGGGGAAGTTGCGTGGGTGGAATCACAGGAGAACACAGTTAGGGCCTGAGCCAACACACTTTTCTGTCTTGGCTGTAATTCATCTTCCCTCAGGTTCAAAAGGCTTGGGAAGCCAGAGAAACATTTACTGTGGTCTTATTAAAAGGTGTCAATATCTTAATGACTGTGCATGAACAAGTATATATTTCAGTACTTCCTATTCTCCAGATATAACAATAAATATTCCCTTTGTGTCAACAACAATACAGTACTAAAAATCTCTGGTCCTTAGATTCCTTATCTTTAGAATGAATATAGAAACGGAAATATTGTAAAGATCAATGTGATAATGGACGTGAAAGTGCATTAAATACCAGGATGAGATTAGGCTCAAGGCAGTTGTCTATAAAAAGCAAGAAATTTTAAGTGTTTGAAACTTTAAGACGGTAGAAACTGCTAAAGATGAATGGTCAGAAGCTGATTCTATTTTCTATGTGTTAAGTCTCTTTATCTCTCTTTTTTCCGCTGAAATAGGATGTTCCATTTTAACATCTTAAATCCATTCTTACATCACCTTGAGAAACCCTAGCTTATGTGTTAAGTACTCTCAGTTACACCCAATCCCATGCTCCCAATCTCTTAGAGACAAAGGTGGTATTAATTACAGCTGAGTATACACCTTTCTTACTGTTGAATAGTCCTGCCTGGTATAAATGGGGTTGTACTGGTACCAGCTCTATCAGACCCATATACTAGGCTACAGAAAACTGCCAAATAAGATGCTGAAATCGGTAGGGAAAAGAAATGGAATTTTTCAGCTCCTGAAAGGGAATTACCCTCAATGGTTAGTGAGAAAGAAAGAAGAAAAATTACAGAGGGAGTGTTACAGAGTTACTTACAACACATTTTTATGCATTGGACAACAGCAAGAGATTTGTCAGTGCTGAGCAGCACTATGGTTTGCCAGAGCTATAAAAAGGTTATGCAAACAGTAACCCAAAAGGAATAGAAACATATTAGAATTTATAGGCCTAAATTGCTCACTATGTAAATGAAGCTTTCAAATATATATGGTTTATGGAAATTAATGTCTTATATTTATTACTCAGCTCCAATATTAAAATTGGAACCACACTGATTAGGTAACATTACACATCAATTCCCATAGAGAGAAATAATAATAATACATCAAAGTACAAATGCTCTGATTAAACAAGTTGATATATAAGCAGAAAAAAGATGTGTGTTTTTCTTGACTGCTGTTTCTGAATGCTAGTCAGTTTTCTCCTCATTCTTCCCGAAACAATGGACTGAAAGTAAACAGACAAGTTGGTTATGACGCTTCCTATTTCAGTAAACACACAGGGAGGAAAGGTGGAAGAGAAAGAGCTGGGCTCCTTTCCTGAAAGTTAAATATCAAATCATGTGCAGCTTGTATTGCTAAATATGGTGACCCTTCAAGCGCTACAATCAATGTAGCATTTAGCCAAAGACAAGACTGGAAAACAATATCACTGGAACATCCTTTAATTCAAGTCTCTCAGTTTCCTTTAGTTCTTCCAGACAGGGCAGGAGAGTTATAAAGCAGAAGGATAATATAAAAGGATTGACACATTCAATATTTAATTCAGCCAGATGTGCTAACGACCTATGAAAACTGTTAGAATCCTGGGTGTCCAAAAGCATTTGAACAGTTTATTCCTCTGTGGGGAGAAAAGATTTTTACTAAAAAATGATAGAATGAAAGTAAATTTAAATCTCAGTGCATTTCAATGTGCCATGGGAGGAAGGAGAAATTTCTAGAAATGTGTCTTCAAGGCTTTCCATAAGAGGAGCCTTGAGCATAAACAATGCTTGTAGAAATAAATACTATTTGCCTAAATGATTTGGGACTAGGTTTCCCTTTATGAATAGGTAAAGTGTCCCTGTTAGAGAAAGGACCAATAGATAAAACACATTTTAAAACAGACAAATATTTCAATTGACAAAAGTGATTTCCTTTATCATTTTCCTTCCAGAGCTACCCCAAGTATCTCATTTATAAAGCAAATCATAGTTGCTCACAGGCTAGCTGATGGGGAAGTTTTTTCCACTTCATTAAAGAAGGATGTGGAGACTTCACTAAAAGAGACTCAAAGTAGCTTCAGTATTTCATAGCAAAGTTACTTTTTTTTCATCATATTATTCTTTTACTGAGGTCAGTATAATGACCGTATTCATCCCTAGTGTTGGGATGACTTAGTTTTCATGGAGAAATCTGGTCTCGTGGCAATTACAACTGCAAACATTGGTTGATATGCCAAGGGTTGGACCCCTCAGATTTCACTTAAACATCTGCAGTGTTAAGGTACAGTCAGACCTGTAAAAAGAAATACTGGAAACTGCTGTCTAATTAGCATGTGCTGTATTGATAAATAAGGTCTGAGAGCTTCAGAACATCACCACTGCATCTAGAGATGGCCAAGTAAGGCAAGCATGTGCATGGCACCAGTCTCACCAGTCTTTGAATTTACTGTGGTGTCAATGTTTTAATGGCTCTGACATCATCCTGTATACCAGTGACTCGATGTCTCCATTTTTAGAATGGGTGGTCTGGGAATTACACGCAGGGTCTTGTGACAGATGCTTCAGAGGACACCAAGGTGAAGGAGATGTGAGGCCTGCCTTTGAGGAGGCATGTAGTGAAGACAGGACAGATAAATAATGACCTTGTTATATTCTCATTAATTTTAGTGTCATAAAAGAGATACAATGAGAGTTCAGATAAGTCACCAAGAGGCACTGCCACTAGGTTGAACAGCATAGCCTAAGGTTGGAGTTAGAAAGAGCCCTGATGTTAGCCAGCACCAGAGAATGGACTGTGCCTGGACCCACTGCTGAGTATCCCCACTCCAGGCCCAAAAGGCTCAGTCACCACTCAGTCTTGGGTAACCTCTCACTCAGGTCCCTGATATCTGTTATGGGAATATGACTTAACCTCACATGTTTGCCTTTATTCCCAGACGAACTTTCCATTCTGCTCTTTGGTACCAGCCATAAACTCATTTCACTTTTTGGTGTTATTATTCCTTTTCCCACAGCTAGTGTTTTCTGAGTAAGGGGAAGGCTTCAGGATGAAACCAGCATGGCATCTCACCCTTGAAGGACAGACAGATTTTGGTCATGTAGAAATCAGTATGAAGGGATGCACCACGATGTTCATAGCAGCACTATTCACAAGAGCCAAGACATGGAAGCAACCCAAGTGTCCATCAACAGATGAATGGATAAAGATGATGTGGTATATGTACACAACGAAATATTACTCAGCCATAAAAAAGAATAAAATATTGCCATTTGCAGCAGCATGGATGGACCTAGAGATTATCATACTAAAGTGAAGTAAATCAGAGAGAGAAAGACAAATATTATATCACTTATTTGTGAAATCTAAAAAATAACACAAATGAAATTACTTACGAAACAGAAACAGACTCATAGACATAGAAAATAAACTTATGGTTACCCAAGGGGAAAAGAGGGGGAGGGATAAATTAGGAGTATGGGATTAACAGATACGAACTATTATACATAACATAGGTAAGCAACAAGGATTTACTGTATAGCACAGGGAACTATATTCAGTAGCCTATAACAGAAAAGAATCTGAAATATATATATATATATATATATATATATATATATCTGAATCACTTTGCTATACAACTGAAACTAACACAATATTGTAAACCAACTATAGTTCAATTTTTTTAAATTAATTTTTAAAAAAAGGAAATCAGTATGAAGGGAAGAGGGCCTTTCTTACAGGAGGAACATCAAGAGCCAAGACAGCAAAGGGGAAGGCATATATGTTAAGTTGTTTTCCAGTTTGGCTGGAGCACAAGGGACATAAAGGAGACAGGTGGGAGGGAACGTTTTAATTTTAACTGTCATGTAAAGGTTAACATGGGAGATTTCAAACATCTGAGGTGTAAGGACTTAATTTTATTGTTAATGGGAAAACAGGAAAGATATCTGAACCAGAGATCACAAGACCAGACCTGCTCTTTGGGAAGAGTTATTTGGTAGCTATGTATGAAATGCCTTAAAGGACAAGGAGAGAGAGAAACAAACAGAACTGGATAGCAAGTGATTACAACAGTTCCTGAAATACTATGCTGATCTAAACCAAGACCACAGGTAGATGAAGAAGGGACTCATTATCATTGCTTCAAGGGAGGTGCAGCTGGGCCAGGTGGCAGAGGCAGCCTACATCTTGGCTTTTGTTTCCAATAGCCTAGCCCTATAGACTACCTGACAATTTGTAGGAAGTAAATGGGATGGGAAAGCAGGGTAAGAAGAAGCAAGAGGGAGAGAGATACTTCTCCAGTCTGTGAAAGGTGTTCCCCTGGAAGAGAGACAGAGGCCTGTGGTCACGGGGTTGTGGGACCAGAGCCCCAGAGAGGGCTGGCAGCAAAGTCCAAGATGAATGAGCATTCAGGTACTGGCGTCTCCAGCCTCATAAGACTCTTTCCTCCCATGCATGGTGGAAACGATCTAAAGGCACCATGCAAACAGGGAAGAGATATATTTCATCACCACAGATATCTAATAAGTGAAGGCTCCCTCCAGCATCCCTTCATCATGGATGCCTTGGAATTGCATATGGCATGACCATAGGAGCAGGATAGGGGGAAATCCCAGGCATACTAACCTGAATTTCTTGTCAACACATGAGGAACAGGACTCAAGACAGAAATTAAATGGATTCAAAGGAAATAAAAAGTGCTCTATTTCTTACCCACCTAGATTTGTATACTGAAATTCATATGCTCTAAACATCTATATACTGATATTTAGTATTCTGGGCATATAGCACAGCAGGCTATACTCAATAAACAGGGGTACATAAATGTAAGTGGATGAGATTTAAATCAAATTTACAAATATATTTGCCCTATAGTACATAATAACACAACTGTTTGTATGTATTTTTACTACTGATAATTGCCTACATTTTTCTCCAAATACTTGATTTCTTTGTCTTGAAAATCAAATTACCAGACCACATACAAATAAAATCCTGTTTGCTCATCTGAAAGTTCCTGAATTTCTTGTTTGTTTCTCTTTCCTTTTTTTAACTCAAGGTAAGCCTAATACTGTTTATAGATTTTAAATCCCAAGAGATAACAATTGGTTGTATTTACTTATGACATTAGCTGTGACAAAAATGGAATGACTCTGCAAAAATGAAATTTAATTATGGCTTTAACAACAACAAATATCTAGTTTTAAAAATCACGTAATCACTTGCTTTCCTTGCCATACTTTGCATTTTTTATTAGTGGTTTGCATCAGTTTACATCAGAATTGAGTACATCTGCTGGCAGAACCTGACCCCAGATTTGTGTGGGGTTTTTTTTTTTTGAATTTTACTGTATTTACTTTTTATACAGCAGGTTCTTATTAGTCATCCATTTTATACAAATTAGTGTATACATGTCAATCCCAATCTCCCAGTTCATCCCACCACCACCACACTGCTCCCCTGCCACTTTCCCCCCTTGGTGGCCATACGTTTGTTCTCTACATCTGTGTCTCTATTTCTGCCCTGCAAACCGGTTCATCTGTACCATTTTTCTAGGTTCCACAGATATGTGTTAATATACAGTATTTGTTTTTCTCTTTCTGACCTACTTCACTCTGTCTGACAGTCTCTAGATAGATCCACGTCTCAACAAATGACCCAATTTCATTCCTTTTTATGGCTGAGTAATACTCCATTCAGATTTGTGTTTATTTATTGACCCATCAACATCATACAAAACCAACCTATATATTAATTCCTATGCACTGGAAAGGTACGGTAACAACCCAAGTGTCTATTGATAAATGAATGTATAAGAAGATGTGAGATATGTATATAAGTAATATTATTCAGTCATGAGAAAGAAGGAAATGGTGCCATTTGTGACAACATAGATGAACCTGGAAGACATTATGCTAAGTGAAATAAGCCAGACAGAGAAAGACAAATACTGTATTATTATCTGACTTATATGTGGAATCTAACTGTATAATAATACTGGAAATATGCCAAGAGAGCAGATTTCAGCTATCCTAATCACCAAAATATGGTAATCATGTGAGGAGATGAAATATTAATTAACTTTACAATAATCACGTATATGTATGTCAATATTATCATGTGGTACACCTTAAATATATATATATATATATTTAAGAAACAGAATTACTCAAAAGTTTCCATTCCTGTACAACAATGGTAACAAGTGGGAGGGCGAGGGATGGAGGGAAAGAGGGGAAAGAAAGTTAAAAAAATTAAAATAATAATAATAAAGCAAACAGCCAGTTCACAAAAAAGGGACTTCTAAATGGTTCATAAAGACATGAAATGAGCTTTAGCATTGTCAGTAAGCAGGAGAATTAAAAATAAAACATCAACGAGATCAATAAGCAGGATAGTGTAATGCTACATGCAGAGATGTCAGAGTGGTTCTGCCTGAGTCTGAATCCCAGATTCATAGTTGATTAGCTACCAAATCCTGTGCAAATTACTTAGCCTCTCCTGGTCTATCTTCTTATTTGTATAATGGAGATGGTAACTACCTTAACAGGGTTGTCTCGACCATTAAATTAGTTAATATGTGTAAACTGCTTGAAACAGTAGTTAGTCAATAGTAAATGTTCTTAACATGTTTAGAAAGAAATAAAACTAGCGTTAGAAAAGGGATGGAGAAACTAGTCATCTGTTAGCTATTTTCTGAGCACCTCTTATCTGCCAGCCACTATTCTAGCTGCTGAGGATACAGGGCAGAATCCTTCTCTCAGGAAGTATGTCTTCTAATGAAGAAAAAGAGAGGGAAAAACTTATGCATAAAAATAGGCAACCTAATTAGATCATTTCAAGTATTAATATTGCTGTGGAGAAAGCAAGGCATGTTAAACTGAGGTAGCGCTGGTGAGGAGAGGTAGGAGTCAGGGATGCCCCTTATGGAGGTCACATTTTAGCTGAGATCCGCAGGTTAAGAAGGAAACAGTTTAACAACATATGGAGTGCCACAAGTGATGGTACAGCAAGTGCTCTCCAGATTCTTCTAAGAGTTTCTTTGGCAGCAGTACTGCTACAGCCTTTTAGGAAGACTATTTAGCAGTATCTGTCAAACTATTCATACCTTATGACCCAAAGTTTAATCTCCAGGTGTGTATCCTACTGAAACAGTGCACAAAAATACATGTATAAAGAGATTCATAATAGAACAAAATCAGAAACAACATATTATCAATGGAAAGACAAATAAGTTATGGTATGTCTAGAATATGCAATACTAATACAGCAGTAGAAAAAGTGCAAGAACACTAACTTAAGTTAGAAACCACTCAGCTGCGGAGAGAAAAAAGATTAGGAGAAGCTAATCCTGTAGGAAGCAGGCTGGCAGAATTCCAGGACTAGATGCCTGCAGTTTGGGCAACTGAAATGCTAGTCGTCGTATCATTTGAACAATCATGGCAGAGATTAAGAGAAAGCATACTGAACGAGCACTTAAGTGCCCAGAATCTATCACAATAACATGAACTCCAAATCTCACCTGTCCACATTAGTCACTTTCAACAAATTGCCACAGATAGCCCATTTGGGAGGTTAGTTCAGGGTCAGAGGTCAGTTTGGGGTTCCATGAGTAAAAGCTGGCATGAGATACTCATGAGAGATACCCGAGGCACCAAGGCTAGAAGAATAACCAAATCCCTTTCAATGGGAAAAGCCAAGATTCAAATACTAACAAGCCCAATTCAAATACCACAATGAGGGTAAGGCCAAAATTTTGGTAAGACTGATAAAGTCAGCGATTAGAGCTGCAATGACCAACTAGTGCATGAAGGTGGCCCAGGCCAGTTTAAAAGGCCATGAACTGAACAAATCCCACCAGACAGCAAACTTAAGCCTAATGAGGTTGCCTCAAAAACAATGGGGTGGTTGCCCCTACAGCTGAAGTTTCCCTTCATTAGGAGAGAAACCAAGGAAGGGCAGGCCTCCCAAGAAGGGTGGAATTCACTCCCCTTATTCTGTCTTCAGTCCAGCGTGTGACTATATTACTACAGCCCCTCCCAGGTGAACTCAAGGTCATGAGTAAAGCTTCCTCTTCCCTGCCAAAGCCCCTACTCCACCTTCCCCTGACAGCACGAAGCTCAAGCAGTGATCATATGGGGTGTCTTATAAGAGGTACCCTGGCTAGAACTCCAAGCACAGCTTTCTACTATAACCCAATCAAGAAGTCGTAGTCAGGGCCTGACTTGCCAAAAAGGAAGTCTTCAATGAGTATGGAAATGTGTCCAGGTCTCCCGTGGGTGAAGGTTAGGAGACAAGTGCTTCACCAACTTTATTAAGCAGGCACGTGCCAGCGACAGAGCTCTGGGAGGTGGAAGAGGGAAAAGTGCATGCATCAAGTCCTTGACAGAATGATGGAAAGAAGTCAAGGTCTCGTCAGCCAAATTGCACACTCACGTTGTTGGCCGAAGACCAACGTGGTTTTGGAAGCATCAGCTAAGAATGTCCCTTCAGGGCCTTTTATGAGGGGGATATGTGTGCTTTGTGCTGTGTGGAGAATCACGAGGGGGAAACTGTCTACCCCCTGCCAAAACTCGAGCAGAGCTTCCTGCTAGCCTCCTGTCACAAAGTTAAGTTGACTGACTACTGCAGTCTTTGTTTCCCGTGACTTATCTTGGGTAGGGTCTTAGAAGCCCACACTCTCCTCTCCCAATGGTGTGGATTTATAAGTCTTAAACCAGCTCTCGGAAACATCTTCCAGCCGATCAATATGCTGAGAGGCTCAGTAAAACAGGCAATCGCCATCACAGCATGTCCAATTTCTCTCTGTTTTCACTTGTACATCTGTTAAAGGTCAGAGACTATATTTATCGCAACCAAATATACTTGGATATTGAAAAGATATCTTCACCAGCATATTGTTTTGAAATGGGATGCGGTGTGGAAAGGCTTCCTTCTGGTTTCTGAAAAGTTCACATTAAATGAAAGCACATTACACTTTTATATGCTTCCTTCTGTCAAAAGATTCCAAAGTACTTAAACAGCTTTAATTAAGTTGCTCCAGCATCTCTCAGGAGCAAATCAATATTTTTCATACCCCTTGTTACAGGCTAGGGAAATACAACCCAGCACCACCATCACCCTCCTCAAGCCCAGATTTAACATTTTCCTTGAAATATGGAAAATTCCTCTTGAATATATTTAATTACAAGGGAGTAAAATTTTCCTCCTAATGTGCCTTACTGTGTTTCCTCTGTTGGGGATGAGAAGAAAATAAAAGCAAGCCCCAAATAAGAATCTGAGAATATACGATTTTTTTGGAGGCCTGGATATTAAAAGCAAAAACAAAATACATGTTTCATCTCTCAGGCAATATGGAAGGATATCTGATTTTTTTCAGCCTGTAAACAAAAGAAATACAGCCATATTTTCAGAGCCCTAAAAAGTAAAAATATTCTAGATTTGCAAAAGCAGCCAAACCAACTCTTCACCTCAGAAGTGTCGCCAGCATGAGTCATAAGTTGTTCTCTAAACAGACTTGTGGTTGCCAAGGGGAAGGGAGAGTGGGGGAGGGATGCATTGGGAGTTTGGGATTAGCAGATGCAAACTATTAAATATAGAATGGTTAAACAACAAGGTCCTACTGTACAGCACAGAGAGCTATATTCAATGTCCTGTGATAAACCATAATAGAAAAGAATTTGAAAAAGAACGTGTGTGTGTGTGTGTGTGTGTGTGTGTATATTTTTATATATATATATATTTTTATATATATAACTGAATCTGCTGTACAGCAGAAATTAACACAACATTGTAAATCAACTATACTTGAATAAAATAAATTTTTTCTTTTTTTTTTTTTTTTTTTTTCTGTATGCAGGCCTCTCACTGCTGTGGCCTCTCCCGTTGCGGAGCACAGGCTCCGGACGCACAGGATCAGCGGCCATGGCTCACGGGCGCAGCCGCTCCGCGGCATGTGGGATCTTCCTGGACCGGGGCACGAACCCGTGTCACCTGCATCGGCAGGCGGACTCTCAACCGCTGCGCCACCAGGGAAACCCTAAAATAAATTTTTTTAAAATTTGTTCTCTATAAACCTGTGGAAGAGTAGGGTGGGTGCTGACTTTTTCTTCTGTTCTCTTTGTAGGATAATTAGGTATCTCTGTGTCTTTTGATTAAAGATTGACATTCTCTGCTATCAAATTGTCTCACTGTCCATTGGGGAGAGACTGGGCTCTGCAGTAACCAATAGATGTTGGGCTGTACTCAGTATGACAGGACGACAGGAAAAGGCTGCTCTGCCCTTTCCCCAGGCAGCACCACGGGGACTCAGGAAAAAAATAATCTACGAGAAAAAAAGGCAAGTTAACCACTCACATTTCTCCACCTGGGGGCTGCTGTTTGTAGGGGACAAATTGCTATAATAATAGCTACACTTCTGCCACCTTCCTAGGTTCACCTTGGAGACAAATTTAAGCTCCTGAGATGGAGGCTTTTTGCTGTTAAAGTGAAAGCTTTGCGTGCCTGCAACTCTCTCCTAATGGCTTTTGGAAATAGAGGCCTTCTGCATTTCCTGCCTCGGGAAGTTCGCAATCGGAGAGCATCTCAGCTGAGCTGCATCTAGACTTGTATTTCCACATCAGCTTCACTGCCCAACGCAAGGAGCTCTAGTTCTCTATCCATAGCATAAAGCAAAGGGAAGTGGCAGCCACTAGGCATGATAAACTGGCATTTCAGGTTTATAGCCATTTGCTCCTTGGTAATCTGTTCTCAGACCCTTTATCCCAATATCCTCTAAAGTCGTTTTGGTGGGTCTTGGTGATCAAGAGAGTGTTGCCATTCTCCCTCTCCATTCACACATGCACTGCCAGGGAGAATAACCTTCCTGGAAAGAGGATAAGTTTTTGATCCAGGGTACACATATGTAAGAGAATAAGTTGATGGGAAAGGTGAACCAATGGCAGCATCTTCTTTCCTTATTGTCACCTCTAGGGAAAAGAAATCCATTGTGTTTCTAAAGACTCATTTAGGAAGGCCTCACATAGGACAATCATACACCCTGGTTTATGCCTCTTTTCCTGGTATACTTTTTATTAATGCTCCCTTTTACCCCAGAAGTGTCCTGATTTAGATGATATATGCTCACACTACCTGTCAAGAACTTCCCCAAAAGGAAGGAATAGAGAGAAATACTTGGAGAGTTTAAGATGGAACAGCTGGTCCTAGAGAAAGATGAGATTTATAAAGACTGGAAAGGAAACAGAGTTTGGGCCAATTCACTCACAGCACCCTGGACCTGCCTGGTGTGTCTTCTCAGGTTGGACACCAGGTGCTAAAGACCTAAACTACATCAAGACCCCTGCACCCAAGCTGGGGTCATAACAGGTCTGCATATGGTGCATGGATCATGTGGCCTTGAGACATGTACATATGAGAGCCGACCTCAGCAGACTGAAGGTAGCGAGCATTTCTTCAGTTTCCGAACACTCACATAAGCCACCTGTCTCCAAAACTATTACTGAGTTTGAATTTCTCCCAAGCATGACTAGTGTGGGCACAAACTCAGAACTAATTTGATTTAGAAAAATTAAACAATGTGGTATTTCTTACAGCCAGGTGCAGAGAGAGAAATTTAAGCGTACTATGCAAGCAGCAAAGAACTTCGGTTTACATTGCTAAAGTAACTGGTAGACAGGTGGCAGTTGAGTCTAGGACCAG
Source organism: Stenella coeruleoalba (assembly GCF_951394435.1). Taxonomy (NCBI): domain Eukaryota; kingdom Metazoa; phylum Chordata; class Mammalia; order Artiodactyla; family Delphinidae; genus Stenella; species Stenella coeruleoalba. The sequence goes on from NC_137167.1 coordinate 8,480,064, forward strand.
GTGATTGAATCAGGAGGTTTTATCCCCTTCAGGAAGCACGTGAGGTCAGAGTTCTCAGTGGCCTGGGACTCTCTCAGGACCCAGGGTGCCAAATGGGAAGGAGTGGAGGGAATTGCTCACAGTGGCGCTGCTAGATCATTCAGTTATTCAATGGATTCCATGTGTATTTATTAAGCACCGTTGACTCCTCCATGGCTGTGATGTTATAATTCCTCCAGCCCATGAACTCCATAGGCTATGCCCAGGTCCGTTCTACAAGTACACATTGTCTCAGATTACAGAGTCACCTGTGGGAGAAATACTTAAGCAGGATAGGTTTTTCAGTTCAGGTAAAACCCAGGACATCACTACAGACATGGGTCCAGGGATTCATATCTGAGACAAAAAGGTTGAAACATAGGAACAACTGAAGTCATAACAATTAAAAGAAAACATGTATTCAGGATTAAAGGATTAAAAGAGAGCCATGATGGAAAAGCGTTCAGGAGATTACAGATTTAAATATTAAGCTAATTAGCTAATTAATTAATGTTCCACCTGTTTCTTAAAGAAACATAAGAATTCTAAGGTGTAAGCAGAGTAAAATAATTAAGGAGGCAGACTGAGAGAATGCATGCCCACCTCGTATATGGTGTTTCATACATACTAAGAGTAAGAATGCAGGTGGGGTGTGGTTGCTGTATATGATTTAGAGACTTGATATATTAAAAAGGGTCTCGGGGAAGGACTCCTTAGAGGAAACCACGGTGATTCAAGTTAGGGCACTGGAAGACTTATATTAAGCCAGGGTTCATGAGTCAGCGAACCTACGAAAGATTTTAATGTCCTAACTGCTATTTTCCACTTGAGCATCCAAAATGAGAGTGCATAGTAATGTGAAGTCGTGAATGGTAATGAGCCGTAAGATACCCACAGGCAGCAGAGACAACTGGAATTCATGGGGCATCATGGGCTGCTGGTCCTGAACAGCTTTGTGATGGGATGGGACCTGAGATGGACTTTTCAAGTGTGGTTAGGAGATGGGTGGATAGGAGTAATGAACTTCTTACTTGTTCCTGTGCTCACCTCCAGCCATCACGACCAACAGGAACTGAAGCTAACGTGCTTGTTTTCTCCAAATTGGTATTCTGCTGGTGCCTGAGTGAATACATAGTAATAATAATAACAATAATAATAGCCATCGGGATCAGCCATGGCCTAGACCTTGAAAGGACACAATGATAAGTGTCTAAGCCAGGACTGGTCCTCCCATTTGGAGTAAGAGCCTTCAGAATTAGTCCTGGATGGCCGCCCAGGAGGAAACTGGGTAAGTCCACTATCTCATTTACAGAGGCCACCAAGGAGCAGCCGTGACCAACTCTGACTAGACTCAAACCAATGACCTTGCAGTAGCAGGTACAGCTACAGACTATCTCCCCTCAGACAGGCACAGGGTGATTAAGCCCTGCAGCTGTTGCCTTAAAAAACTGTTAGTGCTGCCACTGAAATCCTCTTGCTGCCCCCTTCCCAAAATAACTATCAGTTACAGCACAGATATTAAAATGGCGCTTTAAAAAATTAAAATACAGTTCTAAAGAAAAGACCATACAAATGTAGAATTACTTGCTGTATATGCTTTGCATTACCGAGGGACTTTATTTTATTTCTGTCACAGCAGAAAGTGCTTCATCAGGAGGAATTCATGTGGAGAGCCAACGATGTCCTAGTTATTTTGTATTTAATGCTTGAGATGTTTAATTATTTTTGATTAATTCATTTATCATTAAACTGCCCGAAGACTTGGATGTGTTCTGCACTGAGGCTTGTCAGCGTGTGAGCTATACAGACCCAGCCCTTAAAGGAGTCAACGGCAAAGCCCAGCACTGGAGGTCAAAACAGATGCCGATTCAAATCCTGGCTCTTTTGAGTTGCCAGTTGTGTGAATTTTAGCAGCAAACATTCCTGAACTATGGTTTCGCCATTTGTAAAATGCATCTGACTTCACAGGGTATCATGAGAACCAAATAAGAAAATGAATGTAAAGCATTTTGGACTTACGACTAATTTGGTGTAAAAAAATTAATAAACAGAAACCTCAATTAAACCAAGTTGGAGGACCAGAAGGGGGAGCTAGCACGCCCTGCAATGTTAGCCTAGCCTGACAGGAAGACGAAAGACACCTCTTCTTTCCAAGCAAGGACTCAGCCACTGACAAGCCATGGACTCAGTGTTCACTGTAGCCTCCCCACCACAAATTCCTTTTCTGCTCTATTAAAACATTTTCCTTCCCTTGCTGTGCAGGGGTTTACATATGGCTCCCCATGCTTGCAGACATCGAACTGTAATTCTCTATTGATCCCAAATAAAACCATTTTTACAGGCAGTCTATTTATTTTAGGTCAACACTAGGCAAGCACTCAATAAATGGTCATTATTACCATCCTGTAGAAATGCTAACCATCTTCTATGCACAAAAGTTAAACACACATCACCATTGCTTGCTTTGCCCGACAGTGGTGGGCAGAATTCTGAGGGTGAGCCCCAGTCCCAACTCAGTCAGATAAATCTGAAAGAAACAAAGATGAGGAGAGGTTTCACCATCGCACCTCAGCCCGCATTTTGTCTTGTCTCTTCCTAGTACCCCAAAGAACACCCAATTTCAGTCAAACAGGTGTCCTTAGTATCCACTGAGCACTCCTGCATCCCACATGTTTCCCATGCAGTCTGAGAAGCCTCCTGGGACCGCTACTACCTTCACTGTAACTCCTTCTGACACTTATTGAGGGACCCCTAACAGAATCAGAGAATTTAAGAAGGTGGAGGAACTCACAGAATGTCAGAGAGAGAAGGGTGCTTGTGAATCGTGTAGCCCTCTTGTAAAAACAGGAAAACTGAGGCCTGAAAGATTAAATAACTTGCTTGAGCCCACACAATTACGTAGTGACAGAAGCAGAATCAAGACTCAAGACTCCCAACTCCCCTTTACTGTCCTTACCAGCCTTCCTCAGCTGCGTGACTGCTGATGTGTTTCAATTTGGCAACTTCTTAAACAAGAGGAACTACTTAAAATTCCTAGAAGGGAGGTCTTGGGGGGTAGCTTAAGCAGTAGAACAGGAATTAGAGGAAAAAGTCTTTGCCTCTGTCTCCGCTACCAGTGTATAAGTGTCCGTCTCCAGGAAGAAGAGAAAAGAGAGAACAGTTATTGAGTCCTTCTATGCAGCCAGCAACAGGCTGCCATGTCCTTCCACGGCCTCACATTCTCCAGGCTTCGCCAACCTAGATCTAAAAACTGGGGAAAATAAGTGCCCTTTTGCGCCATAATGGTAAACCCAGATGCCCTCAAAATCCCTCCCCCTAAATCAATTCTGGACACCCTGTGGGGATACCTCACTCTACTCTGAACATCTTCTCAGCTGCTGGGTGATGCCCACCATTTCCCTCTTCTCTTCCTCAGGCACTGAAAATGATCTCTTATGACACGAGCTCAGCTGATACGATGCAGACTGTGAAGCCAGCACAGTATGACATCTTTCTGGTGTTTCCATATAAGGATTGGTGTGCCTTACGAATCAAGTTACTATGTTTTTCGATATCACGTCATGTTCCAGTAGAAATCCCAAAGGAGGAAATACTGTTCATTGGCACAAGGACAACACTTAGTTACAACAAAGCAGGTCTTTTCCTCTCAGAATTTATCTACTGAAACTAGGCTTTTCTGTGTTCATTGCAGTCCATCTCCTAAGGCTCAGAAACAGGCCCACATGAGCTCTGATTGGCAACAGATGGTCCTGAAATCACATCTATACTCCAATACTTACATCATGTCCTTAAACAAAATTAGTCATCTAAGCATCTCCCTTGCCTTAGAATGTGTTATCATTCTTGCCCGTACCCCCCGCCCTGCCTCTGAGGTTCCACCTTCAACCAAAAAGTCCTGCAGCAGGACTGCCCCACCAGCCACATCTGAACACTAATCTGAATTTTTAGGCCTGTGTTTACACAAACTTTAACTCATGTGATTTTTTTTTAACCTGTACTTCTACCATTTCTCAAAATTGAAGTATAGTTGATTTACCATGTTGTGTTAGTTTCAGGTGTACAGCAAAGTGATTCAGTTATACATATACATATATATATTTTTTTTTCAGATTCTTTTCCCTTATTGGTTACTACAAAATATTGAGAATAGTTCCCTAATTCATTTGTTTTTTTTTACAAAACTGTTAAAAGTAGGAAGTATTGTTTCTCTGTGCCAGATGCCAGCCCAAGGTTGCAGAAGCAGTAAATCAGAAATTAGAGCCAGGGATTGACCCTCTGTCTGAGCTCATGCCCTTGGCACTGTGCCTCCCACAAGGCTTGGAAAAGATGCCATTTTCCACCTCCCAACCAGTCCTCTACTCTGTACCAGTCGGTTCTGCCCAGCCTACATTCCCAGCTTCCTTGTTCAAGAACTCCTTGTGATTTTTTCATGTTCCTTCTGTGAATGAACTCACTGCAGTGTTTTATCCTACCCCCACTACCTTTGTGACCTACTTGGGTCACTCTAGAATATCTAATGTGCTCTTACAATCCATTAACTGATGTCTAAGGCTGGCTTATTATATGTTAAAGATAAATAATTTTTCAAAGGAAAACATGAGCACACCAAATTTCTGATTAAAACTGATGGTGGACTAGGGACAAGCAAGCAAAGCTGTTAGATATCCTGACAGTGACTAATAGAAGTCTGTGTGTTCATGTATCTTTCAGTGAATTATATATGCTGCACTGTAGATACAGATGGCAAACAATGCAATCTATCTCCTGTTTTCTTTAATGGTCTGGCCCATAAAAATAGGTCAGTCATGAAAAGGCCTTCTTAGAATGATAACCTGGAAATAAAACTTCCACACAGACACTCGAATGTAATTCAGCATCCAAAGGGAAAAACAAATTCCTTGACTCTGATTTCACCTGAAGTTACTACAGACACATACATGGTGCTGGGGGGACCTCTGTACATTTTCCACACGCACAGGTCATCAGTTATCATGAGAACTGCACACAAGAAAAGGTCCCTGACATGCTGGTCTCTCAATACTTGGGCTTCAGGAATAGGGCTTCCAAGAATTGATGCTATTATGGATGGTCATCCTGGAAAACAGACACTCGAGGGAGGCAAGATCAATGGCAGCCGCCCCTTGTCTTCTATGCTCCATATTGGGAAAATGCCAGGTTTCTCAACAACCTGGCAGAGGTGCTAGCTTTGACCAATTTAACTATTGCCTCCTTATAAAACTTAGGACACAGTGCAAGCATTATAAACTGTCCTCTTGGGGATTAGAAAACCCTAGGAGTGCTAAATGGCAGGGAAAGCTGGAATTGAGAGAGATGTACGTACTCATGTGTGATACCTGTTATGCAATTGCTCACCTTGACCTCAGATCACTAGGGAAACAATATTAGCAGCAATGACTAGTGCGCGAGTCCAAAGCATTTTTTGAAACAGTTAATTTAACCCTCACTGTATTGTGTCATTACGTCTTCTCTGGTTTTCCTGTCTTCTTCAGCACAAGCCTTAAGCACACATTACCCAGCTCTGCTTCACCTAAAAAGATAAACATCCATCCCTTGTCCTCAGTCTAGCTTTGTTCTCCTTTACTGACATTCTTTCTGTTCCAGTCTTGCTAACATTTTTCTAAAGGTTCTAGATATGAGCTGTCCAATAAAGTAGCCACTAGCCACGTTACCATTACATTTTCTTTTTTTAAAAATTTATTTATTTAATTTATTTATTTTTGACTGCATTGGGTCTTCGTTGCTGTGCGTGGGCTTTCTCTAGTTGCGGCGAGCGGCGGCTACTCTTCGTTGCAGTGCGTGGCTTCTCATTGCAGTGGCTTCTCTTGTTGCAGAGCACGGACTGTAGGCACGTGGGCTTCAGTAGTTGTGGCAGGTGGGATCAGTAGTTGTGGCTCGCGGGCTCTAGAGCGCAGGCTCAGTAGTTGTGGCGCACGGGCTTAGATGCTCTGCAGCATGTGGAATCTTCCTGGACCAGGGCTCGAACCCATGTCCCCTGCATTGGCAAGCGGATTCTTAACCCCTGTGCCACCAGGGAAGTCCCACTATTACATTTTCTAAAATTAAGTATAATTAAAACTTCAGTTCCTCTGACACACTAGCCACATTCAAGTACTCAGTCTTGAAATAGCCACATGTCTACTGATGGCTATTGTAGAGAAAAGTGCAGACATAGAACACTTCCATCAACTCAGAAAGTTCTATTGAACAATGTTGCTCTATGGTGAAGGCCCAGTTTTTGTTGATGTGGTTGCTGTTTTATTCTTCCAATCTACCACAGATTCTTTTTGATTTATACTCTATTCAGAAATTTCTCTCCAGGCTACCATGGGGTGACAAGAAAGATATTTATTCTTTGGTCTTAAACAACTAGAAAACTGGAAAAACTACATGAATATATATTTTGAGTTTTTAGGCATTGGAAAAGAGACAGGACAGAGCTTGACCTCTGGAAAAAGTGAAACAAAGAGAAGTGAGTTCTGTGATTGACCCAACTTATGCCCAGTGACAGTTTCCAAGCCTACACTAAAAGAAATGATATAGAAATTTCTTCAGGTGAAAGGAAAATAATATCAGATATAAATTTGGATCTACTCAAAGAAATAGAGTTCCAGAAAAGTGGGTAAATATAAAAATAAAAGTCTCAAAAATTTAAATCTGTATGAAAGGTAACTGACAACTTAAATGAAAATAAGAATATATCATGAGATTTATACATACGTATATTAAAACATAGCGCATATGGAAGCTCACCATTTTAAGGTTTTTAATTATGCATGAAATGGCATAATTTTCCTTGAAAGTAGACTGTAATAAGTTCAAGATATATATTGTAAACACTAGAGCAACCACTAAAAAAAAAAAATAGAGGTATAGCAAGTAATACAGCAGAGAAATGAAATAATAAAGATAATAGCAGAAATCAGTGAAATAGGAAGCACAGAGACAATAATGAATATCAATTAAACCACATGTTGGTTTTTGAAAAAATTAGCAAAATTGAAAACACTAGCCTGACTAACCAAGAAAATAGGGCTAACGCAAATAATCAAAATCAAGTATGTAAGAGAGGCCATCATTACAGATCCTAAAAAGATTCACAGTATAATAAGGGACTCTTAAAATAACTTCATGACATCATTGGTGATGTGTAAAATTCTGTAAAAACACAAACTGCCAAAACTCAGTTTGAAGAGATAAATGAATACTCTCATATTTAGTTTTAAAAATTGAAATCATAGGCTGAAAAATTCCACAAAGAAAACTCCAGGCTCTGAATTTTATCTAACATTTAATGAAAAAAATAATACCAATTACACACAAGCTCTTCAAGAAAACAGAAGAAAGTAAACACTCCCCAGCTGATTTTATGAGGCTAGAATTACCCCGATTCCAAAACCAGGCAAAGATACTACAATAAGAGAAACTAGAAACCAATATCCCTCATGAACATAGATGCAAAACTCCCTGACATACTTTTAGAAAATCAAATCCAGCAATATACCACCATTCAGGTGATCATCATCACCATTCACGGCTCATCCCATAAATGCAAAGTTGTTTCAACATTTAAAAATAAGTTAGGCAGGGCTTCCCTGGTGGCGCAGTGGTTGAGAGTCCACCTGCCAATGCAGAGGACGCGGGTTCGTTCCCCAGTCCGGGAGGGTCCCACGTGCCGCGGAGTGGCTGGGCCCGTGAGCCATGGCCTCTGGGCCTGCGCGTCCAGAGCCTGTGCTCCGCAACGGGAGACGCCACAACAATGAGAGGCCCGCGTACCGCAAAAAAATTAAAAAAAAAATAAGTCAGGCAATTCACTATGTTGACAGAAAAGAACAACCATATGACTTCAAGGAAAAGTACTGGACAAAATTCAATACCCACTCACAATAATATTTCTCAGGAAACTTGGGGTGGAGGGAGATTTCCTCAATCTGATAAAGGACACGTATGGTAAAATCTACAGTTAACATCATAATTACTGGTAAAAGGTTGAATGCTTTCTCTCTAGATGGAGAATGAGGCAAGAATATCCCATCTTATCAGCTCTATTCAACATTATCCTGGAGGTCTTAATGAAAAGAGAAAGAAATACAAATAAAAGGCACACAGATTGGAAAGGAAGAAATAAAACTTTCTTTGCCAATGACGTGACTATGTTGAATCCCAATGAATCTACCAAAAAGAAACTGGAGAAGATAAGTGATTTTAGCAACTTTGTAGGATAAAAGCTCAATATACAAAATATATTATGTGCCCTATTCAGTGAAATAAGTGCATTGATCACATATTTTGATGGTGCAGCGATGTCAAATTGTTACGACAGGTTGTATCACTTATTCTCAATTTTTGTACTTCTCTCATCATAGACTGGTAACAAAAAGTTCATGGACTGGGATCACAGACCACTATCCACATGACACACAGACTTCTGTTAATTAAGGGAATCTTCCATGTATTCAGTAAGTAACTCATGTATGTTAGGCACTGTGCTGAACACAGGGTCCCCCAAAAAGAGCAAGGCTCAATTCCTAGGATAGGATCCCCAGTATAAGAAGGGGCATAAGACCAGTACACATATAATGAATATTTTCAAGAATATGTTTACAGCCGTAAGTGATGAGAAATGGTTTGCATCTGAAGAATGGGAGAAAGGAAATAGAAGAGTTGTCCTGATCACAAAAATCTTAATGGTTGAGGATGTATTTGAATTTGCCATAGAGAAGCAACAACAGAGCAACCCAAACCCACTCACATAACAATGAGCTTATGGTGAGAACTTGAGGTCTCCTATTGTTTGTTTGTTTGTTTGTTTCTGGGAAATGGACTTCTACAAAAGCTTCTGGGATTTGGAGGGGTAAAGAACAGTTGTTAAATCTCCCCCTTCTAACATCTTCCTAATACTCCAAATCCACTTCCGATTCCCAAATAAGTATGATATTCATGGCTGAAAGCCCAAGAATAACATTTCTGTACAGATTGTGACCTGTGTACCTAGAATCAGGGAAGGGAAGAAAGGGAAGATCCTCAGAAATAAGATGATACCAAAGTTTTGCAAATATGGCAATGAGAGATGGATATTTTTTTCCTAGGCCACGTGGATTTGCTGGAATTGGGAGACATCAGTTGCAGCTCTGACACTAAATCCAGTGCTCTTTGCCTTATGCCATCTTGCCTCCCCAGACACAAGAGGAATGAACATCAACTGCAGCTGCTGTAACTGCACGTAATCAACAAGCCCAAACGAGTGATCCGTGTAACAGAGTGCCAGCTTTAACCTAAACACAGAGGCATATCTGGACATGAATGAAGGACTGAGGACAAGTCCCCCAGGTGTCTATTTACAGGAACATAGAAGAAGACTTCTGGGGAAAAAAAAATGTGACCAAAAGGAAGAGAACAGTGGAGGTATAGGGCAATCAATTCATCATATTAAGCCATCACTGAAAGGAGTAAAATACTAGGTTATCACTAAGACAATCCAGTGCTTATCAACTAACCCTCACAGCCCCAGAAAAGTAGAAGCTACAAGATGAATGTCAACAAAATATCAGGGTGACACTGAGAGCAGTATTGGCCATGACCACGATATTAGCAAAACTAACAGAGATGCGACAACTTTTGCAGCTGATCCCGTGGTTCTGTCAACATCAGGGCTGCCTACAGTTTTAACATAAACACCATAAAGTAAGGATCTTATTCCCATCTCCAACCAGAAAATGAGTTCCAAAGCATATAAAATGAACTAAAAAATAATCCCAGAAACCTTCAATAAGACACACAGTACACGTCTTTGTTTTTAAAAAATTAAGTCTGAGGATAGGACAGATTTTTTTTTAATGGATTTCTGGAATTTCCATTATCTCCAAGCTCTTTTTCTGCATCTCCTCTCCCCTTTCTGCAGACCCAGAATACAACACAGCTTTATTTTCTGGTTCACAGAAACTAAACTTTTTTTAATTAAAGCTTTTTTTCTTGTTTAGAACAGTGGTTCTCACATGTTAGTGTGCACTGAAATCACCTGAAGGGCTGTTTAAACCAGGCTGCCGGGTTCAACCCCACAATTTCGGATTCAGGGCCTGAGTACTGGCATTTCTAACAAATTTCCGGGGGTAGCTGATGCTCCCTGGTCAGGATACCAGACTTGGAGGAGAACCACTCTTCAAAGCTACCTCCATCCTCCAATCTCTTGACACAGCTTTTCACATTATAAAACAGAATAACAAGAAGTACACAGCTGTTATGTCTGCCTCCTTCCCTGTAGTTTAGGCAGGGCATTGAGTACAGGGTTAATAAATATTTGTTGTAGAAGTAAATTAACAGACAAATGAATGATTGAGTTGCGAATGAAAATAAAACCATTTGTTTTGTTTGCTTCAAAACCGTTTAGAACAACCCTAAACACAACAAAATGAAACACTAGATGAACAAGAAACACAACCGAAATGATTCTATCCCAGAACAAAGAAAGAGACTATGTAAAGATAAATTTCCATTATGCCTTTCAAACCATAGAAAGTACAGCCCAGTACATTTCAGATGATCATATTTTCCCCGCCTACAGGCTTTAAAAGTTTAAACACTGAATGCCAGTTTCATAGTATCTTTCAAATAATCAACAAATTATTTTATGATTTTAAATCCAAGTATTTATACATCTTTAAGACAGTCACACCCTTCTGCTTTAGAAAGGTAAACTGCACAAGTGCATGTATGTCTTCTCCCTCCTGGAATCCACAAAGCCAGAAACCCACAAAGGGAAAATAGTGACTGAGGGGTACCTGCCTTCACACAGCAGGGAAAGCTGGACTCTGGGTTACTGTGGGAAATAAAGCAACGAAGAGCACGCACCCCGACCCAGGGAGCAGAGGGACGGCTCAGGAACTGGAAGACACTGCTGACGGCCATGGCGGGGAGTGAGGTTAAAACAGGAGGATTAATTGGAGGTTGAATAATGTGAAGTTTGACGAGCTGACATCCTTTCCGACACCCTGCTGTCAATTCATTTTTAAGATCTCACCATTATCACGAAAGATAGAGACCAAGTCAAACAGGAAAAGGAACCAAGTGGAAAGTAGGATCATTTTTTAAGGTATATAGGATCTTTAGAGAGATGACAGAAAATTTTGCATGAAACAAACCAGAAAAGTGTAATAATAATAGTTTAAAAGTTCTTTTAGAACTGACTTACTTTTGGATTAAATGACAAGGAAATCTGTTCCATTGCAGAGATGATGGTTTTGAAGAATCGAGTCAGGAGCAGCTGTTGCTCATCCCTCTGGGGCCTGAGTGCATGTCTGCTCCCAGGCAGAGGCCCTGTGGAAACATCCACACATTCAGTCATGGGATGTACCGGTGGCCCACCCATATTGATCTCCAGTGTGCAAGACTCCCAGACATGTCAAACCATGTGCTTGATTTTAAGAAGTATTGCCATCAAATCTATATCCAGGGCTAGGCAAGATGTCAAAAAGACATGCTCACTGTAACATATAAAAGCATCAAAGACCCTACAGGCAAATATGGACCATCTTTATATGATAATCATGAGCACATGGATCATCCCTATTGCCAAAAAGAAAAATAAAAGTACCTAAAGATAGAAGACCATGTGATTGTAAACAATTTAAAGAAGGTAATATACTGGGACTTATGCAAAACTACAATGAGATATCATCTCACACCGGTCAGAATGGCCATCAGCAAAAAATCTACAAACAATAGATTCTGGAGAGGGTGTGGAGAAAAGGGAACCCTCCTACACTGTTGGTGGGAATGTAAATTGATACAGCCACTATGGAGAACAGTATGGAGGTTCCTTAAAAAACTAAAAACAGAACTACCATATGACCCAGCATTCCCACTACTGGGCATATACCCTGAGAAAACCATAATTCAAAGAGTCATGTACCAATATGCCAGCCACACTCTTAGTTGCTCTAACCTTAAACCCCTTCTGGAATCATCAGTTAAAGCAATGGCTGCCTAAGATTGCTCCAAGAGAAAGCACCTGGCCGCTGATTGGGTCCTGTAAGTGTTGAGCTCACGTCTACCTCTGAGCTCTGTATTCCTGCTTCTCTCCTCCCTCTGTCCCCGGCCTTTGTCTCTACCAGGCTAAATCCTACCCATGAATCAATGTTTAGTTCAAGCACCTTTTCCTTCGAGAAATGTTCCTACAATTACTATCCAATGATTTCTCATTGTCTTCAGTATAAAAATCCATTCTTCTTACTAAGACATCCTAGGCCATCATGGTCAAGCCTCAACTTTCCTGTTCAACTTAATTCTTCACCACTAACTTTCCCCACCCCTGGCACTCTACCCTCCAGACCTAGGAAAACATCCTGCTTCCTCAGGCTTCTGTGCTTTTGCACACACTACTTCTCCTCTCCTTAATTCCTCTCCTCCTTCAAGTGCACCTCAGGTCATCTGTACCCCTCGTCTGACTTGACTGCCCCACCTACGTACTACCATCACTTGCCTTTAAAAAATCCCCAGTTATATCCATAAATAACCACTATTTACTGAGCATCTATCATATAGCAGACACTGTAATAGGTGTTGTATTTATATTCCTTCTGTTAATCACTAAAAAATTTATGTGGTACATACTATTATCCCTATTTTCCAGAAAATGAAAGCAAGGCTTAGAGGGGTTTAGAAACCCCTAGATTTATCGGTAGTACATTGAAAAACTAAGATTTGAACACAGTTGATTTTACTCCAAAGCCCACCTACAGTTTTGTACTTAGCACTGTGAACTGTTCTTATGGTTCATGTGCGTGATTACAAATTCCGTAAAGGCAAGATCCATGAGTGTCTTAGCCTTACATCTCCATCATATAGCATAGGGCCTTATAATAAGTACTCAGTAAATATCAGTATAAAGAAAATGAATGATCTGTTGGTTCAATGCTTTCTCCATTGTCTGTGTGCTCCTTGAGGACAGTATATTACTCATCATAACATCCTGAGGTTCCAGTATAGTGGGTTCTTTTGTTTGTTTGGGGTTTTTTTGTATTGAAATATAGTTGATTTACAATGTTGTGTTAGTTTCAGGTGTACAGCAAAGTGATTCAGTTATACCTACATATATATATCTCCATTCCTTTTCAGATTCTTTTCCCTTATAGGTTATTACAAAATATTGCATAGAGTTCCCTGTACTATACAGTAGATCCTTGTTGGTTATCTGTTTTATATATAGTAGTGTGTATAGGTGAGTCCCAAACTCCTAATTTATCCTTCTCCCCTTTTCCCTTTGATATCAGAATAGTGTCTGTTGAAAGAATAAATGAATACACTATATTCTCTCTCTCTCTCTATCTATATATATATATCTATATATCTCATACACACACACACTATTTTGATAGCTCATGTAGGACCTTGGAATCATACTCTGCTGGTTTCGAACATGTATTATTACCCAAACAGGTCTCAGACCTTTAAAAGTCAAGAGTTGTGTCTCCCACTTCAAGACCTTTGCTCACTGGTTAGCATAACACTTGGCGCAGACTTGATGCTTAAAAATACTGCTTTTGTTGCTCCTCAAGAAGAAAAAGACATGAATCTCTTCCATGAATTGTACAGAAAGATTAGGTATCATTTGCTTGAGTAACTCTGGTTTACCCCTTCCAGTGAAACACGAGTTTGGCTGTGGAAATTTGAAAGCCATCCGACATGGACTGGCCTAAGTGATACTGGCACCAAGAGAAATTCTGCCGGACTGTAAGCTTTGTGGTTTCCCGCGATGAGAGCGATCCAGAAAAAGCCATACCTCCTCCTCAAAGCCAGTGGGGACCAGGATATGGGTGAGCGAAGGGCATTAACATTTTAAGTATGGAAATTAGAGGTTCTGGCATCCCTGGGAAAAAAAAAAACGACATGGCCTTTTAGAGCCTGCAGGATCTGCTGCCAACGTCTTTCCCCTTGAGACAAAAACTATGTTCAACTCTCGATAATTACCCCTGAGCTGTGCCAACCCCAGAAATCCTTTCTAGCCAAGAAGCCCCGCAGGGAGTTGAAATTTACATTTATAATCATTTACCTTCCAAAAAACGATAGTTTTCAGGACCAAGCTTCACACAGATAATCTTGGGGTGAGATCTGCTTTAGACCTGAGTCTGGACCTACCCATGTCAACCAAGGAAACCCATGTAGAGAGAGAAAGACAGCTTTTTTTCCCCCCTTTTAAGAGGATATTCAAAGGGGAAATATTGAAAGAATTCAACACCTGAACTATCAGAAGCAAGACTGTCTCTATAGTGCCTTGTAATCTGTTTTTCTGGAGCTCTGCAATCCCAGAAACGAGCAGACTGGGTTTCATCTGCTCTCCAGAGGCCTCTCCAGACTCAAGAGAGACAGACACGTTCTCAAACCCATCTGATCCCCTTTGCTTATCTGAGCAGAATCAGAACGCACAGAGGCCCAAATATTTGGCCAAACAACAGAAGTAGCCAGGCAACAGATGCTTAAAAGAAAAAAGAAAAAAAACTTAAAAACACAGATTAAATCACATGCCTTTTCTTCTGATAAAGACACAGTCCTTACTGTCACTGAAAATATTCATCAATATTATTCATGTCTGATTAATTACGAATAAGTCCCAGTTTTCTGTTTTCGATCCCCTTGGTTTATGAATTCAGCATCATTAACAAATTGTACATCAGGGCCTTATGCTTTTACTTCCTTTTCTCCCTGGAAAAATTAATGTTAGTCCCTGTTGATTTCTCCATCTTTCCCCCAGAAAACATACCAAAAAAGCAATAAGATTCACAATGGAGATATGTGATTGCAGTGTGAACAGTGGCAGGGGCAGGCACTGGAAGGTGATGGGTTATTCAGCTCTCAGCACTGTCTTCCTATTGGGATTCACGACACTGGGAAAAGAATTTAATTGGCCCTCCCTCCTTCTTCAAGTGTGACAAGGGTAATATATTACTGCCAAACCTTGTGAGAACGTTAAGAAACATCATTCCAGCTGTTTGAGCCCATGAGAAAAGCCATGAGTCTTGTCAAGTCCTTTTGCTACCTCACAGCATAAAGCAGTCACTTCATTAATTAGATGAGCGTGTTGCCAGGCGACTCCAGTACGCTCTCTCTCCATCACTGATCTTTGTCAATTTGGGTAATAAAACAGCAATTGAATCATCCCCCCCTCACACATTAGTAACTGTTTTATGATGGAATTTTAGTTTCCTGCTGCACTTGATTAATCAGTCTGGGGAGGTCTTACACAGATATAGTATGAGTTTAATTAAAAGGCAGACTCAAAGAAACCAACAGAAAGGAAGGCACAGTTCAAAGAAAACAAGTTCCAGTGACTATGTGATAAAATTAAATATTCTAGGTAATCAGGTTCTTAGCTGAGTCTAGGGCTAAAGGTGGAGGAACAGACTCATGGTGGGGAGGTGGCGACACTAGAGGTGGAGGGGTGCTTGGGAGGAGGTAGCACCGTGTTAGTTAACAGCTGTGGATTCTTGGGGGGGTGGCTTCCTGACTGTGACCAGGAACCCACGGGGGGGTGAGAACAGGAACCTATACAGGGGTGTGACCAGGAACCCACAGCGGGGTGGAACAGGAACCCACAGGGGGTGAGAACAGGAACCCACGGAGGGGTGAGAACAGGAACCCACGGAGGGGTGAGAACAGGAACCCACGGGGGAGTGAGAACAGGAACCCACAGGGGGTGAGAACGGGAACCCACAGGGGGTAGAACAGGAACCCACGGGGGGGTGAGAACAGGAACCCACAGGGGAGTGAGAACAGGAACCTACAGGGGGGTAGAAGAGGAACCCACGGGGGGGTGAGAACAGGAACCCAGGGGGGGCTGAGAACAGGAACCCATGGGGGGTGAGAACAGGAACCCACAGGGAGGTAGAACAGGAACCCACAGGGCACGGGTGAAAACAGGAACCCACGGGGGCATGAGAACAGGAACCCATGGGGAGGTGAGAACAGGAACCCACGGGGGTGGGTGGGCAGCCTGGGAATAGGAAGAGCCATCACCATCAACTCATGGTGGGAGGGGAGGGGCCTCTTGAGCCCAGAGCCCTCTCCTTTGACCTGGTGCTGTTAGCAGAGGCTCTTTTCTGCTCAGCCTTTGGGCTCTTTAAGTCTTCTGGAAGTTTCTTAAAGCGTTGCATTTATTTTTCTGGCTACATTATATCTGATAAACTGTCTACACTTCAGAAAATATTGCTGGTGGCAGCAATTCTGGACTTTTCTCCTGGCATCCGTCCTAGAGAATGATTTTGTCACAAATGTGGGGCACTGGGGTTTGCTGTGGACAAAACTGCTTTTTGGGAAACGATAAAAAGGCTTGGGGAGGGGAAAAAGAAAACTGTGTTCTGTCTACACAATTCCACAACAGTTTGGTTCACTGTCTACCACTCCCACGTCCACGTCTCACCTGCACAGCCCCTCCTCCCTCCACGGGCAGTGATTCTGGTGGTTCCAAGAGCTGCCTTGGGACTCTGCGCGTGGCACCTGGTGATAATCCTTCCTGTGTCCGTTGGCAACAAGCAAGATTAACTCTTTCATACTTTGAAGAGACTGTGTTAATACAGGCCGGCGGGCGCATGAGCGTTAGGGCGCAGCCGTTAGGGCGGGGCTCTTAGGGCGCATGAGCGGCAGGGCGCAGCCGCTAGGTCGGGGCTTAGGGCGCGGCCGTTAGGGAGGGGCCGTTAGGGCGGGGCCATTAGCGGTCGTGCTCTGCCAACGTAGGCACCACGGTAGTTCCCCTCCTCGTCCCCTTCCTCTGTATAAAAGGAGCCTGAATTCCGACTGGAGCAAGGTGGCTCTTTGAGACACTAGTCTCTTATCTTCTCGGTCTGATGGCTTTCAGATTAAAGTCACTATGCCTCGTCCCAACAGCTTGTCTCCAGATGTATTGGCCTGTCACGAGGTGAGCTGTGGAGTGGAATCTCAGATATAGAGAAGGTATGTACGTTCGAAGCTTCTAGGTATAAATAAAACAGGAAGAAAATTGGCGCCCTCTCTGGGCACAAGTGGCTGGTGAAGAGCAGCAGGATGAAATAAGAAGCACGTTAGTCCAAAGCCAAGAGAAATGGGCTCGGGTTCTAGCTCTGCCACCAGCCACAACAAATATCCCTTTGAATTAATTAATCAACGGAGTGACTTTAGGCAACTGTTCTTCTCTCTGCTTCTCTCTTCTCATTTATATCCTTTCCACCTCAAACACCCCTTGATGCTTTATGTTATGCCTTATCCCCCTCCCCTGCCCCTCCCCTCATCCCTCCCGCCACAAATGTGTTTTTTTTTAAATATTGATTGGTTGATTGACTGATTGATTCGGCTGCGCTGGGTCTTAGTTGAAGCATGTGGGATCTAGTTCCCTAACCAGGGATCACACCCGGGTCCCCTGCATTGGGAGCGCGGAGTCTTAGCCACTGGACCCCCAGGGAAGTCCCACCAATGTGGTTTTGACAAGTGCTTTAGGGCCCTGACAAATGCTTCAGAGGAAAAGGGGACGGGGCTTATACTTTAACTAGGAAAATATACACAGTACAGCCTTACTAATAAAATTAATCAGGGAAGCCATAAGATAGTACCATCATATTCCTAAGTGGAAATATAAATTATATATCACCATAAGACCAAAGCTCTGAAAAAAAAAAAGAGAGAAAATGAGTCTAAGAAAAGAGTATTATAATAGGTAGGCTAAAAGAAAAGGTCACATAATTCAGGCAGCTATAAAAAAAAATCAGAGAATCTTTTTAATCATTGGAATAGGATGAAGTCTAGGGTCCATATTAATATCAAATTCTGTGAGCCCCTGAATAAGAAATAGATAAGTTTGGCTAATCTTAGCCTAACAATGACCAAGAAAGAAAGAACCCACAGCTTGCTTGGGAGGAAGTGTATTTATCCAGGCCTCAGTGCATTTCCATGGTACCTGTCACTAAAGTACTTGTCTTTTTGTCCTTAGAGTCTACTCCCTGAGAGGTTGTGCATAGTAATTAATTCCAGTTCATAAGTGTTCTTGTTACATATGATTTTAAAGAACCTCATGTGTACAGAATTGGGTTAATTATAATCCTCAGGTCATAATAATCTTCAGTGATCCACACATGACAATAATTATTTCATTTATGAATTTTAATAATAAAATCAACACTCAAGAATGCACCATGCAACCCAATAATTAAAACTCTGATAATAACTTTTATCTTTGAGTCTTGAAAAGAATATTATGCTGTTTATAATCTTCTGGGATTTGATTTTTTTCATTTCCATTAAATTAGCAAGATTCATTCATATCTTAGTGAATACATGGGGTTGATTTAGTCCACTGCTATGTAATTCATTGCTTGAATATGATATAATTTAATTACTATAGCTCTTAAGGCTGCTTTCAGATTTTTACTATTATGAACTGTGATGATGTGAAAGTTTTTGTTTATGTCTTCTGCTGATACTGTGCAACTATTTCTCTTGGGTATACAACAAAAAGTTAAACTTCTGGTTTGTAAGACATGTAACTGTTCAACTTTCCAAGATAATACCTTATTTTCCAAATATGTTATACCAATTTACACTCCTATCAGCAACTTTTAGGCAATCCTATTGATCTACATACTCTTTAATACTTGGTATCATTAGACATTTAAAATTTTAATTAATTAAATGAGTAAAAAGTGTTATTCATGGGTTTATTTTGCATTTCCCTCATCACTAATGAAGTTGATTATCTCTAAATATGGTTGTGGTCTTTTCTACTGTGAAATGATCGTTTTCCCATTTTAATATTGTACTGTAGAAGCTTTTTATCCACTAAGGAGATAGTGACTATCTTTTGTCAATTGTATGTGTGACACATATACTCTTTCCTATTTATAGCTTTTTTTTTCACTTTCATTAAGCTATCTTTTGATTAGCAGAGATTCTCATTTTAAAATACACAAATTTATCTGTCTTTTCCTTTATGGTTAATAGTTTTGATATCCTGTGGAATAAAATGTTTCCTACCCCTGTATCAACTCTATTATCTAAGAAAATTTTACACTTAATATTTGAGTCTTCAGTGCATCTGAAGTTGTTTGTTTTGTATGGTGAGAAATAGATATTCAATTTCCTAGCCAGTGGAATAAGATAAAAAAAGAAGTAAGGTATAAGACTTGGAAAGGAAGGAAAAAACTGTCCTTATTTGCAGATGATATGATTGTTCACATAGAAAACCCTGAGAATCAACAGAGGATTATTATAAAAATATATTATAAAGTATATAAAATAGAATTATTATAAATAGAGAATTGAACAGTTTTAAGAGGGCAAAATATAAAATTCTATTGTATTTCTATACATCAGTAGCAAATAATAAAATGTAAGTTTTTAAATAAAGATATTAGCATAGCAAGTAACACTGTAAAATATTTAGGAATAAATCTAACCAAAGATGTATAAGGCCTAAGAGCAAAAAAATCATAAAATTCCACTGAGAAACATTCAAGAAGACTTAAATAATTGGAGACAACATGTTTGTGATAGACACATATCATAGAGAGGTCAGTTCACCCCAAATTGCTTATAGACTCAATGTAACATCAATCAAAGATTTAACCAGACTTGGAATGAGGCTGATTCTTAAAATTGCTATGGAAGTATAAAAAGTCAACAATGATCAGGACATGTCTAAAGACAGCTAAGAGAGAAGATATCTCATCATATATCAGGATTTATGATGAAACTTCAGCAATTAAGACACATATATATTAATGCAAAAACAGACAAACTCACAAATGTTATAGAGTAGAATAGAAAACCCATAAAAAGGCCAACACACATATGGAGTTTTGAAATATAATACAAGTAGCATAGCAGACCACTGTGAAAAGGGGGCTGATTATAAAAATGGAACTGGAAAAAAAGGTTATAATGCCTGTAGGTAGAAAGTGGTTTAATTTACATAAACAACTGGTGTTTATTAAAGTGGTATTTCAAAGCTCTCAGGCTTGTCTTCATCAATAACAAACTCCTAGAAGTCTTTCTTTTTGAGAAGAGTCTGCATGTCATAAGGGGGCTGGATTAAGATCTCTAAGGGACACGCCCAGATAACAACAGAGAGTCCTTAATTCCCTTTCAAGAAGGATGGGGCTGGTTAACTGGAAGCGTTTGGATTGGTGAGTGGGAGATGCAATTTGAGACCAAAGTCGAACTTCATGAGGCAAAAAGAAGCTGAGTGCTAACTCCCGCCGTCATTGTTCTAGGCCCCTCCCCCTCATAGCATTCACCTTTTCTTCTTCTTCTTCAAAAAAGAAAAAGCCAAATAACTTTTAAAGGATTCAAAGCTATTAGCTTACTCAATTTATTCATATGTTTTGGTCTGCTTTTGCTTCACAGTGTTTAAATAAAGTCATGACTCATTTGCTTGGTTCCACATTTCAGTGCATTTCCCAAAACAACCCACTTACACTGACATATGTTCCCCTCTTTACTCCTGAGCCTTAATCCTCTTTAGTCTCAGTGTCTGGGAGCCTAAGCATATTAATTCATTTCAGCCCAAAAATGTTCTCTTGTAGAAATTTACGTGTTGTAAATTTCTATGGAAGCCTTCACTTAACCATTCCTTCACCTACTCCACTGATATTTATTAAAGGGTCACTTCAAGGCCTCCTGGACAGTACTCAGTAATAATAAGTACTCAAAAGCGTTTCTTTTCTCACAATATACTACCTTGATTGATGCCATCCTCTACTCTACTTCCCAATATATTACTGATCTCTGCTGTTGGCTAAATGCTGGGTCTCGTGTCTGTTGACTCAAATCCTCCTCTTAAATATAAGGCTGATATCACGGCTCAGCTACCTGACTCTGTATCAGATGTAATTGTAATTTCTCTTTGTACCCATCCAACTTTTCAGGATAATTTTGATCTCATTCCCTAGAAGTGGGGCCAAAACATCTTACCCTAGCACTAATTCAAGTGGCTGGCTTTCCCAATAGGCTTATTCATTATCTGATGGAAGAAATAAGTCACACAGTGCTATTATAAGTCTTTTCAGAAAATGTATAGGTGTGGAGAAACAAAGCATGTATATTAAATAATTAAAGAACAATCCTAGTTTAGCATATGACTTCATGCCACATCTCCGCCTATTCAAATACACTCTATGGTTCAACTGCCTGGCTGAATTCCACCTCTTATGGGAAATTTTATTTCTTAGTTCACATTTTGGATTAGAGCTTTGTTTGCTTAGGAAATATGGAAAAGTATTTCAAACTCAGACGGGGACTTAGAACGGATCTGTTATTTAAAATTCTTTTTCCCATGCTGGAATGCCTATAGCCGCTAATATCTGTTTCACTCCTTTGACACTTATGGATCCATTAAAGACAATTCACAATAGATTGTAAACTATATGGCTTTTTTCTCCTATTAGCTCCTTGAGAACAGCTCTTCTACCCTTGAAAATACCCTCCGTTATCAGTCCAGGTCCTGGAGGAAGCAGATGGCACATTCAAACTGGGATAATTTGAGTAAATTTAGTCAAGGGGCTATATACAACCCCTAAGGCAGTGGTCCCCAAAGTTTTGGCACCAGGGACTGGTTTCGTGTAAGATAATTCTTCCACGGACTGGGGTGGGAGGTGGGGGATGGTTCAAGGCAGTAACGTGAGCGACGGTTCAGGTGGTAATGTGACCGATGGGGAGCGGCAGATGAAGCTTTGCTCGGTCACCTGCCACTCACCACCTGCTGTATGGCCTGGTTCATAACAGGTTGTGGACCAGTACCGGTCCGTGGCCCAGGGGTTGGGGAACTGTGCCCTAAGGGACAGTGCAGTATTCAGAGACTAGTAACTGTAGGGTTTATTCTTTGACTAATCCTAAAAGGTAAGAATGGAGAGCAGTCACTATAAGTCAGAAGCAGAGAAGGCTTTGTGGTACGTTCTGGCTGATCTTTGTTTAAGGGGAGCATCGGAATCAGGGTCCCTGTAAGAGGAGCAGTGGGGGAGTCAGCACCCTGGCCACGTATGCCTCACCTCCTTCCCTCCGGATTCCTGACACAGCTTCCCATGGTAAAACCAAAAGTAAAGCCAAGTCAAAGGCAAAAGACAGCCCGTACAGATGGGGCTCCTAAGAAAAAAATCGAAGTGGTGAGCAGAGAACAGATCTGCAAGGACAAAAGGAAGACACAGAGCACATTCTCAGGGACTTGGGTTACACACAAAGTGGACCAAACTGAAATGGAATTAAATTAAAAATAAATAACAGAAATCTAAAATATCTGCAAATATCTGGAAAATGCATAGTCAAAGAAGGAATCAATAGGGAAATTAAAAGTCATCTCTCCCTGATTGAAAATGAAAGCGCAATGTACCAAAATCTGTGGGATGCATACAAAACAGTACTTATGGGGAAACTTATAGCTTTACAGCTATTTTAGAAAGGAAGAGAGGCTTCAACCTAAGGTCTCAGCTTCCACAATTAAAAAAAAAAAAAAAAAACTTTGAAAAAGAGCAACTTAAACCAAGAGGAAGCAGAAGAAAGGAAATAATAAAGGTCTGAGCAAAAACCAATGTAATAGAAAACAGCAAAACATTAGAGAAAAAGTATGAAACTAAAAGTTGGTTATTTGAGAAGATCAATAAAAATGATAAACCTCAAGCCAAACTGATCAGGAAAAAGAGAAAAGATACAAGGTAATATCGGTAATGAGAAAGGTGATATTACTACAGATTCTTCAGGTATTTAGAACAGCGGTCCCCAACCTTTTTGGCACCAGGGACCAGTTTCGTGGAAGACAATTTTTCCATGGACTGAGGGGGGGGATGGTTTCAGATGATTCAAGCACATTACATTTACTGTGCACTTTATTTCTATTATTATTACATTGTAATATATAATGAAATAATTATACAACTCACCATAATGCAGAATCAGTGGGAGCCCTGAGCTTGTTTTCCTGCAACTAGATGGTCCCATCTGGGGCTGATGGGAAACAGTGACACCCGAAGTGTGTTACTTATGTCCAGTCTACTCCGTAAGATGCAGCTTAATTGTCACTTGTCAGTCACTGATAGGGTTTTGATATGAGTCTGCAAGCAATTGATTTATCATGGTCTCTGTGCAGTCAAACCTCTCTGCTAGTGATAATCTGTATTTGCAGCCACTCCCCAGCACTAGCATCACCACCTCAGCTCCACCTCAGATCATCAGGCATCAGATTCTCATAAGGAGCACAACCTACATCCCTCGCATGCGCAGTTCACAGTAGGGTTCGTGCTCCTATGAGAATCTAATGCCGCCGCTGATCTGACAGGAGGCGGAGCTCAGGCAGTAACGCGAGGGATGGGGAGCAGCTGTGAATACAGATGGAGCTTCGCTGGCTCGCCTGCCACTCACCTCCTTCTGTGCAGCCCAGTTCCTAACAGGCCACAAACCAGTACTGGTCCATGGCCCAGGAGTTGGGGACCCCTGATTTAGAGGATACTAAGAGAATATGATGAAAAAACAATATGCCAATAAATTTGGCAATTTAGGTGAAATAGCAAATGCCTAGAAAGATACAAGCTAGAAAAGCTGGCCAAGAAGAAATGAGTAACTTGAATAGCTCTATAGCTGTCAAACGAATTTATAGTTAAAAATTTTCTCACAAAGAAAACTCCAGACACAGATAACTTCACTGGACAATTCTATCAAATATTTTAAGAATAAATAATACCAATCCTACATAACATTTTTGAGAACAAATTTGAAAGGAAAAATAATTTCTAATTTAATCTATGAAGCCATCCCCCTCAGTCAAAAGTATGACAAGGAAAAACAACACAAAACTGACTACCAATAACTTTTATAAATGTAAGTGAAAAAAAATACTTAACAACATTTAAGCAAATCAAATTCAACAAGACATAAAAACGATAACACATTATGTCCAAATGGGGTTTATCTCAGGAATACAAGGTTGCTTTAACAATTGAAAAATCAACCTATGTATTCACCATGTTAAAATTTAAAGAGTAGAATTAAGCAACATACAATTATCACAATAGGCAAATGAAAAGCATTTAACAAAATCCAACACATTTTCAAGATAAAAATCTACAAGCAAGCTAGTTATAGAACCTGAAAGAGGCCATCTACAAAAAGTCTACAGGTAACATCAAGTTTAGTGGTGAAGGGCTGGATCCTCTCCCTCTAAATTCAGCAACAAGGAAGGACTTAGAGAAACCTCAGATAACTGTGGTTCTCATGCAGACCCCTTGACCATGGAGGAAGCGCTCAAATGTTCCATTTGGGTTTAAAATAGGATAGATCAGCTTTGCTTGTAAACATAGATTCAAAGCCCTTTTAGTTTCGTGAAAATGTGACTCGCGCTCTGAAATTTCTGTCACAATTCTTGCTCATCAATTTCATCATATCCTTGATTTAGTCTCGTGTCTTAGCTCCCTTACTCATTCTCTGTATTCACATAAATAGAAACTAACCACAGACCCCACTTAACCTCTCGAGGACTGCCTATTTCTCTGCTTGTATTAAAAAAAAAAAAAAAAACTGCCGAAAAGAGTGTAGCGTCACCGTCACCACCTTTCCCCCACCTATTCTCTCTCTGTCCTACTCCAATCAGGACTTTGCCCAGCACTTAATGAAAACCCCCTTTGAAGGGCTCTAACCACCTCCACTTTGCCAAAGTAGTGTTAATTCTCTGGATTTATCTTACTTCACCTGTGAGAAGCATCAGATGCATTTGATTGCTCCTTACTTTTCTTTTTGCTTCTAAGGCAGCCTACTTTTTTAAAAAAGTTTCACCACCACCCGGCTGCTCCTCTCCTGTCTCCTTTACTGGGTGTGCTGCCTCTCCCTGACCACCTCATGTTGCAGTGCTCAAGGGTCTTTGTCTCTTTTCTCTACTCTGAGAACACTCCCTATATAATTTCTTCCAGTCCTGTCACTTTAAATGTCATCTACGTCACCAGCCCCAGCTTTACTCCTCAGCTCCAGATGCAAGCATCCAGCTTCCTACTTGATACTGCCCCACCTGGCTGATTCCTAGGAACCTCACATTTAATATGCCACATGTCTGAAACAGACCTTTGTATTTGACTCCCTCATCTCCATCCTATCTGCGTTTTCTCTAATCATTGCCGTCTCATTAAATGGCAATAATGAGTAAGTCAGGCCCAAATCTGGAAACCACCCAGGAAACTTCTCCTTTCCTCACACTCACACATAACCCACCAGCAAGCCCTCTCAGTCCCCTCTTCACTATATGCTCTGAATCTTACCACTTCACTCTGCCTCCACTGCTGTAGCTCTAGTTACAGCCAGCATCACATCCCTCCTAGACTACGTTCCCTTCTTCCACTCCTGTCCCCTTAAAATCAATTCTCCTTCACTTAGCAGCTAAAGTGATCTCACTCCAGTTCAAACCTAGTAACTGTTCAGAACAAAATCCACACGTGACCCTTATCCATACTGGGATCCACAGGGCTCTGCATGCTCCACCCTTCCCGACTCACACTTTATCTCCTACCTACCTCTCTTCACTCACTTTGTTCTAGTAACAGTGGTATTTCTTCTGTTCATTGACTATACCAAGGTTATTCCTGCCTTCAATGATTTGAATTTGTCACTTCCTCTGCCTGGAATACTTTTCCCCCTGACAACAACAGGGCTCATCCTTCAGTTCAGCCACATCTCTGTTCAATCATCACTTGCTCTGAGAGGCTTTCCCTGACCATGCTATTTAAAAGAACTCCTAGGGACTCCCCTGGGGGCACAGTGGTTAAGAATCTGCCTGCCAATGCAGGGGACATGGGTTCGAGCCCTGGTCCAGGAAGATCCCACATGCTGCGGAGCAACTAAGCCCATGTGCCACAACTACTGAGCCTGCGCTCTAGAGCCCGCGAGCCACAACTACTGAGCCCCGTGAACTACTAAGCCTGTGTGCAACAACAACTGAAGCCCGTGCGCCTAGAGCCCATGCTCCACAACAAGAGAAGCCACTGCATGAGAAGCCCGCGCACCGCAACGAAGAGTAGCCCCTCTCTCGCCACAACTAGAGAAAGTCCGTGTGCAGCAACAAAGACCCAATGCAGCCAAAAATAAATAAATTTTAAAAAAATAAAAGAACTCCTCTTTGTCCCATTGTCACTTTCTATTTCCATATCCTGCTTTATCTTACCGTAAAGCACTTAAACCACATTAAACTATGTATTTATTTACTTAAGTGCTCATAATCTGTCTCCCTAATTAGAAACTGAAGTTCCAAAGGGCAGGTCCTTTCTTGTATTGTTCATCCCTATACACCCAGTGCCTAGAACAATGTGTGGCCTATAGCAGGCACTCAACAAATAGCTGTTCTAAGAATGAAATATTGAGGACAGTATTGTATCAGATAAATATATTCCATTAAAACCGGACCCTGCTTTGAGATAAGTTATTCCCTTTTTGTAGAGCCTCTTGTTAATGCCATTCCATAAGACAAGAAAGAAAAGTAAGCAATTTCAATAAAACAAAAGATATCCAAGGCAAGTTTAGATTTAAATATTAAAAGCGTCAATCATAATAAGGCCCTATGTTTCAATAAACTTAATGGTTTTCTTGGTACTTTCTTATAAACTACCCTGCTTAATCCTTGTAACACTCCTTTATTAGTATCTCCATTTTGCATATGAGAAAATGAAAACTCAATAGAGCTGTGGGACTTGAGTAAGTTCACACTGCTAAGAAATGACAGAGACAGGATTAGAGCTATGTTTCTCAGACTGTTCGTCAGGATTCGCTCACTAAATCATGGAACTCCCAAAACTAACCTGAATCCTTCGTACTCTGATGGTGCCAGGT
Organism: Stenella coeruleoalba; assembly: GCF_951394435.1. Classification (NCBI taxonomy): domain Eukaryota; kingdom Metazoa; phylum Chordata; class Mammalia; order Artiodactyla; family Delphinidae; genus Stenella; species Stenella coeruleoalba. The sequence goes on from NC_137167.1 coordinate 8,506,908, forward strand.
CCAACGTTAAAGGAACAAATCTGAAAATGACTTTCCATGGCTCACATTATGAAAACATATACTCTTTAAAAGTCAAACTTTAATTTGAAAAAAGACTCTTCCTTAAAAAAAAACAAAAAAACAAAAAACTCTGAGAATGAGCCAGAAAGGGAGCTTGGCTCTGAGAAGACAATTCATGGTATTGGGCAGGGGGGCGGGGCAAGCATTATAACATGGGTGCCAGACAGAGAAGACCTTCTGGGAAGGGGCATGCTTGGACCCCATCTGGTACAAAGAAGAGTGGGCGAGTCAACAGTCAAATGATTTAATCCAGAGGAACAGCTGTAAACGTGTAGCTTATAGGCCATATACAGTCTAAGTATTTTAGCTTGTGGCTTCATTTTATTTTGGTCTTGTTTTGTACTAGCATGGTGTAAATTGTTTTTTTATTTTAAATTAGTTCTAAATATCTCACATTCAAAAGATTTCACATAAACGTCTGAGTGTCTCTGCTTCCTTTTAAAAACTGCAAGATAGGAAGACAGCTAGTTTACCACGTAAAACCGTGACGAAGCCTAACGGGGGGCAGCGGCTGCATGCTTACACGGGGCTAGTACCTTCTGGCTGCCACACTACCCATTATTTTCTCATAAATTACACCTTTCTGCTCTGCTCATTGACACTGTTTACTTGGTCTCTGTAGATATCTGAGTGTGTGACCTGTGATTTAGGGATTTCGAGCTATATGAAGCAAGTATGAGGAACCAGGCAATCATCGATGAGATGAGGTTGTATGAATGGGCTGTAGGAACCCCAATTCCCAAACGAAATATGTTTTGTTTGGGGAGAAAAAAGCCTCTTTGAAAAGAAGTATGTTCATAATAAATGCATCGCAGCTAAGCTAGATCAGTGGCTAAAAGAGCAACTCACTTCGTAAGGTTGATTCCCCAGTGTACACATCATTGCCTTGATGTGTAAGCTGAGGGCACTTATTATGAATCGCTTCCCCCTAAGTGTCTCACCCAACAGTCTTCTGTAAAGTCTTGGAAGAAGATCTTCAGAGGTACAATATAATACCTTATTTAGGAAGGATGGAACACACTACCCAAAATACAGATCAACCATTTCTGTTGGCGGCACGTAGAGCAGAGCCATGAGGAAACGGGGAACAAGAGAGGGAAAAGGGAAAATCATCAGGAATTTTTAGCAAAGACGGTGATCTTGTGAACGCCCCTGTGTTACTTAGGACAATATTGGACATTGGGTGTTGTGAAGGGAGAGAATGGTACTTGCAGACGGAGGAGATTTCTACTCTATTCCCACAAGAGAAAATATGGCAAGAAGCTTTCCATGCCTCCTTCCCCAAAGAGGAAGAGTCACTTATGTAACAGGTGTATTTAGAAGAAGACCTAGGACATGCTCAGCTTCAGGCTTCCTGGAGAGAAATGCATCTTGGTGTACTCCCCACCATGGGTTGAGTTTACAAGTTCAGACTCTGCCTTCAACAGGCAAAGCCTGGAGGAAGAAGTTCAATTCAGGGGTGAGTAACAGGATGTCCATTATCACCACACATCTAAAACTGTTCTCCCCAGTGGGCAATATTACCAGTTTTATCTCCATTTGTTTATTGCTTATGTTTCAATGCCTTACAAACATAGGAGGGGATAAAAAGGGTTATTTGTGAGAACCATAGATAATACTGAAAAAGAAGTAAGAGAATTGAAAAGTCATTTTCTTTCTTTGTCTTGTGTCTACATTTTCTCTTGGGTAACCAGAAGGTTTTCAGACAGATGGGTTCTTGGATGAGTTGACATTTAATTTCCCTTTGAACCCTGAGGTTCTACAATTGTGTAATAAGATGTACTATTGGTAATTGATACGTTTTCCAGCTCTCTCATGTACAGTGAAAAGAGATGAGGATCCATGCCACATTAACACATGAAGAGAAACAAACGAGTTGTTACCGACTCAGAGAATCTGTAAGCTTGGAAGGAGCATATAGAACCATTTAATTCTCAACCTGTTGTCAGTGTGCCCTTTCCATCTCCAACTAATAAGCCCTCCACTTATGCTTAAAAATATTCCATGATTGGAAATGTAAGACGGTTCTTTTTGAATGGCTGACTCTCAGGTTGCCAGCTACAGGTATATAGATTTTTAGCAGTCAGGAAAAAAAAAACAACATTCATATAAGAGAATGCATTGAGCTACTATAATGTACCAAATACTGTGCAATATAAAAATGAAGTCTTTGAAGTCAAGGATTTCACAATCTGTTTAAGAGATAAATAACTATATTTCACTTATGATAAGTACAAAAATGCAGTTGCTAGGGAAGCATAGAAGTGAGTGACTAAGGCTGACTAAGGGTATAAATGAAATTTCTGAAGTGGAATTTCACATCTTCTTTGTTATGCACCTAGGGTTTTCTTTTAGAAACACTTTCTCAGTTTTATTTTTTAAAGACTTTTCATAATTGCAGGTTCTCTTTCCATTCCAATCAATAATTTAATTTGAAGAAATTAAATCAATTTAAATTTAATTTAAAGAATAAACGTACAATTTTTTTTTTTTACAATTACACCTTAAAGAAATGGTAAGCCTCATTGAAACATGATGACTAACTATTGAGTTAATGAACTTCACAGATCTCCACTGACCTGAACACAGCACTCCACTGCAGTAGCCCAGTCCAGGTCACAACTGCAAAGTGTAATCACCAGAACTTGTACACCTTTAAAATCTTACATTTGAATACCTACTCTTTTATCATGACAACCCTTTCAGCTCTTGCTTTCTTCACCCACATTATAGCTGATCTTGGCCTCAGGAGGGGCTAGAGTCCCGAAGAAGTCCATCAGTCTACCTGCTTCCCTTCCCTCTTTTCCTGATAAATCCCAAAGGTCCATCCTTTCAGTCACAACTTCCTCACCCCTCTCCCCTTCCACCACCCCCTTCCTGAAAAACCATGGGCCTCAGCATTCCAGCCTCTCGATTTCTCTGTTCCTACACCAGGGTTGCAGAATGATACTTGAGATAATGCTACCATATGTAGGTTGGTGGCAGTAAACATTCATGCCTCAATTGTCAGTCTCAGCCCCAGAAAATCTTTATTTTTTATTAGAAATCTTTATTATTTCTTTATTAGAAAATCTTTATTTTTGGTCTTTGTCAATGTTCTCTCTCCCAATGCCTTCAACAGCTATTCCATTTTAAATAAAAATAATTGTGTCAAATAAAGTCTGGTATAAAATACTACAAAGAAAATAAATACCATAAATAGTCCCTTTCTTCATAAACCACCATTTTTAATGGGTTGATGTATTCTTTTAGGTCTCCCTCCCACACACCAGTGAATAGGGTAATTTCATGTTGTTGTATTCATGTAGTATATGCCATTTTGTATCCTGCTTTTCCAAAAATGCTTTATCATAAGCAATTTTCCTTGTTATTTTACTACTTAAGCATGATTTTAAATGACTTCACAATGTAAAGAAGCCATACCATGGTTTTACCATCGAGTTTCTTGAAAGAGTAGATGTCACTTACTACATTACTTACGCATATACCACTCACTGCATAACACAGAGTGATAGGGCTAATGCCTGTTATTTCATGCAGTGTACTCCAACACAATCCACCAATGATCTCACATCAGTAAGGACTAGGTTCAACAAGTAGCATCAAAACATAAAATGAAAAGGCATAAATGATATAGAAATGTATTTCTTACTCAAGATATAATCTTAACATGGGGAGTCCAGGGACAGTATGGCAGCACTGCTCCATGAAGTCTTTGGGGACACAGGCTCCCTGGATCGAGGCTCTGCTAGCAGGGCCCCCATTCACAGGACCGACCTGTCGTTCAGGATGGCAGCTCCACCTCCCGTAATCAGGTATCCATTTCAAATATCTCAAACTTCCCAAGTCTATATCTAAGTTTATTTTTTTCCTACAAATCTGTTTCTCCTCAAGTAGCTTCTATCTTTGTTATTTCCACCATAATGCTAATGAAGTCTGAACAGAGGGCCAGTATCAACTGCTCACTTCCACACTATTCCTCAGCAAATCAGTGACCAAGTTTTACAAATTACGTCTTCACTATGTCTCTAAAAATCCATCACCTCCTCTACACACTCAGAATTGTGGTCTTGGAAAGTAATTGTGATTATTACTCTGATTTAAGGATCTCGCCTTCCTAAACCATATCAAACCATATCGCCCACAGCCCGAATGATCTGAAAACAGGGTTGTTCCTGCCACTTTTTTGTTTAAAATCTTTCAGTGACTGTAATTCATCCTCAGAATAAAGTCCAAAATTATTAGCCTTGTTTAAAATGTCACTTGAAGTCAAATATCTCTTGAACTCTCCAACCTCATTCTCCATCTGTACTTTAATACCCAATATGTCCAAGTGGCCATCAAGCTTCTTCAGAGCACATCCCATTGTTATACGGGACCATTTTCTACTCCATGTTTATCTCCTGTGCCAAAGCTCCTTAGGCACATTTACCCGCCTATGTTACTCATGCTTAACCTTGAAAATACGTTAAAGATCATCTTCCTGCTGGAGCTTCCTTGGCTCAACTTCCTCCAACCAACAAAATGGGGCACTCACTCTTCTGCACTCAGTATCCTAGGTATACGTTCACAGTCACACTTGTGACATTGTATCAAGTATACCTGCTGTCATCCTGAGCCCTTTGAATGAGTGACTGCATATCTGATGTGTGACCTAATGTATGGAACATACAGATAGGCTTCATTTAGAGAGCATTTGGTGAAGACTGCCTTGGCTTACTTCTTTTTCCATTTCTCAGTGCCAAATTCTTGATTTCAATAGGTAGGGTGCATCACCAAGTAAAAGTGTGCTTTTTATAATAAAACTTTTAAAAGATTTGCCACTATAAAGACAATACAATGATTTATTGAAAATAAACAAACCTATGAAGATCTCATACAAACAGATTTCTATTATATAATTACTTATAAAAAACAGTTAAGGTTTTAACATCAAATTCTAGTTCCTTTTCACTAAAATACTGGTTACAATCATATCCAATAGTGGGACTACAAGAGCAGTTTTGGTCCGGGGTGGGCACTTCTGTGTGATGTGCATTGTTCTTGTCTCACATAATCTGGTCTGCTCAGAAGTGTTTGCTTCTATTTCAGAATCCTTATTAAATAATCACCCAGAGTTCTTGGTCTTTTTAAAATAATCCTAGAAATAGCTTTTCAACCTCCAGGACAACTTACTGCAGCCTCAGGTGAGAGACACTGCTCTACCCACAGGATCAGAATTTTTAGTTTTGGCCTTTGCAGTCTTTCATCATCTGCTTTCTTTTATGTACTGTGATGTTGGGAAGTGGTTTTACTCTTCTTCTAGAGATCTATATTTCCTTACCTATTAGGAGTGGGAACTGAAAATTGATCTCCCCCCTATTTACAGTCCGTGAAATTTCCCACATTCCATCATAAAAATAGTGACTCAGAACATTATTTTTTAATCACTTCCTGCCCAGTCCAGAGATTTCCAAATGGCTTTGTGTGGATGAACTGCATCAGAATTGCCTGGGAAGTATATTAAAATAACAGATTCCTAGGCTCCGACCCAATCGTTCACGAGAATTTCCAGGGCTGAGGCCCTTTAATACGTGTTTTAAACAGGAACAAAGGCAATTCTTATTCCAGCCCAGTTTGGGAATTTGTAAGACCACAATTGACTATCATATACCTAAAGTCAGCAGGTACTATTTTCTGAATAAAAACAAACAGACAAACCATGAATGGGTGACATTCATAAACATTAAAAAGACATAACGCTTTGAGCTTTCCAGACAAGTGAAAAGCTACCATCTGTCTGAGAAAGTAAGGCAGCCTCCACTTCTGCATGCAGGTTGACAGCTGTCCATCCTGGCGGGCCAGCGCCTCTGCAGTGATAACCAGAAAAAGTCATACACATTCCCACACTTCACATTTTAAGGCATAAGAGAGCTATGAAAGCAGTGAGGATCTAAAACTCCAAGGGATGGACTATTTCCAAGGCGACCTGATCATCTCTCTTTATCTAGGAGCATTTGCCAGTTCTGGGCATGGGCTGGCAATAGCACTTGCTGAGACTCTCTTTTGGGGAATGAAAAATCAGTACAATTTTGGAGAGATTATGTGGTGGGCTAAATTTGGAAATTTGAAGGAACAAAAATGCCTGACCAGTTTTCCCTATGAGACGCTTGCTGAATCCTGGTGGTGTGAGGATGGCTTCCCTGGTGAATTCTTCTGAATATTTAAGGAATAAGTTATACCAATCTTGTACAAACTCTTCCAGAAAAATTTTAAAAAGAGTGAATACTCCGCCTCTATTTATAAGGCTAACATAATGTTGATTCTAAAATTTTTAAAAGAACATTACAAGAAAGGAAAATTACAAATCAGTATCTCACATAATTATGGATGCAAAAATCTTTAACAAATACTAGCAAATTAAACCCAATGATATATAAATATATTTTTAAAAGATAATACACCATTACCAACTTGTGTATTCTAAGAGTGCAAGGTTGTCTTAAAGTTCAAAAATTGATCCGTTTAATTTACTGCATTAACAGAACAAATGAGATAATCATAGGATCATCCAGATAAATGAAGGAAGAAAAACTAACAAAATTCAAAATCTACCATAATTTAAAAAAAAAAACTGAATACACATAATGTGGGCTTTTCTCTGCATGTATATTTCAATAAAAAGTTAAATAAATAAAACAATCTAAGGCAGCCTAAAAGACTCAAGAACTCTAAGCTAAAAGTCATGCCAAAGCTCCATGTATGAATATCTAGTGTTGGGAGTATTCGTAAATGTTTAAGTACCTATGAAATGAATGAACAATTTTGTAGTCAATTAGTCAAACAAAAATTTATGGAAAACATACTGTACAAATGCTATGATGGATGTCAAAATGAATTGACTAAAACCCCGTTACTCCAGTGGTTTGCAATATACAAGATAATAGAATTATTAAAAGGTCCAATATAATAAATGTCATACGATATATACAAATAAATTGCTAAAGAATAATATCCAGTTGACGGTGGGAAGAAAGAAAGCCCATAGGAGGATGGTATTGAAACAAACCCTGAAAGTTAAGTAAAATTTCATCTGCTGAAGATGAAGCCAAGGTAAAGTAGTATTCCAAGGCTATTTGTTTAAATTCTCATTTTCACTTTATATTCAAAGAGATGATAGTTCATAAAATAACACATTGTTTTTGCTTCAATTCCCTTCTAGGTTAGGTGAATGCAACTCCCCACCCCCATCACAATAACACACTTTTTTGCTGTTGTTAGAATGCTTCTCATTCTGGCCTCATATTTTTGTGCACATTTCAGCATTGTATTTTTTGCCATTGACCTCCATCCTAGTATTTTCAAGGTTATTTTGAATGTTTTTTCTTATCTTTCATATTGTTAGCACTAGTTGCAATTTATACCCAGGCAGTATGATTGTATAAACTGACTATACAAGATCAATTTCATTGTTTTAACCCTCTTAGTGATTGGCCATGTAGGAATTGACTGAGTTGAAAGTGTAAGGATTCAGTAATATTGATCACTGTAAGAGTCAAAATAGATCATATATAAAGGTTTATGTATTTTGATTATTTAGCTTTGGTGTTAAATGTAATCACAAACATACTTTGCTCTATTTGAGACAAAGTCCATTCTCTATGAACTTCCCACATGCTGGGATATTTCTTTATCAATAATGAATGAGAGATATTTATGCCTAATCCACAGCTATTTGCCCTCAAATCCATTGTTTGTGCCTCCTCTGCTTTACTCTGTATTGCAAAAAAAAAAAAAAAAAAAAATGCAGAAAGCCTATTCCAGCTGTTTTTAGTCAGTGGGATGCCCTGGTAAAAGACTGAAATGCGGTAAGTAGAGAATCCCAGGTGCATCCCCCCCACCCTGCAATGCTTTCTCCTTCAAGCAGCATCTTTAGAAGCAGCTGCAAGTGACATCAGCAAGATGACTGAATAAGACATCCTTCACTGTAGCCCCCTCTCAACAACAACTGTCCTCCATCCGTGGACAAAAGTGACTTTGTGGGAGCTGTGTGACCCAACACCTTATGCCAAGGGACCCAGGAGGAGTCTCACCCACTCATGGGTCAGGTAACAGGCATACAGACCTCAGTTCCAGCTGAGGACCCTGAAGTGGCCCATGAATTGGCTCTAGCCCCTCACAGCCACAGTGTGAGAGCCCCTCGAGAACACTGATTTAAATAGTCACCCATGGATAAGAACCTTAATGGAAGTCCAGGAGTCTAGGGGAAATGAGCAGCATGCCCTTGGAGCAAAAATAAAATCCAAACTTGGACTCAATGAAGAGGGTAGAAGGAACAGTTAACTGCATAACCCCTCCCGCAAGGTAGCACAGTTCAGTAGCAAGACAGCCCTTCTAGGACAGTGATTTCTCCTAGAAAAGTGAGAGCATATAGTGTCTAGCTTCCCCAGCTGTGTGTGGCTCTGCCAAAGAATCCCATTTATCTCTGACCCTATCCAGAGTCACTGAGTCAAAAGCTGCATAACTAGGGGGTGGTGATTCAGATGGGGGGACAGCAGCCAGGGCCCAGAACATATCAATGGGATGCAAACCCCACTAACGGCATGACAGACTCCATTGGGAAGCCTGCTCACAAGCTGCTGAGGTACCTCATGCTGGATCCCCTTAACTGGCTCACAGGCACCCCCAGCACTCTGTGAGCCTCAGCCACACACCCCTCTACCTCATGGCTGGCCCCCTGTGCATGCTCCCCATAATGGCAAAGGAAAGCTTTGGCAGAAGACTAGTAAGTGCATGTAGAAAGATGGCCCAAATCAGCATGACAGGGAGACATCTCAAATTTCAGTATTTAGCACCACTTTGGGGAAAGCATGAGAGAGGCTATCAGCACATGGCCTGATGCACTGCAGAGTCTAGAGAAAGCGTACAAGCTTAAGAAATCTTCCACAAAGGGAGCAAGAAGTGGGGAGCAGGCATAACCAAAGAAGGTCTGAGAAAGCCTAAGAATCCCCAGCAGGGCTGAAAGTATTCTCTCCCAAAATCATTCAGTAAAGACTGGAGGAGGTGACTGTTACTTCAAATGTGAAGACAGCAATGCAAGACTTTGAAAAAAATCAAGGAAAAAGGACACCACCAAAAGATCACAATAACGTTTCAGTAACCAATCTCAAAAACAGGGATATCTGATTTACCCAATGAAGAAATCAAAATAGCTATTTTTAAAAAAGCTGAATGACCTACAAAATAACACAAAAAGGCAATTCAATAAAATCAAGAAAACAATGCATAAACAAAATGAGAAATTTAACAAGGAGATCATAGTCATAAATAAGACCCAAACAAAAATTCTAGAGCTGAAGAATACAATGCATAAAATAAAAATGCAAAAAAGAGCATCAATAATAGAATAAATCAAGGAGAATAAAGAATCTATGAATTAGAAGACAGGATCTTTGAAATAACCCAGTCAGAGGAAAACAAAACAGGCAGACAAAAAAAAAAAAAAAAGAGTGAAGAAAGCCTACATGAACTGTGGGATAGTATCAAGAGAAGCAATCAGCAAATTACTGGAATCTCAGAAGGAGAGGAGAGAGAGAAAGGAGAAAAAAGTTTATTTGAAGAACTAATGGCTGAAAATTTCCCAAATGTGGGGAGATTAGGCCATCCACATTCCTGAAGCTTATAGGTTCTCCCCACTGAATTCAATTTAAAAAGATCTTCTCCAAAAACATTACAATGAAACTGCCAAAAATCAAAGGCAAAGAAAGAATATTAAAGGCAACAAGAGAAAAGAAGCTTATCACTTACAAGAAAGCCTCCAAAGGTTGTCAGCACATTTTCTCAGCAGAAAATTTACCAGCCAGAAGAGAGTAGGATGATATATTCAAAGCGCTGAAAGAAAAAAAAAACCTGCTGACCCAGAAAACTTTTTCAGGCAAAGTTCTCCTTCAGAAATTAAAGAGATATAAAGACATTCCCAGACAAACACAAGCTGAGGGAGTTCATCACAACTGTACCTACCTTACAAGAAATGCTGCAATTATCAATATAAAAATATATAAAAACATACAGTATACTGAAAGGTAAGTAGGTAGTCAAGTTCGGAATACTCTAATACTGTCATATGGTAGTGTGTTAACCACATAACTCTAGCAGAAAGATTAGAGGACCAAAATATTAAAAATAACTATAGCTACAGTAATTTGTTAATGGATACACAATATAAAAAGAAGTAAACTGTGATATTAAAAACATAAAAGGGTGGAGTAGAAGGGCAGAGATTTTGTATTTGACTGAAGTTAAGTTGTTGGCATAAAATAGACTCATATCTATAAAATGTTTTATGTAAGCCTCATGGTAACAACAAAGCAAGAAACTACAGTAGATACACAAAAGATAAAGAGAAGGGAATCAAAGCATGCCACTCTGGAAAATCATGAAGTCAGAAAGGAAGGCAGCAAGAGAGGAAAAATGAAGTGAGGGAACCACAAAACAGCCAGAAAATAATTAATAAGATGGCATTAGTAAGTCCTTACCTATCAATAATTACAGTAAATGTAAATAGATTAAATTCTCCAATCAAAAGGTATACTGTGGGCAAATGAATAAAAAGAACAAGACTCAACCATGTACTGCCTACAAGAGATTGATCTCAGGTTTAGGGACACACATAGGCTCAGAGTGAAGGGATGGAAAAGATATTCCATGCAAGTAGAAACCAAAGGAATTAGGGGTAACTATACTTATATCACACAAAATAGTCTTTAACTGAAAATCTGTAAAAGAGACAAAGAGGCTCATTATACAATAATAAAGGGGTCAATTCATCAAGGGGATAAAGTAGTCATAACTATGTTTGTACCCAACGTTGGACCATCTAAATATATCAAACAAATACTAACAGATATGAAGGAAGAAGCACACAAAAATATAATAAGGGAATTCAGTACCCCACTTTCAACAATGGATAGATCATCCAGATAGAAAGTCAATACTAAAACCTTGGACTTCAACTATACTTTAGATCAAATGGATCTAACAGACATATGTAGAACATTCCATCCAATAGCAGCAGAATACACATTCTTTTCAAGTGTACATGGAACATTCTCCCAGTTAAATCATATGTCAGGCAAGTCACAGCAAATTTTGGAAGACTGAAATCATACAAAGCATCTTTTCCAACCAAAATGGAGTGAACTAGTAATTGATAAAGGAGGAAAAGTGGATAATTCACAAATATGTAAAATTAAACAACACACTTTTGAACAACTAATGGGTCACAGAAGAAATCAAAAAGGAAATAAGAAAATATTCTGAAACAAATGAAAATGGAAACACAACATTCCAAATTTCTACAATGCAGCAAAATCAGTTCTAAGAAGGAAGTTCATAATAATAAACATCTTCATTAAGAAAAAAGAAAGATCTCAAGTAAACAACCTAACTTTATACCTCAAAGAACTAGAAAAAGAAGACAAACTAAGCCCAAAATTAGTAGAAGGAAGGGAACAACAAAGACATGAGTGGAAATAAACAAAATAGATGCTAGAAAGACAATAGAATCAATGAAACTAAATTATGTTTTTTGAAAACATAAACAAAATAGGCAAAACTTTTCCCAGACTTAACACAAGAAAAGAAAGAGAACTCAAATAAATAATAAAACTAGAAATGAAAGAGGAGACATTACAACCGATACCATATAAACACAAAGGTTCATAAGAGACTACTATGAACACTTATATGCCAACAAATCGTACAACTTACAAAAATTGGATAAATTTCTAAGACTGAATCATGAAGAATTAGAAATTCTGAACAGCCCAATTAGTAGGAAGAAGATTTAATCAGTAGTCAAAAATCTCCCAACAAATAAGTGTCCAGGACCAGATGGCCTTACTGCTAAATTCTACCAAACATTTACAAAATAATTAATGCCTATCCTTATCAAGCTCTTCCATAAAAGAGAAGATTAGGCAACACTCCCAAACTCACTTTACAAGGGCAGCATTACCGTGAAATGAAAATCAGACAAGGACACCACAAGAAAAGAAAATTACAGGCCAATATCCCTAAAGAATATAGGTGAAAAAACTCCTCAAGAAAAAAACTAACAAACAAACACAGCAATACCTTAAAAGGATCATATATCATGATTAAGAGGAATTTCTTCCAGGGATGAAATGGTTAAACATCCACAAATCAATTAATGTGATACACCATATTAACAAAATAAAGAATAAAAATCATAAGATAATCTCAATAGATGCAGAAAAAGCATTTGACAAAATTCAACATCCTTTCATGATAAAAACTCTCAACAAGCTGGTTATAGAGGATATGTATGTCAACATAATAAGGCCATATATAATGAGCCCAGAGATAACATCATACTCAACAGTGAAAAGCAGAAAGCTTCTTCTCTAAGATCAGGAGCAAGACAAGGATGCCCGCTCTTGCCACTTTTTTTTTTTTTTAACACAGTACTGGAATTCTTAGCTAATGAAATTAGGCAGGAAAAAGAAATAAAAGGCATCCAAATAGGAAATAAAGAATTAAAGCTCTCTTTATGTGCAGATGATATATATATATATATATATATATATATATATATATATATATATACCCCTAAAGACTCCTCCAAAAAACTATTTAATAACATTTTTCAGTAAATAAAAGAATTCAGTAAAGTTTCAGGATACAAAATCAATATACAAAACTCAGTTGCATTTCTATACACTAATAATAAGCTATCAGAAAGATAAATTAAGAAAACAGTATCAAAAAGAATAAAATACCTAAGAATAAATTGAACCAAGCAGGTGAAAAATCTGTACACTGAAAACTATAAGACTTGATAAAAGAAACTGAAGAAAACACAAATATATGGAAATATATTCTGTGATCATGGACTGGAAGAATTAAATTGTTAAAGTGCCCACACTAACAAAAGCCATATATAGATTCAACACAATCCTTACCAAAATTCCTATGTCATTTTTTACAGAAATAGAAAAAAATCCTTAAATTTGTATGGAACCACAGAAGACCCTGAATAGCCAAAACAATCCTGAGACAGAAGAACAAAGCTGTGGAACAAATCACACTTCCTGATTTCAAGCTATATTACAAAGCTACAGTAATCAAAACAGTATGGTACTGGCACAAAAACAGACGCATAGACCAATGGAACAGAATCCAGAGTCCAGAAATAAACCCTCACATATATGGTCATGTAATATATGACAAGGAAGCCAAGAATACCAAGTATGGAAAAGACAGTCTCTTTAATAAATGGTGTTAGGAAGATTGGATAATCATATGCAGAAGAATTAAATCAGATTCTTCTCTTATACCACTCACAAAAACTAACTAGAAATGGATTGAAAACTTAAACATAAGATCTGAAACCATAAAACTCCTAGAAGAAAACATAGAGAAAATCCTTTTCCTCACCAAAAAAAAAAGAGAGAGAGAGAGAGAGAGAGAAAGAGATAAGAAGTGTTGGTGAGGATGTGGAGAAAAGACAACCCTGTGCACTGTTGGTGGGAATGTAAACTGGTGCAGCCACTGTGGAAAAGAGTATGCAGGTTCCTCAAAAAATTAAAATAGAGCTACCACATGATCTAGCAATCCCACTTCTGGGTATTTATCCAAAGGAACTGAAATCAGAGTCTCAAAAAGATTTCTACACTCCCAGGTCCACTGCAGCATTATTCACTATAGCCAACACATGGAAATAACCTAAGTGTCCATCAACAGAAGAATGGATAAAGAAGATGTGATATATATCTATATCTTTATCTATATCTATATTTATATCAGTATATAGAGAGATACTATATACAATGGAATATTATTCAGCCATAAGAAATAAGGAAATTTTGCCATTTGTGAAAATATTGAGGGAATTTGAGGGCATTATACTAACTGAAAGAAGTCAGACACTGAAAAACAAATACCGTATAATCTCACTTATATGCGGAATCTATAAAAGCTGAACTCATAGAAACATATAGTAGAATGGTGGCTTCCAGGGGCTGGAGGTTGGGAGATATGAGGAGATATCTGTCAAACGGTACAAACTTCCAGTTCTAAGATGAATAAGTTTTACAGATCTAATGTACAGCATGGTGCCTATAGTTAACAACACTGTATTATACACTTGAAAGTTTCTAAGACAGTAGATCTTAAATGTTCTCACCATTTTAAAAAATGGTAATTATGTGAAGTGATGGAGGTGTTAACTAACCCTGTTGTGGTAATCATTTCACAATATGTAAGTGTATCAAATCGTCGCATTGTACGCCTATCCTTACACAATGTTATATGTAAATTACATCTCAGTAGAATTGGGAAAATAAAAGGAACTTCATCTCTTTCGTTGTTCTAACTCTACCTAACATAATCATCATGGTTGTGGCTTCTGCTGGGACCTCCTGATTCTTGGCTCCAATGATGATGCCTCCTACCTCTGTTCCCCTTGACTTCCTTCTGAGTGGCCTTCCTAACAGTTTCTGTCTTTTCAGTTCTTCTATCCTATCATCTACATAACCAATTCTCTGCATTTAAGTTTTTCTCTTCTAAATACTTGAACTACTGTTTGATAAATAGATCCTGACTAGTGTAACTCTCCATGTTTCAAATTACAAATTTACAAGCTTCTTTTACTCACACAAGCCTAAGTTGATTATTTCATTACTATCACAAGGAGTAGGAGGCCAATACTCTTATTTGACACAATCAACAGATAGTGACTCTGAAAATTACTCTGTTAGTTAAAGTAGCCAGAGAAGCACAAAATCGCTTAGCGTGCACTAGCGTGTCATCACAAACATCTACCAAACTCGAAACGAGATAGAGAAAAACATGTGGTATTACTTCCCTTTAATAGATACAAAAACTAAGTCACAACAAGGCATCATATTCATAGGCGCTTACGGTCTAGGGAAGCTCAAAGTGATCATCTTGACCAGGGTCCTCGACTCAGGGTAATGCATGGGTGCTGTTTTGGCACTTAATCTAAAACACGCTGAGAATTCTCATCCTCATATTCTATAAATGCATAAACTGAGACTCAAAAAGGTGAGAAGGCTCGTCTGTGGCCAAAGGGTTGGCTCAAAACACTTGTGACTCTTGCCTTCCAAAACCATACTCCCATCAAAGCAAGCCTTCAAAACTACTTTTTTACTTACCTCCAATATCCTTATTCTTATCCTAAAACCAAAGAGAATTAAGTTATTGTTGTGATCATTCACATTAGATTTTAATTTTATAATGGCAAGATCTGTGTTTTATATGATTCATAATCCTTGCAGGTCCCAGAACAAGGCTTTCAATTTCAGCCAATGCATAGTTATTAATTTTCTACTACATTCAAGACAACATTCTATGTACTTCTATAGCCAACCAAGATTTAAATCAGATTCCATACTATATACTGCATTCAGCTATATGAATAGACAAGTTGGGCTAACAGATTAAATAGATAAAAGCATTTATCATGTGTTCATTTAACAAATATATTTGGAGCACCAACAATAAAGCAGGCAGTGTTTTGTGTACTGATGATATAGCAGTGAGTAAGATAGGCATGGTCCCTGCCTTCCCAGAGCTTTTAAATTAGCGGAGGAATAAGACATAAATAAACAACAAATAATTTCAAGGTGAAATATATACTGTGAATTACACAAACGTAATTGATGTTGTTATAAAGGATAGAGGGTTGTGGGAATGTTGTGTACAGTTTTACACAACACAACCCTAGGAGGCACCATTCATGTCATGGCAGAGCAGATTTGTATATTTATTGCAAAAATGTTCCGGCAGAGAGCAGTAAAATGTCTTGTTCAAGTAAATTGGTATATTAAGATCATTTTCTCACAATGTAAGTAAAAAGTCTTAAGGAAGGACTGCTTTTTGCCAGTTTGCCCAAAGACACCATGTGGATGAGCGAAGGCCCTCGAAAGGGGAGGTGACTGTGAAAAGAAAGTCAGATAACACCACCTGATGAAGTGACATTTAAGTTGAGGATAAATAAGAGCCAGTCATTTGTAGAATAAGAACACTCCGGGAAGGAGGAAAAGCCTATGCTTGACATTATCCATTCTTATTTTTGGCTTGTTTGTTTTGACATTTCACGCTTGCAATTAAAACTCATGAAGCTATGCAGCTGGAAAAAAAACAACTCATGAAGCTCTTTGTAGGCGAACACCAGTTTCATCGGCAGGGTCTGTGTTTTGCATGGTTTGTTTTTCCACTGGTGATGGCCTTGCCTCCTTGCTTTCTCCTTTAAGCATGCTTTTCCAGAGCTTTTGGCTGAGGTTAGGAATGTAATCTTTGGTCACATAACTTCGCTGGCTGACCTCATATGAACCAAGGACATAGGAAAATAACAGTAGCCAAAAATTAAGTCATTTTCATGACAATTACTACCACTCGTTGAGCATTTACTAAAAACAAGGCAATATATTAAACTGAGCAATTAATCTGATGTAATCAGTCACCACCAAGGAAACTACCACTGCTATGTATTCATTCCTTCCATCCTCCTTCCTTCTATGTACAAGGTACTCTGCCTTGTAACTCTAAAAGAGTTAAAGTACCTATAACTTAACATTATGATAATAATAACTGCTAACCTTTGTAGAGTGTTTATTAAATGGCAAGTACTATGCTTAGAGCTTTACTAACTTTAGCTCACTTAAACCTCAAAACATAGACTAGACATTATTTTACCCAATTTACAGAGGAATCTGAGGCTTAGCCTGTCTCAGATCTGTTGAGTTGGAATTTTCCCCAAGTAGCCTGACTCCAGAATTCATGCTGTAAATTCTTAATATGGCGCATGGTTTATAGAAAGACTTTAATAAGGTTTGGTATGACTGGAGGCAGAAGAGCAAGTGTAAAGAGGACACACTCTGTAGGTGGAGGAGATTCCTACCTCCCATGCGGCTCTAATAAGTAACCCTGCCTGAGAGAAGCTATTCCAAATCAACAAGTTCTCCTTAGAGAAAAACGCCAGCCTACATCAGCCATCATGGGAATTTATTGGGCTGCATGCTTCATAGGTTTTCTGACCTCCATTCTTTCAAAAAGAAGTCATCACCTTCCTCAGTGTACTTCTCAGGCACAATTCATTCTCCCAAAAATATGTGATTTCAAGGAGAAGGAGTTACAGATCATGCCTAAAATTGTCTTCATTCATCCAGGTCCTCTCTCCCAAGAGGCTCCTACTGGCATCCCATAGCTTACGGAGCAAATGGCAAAGAACACCAACTAACGAGAAAATACTTTCTCCCCCTCTCTTGTATATTGCAAGAATGCTGTCAGAGTATTTGAAGCGTCATGTGGCACACTTTTGCAGAAGTGTGCAATTCTGAAGTCCAAAGAAAACCCACATCATGGTACTAATTTGATAAACAGACAATCAAAAGCAAAGAAACTATTTAGACTTGTCATCTTATTAAACATCAGAAACTCTGCTGTGTTATAGGCACAGTGGAACCAATAAACCATTAATACAGCATCATGCAAAAGCCAAGAGCAGGACAGGAACCACTTTGATCAAAAGCAGGTGTGAGCACAAAGCAGAAAGTAAATTGTCCAATCAATGAACGGGAACAGAGTTAAACAGTCTTGTCTGTCAGTAGGTTATAAATCATTGCACCCTAGTGGGAAAGGCTATAATAATTCCATAACAAAGCTCAGTGATTCTAAACACTCTGCAGTAAATCTTTTATCAGACTCAGCCTGGCATCTCTGTCCCAAGAGTCAATTTTGACTTTGTGTATTCAGCCCAAATCAGTGCCCAGAAAAGAAGATCTCAGTGAAAGGGACTTGTGAGCAAACCTCCACATGTTCACGTACCAGATCTGGATAAATACCCACAAGTTCAGTGGCTTACGTTAACTGCTGAAACATGAAAAGCCAAGCTGGAATATGGGAGACTAGGCATTGGGGTAGAACTAAGTAAGCACTTCAGAGAAGCCAGGGAAAATTAAGAGTCACTCAAGGAACTAGGCATCCAGGTGTTTTCTATTTTTAAAAGTAAAACTGAAAGATATTTTTCCTTTTTTTCCTAGACAAACGTGCCCTCCAGTCTTCGAAGATAGCTCCCTAAAGCTGAAAATTCCCTTCCTTCCCTGTAGCAGCTAAAATCCAAAACAAGTGCTCTGAAAAGGTAAAGCTCACACTTGGAAATTTAGAAATTAAAAAAATCACAAACCAAACCACAACCGACTTATATCACCTGAGAAGCGGCTCCTCTTCTTTCTCTGGACTTTGTGATTTCCATCCAGCCCTCCACTTCTACAATAATAACCTCAGTGTGCTACCTGAAATCCTGCCAAGACAGCCAGCTTCTACCCAGACTCTGGACTAATCTTCACCCCAAATGAAGAACATACATGAATTGCTTACTTGTGGCGGTCACTCACTAGCTCAACCTCAAGGTCAGTTTTACTAGAGTCTTTCTGACCTTGGTAATAAGGTTCCCAGTAACTGAATTCTTGCCATGTTCCTTAATGATTAAGTTGGTGCCTTGGACTCCTGAATACCAGTGACTGGATTTTGTCCCTGAACCTTAATTTCCCCAATCTTTGTTCTAAATCTCTACATATGCCACCAGCTTATTTCCTTAGATCTGTTTATTGATCTGCATTATCCTGACTTGCATAGATTTTCCTTTCTCACACTAACAAATCTCTCAGCTTTAGAGTTAAGTCCCTATTCCTTCTTTCCTTCCAAATATTAATTGAGGTCTGTTTGGGCTAAAAAGAGAAAATAACCAAGTCCCTGACCATAAGAGTAACTGTGGATACCCACATCAAAATTCTAAATTTGAATAAAGTCAAGAGGCAGTCCTCCCTAACCCTTGGATTTGCCTATCTCTGGGTCCTATTCCACCCCATAGAACCTAAGGAACTAAGGATAAGACCCTAAAAGAACACTAAATATATTACTTAAAGTTGGTATGCCTATAGGCTTAACTGAGAGCCTCTCCCAATGATGTCCATATTGCTAACTGACTGTCTTGTACTGGCTTCCTTTTTAGCCTACTTTGGCTAGTCAGGTTGGACAATACCAGAATTAGAGTTTATATACAAGTTAGAGTCTGCATTAAAGAAATGTACTTAGTAATCTTGAGAACAGATATATAAACCTGATTCCTAACAAGACAGTTCTTTATTTCAACTAGAATAGTTTGCCTTAGATTGTGTTGTGTTGTGTCCTTTGTTAAATGAGGTTTTCCACACAGGTATCTGAAAGGTGGAGACTCGCCCAATAACCCAACCAACACCTTCTAGCTCTGGTTTTGATTAACAACCCAAAATTTACATTTAAAATCAGAAATTATATTCCTTCATAATGGAAGGAATCTGGTTTGTTTCAGATTTTCTTTCTTGCTGTGAACTTGCTTGTCAGTGTTTCTCAAACTACATGCAATATAAAGCTTATGTTTTTATAAGGAAACTCTAAAATCAAAACTGATACAATTACTCACTCTTCCTCTTTTTTTCTTTCCTTCTCTCTCTCCATACCCACCCACCCATACCCACACACACACAAACATATGTATTTATCAAATCCCATCCACTGTTTTAAGCAGAAAATAATGTTGAAATGTAGCAAAAAACAACAAGAAATTCCTCTATGTTTCTATACTTTTGGCAGTGACGGATGAGACATCCAGAATTGCAGATCTCAACCCTGAGAACAAACGCTCTCAAGATCATACCAGAAAACTAACAACACAGTTTAATGAGAACCAAATACTATGCACCAGATCATTAATAGTTACCTTGGAGAATTATGGATTTTACCAGTTAGGAAGTTCTTGACAAACACATTATTTATTCATGGAAATGGATCTGATTTCCTTCACCAAACCATCAGTTGCCTTATTCAGTGACCTTAGAAATGATAAACCTGGGATTAGTCTGGGCCCTGAAGTGGGTTTGTAAAATGTTCTGTATTTCTAGAATAGAAACTAGATTTTTGACCATAAGACTTGGAGTTGAAGCTGAGTTCCTATATTCATTAATTGTATAAAATTGTCCAAGATATTTAACCTCTCTGTGTCTTGGCATTTCCATACATTTAGAAGTTATTAACAATATTAACTGCTCTATAAATTTGACTAGACTTGTGATTTTTTTAAAGTATATTGTACTGTAAAACATTACAAAATTTACCATTTTGCCTTTTTAAATTGTACAGCTCTGAGGCATTAAGGACATTCACATTGTAGTGAAACCATCAGCACCATCCGTCTCCAGAGATTTTTCACCGTCCCAAACTGAAACTCTGTCCCCGTTAAACAGTAACTCCCCATTGTCTCCCAGCCCAGCCCCTAGAAACCACCATTCTACTCTCTATTTCTATAAATTTGACTACTTTAGGGACCTCATATAAGAGGCACCATATAATATTTTTCTTTTGTGACTGGCTTGTTTCACTTAGCTAGTGTCTTCAAGGTTCAGCCATGCTGTAGCATGTGTCAAAATTTCCTTCCTTTTAAAAACTGAATAATATTCCATTGTATATTATATACTATGTTTTACTTATCCGTTCATCTGTTCATGAACACTTGGATTGATTACACCTTTTGGCTATTGTGAATTATGTTGCTGAGAACATGGGTGTACAAACATCTATTTGAGTCCCTGCTTTCACTTTGTGGATATATATCCAGAAGTGGAGTAGCTGGATTATGTGGTAATTCTATCCTTAACTTTTTGAGACATTACCATACCATTTTCTTTTTTGTGTGAGCTTTAAGTAGGATAATACTTGGAAAAGAGCTCTGAAACTTCTATTCTTTACAAACAAAATAAGTTAGGTAACAGCATAGACTGTATTTTTAGATAATGTTTGAGAATTTCTTCTTTGGAACTTTCCTCTTATCTCAAACTCAACTTCTCTGAGCCTCAGTTTTGTCATTATACCGTAAGGATCATAATACAGACTTTGAAAATTTGTTGTGAAGTTTAAAATAATAGTAGGTTGGACCATATAAATTGTTGTTATAAGTTAAACATGGTGAAATGTTGGAAATTTCGTATACTTCAACCTAATGTATTTGTTGATATTCATTTGCCCTTCCAGACCCACTCTACAAATTTTGACATAGACCCATTCTGTGTCCTAAAAGACAGAGCTACATGAACAGCTCTTTTGCTATCCAGCCTCCAATTAATTCAGATGGGACAGGCAGCAGGTCGCAGGGCAGGAGAAGGGCGTGGTCGGGATATTTATCCCCGAGCATCCTCACTGCCAGATGACAGTTCGGCCAGCACCTGCAACCCTACAATGAATTCCTTAGCTCTTCTCAAGTAGCCTTCTCCTACAGTAACAGCTATAGCTTCAGCTCCACCCACACTTTAAGCCCCTTCAAGTCTAGGTGTGCTAACAGCTCTCCAAAATTGAGAGTCCCAGGGTACTCCACCATTTTTCATTGGTTTCTCTTAAACATGTCCTCACCTAAATCATTCCTTTATTAAACGCTCCTGAGTTACGCTGTTTGAGTGGGCCGTGTCTTTCCTACAGGGACTTAAACTGATATAATACATAGCTTTGTTAATATATTGCCTTACTTTTAATAAATGCTCAACAAATGGTAGTAATTGTCATGAAAATCATTTCTATTTTTTTCTGCTCTGAATTTTCTCTGTCTTTGGTTAATCATACTTCTTATCTGAAGTCAAAATTGCTCATACGCTAGTGGCATGATCAGTGAATCATCTTTGTCAAGACCATATGTAAGGTAAGATCTTCCTTCAAGGATGCCTGTTGGGTTTTCCAAGTAACCACAAACTAGAAAACAAAAGAAAGGTAGCTTAATCTAGCTCTTTACATTCTTAATCCTATCTTTGTTCCAAGTTGAATATGTTGAAATAGCTTGAAAAGAATCGATTTGAGAAGCTAAACAGCCCAAAGGTTACTTTGGGTTTCTATTCAAGAAAAACATTTGACCTCTTGTTGAAGATGAACTGTCCCTTACCCAACAGGTGTCAAGATGTAGAGGACCCTTACCACAATGCTAGTTCAGACAGAAGAATGGTGGCAAAGATGGATTTACTATGAACTCATGAATCTCAAACTTCAGGGAACCTCACTTGTATAAGCTCGTTTCAAGGCCCTGGCAGGAACCCAAGAAATGTGTGCACAAGGTCATATGTGTTTGTAAATTTGCAAAAGTAAGACAAATGTCTCTTTCCACTGTGACTTCCCCTCTACCATATTTTCTCTTATGGTAGGTAGAAATGAAGTGACTGTGGGCATTTTGTGAGATATGACTAAGAATCAGTTGAATTGGGCCATCATTGGGTTTCGTGGGATTTATTTAGGCTGTTTATAAGTATTTCTCAGTAAAGTTAATTTACTGTTATTTATTCCATAAAACGTGGCTTTGGGGATTCTATTTCTGGCCAGTGTGCTGACTCAACCATCACTGTGGCATTAAGATGCAAAAATAGAGACTGTATCACAATATGAAAGTATCCTACAACACCTGGCACAGAAATCTGTGAGCAGTGAAGGAAAAACAAGATTTGCAAATACGTAGCTAGAAGCTTAGCTATATAAAAATTCTTTCAATCATCTGACATGCAAAATTACAAGCAGAGAATTTAGTTCCCATCAATTTCTAGTCAAAACAGGAATATAATCAATAATGCAACATATAAAAGTACAAAAGCTCCATACATTTTAAGTTTTGCATGGTAATCATGCGACATAAAATTTACCTGAATTCCTTTTACTGTAGAACACAAAACTATTTTATTTGGAATACCAAATAAAAATGAGTATGTCTCTAATAGCTCATAAATGAAAGAAATTTGATAGAGGTTTTTAAATTTTGGCTACACTACTAGAAATTTTATATGACGTTACTATAGTGAATTGTGAAGCAAAAAAAGAAATTTTCTAAACCCTTATTCACAGAAAACCGATACTGACCAATCATAGTAGATGAGAAACTGAATTATTGACAAAACCCAATAATTATTACTGTGATTAAATGTGTTGTGATATCTTTCCTAATTCTAAATAAATATTAATTCTCATACCTATTATTATATTTGTTTCCTGACAAAGGTTTCCTCAAATTGTATGGGCTTCAATTTCCTTAATAATAGAAAAGAAGTTACATAAAGTCTGTATGTCTAACTATCAGAGACCCTCAAGATAGTATCAGGCATTTGCTCACAAATTTGGAAGATTACATAGCTGTTTCTTCACCTTTGTCAAAGTAGAGTTTTAAATATTTGGAGAAAATGAGATATTTCTACTCAGAAGCACAGAGAATGCAAAAATTCAAAAAATAATTGAAAGTTCATATTCCTGGCTTAAAGACCTACGAGGGCCTCTACATTGGAGGTTCCAAACACAGGTTCTCTGGTCTACTGAACTGGAGAGAGAGACAAAGAGAGAGAGAGAGAGAGAGAGATTTTCAGGCATCCTCTGCAATTTTTTTCCCCAGTCAGAATTATTGTATCTCAGAAAACCATCTGGCATTCGTGAGAAACCCTGTGAAGGCACCAATATTTTCAACATTATCAAGGAAATGTGAAATGTTTGGGGGGAAAGAGAGAAGGGAGAGAGAGAAAAATAAGATGCTAGTGTGCTTTTAATAAACGCTCTACACATGGTAGTCCTTGTTTTCCAGCTTGTTGGCATATTTTCAGAAAAGTCTGTCACAATTCTATGTTCCTTCATTTTTTTTCCTTTCCCACTACCTTTTTGTAAAGTTTTTATTTTTTTATTGAAGTATAATTGATTTACAATGTTTCAGGTATACAGCAAAGTGATTCAGTTATATGTGCATATATAAATATCTATTGTTTTTCATACTCTTTTCCATTATAAGTTATTACAAGATATCGAATATAGTTCCCTGTGCTATACAGTAGGTCCTTGTTGTTTATCTATTTTATATATAGTAGTTTGTATCTGTTGATCCCAAATTCCGAATTTATTCCTCCCCCACCTTGCCTCGTTGGTAACCATGAGTTTGTTTTCTATGTCTGTGAGTCTATTTCTGCTTTTTAAGTAAGTTCATTTGTATCATTTTTTTAGATTCCACATATAAGTGATATCATGTGATATTTGTCTTTCTTTATCTGACTTACTTCACTTACTATGATAACCTCTAGGTCCATCCATGTTGCCACAAATGGCATATAGTCTTTATCAGTTTGAGAAAGTTCCCCTCTATTATTAATTTTCTGAGAGCTTTAATCATTAATAGGTGTTGGATTTTGTCAAATGCCTTTTCTGAATCTATTGATATGATCATGTAATTTTTCTTTTTTAGTCCGTTGATGTGATGGATAACATTATTTGATTTTTTTTATATATTTATTTTTGGCTGTGTTGGGTCTTCGTTTCTGTGCAAGGGTTTTCTTTAGTTGCGGCGAGCGGGGGCCACTCTTCATTGTGATGCGCGGGCCTCTCACTGTCACGGCCTCTCTTGTTGCGGAGCACAAGCTCCAGATGCGCAGGCTCAGTAGTTGTGGCTCACGGGCCTAGTTGCTCTGCAGCATGTGGGATCTTCCCAGAACAGGGCTCGAACCCGTGTCCCCTGCATTGGCAGGCAGATTCTCAACCACTGCGCCACCAGGGAAGCCCTTGATTTTTGAATGTTGAACCAGCCTTGCATACCAAGGAAAAGTCCCACTTCATCATGGCATATAACTCTTCTTATACCATTTTGGATTTGACTTACTAATACTTTATTGAGGATATCTGCACCTCTGTTCATGAGAGATATTGTTCTGCATCTTTCTTTTCTTGTAATGTCTTTGTCTGATTTTGGTATTAGGATAATGCTGACCTCATACAATGAGTTAGGAAGTATTCCCTCTGTTTCTGCCCTCTGAAAGAGACTGTAGAAAATTGGTATAATTTCTTCCTAAATGTTTGGTAGAATTTACCAGTGAACCCAGCATGGCCTGGTGCTCTCTGTTTTGGAAGATTATTGATTATTGATTAATTCCTTTAATATATATGGGCCATTCAGATGGTCTAGTTCTTGTGTGAGTGTTGGAAGACTGTGTCTTTCGAGAAATTAGTCCATTTTATCTAGATTGTCAGATTTGTGGGCATGGAGTAGGTCAAGCTGGCTTATAGTGTTGATCGTTGGTTCACTGAAGCTCTGCTTCTATTTTTTCAGCCTTTTTTCTTATCGATATTTCATTTTGGATCATTTACATTACTCTGCCTTCAAGGTCCCTAATTGTTTCTTCTGCAATGTCTAATCTGCTATTAACCTCATCTACTGTATTTAAATTTTTTTTTTTTTTTTTTTTTTTTTAGTTCTCAGAGTAGTGTTAGGTTCACAGCAAAATTGAGTAGAAAGTATAGAGGGTTCCTATATGCCCTCTCCCATCTCCACCATCACTCTAACCAGAGTGGTACACTGGTTACAATCAATGAACCAACACTGACACGTTATTACCACCCGAAGTCCATAGCTTATATTATGGTTCATTCTTTGCGTTGTACCTTCTGTGGTTTTTGGCAAATGTATAAAGACATGTATCCACCTTAGAGTATCATATATACTAGTTTCACTTCTCTAGAAATCCCCTATTCTTTCTATTTACTCCCCTCCTCAAGTCCTTGGCAACCAATGATCTTTTTTCTTTCTCCATAGTTTGTTTTTGTTTGTTGCCTTTTTTTTGCCTTTTCCACAATGTCATATAGTTGGAATCAAATAATATTTAGTCATTGCAGATTGGCTGATTTCCTCCATATCTTTCATGGCTTGATAAGTCATTTCTTTTTTTTTTTTTAATTGGGGTATAATTGCTTTACAATGTTGTGTTAGTTTCTGCTGTACAATGAAGTGAATCAGCTCTATGTATACATGTATCCCCTCCCTCTGGAACCTCCCTCCCCGCCATCTGCTGAATAATATTCCACTGTATGGATGCACCAGAATTTATCTACTCACCCACTGAAAGATATCTTCGTTGCTTTCAAGTTTGAGCTATTATGAAAAAGAGCTTCCATAAATATACACGTGCAGGTTTTTGTGTAAACGTAAGTTTTCAACTCCTTTGGGTAAATACCGAGGAGCATTACTGCTGGTAAGAGTATGTTGAGTTTTGTAACAAACTGTCAAAGTGTCTTCCAAAGTGGCTGTGCTATTTTGCATTCCCAGAAACACTGAATGAGAGTTTCTATTGTTCCACAACCTCACCAGCATATTGTGTTGTCAGTGTTTTGGATTTTGACTCTTCTAATAGGTGTGTAATATTATCTCATTGCTGTTTAAATTGGCAATTCACTAATGATGCATAATGTATATCTTCTTTGGTGAGGTATCTGCTAAGATCTTTGGTCCATTTTTTAATCAGGTTATTTGTTTTCTTAGTGTGGAGTTTTAAGAGGTTTTTGTACATTTTGGATAACAATCCTTTATCAGATATGTCTTTAGCAAACATTTTCTCCCAGTGTGTGGCTTGTCTTCTGATTCTCTTCACTGAGTATATTTTTAATCTCATATATTACCATTTTCACCTCTAGAAGTATGATTTGGTTTTTGTATTTTTTAAACATATTTCAAGCAGTGACTTGAAAGTAGAGCTTCTTAAACATACAGAAAATAATTACAATAATCGGTTTGATGTCCCCTTGTATTAATTCTATCATCAATGTGATTTCTGGATCTGTTTTGATGGAACAATTTTTACTCTAATTATGTGTCATATTTTTCTATTTGTTTTCACGCCCAGTAATTTCTTATTAAACACCAAACTTTACAAGTCTTGCCTTATTGAGCACTAGGTATATTTATATTCCTATAAATATTTTAAGCTTTATTTTGAGATGTATTTAAATTAAAACAGTTTGATTTGGGGCGTTCTAGAACTAACTTTGCACCACTGCTTAGGAAAGACCCTCTGAGTACTCTACCTATTACCCATGAATTATGAAGTTTTCCACGTTGGTGCAAATGAAACTATTCCTGACCCTGACTGAGTTGTGAGGAATGTTTCCTCTAAATTTGGGGGTATTTGTTTTGCTGGTCTTAAACAACTTCCTCACATGCATGAGTTGATCAGATCTCAGCTGAAGATTAGAAGGGTCTAGATCCTCTACAGATCTCCAAAGTCTGTTCTCTCTGATTCACCTCTTCTCTGGTCCTTTGCCCTGTGAACTCTGCCTCCTCGTGCTCTCTGGGGTTCCAGTTCTATCTCATTTAGTCGGAGAAACTGACAGCTTCCTTCTGGGCTTTCCCCACCTGCAGCATGGCCTGTAAGATCTCCAGGCAGTAAGCAGGGACAATTAAAAGGCTCACTTCATTTGTTTCCTCAACTCTCAGGGATCGTTGTCCTTTATTACATGATATTTCATGCTTTAAAAACTATTATTTTATTTATTTTGCCTGTTTTTTGTTGCTTCAGGGGAGAAGGTAAATCGAGGCACTGTACTTCATTTTGGCCAGGAACTGTTTGGGACCAGCAGCAAGTCATTAGACCTTCACTTAACTATGACAAGGTAAAAGAAAGGAGAAAATGTTGACTTGCAGAGTAAAAGTACAGATTCTTTCAATAGGTTCCCCAATTGGCTTACAGATACTACACACCCTTGCCCCCTGCTGTCAGTGAAAGTTCAGCTTACTTTCCTTGTAGCCTCTCTCTTCTCTCTGTGCAGTAAGTTTTTACCCTCCTGTTATTAATTTTTAAACTTTCATAGGTGTGAGCCATTATTCTTGAATCCCTCAAATTCCAGGGGACAGATTTCTCTGAGAGCTTTTCATGAGCTCCCCTCCCCCCACCTTAAGAACTCTGACAATTCTCTAAGGATATATTCTTTGCCTCTCTCCAATCTTCCAATGACTTAATAGCCTTATTTTATAAAAGCTGGAGATAATTAACAAGCTAGGATTCACAAAACAGTCTTCCAAACTTTCAGCATATCTTGCATAGGTTATCTGACAACTATAGTTCTCAGCTTTTTGAGGCCATACAACTAAAAAGCAGGAAAAGTCTCTCTGGCTAACCCGTTTTATATACAGTATTTTATGCATAAGGCATTTGTTAGTGTGTAACCAAAGTGCATAGAAATACTGCCTGGCAAGTAATGGGCTTTCAGTAAATATTTGTTGAACAAATAAATAAGCAATTGGAAGGTCACCCAGGTTTGCTAGCATATCATAAAATCTGCAGGGTTTACAGATGTTAGAACACTCATAGAAAGGAACAAGAAATTATCAAAGATAAAAAGAATTCTTAAAAGCAACCAAATGACATGATTTTTCTGCACAGCAGACTTCACATCAGCACTAATAGATTCTCAAAAACAACAGAACACTATCTCCAAGAAATATTTTTGCTGAGAAAATAAAGCTGCTTTCAACCTGAAATTCTATACCCAGCTAAGTTATCATACAAGAGTGGAGAGCAAAACAAAAGTATTTTCTGACAAACAAACCAAAAAAAAAAAAAAAACTGAGATAATCTATACATTACAAACTACAGTAAAAGAACTTCTTCAAAACCCTATTTCATTTAATAGGAAAGAAAATGGAATCAGAAGAAAGCAGAGGGATACAAAAAGTAAATGTGAGGGCTTCCCTGGTGGTGCAGTGGTTGAGAATCTGCCTGCCAATGCAGGGGACACGGGTTCGAGCCCTGGTCTGGGAAGATCCCACGTGCCGTGGAGCAACTGGGCCCGTGAGCCACAATTACTGAGCCTGCGCGTCTGGAGCCTGTGCTCCGCAACAAGCGAGGCCGTGACAGTGAGAGGCCCGCACACTGCGATGAAGAGTGGCCCCCGCTCACCACAACTAGAGAAAGCCCTCGCACAGAAACGAAGACCCAATACAGCCATAAATTAATTAATTTTTTTAAAAAAGTAGATGTGAAAAAGAATTTTTTAATACGTCAGTAGAATTTAAATGAGGATTACCTACTCACAATATTACTGACGATGCAATTTGTTGTGTTTTAAAATGAGATGAAACTAAAATGCAAGCAACAACATAGGAAACGAAAGTAAGTCCGAGTTAAAAAATTCCAAAGCTCATGTGCCATTCTACAAAAGGATAGAGATACTGGCTAACTAGATTTTTAGGGAAAAGATGTTTAAAATGTTAAGGGTAACCACTAAGAGTGGAAACAAGTTATATAACTTCAAATAGAAGTCCTAAAAAAGAGAAAAGAAAAACAAGAAATTCTTTAAAAATAGTATAAAAAATAGGAAAAATAAGATGTTTGACTTAAGTCCAAATAAGATAGTGAGAAAGGAAAAAAGCAGCCTCTGAGATCCAGGAACTGGCCTATTACAAGGAAACCTGAGAGTTATTAGAAATAGTCCAGTCACTCAAAGCTGGGCTGTGCTGTTCTCCTGCTGGACATAAATAATCTTACAGAACACCAACTTCAGATGAAGTCGCTGTGAGACCATGATAAAGTGAGACAAAACAAGACCACTTTATAATATGGTCTAAATAGAGTCACTGTCATTGTTCCACCCACAAAATACCAAGCATCCCCCTCTCCTGGATAATATGAGTGAATGTGCTTTTGTCTCTTAACAATCTCAGCTTTTGTGTCTTACTAGCCTGCCATACTTATACCTAAGATTTGTTAAGATACTCAATTAAAAAATTATCCCCATTTTCTGACAGCATTGAATCCACAATAAACCTCCTTTTTTCTTAGACCCTCCCACAAATCACCCAATCGAAGCCCCAATCTGATAACAGGTCCTTTATGACACCTTCTTTCTGAGCCCCTCCCCTGTCCCCCATGGTGTACAGTCTCCTCTGATTCGATGAATTCTGAACCCAATGTTGACTGATGTGTGCATTGCTGGGGTCTTTGGCTGGAGAACACTGACACCTACAACCACAGTAAAATTAAAGTAGTATTTTAGTTCACTCTTCTCACCAGTTTATTCCTAGATAAATTTTAAAATAACTGCCAAGAGTTCCTGAATACCCCCCACCACAGCCAAAAAACAAAATTCATGTTGGAACTTTTCATTTTCTTAAAAGTACAGAATAATGTGGTGAGAACTGATACATTTCCAGTATTGACTTTCCCTTTCAGAAACATGATATACTCTCCATTTATATACATCAGGGTTTATGGCTTCTTTGTAGTTTTATTCATATAGATATTGTATATGACTTGTCAAATTTATTTCTAAGTAATATATAAAAAGCTATTCCTTGACATTTGTGTAACAATATTTTACATAGATATTTATGTATATTTCTTTATATAGTTTTGGCATATACCTTAAGTTTATTCCTGTATGTTTATATATTTTGTGCTATTATATATCAGTATTATACTTTCTGTTTTCTAATCCACTAATATCTTTCGGAGGGGGCAGAGACAGCCTTTCCTGTATTTAATTTTTTTAATTTTTAAAAATTTTTACTGGAGTATAGTAGTTGACTTACAATGTTGTGTTAGTTTCAGGTGTACAGCAAAGTGAATCAGTTATATATACATATATATGTATATATATCCATTCTTTTTCAGATCTTTTTCCCATATAGGTTATTACAGAATACTGAGCAGAGCTCCCTGTACTATACAGTAGGTCCTTATTAGTTATCTATTTTATATATATTAGTATATATATGTTAATCCCAATTTCCTAATAATCACTTCACCCAATGTTTCCCCTTTGGTAACCATAAATTGGATTTCGAGATCTGTGAGTCGGTTTTTGTTTTGTAAATAAGTTCATTTGTATTTTTTTTTATTAGATTCCAAATAGAAGTGATACCATATGATACTTGTCTTTCTCTGTCTGACTTAGTATGATTATCTCTAGGTCCATCCCTGTTGTGGTAAATGGCATTATTTTGCTCTATTTTATAGCTGAGTCATACTCCATTGTATATATGTACCACATCTTCTCCCTAACACCATGTGCAAAAACAAACTCAAAATGCATTAAAGACCTAAATGTAAGACTGGATACTATAAAACTCTCGGAGGAAAACATAGAACACTATCTGACATAAATCGCAGCAATATTTTTTTGGATCTACCTCCTAGAGTAATAAAAATACAAACAAAAATAAACATATGGGACCCAGTTAAATTTAAAAGCTTTTGCACAGCAAAGGAAACCATAACAAAACAAAAAGACAGCCCACAGAATGGAAGAAAATATTTGCAAACAATGTGACCAATAAGGGATTAATCTCCAAAATATATAAACAGCTCATGCAGCTCAATATCAAAAAACAAACAACCCAATCAAAAAATGAGCAGAAGGGACCCTGGTGGTGCAGTGGTTAAGAACCCACCTGCCAATGCAGGGGACACGGGTTCAACCCCTGGTCCAGGAAGATCCTGGAGCAACTAAACAACATGCCATGGAGCAACTAAGCCCATGCACCACAACTACTGAGCCCACACTCTACAGCCCATGAGCCACAACTACTGAAGGCCGCGCACGCCTAGAGCATGAGCTCCGCAACAAGAGAAGCCACTGCAATGAGAAGCCTGCACACTGCAATGAAGAGTAGCGCCCACTCGCCGCAACTAGAGAAAGCCCCCATGCAGCAATGAAGACCCAACACAGCCAAAAATAAACAAATAAATAAATGTATGAAAAAAAATGGGCAGAAGATCTAAATAGACATTTCTCCAAAGAAGACATACAGATGGCCAAAAAGCACATGAAAAGATGCTCAACATTGCTAATTATCAGAGAAATGCAAATCAAAACTACAATGAGGTATCACCTCACACAGTCAGAATGGCCATCAAAAAATCTACAAACAATAAATGCTGGAGAGGGTGTGGAGAAAAGTGAACCCTCCTACACTGTTGGTGGGAATGTAAATTGGTACAACCATTATGGAGGACAGTATGGAGGTTCCTTAAAAAACTAAATAGGGAACTACCATATGATCCAGCAATCCCACTACTGGGCATATATCCGGAGAAAACCAAAATTGAAAAGATACACGCACCCCAATGTTCAATGCAGCACTAGTTACAATAGCCAAGACATGGAAGCAACCTAAATATCCATCAACAGATGAATGGATAAAGATGTGGTACACTAATATCTATTTTTAACTTTAAATTCTCCAGTATATTTTCTTGATCTCTTTCTATATTGAGAATACAATGACCAATTCATTTTTAATAAATGTTTCAGAATATGGATTTTTCTCGGAATGTAGATTTGACCATATACTCTACATGATCATACAAATACAGAGCTCTTCTTGACCTTAATTCCTAAATAATCTGAGGTTGCAACTAGCACATTTCAATTATTTAGGAGATTTGATTTTTTTCCAGTTAATAAAGCTTTGTCTCCTCAATTATTTGCAATCAATTTCTTCTTAGAATGTGATAGTGATAGAATGTTACTATATAATAAAGGAAAAGTTATTTTTCTCATTTATCTTCATTTTAAATAATTTTCCATGAATATTTATAAGGTAATATATTCTCCAGAGGATACGAATATATGCATGTATATTCTTAATACACATTCTCAATATATATGCATCTTTATGAGTAAGCTTTTCGGTATACACTAAGCTCCAAAGTACAAGGACTGTATTTGTCCTTTTCACTATTGCGTCATTAAAGCCTGGCACAATGCCAAGCATACTTAAGAAATATTTGTAATTCTATGAATTAATAATTATTCTCATTTACTCTTTTTCCCTAAATGATCTCTCAAAAACTAAAAGATGTGTTAAAAAGCCCACTCTACTATACTTATATCAACTGTTCCATGAATATTTAAAGGCATTCATTGGATATATTTACATTCTACATTATTTGCTGTATCAAGGCTCATAACTGTTATATCTTCATTGTGGAATTTTCCATCAAAATAAAATCCGCATCTTTGTCCACTTATTGCTTTTGGAATTGATTTCTTTCAGCAGCTTTGGTGTTCTTTTCCTTGGTATTGCCTGATATATCTTTGTCCCAATTTTTCACTGATTGCAATTCTCTTAGAGTTGTACTTGTAAAAACTATATAAACGCTGTGTTTTGGTTGTTTTAATTAATATGAGCCTTTGGCCTCTAAAAGGCGATGTGTCATAAATATTTCTTACGCTTTTAGTTTTTATGCTTCCTTTTGTTTACTATATTGTGTTTAATAAATACCTTTTGAACGAAACTAGGTCATTTGCAGAGACGTGGATGAACCTAAAGAGTGTCATACAGAGTGAAGTTAAGTCAGAAAAGTTAAGTCATACAGTGAAGTTAAGTCATACAGAGTGAAGTTAAGTCGTATATTAACGCATATATGTGGAACCTAGAAAAATGGTATAGATGACCTTATTTGCAAAGCAGAAATAGAGACACAGACATAGAGAACAGATGTATGGATATCAAGGGGGAAAGGGGTGGGATGGGAGGAACTGGGAGATTGGAACTGACACATATACACTATTAATCCTATGTATAAAATAGACAACTGATGGGAACATACTGTATAGCACGGAGAACTCTACTTAATGCACTGTGGTGTCCTAAATGAGAGGGAAATCCAAAAGGGAGGGGATATATGTATATGTATGGCTGATTCACTTTGCTGTGCAAAAGAAGCTAACAACATTGTAAAGCAACGACACTCTAATAAAAATTAATTTAAAAATAAAATAAAATAGAACATAAAAAAATATCTTTTATTTGCTTTTTCTATTTTCCTAATAAGTTAGAAAATGTATATAGTATTTTAATAGTATATACTCTCAAATAGCAAGAATCATATACTTTCAATTCATCAGTGTAACAAAGGACATAATTTACTGCTTCTTGTCTATAAATATTAGGAAAATAGCATGTTTTACTACTCCTCCTGCACCCTCTTCACCAATTCTCTGCCTCTCAATCAACATCTTTTAAATTTCAGTGTTCAGTTATTTTTTGTTAACTCTCTTCTCTTATTTTGCAATCCGTTTTTATGAATATCCTTGAGCATATAAACCACATACTTAATTAAATGTATTTCTATATCCAATTATGAATAATTTTTGGAAGTACTTTTTTCTTCTGCACCTTAAATTCTCATTTATATTGCAAATGTTTTCATGGACTTCATCCTGATTGCTTTTCCTTCTTTCATTTCTTCATTGCTTCCTTCCTTCTTGAGGAAAGGCAGATCTATTCATCTGAGCAAGGGGTACATTTTGGTTGGTTCTCATTATTGATGGCTTTCTGACTCGTCTCAAACCACAAGCAGGAAAGGTAAATAAGACCCAAATTCCAATGTGTTATTTCACCTCTTATTGAGAGTGGCTGGGCTGAATGGTCTTTTCTATTTGGCTTCGTTACCTTTCTACTAGAAACAGAGTTTAATCTGTATACTCTGAAGCGATCTGTGGTTCTTCACTTATCAAAAATGATAAGTGAAAAAACATAGCTCTCTAAATGTAATTCTGCAACTTTCAGTCTTAAAAACTTGAGATCTAACATATAAAGCATCATGCCCTTCCCATCACAGACATCAATTATGTCTCATTTTGGAAAGTGTTTGGTAGAATCATGCCAAAAGAGGGGGAGCAGCCCTGCTCTACAGAAGTCGGCTTTCTTCTCTCTGAAAATGAAACACCACTCCTTCCTGAAGATGTGATGGATTGAATTCTCTATCAACTTTTTTCCATGTGGTTTGTCATTCTGCCTTAGGACTTCATCTGAGCTATGGTACACAGAAATCCCCCATTAAATATGGCATATCCTACAGTCCAGGACCTAGACCTTGATTCCGTACTGTTGAAAATGTGCACTTTTTCTCAAAGATAAGATGAGAGACAAATACTTAACTTTGCCACACATGGTGGTCTAAGAGGCTTTGTCAAGGAAATGCATATATTTGTACAGATTATCTTCTCTTCTTCAAAGAGAAATGGGCCCGTGTCCACAATCATAAGTGATCACTGCCTCAGCAGAGGATATCTAAGAGAGGCTCACTACTCAACTAAAATTCTTCTTCGCAAGCTGATTCATGTCGTTTCATGTCCCTTTCACCTCCCTAGTGTTTCCCATGTCTGTTTGTAACAGCAATCCTTCATCCATTCATTTGTTCAACAAATGTTATTTCCCAGGCTCTGAGTTAAGCACTGGAGATATGGCGGTGAATAATACAAGCATAGTCCTTGCTCTCACAGAACGCATAGTCTAATGAGAAGAAAGCCAACACACAAGTAAATGAACAGATAAAGGAATATTTATTAAAAAGTTATGTTACTCACTACGAAGCGGGTAAAGTGAGCTGCGGCAGAGAACGCAGAAGGGAGTACTCTAAATAAGGTGGCTACACACTCCTTTTCTAAGTTGAGAACAGTGAGAAGAAGCCAGTTTTGTGAAGTGGCATGAGGATGACAATCTGTGCTCTGGGCAGAATTGCAAGTTCGAAGCAGAAATCAGGAGAGTGACTGGAGGATGATATGAATGGATT
The DNA here is from genome assembly GCF_951394435.1 of Stenella coeruleoalba. Lineage (NCBI taxonomy): Eukaryota > Metazoa > Chordata > Mammalia > Artiodactyla > Delphinidae > Stenella > Stenella coeruleoalba. Next base: position 8,542,370 of record NC_137167.1, read on the forward strand.
CATAACATGCGAGTTGGAGAGATTTTGGCATAAACCAAAACATACAGATTTTGAAGGTAAAGAATATAGGATAAATTCTAAATACCGTGGGAGCCATTGAAGGATTTTAAATAGAGAGTTACCTGACATGTTAAATGGGGAATAATGTGATACATTTTAAAAATGTGATTCTGGAATGCAGAAATGGAGAGGATGCAGAATAAGAGTAGAAGCAATAAGACCATTTACTTGATTACATCTCCACCCAGAAGGGGACACATCTGGAATATATTTCAGAGGTAGAATCAATAGGACTTGCCACTAGCTTGGATGGAGGATATAAAGTACGGACGCAATAAGGGATGTCTTTAAGGATCTTGCATGAGCAACGGAGCAGATGACAATTCCTTTTATTAATGTATGGACTGTTGAGAAAGGAACAAATTCAGAGGTGGAGGAGAAATCAGGAGTTCACATTTGGTTGTGATACTTGGGGGAAGTCTTGGAGTCATAAGCATATACACAGAATCCAAAGTCAAATGAATGAAACACATCACCCGAGAAGAGAGTGCAGATAAGTAAAGTCCTTGGCAACTCCAACATCTACATGTTGAATAGAAGAGGAGGAGTCAGCAAACAAACTAGTGTATTGTGGTTATATGAAAGCCAGCAGAAGACAGTTTTCAGGAAGTGGGGGCAGTCACTTGTGTTGGAGAGGCTGAGGAAGACGATGTGTCTCCAAATTCTGTAATCACGAAGGTCACTGGCCATCTTGACAAGCGCAGTTTCCTTTGAATGGTGGGATTTGGAGGAGGAGAAAAGGGAGTTGGAAAAAAGTGTGGAGTTTAAAAATAATTTAAAATGAAGGGGAATAAACAGTGAATTGCAATTGGGCAAGCAGGGATAGCAAGTGTAGATGGTTGTTCCAAGATCTCTGTCTCTGAAGGAGGCAGAGGAAGGGGACAAGATCTCAAGGAGGACAGGAGATCAAGGAAGAGTTTTAAAAGATGGGAGATTCTAAAGCATGTTTATCTACTGCTCATAATGGCCCAATAAAGGTGAAATTGACTAGTGATGCAGTCCAAAGCGAGACTGTCTGTAAGAGTAATCACCCTGGGAAGTTCGGAAGGAATGGGATCTAGAACACAGACAAGGGATCAGATTTTGATAACAGGAGGGAGCCTTTAGCTAGTTGTAGTAGGAAGACTGAGGAAGGAGAATGGGCGCAGGTAAGTTTCTAGTTTTATAAGACAATTCCAGACTTCACCTACCTCTCCTTGGTCAGAAGAGCAACCAAGTCCTAATTCTCCACTACAAAACTGATATAACAAAGTCAAAGACTAAACCTATCAGATTTTCTCCTTGCTACCTGATCGGCAGAGTCTGAGATTCTAACTTTTCCAGCCACTCTCTGGAGATCAGATATCCGTTTCAGGTAACGATGCAGCAGTGGTCGTAAAAGGTAAATTTTGCTCAGCGTCTGGAATAGCTTTGCCTGCATTTACTCACTTATTTTAGGTACCTGGTGCTATGAATCCTTTCTTATCAGTGTTATAAAAACACTGTTTTAGTGATCAGGATTTTTTTTTAATATTTATCTATCTTTTGGATGCGTCGGGTCTTAGTTGCGGTGCACGGGATCTTTTGGGCGCGCAGGCTTCTCTCTAGTTGTGGCCCACGGGCTCCGCAGCCCCCGGGCTCATTAGTTGCAGTGCGGGTTGCCCTGTGGCACGTGGGGATCTTAGTTCCCGGACCAGGGATCTAACCAGCATCCCCTGCATTGCAAGACGGATTCTCAACCACTGGACCACCAGGGAAGTCCCGGTGATAAGGATTTTAAGTTGTCACTTTTGCTTAAAAACTCTAAAAACCAGGAAGTACACACACAGACTGAGAGAGAAATGCATTGTATCTTGACTACTGAGTCCCTGAACCAAAATGCTGAGGAACAGGACAAGAGCATGGCTTGGAAGCCATTTTTGGTATGCTTTTTTAAAAAACATTGAAAAAAATTTTTTACATTATCATTAATGCAATGCCCTGGGACTCTGAGCCACCACTGGTCTAGCTAGCTGACACTGACATATCTTCTTATACATACACGTGACAACCCACAGCCCACGAGCCAGCCAGCTTGCAGTAATATTTACGGACACCTTTGAACTCAATCACACAGCAAGTAAGGCAGACAGAAGAAGGAAAAGCTACAGCACTTCTTAAATAACACTTACGTTTACATTTTCTTAGGCATGAAGTTAAGGGTTAAATGCACATTAAAAGGGAAAAAGTGTGTGCTATCAGGGAAGAGTGAACTGGGTAGTCTGGTTAAAGAAAAATCTCAAGAAACATCACACAGTAGAGAATTTTCTCTCCCCGGAATGAAGCATCATTTCAGGCTTCCACCTACATATGTCAATTTAATTGTAAAACAGATTTTATAAATAAGAAGCAATAATGGGGTGCTGGGTGAGTGGGTAGGTGTGTGTGTGCATGCGTGTGTAATTTTTAAATATTCAATGTGAAGATTTTGCACTCCAGAGAATTAATCAAACTGTCAGGCCCAAGACCAAAAACTGAAAAGCACACACAGTGGTATGCCATGGTAACTTAGCAACCAGAGCTGAAGAGGTTAAGACAGAAATTGCTGTCATTTTCTTATATTTAAGAATTTCTACCTGATGCTCTGCCTGCTCGCGCCCACCTCCCAAACACACATTCTGATTCCTCCAGGTGGTTGTTCACTGAATCAGATCTTTTATATATTTTAATGATCTGTGTTTGACAATTTCTATTTGTAGAGGAGATGAGGAATCACCTACCGAGTACAAAATTTCAGAGCACCTGTGGATACTTCAGTGATCATGTCTTTGTGCATAACACAGGTGTTACCAACCATCATTTCCCATGAGATCACGAAACACACATACATCATGGGCAATTCCTATATGGGCAATTCCTATATATAAGTAAAGCACTCGAGGGACATAGCCAGTTCCATGCCAGGTCTGTTCTGGTCCTAAATAGTAATTACCTCTCCCAGGATGACAGTTTTGTAGCAGCCCCTGAACGGACACCATTATAGAGTATTCATACAGTAGGACCTCGACATCAAGGAAATTCTGTCTTAAAATATGTAAAGGAGTTCTTTACCTTGAGGCTTGAGCAAAGAGCAAAAATGAAATATTTGTAAACAAAAGAGGGAAAAAAAAGCATTACTAGGGTACTTCAAATGCTGATCTATTTAAGTTTATGTAATGCCCCAGTGGCCTTGAATTAGTGAGAAGACAGAGGGAATGGCTTATTTCATCCCTCCAACCTCATCAACATTGGCCTGTCTACTGAGTAGATAGTTCTCACATGAAGGAAAGGGGGCTTATTTGAGGGTGGCGATGGCAAAGGTGAAGTACCACCAACTGCATGATTCTTCTTTTCTAGTACTGCCCTAGGACAAGCTGTTGATGAAATCATGTGGTTTTTTTTACGACAGATGTGGTGACAGTGAAGATTAGCGATCCCTCTTGACTGTAGCAAGGTTGTGCTGGATTTTTGGTGAGCCTTCTAAAAAAAAAGGTGAGAATCTCGAAGTACTGTGTAAATAAGAAGAATGCCAATAATAGCAGTTCCATTTTACAACCTGATAAATACTCAGTTCTCTTGGTTCTTCTGGCCCTGGCCCTGTCCACCCAAAGAAGTGTGCCTGCCGCACTGGCCCATCTTTCCCAAGAGCGTTAAACTCAGAAGCAGGATTTGAATGTTCATTGGTTTATTTACTCTTAAGATGAACAAGAACTTAATTATTGGTTACTGTTATATCTTAATTAAGAGGACATAGTTAAATCATTCTAGAAATAAAAATATTCTGGGGCCAGGATTTACTCGAAATAACAAGGTTATTTAACATATAATTTTTTGTTACTGCGTTATATCATAGTTCTCTCACTTCATAAAGTCATTAATAATATTGAGACTTTTTAGATTTTTTTCCCCATTTCCTATGTGAGGTGGTCTGTTAGATTTATGGAAGCCATATATATGGGCAGAGATAGGTAGTTGTAAATATAACAAAGCAAAAGAAAAGCTATGGGGCTTCTTCTTTGTCTCTTCCTATAGTGATTTGTACTTTTCTTTTTTTTGTGGGGGGGGAGTATGTACTTCCTGAGCCTCAAAACGCACTGGCTACAGGGCTTCCCTGCTGGTGCAGTAGTTGAGAGTCCGTCTGCCGATGCAGGGGACACAGGTTCGTGTTCCGGTCCGGGAAGATCCCACATGCCGTGGAGAGGCCACAACAGTGAGAGGCCCACGTACCGCAAAAAAAAAAAAAGTCACTGGCTACAGATACCTGTGCTTGTGTAGGACACCCAGTGATCATCATACTAGATTTTACTCCCCTCACGTGAGACAGTTTTCTTTTCCTCTCATTGGTGAGGCTATTTCACAACGCATTTTCTCTCTGTGTAGTCATTTATGTTTTCATTCATATAAGGAGTATTAATTGAGCTCCTTTGGGACCAGTTTCCAGTCTCAGAAAGAAACAGATCAGTTTCCTTACCCAGAGCTGAAAGTAGATGGGATAAGGCATTCCACATGAACCCAGGGCTGCGCTTTCTCTGGGGTCTGCTCCACACTTGGTCAAAGGACACAGTGGTCATCTTTCTTGTCCTCTTAAGTAAATGACACCCAAAGAGAGGCATGTACGCCTCGTTCATTGTGTAAGATGATTCCCTGGAATATGGGAAAAAACATTAGAACTTTCCTTAATATTTTTTATTCAGGGAAAGGAAAAAAATTATGTATAGAATCACATGAGCTCATTCTCACTTTTTTCCTGCTTTCATGGGCTCACATGGTGTACGAAGTGCCCAGAAGAAAGAGGAGCCTGCCACGCAGATGGTTCAACAGTGGCATCTCCTTTGTTTTTAGAGTGTCGCAATACTGTGCAGTTTACATTTGCCCACTTAATTTATGCATATGGATTTATGCAATGTATTGTGTAGTTTTAACTAAATTAATCCTTAAAAATATACAACTGGCTTAATATATTCCCGAATAAAAACACTGCTGACTAAAGACCATAATGCAAGTACAAGGGAAAAACAAAAATTGGTGGAGTTGACGATCTACCTTTCCTGCATATTTTCTTTGTAAATTTTACAAGGGGAAAAAAATGGCAATGTAATGAGGGCTCCCAAGAAGTTACCAGAGTTTTTAGAAATTACTAAGAAAAGCCTTTAAAATATGGATTTATATCCACTATCAATGGATGTCATTAGCTGTGCTTCCTAAGGAATTCTAGCCTAAGTGAATTAGGTTCCTTATGATGTACGCTAATGCCAATATTATATGCATATGCATATAATTTATGAATAAATATGTATACATTTACCAGGGTGCATATTCCCAAAAAAATGCTACAACTGCAAGCAATCACGCTGTAGTTCCTTTTTAGGCTTTAGTGATCACTCCAGGTACTTTGGCGCCAGGGGCTGAGCCACCTTGGCTAATCTATCCCTTGAACCAGTATTTTTTTTCACAGGTCTTCTCCTGACCCAGAACAGATTACGTATCAAATCCTGAAGAAACCTCTTGATTTTTTTTTTTTTTTTTTTTTTTGCGGTACGCAGGCGTCTCACTGCTGTGGCCTCTCTTGTTGCGGAGCACAGGCTCCGGACGCGCAGGCTCTGCGGCCATGGCTCACGGGCCCAGCCGCTGCGCGGCATGTGGGATCTTCCCTGACCGGGGCACGAACCCGTGTCCGCTGAATCGGCAGGCGGACTCTCAACCACTGCGCCACCAGGGAAGCCCGAAACCTCTTGATTTTACTGAGAAGAATCGTTTCACTAATGCCGCATACAATACTGTCTCCCGCTAAATTTACAATGTATCTTTTCTCTATGGCCTTTTCCCATTTTTGCCTAGAAAGGCTGTTAGCCATTGTACTTAAATGTGGCTGTGTTATATTTTCCTGCATCAAATACTTAACTACCTGCCATGTCCCCCTCTGTGTCACAGTGCACTACGCACCATTCCTCAACCAAGCGCATCCAAGCAGCTGACGTTCTCAGGGCGTCCGCAAAGTCACATGTTGGACCACAAACATCTCACAAACGGGCCACCCCTGCCCACACAGAGGTCATGGCCAACCCGGGATTTCCCGCCATGGATGCCTCTTTCCCAAAGCCCATTTCTTCGGTCTCCTGGCTGGCTCGCAAACTGTTGCTCCCCAACCTCCTAGGGTTTCCCCAGTGAAATCTGAAATTGGTCCCCGTAACCAGAGGGCAGGGAGAGACCGAAGAAAGAGGCAGCCACTCACACTGCTGGGCAGCAGGTTTAATAAGCAAGGGAACTTACGTACGAGGCTTGTCTTGGCACCGCCAGACAGCAGATCTCAGCACCCTCCGGCCAGAATCTTAAGTTTTTATAGAGGCTTTAACAGGGTTCAGTCATGTACACCATCCAGGTGGGCTCTCCAGCACGCTGCTCTCTCAAGGCTGCCTCCTTAAAAATGGCTCCCACTGTGGGAACGGTGGGCAGATGGTACATTTCCAGGATGGGGCGTGGCCGAGCAACCTCCGATTGCCCGGATCCAGCTCGCAGGTCAACCCGCGGTCACGTCCGGTCAACGACCTCCTCCACAGCCAGGGTTTCTCATCACTGGCGCTCCTGATACTGATGTTGATGCTTTGCTGTGGGGCTTTTCTGTGCATTGCAGGATGTTTAGCAGCATCCCTCGCCTCTCTGCACTAGATGCCGGTAGCCAGCCCTCCCCTCCCAACCAAAAATGTCTCCAGATATCGCCAAGTGTGTGCTGGAGGGCAAGATCACTCCCATTTGAGAACCCACTGTTTTAGGGCTAAACGGTAACATAACAGATTGCTATGGTAGAAATATTAGGCAGGGAAGATTTAGATTGGGCTGTCTGAGAAAGCCACTCTGAGGAGGAGATCTACAAGCCGACACCTGAAGAATGAGAAGAAGCCAGTCTCCTAACACAGGTGGGGAAGAGCTTTCTAGGTTGCAGGAATGGCAAGTGCAAAGGCCTTGAGTCTTGACCTTGCTGGACCCCAGAAACTGAAATAAGACCGGAGGTGCTGAGTTCCTGGCAAAGAGTAAGGTTGGAGATGCTGGCAAAGACAAGATCACACAGGATCTTGCAGACCGCTGGGAGGATCAGTTCTGGAAAAATCCTAAACAGCAGCCATTCTGTGCTCATTCTGTGGGCTTAGAAGAAAACGGTCATGCCTAGCTTCGTGTAGCTTTGAAGGAAATGATAATGTTGGAAGTCGTAGATGAGTTAATCTCTCTAATAACTGAAGAATTTCGATGCTGGAGCCTGAGGGCAGTGACTACTGAGACACACGGACACACACACAGGTAGAATTTACTTTATGGGTTGAAGGGTTGGTTTCTGCAGTAACTAGGTTATTAGTTAATTTAGAATTAGATATTGAATGTTCAGAATATTCAGGTGTTGTCGCTAGAAATGAAAAGTGGGTGAGGGCAGAAAATTTGAGATGCTGTTTCTACAACTCACAAATTGCATTTGCCAATTTCTCTAAGGAAATATTGAGACATGAATATGCCATGTTCCAGTTTACACAATTAACTTTGTACAACCCCAGATCTCTAAACTGACCTGCTTTTCTGGGGAAAGTACTTGCTAGGCAGCTTCAGGTATTTGGACCTCAGTTTCTTAATCTGTAAAATGCTGGGCTCTTTAAGGCATACTGAATATCTAAGATGCTTTAATTCTCTGATCTTTTATATTCTGCCCCCTCAAAGTAAATATAATTTAATTTTTTCGTGAAATCTTCATGACTATGTAGAATAATTGGGCAACCATTCTCTTTGATCTCCCTATGTGGATTACTTGGATTTGACTTTGAGATGATCTGCAATCCCTAACTCTCTTTCGTAACTCAATTTTTTTATCAAAACCTCAGGTGAAACTGATAGGTGCCTTTGGTCCGGGCTTCAGCCAAAGATATATCCAAGAAGAATTTGCTGAAAAGAAATAAGAAACTTTCTCGTCTGCCAAACTTTCTCATGCCTGCTGCTCTCGAAAGCTATTTCTACAGAGAAAAAAAATCTATAAACACAGATTAAAAAAAGCAACAGTTGCTTCTATTCAAGTTCTCATCACATGTGACCTGATTTTTCCATCCTCTGCGATGTCTGGACTCTGGTTTCCCAGCGAGGGCCAAAGCAAACTGCTTTCAAGAGTCTCCGTCTCTGTTTGCAAACCAGACCCCGTTTGCCCATTAGGCAGACATCTGGCATGGAGGCCCAGCACAGCTTCCTTCTAGAGTCTCAGTCTGAGGCAGGGGCCAAGCTGTACTCTGTCAGATCTCATCTGAAGATGCAGAGGTCAGTGTCGGGTAGGATAAATGGACTTGTTTCTGACACTAGGACTAAACAGAAAACATTTGGGGACAATGGGTGGCCTGGGGCTGATACTGTTTTCTGGAGAAGGGTAAAGAGGACTGTAATCTACCAACTGCCCTTGGAAAAGCTGTGACGGGGAGTGATTCTGTGTGTGGTGTGTGTGTGGTGTGTGTTTTCAGTGTGTGTGTGTGGGGGTGTGGTGTGGTGTGTGTTTTCAGTGTGTGTGGGGGGTGTGAGGGGGTGTTTTCAGTGTGTGGGTGGGGTGTGTATGTTAGAGTGAATATGAGTAATTAATATCTGCAAAGTATCATCAAATCATTCTCCAATAATTCCTCTGCTCTTTCAAATCCTTGTTAACATTTTTTTAAAAGACTTTGCAAGAAATAGCCGTGTATGACCAGTCTATTGGCTATCATTTATACCTGCTCTCTGCTGTAGTTGTTTATTGCTGCTACCTCCTAACATTTTGGACAAAAATAATACTTTCAGAGACAAATTAAAATTTTGTGTAAAGATGCTTCTATACTCTGAAAAAGAAAATTCTGCTGATCTCCTTCCTTTTTTTTTTTTTTTGCGGTACGCGTGCCTCTCACTGCCGCGGCCCCTCCCGTTGCCGATCACAGGCTCCGGACGCCCATGCCCAGCGGCCATGGCCCACGGGCCCAGCCGCTCCGCGGCACGCGGGATCCTCCTAGACTGGGGCACGAACCCGCGTCCCCCGCATCGGCAAGCGGACTCCCAACCACTGCGCCACCAGGGAAGCCCTGATCTCCTTTTTGTGCGTGAGAAAATTACGATGTCTGGAGTTGTTTTAACTTAAGGTAATGTCCTTGATCATTTAAACACTCTAATAAAAATACTGCTTTGTATCAGTTCATTGTTGCCGCCTGATAGATCATCCCAAAACACAGTGGATTAAAACAACACGCATTTTTTGGTTCACAATCCTGTGGGTTGGAAATGTAAGCCGTTTCATCTCCTGTTTTCTCTGGCCTTGGCTGGCCTCCCTCTGCAGTCAAATGCATGTTAGCTAAGCTGTGCTGCTGCTAGGGTTGTCTGGCTTTTGGATGGAGTGATGACCGTGACTGGGCTATGTTTCTGTCTCCTTCGAGAAGGCTAGCACTGGCATGTTTACATGTGGTTACAAGAGTCCAAGAAAGCAAGCAGGGGCCTTGATTCAAAACTGGTGTAATAACTGTTAACCCAAAGCAAATCACAGGCAGAGTCTCAATTCACCACGTGGCGAATTAGACTTATGGTTTGACAGTACCACAGCGAAGTTACCTCCCAAATGCTGTGGATTCAAAGAGGGGCATTTTTTCAAGCTACCTCACTGCTCAGTACTACATACGACACGCGAGGTAGCTTACATAATTCTCACCAATTATTACAAGAACTCAGTAAGTTAAATATCATCTTTGCATTTTAGAGTTGAAAAAAATAAGATTTAGAGAGACTCAGTAGCTTGTCCAAGATCATAAATAATAAGCGGACCAGCTCAGTCTTGGACCAGGACTTGGGTAACCTCAAATCTTTAATTTTTGTATTGCTATGTGACCTGTTTTTCTATTTTCACAGTTAACAAATTCTGTTAAATTCTGTTATCAAATTTTAGCATCTTTGTTCCTTCATCTCTTTTCAAAAGTTCATTTAACTGTATTACTGCAACTATACAATTTATTCCAGTGCTCTCTCATGAAAAGAAAATTTGAGAGTTGCTGGATTTGGTAAAGACTGAAATAAACATTTTAGTCTTCTTAAGTAAAACCTAGATAGTCATCTATACCAGGGGTCCCCAACCAGTGGGCTACTTAGATGGTTTGCCCACCCCTTTGGTGGTGGTGTGTGTAGGGGGCACGTGTAGTACCTACTTTTGCTCCCGACACCCTGTTTTTGTTCCCAGCTCTTCAGAAGTGGCAGTTGAGGTTTTTTGGTCGTTTCTTATCTTGTTGTCCAGAATTTGCCCCAACTGTGCATGCACGCAATTATTTTTAGTCCTCCTAGTTTCTTTGCATTTTGTTGCTCGTGGAGACGTTTGTCCAGGTTCAAGCACTGCAGCAAAGGGTCTGAATGGCACTAGGACACCTGGAGGAGGGGACTTCTAGGACTGAAATTCAGCCAGCCTGGCATATTGGGCTCTGCCTATCAGAATCAAAAGCAATCTTTTCCAAACTTTTCAGAGGCAGGTTTTTATAAGAATATGAGTGTTCCACGTACCTACCAAAAGGGATGCCTTTTTTAATTCTCGTAGATTGCCGTATGGTTAGCCTTTGTACTGCCCTAAATGATCTCTACTCACTGTCTCCAGCAAAATGGAAGTGAGACTGGTACATGTTTTATGTTCTCCTCTTGAACCGTGCATTCACATAATTACCACTTCCTTCTAATGGAATAAAAGCACATGGTGACAGCAGCCATGCTTCGTCCTCATAAAACCATCACCTAATGTTCACTAATTGTTAGTGACATCCTCCCCGCTTCTGCCTGATGTCTGAGATCAACTTCCCTTTGGAAGGAACAAGTCACGAGAAGGCCTGAAGGGGATGTTTAGGGAAACATGGGTCAGGCAACTTCTGCTCTAGTCTTCAGGAAAAACACTCTAGCCTCCATGCCTTTTCTGGCTTTTATCATCAGAGCAGTAAGAACTTAGCATTCCAAATGAAGGTGTGAGCTGGGGGACAAGACCATGAAGAGCATAGCAAGGCACAAAGAATCTTCATGCCCAGCAGATGCCCAGATTTGGATCAGGACTAGGGTTCCACAGAGCGCTCGGGACCAGAAAATCAGCTTTTCATAAGAATATTCATTTGCTGGCTCTGTGCCCTGTGCAGAACCCACTCGGGAGTCTGTGACAGCAGCAGACACCTGTGAGGTTCATGGCATCAGATCCTGGTCAGTTCGGGCTCAAAAAATATAAATAAGTACTCAGAGAGGATTACCTGTGTAAACCCTGTTTGGGTAAAGTCTTACTGCTGTGAGTCCTGCTAATACTGCACTTTGCCACATCTGTAAACTAAGCGTTTCCATTTTTTAATTTGCTTTAACCATCTTAAGTTACTGTTTTTCTAAAGTGGCTACAATCTATTAAAATAGCAATACAGAGTTGGTATTCTAGTTCTGAGTTTTGTGGTAATTTTTTTCCAAATCAAATGCTTACTTTTTAATAATAAGGATAATAATAGCTGTTACTGTATTAGTCTGCTAGGGCTACCATAACAAAATATCACAGATCGTGTGGCTGAAACCAGAGAAATTTATTTTTCCACAGTTCTGGAGGCTAGAAGTCCAAGATCTAGGTGTCAGTAGGTTTGGTTCTTCCGAGGCCCCTCTCCACGGCTTGCAGATGGTCACCTTCTCACTGTGTCCTCACGTGATCTTTGTGAGCAAGTGCCCCTGGTGTCTGTCTGTGTCCTAATCTCCAGTCGTATTGTATTAAGGTTCACTCTAAAGACCTCCTTTTAACTTAATCACCACTTTAAACACCTTCTCTCCAAATACAGTTATATCTGAGATACTGGGGCCTCGGGCTTCAACATATACATTTGAGGGGACACAATTCAGGATATTACAGTTACCAGTCTTCATTTCTGCTGGGTATGATTCTAGTTGCTTTACATAAATTAGGTCCACAGTTTCTCCAACTCAGCACTAGTGACATTTTGGTCTAGATAATTCTTTGTGGGTGTTGGATGGGAGGCTCCCCTGAGCATTGTAGGATGTTTAGTAGCATCCCTGGCTTGTGCCAGTGTCAACCCGTTAGATGCCAGTAACATCTACCTACCTCATCCACCATAGTGACCGCGAAAAACGTGTCCAAACATCATCAAATCCTCCCTGAGGGACAAAACAGTCCCCACTGAGTACCATGCATTAAACCTATTCTTTACACAGCAGTCCAAGTTAATGTTTAATACCCCCACTTCATAAAGAAAGATGCTGAGATCAAAACAGGAATCACTGGCCAAAGACACACGGAGACTAAGTGGCAAAGCCAGGATGTGAACGCTAGTTATCTTTTCCATGACATGAATCTACTCACTAATGGCTACCCTTCTCCTCTTTAGCCTTCACCTTTCAACCATTTCTAATCCAGTTAACTCAAGCTGTGAAACACTAGGCTCAAAATAACCAGTAATCAACCATGTGGTGACACCTTTTTATGTCTCTGTGAAAATCCAAAGCATAAATTGCTTGTGCCTTCCCCAAACACTGAATTATCAGTGTGGCTAATTGTCAACATGACATGGTACCAGCACTACCCTCTAAAATGGTCATGAATTGTTGAGCCCTGGATTGGAGGATATACTTCAAGAACAACAGATTATAAGCCTTAGCCTAATCCAACCGCCCATCCACCCCTAAAATGTACGACACCTCATTTTTAAAGAAGAAAATAGGAGCTAGAGAATTTGAGATATTGGCCGTTGACTATGCAAAGATGTAGGTACAGAACTAAAGCTTAAGTTCTGCCTTGAGAGAAATTGTTTAAAGATGAAAAATGCTTGGGCAAGGCACCCCGGAAAATGTGACAGCTTCAGAGTGACGCTCACCTTTTCTTTAAAGCCCATAGGTTCATCGAATACTCTCTGAACTTCTAATAACTCCCAGCGAGGAGTGAAAACTAAGTGACTGCCCAGGTGTGTATGCGGAGGGGTTCTGGGAAAGACGCCTCCCGAACTCTCAAGAGGTAATCTTTGCTTCCCCACCACGAAGCGCAGACTTAACTTTATCTTAGCATACCAATAAATGTTGTACTGGCCATAAAAACAGTCAGCTCTAATATAAATCCAACTCCAGTATTTAATTCCTTGACCTTCCGTGCCAGCGATTCCTGCAAGCAAGATACATGCCCTGTGAACTGTCTCCTTTTTATTGGCTCTAAATTTACTGTCTGATCACTTTGGAGCTCCTACACTCATCACACCATGAGACAACATAAAAAGGCCTGTTCCAGAGACCTTCATATTTTGGAACATCTTTATCCTACTCTGACTCTTCCCTCTGCCCCAACTCTTTCATACGGTAATGAATCTCCTGGGGAAGGCATGATTTTTTTCAATCCAGAGTTGAAGCAAATAAGAGAAAATCATCATTTCGATTGAGACTGAATCCTCTGGAAATTAGGAAATAATAACTTACCTTAAAATATTTCTAATTCCGGGCTTCCCTGGTGGCGCAGTGGTTGAGAGTCCCCCTGCCGTCGTGCCCCTCTCCGGGAAGATCCCACATGCCGCGGAGCGGCTGGGCCCGTGAGCCATGGCCGCTGAGCCTGCGCGTCTGGAGCCTGTGCTCCGCAACGGGAGAGGCCACAATAGTGAGAGGCCCGCGTACCGCAAAAAAAAAAAAAAAAAAAAAAAAAAAAAACCAGCCTGACAGACCCCATAAAAAGCGGAGTCCCAGGAGCTTATGGAGACTTCCCTTGCTTTGCACCGTATGACGGAGGCGGGAACGTTCTCTCCTCCTTTACTTTTATAACAGACTATTAATGCCAGAGCAGGACTCAGGGCTCTGCAGCCAATAAAAGAAAAGGCCAAATTCCTTAAATCTTATCTGACTTTGCAGATAATCACTTGCCCAGCTGCCCAAGGCGAGTGAAAATTGAAAGGGTCCTCACCTATGGTAAAGACAAGTTGGTTCCTCCTGAAAAATGCCTAAAATATATATGTGAACTTTCCTCCTGTGGCTTGCTACCCTGCTTCTCATCTGAATACCCTACTTTCATTCTTTGAGTCCCAGAGCTCTTAAAAGTCAGTGAAAAGGAAAGACAAAGTTGGCCAAGTCACAAATGAGGAGAAAGTTCTGTTTAGAGAAAGCCTTGGGTAAGATTACACACACCTGCATGAGACCTGAAATTGGAAAGCAGATGAGCGACCACAGGGAGGAAACACTCCAGTTTGGGAGGAGCGCAGGGAACACAGAAACCCAGGGAAAGTGAGAAATGCAGTTACCCAGTTGCTCTGGGGCTCCCTTTGTGGGTTCCCTGCACTTCCCTGGAAGCAAAGTGGGTACTGGGACTAAAATAGCAAAGGGGGGGCACTTTTTTCCCTTTCACCTACTAGAGCTCCTATCTACAAAATCACAGAACTGGGCAAAACACCTTGCTAGAATTTGTATTAAATTATGATCACAAAACTTAACAGAGCAATGACAAACTTACGGCATTGAGGTGTCCCCATCGGAACTCAAATTCCCAGATGTTGTCAAAGCTAATTTTGCTTCTCTGTTTTCTGGCTGCTTCTGAAATCCTCCTGAGAGAAGCTGTGACTTTTAGAATGACTTGGTGGATGGTGAAATGAATGGAATTTATGAATATGCCCTCTCTTCTAGGGATGTTCCCTATGCTGAGGAATTGAACAAACTAAATCTAAAATTGGGGCAAGGAGCGACTGCGGTCAAGAGTGACTAGTCCAATGGAAAGAGCACCCTGTGACGGCACATCCTGTGTTCTGTTACTGACTGTGGCAGTGACTGCCGTGTGCTCGCCAAAACTGGTCTCATTTCCCTCCTGGCCACAAGCTAGGCTACATTTGCCAGCCTCCTTTGCTGTTAAAAGCGGCCATACTACTGAGTGCTGGCCCATGGAATCATGGAATGTGAGTGGAAGTCATATTTTCCATTTGCATGCTTGGCTCATAAAAATGAACTTGCTCTTCCCCTATCTGCAGAATGAAGAAGACACTGTGAAGATCGTCTAGAGAAGGGTCAGGTGGAAGGATGCTGGGCCCCTGAATGGCCCCGTGGAATGCCTCTCCCGGATTGCAAACATATACGTTGAACTCTGTGTGAATGTGAAAGTTTTATATATTAAGCTACTTGGATTTAAGGGTCTATTAGCACAGATTGCCTCATATACCATAATGAAACTGAGTACTCATAGGTTGAACTTCATGGCTTCAGTTTCTTCATCTCTAAAAGAGGGCTACTATCCCCTTTAGCACAGTTTCTGGGGGCTATTAAGTGAAAGAATATAAATATCATAGTTTGGAAACATACAAAGTATGACATAAGGCATTATTGTTTTGTAAATTGAGGCAAGATAGTACAGTCTCCTAAACATTTTTACTATCCCATTTGCCATCCCAGTGTTCCTCAGCCACAGCCCAGACCTATTCTCTGCAATGGGGGCGGTTGACTTCCAAATGCAACCAGGAGGTAGTCATGGCTTTTTTGGTTCTTATCCCTGCCTAGTTTTATTTGCTTGTTTGTTTGTTCAGTGACCACAGTGACACTTAGTGGTGAATGCATTCATCGAATTCGTTCCTGAAAACAGGATTTGGTTTTGTTTGTTTGACTTTGGGTTTTGAGAAGAAGTAAGCAAGCAGATTACTGCAGACAGGTAACAAGGGCACTGTTGTGGACCGAGAAACATCTGGACCTGGCTGCTTGCCAGGACGACCACTTCGTCTTGACCAAGAGCAAGCATCCAAGAGAAACATAAGGCCAACCAGTCACAGTAGTAAGTGAATTAAGGGCAAACTTCTGTGATTTAATCCAAGGAAAGCAAAAAAAGGATACCTAGTTTCTAAAATGTTTCCTATGTTGGCAACAAAATTGTCCGATGCTTTCTCCAACATGCATGGTGGTTTTGAGCCCCATGAGTCCCTTATTGAAATGCATAGGTTACCTTTAGGAGTAGTCAAACTCTAGCCTATTCTCATACTATTCAGGCTGAAGAATCTTAGAAGTCATCTAGTTCTTTTTTCTCCCTCCCCTTTTGCACATGTGGCCCAATGAGAAATGCTTTGTGCAATATCACACAGTCAGCACCAGAATCCAGATCTCTAGACATCTTGTCCAGGGTGCTTTTCACTTCAGCACACTCTCTGCCATCCAGAGAGCAGTAATATTCTGAAAAGCAAAAATTAAAATAGTATTATTTATCCTTAACCTTGCAGATGTTGTTTCTGTGCCTGCAACTACCTATGTCCTTGAATGTCGCATATGTCAGCTAATATAGTTGCTCACTTTTTGTGTAAGTGGGGTGTGGAGATTTGGGGTAGATGTAGCAACAGAAGCTACCGTACATTCCCTTCTATGTGCAGTACATACGAACATTATAGAGGACAAAATTACCTTATGTATAGGGAAAAAGTAAGCATGTTGTAGGTTCTTACTGAATAAGAAACACATTCTAAAAAAATATCAGATCTGCTTGACAACAGTTAGCCTTTCCATCAGCCATGGAGAAGCAGTTGGAATAGGGTAAACTTTAAGTTACTCCACTGATGGGCAGATGCCTGGGTCCTTTGATGACATAAGACACAGGGAATGACATTGTCTCTTGGCTTTTGGCTGCTACCGGCTGGCTAAAGTTCCAAGTACAGACGCATCCATAACAGAGGGCTGAGTGTATGCTCAAACTTAAATTGCACTAACCTGTACACGTTATCTGCCTTCCTTCCCAAATACGCTCCTTCTAGATCTTCCCCATCTTGGTTAGTGCCAAACAGCAAAACTGCTCAAAAAAAATTAGCCTTGCCCTTACTCCCCTCTTTTTCTTACACTCCACATCCAGTCTATTAGTAAATCTCATCAGCTGTAGCCTTAATATATGTCCCAAATCTGACTAGTTCCTATATCACCTGTACCACAATCCAAACCATCATCATCTCTTTCTTGGATTATTTTAATAGCTTCTTCATTGGTCTCTCTGCTACTAATTTGGTCCCCATCCATCTATTATCTATTATCTACAATCAGAATCATCCTGTTAAAACATAGGTGAGATCTCTTCATCGCTTTTGGCTCAAAACCTTTCATCAGCTTCCTGATTCTCTTTGCTCACAAACCAAGGTACTTGCAATATAATCCAGGAAGCCACACCTGAGCTGGTGCCCCCCACCTCTCTAACTTTATCTCCTAGCACTCCTTCCCTCACTCACTCAGCTTTCATCACACTGGCCTTCTTCCTGCTGCTCAGACATGCCCCTCACTCTTCCATCTTCAAACGCTGTACCCTTGCCGTTTCTTCAGCCGCATAACCTTTTTCCTGCAGGCTCTCATAGCTTGCCCCCTCGCCTCTGGCCTTTTCTCTCTGTCACCTTCTCAGTGAGGTCTTCTCCAGCAATTCTATTTAAGATGGAAACCTCTTCCTGTCTTACCTCCCCTGCAATCCCCGTCTATCTTTCTGTGCTGTATTTTCCTCCATTCTTCTTATCTGATGTTCAGTATCATCCATCATCTTCTCACCTCATATTATTTATTTTGTTAATTGTCTGTCTCACCTCTCTAGAATGTAACCTCTGAAGGCACCAATTTTCCTCTGTTCTGTGTGGTGGTATCTCCAGCACTTAGAATAATACAAGGTAGACACTCAAAAAATAGCTGTTGAATGAATAAATGAGCGAATGAATGAGAAATTAATGAGTAGAGGAGAAGTTTAGGATACCTTGGGATTTCAGCAAGTCTTTATTTTTCTGCTGATCTTAGAGATTAATTTTTAGGGTAATGAGTTCTACAGTGGCAGCCTCCAGACTGAAAAGGTAAGCAGAATGGTCTTCTGTTCACATAGTATTGTTTCTGGTGTTGTTTCCATTGAATTTAAATGCCTTTTAGGCAGGTGATAGATGCTACTGTTCACCACTCTACCTGTGTTCCCATGTCTTATACTTGGCTGACTTACACATATCTTACCTGCCTGCCTGGTTCTTGAAGGCATTTGAGTTTGTGACCCTGTTAATTTCACTTTAAAGACCACCCTGTGGAGAAATATTACAGAGGCCAAAGCCATCCTCAATATTACAGAGGCCAAAGTCATAACTCATTGCTTCTTCTCTTGTGAATTGAGCATTTGTCATGAACTGGGCTCATGCCAGGGAACCAAAGATGAAGAAGTCCCTTCCTCAGAAGCTGGACATTTAATGGAGCTGTCACAGAAAGTCTGAGTCCCACATCCAGAGGACCCTTGGGCTTAACACAAACAGCTTTCTTTTCTCCCCCAGAAGGGTACATTTCAGAGATGCTATCATACAAACTTATCATTAAATATTTCCTTCTTTGTTTCTCACTCTCATATCTCAGATGTGTTTTTCCATCTTAACTGAAAAATAGATTTCTCTCTGAGGAGTGTGGCTCCAGGCCGATATCTTTTGTGTTGTGATCTTTTAGGCCCAATGAGGCTTTGCCTGTCAGGCCTCACAGAGAGAAACTGCCCTCCCCAATCCAGACTTGGTGCAGTCAATGCACCGTAGTTTCCTGGAGAGATTTGCACACAAGGACTCAAATATCTGGGCCTGGCCCAGCCTTGCCCATATGCATATCTGCCTGCCTAACCCGGGTACCTCTACTCAGAGGCTGATTTCCCAGGGGCCTGGGCTGGGACACTTTTTTCCACTTTGACTCTGTACCTTTCTACTCCTGGCCTCCCCCCGGCACATGGGTCCATACAGAGACAAGAGCCTTCTGTTTGGGGCTTCTCAACAATGAGATGATTTCCCTTACCTTCCACCTGACCCTTGCCCCTTGCCGTTCTGGGGAGAAAATGGAACACAAGAGGGCCAACGCCTCTTTCTGGCTCTGCTTGCACTGTTGAGATACATGAATAAAGGCTTGATTGTTACTGATTTTTTGACACTCTACATCCAATAAAGTTATGGGAAACAGATACTGACTCCTAATTTTCCCGTGTCTCCCCACTTCTCTCCCTTTACTCTCCCTCAATATCTTGTGACCAGTAGAAGGTGCAGCACTTTCTTGGCTATTACCTATCATTTGGAGAATATGACTTTTCACTTCTATTTGAATTTCACTTCTATTTAATAATCGCTCCATCCCATCCGCTGAAAGCCATTAATGAGTCCCAGTTGAACCTAGAATGACATTTAAATTATTTATTATGGATAATCATGCCCCCAAACGTCTGACCCTTGCTTCTTTTCGAGCCTTACCTGCTATCAGTTTCTGCCTCATTCATTACATTTCAGCCATGCTGGCCGTCTTCGTTCTTAAACACAACAAATTCTTTCCTGTCTCAGGGATTTTATACACATTTTTACCTCCTCCAAAAATACTTTTCCCCAGCTTTTAGCATGGCTGTCTTCTCATGTCTCAGCTCACATGCCACCTCCCTAGGGAGACGTTCCTTTTCTGGTGTGTCCCTCATTCAGTCCTTCTAAATTCCATTACCTTGCTTCATTTTGATAACAGTTGTCACTACCTTAAAGTATGTTATTTATTTGTTGACTTGTTTACTACTAGAATGTAGCTTTCCTGGACCTCATATTCTAGGGCCCAGGACAGTGCCCAGTACATCAATAAATGCACTTCCTTCCCATCCTCATAGTCAACATCCACCAACTTCCAGATCACTCACTGTGATCCTAATGTTCTGAATGTGTGTCCAGGTCACATTAATGGCCTATCCAGTGCTCTGTTGTATGCTTCTGTAAATTCCTCTCCTTAAATGTATTTCACCATTACTCTTATCTCAATGAGCCATTCTCAGAACCATAATTTTCCATCATCTCAAACTTCTAAAGCCTTCCTCTCTTAGACAACAATTACCTATCTTTCTACCACACCCCTTTCTCAATTCCTACTGTTTTTTTCCTTGAAGCTTTTACTGAGTTTAGATCTTGAATCCTGTTTCTTCTACTTCCTAGGAAATCCTTTAAATTCCATTTCCTCTCTCACTTGCTTGGAACTCATGACTAAACATTTCAGTGCATTCTCTCAGGCTTTTAAAAGATTCCTTTGTTACCTGACTATACATTGGGCTTACTTTGGCAATGTACTTGGACTTATGCTATCAATGTACTAGACCTTACAAAGACAATATTCTTTTCCTCTTCTCCTGTTCCAGGGTAGAGAGCACAGCTAGAATCTCAGCTCTGCTTGGTAATCTTTTAATTCTCCCCTAATGTGTTCTTTCTTACCTTTCAAAACAGATTCTCCTCTTTCCTCAAGCCTGCAATTATATCCTAGTGTTTAGCATAAGGCCACATATTTTCTATTGAAAATTTTAAAAAATATATAGATTCCATCAGACATGGATTATTTCAATTCCTTATCCACTTAACTACAAACTTATCAAAAGCATTTCCTGCCCTATTTATTTATTTTCAGTACCTAGTACACTTTCTGGTAGACATTTGTTATATATTGATTGAATAATGAACAACAGCAAATGGGCAGTTCAAACTTTATTAGCAGAAACGGGAAAGACTAATGTGAATGTACTCAACAGATCTGTGGTCTAAAATAGAACAAAGCTTGAGAAAGAAGAACAGAGCTGGGGGTATCATGCTTCCTGATTTCAGACTATACTACAAAGCTACAGTAATCAAAACAGTACAGCACTGGCACAAAAACAGACACACAGATCAATGGAACAAATACACCAGAAATGAACTCACACTTACATGGGCAATTAATCTACAACAAAGGAGGAAAGAACGAGGAAAAGGCAACTTCTTCAATAAATGGTTTTGGGAAAACTGGTTAGCTACATGCAAAAAAGAATCAAACTGGACAATTTTCTCACACTATAGAGAGAAATAAATTTAAAATTGATTAAAGATTTAAATGTAAGACCTGAAACCGTAAACCTTTTAGAAGAAAACATAGGCAATGCACTCTTAGACATTGGTCTTAGCAATAACTCATTGGACCTGTCTCCTCAGACACAGTAAACAGAATCAAAGATAAACAAATGGGACTACATCAAACTAAAAAGTATTTCACAGGGAAGGAAACTATCAACAAAACGAAAAGGCTGCCTACTGAATGGGAGAAGATATTTGCAAATGATATATTCACTAAGGGGTTGATATCCAAAATATACAAAGAACTCATGCAACTTAACATCAAAAAACAAACAAACAACCCAATTGAAAAATGGGCAGAGGATCTGAATAGACATTTATCCAAAGAAGACATACAGATGGCCAGCAGGCACATGAGAAGATCCTCAACGTCACTCAACTCACATCACAAGGAAAATGCAAGTCAAAACCACAATGAGATGTCATCTCACACCTGTCAGAATGGCTATTATCCAAAAAACAACAAATAAGTGTTGGTAAGGTTGTGGAGAAAAGAGAATTATTGGTAGGAGTGTAAATTTGTGCAGCCACTATGAAAAACAGTATGAAGGTTCCTCAAAAAATTAAAAATAGAACTACCGTATGATCCAGCAATTCCATACCTGAGCATTTACCCAAAGAAAACAAAAATACTGAATAGAAAAGATACATGCTATGTTAATGTTAATTGTTGCATTATTCACAATAACCAAGATATGAAAGCAACCTAAATGCCCATTGAAAGATGAATGGATAAAGAAAATGTACTTAGAATAAAAATAAAATGAAATCTTGCAATTTCTGACAACATGGGTGGACTTAGATGGTATGATGCTAGGTGAAAATCAGAGAAAGACAAATACTGTATGATATCACTTATATGTGGAATCTAAAAAACAAAACAAATGAACAAACATAACTAGGCAAAAACAGAGTTATTGATACAGAGAACAAGAAGGTGGTTGCCAGGGGAGAGTGTGAGAGAAGGAAAGAAATAGGTGAGGGAGATTAAGAGGTAGAAATATTCAGCTACAAAATAAGTGAGTCACAGGTATAAAATATACTGTGTGGGGGATATAGTCAATAATTATGTAATATCTTTGTATACTGACAGATGGTAACAAATTACATTGGTGATCATTTTGAAATGTATAGAAATATTGAATCACTATGTGGTATAAGAGGAACCAATATAGTGTTATAGGTCAGCTATACTTCAAAAACAAACAACAGTCTAATAAATAAGGAGATCAAACTTGTGGTTATGAGAAGTAGCAGGTGGGGGAGTTGGATGAAGGCAGCTAAAAGGTACAAACTTCCAGTTATAAGATAAGTACGTACTAGGGGTGTAATGTACCTAGTAAATAAAGTTAACATGGCTGTATGTTACAATATATATGAAAGTTGTTAAGAGACTAAATCCTAAAAGTTCTCATCACAAGGAAAAATAATTTTTCTAAAAAATAATAATAATATAAAATAAAATAGAACAAAGCTAAATACAAAATCTTTCTGACTTAGTAAAATTAGTAAGAGCACATAACCCCATTGTCGCGCTGGGTCATACGTGACTGCATCATTTAACAGATGCCACATTTGTCCTGGAGTTGCGACACATAAGTTCTAATCTTGACTCTGGTACTAACTGTCATTAGCTCTCTAGACTTTGACAACCTCATCTGAAAATGAGGGGCCTGATAGTCTAATTCTTCTTCTGGCTGTAAAAGTCTATGACTCTTTTACTCCGTTGCCACTGTATCAGATTGACAGCTGAAAGTGGGGACTTCATTATGGAATGGGTGAACCTAGGTGATAGGGAAATATCTCAAGTAAGATTCTGGAAGGAAAGAAAACACCAAGGACAGACTGAGTTTATCTTATTGTTTCATCTGGGCCTGCGCATGGAGTAGACATGAAAACTCGAGGCCTGAACCTCAGTCTCTGTACTTCTTTTATAAAGCAGCAAAGTCAACAGTCAAGAGGTGGATTCGGGGAGGAACATATATTAGAAAGGCTTTGCACGTCATGCAAGTGATCTTGTACTTTTAGTCTTGATGAAAAAGGAAAACATTGAAGGATTTTACACAATGACATAGATTTTCATTTTAGATATCATAGATATAGTCTGGCTATGGTGAATACAGGGAAACCTATCAATTTTCCAATGATTTCAAATGGACTATATAACAGAGCTAATTGTTGATTTCGAGTGTGAAAGCTCTTAATTTGCTATTTACTCACTCTTTAGTTATGGCTAAGAAACATGAAGGAAAGGAATAAGGATGGGTGAAGTCATCGTTCCCTATTTTTCTAAGAGTATTAATTAACGTTCTCACCCATCACAGACTCAAAAAAACATGATTTTAATTATTACTCGTAAAACTTGTTACATTTGACATTCTTTTCTGTCACTTAGTTCTAACCTAACGCTTCATATCAAGACCAAGAGAAATCTATTTAGAGCTCCATATACTGTTACTGATAAGCTCTGTTAGGACCAAGAAGATACAAATAAGCAGTAGTAGAAGATACAAATAAACTGTACTTCCCCCTTCTCAAGCATATTGTTTCTGTGTAGTTCTGAAGGCTGAGAGTAAACTCAATAACAAAGCTAGTGAGGAAGAACTTTTTCTAAGTTATTATTTCTGTGTGTGTATGTGTCTGTTTATTCAGAGATACAAGTTAATAGATTTTTTTGTATAATCAGATACAAAATGTTAGGCACCTTGTTTGGGAAAGGAAAAGAACGTGTGAGGACTCTAACTGGATTTGTTCATGCAAATGGTCAAATTTGGACAGATAGTTTCACATACCTATGAAATGCACTTAACTAAATACTACCTGGATTGAGCACAAATCAGGTCAACTCTGGATGAATAAAAGTGGTAAAAAGCAAACCAGACTTTGGTTTAAAAAAGGCGATTCAATCACCCTTTGATTGTCTCCTTAAGAGCACTAAAAATGATGTAACATGGATTTCCTCATTGTTCACTTGAAGGAACATTTGCATCATTATCCCGAGGTATTCCTCTCAAATATCCAGGAGCCATGTATTTTAAAACACCTATAAAATGACCCAATCCAGCTCCCTCCGGCCCACGGTACCTGAAATGCCAAATAAAAACAAAAACAATTTCCAGTTTCTTCCTTTCCCTAACAAGCAGGAAACCTATTCTAATTCAGTTGTAATGTGTGTAATTTTGTAGTCCTGCCGTAAAGAATATTTCTCCTCCTTGTACAAAGCCATAACAGATGCAATTAGAGGATATTATATTGTCATATGCATCAGAGGAATAGAGTTGATATTAAATCTTCCACCTGGCACTCAGGCAAGAAGGATCAGAAAAGGAAATGGCATTACTCAGAACCCCTTTCACCTTTCAACCCCAGGGGGCCTCATTATACCTGGGGGAAGGTATTTGCAAAAGTCAAATGCACAATGGGCTGTAAGTTGTCATGGGGAGTGGTGGGGAAGGGAAGAATGCTCACTTCAGAAGTAGCATCCTCTCAAGGACTGAGTGAAGTGCTGATTTTACATGCTTTGTTGCCCTCAGATACTGTGAGGATAGGATGGAAGGTTTGATAGATGAGACAGCCCATTTAAGATCGCAGATAATGGTAGGTGATGGCATTGAATAACAATGACCAGAGAACAGTTCACACACCGTCACCTGCAAATCCTGATTGCAGACAAGACACCTACCAATGACTCTGAGATTGGAAGGTACCACATTCCATGTTTGATCAGCAACTTGGAGCAGCCTCTGTAGGGTCATCAATGGCCAATCTTCACTGTATGAATATTCTAGGTTTCATATTCATTCAGCTGAAAAAGTGATGAAACTTCAGAACAATGTAATCATATGATGGTATGTCTACACCTACCTTCTAAGACACCCCCTGTGCTTTGGAAAATGCTTCGTGTCATTCAACAAGATGTTTTTTCATGCGACATTAGATTTTGTCAAAAGCCAGAGAAATAGCAATGTCTGTGCAACTTTTCTGATGGATGTTTCTCAAGTCATGAAATATATTCTTCTTGTATAGAACTTTCTTCTCTATAAAAGGGAAGAAAAGCTGATTTGAAAGGAGATTGACTACATTTTCTCTCACTTTGAACTGGTATCCCAAAATGTATTCTTTAATTTATTGAGCACCTACTAAATGCCAGATATTTTTACATAAGCTATTTATTCATTTAACAAATATCTGTTAAGTGCCGGACACTGTTGAAAGAACTAATGGTATACCTATAAACAAGGCAGACCAACTTCCTTCCTTCATGGAGCTTGTCTTCTATTTGTGGGAGGCAACAAATGAACAAGTAAGCAAATAAAGACAAACAGAGACTGTGAGATGTACTACACTGGAAATAAACTGAGTATGCCAAACATTCATTGAATATCTATCAATAAATCATGTGCAAAAAAAAATGTACTGGGTGCTTTCAGAACACAGTAATGAATAACAAAATCACATTCCTGCCCTCAAGAAGCATACAGAAGTGTAGGAAAATACAAATCACCAATCCCTCTGTTCATGTTAAAGTATTTTGCATATGATCATTTATGTGGTTTTATCTCTAAGCTCAATTCCATAAAATCTCTTCCACAAAAAGTTCGTATATGATAGTGTCATAATAAACAATAGCTAAATTTTAAAGGAGTTGCATGCAAATCTGAATTTAAATCCAAGAGAGGAATTATCTGAATTTCAATCTAAGAATCCAATCAGTTATCTGAATTTCAGTCCAGGAGAGGTGATTCATAGAAAATTTCATAAAGAATAATTTCGTAATGTCAATGTGTGTTGGGGGACAGTACTGTAAATTTCTCACTTGTTTCAAATGTTGATATGTTGCTTATCTAACAATCAAAAGTGGTGATTTTTCTGATTTTGTAAGAAAGGATAGAAGTTAAGTTGGTTGTGGCAGGGGTGGAGATGCATTATAGGTGGTTGAAATAGCTGGCATGTATAATGGCCCTGGGTTGATTGGTTTGGGGAGAGTGAAACTTTCAAAGAACTGAAAAAAGGGGAAAGTCAAACAAAATAAAGCTGCAGATGGAAAGTTGCATAAGAGCAGCACACAAATGACTTTGTTATATGTGTTAAGGATTTTGATCTCTCTTTTAAGACCAATAGGAAGGCATTATACTGTTTTAAGCAGGATGTCAGTATGAAAACATCACTATATTACAAAATAGAGAACTAATTGATGACCAGCACAATATGTACAAATAGAAGAATTAGGTGGCTCTTGAGGTCATCCATTCAAGGAATAATAGTAGCTTAGGCCAAGCTATTGGTAGTATACATGGAGAATGGTGAATATTTGAGCGATAATTAAGAGGTGGGGTTGATAGGATTTAGCGATGGATTGCACGTGGAGGATAGAGGAAAAGGAGATGCCAAAAAAGACATTTTTTTTCTTTCATTTTCTTGCAATGAAGTTTAACAGTACAGAAAAGTTACACGACCTTGGTGGGTCAGCATCTGGTTTTTAAGTTGTATAATAGGATAAATGGTATTGCCATTCACTGAGATGACTAAATTTGGGTGAACAATAAAAATTTCCAGGCCATGATGAGTTTGAACTGCCTTTTAAACATTCAAGTAAAATTAACAAATTAGCTCTGTTCCAGGAACTCTATCACTCAGGGTTTAACCAGAAAATCAGAATGAGTAGAAGATATATCTAGATATCTATATAATGTGTGTGTGTGTGTGTGTGTTAGAAAAAGCTGGCTAATGAAATTTAGGGAGCTGGTTAAGCAGTCAAGTCTGTATAAGAATGTTGTCTCGGGCTTCCCTGGTGGCACAGTGGTTGAGAGTCCGCCTGCCGATGCAGGGGACGCGGGTTCGTGCCCTGGTCCGGGAAGATCCCACATGCTGCGGAGCGGCTGGGCCCGTGAGCCATGGCCGCTGAGCCTGCGTGTCCGTAGCCTGTGCTCCGCAACGGGAGAGACCACAACAGTGAGAGACCCGCGTACCGCAAAAAAAAAAAAAAAAAAAAAAAAAAGAATGTTGTCTCTGTATCTGATGCTGGAACTTGAAATTCAGAGGACAGTCAGGAAGGGAAGATCACAGGTAGACTGGAATCCACAAGCATGAAGAGCTGGAACCCCATAAGAACAGACTGATTCCCATGTCTGTCTTATTCCTCTGTCCTTGTTTATAAGAAGATCTTATAGAAGTCAGTACCCTTCATCACAGAGCTACACACACACACACACACACACTGTCACACTCACACCTGGTCCAGGAGTCTAAGCGGCCGTAGGAGGATCCAGGGGAAGGTAGAACAATTACAGGCCCAGCGGCTGCTTCCCGCCAGCAAGGTGGGTCAGCAGGTCGACAATGTGTGTAAGCTGCAACATGGGTGCTGCTGCTCTTCTGCCTCCCAAACGTCCCAAGAATCTCCCTTGTGGCCCACCCTAACAGGAAATACACTAGAAAGAAAATTCTGGAAAATGTAGTTCAGCCTAGCCATGTTGACACACCACAAAGCCATCAGAGGCACGGTGCTATCGGGGGGGAGTACCATGAAGACTAAGGCCATCTTTCCTATCTTGGCATAACTGACCATTTTTATATCACGTGGTGGGTTTAACAGTAAAGGTATACACTCGTCTCTACGAGTGTAGGCTTTTCTCTCAGCCTGGGAGTCCAAAGCAAACCTTCTAGACTAAGTTAAGTCTTAAACAATATGTATGAAATAAGAACACAAAGAATGGTAAGAATGGAGTCTCAGACAAAGAAAGCATCAAACACACAGGGGGTATATATGTCAGGTTGCTATATAGGGGATGCTATGACAAATTGCAAAACCTCAATGTAGGTTGTGTTTTGCTCACATTAATGTTCAATGCATTTGGCCGCCATCTCTCTTAGTCTTCTTCATTCCAAGCCCCAGGCTGAAAAAGCAGCCTTCACATAAGACATGCCTGTCTTAAGGGAGAAGAAAAACACAAATAGCCAAATGACACAAGGGCTCTTAAAGCTACTTGTGAAAATTACAGAATTCATTTTCTCTCATATTTCCTTGGCCAAAGAAAGTCACATGGGCAGGCTTGACTTCAATGAAGGAATATATAATCATCTAAAGGAGGGGTAGCAAATATTTCAAACAAGTAAAACGTCAGTGTCTTGATCACAAATATTTACTTTCTTCACTTTTGTACACCAATTTCGCTCACTCTCCCTCCTTCCAAGGGAGACAACCCAAAAGTCTCAATTAGACTCAAAATCTAGGATGTTTTTGGTAGCCTTTTTGTTAAATCTAGATGTGGCTCTTCTTCATTCAGTGACCTGTAAACTACAAAGATAAGTGATGTTTCCTCATATGTGCAATGCGTAATAGTGGAACAGGAAGATGTAACTAAAATAGACCCTCCCATTTGGAAAGAGGCAGAAAGGAGACGTCCATTGGCTGCTGTTCAGTAGCAATCCAAAAATTCCACGGAGTAGATGTTGTAAGGGGTCCCTACCTTGGAGATCTGAAACTTTTCTTGATTTTGCCCAAGTTCTATAACCTAGGAACAGCTCTTCAGTTTATCATTGTCTATGACCTCTGGATCCACTCTTCAGAAGGTCCTTTTTCTTCCTTTTATCATCATTGGCTACACCTGAAGATCACACTGGAGAATGTGCCCATCTTAAAGGCTCAAGAGCATTTTAAGCCTGCTTCCTACCTATAAAATCTTTGGGGCCTAAAATTAACTAGGTTCTCCCTATCAATTCAGAAATGTTAACAGAAAGTTTGTTGGCAGTACCCTAAATTTGGACTGTGCCATTAGTCTGTATTAACTGGTCCTTGGTGTTCATAGACTTAGATTTTATATCTTACTAGTTGGAAATGACAGCCAGTTACGTCTTCAAATTCTGCAAGTCTCATAAGTTCTGAATTTTTTATATTTTTTAAAAATTCTGTGTAAATCAATTGGTTCTTTTCTGAGCTCACTTTTTCCCTACTGTACTTTGTCAAGTACAGCCAATAGCAAACATGTTACCAACATTCTTTTTTTCTCTTTATTTCCCTAAAGCCACAAATTCATTAGGTATATTATTTGCCTCCGGAGTTCATACAGGTGACGGTTTTACAAAACGGAGGCTGGAAGAATAATGACAGAACACTTTTCCTTCATTTCACCAAACCCCACTATGTGGCCTAGAAGCCAAAGCTATATATTTTAGTTCTCTTTTTATTTATTTTATTTATTTAGTTTTTTTGAAGCATGGTTGATTTACAATGTTGTGTTAGTTTCAGGTATACAGCAAAGTGATTCAGATTCTTTTCCCTTACAGGTTATTACAAAACACTGTATATAGTTCCCTGTGCTATACATTAGGTCCTTGTTGTTTATCTATTTTATATATAGTAATGTGTATCTGTTAATCCCAAACTCCTAATTTATCCCTCCCCACCCCCACGTTCCCCTTTAGTAACCGTAAGTTTGTTTTCTAAGTCTGTGGGTCAACTTCCGTTGGTATATAAGTTCATTTGTATCATTTCTTTTTTTTTTTTAGATTCCACATATAAGCGATGTCATACACTATTTGTCTGCTTTAGTTTTTCTTTCTCTCTTTTTTTTTTTTTAGTTTTTCTTCTTTAAATGGAGGCACCAATTTTCATATTAGTCTGATTTCCCTAGATTATGCTACATAACAAACAGCACCCACACTTTAATAGCTTACAACAATAAAGGTTTCTCCTCACATTAATGCTCATTGTTAATTAGCTAGGGCTGTGTTCCACATCCTCTTTTTTTTTTTTTTTTTTCCTGCGGTACGCGGGCCACTCACTGTTGTGGCCTCCCCCGTTGCGGAGCACAGGCTCCGGACGCGCAGGCTCAGCGGCCATGGCTCATGGGCCCAGCCGCTCCGCGGCATGTGGGATCTTCCCGGACCGGGGCACGAACCCGTGTCCCCTGCATCGGCAGGCGGACCCTCAACCACTGCGCCACCAGGGAAGCCCCACATCCTCTTTATTTTGGCACAAAACCTGTAGGAGCAGCCCCCATGTGGGACATGCCAACCTAATGACAGAGGGTAAACGAGCGAATGGTTACATGAATCAGTGACTCAAAGATTCTAGCTTGAAGTGGCAATTGTCACTTTCACCCACATTCTACCGACTAAAGAAAATCACATGATTAAGCCCAACATAATGAAGTAGGGGAGTCCTAGCCTCTCACAAGGAAGGGCGACAAACATTTTAAACAAATACTGCCATCTCCCATGAAATTGAAGTGGAAGAGGGAGACTCAGCAGCAGTAAATCATAAAAAGAGAGGACAGGAATGGTGAAGATAATACATTAGACGGCATTAGGTGAGACGCGTATTTGGAAGGTGCTATACGCAATGCTAAAGATGGATTTTTGTGTTGGAAGCAAAGGGGAATTATCGAAGGTCTTTAAGCAGTGACATAGTGATATGTTTTAGTTTATATGCAGTATTCTAGCAATGGTAAATACAGGGAGACAAGTTGGGACATTATTCCACAGACTCAGCGAATGATGATAAGGGCATGATCTAGAGCTAGGAAAAGATGGGGGTATGTTGTAATAAGAAAAGATGGGAAGGTGTTGTATTCTCATTCGGTCGATAGAAGATTCGTATACAGAAGGTAAGGATAAGGAAGGGAAGAACGTTGGCTATATCGAAAAGAGGATAATTGATCATCTTAGAGGAGGACATGGCTGGCAGTAAGTGCAGTTAAGGATACATTTCATAGGTGGTAGAAGGATCAGGCTGTTTGCTCCTGAAGGCTTCAACTTTCTATGTGAAATGTGGGATGTTCACTTCAATGAAAGGGTATAGGAGCTGGGTAGGGGGCTTGAATAGAAGGCCAAAGACACAGAGTCTCTGAGAGAAGTGGGAGAGAGAACAAATATGTTAAAACTGTGAGTAATTAAGAGCCTTGCTCACTGTGAGTTTGTAATGACTTGAAAAGCACATGTGACGCCAATGCTAAGCAGCAAGGGGGATGGGAGGGAATATAACGTCGGGATTATGAAGGAGGGCATAGTGGAAGTACTGGGTTTCAAGGTAATTGAGGATGTTAGTGAGAAAGTGATTGAATAAGGTAAGTAGTTTAGACTAGTTACTTAGAGAAATGAGTGAGCCAGGAGGCTGCTGGTAATCTGGAAGACAAGGACCCATCCCGGGGCCCTTACCCATCTGCAGTGGAAGAGTAGACATAGTTGGAGTGAGGACACAAGTATGATTGATCAGAGTCTGAGATTAGAGCATGGAATATTTGCATTAACGGTTTCTGATTTGGTCCAGTTATGATTTCTGGCTGGTAATGAAAATTAGGTCAAGCAAAGCATATGGCTTAAATGGTGCTTAGGAAAAAATTTTTAGAATTGAGTAAATGAAAGATGTGTGAAGATAGTTTGTTGACTCCAGTGACCCACACTCTGGTAGAACACCCCCCCACACACTGCACTCTTAAGTGTGGATGAGACCTATAATTTCTTCTGACCAAAAAACATGCAAAGGTATTGGGATATCATTCCCATGATTCTGTTAAATTATATGGCATAAATGAGGGATTTTACAGATGTAATTAATATACCTCATCAGTTGACTTTAAGTTAATTAAGAAGGAGATAATCCTGAGTGAGCCTGACGTTTCAGGTGAACCATTAAAAGAGGCTCTAAAGGTCAGGCATGGAGAAGTCAGGGAAAGTTTCTTGCTGGCCATTGAGAAGCCAAGAGCCTCCTGATGGATTTCCAATGAGCCAATGAGCGGGGCAAGGGTGGGGCAATAGCCTAATTTAGGAGCTAAGGACTGCCTTCCTACAAACACAAGGAAGTAAATTCTGCCAAGCACCATATGAGCTTAGAAGAATACTCAAGCCACGCGTAAAACGCCAGCCCTGGCTCATGCCTTGTTTGTAGAGGACTCAGCTAAGCAAGGCCCAGACTCCTTACCCATGGAAACAGATAAATGTAAGTTGTTACACAGCAACAGAAAATATTGTTGTTGTGAATAGTGCTACAATGAACATTGGGTTGCATGTATCTTTTTGAATTACGGTTTTCTCTGGGTATATGCTGAGAAGTGGGATTGCTGGGTCATATGGTAGTTCTGTTTTTAGTTTTTTAAGGAACCTAGAGATTGTCATACTGAATGAAATATCAGACACAGAAAGACAAATATATGATATTGCTTATATGTGGAATCTAAAGAGAAATGGTACAAATGAACTTATTTACAAAACAGAAGTAGAGTTACGGCTGTAGAAAACAAACATATGGTTACCAGGGGGTAAGGCGGGGAGGGATATATTGGGAGAGTGGAACTGATATATACACACTACTATATATAAAATAGATAACTGGTAAGAACCTGCTGTATAGCACAGGGAACTCTACTCAATATTCTGTAATGGCGTATATGGGAAAAGAATCTTAAAAAAAAACCAGTGGATATATGTATATGTATAACTGATTCACTTTGCTGTATACCTGAAACTAACACAACACTGTAAATCAACTATACACCAATTAAAAAAATATTGCTAATATACCATGTTCAATATGTTAAGAGACTAAAGTGTTTTCCTAAACCTTTGTAAGTTTCTATTTTTAAAAGTTTTCAAATATTTCTTTTGGCCTTAAACTTGTACTCACAGAGACACACATGAAATGGTTCCTAAATTAAGGCTGTAGATGAGAGCAGGAGAAGCAGGCTGTGCGGTATATGGCTATAAAACGATGGGACAGATCTCAGTTCTCATCACTCCTACTCCTCTTTAGCCAGCTTGTCTGCATGGAGCAGAAACAAAGGGAACAGGTGCGTCCAGTCAGAGGGGCTGGATCTGCTGACAATCAACGCCTCAGGAAAGGAAGCTGGGTGAGGGGGCGGGTAAAAGACTAAGTGAATTTGGCTGGGGACGCTGAGGCTGAGAATGAGAAGAAAGAGGCAGAAAGGGAAACAGACAAAGGAAGGAGAGGAGAGCCTCAGCTCCATGGCTACTCGATAGACACACGAGTTCAGGATGGCTTTGCCGTTTACTCTCTTCCAACCAGCCTGGGAGACCCTGCCTCGCCAGCAAGTGGTGACTATGCAATTTTCCCTCACATGCTGAGTTCCGCCCCTGCAAGGTTATTCAGCCATTTCAGGACACCAAATAGGTCTGTCTAAAACCTTCTTCTATTTTCTTTTATCCTATCGTGCCTTATGGGCTCCATTATAAGTGAGCAGGAAGGGGCTTAAGATCTGTTGGTTACAACAAAAATTAATGGCCCTGCAGGAAGAAAGCATTAAAGGTTAAATGGAAAGAAGTATAAAAACGTTTAGTAATGTATGAATTCACATCACTTCTACTTACATAAAACACATTTAACATTTCAGTTCTGTTCTAAAGGCTCGCTGTAGAGCCAGAATGCAAAACTTTATGAAATTGCTAAATGTTTCAGACTAAATTATGAGTAATACTTTGGGACATGGTGAAAGATTTGTTAAACACACCAGAGAGCAGTTTAAAGTGTGTGATGATTCAATAAGGTACAGGAGATACAGTGGGAATCTTGGATTTATTATTTATAGAAATCACTCTTGAGCTATGGCTATAGAGTGATTTTTCAATGGTAGGTATATATTTTTGACTGCTATGGCTCACGGTTATGGGTAGAGGGAAGGTGGAGTTGATTACCAATTCAAGATGGAAAAAAACGTCTTCATTGAACTCAAAATAATCTGGTGACCCACTGAGAAAAGGTAGAAATCTGGACCTTAGCCAGTATGAACTTTTCACCAGTAGGTGATTTGAGAGTAATTTGCATATTTAAGATACTACCTTTAAAACAGTCTATTCATTCATTCAACAAATGTTTTATAAATACATATATTCCTTTATTCAGAGTGATCTTGACACATCTTTCATTCAGTCAAAGAGATAATTAGTCTCTTTCCTTCTCCGTTTATAAAGCTATTTGACTAATTACATTATATAATGGTTTTGTCAAAAGACCTATACCTAGGAGAGAATTCAATTAGGTGGAATAGGCAGAATTAATCACTAATACTTTTTACAGTCTGTAGCTATCTCCTTGGCAAGAATAGTGAGGGAATGCAGTTGGCCAGTAAATTAAAGCTACTTTTGTTGCTTGTCTGCAGTATATAATATAAAATGAAGAACACTGGTGTTTATAAGTATATGGTTTGGACTGAGCAAGAATTCAGATTCCCATACTTTATAAAGCTCCATCAGATGTTTTAAATCTAATTTGTTAAGTAGATGTAAAATTAGTAAAAAAAAAAAAAAAATCCCCTCACGCAGGACTAGAAAAAAAATTATAATCCATAAGAGTCTGGTAGAGACCATGAATAAGTATCTGGAGGAAATTACACCAAGACTGACAAAAGGCCAAAAGTTAATTGTGGAGATGCCCCAGTGAGTACCAGTCCTGCCTCTGAGACCAGTGATTTTCAAACACTAGGGGGAAAATGGCATCCTTATCACCCTCAGCAATAAGGCATTTGAAAAACTTTCACACCAGAGAACACATTTTCCTTACCCTGTATCTAAACTCAGATATTATGTACTGTCTCCATGTACAACTTCTCAATCTACCTTTATAATATTTTGTCATGAAAAGGAAGATGATTTTTTAAAAAACTTTCCAGCTCCCATCTCCCTCAGAATAATAAAAAAAAAAATCCCAATCTTTTTAGATTTTTCTAAGAACTAGTATTTTCCCTACCATCTAATCATCGCTCTTGTTTTTGCCTCTGGACTCTATCCAATTTCCAGACATCTCTTTTAACATACTGAAATTAAAATTGGTGCAGTGTTCTGTTAAGGTCTTGGCCAACTTTGAATAGCATCTCTGTTCTGTGTCTTATTAAAACTTCAGAGTCATTGACAATGAGTCCTTTTCATGCTCAGGGTCAGTATAGCCTGGCTGAGCCCTCTTCAGACATGAAGAGTGGAAGTGAGAACTCTCTGTGTTCACTGACCGAGGAAGTTGCTGTGGGTTCTTAGAGAAACTCAGGCTCTCTCTAGATATCACTGACATTGTTCGCTCATCGGCAAAGGACCTTAAGCAGTGTTTATTTATAGGCTCTTCTTCAATGAAGTGACATGAGGCTCCCAAATGCTGCTCAAATCGCTGCATGACGAACTGTACATTAGATGATCTTGTGGCACTTTTGATATTAACTCCCAAGGATCACTTTAGACGTGTGTATCTTCTTTCGACAGACTGTGGTTAAATCAAATAAAGGTTGTTCGACTTCACAGGATTTAGAGCTGATCCACAGTATGATTTTGTGCCTTGTGGATATAGTCATTGGCTGGAATTTTCTCTGGCAAAATAAAGCTGCCCGGGAATATGCATTCACAGCCTAAAGGGGAAAAGAGATCCCAATTATAGGGCCTTTTACATGTGTTTTTACTTCTCTCTAATGGTCATCTGCATGCATTGCATATTGCTGTATTTTTTTTTTTAATCACAAGATGTTTACATTCCTTTTAAGATGTTCTGACAACGGATTTGGAAAGAATCCTTGACTCAAATATTGCACAAGTATGAAATGTTTTAAAGGGGTGATTACAGATAGGATTTGCATTCAAGCCATTATCCCCAAACAAGTTCTCAGCTGCAGAGGCCACTTAAGTGCAGTTAATTCATTAGAACGAGAACTTGAGTTAAATACATTAGCGTTGAACTGTTCATCTGTAATAAGACTGACTCATGCTGGTAATTTCTTGCATAGTTATTATTCAACGTGTGCTCTAGACTCCAGGCAGAAGGAGAGGGAAACAATGAGAAATACAGCTTGTCTTTTAGTATCTGGGTTTGAGAATAGTCTTTCCATGGCGCTAACCTAATTTGAGCACGGCGGTGTTACACCTCATAGGCAGGCCACAGTTAGAACAGGCTAAGCGCATTTCCATAATACCAGGCCACTCAGGGAAGGCTGGAGACCCAGGAAATTTAAAAAACAATATTAGAGGATGGGTGAAGGCATTTTTAAAGGCTCATGCCTTCAACTCTGGGTTTTGGAATCATCTCTTTACAACGAAGCAAGCCCTTCGTAGGGCTGGTGACTCACCAGCAGTCCCTCGTTCCCTGAGCAAATGAATTAATTGGGCAGTTGCTATTCCTCTCCCCAGACCAGACATGTGCTCTAATTGCCTATTTCCTCCTTCCCAGTTTGGAATGAAATATCTCCCCATCACTTCCCATATGAAATCGAAGCATGTGTCAGCATCTGGTGGCCTGTAACAAATGTTCCCACTTGTCCTACTCCTGCCCCTCCCCCATGCCTTCCACACTAGTCACTGGATTCAAGCCCCTCTCTCCTCATTTCATGCCCTGTCTAGAGACTTCGAATTTCCAGGGTCAGGTCTCCCAATCTCGTTATTTCTTCTCTAGGTACTGTGCCTACAAAACTCAAAGTTCTAAAGTAGTCATCAATAGAGATACTTTCGTTTTAAAAAAATAAACAAACCATGATTGCAACTTTAAGATCAGCGCTTTCCTTGCTAGGGGCTTAATAAGGCTCTCTAAATCTCTCTCCAGTCCTAATCAGATATTTAGAAATGTGTGCGTTACAGGATCCCTATTATCAATAGGCAAACCTTGCACTACCCAGGGTTAATCTCTAATTGTAAGCAAATCTTATCATTTCTCCCAAAATGTAACTTTAAGAAAACACTATGTAAGAAGTATTCAAGAATACTTCTTAATATTCTTGAATATTAAGGACTTAAACAGCATAACCAAGCAGGACTTAAACAGCATAACCAAAATGAATTAAAACATGTTTAGAGGGCTTCCCTGGTGGCGCAGTGGTTGAGAGTTCACCTGCCGATGCAGGGGACACAGGTTCGTGCCCTGGTCCGGGAAGATCCCACATGCCGTGGAGCGGCTGGGCCTGTGAGCCATGGCCACTGAGCTAGCGTGTCCGGAGCCTGTGGTCTGCAACAGGAGAGGCCACAACAGTGAGAGGCCCGCATACCGCAAAAAAAAAAAAAAAAAAACGTTTAGAAGGAGTCAGCATTCTCTAGTACAGTGGAGTCAAGTCAAGACCAAGTACCAAAATGCTATCTGGGATCCTTGTTTAAAAATATAGATACCGAAGCTCCACCCCGTAACCTACAAAAGCATGATCTTTGGGGCTAATACCTGGGAATCTTTGCTTTTACACCCTTCGGTTGACCATTTTGTCTGTCTCCATCTTTTAGGATATAGACTCTTTTTGTCTGTTTTGTTCACTGCTAAATCTGCAGTGTCCAGACCAGTGACTGACACATATTGTTTGTTCAGTATTTACTCATCGAATGAATAAACTCTTTTCTGGAGCCAGGTTTGGAAACTATTGGATCGGTGGATGAAACTTTAAAGTCAGATAGTCCTCAGTTTGAATCCCACCTCTGACAATGATTACCTGTGTGACCTTGGGCTAGTCTTTAATCTTTTGAGGTTCAATTTCCTCACTTCAAAATGGTGATCATAGGGGGCTTCCCTGGTGGCGCAGTGGTTGAGAGTCCGCCTGCCGATGCAGGGGACGCGGGTTCGTGCCCCGGTCCGGGAAGATCCCACATGCCACGGAGCGGCTTGGCCCGTGAGCCATGGCCGCTGAGCCTGCACGTCCGGAGCCTGTGCTCTGCAACGGGAGAGGCCATGGCAGCGAGAGGCCCGCATACCGCAAAAAAAAAAAAAAATTGTATGATTAAAATGGTGACGCTAAATCCTAAAATAAATATTTTTTGACTCAGTGAATGGAGCTCTCAGGTCAGTGTAGGATTGGGAATGGTACGTGTTACAAACAGTGCCACGCTCAGTAAAGGCAACCATTGCTGTTATTTGGATATGAAGGTGGAGAGGATTGGACAGTCAGAGGTCATTTTTATAAAGACATGGGGAAGCTCGTGGGAAGGCAAACTGGACATAATGAGGTAAATAACTGGCCCTGAAAACTGAGACTGCCATGTCTGGTAAAAGTCATGTAAAGAACCAAATAATCTGGTTCTCTCTAGTGGCAGGAGTGTAGTGTAAAGCCACGCAGGAAGTAAGAAAGGAGGGTGATCAGTCTCATTGGTAGAGCGATAGAGTCTCACAGAGACCTGGGACTTTCACACACCGCTGCGGCCCCAGGATCCCCACAGAGTCTAACCGTCCACCTTTGCCCAACTCCATACTCTCTGCTCTGCTTTCACTCGGCAATGGCCACGTGCTGGTCTACAGAGTCCAGTATTCCTCTTGCCATTCCGTTTCCCTTTCCGAATCTGTGCCTTTCTTTAGCACGTTATCATCTCTCTACGTGTCTCAGGTGTGACTGATAAAATTAGATCCTCTCTTAGAAAGTTCAGTCATTGTCTAGATAGACCACCCCTACTGAGTTAGACTTTTCAGGTCCCACTGCCTCAGACTTCCGGGCAGCCGCAAGAGGCGATTGCTTGTGACAGAATTTCAACCCACGGCATAATCTCTGGTGGGCAGCGTGGCAGAGTCAAGCGGCTCGAAGTTTGATAACGTGTGGAAGGAGTTAACTTTGGTCATTTTGCCAAGGAGAACTGAGGTTGTCAATTTGCTCTCGTGGCTTGGAGATGGTATTTAACATGTATCTATGCAATTCTGAGTCCTTATCAGCCTACTGGTCCCTTCAGGACAGTTTCTGCTGAGGAAAGACATTTTATATCCTTATAAATAACCATTTATGGCAATCCTAAACTTTATGTACCTTTCAAAGAAGTCGTCTGGTAAGATATTTTAGATCATATCACACTTTGCATTTATTAAGTTCTTAAATGTAAAAAATCTCTTTCCCCTCCATAGTCATATCGTTGTACATGTGTTAAGCTTGTAGATAACACACACTTAATTGGATTATTCAGAGAGAGGTGATATAGAGGCACCTGACCCGGTCAGTGGTTGTAAGCAGAGGGTAGAGAGGACACGAATGCCTTAGGCTGTGTTGTCTCTCAGACTATCTTCCAGCCTCGCCCTTCAGGAACAAACTGTTAGCTTCCTAGTAAAGAAGGGGCTGAAACCAAAAGCAGGTAAGTAAGAGTGACATTCTTAGAGGCCAGGATATAAATTAAATACATTTTAAAAATTGCCTTTCATGGCTTTAGGGATAGACTGTAACACAGGTGAGAAGGAAGAAACTTTCTCCAGCTCAACGTGACGCGTATTGACACAAATAAAAGAATATCACTATGACAGCCGCCTATGGGGTGTGGCGGAGGACAGAGCCTCCCGCAATCATAAGAGGAAAGCCAGATGGAAAAATGAGAAGTAGCACCATTCATGAGCCATGGAATTCTGCCCTATCCCCGTCCCACACGTGCACATACCCCTAGAGGGGAATTTAGAGGCCAAGTTTCCAGGGATCCTGCTAGAGGGTGAGGAGTCTTCTTTTAGTTATCTATGACTGTATATTTGCCCCAAAACTTTGTGACATAAAACAACATTTATTATCCCACCGTTTCTGTGGATCATGAATTTGAGTGGTTCTGGCTCAGGGTCTCTCATGAGGTAGAAATGGAAATGTCAGCTGTCTTCAGCCATCTGAAGTCTTGACTAGAGCTGGGCGACCTGCTTCCAAGCTCACTCAGTGGTATTTGCCTGGAGGCCTCAGTTCTCACTTCATAAAGCTGTTTGAGTGTCCTTATGAATTGGCCGTTGCCTTTCCCCAGGCAAGCAATTCAAGAGAGAGAAAGAGAAAGCTACAATGCCTTTTATATCCTCATCACAGAGTCACACTGTCATTTTCACTTAACTCAGTTCATTAGAAACGAATCACTAAAGTCCAGCCACACTCAGGGGGAAGAGTATTAAGCTCTACGCGTTAGAGACATATTAAGAATCCACAGACGTGTTTTAAAACCACCACAATTTATACTCTGGCCATAATTTATTTACATTTGTCCCACATTTACTGCCCCCTCCCAAGAACCCCAATGCAGTGTTAGCTTGAAATCCAAGATGATGTCATATAAATGAGATCGAGGCACAAATGCAGGTTCGCAGATATCGTCCTGTAAGATCCTTGAGTACAGTTCCTCTTGACTGAAGACCTGAAAACTAAAGAGACAAATTGTTGCTCTCTCCCCTTGCCCTACACTCAGTGGTGGGATAGACATGTGATAACCGCTATAGACATGGAAGATACCCAGGAGTCACTGGTCCATACCAATTCTGAAATCCAATCTAACAGAGTGGGCAGTTTGTTCATTGGGACTCAAAGTTTGGGAATAATTCTCCACGGCTCTTGGTCCTATTCTTGTTTTTGCCTTCTTAGCCATCTTTCCTTTCTCATGAAAGGCAACATGTGTTTGTAGCTGAGTGGTTTTCTAAGCCTGATTCCTGTCAGTAGAATTTGGGGATGGGGAGGGGCTCAAAGACCTCTTTTTATGTAGCGCTCTCTCTCTCTGTTTCAGTCCAAGCTGACCGTGTTTCTGCTGACATAATTCTTTAAACTTTGTGGGTCTTCTGTGAATGTTATTGGGCTTCAAATCATTAGATAAATCTACACCTATAAATCAAAATAAGCTCCTCTCTATCTAGGGCTTCTGCTGAGGGACAAAGTCCTTAAGCTTCTTGGAAGCCATATTGTTTGAGGAGAGTTATGAGACATACAGGTCTTCAGGGACCCTTTCTTCTGAGGTAGCACCGTTGATCCTTCTGAAATCTTAAGAGGTTTTATAGCCACATCCTGAGCTTCAACATCAGACCTGGCAGAGCCTTTGGCTTCATATTTATACAGAAGCTATTTCTTCGTTTTAACATCTTTCACCATCTGGAGAGGCTGGGAATTTTTAAAGCCAGAACGCTAGCTTCCTTTGGCTTGGCAGACCTTGCATAAATTTATGTCTCTCCTCTCACATTGTACTCTGAGTAGAAATAAAGCAAGAAGCACCTTCAACATTCCCTCTAGAAATTACTTTAGCTTATTCACTCAGTTCATTAAGTCATTTTCTACTTGCCATGTTATTGTAGGTGACAGTGTCTTTAACCTCCCTGACAGTACTTAACAAGGATCCCTTCCTTTCAGTTTCCAATAAGATAGTTCTCTTTCCTTTGAGCCTCTTTGACCGCCCCAACTTCTACGACAGTCTGTTTAAGGTACGTAAGCATTCACGAATACTCTCTTCAAGGTCTTTCTAGCTTCTGGCAGGGTAAAAGCCAAACTCCTTAAAATGACCCCCATGAGCCTACACTAACCTGATCTCATCTCTACAGAGATCTCACCTCATCTCCAGCCACATTCCCCTGCCCAATCTTGCTCCAGTACCACGTGTGATTGTACCTCAGGGCCTGACGCTCCTGCCTCAATACTCTGTTCTTAGGTTTCCATACGACTTGCTCCCTCACCTCCTTCAGATCTTACTGAAATATCATTCTAGGTGAGACCTACCCTAACTACCTTATTTAAAGTTGCCTTCACGACAGTCCCAAATCATCTTTTCTGCTTTATTTCATCCATAGCACTTATCTAACAGACCATTCCTTTTACTTCTTTTTATGGAATGTAAACTATAAGGGAAGTGATTTTTTTTTCTTGCTTTATTCACTGTATGGTTAGCACCGAGGACTACTTTTGCCATGTAGGCATCATTCAGCGTTTTTTTGAACGAATAGATGAACTGTCGGTTAGTTTCTTCATCCTTATCTGCATGGAATTCTCTTCCTTCTTGCCTCAGACCATCTAAATCCTGAATTAACTCCACACTTAGCCAATCAAGACTAGTCCCCCCCCAGAAGCCTTTCCTCACTAATTGAGACTCACACTGACCTTTCTTCATTTTGACTTTCCTCGGCACTCCTGGTCACAGCCCACATCACAGTATTGTATAGTTGTTTGTGTGCTCCATTTTTCTCCATCTTGCTCATATATTTGGGTCACATTTGTCTCATTAGATCCTTGAGAAACCATATTCCTTCCTCTTTTTGAACCATTCTTTTGCCCCTTTGTAATTATGCAACATGCACTTTATAAGTCCCTGCTTCGTAAACAACTGCTAACCCATATGACATTCCTAACCTCACACATCTGATGGAAGATGCTACTTCAGGACAACACAATGTTTCTGTAAAATGCATACAATCATTTTCAATTTGTACAGTAATAAGTTCCAGGTAAAACCAGCTGAGCTACACAAGCAACTCTGTTCTAATACTCACATACTTATTACATTCTCTTTAGGAAATAGAATCCACTTTTCTACATGGACTGGAAATCCTTAGACGTTAAAAAAATATTTAAAAAGCTCCACTGAGATTTAGATTCTTGCCATGATGCTCTAAATCATTTCAGCATTGTGTAAGGCATTATAAAACACTGTACTGTAACGTATATGCGCCTGAGCATGTGCCTCTTAAAAAGGTTCACCAGTCAGTTCATTTCAGAACCTGCTTCTGATATCCCTGAAGGTAAGTGAGAAAAATCCCTTCATATGCAACCTGAGTATAAGACAATATCAAAATTAGTTGTATCAGCTAAATATTGTCTTCAGAGCAGCTCTGAATTTTCTGATATTTTGAAATGTTAGTCCATTAAATGTATATATGAAGAATTATGCACATTTATGTGCATAATTATAAAAAAATTATGCACATTTTTCCCTCTGTAAATTTTACATAATCCTGTGTCTTTTTCTTACAACAGCATGACTCAGATGTTGCTTAGGAGTGAGATAGATTGAAACTGTCTTAATTAGCTCATCTTCATCTCTCTCACCTTACCTTTGATACCATGTGTGTCTGTTTTGGTTGCAATCAGTCTTCTTAGATTAATACACCCCTGCACACAATAAGTCTGAATCAGGAATATTATAACTTGTAACTAACTCTTTAAAGAAAAAATGTATTTTAAAAGGAAAAAGGTATTCTAAAAGGAAAACAAAAAGTTCCTCCACTATATTCACATATTGAATTAGGACTGTCATTTAATAGCATCTGACTCTAACTCAGAGTTCATTAAACTCTTTTATTGAGTTTATTCATAAATAAACTCAACTAGGTATTTCTTTTTTCCCATGAAGAAAACTCCTTAATCTGTTCTTTTATGTTGAAACATTTGTTAATTTAGTGTTTTAAATAATTTGGTGGAATATATGAAGCGAAACAACATGAAAAATATTGAACCTATATATCAGTTTAATTTTACTGTAAGTTCCTGGCATTGTCTCATACATAGAATTGGAATCTGTTACTCCTGTTTTCATCAAAGTCATTTCTAAAGCATCATCTCAGAGGCTGTTTTGGGGGGGGGGGTTGGTTTATTTCTTACTGACGTATAGT
Organism: Stenella coeruleoalba; assembly: GCF_951394435.1. NCBI lineage: Eukaryota > Metazoa > Chordata > Mammalia > Artiodactyla > Delphinidae > Stenella > Stenella coeruleoalba. The sequence goes on from NC_137167.1 coordinate 8,585,522, forward strand.
TGATTTACAATGTTGTGTTAATTTCTGCTGTACAGCAAAGCCATTCAGTTATACATATATATACATTCTCTTTTTTTATATTCTTTTCCATTCTGGTTTATCATAGGATATTGAATATAGTTCAATATATTCTCTGTGCTATACAGTAGGACTGTGTTGTTTGTCCATTCTATATATATATATATATATATATATATATATATATATATATAAAATAACTTACATCTGCTAACCCCAACCTCCCACATCATTCCTCCCCCACCCCCTCCCCCTTGGCAACCACAAGTCTGTTCTCTATGTCCATGAGTCTATTTCTGTTTCATAGATAGGTTCATTTGTGTCATATTTTAGATTCCACATATAAGTGATATCATATGGTATTTGTCTTTCTCTTTCTGACCTACTTCACTTAGTATGATAATCTCTAGCTGCATCCATGTTGCTGCAAATGGCATTATTTTGTTCTTTTTTATGGCTGAGTAGTATTTCATTGTGTATATATACCACATCTTCTTTATCCATTCATTTGTCAATGGACATTTAGGTCGTTTCCATGTCTTGGCTATTGTGAATAGTGCTGCTATGAACATAGGAGTGCATGTATCTTTCTGAATTATAGTTTTGTCTGGATATATGCCCAGGAGTGGGATTACTGGATTGCTGGATTGCTCTAATTTTAGCTTTCTGAGGAAGCTCCATACTTTTTTCCACAGTGGCTGCACCAACTTACATTCCCACCAACAGTGTAGGAGGGTTCCCTTTTCTCCACACCTTCTCCAGCATTTGTTATTTGTAGACTTTTTAATGATTGCCATTCTGACCAGTGTGAGGTGGTACCTCATTGTAGTTTTGATTTGCATTTCTCTAATAATTACCAGTGTTGAGCATCTTTTCATGTGACTATTGGCCATCTGTATTTCTTCTTTGGAGAGATGTCTATTTAGGTCTTCTGCCCATTTTTTGACTGGGTGTTTTTTTGTTGTTGTTGTTGAGTTGTATGAGCTGTTTGTATATTTTGGAAATTAAGCCCTTGTCAGTTGCATCATTTGCAAATATTTTCTCCCATTATGTAGGTCCCATTTGTTTATTTTTATTTCTATTGCATTGGGAGACTGACCTAAGAAAACATTGGTACAATTTATGCCAGAGAATGTTTTGCCCATGCTCTCTTCTAGGAGTTGTATGTTGTCATGTCTTATGTTTAAGTATTTAAGCCATTTTTAGTTTATTTTTATATATGATGTGAGGGTGTGTTTTAACTTCATTGATTTACATGTGGCTGTCCAACTTTCCCAATACCACTTACTGAAGGGACTGCCTTTTTCCCATTGTACATTCTTGTAAGGCTAACTGTTAAGACAAGGATTTACCACATGTAGCTACAAAATACATATCATACCTATGTATATGATAATAGAGCTAAGCAGACCTTAGAGATTGTCTAATCCATGGGTTTATGATGTTTATTTCGCTCAGCATACCTGAGAAACACGCTGACCATCAACAGAAACTCACCGTGGTAGTGTATTAGTTTCCTATTGCTGCTATAACCAATTACCACAAATTTAGTGTCTTAAAATAGCACAGATCTATTATTTTACAGTTCATATGTTAGAGTCTGAAATGAGTCTCATGGAGCTAAAAATCAACATGTTGGGAGTGCTGCATTCCTCCAGGAGACTCCAGGGGAGAATCTGTTCCTTGCTTTTCCAACTTCTAGAGGCTGCCCAGCCTGCATTCCTGGGCTCCTAGTAATGACATCCCTTGGACCTTCCCTTCTCTGACTTTGACACTCTTGCCTCCCTCTTATAAGGACCTGTGTTTACATTGGTTCACCCAGATAATCCAGGATAATCTACCCATTTAAAAATCCTTACCTTAATCCTATCTGTAAAGTCCCTTTTTCAACATTTCCACTAGTTTCAGGGATTAGGATTTAGACACCTTTTAAGGGAGGAAGAACGTTATTCTGCCCACTACAGATAATGTTCTCAAGAGAGGGGAGAGCATAATAGCACATGTTATTTGAAAAACAAGCAGTATTGCATCATGGTTAAGACCGTGGACGACGACGTGCCAGATGCCTGACTTCACATCCCAGTCTTGCCACTCAGTAGCTGTCAAATCTTAAGCAAGTTATTGAAACTCTCTGTTTTGTACTCTATAAAACCAGAATTGACAATATTAACTACCTCATACTGTTGTTTTTAAAAACTATATGAATTTACACATGTAAGTGCACTTAGAAAAATTCCTGACACATAGTTAATGTCCAATAAACATTTACTTTTATTATGTGCCCTCGTGGGTCTGAAAGGATTCATCCAATCCAAGGTCCTTTTACAGATGAAAAAATTAAGTCCCAAAGAACTTAACTGATTTATACAATATAGTGGCATTAGATTTTAAAACTTGTCACATTAAGATTATTTTGTATTGTTGAACCAGCATCTGATATATCTACGTTTTCAGTCGTGTCAGAATTTTAAAAGTACCTATTTTCTTATCACTAATAATTCTTAATTAACCTGATGATGTTATCAATAACACACTTCACTTTGCTTTAGTAATGGGAATCCCATGAACATACTTCTTTCTCAATTTTCTGTAGCTTAATAGGATTATATAACATCCTGTATTGGATAAGATATTTTGACAAACTCAAGGATTTGAGAGACCCCAAGGCCTAGCATTTCACATGATGAACTTGTCTTTGACTTTTTGTATGTAAATAATAGTACATATTGCCATTAAAATGATTAGATGATTTTAAACCTCTACTTGAAATGTTTGTGAAATGTTCCTATAGATTTGATGTTATCAATCTATTAATTCTGCAACACAATCAATTAACTGTTCCACACATCAAACTGACCATTAGAGTGTCTGATTAAACAACCATTCAAGATGATGAATTTTGATAATTTTCATTATGTAGAAATTCTCATTGTTTCTTAATTTTAAAATATCTTTGAGAATCCTTCCAATCTAGGATTAAAACTCTGAGAGTAGATGTTTTATCTTTTATACTTATGATCCTTCCACCTCTATCAGGCTTGAAATGAATTTTTTTTAATCTCTTTTTACTGATGTGTTAAGGAAAACTACAAAGAGAAAACTATTTTATATGAAGAATTACTAAGTCAAGGGCATGTTGTTTTATCTTTCGGTTGAAATAGAATTTTCCTACTAAAAGTTAAATCTCTCTTTTTCCCCCTTAACTAACAAATTGAATAGAGCCATGAAATTTAAGAGCTGGAAAGAAACACAGAGATTATTTCGTCAAAAGCCCTCATTTTGTAGATGACGAAGGGTACAGGGGGCGGAAAGAAAATTGAGCAAGTTAGTTTTCGGCATCTGAAAAAAATTCAATGACAGAATTTTTTTTTGGCTCTAAGCCCAAAACATTTCATTTGATTGTGAACAAAATACATTTTCATTCACTCTAAGCTCTCTCCTCTCACTGCTCTATTCTTCCAAAGGAGGCAAATAAGTGGTAAATGTCAGACAGGACTTGATGGTACTGTACCCTTTTTCTAAATGATTTTTGCTGTGGTTTTGCTGCCAGCTAAAGATAGCCTTGTGCTCTTGAGATATTTTCAATGACTGTTCTACAAGAAATATTTATATATGCCTAAACTACTGTGCTTATTCAGTTGTCAGGCATCAACTTTGCATTTTTCTCCTTTTAATATCATTCTTTTTTAAAAAATCAGCTCTGAAAGAAAAAGTGTAAGCCCTTCCTAGATTCTATAAACAGCTCTTTTTTTTTTTCCCCTGAGTGACCTTGACAGGTTACTTAAACACTATGTTCGACTTTCCTTCTCTGTAAGATGAGGACAATAACACAAACAAAATGGGGTAATTGTAAGATGAAAGTCGGCTGCATATGTAACTGTGAGTAGTCATTCCTATTAGTTCTAATTGCCAATTAGATATATTTACTGTGGGATGGCCTCTCCCCTAAAACCCACTGCCCAGTCCCCCATCCAGTTTTCCTTCCTTACTGAGTACCTGTGCTGTGTTCCCCACTGACCCTCCAGGAAGTCACTGGCTGTGGAATCACAGAATTAAATATTCCCTTAACTCTTTCTGTTCCTCTCTTTTTAATTTTTTTTAATTTTACTTTTTATTGAATTATAGTTGATTTTTTTATGTCCCTCTCTGTTAGGTCTTCGCACCCTTGTCAGCTTCAGTGAGGCCTTCCTGGACATCCTTTATAAATGTGTAATTCCCATCCCCAGAAAATGTGTCCACCTCCCTGATTTATTTTTCTCCATAGTACTTATCACCATCTAGTATGTCATGTATGCTTACTAATTCTGCACGTTGAGGTATCCTCCCATGAGAATAGGTAAGCTCCAATGGGGATGGGGATTTTCGTTGTTGGTTCGTTCACTCTTATATTCCAGAAATTAACACAGTGCTTGGCATATAACTGCTAATCAATCATACTGTTGGAAGGTGATTATGGGACATCTTTTTTTTAACCATGATCTGCCAGAAACTATAAATTTTATACATACTGTTCTGTTTCTTCCTGAACCATGATTTTATTCATTTAGCATTCATTCAACATATGCTTTTACGTGCCTTCTATGTGCTATGAATACTCTTTGACAGATAACCCCACACAAATTACTGTATAATTATGAATTGAGCTAAGTGTTTTGTAGGAAAGAGGATAGATTTAGAGGACATTTAACAAAGAAACCTGACATAACTTGAGGTAGAGAAAACTTAGTTAAAGACATGTCATTTGAGCTGAGATCAGAAGGATGAGCAGGGAGATGCATTTTCAGATGCAGGAAACAGTAAGTGCAAAGGTCCTATGATGGGAAGAGCACAGAATTAAAAGGAGACCTGGGTAGCTCAGGTGTAACACAGATGCTGAGAGGGAGAATAGTGTAAGAAGAGCCCAGAGAGGTTTGTAGGCACCCTAAAGACCATTTTAAGGATTTGGTTTTTATCCTGAGAGCAATGGGGAAGCCATTAAAGACATTTCAACATGGGAAAGCCCACACCAGGTTTGTGTTTTTAGAAAATAATTCTGAATATGATAAAGGATGAAAGGAGAGCTGGAAAGATACATGGAGACTATTGTAAGAGTTAGGATCTCCATATGGGAATTTCTCAGGACATTTGTTTTTTCTGAATCCCAAGAATAATCAGTCAAGAGGTCAGGAAAACAGGAAAAAGTCACAAAACCCAACTGATAGAATTAAAGCTCCACGATCCACGTAGATACCGCTGGGTTGAAAGAATCTATTGACATCAAGTGGCAAAGCCAGAGCAGGAAACGCTGACAGCGACACGCAGAGTGGAAGGCAAAGGGCAACATTTCTAGGAACTGAGACAGGAGCCCATGGGAGAGAAGTGGTCACAGTCTGATCAGTCAGTCTTGCTTGTAGCTCTTGTCACATTGCAAGGGTGTATCTGTTGCCCTGTATGCTGATAAGGGGGACTTGTTCTTACAAATAAAAACAATTAATAAATTTATTCACATAGTATCCTTTATACAAATCCTATGTTTGATGTTCCAAAAAATAACAAGTTTTTGATGCAAAGTCCTTAACTAAGCAATTTTGACACATGATTCCGAGTATTATTAAGCTTGCTAGGAGATCTGTAGTCATGTTATTTTAATACTCTGCAATAAATTATTCACTAGTGTTTTCTAGTGTTTGAATATTTACTATGGGTTACGGTTCAATGTAAATACTTTAACAGAGGCTGTGTACAGAGAAGAGGATGTTGAAGACACTTCAACACAAAATTAGAAACTGATCTAAAAGTCTGAACTAGCAAAAGCAATATGAATTTCATGGCAAAACCAAAATTGGGGCAAGCAACAGAATACTTTTATTGATAAAAAAGGAAATGAGTTTATAGGAAGCAATGTGTACCTTAATGCCCACCTTAAAATTCTTCTGGACAAACTCTTAAAAATTTGACTGCCAGTGAACAATGTAAGAAAATTGTCTACATCTGTAATATTTGTTATGAGTCAAAGATCTAGGCTAACAGGGCAATTCATGCTTTGTTTATTTTTAAATTTCACTTGAAGAATAATTTATTTAATATTTAAGATTTCATATTTCAATTTTTAAATGATTTTTATTTGGCATTTAATTTGTAATAATCATCCCTTTATTTAATGTTTTCTGTTACTAAATGTCTTTATCAGGCAGAGATCAATTTTATATATATATATATTTTTTTTTTTACATCTTTATTGGAGTATAATTGCTTTACAATGGTGTGTTAGTTTCTGCTTTATAACAAAGTGAATCAGTTATACATATATATATGTTCCCATATCTCTTCCCTCTTGTGTCTCCCTCCCTATCCCACCCCTCCAGGCGGTCACAAAGCACCGAGCTGATCTCCCTGTGCTATGCGGCTGCTTCCCACTAGCTATCTACCTTACGTTTGGTAGTGTATATATGTCCATGCCTCTCTCTCGCTTTGTCACAGCTTACCATTCCCCCTCCCCATATCCTCAAGTCCGTTCTCTTGTAGGTCTGTGTCTTTATTCCTGTCTTACCCCTGGTTCTTCATGACATTTTTTTTCTTAAATTCCATATATATGTGTTATCATACGGTATTTGTCTTTCTCTTTCTGACTTACTTCACTCTGTATGACAGACTCTAGGTCTATCCACCTCATTACAAATAGCTCAATTTCGTTTCTTTTTATGGCTGAGTAATACTCCATTGTATATGTGTGCCACATCTTCTTTATCCATTCATCTGATGATGGACACTTAGGTTGTTTCCATCTTTATATATTATTGAAATGTAGAATCCTGTCACAATATGTTGGCTCATAAAAATGATAAAGCATGCATTTATTATCATATTTTTGTAGAAAATCTCTGAAACTTTTAGTATAATCCTGTCACAGAAAAATGATGCATGCTTTATTAATATTACCATTCATTATTTTTAAGTACATACCAAAGTTGTTAAAAAGTATTATTACAACTCCCTTACCAAAAAACACATAAATTGTTATGAAAAATAAAGAATAATTTATGATTTCAGGATTTCCAAAGAATTCCCAGAATTCTGATTTCTTATTCCTAAATCCTGAAGTTTAATATCTGTCAGGAATTTAAAGCACTAGCAAAACTGCAAGAAAGAGATGGTAGTATCTTGAACTATAGTGGTAGCAATGGAGAGGGAGAAAAATAGACAAATTCAAGAAATATCCAGGAAGTAAATTTCATAGGAGCTATAGATTAGCTGGATGTGGGGAATGAGGTAGAGTAGTGTCATGAATAACTACTAATTTCTGATTTTTGTGGTGGTGGGTGCTAATATAAAGATAAATAGCACTAGAAGACCAGTGAATGCATCAGCTCAGTTATGCTTCAAAAACAAGCATCCAATTATTACTTATGTAGATAATGGAGGTTCTGAGATAGAAAGCAAATAAGTGATCCCCTGGAACTGGGGTTTGGGGTAAGTGGGGACAGGAAATAACGGCTGATGAATATGGAGTTTGTTTGGAGGTATTGAAAACTCCCTAAAATTACATTGTAGTGATGGCTGCACAACCCTGAATATGCTAAAAACACCACTGAATTAATTTTATGGTATGTGAAATGTACCTCAAAAAAGTTGTTAAAAAACTGGTTCATTTCTCATTCACACCACATGGCCATTTCAGGTTAGACAGGGGCTCTGTTCCGTGACATACTCATGTAGGAAACTAAGTTGATGACATCTCCACCATCTGAAATAGTGATTTCTTTGGCAGGATGGAAGGGAATATGACAAATTTTACAGCAGCTCTTAAAAGACTTGTACTTGGAAGTGATTCGTGTCACTTCTGCTCTTATCCCATTGAACAAAGCAATGTCATATGACCACACCAAACTTCAAGGGCACAAAGAAGTACAGTCTGTGCTTATCTGGACCAGGGATCAGAGCACTATGGCCCATGGGCTAAATCCAGCCCACCTACTATTTTTGTAAATACAGTTTTATTGAACACAGATACACTCATTTGTTTATGTACTTTTTACATCTTGTCTTTGGCTGTTTTCACGTCACATGCATGCATCCTCTACAAGTGGTTGTGCTTTTGTGTACTTTAGAGTACTGTGTAGAGTACAGTAGTACAGTATCTTTATTTCAAGCCCAGGATGTCCAGAAGCAAGCGTAAAAGGAGTGGTATATAGCCGATTGTGTTAGTTGGGTACCTAGGATAACTTTGTTGGACTCACAAACAAATTGGACGTACGAACGCACTTTCGGAACGGAATTCATTCATATGTAGGGGACTTACTGTATTTAAATTTCACAGACACGGAAGAGATTGCAAAAGTAGATGTCATCTGTCAGTATCCTGTAAGGTCCTATTTCTCCATGTCTCTCTCTCTCACACACACACACACACACACACACACATGCAACTATATCACATTCTATCATGACTTCTCTCCTGAGCCGTCTGGAATTATAACTATTCAGAGAGATAGAGAGGCTGTCAAAAATCTCCTAGGTGTCTTAGAAACATTGAAGGTAACTAGAAAGCAATTGGTATTTTATGTCTGTCAAACTTTATTTGAAAGGCTACCTGCTCAATGAAACCACTATTACATATGCACACTTTGCTTTTCAAATTCCATAACATTTTATTTAGATCTTTTTTATAATAAATTTCATACTCCATCACTAAATGTGTTTATATGCTTGCTTTACCCCTTCTACTAGACTGTAAGCCTCTTGAGTTAAGGTCAGTGGGGTTTTTTGGGGGGTTTTTTCTCAACAAATGTTCATTTTTATTATTCACTTGTCCTCTTGATCAAACAGAAGTCTGTCTCAAAACTGTTCAAAAGTTCATCCTGCATTAGATTTATTGAAAAGTGATATGATACAGCAATTTATCGGAAATTTTATTTGATAGTAGACATTTAATAAACATTTATTGAATAAATGGTATCCTCCAAGGGAAAAAGTTACCTTTCCTTTGGACAACATTTTCAGAAAATACCTCTTTAAACTTGAATAATTCAGCCTATATATTCCATAATTTCTATTCCTATTCACGTCCAAAATAATCAGAATCCTTATCAATGAGGTCCTGTGTTCCTAAGACTTCTGTCCTTCAGGCTAAACACCTACTGTCCTTTCAAATACTCTTTACACTACACAGGATTTAGCTTCACACTGATTATTACCCTTCCGAATGGCCTCAGCTTATCTAGCCACCAACAGGCTCCAGATGCCATGGGCATAAGGTCTGTGTTTTAATCTTTTTTATAGCCATCAAAACATTCTACATGGTAGTGCAAAACAAAACAAAGAAGTACATTGCATGAACTTTCTGCTTACCATAATGAATTCTACATAGTTGGTATTGATAAATGTATTGATGGATGAATTAATTCAGAGAAAAATCAAAAGACTTTAGTACATTTTTTGAGATTATTTGTGTTGCCCCCAGGTGAAAATATATGTACAGAAACACCTATACTTTCCTTTCACTTTTCAACAATTCAAACTTAAAGGGTCAAAGCTATTAGCTACTATCAGCACAGAATCAAAAATAAATTAGCCTTCTCTATCTCTGAAGTCTCAGGCAAATAAGTTATCGTTTTGTCAGATACTTTACTTCTTGGAAGGTATTCCATGTCCCTGAAATCCCATATTCAAAATTTTATAACAATGCTCATGTCATTAGTTCTCATAGATTAAATTTTTTAAAGTAAGTATTGAATATATTTATGTATTACATACACTTGTGCACATATATGATGAATAATATCATTATTTAAGGCATCACAAGTGACTTAATTTGTAACTACTTTAAAATATAACAAAATGCTAGAGTCACGTAGACTCAACATAATTATAGTGTAATGTAATTTTTTTATTGGGGTATAATTGCTTTACAATGTTGTGTTTCTGCTGTACAACGAAGTGATTCAGCTATATGCATACATATATCCCATCCCTCTTGACCTTCCCTTCCACCCCCTCATCCCACCCCTCTAGGTCATCACAGAGCACTGAGCTGAGCTCCCTGTGCTATACAACAAATGTAATTTAATTATATAGCACATAATAATTATAATTGATAGTAACAATAAGTTCAAGAATATAAAAATGTGAGAAGATAAATGCTCAAGTAAAACAACTCACCTTGTAAGAATTATTGTTGAAAAGTATCAATTTAACTGTGATACCAAAATGTTATGAAAAATGGCATAAAATATAAGAATAAAAAAATAAGCAAAGTCATAGATAAGGTATACAAAATCTAAACCATATAGTTAAGGCTAGGAGACTAAATTTTATTTGAATGTTTTATAGAATTTTGAAATAAAGCCAAAGTCTAGAGACCCAGTGGTATGGTCGTAATGATTTAAAACTAATCAGCTAACTTGTAATTGTTGCATAATCTGCCAAGCTTCTTGAGAAATTGGAAATTATTTCCTCCATAACAGCCTCCTAAGACAGACTTCCTTTTTGATTTGCACTGCTTCACTCATTGATTTATAAATGCAATATTCGTATAGCTGATTCACTTTGCTGTACAGCAGAAACTAACTCAACATTGTAAAGCAACTATACTCCAAATAAAAAAATTTTAAATAAATGCAATATAAATAAATCTTTATGAATTAATAATAAATTTACATTTATATAAATATTTAAAATATACAGATATTTAAAATATATAAAATATAATACAAATAAATGTATATAAGTAAAGATAGCCACCCAGAACAAGCTTTCCATTGTAAATTCATCCCTGTGGGTATTGAAGCACAGGGAGGTGGGATTGAATTGGACAGTACTGAAACAAGTTCATGGAACAAAATTCTTACAACTCTGAATTGTGATTTGGCTTTCTTTTCAAAATCATGCTTCAGTGAAATACTGCAAATCTTTATTGAGTACCTAGTGTGTACCAGTTACTCTTCTGTGATACAAAAATGAAAAACAGAATACAGTTCTTGCCCTCAAGGAATTTGGACCCTAATTCCATTGTAAAGGACAATTACTTTGAGAGTTGATTTCCTTTCACTAAAGACTTTGACATTCTAGTTCTCGCTTCCTTACAAAACACCAGCCCCTCACCTCCCTTGGATGGTGGGTTGATTGTAGATCTGTGCATTGCATTTTATTAAGCAAGATAGGTAAATGCTGACTCTTCCATTTGGCAAGAAGACAGTCTGAGGTGAGGCTGTCATCCTTAAATATGCAGAAATAACCAACTGTCATACTGATCCCAACAAAAGATTAGCTCTGTCAAGCTTAATTACCTTAGCTTTAGCCCAATGGAAAAAAATTGTGTCACTCCTCCCTTTTTACATATAAGCTATCCAGGCTGATATATCCTGAATGCCTTAGCAGGGCCCTCCAGGCCCCCCGAGACATCCAGTCACATATAATGAACTGTAATGGAGCTAGCTGCTAAACTAAGCCTGATAATCCCAGCCCTTGAGATTTATCCAGCTGTGCAGCATGGACTAACTCTCAGTCAGATCCCAGCTCAGCATTTGCTCCTGAAGTCAAATGATTTCCAATTACCAACCATGTCTAAAGAGAAGCACCAACAGTCACCTAGTCATACCCATGTGCATACATGGAACAGATGGAGCACACACATGTACACACGTTATTCCCGAGTCAAAACCTAGACCTGCAGAGTTTGAACAAGTCAACAAACGCCATGAAGCTGAATCTTGGCGATAGATGCTCTTGCTATCAGAAAGGCAGGGTTTAGGCTGACAATTTAAGGCTTAAATGCCTTTATTGCATTTGGCACATGCCTTTTAAGAAATGTTTCCTCTCTGTTCCACCTCCATTACCCGATCATCAGCCCCCAGGGCCTTCTACCAGCACCTACTGAGAGACTGCGGGTATCACAAAGTTAAATCTCTGGACAGGGACCACATTTTATTAGCAGGAAGCAACAAAGGGAGTTTGCACTCAAGGTCAGAAGTCCTGAGTATGATTCTAAGCTTCTTGCTTTACCAGTTGGGTGAACTTGAGGAAGAAATATAACATCACTGAGCCTCAGTTTTTTCATCTATGAAATGCCTATAACACTACCTAATTGGAGAAATTCTAAAATGGGAATATAGCCAAAGAAAATTTTCATAGAAAATATTTAGACTGCTGCAGCCAGGTCCCCATGAAGTTGCATTGTTATGAGAGTTACAAAGTCTCATTCTCATCTCCATCTTGCAGGCTCAGTGACAAAGAGAAAGACAGTTTTCCCAGTGAAGCTTCACATTAGCCATTCACACAGTGATGAAGGTGTAACTCCTGAAGGCCTGTGTTTCATTTAAATTTAAACTATAACTGCCAAGGGGCCCTGGGGTTCTCTGACCAGTGCACTCTCTCCCTGAAGGCAGGGTCTATCAGAAGCTGGATTATTATTAGAAGGGTGCTTTCCGAAGATGCAGAACTTTTAATTATCTGAGTCTAGATATTTTAGTGCAATACACTCAGATCCATGAACCCAACCTCATAACAAGGACGTAGTTGCCACAAAAATTGGATGGGTCAAGTTCTTGGGGCCTCTCTCTCCTGGATAGCGCTTAGCGGTCACTGACAAAGAAGGCCTCGGAAATGCGCCTTTGCCTCGGCTTCTGTCGTTGGTGGCAGATCTCTTCACAATTGGCAGATTCAGTCCTTAAGAAATTCAGTCCAGTTGATATTTAAAGTGCAATCAAGTGTTTCTACCTGGAAACATTCTTGATGCTGAGCGGGGATTTTGCATACCTTTGTTTTGATTATATGCTGATTTTAAAGACATGCCTCAGAGGAATCTCTTATTTCCAAGTTTTATATACATTTGTGAGATTTAAGATGGGGGAGGGTGTTAGAAACTAGATATACAGAATCTCATTGATCTATTTTGAAGATTTAATGAAATATATGAAACAGTTGTGAGCTCCTATGCGCTTTCTATATTGAAAGCTGTAGAAATACAACTTGATAATGCTGTTGTAGTGCTTAGGCATTTATTCTTTGGGATAAAGAAGCGTGTGTGTTTAGTGGGTTGTTTTTGGTTTTGTTTTTTGAATTGACAATTACCTGCATATATTTAAAGTATAAAACTTGATAGATTTGAACTATGTATATATCAGTGAAATAATTACCACATCAAGATAATGAACATATACCCACCGTCAACCAAAGTTTCCTTCCCCTTTTACCCCTTCCTGTCTTGCTCTCCCCCAGGCAAACACTGATCTTTCAATCACTATAGATTAGTTTGCATTTTCTCAAATTTTATATAAACCGAATCGTACTATATATGTTCTTTTATTTTCTGGCTTCTTTCGGCATTAATTATTTTGAGATTCATCCATGTTTTTGTGGTTATCAGTAGTTCATTTCTTTTTATTGTCGAGTAGCATTGCATTGTATGCAGATACAGTTTATCTAGTTACATGTTGATGAGCATCTGAGTTGTTTCCAATTTTTGTCTATTAGGAAAAAAGGTGTTATGGACATATGCTTTCATTTCTCTTAGAGAAATACTTACGAGTGAAATGGCTGGATTAATGATAGTTATATGCCTACCTTTGTAAGGAAAATACATAACTTTTCCAAAGTGGTTATCCTGTTTTACATTACCACCAGCAGTGTTTAGGAATTCTAATCCTTCCACATTATTGCCAACATTTGCTATGATCAGTCTATAATTTTAGCCATTCTAACAAACATGTAGTGAAATATCATTGGGTTTTAATTTGCAATTCCCAAAACACTAATGATGTTTCATGTGATTATTTGCCAGCTCTATATCTTCTTTGATGAAGTATTTGTTCCTATCTTTTGCCTATTCTATAATGGGGTTTTGTTATTAAGTTTTGACAGTTCTTTATGCATTTTGGATACAGGTCATTCATCAAATATGATTTGCAAATATTTCTCCCAGTTTGTGTCTTGTCTTTTCATTCTATTAACAATGTCTTTCACAGAGCAGAAGTTTTTAATTTTGATGCAATTCACTATATAAACTTATTCTTTTATGGATCAGGCTTTGGTATCATATCTGAAAAATATTTGCCTAGCCCTAGGCCATAAAAATTTTCCTCTATGCTTTCTTCTAAAAGTTTTGTCATTTTAAGTCTTGTATCTAGATTTATGATTCATTTTCAGTTACTTTTTTGTATATGGTGTGAAGTACGTTTCAATGTTTTTTGTTCGTTCTTTGTTCCTTTCCTCATTTCTTTCATATAGATATTCGGTAGTTTCAGCATTATGTGTTGAAGAGACTTTAGTTTCTCTGCTGAATTATTTTTGTGACTTTGTTGAAAATTAGTTATCCATATATGTGTGAGTCCACTTTTCAAATTTCTATTCTGTTCATATGTGTCTATATTTTCACCAATATCACTCTTTTATGATTATTGTAGGTTTATAATAATTCCTAAAATCAGGCAGGATTAGTTTTCCACCTTTGTTCTTTCTCAAAGTTGTTTTGGCAATTCTAAATCTTTTGCAGTTCCATATGTTTTTTAGAATCTAGAAATTACTTCTGTGACTGACTTGTGATTTAATTCCATTTTGGTCAGAGGGCAAATCTGTATGATTTGAATTATTTTAAATTTTTGAGGTTTGTTTTATTGCCCAGATTGTGGTCTACTTTGATAAATGTTTTCTGGCCACTGGAAAAATATGTGTATTCTCCTGAGTGGACTGTTCTATAAACGTTCATGAGATGAAGCTGTGGATGAAGTGGTTCAAATCTATATCTCTAGTGATTTTTCTGGTCTAATTGGTTGATAAATTATCAAGAGAGGGATTAAAATCTCTCTTGATAATTGACACTTTTATTATGAAATTCTGGAGTTTTCTTGGCTTGATATAAATGTGGCCACTCCAGGTTTTTTTATTAGTGTTAAAACAGTAGATATATTTCTATTCTTTACTCTTAAGCTCTTTGTGTCTTTATATTTGAAATGCATTCCTTCTAGAGAGTATATAATTAGATCTTACATTATTTTTAATCCTATGTGATAATCTCTGCATTTTAATTTGACCATTTATGTCTAATCTGATTAATTATATGCATGAGTTTAAAACTAATATCTTGCTATTTGTTTTCTATTTATGTTTTTGAATTTTTGAATTTTATTTTATTTTTTATACAGCAGGTTTTTATTAGTTATCTATTTTATACATATTAGTCTCTACATGTCAATCCCAATCTCCCACTTCATCCCACCACCACCTCCCCGCCCCCTGCCACTTTCCCCCCTTGGTGTCCATACGTTTGTACTCTACATCTGTGTCTCTATTTCTGCCCTGCAAACTGGTTCATCTGTATCATTTTTCTAGGTTCCACATATATGCGTTAACATACGATATTTGTTTTTCTCTTTCTGACTTACTTCACTCTGTATGACAGTCTCTAGGTTCATCCACGTCTCTACAAATGACCCAATTTTGTTCCTTTTTATGGCTGAGTAATATTCCATTGTATGTATGTACCACATCTTCTTTATCCATTCGTCTGTCGATGGGCATTTAGGTTGCTTCCATGACCTGGCTATTGTAAATGGTGCTGTAGCGAACATAGGGGTGCATGTGTCCTTTTGAATTATGGTTTTCTCTGGCTATATGCCCAGTAGTGGGATTGCTGGGTCATACGGTAACTCTATTTTTAGTTTTTTAAGGAACCTCCATACTGTTCTCCATAGTGGCTGTATCAATTTACATTCCCACCAACAGTGCAAGAGGGTTCCCTTTTCTCCACATCCTCTCCAGCATTTGTTGTTCGTAGGTTTTCTGATGATGCCCATTCTAACTGGTGTGAGGTGATACCTCACTGTAGTTTTGATTTGCATTCCTCCTATAATTAGTGATGTTGAGCAGTTTTCATGTGCTTCTTGGCCATCTGTATGTCTTCTTTGGAGAAATGTCTATTTAGGTCTTCTGCCCATTTTTGGATTGGGTTGCTTGTTTTTTTAGTATTGAGCTGCATGAGTTGTTTATATATTTTGGAGATCAATCCTTTGTCTGTTGATTTGTTTGCAAATATTTTCTCCCATTCTGAGGGTTGTCTTTTCATCTTGTTTGTAGTTTCCTTTGCTTTGCACAAGATTTTAAGTTTCATTAGGTCCCATTAGTTTATTTTTGTTTTTATTTCCATTACTCTAGGAGGTGGATCAAAAAAGATCTTGCTGTGATTTATGTCAAAGTGTGTTCTTCCTATGTTTTCCTCTAAGAGTTTTATACTGTCCAGTATTACCTCTAGGTCTCTAATCCATTTTGAGTTTATTTTTGTGTATGGTGTTAGGGAGTGTTCTAATTTCATTCTTTTACATGTAGCTGTCCAGTTTTCCCAGTACCACTTATTGAAGAGACTGTCTTTTCTCCGTTGTATATCCTTGCCTCCATTGTCATAGATTAGTTGACCATAGGTGTGTGGGTTTATCTCTGGGCTTTCTAACCTGTTCCATTGATCTATATTTCTGTTTTTGTGCCAGTACCATATTGTCTTGATTACTGTAGCTTTGTAGTATAGTCTGAAGTCAGGGAGTCTGATTCCTCCAGCTCCATTTTTTTCCCTCAAGACCGCTTTGGCTATTTGGGGTCTTTTGTGTCTCCATAAAAATTTTAAAAGATTTTTTGTTCTAGTTCTGTAAAAAGCGCCACTGGTAACTTGATAGGGATTGCATTGAATCTGTAGATTGCTTTGGGTAGTATAGTAATTTTCACAATATTGATTCTTCCAATCCAATAGCATGGTATATCTCTCCATCCGTTTGTTATCCCACTGTTTTTATTCCCTTTTTTCCTTTCATTCCCATCTCCTTTTGGACTTTTTTTTTTAATTTTATCTCCATTTTTGGCTTATTAGTTAAAAATTATTTTAATGTTTTTTAAGGGTTTATAGTATATATATTTTTATTTCAGCTTTACTGAAGTTTAACAGACATATAAAATTGTAAGATATTTAAAATGTACATCGTGGTGACTTGACATACATATACATTGACATGCTTGACATACATTCCTCCCATCTGATTAATTAGCACATCCAGCACCTCACATATTTATCTTTTTTTTTGATGAAAACATTTAAATTCTGCTCTCTTAGAAATTTCATTTATACAATACAGTGTTATCATTTATAGTCACCATGTTTTGCACTAGATCCTCAGACCTTATTCATGTTATAGCTTAACATTTGCACCCTTTTACCAACTTCTCCTAATCCCCCAACCCCTGGTCCCTGGCAACTACTTGTCTACTCTGATTCCATGAGTTTGACTTTTTTTTAACTTTTAAATTCCATATATAAGTGATACCATACAGTATTTATCATCCTCTGTCCGGATCACTTCACTTAGCATACTGCCCTTGAGATCCATCCGTGTTGCTGCATATAGCAGAATTTCCTTATTTCTCATGGCTGAATAATATTACATTGTACGTATATACCACATTCCTTTATCCATTCATCCATTGACAGTTACATTGCTTTCATATCTTGGCTGTTGTGAATAATGCTGCAATGAACATGAGAGTGCAGACATCTCTTCAATATACTGTTTTCATTTCCTTTGGATATATACCCAGAAGTGGGAATCCTAGATCATGTAGTAGCTCTATTTTTAATTTTTTTAGGAACTTCCATATTGTTTTTCATAGTTGCTGCACCAATTTACCTTCCCACTAAAAGTGCACAACAGTTGCCTTTCTTCCACATCCTCACCAACACTTACTATCTCTTGTCTTTTCAATGATAGCTGTCTATCTTTCTATGTGAGGTGATTTCTCCTTGTGGCTTTGGTTTGCATTTCCCTGATGATTAATGATGTTGAGAACCTTTTCATGTGCCTGCTGGCCATTTTTATGTCTTCTTTGGAAAAATGTTTATTCAGGTCCTTACTCATTTTTAAAATCAGATTGTTTGGGGTTTTTTGCTATTGAGTTGTATGAATTCTTTATATATTGTGGATTTTAACCCCTTACCAGATATATGATTTGCAAATATTTCCTCCCATTCATTAGGTTGCCTTTTAGCATAAAACTTTAATGTATCATAGTCTACCTACAAGTGATACTATAACACTTCACCTCTATTATAAGAACCTTACAAATGCAGACTTTCGTTTCTCCTGTCCTGACTTTTGCACTATTGTAGTCATATATTTTAATTTTATGTAAATTATAAAGCACACACTATATTGTTATTTTGTTTAAACAGTTAAAAATTATCTTTTAAAGATATTTAAATAATAATAAAATATGTTATATTTATCCATGTAGTCGCCATTTTAAGTGTTTTTTCATTCCTTTGTGTGAATATCATGGTTCCATTCTATCCTTTTCTTTCAGCCTAAAGGACTTCCTTTAGAATATCTATAGTAGTAGTCTGCTGGTGGTGAATTCTTTTAGCTACTGTATGTCTAAACTTTTTGGTTTTGCCATTGTTTTTGAAAGAAAGTTGTGCTGGGCATAGAAGTCTTTCCTTTAAAAATGTTGGTTCTGGGGCTTCCCTGGTGGTGCAGTGGTTGAGAGTCTGCCTGCCGATGCAGGGGACACGGGTTCATGCCCCAGTCCGGGAAGATCCCACATACCGTGAAGTGGCTGGGCCCGTGAGCCATGGCCACTGAGCCTGCGCGTCCGGAGCCTGTACTCTGCAACGGGAGAGGCCACAACAGTGAGAGGCCCGCGTACCGCTTAAAAAAAAAAAAAAAAAAGTTGGTTCACTGTTGTCTCACTTGCACTGTTTGCAAATAAATACCTTTGTTAATCCATATATAGCATCTTTTTTTTTTTTGCTGATTTGTTTTACAATTTTCTCATTATCACTGGTGTCTGCTATTTGATTATAATCTGTTTTGGTATAGTTTTATCCATGTTTCTTGTCTTGGCATTCATTAAGCTTATTGGATCTGTACTATCGCTTTTATAAAATTTTGTTCGTATTTCTTCAATTATTTCTTTTTTTGCTTACCCACCCACCCACCTGTCTCTCTTTGGGGGATTTTAATTACACGTATATTAGGTTGCTTGAAATTGTCTCACAGCTCACTGATGCTCTGTTATTATTTTTTCTTAATATTCTCTTTTCTTTCTGTGTTTCAATGTTAATATATTCTATCACTGTGTCTTTACTAATACTTTCTTCTGTATTGTCTAATTGGCCATTAATGTTCTTTTCTGTTAATTCTAACATTTGTGCTTGCATGGAGTTAACATTTTCTAGGCAATGATTTGGGACAATTGTAGAGTTTACCTCATCCCTGGACTTCGTTACATGTTGTTTCATATATTTTGTTCATTTTTTGGTTGATTCAGGCAGGAGGTAAATCTGATTCTTGTCACTATATCTTGACCAGAAACAGAAATCGTTGGCATGTGGCCTTTTTAGTAATATTCTTCATAACCAAAAAAAAATAGGTCAGATAAGGAAGATGAGGATTTCCTCTGCTGTGTATAGTAACTATAATTTTTATCCATGGCTTGAACTTTCCTAGAGTCCTGAATCTCTTCACTAGCATAGATGGCTCTAGGGCCAATGTCTATCTTCTTAGATACTAAGCCAACACTTAGGGAATTCAGATGATCTCTCTCGGTGCATTTTCAAATTACTTAAGTAACTCCATCATAAGCAGTTAGTGAATACATTGGTTGAGTTAGGTGTCACTGTGAAAATGTCATTAATTCTTAAGATGCTTTCTTCTCTACTTTCTGAAATGTAAAGTACATTTTCAGTCAGCCTAGTTTCATGGAAAGGGAACTAAGTTTTGGAAAGCACTAGCCACTTCTTTCCCTGCCTTTTCTCAGTCATAGAAGCTGGTTCTGTCAGCATGCCTATGTGTGACATGAGATGGACATGTACAAAAAATAAGTAGGTTGCAACTAAAACAACTCGTTCTTTGAACTTTTGAATGGACAACAAAAAAACCACTGTTTTGCTGAACAAGTTACTTCTTGGGCCTGATGAATATAAGGCATTCATGGAACCTGCACAGAATCTTATCAGAATCTGTTTCCTGGAAGTTGGTCATAGTCAATATGAATCTATCAAGTCTCTCTGGGGAAACATTGAGTGAATTCTTCATGCATAGTATTATTATTTTTTTTTTTTTGGTGGTACGCGGGCCTCTCACTGTTGTGGCCTCTCCCATTGCGGAGCACAGGTTCTGGATGCGCAGGCTCAGCGACCATGGCTCACGGGCCCAGCCGCTCCGCGGCACATGGGATCCTCCTGGACTGGGGCACTAACCCGCGTCCCCCGCATTGGCAGGCAGACTCCCAACCACTGCACCACCAGGGAAGCCCCATGCATAGTATTTTTTGTATATTCTTTTAACTTTAAATATAACCCTGGTATTATTATTCTCAGTTAGCAGATGAAGAAAGTGAATCTTGGAAAAATCAAGCAACTATTCCAATGTCATATAGCTGGAAAGTGGCAGTATGCAGGTTGGATTCCTGAAGTCCAATCTGGCTTTGAATTTCTCAGTCTTTCTGCTGGATCATGCTGCCTTCAAGATAAACATAACTTTGACTCAAAGCAGATGTTTCATTGTTTCACTTCTATTATATCATTTGGAAGAGGCATGGAAATTTCATCCAGCATATGTGTTTTGTACTGAATAATTACAGCTTTTCTTATTATGATTGATTAAAGCTCAGATATCATTTTTTTAATTAATTTATTTTTTGGCTACATTAGGTCTTCGTTGCTGCACGCAGGCTTTCTCTAGTTGCGGTGAGCGGGGGCTACCCTTTGTTGCGGTGCGCAGGTTTCTCATTGCGGTGGCTTCTCTTCTTGAGGAGCATGGGCTCTAGGCACGCAGGCTTCAGTAGTTGTGGCACGAGGGCTCAGTAGTTGTAGCTCACAGGCTCTAGAGTGCAGGCTCAGTAGTTGTGGCACACGGGCTTAGTTCCTCCACAGCACGTGGGATCTTCCCAGACTAGGGCTCGAACCTGTGTCCCTTGCATTGGCAGGCGGATTCTTAACCACTGTGTCATCAGAGAGGCCCTAGATATCATCTTGACAGTGATTTTTTTTAAAGTTGTTTGACTGTTTATTTTGTCTATGAACCTTATGAAAAAAAAGACTGTCGTGGCTTTGGTTACAACCTGTGATCCCAAAACATGCCATTCAAGAAACCACTACAATTTTGGTATTGATAGAAGCCCCAGCAATAGAAGAAACAAAGTCTTGTCCATGTGAGTGACTTCTTTTGTATAATATAAACTTTCATGCTGAGGATGAGGAAATTTTCAGTAATTTCAAAAGTTAATCAAATGTCAAATCTAAGGAAAGTAGGAAAAGATAGATATCTCAATATGGCATTGTAAGAGGATTTCATAAACTAAACAGAGCATTATATGCCTCCTTTTAAGGTCTGTTCTCTTTTCTAAAAGCAAACCACATAATGTAGATGGAAAAATATTTATATAAAAATGCAGATTTAACTGACAGTGCTTTTAAGGAGGTATATGACCTTGGAAAGTCACTTACCTAGTTGAATTCCTTCATTTCAATCAGGAAAATGAGGATAAGTGAGGTTAAATGGTGTCTTCCAACATTATTATTCTGCTCTTTTAAGGTAAAATAAAAACCTGTCAACACATAAATCCAGGAGATCAAGCTTGATGATATCACGTTCTTCAGTAGATACCAAAGCAAGCCCTTTATATAGAAAACTTATTTGGTTCCAACATGAGGGCAATTTTCAACTGATTGTCAGAAATATGTAGAATTTTCTTTACTCCACATTTTGTGGTCAGGTTATCCAAGAGCATCTAAGCATAATAACCAGATGTTTGGGTCAGTAATAACAAAATAGAGAAAGCAAGCAGGGCATCAACTATGTATGACTCAATTACTGAAAAAATTTTACTCTGGACTTCCCCGATTCTAAATCACTGTAGCATTCTGATACGTTCCTGTAGCATTTCTTAATTTCCTATATGCCTTCAAACACCCTGATATTCACAATTTCCATGGCCAAGAAGGATTCACAGCAAGGACATAATCTTAATTCTTACATAGAATATCCACTATATAAACACCAGACATGCATATGACAAACACATGGTGAAATTCTCTGTCTTCAAAATAGCTCTGCCAAATACTGGCTAGTTTCTGTTCTCTCCCCATCAATTTAGCAAGAGGCTGGGAGCACAAGCTAACAAACAAGAAACAAAACAAAACAAAACAAAACACTCTAATAGAAAGCCATCTAGGGGCTTCCCTGGCGGCGCAGTGGTTGAGAGTCCGCCTGCCGATGCAGGGGACATGGGTTCGTGCCCCGGTCCGGAAGGATCCCACATGCCGCGGAGCGGCTGGGCCCGTGAGCCACGGCCGCTGAGCCTGCGCGTCCGGAGCCTGTGCTCCGCAACGGGAGAGGCCACAACAGTGAGAGGCCCGCGTACCGCAAAAAAACAAAAACAAAAACAAAAAAAAAAAAAAAAAAAGAAAGCCATCTAAAAAACCACCAAAGAAATAAATTCCAAAAGGAGTGTGTTGTCACTAAAACCAAATAAAAACAGTACAGCATCAGTGACCTCTTCCAAGAACAGGCAAATCACTTCCAATATTTGTTCGTAAACATCATTCTTTAATTCTATTTAAGCCTCTATTGAGTAGCTACTGCATGGAAGGTACTGTACTCTTTGTAACGGGGAACAAACTGTGGTCTGAGATCCTAAGTAATTTACCATGTAAGAAGAGAGGCAGACATTTACATACATTATAAATAAAAACAAAATGTGATGGAGGAAAAATCACAAAAAGTATACTTAACATACGATAACTTTATAGACATGTTAAAAGAATTTGAGTCATAGTCACACAATAATTATTCGATAAATCAGTGGTTTGGAACTATAAGAATACATTATAGGGCTTCCCTGGTGGCACAGTGGTTGAGAGGCCGCCTGTCTCTGCAGGGGATGTGGGTTCGTGCCCCGGTCCGGGAGGATCCCACATGCTGCGGAGCGGCTGGGTCCGTGAGCCATGGCCGCTGAGCCTGCGCGTCCGGAGCCTGTGCTCCGCAGCGGGAGAGGCCACAACAGTGAGAGGCCCGCGTACAGGAAAAAAAAAAAAAGAATACATTATAATTACCTGAGGAGCTTTTTAAAATTATCAGTACCTGGGCCTAACACTTAAAAGAATCTGATTCAGTTGGACTAAGGTGAGGCACAGGTATTTTTTAAAGGCTACACAGGCTGTGCTAATAGACTGGCGGGGTGGAGGACCAGAGCATTAAACATTCTGTTGGTTCCTACTGAGAACCAGATGCTCTGCATTCCCAACATCTGGCAAAGATGAATAAGTTCTGGTCCCTGCCTTAAAGGTAATCACAGCCTAAAAGGGATATTTGGGCAGCTGTTTACATCTGTAACCCATTGGATAACTGAGCCCTTATGGACTTGAAGGGGACTTCTCATGGAATCGGACAGGCTCTGTCTTCTACAATGACCTGATTTAAAAAAAAAAAGTTAGGGCTTCCCTGGTGGCGCAGTGGATGAGGGTCCGCCTGCCGATGCAGGGGACACAGGTTCGTGCCCCGGTCTGGGAAGATCCCACATGCCGCGGAGCGGCTGGGCCCGTGAGCCATGGCCGCTGAGCCTGCGCGTCTGGAGCCTGTGCTCCACAACGGGAGAGGCCACAGCAGTGAGAGGCCCGCGCACTGCAAAAAAAACAAACAAAAAAAAAAAACAAAAAAAAAAGTTAACATCTGTGGATTATCTGAGACTGGTTTCTCTGGTGGTGCAGTGGTTGAGAATCTCCCTGCCATTGCAGGGGACACGGGTTCAAATCCTGCTCCAGGAAGATCCCACATGCCGCGGAGCAACTAAGCCCATGCGCCACAACTACTGAGCCTGTGCCCTAGAGCCCACAAGCCACAACTACTGAAGCCCGCACACGTAGAGCTGGTGGTCCGCAATGGGAGAGGCCACCGCAGTGAGAGGTCCGCGCACCACAGCAAAGAGTGGCCCCCACTTGCTGCAACTGGAGAGGGCCCGCGTGGCAATAAAGACCCAATGCAGCCAAAAAATCAATTAATTAATTAAAAAAAATTTTGTATATTTGGAATAATTTAAATCAAAATTCAAGAATATTAGAACACAATAAAAAATGAGATAAATCTTCAAAAGATCCAATAGGCCTAAAATCAACAGAACTAAGATCATATACCTGGGTCCCAGAAACCGACTGCATAATCACATCACAGATGAGACATAGCTTAGCAAATGCTAGAGAATCGATGGTGAACTCATTTGGAGTCAACAAAAGGCTGTGGCTACTGAAAAAATTGTGAAATCATAATCTGAATTAATAGAACTATAAAATCTAACGTTACTGATAACATAATCTCACCATCTGTCTCGTCAGACTAAACCTGGACCGAGGCCTCTGCTCATGCCCTCACTCTTAGAAAGAGATACAGATAAATGTAAGAAAAACAAATGGACATTAACCAAGGCTGTGAAAAGTTTTGCACCCAATTTAAATAGAGAATATTGAAGGAACTGGAGGAGAAGTGTAAGAGTTAGGATTCCTTTGGCTGAAAGTAACAGAATGCTCAACTAAAAGTAGCTTCAAGAATTGTCATGACTGAATGTTTGTATCCCCCAAATTTATATGTTGAAGCCCTATCCCCTTTTCCCCAGCATGATGGTACTTGGGGTTGGGCCTTTGGGAAGTAATTAGGTTTGGACGAGGACATGAGGATGGAGCCTCCATGATGGGATTAGTGTCCTTATAAGAAAAAAGAACAGAGCTCACCCTCTCTTCACCATGTAAGGACACAGCAAGGAGGTGGCCATCTGCAAACTAGGAAGAGGGACCCACACCAGAGCCTGACCATGCTGGCTCCCTGATTTCATACTTCCAGCCTCCAGAACTATGTGACAGTAAGTTTCTATTGTTAAGCCACACTGTCTGTGGTATTTTGTCATAGCAGTCCAGGCTGACTACAAAAATGGTACTTTATTATCTCCAAAAACAAGTCTAGAAGTTGGTACTTCATGCATTGGTTCAGTTCTTAAATGATGTTATCAGGGATCTAAATTCATTCTATAATTCTGCTCCATTATCCTCAACTTTCTGCCTTTTATCCTGTGGTTTGGCCCCTCATGGTTGCAAGGTGGCTGCTACTTTATCTCTTCACATACTCATGTCCAAATCAGAAAAATGACTTTCTCTTCATATGCCTTTATTTTTTAATTGGGAAAAAATAGCAGAATGCCCTGTATGTGCCACTGTCGGAACATGTGTAGATACCCCCCCTAGAACCCAGAGAATAAAGCAACCATGACGAGCTTGGAACAATCATGATTTGTTTCCAGAGACCAGGAAATTCCTGAATATGATGAAATCCAGTATCTAAATAAAACGGGGGAAAATGAGGAATGATTGTTGAGCCAGAAAATCACGTATTTTTTGTGATGTTACAGAGAAGAAGGGCCCAATAGCTGCCTTCAAACATTTTAGTGAAATACACTGTGAAATATAAATTGGCCGTATTCTCAAAGGTAGAACTAAGATCAATGGGAGAAACCCATAGAGGGAAAGATTTTCTTCATAAATCTGTGCAAATTTCCCCAAGTATTTTGGATTTGCTATCATCAGCGATGTATAAGGATGAAGAAATTCAAGCATTGAAAGGTTTGTTGATTCAAAAGGCCTTTGAGATAACTTTAAACCTATACTTCCAGAAATGAGTTTAACAAAAATATAAATAGATTTTTCAGCATGTGTATATGCCACTGAGCTCATGAGCACTAAATAGGTAAAGGAAATTGGTAATAGAAATTCTTCCTTTTTAAAAACACTTCGCATTAGTTTCCTCTTGCTGCTGTAACAAATTACCACAGATTTAGTGGTTTAAAACAGCACAAATGTATTTTCTTACAGTTTTGGAGGCCAGAAATCTAAAATGGGTCAGCAGGAATGTGTTCCTTCTGGAGGCTCTAGAAGAGAATCTATTTCCGTGCCTTCTCCAGCTTCTAGAGACTCTTCTTAGTCTCGGCCTCACAGCTCCACATCACTCTGACCACTGCTTTCCTCATCACATCTACTTTCTCCCTCTGCTTCCATCCGCAAAATCATCTCTGACTCTGACCCTCCCACCTCCCTCTTCTTATAAAAGCCCTTGTGATTACCCTGGACCCACCCAGATAATCCAGATAACTTTCCCATCTCAAGATCCTTAATCACATCTGCAAATTCCGTCTTGCCACATAAGGTAACGTGTTCACAGGTTCTGGAAATTAGGACCTTTACAAACCCATTATTCAATTTATCATGCACTTCAAATAATTTGATCTGTTTAGAATAGCCTAAAAATTCCTAATTTCACCCTAGACAGCCATCATATTATAACCACCCTTAATGTTTTACATTGATATTAAGGAACTGAATCAACATATTTTGAGATTTTCTATAATACGGATGCACTAGACGTTACTGGTTACAAAATAATTACTGTCACCAGAGAAACTGTATTTCTGAAATAATCTATTACCTTGTAAACACGTTTTCCTTCTTCGGGCCACACTAAAATATTAAATATCAGGAAAAATGTGTTCCGTGAGTGGTCACAGGAAGAAGCTATTTCAAATGTCTGTGTTATTACCTTGAACCATAGGAAATTGCTATTTTTCATGGGACAAACACAATTGAAGACAATGAATTCCGTATAATTCAACTTTAATATTATGATTCTTTCCATAAGCATCTTCTATAATATTTTATTATGAAATATTACAAAGATACAAAAAAAGGAAGATTATAATGAAAATCCATGTAGCTACCACCAATCTTATCAAATATTATATCAATAATGTAATATATTTCCTTTTGATAGTTTTTAAATAACCAGAACAATACAGTTGTACACTTTTCCCAATCCCAGCCTCTCCTGGGGAGCTACAGAAAATATTCTTTAGGATTTTAGAGCTTCTGAACGGGACACAAGTTTATCTTTCTTCCATGAAAGCAAGACCAATATGTAGTTTCTTTTTGTCCATTGTGCATCAGTTTTTTCATGAAAACTATATTTTGTACGCTGGCTTAATTAGATTCGACTCAAAACATGGAATAGCCTTAGAACAATCTATCATATGTGGTGGAGGGAAGGGGCAAAGGTCATCCTAAAGCCTGCTCTAAAGTGATCTGATTGAATATTCACACTGATCCAAACCACTCAACCATCTTTTGTCAGGTAGTCTCAAAAACTTGTGAAAGAAGGATTAAGATTAGAATGAAAAAAAACAGTAGAATGAGAACAGCGTCTTCAGATAAGTAGGTGATAAAATAGATCTAATATCATTAATTTGTTCTACTTTCTTCTCATTATTGGCTTTGTGTTTACATAAAGGTTTTCTCTTTTTATCCCTCTTGTCTACCTGGTATTTAACACACATTTGTGAGATTATCTGCTTTTCCTGGTCATGCCATTTGGGACCCTGGTTTTGAGATACACAATACTTCCTCAACACAAATGGAAAAATCAGTCATGAATATTAAGGGAAAGCATTCACAGGGCTCTGAAAAAAGTCAAACAGTTGGGGTTTACCTGATTTTATCCAGAATACAGTGTTCATATACAAATGTATGTCTGCATCTATAAGTACAGCTACAGAATTAGAGGTAGAATTTTTTTTAATAAAAGTTTATTGGACTGTAGGAAATATCTACCCCTTGGGCAGAAATAGTTCAAATATCCTTTTCAATCTTTAATTTTGATTAAAGCTCACATCTTTGCCTTAGGTCTGTGTGCAAGTAGCCATTTCATCCTGAATTATTCTGGCAGCCTTCAAAATTTAGTGAAGGATAGTGAGTTTCTGCTGGAAATGAATGAAAAATTGAAGTTCCCAATGAAGCATATTCTAATTGGAGTTTAAAAGTCTGCAAACTTTTCTTTGGTATTTGAAGTCTACAAACTTGTTTCTTTTTTAAAGCTTTCCTTGCCATAAACCTAGACACTATCACACTAAGTAAAGTAAGCCAGAAAGAGAAAGACAAAATATCATATGATATTACCTATATGTGGAATCTAAAAATAAAAACTGATACAAATGAACTTATATACAAAACAGAAATAAACCCACAGACATAGAAAATGAACTTATGGTTACCAAAGAAAAAAGGGGAGGAGGATAAATTAGGAGTTTGGGATTAACATATACACACTACTATATATAAAAGAGATAACCAACAAGGACCTACTGTATAGCACAGGGAACTGTATTCAATGTTTTGTAATAACCTAAAAGGGAAAAGAATCTGAAAAATTGTAATATACATACATACACACACACACACACATATATATATATATATCTGAATCACTTTGCTGTACACCTGAAGCTAACACAACATTGTAAATCAACTATACTTCAATTTTTTTTAAAGCATTCCTTGCCAAGGAACCCCTGCATTTCAATTGTGATAAAAAAGACTTTCAGAGGTCATGAAGTAAGAGAATTGGCTTTTGTAGCATAAGACAGACAAAGAAGAATATTTGGTTACTCGTGTTTTAATATCCATTTTTTAACTAGATTTGAGGGGAAAATGGTCATAGCTGCTTCTGATGCAAAAACACCATTTATTTCCACTGAGATAATTTGAAAACTGCTGAGCTAGTTATCACCAAACTTTTCAATGTAATTTGTCACCAGCACTGGAGCAAAAATGACTGTAGCCTTCACACTCTTAAGACTGTATATGTGGGTGTGTTTCAATGCATACAGTCTTCATAGAATTGTACACTGATATATGTAGAAAAGCTTTCATTTGGCAAGTAATTTGATATATGATGAGACTTTCTGATTGAGTGATTGAATCTTTAGAATAAATGGACATGTAAGGATCTGAGGACGAAGCTTTTCAAAATCTCAATTGCAAACATCCCACACTTCAAATGCCATCTTTTGTTATTCTAGTCTGTTACCTCTGATTTGCTGACTCCAGCAATCCATGGACCTCCTTAGGACCTACGATCCAGTGAACCACCACCTCTTCACCTCTTATGTCCTCTTCTTCTCATTACCTGTCTAAATTCCATGGTCTCTCTGAGCTACCTCACCCTCTCTAGCTTCACCTTTTCTCGCTGTAGAGCCACATCCAGATCCCTGCTTCAGGACACATGCATCCAGTCACCCAACTGCTAAGACTGCTGGCTGTTCTTGGCCCACAGTTGAGTTGCTCCCTGCAGGAATCGCCCTCTACCAAAGGGAGCTGACTTGCCCAATGTTACACCTTGTCCCCAGGGTCTTATGTCCAATGACTGACTGATGGATGTAGGGATACAAAGACCCAGAATGGTCTTTCATCTCTGAATGGCCATCCCAACTCTGTTGTCCCAGTGAGATCAGCTAAGGACTCTGCTCTGTTGCAAACACTTTGCATTTCCACTTCACCCTCTGCCTAATCCTACTCCCTTTACCCCCATGCAGTTTTATTCCCCAGATCGCTGCCCCAGAAAACACCTGCACACACATCTTCATCTCAGAGTCTGTTTAGCAGGGAAGGAGACTTAAACAGTTAGTGTGAGGAGTGGTGCTAGAGGGCAGATTCTAAATATCAGATCTTGGAATTGGAGCGTCAGTCTCCAAGTTGGCATGAAGGACAGAATCACAGGTAGAAAGTGCAGTTATTATGGGTCCTGATCATGTTGCCATGGTGCAGTTGTTAAACTACCTTTGATAGGGTATATCCATGGAAGAGAATGCCATGAAAGACAAAATTTCTCAAGCACTTGAGAGCTATAGGAAATACTAATTATAAGAATATAGAATTGGAGAGCAGCTACTTGGGGTTGTTACAGCATTGTAGAAAGATAATGAAAGGCCAAGGGTAATAAACCACCAATTTAAGGCAAACAGTGAAGGCTTCCTTGGCAACATGCAAAGAATCTCTCATCTGCTGCAGTTGGAGAAAAAAGAAAGCAAAAGATCAGGTCCAGGACTTAACTCGTAGTGGAGTATCATATAAGGTTTACTTCTGAAACCTGGCAAGTCTGCTACACCAAGGTTAAGACCTTGATTGGGAAATAATGTGACTCTGAGATGAGATGGGAACATATGGGCATTTGAAAATTTTGAATGTCCAGATTTCCCTGAACATTCTGGGATTGCAAACATGACCCATTCCTTTCTTTTAAAGGCTAGCACTCTCCCCTGGCTTGACCAGAGAAGAATCAGCTTCCAGACTGCACTGAGGTTGTTGGCAGGATTTATTTCCTTGAAACTGTAGGACTGAGAGCTTCAGCTTTGCTCTGTTATCAACCAGAGGCTGCCCTCAGCTACTGGAGACCAACCATAGTTCCCTGCCACAGTCCCGGATTGCCAAGATGAGCAGAAAAGCAAGAGTTTCTACTGGCAATACAGTCTCATATATTGTAATGAGTCTTTTTTTTTTTAATTGGGGTATAGTTGCTTTACATTGTTGTGTTAGTTTCTGCTGTACAACGAAGTGAATCAGCTATACGTATACATATATCCCCTCCTTCTTGGCCTCCGTCCTCCCCCCCACCCCCATCCCATCCCTCTAGGTCACCAGAGCCCCGAGCTGAGCTCCCTGTGCTATACAGCAGGTTCCCACTAGCTAGCTGTTTTATACACAGCAGTGCACATACGTCCATCCCAAACTTCCAACTCATCCCACCCTCACCCACAGTGGCCACACGTCCATTCTCTAGGTCTGCATCTTTATTCTTGCCCTGCAAATAGGTTCATCTGTACCATTTTTCTAGATTCCACATACATGCGTTAATATACGATATTTGTTTTTCTCTTTCTGACTTAACTTCGCTCTGTATGACAGACTCTAGGTCCATCTACATTTAGTCTTGAGCCCATTCCAGTAAGGCTTTTACCTTCTCCACTCCTGAGAAACTACTCTTTTCAAGGTCACCAAAGACTACCATGTTACTAAATCCGGTAGACAATTCTCATTCTTCGTCTTGTAATACAAGAAAAGTGGATGGACCTAGAGTCTGTCATACAGAGTGAAGTAAGTCAGAAAGAGAAAAACACCATATGCTAACGCATATATATGGAATCTAAAAAAAAAAAAAAATGGTACTGATGAACCTAGTTGCAGGGCAGGAATAAAGAGGTAGACACAGAGAATGGACTTGAGGACACAGGGTAGGAGGGCGAAGCTGGGGCGAAGTGAGAGTAGCATCGACATATATACACTACCGAATGTAAAATAGTTGGCTGGTGGGAAGCAGCAGCATAGCACAGGGAGATCGGCTCAGTGCTTTGCGATGACCTAGAGGGATGGGATAGGGAGGGTGGGAGGGAGACGCAAGAGGGAGGGGATGTGGGGGCATGTGTATGCATATGGCTGATTCACTTTGTTGTGCAACAGAAAGTAACACGGTATTGGGAAGCAATTATACTCCAATAAAGATCTATTTTAAAATTTTAAAAATTAAAAAAAGACATTTGACACAGTTAATCACTCTTTCTTGAAACACTGTATTCACTTGGCTTCTAAGACTCCATAGGAGCCAGGATTTCCTTCTACTTCATTGGACACTTTCTCAGTCTCTTCTACCAGTTCCGCCTCATCTTCATAATGCCTTATTGTTGGAGTACCCAGTGATTCATTCTGTTGACTTCTTCTCTTTTATCGACCCTTCCTCCTTTGATAAATTCACTTGTATGGCCCCCAAAACAATATAAAAGCTAAGGACAACCATATCTATACTTTTTACCCAGCACTTTCCTCTGGATTCCACACTCATATATCCAATAACCTTTGCAAAATTTACACATGAATGTGTAACAGACATCTCAAACTTATTATATCTAAACCTAAAATCCAGCTCTTCATTCCCCAATCTTCTCCTTCTACAGTCTCTCCCATCTCAGTTAATGACTGTTCTCGCTTTCCATTTTCTTAGTCTAAAACTCCTGGAGTTATTCTGGAATGCACTCATTCAGGCACTGTCTTAGTCCATTTGGGCTGCTATAACAAACTACCATAGATTGAATGGCTTATAAACAACAGGATTTTATTTCTTAAAGTTCTGGTAGCTGAGAATTCCGACGTCATGATAGATTTGGTGTCTGGTGAGAGCATGCTTCCTGGTTCACAGATGACCATCTTCTAGCTATGTCCTCATATGGTGGAAGGGGCCAGGGAGCTCTCAGGGGTATCTTCGGTAAGGGCACTAATCCCATTCATGAAGCCTCCACCCTCCATACTTAATCACCTACCAAAGGCCCCACCTCCTAACACCATTACATTGGGAGCTAGGATTTCAAAATATGAATTTTGGGGAGACACAAATGTTCAGTCTATATAACACACATATCCAATCTAACAGTAAATCTATCAATTGCTTTCTTTCGAGTATTCAGAAGATGACCACTTCTCTCCTCTGCCATCTCCCTGCTCCAAGCCACGAAATCTCTCCACTTGATTATGGCAACAATGGTCTCCTAATTGGTCTCCCTGATCCCACACTCACTCCTTTATAGCCTATTCTCAATACAACTTCTGAAGTAATCCTCTTAAAACAGAAGTTTCATATATTATTCTTCTGCTCAGTACTTTCCAAAGGCTCCCTGACTTACTCCAGTGAAGGTCAGTCCTTCTAACGGTTTATCTGCCCTGTGCATTCTGGCAAACGCCTTAGCTCTCTGAAATCACCTCCCAGAACTCTCCCTCCCTCTCATTTTATTCTAGCCACACTGTCCTCAAACATCCATGCATTCTCTGCCTTTAGGCCTTTGCAGCTTCTATTTAATCAGCCTAGAATGCTTCCCCCACTTATCTACCTTGGTTTTTTTCTCTTCTCCTAAATCTTTACCCAAATGCCACCTTCTCAGTGAGACCTTCCCTAACCACATTATCTAAAATCACATCATGTCTCTTCCTACACACACGCTTCCTACCCTTTTCCCTCCTTTATCTTCATAACACTTTCCACTTTCTAACATTTCATAATTCAGCTACTTCTTTTTGGTATTGTCTGTCTCTCCTGACTAGACCTAAGCTCCGTAAGGGCAGAGATTTCTTGCTGGGTTTTTTGCACAGTGTTTATACTCCTAAGGCACAGAATAGCATAGAATACACAGCACACAGTAGACATTCAATACGTGTTGAATAAATAAATCAATAAAGGATTAGATGAATGAGTAAATGAATGAATGAATATAACTAAACTCTCCTGTATCAGTCAGGGCACCAGCAGGAAGCATATGGAAAATTCAAATGGGGAAATTTAGGTAAGTTTAAAGAAGGGAGTATTTACAACATGGAAGGGACTAATAAGGATGGTGAAATGCCCAAGAGCCAGGAACCGTGGGGTGGTGGTGTTATCTCTGTACCTAAAGGAGCAAGGGCAGGAATCAGATGCTAGAATAAGAAGAGAGTAGCTGTAAGAAAAGTCTACCCAGCAGG
Organism: Stenella coeruleoalba; assembly: GCF_951394435.1. Taxonomy (NCBI): domain Eukaryota; kingdom Metazoa; phylum Chordata; class Mammalia; order Artiodactyla; family Delphinidae; genus Stenella; species Stenella coeruleoalba. The sequence goes on from NC_137167.1 coordinate 8,618,913, forward strand.
AGCTGTGGACTTCAGTTGAGGGATGCAGCCAATCAGAGGTGACCCAGTAGAAATGGAGCCTGGAAGATAAACACCCAGACCTCTGCTTCCTCTTGCCTCATGTATCCTGTTGATACCGTCCATTGGCCAAACCCAACTGCAGGTCATGGACCAGGAAGGCTCTTAATATAGCCCCAAACAGTCAGTGCCCAAGCACAGAGCAGGGTAGGAAAGGTTGGAAAATGAACTGGAAAGGAAAATGGAAACTGTCCTGGACACCTGCTTTTACCCTCTGTCACAATATTTTATAGGATGGGATAGAACAAAAGTATTCTTTTGAAATTAGCATACATTTACTATACAAGGTAAATTTCATTTATGCTGGAAACTTCATCTCAGACTTTCATTTCCCATTGCCTGTTGGTCATTTGTTTCCTTTTGAAATAAAAATACTCAGTCCTTGGGTGATTTGGATTATCTTCCTTTAAATCACTACTGTTGAGACTGTTTTCCCCAAATCAAATACTAACCTTTAAAAGAACGTCTAGAGGCTACATTCTTTGGCCTATTGTATTTAGGTGACTAGGAAGAAATAGCATTGAAATTTGCTGAAAGCTTCTTTGGAAATTTTTTGAAATAAGCCTTTTTAAAAAAATGGAAGCAAAGTAAAAGCAACTGAAAGCAACAGCCCTGCTTGGAAAGATAAAACTCAGCCCTGGCTAAAAATAGAATCTATAACTGCTGATGAGCAAGAGGAACATCTGGTAGAAAGAATGTATTTATCAGGTGATACTTTTGAGAAAGTGCTTAAAATATTTAGGACATCGTAACCACACCAGTATACAATGCCCCTAAGAAGGTGGAACAGAAAAAGAACAAAGGTTTGGCATCACTCATGATACTGAAGGTATGATGTAAATGGCCTTAGCTTCCTGTCATGTTGTATTGGGACTTTCTACCTGTGAAAGGCTTCCTCTGTCTTCATTGTGCCTTTACTTTAAGGAACTTAAAAGAGAGAGAGGCGAGAAACATACAGAAACACATACAAAGAAAGGGTAATTACTGACACAACAAGGAGGTTAGGAGGCGAGGTAAGAGTAATAGTCCCTGGAAGGACTGCGACCCAGTTCTGGAGGCTGCAGTGTGAGTTCTCTAGACCTGAAGGGCACTGGCGTAACACAGAATTGAGTAATAAGTCTAGAGATCTCTAGGGATTTTGTTTGGGGCTATTGACTGTGGTGGTGCTACCTGGGGATGCAGATAAGCATGCATTTGCCATGGAAATGCTCAAGAGGACTCTTGTTTTCCTTCTGAATTTCATCACTCTGCAGTGTAGCTCACTCTTCTTTATGTCCTGAGCTCTGGGGATCTCTATTTCTCTTTTCTCTCATTTCTTTCTCACAACTCGAGCATGCTACTTTTTGCCCCCTCTTTTTGGATCTGTGATTCTCTCTCTACCATTTTTTATCAGCAAAGAACGTGTGCTCAGTGTGATGGCTACTACCCATTAATAAATGGTGGTTAATTTCCAGTAAACCCACTGCCAAACCACCAGGTCACTTTCTACCCTTTCAATGAATTCTTGGCCTCTCTGAATCAGTGACTTTACCGTATTGTCCTTCCCCATCCCAGTAAATCTTAACTGTAAATGACAAAGAAATGTATCCTTTCTCACTTTTTTGAGCCTCAGAACTCCCTTTTCTCCCTGCAGCCCAGACTCCTGCTTCTAGCTATCCAGGCCTTTAATTGGTTTGTATCTAACTTACTTCAAACCCTGTTCCATCTGTTCTCTGTAAATCTTAGCCAGATTATTTTCTCCATTGTTGTCTACAAAATTGGGTAATAACAGAAGACTAATTTAGGACCACTTTGGGGAGCTATTGAATTGGATGCCACTGCTTGTGTGCCTATGTAGACATGCATTTGCCTATGGAAACAGCAAGTTTTTTACGTCTAGGACCTGCTCTATTAAGGATCACATCTGACCTTTATCACTCTGCAAAGTAAAGTATTGTTCTCCCCATACCAGAGATAAAAATCCCGAGATTCAAATTAAGATCATAGTGTTGGTAAGTGGAAGAAACATATAATGAAACTCGTGATCTAATTTAGTGCTCCTCAACCCTCATTGCTCGTTGGAATCATCCGTATCAGTCTTTTTCAATATTGACTGCACACACATCACCTGGGGATCTTAGTAAAATGCAGATTATGGTTTAGTAGGTCTAGCGTTAAGTCCCAAGTTTCCAAATTTCTAATAAGGTTTCAGGTGATGCCAATGCTGCTGGTAGTCATGGGACATATCTTGAGTAACTTAGAGTGCTTGTAAGAAAATATTTTTGCCAGACCCCAACACACTAATTAAATCTTTGAAGACGGGGGCCAAGCAAGTCAATTAGAAGTGCATCAGAAATACGATAGATTGGCAACTGTACTCCAATTAAAAAAAAAAAAAAAGACAGACTGATGGATGGCTACATAAATATGTGATAAAGCAAGAATATAGCAAAATATAAATTTTGAGAGCTAGGTGGATATATGGCTATTCACTCAAGTTCTATACATTGAAATTTTTTACAATAAAATATTGGAAAAATGGGTTAGGAAGAAAACCTTTGGGGGAACCTTGAAACACTTTCTCCCCTATGGTATATATTAATTATCCCTCCTTCCCCTCAACAATAATCCTACCTGTTACACCTTTAAACAATGTTTATTTTATTTTTTCTGTAAAGTTATTTATTCCTGTTTCATTGATGGAGACAGTTCCAGTCTTTGAGATGATTTACTATATTGCAGAACATGAAATTTGGGGCCGGCAAAACATACCAGTATTTAAAATTTAAATCTACTCTGCCCTTTACTCATTAGTGTGCAATTTTAGCCAAATTAACTTCCCGTTCTTAGTTTTATAATCTGAAGTTTGGTATACTGATAAGAGTAATAATACTTTCTTCATAAAACCAATGTGGCAAATTGACATATTTTAAGGCATTTCTTCTTCCTATCTACTTTTTAAGACACAGAACCCAACCACATAGTCTTTGCTGTCCCAAACAACTAGGTTTTGTAGCACATGGCTTGTTACTGAACTACTACCACCCTCCCCAGCACACTCAACACAGAGACACGACTGGTGGACAAGTTTTAGACTAATAGCCAGTAACCCTGACCAGCCAGTGACATTTGGCTTGTAACCTGGTTCAAAAAGATTCACTAAAATCATAAATCTCTCTCTCAATAATATAAACCAGGAGACTCAGAGAGAGGTGACAGTTGGTAGTGGGTTCCAAGCTAGAAGATCATATGGACACGAAGGCTTGAGATCATCTTCATTTGGGTCAAATTTATGATTGCTACGTATAGAAAGTTTATTGAGGGAGGAAGAGAGAAGTAGCATGTAAGCACTGAGAAGCAGAAATGTGAGGCAGCTTCTAAGCTGTGAATAAAATAGCACCAGTCTCTGACATTTTCGTTTCTTGTTCCAGTGAAACCTAAGTGGTCTTGGTTCTAATCTAGATCGTGCCTAAGATTCCATGTTGAATCCTTTCACTGAACTCCCCTTTGTTTGAACTAGGCTGAATGGATCTCCAGCAATCAGGATAGACTGCAGTATGCTCATCTCAGTGGTTTAAAATAACAAACATTTCTATTCCTCACTCTGTTCAAGTTGGCTAGGGCTTGTTCCATGGTATCTGAGGTTTCAGTTAAAAGAAACTTCTTTTTGAAACATATCAATGATCAATTACATGGCAAGCCACCGTGCATTGCTTTGTAGCTACTGCATCAAAGTCATACTTGTCATTTCTGCTCTCATTTCACATGACCATATGTGAATGCACTAGGGCAATACCCTCAAAGGGGGCACTGAATATTAGCCAATAAAACAGTCTATCTATCACAAGATAATTGTTTTTTTAATTTTTTTCCATAAAAAGATCATTAAATGAGAGATAATGTACAGAAAATGGTTGTACATATGTTTTTGTTTTTGTTTTTGTTTTTTCGCGGTACGCGGGCCTCTCACTGTTGTGGCCTCTCCCGTTGCGGAGCACAGGCTCCGGACGCGCAGGCTCAGCGGCCATGGCTCACGGGCCCAGCCGCTCCGCGGCATGTGGGATCTTCCCGGACCGGGGCACGAACCCGTGTCCCCTGCATCGGCAGGCGGACTCTCAACCACTGCGCCACCAGGGAAGCCCGGTTGTACATATGGATAATAAATCAGTGTGATATTTGTCCTTGTGAAAGTCTTTGTCTATCGAAGGCCTTTCTCAAAGTGTCAGAATGATTTTTATTCATTCATTCTTCAGATATATGGAGTGTCTGCTATGTGATAGGCAGGGTGCTAAATGCCAGAAATAAAATGAAGAGCAAGACAGACGTGGATCCTACACACACGGTGCATAGAGAATAATGGATAATAAAGAACAAAAAATAGGCAATTCCAATGCCTATTGTGATGCCTTAGATAAGACAAATACTGGGTGTTTGAAAACATACGAGGTGAATCTCATTTAGATCTGGGACACACAAAATGTTTCTTAGAGGAAGTGGCAACTGTTGCAAACCAGAAGAATGGAAGGAATTAGGCAAAGGGCAGGAGACAAGGAGAGTTTTCTAAATAAAGGGGCCAGCAAATTTGTAAACCCAGATGTGAAGAGAGCATGAACAATCAAGGAACTGCAAGAAGGGAGAAGAGAGGGGACAGGCAGGTGTAAGCTGCGCTGTGGAAGTTGGGCTCTAACCTAGACAATGAGGAGCCATTCAAGGGCTTTAATGGCTTATAGGTATTTAAGGTTTAAGGAAAGGAACTGCAAATCTGTGTTTTTCAACACTGAGAACATAGTAAGTTTCTAGGGCCTAAGGCCCACTGTGAAAGCCATGCATTTTTAGCCCATGCGTATCTCCAACACACACACCTGTGTTGATTAGAGGAAAAAGAATGGACTCATGTTTCAACAGAACTATGTGTTCTCTCCGTTTCTCATGGTAACTATTTTGTAGGTGGGATACAGTGGGTGGAAGTGGGAGCAAAAGCAGTGAAATGGAAATCAGACAGACAGGTTCCAGCCCTAATTACTTCCTCAAAATGTGCTTTGAAGCAAGTCACTTAACTGCTCTGGAAAATGGTGATAAAAAGCTAACTTAAGGTCTTTGAAAAATATAAATCTATTTAATATGGGTGCCGTTATTGGGACGTTTTGAATACCATTAAGTTTTTTTAAAAAATCTGTGTAATAATCTATTTGTGAAACAAACTAGATTAGTGTGGCATAATATTGACTTGTATCTTATGGATACATTTTGTTACTAATCTTTGTGAAATAAGATACTCAGGTGGTACTCTTTAGGTATTACTATTAATACCTGCAGCGATACAGTAAAACAAGAACCCTGGGGAGACTTGACTAGCCTAACCCAGGAGCCATTTCAGAATCCTGAACTTAGTCCATTTACATGCATTGTCCTTTCCTAGTTTGGGTTGGATTTTCCAATTTGCATTTGAAATTCAAAATGTCAGGCCTAATACTCCGGCTTCATCTCTGAGGGCATGACACGGCCTTTATAACTAAATGTTAAAACATAACTCGATGCCTGATAGCTGCAATTCCATTTTCCAGTCCTTGGTGCTGTCAGAGGCACTGTGTGATGTGCTGTCAAGCCAGATTGGTTAAGCTGCACAGAAGGAAATCTCCTGTCTGGATACTATTCTTGAATAAGGAGCATCTCATAGGGACTCCACTTGTCTCACAGCATACCGGCAATGTCTAGGATTCATTTTTCTCTCTCTTCCTTTAGAATAATTCACCAGAGAAACCCTTCTGGACGATGCAGAGAATCAAGCTCCACAGAAGGTGCTAAAACTCATTTTTTTTAAAATTTTCCCTATTGAGCAAATAATTTCTTTTTCAGGTGAAGAATCTGCACAATAGAAAACTGTCCTGCAACTAGGTAGGTTCCTGCATTTGTCAAGAATGGCCTTCCAGGGCTTCCCTGGTGGCGCAGTGGTTGAGAGTCCGCCTGCCGATGCAGGGGACACGGGTTCGTGCCCCTGTCCGGGAAGATCCCACATGCCGCAGAGCGGCTGGGCCCGTGAGCCATGGCCGCTGAGCCTGTGCGTCCAGAGCCTGTGCTCTGCAACGGGAGAGGCCACAACGGTGACAGGCCCACGTACCGCAAAAAAAAAAAAAAAAAAAAAAAGGCCTTCCATAGTCTGCAGTGATTTGCTTGGGTGGGAGCAGAAATATAGTTAACATGTTCCAGTATAAAGGCAGCTTAAAGATTCAAGAGAAACAAATAGTTATCAAATGACTTTAATAAGAGATGTTCATGGAAAAGCTAGAATCAACATTATTTTTCAGTTCAATGACCTAGTTCACTATGGTGATTATCAAAAAGCTACCTTAGTAGGTGCTGAATAAAGACAAATATTTTTTTGTTTGTCTTATTCTTTTTTATTTTTTTATTTTTCTTGTTCTTTTTTAAAAAATTAATTTATTTATTTTTGTCTGTGTTGGGTCTTCATTGCTGCACACGAGCTTTCTCTAGTTGTGGTGAGCAGGGGCTACTGTTCATTGCGGTACGCAGGCTTCTCGTTGTGGTGGCTTCCCTTGTTGTGGAGCATGGGCTCTAGGCGTGCTGGCTTCAGTAGTGTGGCACATGGCCTCAGCAGTTGTGGCACGCAGGCTCAGTAGTTGTGGCACACGGGCTTAGTCGCTCCGCGGCATGTGGGATCTTCCCAGACCAGCGATAGAGCTCATGTCCCCTGCATTGGCAGGTGGATTCTTAACCACTGCACCACCAGGGAAGTCCATATTTTTCTTATTCTTCATAAGATTCTTCATCTTCTTTTTCTTAATATGAGTGATCTATGATGATCTTTTATTTATTTATTATTTGCCACGTGGCATGTGGGATCTTAGGTGCCCAACCAGGGATTGAACCCACGCCCCTTGCCTTGGAAGCATGGTGTCTTAACTACTGGACCACCAGGGAGATCCCATAAGACAAAAATATTTTTGCTGACGTATGATGAATCTTGATGAAACCAAAAACATAGTAGAGGTTATGGCTTCTCTTGAAGTAAAGAACACAAAGTGGGGAGAGGGGAAGTCAGAACAAAATGCATATGGTCCTGACCTGTCAGTGAAACTTAACTAAATGTGGAAAGTTAGGAAAATGGAAATAATGTAATGAAGAATTTTCCCTTCTGGTAGTAGCAGATTTTGTTGCAAACCAAACGTCTGTCTAATAAAAACTAGAAAAACCGGGCAAGTTTTAAAAATTGTGTTTGAAGGCTTTATGTCATTACCATGACAGCCAGGACCTGAAGGCGTGGGCTTCCAGAGAAAAGCCATTTTCTTCTCATTTCTTTCAGGCATTTATCAGGGATCCAGGACAAAAAGACAAAGAAGCTAAGGAAATATCAGTGGGTAAGAGGTTAGGAAACTTAGCAGAACTTTGGGAAGTCTCATGGAAACAGAGTAACAGAAATATATTTCAGAGCCTACCAATTTGTGGAAGGGCTGGTAAATATCACAGACTGCTAGCTAAGACCCAGAACACCTGAACAGACCAAGTATCACAAATTCTAAAACATTAACTTGAAAAAGCACAGTCCTCAACTCAAACTGCCTGCCCCAAAACAAAAGTAAGTCTTCTCTGGAGAAGGACGACCCGAGCCAGAGTCTCAAGACATCCACACAGTTTTTCATAATGATGTCTGGCATTCAGTCAAAAATTATTAGATATGCCAGGAGTAAGTGCCAAATGACTGAAAGCAAGGTCAAAAAATATTCAATACAAGGAGGTTCTTAGGTGATCCAGATAGTATAGTTACCAGGTGTGAGATATAAAATAGCTGTTACTAATATGTTCAAGATAATAGGAAACAAGTTAGAGATTTCACCAGAAAACTAGAATCTGTAAGAGGAGTCACATAGAAATTCTAGATCTGAAAAACAAATAACATTTAGAACTTAATAAATGTGTTTAAAATAGATTAGACCCAGCAGAAGAAGAGTGAACTCAAGATAGAACAAGAAAAGGACCTAGGAAAAAAAAAGAATGTAAAAGATACTTGTGACACAATGAAAAGCTTTGGTAAATGTGTAATCAGAGAGGAAAGCAGGGAGAAAGCAATTTATCAACCAAGATTTTTTCAAAACTGATTTTTAAAAAATCACGCCACTAAAGCAAAAAACTCTTTACTCTCCCCAAGTGGGTTAATTTTAAAAAGCTACACCTGGTCATAGTGTAGTAAAATTCCTGAAGGGCAAAGACAAAGGGGAAAATTTTTTAAGCAGCCAAGGAGAAAAGATATATATCCTTTGCAGAAGCAAAGCAATGGAAAGGAGTATTTTTATAAGGATGGAGGAAAAAATAACTATCAACATAGAATTCTATATCCAGTAAAAGTATAAAAATATACTTAAAGAATGAATACCCCAAAAAAATTTTCAAATAACCAGAAGTCAAAACCAGGTGATGTTTTTCACCAGTAGACTTGCATGAAAAGAACCTATTATAGTGACTACTTCAGGCCAGAGGAAAACAGTCCCAAATGAAAATGTGAAAATGCAGGAAAAATGAAGAGCAGCTGGAAGAGTAAATATGTGAATAAATATACATAAATACTGATTTTATGAGATCAGTCTTTGGGGTAGAATATAGGTGAAATACAAAACATGACAAAATTGCACAAAAGTTAAGAAGAGCAAAGAATTAAGTGTTCCTAGGTTCCTGCCTCATCTGGAAAATGGTAAATATTCCAACTTATACCAGATTAAATAAGCCATGCATTCATTCTGTCATCTCTACAATAACACAAAATGAAGAATTAAAAATATAACTTGCAAACTAATAGAGTGGGAACATTGAATCATAAAAAGAATACTAATTGATCCAAAAAAAAGATGAAAAGGAGAGGAAAGGAATAGGATGGGTGGGATAAAAGAAAACAGATAAAATGGTAGATTTAAAACCAAATTCATCAGTAATTAAATTTAAATAGAATGAGTATCCAATTTAAAAACTACAATTACCAAGCTAGATTCTTAAATACATTCAAGCATATGTTACCTATCAGAGACACACTTTAAATTTAAAAAAATATATATATATATATATGTATATATACACACACACACACAGAAAGATTATAACAGTAACCAAAAGATAACTAGAGCAGATCAATAGTATAAAAAAGTAGACTTTAAAGCAAGGGGTGTTACTAGAGATAATGAATGAAATTAATGATGAAAGTGGTAATTCACCCAGAGGCTGGATTTTTTATGAAGATAGAATAGTTGATTGAGTTTTGAGTTCCTGTCAAGTTTTTTCAAGAGTTCACAAAGTTATAATTTATTAAACATTTGTTTCTATAATTATCAGTTCATAATTTGTCTCACTAAGGATAGAAATTCTATTCATTATTGTATACTGAAGACCTAGCATAGAGCTGAGCACAGAGTAGGAACTCAATAAGTAATTTTTAATTGAATAAATGGGTGGATGGGATTGATGGGTAGATGGTCAGTTTGGGCCTCAGAAAAACATTATATATTGTCTACATGATAAATAAGAGTATACTGTTCCTAGACAATGACTACATAATTGCAGATTTTTTTAACTCTAATTATAGATTTTAATAATGTAGTGAGGAAATACCAGGGCATCTGAGTTATAAAAATAAAACAATAGATTTAAGAAATTATAACAACTTGACTTAATGAGTATGGCATGTTAGAAACTTTCTCAAACCTGATTAAACTTCCCCCCTCACCTTCTATTTATTTCACTTGCCACTAGTTCTTTGTATACATCTTTTCAGCATCTTCATGGGAAAACAGGTTGTTAGTAGGAAAAATGCAGGAAATCCTGGGTCCTCTAGCCAAATGCCATCAATTTCCCACAATTTCCTCTAACAGTTACTTAGTTAAATTTATTGGTTCTATGGGATATTTTAAATTATTTTCTCACTGCCAGCTGCTTCCCTCTTATCTCTTATACTGTTTAGACCTCGGTTATTTAGCTAATGAGGTAGTCAAACACAAATGATATATAGAATTAAGATTCTCTTTCAGTAGGAATCACAGCTTCCTATTTCAATCATTACCTAGGTTTTACTGTTGATCGTGTTCCTAATTCTTCTTGACCCATCTTGGTCCATGTCACCAAACCAAGTTGTTATAAAGAAAGAAAATCAAGACATTCGTTAAGGAAATCCATCCTGATAATGCTGTGTTCTCTAGAACATTTGAAATCTCTAAGCATCTGCTCAGTTTTAGTTTTTGCACAGAAAAGTACCTGCTTCGTAGTCATAAATACACTGCACATTCCTGCAGACCTATAATTGAGCTAGTTTGGTTTCCCTGGCAACCACCACGATTAATTAGAATACTTGAGCATGGTAAGTTTATAGATGCAGAAAATATTTCATGTATAAATAGTGCAATCTGTTTATGCTCAAAGGAATTTTCCCCTTCAGTTGAGAAATGGGTTTTTTAAAATTCTTTTTGTGTGGATTAATCACATTTTCTTCCTCATAAACTCTGTAAGTAATATTCAGAGATTAATGTTGATTGAACTTCTTCAGCCAGTGCTGGTACTTGGTGGGTGTTTTTTGGCCTGAGTCCTGGGCCCCTGCTGAGTGAGGCATGATTGTGTCCACAGTGCACTTAGTGACAAAGCTGATGAAAGCATCCTCTGGGTCCCATCGACATCCCTGTTCTTTTCATAAATTAGTTTTTGGTACAAACAGTTGAGTGTAAGAATGCATGTGTTAAAATTGGTTTCTCCCTATGATAAACCTTTCACAAAACCAAAAGAAGTTCATCCATCTGTTAAAAAAAAAAAAAATCCTCCAGGCAATTAATATTTGGTTCACATTAGAAAGTAAGATACAGAAGCTTTCATTTATTAAATATTTCCTTAATGAGTCAGTCATTTATCCCAGTGTACCATACAGGCTATTTTATTTAATCTTTGCAGTAATCCTGTGAGACTGAGACTGTGAACTTCATTTAGAGATATGCAAGCAGAGGCCTTAGTAAGTTAAGCAAATCACTCAGAGTCACTTACACATTAGCAAGAAGTTTGGTGTTTGAACCTATGGAAGTTCATCTAAATCAAAAGCCTATGGGCTTCCCTGGTGGCGCAGTGGTTGAGAGTCCGCCTGCCGATGCAAGGGACGCGGGTTCGTGCCCCGGTCTGGGAAGATCCCACATGCCGCAGAACGGCTGGACCCGTGAGCCATGGCCGCTGAACCTGCGCGTGCGGAGCCTGTGCTCCGCGATGGGAGAGGCCACAACAGTGAGAGGCCCGCGTACTGCAAATAAATAAATAAATAAAAAAGCCTAGGCATTCGTACCTCTGTGCTGACTACCACCACTTTTCCTCTGGAGTGGCAATGGAAGAAGGAATAAGAGAGATTCTGACTTTACATCAAAATAGGACACCCTGGCTCTTGGTTTACACAGAATCCATCTCCACCCTTCTTCTGAAAGGATGTGGAGTACATGTGTGATGTGTCAACATTTCCTTTTCCTGAGACATACCTGACCCCAAACTGACTTTTCTTAACCAGCTAACTTAAAATCCAGTTAAACTGGATTTTAAGTTGGCTCTCAAGCAATATTTTTCAGCATGTGTGAGTAAATCTTGTCCATCCACATGGCAGTGAGTAGAGTGGAAAACGCACTGAGCTGGTGGTAAGGAGTTCTTTCCCCAACCAGCTGTTTATTTTAGGAAAGTACATTTTTCCAATGTTAAAAAAAAAAAAAAGATAACATCAGCTATTACCACTTAGAATTTTAGAGCTGGAAGAGGCTCTAGGAATTTCTCTTAGAGGTAACAGTATAAACTCCCCTCCATTCAGTCTGCCTAGAAAATACTCCCTAGGGTTCTCCCATTTCCTTCCAAGCTTATAGGCACAGTGCTACCTGGGGAAATTCTTCTTTCTCCTGCCTTGGCTAAGTTCAGTGCAACCCTAAGAAACAATGGGGATTCTGAGCTATTGTTTCAATAATTTACATATTGGAACTAGCACAAAGACACTAGGAATGGTTAATCAACAGTCCTATCTCTGATCACTTTTCCATTTCACCATTTTCCTCTTGTGTTAATAATAATTTTACTATTTATCATATAATATCTAATTTAAAGATCTAGTTCATTTTATTAAATTCCAATATATGTTATTCTGAGACCTCCTGAATATTTTTTAAATTAATTTTTATGGGAGTATAGTTGTTTTACAGTGTTGTGTTAGTTTTTGCTGTACAGCAAAGTGAATCAGCTATACGTATACATGTATCCCCTCTTTTTTGGATTTCCTTCCCATTTAGGTCACCTCAGTTCCCTGTGCTATAGAGTAGGTTCTCATTAGTTATCTATTTTATACGTAGTAGTGTATATGTGTCAATCCCAATCTCCCAATTCATCCCACCCCTCCTTCCCCCCCTTGGTAGCTATGTGTTTGTTCTCTGTGTCTGTACTGAGACCTCCTTAATCTTAAATGGGATTCAGGATAACTAGTTTTTACCAGAAACTTGACAGAACTTCCTTTTATGTAAGCTAGTCTCAGTTGTAACTATACATTTCCTACTATTATATTTTAAACTAGGAAATGCATTCACAACATTTTATTTTATTTTTTATTGACACTAAGTTTATGTTTTTAATTGAGGCATAATTGACTTACAACATTATGTTAGTTTCAGGTGTACAACATAATAATTTGATATTTGTACACAGTGTGAAATGACCACCATAAGTCTAGTTAACATTTGTCACCATACATAGTTCGAAAAAAATGTTTTGCTTGTGATGAGATCTTTTAAAATCTAAGTAACTTTCAAATATGCAATAATACCATATTATTAACTATAGCCAAATATGCTGTACTATATGGCCACGTGACTTTTTATCTTATAATTGGAAGTTTGTACCTTTTGACCCCCTTCATCCATTTTGCCCGCCTGAAACCCCCTGTCCCTGGCAACCACCAATCTGGTTCTCTGTATCTATGAGCTTGGCTTTGGGTTTTTTGTTTTTAGAGATTCCATATGTAAGTGAGATCATACAGTATTTATCACAACATTTTAGACACTAACTTAACTGCTCCAACATTGTTGGTATTTCTTGTCTTGACATTAGATTATGTTTCTAGTATAGACAGATGCTCACTTTTAAGGTTATCATCTAAATTGACTTTTGCTAAAAACATAGAAAGTTGTGAAGGTTGTTCTCATTAAATATTGCCAGCACCCAGCATCTGTACAGTGCACAGAATATCTAGCCTGTTTGTCCCCTCCCTTCTTTCTTCCTTCCTTCCTTCCTTCCTTCCTTCCTTCCTTCCTTCCTTCCTTCCTTCCTTCCTTCCTTCAACAGATGTTTGTTGGATTGAAATACCAACATTTAAAAGAATACACTAAAAGTGTTTATTTCTAGGAAATTTAGAAGCATATTTGAGGAATTAACCGGATGAATTAATGTAACCAATGTGGTTTTGCTCAACAAGATGGGGCTTTAGTTTGCTTCAACAAATATATTCATAAAAAAGTTAATCCTTTGGACATTTGAAAGATTATGGGTTATTAAGATGGTTCTGAGAAAACAGTTTAAAAAATTGTAAAGACCAACCCTGATTCTTTCTGTGATTCATCCAACTAAGATTACGTCTATGACAATTGCGTCAGGCACAATGTGGAGAGAAAATGGTCATCTTCCATGGAATCAACCTTAGCCGTTAAGGACATCCTCAGATCATAAACATCTACACTCACTCATTACCTAAAAAAATTTTAACTATATTTTCAAAAATGACAAAAAATAATACTGGCTAAAAGCTCTATAAAGAATTTGGCATATTAGTTATCACTTCTTATGTCAAATGCGAATGAAACAAATGACTATGTATAAAATAAAAAAGCCACAAGGATATATTGTACAGCACAGGGAAAATAACCAATATTTCATAACTTTAAATAGAGTATAATCTTTAAAAATATTGAATCACTACGGTGTACATTGACTATTCTCTCTTATTTGTGTTTTTGTAATTTTAAACGATACCCCTTAATTCTTTTAGCCTATGCTTTGGTAGACATATGTCCATTTTATCCATGCACTTTGCTTTTTTATAGATATGTTATTATATCACCTTGTGCCTTGTCTTTCTATACCTAAGACTCTTCACCATCTATCTCCCTTCACACGGCAACCCCCAAACCTATGAACTCTTGTCAAATTTCATCAGATTTCTTCATATCGTGAATCTATAGTTTTTGACCCCAGAAAAAGGACTAATTTCACTCATGGTTCAAGGAATGAATCCCATAGAAGTGCTTATCAGCAGGTCCAAGGCAGGCTCCAGGTAGATAAAAACCGGTCCTGACAATCTAAAAGTCCTACTTAATGAGAAGCAGGATTTACCAAAGAGTAGCAATCCTTCTTCATCAAATAGGTGGCGGAACTGTGGCTCTAGGGCAACACAAGTTCTCTTGGGCTCAATAGCCTCCAAATATACAACAGAATGATATTTGTCCCCTCTGGTGTCATTAGTCTTGTTTTGTTTTCCAATAGTTTCCCAAACAGTACCTCAAATGTACCCAAAGATCATTCATTTGGTTATAAGCATCACACGACATATGCCCTTATGTACCCTGGCTCCCAGCTGTCACATCCATGAAGTGTCCCTGCCACAAGTGCTCAGACTGACTGTCATGAGAATCCCAATACACGAGACAGGCGTACAGCCTTCAGGGGTCCCAAAGCTGCCATTTCTCAGGAGCCAAAACAGAGCTGGGTTCTGTGTAGAAAGCAGAGGGAGCATCTTCCTTTCTAGCTCTGAGCTACATTTTGTCACCTGGTACCTAAATCAGCTTTGCTTAAGAATAGAGACCCAACATGTTCTCATAAATAGTGTTACAATTAACAGACCTTGTCTCTTAATCATGGAGCTCCCAACCCAGTCCAATGGACCAGAAAGAGAATTGGAGTTAAATGTAAGTTTTTCTCCTTATCCTTCAGCTTACATTAATAAGTGTCTCCCCAAAAGCATGATCTCCCCCAGATACCAATTTTCTGTCTCTCCTTTTGGATCAGAATTCTTAGATATCACTATTGTGGCATATCTTTTTTTTAAATTCAAGTATAGTTGATTAACAATGTTGTGTTAATTACTGCGGTACAGGAAAGTGATTCAGTTAAACATATATATACATACACATTCTTTTTTAAATATTCTTTTCCATTATGGTTTATCATAGGATATCGAATATAGTTCCCTGTGCTATACAGTACGACCTTGTCGTTTATCCATCCTATGCATATAAAAGCTTACATCTGCTAACCCCAGCCTCCAACTCCATCCCTCCCCCGATCCCCAACCCCTCCCCCTTGGCAACCACCAGTCTGTTCTCTATGTCCGTGATTCTGTTTCTGTTTCATAGATAGGTTCATTTGCATAATATTTTAGATTCCACATATAAGTGACATCATGTGACATTTGTCTTTCACTTTCTGACTTACTTCACTTAGTATGAGAATCTCTAGTTGCATCCATGTTGCTGCAAATGGCATTATTTTGTTCTTTTTTATGGCTGAGTTATATTCCATTGTACATATGTACCACATCTTCCTTATCCATTCTGTCGATGGACTTTTAGGTTGTTTCCATGTCTTGGCTATTGTAAATAGTGCTGCTATGAACATAGGGGTGCATGTATTTTTTTTAATTCTAGTTTTGTCTGGATATATGCCTAAGAGTGAGATTGCTGGATTCCATTTTTAGTTTTCTGAGGAACCTCCATACTGTTTTCCACAGTGGCTGCACCAACTTACATTCCCACCAGCAGTGTAGGAGGGTTCTCTTTTCTCCACACCCTCTCCAGCATTTATTTGTAGACGTTTTAATGATGGCCATTCTGACCAGTGTGAGGTGGTATCCCATTGTAGTTTTGATTTGCACTTCTCTAATAATTAGCTATTAAATATCACTATTTTAGCAGAGTCTTGGTTTGGGGGAAATCTACAATAACTGAGCCTCTTAGTTATACAGAAAAGAAAATTAAACTTCCATATTTGAAAAAGCAGGACATTTTCATGGAGCTTTTAAGCAACACATTTTTCAGTGCCTACTAATCTAGAATTCAAGAAAAAAATCAGAATCTAGAACAGGGTCACCTTGCAGAACAGGATCACCATGGAGAATTCTTTGAATCCTGAAGGTTCCATTTTTTGAACTGAGTTTAAGATACTATGAGCAGGATCTACTTCCTGTAAAGAAGAGAGAGAGGAGCTAAGTCACAACACTGGGCTGGGCTCCAGCCACTGAAGGGAACCAGCATACAAGCCTGGAGCCAGGAGAGAAACCCAGGCACAGAGACTGGACTCCTCCCCTGGGGAAGAGTGGGAGGGGCCATCCCTGGAAAGGGTCTACCCAGGCTCAGCATTCATTGACTCACACTTAAGACTGCAGATTTCTGATCCTCCTCTGTGACTATTGGTCCTTAAGCAAGGACTGACCCTCCAGCTGTGTCATACCCTCTTTGACATGTAGCAATCAGAATTGAACTTGTAATCACAGGTGAGGAGAAGCCCTCGCCAATACCCAGATGGTATTGTATAAAGACAGCAGTATTTGCTTTTAGGTTTTCAGCATGCCTCATGGTTGGACTGTGCCTCTGCTGGCCTGTAAATTGATACTTTCATTCCAAAGTCATTGGTTCTGTAACACCTCAGAGTGACCCTCAGCTGGAGGTCTGATACTGCTTTTGACGGGTTCCGAGGTATTTACTGGATATTAAGTATTAAATTAGTAATAAAATAATACTAATATAATCTTAAAATTAGTAATAATAAAATAATGGTAAAGTTAAAATACTAATAGATGTTACCTTTTACTGGGTCCCTGCTTTGTGCAGGTGCTTTGGAGAGTAGGGAGAGCGCTGGGCAAAGGGCGTCAAGACCAAGTAGCCCCCAAGCCACGGTCACAGGAAGGAGATTGTCCTCTTCAGTACACTCTCTGTGAGCAGCACTTACACCTGAGTCAACCTCCCACCTGTCATTTGAGTTGGCATTGCTCATGCCTAATGATTCATGACTAACGTGGGAAGCACACAGTTTACAAAGCCCTTGCACACACAGCATCTTCCTTAATACAGCAGTGCTGAGAAGTACACTGTATAACCATCTCTTATCGTTTCCCACTCCAGCTCTCAACACACACACACACACACACACACACACACACACACACCCCTTTTTTTCCAGAAGAGGTAACTAAGACTTAATGAGTAAGGTCACACAACACAATGAGTGTGGCAGCTGTGTGGTGACTGGAATCTGTGTCCTTCCTCACATACATCCTCTCCTTAACGTTGCTTCCTCCTTCCCCAGTATCTGCCTTTTCTTTTAATTTAAGGGTAGCTGATTTACAACATAGTGATTCAATACTTTTATAGGTTATAGTTCATTTAAAGTCATTACAAAATAAAGGCTAGAGCTTCTCTGGTGGCGCAGTGGTTGAGAGTCCGCCTGCCGATGCAGGGGATACGGGTTCGTGCCCCGATCCGGGAAGATCCCACATGCCGCACAGCGGCTGGGCCCGTGAGCCATGGCCGCTGAGCCTGCGCGTCCGGAGCCTGTGCTCCACAGCGGGAGGGGCCACAACAGTGAGAGGCCCACGTACCACTAAATAAATAAATAAATAAATAAATAAATAAAAGGCTATATATCCCTGTGCTGCACAATATATCCTGTTGCTTATTTATTTTTTAAATAGTAGTTTGTATCTTTTAATCTTGTATCCATATTTAGCCCCTCCCCCTCCCAACTGGTAACCACTAGTTGGGTCTCTATATTTGTGAGTCTGTCTCTGTTTCATTATATACATTTGTTTGTCTTATTTATTAGATTCCACATACAAGTGATAACAGAGAATTTTTCTTTTTCCATCTGACTTATTTCACTAAGCATAACACCCTCTAGGTCCATCCATGTTGTTGCTAAGGGCTGAATTTCATTCTTTTTTATGGCTGAGTAATATTCCATTGTATACATACCACAGTCTTTATCTATTCACATGTTGATGGACACTTGGGTTGCCTCTATATCTTGGTTTTGGTAAATAATGCTGCCATGAACATTGGGATGCATGTAGTTTTTCAAATTAGTGTTTTCCTTTTCTTTGGATATATACCCAGCAGTGCAATTGCTCAATTATACGGTAGGTCTAATTTTAGGTTTTTTTAGGAACCTCCATACTGTTTTCCACAGTGGATGCACCAATTTATCTACATTCCCACCAATGGTGTGCAAAGGTCCCCTTTTCTTTACATCCTTGCCAACATTTGTTACCTGTGGTACTTTTTTATGATAGCCCTTCTGACAGGTATGAGGTAATACCTCACTGTGGTCTTTATTTGCAATTCTCTGATGATTAGCAATGTTGAGCATTTTTTCATGTGCCAATTGGCCATCTGCATCTCTTCTTTGGAAAAATGTCTATTCATGTGTTCTGCCCATTTTTTTCCTTTATCTTTTTCTTAACTGAAATAGAGTTGAAGTACAATATTATATAAGTTACAGGTGTACAATGTAGTGGCTCATGATTTTTACAGATTATACTCCATTTATAGTTATTATAAAATATTGGCTATATTCCCTGTGTTGACAACATATCCTTGTAGCTCATTTTTTACATAATAGTTTGTACCTCTTAGTCCTCTACCCCTATATTGCCCCTCCACCCTTCCCTTTCCCAACTGGTAACCACTAATTTGTTCTCTATATCTGTGAGTCACTTTCTTTTTTTGTTATATTCACTAGTTTGTTGTATTTTTAGATTCCACATAGAAGTGGTATTGTATAGTGTTTGTCTTTCTCTGTCTGACTTATTTCACTTAACATAATACCCTCCAAGTCCATCCATGTTGTTGCAAGTGGCAAAATTCCCCCATTTTTTATGGCTATGTAGTATTCCATTGTATATATATATATATATATATATACCACATCTTAATCCATTCTTCTGCTGATGGACATTTAGTTTGCTTCTGTATCTTGGCTATTGTAAATAATGCTGCTATGAACATTGGGGTGCATGTATCTTTTCAATTAGTGGTTTTGTTTCTTTCAGATATATACCCAGGAGTGTAATTGATGGGTGATATGGTAGTTCTATTTTAGTTTTTTGAGAACACTCCATACTGTTTTCCAAAGTGGCTGTACTGACTTACATTCCCACCAACAGTGTAGGAGGGTTCCGTTTTCTCTGTATCCTTGCCATCATTGTTATGTGTTCTTTTTGATGATAGCCATTCTGACATGTGGGTGAGAAATCTCATTGTGGTTTTGATTTGCATTTCCCTGATGATTAGCTGTGTTGAACATCTTTTCATGTGCCTGTTGGCCATCTGCATGTCCTCTTTGCAAAAAATGTCTATTTAGTTCTGCCTGTTTTTTAATTGGGTTTTTTTTTTATGTTGAGTTGCATGAGTTGTTTATATATGTTGGATATTAACCACTTATAGGTCATATCATTTGCAAATATTTTCTCCCATTCAGTAGGTTTTCTTTTCATTTTGTTGATGGTTTCCTTTGCTATGCAAAAGCTTTTACATTTAATCAGATCCCATTTGTTTATTTTTGCTTTCATTTCCTTTACTTTAGGAGATGGATCCAAAAAATATTGCTGCAATTTATGTCAAAGAGTGTTCTTCCTGTGTTTTCCTTGAGGAGTTTTATTGTATCTGGCTTTACGTTTAGGTATTTAAGCCATTTTTAGTTTATTTTTGTATGTGGCATTAGAGAATGTTATTAGGCGTGGGTTTGTAATAAATGGCCTTTATTATGTTGAGATATGTTCCCTCTGTATCCACTACGATTAACATTTTTATCATGTGTAGATATTGAATTTTATCAGATGCTTTTTCTGTGTCTATTAAAATGATCATGTGATTTTAATCCTTCCTTTCATCAATATACTATATCATATTGATTGGTTTGCAAATATTGAACCATCCTTGCATCCCTGGAGTAAATCCCACTTGATCATAGTGTATGGTTCTTTTTTATATAGTGTTAAATTTATTTTACTAATATTTTGTTGAGGATTTCTGCATTTATATTTATCAGAGCTATCAGCCTATGATTTTCTTTTTCTGTAGTGACTTTGTCTGGTTTTTGGTATCAGGGTAATGGTGGACTCAGAATGAATTTGGGAGTGTTCCATCCTCTTCAATTTTTCTGAATAGTTTGAGAAAGCTAGGTATTAGCTATACTTTATATGTTTGGTAGAATTCCCCTGTGAAGCTGTCTGGTCCTGCACTTTTGTTTGGTGGGAGTTTTTTAATTATAAATTCAATTTCACTACTAGTGATCCGTCTGTTCAGATTGTCTATTTATCCATGATTTGGTCTTGAAAAATTGTATTTCTAGAAATTTGTCCATTTCTTCTAGGTTGTCCAATTTGTTGGATTCTAACTGTTCATAGTATTTCATCTGCCCTTTCAAGAAGGCATTCTTTGTTGAGTTGTAATGGGAATGGGGGGGATGCTTCTGACCATCTCAACACTAACAGACCATTCCTTTGCTTTCCTTTTAAAATCACATCTTTGAAGTCAAAAATAAACTCTTTGGCAGGTTTTTGTGTTTTATGATTTGTGTTTTTGATCCTCTATCCTGGGTAGGACAAGAAGTAGGCACTCTATGTGCATTTGCTTAATATACGCTTGACCAGCTGCAGAGATGCAGAAAGTTTGTGCAACGGATCAGCTTTAAAGGGCATATCACTCAGCCATAAAAAGAAACGAAACTGAGTTATTTATAGTGAGGTGGGATGTCATACAGAGTGAAGTAAGTCAGAAAGAGAAAAACAAATACCGTATGCTAACACATATATATGGAATCTAAAAAAATAAAATCAAAAAAAATGGTTTTGAAGAACCTAGGGACAGGACAGGAATAAAGATGCAGATGCAGAGAATGGACTTGAGGACACAGGGAGGGGGAAGGGTAATCTGGGATGAAATGAGAGAGTGGCATGGACATATATACACTACCAAGTGTAGAATAGCTAGTGGGAAGCAGCCACATAGCACAGGGAGATCAGCTCGGTGCTCTGTGACCACCTAGAGGGGTGGGATAGGGAGGGTGGGAGGGAGACTCAAGAGGGAGGAGATATGGGGATATATGTGTATGTATAGCTGATTCACTTTGTTATAAAGCAGAAACTAGCACACCATTGGGAAGCAATTATACTCCAATAAAGATGTTAAAAAAATAAAATAAAGGGCATATCTGTGGCAGAGCTGTCTGCTTCCTGTTTGCTAGCTTTCTGTGTTATCTGTCCGCATTATTTAATTTAAATTACCCAAGTACCCCTGCATCAGGTCCCATTTCCAGTAACTGTTGCTATGTGTTTATGCGCCATAGTTGTTATCAAAGCACAGAGCATAAACAAATTGCTTAGTAAATACTTTCTGAAACTAACACAAAAAATTGTTCAGCGGTGTGGAATCAGATGCTCATTTACTCCCTGAGAGCTTCTGAACACAAGGTTTAGTGCCCCATGATAGAAGAATGAGGAGAGGAGTAGCTATTTGGTAGAGGGATGCGAAGTGGAGTTACAAGTCTAATTGTCCCAAGTGTCCATCAACAGGGAATCAGGTCATTCCCACCACCTGGCCACAGGGCAGGTGATGCTGAGTTCATCTCCTCACTGCAAATGCTGGGATGATGCAGGACTGAATTACCACACTCACCCATGACACAGCCAGAAGTGGCTCAGTAGCATCGCAGAGGGGAGAAGCAGCTTGAGAGCTTCCAGCACCCTGGATAACATACATTTCCTCCAGGCCATTCTGGGTCACCTGCATGGGGACAAACACAGCCCTGGTGCCACATGTCTGTGTGAGTGATCACACACACACACAGAGGCATAAACCTCTTGACAGATATCAGCCAATGTGTGGCTAAGGCAGTCCTCAAACAACAGAGAGATATATTTCATGCCTGAAATGGGACAGATCTTCCTCCAGCTTACACCTTGAACCGATACCTTTAAGAGATTTTATAGGCCATGCAGTGATGATTGGTGCAGAACAGGTGGTAGAAACACGTTGTGCCCAATATCCCCTGTCCACCAACGACACTCCACAAGCATCAGGCCTTTAAGCATCTGTCAGGAGGGAAAAAAATTGAAACAGCAACCATCAAGACTCTCTAGCCCAAACCAGTAAAAAAAAAAAACAATAGTCCTCTTCCTGTAGCCACCTATGAAGGGAAAATCTTTTATTACCGTTCTTTCATGATGCTTAATGCTATTGTGTGTGAGATGTTCTACAATTTGCTTTCACTATTTAATACCACCTCAGTATAAAATTGAGCTGAATTCTTGACATTCGTTAGCACGCACAGATCCATTTATCTCTGTCCCCTTTTTTGCTTCAGGAACCAACCTTGCATTGCAAAAAAAAAAATGTACACAGATCCCATAAAGACCCACTGATAGAGTGATAGATCTTTTTTAAACACTGGGACATTACAGGATTTTATGAAGCAGTAAAACTTTCTCCAGGCATGAGAAGTACAGGCTGACAGAGACCATTTTATCTATAAGGCATTAAAGTGTAAGTGCCACATCGGACAAGCATAATAGAAGAGAAGAAAATAATAATTTCAGGAAAGGTGGCCAAGTCCTCAAGCAAAAAGAATCAGACCAGGAGGTACCTAATGATCTTCAAGAAACCCGAGAAAGAGCTACTCTGTACAGTGCCTGAGTTTTCAATCAGAGGAAAATTCGCTGCCGCTCTGCCCTCTAACTCATTGCAAAGAGCAGCAGAAAATTGAAGTAATTCCAGAAAGCCTTTTCTGAAGTGAATAGTTTAGACACTAAGAGAGAGGATACTATTTTCTCATCCCATCCTGCCTCATTCTCCGCATCACTTTAGCAACAATATATGTAGTTCTATTTTTCCACAAATATCTATTGAGCACCTACTATACACAAAACAAGGCATTATATGCTGGGTAGGTAATAGCCAGGTCTTTGCCCTCACAGATTGTACATTCTTATGGGGGAAGAGGCACAATACTAACTAAACAAAATAAACTAGATGATTTCAGATTAGCCTACGGACTGTCAAAGAAACGAAGGGGGGTATTATGGGTTATTGAGGAATGGTGGGGGAGAAAACTTCAGATAGTGTGATTGGAAAAGAAATGTAGGAAGTAACTATATTATGGGCTTACCTGGATGCCTTCATTCCTTTGTCTCATAAGAATCTCATTTCTGGAAGGAATCTCCAGTGTTTAATTCATTCTAATTCTCTCTCTTCAGATAGTTTGGCTCATAAGTCTTTGCTGTTACAGAGATGTCTGTCCTATTTTAAAGGAAACAGATTCCAAATACTATTTTTTTCTATTCTAGGTTTTAACTGTCTTTATTTGTGACCTTGAGTTTACCTTGAGTTTCCTCATTGCTTAATTTAAGCATCTATCTGGGTTTTTCAGTTTTAGTAGGGGACCTAAAAACTGTTATTATCTCCATAGCAGGACTTCTGTTCTTCAAATGTTTACTTTCTTTATTTAAACTTTAGATATCATTACTATTTTCTAAGCTTTGGTTTTGCTGAAGCGACCTCTTCTGAGACATCTCAAGTACTCCAGCTTGCCGTACGAGTGCTCCATTTGGACGAAACAGTAGAGTTCTTGATCCAAACTCAGCATGCAAAGCTCAGCCACTTGGAGATGGACTCAAATCACCACTTCACCCAAGGATACAGATCATATCCAGGACCGCCTACAACAAAACTGTTCCCTATGCTTCATTTAATCTGTGTTTCCCTTGATATGACACTAACAGATTGAAGTTTGAGTTGGGGAAGCGATTCCTTAAGACTTGCTTCGTGATTTCACTTCACTGTTCAAAATGTCCAATGACCTCTTCTTGTCTGAGATATTATGTCCCCCTGACCTCCAAACAGCCATGAGGCTATTCTTTTTTTTTTTAAACATCTTTATTGGAGTATAATTGCTTTACAATGGTGTGTTAGTTTCTGCTTTATAACAAAGTGAATCAGTTATACATATACATATGTTCCCATATCTCTTCCCTCTTGCATCTCCCTCCCACCCTCCCTATCACACCCTTCTAGGTGGTCACAAAGCACCGAGCTGATCTCCATGTGCTATGCTGCTGCTTCCCACTAGCTATCTATTTTACGTTTGGTAGTGTATATATGTCCATGCCACTCTCTCACTTTGTCACAGCTTACCCTTCCCCCTCCCCATATCCTCAAGTCCATTCTCTAGTAGGTCTGTGTCTTTATTCCCATCTTGCCCCTAGGTTCTTCATGACCTTTTTTTTTTCTTAGATTCCATATATATGTGTTAGCGTATGGTATTTGTTTTTCTTTTTCTGACTTCACTCTGTAAGACAGACTCCAGGTCCATCCACCTCACTACAAATAACTCAATTTCATTTCTTTTTATGACTGAGTAATATTCCATTGTATATATGTGCCACATCTTCTTGATCCATTCATCTGTTGATGGACACTTAGGTTGCTTCCATGTCCTGTCTATTGTAAATAGAGCTGTAATGAACATTTTGGTACATGACTCTTTTTGAATTCTGGTTTTCTCAGGGTATATATCCAGTAGTGGGATTGCTGGGTCGTATGGTAGTTCTACTTTTAGTTTTTTAAGGAACCTCCATACTGTTCTTCATAGTGGCTGTATCAGTTTACATTCCCACCAACAGTGCAAGAGTGTTCCCTTTTCTCCACACCCTCTCCAGCATTTATTGTTTCTAGATTTTTTTGGTGATGGTCATTCTGACCGTTGTGAGATGATACCTCATTGTAGTTTTGATTTGCATTTCTCTAATGATTAATGATGTTGAGCATTCTTTCATGTGTTTGTTGGCAATCTGTATATCTTCTTTGGAGAAATGTCTATTTAGGTCTTCTGCCCATTTTTGGATTGGGTGTTTTTTTTTTTGATATTGAGCTGCTTGTAAATTTTGGAGATTAATCCCTTGTCAGTTGCTTCATTTGCAAATATTTTCTCCCATTCTGAGGGTTGTCTTTTGGTCTTGTTTATGGTTTCTTTTGCTACGCAAAAGCTTTTAAGTTTCATTAGGTCCCATTTGTTTATTTTTGTTTTTATTTCCATTTCTCTAGGAGGTGGGTCAAAAAGGATCTTGCTGTGATTTATGGCATAGAGTGTTCTGCCTATGTTTTCCTCTAAGAGTTTGATAGTGTCTATTGAGCACCTACTATATACAAAACATTTAGGCCTTACATTTAGGTCTTTAATCCATGTTGAGTTTATTTTTGTGTATGGTGTTAGGGAGTGTTCTAATTTCATACTTTTACATGTACCTGTCCAGTTTTCCCAGCACCACTTATTGAAGAGACTGTCTTTTCTCCATTGTATATTCTTGCCTCCTTTATCAAACATAAGGTGACCATATGTGCGTGGGTTTATCTCTGGGCTTTCTATCCTATTCCATTGATCTATATTTCTGTTTTTGTGCCAGTACCATACTGTCTTGATTACTGTAGCTTTGTAGTATAGTCTGAAGTCAGGGAGCCTGATTCCTCCAGCTCCATTTTTTGTTCTCAAGATTGCTTTGGCTATTCGGGGTCTTTTGTGTTTCCGTACAAATTGTGAAATTTTTTGTCCTAGTTCTGTGAAAAATGCCAGTGGTAGTTTGATAGGGATTGCATCAAATCTGTAGATTGCTTTGGGCAGTAGAGTCATTTTCACAATGTTGATTCTTCCAATCCAAGAACATGGTATATCTCTCCATCTATTTGTATCATCTTTAATTTCTTTCATCAGTGTCTTATAATTTTCTGCATACAGGTCTTTTGTCTCCTTAGGTAGGTTTATTCCTAGATATTTAATTCTTTTTGTTGCAATGGTAAATGGAAGTGTTTTCTTAATTTCACTTTCAGATTTTTCATCATTCGTGTATAGGAATGCCAGAGGTTTCTGTGCATTAATTTTGTATCCTGCTACTTTACCAGATTCATTGATTAGCTCTAGTAGTTTTCTGGTAACATCTTTAGGATTCTCTATGTATAGGATCATGTCATCTGCACACAGTGACAGCTTTACTTCTTCTTTTCCGATTTGGATTCCTTTTATTTCTTTTTCTTCTCTGATTGCTGTGGCTAAAACTTCCAAAACTATGTTGAATAATAGTGGTGAGAGTGGGCAACTTTGTTTTGTTCCTGATCTTAGTGGAAATGGTTTCAGTTTTTCACCATTGAGGATGATGTTGGCTGTGGGTTTGTCATATATGAGGCTATTCTTAATTACAGAGCTTTCTTCACATACAGAGCTGTGTCTCCACATAGCCTACTCATTTCTCTCACCCTCTTTAATCCTGTATCCCTCTACCTGTCCTCTACCATGAAGCCATGGTTGTTTGTTTCACCATATTTTTCTCCATTTTTCTGAAATCCTACTGTGATTATTATCTGAATTTCTCTTTCAGAGTACTTCATGTGTAGCAACATAAATTCTCTTATATAACTGGGGATTGAAGATCCAGACAACATACAAACACCATGCATATAACTATATGAACATAAGTAACTATATATGGAATGCACCAAAGTAGCTATATATGAAATGCACCAAAATACAAGTTTAGATAATAACAGGTAACTATATTGTATATACTATATTATGCATTATATATTAGATGTTGCACATTATACATAACTCTTATTCTCCTGAATACATTCTGTGGCATACAGTAAGTATTCACCGAATACTTACTGAATAATAAAGATTTTCAATGTTATTTTAAAAAAAAAACAATGACTGGGCTTCCCTGGTGATGCAGTGGTTGAGAGTCCGCCTGCCAATGCAGGGGACACGGGTTCGTGTCCCAGTCCGGGAGGATCCCACATGCCACGAAGCGGCTTGGCCCATGAGCCATGGCCGCTGAGCCTGCGCATCCTGAGCCTGTGCTCCGCAACGGGAGAGCCCGCACAGTGAGAGGCCCGCATACCGAAAAAAAAAAAAACAACAACAAAACACAACTTATAAATACAGAGAACAAACAGATGGCTGCCAGAGCAGAGGAAGGTGGGGAGAGGGGAATAATAGATGAAGGAAATTAAGTAGTGCAAACTCCCAGTTATAAAATAAGCCATGGGGATAAAATGCAGCATGAGGAGTATGGTCAATTATGTTGTAAGAACTTAGTACAGGGGCAGCTGGTTCCTAGGCTTGTGGTGATCATTTCACAATGCATGCAAATGTCAAATCACTATGTCATACACCTGAAGCTAACGGAATGTTGTATGTCAGCTATATTTCAGTAACACAATGTTTCCACTGTTACACCTTATTTTGAAACTCTTGTTGGTTTGGGTTTAAACAAATGGGTACAAATCTTTTCACAGAAGACTTTTTCCCACTTGGAAATTGTTTTCACATAAATTCATTTGTAAAGGTTATACAAGAAAAAAAAGCCTATTTTAATGCATGTTGATTGGAAAAAATATATTACATAATATCTGTGTCTTACATAATATCTTCTGAAAAATATTTAGGAAATAGGGTACCAGAAGCACAGCCTAGTCTGACTATAAGACTTGTTTGATAAATGTCACAGAAGGAAACCAGAGGTCACCAAATTAATTACATAACTATGTGACGTTCACCTGTCCTGGACTCTGGCTAGACATACAAAGGTGACTTGTCCACTGCAGAGACCTGGGTATTAGCCACAGTGTTGGTGGTAGTTTGAGTGGGACCTCTGCCCCTAGACTAGCCATCTCCATCCCAGCAGGGCGCTTTAGTTACACCAGTGCCAGTTGGTGGGGAGCAACGTGGCCAGCGTCTGGCATAAACTTTTATTTTCCTAACACTCTTGTCGGTCCTCATATCATTTAGCCGTTGTATTCGTCATCCTGTAGTCAAACACACCAGGGAATTCTAAATGGTGTGTAAGGAGAGCATCTGTCCACTGCAGGATGGGCACATCTGCACCCATTAATTTTTCATCATTTCCTCAAATCAGAGGTCAGATGTTCACAATGTGCTAATGTCCTGGCATCTCTTCATGTCTCGGAAGCAGATCTTGCAATTATAAGAAAATGATGTAGCTGCAGCAGGGAACATGGAGAGCTGTAGGGAGACTACCTCCCACTTTCAATGGGGGGAAAAAAAACATTTTAAAAGATTATAGGAGGATGGAAACAAGGAATCAGCTCGCTGTTTATTAAACATGGGATAATCATCTTTGTTATTTCCTATATGCTTGTTTGGAATAAAATAGGCACGATTTTCTTGCTTGAAAGCTCCTTCTTTTGTATTGTTCTTAGATGTAATGGCCCATAACATTATCTTATTTTTCTTTTACCTGCTAATAGAACTGTCTTACCAACTATTATCTTTTTTCCTCTAGGTATTTCTTAGTTTTTTACATTTACATCATCTTTCATTTTATTCCAAGAGAGGAAAGCAATGATCAGGTGCTTTTGGACACCTACCCTTAGCCACTGTATTTGCTGAAGATTTCTGATCCCTTCCCTTTCATTCTGCCACTTGGGGTCGGGCACAAGGAAGGGAAACAATTTAGAGAAAGACAGATAATCTTGACCTTTGTAAGTGGCTGGCAGGGATTAAAGTCTTCCATGAGCTAACAATCATTTGCTGTAGGGGAGAAAAACCCTTATGCAAATATTACCTTTGTATATAGAAGCAAACTATTCTCAGAAACATCACCTTGGTTAATTACCAATCTCATGGTGTGTTAAATATCTAAAAATAACTGTTGATTGTCCTTCTTTGCAGAGAGTTGAAATCACAGCAGGAGGACCACAAAGAGAAAAGATGTTTTTAAAACTTGGATGACTTCCCAGGATTTTTTTTTTTTTTTTTGGCTTCTCACTTTCCAAAAATACAAGGTAACTTCAGAGATTTCCCAAGCTGTCATAAGGTTTGGAGAGCATGTGCCGGCTTGCTCATCGCCCCTCAGGAAACAGGCTCTCTGGTTTTCTTCCCAGCCTTGTAGTCCATGTAAGCATTTTGCTAACAGTAGGTCAGCTGTTCCAACTTCGCAGTGGCTATCAACATAAACCTCATTATCAAGGGTAAGAAAATGCTTTATTTCAAGCCTGGTTTTCTTGAAGTCTCCCCTTTGTTAGAAACCATAGCCATCACTGCTCTTGTGAATATATTTCATCCAACAACCTTCCTTCCTTAAATAAAATTGCCTGGATCCATTCCAGAATTTTCACAGCGACTCTAAACCACTGCCAACAGCCGGCCCTGGCACCCTCAAGGTAATTATCCAGTGGACATAGTTGGTACAGCACGTTTTTCTGTTATTAAAAAAAAAAAAGTAGTTTGGCATCCTGGCATCCATTGAACTGTTTGAGTACTTGCTCTCTTTGCTCTTTATCAATCAATCACTACAGACTTTCTGTTTGTTTCTGGGGAGCTAATGTTGATCCAGGTGTTACAGGATGCAAAAGGACACACAAGGATGGCATTTTAGATTCGCACAGCACTCTAGTTTGTGAAGCACTTTTATAGGTGTCGTGTTTTCCTTCCAGTCACAGATTAGACAGTATTAGAGACAGTAACCATCTATTTTGGGTGATAGGACTTATACACATTCACATTTTTTTAATAGGGAAGGAAGCTAATATTTACCTAACATTGCCCTAGATATTGTGGTAAATTTATATATACATATATATTATATAAATACATATAAAATTAGATATACATATATAAATATATAGTATAGTAATTATATATTTATATATACATATCTGTTTATTATATATACATATAATCTGTATTATATGTATATATGCACATATATTTATTACATGTATAAATTTACATATATATATTCTAATTTCTCCTCCCAACAGCCTTTCAAGATAAATTTTACTGCCCAAATCAGCCTCAGAGAAATGAAGTAACTTGTCCCAAGTCCAAACCAGCTCCAACATCTGTGTTCCCTCTACTAAATCATACAATTTATAACAAATATTTTCTGTAGGAATTTTTTAAAAAGGACTACTGCCACAGGGTAGTGGTATTTCAGTGCTCCTCGTACATAGTGATGTTTGTAAGGTCAGCTACGGGGAGGGCCAGATGGGGTTTCACAGAGCATGGGGATCTACTGGGTCATAAGCCCAGGTTTTGATTCTCCCCTTCATTATATGACCAAGTGCAAATGAAATTCCTGTCCCAATTTCCATGCCAGCTTCCTGTGTTAGT
Organism: Stenella coeruleoalba; assembly: GCF_951394435.1. Classification (NCBI taxonomy): domain Eukaryota; kingdom Metazoa; phylum Chordata; class Mammalia; order Artiodactyla; family Delphinidae; genus Stenella; species Stenella coeruleoalba. Next base: position 8,649,168 of record NC_137167.1, read on the forward strand.
GGATGGGTTCAAGTTCCTGACCTACCCATGAGACTAGGCAATTTGTGTTAAGTACCAATTTAGATAACTCAAAGAAGATTCCAATTGGTAGGTTTTGACCAATGATGAATAATATAGATAGTCCTGCATATGAATCCTTTCTTTTATCTTCAATCCCATAAGCACTAATTCCCAGAACCAGACACTGTCCAATTTGGGAATTAGTTGGTTCTGTTCTATCTACTAATTTACCCAGAAAAGAATTGTACAGGTAAGGTGAGTTTAACTCACACTGGTATAAAAGGATGCCCAGATGAAAGTAGCTTCCCAATTGTCAGAAAACAAGCATACATGTATACTGCTAGTGGGACTCTAAACAGTAAGGACAGTTATACAATATGTGCTCAACTCCCTAAAAAGTTCATACCACTTTTCCCCCAAGAAGATAGCCTCTAGGAATATGTTAAAGGAAACAGAGTTTTGCAAAAATCAATTTATGAATTCAGTTGGTCATCCCATATCAACACATTATATTCACACCTAATTGTGGAGTTTTAAAATTACTGTGGTATTATATATGTACACTAAACAATACATAATTAAAGTGTACAACTCAATGAATTTTAGTTTATGTTTCCACCCATGAAACAATCAGAAAAATCAAGATACTGAATATTTCTATCACCTCCAAAAGCCCTCTCATGTCCCTTTGGAATCCATACTTGTCTTTAGGCAACCGCTGTCACTGTAGGGTGCTTTGTAGTCTATAGAATTTAACGTAAATGAAACCATACAGCACATGTTATCTGGTATCTGGATTCTTTCAGTCTGCACAATGATTTTGAGATTCTCCCTTGTTGTTTTATGTTTCAGTAGGTCTTTCCTTTTTATTGCTAAGTAGTATCACAGTATATGTATATATACCACATTTTGTTTATTCTCCTGTTGATGGGCATTTGGGTTATGTTCAGTTTGGGATATTACATATAAATCTGCTATGAATATTTGTATACATATAAGTCTTTGTATGGACAGATGCTTCATTTATCTTGGGTAAATATCTAAGGAGTAGAATGGCTGTATTATATGGTAGGTGTTAACTCATTAAGAGAAAATTTTCACACTACCTAAACAAAAAACAATTAAGTAAATTAATGCTATCTCCAAATGGATCACTATGTGATAATTTATAATTAAAAATGATGATCCTGAGGAATCTTATGAACATGATATAATGTTTACAATATATTGTTAAGTGAAAACAAATGTAGACTCAAATAATATATATGATTTTTAGAAAAAGGATTTGAACTATGTACAGTAATGTCAACAATGATTATCTGTAAGGATAATTTTCAGTTTTTTCCAGTTGCCTTTCTTTTCTAAATATTCTAAGACAGAAATGTATTATCAGAGAAATACATAAATATAGTTATAAATGTGTCTACCCTTTTACTGTTTACCAAGCGTTTTTCACATATATTAACTCTGGTTAATCTGTACAACCACCCTGTAAGTGGTCCCAAAGGAGTTTATTGCTGGAGTAAAACTATAAATTGTGAGTTTAAAATTTGCTAGCAGATAATAAAGCTCCCTCTTCAAGTGTTTTATTCAAAAGTATAAAATGTTAAAAAGCTCACTGCATCCTAGGCTTACCTGGCACAATCTGTGTGTACAGGTGCTTGAGGAGAAAAAACATCATGGTGTGTGCCCGTGAAAGAGTCGTTCTGAGATGCCTTTGTGTTGCTATGAGTAATCGTAGAGATGGAAGCAGGGGTGTAGGTTTTGGTCTCTCCACTTCTATAAATAGGCACAGGGGATCTGTACATAGAAGATGAAGGATGCTTTTTCTTTGTATACCTCCTCTTTTCCTTCAATCCAACATCTTCTGCTCTCTCCCCATCTCTTATAATGTTTTGCTCAATGAACGATGAGGGATCCCAACTCTAAGACCTAAGTTAGGTAACTCCAGGCCAGTGCCACGAAGGCCTGCTGGTGTTTAGATACTGTAATGAATGCTCTCTCAAGGTCCCTGCTCTGACCTTCCTTCAGAGAGAGGCTTCTTCATGAACTTTTCGTTGGAAGTGTGCAGACTAACGAGAGATGTGGAACTCACACAGATGGAGCCACAGTAAAGCAATGCACACACCTCACTTCCTTCCTCCAAAACGTCTAATCCCTTAGTACTTGGCGCCTCTTTATTTTTACAGCACTTATACAATTTATTTAAATTACTTTATGCAAATTGCAATATGATTTGATACAAAATGTTTCCCACCCAAAGTATAAGCTGCCTCATTTCTCTTCTTAGTCATCTCTGCGTCATTTGTAGAGCTCAGCATAGTGGCTTCGCGCCTAGTAGGTGTTCAATATATTTGTCGAACTGAATTTGTTTCACTGATTCACAGTCCATCTTACAAAATGCTAACGGATGAATGTACCTTAACAAACTGTTTTCATCATACTTTTTCTGGCATTATGATCTTCACAAGCACACCCGCCCCCGCACTGTCACCTAACGTCAGTCTTCTTAGTGCCAGCCCAACGCGGACAGTGGACTTCCTGTTTGCTCTGTAGGTTCACTCTATGTTGCCCCCCAAAATTCCTGTTCCTCCCACCCCAGCAAGAGAAGTACCTGCAGAGGCCTTAGCATCTTTAGTATCATAAGTCTTGGGTGTGATCTAGTTCTGGCATGGAACTCCTCCGAACAGTATCAAGAACTGAGAAATAGTACTCGCAAGCTAACGAGTTAACCTGCCACATTTTCGTGGATTTGCTGATAGAAAACATAAGTGTCTTGTGTCAGAGACAAAGGACATTTATTACTAACAGCACGTGCCAGAATATTAGCATTTTAGCATTTGTGCTGGTTCTCTGACACGGGGACAGGAGGAAGGCCAGATGAACCCATCACATGCAGTAGATTCCATTCCAAAAGAGGAACCCTGGGCTTAGGGCACTGGAGTCTTCTACAATGATCAGAAAGCATGCATACATACCCTTTGCTCCAGGGGGAGACACTATCACTGTCCTCCAAGACTGTAAGTCAATCTGTCCTTTGCTGTGGAGGGGAATACAAGCTCTACCTTTCAAGAATGTTTGTTGTGCAAATCTAGAATGAAGGACTTGCTTCCTGAGTTGTGCAGAAGTGCAAGAGACCCATGGAGAATTGTCTCCCAACAATATCCACCCCTCATTTCTATGTCATCCCTGCTTCTCATTTCTTTGCCATGCGTATCTCATGCCAATGCTACTCTGATTAATCTGACCAACAGAGTCTGGAGCAAAGTCCATTCAATTTGTATCATATAGCATTTAATAACGGCAACTGTGAACAGGACTCCAGGCAGCAGGATAAGGCCAACCTGCAATAGTAACCTCAACTATTCCTCCCAGGATCCCAGATCCAGCCAGCTGAACCCACCATATAAGCCGCCAGGGTCTACTTTAGAAAGTCAAGTAGCTTTCTTTCTTTCTACGTTTCTATATTGACGTTTCCACTTGACCTGAGACATCCAGGCACAGCAGGACGTATGAACATTTGCCCAGACTCTGTGCCTTGGCCCATAAGGAGGAAGACTAGAGCAACCGCATCATCTTATCAACTCTGGCCAGTGAACTGGGGTAAAATGTATACTTTCTAGGGTAAAGTTTTCATTGTTGATGACATCAGCCCATGTCAGAGACAAATTTCTTACCAACTTTTCTAATCGCATGGTGCCTATCCTATGAATAACTACATCATATGCATAAATGTCTACAGAGTGAGCATAAATAATGAATCGGTTATGCCTCCAGGAAGTCTCCCCCACCAATATCTAAGGGTACCTTTATTTTAAAGGCATCTCGCCATCACCTGGGGCTACATGATTTGTTGTTGGTGTTTCCTTAAATACTTGAAGGTCTGTTATGAACACCTGTAAAGTACAAGTCACTATGTTTTTAGAGAGAAACAAGTCAATGAATGCCAGGCTTTCTCACAATACAGTTCTGAGGTCACCCATGGTACCACTTGAAAGAATTTATAATTGCTAGGGCCTGCCAAGTGGAAACCACAAGTCTGATGGCAGAGGTTGACAGTCCCTTCAGTATGACCTCCTAGTCAGATGGCAGGTCGTGGGTCTTCCAGCTCAGTTGGAATAATTGTCTTGGAGGGCCTCCAAAGAGCAATCCAGCCAATCTGTCATGTTTATCCACACCACACACTGGGTAGCATTTGCCTGCCCTATGGAATGACGGAGAACAGGGTAGGGAAGACATCAGAAGGTGATGACAGGTGGACCCTGGGACCATCCCCTGTTATTTCTAGTAGGCTTGGCAGCAAGGTTAAGAGGAAATGTGATCAAATCATGGTCAGGACTGTCTGGTTGGGAATGGCAGACCCAACACTGGGTTAAATATATGGTACTTGCAATAGCTTGGGAGAGATGCAACAGGGTAGTTTTTTTTGTTTGTTTGTTTTTTTTGAGAAAGTCTCCAATGGTAACTCTGGAAGACAGAGGTCATTAATATCTGCCCGCCGTCACATCTCCCAGGGTCTAATGTTTTCCCTCCCCACCCCTACCCCCGAGATTGTTGTTCTCATTCCACTGCCACAAATGTGGCCTGGTCCCCACCTGCACTCAGAACTTTTGTCTAGGAGAGTCAAGTGCAAGAGGGAAAAGTGAATTTTTATAAATCTCACAGAGACTCATTATGCCCCCAGTTTTGGCCTGCGTGGGCCTCCATCAGGGATTCTGTGAGCAGTACACACAACCAAGAGGTAACGTTTTATCTTTACAGATCTTAGACCCTCTCAGTCAAACGAGACTCCAAAACCTGAACCAGAATTAAGTTTCAATCTCCTAGGTTCCCTTCAGGCTGGCCTGTCATCCAGCATATGGGCCAACCAGGCTGACCTGGGGCTGTCATCAGGGAAAAGGAAAAACATCATGCCCAAGAATAGTCAGGGAGGAATCCCAACTTTACAAAATAGGTCTATATTATTTTCTAGTCCTCTTATCCTAATCATAGGAAGCAGCTAAGAGAAGATGAACTCTCTCTGAGGAGAAGTCATTTGGGGAACAAATGCCTTACTAAGGTGCAAAGCAGGTAAGGGGGTGGATTCAGAACACCTTTTCTGGCAAGTTTTGAGGAGCCATTCCAAGCTTGGTAATAGTAGGTGCGTGTGTATGACAAGCAATGTGGGAAGTCCATCAAATATCCTTACTATACTATACTATACTATACTATCCTTACTATACTATACTATACCTTACTATACTATACTATACTTACTATACCATACTATATATGAAGGGTTGTTGCAATGCAATGTGTAACAACGCACCTCATTTTCAGTCTAAAAATGATCTGGAAAGCTGAAAAGATGGCACAATTAGTTTCAGAGTCCACATAGTATGGCCAGAGTCAGCTGACTGGACTGGTACACAACGTGGTTACCTGCATCAGCAACGTAAAGTCCTTTGTGCCCAGTCTATGGAGACTGGTGCATCACTGCGTATGGTGTGATGAGGGACCCAGGCAGATGTGTGGATTTGTGTAGTTCAGGTTCCATGAGCAGCTAGATTACAGTTGGTGTCATCAGAGAACAGCCCTTCCCATGGGCATCTTTGTGAGTGACATAGACGGTTCAATCAGCAGTCCCCAAAGTACCTTTAATCTGCTCCAAAGGGTGCCTTTAATTTGCCCAAAGTTTGTCTTTAATCTGCCTGCCTTTGGTTTTCTACGTGACAGACCAAACAGCCAGACTCTCGGCAGCAGCTCAAGAATGAGTAAAAATATACCACAGTTTACGAAGGCAGGCTGTGGCCAGAGCTAGGAGAACAAGGCTGTGTTCTGTTCACTCACTGGCACAACTGCATCCGTTTTCACTGCTGTGTAGCTGAGTGGACACCATCGAATATCAGCTTGGCCAAACCACCCGATAACCACTTCCCAGTATCCAGGAGAACCTCTGGAAATCGACGGTTCCACTGAGCCAGTGACTCTGCTACAGGTTGAAGTTGGGAATGACATTCCCCCCAAATGAAATAGCTGTCACTTTTTTGCAGACACTGCTGGAGCCAGGCCCTCTTCATTGTTGAATATGCCATTTTCCATTGAAAAGAGCCTTGTTGGGCCCTCCTACCTTGTCACTCGGTAAGTAGGAATTGATCCACCCCAAAATAGAAATATCAGGCAACAGAGTATCAAATCCTGCTCCAGTTCAGGGTTCAGTGTTGACGAAAGCCCAACAGCAAGTCAATAGCTGCTCTTCAAAAGGGAGGCAAGGAAAAAATCCCAAGGAGGGACTTCCCTGGTGGTCCAGTGGGTAAGACTTCCTGCTCCCAATGCAGGGGGCCCAGGTTCAATCCCCGGTCAGGGAACTAGATCCTGCATGTATGACGCAACTAAGAATCTGCATGCCACAATTGAAAAAAAACGATCCCGCATGCCGCAACTAAAAAAAAAAAAGCTTCCCGTGTGCCACAACTTAAGACCGGGCGCAGCCAAAAATAATAATTAATAGATAGATAGATATGTAAATAGATAGATAAATAAAATCCCAAGGAACATTTCCAGGTAGAGGCTTGGCTCCCTTTGCCAAAGGCTCCAACTGGTAAAATCCTAAATCATAGAGAATTGTAGTTCAAAGTGGTCTTCAGAATTAAGGACCCCAAAGGCATGATTACCTCTCGACATGCAACAATTTCTGATCAGAATAATCCTGTCTGGCATTTATGGGACAGAATTAAAAGCATATGACACATTAATGCTTCCTTTACATCAGATGTAGAAACAACATCAGTACATTGAATGTGCCCAAGGCCCCACCCACAAGGTCATGCTGGCTTTTCTTTCCCACTGAGACCCGTGGTTGGAGTTCAGGTGCCCCCTCCCTTCGCAAGATTGAGTAAGATGGAGACCTGGATGCCTATATCCAACAGAACCGTGGGAGTTTAAGTCCGTTCCCTCCCAGGAGTTCCCTAGCATGTTTATTCTGGTATATATGGCCTTTGGTAGTCTTTGGGGACAGGGAGATCTCAGCGCTACCTCTGGTCATCTTCTTAAAGTCTGGTCATCTTCTTAAAGCAGCTGAGGTTGGAGTAGAAGAGGAGGAAGGAGTCAGGTGGCACCAATCACAAGGTGTGTTTACTTTCAGTTTTGAGCAATATGGCGTCTTCTCGTGGCTCAAACAAATAAAATTCGTTTTGGGAACCATAGGCACATTATTGTCTGCCTAGGACCACAGGGTTTACATTTTTTGTGGACTTGGGCTTGACTTTCATAATAGCACCTTTTCTGTTTGTTTGTTTACTAGATAATAGGTATAAAGATTTATCAAACACTTTTATGCTTTATGGGTACTGGGTAACTTTCTACTTCTTAAATAGGTAAAATTGTTGTCCTTTTCATAGTACTTTGATTGAGATATAATTCACATGCCATAAAATTTACCTTTTTAAAGTATACAATTCAATGGTTTTTCTTATTTTCATACAGTTGTGCAACCATCACCACAATCAGTTTTAAACCATTTTCTTCACCCCTAGAAGGATCCTCATAACCATTATCAGTCGCTACCCATTTACCACCACGAACACCACTCCCAGCACTGCCAACCACTCACCTACTTTTTGTCTTTACAGATTTGACAGATTTGACCTTGTTATTTATCCATTCTCTATATAAAAGCTGACATCTGCTCACCCCAGCCTCCCACTCCATCCCTCCCCCAACCCCCAGCCCCTCCCCCTTGGCAACCACCAGTCTGTTCTCTGTGTCCATGATTCTGTTTTTGTTTCATAGTTAGGTTCATTTGTGTCATATTTTAGATTCCACATATAAGTGATATCATATGGTATTTGTCTTTATCTTTCTGACTTCACTTAGTATGGTAATCTCTAGGTCCATACATGTTGCTGCAAGTGGCATTATTTCATTCTTTTTTATGGCTAAGTAATATTCCATCGTATATATAAACCACATCTTCTGTATCCAGTCATCTGTTGATGGACTTTTAGGTTGTTTCCATGTCTTGGCTATTGTAAATAGTACTGCTATGAACACAGGGGTTTGTGCATCTTTTATTTATTTATTTATTAATTTTTTATTTTTTATTTTTTGCTGTACGCGGGCCTCTCACTGTTGTGGCCTCTCCCGTTGCGGAGCACAGGCTCCAGACGCGCAGGCTCAGCGGCCATGGCTCACGAGCCCAGCTGCTCCATGGCACGTGGGATCTTCCTGGACCGGGGCACGAACCCATGTCCCCTGCATCGGCAGGAGGACTCTCAACCACTGCGCCACCAGGGAAACCCTATGCATCTTTTAAAAGATAATTTGAACAAAGGCTGGTCAATGTGTCACTTTGCAAGATGTACAGAAATATGAAGGACCTATAAAGGATTGTCTTTCAACGAACAGTGAGTACCAAAGTTCAGAATGTTTTCCTCCTGCTTGTGGGATTTTTCTTAAGCTCTTACTGTAAAAACATGAAAAACATACATTCTCAGAATGGCAATAAACTATGGGGCTATAGATCCTACTTAGTTGATTTATCCTTTTAAGTTTCTCTAATAGAGCCTATTTAGTGCCTAAACCAGGAGATTTTTTTATAGCATTGGGCATTTTATAAGTGTCCTGGTTTAACTACCCCTCTCCTGTTAGATATTTTAGTGGATTTTTGTTTGTTTGGTGATAAAGGAGGGATTGTGAAAGGTGTGTGTGTGTGTGTGTGTGTGTGTGTGTGTGTGTGTGTGTGTTTTTACTGTTCTTTGACTTTATTATTTTTTTGACTTTATTTTTTAGAGTAGTTTTAGGTTTACAATGAAATGGAGAGGAAATTATTCACCCCCAAACATACATAGCCTCCTCCATTATCAACCTCACTCAACATAATCGTACATTTTAAAAGGATGAACCTACGTTGACATATTATAATCACCCAAAGTTCACAGTTCATCTTAGGGTTTATTCTTGGTGTTGTACATTCTGTGGGTTTGGAAAATGTATAATGACGTGCATCTATCACTATCATATCATACAAGTATTTCCACTACCTTAAAAATCCTCTGTGCTCCACTGCTTTTTATCATCTCCATAGTTTTTTTTGTTTTGTTTTGTTTTGGCTGCGTTGGGTCTTCGTTCTGTGCGCAGGCTTTCTCTTGTTGTGGCGAGCGGGGGCTACTCTTCTTTGCAGTGCGCGGGCTTCTCATTGCAGTGGTTTCTCTTGTTGTGGAGCACGGGCTCTAGGCACACGGGCTTCAGTAGTTGTAGCTTGCGGGCTCAGTAGTTGTGGCTCGCGGGCTCTAGAGCACAGGCTCAGTAGTTGTGGCACACGGGCTTAGTTGCTCCTCAGCATGTGGGATCCTCCCGGACCAGGGCTCGAACCCATGTCCCCTGCATTGGCAGGCAGATTCTTAACCACTGCACCACCAGGGAAGCCCTGTCTCCATAGTTTTGCCTTCTCCAGAATGTCACATAGTTTGTATTATACAGTGTGTAGTCTTTTCAGACTGGCTTCTTTCACTCAGTAATATGCATTTAAAGTTCCTCCATGTCTTTTCATGCCTTAGTATTTAATTTCTTTTTAGCACTGAATGATATCCCATTGTCTGGACATGCCACAGTTTACCCATTTGCCTACTGAAGGACATCTTGCATCCAAGTTTAGGCAATTATGAATAAAGTTTCTGTAAACATCTGTATGCAGGATTTTATGTGGACATAAGTTCTGCATCTATTTTCAAACTTAATCAGATCTGTATGCATTCCTCATGATTTTGCAGTCTTTGAGCTAAAATTGCAGCTATCTTTAATACTGTCCACTTACAAGGTATGGAAAAAGTAGGACCATCACATTAAAAACTCCAATATAGAAAAGTGGAACATGGGAAATAATATCTAGTCCCATATCCTGCCTTCTAGGAAAAGCACAAACTTCTTGTTGAAATAACCTGGTGCCCCTGAGTTTTATTCTTTGGAAGAATTTCTCTTGGCCACTATCTTTCATGGCTTAGAAGGGTACTGAGCAGGGCTTTCTGTTAGGGGCCATTCCCCATAGCAGACTCTTTACTGTTGGCACAAAAGTTGCCTGAAAGAAAGGGAAAGTTATAAACCTTTAAGTGTGGTGCTAACTGAGCCAGGGGTAAACATAAAAAGTGAGAGACAGTGTCAGGTATATTTCATTTACTTCTTTTTAAAAAGAAAAATTTATTTATTTACTTCTGGCTGAGTTGGGTCTTCGTTGCTGCATGGGGGCTACTCTTCATTGCGGTGCATGGGCTTCTCATTGCGGTGGCTTCTTGTGTTGTGGAGCAAGGGCTTTAGGCGCACGGGCTTCAGTAGTTGTAACACGTGGGCTCAGTAGTTGTGGTGCACAGGCTTAGTTGCTCCATGGTATGTGGGATCTTTCCGGACCAGGGCTCGAACACGTGTCCCCTGAATTGGCAGGCAGATTCTTAACCACTGCGCCACCAGGGAAGTCCCTATTTCATTTAATTCTGACATGGAACTCAGTCCTATTAAAGCACACCTTGGTTCATCCAAGCAATGGCTAGTTCTCTTCATAGTCTGTGGGAGATCATAGCCATTGAAATCTGTGATACGATAAATAAGAGAGCAGAAACATTTCTTAAATATTCATAAATTTGCCATGATGGATTAACTGTTCGTGAACATATTCCTACTTTCAGGCCTTGGATATAGATTACACATGGTGAAGAAAAGAAACTGTGTAAAGGGATCATTTTCTAAGTTTAATTGATCCCTTATTATAGGCCACTCTAGGGAGGAAAAAATTATCAGCAACTCAGGATCCTATAAAAGGGAAAAGAGAAAATGATCTACAGAATTTGATTCTAATAGAGAGCCTGGATAATTTTGTAAAATCCATGGTGCGCGCACACACACACACACACACACACACACACACACAAATAAATATATATACACACACACCCATATAGACACATACACAAACATACACATACATTTATGGTAAAGTTCATCTAATAATCCATCCAAATAAATAAGTGGATGTCCTTATGCCTCAACACCTAAAAATATATTTTCTTTCCAAGTGGCTATTTATTTAGATGTTGGCCAGTAGCTCTGATACTTCTTAAGCCCCTTAATCTTTTTCTAGTCCAGTGATTCTCAAAATTTGTAGACATATAATCATATTTGTAATAAAATACACAAAAATTCCCAATAAATAAATAAATAAAAGCATATTTATGAGTACCTTTTACATTTGCAAGTATTAAATTCGAATTTATAATATATACTTGTAAAGCTAATCAATAGGTAGTCAAGTTAATGCATTGTTTATCTGCAATGGGTTAATGTTCACATAACACATCTGCATGCGCATTTTTTTCTTTTTAATTCAAGTTTTTAAATAGTTTGAAGTAAAGAAGAAAAGGAGATTTGAAGCATTTGTGGAACCTAAAAACACCTCTGAGGAATAAACATAGCTTGAATGGCGCAGTCGATTTCACTTAAAGTTTCTGTGAAGCGGTGTCTGTAATGGTTTAACCTGACTGCGGTTACAACGTCTTCCTATAATTCCCTTTAGAGCAAAGTAACTTCAGAGCTATTAATTCACTTTAAAAAAATTATCCTGGCTAATTAAGTGACTCCAAAACTCATCAGTGAGTTGTGTCTAGTAGACGCTAAGGACCCACTGATCATAGGTCTATCATATTTCCCTTTGAGACACACTTCTTTGAAATTTGTCCACATGGGGATTGCTATTTCCAATTTCCCATTGCTATAATCCTATTAAATGTTAGCTTATAAGGGAGTGTATTTGATGTCCTATATGAACAAGCCAGCATACCCATGTTTATATAGGAAACTGGAACGCTGGGTGGTGTATGTGTGTAAGAAGATATATGGATAACCATTGATAAAATGAAAATCAAAATATCAATAACCTCCTAATATAGAAAAATTTGGATATTCTTTGGGCAAACATATTAGACAACTTAATATTTAGAATATTTTTGCTCTGTTGCACTCCCAAAGAGAAGTGATTGTAAAACTTAATTAATAAAATACAACAAAATAAACATGATTTAGGACTGGCTTAAGAAGAGGGTCGGAGTTCAAATTAGCTCTGTGACCTTGGGAAGCAATTTAATTTCTCAGGGCATCCCCTTTTTCAGTTGCATAATAAAATGGTTTCACACCCTGTGGGTCTCAATACGAATCACCTGGGGTTTCTTAAAGATCCTGACTCCTGGGGCTCATCCCACATCAAACAAATCAGAATTTCTGGAGCTGAAGCCTAATTTTGGTGTTTGATATTCTTCTCCTCAGTAGTTGTGATGTACAGACTGGGTTGAGAACCATTGCTCTAGCTTGGTTCTAGAATCTAGTTGGCCACGAAGATCCTCTTCCATGCTAAGTCTCTTCTATTATTTTAGCTCAGTGTCCCTCAAACTTTAATTTGCCTCAGAATCCAATTACCAAGATCAAGAAACTAGAAAAAATATACAATAAAATAAAAGAAGTAACAAGAGAAGAAATAAAGATAAAAGCAATTAGTGAGGTAGAAAAAACTAAAACCACAGACCTAATTAACAAATCAAAATCCTTTTAAAAAATATAATAGTCAAACTACCAGCCAACTTGGAAGGAAAAGAAAGGGGAGAAATCACAGTATGCAAAATACAAAATGAACTGGAGATACAGTCAGAGAAATTTTAAAACAAACTCGTAAGATACTACTCATAAGGTGCAGACACCTCTGCAAGTAAATTTGAAAACCTAGATGAAATAGATCATTTCTTAGGAAAATACAGATTACCAAATTTGAACCCATTGGAATTAGAAAGATTAGCCAGACTAAATTCCATGGAAAAAATAGAGAAAGTTATTAAGAAACTATGCTACCAAAACCACACCAGATTCAGATGATTTCATATTAGAAATTTACCAAATCTTTAAAGAACAGATAGTTCCAGTGTTCCATATATAGTTCAAGTGTATTCAAAGTGAAGAAAAACTCCCTAGTTATTCTTATGAAGCAACTATAATATTGATACCTAAACCTGACAAAAACAGTATAAAAGAAAAGAAAAAGACCAATATCATTTATGAATATTAATGCAAAACTGCTAGGTAAAATATTAACAAACAGAATTCAATACCACAATAAGAATTAACAGACTATTACCAAGTGGAATGTATTCCAGGAATGCAATTTAGGTTTAATATTAGGAAATCCATTGATATCATATATTAATATATCTAAGGAAACAATTACATATTTCCACATATGCTAAAACCTCCTTTTACAGAATTTGACACCCATCCATGGTAAAAACATTCAAGAAAATAGGGGTTGAAGGCTACTTTCAAAAAATCATGAAATATGTGTACCTCATCCTAAAGCCAGTATCTTTCTTAATGAGCGAACATTAGAGGCATTTCCACTAGAGTCAGAAACAAGTCAAGGAGGCTACCCTTGCCGTTATTCAACGTTGTATTTGAGATATTAGCCAATTCAGTTGGACAAGGGAAACCAGTTAGAGGCATAAAGGAAGGGGGTTTACAAGTAAAACTATCTGTATTTGCAGAGTGAAGGACATTCTACAAAATATCTGAACAGTACCCTTCAAAAGTGTCAAGTTTATAAAAATTAGGGAAAGAATGAAGAACTCTCACAGAGTTGGGGGTACTAAGGAGAATATCAACTAAATCGAATGTGAGACATTGAATTATATCCTGGGAATGGAAAATAAAAAGGACTGTAATTGGGGAAATTGGTGAGATTTGAATAAGGTCTGTATATTGGCAATATTATTATGTCAGTGTTAGTTTCTGTGTGTTGATCATTGTGCTTTGATCAGGGATAACTCGGAGAGTATAAGGGAACTATTTTTTCAACTTTTCTCTAAGTCTAAAATTATTTCAAAATAAAAATAAATAGCAGTAGCAGTCCCTCCAGTCGATTCTAATGCATGCTAAAATGTGAAAGTCAGTGCACTGGAGTTACAGTCCTGATCTCTTCCCTCTTGTTATTTTTCCCCATGGAGGTGATGTTCACTTGTTTCTATTTCTCAAGTGGGACTTTAAGAACCAGATGACTCTCCCTTTTGCTTCTCTCTCCGCCGTGGATCTGTGAGATGTCTCGCTCTATAGAACCAATCTTTCCCTCAGGTTGGCTTCCCCCAAGTCTAGACTTTGGATAAGGGTGGGAGGGAATGTTACAAAACTATTTTGACCAATGTTCTAGAGTCACATTTTCTAATCACCTTATCAGTAATAAAGCTAACACCTGCCTTCACCTGCTTCTGTCTTTCCAATGATTCTGAACTTGTGGAGAGGAGACCTCCCTATAAACCCAACACCTCAGTCAATCAGATGTGATCAAGGGCTGTGAAGTCACATGGTCAGTATAGAACATCTGGTTCAGTGCAGGCAGTAGGAAGGGCTGTTTCCTAAATTCATTCCTAAGTGCAGGTAGGAAGATACATTTACCAAGGGATAATAACTTGTCATTTAAAATAGATTAGGGAATATATCTAAAGCAATAGAGAAATGTCCTGAAAAATTCCACATATATAAATGCATGGTAGAAAGTTATATGCAAGTCAATGGGGAAAAGAACAGTTTTTTAATGTGTGCTGGGCCAACTGGATATCCACATACAAAAGAATGAAGTTGGGGCTTCCCTGGTGGTGCAGTGGTTGGGAGTTCGCCTGCTGATGCAGGGGACACGGGTTCGTGCCCCGGTCCGGGAGGATCCCGCATGCAGTGGAGCAGCTGGGCCCGTGAACCATGGCCGCTGAGCCTGCGTGTCCGAGCCTGTGCTCCGCAACGGGAGAGGCCACAACAGTGAGAGGCCCGTTACCGCAAAAACAAAAACAAAAACAAAAGAATGAAGTTGGACCCTTTTCTTACATCATAAGCAAAAACTAACTCAAAATGCATCATAGACCAAAATGTAAGAGCTAAAACTTTGAAACTTTTAGAAGAACACACAGGAGTCAGTTTTCATGATCTTAGATTAGGCAAAGCCTTCTTAGATGTGACGCCAAAAGCACAAGTGAATAAAGAAGAAAATAAATTATTTGAACTTCATCAAAATAAACAACATTTGTGCTTCAAAGAAAGTGGAGACAATGTTCAGGAAAGTAAAAAGATAGCCCATAAAATGGGAGAACATATTTGCAAATCATTTATCTGACATGGGAATTGTATCTAGAATATATAAAGAACTACAATTTATTCACAAAATGATACACGAACAAATGTTAAAAGAGGCAAAGGATCTGAATGGGCATTTCTGCAAAGAAGCTATATAAATAATCAACAAGTATATGACTTGATGCTTAACATCATTAATTATTAGGGAAATAGAAATCAAAACCACCATGAGATACCACTTCACATCCACTAGGATGTCTACAATCAAAAAGTTGGATAACAAGCGTTGGCAAGGATGTGGAGAAATTAAAACCCTCATACCTGGCTTGTAGGGATGTAAAGTGGTACAGCTTTTGGAAAGTTGTTTGACAGCTCCTTAGAAAGTTAAAAATAGAGTAACTATAAGCTACAGGAATGCTACTTCTAGGTATGTGTGTGTGTATATATATATATATATATATATATATATATATACCCAAGAGAATAGAAAACACATCCACACAAAAACTTGTACACAAGTGTTGAAGGCATTATTCATAATATTCAAGAGGTGAAAACAACCCAAATGTTCTGCTGATGGATGGATAGATAAACATAGTATATCCATACAATGGAATATTATTCAACAGTGAGAAGTAGTGAAGTACCGATATGTGCTACAACATGGACGAACCTTGAAAAAATATAGGTTAAGTAAAAGAAGCCAGTCACAAAAGAACATGTATCGTATGATTCCATTTCTATAAAGCATCTAGAGTACGTAAATCTGTGGAGACGGAAAGTGTATTCGTAGTTTTCCATGGCTGGAGGATTGGGTGGGAGAGGGGAGGGGATGGGAGTGACTGCTAAAGAGAAGCTTCTTTTGGGGTGAAGAAAATGTTCCCAAATTGATTGTGGTGATGTTTCCACAGCTCTGTGGATACGTGAAAAGCCATTGAATTGTACACTTTAAATGGGTGAATTAAATGGTATGTGAATTACATACTCATATGAATATATGAATCAATAAAACTGCTTTTAAAAAGAGACTTGAGGAAAAAGAAAAACTTACACAACTCTGTTAAACAAAAACTTAACCTCAAAATCTTTAAAATATTGACCATGATTATTTCTGGGTGATAAAACTAAAAGTTGTTATTTTCTTCTTTACATGGCTACTGTTTTTTCAACAGGCACAAATACTAGTTTTAAAATGAAAAAAATTAAACCTTTATTTTAAATGATTAAAATGTAAGAACAAACTGGCTAATATAACAAGTTTCTCAGCATGCCAAAGAGAGCCATTTGCGGTGAAAAACACCAATATGAAAGACCTATTCATCAGATCCTGGGATGACGATGTCTCTGGCCTGGAATACATTTGACCCAAGTTCTGGTTAGCTGTAAATGGCCTACTAGGGCCAATCTTGAGAAAGATCTCCTTTCCAAACACCACTTTGACTTGCATCACGTAGCCTGGAACTGGAATCACAGCTCCTGGAGCTGCTTATTTCACAGAGGCTTCTGTTTCCTCATCCATAAAAAGTGGAGAGAAAATAAATACATACAGTGTAATGCTGCACTTGGATTAGATCAGCCTGCAGAATCAGCATACCCTGTGAACTTGATGGAAATGTAAACTCCCGGCTTCACCTCAGGCCTCCTGAATCAGAAGCTCTGGGAACCTGGGGAAAAGTCCAGCGATCTGTGTTGAAGCAAACCTGCCCCACGATTCTGATGGCTGCTGGGTTTGAGAACTGCTGATCATTACAGATCTTCCTCGGTTTACGATGGCGTTATGATCCAATAAACTCATCGCAAGTTGAAAATATTGTCAAGTCAAAAATGCATTTGATACACATTAACTTACCGAACATCATAGCTTGGCCTCACCTACCTTAAATGTGCTCAGAACATTTACATTAGCCTAGAGCTGGGCAAAATCATCTGACACAAAGCTAGTTTTATAATGAAGTGTTGGATATCTCATCTAATGGATCGAATACTGTACTGAAAGTGAAAAACAGAGGGGCGGAATGGTTGTGAGTGTGTCAGTTGCTCACCTTTGCGATGGCGGGGCTGCCTGGGAGCTGAGGCTGCTGCCCTGCCCAGCATCACCAGAGAGGATCATACTGCCTATGGCCAGCCCAGGAAAAGCTCAAAATTCAAAATTCGAAGTACACTTTCTACTGAATGCCTATCGCTTTTGTACCATCATAGGGTTGAAAATTTTTACATCAAATCATCTAAAGTCAAGGACCATCTGCATTGCTAAGGGGTTGAGAAGGAAAATCATCAATTGGTACCCAGGGAATATTTTCACATCATGCATCTCCAAACCGCACGCATTCTGCGATGTCCTTTTAAGCCCTTTTATTCCCCGCCCTCCCCCCGCCCCCCGCTCGCGCACGCGCTCTCTCTCTCTCTCTCTCTCTCTCTCGCTCTCGCTCTCGCTCTCGCTCTCGCTCTCGCTCTCTCTCGCTTTCTCGCTTTCTCGCTCTCTCGCTCTCTCTCTCTCTCTGTCACACCCACACACTTGAACTGCTGTCATAACGAGTCACCATTACTTATGAGCTTGTGTCCCCCTCAGATGTCCAGGGATATAGTCAAAACAGTTCAGAACTTTCATACAGATTTCCTCTAATTTCTTTCTGGCAAAGGCCAGTAGGCATCTTTTCAGTTGGGAAGGCACTTGAGTGCCCCTGAATTCATACCCCTTTCTTTTTGGATATGCCCCTGTTGGAAATACCTACTCCTACCTTTCATTTTGGTTATTTCTTTTCGCACAACATTTTTCATTTCTTACACTTAACTCTAGATTTTTTTCAAAAACTTCCTGCTGACAGATTAAAATGTCCTTACCTCCTGCTTTCTTTCTCATCCAGCTCTCCTTTCCTTCTTGTCTGTTGTAGAGTTTGGAGGCCAGAAGCTAGCTGTGATTTGGAGGGAAGTGATATGTCATTTGAAATTGACTGGAAGTCTGAGCAGGGGGTCAGGGAGGAGTTAAGTTTTTTATTGTAACATTGGATAAAATACACACACATAGCCTCTCTCTCTCTCATGCACACACACACACATGCCCCATGTGCACACACACACTTAAAGGGAAAGGTGATATAAAGAAAGAAATTCCAAAACAAATTACTTTGCCCATCTGAAGGAATCTAAGTTCATATTTTGTTTGTTTTCCACCAATTCTCTCTCTGCTGAGAGACCTGATTTCTCTGCCCAGCACATTGGTGACGCTCAAGACCTTCTATGAGTACCTTGATGTGAGAACTACAGAAAAGATTTGCAGGCTGAGCAAAAAAGTGAGAATGGATCTCAAGTTAAATCTCTTCTCCCACCTTTAGAAAACAACAAAAATAAGCAGATGCACTTTGTTACACTCACCATGTTGACAAGATTACCACGAGTGCTACGGGCAAAGACAGCAGCAAAGAGCTTCCTTCGTTTGCCAGCTGTTCTGTCTTAAGGGAATGGGTTGACTCTGAATGACTGAACTAAGTCATTCTGCAGAATATATGAATCTCACCTCTGATCCTAGCGCTTAATGGCTGCATTACGGGAACGCATTCTCCACGTCAGACATGATCTGTAACATGATAGCAGTACCATCTCCTTTGCTCTCCTTATTTTTCTAAGGCTAACGAGAAAGATTCTGTTACCTACCACTAATGTTTGGATCTTTCACCAAGTTTTCTCAATTCAGCCTAGAAGAGGTTGATGGACCTTACCGTTTTGTAGGTTTTGGCAATAATTTCTCATGCTCAGAGAATTTCATCATAATAAGATGGTGTTTGTTTATTTGTTCACTCCTGTCAGACCAGAGAGCTGAAAAAATATGTCCATAA
Organism: Stenella coeruleoalba; assembly: GCF_951394435.1. Taxonomy (NCBI): domain Eukaryota; kingdom Metazoa; phylum Chordata; class Mammalia; order Artiodactyla; family Delphinidae; genus Stenella; species Stenella coeruleoalba. The sequence continues at coordinate 8,668,121 of NC_137167.1, forward strand.
CATGTACGAAATCAACTGGGAAAGGCAATCACATTCAAATACACTTATTTTGTTCTCTAAAATAATCTGGTAGCCCATTTTAACAAGGGACACAATGTGACGTTGGTTTGTATCTGAAATCCCTTTACTTCCACTTCCTTAGATCTTTCTGGTCTGTCCACTGTCCCCAGTGGAAATACTCAGGGGCCTCAACTCTATCCAAGTTCCTTGCTTTCTTCTGAACACATTTAACATACTCCAGGGATATTTTTTTTTTATTTCTTTCCGACCCAGAGCCTTCTGGAACCAAAGGACTGAAACAGCCATTTGGGGGAAGTGGAACCACATTGGGAGGGTTTGATGTCCTATCCTGTGCCCACAACTGAACTCAACAGCAATCTGTTGACCCGGAAGACTGGCCCAATCATCCACCTGGTTATTTAACCATCTCCTTGTCTGTCTTGGAGATTCCTGGATAGAAGTCCTGTATCTTTAGTAGTTTCACAGGTTGCCAAGGAATGTCTGCCTTCTGGATCTGTTTCTCTCTTTCCTCACATTTGCTATAGAGCATATCCTCATTTTTTCACTGTCAGCACAATCACAAGAGAAATGAAGCTATGGAGTTGCATCTCCCCTCAGGGATCCTGGATGGTCAGTTAGCTCTCTCCCTGCAGTGAAACGGAATGACATCAGGGCTTTACATCTTAGCTCCGCCCCACGGAAGCTTTATGAACCTCTCTGAGCCTTAGTTTCTCCCTATCTGTAAGACCCTGACGGTAATACCAATTCTAAGGTATTGCTGTTAGAATTCAGTTGTTATTTTTAAAGTTCCAGGCAGCACATTCGGTAAATATTATCTCCCTTTCTGTTCCCCCCAAAATATACCATTAATAAATATATTTATGGCATGGTATCAAACATCATAACAGAATTCCGGACCTCAAGGAAACTAACAATGGCATAAAATGAAACTTCTTTTAGTGGTAGAGTAATTTTTAACAATATAGCTCTAAGGAAAATAATTCATTTCCCCTTTCTTGCCTCTCTAAGCTTCCCAGAAAAAACAGCTAGCTGCAGGAGATGTGATCTGCATTCTCAACCAATCCCTGTTACCTGGTTCAAGCTTTTCATTATAGCTAAACGTGTGTTTCTTCTATCTAAGAAATTACTGACTCTCCTGGATATCTTTATAAACCTTATTTTGCCTTTTCCACCGTTAGTGTGGAAATTAAATACTTGTGCTACAGATGTGAGTGCTATTAAAACTGCAGGTAATTTTTTAAGCCTCATAATCCAAAGATTGAACTCTCCATCAGCTTATATATTCTCTGACTTTTGACCAGTTATGGGCTGAAATGTGCTTCATTATTGAATCTCAAGGCCAGGACTTTTCTCTGAGCATCTGCAAGGCTGCATTTATATACTGTGTCCAGCTCATCAGGGTAAACGTAATCATCAGGACATGGTTTGCAATTGTCAGAGCTAATGTTCCTCAACGTGACCAACTAACACACTTTTGACAGTTATTTAGTTGGAGTAAGTATAATACTGAAGAGCAAGAATCTACTTCTCTGGGTCCGAGAATAGCAACTATGCACTAAGATTTTTAAAAAGAAAAAGAAAGAAACTGAAGCTCTCCGTTGTTATAAAACCTACGGACTTAGTTTTTCAGAAATTAGTCTCATACGCTACTATATGTTGCCCCATATTTAAATTCGTGAGATCATTCATAGGAAACTTAAAACTCTGGCAGTCATGTGGGAGGCACCTGGTTGGAGAAACTTCCACTTCTGAATGACCAGCTTCTGTAACATGGCAGAGAACAGTGTGCAAAGCCCAGGGTTATCGTGTCTAGCTTGCACTAACTGGCCCTCTCTGCAACCAAAGCCACGACAGGCAGCACTTGCTGGTTTTCAGGGCCGCTGAAATACACACAGAACAATAAACACTGTTTGCCTGGTTCAACTCTCATTAGTCAAGCTTGGAGAATATCACCTCCTGTCCTAAGGGTCAAGGTTTATTTCTTTTCCAGTCAAATCTGCGGGCCCAGCAGATCGATTTTTCTCTGTGAATTTTTTCTGGAACGAGATTTATTTTTAAAGATAACATTAAAACTGTGTCAAGTTAGGTACGATACTTACATGTGTGACTGAATTCAGAAGAGTAGTCAGTTCTTCTAAGCAGTCATTTCTGACTGTCACGCAAGTCCTCTGTCCGCCATCTTCCTCCAGAAAGAAGTTGTATGTATGAGGAAGCAGAAAAAATCATTTAACTGAAAGGAAAGTTTGTCATAAAAAGGTACAACTTGTCATTGAAAGGCAGGAAGGGAGGGAGGGAGGGAGGAAGAGAAGAGAGGAAGGAAGGAAGGGACGAGAGAAGGGAAGGAGGGAGGGGGGAGGGGAGGAAGGGAGAAAAGGAAGCAAGAAGACAGAGAGAGAGACAGAATAGAAAAGAAAGGGAGAGTCACTCCTTCTGTTTGTATTCCATGAGGTTGTCAAGTGTCAGAACTGACAAGCCCTGTGCGACATTTAATTCAACCTTCTTTTTAAACTATTGGGCTTATATTGATGCAATGAATGCTCTGTCGTCAATCCTTTGAATGTAGATGGTGGATTTCCAGTGCTGAGTTCAACAGAACTATTAAGAAGAAAGTTAGGATGTTACAGGGTTCACCTATCACCTTTTCTTTATTGAGTGGCTGAAAGATGACAAATTTTCTTTTATTTCCCGAATTGACAGGATTATTCAAATTCTAAAGGCAGAAATATAACTTTAATTTGGACTGAATGCTAATGTTTTGTCTACAAGGTAATTCCAAAATGGTCATGTTAATGGGCATTCTCTTTCCTAATCTGATCAAGAAATGGCTCTTTGAATTTCTCCAGAGACCCTGTAACATTTTATACCTGCTTCATCATTCTTCATCAATATTCGTAGACATGTTTATAATTTTCAAGACACCAAACAGAGCCCTGCTGGTGATGCAGAATCGTCCCTGTAAAGGTAGTATCGTGCAGGAAGTAAAGTGTGCCCTTAGGGACCTTCTCCTCCTGCCCGCCCCTACCTCATCAACCAGGTGAAAGGCACCCTCCCCCCACCGCCCACTACTACTCAGAGCTGGCTATAACGTGCCATGTCTTCCGCTTCCCTTCCCCTCTCTTCCCCAAATATCTTGCTGCAATTCTCACATGATTGTAATAATCTCATCTGCATGCACTGCACATGTTAACAGTTCATCAGAGTTTCATGTGTTCCCCTCCCAGGCAACATGCTTACATACTTGGATGTTTGCTTGAACTTCCAGGGCTTTCATGTCAAGGAGAAACCTAACATCCTCAAGAGGGTATTTGCTGATTTTAATAGAGTTCAGGGCTAACTCACAGAAACCATTGAATATCCAGCCATTTGCAGGAAGAGCAACTTCTATTCCACCTCCTTTTTTCTGAAATATGAAAAAATCAATAACCAGCTCTTCAAAATTATTCTGCAATGGTGCGTCCACCTGGAGCAACAGAAGCACACTGTTCAGGTGACAGCCTCTGGACAAACACAGCATCCCTGCGTAGCACGACTGGCAGAAGTCTGGATGTATTTGAACTCTGACAGCTCTGCCGAGTGAGTGCCCCTCAGTCACTATGTCTGATGAAAGGTGCAGGTGTCCCAACCCAAACGAGGAAAAGCACCTTCAGTAGTTATTAATTCCAGGGGAGGAGGATTCAGAAGAGCGTGCACTCTCTGAGTGCCCTAAACCAAAATTTGCTGGGGCTGAGAACAGAAATATCTTCAGGGGTTCATCTGCCATTACTCTGACCCTCCCCTGCTTTGCAAACTCCCTGGTACCACCCCTTTACCCCTCATTCTCCAGGATCTTAACAGTGGCATGATAATAGGACCCGCAGTTTTTAAAGGTATCCAAGAAATCTGTCCTTTGTTATGCAGAGCTTTGGGGGCTAAAGAATGAGGTATTTGCAGGCCTGATTATTTTTCAAAGAAAGAAAGAATCTGCAACTACTTAGGAAGCTTGTCTTTTCTCCAAGTCCCCCAGCTTCAGATGTCCATTATATAGAACTATTTGGTGGCATCATTTTGTACCAAAGACTCTGTTTTGTCGATATCTGTCCATCCCCAAGTAACTGGGGCCATCTGGCACGCAGCAAACAGGCTTGTGCATTAACTGTGCTCAGGAAACCTAGCAGTTAGCAATTAACTTTATCCCTGAATAATGCAGTGGAAATGATAATCAATGGGACAAAAATGGACAGCATTGGAAAACAGCTCGGAAAACACTTAGTGTGTCCAGATATAGAGGTTCCTATGCATTCACTCAGATGAGAAATCAAATCCATGTCAGATTATCTTGCAGTTTATGGATCCTAGCTGGTTGCATAAATGGCAGCCCACTGGTCATAAATTCCACACCGACTTCCCTTAATGACCTTAGCGGGTTGCCGTTGTTTTACTGTGCTATCATTCAAAAAAAGCCCATCTGGTATTCATAAATACATGCAGAGGAGGGTGGACTTTGACATTTATAAATGCAACTGAAAATATCTTCAGTTCAGGTGGAATCAGGAGCTTCTCTGATAAAACAATTTTTTTTTTCCTCTGTGTTTCCATGATTCTTTCATTAGATGCGTGAACCCAAATGCCCAACATTAGGGACTAGTTAAGCAAATTGTCATTCTTTTACATCATGGACAATTATTTTACAATATGTTTACTTAAATTCAAGTGTTATGAAAATAGGAAAGCATGATACAAACTGCATTTGTACCATAAACTCTACTGTCTAACAAAACTTCATAGACCTATAGGCAAGTGACTTTTACTCTCTTGGTCTCAGTTTCCTCTTTTGATTTTTTAGTTTTAATATTTTTTATTGAAGTATAATTGATTTAAAATGTGTTAATTTCTGCTATACAGCAAACTGATTCAGTTATACATATATATATATACATTCTTTTTTAATATTCTTTTCCATTATGGTTTATCATAGGATATTGAATATAGTTCCTTGTGCTGTACAGTAGGGCCTTGTTGTTTATCCATTCTATATATAAAAGCTTACATCTGCTAACTCTAGCCTCCCACTCCATCCCTCTCCCAACCTGCTCCCCCTTGGCAACCACAAGTCTGTTCTCTATGTCTGTGAGTCTGTATCTGTTTTATAGATAAGTTCATTTGTGCTATATTTTAGATTCCACATATAAGTGACATCATATGGCATTTGTCTTTCTCTTTCTGACTTACTCCACTTAGTATGATAATCTCTAGTTGCAACCATGTTGCTGCAAATGGCATTATTTCGTTCTTTTTTATGGCTGAGTAGTATTCCATTGTATATATGTACCACATCTTTATCCATTCATCTGTCCATGGACATTTAGGTCGTTTCCATGTCTTGGCTATTGTGAATAGTGCTGCTGTGAACATAGGGGGCATGTATCTTTTCGAATTAGTGTTTTGTCTGGATATATGCCCAGGCGTAGGATTGTTGGATCTTATGGCAACTCTATTTTTAGATTTTTGAGGAAACTCCATACTGTTTTCCATAGTGGCTGTACCAACTTACATTCCTACCCACCATGTGGTAGTGTTCCCTTTTCTCCACACCCTCTCCAGCATTTGTTATTTGTAGACTTTTAATAATGGCCATTCTGACCGGTGTGAGGTGGTACCTCATTGTAGTTTTGATTTGCATTTCTCTGATAATTGATGACGTTGAGCATCTTTTCATGTGCCTGTTGGCCATCTGTATGTCTTCTTTGGAGAGACGTCTGTTTAGGTCTTCCGCCCATTTTCCAATGGGATTGTTTGTTGTTGTTGTTGAGTTGTATGATCAGTTTCCTCTTTTCTATAACGAAAGGTGGCCAGGTTTGAGTGCCTCCAGAGCACACCCTGATCAAGGGCTTAAATACAAGTAGCTTATTAGTGCTGTGACTCCAGGAAACACAGTGAAGAGTGAAAAAGTGAGATTCAGAAAAGAAAAAGGGTGTTAACCAATGAGCTGTAATTAACTCTGTAGAAAACTGGAGACGAGTCCTGCTGGAGACCCTCTGAGATGATCACTTCTCAGAATTATTCACCAGGGTATTTATTCATCAACACCCATCCCTTATTGCTTGCCAGTTACTCCTGGGACACTTCATCATATTCCATATGGACCAAGCATACTTCCACCACCAGAGAGTAGCAAGAAATCATCTGAGCATAAGAGAACTGCCTCTAGGGTGGGCCAAGGAGATGCAGGCAGGGTACCAATGGCATCTGCTCGAAGGTAATTGGATTCAGTGACCTCTAACATGCTTTCAATCCCTGAAAGCTTACTTAGCAGACAGGGATATTACTGAATGATCTTGCACTGCATCTTTAGAATTTTCTACAATAAGCTTAGAAGGCAAAAAAAAAGTAGGTGGTAGGAAGTTGGTAAAATTGTCGTCTTTGGGTTCCCCAGAGCAGACCCGTAGTCAGAGACTCAAGTAGAAGTTGTTCAGCTGGGAGGTTATTCCAGGAAAAATTATAAAGTTACAAGGAGATGAGAGAGGAGAAGGACACATCCAATAAACAGGGTGCTATTCATTAGTGCTTAGTTATCACCGTTATAAACTAACCCTCAGAAGTCAGCCAGCCTGTATGGAAATGTTGAGGACAAAAGGATGAACGGGAACACCGAGAGCATCTGCTGTAGAGGAAGTCATTTCTCTTATGGTAGCACTCGAGGGCCCTGTGACGTGTCATGTACACATCCTGCAGCTTGCGCATTAATCTAGGGAGCCACTGGGTGGAAGGGGACCTACCGCTTCCATCAGGGGTCTCCTCACCACCACAGCCAAGCATCTTCATCTTCTTCAAACCCTTCCCATGACAGTACTGTCTCTACCTCCCATTCAGAACTTATAGCACCCTTTTTGCTTCTATAAGGTAATGAATGACTTGTCTTCCTAACTATACTGTAAGTTTCTGTGGAACAGAGCCTCTGTCTTACTAGCATATTTTATTCTCAGGGCATAGTACACAGTCATGTTCCTCAAATACTTGTTGTCTTGAACATACTATAAAAATTAAGTACAGAAAAAGCTAAAAGGAAATATGCTCTTTGAAATGGAAACTGTGGCTGGTGGAATTGTTTTGTGTTTTTGCTTTTGCTTCCTTTTATTTTTAACTTTTGTTTTTCATAAAAGCAGTATGTGCTTTTTTCGAGAATTTGAAAAGTCTAAAAAGAGTCATGTTTTTAATCTACTTGTCTTACAATGATGAAAGCAAGAAAACAGACTCCTTCTTAAAAATCTAATTTAGCCCTATATCCATGACTGGATCTGTCTAATACCAGAATGTTTCAGCTCTCAGGGCACATAGTGTTTGGTTATTTAAGTGATAATTACTTTGTATGCCCACCTAAAATAATAATGCCATATTTCAGCACAGAAAAGAAATGGTAAGATTGAATAGATGACACAAATAACCCATCCATGTTAATTTCCAGCCTCTAACGTGTTCTTTATCTTGTTGCTTCTGGATCCCTCCAGATAATATAGAATACTTCCAGGTGCAAAGTTTGCCTGATTTAATTTAGAAGTCAGGATACAGTATAGTATAGTGCTCAGCTTGAGAACGCGCTTTGAACTGTAATGACCTTCCTTAATCTCAATACATCATTATAACTACCTATATAATTTCTCAAACCTAGAGAAACCTCGGTTTCAGTCAGCCCATTATTAACAACTAATGGTTAGATTTAGGATAGGTTATTCTAATATTCATAAAAGGCTTCATAGGAAAGGTCAGTGAACTCTACAGAATCAATCATTTATGAGCAGTCTTTGGTTTTCACTGAAATATTTATGAATGATAAAATTATTTTGACAAGGCAGAGTTCGATAGGGAGGCCATTTCTGACAACATGACATGGTTTCATAGAAATTCCTGGGTACAGTTAAAATAAGGCACAAGCTAAGCCAGAGGAAATGGATAATTCCATTTTTTCCTCTGCAAGGGACAGCAGGCACTGAATGTGAACATTCACATGCTCCTATGTGCCACACGCTGTCAGCATCAGACCAAAAGAGGCAGCCCAAAATAAAGCTTAAAATAAATATATGAGAAAATAAAGCTATTCTCCAATGTCTTAGCAAGCAGATGTTTGGATATTTCTACCGTATAAGAATGACATTCGTTATTACTCAGCCATAAAAAGAAACGAAATTGAGTTATTTAGAGTGAGGTGGATGGACCTAGAGTCTGTCATACAGAGTGAAGTAAATCAGAAAGAGAAAAGCAAATATCGTATGCTAACACATGTATATGGAGTCTAAAAAAGTAAATAAATGAAGGTTCTGAAGAACCTAGTGGCAGGACAGGAATAAAGATGCAGACATAGAGAATGGACTTGAGGACACGGGGAGGGGGAAGGATAAGTTGGGACAAAGTGAGAGAGTGGCATGGACATATATACACTACCAAACGTAAGGTAGATAGCTAGTGGGAAGCAGCCGCATAGCACAGGGAGATCAGCTAGGTGCTTTGGGACCACCTAGAAGGGTGGGATAGGGAGGGTGGGAGGGAGATGCAAGAGGGAGGGGATATGGGGATATATGTATATGTATAGCTGATTCACCCTGTTATAAAGCAGAAACTAACACACCATTGTAAAGCAATTACACTCCAATAAAGATGTTAAAAACAAAATGACATTCCATCAAAAAGCTGGTTATGCACATGAAGAATCAAGTGACTTGATTATTTTTTAACAAAGAATGGCCCACCCCTCCCGCGACCAAATTGCTATAACAGAAACCAACTGCATTGTGTATTCAATACAACAGTAGCAGAGATCACGGACGGTTCAATTAAGAATGTGTACATGATGGGCATAGTGAATTAGGGCCACCCCCCTCGGGGATCACTAGAAGAAAGAGCTGGCTTCCAAGCTCCTTTCTATAACATATGTATAAAATTAGTCCCTATACCCTGGAAGCATCGCCAAACAAAACAGTGGTTGACGTTTGTTTCAATCTAATTTCACATGTGTACAAACAGAAATCCAGGAGAAAGTCATTCATTCATAAATGAGTGAGCTCATGACCCTCCCTCCAACCCCAGGTCCCATGGTAGATCAAATCACAAGGCCTTAGAGTTCAGCAAGAACTGCCTTTTATTTGGGGAGCAGAATTAGCCATGCTTAAGTGACTTCAACAACCTTGCAAATCAACGGCTTGCTTTACTTTCTTTCTGTATCATCCCATAATAGAAAACATATCCAGACAAATTGAAATCAGTGAAAACTTTCCACAGTTAGTCTGAACTTGTTTAAACTTGTTTAACTTTGCTTAAACACAAGACCCCTTGAGTACGTGGAATGTTAGGAAAAATTAAAATATTTTATGGATTTAATCTATAGATTTACAGTGTCAGTAAACTCTAAACATTCTGAACATTAATTTAGAATAATTAGGCAGAAGGGAAATAACCAGAAAACAAAAATGTTCACGTTATTCAAGCACATGTGTATAATGTAGTATGTAATTAAACTATTTCCAACGGGAGGCTGTGAAATACTCTAGTTGTAACATTAATGAAACTTCTGTATTTTTTAATATTAACCACATGCCAGGGACTGTTGTTCTAGTGGCTTCAGAATACATGCAAACAATCAATTTCCTTGAGATATTTTTAAGGACAAGGCTGGCCTGCCTTTATTAGTAATCTGTGTAAGGAGTAATTATTTTCTACAGATGGTACAGAAATTCCTAACTAATAGAGATGGTACAGAAATTCCTAACTAATAGACCCTCTTCAAGTGATCACAGATTTCAAATTAGTAAAAATAGAGTTTATCAGAGTATTTATTCCATTGCCAAGATGATTTGTTTCTGGAGGAATAGAGTTCAGAGGCCATCATGACAATTACTCATGTAAGATTTAATTTTCTGAACTTATGGAAAATGAGTTTGAAAAAATGGAGGTGCCTCGAAAATTAAACAACCTGTTTCTGCCAACCTAGAGGGAGCTCCCCCTACGTTTCCCAGTGCCAAGCCCTCCCTCATCCCAAGCGGGTTCTTCTCCAGTGCATCTGCGCTTTCTCAATTGAAGTCAAAATCAACCATCCTTTTGTCTTCATGCAAAATCCCACTAGCTCAGCCTCCTGTCCCTCCCAGGGACCACCCCTATCTCCTCCATTAGCTCCACTGGGGATATTTCCCTAAGCCCAAATTCTCATCTTGATATTTCTCTACTCAGAAACCTTTTGCGGTCACCATGGCCTGAGGCGTAAACTTCCAATTCATGAACATTAAGTGAACACAGGTTGAGTAAGACAGTTACCCATTTGTGTTAGTAAAGGGGACAAAAATTGCTCTTGTTTTGGTGATTTTGCTGTGTGTTAGTATTCTCTTCTTTTAAAATGGGATACCAGCATCACCGGCTTTTCAAAGTAATTGGGAACATTAATTAAAAGTATGGAAGTGAAAGTACTCTGAAAAGTGTAACACTCTGAACACATTGGGTGGTCACTGTAAGTAGTTCCGTAAAGCCTGTTGGCTTCTTTCCTCACTGGTAGTAGCAGGTTTCTTGGGTTATCAAATACAACATGAGGTGACGTGCTTCCTTCACTGGTCCTTAATTTCTGTTCTGCCTCAGAGGTAAATAAGCTAAAATCAGACACACTTAGCCCCTTGCTGTGAAAACCATTACTACTTTTTGCATAATTATTGCGCTTACAGATTTTATAGTTCTTCCTTTGCGTTTGACATTTTACTTGGTACTCTGTATCCAATTGTCGTGTAAATCAATTCAATTTAATCTCACCATCAGCCTCTTGAAACAATGGTTTGCCAACACCAGGCTTCAAAGCCTCTCTCATTTTCTCCTTTCTCTGATTCTTTACTTGGTATTTCCAACATTCGTATGATCTCTTTGGAGATCACGGCATAAAAAGAAGGATGCAAAAAGCCCAACAGGAAACATTCCAAGATGCTTGTAAACCTAATTTTCTGGGTCCTTATTAAGAGTCACATTTATAAAATGTGCACTAACAAAATCTCAGTTACCTGTTATAGTGCATTAAACTTAATCCTCTGTGGACTTTTCTATTAGACCGACCTCCAATTTGATTAGGCAAAGGAGATCCCGAGACATTAAAGCTGTCTAAAATGGATGGACACACACACACACACACACACACACACACACACACACACACACACACAAAATCGAGCGGTTTGAAAACCTTGCAAAGCATTCTCAAGGTTTGAACTTGGCAGTTTTGACCTTCTGCATTTATGTGGATTCCCATGTAGCAGGTAATTTTGTTGTATTTTATTTTTTCCCCACCCAAGAAGAAAAGATGGAAGGAAGAAAGGAGGGAGTGAGAGAGGAAGGAGGACAAGGCAAGTGAAGAAATAAGGAAGAAAAGAAAATGGCAATGAGTAAATGATAGAATTTTTTAAAATTCAAGAATGAGATAAGAGCAAAGGAAATATCTCTTTGAAGGGTCGACTTTAATGCATCCCCTTAAAAAGGACAACTTAAGCAGTCATTCATTTCCTGAGTTCAATTCAATTCTGATTTTCATTTCCATTAATGAGAAAGAGGTTCTCTCTGCGGCTGAGAAATATAAGAAAATAATGAGAAAATAGTGCTGTTAACATGCATATTTGTGAATTAGCACAAGCCAACCCTGCTTTTGCATTAAGGCTCTGAGTAGTTCACCAGGTTTAAAATTTATTGAGGGCTTTCCTGGTGGCGCAGTGGTTGAGAGTCCGCCTGCCGATTCAGGGGACACGGGTTCGTGCCCCGGTCCGGGAAGATCCCACATGCCGCAGAGCGGCTGGGCGCATGAACCATGGCCGCTGAGCCTGCGCGTCCGGAGCCTGTGCTCCGCAACGAGAGAGGCCACAACAGTGAGAGGCCCGCGTACCGCAAAAACAAAAAAAATTATTGAAACGCAAACACTTAACCTTTGCTCCCTTCCGTTCCTCAAGTAGAGTTATTTGGTAGTTAGGCTAGAAGCATCAATATACGTCTGTATTTCCTGATGTTCACCTTCTCTGGCTGCTGCTAGCACTTTCCATTGCATTACAACGTAACGACAAAATATGAGTTGTGTTCAAAGTCTTGACAGAGAACATGAAATATAAATTTCAAAGGAAGGGAAGGGTTAGGACCATCTGTACTACTTCAAAAGGACCTTAGTAGGTGCATTTTGAAGTACCTATTATTAATTTGTTTGGTCTTTGCATTTGGATGATATATTAAAAGGGAGATGCAGTGATAAACAATTATCATTAAGATAAAGTATGTTTCTTCCCTAAAAAGAGTATTGAAAGTTATTCTAGTTTATTATGCACCTGAATGACACCATGAACAAAGAAACTGAAATCAACAAACAAAGGGAGGAAAGTGAAAACCTACTGAATTGCATTATAAAATATAATCTACATTACAGCAGGAGTACATTCATTTAGTAGAAAATTAGCAAGGTTCTGTTAACAGAATAATGAAGAGTTTCAAAGGTGTACCATATCAAAGAAAGCCCTAATTGTGTTCATTAATTCCCAGCCCAACATTACTGTGGGAAAACTAAATGTGAACAAAGCAATAAGATGCCTCATATTCTCAGAAACCTGCACAAATGCTTGCCATCCATTAAATTTACTTCGGTATGTCCCATCTTAATTATTATAGCAGTATAATGAAGGCAACAGTCTCTAAAGATGAAGACAGGCATTGATTTGAAATATGACTTTCAAGAGTTGTATGGGGAGCGGTAGGAGGGATATATGTGACCTTAGAGGTCAAGATAGAGTCACTGAGGAAAAAAAAACAGGAAGTATAAATGAAGAATTTATACCGAATAGTATATATAGATTTCAATACACTATTGAAATACCTAAAAATGCTATTGTACCCTAAATAGGAACAAGAATCTAGGCTCTCAGAGAAGAACTGAACTTATACAATTAGGTAGGAAAATAAAATCAGTCCAATTGGTAATTTAAAGACGTGGATGAAATGTCCAGATGAGAGACTGGCTTTTTCCCTTCTCAAACTTGTTGTCTGGGCAATAGTAGATGCGATATTTATGTCTGTGTTCTGGGGGAAATCAGTTTCTCTGTTGCAATTTTTCATTTTTAATAATATTAGTATGAATTTCTCCAGTGCCTTTCATTCCATTAGCTCAAAGCACTTTTCAAACCACTAATGAATTATGCTTCCTGAGATTCCAGCAAGGCAGAAAGCATCCCATCCATTTTCGAAGCAAAATACTTCACTTCTAGCAGCATCAGCCATTAGAGAATAGCCACAATTTTTTAAAAAATATTTTTATCACTTTCTCACTTCCCATTTTGTCTCCTGCTTAATAGGTACATCTGAGGCATTAAGAAATTTAACGAGATCACCCAAAGAGGGAGAGGTCAAGCCCTTGATTCTCACTAATGTTTTCTGTCCTACACCTTAAAGTATCCACAGGAGATGGATCTACTCAAGTTTCCAGAACTCTCCATGGGAGGACAAAGAGCAAAGAGGGATGCCCTCAAATCCAGTCTCTTATAACTAGGCATCTCCATTATCTTTTCAGTATTCATCAGCCTGAACCATAAAGCGCTGAAAAGAACAGGTTAGGTGACAAAAGTTTTTTCCCAAAACTGAGTGACTCATGGACAACATCATTCATTACACCCCGAGAGAGTAGGAAATTGCCAAAGAGAACGTTAATTTCAGGTCCATTTAAATTCCAAGTCACTTCTTTTTAGAAGTCTATCCTGAGTGAGTCCTTTTAGGTGTCTAAGCAAACAAATGAGATGATGAGAGAAACTGAATGAGTCCATTTGTTTCCACTTTAAACAATAAATTATGATAAGTTCTACCGTTACCATTTCTGAATTTTTTTATTTTTAAAACTTTTTATCAAGGGTAAAGGGTGACTTCTGTCTGTTCTGTGTCTACCATATTGACCATATTAAAATATGAAAAATAACCATGATATTGGTGCCTGCGACTTACCTCCCACAATTACTGCATTAGAATATTTAATTGTATGTTTCCATCACTTGAAAAGCAGACACTGTGTTCTTTTTAAAGCACATAGGCCTTACATTTTTCCAAAACGAGTTGGGAGAGGTCAAGATATTTCTGATCTGCACAAAGTGGAGCAGAAGAGAAGAACAGAGCGAGAGGACTCAGTGGGAAAATGGAACGACCTGCTAGAATCTTCTGAGGCAGAACTTTATGTAACATGGTCAAAATATAAATAAAATCTCAAATTATCAGTTATATCCATAGCAAAACGGTCCTTCAAACATATTCTGAAGTCAAATCTAAATCCTATAAAAATTATACCATAACATAATGAAAACAACACCAGAAAGGTACCATAACTGCACCCAGTTTGCAGGGATAAGAAAAGGCAGGCGTACAGACCTGTCTGGATGTGCAGAGCCCTTCTCAAAAAAACACACACGCGAAAGCAGAATGAGGTGGGAAACACATTTCCTAAGCTTCCACATAAGCCCATAGTTACTCCCTATCGACACCAGATGGCCTTCCATAGCCAAGTGTTCACTTATTTTATCCCCAACGTTAAAAAAAAAAAGACAGGCTGCTGCAATAAATACTATATATAAATGTGTTGTAAGCATTCTTAGATAAGTATATCAGCCAAATTTAAAACTATAGAAAAGCAAAGACTGTATAAAGTTGTTTCCTTTTGCATAAAGAGCTCAGCCTATTAGTTTATGGATCTAATTCTAGTACATCATTGATAGTTATAATAATTTCCTTTGGAAATAAAAAAATGGCTATAACTCTATATGACTAACATAGATCAATGAGATACACAGAAATCAAATTCAGAGCTAGAAGTCAGTAAAAGAAAAAAGAAAGAATTCGGGGGAATAAAAATTACTTGAACCTTGGAAATCTTAAAAAATGGATTAAAATAGAATAATAAAGTCACCAATATGTCATTTTCTATCTTCTTTTTGAAATCACCGTTCAAAGAAAGATCAGTCTCAGGCCTCAAGCAAAATAGGTTAAGATCCCAGAACAAAGCAGACTTTTTTTTTTTAATACAGCAGGTTCTTATTAGTTATCTGTCTTATACATATTAGAGTATACATGTCAATCCCAATCTCCCAATTCATCCCACCACCACCCACCCCCGCCCCCACCACTTTCCCGCCTTGGTGTCCATACATTTCTTCTCTACATCTGTGTCTCTATTTCTGCCTGGCAAACCAGTTCGTCTGTACCATTTTTCTAGATTCCACACATATACGTTAATATACGATATTTGTTTCTCTTTCTGAATTACTTCACTCTGTATGACAGTCTCTAGGTCCATCCACGTCTCTACAAATGACCCAATTTTGTTCCTTTTTATGGCCGAGTAATACTCCATTGTATATATGTACCACACCTTCTTTATCCATTCATCTGTCAATGGGCACTTAGGTTACTTCCATGACCCGGCTATTATAAATAGTGTTGCAATGAACATTGGCGTGCATGTGCCTTTTTGAATTATGGTTTTCTCAGGATATATGCCCAGTAGTGGAATTGCTGGGTCATATGGTAATTCTCTTTTTAGTTTTTTGTTTGTTTGTTTTTGCTGTACACGGGCCTCATACTTCTGTGGCCTCTCCCATTGCAGAGCACAGGCTCCAGACGTGCAGGCTCAGCGGCCGTGGCTCATGGGCCCAGCCACTCCACAGCATGTGGGATCCTCCCAGACTGGGGCACGAACCCATGCCCCCTGCATCGGCCCGCAGACTCTCAACCACTGTGCCACCAGGGAAGCCCCTCTTATTAGATTTTAAGGACTCTCCATACTGTTCTCCATAGTGGCTGTCTCAATTTACATTCCCACCAACAGTGCAAGAGGGCTCCCTTTTCTCCACACCCTCTCCAGCATTTGTTGTTTATAGATTTTCTGATGATGCCCATCCTAACTGGTGTGAGGTGATACCTCATTGTAGTTTTGATTTGCATTTCACTAATAATTAGTGATGTTGAGCAGCTTTTCATGTGCTTCTTGGCCACCTGTATATCTTCTTTGGAGAAATGTCTATTTAGGTCTTCTGCACATTTTTGGATTGAGTTGTTTGTTTTCTTAATATTGAGTTGCATGAGCTGATTATATACTTTGGAGATTAATCATTTGTGCATTGATTCATTTGCAAATAGTTTCTCCCATTCTGAGGGTTGTCATTTCATCTTGTTTATAGTTTCCTTTGCTGTGCAAAAGGTTTTAAGTTTCATTAGGTCCCATTTGATTATTTTTGTTTTTATTTCCATTACTCTAGAAGGTGGATCAAAAAAGATCTTGTTGTGATTTATGTCATAGAGTGTTCTTCCTATGTTTTGCTCTAAGAGTTTTATAGTGTCTGGCCTTACATACAGGTCTTTAATCCATTTTGATATTATGTTTGTCTATGCTGTTAGGGAGTGTTCTAACTTCTTTCTTTTATATGTAGCTGTCCAGTTTTCCCAGCACCACTTATTGAAGAGACTGTCTTTTCTCCATTGTATATCCTTGCCTCCTTTGTCATAGATTAGTTGACCATACATGCATGGGTTTATCTCTGGGCTTTCTATCCTGTTCCATTGAGCTATGTTTCTGTTTTTGTGCCAGTACCATATTGTCTTAATTACTGTACCTTTGTAGTATAATCTGAAGTCAGGGAGTCTGATTCCTCCAGCTCTGTTTTTTGCCCACAAGATTTCTTTGGCTATTTGGGGTCTTTTGTGTCTCCATACAAATTTTAAGATTTTTTGTTCTAGTTCTGTAAAAAATGCTATTGGTAATTTGATAGGGATTGCATTGAATCTGTAGATTGCTTTGGGTACTATACTCATTTTCACAATGTTGATTCTTCCAATCCTGGAACATGGTATATCTCTCCAACTGTTTGTGTCATCTTTGATTTCTTTCATCAGTGTCTTATAGTTTTCTGAGTATAGGTCTTTTGTCTCCTTAGGTAGGTTTATTCCTAGGTATTTTATTCTTTTTGTTGCAGTGGTGAATGGGATTGTTTCCTTAATTTCTCTTTCTGGTCTTTCGTTGCTAGTGTATAGGAATGCAAGAGATTTCTGTGCATTAATTTTGTATCCTGCAACTTTACCAAATTCATTGATTAGCTCTAGTAGTTTTCTGGTAGCATCTTTAGGTTTCTCTCTGTATAGTATCATGTCATCTGCAAACAGTGACAGTTTTACTTCTTTTCCAAATTTGTATTCCTTTTATTTCTTTCTTGTCTGATTGCCATGTCTAGGACTTTCAAAACTACGTTGAATAACAGTGGCAAGAGTGGACATCCTTGCCTTGTTCCTGATCTTAGAGGAAATGCTTTGTTTTTCACCATTGAGAATGACATTTGCTGTGGGGTTGTTGTATATGGCCTTTATTATGTTGAGGTAAGTTCCCTCTGTGAACACATTCTGGAGAGTTTTTTTATCATAAATCGGTGCTGAATTTTGTCAAAAGCTTTTTCTGTATCTACTGAGATGATCATATGGTTTTTATTCTTCAGTTTGTTAATAGGGTGTATCACATTGATTGATTTACATATATTGAAGAATGCTTGCATCCCTGGGGTAAATCCCACTTGATCATGGTGTATGATTCTTAATGTTTTGTTGGATTCTGCTCACTAGTATTTTGTTGAGGATTTTTGCATCTATATTCATCAGTGATATTGGTCTGTAATTTTCTTTTTTAGTAATTTTCTTATCTTTGTCTGGTTTTGGCATCAGGGTGATGGTGGCCTTTTAGAATGAGTTTGGGAGTGTTCCTTTCTCTGCAACTTTTTAGAACAATTTAAGAAGGATGGGTGTTAGCTTTTCTCTAAATGTTTGATAGAATTCACTGTAAAGCCATCTGGTCCTGGACTTTTGTTTGTTGGAAGATTTTTAATCACAGTTTCAGTTTCATTACTTATGATTGGTCTGTTCATATTTTCTATTTCTTCCTGGTTCAGTCTTGGAAGGTTATACCTTTCCAAGAATTTGTCCATTTCTTCCAGGTTGTCCATTTTATTGGCATAGAATTGCTTGTAGTAGTCTCTTAGGATGCTTTGTATTTCTGTGTTGTCCATTGTAACTTCTCCTTTTTCATTTCTAATTTTATTGATTTGAGTCTCCTCCCTTTTTTTTTTTGTTGAGTCTGGCTAAAGGTTTATCAATTTTGTTTGTCTTCTCAAAGAACCAGGCTTTAGTTTTATTGATCTTTGCTATTGCTTTCTTTGTTTCTATTTCATTTATTTCTGCTCTGCTGTTTGTGATTTCATTGCTTCTACTAACTTTGGGTTTTGTTTCTCCTTCTTCCTCTAGTTCCTTTAGGTGTAAGTTTAGATCGTTTATTTGAGATTTTTCTTGTTTCTTGAGGTACAATGGTATTGCTATAAATTCCCCTCTTAGAACTGCTTTTGCTGCATCCAATAGGTTTTGGATCATCGAGTTTTCATTGTCATTTGTCTCCAGATATTTTTTTAATTTCCTCTTTGATTTCTTCAGTGATCTCTTGGTTATCTAGTAATGTATTGTTTAGCCTCCGTGTGTTTGTGTGTGTTACGTTTTTTTCCCTGTAATTGATTTCTAATCTCATAGCGCTGTGGTCAGAAAAGATGTTTGTTATATTTCAATTTTCTTAAATTTACTGAGGCTTGAGTTGTGACCCAAGATGTGGATCTATCTTGGAGAATGTTCCGTTCGCACTTGAGAAGAAAGGGTAATCTGCTGTTTTTGGATGGAATGTCCTTTAAATATCAATAAAATCTATGTGGTCTATTGTGTCATTTAAAGCTTCTGTTTCCTTATTAATTTTCTGTTCGGATGATCTGTCCATTGGTGTAAGTTAGGCCTTAATGTCCCCCACTATTACTGTGTTACTGTTGATTTCCTCTTTTATAGCTGTTAGTATTTGCCTTATGTATTGAGGTGCTCCTATGTTGGGTGCATAAATATTTACAATTGTTATATCTTCTTCTTGGATTGATCCCTTGATCATTATGTAGTGTCCTTCTTTGTCTCTTGTAATAGTCTTTATTTTAAAGTCTATTTTGTCTGATATGAGAATTGCTACTCCAGCTTTCTTTTGGTTTCCATTTCCATGGAATATCTTTTTCCATCAACTTACTTTCACTCTGTATGTGTCTCTAGGTCTGAGGTGGGTCTCTTGTAGACAGCATATATATGGGTCTTGTTTTTGTATCCATTCAGCCAATCTGTGTCTTTTGGTGGGAGCATTTAGTCCATTTACATTTAAGGTAATTATCGATATGTATGTTCCCATTCCCATTTTCTTAATTGTTTTGGGTTCGTTATTGTAGGTCTTTTCCTTCTCTTGTGTTTCTTGCCTAGAGAAGTTCCTTTAGTATTTGTTGTAAAGCTGGTTTGGTGGTGCTGAACTCTCTCAGCTTTTGTTTGTCTGTAAAGGTTTTAATTTCTCCATCAAATCTGAATGAGATCCTTGCTGGGTAGAGTAATCTTGGTTGCAGGTTTTTCTCCTTCATCACTTTAAATATGTCCTGCCAGTGCCTTCTGGCTTGCAGAGTTTCTGCTGAAAGATCAGCTGTTAACCTTACAGGGATTCCCTTGTGTGTTATTTGTTGTTCTTCCCTTGTTTCTTTTAATATGTTTTCTTTGTATTTAATTTTTGACAGTTTGATTAATATGTGTCTTGGTGTATTTCTCCTTGGATTTATCCTGTATGGGACTCTCTGTGCTCCCTGGACTTGATTAACTATTTCCTTTCCCATATTAGGGAAGTTTTCAACTATAATCTCTTCAAATATCTTCTCAGTCACTTTCTTTTTCTCTTCTTCTTCTGGAACCCCTATAATTCGAATGTTGGTGCGTTTAATGTTGTCCCAGAGGTCTCTGAGACTGTCCTCAGTTCTTTTCATTCTTTTTTCTTTATTCTGCTCTGCAGTAGTTATTTCCACTATTTTATCTTCCAGGTCACTTATCCGTTCTTCTGCCTCAGTTATTCTGCTATTGATCCCATCTAGAGTATTTTTAATTTCATTTATTGTGTTGTTCATCGTTGCTTTTTTCATCTTTAGTTCTTCTAGGTCCTTGTTAAGTGTTTCTTGCATTTTGTCTATTCTATTTCCAAGATTTTGGATTGTCTTTACTATCATTATTCTGAATTCTTTTTCAGGTAGACTGCCTATTTCCTCTTCATTTGTTAGGTCTGGTGGATTTTTATCTTGCTCCTTCATCTGCGGTGTGTTTTTCTGTCTTCTCATTTTGCTTATCTTACTGTGTTTGGGGTCTCCTTTTTGCAGGCTGCAGGTTTGTAGTTCCCTTGTTTTTGGTGTCTGTCCCCAGTGGCTAAGGTTGGTTCAGTGGGTTGTGTAGGCTTCCTGGTGGAGGGGACTATTGCCTGTGTTCTGGTGGATGAGGCTGGATCTTGTCTTTCTGGTGGGCAGGTCCACGTCTGGTGGTGTGTTTTGGGATGTCTGTGGACTTATTATGATTTTAGGCAGCCTCTCTGCTAATGGGTGGGGCTGTGTTCCTGTCTTGCTAGTTGTTTGGCATAGGATGTGCAGCACTGTAGCTTGCTGGTCGTTGAGTGAAGCTGGGTGCTAGTGTTGAGATGGAGATCTCTGGGAGATTTTCACCATTTGATATTATGTGGAGCTGGGAGGTGTCTTGTGAACCAGTGTCCTGAAGTTGGCTCTCCCACCTCAGAGGCACAGCACTGACTCCTGGCTGGAGCACCAAGAGCCTTTCATCCACACGGCTCAGAATAAAAGGGAGAACAAGTAGAAAGAAAAAATTAGTAGAAGTAGAAAGAAAGAAACAAAGAAGGAAAGAAAGAAAGGAGGGAGGGAGGAAGGAAGGAAGGAAGGAGGGAAGGGAGGAAAAAAAGAAAGAAGGAAAGAAGATAAAGTAAAATAAAAGAAAGATAAAATATAATAAAGTTATTAAAATAAAAAATAATTATTAAAAAAAACTGATGGATAGAACCCTAGGACAAATGGTGGAAGCAAAGCTATACAGACAAAATCTCACACAGAAGCATGCACATACACACTCACAAAAAGAGGAAAAGGGGGAAAAGTATATCTTGCTCTCAAAGTCCACCTCCTCAATTTGGGATGATTCGTTGTCTATTCATGTATTCCACAGGTGCAGGGTACATCAAGTTGATTGTGGAGCTTTAATCCGCCTCTTCTGAGGCTGCTAGGAGAGATTTCCCTTTCTCTTCTTTATTCTCAAAGCTCCCGGGGCTCAGCTTTGGATTTGGCCCCGCCTCTGCGTGTAGGTCGCTGGAGGGCGTCTGTTCTTCGCTCAGACAGGACGGGGTTAAAGGAGCCGCTGATTCGCGGGCTCTGGGTCACTCCGGCCGGGGGGTGGGGGTGGGGAGGGAGGGGCATGGAGTGCGGGGCGAGCCTGCGGCGGCAGGGGCCGGCATAATGTTGGACCAGCCTGAGGCGCGCCATGCATTCTCCTGGGGAAGTTGTCCCTGGATCCCGGGACCCTGGCAGTTGCGGGCTGCACAGGCTCCCCGGAAGCGGGGTGTGGAGAGTGACCTGTGCTCGCACACAGGCTTCTTGGTGGCGGCAGCAGCGGCCTTAGCGTCTCATGCCCGTTTCTGGGGTCCGCACTTTTAGCCGCGGCTCGCGCCCGTCTCTGGAGCTCCTTTAAGCAGTGCTCTTAATCCCCTCTCCTCGCACACCAGGAAACAAAGAGGGAAGAAAAAGTCTCTTGCCTCTTCGGCAGGTGCAGACTTTTCCCCGGACTCCCTCCTGGCCAGCCGTGGCGCACTAACCCCCTGCAGGCTGTGTTCACACCGCCAACCCCAGTCCTCTCCCTGAACTCCGACCGAAGCCCAAGCCTCAGCTCCCAGCCCCACCCGCCCCAGCGGGTGAGCAGACAAGCCTCTCGGGCTGGTGAGTGCCGGTCGGCACCGATCCTCTGTGCGGGAATCTCTCCGCTTTGCCCTCTGCACCCCTGTTGCTGTGCTCTCCTCTGCGGCTCCGAAGCTCTCCCCCTCCACTTCCCGTCTCCGCCGGCGAAGGGGCTTCTAGTGTGTGGAACCCTTTCCTCCTCCACAGCTCACTCCCACTGGTGCAGGTCCCGTCCCTATCCTTTTGTCTCTGTTTATTCTTTTTTCTTTTGCCCTACCCAGGTACGTGGGGAGCTTCTTGCCTTTTGGGAGGTCTGAGGTCTTCTGCCAGCGTTCAGTAGGTGTTCTGTAGAAGTTGTTCCACGTGTAGATGTATTTCTGGTGTATCTGTGGGGAGGAAGGTGATCGTGTCTTACTCTTCCACCATCTTCCCCTTGTCCCTAAAAAAATTTTTTTAAGATAGAGTAGCAAAATCTCTAGGACATGTTTAAAATTTTATACTATCATTCAGCATTTGTCTACCTGTTCTTTATCACCAGAGAAGTACAGTGGATTCAACCAAACCTGGGATCAAAAACATTTGCGGGGGAAAAAAAGAGTAATTCCAGAAAGTTCCAAAAAGCAAAACTTGAATTTGCCGCATGCTGACAGCTATTTACATAGCATTTACATTGTATTAGGTATTATAAGTAATCGACAGATGATTTAAAGTATAAGAGAGAATGTGCATGTTATATGCAAATACTCCATAGGGGTCCAGGAACCAATCCCCTGAGGTTACCCAGAGAGTATTCTTTATTCTATGGCTTTCTTTTTTTTCTTTTTGGTGGTACGCGGGCCTCTCACGGTTGTGGCCTCTCCCGTTGCGGAGCACAGGCTCCGGACGCGCAGGCTCAGCGGCCATGGCTCACGGGCCCAGCCGCTCCGCAGCATGTGGGATCCTCCCGGACCGGGGCACGAACCCGTGTGCCCTGCATCGGCAGGCGGACTCTCAACCACTGCTTCACCAGGGAAGCCCTACGGCTTTCTATTTTAATAAACACAGTCAAAACCTTCCTGTTAAAAGACAGCCTCCTCTCACTCACTGAAGTAAATGTGCTATGCTCTGCTTGAAAATACACCATCCTTGTGCCATGATTAATGTTTACCCCTGGGCTTAGAGTGCTCATGCAGACTGCCAGGGCTTATAGGCACAAATCACGAAAATACAGCCACAAATCATTCTCCCTAAATAAAAAGGTCAACTGGTATTAAATTAGTTCATTTACAGAACTCATTGAAATTAGCAGCATGTTCTTAAATTGCTTCTTGTTTGAGGACATTTGCCTCATTAGTTCTAAACAACTTGAGAAGACTATTAAAGTCTCATAGAAAAAATTGACCAAAGGACAAGATTCACAGTACACTTTACCTAGAGGACAAATGGTAAATCCCAGAAAATGTATACACAGAGGGAGAAGTGCAAGGTGAGGGAGTTTAACTTCCACATTCTACATGGAAATCCTCATCTTTTTTCCATTTATTTGTGCTTTCATTTTTCCAGCCAGGGAGAACTTTCTTTTTTTTTTTTGAATGGTCTCATTGACTTCATTTTTTTGTTTTTTTTACATGTCTATTCTTTTTCAAATTCTTGTTACAGAATATTGAGCAGAGTTCCCTGTGCTATACAGTAGGTCCTTGTTGGTTATCTATTTTAAATATAGTAGTGTGTATATATCAATCCCACACTCCCAGTTTATCCCTCCCCTGACCTTTCCCCTTTGGTAACTCCGAAGTTTTTTCTAAGTCTGTGAGTCTATTCCTGTTTGCAGCAACATGGATGGACCTGGAGATTATCAAACTAAGTGAAGTAAGTCAGACAGGAGAAATAAATATTACATGATATCACTTACATCTGGAATCTAAAAAAAAATAGTGCAAATGAACTTATTTACAAAACAGAGAGAACTTTCTAAAACATAAACCCAGTTATGTAATTCTCCAATTCAGTGGTTCCCCTTTGCCTTTAAATTGAAGATGTGGATCTGGTTTCCCCTCCAGCTGCCCGGTTACTCTTCACCACACCAGACCCTTTCTGTTCCTTGAGTTTGCTATTCTCTGGCTCACCTTTGAGCATTTTTACAATATTTTCCTTCTGCTTCCTTAGCCTAGGCTAATTTCTACTCATCTTTTAGGACTCAGCTCAAGTACCCCTTTCTCTAAGAAGCCCTCCCTGAATCCATAAGCCTGCCATAGGTGCCCCTTTGCTGCACCTTACCGTAACCTGTCACCCTAACACGATTGCCGGCTAATTCTTCTGTGTCACTTACTCTAAGATTTGTAAAGATAGAGACTGTGTCTTATACACCATTTTATTCCCAGAAGAGTTGCCCGGGCCTTATTGGGAGCTCAATAAATAGTTAAGTGAATGAACAAATGAATGACTTGATTAGCTTGACACTTCTTGAGCCCTTTCCCTGTACAAAGCTGTGTTCTTGTGGAGGACTCGCGTATCACTCTCCTGGAACATACCCTCAGTAAGCACTCAGCATTTTCCTGGAGAAGAGTCACGCACTCAAGTTACTACAGTGTAAGACACCAAAAGTTTCTCATAATGAGAGTTCTAAGGAGGAAGCAGTTATTTTCACTTGGAGACACCAAGGAATCCTCTGGTGTGGGAGAAGGTGGGCAGTTCGATACAGTTCATTTGAATATCAACTGATGCTATGTAAGATTTGGATAAGAAAATGAGGGCGCTGGGAAGGGCATTCTGATTACAGAGAAGGAACAATAGGAGGAAAGACTCAAAGGGAGAGCATTATTCATACTTTCCTTCATTCATTCATAATATGCAAATATTATTCATTCTTAATCAATCATCAACAAATTATTAAAGGTTCTTGTCTTTTAATCCAACCTGCCACTCTATGTCTTTTGATTGGAGCATTTAATCCATTGACATTTAAGGTTATTATTGATAGATATGTACTTATTTCCATTTTTTTAAACCTTGTTTTCCAGTTAATATATGCAATGGAATACTACTCAGCCATAAAAAGGAATGAGGTAATGCCATTTGCAGCACCATGGATGAGCCTAGAGATTATCATACTAAGTCAAGTAAGTCAGAAAGAGAAAAACAAATACCATATGATATCACTTATATGTGGAATCTAAAATATGACACAAATGAAATTATCTATAAAACAGAAACAGACTCACAGACATAGAGAACAGACTTGTGGTTGCCTGGGTGGAGGGGGGCATGGCTTGGGAGTTTGGGGTTAGCAGATGCAAACTATTATATACAGGATGGATAAACAACGAGGTCCTACTGTACAGCACAGGGAACTATATTCAATATCCTGTGATAAACAATCATGAAAAGAATATGAAAAAGAATGTATATATGTGTAACTGAATCACTTTGCTATACAGCAGAAATTAACAACATTATAAATCAGCTGTACTTCAGTTAAAAAATTATTGAATACCTCCCTGCAATAGGTAAGACACTGTGCTAGGCACTGGACATTCAGTATTGAGTTAAACAAACTCAGTCCTTGCTCCATAAGACTTTTACTACGAGAAAAGAGAAACGTTATATGACTAATTTTATAATTATTATCTACCTATAATCATAAAGATATACTATAGGTAAGACGAATGTCATGCTTATCAGGAAAGTGAGATTGAGGGAGGGGATTTTTTATAATGGATGAAATCTAAGTGTGTTCTAATCCTGATAGCAGGGATCTAGAAGATAAAGTTAAGATACAAATGAAAGAGCTAGTAACCATAGGTTACTATCGCATAAAATGCAGAAGAGAATGGTGTCTGGAGAACGTGGATGACCTTAGATTAAAAAGCAAAAAAAACCAAAAAAAAAAAACCCAGAAAAGCTAAAGAAGGTGAACCTGAACATAGGGTTTGGAGGTTTCACCAGCGGTAAGTTGAAGTGACACCTGTGGTTTTTTTCTCTGTGAAATCGGAGACCAGATTTTTTCCTGATGGTAAAAAAAGAAAGTTAGAGAAAGGGAATGACTGAGAGGTTTGAAGAGCATGACAATGGGCACTTGTGGCAAGAAAGATGCAGTTCACTTTGGCTCAGGGTTTGAGCTGTGGGAAATTAAATTGGGAGGAGAAATCAGGGCAAAACTGTGCGGGCATCGGCTATACAGCTCAGCATGCCTGCCCTTCAGCTTCTGACTGCCTTACTGGAGAAGAAGTACGATAGGAACTGTAACCAAAAGCTACTTTTTTTAACTTAAATAAAGGAGATCCTTTTTTTTTTTAACACCTTTATGCGTCTTGGTTGTGCTAGGGGAGAGGAAAAGCTCTTGTCTTTCACTCTGTGCTATTTCTGGACTTGAGAGAAATCCTTGGAAGAAAGGATATCACAGAGCACCTCTTGCTGAAAAAGTACATAGACCACCTCACATCTCTGCATCATCAGTGATTGGAGATGGCCCTCATCAGTGTCCATCACAGATGATCAGATGGTACCATCACAACAGCTGGAACAGAACTTAGAGACCATTTCATTCATTGACCGCATATCCCAGCTCACAAGGCACTGTTGGGAAGTGAAAACCCACTGCAGCCTGCATCAGCGGATCAGGGTTCTGGAGCACTTTCTGTAGGGCATGAAAAAAGATCACTTAAATCCTGTCTTCCTCATTTGTACAAAGGAATCCTTTGATTCGTCCAATTTTGAGTACTTTAAATTGCAAATGTTGTTAAATCTCTGCTTTTATCCCCAGTGCAACCTCCAGTCAGTCATGTTTTAGCCATGACTTTCTACAATATACAGTTCAAAGAATTTTCCTTGGCCATCTTATAGCAACCTCTTAATTCTTCCAATCAATTTAGTGCCCTTCTCTTCATCCTATTAAGAGGTTATATCTATTTTGAAACATGATCAAGTCTATCATCCAATCCAGGAAAGGCAAACATGGTTTGGGAGAAATGTAGGATTCTGTTTTCTAGTTTCAGGCTAACCTAGCACCATGTCTTTCAGTCTACAGAACAGCTGTAAGCGAGTGTCTTCAAGGGGCCTATCTATTATGTCTCCAAGGTATCATTTTTACTGTCGTTCTTTGACATTCCCCCCCGCCCCCCCCGGGAGCCTTCCTCTAACATATGTACAACTGAAAAATACAGGTAAATAGTCAACCATATCTTTAACCTGACTTTGGGAAATTATCTCAATGTTCCTCGTCCTGAAATGCAAAGAAATAAAGTAAAAGAAAAGCACAGTCATAAGTCCAGTCAGCATCTTGCTCTGCTCCTGAGCTTTACCTAGACCCTAGCTGACACTGACTTTGCAGGGAATCATTTGGAGAGTAACTATAGAACAGATGCCTGTTTGTTTGCACATATAAATATGTGCAAGATCATTATTAATTTTTTAAGACAACACATGGGCACACACATCCTGTGGACTGAAATATGCAAGTACATTCTGGGCAAAATTTGAATAGTGGTTGTCTCACCAACCCCTTATTTTCTGCCCCCCAACAAAAGGTGATACTTGCAATGGAATAGTCTCAAACATTTTTTTCTGTCATATCTAGTGATCCTTTTATGTCAGACTACATAGTTTCAACCCTAGAGGATACAAACTTACTGTAAAACGGCAAATGTCGGGTTGAGTCATTAATTTAGCCCCAAATTTCAATTTCAGGCAGCCTGAGGCTAGCCTCCCTAGTTTCCAATGCTCTAATCACCTAAAAGCCCTTTGCGCCCCCTATAACCTTTGGCTACCTCATTACCCTCTTTTGCATAAATATGAACATCAAGTAAATGAGTTGGAGAGAAAATGGAGCAAAGCAATGCATGAGACAGCCTGGAAGGGGTTCTCTACTCCACCACCCGCAACTTGGTGACAAACCGGTCAGCATAACGTGAGTGCCAAGATAATAAGTGGGAACGCGCTTTGTGGCTGCATAATTTCTAGCTCATCTTAAAAAATATATCTCCACCTGACACTGTGTTCCAAGGTTACTTTTTTTAATGAGCTGGTATGTGTGAAATATTAATCCTGACACATAAAAATGGAACCACCGCTGACAAGCCCAGTGTGGTTTTTCAGATCTTTATTATTTTTAATTCTTCGTTTTTATATACATATCATGTGATCTGGAAACATAAAAGATGCCAAAATCCAAAACTACAAATTCAAAGTGTTCAGACCAATTGAGTGAGTTACATTTCATGGTTTAATCACAGCAGGATTTTATTCATGCACTGATTGAGAGTCTGAAAATCCCTTCCTTTTGGAGAACAACATGCTTCTGCTGCCCCATAATTTCCACATTTCTTCTTGCAAAGAAGTAGAAATACATAAAGATATGAGTCCCATCTACAGCTGATATGTTTTCTTCTTCACATGACCCAAGCATGATATTTAGTCAAACTACTAATCACAAAAGACAGTTGAAAGAAAACACTGAAAAAAAGAAACTCTAAAATAGTCTTTGGATTCATTGATCTAATTCCACCTTATGGAGATGTGGCACTTGGGAATGCTTCTGGTTGTATGTCTAAGAGTGGAACAAACAGTACATATACTATATGATCTCCTTTAAGTGATCTAGTGGTAGACACGCCTGGGCTGATTGTTACTTCACTAGGGGCAATGGGATTGTTTTCACCATTCTAGCTACTCAGCCTCATGTGTGTGGTCTCTTGACTGTATGACAGCTACCAAACGCCTTCTACAGTATAGTCAAGGCAGGACATAGGAACTGGGAAAGGCTTATTCCTAGAAAGGGTCTGTCTTTTTATCCTGGAAGTGAAGTCCCCGCATCTTCCATACCACACTCTATGTCTTGTTGGCCAGAGTTGGACCTTGAGCCCATACCTAAGATGATCACTGGACCAGGGGATGGGATCGCCATGCCTGAGTTAGACCAAGCATGGTTCATCCCCAGAACTAGGAACAGGGCTGACTTCCACTGGGATAGAGGGCCTCTTTCTATCTTAAAATACAGGAGTCTGTTGCCAGAAAATAAGAGAAGGTGGCTCTTGGGTAAACAATTGCGTCAGCCACACAGGGTAGGTATCGTGTCTCCAATCACTTGGGTCGTTAGGCAGTTCTTTCCTCCGTTGCACACTGGGTGTGTGCCTTCACCCAGTAACTTGAGCTTGCAGTTCGCTCCTGGCAGACCCTGGAGCTTCGCAACCAGGACCCTCATTCTCAAGACTTCCATTACTTAGATTATAACATCAAACGCCTTCTCACGACATGTAGTGATCCTCTCCCAAACAGCACTCACCGATAGAGCATCCAGGAGATGATGCTTGAGGTTCCTATCAACGATCCTCTGTGAAGATTTTCATAAGCGTTATTTCATTTTACAATGAAAAGAAAGAAATTGCAATTTAGGCGAGACCTAAACTCAGGGGAAGAAATTGGCTTGCTTGTCCAAGGTTAAAGAGCTGTTTTGTTACAGAGGAAAAGCTGTGGTTATTGGAGAGTTCACAGCAAATAGAATGACCTTATAACTTATTATCCTGATTAGGACATTTTTAAATTTATTCAAGTATAATTGATTTACAGTGTCATGTTAATTTTGATTGGAATATTTTTTTATATTTTATTATAGTTGACTTACAATGTTGTGTTAATTTCTGCTGTACAACAAAGTGATTCATTTATACATATACATATATATATATACATAGATCCTTTTTCATATTCTTTTCCATGTGGTTTATCACAGGATATTGAATATAGTTCTCTGTGCTCTACAGTAGGACCTTGTTGTTTATCCATCCTGTATATACTAGTTTGCGTCTGCTAATCCCAAACTCCTAATCCAACCCTCCCCCTCACCACCCCTTGGCAACCACATCTGTTCTCTATGTCTGTGAGTCTGTTTCATAGATAAGTTCATTTGTGTCATATTTTAGATTCCACATATAAGTAATACCATATGGTATTTTCCTTTCTCTTTCTGACTTACTTCAGTTAGTATGGTCTGATTGGAATATTTTTGAAAATAGAAGAAAGTGCTTTACTAAATTATATCAGGATAACACGTGTAAACAAGAATTGTCCTAGGAAAATAAGGACATATGGTTGCCTGAACTACAAACTATAAAAAATAAAAGCTTACAGAAAACAAAACCTAAGAAGGACAAAATCAAGAAATATCCAATTGAAGATTCTGGCATCGATGTTCACTTTCTGTGCTCCAATTCTATCTCTAAGAAACGATTTCCACTACTGCTCCATGTACAAAGTGCATCTGAATTGCTGTTACAGAGTGTAACTCTCCTTATAGGATTTAAGTCAGGGATGTTCTGGCTTTTTTGTTCTAGCAACTCTTGTTTATCTGCCTCTCCCATCTCCCCAGCCTCATTCTGCAGGACAAGCTTTTAGGGAGGGGAGGTTCCAGGAGAACCATAGGTTGAAAAGAGCTTTAACCACTGAAACTGTGGGAAGCAGGCACCATGGATCCGAAAGAGATTTTAAGAGTTGTGTTTGTGCTGGTTCAGTGCGCTCTGGGGGAAACTCTCTGGGCAAAAACTTGGCACTTGAGCCTGACAGGATAGTGGGAAGATCTTTGTTCAACTTTATAGAGCGTGTTGAACTATTTGGGGGGCTTTAAGGAAATCCAGCTGGAAGGGAGCTAGCGAAGAGCCCCTATCAGGTGTGATTCAAGAAAGATCTAAACCCTCGGGGGTTTTTTGTTTGTTCGCATTTTGTTTTTCATGTCTCACTGACTGTGTAGTGAAGTGAGTGCTTTCGGTCTTCTGGTTGCTGGGAAAATGGGGAGGGGACGAAAACATCTAGTGGTCTGACTTTCTGGAAATGCTGGAGAAAATCAAAGGTACCGGTGCCAAAGGCAGCTCTGAATCAGACTGTCCAGGATGGAAGTTGCTGGCTGAGGAGAGGCACGTGCGCCAAAGACAGAGGGATGATTGAGCTCTCTGGTCCCGTTCACTCTTCTTACGACTGTGGTGGCATCTCATATTCACGCCAGCCCTGACTGCAGAAACGGGATGCCTTGATCGGAACAGTCCAAGCCCTCCGTGGTCCTGCAGGGATGGACGAACACACTTAGGGCTCTGAACAGGCCTGCCGAATGTTCCACATGCTGCTTCCCTGCTCCTCAGCCCCTGACTGATGAGAGAAGGTGGTTGGAGGGGAGAGGGAGGGGGTGGGGAGGGCCTCAGGTGCTCCAAAATGGGCCTAGTGCAGCATATTAGCCCAATGAAGTCAAAAAGTTAATTTGTAGCTGCCAGCTGTTGAAAAGAAGGTTATAAAGCTCCCCAGTCCCGTGCAGCCCAGTGGGGGGGAACACTGAGGGAGAGCCAGACACACAGACTTTGAATAAACACAATCCACACAGTCAGCTGAGAAGAGCCGGCAGTGGCCAGGTGGCTTCATGGAAGAAGAGATAATGGAAATAATGACAGTAGGTGGCCAGAGCTCCAGTGGGGAGAGAAAGGAGTATTTCTCTGCCCTGGCACTGGATCAAGTCCCCGGCTTACAGCACACTGTTGGCAGTTGGTGCCAGGCTTAGAGGCCCTGCTACTACACGGGTAACAGTCAGTGTCAGTTCTTGGTCTCCCGCCTCCTCCGGCAATTTATATTCAGCTCTCTTATTCTCCTTCTATTTTTTTTTTTTAAATCCACCGACTCGATGCTTGTTTAAAGTTGGCTTATTCCCTGCACTGACTCAGGACATATGCATTCTAAGACAAAAGCAAATTTGCAGGTGTCTTGTAGGAAAAGAGAGTGGGTGCTTTCCTAGCTCCTTGTTAGGTTCGGGGCACTATGGCTCTTGGACTTATCATTCCCTGTCTCCATGGAAATCCTACAGGGCATCTAGGTGGACTCCTACAGAAAGCAATTATCCACCTTATTTTTGACCCTAGAGAAAACACAAGTGGTCTAGGAAGGTAGTAAGTGCACTATGCTTCACAAAGTGTACAGGGGAAGAAATTAAAAGAAAGCCTGCTTCATCTGTAAAGATGTATTTTAAGTCTCAACCCCTTCACAGCATTTGGTAAATATCACTAAGAAAGCACATGGCCTATTGTATTGAGTTTATGTGTCTATGCATGTTTCCCTCTAGTATATTACCATTTCCTCCAGGGAGTTCCAAGGGCCTGGAATTAAAAAAGAGGTCTGAATAAATACCTACTGAAAGATTTAAAAGAATCTCTTTAGATGTCTCTGTGTGTATAAGCCATCCCAATCAACCCTAGTCCTTATCTTTTACTACCTTCGGATATGGAAAGCTGTTCACAGCATATGTTTGAACATTTAATCATCCACAAAAGTTGTCTAATTGCCTTGTATCCTCCTCTGCCCTGAATACTGCTCCTTAAGAGAGTTGCAACATATTTGAATGCCTATTTAACTGTCCTGCTGACTCTGGACTGAGCTTGGGTCTTAACCTTAGATAAGAAAAATGCTTTTATTAAATCAGGGACTGGTCCTATGCAAAAAGATTACCCCCTTGCTTGTTGGAAAGTCATGTAATGTTGTGGTTATAAAAGTGGGTCTTAATATCTGGCTGGTGATTAAGTCTATAATTGCCCACTCAGTGCAGTGATTTAGGAACTTGGTAAACCTAACTGTTGAGGCTTTTTCGCTGGGGTGAGAGGCTCTGCCAGCTGCACTGCTTGTAATGGCAACTGAGAGTTTCATAATGCTTAGATCTGGCCGGGACTTGGTCTGTTTCAATTCATTAAGTCCTTACCATACTCCACAGTGTTGATTTTCTCATGTGAACAGTGAGAATGATCATCATTTTACAAGAAAGAAAAATGGAGTTCAGAAAGGTTGAGTAAATTACCCATGTGTGTGTAGCCTGTAAGTTGTGAAGCTATCATTTAAGCCCAGAACTATGTAGGTTCTAAAACCCCATTATATCTATGTCTTCTAATCTGGGGCACAGGACTCCTATTCCCTCAGGCCAGTGAGATCTTTAATAAAATTTGTTAAGTTGGGGATTAGTTATAGTGATCATCTACATGAAAAAACATAGACCCTTTTATCATCACTTTGTCCATCTACATAACCATGTGACTTCAAAGTCTGAGTTTCTGAGCATATTCCTGCCAAGTGATAATCAAATAATGTCAGGAAACACCTTACAAATGAGTATTTTACTTTGATTTAAATAGGGAAAAGGAGTGAACAAATGGAGCCGTCCCAAGCCTTGCAACTTCATACACCTGAAGCTGTACCAAAGCTGTGGGGACCACAGGCAGATGGATGGCCAACATCCTGCAGAGATGCCCATCTCTGTGTATCAGCACAGTAACGTAAGGTAGTAGTAAAAATGAAATGGTGATTATTTATGCCTAGCAAAAATTGATTATTTGAAAGTAGATTTCAATAATGCAGCAATGCTATGATTACCGGGATCTGTAATCGAATAAGACAACTCTACAAAATCAGATTTCATTAAAATTTGCAATCCTGAATTGATTGGTGGCAGTTTTAAGTATGTGGTCTGATGAACTTGAGCTTGCCAACAATACCTTAAAGGTATTAATACTCATTTGTAAAAACACAATTACAAATTAACATTTTTTGTACTACTGAAGTAAAAACACTCAGAGAAATTAAGTTTAGGCTCAAACTTGAGGCTATGTCATTCAATCATTAAACCAAATGTTAGTGATTTAGTTTCATCAAAATAGCACCATGCATCATATTAAATTAATGTTATTAATTTGAATTTTATTGATTTTACAGTGTTGCTTCTATATTTAATTTATAAACTTGCTTTGGTTTTACGTGGGAGTGATAAACATAAGAAACCCATAAAGTTATACATTAGTATATATTAAGTTACATTTTAACAAAATCACTAAAGTCAGTACTCAGGGTTTACAGTAATTGTATTTTTACTTTAAAATAGGTTCATAATACTCGAGTTTGAGAGAGATTGCACTGCTTCCTTCAGGAAAAACACAAATAAGCACTGGAATCTCAACTTGAAAATGAAGCAAACTGAAGAATGTTATGGATAAACTATTATATTATATACCAGATTAATACCCTGGTTAGAGAAGTCACGTTTTTGTTTATTTTTAAAGAGCTCCAATGATAAAGATAGCATTTATCATGCTATCCTCTTTCTGTAAAAAAATTATAATATATATATATATATACACACATACACATACATACACACATGTACAAATACATAAAGAGATACATCTAAGGATGATCACCAAAATGCTGATATGGTACCTTAGGTGGTGAGATTTTAATATCTCTTATTTTTCTTTTCATATTATATATGCCGTTCATTTAGTTTTCAAGAAGCATAATGGTTGGGGTGGGGGGAGAGGGGAGCCAGTTTCACTGTGGAAAAACTAAGCCAAAAAGTGAAACATAAATGTCATATCTATGTTATGTTCATGATTTTAAGATCGTATCTGCATATGAATAATGGTTGGGAAGGAACCTTGGATGTTGAGATCAATATGGGAAGGTTGAGCAGGTGAGAGTGGCGTTTGATTTTGTTACGTATAGATTTCTATTAATTTTTCTGTGCCATTATCAAAACGAACACTTATTTCAAGGGCCATCGCAGAGAGAAAGGGAGTGCGGGAGGGAGGGAGGAGAGGAATGATTAAAAAATGAAGCAGCAATTGGATTCCAGAACAGGTTCCCCAACTGTAAGTCCAGAGTACTTTTCATAAAGAACTATTATTCATTCAATAAGCATGTATTGAATGTCTGTGCTGTTGTAGGTATCCAGAGACCAAAATCCCTGCCCTCATGGGGCTTAATTGTAGTGGGGAGAGAGATGATAGGCAATAGTAAGTTATATAGTACATTAGAGTCCAGTGTTCTACAGATGTAGAGAACAAACGTATGGACACCGGGGGGGAAAGTGGTGGGGGGTGGGTGGTGGTGGGATGAACTGGGAGATTGGGATTGACATATATACACTAATATGTATAAAATGGATAACTAATAAGAACCTGCTGTATAAAAAAATAAATAAAATAAAATTCAAAAAATAAATTCTTCTTCTGCT
Source organism: Stenella coeruleoalba (assembly GCF_951394435.1). Lineage (NCBI taxonomy): Eukaryota > Metazoa > Chordata > Mammalia > Artiodactyla > Delphinidae > Stenella > Stenella coeruleoalba. Next base: position 8,702,954 of record NC_137167.1, read on the forward strand.
AAAAAAAAAAAAAGGAATCCAGTGTTCTATGAAATAAAATAGCTGGGAAAGCAGGCTTGGGAATGAAGGAGGAAGGGGGATATAAAGTCTTAAGCGGGGACCTCATCTGGTTTTTGTTTGCGGTACGCGGGCCTCTCACTGTTGTGGCCTCTCCCGGTTGCAGAGCACAGGCTCCGGACGCGCAGGCTCAGCGGCCATGGCTCACGGGCCCAGCCGCTCCGCGGCATGTGGGATCTTCTCGGACTGGGGCGCGAACCCGCGTCCCCTGCATCGGCAGGCGGACTCTCAACCACTGCGCCACCAGGAAAGCCCTGGAATTATTTTGAAGTTGGACCCCACGTTGATTACAGATGAGTTGGATCTGGAGTTTGAGGGAAAGTGAGGAGGCCAGGATGCCTCCAAGGATGTAGGCCTGAGGTATGGGAAGGTGGGCTTGCCCCAAATGAGGCTGACCACAAGAGGAAAGCGGTTGATGAAGGGGTAAAGACAAAGAACTCAGTTTGGGATATGGGAAATTTTACATGCCTGCTAAACATCCAAGAGGTGGTGTCTATTGTTCAATACACAGGTCTGAAGTTCAGAGGCAAGCCCTGTATTGGAGAGAGAAATTGGGACTCATCGGCCTACAGATGATATTTGAAGTCCTGAGCCTACCCAAGACCACTATGGGACTTAGTGTAGACAGAGGAGCCAAGAGGTCTAAATCCCACTCCCGGCCATTTTAAGAGCTTTATACATAATTCATTCTCACAGTAATCCCATGATGTCACTAAGTTATTATCCCGACTTTATAGATAAGTCAACTATTGTTCAGAGGTCAGGCTAGTCAAGAGTCATGCTCCTATGAGTATTCCAGTTAGAATTTGAACTTGACTCCAAACTTCAGAGCCTATTTGTTGCCCTGTAAGGTTTGCCATTTCACAACCCCAGGCAGGACCCTCAGGGTCTGCGACTCCCCAGCCTCATTTCTTAGGTTCTCCCTGCGTCTCTTGGTGTTTTTTCTGCTCCAATATACACCTTCTGTGAGTTCTTCAGGTTGTCAGCTGAAGAACTGAGTGTGAAAGGAAGCAGAATTAATGAAAAGAAACAAGGAAAGGAGGCGAAAGATAGAAAACATATATTTGGTTACAATAGCATGCTCTCTAACTTACAGTAATAATGCTAATTTTTATAACATGACTATTAAAACATCTGTGAAGAGGGGTTCCAAAATGTGTTTGCATGGTCATCGGATGAGTGGGTAGCTTCTCAACTAAGCTATACTACAGGTGAAGTCAATTTGCATGTAGATGCCATACACACATATACAACAATATATATATATACTGAGACCTCACCCCAAAAGGCACTGAAGGATGACGATAATACCCAACTATACATCAACACGTAGAGTCTCTGTAGTTGAATTGGTAAGTGTTTAAAGTTATGACATCAGAATCAATTTCAGCACTGAACCCTTTGGAGATGTTTTGCTATTTAAGCTAGCAGTATGAGATCCCTCCATAACACCAGAGTGTGAGGCTAAGTATCTAACATAGATGAGATGACAAAGTAAGAAAACCAAAGGGCATTCCGTTCAAAAGCAGAAGAACCAACACAATGTCTAATACCTAGTTTTACTGCAGGATTCAGTAAAGTACAGAGACAATAAGATCTCAAAACAGAACTTTGTCAGATACTCATAAAGACATGATGGGGCTCTGAATATAACTGTCAAACTTCCTCAAAAACACCTGTGGAGATATCTAAGGAAGCCATTCATCAGTTCTGATAAACTTCTTCATTCACCTTCTTATTAACAAACAGTTTAAACTGAAAATTATTTTGGGGGGACTTCCCTGGCGATCCAATGGATAAGACTCCGTGCTTACACTGCAGGGGGCATGGGTTCGATCCCTGGTCGGGGAATGAAGATCCCACATGCCATGCTTCTCAGCCAAAAAAAAAAAAAAAAAATTATATTTAATAGACTGTCAACTAAAAAGAAAGCACAAACGAACAATAAGAATTGTATAGTGGTTCAGATGACCCTGTGTCTCACTGAATATAAAATTCTACAACTGCTTATGATACTGTCTTTTCTCACCAATTTATATACAATGTTTGTAACCCATACAATATAATATAAATTATATATATTATATTTTTAGATTATAATTGTAATATAAATGTGATTTGATGACAGTTCTGGAAACGTTGCTCCTTGGCCCCTTAGCCAGAGTAACGAAAGGCTAGTCTCACACTATATTAGAGTTTCTACAGGAAAACCATGTTGATAGAGAGCATGCTATGTGTTGGGGGCTCCTCTCTCTTTGCACAAGTGCTCCCTCAATCAGCATCGGCCTGTTGCAATAAAAGAAAGTCAGCCAGCTCAAGTCTGCCACCTCTACTACAAGGATATATGAAGACTCCTGCCTCCGGATCACCAATTTATGCTCACCAGGCACATAAGACTGCCTCCAGGGCTCTCACGCCCGGGGTCTGTGTGGGAGCAAGTGATGGCTGTGCACTCCCCTGTGCCCCGCCAGCCAGATTGCGTGAGGAGAAGTCAGCGGAACGGCTGCAGGTCCAGCTGCTTGGGCTGGTGTTGAAAAATGTTGAATAATCAAATTGCCCATTTCTGCTCAATTGCTCTAATTTATTATCCCAGGCATTGTGAATGCTAATGAAATCTGCCTATCCTGCCAGTCCATGTCACTCTACTTTATGATCTTATTAAAATCTCAGAATTCCTTAGCCCGGTGACATCAGGTAGAGAGTGGGACAGCTGCCCTCCTGACTCTGGTGTGGTTCAGACACCCGCCCTGATACCTCTAACGGCTGAATGATTTAGGCCCAATGAGCAGCCTTGGAGTGATATTTTTATACCCCGTGACAGGAGAAAGGCCATTAGTGAACACAAAGGAATAAGCAGGAGGGGGGAAGCAGGTGAAAAATGGGCAAGTAAATCTTTGGATTTGACTCTTCATAATAAAATGCCCTTCACATGTAGATTTAATGAGCTGGTTATCTCACCAAAAGGGAAGGGGGAAGCTGTCGCCTGGGCTTTCCAGCTTTCCTCAAGATATACCCAATTACAAAAAAAAAGGGGGCTTCCCTGGTGGCGCAGTGGTTGAGAGTCCGCCTGCCGATGCAGGGGACACGCGTTTGTGTCCCGGTCTGGGAAGATCCCACATGCCGCGGAGCGGCTGGGCCCGTGAGCCATGGCCGCTGAGCCTGCGCGTCCGGAGCCTGTGCTCCGCAACGGGAGAGACCACAACAGTGAGAGCCCCGCGTACCAGAAAAAAAAAAAAAAAAAAGATATACCCAATTACAAAGGGGAGATGCAGTAGACAATGGATGCCTGGCTCTTTCTAGTTCTGGGTGGCATTGTAGCCAGAACACAGCCCTGTGGGAACGTTAGCCGTCCTCGGATCTCAAGACGGTGACCGGGAGGGGACCCCGGAGTTCATGTGTGTGACCCAAATATGATATGAAGCTAATGAACTGTAGGCTGTTTAGGCTTTCACTGTGGTTGCCAGTTCTTTGTATCCGCTTCATTGAAATGGAAATAACACCATTTCCCTAGCAGCATATGGTGGGAGCTATTTGACAGAGAGTCCTAAAGCCATCTGACCCCAGGTGTGTTGCAAGGGTTCCGGCCCCCCCGCCCCCGACAAACCATTTCAGTATTAACTATGAAAACCATACGCTGTGAAAGCTTCCAGAGAAAACGTATCACTGCCATTCAAGTATCATTTGAATGGAAAGTATCACTTTCCATTCAGCAAGTACATGCATTTTGTTTCCTCCTGGACGTTCTTTGTCAAAGAAAGATAATATATTTGAAATTTATGTGCACATGTTACATTTCTCAAATTTCTTTGTTTTTTAGTTTTAGAGCAAACATTCGCCTTTGTTTTAGCTGAGGCTCATATATAAAGCTGTGTCGTTTTTATTGTAAATGATATCTAAGTAATATATTTATTTGTGTGTGTGTATGTATAAGTAATAGATAAAACTCTTTAATGCCCCCTAAGCTTACCGGCGTATGGGTCCTAAGTCAGATTCCTGTAGTCATCAGACCCTACGTCCATAATATTAATAATCTTCTCTTGCTGAATAGCTGCTCATTGTATTTCTCCAGGTGTTCAAAGACAGTTGTAAACAGGACATGGAATCTGACCTTTATTTGGGCCCTGGACTATACCTTGCTCTTCTTGCGAGCCCACTATGCTTTCGTGCTTGCCCCAGGTGATACCACCTACACCTGCTCAAAACGGGCAGGGCCAGTCTTCTGGCTTTCTATCCCCCCGGCCATCTTCACACTCCCTATTCACAGACCTCTGGCCTTCTGTGCTCACCTCTTTACTGTTTGGAATTTTTATCTCTTTTCTCCACATGTCTGACGTTCATCTCCTTCTGGCTTACAGGCAACTTCCTTCTTTTCTAGCATCGTCATTTTTACTGAGGACGTGGGTGATGGTTAAGCAGTAGGGCATCTCCCAGCACAGGTGCTTGCCACCACCTGCAAGGGATACAGTCTGAAGTTTAACACAGAGACCTCTCCTCCCAAGGGAGCTGAGTCACCTTCAGGGCGCTGAATTGAGATGCTTTCCAACGTAGTGTAGTCAGAAATACTCTTCCCTCCAAGTTGTGCCCCCGTTATTGGGCCAGGCTACTTCCTTCTTTATGCTGACGCTTTTTTCCTCAAACCCCTGTAGTGCCTCCCTGCAATCTGGTTTCTATCAGGCTCTATTTAATTTCTCATAAATATCTGTACTACACTGAATCCCAGTTGTGGTCAGGGTTTACATCCTTACCCATTGGCTCCTTGATCCCAGGCAAATCATGGGTTGTGGCTATTCTTAGGGGTGAGGCTTAAGAGAATGTTTCCTTAACTCCACACTCTTGCACATCCTAGACTGAGCTGTATCCAGCTGGAAGCATTACTAGATGGGGAGAGGGCATAGAGGAAAAGCAAATAGAGCGAGTGAGTCTAGAAGTAGCTAGCCCTGAAATTAAATGTTTTATCTGGACAGTCACTAAGTGATATATTAAGATCCAAGATAAACAAGGCGAAATGTGATCATGTTAGCTGTGTGATGTTAAACCTTAACCTAATGGTCATGTCGATATTGACTTTGGGGATGTTGCATTCTCAAATTTGTCAAATTTAACCAAAAACAAAGTGACCAAGGGAAATACAGGTTGTTTGTTTTCACCTGAAGATCCAACTTTGTTTTACATGTCTGAAGGTACCTAGGTGGATACCAGGAAAGCAAAACTGTTTTAATGTTAGACTTTCAGCTTTTTCATTCTACTAACTCACTACTGGAAACACTGCCATAGAAGGAGAAAGACAGGATACAGCATGAGTTCTTACTCAGCGGGCCACAATCAAGCCCCCACGTCTATTTCACCTCTCTTTGGGTGGCTCTGTGTGTGTAGAGGTATGTTTGTGTGTGCATGCATGAGTGTATTTGTGTGTATGTGTGTGCACGTGTGCATGAATCATCATTGACATTCACCCATGAAGAGAAATCTTCAAAGAGAGATGAGACTAATAATTGTGGCCTTTAAAGTCAAAATCCATTTTATTGTTCCTTCCAGAGGATGAGATGCCATAAATGTTACTCTCTTAAAACTGATACTCCCTCCTTTGCCTGGTGCTTCAACACGCGTATAGAGCCTTATGGTAGAGCTGGGCAGGACGAGTCTGCAATAGGAGGAGCTACCTTCCCTTTTTTTTTCTAACATCTTTATTGGAGTATAATTGCTTTACAATGGTGTGTTAGTTTCTGCTTTATAACAATCAGCTATACATACACATATATCTCCATATCTCTTCCCTCTTGCATCTCCCTCCCACCCTCCCTATCCCACCCTTCTAGGTGGTCACAAAGCACCAAGCTGATCTCCCTGTGCTATGCGGCTGCTTCCCACTAGCTATCTATTTTACATTTGGTAGAGTATATATGTCCATGCTACTCTCTCACTTTGTCACAGCTTACCCTTCCCCCTCCCCATATCCTCAAGTCCATTCTCTAGTAGGTCTGTGTCTTTATTCCCGTCTTGCCCCTAGGTTCTTCATGACCTTTTTTTTTTTTTAGATTCTATATATATGTGTTAGCATATGGTATTTGTTTTTCTCTTTCTGACTTACTTCACTCTGTATGAGAGACTCTAGGTCCATCCACCTCACTACAAATAACTCAACTCCGTTTCTTTTTATGGCTGAGTAATATTCCATTGTATATACGTGCCACATCTTGATCCATTCACCTGTCAATGGACACTTAGGTTGCTTCCATGTCCTGGCTATTGGAAATAGAGCTGCAGTGAACATTGTGGTACATGACTCTTTGAATTATGGTTTTCTCAGGGTATATGCCCAGTAGTGAGGTTGCTGCGTTGTATGGTAGTTCTATTTGTAGTTTTTTAAGGAACCTCCATACCATTCTCCATAATGGCTGTACCAATTCACATTCCCACCAGCAGTGCAAGAGGGTTCCCTTTTCTCCACACCCTCTCCAGCATTTATTGTTTGTAGACTTTTTGATGATGGCCATTCTGACCAGTGTGAGGTGATACCTCATTTTAGTTTTGATTTGCATTTCTCTAATTATTAGTGATGTTGAGCATCCTTTCATGTGTTTGTTGGCAATCTGTATATCTTCTTTGGAGAAATGTCTATTTAGGTCTTCTCCCCATTTTTGGATTAGGTTGTTTGTTTTCTTGATATTGAGCTGCATGAGCTGCCTGTATATTTTGGAGATTAATCCTTTGTCAGTTGCTTCATTTGCAAATATTTTCTCCCATTCTGAGGGTTGTCTTTTCGTCTTGTTTATGGTTTCCTTTGCTGTGAAAAAGCTTTTAAGCTTCCTTAGGTCCCATTTGTTTATTTTCTTTTTATTTCCTTTTCTCTAGGAGGTGGGTCAAAAAGGATCTTGCTGTGATTTATGTCATAGAGTGTTCTGCCTGTGTTTTCCTCTAAGAGTTTCATAGTGTCTGACCTTAAATTTAGGTCTTTAATCCATTTTGAGTTTATTTTTGTGTATGGTGATAGGGAGTGTTCTAATTTCATTCTTTTACATGTAGCTGTCCAGTTCTCCCAGCACCACTTATTGAAGAGGCTGTCTTTTCTCCATTGTATATTCTTGCCTCCTTTATCAAAGAGAAGGTGACCATATGTGTGTGAGCTTATCTCTGGGCCTTCTATCCTGTTCCATTGATCTATATTTCTGTTTTTGTGCCAGTACCATACTGTCTTGATTACTGTAGCTTTGTAGTATAGTCTGAAGTCAGGGAGTCTGATTCTTCCAGCTCCGTTTTTGTTTCTCCATATTGCTTTTGCTATTTGGGGTCTTTTGTGTTTCCATACAAATTGTGAAATTTTCTGTTTGAGTTTTGTGAAAAATGCCATTGGTAGTTTGATAGGGATTGCACTGAATCTGTAGATTGCTTTGGATAGTATAGTCATTTTCACAGTGTTGATTCTTCCAATCCAAGAACATGGTATATCTCTCCATCTGTTTGTATCATCTTTAATTTCTATCATCAATGTCCTATAGTTTTCTCCATACAGGTTTTTTTCTCCTTAGGTAGGTTTATTCCTAGGTATTTTATTCTTTTTGTTGCAGTGGTAAAGGAGACTGTTTCCTTAATTTCTCTTTCAGATTTTTCATCATTAGTGTATAGGAATGCAAGAGATTTCTGTGCCTTAATTTTATATCCTGCTACTTTACCAAGTTCATTGATTAGCTCTAGTAGTTTTGGTAGCATCTTTGGGATTCTCTATGTATAGCATCATGTCACCTGCAAAGAGTGACAGCTTTACTTCTTCCTTTCCAATTTGTATTCCTTCTATTTCTTTGTCTTCTCTGATTGCTGTAGCTAAAACTTCCAAAACTATGTTGAATAATAGTGGTGAGAGTGGGCAACCTTGTCTTGTTCCTGATCTTAGTGGAAATGGTTTCAGTTTTTCACCATTGAGGACGATGTTGGCTGTGGGTTTGTCATATATGGCCTTTATTATGTTAAGTTCCCTCTGTGCCTACTTTCTGGAGAGTTTTTATCATAAACGGGTGTTGAATTTTGTCAAAAGCTTTTTCTGCATCTATTGAGATGATCATATGGTTTTTCTCCTTCAATTTGTTAATATGGTTTATCACATTGATAGATTTGCGTATATTGAAGAATCCTTGCATTCCTGGGATAAACCCCACTTGATCATGGTGTATGATCCTTTTAATGTGCTGTTGGATTCTGTTTGCTAGTATTTTGTTGAGAATTTTTGCATCTATGTTCGTCAGTGATATTGGCCTGTAGTTTTCTTTCTTTGTGACATCTTTGTCTGGTTTTGGTATCAGGATGATGGTGGCCTCACAGAATGAGTTTGGGAGTGTTCCTCCATCTGCTATATTTTGGAAGAGTTTGAGAAGGATAGGTGTTAGCTCTTCTCTAAATGTTTGATAGAATTCGCCTGTGAAGCCATCTGGTCCTGGGTTTTTGTTTGTTGGAAGTTTTTTTTTTTTTTTTTTGTGGTACGCAGGCCTCTCACTGTTGTGGCCTCTCCCGTCGCGGAGCACAGGCTCCGGACGCGTAGGCCCAGCGGCCATGTCTCACGGGCCCAGCCGCTCCGTGGCACGTGAGATCTTCCCAGACCGGGGCACGACCCACATCCCCTGCATCAGCAGGTGGACTCTCAACCACTGTGCCACCAGAGAAGCCCTGTTGGAAGATTTTTAATCACAGTTCAATTTCAGTGCTTGTGATTGGTCTGTTTATATTTTCTCTTTCTTCCTGGTTCAGTCACAGGAGGTTGTACTTTTTTAAGAATTTGTCTGTTTTTTCTAGAATGTTTTTCTAAAATGTTGTTCATTTTATTGGCATATAGTTGCTTGTAGTAATCTCTCATGATCCTTTGTATTTCTGCAGTGTTAGTTGTTACCTCTCCTTTTTCATTTCTAATTCTATTGATTTGAGTCTTCTCCCTTTTTTTCTTGATGAGTCTGTCTAATGGTTTATTAATTTTGTTTATCTTCTCAAAGAACCAGCTTTTAGTTTTATTGATCTTAGCTATTGTTTCCTTCATTTCTTTTTCATTTATTTCTGATCTGATCTTTATGATTTCTTTCCTTCTGCTAAATTTGGGATTTGTTTGTTCTTCTTTCTCTAATTGCTTTAGGTGTAAGGTTAGGTTGTTTATTTGAGATGTTTCTTGTTTCTTGAGGTAGGATTGTATTGCTATAAACTTCCCTCTTAGAACTGCTTTTGCTGTGTCCCATAGGTTTTGGGTCATTGTGTTTTCATTGTCGTTTGTTTCTAGGTATTTTTTGATTTCTTCTGTGGTCTCTTGGTTATTTAGTAGTGTGTTGTTTAGCTTCCATGTGTTTTTATTTTTTACAGATTTTTTCTTGTAATTGATGTCTAGTCTCATAGCCTTATGGTCGGAAAAAGATACTTGATATGATTTCAATTTTCTTAAATTTACCAAGGCTTGATTTGTGACCCAAGGTATGATCTATCCTGCAGAATGTTCCATGACCACTTGAGAAGAAAGAGTATTCTGTTGTTTTTGGTTGAAATGTTCTATAAATGTCAATTAAGTACATCTTGTTTAATGTATCATTTAAAGCTTGTGTTTCCTTATTTATTTTCATTTTGGATGATCTGTTCATTGGTGAAAGTGGGATGTTAAAGTCCCCTACTATGAATATGTTACTGTCGATTTCCCCTTTTATGGCTGTTAGCATTTGCCTTAAGTATTGAAGTGAGGAGCTACCTTCTGTACCATTGCTGCTGGCCCCTTTCTTAGCCTATCCATGCCTCCCCACTTCCTCTGCCATAGAGGAAAAGGTATGCATAATCCAGTCATGCTACCATGTGGGTTATTCAAATTGTTTCTTCTATTAAACGTGCCCATATTTTCAAAGAAGGTCATCAGGAGAACTTAACAGCTAATAGGAGGAAAGCAAGTGTTGAAAGTAAAATCCAAAATATCAATAAAGATAGTAAGGTAGGCACCTAGAGGGGTGCAAAGAGGGACATGCTGCCATTCCTCCAAATTCCACTATGGAGGCTATCAGTTCCTTTGCCAACATCGATATGCTGGATGAAAAAAAAAATGGAGCTGATAGATTGTGAGTCTGACTATACTGAGAGGTTTTCCAGTTTTGGCAGAGAGCTTAGAGATAAAGCAGTGACATATATCTTAAAACAAAACTACACAAAGGAAAAAACTAAGATGATTGTGAACTCCAGGTAAAACAAGTGGTATAAAAAGACAATGTAATATATTGTCTTACTCAGCTCAGCTGTAAACACCAAATACTTATTTAATTAATAAATATATTGGGAAAATAGAGGTGGTGGTAAAAGTTGTGTGGAAGTTTGGTGTTAGAGTTATATCCTCATCTTTCATCAAGGGACTTTTAAAATGTCTAAAACTGAAAATTGAAGAAATAACAATAATATTTAGAAACATGGAAGTAAAGAAAAATTAAATGAGTTTAAAGAAGCTGCGTCCACTGAATGAATGAGTGGGAATGAGCGTGTAGGGAGCTTCTGTTTATCATTAGAATAATTGTTGCAGATCTTTTTCAAGTACCTACATGTATTTTGATAAAAACTAGGTTAAAATGTTTTTGGAAGGCCTCAAGGCAGGGAAGGCAAGGGTTTCCATTTACAAAATATGCTATAGTTCCAGAAATCCAGACCAATGGAAGGAAAAGGATTGTGTTTTCCTTGTGTCTCTTTTTAGGAGTGAGGAACGAGAAAGCCCCTTGCAGTTCTCTTCTCATATCATAGTGTCTAGAACCGGTCAGCTACCCATCTTTAAACCAGTTGCTGGCAAAGAAATGAGATACTATGATTAACTTGGACTAATCAGTTATTAGCTTTGGGTTATACGGGGGAAGGAGGAGGAACTCCCAGATGCAACAGATGCCCTGCAGGTAAGGAAGAACAGAGCCGAGTCAGTTGGGTGGTCAACTAAAACCATCTGTTGTCAAACAAAAAAGTTTTATAAGACCCCTCCTTCATTGCCTTTTCCTTTTTGTTTTTGTTTTAAATCAATGGAGAAATGCTGGAAGGAGTAAGGTATATTTGGAATCTTACAATTGTGAGTATATAAGTATCTGATGTTCATGGGCCTTGGACCTATACTCATAATGAAGGAAAGGTGTCACATACCTAATGCCAATAGGCCTACACCTGGAACTGTGTGTTATTCAGTTTTCTCTAGTTTGACAAAGGGCATCTGCCTTTTTTTTTTTTCTGGTTATATATTGGTTCTCAGTGTTTATAGAGTTAAACAGTCCTATGATTTTCACAACTAATATTAGTTCACCAACTGCTTGAGGTGTTTAAAGGATGTGTGAACCACTCATCTGTGATATGTACCTCGAGAGGATCTTGACTTTTAAAACCACACACTTCCAGGTAATGCTTTGCCGTAAATGAGGCTGAAAACTGGGCCACTGTGCATTGGTGCCAAATCAAATCTCAGAGGCAGAGTTTTGGGTGAAGTAGAAAAGCACAGCTCTATTGCTTTGCCAGGCAAATGGGAACACAGCAGGCTCCTGCCCTTGAAAACTGTGTGTCCTAACCCGGGAGGATTTGGTGAGGAGTTTTATAGCAACGGTTCCAGGGTAGAACTGCTGATAAGATTATTGTGTGTGCAGGGCCTGCACTCCTTTAATTTGGTTTCAGGTAATCTCTTGATGAGCTTCTCTGGTTCCTTTAATCTGGCCTCAGGTGGGCTTCTCTGGAATGAAGAATGCTGACATCTTCCACTTGTTGGGTTTTCGATCTATAAAGAGCTCAAAGATATCGTTATGTGTATCCCTTGCGGTGGAACCAGGACCCTGTCCCAAGGCTGCACTATTCTTTCTTGGCTACTTCTCCCTTTTCTCTGCATTCCCTCCCTTCCCTGATTAGCAACTGTTCAAATCTGCCCTTTAGAACTCAGGGAAGGTCATGGAGGCTGGAGCCTGTTCCCTACAAACAAGGAACGAGGGACACAGAAGGGCTTCCATGCCCTGGAGCCCCACAGGGTCCTGCTCGGTTTCAGAAACCACACTTCCTGAAAGACCAGGATAGTTGTGTATGAAGTTGCATGGCTTTGGGGCATCGTTCACTGCCTAGACTACACAGCACACAACCTGTGTAGCTATGCTCAGTGGCCCATGTGAAGGCCATCTCTTAGAGACTCATTGTAACCAGTGAGGGCGAACTTGAAGGCATGCTTGACAGTTACTTCATGCAACATAGAATTTTGATAACAGGCTCAAGGTTGGGTAATAATGCACATTTCTTGTAAATATTTTGGAAAATATTGAAGAATGTCAGGAAGTATATAAAAATCAATAGGATCCCACCACCCAGAGAAGACACCATTAATGGTATTAGCATGTTGAGGAATTTCCCTCCTGGTCTTTTAACGGTGTGTGTACTGCAACACTGGAATAGGAATTTGTAACCTGCTTTTGTTTTTTCCAGAACTACATGAACAGTTTTCAAGTCGTTAAAAATCTCTGACAACACAGCTTTAAAAACATAGAGCAGAGAGGAAGACAGCCTGATAGACTGAAATTATCCAAATATAAAATAAAACTTGAAATTGAGGACACCCAAGAAATTGACCTCGTAACTCAACTCATCACGTATCAGTATTAATTGTAAAAATAATGGGGTAATGCCTCACTTAGGAAATCAGATTTCAGGTGTCATCGACCATCTGGGACAGAAGAATGACATTTTTTGAAGAGAGAGAAATCCAAACACAATATACTGACTGTGTAAATGATTCTGTTTCATGAGGTCTGTAGAGATGCTTTTTTTTTTTTTTTTTTTTTTTTTTTTTTGCGGTACGGGGGCCTCTCACTGTTGTGGCCTCTCCCGTTGCGGAGCACAGGCTCCGGACTTGCAGGCTCAACGGCCATGGCTCACGGGCCCAGCCGCTCCGCGGCATGTGGGATCTTCCCTGACCAGGGCACGAACCCGTGTCCCCTGCATGAGCAGGCAGACTCTCAACCACTGCGCCACCAGGGAAGCCCCTTTTTTTTTATTATCATGTGTTATATGTATACTGAATTTCTTTTAGTAAACAGAAATTAACTTCTGTGTATATTATATGGTTGTCTCAGATCCTCTTAGTGTTCTCTTACACAGATGATGGTGGGGATATCAATGATGTCTCTAAATGTTTTTCATAGTATCTGATATATGCTAGGCATTCCATAAAGTGTACTTATTTATTTATTTTTGTATATACCATCCCAGTACTTGCAGCTGTGCTCAGTCGCCCATGTGTTTTCAGGTCTTTTAAAAAATATATTGTTAATACCAAGTCCTTACAACAGTCCGATAAGCAAGGTGGATCTCCTGACACTTCCATTTTGCTGATGGAGAAGTTGAGGTGCTAGGAGAGTGAGTAGATTTTATAAGCTTATATTGTTGGCAGGGCACATGGGTATGACAATAATCCAGGTTCCATGGCCTCTAGCAGCGAGACGTGCTTGGAGCTATAATGATCTCTACACGCAATACAAGACTTGGGACAAAAATTGTCCTTAGCCCTAATTTCACCCCAATATGATGCTCAATTTTATGTTATTAAAAATATAACTGTGTTAGAAAGCTCAGCCTCTACGTCATAGAGGTAATAATGTCTTTAAATTATACCTTGGAGCCACCAAACAGGAGAACGACAACCACGGTGCAATTCCTGGGTATTCTGTGGGCCTCATGGTAATAACAACTAACATTTATTGAGTACTTATTGGATGCCTATCACTATGCGAGGCACGCTATGCAAGGCAAGATACATCCTCTTAGCAGGTCCTTAAATAAAACAAAACCTCATGGAGGCATGCACTATTATTTTCCCCAAATTGTAGAAGAGAAATAGGGCTTTTAGAAAGGTTAAATAGCTTCCCCCAGGTGAGACATTTAGTAAGTGGGATGGGATGGGAACTCAGATGGAGGTTTTTTTCACTTACAAAAGCCAGGGTCTTAAAACAACTAATTTCTAGTTCTTCCTGCCTACTCTATTTCTGTAAGCAACATCCCCACTAAAAATGCTATTTAGGTTCAAATTTCTCTGCTAGATTTCCTGAACCTTGTCTTGATTTTCCACTTTTTTTGAGACACAGTCATCTAATCTTCATGGATTTGCTCTACAAAAGCTAACGAAAACACAGTTCAGGTGTTTTTAGGTGACCATCCAACTCCAAACCCACTGTCTAAAAACTCGATACTTCTTCATTTACACTGACTTTACCCTGCTTTGATCTAGTCCTGTTAAGCTGTTACTAAGGTGAAATGAGGATCTGCTTACTGTATTCCTTGTGATATTGTGATTTAAAATAAAAATAGTATATATCAATATTCGGTCTTCCTCCTGGTTTCTGGCACAGAGCTGCTAAAACCTTTGAAATTTCCTATGATGAATGTGATAAGGTGCCTTTTGTTACGTTAATGAGGCTATCTTTGGAAAGCACCTAAGGCTGGGGGCTCGTTATCAGTGGAGCCTACCAGGTGATTAGAGCATTGGAATTATCAGCCCAGTCCCCGACCTCCTGGGGGCAGGGGTGAGGGGCGGGGAAGGGTGGGAGGGACTGGAGGCGGAGTTCAATCACTATTGGCCAATGACTTCATCAATCGTGACTACGTACTGAAGCGTCCATAAAAACCCAAAAAGGAGCATCTGTGTTGATGAAGACTTGGAGGCGGAGGTGGAGTGGCTCGCTCAGAGAGAGCACAGAAGTTCTGCGCCCTTTCTGCAGACCTTGCCCTGTGCATCGCTTTCACTGGACTGTCCCTCTTTGTAACAGAAATAAGGTACGAAAAATGTTTCTCTAAGTTCTGTGAGATGATCTGGCAACTTAATAAGCCCCAAGGAGGGGGTCATGGGAACCTCTAACCTATAGCCAGTTGGTCAGAAGCCCAGGTGACAACATGGGCTTGCGATTGGCATCTGAAGTGTGTATCGGGTTGCAAGGGTGGAGGTGGGGCGTCTTGTAAGACTGAGCCCTTAACCTGTGGGTTCAGCCTTGAGGTAAACTGTCGGGACACCCAGCTGGTGTCAGAGGATTGCATGGTGGTGTGAGGAAAAACCCACCCACTGGAATTGGTGTCATAGTTGAATATCCCTCCGTGTTGGATGTTCCTTGTCGGGCGTTGCAGCATTTTGTGTATTTTGTGTATTATCGTCCTCGGCTTAATATTGGGCTTCTTCTCTGACGGTCTGTCTTGCTCAGATAGCTTGTACTGCTGCATTTTGTCTACCATGCAGCAGACAGTGTTAAATTCTTTGGAAAATCTACTTTGTTCCCCTGCTACCCCAGGTTTCCTTTACCACTAAATTTAGTAATTAAAACAATCATCATTATCCTAAGAATGTCCAGGTTCGCATTGAAAGAAACCCCATGTATACAACTTCCCCTTTTAGGTAGGAGTTCTTGCCAGAAACTTTTTAATTTTATTGAAGTATAGTTGATTTACAATGTTGTGTTTCTTCTGTACAGCAAAGTGATTCAGTTATACATATATATATATTCTTTTTCATATTGTTTTCCATTATGGTTTCTCACAGAATACTGAATATAGTTCCCTGTGCTATACGGTAGGACCTTGTTGTTTATCCATCCTATATATAATAGTTTGCATCTGCTAATCCCAAACTCCCATTCCTTCCCTCCCTTACCCCCTCCCACTTCTTGCCTGAAACTTATTAACACTTAATGTCTCTGGCTGTACCTTAAGCAGATCTGAGAACCTAAATAGACCCCTAAGGCTCATACCTAAATTAGCTTATCAACCTTACCTGGGCAAAGACAGGAATGAAAGTACCCGAGATACGCTGAGAGGCAGTTTGAGGGACTGTGTAGTTGAGAGAAGTCAAAATAAAAGTTACAATGACCACAAACTCCAGGCAAGTGTTTCATAGGGTCAAGATATACTCACCCAGTTAATAAGAAAGGGGTAGTGTGGGATGCCTCTCTCCAGAGCCCCTTATTTCCAGCCATCAGGAGACTTCCATGAAGCCATTTTATTTTTATCACTTGACTAATCTTTGCAAATATCTTAAAATCTCTTTTTTCAAATATCATAAAATTGGGTGTGACGGAGGGCAGAACTCTGAATCTGTATTATTTATAGACTAGCAGCAGATCAGTAGAAGTGTATCGTTTTTTTTCCTGTTTAGCTGCCACCCATTCTTAACTAATATATAGATGGTTTAAATAACAGCACATAGAATCGAAGAACAAGTGGATTGAAATGGTTCAGAGAAAGAGCTATCGTTCCTCTCTTTATTCAGCTTGTCTGATTAATCTGAAAATAGAACTACGCGTGATTTACTTCTATAGGACTCCATGATTTCTTCCAGTTGTCTGCAAATGTGAACAGTGATTGGATTCTGGAGAGTTCATGATGGCCCATTCGCACCTGCTAGGGTCTCAAAGGTCTAGCTTGTACAGAACGATCCCGCAAAAGGCCCAGGGGAGGTAGTACACATGTTGCTAATGGAAATAGCTGGACCTTGGAGAAGTGACATTCCCACATTGTGGTTAGTTTCCATCTATTTTGTTTAAAATTAATGGCTGAACACTCTCAATGCATTCTTGACTTTCTGACCCCCAACTTTCTCCTAGATGAACCATTCAGTGGTGTGTTTAAGCCTGTACAGTTGACCCTTGAACAACACAGGTTTGAACTGTGTGGTTCCACTCATACTTGGATTTTTTTCAATAAATATACAGATTTTTTTCAATAAATATACAGTTGGTCCTTTATATTTGCTCTACAAAAGCTAACGAAAACACAGTTCAGGTGTTTTTAGGTGACCATCCACCTCCAAACCCACTGTCTAAAAACTCGATACTTCTTCATTTGCACTGACTTTACCCTGCTTTGATCTAGTCCTGTTAAGCTGTTACTAAGGTGAAATGAGGATCTGCTTACTGTATTCCTTGTGATATTGTGATTTAAAATAAAAATAGTATATATCAATATTCGGTCTTCCTCCTGGTTTCTGGCACAGAGTTGCTAAAACCTTTGAAATTTCCTATGATGAATATGATAAGGTGCCTTTTGTTACGTTAATGAGGCTATCTTTGGAAAGCACCTAAGGCTGGGGGCTCGTTATCAGTGGAGCCTACCAGGTGATTAGAGCATTGGAATTATCAGCCCAGTCCCCGACCTCCTGGGGGCAGGGGTGAGGGGCGGGGAAGGGTGGGAGGGACTGGAGGTGGAGTTCAATCACTATTGGCCAATGACTTCATCAATCGTGACTACGTAATGAAGCGTCCATAAAAACCCAAAAAGGAGCATCTGTGTTGATGAAGACTTGGAGGCGGAGGTGGAGTGGCTCGCTCAGAGAGAACACAGAAGTTCTGCGCCCTTTCTGCAGACCTCGCCCTGTGCATCGCTTTCACTGGACTGTCCCTCTTTGTAACAGAAATAAGGTACGAAAAATGTTTCTCTAAGTTCTGTGAGATGATCTGGCAACTTAATAAGCCCCAAGGAGGGGGTCATGGGAACCTCTAACCTATAGCCAGTTGGTCAGAAGCCCAGGTGACAACATGGGCTTGCGATTGGCATCTGAAGTGTGTATCGGGTTGCAAGGGTGGAGGTGGGGCGTCTTGTAAGACTGAGCCCTTAACCTGTGGGTTCAGCCTTGAGGTAAACTGTCGGGACACCCAGCTGGTGTCAGAGGATTGCATGGTGGTGTGAGGAAAAACCCACCCACTGGAATTGGTGTCATAGTTGAATATCCCTCCGTGTTGGATGTTCCTTGTCGGGCGTTGCAGCATTTTGTGTATTTTGTGTATTATCGTCCTCGGCTTAATATTGGGCTTCTTCTCTGACGGTCTGTCTTGCTCAGATAGCTTGTACTGCTGCATTTTGTCTACCATGCAGCAGACAGTGTTAAATTCTTTGGAAAATCTACTTTGTTCCCCTGCTACCCCAGGTTTCCTTTACCACTAAATTTAGTAATTAAAACAATCATCATTATCCTAAGAATGTCCAGGTTCGCATTGAAAGAAACCCCATGTATACAACTTCCCCTTTTAGGTAGGAGTTCTTGCCAGAAACTTTTTAATTTTATTGAAGTATAGTTGATTTACAATGTTGTGTTTCTTCTGTACAGCAAAGTGATTCAGTTATACATATATATATATTCTTTTTCATATTGTTTTCCATTATGGTTTCTCACAGAATACTGAATATAGTTCCCTGTGCTATACGGTAGGACCTTGTTGTTTATCCATCCTATATATAATAGTTTGCATCTGCTAATCCCAAACTCCCATTCCTTCCCTCCCTTACCCCCTCCCACTTCTTGCCTGAAACTTATTAACACTTAATGTCTCTGGCTGTACCTTAAGCAGATCTGAGAACCTAAATAGACCCCTAAGGCTCATACCTAAATTAGCTTATCAACCTTACCTGGGCAAAGACAGGAATGAAAGTACCCGAGATACGGCGAGAGGCAGTTTGAGGGACTGTGTAGTTGAGAGAAGTCAAAATAAAAGTTACAATGACCACAAACTCCAGGCAAGTGTTTCATAGGGTCAAGATATACTCACCCAGTTAATAAGAAAGGGGTAGTGTGGGATGCCTCTCTCCAGAGCCCCTTATTTCCAGCCATCAGGAGAGTTCCATGAAGCCATTTTATTTTTATCACTTGACTAATCTTTGCAAATATCTTAAAATCTCTTTTTTCAAATATCATAAAATTGGGTGTGACGGAGGGCAGAACTCTGAATCTGTATTATTTATAGACTAGCAGCAGATCAGTAGAAGTGTATCGTTTGTTTTCCTGTTTAGCTGCCACCCATTCTTAACTAATATATAGATGGTTTAAACAACAGCACATAGAATCGAAGAACAAGTGGATTGAAATGGTTCAGAGAAAGAGCTATCGTTCCTCTCTTTATTCAGCTTGTCTGATTAATCTGAAAATAGAACTACGCGTGATTTACTTCTATAGGACTCCATGATTTCTTCCAGTTGTCTGCAAATGTGAACAGTGATTGGATTCTGGAGAGTTCATGATGGCCCATTCGCACCTGCTAGGGTCTCAAAGGTCTAGCTTGTACAGAATGATCCCGCAAAAGGCCCAGGGGAGGTAGTACACATGTTGCTAATGGAAATAGCTGGACCTTGGAGAAGTGACATTCCCACATTGTGGTTAGTTTCCATCTATTTTGTTTAAAATTAATGGCTGAACACTCTCAATGCATTCTTGACTTTCTGACCCCCAACTTTCTCCTAGATGAACCATTCAGTGGTGTGTTTAAGCCTGTACAGTTGACCCTTGAACAACACAGGTTTGAACTGTGTGGTTCCACTCATACTTGGACTTTTTTTCAATAAATATACAGTTGGTCCTTTATATATGCGGGCTTTGAATCGCGGATTCAGCCGACCGTGGATGGAAATTTTCATCCACGGTCGGTTGAATTCACAGGTGCAGAATTCGTGGATACAGAGGGCCAACTACGGGGCTTGAGCGTTCGTGGATTTTGGTATACCTGGGGGCTCCTGGAACCAATCTCTTGTGGATACAGAGAAACGAACGTATTTGCAATGAGCAGTGATTTTTACTGGGGAGATGCTTTTAATATTAAAAAAAAATCACCATTGCACTAAAGGAAAGTTAAAACTAAAACAACATTGACAAGTGCAGTGTTAACCTTGTGGCAGCTGGTGGGTATTAGGTAATTAACGCGGTCATTGTCTCCCAAATTAAAAGCTAAGGAAAGGGAAGGGAAATACATCCAAAATCTAGAGTAAATTGATAAAAGTAAACATGATACACTTGATTCTGACCACTTCTCTGTTTTCCCCAATCTCTCCCCCGCCTCCCCCCACAAACAATGTAGTTGCTTCTAATTTCTGAACTACAAATTCCAGTTTCTAAACTACAAATAATTCAAGCCTTTTCCGGTTACCAGCCCAAATCCCTAGCCCCTCCTCAAAGCCTCACCGAAAGCCACTTTTTCTAGGAACCCTGTTGCTCCTAATTCCCTTTCTCTGAGTCCTGTGTCAGACACATTTGCCTTTGAATTTGGTTACCTCTTATTCATTAGAATTTCCAAATCCTTTCTTTACATTTCACACATTCTAGTCATGTCTCCCCTGTTAGACTGCATGCTTCTTGAGGGCAAGCACCGTGTCTTATATTTCCTCTATTTCACAAAGAACCTAGCACAGGTAGAAAGAATATAGGTGATTTTTGCTGCATGATCCAATTTCTTGTATAGCTCATGTCTCTTGATTAGACTACCTGAGCATTCACCTTCTGGGGCTTGAAATACCTTTTTCAAATCATTCAGAACAGAGAGATGTTTGATGTATGATGGGATACTCGGTTGTTTTTGTTTCTGGTTTATAGCTCCATGTGATTTTTAGGCAATTTATTTTTCTTGCTGCTATTCCAGCTCTTATCTGTCTCGGCTCCTACAGCCAGAAGTAATGTTACATCATTGATCTGACTTGGGTTGAATCTTCTGTGTGTCAGAAAAAGCTATCTACCCCTAGAATATTTTTAATCAGGTTTAATACATGTAACAAATCCTAAGAACATCATGGAGATTGGGGATAATTCTAATTTTAATTGCATCTGTAAAAGTGGGCTTGGCATTGAGTGTGGTGGGAGAAGCATCTAAAACCTCAGCGTAAAGATGATCACACAGTTAATCTTTGGTCTCTTGTTGGTTTCTGCTTCGCTCAATCAAGATTAAGTGTATTGACATAATTGGAAAGCTCCTTTCCCCCCCAGTCTTTAAAGAGAACAAACACACATTGCGGCATTCTACTTCAATTAGGCACTCATTATTTCCTGCTACCATGAATTGCCTTTGCCATGGAAATTTGGTCTAGTCATGGTCTAGTCATGTATTAGTTGTTTTTCTTTTTTTCCCCTCTTTCTTTACATAGTAAAGTATAAATATAAATTTAAAAATGTTAAATAGTACTTCCAAACATATACTGAAAAATAAGTTTTCTTTTCCATCCTATTCACTCCTAATTCTCGCTACCCTGAGGAAACCCCTTTCAACTTTTTAAGCTATTCTTTTTTTAAATTTTAAAAAATAAATTTATTTTTATTTTAGGCTGCATTGGGTCTTTGTTGCTGCGTGTAGGCTTTCTCTAGTTGTGGTGAGTGGGGGCTACTCTTCCTTGCGGTGTGTGGGCTTCTCATTGCGGTGGCTTCTCATTGCGGTGGCTTCTCTTGTTGCAGAGCACAGGCTCTAGGCTCGTGGGCTCAGTAGTTGTGGCTCACGGGCTCTAGAGCACAGGCTCAGTACTTGTGGTGCACGGGCTTTGTTGCTCTGCGGCATGTGGGATCTTCCCAGACCAGGGCTCGAACCCGTGTCCTCTGCATTAGCAGGTGGATTCTTAACCACTGTGCCACCAGGGAAGCCCCCTATTCTTTTATATTTGCTTCTGTATTTGCAAATACTGTTTCTATACTATTCTTTCTTGAATGTTTTAAAGCTGTATATATTCTCCATTGAATGCCTAGTAGGAAGCATGAGAAACTAGTTCTCTTAAATACTTAACACACCCACTCACACACATACAGAATGATACGCACATACAATGCAATCCCATTCACTCATAAACTGTTCTCTGTATATAGTTATTCTCTTCTTCTAATATACTTACATCACATTTTTCTTGTGAGATTAGTATTATATGTTTATATTACTAAGACTATGAAACATTCACAGCTGAACAGTGTTGTACATCCCAATCACATTTTCTTTCTTGGAGAGTAAGTCCTTCTTGAGATCCCCTCATTATCACAATTTAATTTTTCTTAGTTCTTTCTGTATTGATTACAAATCTATTCCTACAGTCTCTAACAGATTTGACGATGTCCCCTGAATATATTCAAATATATTAGGTATTTTTTCTGTTTTGTTTTCTTACTGGAATTATTGCTTCTAGAACCCACAGATTTTCTCTCCACTTTTTAAAAATTGAAATATAGTTGATTTACAATATGACACTAGTTTTAGGTGTACAGCATAGTGATTCAAAAGAGATGATACTCCATTTAAAGTTATGTGTAAAATATTGACTATATTCCCTGTGTTGAACAATAAATATACCCTTAAAATTTATTTTATACCTGCTAGTTTGTACCTCTTAATTCCCTACCCCTACCTTGCCCCTCCCCTCTTCCCTCTCCCCACTGCTAACCATAGGTTTGTTCTCTGTATCTGTAAGTCTGTTTCTATTTGTTTCTATTTTTCTATTTTGCTATATTCATTCATTTTACTTTTTAGATTCCACGTGTAAGTGATAACATACAGTATTTCTCTCTCTCTGTCTGAATCACTTCACTTAGCATAATACCCTCCAGGTCCACTCATGTTGTTGCAAATGGCAAAATTTCATTAGTTTTTATGGCTGAGTAACATTCTATTTTATGGCTGAGTAACATTCTGTTGTGTGTGTGTGTGTAGCGTATGTGTATATATATGCACACATATATATTACATCTTCTTGATCCATTCATCTGCAGATGGACACTTAGGTTGCTTCCATGTCTTGGCTATTGTAAATAATGTTGCTGTGAACATTGGGGTGCATGTATCTTTTCCAGTTAGTGTTTTTGTTTTATTTGGATATATACCCAGTGGTGGAATTGCTCAATCATATGGTAGTTCTATTTTTAGTTTTTTGAGGAACCTCCATACTGGTTTCCGTAGTGGTTTCACCAATTTACATTCCCACCAATGGAGTACAAAGGTTCCCTTTTCTCCACATTCTCACCAACATTCGTTATTTGTGTTCTTTTTGATGATAATCATTCTGACAGGTATGAGGTGATATCTCATTGTGGTTCTGATTTGCATTTCTCTGATGATTAGCAGTGTTGAACATCTTTTTATGCATCTTCTATGGAAAAATGTCCATTCAGGTCTTCTGCCCGTGTTTTAATCAGGTTGTTGTTGTTGTTTTTAATTGAATTGTAGGAGTTGTTTATATATTTTGATATTAACCCCTTGTCAGTCATAACATTTGTAAATATTTTCTCTCATTCAGTGGGCGGTCTTTTTGTTTTGTTGATGATTTCCTTTGCTGTGCAAAAGCTCTGAAGTTTAATTAGGTCCCATTTGCTTGTTTTTGCTTTTGTTTCCTTTGCCTTAGAGACAGATCCTAAAAAATATTGCTAATGGTTTATGTCAAAGAGTGTTCTGCCTATTTTTCTCCTAGGAGTTTTATGGTCTCCTTTTCTTGCATTTAGGGCTTTAATCCACTTTCAATTTATTTTTATATATGGTGTTAGAGAATGTTTAATTTCACTCTTTTCCATGTAGCTGCCCAGTTTTCCCAGTACCACTTACTGAAGAGACTCTTTTCTCCATATATTCTTGCCTCTGTTGTTGTAGATTAATTGACGATAAGTACATGGGTTTATTTCTGGGCTCTCTAGTCTGTTCCATTGATCTATGTGTCTGTTTTTGTGCCAGTACCGTACTGTACTGTAGCTTGATTACTGTAGCTTTTTAGTATAGTCTGAAGTCAGGGAGCATGATAACCTCCAGCTCTGTTCTTCTGTGTCAAGATTGCTTTGGCAATTCAGGGTCTTTTGTGCTTCCATTACAAATTTTAGAATTATTTGTTCTAGTTCTGTGAAAAATGCCATTGGTATTTTGATAGAGATTGCAGTGAATCTGTAGATTGCCTTGGGTAGTATGGTCATTTTAACAATACTGATTCTTCCAATCCAAGAACACAGTGTATCTTTCCATCTGTTTGTATCATCTTCAGTTTCTTTCATCAGTGTCTTATAGTTTTCTGAGTTCAGGTCTTTGCCTCCTTAGGTAGGTTTATTCCTAGGTATTTTATTCTTTGTGATGTGTCTGAAGCACAGCAGTCATCCTAGAAGTTTAATCATCCTGGGAATCTCTTTCACTTCTCCTTTGTTTTCTAGATTCCAGATTTTTCTCTTTCTAGTTTTCTCTCTTGTTTTCAATGTGCATATCTCCCTGGATTTCCCTAAGAATGGAAAATTTTGAGACATTTTCTGTCTGAAAATGTCTTTTTCTATCCTCTAATTTATTTATTTTAAATTTTTTATTGAATATCCTCTAATTTGTTGATAGCTTGGCTACGTATAAAATTCCAGGTTATAAATCATTTCCCTTATGATAGAGAAGTCCAGTGAATTCCTTTCTGATGTCCTTTTGTGTTTTTTTTTACTCTGGGAACATCTAAGAACTTCTGTTTCAGGTGTTGTGAAATTTCAAAGTAATATGTCTAATTGTGGATCTTTTCTTTTATACAGTATGTCACAAGTCTTCTCAATTTATTTCACGGTCTGCAATCTGAGTTGTTTTTTCTCTTTTGTTCCTTTGGCAGTTCTTTTTTAATGTTTTATCTGCTTTCTCTGGAATTGCTATTCTTTGAATACTAATTTCTAAGTTTAATTCCTTAATGTATCTCTAATTTCTTGTCTAATTTCATATGTTTTGTTTGAGATTTGATGTTTTCTTAACCATTAGGTTGAAACTACAAATATTTCTATGGAATTATTTTAATTTTGGTGTATTTTTCATTCTCAGAACTCTTCTCTTACTTTTTTAATAGAATCTTTTTCATGTTTCATAGTTTCATTTCTTATTTCTCTATAAAGATTAGTCATAATTTTTAAAGTTTTCTTTTTAGTTTTAGTCTTGATTTTCTTCTCCATAGATTGTCTTTTCTTATTGTTATTCTATACTCTCTTTGACTTTTGGTGTTCCTCTTTTGGTATCTTGAGGCTTTCATCAAATGTCTGGTCATCAGTGATTTTCTGTTCATATTTTAAAATGAGGCAGACACACACACACACACAAACACACAAAACCCTACTCAAAAGCTTTCTGAATGGGCAGGGCTTGTCAACTGATAAGCTTCATGACCGGGTAATCAGGTTGCCCTTGCCTGTCTTGTTTGAGGGCCTCCAAATGTCAGTATCTAATGTTCCTTTCTCTCAGCCTTGTCCATTTCCCCAGCGAGGAATCCACCAATTTCCTGCCTGGGTGATATAAGTATTGTAGGAGGGGAGTGGGAGGGGTATATGGCTGTCTCACTATTCAGTATAGTCACTGTCATTCTCACTGTTCTAAGCATGGTGCACACTCCTTTCAGTAGCTGTACATGAACTCTTTTCTTTAAAGCTTGTTTGTTTCAGCTTCTTCAAAGTAAAAGCAACCTCTGTGTGGTGGGCACAAGGCAGCCAACTGGTGTGATGGGGAAGGTATCCAGGAGTCAACCTGCAATTGTTCAATCCTGTTTTAGGAGTTGTTTAAAGCCAATCCTGCTTGCTGATTACTCTGCATCCCCACTTTTACTCTTTGTTCACTGTGTATCAATACTCTTAGAACAGTACTTGACACATATTAAGCACTCACTAAATATTTGTTGAATTAATGAAATAAATGACTTTAAAAATGCTCAGCAATCAGAGGCAACAGTTATAATGTATTATTGTAGACTCCTACTTGATAGGTGCAGAGTTCAGCTTCTCAGATAGACTACTTCAATTACCACTCCTCTACCCAGAGTAATTTCTCTTTACTGCTCTTTGATCTTTTCTTGTTCTTCCTGTCTTTGGGGGTTTATAGCCTATTTATTCTTTTGCTGTCAGTTTTGTAGGCACTGGAGATAGGAGAGATGGAGAGTAATATGTATTTAGTCTGCCACATAGATACATAGATATTCTGCTTTAATTTTGTCATAATTATGTATATATTTAAATATTTCAAGCATCGATAAAGTATAGAAAATAACATACGTATCCACATCTTTGAAAAGTCTTATCATAGTCATCTTTGCTTTGGAGTTCTCTCTCTTTCTCTCCCTCTTTTATTTATAAAGAACCAAAATATCACACAGATGTATAGTTAAAGTCTCTTAACATTCTTCAATTTCAGTCTTTTCCCTCACTCCTCAGAGGCAGATACTCTAAACTCACTTGGTATAACTTATTCCTGTCCATGTTTATATCTTAATGTCCATGTATATACCCCTAAGTAATTTGTGATTTTATTTTGCTTGTTTGAAAGTCTGTGTAAGTAGTGTCATGCTGTATTTATTGTTCCATAAATTTTTTTCACTGAACACATTTTAGTGATGTATACATTTTGATGCACTCATTTTAACAGCTGTAAGGCATTCTGTGGGTATATTCTATATCCTTTATTTATTAAAAAAAATTTTTTTTGACGACCATTTTTTGTGTTGGAGTATAATTGTTTTACAATGTTGCGCTAGTTTCTGCTGTACAATGAAGCAAATCAGCTATATGTATACATACATACCCTCCCTCTTGAACCTCCCTCCCATGCTCCCCATCCCACCCATCTAGGTCATCACAGAGCACTGAGCTGAGCTCCCTGTGCTATATCACAGGTTCCCACTAGATATCTATTTTACATATTGTAAAATTCATACCACCCTCCCCTTCCACCCTGTGTCCACATGTCTTTTCTCTACATCTGTGTCTCTATTCTTGCCCTGGAAATAGGTTCATCTGTATTATTTTTCTAGATTCAACATATATGCGTTAATATACAATATTTGTTTTCCTGACTTACTTCACTCTGTACAACAGACTCTACATCCATCCACATCTCTACAAATGACCCAATTTATTTTTTTATGGCTGAGTAATATTTCATTGTATATATGTACCACATCTTCTTTATCCATTCATCTGTTGATGATCATTTAGGCTGTTTCCATGACTTGGTTATTATAAATAATGCTGCAGTAAACATTGGGGTAATGTGTCTTTTTGCATTATGGTTTTCTCTGGGTATATGCCCAGTAGTGGGATTGCTGGGTCATATGGTAGTTCTATTTGTAGTTTTTTAAGGAACCTCCATACTGTTCTCCATAGTGGCTGTATTAATTTACACTCCCACCAACAGTGCAAGAGGGTTCCCTTTTCTCCACACATGCTCCAGCATTTATTTTTTGTAGATTTTTTGACGATGGCTATTCTGACCAGTGTGGGGTGATAGCTCATTGTAGTTTTGATTTGCATTTCTCTAATAATTAGTGATGTTGAGCATCTTTTCATGTGCCTCTTGGCCATCTGTATATCTTCTTTGGAGAAATGTCTATTTAGGTCTTCCACCCATTTTTAATGAGGTCTCATTTGGTTTTTTGGTCTTTTATTAATTTACTTATTTTTGGCTGCATTGGGTCTTCATTGCATTGCGCAGGCTTCTCAATGTGGTGGCCTCTCTCTTTTGTGGAGCATGGGCTCTAGGTGTGTGGGCTTCAGTAGCTGTGGCACATAGGCTCAGTAGTTGTTTTTCATGGGCTCTAGAGCGCAGGCTCAGTAGTTGTGGCTCATGGGCTTAGTTGCTCCATGGCATGTGGGATCTTCCCAGACCAGGGCTCAAACCCATGTCCCCTGCATTGGCAGGCAGATTCTTAACCACTGAGGCACCAGGGAAGTCTCAGTTCTCATTGGTTTATTTTTGTTTTTATTTTCATTCTCTAGGAGGTGGATCAAAAAAGATCTTGCTGTGATTTATGTCAAAGAGTATTTTCCCTATGTTTTATAGTGTCCGGTTTTACATTTAGGTCTTCAATACATTTTGAGTTTATTTTTGTGTATGGGGTTACGTGTTCTAATTTCATTCTTCTATATGTAGCTGTCCAGTTTTCCCAGCACCACTTATTGAAGAGGCTGTCTTTTTTCCATTATATATTCTTGCCTCCTTTGTCATAGATTAGGTGACCATAGGTCCGTGGGTTTATCTCTGAGCTTTCTATCCTGTACCATTGATCTATATTTCTGTTTTTGTGCCAGTACCATATTGTCTTGATTACTGTAGCTTTGTAGTATAATCTGAAGTCAGGGAGTCTGATTCCTCCAGGTCTGTTTTTATTTCCCTGAAGACTGCTTTGGCTATTCAGGGTCTTTTGTGTTTCCATACAAATGTTAAGATGTTTTGTTCTAGTTCTGTTAAAAAAAAAAAAAAAAAAAAAAAAGGAAAGAAAGAAAATGCCACTGGTAATCTGATAGGGATTGCATTGAATCTGTAGCTTGCTTTGGGTAGTATAGTCGTTTTTACAATATTGTTTCTTCCAATCCAAGAACATAGTATATTTCTCCATCTGTTTGTGTCATCTTTGATTTCTTTCATCCGTGTTTTATAGTTTTCTGTGTACAGTTCTTTTGCCTCTTTAGGTAGGTTTATTCCTAGATATTTTATTTTTGTTGCAATGGTGAATGGGATTGTTTCCTTAATTTCTCTTTCTGATATTTAGTTATTAGTGTATAGTAAAGCAAGTGATTTCTCTGTATTAATTTTGTATCCTGCAACTTTACCAAATTCATTGATTAGCTCTAGTAGCTTTCTGGTGGCATCTTTAGGATTTTCTATGTGTAATATCATGTCATCTGCAAACAGTGACAGTTTTACTTTTTCTTTTCCAATTTGTGTTCCTTTTATTTCTTGTCTGATTACCATGGCTAGGACTTCCAAAACTATTCTGAATAATAGTGGTGGGAGTGGATATCCTTGTCTAGTTCCAGATCTTAGAGGAAATGCTTTCAGTTTTTCACCATTGAGGATGATGCTTGCTTTGTCATATATGGCCTTTATTATGTTGAGGTAGGTTCCCTCTATGCCCACTTTCTGGAGAGTTTTTATCATAAATGGGTGCTGAATTTTGTCAAAAGCTTTCTGCATCTGTTGAGATGATCATATGGTTTTTATTCTTCAGTTTGTTAATATAGTGTTTCACATTGTTTTGATTTGCGTATATTGAAGAATCCTTGTATCTCTAGGATAAATCCCACTTGATCATGGTGTATCATCCTTTTAATGTGTTGTTGTATTCTGTTTGCTAGTATTTTGTTGAGGATTTTTGCATCTATATTCATCAGTGTTATTGGTCTGTAATTTTCCTTTTTTGTGATATGTCTTGTCTGGTTTTGGTATCAGGGTAATGGTGGCCACGTAGAATGAGTTTGGGAGTGTTCCTCCCTCTGCTATATTTTGGAAGACTTTGAGAAGGATGGGTGTTAGCTCTTCTCTAAATGTTTGATAGAATTCACCTGTGAAGCCATCTGGTCCTGGGCTTTTGTTTGTTGGAAGATTTTTAATCACAGTTTCAGTTTCATTACTTATGATTGGTCTGTTCGTATTTTCTATTTCTTCCTGATTCAGTCTGGAATGTTTTACCTTTCCAAGAATTTGTCCATTTGTTCCAGGTTGTCCATTTTATTGGCGTATAGTTGCCTGCAGTAATCTCTCATGATCCTTTGTATTTCTGCAGAGTCAGTTGTTACTTCTCCTTTTTCATTTCTAATTTTATTGATTTGAGTCCTCTCCCTCTTGATGAATCTGGTAAAAGGTTTATCAATTTTGTTTATCTTCTCAAAGAACCAACTTTTAGTTTTATTGCTCTTTGCTATTGTTTTCTTTGTTTCTATTTCATTTATTTCTGCTCTGATCTTTATATTTCTTTCCTTCTACTAACTTTGGTTTTTCTTTGTTCTTCTCTCTCTAGTTGCTTTAGGTGTAATGTTAGATTGTTTGAGGTTTTTCTTGTTTCTTGAGGTGAGATTGAATTGCTATAAACTTTCCTCTTAGAACTGCTTTTGTTGCATCCCACAGATTTTGGGTCATCGTGCTTTTGGTGTCATCTGTTTCTATGGTTTTTTAAATTTCCTCTTTGATATATTCAGTGATCTCTTGGTTATTTAGTAATGTATTGTTTAGCCTCCGTGTGTTTGTCTTTTTTAGTTTTTTTCCTGTAATTGATTTCTAGTCTCATAGCGTTGTGGTTGGAAAAAGATGCTTGATATGATTTCAGTTTTCTTAAATTTACCGAGGATTGTTTGTGACCCAAGATGTGATCTATCCTGGTGAATGTTCCATGTGCACTTGAGAAGAAAGTGTATTCTGCTGCTTTTGGGTAGAATGTCTTATAAATATCAATTAAATTTATCTTGTCTGTAGTGTCACTTAAAGCTTGTGCTTCCTTATTTATTTTCTGTCTGGATAATCTGTCCACTGGTGTAAGTGGGGTGTTAATGTCGCCCACTCTTACTGTGTTACTGTTGATTTCCCCTTTTATGGCTGTTAGCATTTACCTTATGTATTGACATGCTCCTGTGTTGGGTGCATAAGTATTTATGATTGTTATATCTTCTTGGATTGATCCCTTTATCATTATGTAGTGTCCTTCCTTATCTCTTGTAACAGTCTTGATTTTAAAGTCTATTTTGTCTGATATGAGTATTGCTACTCCAGCTTTCTTTTGATTTACATTTGCATTGGATATCTTTTTTGATTTCCATTTGCATGGAATATCTTTTTCCATCCCCTCACTTTCAGTCTGTCTGTGTCCCTAGGTCTGAAGTGGGTCTCTTGTAGACAGCATATGTATGGGTCTTATTTTTGTATCCGTTCAGCCAGTCTGTGTCTTTTGTATCCATTCAGCCAGTCTGTGAGCATTTAATCCATTCATGTTTAAGGTAATTATTGATATTTATATTCCTATTACCATTTTCTTAATTGTTTTGGGTTTGTTTTTGTGGTTCTTTTTCTTCTCTTGTGTTTCCTGCCTAGAACAATTCCTTTAGCATTTGTTGTAAAGCTGGTTTGGTGGTGCTGAATTCTCTTAGCTTTTGCTTGTCTGTAAAGCTTTTGATTTCTCTGTTGATACTGAATGAGATCCTTGCTGGGTAGAGTAATCTTGGTTGTAGTTTATTCCCTTTCATCACTTTAAATATATCCTGCCACTCCCTTCTGGCTTTCAGAGTTTTTGCTGAAAAATTAGCTGATAGCCTTATGGGGATTCTCTTGTATGTTTTTTACTTGCTGCTTTTAATATTTTTTCTTTGAATTTAATTTTTGTTAGTTTGATTAATATGTGTCTTGGTGTGTTTCTCCTAGGATTTATCCTGTTTGGGACTCTCTGTGCTTCCTGCACTTGGGTAGCGATGTCCTTTCCCATGTTAGGGAAGTTTTCAACTATAATCTCTTCAAATATTTTTTCAGTCCCTTTCTCTTTCTTCTCTTCTTGTGGGACCCGTATAATTCAAATGTTGGTGCGTTTAGTTGTTGTCCTCGAGGTCTCTGAGACTGGCCTCACTTCTTTTCATTCTTTTTTCTTTATTCTGCTCCTTGGCTATTATTTCCACCATTCTATCTTCCAGGTCACTTATTCATTCTTCTGCCTCAGTTATTCTGCTATTGATTCCTTCTAGAGTATTTTTCATTTCAGTTACTGTGTTGTTCATCACTGTTTCTTTGTTCTTTAGTTCTTCTACATCTTTGTTAAACATTTCTTTTATTTTCTCGATACATACCTCCATTCTTTTTCCGAGATTTGGGATTATCTTTACTATCATTACTCTGAATTCTTTTTCAGGTAGGTTGCCTATTTCGTCTTCATTTGCTTGGCCTTTTAGGTTTTTGCCTGGTTCCCTTACCTGTGACATAATTTTCTGTCGTGTTTTTTTTGATCAGTGGGGCTGTGTTCCTGTCTTACTGGTTGTTTAGGCTGAAGCATCCAGCCCTGGAGTTTTCAGGCAGTTGGGTAGAGCTGGGTTTTGGTGCCACGATGAGAACCTCTGGGAGACCTCACTCCGATTAATATTCCCTGGGATTGAGGTTCTCTGTTAGTCCAGCAGTTTGGACTTGGCACTCTCACCACAGGCACTCAGGCTCAACCCCCATCCCAGTCGCTTGGGGGTTCCTCTCATCCCCTTTGGTGTCCGAGGTCCCCCACCAGCACCTGGTGGGTGCCGTAGTTCTCTGATGTGGACTATTTCTAAAGTCTTTTATGAATTTCTGACAATATTTTTTTGGTATTTTGGTTTTTTTTTTTTAATGTTTTGGTTTTTTGGCCATGAGGCATGTGGGAACTTATGTCCCCAACCAGGGATCGAACCCACACCCCCTGCGTTGGAAAGCAAAGTCGTAACCACTGGACCACCAGGGAAGTCCTCTGTATCCTTTATTTTTGTCTTAGATTAAAAGCTATCAGGCAGCACAAATCAAGTCCTTAAAGCTCATTGAATTCTACCACTACAAAGAAGCAGCATAGTTTTAAGAGCCTGGACCTTGGTGTCAAGTAGATCTGGAAACAAATCTTTTGTTTACTAGCTCTGTAATTTAGGGCAAGTTACTTAACCTCATGGGTTTTGGTATCATTTATAAAGTTGAAATACTAAGTAGTGCAGATCCTGTCATTGTGAGTATTAACTAAGTATGTAGATTTCAGTACAGTATTTTACAATATTATGTAGTCAAATAAGGGAGCTGCTATTATTATCATATTATCTGGCTAATAATTCATTGACTCAAAATCTTAGAACTATTTTAGTTGAGTTCTCTTTACAAAATCCCCTCCAAGTAGTAGTCTGACGTCTGTATGAACACTTTCAGTGACTTGAAATTCTGAGAGTTTATCCTAGTTCTAAAGAGCTCTGTAAAAATTATGCTCGCTATAAGGAATTAAAAACAAACAAACAAACAAAAAAACACCTCTCCCTGGAGTTTCTGCAGAATTGGTCCTATTTCTACCACTTGGGACCAGGCAGAACAAATCTAATCCCTGTTCCATATGACAGACTTTGAAATACTTGAAGACAAATATCAAGTCCCCTTGAATCTAATTATTTTGAAAATAAAAAAAAATAGAAAGAAAAGGAGGGGAATTGGTTCATGTCAGTGATAGATGAAGCCTTACACATTGAAACAGGTAAAAGAAGAGATAAGTACCTTAGAACTTCCCCTCTACTAGTTGCTCCAAAATGAAAAGCTGTCTCCAGAACCTCCCTTTGAAGAAATCTTGTGAGCATTATTGCAATACTTTGTCACTACATTTTGGAGACTTACCTTGACGGTAATAACATAAGTGCTACCAAATGGTCTGGGAAATAATCTTTAAACATATCTTATTACCAGAATGTTTATTTTCATCTATTATTATACTTTAAGCCTGAAATGGATAATAATAGGAGATGCTCTGTTTTTACAAGGCAATAATGTGGTGTCTGAGCAGTCAAACTTTATTGTGAGGGAGATAGCAGAGTAGGTTAGCCCAAAGCCTGCCTCTCTGACAAATGTAGACCTGCTAACCCTCTAGAGGTCTGATCAGTCTCAAAGTTTTGTTAACAGATTTAGTTCTTCTTCCTACTTCTGTACTTGAGTTTCTGACTTTTATTCCAGGTATTGTGTTCGAAACATGCACACCTATCATCATATCTTCAACTGAAACCACTTTTAAAACTACCCACTTAGATAAAAACGTGGAGCTATGAAGACTTATGACTGAACCCTAGGACTGGTCCTGTCCCCCAGCTCTCAGCAGATTCTCAGCCTGTAGGTTCTCCTTTCAGATCTCAATGCATCTGATTGTGTCCTTCCGACAGGTAGTCCCTCCTTAGGGTCTATAATGAGAAGCTAAGGCGGGAGGTGTAGACTATAGCCCTTGGGCCAAATCCAGCTGGTTACCTGCTTATGTACAACTTGAGCTAAGAATAGTTTCTTTCCTTTTTATTTATTTTTTTAAGGTTTAAACATTTTACTTACATATTTATTTACTGAAGTATAGTTGATTTACAATGTTGTGTTAATTTGTGCTGTACAGCAAAGTGATTCAGTTATATATATGTACATATATATACATTCTTTTTCATGTTCTTTTCCATTATGTTTTATCACAGGTATTGAATATAGTTCCCTGTTCTGTATAGTAGGACCTTGTTATTTATCCATCCTATATATAATAGTTTACATCTGCTAATCCCAAACTCCCAGTCCATTCCTCCCCTACCTCCCCTCCCCTTTGGCAACTACAAGTCTGTAATTTGGGGTGTGCAGGCTCAGTAGTTGTGGCACATGGGCTTAGTTGCCCTGCAGCATGTGGGATCTTAGTTCCCCCACCAGGGATAGAACCTGAATTAGAAGATGGATTCTTTACCACTGGACCACCAGGGAAGTCCCATTTTGTTCTTTTTTTTATGGCTGGGTAGTACTCCGTTGTATATATATGTACCACATCTTCTTTATCCATCCTTCTGTTATCGGACATTTAGGTTGTTTCCATGTCTCAGCTATTGTGAATAGTGCTGCTGTGAATGTAAGGGTGCATGTATCGTTTTGAATGAGTGTTTTGTCCAGATAATATGCCCAGGAATGGGACTGCTGGCTCATGTGGAAACTCTATTTTTAGATTTTTGAGGAACTTCCATACTGTTTTCCACAGTGGCTGCACCAACTTATATTCCCACCAACAGTGTGGGAGGGTTCCCTTTTCTCCACACCCTCTCCAGCATTTGTTATTTGTAGGCTTTTTAATGATGGCCATTCTGACTGGTGTGAGGTGGTACCTCACTGTAGTTTTGATTTGCACTTTTCTAATAATTAGTGATGTTGAGCATAAGAATAGTTTTAAAATTTTTAAATGGTTGCAAAAATTTTTTAAATCATTCTTATGTGATACATAAAAATTATATGGAAATCAAGTTTCAGTGTCCATAAATAAAGTTTTATTGCAACACAGCCACACTCACTTGTTTAAACATTGTCTGTGACTGTTTTCTTGTTACAGTGGCAGAGTTGAGAAGTTTTAACAGAGACCTTGTAGCCTACAAAACCTGATGTTTACCCTCTGATTTACCAAAATGGTTTGCTCATCCCTGGACTAGAGAATGAAGATCTGGTTAGTGAGAGGAGTCAAAAGTCTCGATCTAAAGGAAAAGAGAAAAAAAATCCAAGTGTTGCCTTGGGAGGGAGGGACTTACCCCAAACAAAAAAAGTGTCAACAAAGAGAGCATGACACTGTTTACATGTTTCAATGAAAGTCATGAATAAAAAATGACCAGAATCTTTAAAGATTCCTTAAAAGCTTATCCCAAGTTTAAACAGCTCTATGAAAATTATGATCCCTAAAAGGAATAATAATTTTAAACAGTCTCCCTGTATTTTCTGCAGAATTTATCCTATTTCTACCTCTTGGGACCAGGTAGAACAAGTCTAATCCCTCTTC
Source organism: Stenella coeruleoalba (assembly GCF_951394435.1). NCBI lineage: Eukaryota > Metazoa > Chordata > Mammalia > Artiodactyla > Delphinidae > Stenella > Stenella coeruleoalba. The sequence goes on from NC_137167.1 coordinate 8,737,982, forward strand.
CATATAACAGAGTTTCAAATATTTGAAGACAAATCTCAAGTCCCCCTGAGTCTAATTATACTGAAAATGGGGGGGAAATAGGAAAGAAGGAAAAGGAGGGGAATTGTACCTGTCAGTGATGGATGAAGCCTCACACATGGAAACAGACTCCCTCCCCCGCCACAGGCTCTCCACTTTATATTAACTGTGAAAAACAACCCTCAAATTCAGGATTGGCAACTGCTTAGATTTACACAAGGATGGAGATAGGAGACTTCTGTTTTTCCCTAGTGGCTTCAGATGTTGAGTTATTGATGTCAGTGACAAAGAAGGGATACCGGCCTGCCAATCATTTTCTATCCTTCAGTGCAGAAATAATGGATCCTTTCTTCACGGTGAAATGTGGAGTAAGTCTTTCCAGGAGCACCCATACTATTTGTTTTAATGCAGTGGCTCTTAGATTTTATTGCTCCTAAAGATCTCCGGGTAAGGTTGTGGAAATGCAAGATCAGTATGATTATTAATCTCTGGTATTCATTCTAAAGTGATTGTGAGATTCAATCTGAGGTGTAAGACCCAGAAACCTGCATTTTTAATAAACACTCTAAGTGAGTCTACTTCAGAGGGCTCATGCTTTGAAAAATACCGCTAAATTGCTTAGATGAAGAAGACAAGTTTAAGTTGCACCCTGGTTCCAAACTCACTGCCTGTAAACTTTTGTATTAAAATGTCCCTAGGTACATTTTAACATGGTTACTCAGACCAAAACCTTGGGGTCATCATTGATTTCTTCCTTTTCTTTCCCAACATCCATCCATTGTATAAGCACGTGCTGCCAGCTGTACCTTCAGAATATATCTGTAATTCAAACTCTTCTCATCACACCTAAGCAACCACTTTGAACCAATCCACAATCATCTCCGCTCCCCATCCTTCAACTAAGTGGTAATTGTCTTGCATCTACCTTTTCGTCCCTACAGTGTATTCTCAAGCCACGCCAACACTGCTCAGATCCCTCGAGTGTCTTCTCACTTCACATGATTACAAGCGCAAACCTTGTGGGATCATATGTGATCCACCCCCTGACTTCTCTGAGCTCATCTCCTCCTACTCTCACTCAGACTGCTCCAAGCCACCCAGACTTCCTTGCTGTTCTTTGAATAGACCAGCATACTTCCACCTCAGGACTTTGGAAGTGACATTTCCCCTGTCTTCAGTCCTCTTCTCTCAGGGATGATCTTGATTCACTTGTCATCTCCTTCAGCTCTTTAGTCAAAAGTTGCCTTCTCAGTGAGACCCTGCCTGACAACCGTACTTAAAAATACAACTCGAATCTCACCCCCAGAAATCCCATTCCTCTTTCCTATGTGTAACTTACTCTATATTTAGTTTTTATTCTTTGTCTCCCCCTCCAGAAGAATGAAACCTCTGTGAGAGTGGGGTACTTAGCTTTTATTTATTGTTGTAGTCCACTGCCTAATATAGTGTTTCCCTGATAGTTGGCAATAATAAATATCTTGAATATTTTTAAAATATATATTTTTCAATAAACCCAACATTTGGGTAAAGCAGTGAGCCAGTAGAAGGCACAATTTAATGGTAAGTTGTGTTTCCTTTTTTTGCCAAGATTGTAAAGGATGATAAAAAGAAATGATAGTTTGTGCCCATAAAAGACAGAAGAGAAGTATTAACCTCTTTCAGGGATGATAATAAATGTAGAGTTGACCTTCGCATTTTATATAATTTTTCACTTATGATGTTGTCAAAATACATTCATATTGATGATCCTTCCCAAAGTATTTGGATTTTGAGAGCAGTGATGCTAGGAGAAGAGATCATCTCTGTTTTTCTGGGCATTTTAACCAAATTATTTAACCCTAGGTATCAGCAAAGATGAAGGAACAAGTATGGGTCACTTAGAATTTTTTACCTGCATGTCTAACAATAATTTGGTCTAAAAACATTCATTTCAGATCTTTTATCATTGACAGTAAGTGTGCAGTTCTCATTCTGTTAAAATACCTGCATAGCATTTACTGGAATATAAAGTTATTTTTCACATGCGATATTTCTTTTGATCCCTGCTGTAGACATATATGGGAAGTGGGACAGGATATTCATGATGCTGATTTTACAGATGTGGAAATTGAGACTCAAAACGTAAAGTGAATGGTCTGATACTCCACTGGTAGGCCTGAGAGCTAGGAGTAGAATTTTCTTCAGATAGTGCCTTTTTTTTAAAAAATTGAAGTATAGTTGATTTACAATGTTGTGTCGTTAGCGCCTTCTTAATCTACTCTGGGCTCTGTCCGTTTAACTTCACAGCATCTCATCCATGGCTGGACACCAAAAACACCTTTTTTGAAAGGAAGTGTAGATTGAATTTTTCTCTGAGCTTAAAGAAACCAAGGTTATTTGATGCAAATCATTTCATTGTTTGTAAAGGTGCCTCCAGCTTTTAAAAGTGGTCTTTATAAGATTGAACAAAATAGAGCTCATCCCCACGAGTTTTAAGGATGCATTTTTAATTAGTTTTAGAGGAACTCAGTTAAATCAAGCATTCAGAGGCAAGAATGAAAATGTTAAAAAGGTTGCCATGGGTTTATCATATGTTTGGAGATAAGAAATTTTGCAAAATGCAAAGAAATGGGTTGATAGATGAGAAAAAATGAAAGATAATCTGGACTAAATTAATTTAAGATGGAGGACCCAATTTATTTCTTATATGTCTTTAGCAAAGTGGATCCCAAAATGTGAACTGTGAGATGTTACTACATATTCATTAAATGGGAGTTAGTAGTGATATATATTTGGAAAATGTTGTAGACAGTAGGCTTGGCTGAGTGATTAAAAATGCACATTAGCATAACTTCTTTCTTCAAGTTCCCTACTTCCAAAATGTGAACAAAACTTCATTGGTTGCTAGAGGATTAAATGCATGAATCCATGTACAGTGCCTAGCACATTGAAAGTATTCAGAAAGTGTTGATTACTGTTATTATGCAGAAACCTTTGAGAGGTCTCACAATAAAGAAACATCTAAATGTGATGAACTCAGCTTTTCCCGAACATGGCTAACCATAGGGTCAGTACCTAATAACAGCATAGAAGTTTGGAAAGTGCTATTGTAGAAAATCTAGTGGGTCCTGAGGACTAGAGGCATGAAAAACAGTATAACAGCCTCCTGAATAACATGCTTATTATATACTTATCAATGCTAATCTTCCTGTTTGAAAGCTCTCCCTCCTTTATCTTTTTAATGATTTTTTATTGAAGTACGGTCGATTTACAATATCATGTTAGTTTCAGGTGTACAACAGTGATTGAGATATACAGTTTTTTCCAGATTCTTTTACCTTATAGGTTATTAGAAAATATTGAGTATAGTTCCCTGTGCTATACAGTAGGTCCTTGTTGATTATTTTATATGTAGTCATGTGCATATGTTAGTCCCCACCTCCTAATTTACCCCCCATCCCCCATGCCTTCCCCATTTGGTAACCATAAGTTTGGTTTCTATGTCTGTGAGTCTTTCTGTTTTGTGAATAAGTTCATTTGTATTTTTTTTATTCCACATATTGATATAAGTGATATCATATATTTGTCTTTCTCTGTTTGGCTTACTTCACTTAGTATGATAATCTCTAGGTCTATCCATGTTGCTGCAAATGGCATTATTTCATTCTTTTTAACGACTAACATTCCATTGTATATATGTACCACATCTTCTTTATCCAGTCATCTGTCAATGGACATCTAGGTTGCTTCCATGTCTCTCCTCCTTTATTTTTTTTTTCCCCCTCCTTTATTTTTTGTCTGACAAATTCTTACTCATCTCTGATGGAGAAATTGAAACCATGACCCAAATTCTCCACCCCTTTCTGTATCCACACTCTTTGCACTGTGATTTTGCAGCAATTCTCATCAAGAGGTGGATTCTATTTCCCTATCTCTTGAATGGGCTGGTCTTGTGAGTTATGTTGGCCATGAGACTATTATAGAAATGGTGGTGTTTCAAGACGGGGTCTCCGAAGACTTGACATGCTTCTCTCCCTCTGCCTTTACTGTGAGAACATAGCCAGCCTCACCTATTGGATCATGAGACACATGGAGCAGAGTTTAGTTGGTTCTATTCTAGCCAAGGCCCAGACATGTCAGGAGTCCAGTCTGGAAGAGCCAGCCCAGCTAACCTCCCTGCTAACTGCACATACATGAATGAGTCCAGCTGAGATAGCCAAGCCGGGATCAGGTCAGTGGGACCCCCCAGCTGACACATAAACCTGGAAGAATGAGAAATGTTTATTTTAAGCCACAAATTGTAGGGATTTTACCAAGTATTATTGAAAGAGCTATATTAATACACCATCTTTAAATCTTAGCCCAGTAGCAACTTGACCATGGAATGTTCCCTCATACAACACACCCTGGTCTCCTCCCCCATTCTCCCTTAACAATCTACACTCACCTCTTTCATCTGATGGTATGATAATCTTCTGGATTATCAGAGAGTGTGAGCTTCTTGAAGGTCGAGTCAATGTCTTTCATGTATGAATGCCCAACTTGTAGAAGAGGGGTTGGCACATACAGGTGACAGTGCCCAGGTAACTCTTTGATGTTGAAATTGTGAACACCGTCATGTTTTTAAGGCCCTTGTGTTGTTTGAAAACCAGAAAATGGGTCATCTCACTGATGGAGCATCTATTCTATGCCATATTTCTATCATTTTAAACAAAATGTTATGTGTCTTCATGAAAGCTACCCTTTTAATATGGATTTGCCTCATTCTTTCCCGCCTCAAACCATTCTATATGGGTGGAAAATGGGACCTCAGTAGAGTTTTTTTTTTTTAAGCTCATTGTATTAAGCCTTCACGTTTATATTTGAAAACAAATTTCATTTAACTTACTTCAGGGATAGTTTAAGACATAGTTGTTTTTTTTTTCCTTAAATAGCTTTCAGGTATCAGAACGACACTACAGTTGAGTACGTCTTTGGCCCTTGTTGTTACTTTACTATGTTTATGCAGTTGGTCCTCTGTATTTGTGGGTTCCCCAACTGTGGATTCACTCAATCAAGGATTTAAAAAGCTCCAAAAACCAAAACTTGAATTTGCTGCACACCAGCAACTATTTACCTAGTATTTACATTGTGCAGTTGACCCTTGCATAACGAGGGGCTCAGGGGCTCAGTTGAAAATGTTTAACTTATAGCCGGCCCTCTGCATCCAGGGCTCTTCTGCATTCACGGGTTCAACCAATCACGGATCATCTAGTACTGTAGCATTTACTACTGAAAAAAACCCCGTGAATTAAGTGGGAGCCACACAGTACAAACCCATATTGTCCAAGGGTCAACTGTATAGATATTATAAGTAAGCTAGAAATGATTTAAAGTATACAGGAGAGTGCTCGTAGGTTCTATGCAAGTACTACGCCATCTTATATACGGGACTTGCGCATCCACAAATTTTTGGTATCTCTGGAGGTCCTAGAACCAAGCCCCGTGGATACCGAGGGACAACTATATAATGAACACTCTAGGGCATCTCTGTTCAGAACCCGAACTCGCCAGTGACAGGTGGACATGCTTTTATCACTACACTGTTTCTTGAACATTTACTTTGTGTCCAATGAGCTTGATATGATCATCTCCTTTTAATGATAGTTTCTTGATGAAGGTCATGTATCCAGAGAATGGCAGAATTCGGATTATTCCCCCAGACTGTGCTGATCTCAAAAACATTTTGTTGGGCTTCCCTAGTGGCGCAGTGGTTGAGAGTCCGCCTGCCGATGCAGGGGACGCGGGGTCGTGCCCCGGTCCGGGAAGATCCCATGTGCCGCGGAGTGGCTGGGCCCGTGAGCCATGGCCGCTGAGCCTGCGCGTCCGGAGCCTGTGCTCCGCAACGGGACAGGCCACCGCAGTGAGAGGCCCGCGTACTATAAAAAAAAAAAAAACCCAAAAACATTTTGTTAACTGCTATGCATACTGCCTCTCTAAAATAACACAAAACCTAACTCTCATTGGTTGCTTACTATTATGTAGTGCGCTAAGGGCTTTACATGTATTTTTTTCCTCTCATTTAATATTCAGACTTTGGAAAGAATCTAAACTTCTATTATCATCCCTGTATTATAAAGTAGAAATGCCAAGTGTCTTGCTTGATATCAAATGCTACTGGTAGAGTGAGAATTTGATCGTGGACTCTGTTATCTATAGAAAATGCTAAATATTTTTTAAATGAATGAGTAACCCCTATCAGAGTAAGTTTGATCAAATTCTAACAAATGAATATTGGCTACATCAAACAAACCTAGATTAGCCCAAAGTAGCTTAAATCCACTCAGAATTAGTTCTTAACTAGATGAAACATTTTTATAATTTTTAAAAATTATTTTGAACAGTTTATTACAGGTTGAAGCTGATCTGTTAAGTTTTCATCAGGATGAGCTAGTTATATCCGGATCTGTATGCCAGCCCACAGCCTCCATCTAGTTGAAACTTGTTCTGACCAACTCAAATTGGATTTATTTGCTCTAATGATACAAGTAATTCTGAAATTTTTGGTGTGGTTCTGCCTCATCATACTAATTTACCTAGTAAGTTAATTAGAATCACTTAACATTCTATCAGTAACTTAAATACGTTTTAATCAGCTTGAAAGCGCTGCCTACCTTAACACGGTCAGAAAGAACAGTTGAAACCACTCACAGCCACTCTGTGAATATTCATACCCATTCCTAAGTCCCATCAGATGATCCCCCAAAAGCTGAGGAAATGTTGCCTGTACTCCCCCCCTCTTAGAGCTCCATCATATCCAGTAGATCGATCATACACATAAAGGTGTTCAGAATCTAGAGCAGAGAATGATATTTTATTCTGTAGATTTCCAACTTGGGGAAAAAAACTGTTACCTTTCTGTGAAAATGGTTTAAAAAACCAAATTTGGAAAACACTTGGTTTAAGCCAACTTTTGACCTTTTCATTGATAACCAACTAGTTGAAGCAGATCAGAAACCATCTTCTAGTAAATCATACTGTTGAAAATGGCTCCAACGAGTTGTAAGTAGTTACGATTGAATTCTCGGGAACTTCTGGCATTTTAAAAACCATTCAAAACAGATTCGGTCTGTGAAGATGTATTTGAAATGTGCAGCACTGTACTTGTTTTCTTAACCTTTTCCCATGGAGAGGCAGAACACTTTCTAGAGTGTCTGTAAAAATAATGCAGGCATTTTGAGGAAAAAGATGAATGGTATCCCAGTTATGGTACGGCGGGTATCTCAGAGTACATTAAACTATATCCCAAGGATAGTGGTATGTGTGTGCATTGGAGTGGAGTAGGAATATTTAGAAGATCATCTCAAAAAAAAAATCATCTCATCTTTGCTTCCATTTGCCTCATTTTAAACTCCTTCTTGAGGACAGAAGGAGAAATTAGGTTCAATATATAGCAGGTATTAGGAAATTGACCTTGATGTGAAGGGCATTCCAGCCCCTGGCTGACTGTGGCAGGAGGTGTGTAGAGGGGATCCTCATTGGCAGTTCAAAGTTCCACTCTTGGAGTATCCTAAAATGTCAATAAAAGACTCTTTATTCATAAATAACTGATATGCAGTAATTTATGTCTGTACATTTATCTCGAAAAGTCTGTCATCATCCAGTTTTTTGCAAACTCTACATAAAACATCCAAACCGTCCATTTTTGTTCAATACAATATAACACAGCTGTTTGGCATTACCAAATATATATGTATATATATTTATAGATATGTACATGTGCTGAAAAAGAAGCCAGTGCAGCCTTTTCTAAGAAGTCCATCCAAGTATTTACTGTACAACATTCAGAATTTACATTGATAATACAAGGCACAAAAAGTGTGGTATGAAGCCAAGGCCATGCTTTATTCAAACTCTCTCCTCTGGCTTGTTCACTCCTTCAGCTTCATGTCAAATTAAGTATTCAGTTCTGCTTTTTTTTTTTTTCGGCTTTGAACACATCAAATGAAAGTTGAGAGTGGAATGGGTTTGAGATATGAGTCACTTGAAAGAGCTACCCTCCCCATCCCCGAGACACACACACACACACACACACACACACACACACACACTTTCCCAAAATAAAAAGAACAAAATGAAGTCTGTTTTTAAAATTCTTCCATACAGAAATGGAGGTAAACCATTACTCATATATATATATATATATATATATATATATATATATTTTTTTTTTTTTTTTTTTTTTTTTTTTTGAGTTTGGGTCAGGAGAATCAGCCAGTTTTCCTCTAACTGCTTATATTTGCAGTATTTCTAGGTCGAGACTTACTGGATTGCATGCACCAATTAGATCCAATTCTGAAGAATGGGAAATGTTAAGTCAGTCTTTATTCCAATTTAGAAAGGGAGAAAACTGTTTTCCTTACTGGAAAATTAATTCCCACAGATGGAGTGTTTCCCACCTTCTTATAGAGAAGTTTTGAATGGGAGTGGCCAGCATCATCTAGGGCGGGCCTTGGAAGGTGTTTCTGATTGAAATATTTTAGTCACCCTCTGTTAAGGCTTAAATGGAAGCCTCCTGGGAAGGGGTGAATCTCCCTTCAGTATCATCAGAGCTGCTAATGGAGGGATATTAGAATTATTAGATCTATTTCTGATTGCAATATCTGTTCCAGTAATGGGACAGCAGGCATGATATTCTGCTTACAAACTCCCCTCAAATATCATGATTCAATAGAATCACAGTCAAGTTTCTATCCTATATATCCAATTTTAATGGAATTGTATAATTTGTCCATTTTGGATGTAAGTAATGCTTGAGATAGGGAAATACTTTTGGGGTGAGCACAGTTTGAAGCAAAAGGACATTTTCACTGTAATCATGCCTTTTGTAAAATTATTTATCACACATTTCCATTCATGCAAAGAACTACATTACCAAATTTAGTTATGTATTTTCTAATTCAACTTTTTTTGGGGGAGAAAAAAGTACCCCTTGCTGAACTCAATAATAGGGATGGGGGAGGACATTTTTAAGCTTAGGCTTAAACATTGAAGCTTACTGCCTTTTTCATCTTTGGGTTCAGATGGAGGGTGGGTTCTAAGACTTAGAGCTTAGTGTTACTGTCTTAAATCCACCTCGTGAAGACATTCCAAATCCATGATCTTCACAGAAGAAGGAAAAATCAAAGTAGCTGCTTCAAAAACCACAATTATTCTATGTGAGTTAAATTTCCTACTTCAGATCACAGTACTACACACTAGTGACTAACGGCCAGGTCTGATTTCCATCCCCTTTTCTCTTTTGAAAAAAATCACAGCATACAAATTGTCATCTCGATTTTGTTGATGAGACCGGAGCTGGGGATGTGAAAAGTCCATGGTAGACACTGGCTCTCCTAGAATTACTTTTGCAAAAAACACCACATGCTGTCAACACAGCCAAACAGCTTTATAACTGCAGCTTTTGAAAGAGTTTGGAAAGTAAAAACACAAAATATGCAACACATCTAAGATTAGTAACATTTTCACTTTGTGACATTTGACGAAATACAGTTTTGCTTGTAGTTCAGGAAAATTCTATGCAGACGAAACAGTGGAAACGGCGGAAACGGTGGCCATTCAGCGTTTGGCTAAAGCAGCGATTTTGCAAATACAGTGCTATGGTAACTAACACCAGAGGGATAATAAAATGTGTCACTATCTGTAGGACAGTATATTTTGTTCTCCCATTTGCTGTAGATGTCACGCCTAGTCCAGTCAATGGGAGTTACCAAGGATTCAGAACTCTGCAGTGTTTCATGAGGAAACTTAATGAAAATGAGCCACACAGTGGGCTGGAAAAGCACGTTTCTCAGCTCCTTCACGGTTCCTGTGACCTTCAGGGCTCTGGAACAAAGACCCTCGAGAGACCTTCACCTTCAACACATCTGACTCAACACCTTTACAGAGGGACTAAGAAATTGAAGAGAAAATGGCCAAAAAGGAAAACCAAAAGCACATCAAAAGATTCTGTAATGTTTTGAAATTCACAGGTAGATTGGCCAGACGTTTGGCAAGTGGAGAATACCATCTTCAACCAACTATCTTTTTAACATTCTGCCTTTGCTTATCAATCCAGATGTTGAGAATTTCTATCAAGGGAAACAGCTGCAATAAATCCAGAACTTTTAATCCAAAGAGAACCCTGTTTTAGTGATTGGATTTCACATCCTCTCTCAAAGTCAACTGAAAGGAAAATGACAAGGGGTGTGGCAAAGGAGAACACCTGCAGCTGAAGATAAAAATAACAAAAAAAGAGAGAGAAGTTCCCCTCCTTAAGGAGAACTGTGTCAATTCCTATTCATCTCTTACAAAAAGACCCTTAAAATTTTTGTGGCAGTACATCTGAATTTTATGAGACTTCCTGCGCCGGTAAGGGAAGTTTGCCTTTAAATCCGTAGCGTGAGCTTCCTTTTGGCTTAAAGGAGTTTTAATGTAAACTAGGAGGACTGCACAAGCGACGCCGTAAAAACTATAAATTAACTTTAGAGACTGCAGTCTGGTTAAGCTGGGAAGTGCAACATTTTGGTGGCATCCTTTTAAGTCATGTTTAAAGCAGGACTATTAGACTTAAATGCTTCTGAGGATTGAAAGATTTGGCATTAAGTGGGTTATTCTGTAAAAATTTGAAGTAACCTACCAAGTATGAAAGACCACCTTTAATTTCTTTTTTCATTTTGCACTAGGACAATAAGACTTCGAAAGTAAGCGCTTGGGCTGATGAGTAAGTAAATCTCTTTCAAGAGAGGCATTTGTGTTGTGATATGAAAATATTAAAATTGAACCAGGGTTTAGGTTACAGTGAGTAACCGCAAGTTCAAGTGCCAGCTAAGTCTATCTGATCTGCAGTTTCATGCTCCCTGCCCTCCACCCTCGCACACACACACACACACACACACCTTGGTCTGTAAATCTCAAAAACATGGGTTCTCTTTGGAATCCTTTTGTAAAATACTGCATAATCCTGACATGCAATGGCCATAGAATCTCAAACTGTAGAAAACCTACAGAAATCCTACGTATGGTCCTAGCAGAAATAAGTAGGAGAAATGTAAAGAGGAAACAATGGACTGAAAGATGGATTTGAACCTTGGGCTGAAATCCGAGATGACTCATGTTCCTATGCTTCCTTTATCACTCAAAGGGATATGGTGATCAAGTGCATTTATTTATAAAACCCAGGCCAAAAAAAAAAAAGAATAAACACATGGGCGGAAATTCTAGACAGTCAGGGATTGATAATAAATTCTTATCTTAAAATAATCTAGATAGAATCTAGGGGAAACTTTAACATTTTTCATCTGTTTTAAAATATTAAAAATATATCAAAAATCTAAAAAAGATCTGTGTGGATTCACAGAATAGATAAAAACAATTATAAGGCCAATTAGAAGGGAAGAGGAAAAAAGGATAGGATGTTTAAAACAAAAATCCTCCAAGATGGACAACAACATATGCTCCACACTGTACTTTCTATAAGTTCCTATTCATTATAACAGTTTAATGCAGATTCTTTCTGCATACCACCCATGCCAATCAACCCTCTGGTTTATTTTGGGTGGATGACCATCTACTTCCACTTCTATCTCAGAAATTATATCCCATCATTATGTTAGATGATTAACACTTTGATGCTTTCTGTCTTTTGCTCCCTGGAAGGAATAAACAAGTTGAGTATACTAGCAAAAAGGGTATTTTCCTGATCTAGTTATGGTATTTTGAAAATATGCTCAACAGTTCTAAGAGGACTTTAATATGCCTTTGGTTCCTGAGAAAAGCAAGATGCTTTTTGAATTTCATGCAGCAAAGCCTTCCATCGATTACAGGGGACCTTCTATACCACACATTCATTAGAGAGAATGGCCAACACATTCAAGAGTTACTTCTTCAATGCCTTACCCAGGATGTTATAAATTCAACCTATTTTAAGTCTTTTTCACTTAGGTGGAGATTCACAACATTTTTTTAAACATGGGATCTACAAAAACATTGTTTCAAAAGTGGATCACATCCCTACTGCCAAGTACTCCCTACCTCCCCCATTCCCTGACTGTATTTATTCTAATGGGGCCAACCTCTAAGTAGCTAATCAACCTTGTGGTTAATCGAGGTCCTTGACTTTGGTTGTCCTGATTCTGGACAGCTAATTAAAACATCCACCAGAAGATATTCAGGAGTAAATCTGTTCATCTGTAGTCTACCAGGACATCCTGTCAAAAATGATTAAATAGGATAAAAGATGGAGTGAAGTGTAAAGATGGGGGTTGTGTATTATCTGCAGATTTCAATTCTCCACAGTATCACTGCCTCTCATTTAAAATGTAAAACAATATATTAATGGTCCTGGAAAGAAAGCATGCTTGGTGAGGTTGAATTATCAGAGCTTGAAGACTCCTTGAACAATGCATTTGGTTTCTCAGACATTGTGGTAGAGGTATCCCTCAGGTCTATGTACTCGGATATCATTTAGAGCAAAGACCATCGGCTAATTTCCCAAGAGGCAAAAGGAGGATGACCTATAGCCCCATGGAGAGATTCTGTGATAACATAGTACCAAAAGGCTAGAAAATTCAAGAAGTGGATTGTGAAGGACAGTAAACCTCCTAATCCCTTCGTAACAACTGCGCTGGGGAACTAAATCAACATCTGCATCCTAGAATAACAGCTTATTTGAGGCCTAAGGCATCTGCAGTTCATGTTTCCTTGGACCTGATTTGACCTCCCTTGTCTCTGAATCTGTATGATAAGCTGCGTTCTGATAGCTCTTGCAATTTGAGTGGCTTAGCTGGGAATAGAGATGGTCCTGCTTTGAGTTAGAAAATAAGAAATTTCCATATTGAAAAGTCTATGCTCCTTGAAACTTTCCCCCTAGTGTAATTCATAAGGAAGGGGAAGAAAGAATGTGGATAGATTTGGTCCTTGGAGAAAATGAAGGAGGGGTAGGTACGCTGCTAGAGCTAGCTTGTGATCTCTCTACCTCTTGATCTTGTTTCCATTAAGTGGCTAGGATAGATAGGGAATTGGTGCTGGTGTGGTGTACTCAGATTCGAAATTCTAAATGCCCTCCTTGACGTTGTTGAAGTCCTACAGATAGGTTGGCAACCGTGTTTCACTTCTAAAAGCCAGTTGACAATGATTGCTGGCATCCCGATGCCAGTTGGTAGAAAACTCAGACAATCTGGTGCCAGAATCAGCTGGTACTTTGGGGCACATCATTAAAAATCTGTTGCAAAACATGCACTTATTGAAGCTCTGCCTTCCCAGCTTTGCTGTAGCTCATCTTTTCCCACAGTTACTTTTATCTAGATACGCCCTCGCTTTTATCCTTGCCACTCCAAATCTGAGAAGTTCCTCAGCTGTGAACCTGAGTGTGGCTTCAGAGGAGACACATATATTTAAGAGAGCTTGTACTTTTCCCTATGAACATATTTTACCTATATAAAATGCAATTTCTTCAATCAGGGATGCTCACTGATTGTAAATGAAGGCTGAATTCCCCAAGTGCCACTGGGCAGAAACCGCCTCTTTCTTCCCCCTGTAAAACAAATGTCCCGAAGTTGGCCATCACTCTCTCATGAGAGGAAGTGGACTAGAGTCCATTTTGCCTGCTGTAGCTGAAGTCGGCTTCATCCAGCTGGGATTCCTTAATGTTCGAGAGTTTCGTGTGTGTCCTCCCAATCTCTTCAAGGGCACAGGCCAGGGAGTCAAGGTCACCATCGTGCTGATGACGAGCTTCCCACAGGTTCAGAATGACAGCAGACGGGCTACTTTGTGTAGCAAAATAAGATAAATTCCTGGACAGAGAGTTAAATAAACGAAATGACAAAAATAGAAATAAAGGAACAAATACAAATCACTATAAGGGAATTAAAAATGAATTGGAACAGATATTATTAAAATAGGAATAAAGAGCTCCACGAACGCAGGTCTGGGGACAGTCCAGTTTGTATCCCAACGCTAAACTGAAACTGTACTTTGGAGGGTTACCAATGACCTTCTTAATCCTCCATGTCTCTTTTAGTCCTCACTTTCCTTGAGTTGTGTGTGTGTACATGTACGTGTGTTTCTCTCTTGAACACCCTCTTGAAAAGCTCTACTTCATTAGCTTATGTGATGATAGAACTCATTCCTTTATTTTTTCCCCAAAATATCTGACCCCTCTTTATGTCTCTCATAGTAAACCTAAGGGCTGTGAAAATTTTATCTGTGTCTTCTTGGGTTCGTATACTAAATGGAGTACTTATCAGCTCCAAGTGGACAGTGTCTAAGTCGGCATCTCCTGTTTTATAGGTTAATAATGAGCTAGTCACAGATCTCTGAACGACCTTGGGACTGCTCCAGTTAGATATAGCTTTCCACTTCCTCAGACTCGGGGCATCAGGAATCCATTGGCCTCCATTCTAACTATAACAAATGTCCCAGTAATTACAACCATCCTTCTAATCTCTCACACTAGGACATTTATTTCTGAGTCTTCTCTTTGTTTCTTTTTGACAAACTCATCAGCTTCACTCTTCCTCTCCATTCATACTATTTGTATTTAGTTTATGCTCTATCATTTTACGACTGAATTCTAGCAGAAGCCTTACGGCTCTTTATTTCTCCAAACTCTCTACTATACCTTGCATTCTATTTCATAAATCATCATATCTACTCCACTTGTTTTCAGTGCCTGCCTTGGTCTGGCATCAAACTAGCTCTGGTAATATATATATATATATATTTTTTTTCCCCTCAATATTCTTTTCTCCTTTGAGCCATGAACACTGGCTTAGGTAATACTTTGTTCTTGCTTTCATCTAGTGTATTCTGTTCACTAGGAAATGCCCACTTTCCCTCTTTCCCCTCTGTTTATCAAGATCCTATACTCCTACAATGCCTGGATTGTAGATAATTCTCATGTCCTCTCAAAGTAATTTATTTCTTTTCTCAACTCTTTTTACGCTTCTGCTTAAATTTTCATGTGAGTAAAATGCTTATATATTCCATGTGTGTGACCTCTGCCTTCTCAGTGTGACTGCAGACACCTGAAAGAGAAGGGTCATAGCTAATCATTTTCTGATTCTACAACAGCACTTATAATACTATGACAGGTATTTATTCCATATCCATCAGCTGACTAGTTGATTGCTAGGAGCTTGTTTCAGATGATATGGGATCTTCAGTGAAAACAAATGATAACCCTTTGGACAATAACTTTGCTCTGATGAAGATTGAGACAACACAAAGGATTAAAAGGTCACAGCTTTTCACAGGTACTTTTGCAGCAGGGATAGAAATGTCACCTCTGGTAAAATTCTGATGAGTTGAAAAGGTTTTCCAGAGTCGACCAAGAATTGCCCATTTTGAGGATGGTACAACTTTGTATCACCAGACTCGGCATATAATCACAAAGCAGACTCATGTAGCCAAGAGCAAGTGGAAGAGAAGACAAGCTTTTAAGGGCACGTTATCATTCACAAGCAACATACACACATAGTAATTCTGAGTGAATAAAGTGCTATTTTATTCAAAGGTCTTACGACACTACTTAAAGCTAGTTGGTTGCCAGATAGCACAAACATCAGGGTATGATATATGCTTTCCACTGCGTCTGAATCTTTAATTGAGAGAGGGAGAAGGCCAGCTTAAAACTATTCTCTCCAGTTTCTTTTCCTTTTATCTTTCCTTCCTTCTCCCCTTCGCCGCCCTCTCCATAGCTGGCCTTCGAATCAAATATGGTTATTTATTTCTCCACTAATAGAAATGGCAAAGCAAATGTTGCTTCTGTAGTTGAAGAGATCCTCGTTCCTTTTATTCAAAACGTTGTTTTGAATGCTGCCACTTCCTTTTAGCTGTAGGGAGCTGTTTTGGGGGGACGTTGCTGTATCTCCTGGTCTGTAAATAGATCGGTACGCCCCAACCAACGTGCAGGCAGAATACAAACGGGAGGAATAGCTGAGAAAGAGGCAAAAACTGAGAGGCTGTGTGAGTGGATTCTGGGTGGGCTGTGTGATAATGTCTTTCCATGTAATTTATGAGAATAGACCATGGACACACATTGTTTCCTGGAGTGGGGAAATAATTCTTTATGCTCTCCATGGTCATTTCAAAAGAAAAATAATGCTGGCAAGCACAACAAAAAGCAGCACAGATTTCTCATAGTATTGAAGGTTTATATTTTGTATTTCCTACTGAACCACAATGGACTAGTGTCTGTTGGAGTGACTAGATCCTTGTGATCCTATTAACCCCAAAGCTACCCTTTATTCTATACCAGGGGTTGACAAACTCTTTCTTTAAAGTTCCAGACAGCAAGTATTTTTGACCGTAGGGGCCACATCTGGTCTCTGTAGCAGCTACTCAACTTTGCCATGGTCGTGTGAAATGGCCATAGACAATACATAAGTGAATGTGCATGTCTGTGTTCCAATAAAACTTTATTTAGAGACACTGAAATTTGAATGTCATACACTTTTCACATGTCACACCACATATATCACTCTTGTTTTGTTTATCCTCCTGAAACCGTTCTAGCTCTGGGGCTATAGAAAAGCAGGTGTTGGGCCAGATTTAGCACCTAGGTCATGGTGCTGACCACGTTCCATGTTGTCTTATAACCCAAACTAGATTTCCAGACATACTAGCAATTTCAGAGAAGATGAGATTGAACTTTCATTTTGTGCTGCATCTGAAAATAAGCACCTAGAGGGTGAACGTTGCTGGGTCCTCAAGCTACATGTCCTGCCCCAAGCACTCTGAGACCTTTATCCTTGGTATCATTTGGGGAGCTTTGACATTTCAGGACATGAGAAGAAGATCTGGGCATGAAAATGCAAAAACAAAACTTGAGGAGAGGCATACAGACTATGTTTTGGAGGTTGTGATGAATCCTTGTCCCAACATGCTATTCAAAATATTCATGAATCCAGTTGCAGTGTGAAGGTGTTTTAAGTGCACCTGCCTAGAAGAAGAAGAGAAGAGCTGGAGGATGACTCTTGCCAGCCACTTGGTTCTGAGAAGTCCTGCAAACGCCCTGATTTGTAGACTAGGCACCCAGGCCAACAGGAAGCTAAATGATCAAAGAGGCAGAAATAGAACTCTCCCTTGGCATGGTTCTCTGAACATACTGTAGCAAGTGAAATGTGCTCCCCAAAGCACGTTCCAGATTGATGCTCTGAATTTATACAAGTACACTCGGCAACACACACAAATCCCAAATTCCACTTAATGTTAGTAAATACGCGTAGGAGCATATCAGCCTTATTAAAAATGATTCAGTCAGCTTTGTGATAAACAGACATCCTATCAAACTACACTTACTTGTCTACACCAGAAGAGTTAATAGACAAAAGACACTAAAGTGCTAATGCTATAGGCTGTTTCTCAAACACAGTTGGGTTATTTTACTGCTTACATGTGTGCAAATGCATTATGATTTTTTTGAAAATTGGCATACCCTATATCCATTTGGTTCTCTCCATACCTCCCTTTTGAAATTATTTTGATCCCAATCTGTGTGACCCATTTCTCTTCATAATAATGCTGGTGCATTTGGACACCAGCAGGTAAATGCATCCACAATTCAGGGAACATTGTTAATACTAGAAAGTAGAATTCATAGCAATAGTTGATTTCCTGAGTCTTTGATTATTATTATGGTTTTTGAAATGAATAAAGAACATTTGGCAAAAGCAGTCATCTTGAAATTCCGGTGGATGGCTCAAAACAAAACAATTTTTTCCTTTCTCTTTGGAAAATGTTTAAAGAAGTAAATGTTTATTATGCTTGCCTTAGACGCTTCATAGTGTTACTTCTTTATGCACTGAATCTTTTGTCATAGCCTTTTCAAATTCTGATCGACTGAGGTAATTCTGAAAGATAAGATTTATTTTTTTGTGGTTCATAAAGATGCTGCATACTGTGTACATAAGGTTATTTACTCTCTAAATTTAAAGAATTTACTTTAGAATCATCCTGTGTCTTCAGTTTATTTGTCCTAAGTCCTGCAGACTCAGTGACTCCATCTTTTTCTTTGGAACGCTCACTGAAAAAGTCCAGATGAACTAAAAAACCACATGCTAAGACCGCTGAATAGATTTATCCGTGTAAATTCACTGAGTAGTAATAGTTAATTAAGTTTAATTTCGTTTTCTTGAGCCTACATGCTTTCTATTCACCTGAGCCCCTGAGGAGTTGTTTTATTACTATGATTAATTTCTTCTTTCTGAGACTTCCTTATCTGCGCTGCCCCCAGCCCAATTAAAATTCCATTCTTTTATGCGGAAGCCAGGGCAGAATTGGGAACATGAATCTTTAGCAATTTCACTAGCTAGACAGAGGCCAACTTATAATGGTGTATATGGGTCAACCACCAAATTTTTATATAGAATCTGTTTTCAAAATACATCTTCAAATGAATGGCCACATTAAACTAATAACGAAAATTAGGTTATTTCGAGAATTTCTGGAAATAGTTATTGTGCCATCTGTTTTCTTTTTTGGGTACAAAGAGGAAGAGAGAATTGAGGACCATGATAAAATTCTGCCATATAAGTCCTTATATACTGTTGCAGTGCAGGGCTCATGTTATGGAAAGGAAAGGTGTCTAGGTGGCCAGTGTGAATTGAAAGATACCACCCTTTCTTTAGTACTTGAAAGCAGTATTCAAATACAAATGTCTTAGGGAATAGTAACATCTAAATCCTCAGTCAGTTAACAAAAAGATTAGATAACAGTAACAGGACGGGGCATAGGTCTGAGACTCTGTCGGAGCCCTGGGGACCTGCACGCAGGAAGAGCTACCAAGGGCACGTGCGAGCTTAAAGCTGGAGTCTGCCTGCTTAGGGTCTTAGTTCTGTCTGACTATGTGTGGCCTATAAAGGACTCCCTTTCATTCTGAATTCCAGATAACAAAGCTTTTATCTTAGTTACTCAGAGCCATGCTACCAGGGGGCTGACATGCCTATTTGAAAGCTGTAAGCTCTTCTTTGTAACTAATGGTGAGAATGAATTTCCTCTGTAATAAAACCTAGCAGGGGACCACATCTGCACTGCAGCCTAACATCCTTAGCACAAGAAGACGCCTCATCCCAGGTACCTGCCATACTTTCATGCAGAATTTAGGATGTCACCCAGCACTTCCAAGTACAAGGGAGCACTTGCACCTGTAACATTCAGGCAGCAAGTATGTTTCTATTCTATAAGCTGTTGCCATTTATATCTAAGTCAACTTTTTTTTTTTTTAAAAAAAAGCATATTTGAAAAATATCTTCCTGGTAGGTTGGCAGCATAGAAGGTGAAAACTAAGTTAAACTGCCTATAATAAATTGGGAGACATCAATACAAGGACGGTGCATAGTCCTACTGTATAGTACCAAATAGGGAACTGAAACATAGTCATAATGAAAAAAAAATTAATATCCCCGCTATCATCGTAATTGTCTCATTTAATGAAAGCCTCTTATGTGACCAAAACCAACCCTCCCTATGGTTCTTTAAATGCAAATAGAAGAGAAAAGCCATTTATACTGGACAGCGGTAACTGGACCACAGCATAAGCATTTGGTCCATTCCTCAAGCTTTCATCCCCAAACTTCATCCTCACTGGGTACTCAACAGCAGAGAGCAGCTTTCAGGATAAAGCAAGTCTGTTTCATTTCCTAAAGATTAAGCAAAAGATGCTTGCCATAACGTCACCTCTGCCTATTGCCCCCCTGTGCCTTCAAGTGAAAGGAAGCTGGTATGGGAAACCCAAAAGGAAAAGATACAGGCAGTTGAAACCAGGCTGAGTTCCACTCTGCTGTGCCCCAAAGGTGGTACATTAATTCTTTTGGACCAATGAATTTGGCAATAAAATTCCCCTCATAGTTCTTCCTTTTGCCTATTTCATTATCTGGCTCCTGAAAGGGACCAGCAAGGATTCTTCCTTCTTTGGAAAATATATGTTAGCCCTGGAGCCTTCAGAACCCGCTGTGGGTTTCCAAACAGGAATAAAAACCAGTTGTAGACTCTCGTTTTCAATTCTCCAGTTTCATTCCTGGTAAGGCTCTGACAGTTTCTCATATTTGGCAATGAAAGGCAATGAAAACTGCAAAATCAAAGCTCAACTTTTCTTTGAATTGGGATATAGCATAGAAAAATACGTCTCCTTTAATGTTCCTCTTCAATCATGTTGAGACATTTTCAAGAATCCTGAGGGTAAAGGAGAATGACCACTATTTGTTCCAAGAGAAAAGACCAGAGTGCTAATCCTGAAGGGGGAAAGGGAGAAATATTGATATCTTTCCTTTTGCAAAATACTCAGTGTGTTTCAATAAAACCTCACAAATAATCGCAAAGAAATAGTTAAGCACTTTATCAAAGGACTCTCTAATGAATTAGGCAAAATCCTTCCCATAATTTCATTTTCTCAAATTATGAAAACATCACATCCGGGGATTGTGACTTTGTCAGCTTTTCCAGGTCTCTCTGAGACAGACCCGTGAAGGGGATTATTTTGGCTATAAAGGGGCTTGGGCATGTCCATCTTATCTGAAAACTACATTAGCTTAAAGGAGGGAAACCTAGTCCTTTAAAGACCAATGCAAACTTGCCCCTTGTCACCACCCCTGCAGCTTAGAGTGGGAGCGCGACTTTGGTTCTCTTGGAGGGATACAAACAGCTTCTCTCCCTTATTGCCTTTAGGAGAAACACCTGCCACTTATAAACTATATACAGTTTGTTCATGGCCAAACTGGCCCTAGGCTGTCTTCAGATTCATATTAGTAGGCAGTTTCATGAGTCCCTAACTTAAGTGGAATGAAGCCTGAACACCCACCACTTGGCTGTGTTGGGTCCCTCTGGCTTCACACTGAGGGCTCTTCAAATCCAGACTCTGCACAAGTCCATTGGGCCAGAACCAGAAAATCTGATTTGAGCTTTATCATATTTTGCCTCCAAGGATCTGTGTGATGAATGCTATCTTCCTGTGCATTAATTCTCCTTAGAAGAGTCATGAATATTGATTTTTGGAAATGGCAGCCTCACATCCATTTTTATTATTTAAAGGTTAGGATGTGTTTTCTAGCCTCTAGTCTGCAGAGCCCAGACAGCTTCATTTGGTGTAATCCTAGCAAATCCCAAAACACAAGAGTGAAAATATCTAGTCTCACGGGTCCCTGGGTGACCACCCTTGGCAGTCTGCCTGTGAAGCAGGCATTCTGTATATATTTTGTAATCACTTTCTCTCACTTTTTTCCTCCTCCTTCCTTCACCCCAAAAGAAAGCTGGTCCTGGGACTTCCACTTCTAGTGAATTCTCAAGAGTTACCCAGACAGATGAATAAACTGTCTTGCAACCTTCCTCTGTCCTTTCCCACTGCCCTCTGGCCATTCACTGTTCCTGTGTATCCAATTAAGAGGGTGGACAGAGGGAATGAAAGGATTTGACCTCAACTGAGAAGATTCTGCTTCTCATTAGAGGCCCTGTTAAAAGATTTGGTGGAAAAACAAGTTACTGCAGCACTGCTGATGAGCCATGAAGTTTGAGAAATTTCATTTGCTCATGATTTCTCTAGCATCACCCAAAAACATTAACATCCAAAATACATTTGAACTGTTTTACCCAACTGACCAATAATAACTAGGTTTCTCTGGCAGTGCTTACGCAGTTTCAAACAAGCGTACTATTATGAGAAACTGTTAATAAGGTGTGGTTCATCTGCTCCTTTCCATCTTGGAATCCTTTCTTCCATTTTGGTCACTTCCCTTCTCATCCTCTTGTATCTCATGCACTTTATCCAGCATCTGTTCCCACGGCAACTTGGTCAAGCTGGCTATGTTTTCACAAGGGTTTCTGGAATATGAAAATCGTGAGGCCTTAAAGAAGAAAGATTCAATAGTAGAATTTCAGGTGCCGAAGGATAGGAAGCCTCCACAGTGTCAGCCATGTAACCTGCTCTCTTTTGAGACCAACTTGCAAAATCCTTTGACACTTAATTCAGTTCTATTAGGAGGCAAGTTTTTTGTTGGTTTGTTTATTCGTTTTGTGGTACGCGGGCCTCTCACCGTCGTGGCCTCTCCCGTTGCGGAGCACAGGCTCCGGACGTGCAGGCTCAGCGGCCATGGCTCACGGGCCCAGCCGCTCCGCGGCATGTGGGATCCTCCCGGGCCGGGGCACGAACCCGTGTCCCCTGCATCGGCAGGCGGACTCCCAACCACTGCGCCACCAGGGAAGCCCCAGGAGGCAAGTTTTTAAGGTCAAGTATACTATCCAAAGAAAAAGTTCATGTCATTCATTCAAGACAAATTTCTTGAATTTCCCCGAACTAGACAGTACTATCTAGGTATGTCTAACTGTAATTAAAAAATAAAAAAGTATCATAAAAATACAAAGTGCTATGGAAGTTTAGATATGGAAGATTACTTCTAGCTGAAGCAGTTAGTTTCTGATATTATTTAATTTGTTTAGTTCTCAGCAAAGCTCCCCACCATCTACTCCTACATGATCAACTCTTTATTAGTCCCACCTACCTACCAATCACCTGTGACCAAGAGCACTGAAGAGGAGAGTTATTGCAGCTGGATCTGTAGAATAAGTGTGCAGTCTCAGCTCTAAAATGCAGCAAGCATGGACTCTGAGTAATCGTCAGTTTGCCCACAGAAACTGTCATTGCAACTGTTAACTATGACATTCTTTGCTAGGCTGTGTGGCTTATTTATCATGATCGATATGCCAAGCAAGTTGCAGAGCCACCTGCGTTGCTGCCTTACGTGCACCCACTGACATGTCTCACATTCTAAGCCTTTAACTTCCTATTTCATGTATCTTCTCTCCTATTCAGATCTAAGTAGAAACTTGTTAGGCAAAAAGGCAAATTATCATCAGTGACATTTGCATTTACCGAAAGGAGAACATTTCCACTGGCAACGCGATAACAGTGAATGTTTCCTTCCACTCCCTTTGAAAGTGCTTCCTTCATGGTTTGAGGGCTGTTGCTTTACTAGCTTTTCACTTTTGGAAATTGAAGGGAAGGGGAGAGTCAGGTAAAGGTGCTGTCACAAGATCACGGTAGGTGAATTCCCTAATAGCAGACCGACTCTGTGCTTTGTGATCATCTTTCTCTCGTGATCCCAGGGTTGATGAAATCTCAAGCTATCCAACAGCTTTCTTACCCAATAATACCGGCATATTGACAACGTCAGATTTCTGTGTTTTAACACACATTAATGATCACATTAGTGACTGATGATTATGTAGTATAATAAGTACGATATTATTTGTAGCCCTAAGAGAGCAAGCCCAGTGATTTGGGATTACACAATAAGTTGTGACAATTTAATTTAAAATCTCCTTCATCTCTGTCCCGTATGTTTCTTCCCATGTAGGAGAAGATACATTTCTGCTACAGTAGTGGAAACGTTTAATGAACTTGACAATTTCTGCAAAATGAGAATGGGGATTAGCTGACATGGTGCGAGGTGATTTTCCATCATCTTTCTCTTTTGGCTTCTCTGACTATCTTCGTGGCCATCTCTGCCGGAACAACACCAGCTTGCAGAAAGGGGCCTTATCTTGTGCCTTAGCTTAGCCGCAGGTGTAACTCTAACTGCAGCAATAGGTCCTATGAAAGTTTTACTAAATGAGAGCAGACTCGTTTAGATGAGGGGTCAGCAGACTATGTACTGTAGGCCAAATACATTGCTTCCTTTTGTAAATAATGTTTATTGGGACACAGCCCCGCCTGTTTAGATATTTCCTGGGGCTGCTCTCACACCGCAGAAGCAGAGTTGAATAATTGCTGAGTAGTTGCAATAGATCATATATGGCCTAAACTATTTACCGTCTCTGGTTCTTTAACAGAAAGAAGCCTGCTAACCCCTAGTTTGAATCGTTCTTACTCCATAATGAGTTTCCTATTGGAGAGTTAAGCTAGAGAGTAAAGAGGAAGGAAATGCCATTCACTGAAGGTGAATATGGTAACTAAGTAAGGGTTAAAGATGAAACCTTATTTAAATACAAAGATTCCGTGCATTCATGCTATTCTAACTTGCTGTTAATTGTGAACATTTCAAAGGGACTAACTAACATTTATTTAAAATGGACATTTTCTTAGAACCATGTTAGAAACTTTCCATAAAGTAGGTTGTTTGAATTTTGTATACGAAGGACGTTTAGGCTTTCCTGGAGAGAGGGGTCTTAGGGAGAAACAAAAGCAAGCAAAAGCAAACAGGCACATCCAATGGTTGCCTTTTTTGACCCCCGACATTGGAGGGGACAAGCTTGCTCCTGTGTAGCTATTTACTGCTCATTAGAGCCCAGACACAAAAGGATGCTAACCTTAGTCTCCCAGTTTGAAATGCGTTTTCCCTACTGTGCAAGGTCAGAAACTGATGGCTTTGGAGGCAGCCTGTGTAGTTCTCATATGTTTACTGGAAGTGGAGAATAAAATGAACAAGGCAGGAACGTGCACACGCTTCTTTAGCAAATGAAGGCCAGCAGCCATGAGTAGGTAGATACTCTGTGGCAATTACTTTCTTGCAAGTGGTGAATTAAAAATCATAAACTCTTATGGCCAGACTGGATTAGAGAGTTAATGTAGTTTGAATTCTATGAATTGCATCTGTAGAAAAAGTAACATAGGGATGGTAAGTGATGTGTTTGGGCAGACTGGTATTAGCTGTAGAACCAGAACAGAGCTTCTGAGTCCCCTGCCCAATGTTCACTTTCCTT
This sequence comes from Stenella coeruleoalba, assembly GCF_951394435.1. NCBI lineage: Eukaryota > Metazoa > Chordata > Mammalia > Artiodactyla > Delphinidae > Stenella > Stenella coeruleoalba. The sequence continues at coordinate 8,762,687 of NC_137167.1, forward strand.
TCTTTAGACCAAATTCTGTCCTCTGGCTTAGTTTTTCATTCTTGTCCCCAGGTTGATCAGAAAGCGAACCTGACATAGTCATGGTGTTCATGGGTTACACATGACACATCTCATCCTTTATCAAAGCTGCTGGGAAAAATTCAACTGAATTTTTTTTCCCCTATACCCTCAGACATTTTTGTATTCTCTCATTTTCACTACCTGCCTTTTTCAAGAATGTGTTCTTTTTGGGCCTGCCTGTCTGTAAATTCCATTTTCTCTTACAGCCATGCCTTCTCTCTTGATTTTCCTCTCTGAGTCTGACTGCTTTCTAGTTGGGCCCTTCGTTCTCGGCTTCCGGATCCCTTTTGAAACAGGGAGCAGCCCTCTATCCTTTCTTGGCAGACATCTACCTTCCTTTCAGAGAAGAAAGAGTCAGGTAGGATGTCTGTGAAAACAAAGAACAAAAAAAATGGAAATGACAGAGTAAGCCAAACAGTGAGAAAACTAAGGCTTTGTCTCAAAAGACATAAAAAGTACCAAAGGAAAGGGAAGGAAAAGGGTGCTGGGAAAACGTGTTCTCTTTTCATTCTGGGGTTTGCGGGGTGGGTTAGTGAGAGAGGAGATCCTATTTGTCAATGCCTTTTCCCCACCAGTCATCCCTCAAGCTGAGCCCTAACTGGCCTCCCCGTCAGTGCTGCTCTGAATAGCATCACCCTTGCTTTTTCTCATCAAAGTACGAGTGCCCACTATGAATCTCTCTATTCTCCTTTCAACTCAACCACAACAGTAGCCCAGCAATGAATAGTGTCGGTTTAAGCAGCAGACCGTTGCTTTTGCTTGTTTAATGCCCTCCGCCTTCAGACCTGAGAGGTATCATCTCAAACTTCCTTTTTTATATTCACGCACCCACTTCTTCAGGCTGAGCATATCCTTATTAGGGGTTAAATAACACTTAAGGTTACCCGATGGGAGGGAGGAGGTGTGAGAAACTTGCTTCTTTGTTTCTCCATCACTGTCTCAAGACTCTGGGATCCCCTCACCAGCACCAAGATGACCAAGTCTAAACCTCCATTATGGTGGCCCAAGTAGCAAACCTGGAGATGGGACCAGGACTCAAGTAGGACTTTTCCGTAACGTCCCCAAAGGCAGAGTGGGGTGGCAGGAAGGGCCACACACTGTGTCATATTTTTGTTCTTTTCCCACTTCCCTGTCCAGATTTCACATGAAATACAGCCAGAGAAATCCATACAGATATCAGGGTCTGGAAACCACGTAGATACACCCGCCCCATTTTAGTTTTCAAGCTCTTTTAGTAAAATCCTCTTTTTGAAGTTGCCCCCAGTTACCTGTTGATGCTGTTTTTCTGTGCTAACATCTGCCAGTCTTTGCCTTTGGCGTTGGGGGTGTCAAATGTAGCACAAATCCGCTCTCTGATGGAGTAGGGAATTTTGAAGGCTTTGGGGCCAGTCTGTGCAGGGAAAGTGCTGTCCTCTTGTGCAAAGAAAGTGATGGTCTCTCTTTCATTCTATAAACAAAATAAGGAAAGCAGGATCAGATCTAAGTAGAAGCCTTACTGGTCAACACTTTTATTTTTTTTAAGAGAAGTTGTGTTAACACACATGCAAAAAATGCTTGCCTGTTGTGATGGAGTCTATAAAATACACTGACAAGTTCCCCTTTCTTCTAAAACAGTAAATAATGTCTCTAGTAGCCTAGGAAACCGTGTACTGGAGCTTTCAAAAGCCTCTTCCACTCAGGGAAGTCACAATCTTCAGCTTCCTACATCCAAGGAGGTGTCAGGTGAGAGCAGAATTAGATTTTTTTTAATTCTCAAAAGAAAAAAAAAATCTAGAATCAGTAGGAAGAAGCTTCCAGATGACAGATTTCAGTTCACTGTAAGGAGACCTTCTGAGAGTCAGAGCTGATCAGAGAAGAATGCGCTGATCAAAGGAGCTGGCCGGGAAGCCACGTGTCGGGAAAGCTACAAAGGGGACCTGATTGTATGTTGATCATTTTCAAGTGTGTGTTTCTCCCAGGCCTCAAGTGTGATTCTATAGGAAATATTTTGGTTTTGTTTCAGAATTAAATTGCTTTTGTAAAATGGGAGGTAGCCGCGAGTCAGCGACGAGACCTGGACTAGCCGGCGGAGTGCTGCAGGCTGGAGAGCTTCTGCCTGCTGTCTGCCCACTCTTCTGACTTAAGAGCTGTCCAGTGAGGATTAGTTATGCATCATAACAATTAGATCATCATATCCAATGTGAAATCACACATCCATCCATCATATCAGAATAGCTGCTGAAAGTTTATATGGACTAACAGAATTTTAAGGCTTGAAAGGCAGCTGAATCACTCCTGTGATTAGGATGGGATACAAGGCAAAAGGGATTCTGCAAGTCCCTAATCAGTTGACTATGCATTGACGAAGAGAGATTTTTCCGGGTGGACCTGACCTAATCAAGTGGCTCTTAAAAGAGAGAAGATGCAGCTCCTATCTGGAGGTATCTCTCCTGCTGGCCTGAAAGAAAGCAAACAGCCACGCTGTGAACTGCCTGTGGTTGGGGGTGGGAGGGGCTGAAGCTAGGAACTGAGGGTGTCCTCTAGGAGCTGAGAGTGAGCCCTATCCAACAGTCAGCAAGACATTGGGGACTTCAGTCCTACAGCCACAAGGACCTGAATTTGTCAACAACCCTAATAAATGGGACAGACCTCTGAGCTCCAGATGAGAATGTCCTGCTGCCACCACCACCTTGACCTCAGCCTTGTGAGATCCTCATCAGAGAACCCAGTTAGGCCATGCCTAGGCTTCTGCCCTCAAAAAAGGTGGGACAGTAAGCGGGTGGTGTTTTTTTCTGATAGATTTGTGGTAATTTGTTATGCACGAGAAGAACACTAACGCAAAGGGAAATTAAAACACAAATCTGAGGTCGGGTTAAGGGACTAGTTAGCACTGTTTAAACGCCAAGAAACTATCCTTTGCATTAGGAACTTGTCGACTTGGGCGGTCCTTTAAGTCAACACATGCCCTTCCTGAACTGCCCCTGTGAGCTTCCCCTGATGTTTTTCTGACCTTTTACACATCTCCTTCTGTGGACACCACAGCCATGGAAGCCCTTCTTGGCTGGGGTCCAGGCTCATGGAACTTTAAGCCTTCAGACTTGGTGTGTCTTACATCTTCAAAAATCTGTTAATTGAGGAAACTAGTTCATACAAAGATCTTATTAATGAATGATAATGTGTTTTGTCTTTCTGTAAGCATTTAACACAGTTACATAAGGGGGGATGTTTTGGAAACACAATGCCTTAACCCAGTATTCCCACAGGGTATCTCAGATGTTCCAAGAAAGAGCAGTCATGTGGTCAAATACTTTCTGAGAAATGCTGCACGTTATATCTTACTCTTGGAACTTCAAAGTACATGTTATCAGATTAAACAGATTCTACTTACTGGTTTTAGTTCTATTCCCTGGACTATTATAGAACAACGCTCATCAAAATTCGTCCAGTTTTGGAGGTTAGGATGGACTAACAGAAAAAGTGTGGTTTTCAGAGTCAGAAATGTCTTGCTTTGGAGTATAAGTTCACATTTCGTAGCTCAGTGACCTTGGATGCTACAGGACTTCCCTCAGCCTCAATTTCCTAATCAGTCTTTGACATTTTTTATAGACTCCACAGGGGTATAAACTTTGGTAGAAGTTATCCAGGTAATTGGTGTCAGAGCTAAAACTAGAATTCCGATACCCTAATACCTTTACCAGGACTCACTTCACTACATTACCCTGCATCAAGACAAGTACCAAAAATCCACAGAGCAGGGTGGTTCAGAAAAACGCTCTCTGAGTGATATTGGCATTGTATTTCAAGAATTAAGAGCAGTAGAGCTTCATGGAGGAGGCATGTGAGTTGACCTTGAAGCATAGGTAGCTATTGAGTGAACAGAAATTGTTCTGTAATAAGCAGTTATTTTGGGCAGAGTAGTCAATTCCTTTCTTTTTTTTTTTTGCCTTTATTTTATATATTATTTTATACAGCAAGTTCTTATTATCTATTTTATACATATTAGTGTATATATGTCAACACCAGTCTCCCAATTCATCCCCCCACTTTACACCCTTGGTGTCCATACGTTCTCTACATCTGTGTCTCTGTTTATACCTTGCAAGCCAGTTCATCTGTACCATTTTTTTTGGATTCCACATATATGTGTTAGCATACAGTATTTGTTTTTCTCTTTCTGACTTACTTCACTCTGTATGACAGTCTCTAGGTCCATCCACCTCACTACAAATAACTCAATTTTGTTCCTTTTTATGGCTGCATAATATTCCATTGTATATTTGTACTACATCTTTATCCATTCGTCTGTCGATGGGCATTTAGGTTGCTTCCATGACCTGACTATTGTAAATAGTGCTGCAATGAACACTGGGGTGCATGTGTCTTTTTGAACTATGGTTTTCACTGAGTATATGCCCAGTAGTGGGATTGCTGGGTCATATGGTAATTCTCTTTTAAGTTTTTTAAGGAACCTCCATACTGTTCTCCATAGTGGCTGTATCAATTTACATTCCCACCAACAGTGCAAGAGGGTTCCCTTTTCTCCACACCCTCTCTAGCATTTGTTGTTTGTAGATTTTCTGATGATGCCCATTCTAACTGGTGTGAGGTGATACCTCATTGTAGTTTTGATTTGCATTTCTCTAGTAATTAGTGATGTTCAGCAGCTTTTCATGTGTTTCTTGTCCATCTCTATGTCTTCTTTGGAGAAATGTCTATTTAGGTGTTCTGCCCATTTTTGGATTGGGTTGTTTTTTTTTTTAATATTGAGCTGCATGAGCTGTTTATATATTTTGGAGATTAATCCTTTGATTCATTTGCAAATATTTTCTCCCATTCTGAGGGTTGTCTTTTCGTTTTGTTTATAGTTTCCTTGGCTGTGCAAAAGCTTTTAAGTTTCATTAGGTCCCATTTGGTTATTTTTGTTTTTATTTCCATTACTCTAGGAGGTGGGTCCAAAAAGATCTTGCTGTGATTTATGTCAAAGAGTGTTCTTCCTATGTTTTCCTCTTAAGAGTTTTATAGTGTCTGGTCTTACATATAGGTCTTCAATCCATTTTGACTTTATTTTTGTGTATGGTGTTAGAGACTGTTCTAATTTCTTTCTTTTACATATAGCTATCCAGTTTTCCCAGCACCACTTACTGAAGAGACTGTCTTTTCTCCATTGTATATCCTTGCCTCCTTTGTCATAGATTAGTTGACCACAGGTGCGTGGGTTTATCTCTGGGCTTTCTATCCTGTTCCATTGATCTATTTTTCTGTTTTTGTGCCAGTACCATATTGTCTTGATTACTGTAGCTTTGTAGTATAATCTGAAGTCAGGGAGTCTGATTCCTCCAGCTCCATTTATTTCCCTGAAGACTGCTTTGGCTCTTCGGGGTCTTTTGTGTCTCCATACAAATTTTAAGATTTTTTGTTCTAGTTCTGTAAAAAATGCCACTGGTAATTTGATAGGGATTGAATTAAATCTGTAGATTGCTTTTGGGAGTATAGTCATTTCACAATATTGATTCTTCCAATCCAAGAACATGGTATATCTCTCCATCTGTTTGTGTCATGTTTGATTTCTTTCATCAGTGTCTTATAGTTTTCTGAGTACAGTCTTTTACCTCCTTAGGTAGGTTTATTCCTAGGTATTTTATTTTTTTGTTGCAATGGTGAATGGGATTGTTTCCTTAATTTCTCTTTCTGATCTTTTGTTATTAGTGTATAGAAATGCAAGAGATAACTATGCATTAATTTTATATCCTGCAACTTTACCAAATTCATTGATTAGCTCTAGTAGTTTTCTGGTAGCATTTTTAGGATTCTCTATGTATAGTATCATGTCATCTGCAAACAGTGACAGTTTTACTTCTTCTTTTCTGATTTGGATTCCTTTTATTTCTTTCTCTTCTCTGATTGCCATGGCTAAGACCTCAAAAGCCACGTTGAATAACAGTGGTGAGAGTGGACATCCTTGTCTTTTTCCTGATATTAGAGGAAATGCTTTCAGTTTTTCACCATTGAGAATGATGTTTGCTGTGGCTTTGTTGTATATGGCCTCTATTATGTTGAGCTAGGTTCTCTCTATGCCCACTTTCTGGAGCGTTTTTTTATCAAAAATGGGTGCTGAATTTTGTCAAAAGCTTTTTCTGCATCTATTGAGATGATCATATGGTTTTTATTCTTCAGTTTGTTAATATGGTGTATCACATTAATTGATTTGCGTATATTGAAGAATCTTTGCATCCCTGGGGTAAATCCCACTTGACCGTGATGTATGATCCTTTTAATGTGTGATTGGATTCTGTTTGCTAGTATTTTGTTGAGGGTTTTTGAATCTATACACATCAGTGATATTGGCCTGTAATTTTCTTTTATTGTAGTATCTCTGTCTGGCTTTGGTATCTGGGTTATGGTGACATCATTGAGTTTGGGAGTGTTCCTTCCTATGCAATTTTTTGGAAGAGTTTGAGAAGGATGGGTGTTAGCTCTTCTCTAAATGTTTGATAGAATTCACCTGTGAAGCCATCTGGTCCTGGACTTTTGTTCGTTGGAAGATTTTTAAGCACAGTTCAATTTCAGTGCTTGTGATTGGTCTGTTTATATTTTCTCTTTCTTCCTGTTTCAGTCTTGGAAGGTTATATCTTTCTAAGAATTTGTCCATTTCTTCCAGGTTGTCCATTATATTGGCATAGAGTTGCTTGTAGTAGTCTCTTAGGATGGTTTGTGTTTCTGTGGGGTCTGTTGCAACTTCTCCTTTTTCATTTCGAATTTTATTGATTTGAGTCCTCTCCCTCTTTTTCTTGATGAGTCTGGCTAATAGTTTGCCAGTTTTGTTTATCTTCTCAAAGAACCAGTCTCTAGTTTTATTGACCTTTGCTATTGCTTTCTTTGTTTCTATTTCATTTATTTCTGCTCTGATCTTTATGATTTCTTTCCTTCTACTAACTTTGGGTTTTGTTTGTTCTTCTTTCTCTAGTTCCTTTAGGTGTAAGGTTAGATTGTTTGAGATTTTTCTTGTTTCTTGAGGTAGGATTGTAGTGCTATAAAGTTCCCTGTTAGAACTGTTTTTGCTGCATTCCAACAAAAATGTGTTTTCATTGTCATTTGTCTGTAGGTATATTTTTATTTCCTCTATGATTTCTTCAGTTAGCTCTTGGTTATTTAGTAATGTATTGTTTAGCCTCCATGTGTTTGTGTTTTTTATAGTTTTACCCTGTAATTGATTTCTAATCTCATAGTGTTGTGGTCAGAAAAGATGCTTGATATGATTTCAGTTTTCTTAAATTTACTGAGGCTTGCTTTGTGACCCACAGTATGATCTACCCTGGAGAATGTTCTGTGTGCACTTAAGAAGAAATGTAATCTGCTGTTTTTGGATGGAATGTCCTATAAATGTTTTTGGATGGAACGTCCTATAAATGTCCTATCAATTAAATCTATCTTGGTTTATTGTGTCATTTAAAGCTTGTGGTTCCTTATGAATTTTCTGTCTCGATGATCTGTCCATTGGTATAAGTGAGGTCTTAATGTCCCTCACTATTATTGTGTTACTCTCGATTTCCTCTTTTATAGCTGTTAGCAGTTGCCTTATGTATTGATGTGCTCCTATGTTGTATGCATATATATTTATAATTGTTATATCTTCTTCTTGGATTGATCTCTTGATCATTAGGTAGCGTCCTTCTTGTCTCTTGTAACATTCTATGTTTTAAAGTCTATTTTATCTGAGTATTGCCACTCCAGCTTTCTTTTGATTTCCATTTGCATGGAATATCTTTTTTCCATCCCCTCACTTTCAGTCTGTATGTGTCCCTAGGTCTGAAGTGGGTCTCTTGTAGACAGCATATATATGGGTCTTGTTTTTGTATCCATTCAGTGAGCCTGTGTCCTTTGGATGGAGCATTTAATCCATTTACATTTAAGGTAATTATCGATATGTATGTTCCTATTACCGTATTCTGAATTGTTTTGCGTTTGTTTTTGTAGGTGCTTTTCTTCTCTTGTGTTTCCCACTTAGAGACGTTCCTTTAGCATTTGTTGTAGAGCTGGTTTGGTGGTGCTGAATTCTCTTAGGTTTTGCTTGTCTGTAAAGCTTTTGATTTCTCTATCAGATCTGAATGAGATCCTTTCTGGGTAGAGTAATCTTGCTTGTAGTTTCTTCCCTTTCATCACTTTAAATATATCGTGCCACTTCCTTCTGGCTTGTAGAATTTCTGCTGAGAAATCAGCTGTTAACTTTATGGGAATTCCCTTGTATGTTGTCATTTTCCCCTTGTTTCAATTTTTCTTTGTCTTTAATTTTTGTCAATTTGATTACTATGTGTCTCAGCGTGTTTGTCCTTGGGTTTATCCTGCCTGGGACTCTCTGCGCTTCCTGGACTTGGGTGGCTGTTTCCTTTCCCATGTTAGGGAAGTTTTTGACTATAATCTCTTCAAATATTTTCTCGGGTCCTTCCTCTGTCTCTCCTCATTCTGTGACCCCTATAATGCGAATGTTGGCATGTTTAATGTTCTCAGAGGTCTCTTAGGCTGTCTTCATTTCTTTTCATTCTTTTTTCTTTATTTTGTTCTGTGCAGTGAATTCCACCATTCTGTGTTCCAGGTCACTTATTCGTTCTTCTACCTCAGTTATTCTGCTATTGATTCCTTCTAGTGTATTTTTCATTTCAGTTATTGTATTGTTCATCTCTGTTTGTTCTTTAATTCTTCTAGATATTTGTTAAACATTTCTTGCATCTTCTCGATCTTTACCTCCATTCTTTTTCCTAGGTCCTGTATCATCTTCACTATCATTATTCTGAATTCTTTTTCTGGAAGGTGGCCTATCTCCACTTCATTTAATTGTTTTACCTTGTTCCTTCATCTGGTATATAGTCCTCCGTCTTTTCATTTTGTCTTTCTGTGAATGTGGTTTTCCTTCCACAGGCTGCAGGATTGTAGTTCTTCTTGCTTCTGCTGTCTGCCCTCTGGTGGATGAGGCTATCTAAGAGACTTGTGCAAGCTTCCTGATGGGAGGGACTGGTGGTGGGTAGACCTGGGTGTTGTTCTGGTGGCCAGAGCTCAGTAAAAGTTTAATCCATTTGTCTGCTGTTGAGTGGGGCTGGGTTCCCTCCCTGTTGGTTGTTTGGCCTGAGGCAACCCACTGGAGGCTACAGGCTCTTTGGTGGGGCTAATAGCAGGATCTGGGAGGGCTCATGCCAAGGAGTACTTCCCAGAATTTCTCCTGCCAGTGTCCTTGTCCTCATGGTGAGACACAGCCACCCCCCACCCCCGTCTCTGCAGGAGACCCTCCAACACTAGCAGGTAGGTCTGGTTCAGTGTCCTATGGGGTCACTGCTCCTTCCCCTGTGTCATGATGCACATACTACTTTGTGTGTGTCCTCCAAGATTGGAGTCTCTGTTTCCCCCAGTCCTGTCGAAGTCCTACAATCAAATCTCTCTAGCCTTCCAAGTCTGATTCTCTAGGAATTCCTCCTTCTGTTACCAGACCCCCAGGTTGGGAAGCCTGACATGGGGCTCAGAACCTTCACTCCAGTGGGTGGACTTCTGTGGTATAATTGTTCTCCAGTTTGTGAGTCACCCACCCAGTGGTTATGGGATTTGATTTTATTGTGATTACGCCCTTCCTACCATCTCATTGCAGCTTCTCCTTTGTCTTTGGATGTGAGGTATCTTTTTTGGTGAGTTCCAGTGTCTTCCTGTTGATGATTGTTCAGCAGTTAGTTGTGAATCCAGTGCTCTAGCAAGAGGGAGTGAGCGCCTGTCCGTCTACTCCGCCATCTTGAACCAATGAGCCCAGTGCTTTTCTGATATATAAGATGTTCATAAAATAAACCACCTCAGGCTTATTACTGCATAAGATAGGTTACAAGACATGTCACTTTTCATCATGGTATGTAAAATTTCTTCTAACCTTTAAAAATACAAATCAAGTAAGAATCATTTCTTTAAAAATTTTCCTGACTTAAGGCAGGGTAATGTCCTTAAAAAGAATAGTAAAAAAACATTGAGAGAGAGAATAAAAGGAATTCTGTACAGGATAACATGGTAATTGTCATTGTAAAATGGCACTAAAGTGTGTTAACGTGAAAAGGTGGCTTGCCAATGAAACTGAAAACACAGTGTATCCATGTGAAAAGATGGCAGTAGACAGAGACAGATGCCCTCATGGCATCTATGATTTGACCAATTCGACCAAGCTCTGTCTTCCCTGTTGGCAGAAGAAAGAGCACCCTGATACACAAAGTCTTCAGAAAAAAATGGACAGAGTGGTATGATTTAAAGGTGAATAAAGTATTACATGAGACTGACTTGTAAAAATATGTATTTCTTCTACTTACTACACTTTAATAAATGGGCCCCCATGTCCCTCACAAAGTTTCCAAATTTAAATATTTCCCATGTGTAAGGATGACACTTTACATAACGTTTATGATACATTCTAAAAGACATCTGGGCCGAGTAATAAGACTCCAGTGGATGCATCACATCTTCTGACTGTTTAAATTAAATATGCAGAGGAACAGGAGATTTTCATGCTCTGAACACAGGAGATAAGGTGCTGCTACCTGGTTAACGTGGGAGCTGTAAATCAGTGAGGAATTCCAAGTATTCTGTCTACTTTGTAACAGACACATCATCCCCCAACTTCTACCACTTTTAGAAGAAAGATAAGAGAATTTCTTGAAGGGAAAGTTTTAACATGCAAGATTCCCATTTTAAGTTGTTTCTACCAAAAGATAGATTCTTTAATATTATTACATTCATAAGGATGAAGGAAGTAAATGACTTGGGGATTCTTCCCTTCTGCTCAATATTAGCAAACTTACTTAGCTTTAGTCCACAATACTGTCGCTTTATAGAGTATCAATTGGCTATCATCATTAGGTAATGTAGTTGGGTTAAATTTAAGGAGAACCAACCTGCTTCCAAAGATTGACGCAATAATGGCTACTCTAAAGAACAGAAAAGATATATTACTTTGATCACTGAAATAATTTTTAAATTTGAGAAGGATATGAATGATTATTTGGAAAACCATTTAGATAAGAGGCATGAAGGAATATGATGGATGTGGAGCTGAACGTAAAGAACCAAATGCCTTCACTGAGGGTGCTCACTACATTAATTTAAAATCAATGTTTTGTATTTCATATACACACACACACACACACACACACACACACACACACACACACACACACACAGACACATACATATTTTACCTCTCATGGTTCCATTGCTAAAATCTCGAAATATAGTGAGACTAAGGCAATCCATTTTAAAGTAAGGTAGGAAGGGGGAGCTCTGAGCCCAGATATGTGAGGATTCTTTTTTCTTTGGTGGGTGAGATATTAAACTACATATTTCAAAGATATCTATTGAACGTTTCAAAAATTTTAGTTCTTTATTATTATTAATCAATGACACCTTATTATTAACTTATTAAAACCACCTAAAGCAGAATCTTTCAGCGTAGTGGCCATGAAGTATGATGACCTTTAATAACTGATCTATTATTCTTGACTCAGTAATTGATATAGACCCATGTCTTGAATATATCCTGCCTCTTCTCTCCAGCTATTCCCAATTTCTCAGAACTTTATGTATCTTCAATTTTCTCGAAACGTCTACCATAAAAACCAAGTCAGTTTTAGGGAGAAGAAGATGGTTTTTATCACCAGATATATGCTTTTCCCAGGAATGAAACAATCCCAGGGTTGGAAGGGCCTTGAGTGATCATTCAATCAAGACATCCTTTTGCAGGCAGATCTACATGTAGGGAATCAATTCTATTTGTGAAGATGTATAGAATGAACACTTATTCTAGCCCAACACACAAACAGGTACATCTCATCCTTCTGCAATCTTGAGGAAAGAGCTCCCCAATTTTCATCTACTTTTAGACTCAAAGGCAAAATTGCTGATGCTGTGATGTTTGTCACTAGTGCCTAAGGCCCCAAAGAGAGGGCTTATGTTATGGACAAGGCCCATGGTTAGGACGAATAAATTAAACCTCCTCGGTTGGGTTCCTGGAGTGGTATTGAATAGAAATCCAGACTTTGGTCTTAAAGTTTAGTATCTCAGCTGGGAACTCTGGCTACCCATCTTATTAGCTCTATGATCTTGGATAAGAAGGTTGACTTCCTTGAGACTGTTACATCATGTAAAACTGTGATGATATAATACTAATCCACAGAGCTGTGATGGTTATATGTGAAAGCACATGAAGTGGTGCCTGAAACATAGTGGCTTTCAAAAGTTATTAATTTTCCTCTGATGTAGAAAATGATGGCCAACAAAATTTGCCTAAGAAATAGAGTTTGGTACAAAGAAATGGGGATGCACTGGGCCAAATTTCAGCAGGGACACTTAAAGCAATTAAATGATCCTTACAGGATCAAACAAGTTAATAAAGCTTCTAAAATGCAGTAGCCTACAACTTAGATTGCTGTAGTCCACCACTGAATGTCTAAATATTCTGCTAACTCTGCCTCCATTTACCAAGAGGTACTGTGATGTCATGTTCTTTAAGGCTTTCCAAAGTGATCGTAAACTTTGTTAAGCATTAGAAAAGGAACTGGAGAGTAAAGAAGATTATGTTTATTAGCTCATTTTCTATTTTTTTAAATTAATTCATTTTTGGCTGTGTTGGGTCTTTGTTGCTGCGCGCGGGCTTTCTCTAGTTGTGGTGAGCAGGGGCTACTCTTCGTTGCGGTGCACGGACTTCTCATCGCGGTGGCTCCTCTTGTTGCGGAGCATGAGCTCTAGGTGTGCAGGCTTCAGTAGTTGTGGCTCGTGGGCTCTAGAGCACAGGCTCAGTAGTTGTGGTGCATGGGCTTAGTTGCTCCGCAGCATGTGGGATCTTCCCAGACCAGGGCTCGAACCTGTGTCCCCTGCATTGGCAGGCATATTCTTAACCACTGCGCCACCAGGGCAGCCCCTATTAGCTCATTTTCTTTCCATGCACTTTATTAAGCAAGGAGCAAAGGTGCCAGGATGTGTCAACCTTATCACATTCCTTTCACACAAATATCCTGTAATAGCTGAAATTGATCCTCAATATCTGGGTACCTTAGATAGTAAAAACCTTATTTATTTATTATTATTCTTTTGTCGACCTGTTGACAGGTATTTGGGGCAATTTTCATCAGAGGCATCTTTATGTCCTGCCTTTTCACTCTTCCTTCTGAAGTGCAGCTCTTCTCAGATTTTCTTTTTTGTTTTTATTTTAAAACTCCCATACAATTTGTATTTTACTTTGAAATAAATTGTCTTAAATATGCCATGACTGTTCAAGAAAGAGACTCTAAATAAATACCTTGCCTGAGGTTTCTGGATCTACCTTCCCTGTCAGAACTATGTTAGCACATAATGCTAACTGGCAATAACAAACGCAAATATGGTAGAAACATGTCAGTTAAGACAGCTATCAATTTTGAGATACGCTTCTTTGGAAAGCCATCCGCACTTTAGAGAAAACTATTTGGGGAATTAGCCACACTCATTTTGCATAAACAGTGAACTGCAATGAGAAAGGAGGGAAGTGATAATGCTTGTAGGCTACAAGTTTTTGTTTGTTTGTTTGTTTTGCGGTATGTGGGCCTCTCACGGTTGTGGCCTCTCCCGTTGCGGAGCACAGGCTCCGGACGCGCAGGCTCAGCGGCCATGGCTCATGGGCCCAGCCGCTCCGCGGCACGTGGGATCTTCCCAGACCGGGGCACAAACCCGCGTCCCCTGCATCGGCAGGCGGACTCTCAACCACTGCGCCACCAGGGAAGCCCAAGGCTACAAGTTTTGAGGAAAAAACCGCACCTGAAATTGAGTTGTACGGATACAAAATGCATTAAACCTTCTGCTGAGCTTATATATTATTTATATATGTATACGTGAATATGTGTGTGTATGTATATATATGTATATATACACATACACGTTCTAAGGTGAACGATCCAGTATGTGTGTTTTTCTAAACTAGCCAGGGATTACCTTGGAATTGCTAAACAGTGCGTTACCAGCTCCCCTGATTCTCCCCCTCAGCTACTCTCTCCCTCTACCCTCAAATAACCATTCAGGAGGGAATGTCATTGTCTACTTGATAAACTCAAGTCCAGAGCCATGGAGTCATTCAGTGGTTTAGGGCCAATCAAAGCCATGGCATTTCAGGTATCTTTTTGCAAAAGTTGCCAAGTGAATTCTCCTCTGACTCCCATTCTAACCCTGCCCTTCAGTTATATGACCTTGGAGGAAGTCCTGTCCTTTTGCACTGCTGTGTCCTTACTGTGTAGAATGAGATTATTATCTACTCTGCCTTATATTATTGTACTGATGAAATCTAGGCTTAATGGAAATGAGGATGTGTAGAAACCCTGATCCTGGAGGGTAAGAGAAATTGTAAGGCAGTCAGGAACCAAGGCCTTGAAAATGAAATAACACAGATTGGGCAACTGACTTCTGAACAACTAGTCAGAACTGGCAGAAAAGCAGCCCACTGGTGACCTTGTGTCTTCTTAGGGTATGTGTCTCAGTTCAATAATAAATCTCAGCTGATATTCCATGTCTGCCATGAGCTGATAGATTGATTGTAGTTTTGTGTGTAGAAAGCCCTGGACAAATGCCTTCCCCAAAGGTCCCTCCACAGAGCCTATGCTCTGATGGGTTGCGTTTCCCCGCCCCAGTGGGCAGCTCAGTTCCATCCTCAGCCTGAGAAAAAGTTAATTTTCCCTTATCAGTAATGAGGATTGAAAGAGTGAGTGCCTTTCGAAGCTCTTTCATGCTATATGTATAGCCCAACCGAGACAGGTATACAATCCTTAATGTCCTTTAGAAACGGGGTCGGATGACCTGTAGACCAAGGACTCACCTCAAGGATTGACGTCTGCACTTGGAGGATCTGTTCATGGCCTTTGAGCTGCCGAATGCAGATTTTGCAGGACAGCTGGGTGGTGGTGGGCGTGTAGCGTTCCAGGGAGAAGGCACAGTGCAGGGGCTGCCGGTTACCGCACCACACGCGGGAGAATGGGACTTCCTGCGGGGGAGACGGGGGAGAGAAGAGGGCAATGGTGTGCAGAGCCCGGCTGAAGAGAGCAGAGAGCAGGAGGGACCTAATCACAGTAATTAGGATGATGATGATGGCGGTGATGGCAGGAGAGGTAATTGCCTAAGCGACTCCGGTGGAATTGTAGAAATCATGTTCCAGCATATGCCGAGCAGCACAAAAGTAATTAACGTCAATTCCAATGGATAACATTTGAATTCCAAAACCACACTGCAAGAGCTCAGCTTTCACTTGGTGACTCACACAGTTAGAAAGAATACCATCAAAAGTTAATCGTCGTGTCTTTCCATGACAGAAATATTCTAAAAGACTCCTATGGGTAGATTCCTAGGATTAGATGCCTACTCCGTCCTCCTACCTAAGCCCGGGGTAGGATGACATCTTCTCACTTAAATGAAAATTATGCTGAAGAACTGACTGGCCAGAACTTATGCCCATACCACAAACAAATGCCAAATCGTATAAACATAATGTTGCTAATGTATCCAGCATAAAAATTATACCTACTGCAGAATCATACACACACATACACACACACCCGAGAGAGACACACACAAACACAACAGGCTACCCCAGAACGGTGTAGTTTGCCAACTCCTCATTCATTCAGTTCATCCATTCTACAGTTACGTGTACAATGCCTACTAACAACCAGACACTGTACTAGATAAACAAGAAAAGAACAGTAAGAATTGAGGTCTGGTCCCCACTTTCAAGGGATTTATAGACAATTGAGTGGCAAAAGCAATTTTCACTAAATGAGGGGGGAAATTGTAAAATCTATACACATTCCCCTTTTCCCCATGACCAGCTGGTGCTTGCCACCAGTGGCTCAGGCACGTGGCTTTACACTAATGTGAAGTAGAGGTCAGTCACTGATAATCTTCCATGTACTAAAATGTCTTTCATTCCTACTCAGATCAGGCTGTGGTCCTTGGCAATGACCTCATATTTCCAGCCTATAGTAATCTTCATTCTCCCTTCTTTCTCTTTTCCGCATCCCATTCATTTGCTCTTTCACCTGTTGCTACAAATACAATTTTCCCCAATACTGATGCTGAAAAGCAGCAAAAGATGTATCAAGTCTGGAAGTCTGAGTCTCTGAAGTGTGACTGGCGATGGACTCAGCAGGTGTTTTAAGACCAAAGGCCATGATTAGAATTCAATCTACCCACTTTGAGGAACTATGAGTTACCTAGTTATCCCTGAGCTCCAATCTGTACACTTGTTGGTTTCCTCATTTTCTCTATAGGAAGTCTCACAGACCCGGATTTTGGATACTTGCTGGGGGGGTGGGGACCAGCAGGGAGGGTTGGAGTTTAGATTGTTGCAGACTTGAGTACGAGAGAGCCAGCTTTAGGGATTATGAAGGAACGAACTCACGCATTAAACCCTACCACACATCCCGGCAAGGGATGTAAGGGTGTCGTGCTTTGTTTTGTTTGTTCTGAAACCTGAACCAAGGGAAAGGCAGTGGATCTTTGTCTCAAGAAGTAGAGACAGGGACTCAGAGAAGGTCTATATGTTGCCACTGCAGACTTTCATCGACTTTATCCCCGTGCAGAATGTGCGCTGTTAGGAGGCAACTCTCTCTCCACCATCCTCAGTTCTCCCCTACATGGCAGGGGCTGGAAGCCTGAAAACTACATTTCACAGGTCTCTCCAGCAGGGAGTTCACATTTCCGTTCTGCCAGTGAGAAGTACTTGTTTCAAACTTGGAAGGAAGAGGAGGGAGCAGAAGCCTCTTCCTCGCTGCTCCTCTGACAGCAGCGAGCAAACCCAAAGGGTTCAGCTGACAGCACATGTGAGGTTTGCAGGGGCTTCTGAGAGCCATCTGCTTCAGGGGACTTGTGTTTTCCTGAAATCACCAAACTTGCTGGTTTCCTTATATCACTAGTGGCTTTCTCTGCCCTTGGCTCTCCTAGGCTTTCCAAAGGCTTTCTAAGCACATAAATCCTTTGATTGCATTTCCCCTTGATTGAAATATCTTTTCTTGACCCAAACCATTCTCCAATGAAACACCAGTGGCTTAGAAGACGTTCTCTTAGAAACTAAGATGAGCTGGGCAGCGCTGGAAGGTTCACTAGTGGGTTCCACAGAGAGGCTCTCATCCAGGGGCAACTCTGGGAGAAGCGTGAAGCTAATGGTCACTAAGGAGGCACGTGGCTGCCGCACAGCTTGCTTACGCCACCAGCAAGACAGCACAGGTCCAGCCCACTTTCTTCCTAAACTGAGAGTTTTTCTTATGAGCTCTTCCCTCTCTCTCCTAGCAGCAGAGGGCACTTCGGATCGGCGTGGGCTCCCAGCAGCCTTTAGAGGAAGTCATTCCCTAAAACACTCAAAAATGACTTTTCACCTGCCCCCAATCCTATACCAGAGAAAACAGTAATAATACGTATTTACAAGGTCTGCCGTTTCTCCTCATTGTGTAATCCGACGCTTTTCGCGCTCCTCCATGGTTTAGTAAACCACGGGTAACCCTCACTTCGTATCTCAGCCTCCAGCTCTTGTGTCTCTGTCTCCTGAACTCTTCAAAACCCCATCTGCTCACGTACACCCAACTGCCCATTTCTCTGTGGAGAACTCCAACAGCTACATCTTTGGTTTTTATTTCATTATCACCCATCACTGACATTATACCCCTAATCAATTATAAACATTATAAACAATTATAAACATTATACCCCAAATCAACCAACAATTTTAGCTGGCCTTTCCCTTCTCAGACAGGTCTACCTTTTGAAAACGGATCATCACCATCTCTGTCTCATCGTCATTCTCCTCCAATTTTTCTATCTCCACGCGTAATCTTCTCTGATGTCATCATAGCTAACTGGGAGTAAAGTGTTCAGCAACCTTCCTATCTTCAGTCTCTACTACACGAGTTAATGAGGGGGTTGAGGCTTGACTGGGGAGGAAACAGGAAGCAGTTGATTGGTATTCTTTAGGGAAGAGCTTATGGTCTCTCTTTTACCTGTAATCATGAGTTGGCGGGGGGGGGGGGCACTGATGTGACCACATCACTTGGGAACTCTGCTTTCATTACATGATTCCTCTGCTTGGGGGACCAGGATGGCCCCAGGATGCCTGCGTGATAAATACAGCCCCCTGGGACTTCCCTGGTGGCCCAGTGGTTAGGACTTCGCGGTTCTGCTGCAGGGGAACTAAGATCCCACATGCTGTGCGGCCAACAAAACAAAACAAAACAAACACAGTCCCTTGCCTGGCCTTCAAGGGCTTCTTCCATCCTCGATCACCTCATCCTCACTCTCTCCAGTCTCAGTGTACAGACCCTCAAACTCACTCCCTTCCCCAAGCCAGTACGTTTTGATAGAGTTACTCTGCACCATCCCCTTCAACGAAAGTAACTATAACAGAGGGCGCTACGGTTCACAGGTGTTTTTGCCTAACTAAGTTAACTAAGGAGGTTTTTGTTTTCTAAATCTGACATTTGAGTCATTACAGTGTAATATCAATGTTTGCGCTTCAGGGCTCTAGACAGAGCTGAATTCAAGGTCCAGATCTTAAACAAACCTACATTTTTTCTGCAGTAGCTTTGAATCCTAGGTAATGCTTACCTTCCTTAAAAAAAAAAAAAAAAAAGGCACTGACCACTTACTGAAAAGTATCTTCTGTGGTGTCCCTTGCTAAATTTTGTATATTTTCTCCTGAGAACACTGGAAAAACCCACCACAGAGATAATGTTTTCTTGCAGAAAGACGTGAGAATCAGCAAACACAAAAATTCTTCTCTTTTCTCTTTCCATTCTACCGCACACAATCAAAACATTTTAAAAATCTGATATTGAGACAGTGTCAAAAGAATATCTTTTAATTGTTGAGTAGCAGCTACCAGTAGTGCTCAACAAAACACTGAAAAATAACAGAATTAGAAGCACTGTGATTAGTGTGTTTTCAGGGCAATCACCTTTGCTTTCATTTATTCAAAAAAAAAAAAAGGCAAAACACCAAGCTGCTCACTGAGCTGGGAGGAATTATGTGGAAAGTAATACAAGAGGACAAAGTGTAGCAAAGTTCTGGGTGTTTAAAGAATTCCGGAAATGTTTTCATTTTGAGTCCCATTATAATTAGTTTCCTAGCAGATGGGGACCATGTAAATCATATCCTAGCAGGAGACAGACACTGGGTTCTCCAAGATACGGAGCATGCTGTAAGACAAGCTGCTTTTATCCTACAGAGGTGACAGCCTGGCTTGGTGTTTTGTAGGATTTAGAAAATAAATTAATATTTTATCGCATACTGTTTACTACAGCTTCTTCACCCCACAGGCAGCAAGGAATGAAGGAAACAATGATTAAGTAGCTCTCAGGTGCCAGTAACCTACTGAGAGCAGAGTTATTTCCCTCTAAAGGAGGGTTGCTAAGTCTTCCAAGGGGACAACAGCATATCACTAATTGTGGTAAAATCTTAAGAAAAGGGGGCATAATTAATTGTTTATTTTGGAAGGACTAGTGTTGTGGGCTTCATTTTTTTCTTTGAATCAAGGTTGGTGGGGGCTATGGTAACCAGATCTCCTAAGAACTCACATACCCTTCCCTTTCACCCATCATACCTGGTTTCACAAGCAATAAGGGTTGTGGCCTAGCATTTTATAAACTGTCGTCCTCCAGAATCGAAACCAACAAGATTTAAAATCTAGTTGGTCCTAATATGTAGGCTCTCATCACATAACTCTGGACCCAGTCTTGAACTCACATCATTCTAAAAACATCTCTTGGTTGGTGTCTGAGAGCGCAACTATTCTATGCACTAGATACCTCCCTGAGAAATTCCACCTTTCCCGGAAGAGAAAAGGAAGGTTGTTTTTAGGAGAGTAAGCTTTGGGTACCACCTGGAATATGTCAATTCCCAGATTCCTGATTTGAAGTTAGAGAAAGGGAGAGAGGAATAAGAAGACAAGAATACCAGAGGTCTTCTACCCACTGACTTGGAAGATGACAGGGACATTTACCAGTTGAAGGAGAGACCTATCAATGATGTCAGGAGTAGTGAGGTTTTCTGTCTCCACAATAGTGCTCTGTGAGTTCTTATCCACTAAGCCGTAACAAAAAGCCATTCTCTATTATCCACACTGAGTTTGTCAGCGCACATGATGTTCTCCATGAAGTTCAAGCATTCTGAACACAAACCCTCCCCAGAGTGTGAGAATCTGATGCCTGGGGCAAACACAGCATGGCCATTAAGACAAGCACAACATGTAGGCGTACTGCTGGGGGTTCAGTGATCACAGGAGCAAAGAAATTGGTTTTAAGGGTGGTGAAGAGAAAGGAAGAATAGAGCAGAAAGCCATTTGTGGGGAAGAAAAATGAAGTGGAAATGAAAACTCAGTGGCAAGCCTCCTGGTGCAGAGGAAATTAAATTGTTTCTCAGCCTTCCAAGACTCTTTCAAATGATGCTCAATTACAGAAGGCAAATGCTTCTAGTTGTTCACAACCTCTATGTAATCCAACCCATCCTGGCAGTAAAGCTGGTTGGGTTTTCTTGCTAGCCAGTGCCCTTTGCCTTTGGCCGTCCCTGTTGCATCCTCTGGGGTGGGCAGGCATTAACCTCCACCAAGCCTTTTCTGCCTGAGGCTCTCTTTGGAATCCCTGGTGTTGGAATTGTTGTTTAAGTGCCACTGAGAGGTGATGGTTCTTTCATCTGATTTTTTTTTTTTTATCTCCAAGCATTAAACTTAATAGTTACTTTGGACTGAGTCACTTGTACCAGATCCAGTGAAATGATGCCCTTAAATCAATAAAGATTAATACACAGAGGAATTTGCATGACTCAAGGGTTTGTTTTAATAATACCCTGAAGTCCAATTTGGACTAGAAACTTTGACTACTGCTTTCTGGGAAACAGAGACACCTAGGTCTAGAACATCATAAATAATACACTTATTCATAGAAAACCTATCTCCATAAAAAAAAAATATGGTAAAGTTTTCCAAAAAATTGTACAGGGCCCTGAGAGAGATTCTTGTTGCTTTGAATGTGCTAAAGTTATACACAGAGGGGGCAATTCCCAAGGTCATGAGAAATCTGAAAAGTAAATATAAAAATATGACCTGAACCAATTTGAAAATTCTGAAGTTTAGAAGTGTAAGGTGTTGGTGATACAACTTTTTTCTAACTCTCAGGGCATGGTCGAGGTTTTTCTCTTTGAGATTTGGCTTATTTCCATTCTGACAAGCCAGTATATCTTGTGCATGGTTTTTAGAAAATGAGTGCTGTAAAGGTGGAAAGGTCAAAGAACCACAAGGCTCTGCAGGTTATGCTGATGGGAAGAACAGAGAAGTCTGAAAGCGTCCTGTGAGTCCAGATCGATATGCATCTCCCAGAAGCTTACCCAGAGTGAGGGAAATGTCCTGTCACTTGAAGCACAGATGACTCTAGCTTAAGAAATGGTGGTAGACCAGCTGGCTGCTTCTGATGACAATACTTATCACTGGAAATTTTCATAGAATTCAGTGACAAGATCACAAGTTGATATCTTTTTGTGCTAAGCAACTACTCAAAATCGCTAAAAATGATCCAAGGAGACTCGTAAGTCATCCTGCAGTTCTTTTTAAAGTCTCTAATGATGAGGTGTGTGAACAATCATACGTAAATATTTTTATAGTTATAAAAAGATTCTAAGAGGCATTGACATTGCTTTGTTTTTCAATTTGTGATTTCTTCTTCCCATCTTGCTCAATTCATCTGGTAGCAAGCACTTCATATATACAGGACAGAATCTCTGGTTCCCATCTGGTTGGCCAGAGCTCTCTACAACTCAAAATGATCACCCTTAAAAGGTTTCTCCCTGACATCCGGTTCATTTGTACTTGAACAGGATTAAAACGGTGTCTCATAATGAACTGATCTGAATCAAAACAAACCCACAAACATCCTGCTCTAAGTTGTTAAATGACCACCTTCAACCTATCCCGAGTGGTGATTTAAGCAGGAGAGAGAAATGTCACATTACCTGACACACAAGCCCCTTTTTCCCCCACGTGTTAGAAACCCACGGATTTATGACAATAGGTTTCATTCCCTGGGTGTAGTCCAAACTGTTACATGTCTGTGACAGTTTTGAAATTAAATCCATAGTTTTAAAGGAGGAGGAAAGTCAAGAGTACCTTCACCGGGGCTTGTGATCTACTTGCTGGTTAAAGCAAAGCTATTTCTGTCAGAAACCCATTTGGCCAGTACCTGGCATGCAGTGAATGGTTTAATTCTCCAGAGGAATGGGGGGATATCAAGGACAGAGATCTGAAGACTAAAGGTATTCCCTTTGAAATGCAGCAACTTTGGTTCTTCCAGGAGTTGTCCGCCTTGATGCCTTTCATCTGAAACCACTTCCTAGAGGGCAAGAAAAAGAAAGAAGCACAACAATAAAGTACCCAATTTCCTCCACGTTTTCCTTCCACAGATTCGTATACTCCCTCTCATGTGTCTCCCAGGAATCGACAAACAGCGTGATGAGCACGCTCTACTTTTATACCCCACCCCCATCCTTGCAAGGTCAGGACTAAGGGGCTACATACAGGCTGCTGAGAAATAAGGATCTGGACACAAAGAAACAATTGTTCTTCATTACTGTATTGTTGAGGCTTTTACACACAGCGTGCCTGTCTTTAAAACTGGAAGACCTCCTTTGCCCCAAGCAAACTGTCATACTGTTGAGTTTCCAGAACTGTGTGAATTTCATCCTGATATCACCATAATCGAGGGATGTATTTGTACTTAACCTAACGCATCATCATATTTCGTGAGAAAGGGAGACACAGCCCCTCCTCCGCTCTGGTTCCCTTGTTTGTCACTAACACAGGCATCATCCAATATTTATCCTCTAGCTCAAAATAAATGTTGCAAATGCATGTATCATGTTTATTTGTAGTAATGTTCCCAGAAGTTATGCCAAAAGGCCAAGAAAAACTAAGTTGCCAAGTCAGTTTCAGCTCAGAAAAAAAAAGGAATCAAATTCCTGAGATAAATACTCCTTTATCTTTCACTGACAAATCTTTATATCTCATACAAACACAGTTCACATACATTCTATTAAGCAAACCATTTAACTGGTTTCAAATTTGTGGCGTTTAGAATCATCTCCATAAGACAAGTGAAATAACAGAACAGACATGAGTGCTATAAGATGTCAAACTACTGTAGGGGGTGAGGTTTTCGGTGTTAGTGGAGATGAAAGATTTCCCTAAATCCCCATTTAAAAAAAATCACCGTTAACTGACTTATAATTTCCTTGCAGAGCTAGGATAAATAGGAAAACTGAAATCCTTTAATGATGTCCTATAATCTTCCCAGAGTCTCAAAAAGGTTGTAAGAAGCCAAGCAAATAGGTTTATAAATACAATGAAACTTACATTTCAATTATCAGGGAGTGAAAACAGCTTCAGAAGTTATCTTTCCCATCTCTTGTCTATGTATAGATTAACATTAATGAAAATGTTTCTAAGAGGCAGCTTTCCAGCTTTTATCCTTCATGTACACACAAACTGTTAACAGGCTACTAGTGTCTCTTCTCAGGACTAAACGATTCCATTCCAGTGTCATTTTCTCCAACTCTTGGGGTGTGGAAGGGGTGTGCCTTGGGGCCCTGAGTCAGCACTGAACTCGCTGCGATGATGGAAGTGGTCCATACCTGTGCTTTCCAATATGGTATCCACTAGCCAGAGTGGTTAGAGTGACTAAGGAACTAAGATTTTCATTTTAGTTAATTCAAATGTAGATACGCACACATGGTTGGCAATTACTGCACTGGACAGGGCAGTGCTAGATGATTCATTACCTTGTGGGTCTAAGCGTTGGACATAATAACACAGTGGTCAGTGTCTAGTGAGGGCTGCAAGCAGTGGAAGGAAAGAGGCAGGGTGGGAGGGAAGGGAATTAATGCCAGACGCTGGCTTTAGGTCTTTACGGATCCTGGTCTGTTCCCTCTCTTGAGATTTAATGAGTGTCCAGTGGAGCAGTGCTTGAGCTGGGCACTGGGTGGACAGAAATGAAACACCAAGGAGCGCACAGTCTAGAGAGAGGGTCAGAACAGCAAGCATATGAGTATAATATAGTGTCTAACTATTACAAATATGTATATTCCCAAAGGTTAAGGCAAGACAGAGGGTGCCTAACCCAGATGGGCAGAAAGGCCAGGAAATGAATTGGGAAATTAATAGAGGAAGTGATATTTGAACTGAGCCTGGAAGTAAATATAGGGGCTACTCATGGGAAAGGGAGGGAGAGTGCATTCCAGACACTGAATGGGCTCTGCACAAAGGCACGGAGGCCAGACAGAGCTGGGATAGAAGGTTAGGGTGGAAAGTGTATGGCTGGAGGTGATGAATATTATAGGGCAGGGGCCAATCACGAATTCTCCCTTACCATGCTAGGGACTTGTATTTTTGTTTAGAGTAATGTTGTTCGGGTTTCAGGGAGTAGGAGAATTTTCTGAGGGTTATACATACTCAAGAGGGCACTCATCTTGTAAGCCAAAAATGGAAGCACAGGCTTCTAATCACATTTCTGCATGGTCTTGGGCAAGTCACTTAATCTTTAGGCATCAGTTCTTTACTTGGGTTTACCCACAGCCAAGCAAAATCATTAGCATGGTAATATACTACCTGCTTTTTGCCATTCAAGGTTAGAAACAGGGACACATAAGAAATTGGCTTATTCAAACCATATTAAAGCCATGGAATAACAACGATGTTGACTTGTCAAAGTATATTTGACTGGGTAGGCTCTCTGAAGTGTATCCCTGTTCTTTAAATCCGACTTGCCTGAAAGTACAGAGAAATAAACCGAGGTCAGGCGATGAAGTGACTTGTTCACTTGGTGAATTACTTGGTGTAGAGCTAGTCTATTTTAATATTTAGAAATGACATAGCATCATCACACTTGAAGGGAACTTAAGGTAGTTAGTGATTTAAAACTTGATTATTTACAGAGGAAACCATGGAGACCCTCCCCCTTACCCCCAAGAAAGTGATTTGCCTGAAGCCACATGGCTAGTGACAGAGCTACTGTATCAGTACCTGTTCATGGTCTAGTATTTTTTCTACTAGATTTCCCTGCATTTTCCTATACTGTGCTTGATTTTTTTAAGAGTCATGTGAAGGTCAGACTGCTATTAACACTGTCCCATAAGTAATTTTTCATTACTGCGAGATATATGTAAAGATGACATAAGTCAGTCTGTTTTTCAATAAATGCTGGAGAGGGTGTGGAGAAAAGGGAACGCTCTTGCACTGCTGGTGGGAATGTAAATTGGTGCAGCCACTATGGAGGACAGTATGGGAGGTTCCTTAAAAAACTAAAAATGGAGCTACCATATAACCCAGCAATCCCACTCCTGGGCATGTATCTGGAGAAAAACATGGTCCAGAAGGAGACATGCACCCCAGTGTTCACTGCAGCACTATTTACAATAGCCAGGACACGGAAGCAACCTAAATGTCCATTGACAGAGGAATGGATAAAGAAGATGTGGTACATATATACAATGGAATATTACTCAGCCATAAAAAAGAATGAAATAGTGCCATTTGCAGCAACGTGGGTGGACTTAGAGATTGTCATACTGAGTAAGTCAGACAGAGAAAGAGAAATATCGTATGATATCACTTATATGCGGAATCTAAAAAGAAATGATACAAATGAATGTATTTATAAAACAGAAATGGACTCACAGACTTCGAGAGTGAATTTATGGTTACCGGGGAGTGGGGGGTGGGCGGAAGGGTGGAGGGAAGGGATAGTTAGGGAGTTTGGGATTGACATGTACACACTGCTATATTTAAAAAGGATAACCAACAAGGACCTACTGTATAGTACAGGGAACTCTGCTTAATGTTATGTGGCAGTCTGGATGGGAGGGGCGTCTGGGGGAGAACGGATACATGTACATGTATGTCTGAGTCGCTTAGCTGTGCACCTGAAACTATCACAGCATTGTTAATCAGCTATACTCCAATATAAAATAAAAAGGTTTTGCCCTGTGGTTATATATACTATCTAAGCCATCCCTGAGGATATTAGGAATTTTTAAAATGGATATCCACTTACAATTATCACCGAGGAAAATGGCACCTCTTAAAGATTTCTGCTTTAGGGCCTCCAATTTAAATATAACCATAATTTATTTTTACTTTTTTTTTTGATTACTTTAATCTCCACATACTGAACCAGCTACATACAATTAACAGTGTCTTGTAACCTTGTACAAAATATTAAGCAATTATAGCTATTTTGTAACAAACCAATTACTTATTAAAATGAAGAAGCCCAATAATGAACTCATCACTGTATTTATATATTTGTAAAGGCACAACTGGCTTCAGAGTGCAAGCTTAAATCCCTCTCCAAATAGGATAAATTGTACTTAACGCAGAATTCCCAGTTACGCCCCTTAAACCTATTGTATTCCGCTCAGGGGCTGGGCCTAGACATTGTATTTTTAAATACTTCTCAGATGACGCCAATGTCCAGCCAGGTTTGGGAATCAGTGGTACAAACAACCCTGCTGAGCTCCTTTGGAGTCATTCACACGGACGCATCACCCTGAGAGTGGAATCTGATATCCATTTGACTTTTTCCTATCTGCCTCCTATGTGATAAGGGCCCTTGGCCAAACCTCTGAGTCTACTGTTAAATTGATATCTGTGTTAATTAAAGTAGAAAGTAGGGTCTGGCTGGTTTCTTGTATATAAGATGCACCTAAAGGCTATGGTTGGTGGTTTTTCTGTCTCTTCTGTTTCATCATTTCACATTGGCGGTTGCTAGTCAGCCAGGGCTAGGAGTTGTGGCCAGGAGAAACTTGTGCTTTGTGCCTCACTGAGCCATTTATGTTGATTTAATGAGACAGGCAGCGACATTCAGGTGTGCTTCAGGGATACTAAAACAAGCAGGCTGAATTTACATATTTATGAGACAAAACTGTTGAACTTAAGTGCGCACACACACACACACACACACAGAAGTTATGTCGCTGTGGTGTTTTCCTTTAACTGCTTTACGTGAATGATATTTTCCAAGGTTGTATTATTGATAAACACAAGAGCTACATCTGGAGGAAATCCTCTGAAATTAGATTCTAAATCTCCATTAATGCCAAGTAAGTAATGAGGACCCAGAGGTACTGAATAGCAGTGCTGGGAGAAATTGAGAAAAAAATTAGTTGTGTTTTTTTTTTCCCCCTAAGATAGGGCAAGTGCTTAATTCCTTGCTTTCCCTATGTTAAGGTTTGTTTGAACTGTGTGTGTGTGTGTGTGTGTGTGTGTGTGAGAGAGAGAGAGAGAGAGAGAGAGAGAGAGAATGTAATAAAATACAATAACAAAAACCTAGGTCTTAACATGTTACAACTTTGAAAATATATCACCGTTCCTCAACCTTTAGTTTGAATTCATCAAAAGTGCCAATGTCAAACACAAACATAAAATTGCAGCTCTAATTATTACAGAAATACAGGAACAGGAAGGACAAGAAGTCATTGGTCCCTTTCTCACCTTAAGGCAGATGGCATTTGTATTTTTTTAAAAAAGCCTATCTGAGCGGATTTAATTTTCCATTGAGATGGTTTTAGATGTATTTATTAGAACATAGCTTCAAAAATCTGACACCAAATTAATTATGCCTTACCAAGGTGCATGAGGCATTTTGCTTTTGTGATTCAAAGAAATTGCTACTAGGATTCAGATGAAACATCCCCAGAGCAAATGGGAAGCAGCCCTGCAGGAGGCAAAGGAGGGCATGGCAAAAAATGAAGAATGTTTGTTTGATTACTAAAATCCTATAAAGGAATATTTTTGGTGAGGCCACTGTCTTGCCAGGTCCCCACCTAGTTCTAAGAGGACAGGAGAGTTGGGTCTAGAAGCTGCCCTTCTTCCAAGCACTTCCAGTGAGAAGGTGGGCTTTTGCGGGGACATAGTTTCCCAGGGAGATGGAAATGGCGTGAAAATGCAACCATGTCCTTTAACCAGGCTTCCTTCTTGGTTACAAGCCCAGGTCTAGCTGGGCTCATAGGTATCATTACTTTGAGCTATGAAAGATGTACTACAATAAATACAGCAACTGTCACAGCCACGCTTGGTCTCTATTTCCAAATCATGACGAACATTTTCATTACAGTGATAACGGAACAGAGGCAAATTCCAGGGTAGGCAATTTCTGCAGAAATGCTTCATGAAAAAAAAACTACCTATGAATTTTGATTAAGAAGTTAGGGTTCTATTTGAGTTAAAGAAGGTGAGTCATCACTGCATACAAGATGTTCAGCTCACACCACACAAGTTGGGAGGAGCGGATATTAATGTGTGAAGTCTTTTAGAGGTTCCAAAAGTGTCCTGTTGCTACGGCTTTCTTCAAGTGGAACTGTTTTAGTGGGTTAGTAACTATATAATATTTCCCTCTAATTAGATACCATATATGAAGCCATGAAAAAATATGACATAGATGATTTGGGATACGAAGGACGTTTAAATGAACCTGGGGAGGAGGTCCTGAACACATTCACTTTAGCAAGATAAAAATCCAGAAAGCAAGATTCCTTTCTTGCACAGAACTCAGAGACTAAGACCGCGGAGTAAACGGCTGTGTTCAGAAAAGCTACAAGTTATGTTCTAATCTTTCTGCGGGCCAGAAAAGTTATTCAAGCAAGGCTGATGGTCTCTCAGAAGCCCAGGGGAGAAGCATACCCTTTGCTGTTCATGACAGCTGTCACATACATCCTGTCAATAACAAGTATAACCCAGCTCAACTTTAAAATCAGCTTTATTTGACATAATAGGAGAGGGAAGAATCACTGGAGGTAATCAGATTCCGATCAATGGGGCCAAAGGTATCTCCACTGGAGAAAACATTTCTCTACAGCAAAATTAAAGAATTTTAAGAAATCTCTCTCAGTGATGAAATAAAGACATTTATATTCAATACGAGGGAGCATACCAGTTTCTCGAGCATTGATTAAGAGGGGTCTACTACCCACAGGGATGGTAGTGGTTTGAAAAGCTGTGGTTTGAGCCTCACTTTCATGATTCCCACTGCAATTCAGCTGTTAACAGTTGAGCTCTTCTAGAATCTGAGAGCAGTGAATGGGAATGAAAATACATTATCTGCAAGTCCCTTAGAAGAAACTCCTTGGGCAAATGTCTAACTCACTGGTATATACATCAGCAGTGAGACTGTTATTCAAAGAAAATTCCAAACCGGTTATGATGGCTGACTTCCAAGGCAGTTGTGATGAACAGATCCTCAACAGTAACCCTAGTTAGCAGTGGGTTACTCATATGAGCCCAGGAGATTGGAAACCCTCCCCGCCCTCTATGTTTACTCAGCTTTCAAAACCTGTCCGAGTTACTAAACATTCAACTTGTGTGATGGTGCATTTTACAACTATTCAGTGGCGGTAGGAACCTCAATTTTCTTTCTGAAGTACAGTTGATTTACAGTGTTGTGTTAATTTCTGCTGTACCGCAAACTTTTTTTTCTTATTAGTTATCTATTAGTGTATACATGTCAATCCCCATCTCCCACTTCATCCCACCACCACCACCACACCCTGCTCTCCCCGCTTGGTGTCCATACATTTGTTCTCTACATCTGCGTCTCTATTTCTGCTGCCTTGCAAACCGTGTACTGCAAAGTGATCGTATATACATATATATACACACACGTTTTTCATATTCTTTTCCATTATGGTTTATCACAGGATATTGAATATAGTTCCCTGTGCTATACAGTAGGACCTTGTTGTTTATCTATTCTATGTATAATAGTTTGCATCTGCTAATCCCAAACTCCGACTCCCTCCCTCCCCCCATCCTCTTGGCAACCACAAGTCTGTGAGTCTGTTTCTGTTTCGTAGATAGGTTCATTTGTGTCATATTTTTAGATTCCACATACAAGTGATATCATATGTCAATTATTTTGATTACTGAATGTCTGTCAGGTATTTTATCTTGGAGAAATCCTCTGATTGGGGGGTCTCAGAAGCAGATGAAGAGTTTAAAATGCCATTCCTAGGATGAAGTTTAACTGCTTACACTGAAGTTCTTTACAGAGAGGCACCCCCTTATGAAAAAGGTCCCTTTTGTGAACAGCCAAGTATGAAGCGTGCCCTTTATAATGACCTGTGCTACTGAAGAGGTAGTCAGGGAAGATCTGGGCACATAGGTTGGCACTGTGTCACCTTCATTGGTTTATATTCAGGATTCAGGTCACTGTATCTCTTCTGTTGGTAAATATGAGTTTTCCAGCTCAGTGTCTTAAAAGCTAGTTCCTGAGGAAAAGCTCTGCATCATGGACTTAATGATCCAGAACTGGAATAGCTGGCATCTGGGATGTGTCAGGAGAGCTATTTATATAAGGGCAGAGCTTACACAGGCACTTCTGCATTATCTTTGCTGCTATTAATAAACTTGCAGTCTTTGTGAGTAGCTAATTTAAAAGGAATCATGCATGATTAAAAGGACCAAAAATGGAAAGGAACCATCTCTGCCCTAGTAACCCTAAAAATGAATAGACTGTGTGTCCAGGATGTCACGTGACAGCCTGCTGAGAGGTATGCTTTTTAATTGCTGTTACCCAACTACAACCTTCAGGTGACCAAGCACTTTTCTTACTGCTCGCCGTACATCAAATAACTCTTGTTCCTGTGGTTCACGCCATTCTCTTTTCTGGACATGGTATCCCTTCCTCTTTTGCTCTTAAATCTCATTCATGCAAGAAAGTACCCTGAGGGTCCGCCAAAACTCTTCTCCAATTCCTCTCTTGCAATTGGGTCTCTGTTTTCTGAATCTCAACTATACTTCTAGTCAATTTTCTCGTTTAGCACACAGTGTTCCTTATGTGTTAATTTAACTCTTCTCTCGACTGGCAAGTATCTTGTACCCTCAGCACATTGTTGGACACATAGTAACACAGCTCTTGTTTCGAGAGAGGTATCCCCATCTAGCCAGTGATGTGGGTTCATTTTCCAGACCCTCTGCAATCAGATTCTCTATTGATACCGATCTTCAGGAAACCCCATGCTTTCATGACACCACAGGAAGAATTATAGAGAAAAGGCTGACCTGAAATGCACAAGGGGTATTGTCCACACAGTAGACCCTCAAGTTGTAGTCCAGAGAGTTACAGGACATGCAGCCAAAAACCGCAACCTTGAGCTGCTTCACGGCACAGTCTGTGATTGGTTCTCCGGTGAGGGCGTATGTCCCAAAGCTGTCTAGGAGCACGTGGCACGCAAAGGGGTCCAAAAGGCAGTAACAGGATGTGGATTCATCCTCCACCGACATCACTTCCTGTTGGGAAAAGGTCTGTTGAATTCTCTCAGCTTGGGAAATAAAATGTGATTTAACAGTCACTTTGCAAGGACATAACATTTTTTTTCAGAATATTTTTATTGAACTCATTTTCTCAAAATAACTGCTGACATCAGGAACTGAATGAATGGCTATATTCAGGGTGTTGGGATTCGATTTAGTAGATTATAACAAACGTCACTTTCAAAGTTCTCCAATTTTCAGTTAATTTGTTCAAGGCCAAATTAAAAACAACAACAACAAAAAACAGCCCTGAACATTAATATCAACGAGCAAACTTTTATGTTTTTATAAAGGTCTATTTCTGAAAACCTCTTTCCCTATCCTTAAGGTAATATTTATTTTCTTTCAAATATTTTTTCCTCTTTCATTCCATCAAAATCATTCACGAGGGACCATTCAATAAATGGTTTGGATAAGACGTATCAGAATATTTCACCCTCCCTGAGAAGGTATGGGCGGCATGTGATAGGGCACGAATCTGACACCATCTGGATGTAAATGACAGTGCGGAAGTGCTGGGAAGAAAAACAAAGATGGTAAAAATCAAGGCAAAGCAAGACGTAATGGAAAAGAGAAAAAAACCTGGTCCCTTTAGGAAACTCATGGAACTTAACACCCCAGGAAATTTGCCTGTGGTTGTATCACAACTGAATAAATAGCAGAATGCACTTTCAATAAGAATAGCGACGAGTTTCAAGACATAGCCGGGCAGGGTAAATGTCATCCACTGACGCAACTGGGAATTTTCTTCTCCTCAAGAAACATGATTTTCCTTTGACTTCTTTTGCCTGAAGCACCGACTGGGGAGGTAGGATCCCAGGGCTGGACTAGGTCATTGTGTTCCAGCAAGATAATTCACCTGCTTTCATGCAAACGGACCTCAGACACCAAGGAATCCCAATCAGACAGACACATCAGAGGTTTCACTAAGAATACTCATCCCGCTGCCATCTTTCTTTGCCGTGGCCGTCTCCCTCGTCCTTACTCTCCTCTGTGGATTCTCATTCTGTCCCTTTTGTTCTCTCCTTGTACTGTTTCTTACATGTACTCATACACACAGGGCAAGATAGAATGATTTTCAATGCATTCATTAATTCATGAACATCTATTTAGCAGCTACTCTGTTTCTGAATACTTCAACATAGATTTGTTACAATCCCTATGATGGCAAAAACAGAGTGATTCCTTTTATGAATCCAGCTTGCTTGCCCTGGGCCTCTTCCCTAACCCCACAGAAGCCACAGAGGAAAGTCAGTTCAGACAGGGACATGGCCTGGGAACAAAGGCGGGAGTCACAGCCTTATGTACCAAAGGCAGATACACAGGGTACATGTCTATGAGGGTAATTACAACTGTATTCTAAAACCCAAAGAGAAAGCTCTGTATCCTCTCTGGCCTCTCTTTTCCATATTCTCTCTCTCTCTCACACACACACATGCACACGCACACACACCCTGCCCCAAAACACTAGCCAATACCTCGAGGATGCTGTGAACACTTGCCACCAACCCTCTGAAAAACAAGTAAATGCTCACAAATTTCACAGCTGACTTGTGTGAAGAGAGGGTAAAAGTTAAATCCATTCCACGGGTGGAACCCAAACCCCGTTTTTTAAAAAAGAAAGACTCAGGTCTCACCTCCCACTTGCCTTGCTGGGTCCTCTTCTTTAAATGGATATTCCAGTGCTCAGAACTGACGTCTGCACAGTGTGGAATGGTCAGGGCAAAGGGAGTGGTGACAATCATGTCAGGGGGACCACAGGTGACTTCCGGACTCAGGAGCACCTCAGAGCCATCTGACTGGAGGCTGTACAGTTGGGAAAGGATAGAAGAGAGAAGCATGTAAAGGAGAGGGGCATATTTGAGTGAGAATTTAGTTGCAGGTTTAGCAAAATCCTTTCCCGGGACTCCCTCCTGAGTAACATCACCTCCTGGAGGATGGCTCGTCTAGACCACAGCCATCTCTCCTGAACTGCTCAAGCACACAGGCTGAGGTTGAGCCTAGATTTCAAATCTAGGTTTTGAAAAACAAAATGACAAATGCTTCTTCAGAAATACAGGGCAGAGCAGGAGAAAGCAAAGACCTGGCCGGCGGGTCACACACCAGGCTGCTGAATCCTTATTCTCACTGATAACGTTATCAATGACCAAAGCCAAGGACCTCATAGAAATGACCGATCTGGTAATCTTACCATCATCACACTCCTTTCTCCCAACAACACATTCTATAAATATGTTTAATGCTACTTAGCAACAAAACAAATTATTTTTGTAAACAAAGCAATACTTCAAGTGCACCAGGATTGAGTATGTCTCTTCTGGTTTTGAAAACATTTATTTTCTGCCAATGCACAAATACACAAGTTATGTAGCAAGAGCACAGTAGACAGTTATAAACGGGATAATCAAATACATAAATATATATGATGTTTCATATCTTTCCTATTTTAGCTCTAAATTTAAAATCATTCTACCTAAACCTGGTGTTCAGATTTTTCTGTATTGTGAATAATTTACAATAGTAAGGCAGAGCCACGAAACAGATCAAAGAAATTTAACTAAAAGGAAATACCACCTTACTGAATGCCTCCCTCTTCCATTTTTGCATCTTTTGTTTTTAATCTCTGCCCCAAAGAGTAAATGGGGTAAGTTCACAGGACAGCAATCAGTGAGAACCCAGAAGTCTCCTCATTTTCCCCAACTGCTTGTATGTTTTTGAACAAGCCAGTTGATTTTTTCCCCCTTTATTTTCACTTGTAAGAAATATACTGATACAGAACATAGTCCATAAAGCAGTTTAGGACGCTCAGATGGACAATGGAACATGAGAGCTAGGACTGGTATTACTACCTAAGCTTTCTCTCATCTCACCTAGGAAGGACATTTAAGAAATGTCATCCCTGGTCAAAAAAGCAGCCCTTTGAGCAGGATGGAATCAGTACTGAAAGATACTACCTTGTCTGTGATCTTGTGTGAACAAACAGGTTTTCTATGAGCACGCCTAACATGTTGTTAATTTCTGAATTGCTTTTGATGACAGGACACTGCTTGTTCCCTCTCCAGTTGGTCATGGCCACACTTTAGCTCATTATCTATAATTCACTGTTACCATAAAAGGCACGGCCTATAAGCTAGAAGGAGCATCTTGTATCTACTGTATCTAAATTAGACCTGAACACCATCACAGCGTCTTCCTCCCTCCCCAAGAAGCACTGGAGCTGCCCTCTGAAAATTCAGCCTTCCACATAGGCAAACCAAAGTTACCAATTCTTCCCATACAGGCAAAGCACAGACTAAACTGAAAATGTCTTTTATGCATTTATATGTCGAAGCAGGGCAGGCAAGCCGGGGAGGTGGGTGGGTTTGGAAAGTCCTGTATTAGCAATGACAAATGCTCTATGAACAGCCTAGAACGCTATACTTGAGGTTTGAAAAAAATGTAAAATTCCAGCGTAAACTGTACCCAGCACGAGGTGGCAGCTTGCGTGTGGATGCCTGCCAGCGGCCACTGGAGAGGGTTAAGTGCTTTCTGTGTAATTGCCGCCTGCATCCTTCACAGACAGGGATTGCAGGGGTGCTTCTGAGTGACCAACGACAAGCTCTCCTAAAAGAACTATTTAATCGCTTTGAGAGAATGATCCCCCTTGTTGAACATATTATTCAAACATATGGGAATTGGGGGAATTATTTAATGCCACGTGAATGGAAAGTAGCTAATTAGGTGAACTCTCACACTCACTGTGAATAGCAGGGCTCCTTTCGGTAATAATGTAAGCAGCATTAGGAGTCGGAGGTGGTGCCCATGGAAACTTACGTGGGGACTGGGATGGGGCTTTGCATTAAGCAGCCGTTGGGCATTTCCGGAAGTGCAAAGGAAGTAAATGAAGACATATGTAATCCTCCTACTGTGAAAAGGGTGTCCGTGCACGTAGGTCTCTCTCTGGTGAAGGAACAAAATTTAATCTCTCCGTTTTTTTCCCCCGACAATTAATAATAATTTGCCCTTTTCTGCCACCTTCTATCTGTGGCAATCAGGGAGATTTGCAGATATTGATTAAAGCTCTCCACACGCCTGTGTGGGCAGGTGGTAACAATATAAGGTCACAGAAAAGTCAATCAAAGGGATGGCAGCCGAATCACCACAGATTTCTGACTTCCAGGCTCCTGACCCCTGTGAGCAGATGCACTTTGCTTCTCTGTTAGCACTAGGAGATTGCTGGTCGAACTGCTGGCTCTTGTGACATCCCAAGTGAAGATGGAGGAAGAGATGTAGTACAAGTGTAGCCATGAATACAGACCTAGGACATCTAGGGACAAGATAGCTGAGGAGAGGAGGCTTTAATTGGGCAAAACCAAAGATTTGGGAGGAAAGCATGGATGGCATTTAAGTTTGCCCACATTACATAGTATATGCCAAGGAAGTATTCCTGCTCTTGCTAGGTGTTAAAAAAAGAAAAAAGGCAACACATTTTTCTAAAATTGCTGTGAGCTAATAATAACTGGGAACTAATAACAGCAGCGATTTCAGGACCATGATATGAACAACGTCAGTGCATCACACACCCTCCTGTGTGAAAAGTCTGCTGGCGTGAGACTTCTGCTATTTAATTTTTTCATTGTGTCCCCACCCCCCCGTGGCCTTTTTCTCCATATATATGCTGTGCATGTTTACGAATGCTTACGGATACAAAAAGATCAATCGTTTAAGAGCCAGGTCTGTGTAAGCAGGTGGCTTGTTGAGTAAGTATATGGAAACATGGTTGTGAATTCAAACTTCTGCTCTCGCAGTGCAGCTGAGAATTCTGGAGAAAATTCTGCCAGCTTTGCAGCTCTGATGCCCCCAACCACAAAATAAATATACGTGGCAGGAAAGGGTGCTGGTAAAGGGCCTGGGAGCACCTTGCCTGGGAATCTGGCAAGACAGAAAGCCCCACGTGACTAACCCTGTTTAGTTACCGGCAGGGGAAACCAAGAGGAGCCGCAGAGAACACAGAATGTGGATGAAAAGAACATTCTTGTGTCCTCACTGTGCTCTTTGTGGCATCATCCCTGATATTACACCCCTCGTCTGACTTTTTCTGTGGCATGAAAACCAGACACGGTGGCAGAAGGGAAAGCCTTTCGGCGCCTCACTTGCCTCCCATGCAACGTAATACCTACTCTAAGATTGTTCTAGAGTTAAACGAAGTTAAGCCTAAAAAGCACCTAGTGTGTGCTCCATGCATAAAAGTTCTGCTTCTCAATTCTGAACTCCCACCTCTCCTGCCTTTTTATGAGTCTTATTTCTATAGCAACTGTGTTTTTGAGATGGCCGCTTTATTCACTAGATGGTTCTTATCTCAGCACGTGCCTTAGGGATGTGCACTATAAGAAATGAAGGCACCTTGCTAGTGCTTTCATGCTTCCCTTCCATGGTCTGTCCTCAACTCATGATATTGAGTTGAGGAATGCCACTAAAAATGCCAGCTTGTTCCCCCTCGAGGAACTGCAGCTGTTTCTGCTACTCTGGAATTTTCCTCCAGACGTCCCATGATTATCTCCCTCGTGCCCTTCAGACCTTTGCTGCAATGACACCTACTAACAAGGCGTTCCCAAATTATGCCTAAGCTGTGGAACTGCAACGTTCCTACATCAAAAGCTGATCTTTGTTTTTCTTTTTCCTCTTTCTTTTTTTTTCCTGCGGTACGCGGGCCTCTCACCGTTGTGGCCTCTCCCGTTGCGGAGCACAGGCTCTGGACGCGCAGGCTCAGCGGCCGTGGCTCAGCGGCCGTGGCTCACAGGCCCAGCCGCTCTGCGGCATGTGGGATATTCCCGGACTGGGGCACGAACCCGTGTCCCCTGCATCGGCAGGCGGACTCTCAACCACTGCGCCACCAGGGAAGCCCTGTTTTTCTTTGACTTCACACTCATTGCCCTCCAATGCACTATACCATTTGTTTATTTTTCTCTTCCACAGACTGAAATGTAAGCTCTATGAGGCCAGGGATTTTTTTTTTTTTCTGTTTTGGTCATTGTACCCATTTCCCGCACCCCAGTGCCTAATATAGGCCTCAAGCACTCACAAATATTTGTTGAAGCAAGCTTAGGAGCCAGTGGTTTCCACTGATCAAATCTAGAACATCTTGAGCATCAAAGTGAATAATGGTGGTAAAGGACGATAACCCACTGAATAACATAAGAACCCACGAAAGATACAGATATAAATGAATGGATGAGTGGGAAGGGAAAACTCTTCCATACAATAGGAAGCCAACTAATAAATGTAGGAAGTCATCATTTGACAACCAATCATATTAATAACTGACTCAGTTAAGAATTATGAACGGGATGCTAATATAATTGGTGAAATTTTTAAGAAAAGAACTATTTATGTGGTTTCAAAGTATCTTCCCACACTTAATAATTACAAAGGGTAAACATGACTTTATACTTGAGAACCCTGGCAGACGCCACCTAACCCAAGTTATCAAAGTTAATCTTGCCAGTAAGGGGATGAATTTTCAGAACATACTTGCCAATAAGAAAAAGTGAAAAGAACTCAGCATCGCTTCTGTAACGTTCCTGCCAATAATATATAACCTGAATCTAATCAAGAGAATTATCAGACAAATACCAGCCCAAACTGAGGGACATTCTGCAAAATAGCTGATGTGCACTCTTAAAAGTAGTCAGTATCATGCACTAGAGACAGACTCAGGAACTACTCCAGATCAAAGGAGGCCAAAGGCATGTGACAACAAAACGAAGTGAATGGAACTGGATTTTCATTTGCCATAAAGGACATTATTCAGATAAGAGGTGATATAGGAACCAAGTCTGCAGAGTAGATAATAGTATTGTATCGATGTTAATTTCCTGATTGTGATAATTGTGCTGTGTTTATGTAAGAGTTTGTGTTTAGAATATACACACTGAGGTATCTAGGGGGAAAAGGGACATCTTGTTCACAACAGTTAAAAAAATATATGTGGATGTGTATTTATTAATTCCTCTCTCCATATGTGCGTGTCTCTCTCCATGCACATGCGGAGAAAGAGTAGAACACGGTAAATGTAGTAAAACGTTAACATTTGTGAATCTGGATGTGGGAGAACTGGGAACTCTTTATACAGTTGACCCTTGAACCACATGGGAGTTTAGGGGCGCCAACGCTCTGTGCAGTCGAAAACCGTATCCGTGGTTCCACATGCGTGGATCCAACCAAGCACAGGTAGCAGTGTTTACTATTAAAAAGTGAACCCAGCCAGTTCAAACCCGTTTTGTTCAAGAGTAACCTGTACTATTCTTGCCACTGTTCCTTAAGTTTTAAAATTTCGTCAAAACAAACAAACAAAAATGAATGAATGAATGAATGAAGAGAGGCCCAGGGAGAATCTGTCCGGAACTCTTAAAATGAAGTCAGCAGGGTCGCTGACAGCTGCACACAATGTGTGGTGGAGGTGATGAACGTTCTGCACTTGGTGGTGGTGAGGTCACGGTCCAAACCTTGGCACACCGTGACTCACATTCTGCAGTGCCAAGGTCACAACATAAGGTCACGGTGAAGGTCAGCTACAAGGTGGCAAGTGCTAACCACAGCAGGTCTGGAGGTGCATCTGGGCACATTTTGCTTTTGCTCTCAGTATCTCTTGACCTGACCCTAGGCTTGTAGCGTGTCACTCTCTTCAAGCAAAACAATCAGCTCCATATTTAAAGACGAGATTTTCACTGTTGTCGTCGGCCATGCTGTGCTTGGTAATTATCGTTCCCTCCTTTCCTCCTCGTGGTCCGTATTATAGATGAACGTAGGTTTGATCACCTCTTCCCAGAGCATCACTCAGGAATGCGGGCAGGAGAGTAATGATAGTTTTACTATGCCAGGCCCTGGGTCGATCCATAATTAAAGCATATTTTAATGGAATAGACATAAAAGGCCGATGGATGGAAGCCGTACTTAGTTTTAAAATTGGAGCTCTGAAAGCAAGCTGGCTCCAGCCTCCTACAGTTTGGGGCCTGAGATGACACAGTTTTACTATTATTCTTCTCTTGTTCTCTTTTCATTGAAACCCTGGTACACTGACCTAGAGTGCTAACTTTGCTGTGGATAAAAATCAGTTTGCGGTTTATGATTTCTCATTTTACTCAAGTCAAGATACCTGTCTCACTCTGCAGCTCTGACCAGATCTTTGAGATCAGTCCCAGGAAACGATAATCACAGACTCTCTCGGAGATATGGGCCCTTTAGAAGGCAGCGTGGCTCATCAGTCCATCCCAATAGCATGACTAGGTTTCCTGGGGGATTTCTCTCTAGTAACTGCTATGTATGATTTAAGAAAATAGACTTCTGGAAAGGGAGAATAGGGGATCAGGAGAATAGAGGAGAAAAGAGCGAAGTTGAGCAAAATCTCTTCATCACAATTGATTCCTCTTTCAGTCTTTAAGTGGCCCTAAAACTGTAACGTGGTTTCAAACTCCTTGGGTAGCTTGTTTACAGTTATATTCGCGGATACCACCCATGACGATTCGGATTCAGTATTTCTGAGGTAGGAGCCGGGAACTCATGCTTTTCACTTGCATTTGTTGCTTGCAAGTTAGCCCTGGCGCTAACTTGTGAGCAAAGTTGTGTGGTTCTTGAGAAAATATCCGAAGCAGAGCCTCACGCGGCTGGGGCTGGGTGGTCTGTCAGATATACGTCGGGTGGGCTTCTGAAATGGGATTCAGATGCCGGTCAAGTTGAAATGCTCACGATTATGGCTTTGGATGATGCTACTATGGTTGAAAGTGCAAAGGCACAGGGACTGTCCCTACATCCTCTCTCTCTAAGGAGCACGTGTATTAATACGGAAGGTTCTCGGGTTGGGGGGTTGATGAGCAGTAACTGGAAATAACGTTACAGCTCTTCAAGCCATTCTATGCCATTCGTTGGGGCGGGCAGTTAGAAGGGTGGATTACAATAAGCAACAAGCCCAATTAACTGAGGATGGAAGCATACATCTCTGCTATTAAAGGGTTTAAAGATCTGTGTCACCCACTTGGTATTATCTGCAGTAGGATCACGGGAAGGGAGTTGGCACAAGGGGCTTGGGGTGGGAGGGCAGTTACATACAGGCTGGAATGAGGATTTGACCTTGCTGAAGTTTGAGTAACACCACACTGAGAGACTAAACTGTTTGCGGATGTTCAGGGCTTTAGTTTACACACACTTCACAGGGTGTTTACCAATTAATATACTAAAGGAATCGCAAATCATGTGTAAATCACCAGTTCCTAGACACAATTTAAACCTCATCTTTCATGCAGTGTTGGCGTTTTAGCTTTGTTTACTATGAGAAGTGGAATAATGATGGCTCAGGGAGAGTGCTTTAAAGTGCAAGACGGGGAGGGGAGAAGATCTAGGCGGTATGCTGCTATGACAGTTTTTATTATCTGCTAAGTGGTTTACTCATTGGCATTTTGAATGGGCGAAACAGGCTTCCCTGGAGGAACCTGAGTCCTGTGTCATAGAATCATTTCATTTCGGGGGCTGGGAAAGGACCTAAGGGTAATCAGGCCAACACCATCACCATTCAGATGAGGAAACAGAAGGGCATGCTGCGGGGTGGAGGGACGTGGCCGAAGTCACACCCACTTGTGACAGAGCTGGGATGAGAATCTCCTGTCCTGTGGTGGTCCTGGGGTGTGTGTCTGTGTGGGGCGGGGGCGACAGGCAGTGGGAGAGACGGATGTTCCCTGGGACATGGTCTCCAAACCTGGAACTTCGAAGGTGTAATGTTGGCATGAGAATTGCTAAGACTGTTTTCATAGACCTTGGAGAAAGCCTTAGGAAAACAGGGCTTTGAGATGCGGAGAGTGGTCACAGAGGCCTGTGTTGGTTTCCTATTATTGCTATTCCATAGACTTACTGGATGAAAACAGCCCAGATTCATAATGTTACAGTACTGTAGGTAGAAGTCCCATAGAGCTAAAATGAAGGTGTCAGTGGGGCTGTGTTCCTTCTGGAGGTTCTAGGAAAGGATCCATTACCCTGCCTCTTCCAGCTTCTAGAGGCTGCCTGCATTCCTTCCATCTGTGAGCGGTAATAACATGGTCTCCTTATCTGTGTCTGGTATTCCCGCCTTCCTCTTATAAGGATCCTTCTGTGGGCTTACCTGCATCATCCAGGATAATCTCTCCTTCTCGAGGTCCTTAACCTTCATCACATCTGCAAAGTCCCTGCTACTATGTAAGGTTCCGGGTATTAGGATGTGGACATCCTTGGGGCGCCACTCTTCTGTCTACCACCGGGACTTTCATGGCTTCTTCACTTTAAAGTTAGGACCTAAAGACCCCTCTGTCGCTGCCTCCTGACCTACTGCCGTCTCCCAGACACCACACGATCTTGGAGGCGTCGGTTGACTTTTGGGTTATCTTCACACTTCAGCTGCAGAAGTTTCTATGCAGAGTGAAGCTCCGTATCTGCATATAACTTTATGGGGTCCTGGGAAGTTGTTAAAAAGACCGTAACCAAGGGAGTGAGGCGGTTGACCACCCAGGTTTTCAAAGGGCGTGTTTTAGTAAGCAAGGCGGGCAGCCTCAGTGTGCGCTGGCATCTTCTCCCGGCATCTTTATTAGGCTATAACTAAGTGAAGTGGAAAGGATGATATATATTAAATATCTTAATAGGACAGGTTATTTCTATTTCCAGCATGGGCAATAAAAGAGATGGCACATACAAAATAAAAATAATTATAGTATGTGCTGTTCCTTTACAATGTACAATCAAACTCATGAACCAATGATTTTCCTCTCATTGAATTAAGGTGCCCCTTCCCTTCAGACCTATTAACCATGTTCACAAACCATTGTTATCTCGTCAATGGCATCTTTAATTAAAGACTCCTCTGGACCACTCTAATCACTTCGCATTGTGAGCTCACATGGGCTTCGAAAGCACTTTGATTAGAATGGCAGCAATTTTTATTTATGCGTGTTTGTTTGGGGACCAAGGGGGTGGTGTGAGGTAGAAGGATGGGTAAAGGCCTTGATATGAAGAAATTCTCCTTTCCAAAAAGAGCAGATCATAAAATGACAAAGTGAGAATCTCCCCCCGCCTTTTCTTTTCCCTGGTTCGCTATTTTTCTCTTCCCCTCCTCGTTCTGGGGGCTAATGGCATTATATTCTAACCTAAATGTGAAGAAACCACTATGATTTTACTGCGGAAAAGAGCACAATCTTCAGCTAAAGTTGCATTAACCCTTCTAGGCCATTAAGGTACCATTTGATAAATTGCCCCTTTTATTACACTGCATGACACTGGCAGCCTGAAAGAATTAATGTGTTTCCCAAATGGCAGCAATGCACTCCCTCTCGCTAGCACAAGTAGTACCTTTGTTTGTTACTTCAGAGCCTCTCTCCTCCTCAGTGGTCCCCTATGCCTGTTATAGAGTTAATTAATGCCAAATCTCCTCAAAGGGATAGGTAGACGCCACTAATTTGATTCTTCCAATAAAGATTTCTCAAACTCAAAGCAACAAACCCAATTCAAATCCATGACTGACTGCTAAACAGAAATAGTGACAGGGATAATTCGTTCATTTATATCCATCACTATCTAGCACGGAAAGCCTGGCAAAGTGGACAGGGACAAAGCTTGCTTAAGGTGGCATAAGCACCCACCCCAGCCTGACTGGTCATTCATCTCCTAATCTAAATACCAGCCCGCCCAGAGTCCATTGTTCGGACCCATAGGATATACCTCTAAAGTACCCATCATAGGCCAGAATGTTATGAGAAACAGAGGCAGACAAAGGAACTGATGCAGGATGTCCTTTGTATCATCACAAGGCTCTTGATTTTACTTGTAATTTAATTTTTTATGGAAGTATGGTTGCTGTACGATGTTGTGCTAATTTCTGCTGTACAGCAAAGTGACTCACTTATACTCATATATACGTTCATTTTCTTTTAATATTCTTTTCCATTATGGTTTATCCCAGGAGATTGCATATAGTTCCCTGGGCTATATAGTAGGACCTTGTTGTTTATCCATTCTAAATGTAATAGTTTGCATCTACTAACCCCAGACTCCCAGTGCATTCCTCCCCGCTAACACTCCCCCTTGACAACCACAAGTCTGTTCTGTATGTCTGTGAGTCTGTTTTGTAGATAGGTTCATTTGTGCCATATTTTAGATTCCACATATAAGTGATATCACATGGTATTTGTCTTTGACTTCACTTAGTATGATCGTCTCTAGTTGCATCCATGTCGCTGCAAATGGCATTATTTCATTCTTTTTTATGGCTGAGTAGTATTCCATTGTATATATGTACCACATCTTTTATATCTGTCAATAGACATTTAAGTTGTTTCTGTGTCTTGGCTATTGTAAGTAGTGCTGCTATGGACATTAGAGTGCATGTATCTTTTCGAATTATACTTTTGTCTAGGTATATGCCTAGGAGTGGGATTGCTGTGTCATATGGTAACTCTATTTTTAGTTTTCTGAGGAACCTCCATACTGTTTTCCATAGTGACTGCACCAACTTACACTCCCACTAACAGTGTAGGAGGGTGCCCTTTTCTCCACACCCTCTCTAGCATTTGTTACATGTAGACTTTTTAATGATGGCCATTCTGACTGGTGTGAGGTGGTACCTCACTGTATTTTTTTTTTTTTTTTTTTTTTTTGCTGTACGCGGGCCTCTCACTGTTGTGGCCTCTCCCGTTGTGGAGCACAGGCTCCGGATGCGCAGGCTTAGCGGCCATGGCTCACGGGCCCAGCCGCTCCGCGGCATGTGGGATCTTCTAGGACCAGGGTGCGAACCTGTGAACCCTGCATCGGCAGGCGGACTCTCAACCACTGCGCCACCAGGGAAGCCCCTCACTGTAGTTTTGATTTGCATTTCTTGAATAATTGTGATGTTGAGCATCTTTTCATGTGCCTACTGGCCATCTGTATGTTGTCTTTGGAGAAATATCTATTAAGGTCATTTTTTGATGGGGTTTTTTTGTTGTTGTTGAGTTGTATGAGCTATTTGTATATTTTGGAGATTAAGCCCTTGTCAGTTGCATCATTTGCAAATATTTTCTCACATTCCACAGGTTGTCTTTTCGTTTGTTTTTTTTTTAGTTAAAAAAATTTTTTTATGCTTTCCTTTGCTCTGCAAAAGCTTGTAAACTTGATTAGGTACCATTTGTTTATTTTTGTTTTCATTTCTATTGCTTTGGGAGACTGACCTGAGAAAACAGTGGTATGATTTATGTCAGAGAATGTTTTCCTACACTCTCTTCTAGGAGTTTTATGGTGTCATGTCTTGTATTTAAGCCTTCAAGACAAAGTTCTTGATTATAGAGTGAACACTTAGTATGTTTGCTATCACTGAATTAAACTTTCTGCTGAGTCTAGGCATGTGTTAGTAGTTAAATGGGAATGACTCAGTATCATTGAGTCAGAGCTCAAGCAAATTCCATGGATTTTGTATCTTTGTAATTAGAAAAAAAAGGGTAGACAAAATAA
The DNA here is from genome assembly GCF_951394435.1 of Stenella coeruleoalba. NCBI lineage: Eukaryota > Metazoa > Chordata > Mammalia > Artiodactyla > Delphinidae > Stenella > Stenella coeruleoalba. The sequence continues at coordinate 8,807,565 of NC_137167.1, forward strand.
TATCAAAATGTAGCATGTAGTTTGCACAGGACTTCTCATATTTAAAGTCACTTTACTGTCCTCACTCAAATCCTGGAATGCAGTTAATAATACACAAAATTTACAGATGATAAAATTGAGGCTTGGAGAAAGAAAGTGACTAGCTCAAAGCCACCCAGGCTGGACGTGGCCAAGGGGATTGGAACTCAAGCCTCCTGGATCCCTGTGTTGTCCTCACTCTGCTATATCATCTCATTTCTGATAATTCTTTATTTCTCACGCAGTGTCAATGACTAGGTCTGTACTACTTTCCTGACAAGTTACGTATGTCATTAGTTTACTTCAGGATTGGCAGAGTCTTACCTAGCTAGGAAGGCAAAGAAAACAAAAGGAAGGCAGGAGATCCCCCTGTGCGTGAGGCATACGAACGTGGTCCATGCCCAGTACTGGCACATTTTGCTGTAAGTAGCATTGTTGTCACGTGCTCGGGCCAAATGTGGGATTTCAATTCAGCAGTTGTCTGTTTTCTTGAATATATTACATATTATTTTTGTCTTTTATTTATTTATTCTTTAATCAGTTTTCTTCCTATCCCTTTTCTTGTTGAGTCAAAGAGCTGTGCTTATTCCCTGGAAAGAAATCCAGAGCTGCTCCCAGAGCAGCTGTTATCACAAACTCTCAGGTGACTTCAGCTGGCAAGTCTCTCTCTACTAATTAATCATCAGTTTCCAAGCCAGAATTCTGGGAATTATCTCCAAGTCCTTCATCTCGCTCACCCCACATTAACACACGCATGCGCACACCAGCGGACCTGGCCGAGTTTCTCCCCAAGTCTATCTCTCAAAGCTCCCCATTGGGTGAGAGCTCCGTGACCCCCAACTAGGTAGGGTCTACAAGCTCCTTGGCAACCTGAAGAAGCTACAGAAGACAGACCTTTATCCTTCCTCCTCCCAATAAAGATTTCTTGGGGTTCATGTCTCTCAGGGGGGATTTGAGGCAGGAGGTAGATGGACCCCAGGCTGAATAGTTTCTCCCTTGTGGACAGAAACTCCATAATAGCAGAAACTCCATAAAAGCAGGATGATGGAGGAGGCTGGGCCCTGCCCAGATAGAAGATAAGAGACCACATATTCCTCATTCTTGAAGTCAAGGAGACCTCCCTGACTACACATGCGCAGAAAGGCTCCCTGGAGGTCAAAAAGGGAAGGGGTGCCACCTCATAGTGAGTGATGAAAACTACCCGTAGGCTTCTTCACTAGAATCCATCTTGGCTAAGAGATGCGGACGCACACAGGGGAAGACCCTGATCACAACCTGGCAAAGCAAGATGATTGGTCAAAGGAAATCCAGAAGAAATGCCCCATAAAAGTGATTCAAACTGCCATGAGGGTGCGACTCACTCTCTCCCTCTCCCTCTCTCCCTCTCTCTCTCTCTCTCTCTCTCTCTCTCTCTCTCTCGCTCTCTCTCTCTCTCTCTCTCGCTCTCTCCCTGAGTCTGCCCGTGTCTATCCACACGTACTGTACTCTTTTTCCTCCTAATAAACACTTGCTTCACTTAAAAAAAAAAAAATCCCCATTGACAGCAACGTGGGGATTAGAGAAAGGATTTAAAACGTTCGCACCTAGAGACAAGGACACTCAAAAGTAGAGTGACTATAATTTACTGTCCAAATTGAGATACTTCTGAGTGTGAAAAGGAGGGCTATTAATATCTGTGCTAGGCAAAATGAGGCATCTTTTCACTGTGCTCAGAAGGAGACTAGTATGATGAAGACTTGAACGTGGCCAGTGGCAGTGGAGATGAAGCAGAAGATAGTACATCTCAAGTGTAAATATGACCGGCTCTCCCGAATCTTCAGCCTCGGCAATCCCTACCCATCAGGTACATTTCAGTTTCCCCTAGGCGGCAGCAAACAACACTCTACACGGTCAAACCTTTATTTTTTCAGCTGCATTCCTCATCACTCTTCCTTTCGTATTTTGTTCTGATTTGCTTAGCTCCAAAATACGTGATGCTATTTATTTTTTTACTTATTTATTTTTTAATTAATTTATTTCTGGCTGCCTTGGGTGTCAGTTGCTGCATGCGGGATCTTCTGTTGTGGCGCGCAGGGGTCTCTCTCTCTAGCTGTTGTGTGCGGGGTCCAGAGTGCGTGGGGTCTGTAGTTGTGGCGCACGGGCTTAGTTGCCCTGGGGCATGTGGGATCTTAGTTCCCTGGCCAGGGGATTGAGCCCGCATCCCCTGCATTGGAAGGCGGATTCTTAGGGAACACCAGCAAAGTCCCTATGTGATGTTACTTCTACCTCTGTGCCTTTGCACATTCTGTTCCCTTTGATTGGAATGCCCTTTACGCTCTGTCAGGTTTTAAGTCAATTGTCACTTCCTCTCTGAAACCTTCCCTGAGCCTTTACCCAGGGTTCATCCCTTCACTCCTGGTTAGTATTCGGGTATCTTTGTCGCCACATGTGGCACACTGCAACATCATCATTCATTTAACTGGGTTTGCTTTCAGGGTTTCATCTATTATGGTATGAAGTGGCTCTAGTTTTCCTAGTAGTCACTCTAATAGTTGTGCTTCATGGAATTGTCCATGGTGGCAGGGTACCCTGAAGATATTTAATTTTGAGTCCATAACTTTTCAGTAACATCGAATTATTAAAATAGTTTGTTTCTGGGACTGATTTTTGTTCGTTTAAAAACTTTAATCTCACATCTGATTCAAAATTCCACCCACACCCCCAGTAGCTATGCACATGGACACATCTGTGCCCACACACTCATGCATATTTGCATGAACACAAGGTTCTAGCTACTGGGTCTGAAGCAGAGAACTTGCTCCCTCATGCATTCCCTCTTCCACGAGCTTATCTCTGTGGCATTATGGTAGAGAAAAGGAAAGTATACACCATCTCCTACTTAACTGTGGTGTATTTTCCTTGGATGGCTTAAGTTTCTTAAGATAATCCTTAATGAATTCAGTATAAATAGGTGATGACTCCAAAAGGCCTCACTGACAGAGGGTGCAGGTGACTGGATTGCAAAGTTACCCCTAGGCATCTGTTGTTCCCTGTGTGTTTCAGGTACACCTGCCAACCAGCCCCCAGCTGGCAGCATCTTTACCTGCTCTCTGAGCCCCTGAAGTGGCCTCTGGCAAACCTGTTTTCCATCTCACTTAAGCTCTCTGGCTCCCACTTCCTGGCCCATCTTCTCTACCTCTTGGGAATATGGGGAACTGGAAATTACAGAAGCACACTTTCCCCCTCTCTCCTGGGCTTTCTCAAAGCTTTTTATTTTTTCCCTCTTCCCTGGAAGCATTGAACAAGCCAACAAACTGATAAGCAATGAGAAAATCAGGTATCCATATCCAGTTCCTGCAGATGACCTGAATTTTATGAGTAGTTCTCCTGGGGTTACTCTCTTTGGCTTTGGCGAGCAGAGGGACAGCCATCTTTGATCCCCATACTTCTCCAAAATGTGACTTCTCTTTTTCTCTCTTCACGTGCAATTCTTACATTGATAGGGAGGGATAAGGCATGATGTGTAGGTGGGCGGGGGAGTGGTGGTGCCCATTCTGATGAAATGATGCTTCTCTGCAGGTTCCGCAGGGAGGTGGGAAAATTAGACTTGACGTTATCCTGGCGAAATCTCTGAAATTAGAGAGATCTTCCAGACACGATATTCCTACATATACACAATCTGTCCTCCAACCAGCACCTCGGCCAGAGTAACCTCCTTACATATAAGGGCTCCTGTTCTTCTTGGTTCACAGCACTGAGTACATTTGGCCCTTGTCACTGACCGAACTGAGCTGATAACTCTTGCAGTGAGAAGGGGTAGTATTCTTTTGTTGTTGTGTTTTTGCCTGAGCTGCTGTAGGATGGCTTGAGACGTAACCTAGTGGGTAAGTCCTCCAAGCTGGAGAAGGCAAACAGAGATGCAAATCATCCCAGGGGTTTTGGCCAGGTCTCCTCCCTGCAGTAATGTCCTGATCAGTCACCTGGTGTCAGGGTAGAGCCAAAGGCAGGTGCCCTCATTTTATGCTCAAGAGGTAAGGTTTTGACTGGGACCCCTACATTAATTGCAGTAGCCTGATGGTAGGGGTTTCTTAGCTTCTGTGAAATCAGAGCCCTTGAAGGCTCTGATTCATAAAATATGAACTCAGTTTCATATTTTACTGGGCTGGGTGCTTTTAGAATGGCCTCAAATGTCTGCTTTGACATAAAGAGTAGTTTACTAGAAACAGATTCATTTCATGAAGACCATTTTTACAAGGAGAATGGCCATACATATCTGTTTTCTTTTTAGCCTTCTAGAAATGAGGTCCTCCCAAACAGCCTAAGGACATTTCTCAGTGCTTGTATCCTCTCTCAGGCATGGTATGTGAGCAAGTGTGTGTTTATAATTTTGTTTGTGTGTGTGTCATTCTTGCAACCATGGAGGAAAGGCCACATGAAGCCATTCCATAGACGTAGCTACAGTGCGGTGCTGAATGGTGAGCCTGTTACCAGAGAAGAAATTGTCTACTCCCTTCCATTTCAGGCCTACTTTTTCTGTCTTCCTAGTCTTATATTTGGTCTTATTTCATGCTTTGCTATCAAAGCTATTGTACCATCAAGGCACCACTCCCCCCAAAAGTTAATGTTTCCTACCACCACCGTGTCTGCCTTCTCACTCCTCACCCCAAGATGTACCCAGTGGGAAGACCATACCATTTGAGAGAAAATAAAAGCACAGGAGAAAAACAGTGGTTGAAATACTCCATCTAGGTTGAGCCCAAATTCCAAATATGTGTCCTTTTGTAAATGCTTCAGTAAGATGACATTTCCAACTCTAGTCTAAGCATTTGGCCAGGAATATCCACAGGACAGTGTAATTGGAAAAAGAAATGAATGTTTGTCTTTGGTTTCATTTTATTGCCTCTCAGAAGAAAACTCCATACAGTAATGTTCTGGTCCATTTCTCTACTCACCAACCATGGGTGGGAAGGGGGTACAAAACAAGAGCTGGGAGTGGGATGATTGTGCTACATCCGTAGCATCTTCTTATTGGGGTGTATGTGGGGGACATCTCTGAAAGGAGACAATTGATTTTTTAATCCTCTTGTTTAAACACCTTAATTTTAAAAAAAAAATTTTATTGGAGTATAGTTGATTTACAATGTTGTTTCAGGTGTACAGTAAAGTGAAATCAGTTATACATCTATCCACTCTTTTTAAGACTCTTCCCATATAGGTCATTACAGAGTACTGAGAAGAGTTCCCTGTGCTGTACAGTAGTTTCTTAATAGTTAATCTATTTTATATATAGTAGTGTGTATATGTCAATCCCAGTCTCCCAATTTATCCCCCCCTTTCCCCTCTGGGTGACCATAAGTTTGTTTTCTACATCTGTGACTGTTTCTCTTTTGTAGATTAAAAAAACTGGTACAAATGAACTTTTTTTTTAAGATTCCACGTATAAGTGATATCATAAGGTATTTGTCTTTCTCTGTCTGACTTACTTCACTTGGTATGATCATCCATCCATGTTGCTGCAAATGGCATTATTTCACTCTTTTTTATGGCTGAGTAATATTCCATTGTGTATGTATGACATCTTTATCCATTCCTCTGACACTTAGGTTGTTTCCATGTCTTGGATGTTGTACTGCAATGAACACTGGGGTGCATGTATCTTTTCAAATTATGGTTTTCTCTGAATATATGCCCAGGAGTGGGATTGCTGGATCATAGGGTAGTTCTATTTAACACTCTTTTTTTTTTTTTTTTTTTTGCGGTACGCGGGCCTCTCACTGTTGTGGCTTCTCCCATTGCGGAGCACAGGTTCCGGACGCGCAGGCTCAGCGGCCACGGCTCACGGGCCCAGCCGCTCTGCGGCATGTGGTGTCTTCCTGGACCGGGGCACGAACCTGCGTCCCCTGCATCGGCAGGTGGACTCTCAACCACTGCGCCACCAGGGAAGCCCTAAACACCCTTTTTAAATAAAAGTTACCAAAACCTGTTTAGAGAGGATGAAAAATCCACATCCCCCCAAAGCTCCTGAAGAAATGTTTGTTAGAAAGACCCAAATTCTTTCAAATTCAAGTTTGGGAAGAGGCAGCCTTGTTGAGAGTGATCACTGCTGGTTTCCTACCCTCCAAAGCCGTCCTCGATAAAGGTGGCCACATGTGGCATCGACCGAGCTTCTTAAATACACTTGATCCAGGAGAATCCTAAGGGCCTCTCACCAGCAAATACTCTGGCAGCTCCAAGTTTATGCCATTGCCTTTCGGTGAGGCTACTCTAGCTTCTGTGACATCACAAAGCATCCTCTATTTTGTGAGTGGAGCAGTGCCTGAAACTTAACCCTTCTGTCTGTCGGTGGCTGGGCCTGGGGCAGAGTTGGAAGGAAGCTGCTTAAGGCAATATTCGGGCATCAGAGTGACTTCAAAGCAGAGAATAAATGCTTGGATTTCATACCTACACCCCAATGTTCATAGCAGCACTATTTACAACATCCAAGACATGGAAGCAACCCAGTGTCCGTCAATAGACAGATGGATAAAGAAGATGTAGTACATATATACAATGGAATATTCCTCAGCTATAAAAAAGAATGAAATATTACCATTTGTAGCAATATGGATGGACCTAGAGATTATCATCCTGAGTGAAGTCAAAGACAAATATTATATCACTTATATGTGGAATATAAAATAACGGATTTATTTATGAAAGAGACTCACAGACATAGAAAACAAACTTACGGTTACCAAAGGGGAAAGCTAGAGGGAGGGATTAATAGATAAACGACAAGGATTTACTGTATAGCAAAGGGAGCTACATTCAGTATCCTGTAATAACCTATAATGGAAAAGAATCTGAAAAAATATATGTATAACTGAATCACTTTGCTGTACACCTGAAACTAACATTTTAAGTCAACTATACCTCACTTAAAAACAAAAAAGCCTGGATTTACCTACTGTTCTATACCCCCTTCCTACCTTACACTGTATAAATACTGGAAAATGTATCCTGGAGCTGGAAATCACTGAGTTAATAACCCTTATACCTTTCTTTGTCTGGTGAATTTCTACTGATCTTTTAGCCACCTTCCTTCCCTACTATGCCTCTCTGAATCTATCCTTAGAACAGATTAAGGGCCTCCACTATTTTTCCCATTGTTTTCTGTGAAATCCTCTACTGCAGTGTCGTTCCACATTGAAGTATAAAGTTACTGTCTTCGCCAAACCTGGGCCCCATTCTGTATGTTTCACGGTGTATTTCCATTATTAGGCATAAGCCCCATCTCTCATCAAACATGTCTTACTGGACTCAAGAATAATACACTTAATTATTCCTTAAAGTGGGGAGTGTGACATAGTCTAAAAGTACATTATTAGTCAGAAACTTTTGTTTTGGTGCCCGGTCCTGCTACCACCTAGGCAAACCTAACTTCTTTTTGGTCTTCATTTTCAAGTCTACAAAATTAGGGTAATTATTATTACTTACCACAGCAGGATGGATAAGATTAAAGGAAATCTTGTAGGTAGAATACTTTATCAAATTTAAATGTATCAATTAGGTGTTCTTATTTTATCTTTCAAATTGTAGTATCACTGTATGTCATGCAATCCTACAACATCCCTATGAGGTAGGTACCTACTATTGTTTTTCAGATGAGGACGCAGTCAAGGAGCTTCATAAACTTACCTAAGGTCACATGAATAAAACCAGCGAGTCTTAAGTCTGAACCCAGAGCTCAGATGCCTGAGTGCGCACTCTTAGCCCAAGTTTCAGCACTGAGGTGACACCTGTTTCCAGACCTTTTTCTCTCAACTATGATGATGTAATAACAACAGCCAGTTACCTCTGTCCAGTCCTGCCTAATTCTCGGTGCTCTTACAGAGCGATTCCAGGCGATGCCTCTTTACAGCGGCTAAACCTTGGCATGCAACGTCAGAAAGCTGTTTCCCTAAAGTCTCCGACGTCAAGGAGAGGTGGCATCCTTTAGTCCGTGAGCACCGGAATTGGAGTCAGATATCCTGAAGTCAAATCCCAGCTCACCGGTAAGTAACAGGCCCTCGCAAAGCAGCCTCACTTCTTTGAACCTTCATTTTTCAGATCTTTTTTTCTCATCTCAAAAATTGGGACAAAATTCCCTTCTTTTGAACATAACTGGGCAGAGACTGGGGAGATTAAATGAGTTAAGCACATGAGAGCACCTTTGCAAGTTATACTGAAACAGAGGTAAGTAATTACTTTTCCAAGGATGCGAAGTCCCCTTCTAGCGAACCATTTAAGGTGTATATATGTACAAAAAGTCAACAGAGTTAATTCCCTCAGCATTATAACCAACCAAAAGTCCAGATTGCTGGAGGAGGTTAGAAAAGATTCATTAGGATGGTTGTTCAAGTCTGAGAGCGTAGACAAAGCAGGGATATTGAGGGAGGAAAGTGACATCATTCCACTTAATAGAAAGTACAGACTTGCCACGTATGCAAGTAGGACATCCCAAGAGAGACAGAGCACATTCAATTCAAACAATGAACAACCTCCGTTGAAACTTACCAGAATATTAAATATATCCATCTGAGACTATTTGAATACGGGGGCTTGTTTTGAGTCTGTGGTTAACGCCACACACCCATACCCCTGGAAATCTGGTACAGAGTTTGGATCCTTGATATCCATTATGGTTCCACTAAATCATCACCCTGCTACACCAGGGGTGTGTAACTCAGAAAGGAGCAACAGAAATAAATCAGCAACAGCAAAACGGAACAGCCTTTCAACACAGCATAAAGATGGTGTTCACAGAATTCCGCTGTGATTCTGTGTGTGTGGAGGTGATGGACTCAGAAAACCCAGTTCTCACACCTGTGACCCGAGAGGGAGGGAACTCAGATGGCTCTAGAGGAAAAGGTGAAAGAGCCAGAGCAGTGCCGTACCAGCTCCACGAACTTTGAGGAAATGCGCCTTAATCTGGACACAAGTTCAGAATAACAGAGAGCATGAGATGAACGTGGGTTTACAAGTGGCCTTACAAAGAAAAGTTGACACTGAAGAGCTATATCAGTTGTCTTCTTCTGATTCATCACAGGACTAAAAGCAGAACTCGGATGCAAGCAGCCTCCTGGCAAGGATGGAAAAACAAATGTACCTGAGCTTTAGAAAAAGTAACTAAAAGGCATTTACTATTTTTAGTGTTTTTGTAAGTATGCAGTTTGGAGCTCCTCCAAAAGGAGTGAGACTAGCCGAGGAAGCGAAGTGGGCTGTAGTCTGGTGGTGTGAAGTAGGAACATCTGGGATGGTTTCAGCAACATGGAAAAAAATGTGTGCATTCTACAATTTTATTTCATCCTCTGTTAAACAGAGAACTACACGCTTACTTCATAGATCTGAAGTCTTGGATGAACTCTTCTTGTTTCCATCCACCTTCCTGAACAGCAGCAATGAACCTGCGCCTCAGATACAGATGGATAAACCAAACTGATTAACACGGAACTTACAAAGCTTAGCAGGGGGTGATCCCAGGAGGCCAAAGCCGTCTTTCAGAGTCTTGGAGCTCTGGTGTGTTTTTATGTATTTCTTTCTTATTTTTCAACTGCAGGATGTCCCAAGTCATATTTCCCTCATTTTTGAGCCATTTAATGTAAGTCCCTGTATGTTTGATGCCTTTGGACACATTCTAGCTCTGACCTCCTAAAAAGAAAGTTCTAGTAAGAGATGGGGATTGAGGTGAGCTGTGCATTAGGTGCCTTTGAAAATGTGGATGAGCCCTAGGCTGGTTCTTGCATAATGAGGTGAAAGACCCTGAGGCTGGGTTTGAGAGGAAGGAGCTGAACACAGGCTCCGTGGACTCGTTACCTCTAAACCACTAAGGGAACAGGATGCAGCGGGGAGGAGGGTTCGCAGGAGGCCATGATTTTCAGGCAAGGTTGACTGGATTCTGCCTCAAACTTCATTTTTGAAGGGTGATGCATTTAAGAGCATATGTATAATTGACCATGACCTCAATTTTGGACAGGTACAGTCGCTTAAATAAATCCACCATAGAGAGAAAAACGAGGTGACTCTCATCCAGAGAACTCCATTTTTAGGGCTGCTTAGTTGAGATTCTGAATAAAACCTCTTGCCCTTTTTGCCAAGTGGAGACATTTAAACACCGGCATGTTTTCAGGTAAAGGACCTAGGTCTACAGACCTGAGGAAATAACATAAGAGCCCGACATAGCACAGCTTATGTGCAAGTCCTCTGAAAGTCTCCCCAGCAACCAACTAGCGGAGCCTTTTCTTCCATTTTTTTCTCAAGCACCGTAGAGCAGAAAGTTAAAACCACTGGTTACCAACAAATCCTCTTATGGAGATAGCTATCAAAGTCTGTTCAAACCATCTGTTTCTCTGACTGTTTTTCCTTTCAGTGTTTTTCCTTCATGTGTGTATTTTTTATTTTTATTTTTTGCTAAGAATGACAAGATCTATTCTAAAATAACCAAGATGTTATGACTGAAAATGCCAGAGGTATACAGACCCAGTTTATAAGAGAAATTGCTTTCTCAAGAGGAGTTTGGTTTATCTTGTGTGGAGGCAGGCAGCATTTCTACAAATATTATAGTTGCACTAGGAAGATAACCAACTACTTTCATTAAGAGTATGTGGCAAGATTTGTATTTGTTCATGTAATTGAATTTAATGCTGCTGAAATTTGTCAGACCTGAAAGCTATTGAAGTATAGACTATTTTTTTCTTTGAGGAATATTGCCTAAGAAATTATCTCTCGGCTTTAGGGCAGGTCTTCTGTTGATATTAAAAGGTCACAGGTCAGTTATTCTCTGCATTTTCATAACGTGTGGCACCAAAGGGTACCTCCAGGGATGATATTTTCTTCTTTTGAGAGGAAGGCTCTGTGACCCAGTCACTGTTTGTGGAGAGACCCTGATTATGCCTTGCCTGTGGACTTACTGTTTCAGTGTCTGCCGTCTAGATGTTGGTGACTTGGGTTAGCTGCCTACAAAATGGACAGCCAACAGTTTTGCAACTACTTTTCGCCTCTATATAGTCAAGTAGCTCACACCACCATGTCACATTATCTTAATAACTTCAGATTTTCTGCAGAGGTTCCATTTCATACTTAAGATCTCATTAATATGCCATCCTTCTCTGTCTCTTACCTGGGTTCACCTTGGTTGATGGACATGTAAATCTCCCAAGAATTCTCCTCCGGGATGGCACTATGTGGTATCAGTAAACTCACCCCTGAAACAGAAAAAGCCAAGAAATCATTTGTAGATTCTCCAATTATCCTGAAGCACCTCAGCTGAACAGCTTACAGCTGCTCTCAAAGAGGGACCACCTCACAGCACTTTATGAAATTCCAATCCTGGCAGACATTGTTTCCTAAAGTGACATAAAGAACTGCATATTAGTCAACTGTGTACTCAAATTAGATTTTTATTTAAAGTCTTCCTCATGTAAATTGGTGGAGCTATTGTGGAAAACAATATGGAGGTTCCTCAGAAAACTAAAAATAGAGTTGCCATGTGACCCAGCAATCCCATTCCTCGGCATATATCTGGACAAAACTCTAATTTGAAAAGATATATGCACCCCAGTGTTCACAGCAGCACTACTTACAATAGCCAAGACATAGAAACAACCTAGATGTCCATCGACAGAGGAATGGATAAAGAAGATGTGGTACATATATACAATGGAATATTACTCTGCCATAAAGAAGGAAATAACGCCATTTGCAGCAACATGGATGGACCTAGAGATTATCATACTAAGGAAAGTAAGTCTGACAAACACAAATATATGCTCTAACTTATATATGGAATCTAAAATACAACACAAATGAACCTAGGAAAGAGATTCACAGACAGAGAACCAGACTTGAGGTTGGGGAGGGATGGATTGGGAGTTTGGGGTTAGCAGATGTAAATTATTACATATGGAATGGATAAACAACAAGGCCCTACTGTATAGCACAGGGAACTATATTCAATCTCCTGTGATATACATATTTATATTCTTTTCCATTATGCTTTATCTGAATCACTTTGCTGTACAGCAGAAGTTAACACAACATTGTAAGTCAACTATACTTCAATAAAATATGTTAAAAAAAGTCTTCCTAGCATTTAAAAAATTCTCTTATAAGATTTGGTGTCCTGAGACCTGGCACTATCAAACATATCTGAGAATATATGAGTTTATCAGTTAATCGACTCTAAAATTTCAAAAGGTACTTCTCTGTCTCTATCCATTCATTTCCTGAAAAGGTATCTGGGATGATGCGTGAGCCATCTAACATTTTGCTAGAGCCTGGTGTGTAACTGTCTTCTAAATGGCGCATCTTGAAGTCAGTTTAGGGAGGTGACCAATGGAGTAGTGCATTTTGTCAAGAAAACTGGAGAAGGAAAAAGCATGGCTAAGCTTAGGAACTTATACGTTGTTGCGTAGCCACTATTTGGCCCCATATTTGCGAACAGAAGCTAGAAAAGGGTAAAGGTGACTTAACCATATTCATTCAAGGTCAAACTGAAAAAAACTCAGTCGCCTTACTTCAGTAAAATCATATAATGAAGGGAAGGGGGGCACAGGAGGGCACATCACACTGCATTTGAAAAGTCCCCTCTTTCCTCCTGAATGCTGTGAACTAAATATTTTCACTTTGGCCAAGAGGGAAGAGTCTAGAGCAGGCAGAGATTCTCTTTAATGTACCTTCTTGTTTATAAAAAGAAATGAAATAGAGACACAGTAAGATCTTCACAAAATAAAATCTCAGGGTAGTCTCCTATCCTTTGAATAATGCAGCACTCACCTTTTCTCCTTTCATTAGAGCTAATGTAATCACCCAGGAAGCTTTCGGGTTGCTGATGATAATTTAAACCTAGAGATGGCAGGCTTTACCGATACCCTTCTAGGTGCCTGTTAGCTGCTATAGAATCAAGGAATGCAAGACTCGGCAGAACAAGTTATTTGTGATTCACATTTATGAACGTTATTCAGTAAGACGCTAGTTACCATCAGTATCCTTCACTAATACTAAGAATGAGGCCCATTTAAATCTTGCTTACAGCTTTTCAGCGAGGGTATTCATTTATGGCAATAGTAGGAGGACTGTAATTGTCATACTTAGTGGCCTCTGATCAGGCCCCTCCTTTAATGGCCCATTCTTCCTTACGTGTAGTTGCCAAATGACGTGGTCTCCATTACATCCTTCCCTGCTGGGGAGCAGAAGTTGTAATGCAGGATATTCAGTGTGTGTGTATGTCAACTTGAACACACACACTAGACACTGTGTATTTAGTCTGGCATCGCAGTTTCTCTCTGTTGCCTCTCTTCTAGACTATGATGACAACGGAGACATTTAGACCCTATTTTTTAGACACAGAATAGCACAGGAGGTTATCATCAAGAAGTAATGCCATCTTAGGCAATTAACCCAGAATAAGAGTTTTGTTGTGCTCCCGTTTCCCATTTTTCTTTTCCTTTTTTTCCCTTGATCTGGGGTATAATTCACATGCTTAAAAATGGACCCATGTTAGGTATACGAATTGATGAGTTTTGGGGCAAATGTATAGTCTCATGTAACCACCGAGATCAAGATACAGAACATTTCCACTGCCTCCGAAAGTTCCCTCATGCCCTTTAGAAGTCAGTTTGATCGCCAGCCCAAATGATCATTTATTTGCCTTCTGACATGTTGATTAGTTTGTCTTTTCTATAGCACAATGCCTGGCAGAGAGTAAGCGCTCAAAAAAGAAATCATGACTATATGAACAGGATTCAATATTTTGAGGGGGGGAAAAATAAAGCCAGGCTTTGAGACATGCTGTCTGTCTTCTGCAGACCATCAGGGCCTGACAATCAATTCCCAGATCGAGTCAGAATAAAGATGCGTGTGGACTTTTGAGAAAGGGCTGTTTGTAGAGCAGATCCTATCACGTTCCTTTGAAGTCGGCTTAATTCTTGTGTTTACAATGAAACATTATTCATAATACTCCTAAATTCAACCTGAATGTACGGGATCATTGGAGCTTTAAACAATTCTGCATGATTATCCTTTAAACATACTTCCGTCCCCCCATCCAAACATGTAAATTGTATACGGCAACTGCAGATAGTCACAGAGGCAAAGGTCATGGGAGGTTGGTACTGCTTGTGGCAAGTTACCCCTTATGAAGAGTGAATGGCTCTGCGAATCTTTATGCCTGTGGTCCCCTAAAGACGTATCTATTTTCAACATGGCATTCACGAGTTCTCTCTGATTAAAGAAAAATATACTTGCCCCCAAACTCCACCTGCTACCCTGACAGCCTTTTATTTGATAGGACAACAGAACCACCTGAGTTTTTTAGTTCATGTTTTGCATAATCGTTCTGAGAGTGTGGGGACCACTGCCAGGCACCCCACAATAATTTGGGATGGATGACATTCCAACAATTTAATTTCTGTGCCTTGCTTCTTTATACTTTAGCTCCCCAGGGCATATTTTACATTTATGTTCTGCAAATAACAGAGCATATGTTTCAATTCCCTACACTTATTTTTCCTCAAACTCATTCCCAGTGAACAGCTTCAGTCTTATCTAGGGCTTCTTGTTCAGAGCTCTGAAAATGCACCTTCACAGAGGAACCGTTTGGGAATCATAGAAGACGCTATCAGAACTTTGAGTTTTCCACCCAAGTGCCTCTCAAGTCAGAAGGGAAACAAGAAAAAAATCTGTTTCATCGCGATTTCATCTCACATTCTTTGATGAACGTTAAACAAACGTGGCCAATAAATGGGTTGATCTTGGCACTTCCTCCATGTGTGTGGAAATGTACACACAAAGACACACAAGGATGGGAAGACAGAAGAGTGGGCCAATCTATTCAACCAGTAACTACTGAGAGGCACCTGAGTGCCAAGCACTACGTAAGAAAGTGGAAATCAAAGTATTCACACTCAACATGCAACTTCATATAGTTCTGATGTGTATATATATACTCTTCTTTTTGAAAGGGCAGGGTTCGTATCTTTTTCAGATCCCACACTTGCAATTTACAGATGCTTACAAGAACAGTGTCTGTTAATACGGCCGCCTACTCATGTCCCATCAATCTCCTATCTGGCAAATCTCACCAGGCGGAAGGCATCACACATTGACACTCAGACATACTTAGACAACTTTCCTTACCACATCTGAGAACACTGACCGAGGAAGATTTAGAGAACTGGAAGTTTAGAAACAAAATCATCATTGGGGCTGTACTGGAGGGCTATTTGCCTGAAATGAAGTTTTTAAGGAAGCGATTGATATAGGAAAACCAAACAATCATCAGCTTGAAACAAATTGCAGGCGCAAGTCACTAAACTACTTAGAGGATCAGTTAGTGGAATGGTAGCATCAGACTAGTTCTACCACAGAGTTCATTGTATAAGAGAAGATGTTTGATATTTTAGGTGGGTTAGTTCTACCCTACAGAGAAATCTGCCAAGGCCCTGCTGGTCCTGACTCCACGCTAGCCAGCTCTTTAACACTTGCAGATCTGATACATTCCCTTTCCTCTCAGCCAACAGGGATGATTCAGAGCACTCCCTAAATCTCGTTGCTCAGAAATCGGAGGAGAGATGGCTCTCTTCCTCCATCCAGTTAGTTAGGTCTTAGATGGCAACTCTGAAGACTAATCTATAGGTACGGTGTCATTTTCAAAGTGACCTGGGCTGTACACCTTGTCAAAACATCAAGAAAATCTTCCAACCCAAAGGAAGAAAACACTCCTGAGAACTATATGGCCATGGATCTGAAGTTTGAATTCAAAAGAGCAACGCCATAAGGAACCCTCATCACTGCGCATCATAAAGCAACATTACAGTAAGGCTGACAGACACCGATGGTGTTGATTAGGTCAGTTACTGAGGAAGGTTGAGTGTCATTGCAGTAAATTATCGACTAGAGCGTAAACCATAATTTGCTATAAAAATGGTATTTTTCAGTCATGTCAAAGAATGTTTTCAGTGCTTCCTGATCATGTTCTAGGAACTATATTTCAAGGGGGCTTAAACTCTGGGAACCACCCGAAGCTTTTGAGCCAATATGGCTGTCAGCCCTAACAGAGCATCTGATGGAGTGTACGGTCCATGCTGAGATGAAGATGGCAAAATCTAATCTCAGTGCTGGTTCTGGTTCGCCATGTAAATCAAGCCAACTTATGGAGCCACGGTGTCTGTCACTCTGACATGGGAACAGTCAACATCTTATAAATGAAACTTACGGGACATCATTATGTAAATATAACACGTTCAAACAAACGTGAGAAAATACACAAACGCACACTTACCACCCACCTGTATTTGGCATTACTAAGCGTCCTCCTAAATGGCCAAAGACACCAGTGGTCCTCAGTTCTGTCCTTGTAGGAAGTGATGACAGATTTTGGATGTAGGGTGTTTTATTTCTGGGATGCACGGTAGTGAAGCTGCGGTTGTTTCCATGGGGAAAAGTCCCGGAATGATTCTTGCCGTGGTACTCAGCTCTCTCAGACACTCCCAGGGAAACCATGAATGAGCTCTGCACTTTGACTTTGATGTCCGACAGAGGGTTAAAGAGTGAGGACTCCGTCATGAGTTCCTTGTCCAGGGGGTCCTGTAGACAGATGGGCCCACTGTATGTTCGGCTTACTGTTAGGTCTGGTTGCATGGAGGAATTCAAGAGCAGGGAGTTACCTGGTTAAAGAAGAATTGATCTGTCACTCAGAAACCGGAAAGCATCACAGTTAGGACTTCACATCTGCTTCTCCTAACTGCACAACAAAGGCTCGCCAGCTGCTCCGGTCAAGCCTAGCCCTTCAGACCCACCCTGGGCATCTAAAGCACCTCTAACGGGCTGATCATGAGTGCCCAGAGCCTTGGAATCAGGAGCTCTGGCTTTCACAGTCAATTGCCTGAATGCCACTGACCAAATGCATCACTTTCCAGAGTTCTTTACATGCTATCGTCTTTTCAAAACAAGTATTTCTGGCACTCCACCAGGCAACTCACTCAGGTATGATGGTTTATGGGATTATTTTAACTGGCAAAGAGAAGCTTCCAAAAAATAAAAAAGGAAAAAAAGCTGTTTGGGAAGCCAGTTTGGAGCAAAAGTAACATCTGTTCATTTTAAATGGCAAGAGATGACACAGCATGGTGACGAGGGGCTGCTGTTTATAACCGAGGTGGGGTGGGTGCCGGCACATCTCACGTGGGATTCTGGGTAGTTTCTGGGGCTGAGGGAGGACATGATGTGTCCTCGGAGCAAAAGGGTCAGGGGACTTCTCAAACTGCTCCATGTCTGAGTAGCCAGTTGGCTCTAAGAGTATGTATGTCACTCTGAGAGGCAAAGAGGGTACCACACAGGGATAGGAGACTCAGATTCCACACGGGGAGCATCTTAGAACGGCTTCCTTTCTGACTCAAAACAAATGGAGAAAAATAATCCTTACAAAAACATGAGAAATTGGACCTTCTCATCTATTGGGACTTACCAATATTTTTTTTTTTTTTGCCAAGTATAAAAAAAGAAATGCTGTGACATTTTCTTGTGATGAAGTAATTTCATTTATTAGTAAATAACAAAATAACCCTCAGTTCCAAACTTCCCACCCATATTAGTCCGTCAATGTGATATCTCAAATTGAAACCCAAACCATATTAAACCCTTTTCCTCTGGGGCTTGACAAAACGGTTTCAAGTATGATATTTTTGAAAATGTTGCAATTGCAGGCCATAGTGTATTAGCCTCTTGTTTTTCCATTTTCATAATTTGTAACAATGCCAGCAGGAAATCTATAACCCTGACTTCTCCCACCTCCTTGTTCTGATGCTCTAGGAATCCAGAATCATAGAGGAGGTTTAAAATGAGATGAAATGACCTTATAGATCGAAAGGCACCTTGATGAGGCATTTTTTTCATGTTTGAGGCTCTTGTGCTAAGACACAGACATAATAAGGAGCTGAGGTTTGTAACAGAACTGCATTGAACTCTACAGGTACCAGCCTTACCCTGGGTTATGGTTTTCCCGGGCAAGAAGCGGGATTGAAGAACCCTCTCACATCTGCAAAGAGTTTGGAGCCAGACACCAGATACCTGAAAAAGCGTATCTCTGAGTCTCATGGCTGTTTTGTCTTACCTTCTGGAGTTGGCTACTTTTTTTTTTTTTTTTTTAAACATGGTATGCAGGCCTCTCACTGCTGTGGCCTCTCCCGTTGCGGAGCACAGGCTCCGCATGCGCAGGCTCAGCGGCCATGGCTCACGGGCCCAGCCGCTCCGCGGCATGTGGGATCTTCCCGGACCGGGGCATGAACCCGCGTCCCCTGCATCGGCAGGCGGACTCTCAACCACTGCGCCACCAGGGAAGCCCCCTGGCTACTTTTAAGAGTAAAGCCAAGAAGCAAAAAACATTTCCTAGAGTTAGACTCAAGTCTAAAATGCTTGATTACCATAATATATACATATGACAGAGTCCACGGTTGAAGAAAAGTTGGCAGCCAACTTGATTCAAGTTTGATCGGGGACAATCCCCCAGTGACCCCAGGTTCTTCTCTGGATGTCCTTCGAGGTCCCTGATCTGCTCTACATATACCATTCTATTTAAGCCTCACAGTTCGCCTTGCTGGGGCTCCATCCATATTTGTTCAAGAAGGGATGTCACTAAGACAACAGAGCAGCAGTGTACGGTGTAGCCTCACCGTGAATATGGGGGAGAGTAGAATTTTAATGAAGGGTTTCTGCTTGTATCACTAGTTTTGTGAATTCTTGGTCAAAGAAAATGGTAAAGTGGCTTTGGAAAGGTTACATCCTCTCCTAGAAATTCACAGTGCAAGTACATCCTGAGAAGCGTCACCCTAACGAGATGTGTTTCAACTTGTACAAGTCAGCCTTCCCCAAATGTTCAGGTCAGGGACCCACTCCTCTCACATGCTGCCTGGTGCTCTGTGGAACTCACTGGTGTCCTGTACCAAGGTAAGAGGAAACAACTGGCTTCTAGAACGATACTCACTGCATTTACTGAGTCCCTTCCATAAGCCAAGGGTTTATGACCCATGTTCTTCCAGGTGGTTTCATCCTTACAAGAACCCCCTGAGATAGATGTTAGTATCCCCCCTTTATAGCTATAAGAATGGAGGCTGAGAGAGAATAATTGATTAACTAGGTCCTACAGCAATTCTGGCTTCAAGTCTATCTGATTTCAAAGCCCCTGAAGTCGTGCACAACGCTGCCTCTTACACTATTGCATAGTCTCTATTTTTCAAGTGTTAGGGTCAAAGACATTGATATCTCATGATTTGATGGAAGTACAGTTCTAGTTTCTTACACACTACAAAGATCAGCTCTTGGGCTTCCCTGGTGGCGCAGTGGTTAAGAATCCACCTGCCAATGCAGGGGACATGGGTTCGAGCCCTGGTCCGGGAAGATCCCACATGCCGCAGAGCAACTAAGCCCGTGCGCCACAACTACTGAGCGTGCACTCTAGAGCCCGCGTGCCACAACTACTGAGCGTGCACTCTAGAGCCCGCGAGCCACAACTGAGCCTGCATGCCACAACTACTGAAGCCCGCGTGCCTAGAGCCCGTGCTCCTCGATAAGAGAAGCCACTGCAATGAGAAGCCCGCGCACCGCAACGAAGAGTAGCCCCCGCTCACCGCAACGAGAGAAAGCCCACGCGCAGCAACAAAGACCCAACGCAGCCCAAAATAAAAATAAAATAAATTTTTTAAAAGATCAGTTCTTCACTGGATGTATTTCTAATTAACTCCTATATACTAAGCTCTATAACCACATTGAGGGGATGTGTTCTCATCTGAGGTCAACCAGACTCAGACCCAGACCCGAAGCCGAGGTGCCAGAGGTGAGTGGTAAGCAGACACGCATCCTGTCTCTCCCGGCCATCTCCCAATTTCTAGTCTGCTTGGGTTCCTGCTTCGCCATCCTGTCCCTACTCCATCACTGCCAAGCAGTGAGACTTCTTGTCGTGTGCTGCAGGTGCTACTGACAAGCAGTAAACAGAGATAAAAGGGACAATGTTGACCACGAGGGTCAAGGTAGAAAACTTCATCTATGGAAGCGAGACAATTTCATTTTGTAAAATAAGCCATCCGTCTCACCCCCATCTCCCAATCAGGAATAGAGTGGTTCGGATAAGAGAATTAAATGACTCTGTGTTTTAAAAATGAATATTGCTGTAGTTTGACATGATACATTTTCTTTCCCCACAACAGAAGACCGCCTTAACTTGGCAACAGCAGAGTCACTGAGGCTGGGAATTTCATTTTTTCCCTGCCTAACTGGCCCATCAGAGATCCTTGAAAATCCTTTTACTTCTTTAAAATAGAAGCCACAAAAATAACTCCACCTAATAAGTGGTGTAATAAATATGTCTGGTATAGTCGTTGGCCCTTAGCCTTGAATAAGCAGTACTTTAGTTAACTAAATATGCATCCCCAAAGCAGGCTGGTTAAAATAGAAAGTTGGGTGATCTGAGATAAAATAACTTGTTAGGCTCACTACATATCAAAGATTTAAATGAGATGCCTCATATAAAATGTCGGTAGGAGTAAATCGAGACCCATTGATCCTCACAGCAGCCAAGGTCTCAGGCACACTCCTCCATCGAACCTGGAGGAGTGAAGACAATTTGGTAGCGGCTCCCAGTGCCAAGAGCTACCCTCACACAGGACCAAAGAGTGCCAGGGTCTTGCGTGAATGTAGTCTATGGTCCTGGGGACGCAGTGTTGGGGGGCCCTATGCCGCTGACCTTGACGGACTGTTTTGAAGTTGAAGGTCTGGAAGCCACCTGTCAATGCAGAAGAGTCGATGACGTCCACGCCGTAGTCACTCTGGCTCCGTCTGTAAAGCGTGATGCCGACGACCAGGACTGTGACGGCCACGACCGCAGCGCCCAAGCCTGAGTACAAAGCGATGTCGCTGGCATTCTCGATGCCTGAAAGACACAAGAGAAATTCTAAATGGCCAACATGGGCACAGGGCCAAAGACCCACCCCAGGACACAGAATGAAATGCGATCGGAATTTTGGGAGATACTGATCAGACGAAATGACAAATGTAGCTAGCTGCGAGCTGGACTCTCTTTCACACAATAATCATGTTTCTAGAAGACCTTGTATAAATCAAAGGGATGCTCGTCAAATAACGTAACTGCATTAAGGTAGCTCACCTCATGATGGAATCTGGAACAGAATCAATTTTGCAAAGAATATATTTTTCAAGGAAAAACAGGCAACTCCTTAATTTGCTTGTTTTAGGACGTCCTATTGCCCTGCCAAGTATTTTTTTATATTTTATTTTTGTTGGAAGACACGAGACCCACGTACAATGACAAAATACAGGTGAATTGCTCTGCTTGTCTATGACCTGGGGCGCATGCATTCACAGAGAGCGGTCTAGGGTGAGAGGGTTACGCAGAGTCTATGAGTCGAGAGAGGAGACCAGAGCTCACAAGTATGAACTTGAGCTTTGGCACGTCACTCAGTTCATTAGAATAGTGACAGACATCAGGGTGTTTACAATCATTATGAGCGACTTTCTGTTGTGAGATATGAAAAGGGTTTGGTCCCAGGCGCTCTTATGTCCACGGTAAATGTTTTCTGGTACCAATTAAATGCTCGACTCTAATGCTTTTTTTTGTGGAAGAGGACTGGTCTCTAAGAGGACACATGCTGTTTCTCCCATACCTCTCCTACTCCATCCTATTGAATGCATGGGCAAAGCAAAAATAAAAGCGTTAGTTTGAATTTAGATTGTGGGTGTCTCCCCATACCCCAAGGTAAGCTGTAGCTGCTTCCCAACCCTTTTGCTAGCTGTACACTGGGTGTGGTTCATTCCGGAAGAGATTCATAACGGCTACTGCAACTCAGCATGACATTTACCCAAGACCACATAATCTTAAAAACGTGTAAAAATGGAAGGTGGCAAGTACTAACTACATGATTGATTTCCCTACAGATTATGCAGTAGGTATACTTAACAGGTCCAAAAATAATTACTATGTCACCCCTTTTGGGCTTAGCAGATAAAATAAACCCATCATATATTTACCTTGTAATTGCACAGCACTCACTCTGCATTCACTGCACCCTAATACGGTACTTACGTTACCGACTGAGTAATACTAACCATACAAGTCCATTTATTTTCAACGAAGTTAGTGGACTATAAAAGAAGGTGCGACCAAATTAAAGAGGGAACAAGGAAATCAAGCAGAACCGGTTCAGTAACAGGGCGGTCAACACATAAAAATAATTCGTGAGGAGAAGAACACAGTCATCCCGAAGAACAGTAACTGAAAGGTCAGAGGATTATCAGACACTTTTCGTAACCACAACAGCCTGGGAGGTATGGAGAAACAGGGTGTGATTTAGGCTTTAGTTCAACTTCATGATGGACCAAATGGGAGAGGGAGAGGGATGGGGCACTGGTGGTGGTCTCCCCTAGACACTCAGAACCATGGGGATGATGATCGATACCAACCCCAAATGTCTACCTACGTCATGTGGGGAGAAAGGACGGCAGCTCTCACCCCACTTACAGTCTCACCCTCCCTCTACTCAATTAAGTTCCTTGGAGGGAATCGTTAGAGCAGGGAGAGGACACAGAACACAACAGGTGCAGCAAGCCAGGGTACCAGGAGCAGTGAGAGAACTTTGGATTGGAACCAATTAGCCTTCCCCCACCCCTCCCCTCCAGGTCCTTGGGCGCTGCTGACTGATGACACCACCATCTTAAAAGGTGTATCTGGGGAGAAGACACCTGCTCGGCAACTGAGCACACAGAGCAAGAGTCTGACAGTGGACTGAACGCAGCTGCTGTCTTGCAGAGTCGGCGAAGTAGACACAAAGGCATCTTTAGCTTCCCAGGTACTAAAATAGGACCAGGAGCCGGAGGATGACCAGGGTGAAAGTACTTCTGCTGAAAATGGACATCACTGGACACGAAATCCTGAAACAAAACTAAGTAGCAGGAACAAGCTGTCTTTGTTCCCCTGGATTCCTATCTTGTTCTTTATGTGTCCACCCTCTTGCTACCTAGGTAACCAGAATTCTCTGCCCTCCGGATACAAGTCCTGCTTTAGGAAAGGACCCTACTTATGCCTTCAGACGGAGGTATGGATGTTGGATATAGCTCATTGTGTTTCCTCTTCCAGGAATATGTGCAGAGTGTTTTTGACTTAAGAGAATGAAATACTGAATTACAGAATTTTTAAAAATGAATATGGGGACTTTGGGGATAGGGCAGGGAAAGAAGGGAGAGAGGTTTGTTCAGAGAGCACTGCTTCCTCATGAGGCTCCCCCTGGCACTTGGCGGGACAGTCTGATCTAAAAGCAGAAGTCCGTGGACTCCTACAGAACGATAAGCAAAGGGGGATTTATTTTACAAGAACAATCTGTCCGGGGAATTCGAAGGTTCAGGACCTAATAATTTCATTCAGTCAGCATACACTTGTGGAAGCTCAACCACGCAGCGGAAATGATACAGGGGTGAATTAACATGGGGTCCATATTCTCAGTTGTTTCTTGTTTAAAACTGGTAAAAGACAAGGTGGTGATGGGACCCTGGTATCCAGGTGCAGCTACAGAGGTAGACACAAGTCCTCAAAGCCACGTGTGTGCGTCTGAAAAGATGTAATCAGTCATCCTTATAGCTCAAATTCTTCTAAAGTTGGGTCACCCTGCTTCTTTCTCCTCTTTTTTTTTTTTTCTCTTCTCTATCTATCTGCTTTCACTTCACCTCATTCTTTCTTCTTTTCTTTTCCCTCTCTGCCCCACCATTTTCTAATCTATTTCTCCAGGACAGTAGAGTGGGTTTCCCTATAAGGGTTCCTGTGTGCTCACAAGCGTAATTGATTCCCTTTTCATGTGTGTGCAGGACAGGCCCCAGGAGAACCTGAGGTTTAGTTCCACGTTTTTTCACCACAGTCTCATGGGAGAAGGGGAGGGCTGGGTGTGGGTGTCTGTGAGCACATGGGCACTTGGAGGGGTGCCACTGCAGAATCACCCCAAGGGTGAGTGCGTGCGCGTACGTGTGCACATGAGCACATACTCAGCTCTCGTCAGAACATCAGAAGCCACTGCTGGCTCCTTCCCAGGGGAGCTGCTCCAGTCACACGCCCACAAGGTGCAGCCTCTTCCCAGGACTGGAAAGCTTTCTCTACGTCCAGCCCTGCGCTCCTGCGCTCCACACTGCCTACACCCCAGATTCAACGGTCATTAACCTACCGGCTAGGTGGACCTCTGCTAGCGAAAAGCCCCATTCACCTTTCAGATTATAATGACGGGTCATTGCCCTGTACCCCCCATACCACTAGGCATCTAGGCCCTACCCATCTCTATCTACCCATCTGTCAGGTGCCAGCACAGGGCCTCGTCCTCCAAGAAAGTGACTCTGTCCTGGCCAATCCAGCCAACCCTGCCAACCCATGGTTTTCTAAACTCTTCTATCACTTACGGTCCCTAGAACTCTTTTTGGATCTTCTGATGGTTAATGATCTGACTGCCAGCGCATTCTGTATAACTGCTTTAAGTTCTTCACAAGCAGTTCTAACTCTATCATTTCCCACAGAAACTTGCGTCGAATCATTGTGCGACTGTTTGTTGATCGCTTGCCTGGTCTCAGACTGCGGGAAGAAAAGTAGGAAAGAGATCCCGGTCTGAGGTGGATTGTAGAAGCCTTGCGCCAGAGACCCTCTTTTTCCTTTACGTCCACACACATACATGTCTATACCTGTCTGCTTGCTCTCACACTCATGTGGTGCTGGTTTGTTTCCTCCAAGTGATTTTGAACAAAAGCCTTGATACCCCCTGACCGATCAGGGTATTTTGTGGGCATAGGGTACTCTTCTCTGAATTTCTGTTTCCCTATCAACGTGTGATTGATGTCTTTCCTGTGTCTTCATCCCTATTTTCCTCTCTCCGAGAGTTGCGAAAGTTTTAGGCCAAGCTCAGAAGGAGACAACGTGTGGTAGAAAAACTTGTGTGTAATCTATAGGCTAAAGAAAACAAAAAGAAAAAAACAAGGACTGGGAAATCTCTTATATTCCAAGTTAGTCAGAAACTACAGAGGAATCTGTTCATTGCTGGAAGGAGTGTTGAAGCATCTACAGAGAAAGGCTACAAAGATTAATAGTTGGAAACTAGGACCCTGGAAAGGAAATGTTTACGGGTCCATTTGGCCTGGAGAAAGGAGAACTAGAAAGTGGCCTGTGCGGGGCTCTTTCACGCGTGAAGCGTTGCTCTAAGAAGAGGCCACAGTAGGTGCCCAGTGAACCTTCATTTTACGATGAAGCTAGTAACGAGCTCTCCACCAGCTCTAACAAGGGCTGAAAAGGAGGACATGGCCTTTTGTTACAGCACTTGGGACTCTGCTTAGATATTAAAATGACCTTTTCTACAAGGAGGGTTAAAAAAAGCCACACTGTATTTCTGAGGGAGCTTATGAAATCTCCTTTCACAGGCTCTCAGAACCGGCGTCACTTGACAGTAGCCTGCGGTTATTTCATTTTTGGGCAAAGTTGGCGAGAAAGGCTAAGTGACCTTTCAAAGCCCCTTCGAACTTCAGAGTTCAAGGACTGGGTATTAGCAAGTTCCTGTCTTCATGAGTTATAATCACACCTAGTCATTCAGTGACTTATGTCCCCAAAGGAATAAAGCGAAGGGCTCTTTACTTAGCTTGCCTTCCCCTCTCCACAGGACTCTCACTGGAAGAACATATTAATGCCACTTAGTTATGGAAATTTAGCTCAATTCCCATGTTCTGAGGTTAACTACGTATCAGATTAGAATCTATTTCACAGGATCAGATAGGTACATCAAATGAACAAAGGAGCACAACAAAATGCCTTTCAAGACGTATAGTTACGGAGTTGGGGACTGACATGTACACACTGCTATATTTAAAATGGATAACCAACAACGACCTACTGTATAGCACAGGGAACTCTGCTCAATATTCTGTAACAACCTAAATGGGAAAAGAATTTGAAAAAGAATAGATCCATGTATATGTATAACTGAATCACTTTGCTGTACACCTGAAACTATCACAACACTGTTAATCAACTATACTCCAATGTAAAATAAAAAGTTAAAAACAATATGCTAGGGCTTCCCTGGTGGCGCAGTGGTTGAGAGTCCGCCTGCCGATGCAGGGGACACGGGTTCGTGCCCCAATCCGGGAAGATCCCACATGCCGTGGAGCGGCTGGGCCCGTGATCCATGGCCGCTGAGCCTGCGCGTCTGGAGCCTGTGCTCCGCAACGGGAGAGGCCACAACAGTGAGAGGCCCGCGTACCGCAAAAAAAAAAAAAAAAAGCGATTCTGTTTTATCTCAATTAGATATTATAAAATGACCACTGCTCCCGTTTCAGGGAAAAAAACACCTCAGCAACTTGAATTGGTATACATGTGAGGCAGTGAATTACTAAGGAATTAACACAAATATTCACAAAGAGAGGGCTGAGAAAGGCAAAATAAATAGGAGGCTAAAGAACCAGCTGCTGTGCTGGGCTCCCGGGAAACAGCCATCTCTGGACCAGTCCCTCCTCATCCCAGCACAGGCAGTGCTACGTAGATACAGAGTGATGTACCCAAGTATTTAACTGCATGCGGAAACATAACAGAAGTTATTGTTCGAGTTGTTTATACTTGCTGTCATTGAGAAGCACCATTTTTTTCTTTAACACATCAGAAAATAGCTTTTAAATGGTCAGCTATGGTCAACCATGGTAAGCAATTCCGATTATACCTGCATTGCTTGGACTCTCAAAATCCCGTCACCAATCACCATCTCGCTTTTCCAACTTGCCATCCTCCAAAACCTCGGTATTGTTGTCATTAATAACAACAGCAGCACATTCTTAAACAGCACCTACTACGTGCAAGGCACTGTTCTACTACTTTACGCTTATTAACTCATTTTAATCCTTCCAACAACCTTGTAAAAATGTGCCCATTTAAATGTGTAAACTGAGGCCAGAAAATCACTTGCCTTGCCCAAAGCCTCACGATTCATAAGTAGCAGAGCTGGGATTCAATCCCAGGCAGTTGGCTCCAGAACCGATTCTCTGGCTCATTCTCTATTCAGCTGTTAACCACTGTCCTGGTCACGCTGCCTGATACTGAAACCGTGTACCAGCCCCTGTGTCCTCGTCTTCTGAAGTAAAAGTTTGACTCCAAAGTTAATGATTGGGCAATGTTAAGATGTAGAAATAAAGACTAGCTGTTGGGCTGGGGAACTGGTAACAATTTAGATGATGATTCTGCCACATAGCAGAACTCCCAGTTCCCTGAAAGATACAGATAAAGGCCTGACACACATTCCTAAATTGCTTTTATAGGAAGTAGACCGCCACCAGATGAAGACTGCTGCCCACAAGAACACAGACCCTAGACCGGTTGAAACCAGAAGGTTGATAATGCCGACTCCCAATGACCTCACCACCAGCCGATCCGAAGGACGTCCATGAGCTG
Organism: Stenella coeruleoalba; assembly: GCF_951394435.1. Taxonomy (NCBI): domain Eukaryota; kingdom Metazoa; phylum Chordata; class Mammalia; order Artiodactyla; family Delphinidae; genus Stenella; species Stenella coeruleoalba. The sequence continues at coordinate 8,835,037 of NC_137167.1, forward strand.
ATCACGCCCTGCTCCTTGAACCATTACTATAAAACTCCTCACTGCCCCCTCCAGGGCAGGACACACAGGCTTGAGGGTGTTAGCCCGTTGTGGTCCCCTTTGCCTGCCAAAGCAACAAGGCTCGCTCTTTCTATTTCATCCCAAACTCTGTCTCTGAGATTTCATCCGGCACCAGTGTACACAGGCCGAATTTCGGCAACAATACCTCTTGCTGGCAAGGGTAACCCAGTAAAGGAGCACTAAGCTTGTGTTTGCTTCTCTGAGAGCTACAGGTGTGATCACATTCTCATCCTCACAACCAAGTCTATTGAGGTAGGTATTATATTTCCTCTTTCACGATGATGACTTAGGTGCAGATAAGATAGAGACTTGCTCAAGGCTTTGCCATGAGAAAATGGCCAAGGCAGCATTTGGACACCCATCTGGCTTCACTCCCAAATAGCTTAACCATTAGGGTGGCTCCCTGCACTGAGGTCAACCTGCCCCGCTGGAGAAACTCACCAACTAGACTGGTGGGTATCACCAAAAATCCAATGCTTTGCAAACTCACCGGGGCCTTCCTTGCCCCCGAATAATTATTGTCTTCATGTCCTATGACCAAATAACGCTTTTCATCAACACAGTTACTCTGAACTTTGTTTCCTTTCTTCAACACCGCTGCTTCTCACTAGCCCCTTTTCTAGTTGAAAAAACAGAGGCCCTCCTATGTGAGTTCCTCCTCCACAACTCAGAATTCCTCTGCTCCTTCCCACATTTTTCCTTTCCTTTTCCCTGTTCCCTGAACAGCTGCTCCTCTGTGTCAGGCCAGCTCCGATCCGCCCTCTCCTGCGTCCGCGGGGGCCTGGCTTCGTTCATTATTCCCTTTCGGGCTTGCATCTTTCAACTCTGCCTCCACACATGAGCCTTGCCTTCTGCCTGCATACACAGCCTGGTCTCCCTCATCACCTCCCGCCCAAATCCTTCTCCCGACTCTCTGATAAACCTTGCAAAGATGCAGTATCTTTTCACATCCACGAAATCCTTAGCTCTTTGTTGAAAAGAACTTAAAGCTTTTTTTTTTTTTTTTTTTTTTTTTTTGCGGTACGCGGGCCTCTCACCGCTGTGGCCTCTCCCGTTGCGGAGCACAGGCTCCGGATGCGCAGGCTCAGCGGCCATGGCTCACGGGCCCAGCTGCTCCGCGGCATGTGGGATCCTCCCAGACCGGGGCACGAACCCGTGTCCCCTGCATCGGCAGGCGGACTCTCAACCACTGCGCCACCAGGGAAGCCCAAAGCATTTGTTCTTAACATTAAACCTTTCGTGATCCATGTTCCATAATTTCCCTAACCACTTAACCTCTGTCCTGCTGAAACAAAAGAATAAATAGAATACATGCATATGATGAGAAAATGTTTTAGGAACTATAAAAAGTTACACTACACCAAGAGAAAATTTATCCTCCAACTAAGCCAGACAGAGAAAGACATATAATACTATATGATATCACTTATATGTGGAATCTAAAAAAAAAAAAGGATACACATGAACTTATATACCAAAGAGAAATAAACCCACAGACATAGAAAACAAATTTATGGTTACCAAAGGGGGAAGGGGAGGAGGGATAAATTAGCAGTTTGGGATTAACATATACACACTACTACATATAAAACAGATAACCAACAAGGACCTACTGTATAGCACAGGGAACTCTACTCAATATTTTGTAATAACCTATAAGGGAAAAGAATATGAAAAAAACCCGATATATATGTATATATAACTGAATCACTTTGCTGTCCACCTGAAATTAATACAACATTGTAAATGAACTATACTCCAATAAAAAAAATAAATAAAATTGAAAAAAATAAAAGTAACCATTCTTGATAGTATCTTTCTTTGAGATCTTTCAGGGAAAAAAAAGTAAATTTCCTTTTTTTTTTTTTTTACCATTTTTACTCGAAAAATTCTATTATCCTTATATTTCTAAATTATATTTCCTTTCCTGTATGTTGCTCTTTGCCCCCACCATGTACAGTATCTTGTAGATCTTTCCTCTATCAGAACCTACAGACCTGCTTCACTTCTTTTTACACGTGTCTAAGCCCATTGCCAGGCTGTATAATGGTGTAACTCGTTCACTATTTCTGTCTTATTTGGTTGTTCTCTTACCCTTTTAGAGTCTGGCTCTTGCACAAACCACTGTTTCCTCTTGAAGACTGGTCTCAAACACTCCATTAGTAGTAATGTTCTTTTTCTTATTCTTTTCCACTGCTCTGCAGTAGAAACACAAGAATAGCCAACCCTCCCTCTAGGGGAAAGAAAAAGTCCCTTAAATTTGATTCTCCTAACATCTCTTTTCTTATTGTTTAGGAACTACCCTTCCTTCTCAAAGTTCTATAAAAGATCTTTAAAGCTCAGTTCTTGGCCCCTCTTGCTCATCTAATCGGATCATCACTCACACGCAGACAGCGCTAACTATTCCTCCGATGACAAACAGTCTCAAACCAAGATCTCCTGCCTCATCGCGTATGTGAAGACCTCATCCAACATTTCCTCCGGCTCGATGGATAATACCATCACGCAACTAGGTGTTGCGCTAACATCTCAAATTTGTCATCTGACTGATGAATTCACCATTCTTATCTCTTCAGATACTTTCTTTTCTTGAATTCCCTTTCTCTAGTAATGACATCACCAGAGACCAGGCTTGAGACGGAGAGTCATCTTTCCTCTTCTTTCCATCGACCCCTTCCCCAGACCACTGACACGCCTTACTGATCGGATCCCCAGTGCCTCTCACATCTCCGTTTCAACAGGAGGCACCCACATTGCACAGTCTCATCTTACCTGGTACCGAGGCCCCAGTCTTCGTTCACTCTGAACCACTTTACACATGGATTACTCTCTCCAAACACGGTTCTGGCACTGACCTTTCAATAACTCTCTAGTAGGTGTTGAGTTCACTCCAACAGGGACTTTCCTTACAGCTCAAGACACTTTCTGCTCTGCCCCATTCTATTTTTCAACTGCTTTTGCCCACTTCTCATCCATAGGGACCCTACTCTTTGGCTAAATCTGGCTACAGGCATAACTCAAAGATACCACTACAATAAAGCAAATATCGTAATAAAGTGAGTCACACAAATTGTTTGCTTTTCCAGTTAAAAGTTATGTTTACACTACACTGTAGTCTGTTAAGCGTGCAATAGTATTATGTCTGAACAAAACAATGGATATACCTTAACTAGAAAATACTTTATTGCTAAAACATGGTAGCCATCATCTGACAACACAAGGTGGCCACAAACCTTCAATTTGTAAAAAGAAAAAAAAAAAAATAAAGCAGTATCTGCGAAGCTCAAGAAAGCAAAACACAATAAAATGAGGTCTGCCCATATCCACTTTTTTCAAGTAGAACTTGTACTTCAGTAGACTTCTTTTTGTTCAGACTTTTTGCTTTCACTGAAAGGCTCTCTCCTCTAATATTTGTTTTAATTCTAACCGTCCTTCCAAGATTGACAGTAAAGATAATCTATTCTATAAAAAATATTTCCTTTAATTAATTAATCAATTAACTAATTTATTTACTTTTTGCTGTGTTGGGTCTTCGTTGCCGCAAGCGGGCTTTCTCTAGTTGCGGTGAGTGGTGGCTACTCTTCGTTGCGGTGCGCGGGCTTCTCATTGCAGTGGCTTCTCTTATCAAGGAGCACGGGCTCTAGGCGCACGGGCTTCAGTAGTTGTGGCTCGCGGGCTCTAGAGCGCAGGCTCAGTAGTTGTGGTGCATGGGCTTAGTTGCTCTGCGGCATGTGGGACCTTCCCGGACCAGGGCTCGAACCCATGTTCCCTGCATTGGCAGGCGGATTCTCAACCACTGCGCCACCAGGGAAGCCCCCAAAATATTTCTTGATAATGCACATTCACGTGTTTTATTCTTCCTTCTAAGTTGCCGGATCAAGCAAATACAAATACGACATAGTTAAATTTGAATTTCAGATCAAGAGTGAATAACTTTAGAAGAAGTATTTCTCATGCCATATTTGGGACATGCTTATGCTAAAATGTATTCAATGTTGATCTGAAATTCAAATGTAACTAAGGGTTCTGTATTTTATCTGGTAAGTCTACCTTCAGACTGCAAAAAGAACTGTGTTTTTTCCCGTCAGATACGAAGACCAAGGTAAAATGAGAAATAGAGTCAAAAAGCAGGATTTGAACTCCTGTCCTTGAGAAAATGACTTCACTTTCATTTTCTATTCTGGAAATTAAAGATATAAGCTCTAACTTTGAATACACTAAGACATGGAAAGATGGGGCCTGTGAATTCACATTTTTAGTGAGTACCCTGGGTTCCTCTGATGCTGATGGACATATTGGTCCGTCACTTATTCACTGTGTCTGTGCTTAGTTCCGAAGTATTGAATGAACGAAATCCCATCACATCCAGTAAGGTCAATGATATTCTTGAAAATGGTAATAAGAAAAGGTATACACTTACAATGGAATAAAAATTAGGTAATAAAAAGATTGAACGTAGTAAGAAAATGATAAATGTTGCACATATGCATGGGTTGAATTGATTCGCAGTAGGAGTGATTCTGAAGGACAAAGCAAGTCACGCAATTTGTGGGAAGTGCTGTTTATGTAATGGAAAATAATCAGCAGGAGATGAAGAAAAATGCTGGGTAAAATAGAAAAAAAATGTGCTTTACATCATGGCTAGAAGATTAGCACTGATGCCAGTTGCCTCATGTTAGTTTAGAAGAATCTAGAAGTCTATTGAGAACTTAAAGATATTATGGTTCAAAGTCGCAGATCGTTCTATGGGTTCAAGGTACCATTCAGGTCTACACAGCCTGAAAGAGAATGGTCCAAATTACCAGTGCAGACTGTGCATCTTCTGAGGAGTTCCCTAACCCTATGAGGATCATAAAGAATGTGTATTCCCAGAACCCACATCGTTCCACTATGGATGAAAGCAGTGTACTTGGGGGAAAGACGCAGAAGGGAGCGTTAGTAAGGAGACGAGAAATACCTAATTTTCAGACGTAAGGACACGTTTGGGTCATTCTTTGATAGAAATGATTCTGGGAAGCAGCCAGGTTGGACTTTAACCTAGCACCTGGCACAGAAGAGATGATTATTAAAAACTACCTGGCACAGAATAGATGATTATTAAAAACTATCTCCTTACTTCCCCCTCTTCTCAAATCCTTTATTATCTTCTACCCTGTATTGAAGTTGTGGGGAAGAAGCCTTTCTTACTGTTTCCTTCACACGTCACCGGGCCAGGACTATTTATATAGAATAATTGTGCAATAAATATCTACTACATGAATGAGTTAAAATAAATATAAAGAAGCAAAGTCTTTATTTTCACCTTAACAATAAAAGGCTCCGCGCAGGGTTAGCAGGAAGATGTAAGACCATAATAACAAGTATGAATTGAACATCTAATACATGCTAGGCACAGTGGTAAACGCCACAAGCATAAGGGTGAACAAGATCCTATACCATCTACCAGATGGCAGGAATTATGTCTAGCAGAGAGGGAATCCAGCCTGGGATAAAGGCAATGAACATATGGTGTAGAAATAGGGAAACTGCTTGATACTGAGCCAATTACAGGAGTAACTAACTCAGACTTGGGGGCTGGGGGGAAGATGGTGAATGCTTTGCAGAAGTGAGACCCAAGCCAAAACTTGGAGGAAGGACAAATTCAACAGGTTAAGATTAGGGGGAGAGAAAGTTTTCTGGCAGAAGTAACAGAACGTATAAGGAACTTTATGCCAACATGGGCCCAGGGTATTCAGACAACTAAGAATCTTTGTTTGGCTGAAGAATACGAGAAACGGTGAGAGGGTAGGAAGGAAAATACCTAATGGTTCAGGGGCTTGAGAGAAGCTGATATGCTTAAGAAAAGCCATCTCAGACCAGATCATAAACATTAAGTACTTTGGACTTTATCTTAAAAATAATGGTCAGCTAACGAAAAGGCTTGAACACAGAGGTCATGTGACCAGAACTGATGTTTTCAAAAGATCAGATAAACTGATGTCAGCCAAGACTGGATATAGGAAGCAATGGTAGAAATCCTGGTTAGGAAGAAAGGTGGCCTGAACTTTAAAACATTTTTGTCTGGGATACCCTTTTCTTTTCACTTGGTTTTTCTCTTACTACAACTGGCTGTTACTTTTCTGTCTCCTCTGCAGTGACTTCTGACCTTCTCTACGTCTAAATGTTGATGTCCTCCAGCGCTGAGTCCTCAGATACCTTCTCTATTCACACTCATTATTCGGTGATCTCATTCAGCCTAATGGCTTTAAGTATCATCTGGACAGTGACAAGCCCCAGATTTATGTCACCAGCCAGGACTCTCCTCTGACCTCCAGACTCATATATTCAGCTGCCTGTTTAACCTCTCCATTTAGATGTTTAAGAAGTATCTCAAATCTAGCATTTATAAGACTGAACCCTTGAGTCTCCCTCCAGATGTGGTAAACCAAGTTCTCCCCAGATCGGTGATGGCAAGTCCATCCTTCTAGTTGCGTAGCCCAAATTCTGGAATCATCCCTAATGCTTTTCCTTCTCTCAAACTCTATATCCAATCCACCAGCAAATCCTTTTGACTCTGCCTTCAAAAGATATCTATCATGGATTATGGCCCGTTTCTACAATTTCCAATGCATTCTGTCTGGCCCAAGCCACAGTCATCTTGAATCTAGGTTATTATAACAGCCTGGGTATTGTAACAGCCTAGATTATTTTAATAGATTATTGTTACAATAGATCATTGTAACAGATTTCCTTGCTTCTGCTCTGGTTCCCTGTATGTTTACACTCAACACAGCAGGTAGAGTTTATCCTTGAAACTATTCACTGTGAATAAACACCCTCAATGGCGTTCCATCTCGCTCACATGAAAGGTCAAAGTCATTACAATGGCCTATGATACACGTGGCAGCTTTTCCCTGTGCCCCACTTCTTTGACCTGAGCTATTATGACTCTTCCCTTTGCCGCTCTGCTCCAGATACCTGCCCTAATTGTTCCTCGGATACAAGCTCCCGCCACACAGCCTTGGCATCCTGCTGTCCCCTTGGCCTGGAATGTTCTCCTCTCAGATATCTAGAATGTTTGTCCTTGTTTTCTTTCAGGTCTCTTCTTAAATGTGATTTTATTAGAGACCTTCTCTGAACACCTTATACAAAAAAGCAACACTCCCTCCATCCCCGCCTGAGCCCCTTATCCTGCTTTATTCCTCTTCACAACACGTCACCACCTCCACAGCACTGAGCACTCTTATTTTCTGGTTTTTTCCATCTCCCCTCACTGTAAGCTTTGTGGGAGCAGAAACTGTATCTGTCTGGCTCAAGTGTTGATTCTCCACCACCTAGAACATGTCCTAACCCATGGGAAGCACTTGATGAATAGCTGCTGAATGAAAGGAGGGATGGATGCGCAAGAGGGAAAATGGAGAAAGTCGGTGAACTTGATCTATGTAGGTGGCAGAACGGTTAGACGGTAGTGATTCATTGGATACTGAGCTGGAGAAGGGAGAGGAAAAAGACAGGGGTCTAGGAGGCTGTCCAAGTGTGGGACCCAGCTGAGTTAAAGGCATAGTATTCACTGAACTAGAGAAGATGGGAAGAGGCCTGGGTTAAAAACAGGGACAGAAAAGGACCCATTCAATTTTGAAAAAGCTGAGATTCAGGTTATTGGGAGACATTCAACTGGCGAAGTCCTGGAGGTAACTGACTCTAGAACGATTAATGGGATTCCTGTGTAGCGTGCGTTTCTACTAGTCACAAAACAGCTACGTGGAAAGGAGATGGAGAAAGAATATGTTCTGAGTTATTTTCTAGGGGGAAGCTGAAGCCTTTTCATCCCTAAGGTGCACTTACTGAAGCAGTCGCTCCTTGGGGGCTCACAGCCCCTCAGACAGCCTCATCCCCAAGCCCCCAGGAGTCTGTCTGCACATGACCATCCATCTTCCAGCCTGACTCTGGGGGTACATGTTTGCCGTTCAGAACCTACTATATTTTACTGCACTTCCTGACATTGTTACACAACATTTATTGAAAGCACATTTGCTGGTAATGAAGTTTCTATTAACTATGATTAAATCTCCGAAAACACCTGAAGATAATTTAAGACGTGCAGAAGCAGAAAATGAAACATTCGGTTTAGTACATTAGGAAACGTAATTGATTAAATTATCTCATTTACAATAAGTGCTTTCAGGAGCGATGCTGTGCACATATTTCCCCCCGTTTGTCATTAAGATTTGCCAACAGGCATCTTAAGATTTCACTTTCTTTTCACACCTCCCCGCAACTCAAAGCCGGATCCTCAGCCCGCCTCACACGGATCTGCCCGGGAGGCTCCGAGGGATGGCTTCCAACCAACCAGCCTGGCAGAGGCTCATGTGCACAGCTATATATAGGAACAGGTTGCTTCTCAATTATCTTCATAATTGACTTTGATTTTGCATCAGTGATGATTCACGGAATCTTCAGCGAAGCCCCTCTCTTTCAACGAACCACCGCAGCCCGCCTTCATATAACGCACTCCTAACCGTGCAGCCTCCAGAACCCGGAGCCGATGCCTCTGGGAGCCTTTTGCAATCACATCGATTCTGTTAAGGTTTTATTTTTAGGAAATCACAAATTAAAACAGTTTAAGCGATTCCGTGGCAGTATCCAGCAATTAGGCATGGTGTAGAGGAGCGAGAACCCCAAGCAAAACCTCATTCACGAGTCCCCGAGGGCCAGAACTAGCCACGGTGGGGCTTATGGCTGGAATGTACGCAAATTTGCACCCAAATTAGAATGGCACAGGACTCACAAACTGAGCGTGGAATTAACGTTCAAAAACACACATGCATTTCTGAGGAACTCTCCCATTGGCCGCCACATGGATACCCATAATCTTGCTTGGGCGGCACACGGGGGCCAGCGGAGGGTGAGGGCTCTGTGACCAGGAAGCCCTGGGGGACCACTTACTCCAGCAGTCCCTCTGAGGCCTTGGCCCAGACACAAGCTGAACACCCAGTGCCCCCTTTTCTCCTCCACCCTCACATGCGTGCGCACACGCACACCCCCCCATCAGGCTTCCCCACCTTCAGTCTTCCCATGAGTTCCAAATCCAGCACGCATGACTCCGGAGGGCGACTGCCTAAGTCCCAATAACGACTTTATGGGCAGCAGACAGCAGGGGAAACAAGAAGGTTTGTTTCTGTTGTTCCGTAAAGTTCTCAGGCTCCAGAGTTATGGCATCTTTCTATCTCAAGCCTGCCTGAAGCAACATCTGAAGTATGAACATCACAGCTTTACTGCATCTTTCTCTCATGTCACCTGACCCCCATCCCAAGGCACCGATTTCTGTCTATTTTCACAGGGTCTTAATTCTTTCAAAGAAGGTGGTTGATCGAAGCTGTTAACTCTCCCATGCTATTTGAATTTTAATACCCTAGGATTTAAAAGATCAAAAGCCATTCATTTCCGACCCAAATAGGAGATACTGGTCAAGAACGTCTTTCACAAGCTTTAGAAACCAAACTGGCTAGGGAGCTGTCTCTTTCTACCATTGCTAAGAGCTGCAATGCAGATGCCCTTCTATATGGACTCTGACGTCTATATGATACCGTGGTATACTTTACACATTTCTGAGAATCATTGGGGGAACATATTAAAATGTAGATTCTCAGGAGCTGCCCCTGCACTGGGTGTTCAAATTAATTTGTTCTATTCTGAGGGGGGGCATATTTAACAAGCTCCCACCATAACTCAAGATTCTGATGCATGGGGTCGCTTATCTAAGTTTCGAGAACTATTTTTTTTTTTTTTTTTTTTGCAGTACGCGGGCCTCTCACTGTTGTGGCCTCTCCCATTATGGAGCACAGGCTCCGGACGCGCAGGCTCAGCGTCCACGGCTCACGGGCCTACTCGCTCTGCAGCCTGTGGGATCTTCCCGGACCCGGGCACGAACCCGTGTCCCCTGCATCGGCAGGCGGACTCTCAACCACTGCGCCACCAGGGAAGCCCCTCGAGAACTATTTTTCTAAGAAAAATAGTTCTCAATCCAAGCTGCACATGGAAATCACCTGAGGAGCTTTTGATACTAGGGATTCCTGTGTTCTAAATCCCCTCTTCCCATTTTGATTTCACTGGGGTACAGCCTGGGAAGCGGGATTTATAAACGGCCGCCGGTGGCCCTCAGTTTCAGCCGGGGCTGAGCACCCTGGGGTTGAATGCCAAGCTGCCAATCATTCAAGCTGTGCTCCGTCCCCCAAATCTACTGGATACGTAAGATGGAGAGAATGCAAAGGCGTCTCCAGGAAGCAAGCCAGGGGACAGAGACCTCGAGCCAGCACCCACCCAGCAGGTTCAATTCCTGGCCTTTTCACTGTGGAATACTGGTTCTTCGTCTACCCAGTTGCCATGGATTTCAGGGTTCTTCTCTTAGGCACCCCCTGCCCCTTCCTAGGTGGAGAGTCTTGTAATCAGGCTATTGCCCAAGGCTGCTCTCATGAAAGCCTGTACTGACAAATAGTTATTAATTTTAATGAGATAAATCTCCTCAGAAATAAGAGTCCTAGATGACATTTGCAGGTAAATGGACTGCTCTCGGCAGGCGGAATCAAGAGGAGAGGTTTACTTTTACTCTGAAGGAGGGGAGGGGGTGTGCATATTTCTGTTCCATTTAAACCTCTGATATGTGACTCCAAACCCAATGAGAAGCCCCCCGAAAGCCCTGGATCTTTCGAAGGAACTTCAATTCTCTTTGGCTCCTAAACAAATACAACAGCAAAAATATGAGAATAAGTGATATTCACAAGAGGAAGAATAACTTACTTTGGGGTTTTATTTCATGAAGAGGTTTTTTATCTAAAAGAAAGAAAGAGAAAAAAAGAAAGTTGCATTTAATAATTTACACGGAACAGATATATTTCCTATATCCCTTCACGTCTACCTCCATAAAGGAAACATTTTCTCTCTTTCTGCAGACAATACGGGTTATGTTATTCATATTTATCCTTTTCATTCTAATTTTTAAAATTTTTCTCTTTTGCAATATTTTTCTAGGATAACTGCTTCATTCCTTCAAAAAAAAAAATCCCTCAGGCTTACTGGTTTCTTTCTCTTGCATCTGTTAGATTCTTATCGGCATGATGAGAGCAGTGAGCTTGCCGCCTGTCCGTTTTTTATATACAGCCAGAAGACTGCTCAGGTAAGGGATGCTATTTCACTATATATGATGATAGAAAAATGAACCATGAATAAATATTTAAAGGGATCCTGCATTGGTTTGCAGTTATCACGGTCTGGATAAAATGTTCCAAACTCTGCTTTTCTTCCGTTCTCGTTGGGTATAGGTGCTACGGTATTGTGAGCGTGTTGAAGGTTTATTTTGAAGAAATCACACTTTTTTGTTTCAGATCTTGATCATCTGTTAAAATGTGGATGATCTCTCTTAATGGAAAGGTGTCCTTTTTAATCATGCTATTGAGAAGGGCAGCGGTCAGATGAGATGGATACAGAGAAAAGACACTTGGTCTTTTCGAAAGCAAGTCAGACATTCTTATCCATCCTCTTCATGGCTGGCCGTTCATCCACCATCCCCTGCCATCTTTCATCACCTAATATTTTGCAATCATCTTGCAAATCACTTGGAGACGTGGTGCCTGTGGCTTGCTTTGTCTTACACCACAGTCCCTCCACTAACCTTTCCTCCTGCCCCTGGTCCCATCCCAGGCCAACACAACTCCACCACCACGCAGAAACCTGGGAAGACCAGGTCTGACACCGTGTCAAATTCCAGAGGATTTGCAGGGTGCACCATCCCTCTCATTCGCGGCTTCTTAGGGTGTAGATGGAACAGTCTGACTACAAGCACGGGGGCTGTTGCTAAGCATTCACAGACTCCCATAAGGCAGGGGACCTTGAAAAGTCACCTTGTGTAGCCTCCTTCCTTTCTTTGCCTGAAGGCGAGCCAAGCGGGGTGAGATCCTGTCATTTTGGATTATGTTTTTAACTGAAGCAAATCTCGCACAGTACACATTGGAGAACTTCATAAATATTACCTGGCTGACTGCACCGTAACCCCTCGCAGGCAGACAGACACAGCTAGGTTCCGAATCCCTCACGGAATATCTCTTAGCCTAACCCACTCCCTGCACTTAATACTGATTTTGACAGAAAACCCTTGCCGTGTGCTCCAGATACAACTCTTGTGTGTTCTACCATCTGATTTGTGATGGAAGTAGCTTATAAAAGTTGTGTGTAGATCACACTTTTGCAAAGGGGCCACCATTGTTTTTTTTACAATGAGGGGAAGTTAACAGGCAAAGGGTAATATCTGACAAATCTTTCTTTAAAAAAGAAATCCTCATAAAATAGAATAATGTGTTCAAGTTGATAGGATCATATTCAGATTCTCACAGTCAGGTTTCTTAAAACCAAAACCTTGCATTTCCCTTACTGCACAGATTCAATGCCATACTAGTTTCCTTAGAGCAGGTGGTCCCGCCCGAAGTCCAGATGCTAATGCACTGAAGAACTAGAACAAAACGACTTTGGTGGTTTTAACCCAACTTCAGTTTTTGCTTATCGTATGCTCTAAGCATTGGCATGGGCAGAGCCATGCTGGCAGGCCAAGGCTAAGACATCTGAGAGTGATGCATTGCTAGGACAACACAAAGAGACATGCAGAACATCTGTTTAGAACTCTGGCTGAGCTTAACAATATTTTCTTCCTTCTAAACCACAGGAACGAAGATTATGCCAGGTAGCAAAATGAAACTCCATTAAAAACAGGTGAGACGTATAACTACTCCTCAGAAAAACAAATCGAATATAGCCAAGATGTGAAAAAAACTGGGGTAGTAGAGTTCTACCCGGTACAGCTCTGAAAAAAAGACAGAGTGAACGGAGCTGAAAATCCCAGGGCTAAAGTCCCCAGATAGAGGGCGGGGGCCACATGGAGGCACAGAGCAGCAGAAGAGAGCATCCTCCGCTCTGACCTGATGACACCCAGCTCCGGCGTCGTCATTACTGACACGGATTAGTGCAGACTCTCAGGATCAGAAATGGATTTAAATCTTGGATCGTCTTCATCTATCTCTGTGACCTCAGTGTTCCCCACAGTAAAATGGGAATAAAAATGGCCTTGAAGCTTGGTCCCGGGGGGTTAAACATGATAACCATGAAGTCATGCAGCCTCAGGCTAGCACATGTTCAGCCATCAATACATAGCAGCTGATGAATAAAAACTTGAACATGTTATGAATATGATCATCATACTTGTTCAGAGGACAACAGTGACTCACGTGCTACTGCGTGGAGACAAGGCACAGCTCCAAATCGGAAACTCTAGTGAATTTCAGGGGTCCTTGAACGAGAGTTAAGAAACATGTGCCTAATCCTGTCCTCTGCTTGCTGACACCAAGGGCAAGTCGAAACTTCCCTTTCCTGCCATGTAAAGAAGACCCCTGTGCTACCCTGCTTTCACTCCTATAAATCTTTAGAATAACTACCAAAGACGTTCCACAGAAATCCACCTGAAATGAATTCTGAAAGCAGAGTCAAAATTATTCAAAGGGCCGCTCCTCTACCATCGCGTGTGTTATGCTGAGATCCAGCACGTGTGTTAGCCTGCATCGTCTCACGGAAAAGGCTGGAAGTCTCTGGTGCCCAAGAGATTTAGTCCCCTGGCATCGGCATCAACATTGGGTTCTGCTGTATTTTCTGAAAAGCAGTATCTTGTCAGCAAGCTGCTCTCAGAGACCATTTTTCCCAGCTTGAAATGTCTGATTAGAGATTGTTCTACCGTGAGCTCAAGAGAGGGCTACCACCAACCTCGCTATGTTTTGCAAGAATGGCCCACCCACAGTTCACGTTCTTTTATTCTGTTTGCATAATCATTTTCTCACAAGGCTCAGGGCCATGCAGTCACTGGCCTTGGTCAACCAAATCCTCTCTGTTTTACTTTTACCTCTCTCCAAGGCCATGTTCAAATGGCCCCTTAGTAAATTAATTCATTAGGGCCATGGTTCTTCACATGGGCTGCATATTCAAATGACCTGGGGAGCTTTTTTTTTTAAAAAAAATACCCATGCTTAGGCCCCTCTCCAAGAACTCCTAATAGGGGTTTGTGTTTTTGTGATTACTGAGGGCACCGCCACTTCCTGGCAACAAATCTGGGGTTCTGTGTACTCAAGTCCAGTTCCTCTCTGCCTCCCAAGAGGCTTCGGGGTAGCTGGAGTGTACAGAAGGGCCCATTTTCTCTTGCAGGAAGAGAAATGTAATTCTGAGCCAGTGGCGGCTGAGCTGTAGTTTGGGAAAATCACAAGTTTTCCCAGGGTCTAACTTATACACCAAGAGGTACCTTCTGGGTAAATAGAAATTGATGGTAATTATAACTCAGTCCTATAGTGATTTTGTGTATTTACAGGCTAAAGATGTGCAAGTGTTTTTTAAATTTTATTTTTAATAGTGTTTTAAATTGTTTTCTTTAAAAAATCAGTTTTATTATTTACACTTACCATATCAAAAAAATACAGATAAGTGCAAACCACCCCCCATAATTCCACCACCAAGAGATAACCACTATTATGTTGTTATATATACAAGTCTAGGCTTTTTTCCTCTGTGATTTTATATACATATAAGGTTACGTGCACACATATATGCTTACACACATATTAGCAGGAAACTACATGAAATTGACAGTAATTGATCATTTTTACCTACAAAAACATGGAATTGTCTTTTATATACTGTTCGGCAATCTGCTTTTGTCTCAGTGCTGTATTGCAAATATTGCTTTGTGTCTGCCGTGCGTGTGGTGAGTGTGTGCATAGAGGTATATATGCTTATATATGAGGCAAGGGAAGAGAAGGGGGGGAGAGAGAGAGAGACAGGCAGAGGGAGAGAGAGAGGGAGAGAGAGAGAGAGAGAGAGAGAGAGAGAGGGAGGGAGGGAGAGGGAGAGAGAGGACAATCTACCCTTTTTTTTTTTTGTGGTACGTGGGCCTCTCACTGTTGTGGCCTCTCCCGTTGCGGAGCACAGGCTCCGGACGCGCAGGCTCAGTGGCCATGGCTCACGGGCCCAGCCGCTCCGCAGCATGTGGGATCCTCCCGGACTGGGGCACGAACCCGTGTCCCCTGCATCGGCAGGTGGACTCTCAACCACTGCGCCACCAGGGAAGCCCACAATCTCCGTTTTTATTTTTGGTGGTGATTCATTTCTTTTCCACCTCTCTTTAAATTTCGGCTTCCTTTTTACATGGCATGCTCCCAAAGCATTTCCATTGTTCTTAGAAGCTATTTATAGCTGCATTCCTACCTTCCCACCCACCCTCATCCAGCCTTATCCTTTCTCTGCCAGGGAAAAACTGTGGCCAGCTGCATGCAGCCCACATCCCACGGATCTGAGTGAGCCAGAATAAGGAGAGATGACACATGTGTAAGGCGAACGTGCTGACAACTACAGTACAGAAACGCTGCAAGATGACACATGTGGATGGATGGATTCAATCTCCAACCCACAGACTGGGCAAGGGGCTGCCCTCAAAACCCGTGCCTTGCGATTATTTGAAACCGGCTTCTATGGGTTTTGGATACCACACATATATGTCTCCTGAGACCCAGGCATCAAGCCACTCCGTGTGGACTAAATGCCCACCAGGACAGTAGCCGGAACAGCTCTCTCCTGCCGGGCAGCAGTTGACACATGTCATTAGAGTTCACGATCACCTTTCTTTTCACTAAACCAGACACGTCCCATGTTTTCATCTCCAAAGACCATTTTCATTATTTCCTTCTTCATAGATCATATGCTTTGGAACCTTTTTCACCTCCCCCCAAAATATATGTCTTGAATTCAGTTTTATTTTAATTTACCCTCCACAGTCTTTGTAATCACAAATTATTTAGGAGCTGATTCTGAACTGTGTGGCAGATTCAGTCTTCTCTGCCCATTCTCTCTGGCTAGTTCCTTGTTTGCTGGAAGAATTCTCTAGCATCATTACGTAGGAATCTACCATGATTCCACAGCCTCCATGTCATGGCCAATTTCTCTGTCTACCTTTATGGTCTTCTATTAACTGGTCCCACCACATCAAATGTGACTCAGTTTCCGCTGCACCTCAGCAAAAATCCGTATTCTAGTCTGATCAATCCGTGAACTCTCAGTGCTTTTGCCCAAGCTGTTTCCTCTCCAAGGACACCCTCCTCCCTCCAAGCCTCCGATATAAAAATGTCCTCTCTCCAATGCCTAGATCAATTTCTGATTCCCTCATGAAATCTTTGGTGATTACTACTCTGTTGGAAGAAATCTCCCCCTTCTCTAGACAGTTTATCTTACTTATACTCGCTAAAATACTATGCAATTTCTTTCAAAATATATTACTTTGTAAGTGTTCATCTGACTGATTTTATACTTTTGTCATCACCACTAGTTATGGGCTCCTAACATGAAGATCATATTTAAATGATGAGCTCACAAATAACTGGCACTGCAACAGAGGATCATGGCAAGAAAAAAAGTAGCAGGAGAAGTGAAATTAAAAGCTATTTGCTTGATTATTTACTGATTGGGAGAAAAAAAGTTGAAGTTATTGATTATCAGTGTGTTTCATTTACTCATGCTTTCCCTCTTCTCCCATAACCAGAAATAATTAAGAAGCCCTCTGAACGCTCTCCAAAGCTGCAGGAAATCCCAGGATCTGGTGGACCTGCTCTGTATTAGCACTAGCAGATAATTAGATAAACACGAGGTCTGCTTTCACTGGCAACACCACCGTGATTGAACGTGTCAGGCAGACACTGAAGATGACAAGCAGGGATTCTATTCTGTTCTCCTGTGGTTGGTGAGAGCTCACTACGGCTGTAGGACATGCAGGAACACAACCACCAGCTCTTGTAAAAACCATGAAATTCTTCCGGCGATGGAAAACACAGCGCATCTCTCGTTTTTTCACTCTTTTCAGTTGTTAATTTCTGCATTGCGGTTTTCTTTCGGGTTTTTTTTTTTTTTTTAAATTTAAAGATCCTGCTCAGAAATGACTCTTCAGAGACCGTATTTACCCCAAGTTACTGAGTTAATTCAATTCTTGCTTCCTCTCCCCACTTCCCAGCCTGTATAGACCATCGTAAGATCTACTGCCCCTTTTAAAATGCACTGAGCAGAGTTTCCTGTGCTCTACAGTAGGTTCTCCTTGGCTACCCATTTTAAATATGGTGGTGTGTATATGTCAATCCCACACTCCCAATTTACCCCTCCCCATGGGAGAAGAATTTGAAAAAGAATAGATACGTGTATAACTGAATCACTTTGCTGTACACCTGAAACTAACACAACACTGTTAATCAACTATGCTCCAACATAAAATAAAAATTTAAAAAATGCACTCTGAGCACATCCATCCATGCAGGACAAGTACAGAGAACAGGAGGTTTTGAGAGATTCCTCCCAGGGTTTTCCAGTTGGTTACGTCTGTTAGAGGAATCACTGGTTTCCTCAGAGATATCTGGGTAATTAGAGAAATTCCAGGACTGAATGGCAAAACCCTCCACCTGAATAAAACCCCGTAAGATCTGAGATATACATCAGTAAATGAAGATCAGCTGTATTAATATGTTCTACCAAAGAACTGTTCAAGATCCCATCGTATTAATTAGGGGAAATCAGATGAGTACTACAAGAGACAGCTCATGGATATGACTTATGATGACAAAGACCTTCCACAATGGCCCCTCAGTCAAATCACACAATTTGTGTGCATGAGATGATGTCGTCTTCCCTCTTCCTTCTTTCAAATTTGACGTCTCTTATAGGAATGTCTTTTGTATTTCCTAAACTCAGATGAATGAGTATCCACAATGACCATACTCCCAAGGGGCATTTGCATATTTCATTTTTGAACTCAATCACTTCAATGTCTAGATTTCTTACCACCTTTGTCCATTCCCACCGATTCACTGTGGGTTAGTTTGTTTTTATGATGGATATACAGGGTACAGTATGCTTTGGGGTTACAGCAAAGATGTTTAAGCATCTGTCTGCAAAGACTTTCTTATCGGCAATTGGCCTCAAAGTGATAAAATGCGCTGTTTCCAATTCTGCTCCGAGGGAAGATGCATATTAAGATTCTTCTATGCTGTAAATTGTTTTGCTTGGATTCCCTCCCTTCTATCCACAACAGGAAAATATATGTATGTGTATACAGACATACACACTCACTCAAAACTAACCATAAATGTTCAGGGTCTATAATTCAAGCTTAAGGGAATAATCTGTTGATAAACGTCATCACGATCACTTGCCTTACCTTAAGGGAGGAGTGATATTCAAATTATTTAAAAATAGTTTAGAAGCATCCTGTCAGTGTGAGCACCAGCCCTGACATAGGGTCATGGTGACTTTCTGCTGTGTCCAGGGCGGTCCCTTTAGTTGTTGGGTCACAGGGAGGTGTGGGTAGGGAATGGATTGGGGGTGGGGGGTGGTGAGACTGGGGAGGGTGTTACGATGACTATTCACTGACTGCTAAAGAAATACTTAGCAACTGATATACACAGGCCATCAGTCCTGTCTTATCAAAAAAAAAAAAATGCTGAAAAAGAAATTGAATTGTGAATCTTTGACTTGTAGATTTATTCTAAGCTTCCTCAGGCCTCAGGCATGTAGAGTCTATATCTGTGTTTTTCATCTATTCTCAGTGCCTGGAACAGTAAGTGGAATATGGTAGGTACTCAATAAATATTTGTTGAACAGATGAGTGCTACTCAGCCTTGTATGTACTTTCAATCACGATCATTACAAAGTCAGGGTCCCTAAATTTCCTAATTTCTGTATGAATTCCTAGGACATTGTAGCTTCTCAATGAAGGGAATGGAGCAGATGCTAGAGGCCTGCTTTGATGACTCAGTTCTTAGGGGTGGCTGGCAACCGGCTTTGCTGGGTAGGGGAGGGGGTTACCTTTGTTTCAGATCTAAAAGATGTCCCCCTATCACCCTGCATATTCATCATCCAAACGGTGAATTTTAGGTGTGACTGAACTAGAATATCTCCTCAAAGCTGGCTAAAAGACAAGTATCTGTAAAATCATGATGACTTCAAGTTTTTATACTGAGATGAAGCTTAGAGATCCCCAGCACCCCGTATCCCGCCCCCATTTGATAGTTATGGACAGAAGGCAAGGGATGGTGAGAGATCTGTCAAGGTCACATGCTAGTAACAAAACAACTGAACTAAGCCCTAGGACTCCTTACTCCCGGTGCAGAACCCTTTTCCCTACCCCATGATCTCTTTCTAAATGATCACGGCAATTTTCTATTCCACTGCACACTAATGTCGTCCTCTCCCAAACACAGGTATGCAAGGCCGGGGCTTTTAGGAGGATGCTGACACTTCTCTGGAAAAAGGACAAGGCCAGGGCTAAGGATAATGTATGCTGGTGATGTTCATATCATCTTCGCTTTCTGGATCACATGTCTCAATGCTCTTGAAGACACACACGTATTTGATTTGTAACGTAAGGAGAAAATATAGAATCAAAACAAAGACGTTTCCTCCGCCTCTATTAATTCACTTTGTTCAGCGCACCCCAGAGAGCACTGAATCCTTTACAGGAGTAGATTACTCTGTTTTAAATCACTTCCCTGGTTGGGTTCTTGCCGTTTCTTTTATGGCTGGTCCACTCTATGATCTCAGACATTAAATCTTTCTCTAATCCAGACTCATATTTCTTACCCAGGGTTTTGTGGAGTCCTGATTAAATAGACTGCAGAGGTAGGATCTGGAATACACAGAACTGCTGAAATGGGGAGAGTCTGTTTTATAGGACAGAAAGCCTAAATTTTGGAAACTTCCTGACTCCGGATATCATTAGTTACTGACCAAATCTATTAGATA
Source organism: Stenella coeruleoalba (assembly GCF_951394435.1). NCBI lineage: Eukaryota > Metazoa > Chordata > Mammalia > Artiodactyla > Delphinidae > Stenella > Stenella coeruleoalba. The sequence goes on from NC_137167.1 coordinate 8,854,933, forward strand.
GCTTTTAAAAATACAAAAAATAATGCCCAAATCGCTAATTTGGGGATGTGGGAATGTCGAATGATGGAAGTGTTGACATGTAACAGATACCATTGATCCAGAAGAGCCGGCACCAGGACGATAATCCTGGGATGTGGAGATTGTGTTATGGTCTAGTAGTGCGTGTGGGGGATTTTCCCCCCACCAGTGACAAAGGATCATTAAATGTGTGTTGACAAATTAGAATTTGCTTTATGAAAATTTATTTTCTAACACAATTGTTAGAACATGCGTATTTCATAACACGAGGGAAGCTCTCAGTATAATGAAGAATGATTTTCTCACTTGGGGACCATCCAGGCTTCTCTCCTGGGCCTTCCCCTTGAGTTATTTTTAATTAGTTGTTACAATCATAGAATTTTAGGACTTGTTGGGACCTCAGAGATCACCTGGTCTGTCTCCTCCTCATAACTAAATCCCCCCTGCAAAGGAAGACTGGAAAATCAAGAGCTGTTCTCTCAGCTACTTCTCAGACGTTTCTGGGAAAGGATATTGACACTTTGGTCTGACACCAAGTTGAAGAATCCTCATGAGTTGTTAGGGTCCTTGTAAACCGTGTTCCTCCAACCAACGGTATGTCTCAAATTACCCCTCAGAACTGGTTCATACAAAGAACACAATCTGTGTCCCATAGATTTTAATGTGAAGCACATTTTATTTCATTAGACACTGTATTAGTCAGATATATTAGGAAATGTTTCAACAAAATATCTAAAGTGTCACTTGTCAACTCTTCCACAGAACATGGAAAACACACTTTTTCTGCCACAGGAATCCCTTTACTAGAAGACACACACATTATTATTATTATTTACACAAATGGAGTGCTCACTACAGATGTCAAATGCTTTGCATGGTTTAGGTCATTTCCTCCTCAAAACGAACCCTTTGTAATAGACACTATTATAACTTTTCTTTTATAGAGGAATAAATTTAGGCGTAGAGAAATGAAGAAATTTGCTCATAGCATTGCAACCGAAATTCAAACTCAAGCAATCTGACGCCAGAGCCCGGATTCTTCAACCTGTTACCTATAGGATAAATGTTCAAATCCTATAGGCTCAGCTCATTCATTTCTCTCAATTCTAGGTTCATGTCCATTTCTAATTTTTCAGAAAGAGAATAACATCTCAACTCAGAATCACAGAGGACGCTGGAAGGCCATTCAGCCTTTGCTCTCAATGCCAGCTCAACCCAGGCCCATCCTGGGCCAGCTCTCATGGAAACTCAACCTCTGTACCCTCTCGCAATCCCCAATTAGGAGCCAGTGCCTTCCCTGTGCTTCTTGGGGATGCCATCTACAAAATATTTCTCTTTTCTTTGTAATGAATTTGTATTCCCATCAACCATCTGGCCCTGTGGCTAAAATTTCCCGTCCTTAAGAAATGTTTTTAAGCTTTCTACTGGGTTTTCTGTCTCCAGTGTACACTGTCACGGGGATCTGTTCTTATTTGTCTATCTGGTTTTCTTGGGGTTGTTCTGTTTTGTTTGGTTTTGTTTTAGTCTTCTTCCTCTCTCTCTAATGTGACGTGTGTACCGTGTGTACCCTCTCTAAGTAATGTGATATGGAGTTATGTATCCTGTTCTCCAGCTGCCCAAATTTAATGTTAGAGTCTTTCCTATTTACAGGAGAGATGTTTTATTTCAATTCCTCTCATAAAATGAACAAAGTTAACAAGATGCCTCAGAGATAAACAATCTTCCAGACATGTTTCTGGAGTATGACAGTACTTCCTGTCCAATTCCACCAGAAGAATGTAAGTCCAGTGTAAACGTTCATATGGAAATATGGTGGTGGTGGGTCAGGGGGAGTTGACAGGAATAGGAAAAAGAAGAAGAAAGAAACAGAATAATTGCATTGGTTTCTATTAGCTGAGAAGGAAATTTTTATGTAGGTTACTCTGTCATGACTACGTACATGTGGCACACGTCTGGGAAGAAATAAAGAGATGATGATGACAAAGGGAAAATTTCCTGCATCACAAAAGGCATCTTAGGGCTTCCCTGGTGGCGCAGTGGTTGAGAGTCCGCCTGCTGATGGAGGGGACGCGGAGTCGTGCCCCGGTCTGGGAGGATCCCACATGCCGCGGAGCGGCTCGGCCCATGGGCCATGGCCGCTGGGCCTGCGCGTCCGGAGCCTGTGCTCCGCAACGGGAGAGGCCACAACAGTGAGAGGCCCGCGTACCGCAAAAGAATAAAAAGGCATCTTAAGTCCTTGTTTCAGAGCTGGTTGAAAAGAAAGGCCACAGATTTTTTTTTAATTGAAGTATAGTTGGTTTACAATGTTGTGTTAGTTTCAGGTGTACAGCAAACTGATTCAGTTATATATATTCTTTTTCAGATTCTTTTCCCTTTTAGGTTATTACAGAATATTGAGTATAGTTCTCTGTGCTATTCAGTAAGTCCTTGTTATTTACTTATTTTATATACAGTAGTGTGTGTATGTGAATCCCAAACTCCTCACTTATCCCCCACCCCACTTTCCTCTTTGGTAACCATAAATTTATTTTCTATGCCTGAGGCCATAGATTTTCAGTGGTTTACTAAATACATATCAATCGTCAATGGGCCAATGGATGAAGGTCAGTCCTTACTTGGAAGGGGGATGATGCTCAAAAAGACAATCAGCTGTCTTTATCTTCTTGTTAACAAGGCATAAATGCAGAAAAGTCCACAGAGGGTGGATAACAAAGCGGAGACATTTTATGGTAATTTGCCGTATGTGGCTCATTCTTTTTCCTTTTTATGCTCAATTCCACACAGGATGTGGCACTAGAGTTCAAATCCTCTTACCACAAGGCACAAAAGTAAAAGTTTTCGCCTTGTAGAATTTAAAAAAAACGCTTTCACTAAGACATATGAGTATTGAGCTATCTCTATTTTCTTTTTTAATTAAGCACAACGGAAACTTCTGTTATGAGCCACTTCACTCTGTCTCGTTAAAGCGTGTTATTCACTGGTCTTCTTATTGGGTCTCATAACGGGAAAGTATTATTGGGGCATGGGAGAGAGATTGTGGCTAAGTTGCTAATGACACCACATATGTCCAAATCTACATTCTTATCACTCCTGTGGGTCTGCAATATTATATCCACATTTTCTATGCTGTCTACATAAAGGCAACTCTGAATTAATCAATTGTTTGTTATGCAGAAAGGCAGCTATTGGGTATTTCTAGGGAAAATCTTCATGGAAAAAGGAATACCTACTATGTACTACAAATGGAATGGAAATGGGTTTTTAACATTAAAACTACTTGGGAGAATTAACAAGCAGTAGGAAACTTCATGACAACTTAATGCATTGTGCTAGCATGTTATCTTGCTGATGCCATTTTTATTTCTTTGCTATATAGAATTTCACTGTGCTATAATTAACCAATTATGTAGTGCGGCAGGTCCTGAAATATGACCTTATCCAACAAAAAGTTTTCAGAAGAGTCCAATATGATTCCTGACTCTCTGCCCAAAGAAAGGACATGACGGTTTTCGTTTTGGTAAAGGGACATCCATCTGTTATAATCTTATATATGAAACGGATATTCTGTAAACCACTAGCAAAAAGTAAGAGTTGTTTCGGATGCACTTAGCTAACTCTGGAGTGAATATTCTCTTATTCAGTGCCCTAAAGAAATACAGGGAAGGGACCCAGGTAATTACTGTAATGGATAACAATGAGAAAATGCTTCCAAGGCAACCTGTACTCTGATGTGATTACAGGCTCATCTTTTCAGGTGCTTCCTTTAGGTCACTTAAGTAGATAGTTCAACAATGTGGTTAGATTATGAGATGTAGCTTGGGGATGTTTATTTGAACCTGCTATTGTATAGACATCTTTATCCTTGATGGGGTTTCCAAACTGTCACCTCCAACTTTTCTTATCAGTGTAACGCAGGAGAAATGAAAACAAAGCACGATGTAACTGATCTTTCCATTTCTGAACTGTCAATGTTGAAATGACCTAGCTCACATCCTGACAAGAAGGACTGATTAGCTATCAGGTAGCTCAGCCTTGAAGATTTCCTCTCTCTTTTGGGTCCCTGTGACATTTCTCTGGCTTCGTTCTCACTGCACATCTGGGCCCTAATCCCCTCTGAAGCAGATTCACTCAATCCTCTGAAGCCAAAGCCCTTAGTTTTTCATCTGCTGGAATAAAAAGGAGAGGGAGCAGGCTCCCCTTACTTCTCAGACTCAAACTAAACACCCCACTATTTTCACCCTTCTGTTCCTGCCAATGAGGAACGTACATGTCATTTATACGGACATTTCTGTGATCCTCCGGCACAGAAGCAGCTAAGTTCAGCAAGTAGGAAGGACAGCGGTCAGAAAACTACCTGATTTTGACGTTAATGCTTAAAAAACATGGATCCACGAGTTCTTGTCTCTCGACGGTCATCCCATGTAATTATCTTCCTCGAAAAGAACTGTTCTAGCGTAAAGGCCCTGGATGTTTAGTTTATGCTTGTCATTTGGAACCTCGGACTCACTGCTATTGGTACCAACTGCTTAATCCTACACTCCCCGGTCTTGGGGCATCTCTTTCCTTGTTGAGGGCATTTAGGTGTGGCCATCTGGGACAGCGTAACACTAAGGTCCTGTGCTAGTCACAACCGACCTAGCAACAACCATACCCCAATATTAAAGTGATCACTCAGAGCTGGCAGCTCCATCTCTAGGAGGAATGCAGCCCTCAGGGACAACAAAAGGAATCCAGATGCTTTGTTGAGAGCTAAATAAAAGCAAAGAACTGTAGGTCATCCAACAGCCGAGCAATGTCATTGTGTAACTGCCAAGAGAAGTTGGGAATTGAGGACTTGCTTTAGGGTCGTATCTGGCATAAAGGGAAGAAAATTTAAAAGAAGGAAATCCCCAAATTGGAACATGACCTAGATCTTTCAGGAAGCGACTGCTCCATAGAGCTGTTGCCAAATGCTATTTTAATCAAACCAAACCTTCACTGGATCTCTATCCTGAGAGCACAGCTAGTTTCACCAAGAGCACCCTGGCGAAGTACCAGCTAGAAGCATAGAGTGATGTTGGCATCATCTAACTAGACTGCTGTTCATTGATTCCCGCAGAGATAGTAAAATGCTATTCATTTTTGTTGACATGACTAGCCACTCTCTGTCTAAAAGGGCAGAATACGTCCCAGTGTTGGGCTCTTAGAAACATACCCCTTTCCCACTGATGTATAAATACATCTCATTCACCTCTATGATTTCACAGGCTTCACTCTTTTTCCATCACGAAGCTTAGTCATTGTAGCCATCAAGAGTCTCTGATCATGTCTGACAGACATCTTAATATGCATATTACAGAGGCAAAGAATGCTAGAAAAACTCATGCTTAAGTAGGAAAGGGAATAGGGGAACGAATAGATTGAACAGAAAGGAAAGGCTTACACAGCATTTTAAACTCAGGAGGGGATTTAACAGAGCTCTCAACCTTCAGTGCTGAACATATTCTAAACCTCACTGTTTCCCTACCCGTTTGATTTCCACTGTTGGAAAATGTAAACAGCATATCCACTAAACTGCACATGTGAGACTAAAACCACACATGGCAATGTCCAAAGAAGGGTTTCATTCAGTAATTAAAGCAATTTCCTGAACCTCGGCTTGACTGGCTCCAAGGAAAGAACTATGCTTTGGGACTTCCCAAGTACATATGCGTTTATGATGGTGAATTTTATGTGCCAACACAACTGGGCCATGAGGTGCCCAAATATTTGGTCAGACATTAGTCTGTGAGGGTGTTTTCAGATGAGACCAACACTGAAATGGACAGGCTGAGAAAAGCAGATTGCCCTCCGTAATGTGGGTGGGTCACATCTAATCAGCTGAAGTCCTGATCCTTCCCAAGTACGAGAGACTTCTGCCTGAAAGCCTCTGAACTGGGCCATTGGCTCTTCCTGGCTCTATAGCAGCCTGCCAGCCTTTGGACTTGAACTGGGACATTGGTTCTGCAGATTCTGGACTTGCCAGCCTCTATAATAACATGAACCAATTTCTCATAATAAATCTCTTTACATATGTATGTATGTGCATATGTTTATAGCCTGTATCTTACATACGTATCCTATTGGTTCTGTTTCTCTGGAGAACCCTGATGAATACAATATCTCAGATTTTAAAATTGGGATCTAGACTGGTCACTATCCTCTTAGTGCTGGTAATTCCTTTTAGCCCTAAACATAACTCTTACTCAACTAAAAAATAACTATATATTACAAGTGCAAATGAATAATATTTACATATTTGATAACAATTCTTTCTCACATTAGGAGCTAACCATTGTCTGTCTTCAATCAGTAACTCTAAGTGTCAGTCAACCAAGGTTGAAGCTTGACATTCATAGAATTTTCCCCAAGCTCAAGCTCAGTTGCTGGTTGTTAGGAAAGGTTATTATATGGTCATCTAAAATTCAACCAGTACTTTCTTATTTCTAATATTTCAAAAGTGTCTAATGATCATCTAAACTATAATCAGTAGCCACATAGTTATACTGTCAACAGCTTTTTAGAAGATATATGAGATTAGAGTCCTAACTACAGTCCTAATCAATGGAAGAATATGTTTACAAACATGTTAAAAATAGTCATACCTTAAAGGTATATTTCAGATAAATCTGGTGGTAGTCAAGGGTGGCCAGAGACACATTTCCTTAAACTTCTTGCTAATGAATTTGTGTTGTTTCCTTACATTTGAAAAGACTGGAATAGACACTTCATCAAAAAACATAGATGAATGACCAATAAACAAATGAAAATTTGCTCAATATCGTTAGCCATTACAGAAATGCAAATTAAAATCACAAATGTCCTTACTCATTAGAATGACTTACTTTAAAAAGACCAATACCAAGTGTTGGCAAAGATGTGGAACAATTAGCACAGTTACATCTTAGTGGTAAAAACTGAAATGATTACAGCTACTGTGGAAAGTTTCTTATAAAGTTAAATATCTAATTATGATATGACCCACCAATCCCACTTCTAGGTATTTACCCAAAAGAAACGAAAATACATGTCCACACAAAGATCTGTACACAAGGGTTCATAGAAGCTTTGTTCATGGTAGCCCCCAAATGGTAACAACCCTATGTCCGTCAGCTCATGAAAGGATAAACAAATTGTGGTAGATCCATCAAATGGAGTACTACTTAAGAATAAGAAAGAACTAATTACTGACAGAGGTAACAGCATGGAGGAACGTCAAAAGCATTATGTCAAGTGAAAGAAAGTAGAAGGTGGTTGGGGTAGGAGGAAAGGACTGACTGCAAAAGAACATGAGGAGACTTTGGGGATTAATGGAAATGTTCTCTGTCTTATTTGTGATGGTGTATACAACCGTACATGTTTGTCAGAATTCATCCAACTGCACAATTAAAATGGGTGGACTGTATCATATGTAACTTAGACATCAATACAGCTGATTTTAAACAAATGTTTCCTTACATTTAGGAAGGGGACGGGATGTATTTATTCGAGAGCAGGCCCTTTCATCACTGAGACTGGTGGGTAAGTTCCCTTTAGTTACAGACCCTTGTATTGTATCTGACACACGCAGGCTACTCAGCAGTAGTACCAGCAAACAAAGGAACTATGGGCTATGAGAAAGTGCTTCTTTCAATGTTTCAATGTATTAACCATTTAGACTTATTTTGAAAATACGACTGTTTGTAGAGGCTTGCTTTCAAGCACAGCTAGTCATATTGATACAGAAAAAAAAATGCAACTTAGATGTTTCCTTCATACCATAATCTTCCCAAATAAAAAGGACATATATTCCTGAAAAGATGACACACTATTGAACTACACTGTTTCTTTTTTGCTGGATGTTTTCCAAGAAGGCAACCTGGTTCTAGAGAATAGGTATGCCTTGAATCTCCTGTTTTTGAAGGATCTAAGAAAAATCAAATACACCTTAGCACATCTGAGTGGGCAAGTAGAGAAGGAACTGATATTTACTGAGCACCTATTCTGTTCCATGAAATATTCAAATACGTTATTTTATCACTGAGCCTTGACGATAACCAACAATAGGTACTTTTTTGGGACTTACAGTCAGAGAAGTTAAGCAGCTAAATGACTTGCCCAAGACCACGAAGCTAGTATAGGACAGCACCAAATTAAAACCAATCTCTATGTGGCTCTATTTGACCCTCCCATACTTTCATAACCAGGGAGACAGTCACTTGAAGATGGCTGTAATGTAATCTCGGGAATAAAGCAAAGGCTTGGGAGTTCTGAAATGAGCATTCTATTTCCTGCCTTGCCAGACCAATTTGATACAAAACCCACCCACCTCCTCAGGGCCATATTTTCCCCCCATCTGTAAGGCAACAGTCACAACACGTCCCTTTGTTCCAGAACCATGGTCCCTGAGGACCACGAAACACTTGATAGTGCTGTAAAATTCCTGGGAGAAATACAAGCATATGGTGATCTGTATCAGAATTTCACCAAACCAAAAAATGCTGGCCCCTAAAAGAAAAGACTTGCTAAGCTCAAAAGCCTAACTCATTTTCTTTCATCATGTATCTTCAGATCATATCCGGTTACGTCCATCATAAACATAGCATTTGTGGAACTGACAGTGATAACGATGTTTAAAATGACCCCACCTCTACTAAACATCTCTTTGTCTACTGTTCGACACTTTTCACCCATATTCTCTTGGCTCTGGGAGATTTTGTTTTCTGTGAACTTATTTCACCGAATTAACGGTCATGGCATTTCTTTTCCTATGCTGGACAGACACAGAAGACGTGCAACAGAAGGTGTTACCTAGGATGCAGAGACCGTCTGTGCAGTTCTCGGATTCCTGGCTTAGGCCTTCGCAGAATTTGCCCCCATTTCTTGGGGCTGGGGCTGTGCACTCGCGGATCCGCAGATGCTCGCACTCTGGGCTGCAGACTGACCACTCTCCCCACACCTCCCAGCTCCCGTCCACTTCAAAGGGAAACAGAGGGAACCATCGTTAGAATGAATCTGGCAGCTGTTGGGAGACTCACCCCAGGGCCGCTGTTGTTCTTAGAGCTGGACTTTAAACCGTCACCACCACCACAAAAACAAAATAATATACGTGTTTATCTTCTCTCCGTGGTTTCTTTCCTAAAGAGACAGGCTAACAAAAGCAGTGGCGTAATTCTCTTGCTATTTCAGGATGAGACCAATTTACTGAATTTGGGCAAATATTTGAATTACCCATGCCCTTGGGTTAGCTAATAATGTCATTATCCATTCTTTCCCCATCTTTCGTGCCCAAATGCATCTTAGATGGACAGATACACTATGTGCAGGAACCACTGGTAATCACCGCTTCCTTGTGGGTTCATGGTTTAGAACAGAGAGCAGAATAAATGCTCTTCAAGTCCTAAAAGCCCCTCAATAAGAAAAACTTAAACCCATATATACTGACAGTATTAAACTGAAACAGGTCAGCCAAACCCCAAGACGCCAAGACTTACACAAATAGAATTTCTTGGGTCGTGCATTGCTGCTGTACGTAGAAACGAACAAACTGAACCTATTTCTCCTAGAAAACCACCCTAGAGATTATGGCAGCTGTTGGAGACAAGTGTCCCACTATCTCCCAGGAAAAGGCCAACCATGCTTATGTGGGTTACTGAAGACACTGCCATTTTTAATCTAGAGTAGCTAGGCAAGAGCAGGGTAAAATACAAATACTGAACTTGAAGCAAAATGTCTGAGTCCTTATCTTGGTTCTGTCAACTTCTGGGTGAAGCACCCTAAGTAAGCACTTAGCCTGACTTCACTATTTCTGTCAACTGGGGGTCATAAAAATCACAACACAGAGCTAAACGACATTACATGTATACATGTATCTTGCACAGTACCCGGCACATAGTAAGCACTCAATAAATGTATACTGAATGCAAATTCAAAACAAAGCTCCAAGCATATGCTGCTGGTGAGAGCCTGGCCTTAGCTCTGAGTGGAACTAGACTCGCAATTTTAAAGACACGAGTCTCTGGTCCAGTGTCCTTGGAGCTAATGGTTGACCATGCATGTGAGACCCAGGATCAATTGATTTCTCAGTGGGAGGATATGCTTCTCATTCAGAAAGTCATCTTCCATCTCAGCTACTCCTCATTGTATAAATTGGGTGAGAGCCAGTAAGACGAGCAAAAGAACTCATAAAAGCCATATTTGGTAAAGGAAGCCTCTCTCTACTCAGAGAGGAAGGCAAGCAGAGCCCACATTCGAAATGGAAACTGCTGTGATACAATCTCTGCCAATTATATTGCCAATAAATACAAAGGTAAAACTGATGAGGTTAGTTGATTGGTGACTGATGATAAAAGGTCAAGGATTTGGTACCTGTTTTGTGCTCATAGACACCTCACTTAATCCCTATTATACAGATGAATGCTACAAAATGGGAGAACCCGAGGAGAGAAGGGGATGGCTTAGCCCAATCAAACACTGGTAGTATAAAAATACGTCAAAACATTTGGCTTATTGATGGTGAGTGTCTAGGGTCATCTGAGTATTAAGAAAAAAATTATGCCCCCAAACAGAGGTATTTCACCCATGTTCTTGCTATTACAATGAGTTCCACATTAGCACTTTGGACAAAGGCTCCACTCGAAGAACTTGGAAGATGGTAACTTTGGAAAGGAAGGTTCTACTGAGAGCTTCATACCAGCCCAATAATGTTGGTGGATCCGAAGGGAAAAGGGAATCTACGTATATCTCACCAGGACAAAGAGAGGTGCAGGTTATTTTCTGCACTGACATTCCCTCACAAAAGGCTCCACCATTGAGAGGAGCTGGGTTGGTGCAGGTCCGGGAACGTTTCTGCCATCCTCTACCACAGCGAACATTGCAGGCTGACCACTCTGTCCAGGAAGACCAGCCTCCATTCACTGAGAGAGAAAAATGGGGAGGGGAGAAAAAAAAGGAAAGAGGTATTTACTGATTGCCTACTATGTGCAAGCCACTTGTGAGTTGTGTTGTGAGTTGAGTACCAAGACACTGGCGGGGACCCTCCCCGGCTGCCCCATCGTGAGGCAACAGTAGGGCTGATCTAGTCTCCACCCCTCAATCTACTCTTCTGATACAGGAGGGATACAGAGAATTTGCATTGCAAGGAAATGATGAACCATCAACGTATCTCTAAAGCACTTGAAAATCCGGAGTATAAGAAGAAAATGTCAGCATTTGAATTTCTATTAACTTTAAATGCTTCAAAAATAAATCCCAGGGCTCTTCTATTGTGGAAGGGAGTGCCTTTACTTCAATAGCTGGGAATTTCATTTATACAATACCTGAGATATTCAGCAAATAGTCATGTTTGTTTTTGGTGGATTTCATATGCCAGGAGAGGAGGTGCCGACAGCAGGTCTGGGGAAGATGGGGGGGGGGTGGATGTTGGGTTTGCGAAGAGTGGGAAGCAGAAGTTGCCCACCTCATTTCGTTTCAAATATAAACACAATGAAAGAAAACAAACAATTTTTTAAATTATTTTGAAAAGAGATCGAAAATGTCACTGACTATCTCCAGAAGTCCAATTCTGGATGAAAGAGAAACAGGCATCTGCCTCCACCTGTCAAAGGGGTGAGGCAGGAGAGAACGCTATAATGGATAACCCCCAAAGTCCTTTCCGTTCTAAACATTGAAAGCTTTAATGAAATGCACCTCCCTCTACCTCTTTGCTTTCTGTCCTCTCTATCCATTCCTGGCCTTTGGGTTGGTCTTACCATAAACCACCACTGTGGCTGACAGGCTCCTCCTCTTGGCTACGATGTTGGCCGCCATGCACGTATAATTTCCGGAGTCCGAGAGCCGCGCCTGCCGGATGATGAGGTTGTGGTCTGCCCTGGTGTCAATGTTCTCATCTTGTTCAGAGTCAATGGGCTCCTCATTTTTCAGCCATTCCACCTATCAGAAGACAGCAATGTTCATAAGTCATTAAAAAAAAAGAACTTTCCTGGAGTTGGAAGATGAGCAGTTAGGGCATATGGGAGAGAGCTGTACCTAACATTCAGAGTAGCAACAATGATTTTTAAAAATCTTTATTCCATATCCCATCCTTTTTTGTATTCTCAGGACATGAACACTCAAGCTACTAAACTGGAGGCTGGAAGAGAACGTAAATATCCTATTGACTTTGACCTATTTTCTAAAACTGCAGTGGGAGAGAGGAAAGACTGTAATTAGGTCATTTCATTATATTTCATTGTGTTACAACTCTGACGACGATGATGATGATATTTTAATAACTGGCCCAAAATGGAGCTCAGAAAAATCAACACCTATATGTAGACTTTGTAATTTGTGCGGAGAGGATATTATGTTGTCAGACAGGGTTTGAAGTCAATATGTTTCCATTTGAACACATTTTAACAAAGGTGCGATGGTGTCTAAAGGCCACTGTAACACAGATTTGGGTAATCATAGGCACATAAATGAAACTCAGATCTCAATATTCCCTGCTTTTGGGGATATGTTTCTTCGGTGATCATTTATGTTACTACTTCAGGGATTCAGCAGACATTTAGGTCGGATCAGGCACCCCAGACATCTAAGCCTGTCTCCCTTCCAAAGGAGCTCACTTTTCACATCCTCTGAGCGTAGGCTAGTCCCATCTTTGGTTTGTTTTCTCTAGCTTGCTCCTAGAGAACCTATTTCCCTCTTTCCATCTCCACCCTAATCCTATCCTTGGTCCAAAGTTCTCTTTCCTTGGACACCTGAGGAAGACCCAGATGAGACCTTCTACTCCCTGGATTCTCATCCTCCCCACAGCTGGGCTGCACCAACCCTACATCTCTTATTTCATCAAGCAGACCAGTCTTCCCAGACCTAACTGCCTTCCTTCCCCATTTTGTCCTTTGCTACCCCATCTAAACAACGTCTCCACTCTCTCATGCCATCTCAGTAGCACCAGACGCAGCTCTTGTTTGACAATAACCATTTAGCTCTAGTTATCAGTATGTGTTATACACAGGAATTTAACAGACACATCAAAACGGTAATTCAGGGCTTCCCTGGTGGCACAGTGGTTGAGAGTCCGCCTGCTGATGCAGGGGACACGGGTTCGTGCCCTAGTCCGGGAAGATCCCACATGCCGCGGAGCGGCTGGGCCCGTGAGCCATGGCCGCTGAGCCTGCGCATCCGGAGCCTGTGCTCCGCAATGGGAGAGGCCACAACAGTGAGAGGCCCGCGTACCGCAAAAAAAAAACAACCAAAAAAATGGTAATTCAACACAAAAAGCAACGGCAATGACTACAACAAAAAGACACCACGTGGAAGCACATGCATCTGGGTTCTTTTCACCATACCCTCCCTGCCCCCCACTAGCATAGATAGTTGAAAGTTGGCTTTAGTTGGCTCGTTTCATGTTTGTATCTAAAGTCTTCTAATTTGTTGCCAATCATCAAGTAACGTCTGTTAGACATCAATTTGGTCTAATAAATATTTTTGGCTTCTATAAAAAGGGATTTATTGGGGACTTCCCTGGTAGTGTAGTGGTTAACAATCTGCCTGCGAATGCAGGAGACACAGGTTCGAGCCCTGGTCTGGGAAGATCCCACATGCTGCGGAGCAACTAAGCCCATGCGCCACAACTCCTGAGCCTGTGCTCTAGAGCCCGCAAGCCACAACTACTGAGCCTGCGTGCCGCAACTACTGAAGCCTGCACGCCTAGAGCCCAAGCTCTACAACAAGAGAAGCCACTGCAATGAGAAGCCCACACACCGCAACGAAGAGTAGCCCCCGCTTACCACAGCTAGAGAAAGCCTGAGTGCAGCAACGAAGACTGAAAACAACCAAAAATAAATTTTAAAAAAATTTTTTTAAAAAAAGAGATTTATTTATCAGAAGAAAACCTATAACGATCCTTCAATATTTATCCCAAGTACCATCCCATTAATGAGAGTATAGAATACCAAAAGTCATCAGCCATCCAAAATGTAACCTAGATAATCTGAGGTCGATTTTTAGAAGAGAAAATGATGCCAAAATAGCCAAAAGAGGTCTGAGAATTGCTGTAAAACATGAAGAAGAGCTGAAAAAGCAACATGGCACAGGACCACGAAGTAAGGAAGCAAGCCTGGCTACCCACCCCAGGAGCTCCTCAAGGCATCACCACGTGCCAGCCTGGTGGGTTAAGAACTAGTGATGACCCAGAGCCCAAAAGCACTGCTCTGTTTAACAAAGCAGGACAGTGGAGCCAATTTTAAAACACATCTGACCACCGGCCCATGACAAAATATCCTTCACTCCCCACTAACACTGCATATTTTCCAACCACTCATTCATTCATCTGACAAATATTCCAACCTTTACTGAACATTGGAGGTCGTCCTGAGAGTTGAGTAAAGTCAGACAAACAAAACCAGCATAGCCTCTTTTTTCATGGATCTTACTTTTAATGGACAAGATGGAAACAAAGAAGTTAAATCCACATCACCACCAGAAAATAAGAGCTGTCACCAATATTTGGGATGAAACACTGTAAAGCCAATAGGATTGGATTTTTTTTTTTTTTTTTTTTTTTTTTGCGGTACGTGGGCCTCTCACTGCTGTGGCCTCTCCCGTTGCGGAGCACAGGCTCTGGACGCGCAGGCTCAGTGGCCATGGCTCATGGGCCCAGCCGCTCCGCGGCATGTGGGATCTTCCCGGACCAGGGCACAAACCCGCGTCCCCCGCATCGGCAGGCGGACTCTCAACCACTGCGCCACCAGGGAAGGCCAGGATTGGATTTTTTAAACCACCATCACTGTTGTGTCACTGGAAAGAACAAATTGGTCAGCTTAAAGTAAGTCTGAGGAGCTTCAGTTCCACTCCACTCTCTTCCTGGTCCAGAAATTCTGAGTGTAAATTGCCTGACTTTCTGATTGTAATTTCCTATCCTTGTTACTTCTAGCACCTACAAAGCCGTTCTCTCCTGTCTCCACCTCAAGTCATCTTCTTTTTCCATACTTTCCCCCAAAACAGCTGGTCAGGAAGTCGGGAAAGTCTGGCCATGGTCCATAAGTAAATAATTCCTAGTGAGGAAATAACCAGAAAGAGCCCTGGGGGCAGTGACCCAGGAAACAGAAAAGGAGTCCCAGCAGCTGGAAATCAAAGAAAGCGTTCCTAAACAAATCTTGGCCCAGAGAAAATTAAAGCCACAATCATCAAGTAGAGGTCTGGTTTCAAATTGAAAACTTATACAAAAATACATCATACACAAAATTAAGTGGGCAACAAACTAGGAAGATATTTGCCAGAAATTTGATATATAAAACAATAATAGGGCTTCCCTGGTGGCACAGTGGTTGAGAGTCCGTCTGCCGGTGCAGGGGACGCAGATTCGTGCCCTAGGTCCGGGAGGATCCCACATGCCGCGGAGCGGCTGGGCCCATGAGCCATGGCCGTTGAGCCTGCGCATCCGGAGCCTGTGCTCCGCAATGGGAGAGGCCACAGCAGTGAGAGGTCCGAATACGGCAAACAAACAAACAATAATAATATGATGATCTGAGGGATACTGATCTGAATCACTCAAGCTCTTGTATCAGTTGATGATAAAATGCCATCCAAGATAAGACAGAGAAAACACATGCTAATTAAACAATCGAATATTCTATACCACTAATAAAAAAATTGAACAACAATAAATGACATTTTTCTACCCAAAGAGCAAAGATTAAAGTTACACAAGCATACACAGACACACACATATATATAGTATTATTATTATTTTTTTTTTTGCTGAACTTAAAGAGCATGGGGCATTTCTGTTATTGCTGCTCTACGATTATCTCCTTTCTGGGACGACACTAGTAGCCTCTTAACTACCTGGTCTGTCTGGTGTTTCCATTCCTGCCTCTACAGTTGATTCTCCACAAAGGGATCAGGTAGTATCACTTTCTGGGTCCAAATCCTTCAACAGCCTTGAACCCCACTAAGAACAGAATTGCACATCCTTACCGTGGCTAACAAAGCCCATCTTGGTCTGGCCCAGAGTTAATTCCCCACCTTAGATTCCCTACGTAACCTCTGCACGGTCTACTCCAGCCCTACTGGTCTCCTTCCTGTTCGAGAAAACTCAAAGCCAGTTCCAACCTCAGGACCTTAACACCTGCTGATCCCTCCACCCGGAAGGCCTTTCCTGCAAGTATCCCTACGGTTCAACCCTACTTTTCATTCAGGTCTCTAATCAAATATTTCCTCCTTAGAGAGGTCTTGTCTAACAATCCTTTCTAGTATAGCAATGCCCTTTCACTCCCGGTGTCCTGCTTTAATTTTCTTCCTAATATTATCTCCATCTAATAGGCTTAAAGATAGTAAAAGCCTTCTGTTCTTGTAATTGTGATCCCAGGAATTTACCAAAGGAAATTATTAGGGCTACAAACAAGGATTTAAACAAAATAAACTATTTTTTGTAGCAAAAAAGAATGAAAGAAAAAAAAAAGTATGCCAAAGCTACAGGCCAAATAACAGACCTTTGTTTAAATAAATGATTCAGTAATAAAATATAATATTATATAGCACTAAAAGTCTTGATTTCCACTAGTGAAAGCACTGAAAATGCTCATAATATATGGAAGAGTCAAAATGCAAAACTATGTTCATTGTTATCATAAATTTGTAAAAGCAACAAAAAAAAGAAATCACAAACTTACATACACTTAAAAAATGGTTGGAAGAAAATGCAATATGTTTGCAGAGGTTTTTAAGAGAAGACTTGGGGTAACTGTTGTTTTTCTTCTTGGTGGTTAACTGTGGAACATTCAAGGAAGAAGTATTTAGTAATCGGAAAAAAATCACTTTAGCTTAAAAAAACTCCTTTACTTATGTAGCACAGTGGTATTCAAATTTATATTTAACCATAGACTGTTTCCTCAATTTAAAGCTTATGTGATCATAGGATATATACGATATGTATCATATGATATCGCTTATATATGGAATGTAAAAAATGATACAAATGAACTTACATACAAAGCAGAAACAGACCTACAGACACAGAAAACAGACTTATGTTTACCAAAGGGGAAAGGGTGGGAGAGCAATAAATTAGGAGTTTGGGATTAACAGATACACACTACTATATATATAAAATAGATAACTAACAAGGACCTACCGTATAGCACAGGGAACTCTACTCAATATTTTGTAATAACCTAGAAGGGAAAAGAATCTAAAAAAGAATATATATATATCTGAATCACTTTGCTGTATACCTGAAACTAACACATTATAAATCAACTATACTTCAATGAATAAATTAAATAAATAAATAAAAATAAAGCTTTTCAGAAAGCCCCAAGTGAAAAACAGATAAATAAGGAAAGCTCTTACAACAGGTGCAGAAGTGAGGGTATTGGAGTTACAGAAATGAGGGGCCCTAAGCTGCAATGGCCCACACCCAGGGCCACTGTTTGTAAAATTCCAGGAGAGGTAATTCACATCCTTCCCTGTCTATGTCAATCATGCCCAATGGAGATGTTCAGCGCACCTGTACCATCATATAAGTTGACCCTGCCATACAATCTACCGCCACCCACCTACATGTGTACTATGAACACGTACAACGGTCTGCTACCTGGTCTCCCCAGATCATAGCTTGAAAACCATCAATACAGGATGAATGAGGTAGCCCAGGTACATACACCTTCTGGTCTACTTGGTGTTCACGCTGTCATGGCTCAGGTCCATCAACCCAATTATGTCTATAAACAATCGGCACATTAGGAGACACCTAACTGCGGGGCTGTTTTTTATTTGTAAACTAACAGTTTATCCATTTAACGGATGGCAGGATCTTTATGAGAAAATCAGTTTGGTATTTTCTGGGCTTATAAAAGTGACAAATTGCTCTTCGATTTATGCTTTTGTCACTTAGAGAAATGTTAAAACATTTTTGATGAGCTAAGTGCTCCTAATGTAGAAGAGTTTAATAAATAATAGAAAAAAAGCATTCCTACAGCAGCAGTTGCAAACTCGAATGTTCCTAGGGGCCAGGGAGGTAACGTAAACTACTGAAGTGGAGCTGGGGGCAAACATCCACGTGCGTTGCTTGCACACTAAAGACAAGGGGCTATTCTTCGTGCCCACGAAGGAATGAGCTCACGTTCATTTTTCTTAAAAAATGTTACTTTCTTTCTCCTTTTGTTTCCCCACTTTAGATAGAGACACGAGTATTTTTAAAAATTAATGATTGTGTAGGAAAAATGACCGTGAACTCATTTTTGCTTTAAAATTTCTGTTGCTTTTAACGTATCACAGTGGTCTTCACATTTACGGAGTATGCAGCTTCAGTATCAGGATGTAAGGCGACCTGGTGCTGATAATGACAAAAACGTAGATTCCATGGTGTGTGCAAATAAATATGCAGTCACCAGTTGGGTTCACACTCCTGTGACTAGTGTAACCAGATCCTTCCATCTTTCTTGAGAAGCCACGGCTGTGTATTTTCATGCACTATTTCTTGATTCTAACGTGATGGCTCATACGTTACAAAATATATTGTGAGGGTCAAACAAAACATATCCGTGAACTCCCTCTTCTCTAGACACTCCAACACACCAGCTTTCTGGCCCTTTGTGAGCGTTATCACAAAGCGGAGCTCAATGTCCTTCACTGAAGTTAATTCCTTTCGGGGTAAGTCCACTTCCCCCATCATCCTAGAATGTTCCGGTTCATATGTATCAGGGCCCATTCTCAATGCTTTCTCATGTCAAGCACCTAAGAATTTTTGAACTTATATACAGTATCCTACAAGTATCATAAGGGCATGAATACTGAGTTCAGAAATGATTTTATAAGAGGTTGTCAACACAGGAAAGCCCCCATTAAGCTCTTAACAAAAGCAATTCACATTTTCAAATTAGCATTATGGGATGATACAGTGATCACCTGAGGCCAAAGGACAATTGTTTTTATCACTGATCCAAATGACCTCATACTAACAGGTCATCTCTTTGACAGAGAAGCTTAACTTTCTGGAATGTCATGGGAGGCATTCACGCCCTGAGAGGAAAAGAATTCTTCATCTGGTTTCTACTTATTTCGTTTAGATGGATAATCCCAGTTAGGAGTGTGGGAAGAAACCAGCTACTTAGAGGTAATGAGCTAATGGATTTTCAGGATGCATGAGTTCATTAGCATAGTGTTATGTGCAGATGGTCTGCAATTTGTAGATTTTTCCAGTTTATAAACAAATCTGGAAAAGCAGACCATCAAAGACAATTAGATTTCATGCCCAGCAGCAGGTTCCTGATCAGTCATTCTGGTTAGCTGGGGACAGAAGGTATGTAATTGACGACCCTGTAGGTTTCCTCAACAATAGGCAGCATGGTGTAATTGGATGGGAGGCAGCCTCCTCTGGAAGAGCGATGCTTCATGGGAGATTATCTTATCTGAGACATGGGTTACATTTGAAAATCTCTGCATGAGTCCTGACATTTCGCTTCTTCTGACCTTTTGTCAAAGACGTCCTGTGCAGGTATACACATAAACTCTACACCTAAAGGTTTATTTCCATCAGACACATGTCAGGTTCTAATGCTCCTGTTCTTGTTCTTAATATTCCATAAGAGCATGAGAAGGTGAGTGCTGTTATTAATCATTTAGGAATGTAAAAGCTAGATGAGAAAGAGAAAGCCACTTTAATAGGCCAGCTCTCTTCCCATACAGGATCCCAAGCCTGTTGTCTTTTGAATTCTAGATACTATCAAGCTGGAACTCTCTCTCCCCTCCTATCCCACAGAAAATGCTAATGCGGGCCATTTGTTGGTATCATCTAACAAGTGTTCTTATCTCCCCCACCCCCAATTCCAGTCCTCTTGGGATTTGCTAGATGAAATATAAAATTGAGTTGCTCATATATATTAAAGATGTAACCTCAGATTTCTGACTTTAGAAGCTTTTCAATTCATCTACTCATTGCTTGGGGTCATTTTCTTCTTGCACAACTCAGTGGCAAGCTCCTTAAGAACAAAAACAGTATTTTAAAATGTTCCTGTATCTTGCACAGAACCTTCTTCTGAGGATATGCAATGACACCTGTTGAATAAATTTTTTAGCCCAAATTGATATACCTGCAAGTTTAGAGACTGGTATGATATATATACACACATACAATACAACTTCAAACTGCATTTTAGGGGTTGGACCAAGGGAGGGGATACTATTCTTTGCTTTAAATTCCAGGATCAAGCATAGATATGATCTAGAAGAGAGACATTTTTAGCGTAGTTGTTCTTAACTATAATCTGGGAACCACTAATATTTCATAATGGCTAAAAAGGGTCTCATGTTGAATTTCATGTATTTGCTCAAGATATGAGCTATGTAAGAGTAATAAATGCTTTTTCTCCTCACTACAACGAAGAATGGCTTGGGAAGGCAACCTTGTCTGATAGGACAGGGTGGAGAGACAGGGCTACACGAAGGTGTACGAGAGAGGTCGAGCTAGGGAAACACTGGAAAGTCACCATTCACAAGGTGGTCATTCCCTACAGAACCTCTCAAACTTTTTTGTAAAGTTACCACCTTACCAAATAACAAGTGTGATTGGATTTCTGCGGGAAAACAAGAGAAGGCTGTAGCATGCATTCTAGCTGTTGGGGACTAACCAGAGATGGTACACAAGGACACAGGGGTGGGTAGGAGGGGACCAGGCAGAAGCAAAGATGGGGCTCCATAGGACCCTGGGGAAGCCCCTGACTTCCACACCCTAGGACATGAGTCTAACCAATGTTTCTTATTTACTTAAAGCCACATCATGAATTTTGATCAAATGAGTATTTCCCAGCCTAAAAAATGAGACCTAGCATTTCTTGTATACTATGTGCCAAGTACTCTTTTAAACACTGTACATCTGTTAATTAATTTCACTCTTAAAATGTCTCTATGAGGTCGACACCATTTTCATTACCTCCATTTTGCAAATAAGAAAACAAAGATGTTAAGTACTTTGCCAAAGTCATATATTATATATAGTTAATGGTAGAGCCAGAATTTGAATCCAAGTTTCAACTCCAAGTCTTGCTTTTTTTTTTTTTTGGCCAAGCATCACGGCATGTGGGATCTTAGTTCCCTGACCAGCGATGGAACCCGCACCCCTGCCTTGGAAGCGCAGAGTCTTAACCACTGGACCGCCGGGGAAGTCCCTCCAAGTCTTGCTTTTAACCACTGTGTTCAGTCATCCGTATCATTTGCCAGATTTGGGTGGAATGACCCTGTGCCATTTGCAAAATTACATTAAACATAATTTTGAAAACGTATTTGGGGATTTTACAATCATTCCTAAGGACGGGGTGCAAAAAATATCTTGACAAAAGCAACATTGTTGAATAAGTATATTGTCTCCCAGAGGGTTGATTGAAAGGCCAGCTCTCATTTGAATGCACACATTTTGGTTATATTATATTAGCGTGTCAGCATGTTCAGCATGTGACCAGAACTATTTTAACATCAAAAAATTATTCAAACTTACTATCTGTCCCTGTATAGCTCATTAGAGGTTATGGTAGCCCTCACCAAGTTATCTGGTGTTTGATTTTGCTTTTGAGCAATGGGCAGAAATGAATGGAACAAGTAGTCCCTGAAATCTTTGTGATGACAGCCTGTAGTCTTAAAATACTAAATACTCAAGAAGGCCAATTGTATCTAAGTCTATTGGGTGACTTACAGGAAATCATTTGCCTTCCTGAGAAAAGGGATAGGTGTTTCTGGCCTTTTACCTGGTTGGGCATGGATGTGATTGTGAAGCTAGGGCGGGCATCTTGTGACCACGAAGAAAAGGCAAAGGGACCCACAGAGATACTGATCACTGTCCTTCCACTCTCAAATGAACACACTGCTATACAATACTTTATCTCATTTGATCCTCACAACAACCCCAAGACAGGCAAAGAAAATCTTATCCTTCCCATTTTACAGATTACATGATTCACCTAAGGTGACATACTCGGAAAACGGTAGAACTAGAACCGGTAGCGTTCAAATCATTTTCCTGCCACAAAACATCAGCCATTTTCTTGTCTCTTACTGACCCCACGAAGGGCCGGCCGCTCCTTAATCTTTCCCATGATTCGCCTCGGCATTCTAAAGCAAGTCTTAACTGAGACTTAACTATCGCAATAGAGGGACATGCCTCTACTCAGAACGGAGCCAATTACCTTCTCATGTTAGTTTAGGCCATCACTTGTTTTGCTACTTTCAGATTAGATGTTATCTGTCCTCTCTGCTCTCCTTGATAATACTTCCTTCAAGTTACTTATAACACTACTCTCGTGTTTCTCCTTTTGTCTTCCTTTTCTTTCCAGACTGGACAGCTTGACTTCAAAGCCACCTATACCGCGGTTGCGGCCATTTAGCTCCACTTATCTGATAATGCATCACAAAAGGAAGCAAAAATTCAGCTTAATTGTGAAGCCACAGCTGCAGAACCAGGCACACGAGAGAAACCTAATGATCACAGACAGAATCACACTCACTGATGCTGAATGAAATGACAGACAAGTTCCTTTGTAGAAGCCTGAATTCTGATTATGGAACTTTATGTTCCGACACTGTATGCCTCTTGTCAGATCAGTGCTGTCCTTTGACTTCCCCATTTCAGTTATGAAAGCCAGGTGCAGCCTCATTTTTTTGTTTGTTTTAATTCATTTTGACAGGTAAATGGTCTCGGAAAGTAAACACCCTGATCAACTGTTTACTGAAACTGTAACATTGTCATGAGTGAAAAATGAGACACGTTTACATTAACGTAAAGCATTTACAAGAATGATGATGAGAGGGAAAAGACAACACTGAACAGATGAAGCATGAATATAAAAATGGGGAGAGATTTGCAATCAAAGGATGATCCGTAAGGGAGGGTGTCTGCCACCATCAATTTTTCAGCTGTGCTTTCCCTAGTGCAATGGATCTTCCTCTTTGCTAATTCTACCTTTGCTCATTCCCATCTGCTACGGGAAAAGGAATGCTGGTTTTTGAATATTTGATAAAGCAACCCCTAGGAGATGCTTCCAAAGCTTCCCAGGCTTTGAATTGGATTGGATATCCCAAGGAGTGACCTAAAACATAATATCTTGTGCCTCTTCATTTTAAGGGATTATTTTAGGATGGGAAGAACTCTTTAACAACATTACAAAGAGCTGGCTTTCAGAGAGACTCAAAATAGTTTCTGCATTCACATTTCCTCCCGTAATTGCTGGTATGTAAATCAGGTTTTAAAGTGGTAGTGAGGGGATATTAATTAACAGTTCCCTTTTTCTGTTCCTTACAACCAGGTAACATATACTCAAGTGTTGAGAAAATAGCCATCTTAGTAAGGATTAAAGACTCAAAATGTTCATATTATAACTGGTTTTAAAAGCTGGTATCTTGAGTTACATTCGATAAAGAAATGCAAACATACCACTGACACGTGCATACACGCAAACCATTGGAGAAACCAGATCTGTTCAGAATAAAAATGTTTCTATCAGCTGCATTGAAAGGCTAATCATGTAATGATCTACAAAGGAAATGCAGGGACAGACATGCATGAGCTCAGCTTCCATATATTGGGTGGCTGAGAATGAATTAGCATAATCGTAAATTTGTTCCAATTACAGAAGGCAATTATCAGAGCCCAGCTTACAGCATTTTCAAAATGAAATCAGCAAAGTGCATCTACAGCCCAGGTATATGCCACTGAGTTAATGGTGCTTAAAAAAAAAGGCTCTATGCTCATTCACCTTTCATCCCTTTGATGACCGTATACTCCATGCAAGTCTCCTTTTAGCTGACAGACACACAAAGCCACCATGAAAGAGGAAAAAATACATGCTGTACAAAAAAAAAAAAAAGTCGTGCTTAGTATAATAACTCAAGTGCAAAAGAGCCAAATTCAAACTCTGAAGTCTTGTATGGACGATTTCTCTAGATCAGTGGTTCAGACAGTGCTTTTATATTTTAGACAGTAATTCACATCACCCCTTGTGTTCTCTCCAAAATGTTGATTAGGAATAAAACTGTGAGTAAGCCTGTCATTACCTGCTCCAAACAAAAGTTCTTTGTGCAAAAATGTAATGCTGCTGTTTTGCAAAGGTAAGCCCACCACTATCCCTGTTGTTTTCATGTTGCTTTCCTGTTATAAATAGAACCTGCTGCCTTGTTAATTAATCACTGCCAACCTGGAAGGAGTACAGGAGAGTCAAACATATTTTGTACAGAAGGCAACAAATTTAGCCTCCTAATTTTAAAGCTGAAAAGGCAATTCAATTTAATCAGTTAAGATTATGCTTATATATACTAGAATGTGCCCAGCACTTAGGAAGACACACACTAAAGAGGAATATTACTCAGCCATAAAAAAAGAATGAAATAATGTCATTTGCAGCAACATGGATGGACCTAGAGATTATCATACTGAGTGAAGTCAGATAAAGAAAAATATCATGATATCACTTATTTGTGGAATCTAAAAAAATGATACAAATGACTTATTTACAAAACAGAAATAGACTCACAGACATAGAAAACAAAGTTACAGTTACCAAAAGGGAAATGGGTGGTGGGAGGGATAAATTAGAAGTTTGGGATTAACAGATACACACTACTATATATAAAATAGATAACCAACAAGGACCTACTGTATAGCACAGGGAACTATATTCAATATCTTGTAATAACATATAATGGAAAAGAATCTGAAAAAGAATCTACACACACACGTGTCCCTGAATCACTCTGTAGTACACGTGAAACTAACATACCCTTGTAAATCAACTATACTTCAATAAAAAAATTAAAAAGAGATAGTCAAGAGATTGCAGATTAGTAAGAAAGACAAAAAAGAATTTCTACTGTAACTAAATGTGGTGGGTTTTACTCTTACATAGGATGATAGGCCCACTGGAGCTGAAGCAGGGGAAGAGGAGGAGAAGGGAAGGGAGACTGCCACATGTCAGAGGATATTCTAGGCTCTTTCACACCTTAAACCACTTGGTGAGGTGGCCATTGTTAACTACGTCTTTACAGTTAGGAAAATAACTAGCACGAAAGAGCTGAAATATTTGAACATGCTCAAAATTCTGCCACCTTAAACAAGTGAGCAAACACAAAACCCTTCCCTTCCTTGCATTTCAGGCATCTCTCTTGAATTCTTTAGCAATTACTCCTTATCATTACATTTCAATCGGGCTTCCACCCCACCAACTCACTGAAATTGCTCTTGCTGACGTCACCGATGTTCCCCATGTTGCTACATTCAGTGCAAACTGTTCTGTATTCTTCTTTGACTCTCAGGGGTAATGAGAACCATTCTTGAATTGTGTCTTCCATTGGTTTTGATGATGCCACGTGTTCTCTCTTTGTAGCCTCAGGTCACCCCTGCTCTGTCTCTGTGTTGGCATCTTCTCTATCCAAACATGAAGTGTTTTGGGGGGGCCCAAGAACATTCCCAAATTATCTTTAGTTCACTGACCTTCTTGAGTTACAGCCTCTTATATTTAGACATCTACTCAGCATTTATTTTTGTAAGCTTCATAGATGCTTCAAGTTCGACAGGTGGAAGTGGCTTTGGAATTTTTTCTTGCAGAATTCAGAAAGTGATAGATGATTTCCTTACCTATTTGACATTAAAATATATGAATCTCATCATCTGAAAATAGGGATTCACTGAAAAAGATTGGATGGTTGTTGACATAATAATTTCACATTAAAAAGACGACTCTGGATACGATGTATAGAATATATGGGGTGGGGCGGGGCAGGCAAAGTGAGGAGCAGAAAGATCACTAGGAGGCTGTGACCATAACCCTGGGGAGTGATTGTGGTGGGATGAACTGGAAATTATAATGGGTATACAGGCATACCTTGAATATGTTGAGGGTTTGGTTCCAGACTACCAGAATAAAGCAAATTTCACAATAAAGCAAATCGCACACATTTTTTGGTTTCCCGGTGCGTGTCAAAGTTATGTTAACATTATACTGTAGTCTATTAAGTGTGCAACAGCATTATGTCTAAGAAAACAATGTACACACCTTAGTCAAAAAATATTTTATTGCTAAAAAGTGCTAACCATCATCTGATGACACAGGATTTCCACAAACATGCAATTTGCAAAAAGAAAAATGAAACAAAACAAAACACACATTATCTGCAATAAGGTGAAGCTCAATAACATCAGGTATGTCTGTACAATAAAGAGTCTTAACAATAAGTTAAGGGGTAAAATAGAATGAATAGAAATTTGTGGTTGATTTGATAAAATATTTCAAGAGAAGGCAATCAAAATTTGGCACCCATATATCTGAATTGGGTAACTGATATAGAGAACACCAGATAAAAAGGTCATTTTTGGATGGTGTACTTATATTTGCTGACTGAATATCCCCTTGGTCCCTAATATAAAAAGAACATTCTGAAGTCAAAAGAAAGTGAGAAAGAAAAATCAAATAAACATGGCAACCGCAAAACAGGCTAAGTACTCGAATAATTAACTCAGTGACGCCTTTAGTTAAACTTAAGATGTATATAGTAACTGAAATAAACAACTTCAACCCAGGTCTCTCTTCAGCTCCAGACTTACACAGTCAACAACTTTTGGGGCATACTTACTCCAGTCTTCAGGATAATTTGTATCCAAAGCTATAAGCATATATGAAATCATGCAGAAAGATGAAAAAAAAAGTTTAAGATACAACACTGAAGACAAGTAGCAGAAAAGGGAAAAGGAGGCTGCAGAAATACATTGATGACATTGAGGTAAGAGGAAGTAGAAATGTATGTGTCATGGAAGTCGAGAGAGAAAAATATTTTATGGACTTAAAATTACCACTGAAGTAAAAGGTGAGTGTATGTCAAGTCCCAGGCTCCATTTCAACATGAAGCTCCTTCTACAGCATGTTAATAAAAGGACTCCACTTGTCTTTGTTACTTTTAATGTAAATAATAATAATAAACCTACACTGTCCCCCTCTGTTCAGTTTCCTCGATATTCACTGAAACTTCCCCAAAGTTAATTGGCCACTTGAAAAATAAAGTGGTATGTCTAGCTCACTCCTTACAGCAAAACAAACCTCAGGCATATAAAATATTAAAAATACAGTAAATGAAGACACAAAAGTACCATGAAAAAGCATGGGTGAATATTTTTGTAATTTTACAGTGGAGAAGGATTTCTTGCATGATATAAAAGCCAAAGCCATAAAGACTATTAAAATGTAAAACTTCAATATACCAAAAAGATGCCATACACACGGATAAACATAAAAAAACGTTTGCAACATATGACAAAGTATTGACAAAGTATTATTATACTAAAATCAAGGGAGATAGTAAATACATTTTGCAACTTATGCAGCATGATGCCCATACAATAGAAATGGATGTTGGTTATTATGTTCTACCAGAATGTACTGAATGAATACCAGCCTGGTTTCTAATATATAAAGATCATGATAAAATCAACAGAAAACCAGCATTGCAACAGAAAATGAGCTGCGTACTCAAGCAGATTGTTTAGAGGAGAAAGATACAAATGGAGGACTAACATATGAAAAGTTTTTCAACTGCTCTAATAATGAATATGAAAATGAGATATTACTGTTAGCCTATTACTTTGGCAAATAGTGAAACTATATAGGTTTGACAAAAGTGTAAAGAAATAGATGTTTTCAGTGACTTTAGGGTTACAGTAAAAATTAGTACAATTAGTAAATCCTTTTGTGGGACAATGTTGCAATCTTTACCCAAACTGAAAACACTGATATCATCTAATGTAAATTTCCATTGGTTGCAGTTGAATAATCATCAGTAAAAATCCAGAGATATGCACTAAGATGTTAATTACAGTCTTGTTTATAATAATGAAGAACCTGTAAACAACCTAAACGTTCATTAACAGATTAAATCAATTATGCACATTTACTAAGTGGAATACTATGCAACCATCAAAAGAATGATGCAGTTCCAGGAGACATAATTGAGTGTTAAAAGCAGATCATAAAACTATATTTTTATTATCTCTAGTGTCTACATTCAAAGACACTCATAACTATCTTGAAGGCAGTTCACCAACTGTTATTTGGGTACTGGAATTTTCAGTGATCAAAATTTTCTTTTTTACAGATTCCTAGATTGATTTAATTTTCAGTATGAGCCATTCACCAAATATATCTGGCCATCTCCTTTACAAGTATGGCTGTACTTCCAGAATCCTTCTGGGTTTGGTGGGGTTATGTGACTAGTTCTGGGCCAATGAGTTGTCAGTAGAAGTGACTTTGTCAGTTCCAGGCCTGAGTATTTAATTTCCTGCATTGAGATGCTCTCGTCTTTCCTCCTTTTCCCTCTGCCACAACAGCTCATAGGGTTTTGAAGAATGGCTACCCCGTTAACCTTGGAACTGCAGTAGGAGTGTCCATGAGCACCCAGCTGAGGTGTGATGGACACGTAAGGTGACAGAGAAAAAAAATTGTTGTTTTAAAGCCACTGAGATTTCCAGGTTGTTTGTTAACTGAACCATGATGTACATTACCCTATTTTCTACCATCTATATTATGTTTTTAAGCAGGGGAAAAAAAAGGCTATTTTCATTAAACAAACAAATATTTGTCCTCAAAAGGTTTCTAATACTCCTGGTCTCTGAGAGATGAAACAAATTGTCTTAAATTTCATCTTTCTTTTCCTAAACTAATACATTAACTAGAAAAACAATCCATTTCTAGATGGCTAGCAGACTAAGTGACTGTCCCATATCGTATTCTATCTTCACATCTGTCTTTACCCGGCTATTTTAGACAACTCCTTAACTTCTGCATAATCTCACACTGTGCAGATCACAGATAATAAGTCACTGTGTTAAAACTCTAACCTCCAAATCCATGGAGGGAAATTTAAATGAAATTGTTACTTTCATATGTCATACTTAACTTCAGTTGACTATACAATTTCATTAACAAAAGTGAGTTTTTCATTTGTTTTATTTTTTAAATAACATAAGTAGTTTCATGGATTACAAACATTCCAAGAGGAATCTAAAGAGAAGTGACTTTGTACATCCAACATTTTCTCATTTGGGGATGGTGTTTACGTTTCTTGTTTTAATCAGCCTGGTCAATTAAATTGGACAGTTTCCTATTTATTTTCTATCCAGTTTATCCTCCTTGTCTGTGCATGCTGGTTTTTATGAACTAGCTCAAAGCTGTTGTTTGGTCTTCATAACACTACAGGGAATGTTTAAAAAATAAACTAAATTGCCTTCGTGACTTTTTTTCAAACTTGCTGAAAATGAGATTTTTTAAAAGGTTTTACTCCATAACCCCTTCCTCCCTTTTTAATTTAAATTTTGGTACTAAAATGAGCTTACAATATTCCATTAATATCACTAGGGGAGACACTTGTTTCCTACACAATGTAGAGATTAGCCTGCAATTCTCTCCACTCCTATCTTTCATTGTTCTATCACCTTACAATGCCTGTATATAACATATTTAGCAGTTTATTTGCCTTAAAAAATCCACCTGTCCATCTTACTTATTGCTTCATGGACATATGTTTACCAAAAACCAAAATTACTCTGCAAGCCCTAGTGTACCATAAACTGTGTTGGGAAAGAGGTGGTGATTCTAGATTTATTTCCGAACACTTGGAGAGTTGATCCTATTAACACATTCAACAAAGGAAAACCATGATCGAAATTGTCAAAAAAGAAAGTACAACCTACTTGGGAATTAAATATTTGATTATTTATTTTGGGAAAAATAAATGTACATATGTGTATCTTAAATGGGTATACAGTTCATTAAAAAATCAGCTGTAAATTGGTGCAGTCACTATGGAAAACAGTATAGAGGTTCCTCAAAAAACTAAAAATAGAGCTGCCATGTGATCCAGCAATCCCACTCCTGGGCATATATCCAAAACTATAATTCAAAAAGATACATGCACCCCTATGTTCACAGCAGCACTACTCACAATAGCCAAGACATGGAAACAACCTAAATGTCCAACAGATGAATGGATAAAGAAGATGTGGTACATATATACCATGGAATACTACTCAGCCATAAAAAAGAAAATAATGCCATTTGCAGCAACACTGGATGGACCTCGAGATTATCATGCTAAGTGAAGTAAGTCAGACAAAGACAAATATCATGATATCACTTATATGTGGAATCTAAAATACGGCACAAATGAACTGATCTACAAAGCAGAAACAGACTCACAGACTTAGAGAACAGACTTGCGGTTGCCAACGGGGAGGGGGCTGAGGGAGGGATAGAGTGGGAGTTTGGGGTTAGCAGATGCAAACTATTATATATAGAATGCATAAACAACAAGATCCTATTGTACAGCACAGGGAACACTGTTCAACATCCTGTGACAAATCATAATGGAGCGAGTTCCCTGTTGGTCCAGTGGTTAAGAATCCACCTTCCAATGCAGGGGACGTGGATTCGATCCCTGGTTGAGGAAATAAGATCTCACATGCCGTGGGGCAACTAAGCCCGTGCGCCGCAACTACTGAGCCTGTGCACTCTAGAGCCTGTGAGCCACAACTAGAGAGCCTGCACACCGCAACTACTGAACCTGCATGCTCTAGAGCCCACGTGCCACAATGAAGGGCCTGTGTGCCGCAACAAAAGATCCCGCATGCCGCAACTAAGGCCCGATGCAGCCAAATAAATAAATAAATAATTTTAAAAATCATAATGGAAAGAATATGAAAAATGCCTATATATGTATAACTGAATAACTTTGCTGTACACCAGAAATGAACACATTGTAAATCAACTATACTTCAATAAAATAAATTTTAAAAAATCAGCTGAATGTAAGCTGCAGAAGACCAGTAGTCTGCTAGATGGTAAAAGCATACATCACACTTTCTCCACCAATCATTCAAAAATTCTATAATCTACATAAGTATTATCGAGAGCTGGTTCTGTGTAGTACCTATGATTATGTCAGCATGGAGTTAATGCTGTATTCTTACTCTGTAAAATGAGAAGGAAAGGTACCTTCTTTCCTCTGCCTCATGGGGATATTGGGAGTTTGAAAGTGAACCTGAACAAAAGGATTTTTGTGGAAGGGTGAGGAAAGAAATTAATGTAATGTGGTCGCAGATTCCAGGAACACATCATCTCACGTGGTTTCACTCAGGATGCAGAGTCAACAGTTCAAAAACATGAGACCAGAACAAATGCAGGTTGAACATGGGCCCTGCATGCCACTCAGAGAGGCTGAACTTAACCTTCAGGCACTGAGCGGCCACTGACGGATTCTTTTTTCCAATTGTTGCTTTTTAAATTTTAATTTTATTAGAGTATAATTGATTTACAATGTTGTGTTAGTTTCCGGTGTACAGCAAAGTGATTCAGTTATACATATACGTATATTCATTCTTTTTAAGATTCCTTTCTCTTACAGGCTATCAAAGAATATTGAGTGGAGTTCCCTGTGCTATACAGTAGGTCCTTGTTGCTTATCTACATTATATATAGTAATGTGTGTATGTTCATTGCAAGCTCCTGATTTATCCCCCCTTCCCTACCAGCCACGTGTCCCTTTTGGTAACCATAAGTTTGTTTTCAATATCTGTAAGTCTTTTTCTGTTTTGTAAATAAGTTCATTTGTATCATTGTTTAAAATTAGATTCCACATATGAGTAATATCATAAGATATTGTCTTTGTCTGACTTACTTCACTTAGTATGATCACCTCTAGGTCCATCCATGTTGCTGCGAATGGCATTGTTTCCTTCTTTTTTATGGCTAAGCAATAGATTTTAATTAAAGGAGTTTTGTTGAAGAAAAATCATTCTGGCATCCATGTGGAAGGTGCCAGGTGACACTGGGGATTAGAAAGTCATTACTCCACTAAGAAAGATGGAAAGTCATTACTCCACTAAGCAGGAGAAATGATGAATAAGGCAGTGAAGTAAAGATAGAGAAGACATAAAGCAGAATGAATAGAATTAATAAGTAGCCGTAACTGAAAATGAGAGGAAACGTGAATCAAGGAACTGAGGAAACATGCATAACTCACTGGGAACTCAAGTTCCCAGCTTGGGCAACTGGTACCCTTAAGTAAGACAAGGGGTCCCAGAGTTTTAAGGTCAAGTATCTGTTTTGTACATGTTATCCTTAAGGTGCTGTGGGACGCTTTAAAGAACTGATCACTGACTTAAGCAAATGGACCCATCCAGTGAAACAGACATCCCCAAAACATGCAACCACCGGTGTCTCTGATTTGAGGATAAAGTACTTTTTTTTTTTTTTTTTTTTTTTTTTTTTTGCAGTATACGGGCCTCTCACCATTGTGGCCTCTCCTGCCGCGGAGCACAGGCTCCGGACGCGCAGGCTCAGCGGCCATGGCCCACGGGCCCAGCCGCTCCGCGGCACGTGGGATCTTCCCGGACCGGGGCACGAACCCGCGTCCCCTGCACCGGCAGGCGGACTCCCAACCACTGCGCCACCAGGGAAGCCCTAAAGTACATTTTATACCAGGCACTGTTGAGTCCTCATCAATGAAAACAAGGTTTGTTTGTGGGCTTCAGGTTGGTAGTGATGACTTCATAGGTCAAACTATAAAATAACATTACAATTCTTGAGTGAAGATATATTGCACCCAGATCCAGAATACCAGCACTCCTTGAAGACAGCAGTCCATCAATCTCTGGACACAAGATAAAACTGGAACCCGTTTAATATAAAAAAGGTCAACAGCTAGCTGGTGGTCACACGGCATTTTCTTAGAACCTGTTCTTTTCAGTTTATAAATCATCCTCTTGTTAAAAAACTAAAAAGTACAAGGTTCTTTACCCTTTATTTTTCAACCAACCACTTCTCATCTGCATTTTCTAATGTAAGTAGGACACAGCCAAATAACCGCTCCGTACTTCTTTTAATCATTTTACAAAGTACATAGTACCTAGGATTGAAATGAGGGCATTCGACTGGACAATTATCATCAAATTCTTTTCCCCATTTTGAAAAACACCGTCTCCCCCGCCATCTCTGTCTCTCTCCCACATCTACACATATTCATCCTCAGCCCTACATACCGCCCTCTTGACAGCCACTGCCACCATCACTGGCACCCGAGTGGTCTAGGCAGATACAGATGTGACTCCCGAAAGGGGTACCTTCCTCATTTTCCTGTGGATTTTTAGCTTGTCATGAATATTCACTTTACCTTTAGGCCAAAAGGCTCAAACCACCAAATACATTACAGCTACCACTGCAATTAACAGTACCAATGTTAGTGCTTAAGACCAGCAAGAGTGCAAGCTGACTACATCTGTCTTCAGACTACAATGAACTGGAGTAAGGACAGGATGGCTGTTTGGCCAGGAGGTGCTAAAAAGATCAATCATTTTCTACCAGGCTCCGGCCGTCTAAAGACAAGGAATGTGTCAGCTGTTTTTCCTCCGCCCTGAGCTCTGTATCAGTACACGTCAATTAGCTCAGGCCCATCTTATTCATTGATGTATCTGTACACACTGGTTGGTAATAAGTAAATCCCCTTAAGGACACCCGAAAGGAGATGCGTGGTAACAACCTCTCCTCTTCCAGCAAACTTGTGGCTGCAGACTGACCGTTTATGACTTCTTTTCCTTTTTAGGGCTGTTCTTTTTTAGTCTGGATTTGCTTGTGTGAAAATGTGAGCAGGGGTGTGATGGATTTATAAAGGGAGGGCTTGGGGTAACCTGCTCTGGGTTCCTCCTATCCCCACCTCAGGACCCTGGAGCTATACGACCCTTTCCCTTTCTCTGTATTTATTTTGCTTTAAAGCAAGACTCATCTCTTAAAGGCTCATAATTTTTTACACAAATCACAGACCGAGGGCAGCTGTTCATTTTCTCATCCTCACATCTGCAATCCCTATCAACCTTGGCGGTAATGCAGTATCAACAGAGGGCATCACGTGCTTTAGGAACTACTGCAGGTTCAATAAAGCACAGGGCCTGCCTTCACTCCACCAGGCTACTCTGTAACTCTAACTGCTGGACCACATCTTATCATAGAACCAGATTTCACTTACATCAGTCTAAACTACAGTGCACAAGTTTTTTACGCGGGCCTCTCACTGTTGCGGCCTCTCCCATTGCAGAGCACAGGCTCCGGACGCGCAGACTCAGCGGCCATGGCTCATGGGCCCAGCCGCTCCGCGGCATGTGGGATCTTCCCAGACCGGGGCACGAACCTGTGTCCCCTGCATCGGCAGGCGGACTCTCAACCACTTGGCCACCAGGGAAGCCCCACAAGTTGTTTTCAAGGTTTTTTTTTAAGCTTTTGTTTTGTTCCCTTTTGGCTCTGCTAAAAGCAAGAGATACGAGGAAGCACGCCTCCTAGAAAGTTCATACAGAGAAAGTGCTGGAACTGATACAGGTCTATGAGGATCCTCAGGCCTGGCAGCAGAAAATGTGTTCTGCAACCCATTGTCCTTTTTCCTAGGAGAAGATAATGCTGACAGAATGATGCTAGGTCCTCAGCCACAGAATGTGGAGAAGAGGAAAGAAAGCACATACAGCTGGAAATGAGTGGCTGCCCCTCTCCCTCGGTCAGAGCAGCCTCAGGTTCCATTGCAGGGGGGCACTCAGGAGTCCCAGACTAGAAGCTTCTAGAGTGAGAAAATCATTAACAAAATACAGATACTGGTTTGAATGTTTGCTTATTACATTACATGTACCTTACTTGGGACTGAGGGTGGTTACAGGCTAGTAGTCACTGTGGTAAGACAGGAACAGAGAAGTGGAGATAAGCTCTGCTCTGGGCTGGCGGGAAGGCTGATGTGCCCTGTGTGTCTCGTGGATTGGCCAGGGCTCCTCAGAGCTCCCCAACCTGGCAGAGGATTGCTTTTTTTCTTTTTCTTTTCCAGTATGGTTTATTTTAGGCTATGGAATACAGTTCCCTGTGCTCTACAGTAGGACCTTGTTGTTTATCCATCCTATATATAATAGTTTGCATCTGCTAATCCCAAATTCCCCATCCATCCCTCCCCTGCCCCTTCCCCCCTGGCAACCACAAGTCTGTTCTTTATGTCTGTGAGTCTGTTTCTGTTTCATAGATAAGTTCATTTGTTTCATATTTTAGAGTCCACATAAGTGATATCATATGGTATTTGTCTTTCTCTTTCCGACTTAACTTTGCTTAATAAGATAATCTCTAGGTCCATCCATGTAGCTGCAAATGGCATTATTTCATTCTTTTTCATAGCTGAGTAATATTCCATTGTGTGTGTATACACACACACATATACCACATCTTCTTTTTCCATTCATCTGTCAGTGGACATTTAGGTTGTTTCCATGTCTTAGCTATTGTAAATAGTGCTGCTATGAACATAGGGGTGCATGTATCTTTTTGAATTACAGTTTTGTCTGGATATATGCCCAGGAGTGGGACTGCTGGATCATATGGTAACTTTTTTTTTTTTTTTTCGTGGTACGCAGGCCTCTCACTGTTGTGGCCTCTCCCGTTGCGGAGCACAGGCTCCAGACGCACAGGCTCAGTGGCCATGGCTCACGGGCCCAGCCGCTCCGCGGCATGTGGGATCTTCCCGGACTGGGGCACGAACCCGTGTCCCCTGCATCGGCAGGCGGACTCTCAACCACTGCGCCACCAGGGAAGCCCCCATATGGTAACTTTATTTTTAGTTTTCTGAGGAACCTCCCTACTGTTCTCCATAGTGACTGCACCAATTTACATTCCCACCCACAGTGTAGGAGGGTTCCCTTCTCTCCACACTCTCTCTGGCATTTATTATTTGTAGACTTTTTGATGATGGCCATTCTGACCGGTGT
Organism: Stenella coeruleoalba; assembly: GCF_951394435.1. Classification (NCBI taxonomy): domain Eukaryota; kingdom Metazoa; phylum Chordata; class Mammalia; order Artiodactyla; family Delphinidae; genus Stenella; species Stenella coeruleoalba. The sequence continues at coordinate 8,890,739 of NC_137167.1, forward strand.
GAGAGAACAATGAGAACTACTCCTTGTGGTTTTGATTTGCATTTCTCTAATAATTAGTAATGTTGAGCATCCTTTCATGCGCCTATTGGCTATCTGTGAGGATTGGTTCTAGAACCTGACATAAAGATCAACCTACAAGTGGGGGTAGGGTCCTGAGCATTACGTCAAAAGCTGTATACGGGGGCTTCCCTGGTGGCGCAGTGGTTGAGAGTCCGCCTGCCGATGCAGAGGACACGGGTTCGTGCCCCGGTCCAGGAAGATCCCACATGCCGTGGAGCGGCTGGGCCCGTGAGCCATGGCCACTGAGCCTGTGCTCCGCAACGGGAGAGGCCACAGCAGTGAGAGGCCCGCGTACTGCAAAAAAAAAAAAAAAAAAGCTGTATACGGGCAGGAAGGAAAGCTAGTCATTGCAGATACAAAGGTTACGCTAGGAGAATCTCTCTTTCAGTGGTTTCTTTCCTTCATAGGCAGCCATTCAGGGCCCATTCCCAACCCTTTCCTTCCTAGCCACAAATACCTCCTTGGGGATTTAAACCAGAAACAAGGAACTTAAAAATTAAACTAGAACAGTGATAAATTCGGAGTTTGGGATTAACAGATACACACTACTACCTATAAATAAACGACCAACAATGACCTACTGTATAGCATAGGGAACTATACTCAATATTTTGTAACCCACAGGGAAAGAATCTGAAAAAAATAGATACATATGTAGGTATAACTGAGTCACTTTGCTGCATACCTGAAACCAACACAACACTGTAAATCAACTATACTTCAATAAAAAATTAAACTATATGTAAAAGCTTACATCTGCTAACGCCAAGCTCCCACTCCATCCCTCCCCCACCCCACTCTTCCCTTGGCAACTACCAGTCTGTTCTTTATGTCTGTGATTCTGTTTCTGTTTCATAGATAGGTTCAGTTGCATATTTTAGATTCCACATATAAGTGATATCATATGGTATCTGTCTTTTTGACTTACTTCACTTAGTACGATAATCTCTAGTTGCAGAAATTAACATAACATTGTAAATCAACTATATTCAATAAAAAATTAAACTCAAACAATATTTTAAAAATTAAATTAAAAAGTGTTTTAAACTAAAAATTAAACCAGAAACAAAGAAGACATTAGAACTGGCAAGCCTAACCCAAAATTTAGATTTAAGATCCTGAGTTTTCTCTATTCTCACCAAAAGAGGTCTCAGTATTTCAACCATTAGAAATGAACAACAGAATCATTCAGATAAGCTCCTCCCTACACCAATGATGCTCATAAACATTTCTTGTCTGAGGCAACTCTATGTGTATAACGCCATGCCTTGCAGTATTTAACCTGAGAGGAGTGTCAGAGGATTTACAAGTCATCCTTAGTCACCAAGTGATCAGAACTCCTAAATACACACCTTAGGCCTAGAATTGTATGGGGGAGGGGAATGGTGGCTTGGTCCAAAGTCAATTCATGGAATAAGAGAAATTAGAACCCGCAGAGTTGGGCGGTGGGCAGTAGGCGGTAGGTTATTGTTAGCCAGAATTTGATGTAAATAGACAGCCCTGGGGAGAGAGAATCCATCTATTCCCACCCCTCCTCTCTAATCCTCTAGTCCCATGGTGTTACTTTATCTCAATAGATTACTGTATATACCCAACTCTGCTTCCCTTCTTTCCCATTTCCCCTGTTTTACAACATAAACTAACTCGCAACAGAAGCAGAGTGATGAAGGGTGTCTTTGACTCTGCATACATTACAGGGATCAAAACTAAACGCTGGGTGATAACCACCACTGTAGAGCACAGAATGCTCCGGGAGAAAATGATCTTTAATGAAGTTGCTCTTAAAAGTATCTGTACGTGGCAATGCTAAGTACCATGACGTCTCGGTTACAGATCTCAGACCTCCAATGCATGAATATTAAAGTAGGAAACAGCAGCGGAGCAACTAGAAGTGAGTGCAGGAAGCTACCAAGAGAAAATCACATTCATCAGGCTAACTTCCTTTCACACAGCCAGCTCTAGGCAAAACTAAAACACAGATAAAACCTTTTGTTCTGGATTCACTGTTTCATCCTTTCTCTCTTTTTATGCTCCTTAATTGTTCCATTTCATCATGTTCTGCCCACAGAGATAGGATCTGAAAATAATTATTTAAAAAAAAATTTTATTGATGTATAATTAATTTACAATGTTGTGTTAATTTCAGGTGTACAGCAAAGTGATTCAGTTTTTTATATATATATATAAATTTCTTTTTTATATTCTTTTCCATTATGTTATTACAAGATATTGTGTACAGTTCCCCATGTTACACAGTAGGTCCTTGTTAATCACCTATTTTATATATAGTAGTGTGTATATTTTAATCCCAAACTGAAGATAATTATTTGGAAAGTACATAAATGACATACCCCCAAATATTTGCATTTTAATTGCAACAAAAAGCTTAATCTAAGAAACGACTCTCTAATAGTGAAATTTCAGGCAAGGATGGGAAAATGAAGGCGAGGTGGAAATGGATGGACATTTTGGGAAATGAATTCTCCTTTAACTCATTCCCCCATAAATGGTTTTCTTCATTCGTGATATTTTCCACAGGGCTGACTTCCTAACTCTATTTTTATCCTTTTCAAGAATGGGTGGTGTGGTGGGATTTACCAACGTTTTATTAGAGCTGGGATTTACCAAAGTTTTCAAGTATTGACCCTTTAGAAGTCCAGTTACTACTAAGACCTTTCACAAAACTCCCTCCGTTGCTCCAGCAACATGGAGGTACCATGCAGAACCTATTCTTGTTGAACTTGTAGTTGTGGTGAGGCCAATACCCATTTACATTGTCATCACCTTCAAGATAAAGCACGAGCTCAAGCTTCTGTGTATGTATATGTGGGTGTGCAGGCACCTGTGCACGCACACGCCTGCAAAAATGTACCTTGAACTCCAAACTCATGAATAAACAGAGGCGCACGACCAAACTGCTTTGAGGAAGTCAGCAGTCACCATAAAACAGAACACAGGTGATAAATCTATACAAACCTCCACAGTACCCACAGCACGTCACTCGGTTTACTACTTCCATCTTGTTCCTCTTTGCTTCTATGATCATATTGCTATGTCACTGGAATAATAACGGACATACATCTTCATTTCACAGAACTGACCACAAACCTAGGAGGAGAGGTCACTTTACCCGCTGTACTGTCTAAACAAATCCATCGCGGGATTTGAGTCATTTAATCACAGTGCTGTTGTTTGGTTTGGGTAAGCATATTTTCCCTTCCTTACATTTAATGTATAATCTTATTATAGAAATCTGACACTCTTACTGACTCTCAACTCATAAATCAGCTTCTACTTCTGTTACTAAGGCCCAAGGAAGAAAAAAGAAAAGCAACAAAGTGTGATAAAAATGCATAGTATAATTTTAGCCATTCAGATGATGCCACGGTACCATTCCACTCCTTATTCTCTTGTCGATGCCCCCTGGTTCTACTGCCACATGGGCTATCACCCTGACTTCCATTTTTCCATGCAATCAGACATTTAAAAAACATTTCACTCATGCGTCTTTCCAAAAGGTCACTTCCTAATTTCCCCCCCATCTAATCACATCAGCTATTCCTTTTTTATAACATCATGTAACATCTGGGCACTCTCAGACCACCAACATATCTATTTAGAGAGCATCTACAAGTGTGTCCTATACTTGGTCCAGTGTTAAACGGGATGGGAAAGAGCAAAAGATATGTTCTCTAGCTCCAAAGATGATGTAATACATTTGGAGAAAAAAAAGACCCTAGTTTTAATCCCAGTTAAAGTGATTTTCTAAATGTTGGTATGTGTATGCTGGTACATCTATAATGAATAGACATCACTTATAAAATACCTCTATAAGGATGGACGTAATATACTTCTAATTAACATTTTAAACATTTAAAAAAGTTTTAAAACTAATAATTTCCTAGACAGACAAAATAGTGTCTACTTTTTGTAATATTTTAACCCTTAAAAAATCATTAGTCTATCGAGGCCATGTCATGTTTCAGCTCCAAAGAGAAATAAAGTCAACCTAAGAAGATGTGAATTCTATTAAGGATTAGAAGGATGTTAAAAAAAAAACCACGTTTGCCAACTCACACATAATGTTAAGATGCCTTCTTATGTCACACGTATGTAGTCATTATGTCTTCGATGGTAACAAATTACAGAGCAACCGTTCTCGGCTTGCTGCCTGACTTTCCCAAGTTCATTTAAATTTCCATTTTACATATGAAGTCATAATAGTCTGCCTGGTTGAGTTAATAATTCTTTACAGATGAAAAATTCCCCTCTCTTGATGTCAAATTTGTAGAAATTCTGCTAATTTTAAAGTACTGTAAAAAGTAATCACAATCTCAGGCAAAATGCTGGAGATGTTCAAGAATTATAATGTGTAACTATTACTTAGCCCTTCAGGTTTCCTGGATAAGAACCATAAACCTTTGTACTGCCCCTCTTTTGCATATGGAGATTAGTGTAAGTACCTATTGTACCTGAGAATCTAATCCAGCCTGAGATGCATGCGAACAACACAAAATTCCCAGCAATTTCAAACTTTCAGCCAGATCTTTGTATGGACAGAGAATGGGTGTCAAAGAGCAACTGATTCTATTATTTTTTAAAACTACAGTATCATCTGTGCTGTGTGTGTATACACACACACACACACACACACGGCATTATTTCATTCCTTTTTATGGCTGAGTAATATTCCATTGTGTGTATACACACATATACACGACGGAATATTACTCAACCATAAAAAAGAATGAAATAATGCCCGTTGCAGCAACACGGATGGACCGAGAGATGATCATACTGAGTGAAGTAAGTCAGACAGAGAAAGACAAATATTACATGATATCACTTATGTGTGGAATCTAAAAAATAGTACAAATGAACTTACTTACAAAAGAGAAATAAACATAAACACAGAAAGCAAACTTATGGTTACCAAAAGGGAAAGGGGGGAGGGATAAATCGGGAGTATGGGATTAACAGATGACTGAAGTTGGGCCCAGCTTTAAATATTCAAACTTAGAATATAAAGTTACACCCAGCAAAGTCTGTAAATTCCAGACAAAAGCCTACATGTTATAGCTGTTTATTATAACTTGGTTGTTGGCACGTTTTCTTCTCTTGTTTGTACAAAACTGGCAAGAGGGACTGTTTTTCCTCATGATGATTTATTCATCTGTATCAGACTATTTTATCTTCCTCCTCAAAATTTCTAGAGCACTTCCTGTCCTACACCCCAAACTGGGCCTTAGCATCTTCTGTCTTCTATTGTTAATACTTTTTCATAAATTCTGTCTCCTCGACTAAATTAGAAACTTCTTAAAGGAATAAAATCGATCTCTGGGGATCCCTAATACCTATCTTTATTATGAAGTAGTTATTAGTAAAATGATGACCACGAGGCTTCTTTTTAAGAATAAGTACAGAAACGATCAATGTCATTCTAATAGAGCAGCTGGAATACACAAAGAATGAGAGAGTTATAAAGTCTATCATCTCTAGGCATGATTCCTTAGATACCAATTAAATACCTTAAAGAAATGGGCACTCACCCAATATCACCGACTGAGAAAACAATGAAGACTTGGTTACGTAACCAGGAGACTTTCATCTCAATAAGAGAAGATGACAATATTTTTGGCTAATATCCATGTGATAATTGGCTAAAACCGCAAGAATATGAAAAACTTAATTATGGAGAGAATGGTAGCTTGAACATTTTTAGGGTCCATGTGAAACAATTTATGATCCAATGAACTCCTAAAAAATGGCTATAGGAAGCAGGCTGGAAGAAACTTTTGTAGAATTATTACCATTTTTCTTTTTAGAAAAAAAAAACTGAAGAGGTTAATTTTATGAGCAAGCATATTCTATATGGCCACTAGTTTCTGTTGAATGTCACAGGACATAACAAAGTAGATTTTGTGCATCATTTTTACCACTGTCAAATCATAGGATTTTAGACATGGAAGAGACTTAGAGTTGATGTAGCTCAACTCCCTTGCTTTTGATCTGAGAAACCCAGGGGCAAAGGAGTGACACAAGTTACTTGAAATCACACAATCGATCTGTAATTTCTGGCCTCGTATATTAACTTAAGTTAGCTACTCACACCATGGAAAGATATACCAAGCTCTGTCCCCCACCCCTGCCCCCCCCAAAAAAAAGTTTGGAAATTCTGTTTCTGTAAATTAGACAGAGCAGATGTGCAAAGACATTCTTACTAGCACAGAATAACATGCTTGGTAGCATGTGGAAAAAAAAAACCTCTTTAAAAGCATGGCTAGACTGGTGATAAAGTAAGGTAAAAATTAGAGGCCAGACATCTCAAGATGTTTTCTGGGTAAGTGAGCCTAGGAGTAGGCATTTTGCATCAGTATGCCTTCCAATCCCTGGGGTAGTGAGAGACACACACAGGACAGGGAAAAATCCTGACATCTAAGTAGAACAGGAGGTCATCAGAGACCCTGCACAAAGACGGTAGCCACAGAGGGCAACAACTCAGAGAAGATGCACTAGAAAACAGTGCAGTCCACAGAAAACTTGGCTTTTCTTGGAATTGACATTGAGCGGAACAGGGAAAATAAAAGCCTCTCTTGAGAGTTCCTCACCCAAGGTCCATTTTCCAAAGAGTGAGGCCGGGATCCATATAAGAAAAATCTCAAGAAAAAATTCAAGTATCAAATAAGCAGTGTCTTGAAGTACGTAGCAAAAACAATCTCCAAATCCTATCTAGAGAAACATATTCCAAGCATAGGTCACAAAGAATTCCTTTTGATGAAATCCCACAAACACAAGCTCATCATAAAAAATACCTCTAGAGCACATGAGCAAACAAGTCCTATGAATCAATCTGCAGAAACAACAAAAAAAGAAGTATCAGATTCACAAGACTGATGATACGTAATTCACAAGTACAGAGTGTGTACTTCAAATAAAAATTATATGAATGTATAACACATGAAAATGAGTCTATCAGAATCGATCAGAAAACACTGAAATAGAAACAAATGGAATTTATAGAAGTGAAAATTATTCAAATTTAAAGCAAATGAATAAAACTCAAAATATAAAATTGACATAGTTGGAGAAAAACTTTGTAAACTGATACATGCGTATCCAGAAATGACATGCAAAGTAGTAGCACTGAGAGAGAAAAAATGGCATATATGATAAAGTGGTTAAGAGGCATGGGGAAAGAGAGTGAGAGGTTCTAACAGAGTTTGTTCCAAGTGTGGTCCAAAGACTGATAGCATCCTTACCGGCACATTCTCAAGACACAACGCAAACCTACCACGTGGTAGGAATTTGTTCCATACCAGTCATCCAGCTAACTTTTTTTGTAGGCTAAATATGAGAAGCACGGACCTAATGTAGCGCTAATGTAAGTTCTAACAGAGAACATATAAAATATTGGACTGGTAACATTGAAAAAATAATAGTTAAAGTTCATTAAATTAATGAATGATACCAACCCTCGTACTCAAGAAATTCAATGGATTCCAAACAGGATAAATCAAAAGAAATCCTCACAGTGAAAATGAATACCAAAGACAATAAGAAGATCTTAAAAACAGTCAGTGATGAAATTCAATTCAGAGTCATAGGAGACCATAAGAAGAAAGTCTAGCCCAGAAAGAGATCACTCCGGTTAAAAGCACATAAGGCTAGAGAAAAGATTTCTTCAAGATAGTAACATTCACTAAACATTCAATACCTAATATTCTTGAATATATAAAGAGAAGATTTTCATACCTGGCAAAAATTGGGGTGTGTGAATAGCTGATAACCACATAGAAAATTAAGAAAATGAAAAAAAATCTAATAATTACTCTCCAGGGAAAACAGAATATTGTGTAATAAAAGCAATCATGCTATAACTTGCACATTTGTGAATAGATTTTATATATTCCTACTCATATCCATCATAAGATGATCTAACAAAAAGTATACTGTAACTAGATTGGGGCTGGAAAGTACTTAACGAGGGTCAAAAGGAAAGAGAAAGGGAGATCCTCCTTTTCTATGAGTAATACAGTAAGCAGTATCTCCACGTGAGAAATCAAGACGGCAACCGAAACATGGATGGAAATAGCAAAAAAAAAAAAAAAAAAAAAAAATCTAAAATGGTTATAAGTAGTCAACGCCTCTCACTGTTGTGGCCTCTCCCGTTGCGGAGCACAGGCTCCGGACGCGCAGGCTCAGCGGCCATGGCTCACGGGCCCAGCCGCTCCGCGGCATGTGGGATCCTCCCGGACCGGGGCACGAACCCGTGTCCCCTGCATCGGCAAGCAGACTCTCAACCACTGCACCACCTGGGAAGCCCTATAGCAAGCTTTCTTAAACTAGTTGACTCTTTAAATAAATGCAAGCATGTTTAACTTCTATAAAAGACCAGTTTACCCTCCCGCTTGCTGGCAAAACATGGAAGGTTTGAAAATAAGAGGTGTCTGCCGGGTATGTGGAGCCACAAAGATCACGCAGAGCTGCTGAGAGTTTACTTTTATATAACCACTCTTAAAAATAATTTGGCATTGCATGGCAAAGGTGGATATGCACAAACTGTATTATCCAGCCTAATCTTACCTCCGTACCTTAGAGAAACTCCAGCACATCTGGACAGGAAGTCTGTCAAGAGTGGGAATAACAGCATTGTTTGCATGTATCTCAAACCTGGATACGATCCAAAGGTCCTTAAGTAGGAGAATGACTAAATAAACTGTGACATATTCACATAGGAAAACCGTACCCAGCCGTGAGCATGAATGAACCAGAATTACACACATCAACTTGGGTGCATCTCAATCACTTAAAATTACATTAGATAAGACATAGAAGAGTACTATTTCACTTACATAATATTCAAAACTAGACACAACTAAATAACACATCATTTAGGGATGTATCTTCCAGGTAAAACAGAAAAAAAAAAAAGAAAAGTAAAGGAATGAGTAGCGCAAATTTCAAAATCGAAATGATCTTTAGCAGGGAGAGACAGGGACTAAGGTGGGTAGGCGGGGTCCACCCAGCAGTGTTTCATATTTTAAACTGTTTTGGTGAATTTTCTTATTTAAAGCTAAAACTGTAAGTTATATACACTCTTTTCTAGTTCTCAAGTAAAGCATATCCTAATTCATGCCACATAACTAGAATTTGATTTCTCAAACCGTCTGGTTTCATCCTCTCCAAACCTAGCTTCCACTTCTGTTCCTGGCCTTGTTCTCTTCCCTTTTTTTTCCCATTTCCTGCTTCCATCCTTCTCGTCCTTTGTGCATCTTGCATGGTGACTCTTAGCTTCTAACCTTGGGTCTCTCCAGCCATGCTTTTCTTCTTCTTTGGTCCCCTCTATTTACACACAACCTTCCTGCTCTGGCCTGGCAACTGGGAAGTCCTATTCACATACACTGTTTCCATGGAAAATCCTACCTGGATTGGTCCACCTTATATGTAGGCACCAGAAACATAAAGATTGTGTATCTTTACTCCCCACCCAGGGCCATCCTTTAAACCACACTGGGACTTCCCTGGTGGCACAGTGGTTAAGAACCTGCCTGCCAATGCAGGGTACACGGGTTTGATCCCTGGTCCGGGAAGATCCCACATGCCGCGGAGCAACTAAGCCCTTGCGCCACAACTACTGAGCCTGCGTGCCACAATTACCGAAGCCCGCATGCCTAGAGCCCATGCTCCACAACAAGAGAAGCCACCACAATGAGAAGCCCACACACCGCAACAAAGAGTAGCCCATGCTCGCCACAACTAGAGAAAGCCCGCGCGCAACAACAAAGACGGAAGGAAGGGAGGGAAGGAGGGAAGGAAGGTAGGAAGAAAGGAAGGAATTAAAAAAAAAAACCCACACACTGACTCTGTTGTGTGGAACAGTAAATACAACAGGGGCCAGACCACAGGGACACCCCACTATCCCTGATAGATAAGGAAAGTTCTATGAGCAGACCTGTCACTTGACCACAGAGCCAAAAACCTGACAGGATGAGAATATAAGATCTTGAAGGGATTTAAAGGAACAGATTTTTTTAAAAGCCTATTTCTTGACAAGGTATCTCATTCTCATTAAAAATCATGATTTGCAAAGATGCTCATGAGTACTAAGCAATGCAAATTCAAGTTCTCTGGCTTCTTTGCCGCAACTGCCAGCCCGGTACTGCATCAAAACAGAACCATTTTTTTCTACAGTGCCTCCTCTTTGTAATCCAGGGTCGTGATGATTAAGGAGGAATAAAAATACTCCTGCTCTCAACAATCTACCACATTAGAAACTGCTTCATCTAAGGTAACGGAAGATCTGGACACCCACTGTAAGTTAACATTCCCTCAAAGAGAAAACCATAAGATGGGCTAAGTGACAAGATTCACATCAAGTCAGTAATGGAGCAGAAGCTAGAGTCTTAATCATCAACTAGTCTCTATTCTAAATGCCTGGTGCTATGGAATTTTTAGGTATGGGTTCAGTGGTTGCTTTTTCAAATCTCAGTCTTCATGGTCTGAGTTGCAGGTTTGCAACTTCTTTTCCCTGTTAACTACAAAGTTCTATATTATTTTGAGAACTTGTCCCCATTCCAGAAATAGTCTCATCCAACAATTCTAAAAATCTGATGCCTAAATGTGATTATGAAAATATGACAAGTTCCCTTTCCTTTGTTCTGTCTCTAAGAACGTAATCTCAAAGATAAGCTAAAACTTATGTGATAAAAATGCAAAATCACCCCCTTCTGATAATTCTTGTTCTTGACATTGCATTGCCTTATGAGATCCTAGAGAGTTGCTTGGACTTTCTGTGAACGTTGAAATTTGTGTTCGGTATTTAGATTATAATCTATTAGCTAGAGAGGCATTGTTCGCCTTGTTCAGTGTTCAGTAGACTTCCTCAGCACCACATCATGCCAAAATATAATGAACTCAATCTGTCAGTGACATAACTTTACATTATTAGATCCTGACTTGAATATTGCCGCAAGTTATCTTGACTCTTGTTCTCTGAAGCTTCTCTCACTACTGACTTCAGAAGGAGCCGGGGATCTTTAATTTCCCTTAAGAATTCAGACCTATGAGGATATTGTGGGAACAGGTACCCGTGTCCCACCTGTTAATGATGGTTAACAATCCTAAAATGTTATTTCAGGGTAAAGGGTTCAAGTTCTAGATTTAGGCCACATCACTAAATAATAACTTTGTACTTTAAAGATGAGATCAAACAGCTAATGGAAGACCACAGTCTATAAAGAAGAGCTATTCGACTTTTTTTTTTTTTAGTTGGAACACTCACCCATTCTTTCCTTTCTGTAGATGCTGTCCTAGGATTCACTGTTGGCAGAAGGGACTCCAGATGGTTCAGTAAGTGTATGTGATACACTCTGAACTGATGTACAACATACGTATCAGGTGACTTCAATTATTTTCTAGTAAGAAATAAATGACCCGACCATGGCAGAAACTCTGGATCCCTTGACTATATAGTTCATGGGAATGAGAACAGCAAATTATCCGAGTTGTCTCCGGGATACTGCTTTATCTTGTTAACTTGGGAAGTAAAGATGTAGAGAAACACGAAGCCTTCCTTTCCACAATGCTTAGGTAAGCAGATTTCTTGAATCTAGAGCAAAAGATAAAAGAATTCCAAACCCATTGTCTATAATTATTTCTAGTTCGCTTTCATTTCCAATTAACCAGGAAGCGCCTGCACGTTGCCAATAGATAAACCAGGCCAAATGACACCTGTAGATAAGAATGTGGCAACTGTATTTTTGTATAATCTACAAAGGGGGCATCTGTCTCTACAGCACTCATTTCAAACATTAGGATCCAGACAATAATCATAGAAAACTCATGCTATAAACCAGTAAACTTCTCCTTGCAGATCTCCTTTCCCCTAACATGAAACTGAAGTATTAAAAAGACTGAATAAAATTTAGAAAAAAAATGTAATGTATAATGTTGGATGTAAAGACACATCATTGAATGTACACAAACACAAGCTCTTGCACGCGCTCTCTCTCTCACACACACATACACACACACCCCACACAGGAGCTCAAAACCAGGATTTTTAATGATAATGAAGCACCTTGATAAATGTACCGTGGTCTCAAGAAATAAATTGTTTTTTACCGCTGGCTTATGTGGTCCTTATTTTTGATTACAGCAGCAACTTGAATATTTCTTCACGGTATATAAAAGCAATAGAGTCTACGTGTGATTATGTTTCGAGTTATAGCTAACCAGGAAGGCACAGATATCAGACATTTTCTCTTGATAAACAGTTACTTTCAAAGGGTACATTTGTTGTTTGTTTATAAGATGCAGGTGAAGTGAGACAGATAGAAACATCATTAAGATCTGTTAATGAATCATCCTCCTGTTTGCACTGGTAATAAGTGTTTGAACTCAATGCTATATCCATGTTTGAAGAAATACAATTATTGGTTAACAAATGTGTTACATTTAGATGGTAGGGCTGGATGAATACTAACGAGAAGCAAGCCTTGGCTCTCTGTGCTAGAAAAAATACAGTACATCAATGGTAGTATTCCATTTTCACCTAAGCAAATACATTTATATTGTTATGTTAAGTATATGTATCAAGTCAGAGTTATTACTTTAAAATTCATACTATTTTTCACTGGTAACACGTTTACTGTAAAAGAAAATGTAGAAAATAAAGGACAAATAATCATCATCAATGATCCCATCGTTCAATGATAACCACGGTTATAACTTTGCTGTCTATGCTATCTATCTTTTGTGACAGATACACAAACTCATTTATATGTACAGGTATACCTCCTCTTGCAGCAGCAGAGGAGGTATATGTACATATAGTAGTATTAGTCTTAAAGTACTAAATACCATCATTGAATTCCCCCCTCCCAGTGCATTACTGACAAATATCAATCATGAGACAGGTGACCATAGTTTTACAGTCCTGATTATTTCAATGACTGGGTTGAAGCAGTGTACTAGTAATACTGTCCAAACTAAAGATGACATCAGGAAAAAACAGAGACGACAATGGTGAGCTGATTTTAGTTGGCTCCTGGCCACCTTCCAATGTTCTTCCAATGCTCTCTCGGTGCTTCATTCCAGAGTCTTTCTTGATTCAAACTATTTCTCAACTTCACTTATCCCCTAATTATCTGAGTTTAAAGCATAGATTGTTTCAGCTACCTTTTCCAAACCCAACATGATACCTGACAGGTAGTAAGTGCTCAGAAAGTGTTAAATTTGCTAAATTGTAAGCCAATGCCCTGCCTTCAATAAAAACTTTACTTAATATTACTCTAATCTTAATCTTAATATTACTCTAATCTTTTTTTTCCCCACATGTTCTCACGTCATTTACGTTACATGGGTCAACAGTCTTTACCGAACTCAACAGACAGAAAATACTATTGGTTTAACTTGGGAATCCTTCAGTCAAGGAAATAGACACACACACATATCCAGATATTCTTAAAAGAAAACTCTAAAAAGTAAAATGATTTTAAGGAATTCAAGCCCGAAAGAACACAGACTTCACTCTTATCAAGGACCAGTGGGCTAAAGACAAAAGGGAGTTGGGTCTAAGACTTATCAATGTCTCATCTGTCTTGACCTTGACCAGCAAGAGTCTAGGAGGGCAGAAAACAAAAGTCTCAAGAGAATAATGTCATTCCTCTGCCTGTCATTATGAATTTTCCAAAGAACACCCATATGTACTTGGAGGTGTCCTAGTTCAGAGACCCTCATTCACAAGTAATAAGACTCCAGGATTCCTGCCCAGGAAAAACATTCCTCCTTAGGTGACATATGCTAACAGAAGGCTGGGAATACGAAAACAAGCAAGAGTTCACCCTTTTTTTTTTTTTTTTTTGGTATGGAGAAATGTTGCACATGGGTTCAAGGAATCTAACGATTTGCATGTGTTTCTTCCTCCAGTTTCTTTCACTGTTCTGTTAAAGGGTCACCTGGAGGCTAAAACTGCAAGCAGGCAGCATGCACGCATCTTTTCCACAGAACTCTACGCATGCCCAATGGATTCAATAATTGATTAATTAGGGAGACCAAGTGCTGCTTCAGCTTCCTCCAAAACAGTAAATTAAGCTCAAATAAGGGCTCTGTCACCCACCAAGCGGAAATTCCTCTATGTAGCTAGCGCAGGCAAGCTTGTCCAAGGATTCCAAAGTGCCTGCAAGAGACATTTATATTAAGAAAGTAAAATCAGATTTGTGTAGAATGAAGAGTTGGGGCGGTGAGTAGGTTGCAGTGTGTGTGTGTGAGAGAGAGAAGGACAGAACTCTCAAGAAACTAGATGTGGGAGGCATTAAACACAGCTAGGGGATATTGTACATACCCTGCCCAAAAGTCACTCTCTGATTGTCTGATTGCTCGGATTCTTAAATTGTTCAAACAGATCCATGGAATGGACCTTTTTTTAGCTCCAAAGACCTTTGTTTAGAGTCCCAAGGTATTATTATATTTACATCAGCTATTCTAAAAAGAAACCATGTCCAGAATTCCACTAGTTACTGTTCCAAGTCTCTCTGCTTGACATGTGTCTATGTCAAGGGAAATTCCCGGTGTAGAACATCTGACTGAGTGATTTCACCTCCTTTAGATTACACAAACTGAAAAGAAGAGGAATAGTACTAGAAGCGAGTGAGAATTCACTTAAATATATTTGTTTTGATGGAGAAATGTTACAAGTGGGTTCAAGGAATCTTGTGGTTTGCATGCATTTCTGCTAGCTAGGCACACATGTGATTAACCATAACCCTTCAAGATGATCCAAGAAGAACTTCCACAGGAAGGGGGAAAATGCTATGCTTTCTTGAACTAGAATCTCAGATGGTCTTCATTAACGAGGGCAGAAATAGGCTGGTACCGGGTGGACCACCTGAGTGAGGGTAACAGCATGTACCCACTGAGTGCTCACTGAGTCATTCTCAGTGTGATAAATTAGCCCAGAGAGCTTTAAAAACGCTCAAAATGGTTCTAGGTTGTGGACCCAGGAGCTGAGGGTGATTGAGAAGCCTTCCATTCTGAAGCCCATAATCAACTTTAATTCTCAAGGTCATATAAATAACTAGGGGGATGGAAGGAGGGAGAAAGAGGATGGTGAATCAGCATAAATCAACACAGCTATGGTGAAGACAAAGTTTTTGGTCCCCTGTGGATGGGTTACTGACATCAAAGGTGCTGATGAGAAATAAGGGTTTTCTTTAAATGCTCAGAGGATGGCCATAGATCTGTCTTCAATAGACCCAAGAGAAACCCCATCGCCCCTTTCTCTATTAACCATTTGCATCTCAACTTTTCTTTCCTATTCTTACAGAGAAGCATCAGGAGATCAAAACCCCTGATGCTATACCAACCTCAGTTTCATCCCTGCAGAGCTTGGATGTGTGACGATTTGTTAGCGATTACAAATTCCCATGATGCACTGCAGTTTCTAATTTGAAATGTGCATCGTGAAGCTGTGGGCAGGAGTGGATCTTTCAACTGGTGACAAACGTAGCAGATGGCCCAACACCTGGGACAGCTTCATTGGTCCCCCTTGTTTCCTGTAGGTACCATGAGGAAAATGACGGGCTGTGTTTGAGGTTGGGGAATGATGAAGGTCTTAGGATATTATTAGCCTGATAAAGACCAGGGGTTTATTCCTTATCATATTTCAATTTTGCTGATGCAGCTAAATTAAAATGGTAAAACAGTCTCTCCAGACCTCGTTCTCGTTCCCATTCTCCTTCCTTACCCATCAGCATGCCAAAACGTTTTTAGACAAGTAGGAACCATTCAATGAGTTTGAAGCTATACAAGGGCCAATCTGCTTCAAAAAACTCAACTGTAGAGCTTTGAAAACAGATATGGTCTCTATGAAGGAGAGTCAGGAGAAAAGGACAGAATCAGGGCACTGTTTCTCAACTGACGGGTAACTGTTTCCCCAGCCCCGCCATGGGACTTGGTAATGTCTGGAGACATTGTTAGCTGTCTCAGCCGGGGGGAGGTACTAGTGCCATCTACTGGACAGAAGCCAGGGGTGCTATTAAACATTCTACTGTGCACAGGGAAAGCCCCCGACAAACAGACTGATGTGACCTCAAATGTCAATAGCACTGAGCTTGAGAAACCCTGAATTACGGAGACTAAAAACTTGCACTTTCCCATAGCCAAGAATTAGCAGCATGACCAGAAGCACTGAGTCTCTTCCATTAAGTATTACTTTGTAGTGTCTTCCTCAACCTGAGATATTGAACCACTCAGTGGGTGTTACGCTAATTCAACAAAGGACACGTATTTTACCAGATTTGGGGCGGGAGAAGGGGAAAAAACAACAACAACAATTCCTTGTAACTAACGATAGGGGGAAAAGTCATTGGTAATTATGCAAAGATGCATCTTCTGTGAGCTTAGTTCATCATTAAGATGTCTTATAGGTGCTTAATACCTCATTAAAATTAAATCTGTACGTGCCAAAAACCAGTACTTCCCAGTAATCTGCAGAGTATGTACTAATTAAATTTAGCAAATGCTTTGAGATTAGCCAGGAGCCCAGCTAGGAAAGCAATCTGTTGATATGCCTCCTTTCCTGATGGATTTGATGACTTGGGGTCCAGAGGAACACTGTTAGCCAGGGCCCTTGTCTTATCAGGGAAAGTACAAGCCTACTGGTTAAAGCCTGAGTGTCAATCTAGGTGGACAACTAAGATGCGTCCACTGAAAGACCTGGAGTAAGTGAGAAGGCAGAAAAATCTCTAAAGACAATGCTGTTGTCATGTTGTTCCTACTGCTTTTGTATAATAGAACTGTGAAAACTCAAGAATATGATCTATACCATTAGCAAAATATGGGCAAAGAGCAAAGATACAGTAAAATAAAAATCTCTTGATCCCCGGTCCCGGGTTCTAAAACTGCTTTCAGTAACGCACGGGTCCCACAGATCACGTGTTTAATTTAACGGCCATAAAACAAGGCAAGGCCTCAGCACTCATGTTAATGCTTGCTATTTTAATTGAGCCTATCATGCTTAGATCGGCCGTTTCTGTAGCTCTGCAAGACTAAAATCAGCTCCAGGAGTAGCAGGGTCAGAATCTCGGCCAGAGAAGTCATTCTGAGGCCAGTGAGTCAGGGGAAAGGTAAAAGTCTCAGACAGCAAATATAAACTAATGGGAGTGGGCTTTACAGAGATGCCCCAGCTCTTTGCTGACCACAGGCTTTGGAGTGTTTGAGAGGATTATCAGGGTATTAAAATGTGAGCTGATGCCACCATATGTATCTGAGAAAGGACCTGCAGAAATAAGCTCCCTATGAGATTGTGCCAGCCCTTTATGTTTAATTATGAAAATCTTAGACAGCACTTGGAGCTGAGATCTGTTAGCCCAGAGTTTCAGATAAATAATACCGTTTTCAAGGTCTATCGCCTTAGAGGTCCCATTCCAGTTTTCCCAAGTAGCCTTGAAAATAGCACTGTTTTTGCACAGGCTCTGTGAATGGCACACAAGAATTTGAGTCCTAGCTTCTCCTTTCCTTTCTACCTATGAAATAATACAGAATGGGTTATACTGTCATAAGATATTTCAAATGATAATGTATGACACTCTCTAATGAAGGCTAGCATATCTTTTAAAATGAAAGCTATATGTGTTCTCACCAAGGGAGACATAATTACACTCCTGCAAGCCACTGACTTAAAAAGTTGGCAAAGGGCTTCCCTGGTGTCGAGTGGTTAAGAATCCGCCTGCCAATGCAGGGGACACGGGTTCGAGCACCGGTCCAGGGAGATAGCACATGCCTCAGAGCAACTAAGCCCGTGTGCCACAACTACTGAGCCTGCGCTCTAGAGCCCGCAAGCCACAACTACTGAGCCCACATGCCACAACTACTAAAGCCCATGCACTTAGAGCCCGAGCTACACAACAAGAGAAGCCACCGAAATGAGAAGCCCTCACACCACAATGAAGAGTAGCCCCTGCTCGACGCAACTACAGAAAGCCCGCACGCAGCAACGAATACGCAACGCAGCCATACATAAATAAATAAAAAAATAAATAACTTTGTTTAAAAAATAAAATAAAAATTAAAAGTTGGCAAAGATCTGATGAGGCCCACCATCCCAGTGACCTCTGACTTCCCAAATGTTATATTCTCTTGTTTCCGGGCCCACCACCCCAGTTATAAGGTACGTCATATTGCCACAAATCTGCTGGCCCAAAACCGAAAAAAAAGCATGATTAGAAAATATTAGCAGCTATAAAATATTGCTTAGTAGACATTGCTTTCATTACAGATGAGGAGATAAATACAAAAAATTCTGCTCATTAGTCATATATGTTAATATAGATACATGTGTCAGTTGTATGCGTGTGTATATATATGTATATATTTTTCTAGAAGTGTGTGATACTTTTCTCTTTAAGAAACTTTCTAAACCCTAAACAATACTTTGTGAATGTCTATATTAAACAACTTACAGCTCCAGGCTTTGACTGGGCCCAAATCTAATCCACTTTCATATCTCAAAAAGGCCATCTTACAAGGAAAAAGAAACCCAAACAAAGACATGCTCTCGGTGGTTAAAATTACAGTTCCAAGAATTATTAGAGAGAGAATGAGCCAAAGCGGGGGTGGTCAGAGAGGCATAAAGGACTAAAGACGACTAACAGAGAAAAAAAATTCTAAAAACATCTATTCTATAGAAAATATTCCTTTACTCATACAGGGGGACTTAGGCACATATATATATATATATATATATATATATATATATATATATATATATATATTTTTTTTTTTTTTTACATCTTTATTGGAGTATAATTGCTTTACAATGGTGTGTTAATTTATGCTATATAACAAAGTGAATCAGCTATAGGATACATATATTTGCATATCCCCTCCCTCTGGCATCTCCCTTCCACACTCCCTATCCCACCCCTCTAGATGGTCACAAAGCACCGAGCTGATCTCCCTGTGCTATGCAGATGCTCCCCACTAGCTATCTATTTTACATTTGGTAGTGTACATATGTCACTGCTATTCTCTCACTTTGTTGCACCTTACCCTTCCCACTCCCCGTGTCCTCAAATCTATTCTCTACATCTGCATCTTTATTCCTGTCCTGCCGCTAGGTTCATTAGAACCTTTTTTTTAGATTCCATATACACGTGTTAGCATACGGTATTTGTTTTTCTCTTTCTGACTTACTTCACTCTGTATGACACACTCTAGGTCCATCCACCTCACTACAAATAACTCTATTTCGTTTCCTTTTATGGCTGAGTAATATTCCCTTGTATATATGTGCCACATCTTCTTGATCCATTCTTCTGTTGATGGACACATAGGTTGCTTCCATATCCTGGTTATCGTAAATAGTGCTGCAGTGAACATTGTGGTACATGACTCTTTCTGAATTATGGTTTTCTCAGGGTATATGCCTCGTAGTGGGATTGCTGGGTCATACGATAGTTCTATTTTTAGTTTTTTAAGGAACCTCCATACTGTTCACCATAGTGGCTGTATCAGTTTACATTCCCACCAACAGTGCAAGAGGGTTCCCTTTTCTCCACACCCTCTCCAGCATTTATTGTTTGTAGATTTTTTTGATGATGGCCATTCTGACGGTGTGAGGTGATACTGCATTGTAGTTTTGATTTGCATTTCTCTAATGATTAATGATGTTGAGCATCCTTTCATATGTTTCTTGACAATCTGTCTTCTTTGGAGAAATGTCTATTTAGATCTTCTGCCCATTTTTGGATTGGGTTGTTTGATTTTCTTGATATTGAGCTGCATGAGCTGCTTGTATATTTTAGAGATTAATCCTTTGTCAGTTGCTTCGTTTGCGAATATTTTCTCCCATTCTGAGGGCTGTCTTTTCATCCTGTTTATGGCTTCCTTTGCTGTGCAAAAGCTTTTAAGTTTCATTAGGTCCCATTTGTTAATTTTTGTTTTTATTTCCATTTCTCTAGGAGATGGGTCAAAAAGGATCTTGCTGTGATTTATGTCATAAGAGTGTTCTTACACTTAGGTCTCTAATCCATTTGGAGTTTACTTTTGTGTACGGTGTTAGGGAGTGTTCTAATTTCATTCTTTTACATGTAGCTGTCCAGTTTTCCCAGCACCACTTATTGAAGAGGCTGTCTTTTCTCCATTGTATATTCTTGCCTCCTTTATCAAAGATAAGGTGACCCTATGTACATGGGTTTATGTTTGGGCTTTCTATCCTGTTCCATTGATCTCTGTTTTTGTGCCAGTACCATACTGCCTTGATTACTGTAGCGTTGTAGTATAGTTTGAAGTCAGGGAGCCTGATTCCTCCAGCTCCATTTTTCTTTCTCAAGATTGCTTTGGCTATTTGGGGTCTTTTGTGTTTCCATACAAATTGTGAAATTTTTTGTTCTAGTTCTGTGAAAAATGCCATTGGTAGCTTGATAGGGATTGCATTGAATCTGTAGATTGCTTTGGGTAGTATAGCCATTTTCACAATGTTGATTCTTCCAGTTCAAGAACATGGTATCTCTATCTGTTTGTAACATCCTTAATTTCTTTCATCAATGTCTTATAGTTTTCTGCATACAGGACTTTTGTCTCCTTAGGTAGGTTTATCCCTAGGTATTTTATTCTTTTTGTTGCAATGGTAAATGGGAGCGTTTCCTTAAGTTTTCAGATTTTTCATCATTGTATGAAATGATGTATAGGAATGCAAGAGATTTCTGTGCATTAATTTTGTATCCTGCTACTTTACCAAATTCATTGATTAGTCCTCGTAGTTTTCTGGTAGCATCTTTAGGATACTCTATATATAGTATCATGCCATCGGAAAACAGTGACAGTTTTATTTCTTCTTTTCCAATTTGGATTCCTTTTATTTCTTTTTCTTCTCTGATTGCTGTGGCTAAAACTTTCAAAACTATGTTGAATAATAGTGGTGAGAGTGGGCAACCTTGTCTTGTTCCTGATCTTAGTGGAAATGGTTTCAGTTTTTCACCATTGAGAATGATGTTGGCTGTGGGTCTGTCATATATGGCCTTTATTATGTTGAGGTAAGTTCTCACTATGCCTATTTTCTGGAGAGTTTTTATAATAAGTGGGTGTTGAATTTTGTCAAAAGCTTTTGCTGCATCTATTGAGATGATTATATGGTTTTTATCCTTCAACTTGTTAATATGGTGTAACACATTGATTGATATGCGTATATTGAAGAATCCTTACATTCCTGGGATAAACCCCACTTGATCATGGTATATGGTCCTTTCAGTGTGCTGTTGGATTTTGTTTGCTAGTAGTCTGTCGAGGATTTTTGCATCTATGTTCATCAGTGATATTGGACTGTAGTTTTCATTTTTTGTAGTATCTTTGTCTGGTTTTGTTATCACAGTGATGGTGGCCTTGTAGAATGAGTTTGGGAGTGTTCCTCCCTCTGCTATATTTTGGAAAAGTTTGAGACGGATAGGTATTAGAACTTCTCTAAATGTTTGATAGAGTTCACTTGTGAAGGCATGTGGTCCTGGGCTTTCGTTTGTTGGAAGATTTTTAATCACAGTTTCAATTTCAGTGCTCGTGATTGGTCTGTATATATTTTCTGTTTCTTCCTGATTCAGTCTCGGAAGGTTGCGCTTTTCTAAGAATATGTCCATTTTTGCCAGGTTGTCCACTTTTGGCATATGGTTGCTTGTAGTAATCTCTTATGATCCTCTGTATTTCTGCAGTGTCAGTTGTTACTTCTCCTTTTTCATTTCTAATTCTATTGAATTGTCTTCTCCCTTTTTTTCTTGATGACTCTGGCTAATGGTTTATCAATTTTGTTTATCTTCTGAAAGAACCATCTTTTAGTTTTATTGATCTTTGCTATTGTTTCCTTCATTTGTTTTTCATTTATTTCTGATCTGATCTTTATGATTTCGTTCCTTCTGCTGACTTTGGCGTTTTTTTGTTCTTCTTCCTCTAACTGCTTTAGGTGTAAGGTTAGGTTGTTTATTTGAGATTTTTCTTGTTTCTTGAGGTAGGATTGTATTGCTATAAACTTCCCTCTCAAAACTGCTTTTGCTACATCCCATAGGTTTTGGGTCATCGTGTTTTCATGGTCATTTTTTTCTAGGTATTTTTTGATTTCCTCTTAGATTTCTTCAGTGATCTCTTGGATATTTAGTAGCGTATTGTTTAGCCTCCATGTGGTTGTATCTTTTTTACAGTTGTTTTCCTGTAATTGATATCTAGTCTCATAGTGCTGTGGTCGGAAAAGATACTTCATATAATTTCAGTTTTCTTAAATTTACTAAGACATGATTTCAGACCCAAGGTACGACCTATCCTGGAGAATGTTCCATGAGAACTTGAGAATGAAGTGTATTCTGTTGTTTTTGGATGGAATGTCCTATAAATATTAAGTCCATCTTGTTTGATATGTCATTATTTATTTTTTTTCTTCTAAGTATGGCTTTGGGGATTCTCCGTGTGTGCCAGTGGGTCCCTCTTCAAGTTTTCCTGGGACGGGTATGTGGGCCTCTCACTGTTGTGGCCGCTCCCATTGCGGAGCACAGGCTCCGGACGCGCAGGCTCAGCGACCATGGCTTAGGGGCCCAGCCGCTCTGCGGCATGTGGGATTCTCCCGGACTGGGGCAAGAACCCGTGTCCCCTGCATCGGCAGGCGGACTCTCAACCACTGCGCCACCAGGGAAGCCCTGATGTGCCATTTAAGGTTTGTGTTTCCTTATTTATTTTCATTTTGGATGATCTGTCCATTGGTCAAAGTGGGGTGTTAATGTCCCCTACGTTTATTGTGTTACTGTCGATTTCCCCTTTTATGGCTGTTGGCATTTGCTTTATGTATTGAGGTGCTCCTATGCTGGGTGCATAAATATTTACAACTGTTTTATCTTCTTCTTGGATTGATCCCATGATCATTTTGTAGTGTCCTTCTTTGTCTCTTGGAATATAGTCTTTATTTTAAAGTCTATTTTGTCTGATATGGGAATTGCTTTCTTTTGATTTCCATTTGCAAGGAATATCTTTTTCCATCCCCTCACTTTCAGTCTGTATGTTTCCTGAAGTCTGAAGTGGGTCTCTTGTAGACAGCATATATATGGGTCTTGTTTTTGTATCCATTCAGCCAGTCTATGTCTTTTGGCTGGAGCATTTAATCCATTTACATTTAAGGTAATTATCAATATGTATGTTCCTATTATCATTTTCTTAATTATTTTGTGTTTGTTATTGTAGGTCTTTTCCTTCTCTTGTGTTCCTGCCTAGAGAAGTTCCTTTAGCATTTGTTGTAAAGCTGGTTTGGTGGTGCTGGCTTCTCTTAGCTTTTCCTCGTCCGTAAAGGTTTTAATTTCTCTGTCGAATCTGAATGAGATCCCTACTGGGTAGAGTAATCTTGGTTGTAGGTTTTTCCCTTTCATCACTTTAAATATGTCCTCTCACTCCCTTCTGGCTTGCAGAGTTTCTGCTGAAAGTTCCACTGTTAACCTCATGGGGATTCCCTTCTATGTTATTTGTTGCTTTTCTCTTGCTGCTTTTAATATTTTTTCTTTGTATTTAGTTTTTGATAGTTTGCTTAATATGTGTTTTGGCATGTTTCTCCTTGGATTTAACCTGTATGGGACTCTGCGCTTCCTGGACTTGATTATTTGCTTCCCCATATTAGGGAAGTTTCCAACTGTAATCTCTTCAAATATTTTCTCCGATCCTTTCTTTTTCTCTTCTTCTCTTGGGACCCCTATAATTCAACTGTTGGTTCGTTTAATGTTGTCCCAGAGGTCTCTGAGACTGTCCTCAGTTCTTTTCATTCTTTTTTCTTTATTCTGCTCTGCAGTAGTTATTTCCCTTATTTTATTTTCCAGGTCACTTATCTGTCCTTCTGCCTCAGTTATTTTGCTATTGATTCCTTCTAGAGAATTTTTAATTTTCATTTATTGTGTCGTTCATCATTTTCTGTTTGCTCTTTAGTGCTAGGTTCTTGTTAAACTTTTTTTTGTATTTCCTCCATACTATTTCCAAGATTCTGGATCATCTTTATTATCATTATTCTGAATTCTTTTTCTGGTAGACTGCCTATTTCCTCTTCATTTGTTAGGTCTGGTGGGTTTTTACCTTGCTTCTTCATCGGCTGCATATTTCTCTGTCTTCTCACTTTGCTTAACTTACTGTGTTTGGGGTCTCCTTTTTTTGCAGGTTGCAGGTTCGTAGCTCCCGTTGTTTTTGGTGTCTACCCCCAGTGGGTTAGGTTGATTCAGTGGCTCGTGTAGGCTTCCTGGTGGAGGGGAT
This sequence comes from Stenella coeruleoalba, assembly GCF_951394435.1. NCBI lineage: Eukaryota > Metazoa > Chordata > Mammalia > Artiodactyla > Delphinidae > Stenella > Stenella coeruleoalba. The sequence continues at coordinate 8,915,057 of NC_137167.1, forward strand.
TGGTGCCTGTGTACTGGTGGGTGGGGCTGGATCTTGTCTTTCTGGTGGGCAGGTCCACATCCGGTGGTGTGTTTTGGGGTATCTGTGAACTTAGTATGATTTTAGGCAGCCTCTCTGCTAATGGGTGGGGTTGTGTTCCTGTCTTGCTAGTTGTTTGGCATGGGGCATCCAGCACTGGAGCTTGCTGGCCCTTGCTTGGATCTGGGTCTTAGCTTTGATCTCTGGGAGAGCTCTGGGAGAGCTCTCACCGATTGATATTACATGGGGCCTGGAGGTCTCTGGTGGACCAGTGTCCTGAACTCGGCTCTGCCACCTCAGAGGCTCAGGCCTGACACCCGGCCGGAGCACAAGACCCTGTCAGCCACACAGCTCAGAAAAAAAGGAAGAAAAAAGAAAGAAAAAAAATAATTAAAAATAAATATATATATAAGTACAAGAAATAAAATAATTAATACAAAAAATGTTTAAATTATTAAAATAAAAAAATTCGATAGTAATTAAAAAAAAGAAGAGAGCAACCAAACCAAGGAACAAATCCATTGATGATAACAAGTGCTAAAAACTATACTAATATAAAAATCAGAAACAAGTCAGTCGCAGGGAGGAAACCCCAAGTGTATAGTTGCTCCCAAAGTCCACCAGCTCAACTGTGGGTTGATTCGTTGTCTATTCAGGTATTCCACAATGCAGCGTACCTCATGTTGATTGTGGGGATTTAATCCGCTGCTCCTCAGGCTGCTGGGAGAAATTTCCCTTTCTATTGTTTGTTCCCACAGCTCATGGGTTCAGCTTTGGTTTTGACCCCACCACTGCGTGGAGGTCACCCTCAGGCATCTGTTCCCACCGAGACAGGAAAGGTTTAAAGCAGTAACTGATTAGGGGGCTCTTGCTCACTCAGGCTGGGGGGAGGGAGGGGCATGGTAGTTACACTTGGAATGTGGGGCAAGTCTGCAGTGGCAGAGGCCAGCATGATGTTACACCAGCCTGAGGCACACCATGTGTTCTCCAGGGGAAGTTGTCCCTGGATCCGGGGACCCTGGCAGTGGTGGGCTGCACAGGCTCCCGGGAGGGGAGGTGTGGAGAGTGACCTGTGCTCGCGCACAGGCTTCTTGGCGGCTGCAGCATCAGCATTAGCATTTCATGCCCGTCTCTGGGGTCCAAGCTGATAGCCATGGCTCACACCCGCTTCTGGAGCTTGTTTAGGTGGTGCTCTGATTCCTCTTTCCTCATGCACCCCGAAACACTGGTCTCTTGCCTCTTAGGCAGGTCCAGACTTCTTCCCGGACTTCCTCGCGGCTAGCTGTGGTGCACTAGCACCCTTCAGGCTGTGTTCACACAGCCGACCCCAGTCCTCTCTCTGGGGCCTGACCTCTGAAGCCCAAGCCTCAGCTCCCAGCCCCCGCCCGCCCCGGCGGGTGAGCAAAGCCTCTCGGGCTGGGGGGTGCAGGTCGGCACCGATCCTCTGTGCGGGAATCTCTCCGCTTTGCCCTCCGCACTCCTGTTGCTGCGCTCTCCTCTGTGGCTCCGAAGCTTTCCCCCTGCCCACCCCCGATCTCCGCCAGTGAAGGGGTTTCCTAGTGTGTGGAAACTTTTCCTCCTTCACAGCTCCCTCCCAGAGGTGCAGGTCCTGTCCCTATTCTTTTGTCTCTGTTTTATTTTCTTTTGCCCTACCCAGGTACGTGGGGATTTTCTTGCCTTTTGCAAAGTCTGAGGTCTTCTGCCAGCGTTCAGTAGGTGTTTTGTAGGAGTTGTTCCACATGTAGCTGTATTTGTGATGTGATGGAGGAAGATGATCTCCACATCTTACTCCTCCGCCTTCTTGAAGGTCCCTATCTTTATTTTTTTTACAGTTTGTTCTCTGTCCTCTAATAAGGAAAGGATGAAAACTTAATGTAATGTATCCTGAGACTAGCCTCAGTCACAGTACCATGAGGAGGTAAAGAGTACTGAAATGAACAATCTTTTTTTTAAAATTATTTTATTGAAGTATAGTTGATTTACAATGTTTCATTAATTTCTGCTGTACAGCAAAGTGATTCAGTTATACATATATACACATTCTCTTTCATATTCTTTTCCATTATAATTTATCCCAGGGTATTGAATATAGTTCCCTGTGCTATACAGTAGGACCTTGTTGTTTATCCATTCTATATATTATAGTTTGCATCTGTTAATCCCAAAGTCCCAATCCATCCCTTCCCCACCACCCTCCTTTCGGCAGCCACAAGTCTGTTCTCTATGTCTGTGAGTTTGTGAAATGAGCACTCTTAATATGGAAATGTATTTTCGTTAAGACAAGGTAAAAGCAATAGAGGGTATATGAGTTATACCTACTCTGGTTTATTCCATTTTTCCTACTAACATTTGTTAAGTCTCCTATAGGTCGGATTCAGGAAAGATGCTGCAGGTATCATGATAAACATGCCCTTCCCACGTTGAACTGTGTACCCAAAGCAAACTTCAAGTATAAGGGGAAATAAAAAATTTTCAAACACGTACTGGATCCAGTATAAGAGAGAAGTAAATTGAATTCTGAGAATTACGGTGAATGAAATCCAAACACCATGACTCAGGAAATCGTCTGTGCAGCAGGCCCTGAGGCAAGTATAGCCCTGACTAGAACTTAGGGAGAGGGAGATCCAGAAAGAATGTCTCAAAGAAGAAAATGGAACTGTAGGTTACTGTCAGGAAGGAAGAAAACTTCCCTCCACCCTCCTAGATTCTCCTGGCTGGTCAAAGAATGAAATTGACATGAGACAGATTAACAGGAGAAAATAAAATTTCATTGTGTAAGTCTGGGAATCCCATATGCATGAGAGGTTCAAAGACAGAAGGGTAAAATGAAGTCTGCCATTCTGAGCTAAGGAATGGACTAGGGGCCTGGGGCTTCCAAGGACAGAAGGATAATTCACAGGACAGTAAGAACAGCAGATGTGTGGTAATCAGATATCTGCCCTGCCACAGAGGTGGAGCCACTTAGATAAAATCTATCTCTGGTAATAAATCTTTCTTGGAGAAAAATCCCAACTTTAAATTCTTCTAGGTAATTAAGGGACAGCCTGTAGTTTCTCTTGAACTCACAGGATCTTCATTGCCTTTAGCCCAAAATAACCCTCTTACAAAAGGGCCACATTTAGGGGAGACTCGTTCTGAATCCTTACGTAACGTAATTCATTTGTACATATCGAGAGGTTTACGTTTCTTCTGGAACTGAATTTGGAAGAAAAATTGCCTGCATCAAAAATGAATGGAATTATTAACTCCAGGGGGAAGAAAGCATCAGGAAAGAAAAGTAATCACAGCAAATTAAGTAACTTAAGTGCAAACAGTGCTAAATATTTCCAATACTGTAAACCTTGAATATTAATTTAATCAAATGCGTAATATATTTATTACACGGGTAGGCTGGTGATTGAGAAACGTGTTGCTGAGGCATAGTATGATACTAAATCCTCCTCCTCAGTAGCGAGAAACAAATAAGTACTATAATCTAAAATCCAACTAATACCCAGAAAAGCACATTAATTTTACCTACTGATATAAATCCTAGAAGTTAAACTCAAAAGTAGGGAGGAGTTGGGGAGGGAAATTAGTCTTTTTCATTTAAGTCATATAAAATCTTTTGACTTCTAAAACTACGCACATTGTGCACTTCCTTTCTTTTTTTTTTTTTGCGGTACACGGGCCTCTCACTGTTGTGGCCTCTCCCGTTGCAGAGCAACAGGTTCCGGACGCACAGGCTCGGCAGCCATGGCTCACGGGCCCAGCTGCTCCGTGGCATGTGGGATCTTCCTGGACTGGGGCATGAACCCGCGTCCCCTGCATCGGCAGGCGGACTCTCAACCACTGCGCCACCGGGGAAGCCCCAGTGCACTTTCTCTTGAAAAATATTTAAGATATCACATAGAATTCATAAAATTCAAAAAAATTAAAGAAATTGAAAATAGTCCTATAGCAATTATACAAGCCCAGTTCTCACTTATACTTTACTTCCTATTTTGTATGTAATGAGGTTAAACCCAAGCTAGGCCAAATATTTCCAGCTCTCAAAGTTCCTCAGTTACACAAAATTGAGGATTCATTCACCCCCTGGCTTTTAATTTTTATATTCTGATCTAATTATGATGTCTGCCCTCAGGGCTGTGGAGTAAAAGCATGTAACCCTTTAAGAGTTCATGTGCCCACAAGAAAGTAACTGGAAATTAATATGAGGTCAAACTGCTTTTGCTCTATGGACTGAGTAGCTTAAATTCAGATTCTGGACTTTGATCTTGAGAGGATTACATAAAGCTGTCATGAGCCACTCTATATGAGTAAGAAGGCCTGGTGTTAAAGACCTTAGGCATCTTCCATTATCACAGACTTACCTGGAGAAAGAGGCCCTAGAAGGATACAGCAGTCAAAGTTGAAACTAACAATTCTGCTCATTCCAAATAACTGTGTCTTCCAAAATCTAAAATTTCTGGAAGCTCAGATGTTTTCAGACTTGTCACCTTAACTGGCATTTTTTCTAAATTCTGACCTATTGCATATTTTCTGTTTAGTAGATTACAGATGTAAAAACATGCCTGACCTGTGCCGCCCGCCACCGCCAAGGCCCTGTGATCCAGGGACAACTTCTCTGGGAGAACACACGGAGCGCCTCAGGCTGGTGCAATGTCATGCTGGCCTCTGCCACCGCAGGCTCACCCCGCATCCGTACCCCTCCCTACCCCGGGCCTGAGTGAGCCAGAGCCCCCTAAATCAGCTGCTACTTTAACCCCGACCTGTCTGGGCGGGGAACAGGCGCCCTCAGGCGACCTACATGCAGAGGTGGGTCCAAATCCAAAGCTGAACCCCAGGAGCTGTGCGAAAAAGGAAGAGAAAGGGATATTTCTCCGTGCAGACTCAAGAGCAGTGGATTAAATGTCCACAATCAACGTGACGTACCCTGCATCTCTGGAATACCTGAAGAAACAACAAATCATCCCAAAACTGAGGCAGTGGACTTTGGGAGCACCTGTAGACTTGGGGTTTGCCTTCTGCATCTAATTTGTTTCTGGTTTTATGTTTATCTTACTTTAGTGTTTAGAGCTTATTATAACTGGTAGATTTGTTTACTGATTTGATTGCTCTCTTCCTTTTGTTTGATTGATATATATATATATATATATATATATATTTTTTTTCCTTTTCCTCTTTTTGTGAATGGGTATGTGTATGCTTCTTTGTGTGATCTTCTCTGTATAGACTTGCTTTTACCACTTGTCAGAGGTTTCTATCAGGTTTTTTTGGGTTTTTTTAAGTATAGTTCTTAGCACTTGCTATCATTGGTGGATGTGTTTACTGGTTTGGGTGTTCTCTTTTTTTTTTTTAATTACTTTTTAATTTTAATAATTTATTTTACTTTAGTAACTTTATTTGGTTTTATGTTACTTTCTTTTTTTTTTCTCCTCCCTTTTCTTTTGTGCCATGGGGCTGACAGGGTCTTGGTGCTAGGGCCAAGGGTCAGGCCTGAGCCGCTGAGATGTGAGAGCTAACTTCAGGACACTGGTCCACCAGAGACTTCCGACCCCACGTAAAATCAATTGACGAGAGCTCTCCCAAAGATCTCTGCTCTCTTGGAGCTAAGACCCAGCTCCAAGCAAGGGCCAGCAAGCTCCAGTGCTGGATGCCCCATGCCAAACAACTAGCAAGACAGGAACACAACCCCACCCATTAGCAGAGAGGCTGCCTAAAATCATACTAAGTTCACAGACACCCCAAAACACACCACTGGACGTGGACCTGCCCACCAGAAAGACAAGATCCAGCCCCACCCACCAGTACACAGGCACTAGTCCCCTCAACCAGGAAGCCTACATAAGCCACTGAATCAACCTAACCACTGGGGGTAGACACCAAAAACAACCGGAACTACGAACCTGCAGCCTGCAAAAAGGAGACCCCAAACACAGTAAGTTAAGCAAAGTGAGAAGACAGAGAAATATGCAGCAGATGAAGGAGCAAGGTAAAAACCCACCAGACCAAACAAATGAAGAGGAAATAGGCAGTCTACCAGAAAAAGAATTCAGAGTAAAGATGATCCAAAATCTTGGAAATAGTATGGAGGAAATACAAAAAAATAGTTTAACAAGGACCTAGAAGAACTAAAGAGAAAACAGAAAATGAACAACACAATAAATGAAATTAAAAATTCTCTAGAAGAAATCAATAGCAAAATAACTGAGGCAGAAGAACAGATAAGTGACCTGGAAAATAAAATAAGGGAAATAACTACTGCAGAGCAGAATAAAGAAAAAAGAATGAAAAGAACTGAGGACAGTCTCAGAGACCTCTGGGACAACATTAAATGAACCAACAGTTGAATTACAGAGGTCCCAGAAGAAGAAGAGAAAAAGAAAGGATCAGAGAAAATATTTGAAGAGATTACAGTTGGAAACTTCCCTAATATGGGGAAGCAAATAATCAAGTCCAGGAAGCACAGAGTCCCACAGAAGATAAATCCAAGGAGAAACATGCCAAAACACATATTAAGCAAACTATCAAAAACTAAATACAAAGAAAAAATATTAAAAGCAGCAAGGGAAAAGCAACAAATAACATAGAAGGGAATCCCCATGAGGTTAACAGCGGAACTTTCAACAGAAACTCTGCAAGTCAGAAGGCAGTGAGAGGACATATTTAAAGTGATGAAAGGGAAAAACCTACAACCAAGATTACTCTACCCAGTAGGGATCTCATTCAGATATGACAGAGAAATTAAAACCTTTACAGACAAGGAAAAGCTAAGAGAAGCCAGCACCACCAAACCAACTTTACAACAAATGCTAAAGGAACTTCTCTAGGCAGGAACACAAGAGAAGGAAAAGACCTACAATAACAAACACAAAATAATTAAGAAAATGATAATAGGAACATACATATTGATAATTACCTTAAATGTAAATGGATTAAATGCTCCAACCAAAAGACACAGACTGGCTGACTGGATACAAAAAGAAGACCCATATATATGCTGTCTACAAGAGACCCACTTCAGACCTTGGGACACATACAGACTGAAAGTGAGGGGATGGAAAAAGATATTCCTTGCAAATGGAAATCTAAAGAAAGCTGGAGTAGCAATTCCCATATCAGACAAAATAGACTTTAAAATAAAGACTATTCCAAGAGACAAAGAAGGACACTACATAATGATCAAGGGATCAATCCAAGAAGATATAACAATTGTAAATATTTATGCACCCAACATAGGAGCACCTCAATACATAAGGCAAATACTAACAGCCATAAAAGGGGAAATCGACAGTAACACAATAAAAGTAGGGGACTTTGACACCCCACTTTCACCAGTGGACAGATCATCCAAAATGAAAATAAATAAGGAAACACAAGCCTTAAATAACACATCAAACAAGATGGACTTAATTGATATTTATAGGACATTCCATCCAAAGAAAGAGAATACACTTCTTCTCAAGTGCTCATGGAACATTCTCCAGGATAGATCATATCTTGGGTCACAGATTAAGCCTTGGTAAATTTAAGAAAACTGAAATCATATCAAGTATCTTTTCTGATCACAGTGCTATGACACTAGATATCAATTACAGGACAAACCTGTAAAAAAAAAATACAAAACCCATGGATGCTAAACAGTATGCTACTAAATAACCAAGAGATCACTGAAGAAATCAAAGAGGAAATCAAAAAATTCCTAGAAAAAAATGACCATGAAAACACGATGACCCAAAACCTATGGGATGCAGCAAAAGCAATTCTAAGAGGGAAGTTTATAGCAACACAATCCTACCTCAAGAAACAAGAAACACTTCAAATAAACAACCTAACCTTACACCTAAAGCAATTAGAGCAAGAAGTACAAAGAAACCCCAGCATAAGCAGAAGGAAAGCAATCATATGAGATAAGAAATAAATGAAGGAAACAATAGCAAAGATCAATAAAATGAAAAAATGGTTCTTTCAGAAAATAAACAAAATTGATAAACCATTAGCCAGAGTCATCAAGCTAAAAAGGGAGAAGACTCAAATCAAAAGAATTAGAAATGAAAAAAGAAGAAGAAACAAGTGACACTGGAGAAATACAAAGGAGCATGAGACATTACTACAAGCAACTATATGCGAATAAAATGGACTACCTGGAATAAATGGACAAATTTTTAGAAAAGCGCAACTTTTCAAGACTGAACCAGGAAAATAGAAAATATAAACAGACCAATCACAAGCATTGAAATTGAAACTGTGAATAAAAACCTTTCAACAAACAAAAGCCCTAGACGAGATGGATTCACAGGCGAAGTCTATCAGACATTTAGAGAAGAGCTAACACCCATCCTTCTCAAATTCTTCCAAAATATAGCAGAGGGAGGAGCACTCCCAAACTCATTCTACGAGGCCACCATCACCCTGATAACAAAACCAGACAGAGATGGCGCAAAAAAGGAAAACTACAGTCCAATATCACTGATGAATGTAGATGCAAAAATCCTCAACAAAATACTAGCAGACAGAATCCAACAGCAAATTAAATTGATCATACACCATGATCAAGTGGGGTTTATCCCAGGAATGCAAGGATCTTTCAGTATATACAAATTAATCAATGTGATACAGTATACTAACAAACTGAAGGAGAAAAACTATATGATCATCTCAATAGATGCAGAAAAAGCTTTTGACAAAATTCAACACCCATTTATGATAAAAACCCTCCAGAAAGTAGGCATAGTGGGAACTTACTTCAACATAATAAAGGCCATATATGACAAACCCACAGCCAACATCATTCTCAATGGTGAAAAACTGAAACCATTTCCACTAAGATCAGGAACAAGACAAGGTTGCCCACTCTCACCACTATTATTCAACATAGTTTTGGAAGTTTTAGCCACAGCAGTCAGAGAAGAAAAAGAAATAAAAGGAATCCATATTGGAAAAAAAGTAAAACTGTCACTGTTTGCCGATGACATGATACTATACATAGAGAATCCTAAAGATGCTACCAGAAAACTACTAGGACTAATCAATGAATCTGGTAAAGTAGCAGGATACAAAATTAATGCACAGAAATCTCTTGCATTCCTATACGCTAATGATGAAAAATATGAAAGAGAAATTAAGGAAACACTCCCATTTACCACTGCAACAAAAGGAATAAAATACCTAGGAATTAACCTATCTAAGGAGACAAAAGACCTGTGTGCAGAAAACTATAAAACACTGATGAAAGAAATTAAAGATGATTCAAACAGATGGAAAGATATACCATGTTCTTGGATTGGAAGAATCAATATTGTGAAAATGACCATACCACCCAATGCAATTTACAGATTCAGTGCAATCCCTATCAACTACCAATGGCATTTTTCACAGAACTAGAACAGAAAATTTCACAATTTGTATGGAAACACAAAAGACCCTGAATAGCACAATAAATCTTGAGAAAGAAAAATGGAACTGGAGGAATCAGGCTCCTGGACCTCCGACTATACTACAAAGCTACAGTAATCAAGACAGTATGGTACTGGCATATAAAACAGAAATATAGACCAATGGAACAGGATAGAAAGCCCAGACATAAACCCATGCACATATGGTCACCTTATCTTTGATAAAGGAGGCAGGAATATACAATGGAGAAAAGACAGCCTCTTTAATAAGTGGTGTTGGGAAAACTGGACAGCTACATGTAAAAGAATGAAATTAGAACACTCCCTAACACCATACACAAAAATAAACTCCAAATGAATTAAAGATCTAAATGTAAGGCCGGACACTATAAATCTCTGAGAGGAAAGCATAGGCAGAACACTGTATGACATAAATCACAGCAAGATCCTTTTTGATACATCTCCTAGAGAAATGGAAATAAAAATAAACAAATGGGACCTAATGAAACGTAAAAGCTTTTGCACAGCAAAGGAAACCATAAAGAAGACAAGAAGACAACCCTCAGAATGGGAGAAAATATTCCCAAACGAAGCAACTGACAAAGGATTAATCTCCAAAATATACAAGCAGCTCATGTAACTCAATATCGAAAAAACGAACAACCCAATCTAAATATGCGCAGAAGACCTAAATAGACATTTCTCCAAAGAAGATATACAGGCTGCCAACAAACACATGAAAGGATGTTGAACATCATTAATCATTAGAGAAATGCAAATCAAAACTACAATGAGGTATCACCTCACACTGGTCAGAATGGCCATCATCAAAAATATCTACAAACAATAAATGCTGGAGATGGTGTGGAGAAAAGGGAACCCTCTTGCACTGTTGGTGGGAATGTAAATTGATACAGCCACTATGGAGAACAGTATGGAGGTTCCTTAAAAAACTAAAAATAGAACTACCATACGACCCAGCAATCCTACCACTGGGCATATACCCTGAGAAAACCATAATTCAAAACGAGAAATGTACCACAATGTTCATTGCAGCTGTATTTACAATAGCCACTGCATGGAAGCAACCTAAGTGTCCACTGACAGATGAATGGATCAAGAAGATGTGGCACATATGTACAATGGAATATTACTCAGCCATAAAAGGAAACGAAATTGAGTTATTTGTAGTGGGGTGGATAGACCTAGAGTCTGTCATACAGAGTGAAGTAAGTCAGAAAGAGAAAGACAAATACTGTATGTTAACACATATATATGGAATTTAAAAAAAAAAGGTTCTGATGAACCTAGGGGCAGGACAGGAATAAAGACGCAGACATAGAGAATGGACTTGAGGACATGGGGAGGGGCAAGGGTAAGCTGGGATGAAGTGAGAGAGTGGCATGGACATATATACACTCCCAAATGTAAAACAGATAGCTAGTGGGAAGCAGCCGCATAGCACAGGAAGATCAGCTCGGTGCTCTGTGTCCACCTAGAGGGGTGGATAGGGACGGTGGGAGGGAGATGCAAGAGGGAAGAGATATGGGGATATATGTATACGTGTAGCTGATTCACTTTGTTATACAGCAGGAACTAAGACAACATAGTAAAGCAATTACACTGCAATAAAGATGTTGAAAAATAATACAGAGGATATAGTCCATCTTTGTAGTTGTCATTCATTTAGTCAAATTGAGTATTTATTATGTGCTGGATACCACTTGCTGGCATTGAATCCTTACTGAGGGCACTCTTTCTGTACCTAAACTGGTGTTCTCATGCACACACTGTACCTATATTAGCTGATTCCCATTAGCATCTTTCTCAAAGAACTACCATTTAAGCTACTCTGCCTTATGGTTTAATTGCTATAGAACAAGCATTTGGTCTTACAACAAAAATATGTGCAGGAAGTGTAGGTGAAATATCTTCTTTCACTGTTATGGATAAAAAAGCAAATAACTACCTTTTCTTAAAGATGAACAAAGTTTGCAAAACCTCACATTGGTACACATGTAGTTCTTGGAATAAAAATATATGAAGGAAAGAGTCTGTTCAAGGATGTACCACAGGCTTTTTCATTTTTTCCTTCCCATCCATCTCAAGACCTAGAGAACACTGTCTCAGAGACACACTAGATGGCAAAGACCATGAGTGACAGCTGGTCCCAAATCAGAGACATAATGAAGGGACTTCATCCACCATTTTGTACGTTGGTTGGTTGGTGCACGAGGCATAAAGAGCAGGGCCAGTAAACCCCAGTTCAAAAAGCAGCTCTTGAATAATATCAGAGGGTGAGTGTCTCTCAATAGCATCCTCATTACCAGGCAAGAGTGAAGAAGCTCTCTCCAGGGAAATAGAGCACACCGTTTCCCCACACCCTTTTGATTTAAACCTGTGAAAAACTCCAATTAGCATCAAGATACACCAGTGCCAACAGAGTAAGCTGAATTCTCCTGTTAAGATAGGATCTGTGTGTGTTTATTTCATCATCAGAGTTTAATATACTGGTACTGCCCAATCCTAGACTTCCCCAGACCAATTAGAGAGGACTATGAAAGTGGAAACCCTAATCCCATTGGTCACATTCATCTATAAAATGGGCTCAGTATCACCGGCTCCCTCTCAATTTTACAGATGTATTACAGAGATAAAAGGGCTATTCCACAAAGTGCTTTGGGGATTTTAGACAAAAGATGAGGCAAAACTACATACAAACTCATTTATTCTATGTACCTGGGAAACTTGACCTCCACATGACATCTAAATAAAACAATGTTTGTTGTGACGACTGAACCCGAGTTGAGCTAGAATACGTTTGTGATTCAATCTTATAGAAAATGTGTGATTATAACAAATAAGACGAAACAGGTAAACTCCTTCAGAGTACAATTCTGTTTATGGACTTCACATAAAAACAAAGAGTGCTACAAATTAGGAACCATGTTAGGAAACTAGTTATTGGACCTTTACTTACAAAACTAAGCAATTCATTATTTGATATGCTTGGGCATGATCATATTATAATCTAACCTTCTATGTTTCAAACATTTCTTCCTTATTAGTTGAATGGGAGAAGATTTATTAGAGCTTTCCCCATAGGAAATCAGAATGACTACAGGAACAGACCTCAGGCAGACATGTAGAACTGCTCCCACTAGGGAATAGAGTCTGTGAAAATGACTTGTGATTTGTCGACTGTCAAGAGTAAACACACAAGATGGTGGCCAGGGTTATTTTCAATGGTACTGGGGTTCCTTGCTGAGTTAGCGGGAGTGCAGCAGGGGTCTCCAAAACGTTTGGATGGGCAAGATACACAAAGACCTCCTGAGAACAGGAGGAAAGGATATCCTACTCGGGGAGCCAATGGGAATCTCCACACCTTGAGGCACTTTCCTTGGCAGTGTAATTCCCTCACTGGGAATGCGAGAGCCAGGGAAGGATTCTGTGGTGTCACCTGTCTATGGGGCAGTCTCTGTATACGTCTTTACCTAAATCAATGGTTATCCTGGGGGCAATGTTGCCCACCAATTAAGGGGAGACATTTGTCAACATCTGGAATCATTTCTGATTGGCTCAACTGAGGTGGGAGGGGGTTTTCTACTGACATTGAGTGGGTGGAGCCCAGGGATGCTACTAACCTTCCTACAAATCCCCCTGCTGAAAAAAATCACTGGGCTGCAAATTTCAATAGTGCTGGGGGCTTCCCTGGTGGCGCAGTGGTTGAGAGTCAGCCTGCCGATGCAGGGGACACGGGTTCGTGCCCTGGTCCGTGAAGATCCCACATGTCGCGGAGCGGCTGGGCCCGTGAGCCATGGCCCCTGAGCCTGCGTGTCCAGAGCCTGTGCTCTGCAACGGGAGAGGCCACAACAGTGAGAGGCCCGTGTTCCGCAAAAAAAAACCCAAAAAACAATAGTGCTGAGGTTTGGGAAACCCAGCCTAAGTCAAAAGAATGTATCCTTGATACAAATGAACTTATTTACAAAACAGAAACAGATCCACAGCTTAAAAAACAAACTTATGGTTACCAAAGGGGAAAGGTGAGGGGAAGGGATAAATTAGGAGTTTGGATTAACATATACACACTACTATATATAAAATAAATAACAAGGACCTACTGTATCACACAGGAAACTCTACTCAATATTCTGTAACAAATTATAAGGGAAAAGAATCTGAAAAAGAATGGATATATGTATAACTGAATCACGTTGCTGTACACCTGAAACTATCACAACTTTGTAAGTCAACTATACTCCAATGTAAAATAAAAAATTAAATTAAAAAAGAAATAAAAGGTGATATCAAATAACACACAGAAAAAACACTGTACCCTTTATTTGTTTAATTTTAGGTCCTTCACCATCTCCTTTGTGACAGATGCTCAGTTACTAAAAACTATTTATTTTTATTTATTTATTTAACATCTTTATTGGCGTATGATTGCTTTACAATGGTGTGTTAGTTTCTCCTTTACAACAAAGTGAATCAGTTATACATACACATATGTTCCCATATCTCTTCCCTCTGGCATCTCCCTCCCTCCCACCCTCCCTATCCCACCCCTCTAGGTGGTCACAAAGCACGGAGTTGATCTCCCTGTGCTATGTGGCTGCTTCCCACTAGCTATCCACCCTACGTTTGGTAGTGTATATATGTCCATGTCACTCTCTCACTTTGTCACAGCTTACCCTTCCCCCTCCCCATATCCTCAAGTCCATGCTCTAGTAGGTCTGTGGCTTTATTCCCGTCTTACCCCTAGGCTCTTCATGACATTTTTTTTCTTAGATTCCATATATATGTGTTAGCATATGGTATTTGTTTTTCTCTTTCTGACTTACTTCACTCTGTATGAGACTCTAGGTCCACCCACCTCACTATAAATAACTCTATTTCGTTTCTTTTCATGGCTGAGTAATATTCCATTGTATATATGTGCCACATCTTCTTGATCCATTCATCTGTTGATGGAAACTTAGGTTGCTTCCATGTCCTGGCTATTGTCAATAGAGCTGCAGTGAACACTGTGGTACATGACTCTTTTTGAATTATGGTTTTCTCAGGGTATATGCCTAGTAGTGGGATTGCTGGGTCATATGGTAGTTCTATTTGTAGTTTTTTAAGGAAGCTCCATACTGTTCTCCATAGTGGCTGTATCAATTTACATTCCCACCAACAGTGCAAGAGGGTTCCCTTTTCTCCACAGCCTGTCCAGCACTTACTGTTTGTAGATTTTTTTTATGATGGCCATTCTGACCGGTGTGAGATGATATCTCATTGTAGTTTTGATTTGCATTTCTCTAATGATTAATGACGTTGAGCATTCTTTCATGTGTTTCTTGTACGGTAGGTATAAAATCTATTTTTACACCCTGCTTTCCATGCCCTCCACCCCCAGAATCGATTTACACAATGAGTGTAGATCAATAGCTCCTGCATAAAGCCAGGCAAGTGTAATATAGAATTGGGCAGCAGGTAATCAGAACTCTAAATGACTAGGAAAAATGTAATCACTACAGAGTTTGGCTTATTCTGTGGTCTTCCTGCTATACACCTCTTCTCAGTCAAAAATACGATCATCCAAGATTTCTACTGTCTTCGAGCAGAAGAAAGAAGAACTACAATCCTGCAGGCTGTGGTACAAAAACCACATTCACAGAAAGATAGACACGATGAAAAGGCAGAGGGCTATGCACCAGAGGAAGGAACAAGATAAAACACCAGAAAAACGACTAAATGAAGTGGATATAGGCAGTATTCCAGAAGAAGAACGGATAAGTGACCTGGAAGACAGAATGGTGGAATTCGCTGTTGCGGAACAGAATAAAGAAAAAAGAATGAAAAGAAATGAAGACAGGCTAAGAGACCTCTGGGACAACACTAAACACAACAACATTCGCATTATAGGGGTACCAAAAGGAGAAGAGAGAGAGAAAAGACCCGAGAAAATATTTGAGGAGATTATAGTCGAAAACTTCCCTAACATGGGAAAGGAAATAGCCACCCAAGTCCAAGAAGTGCAGAGTGTTCCATACAGGATAAACCTTAGGAGAAAAATGCCAAGACACATAGTAATCAAATTGACAAAAATTAAAGACAAAGAAAAATTATTGAGAGCAGCAAGGGAAAAACAACGAAAAACATACAAGGGAACTCCCATAAGCTTAACAACTGATTTCTCAGCAGAAACTCTGCAAGCCAGAAGGGAGTGGCATGACATATTTAAAGTGATGAAAGGGAAAAACCTACAACCAAATTACTCTACCCAGCAAGGACCTCATTCAGATTTGACGGAGAAATCAAAAGCTTTACAGACAAGCAAAAGCTAAGAGCATTCAGCACCACCAAACCAGCTCTACAACAAATGCTACAGGAACTTCTCTAAGTGGGAAACACAAGAGAAGAAGAGGACTTACAAAAACAAACCCAAAACAATTAAGAAAATGGTAATAGGAACATACATATCAATAATTACCTTAAACATGAATGGATTAAATGCTCCAACCAAAATACACAGGCTTGCTAAATGGATACAAAAACAAGACCCATATATTTGCTGTCTACAAGAGACCCACTTCAGACCTAGGGACACACACAGACTGAAAGTGAGGGGATGGAAAAAGGTGTTCCATGCAAATGGAAATCAAAAGAAAGCTGGAGTAGCAATACTCGTATCAGATAAAATAGACTTTAAAATAAAGATTGTTACAAGAGACAAGGAAGGACACTATATAATGATCAAGGGATCAATCCAAGAAGAAGATATAAGAATTATAAATATATATGCACCCAATATAGAAGCACCTCAATGCATATGGCAAATGCTAACAGCTATAAAAGAGGAAATCGACAGTAACACAATAATACTGGGGGAATTTAACACCTCACTTACACCAATGGACAGATCATCCAAACAGAAAATTAATAAGGAAACACAAGCTTTAAATGACACAATAGACCGGGTAGATTTAATTGATATATTTAAAGGATATTCCATCCAAAAACAGCAGATTACACTTTCTTCTCAAGTGCACATGGAATACTCTCCAGGATAGATCACATCTTGGGCCACAAATCAAGTGTCAGTAAATTTAAGAAAACTGAAATCATATCAACCATCTTTTCTGACCACAAGGCTATATGATTAGAAATCAATTACAGGGGGAAAAAACGTAAAAAACACAAACACATGGAGGCTAAATAATACGTTACTAAATAACCAAGAGATCACTGAAGAAATCAAAGAGGAAATCAAAAAATACCTAGAGACAAATGACAATGAAAACACGATGATCCAAAACCTATGGGATGCAGCAAAAGCAGCTCTAAGAGGGAAGTTTAGAGCAATACAATCCTACCTGAAGAAACAACAAACATCTCAAATAAACAGCCTAACCTTACACCTAAAGGAACTAGAGAAAGAAGAACAAAAACACCACAAAGTTAGAAGGAAAGGAATCATAAAGAGCAGAGCAGAAATAAATGAAATAGAAACAAAGAAAACAATAGCAAAGATCAATAAAACTAAAAGCTAGTTCTTTGAGAAGATAAACAAAATTGATAAACCTTTAGCCAGACCATCAAGAAAAAGAGGGAGAGGACTCAAATCAATAAAATTCGAAATGAAAAAGGAGAAGTTGCAACAGACCCCACAGAAATACAAAGCATCCTAAGAGACTACTACAAGCAACTCTATGCCAATAAAATGGACAACCTGAAAGAAATGGACAAATTCTTAGAAAGGTATAACCTTCCAAGACTGCACCACGAAGAAATAGAAAATATCAACAGACCAATCACAAGTCATGAAATTGAAACTGTGATTAAAAATCTTCCAACAAACAAAAGTCCGGGACCAGATGGCTTCACAGGTGAATTCTATCAAAATTTTCGAGAAGAGCTAATACCCATCCTTCTCAAACTCTTCCAAAAAACTGCAGAGGAAGGAACACTCCCTAACTCATTCTATAAGGCCACCATCACCCTGATACCAAAACCAGACAAAGATACCGCAAAAGAAAATGAAATTACAGACCAGTATCACTGATGAATATAGATGCAAAAATCCTCAACAAAATACTAGGAAACAGAATCTAACAACACATAAAAAGGATAATACACCACGATCAAGTGGGATTTATCCCAGGGATGCAAGGATTCTTCAATATACGCAAATTAATCAGTGATACACCATATTAATAAATTGAAGAATAAGAACTATGTGATCATCTACATAGGTGCAGAAAAAGCTTTTGACAAAATTCAACACCCATTTATGATAAAAACTCTCCAGAAAGCGGGCAGAGGGACCTACCTCAACATAATAAAGGCCATATATGACAAACCAACAGCAAACATCATTCTCAATGGTGAAAAACTGAAACCATTTCCTCTAATATCAGGAACAAGACAAAGATGTCCATTTTCACCACTATTATTCAATGTTATTTTGGAAGTCCTAGCCACGGCAATCAGAGAAGAAAAAGAAATAAAAGGAATCCAAATCGGAAAAGAAGTAAAACTGTCACTGTTTGCAGATGACATGATACTATACAGAGAGAATCCTAAAGATGCCACCAGAAAACCCCTAGAGCTAATCAATGAATTTGGTAAAGTTGCAGGATACAAAATTAATGCACAGAATTCTCCTGCATTCCTATACACTAATGATGAACAATCTGAAAGAGAAATTAAGGAAACACTCCCATTTACCATTGCAACAAAAAGAATAAAATACCTAGGAATAAACCTACCTAGGGAGACAAAAGACTTGTATGTAAAGAACTATAAGACACTGCTGAAAGAAATTAAAGATGATACAAACAGATGGAGAGATACACCACGTTCTTGGATTGGAAGAATCAATATTGTGAAAATGACTATACTACCCAAAGCAATCTACACATTCAATGCAATCCCTATCAAATTACCAATGGCATTTTTTACAGAACTAGAACAAAAAAAATCTTAAAACTTGTATGGAGACACAAAAGACCCCAAATAGCAAAAGTGGTCTTGAGGGAAAAAAAACGGAGCTGGAGGAATTAGTCTCCCTGACTTCAGACTATACTAAAAAGGTATAGTAATCAAGATAATATGGTACTGGCACAAAAACAGAAATACAGATCAATGGAACAGGATAGAAAGCTCAGAGATAAACCCATGCATCTATGGTCAACTAATCTATGACAAAGGAGGCAAGGATATACAATGGAAAAAAGACAGTCTCTTCAATAAGTGGTGCTGGGAAAACTGGACAGCTACATGGAAAAGAATGAAATTAGAACACTCCCTAACACCATACACAAAAATAAACTCAAAATGGATTAGAGACCTAAAGGTAATACCGGACACTATACAACTCTTAGAGGAAAACATAGGAAGAACACTCTTTGACATAAATCACAGCAAAATCTTTTTTGATCCACCTCCTAGAGTAATGGAAATAAAAACTAAAATAAACTAATGGGACCTAATGAAACATAAAACCTTTTGCAAAGCAAAGGAAACTACAAACAAGATGAAAAGACACCCTCAGAATGGGAGAAAATATTTGCAAACGAATCAATGGACCAAGGACTGATCTCCGAAATATATAAACCACTCATGCAGCTCAATACTAAAAAAACAAACAACCCAATCCACAAATGGGCGGGAGACCTAAATAGACATTTCTCCAAAGAAGACATACAGATGGCCAAGAAGCACATGAAAACTGCTCAACATCACTAATTATTAGAGAAATGCAAATCAAAACTACAATGAGGTATCACCTCACACCAGTTAGAATGGGCATCATCAGAAAATCTACAAACAGTAAGCTGGAGAGGGTGTGGAGAAAGGGGAACCCTCTTGCACTGTTGGTGGGAATGTTAATTGATGCAACAGCTATGGAGAACACTATGGAGATTCTTTAAAAAACTAAAAACAGAACTACCATATGACCCAGCGGTCCCAATACTGGGCATATACCCAGAGAAAACCATAATTCAAAAAGACACAAGCACCCCATTGTTCACTGCAGCACTATTTACAGTAGCCAGGTCATGAAGCAACTAAATGGTCATCCACAGACGAATGGATAAAGAAGATGTGGTACATATATACAGTGTTATATTACTCAGCCATAAAACGGAACGAAATTGGGTCATTTGTAGAGATGTGGATGGATCTAGAGACTGTCATACAGAGTGAAGTAAGTCAGAAAGAGAAAAACAAATATCGTATGTTAACGCATATATGTGGACCCTAGAAAAATGGTACAGATAAACCGGTTTGCAGGGCAGAAATAGAGATACAGATGTAGAGAACAAACGTATGGAGACCAAGGGGGGGAAGTGGTGGGGGAGGGGTGGTGTGATGAATTGGGACATACATATATACACTAATATGTATAAAATGGATAACTAATAAGAACCTGCTGTTTAAAAAAATAAATAAAAATATAAAAAAATTAATCTGGTTGTTCACCCCACACTAAGTAATCATTCATGCTTATAATGAAGGGACCCTGGAAATATTCTGTCACTCATTAGCTCTTATAACTACCTGGATGTTTTTGACTTCTGAGGCTATACGACACTTTATGCTAATACATTTGAAGGAAAACACATTTCATCTAATCAGGCATTGTTTAGACATCTGCCACCAAACTGATTCCTATATATCCTTCATCACCCTGTCTCAGATGAAGCATTGGTTCTCAAATTAATTTGCTAGCTGTGTAGAATAGCACTGGTTCGGGGAGGAAGGAAATGGATGATTTCTTATGCCGTGGTAAATAAAATGTCATGGATGTATAATTAGCTTCAATCGAACTCCTTAAATCTGTATGAGAGGTTTCTTAGTCTGAGCAATTTAATCCACATTTTCTTTCTGACACTCCCACTAAGCCGGCTTTGATCCCTTCCCATTAAAAGACCAGTAATACAATATAAATGACAAAAAAAGAAGAAAGAAAAAAAGAAAGATTTCTACTCTCTTCTTTCTAAATATAATTTCCTTCCCTGTGTCCACCATATAATTTTACTGGGTTTATTTCCGTGAGGAATGAATTGCATGTCTCCTCTTCAGGGCATCTCAGTGAGTCTGAGAGAGGAACCTAAGACCATAACCTACGTCTATCGCCTTGATGAGGAGGAAAACACTACAAGCATAACTCTTTTCCTCTCTCTTTCCATATGATTCTTGATCTCCCATTTCTACATACATAACACTCTTACTGTATATGCATCTTTTATTATCAGCCAGCTCAAATCCTTCTGTGAATGTAAGCAGGGTATAAATTACAAATAGATAAATGCCACACAGAAGAACCCTTTACTACATGCATCATGTGCTATTTATTGCAGTTTTTACATAGCCTTCATCAATAAACTGCCAACAGTCAGTGTTGTTAAAATGATTTCTTACAACTAAGGAGCATTATCATGTTTTCCAAGCAGCCAAGGCAATGAGTTATTATAACTTCTGCTCGACTTCTTATTAAGAGCTGAACCACCTCAGAGCTAGAGCTTGTCTCCTGGGTAGGTGAGCAGACCCTAGATGAGTGACAGGTAAAGTGGAAGCCACACACTTAATGCATTAGGATAAAATGTGCATCAAAGTCAAAATATTTTTTTGTATGTGGATGTGGTGGGTGATAGCAACGGAGGTATCACTCTACAGCTGCATCGCTGGAACCCAAAGGACACACCTGGGTGCAAATACACCCTGGGACTGAGGTCGGGAGGGAGATTCAGGAGGAAGAAGTGAATGAGGAGGTAAATACTCCGCACAATGGGATGTAGATTATGGTGCCCAAGGACAGTAGGGAAAAAAAATAAAACGCTAGTGGACTCTTCTAAGAAGTCTGTACGTGTTTTGTGTAACTTTGTAGAAAAATCCAGAGAGGGAAAAAAAATAACCCATAAGAATTGTTCCTTTATTTACCTTATAATTGCACAAAAGGCACTTTGAAATCAATATATGCCGTCACGTCATCTGTTTTTTTCCCTGCATCATAAAGTGTAATCTTTCAAAACTAAATAACTTGTCTCTCTGTACCCTGGAACTCAGTATACTTCTTCTAATGCTCTAAATTCTCTCAAATAGATCCATTTAGGTCACCCAAGGCCCAGGAAATGAATTCACACGGCTCTACCAGGAGCTCTCTAGTCAGTGCCAGAGGACCTTGGGATGGAAATCATTCTCATTTTAGCGATCCCATTAGTAAGGATGTGTTTTGCAGTGTCTCTGTTCTGTAACCTTTGCTACTCCTTTGTGTGTTGCCTAGTTTAGTTTACAGTTTAACACTGAAGTAAAAATATGCAGGCTTCTTGCTTCTTGGGGAAAATGAGCACCGTGTACACAGGCCTTGATTGAATGGAAATTCTCTGTGATTCTGGAAAAATGCTTAAGAGCACAACACAAACAAAATGGTGAATGTTGTTTAGTTTTTTGTTTTAGTCTCACTTATGAGTTTATAAACCATTTTCCAAACAATCCTGATTTAAAATTTTAACAACAACATAGGGCGATAGATGTTATCTGGACTGAGATTCAGAAATCTTAAGGTCACATAGGTCAATGAGTGGTACAGTTAAAATGAAGTCCAGGGTTTTGTTTGTTTGAACTACAAAGCCTGTGTTCTTCTCTGTACATTCCAATGGGTGACTGGTTTGGACCAAACACCGGGCTTTGATCTGGCTTCTTGTCAAGATTCTACCTTCCACGTGATCGTTCTTGTGGATTCCTACCCGTGGGTAAAGTGACCCTGCCTCGTGCCTAACCCAGGCTCTGTGACACTACACTGCTGCCTGCACTCACTGCTCTGGGCCTCCGTGTGCCTGGAAGTGTGTACTGGACACCAGAAAATGTAGGTCTAGCCATTCTGACCAGATATTTTAAAGGCTATACCTGGGATCGAAACAGAAAATAATTCTTCATCTCAGGGAACAAAAAAAGCATAAAATAAATTGCTTAGTATTGGACTAGAAGGGATATGTGCACCTAAAATTACTGACGGTGGTCTAGAAAAAGTCTCTGTAAATCAGAAAAAGGTGGGACACGGGGGACCACCGACAAGAGAATATTTAGATTTTGAATCGGGCAGCAAGTTAACAAGCATGTAAAGATAGACAACTGGTCTACCTGAACACTGGGGAGTTGGGATTCCAACGTTTTGCACACTGAGTCATGTCCCCAGGGGAGCAGAGAATGCCAAAGAATACGGCAGGCAGCATGGCTGCAGGCTCTACTGTCAACGGTACTATTGGAGGGAGGTGGAGAACCCTGCAGAGGAGACCCCAGACTCCGTGGGAATTAACTGGGACCCAGACTATCCGAACTGCAAGTTGGCACCTGAGAACCAACTTCTCTTCTGTAAGGAGGGAGCCGATTATTAAAGCTAGAGGCTACTGGTGCAGCCACTGTGGAGAGCAGTATAGAGGTTTCTCACAAAACTAAAAATAGTTTCCTACTTGGAAACTACCATATGATCCAGCAATTCCACCCCTGGGTATATATCCAAAAAAACAAAACAAAAACAAAAACACTAATTTGAAAAGATACATGCGCCCCTGTGTTCATAGCAGCACCATTTACAATAGCCAAGATATGGAAGCAACCTAAGCACCTAACAACAGATGAATGGATAAAGAGGATGTGAGATACACACACACACACACACACACACACACACACACACACACACACACACACACATCATGGAGTACCACTCGGCCGTAAAACAGAATGAAATTTTGCCATTTGCAGCAACATGGATGGACTTGGTGGGCATTAGGTAAGTGAAATAAGTCAGAGAAAGGCAAATACTGTATGATATCACTTATATGTGGAATCTAAAAAGTACAACAAGCTAGTGAAGATAACAACAAGAAGCAGACTCGCAGAGAACAAACTAGTGGTTGCCAGCAGTGGGGGAGCAGCACAGGGGTGGCGGAGTGGGAGGTACAAACTATTGGGGGTAAGACAGGCTCAAGGATGCATTGTACAACACGGGGAATAGAGCCAATATTCTGTAATAACTATAAATGGAAAGTAACCTTTAAAAATTGTACAAAAATAGGGGCTTCCCTGGTGGCGCAGTGGTTGAGAGTCCGCCTGCCGATGCAGGGGACACGGGTTCGTGCCCCGGTCCGGGAGGATCCCACATGCCGTGGAGCGGCTGGGCCCATGAGCCATGGCCGCTGAGCCTGCATGTCTGTAGTCTGTGCTCCGCAGCGGGAGAGGCCACAACAGTGAGAGGCCCACGTACCGCAAAAAAAAAAAAAGAACCCATTTCTATGTCTATGTCATTCCATGTAACAAACAAAAGTAGCTGGTCTTTCAGCTCCAAGTTTTGGAGGGAATCAATGCCATGTTAAAGAGGTTTGTTTCCCAAATAATGTAGGTTTTCCTCATTCACATACTGAGAAGAAAGCATGAGTGGAAAAGAGACTGAAGCTTACCGCAAATAGGAGAAAAACAGAAAACTTTTCTGTCCACTATGAACACAGATCCAGGGCAGGTTTATAGATTTGCCACTGGTTGCATCTCCCATATGCAGATATCAGTCAGTCATCTGGTTTCAGCTGGGTCTTGGTTTTAAGTGCAAGGAGGCCCTGATTGCTCTGTGGCAACGCAACTGATTTCTGTGCTGGAGTCTGGGAAGCAAGGCTTTGATGATGAGCCTGACGGAACAGTGGGTGATGCAGACACGTGCAGAGTGCAGATGCCTACACGGACCCCAGTTAGGAACTCATCTTGTCCTTAGAGGACTGGATACATGATGCAGAGGAATTCTTTTTCTGGCTAATATAAAATCATATGACATAGGAAAATAAGTTAGTCATGTTAAACACCCTCTGAAGAAAGTCCAAGAGTGAGGGACCGTGGATCCCAAAGCTCTATCGCAATTACACATAATCCCTGCACATAATCATATAAGGGCAGGACTAAGGGTGATCGTCGTCATATCCTCATACTACAGGTGAAGGCACGAAGAGCTCTAAGCAAAATCAGAGGAAGTTCCTCTTCCTCTGCCCTGTTCAGACTACTGGTCACGGAAGTGAACAGCTTGAGCACTCTTCTGCTTCCATAAACTTGAACTCCCCTGGTCCGTACACGTGCTGGGGTGACAAAGTCGAACGAGGCTGAACACCTAACGATCTGCGGCCACCGGGTCAACAACTTTCCAACAGTGTAGAGTGGAGCCATCCAGCCGCGAGTGGTGCAGGTGATCGAAGACTTGACCGAGAGCCAGAAGAGGTGTGTGAAGCGGCTGCCGTCACACCGACTAGCTGTGTGACTCTGAGTAAAGCATCAGGCGTCTCTGGATCTCATGTCACCGTCCCTAAAGTGAGGCAGTCAGGTCAAATGGTTTCCGAGGCTCCTTCCTTCCAGATCAAATCGTCTGCCTTTTCACGAAGCAGAGATCAGAGACCCACCATCCAGAGAAACTGCTGTCATTCACAAATGAGGATCGCTGAGCAGAGATATCCAGGTGCTGTCTTGAATCCTTGAGACCCAAAATTATGCCCTTGGGAGAAGCCTGGCTTACAGTAGGGATGAAGTTGGCAACATTCTGGCAGATTCTTTTCTCCCTTGTAAACTATTCTGGCTCTGATTTAATCGTATCTTTGGTAGCACTTTAAACCAGTTAACAGAATTAGATGGGGAATATTTAACTAGCCCTTTTCTTTTTTCCTCTCTCTCTAAGAATCACTAGATGAAAGTGAAATTGGATCAGAAGGTACAGTCCTAAAATTCTAGAGAAAATCCTGGGAAATTCTACAAGACAAGAGTTTGCAAGGCAGTCCCTAGGGAGAGCCAGACCATTCTCAACACACTTAACTGCCACAATATTTCTGGCTTGATGACACAGAAACAGAGGACTCTGTTGCTTCTTCAGGGCTAATAAGACTTAGCTTTGGCTTTTTCTCTGCTCCTGGTATAACCAGGCTGGATGACTCAGCCAGCGTCAGAGGAATAGTAAACTATCCCTAATGCTAGCCTTATTTTCTGAGATCAGGACTGCTCAGAATTCAAATGAGGGCCTATTAATCCCTGATCATATACTGATCATACAAAGTAATTGCAAGCGGGGGGAGGGGGGAAGTACAGATCAGTGAATGCAAGAGTGTTTGTACATGCTCCAAGTCGCTGAAATAGCTTTACCACGAATTCCAATATCATAACCACCTTTCCTGTAAGTAGATAAAGTCCAGTATAAAAGGTCCAGAGTTCTGCTGTCAGGGAAGCAACTCATGACATTTACTTCATTGGATTCATCAACTTAAATCCAGAAAATAAAAGACAAAATTAAAGCCTTTTGCACATGTAACTATATTACATATTTCTTATTTTCAAGGTATTAAAAAAAAAAGTTGCCAGGTAAGAAAGGGTTCAAATAATTCAATAAGAAAGGGAAATCAAAAAAGCTGGGAAAACCAAAATCTTATGGCTACCCCCAAGTTAAAATAATTCTGGGTCTAGGCATCATACAGATGACCTCATTTATAATGATCTCAACACTTTCATGACTCGGAGGGGAACTTAAGACTGATAAACAGACAACACATTACAGCACAGAAGTTACAGCTGTGTGCTAAAATTTGTACGCACTTTTGTGAAACTAAAACATACCCCTTCCTAATTATGAGATGACCGAGTGATAGAAAAAGGGCCCATATTTAGGTAGCTTTTCACTCTTTGATTTAAAACAACAGAAAACATTGCCACCATCATTTAGGGGAAAATATAGGTTTGCTATTGAAACAGCACTGGCAGTTTGGGAGAAAAATGGCAAATACAAAAGGCAAGAGGATAGAATCTTTGGATGTAAACTGTACCCTGGGTCTCCTCCCCATTTCTGCACCAAAGAAATCCACAAGAATGTCCACAGCAATGATGGAGCACCAGCCTGGAATGTGACTGTGTTTGCATTCTGAGGTTGATTTCCTCATCTGTATAAACAAGGGGTTGGACAAGTCTGGCTAATCATTATGATCCTATCCAGATTTAACATTCGCTAATTCTATGATGTATACAGATATTTTCTAGAAGGGGCCACCCTGTGGGAAATCTCTAATTATTATATCATCAAGAGTGAGTCTCACACTGTAACACAGCATTAAGCCAGCTCCTCAGAGCGCTTATGATAACAAGCTTGTTCTTTATCCCCTTCATAAACCTAACTTCTGTTTGAACCTATAAAACCTATCACTCTAGGGTTCTGTAGGACACAGTCATTTAATACGTAATCCATTTCTGAAAACGTTAAGTTCAGAGTATCTTTTTAAAAGACAATTGTTTGTGCGTTGGCAAGTTTCTAAAGTATAATACCAAGGAAAAGCAAAGAAAGAAGGACAGAAATATTTCTCTGATTCTAAAATATACAAGCACACTTTGCACACTGACATCTTGGAAATCTGGTTGTGTTTATAGTTGATAACATCCTAAAATTAAACACTGGCTTTCAGGGGTATACAAAGTAATTGCTCTTCTTACAGTTGATGGCATCTCAAAGTCTATAAAATGCAGTATTGCCTGTCACCTAGACACCAGACTCACACCTTTCTTCCAACCACAACAAGAAAAGACAGTGCAGTAAGTACAAAAAGAGAGCCTTTTTTTTTTTTAAATAAAGTGCTATCAACTAGAGAATGGCAATGGCATTTGGAATTTTCTGCCATGATGACTACTTGAAAATCCTGGGTTACTGCCCACAGAAACAGGAGGGCTAGATTTTGCTAAGTAAAGATGGCTGCATTCTCAGACAGAAGACCCACAGACTATAAATTATTCACCAGGGGAAAAGACTGCATGCTTTGCTATGAAGGGAATGGTGACAAATCAATATAATAAAGGTGCCCTGAATGTACTAAGCGTCTCCCCCCAACGCCCGCCCCCAGCTCCTCTGTCTTCACAAGATGATGAATCGAACAAATTAGGGCAGAAATTACTAGATTAATTAAACCAGGTGATTACGTCTGAACGTTAATGTTTAGAACTCCATCTTAAAGGTCACTGGGTTTTATTCCGGGGGTGTGTACAAACCTGGTAAGAAAAATTGGGGAAGAGGCTAATATGATGGACTGTATGAAAAGCTTTTTTTCACTTGTTTCTGTTTTCTGTTTAAAAATCCCTGGGGAATTCCCTGGCGGTCCAGTGATTAGGACTCAGCACTTTCACTGCCATGGGCCCGGGTTCAACCCCTGGCTGAGGAACTAAGATCCCATAAGCCGCTCAGCGGGGCCAAAAAAAAAAAAAAAAAAAAAATCCCTGAATAAGGGGAAGGATAAATTAGGAGTTTGGGATTAACATACATGCACTACTATATATAAAATAATCAACAAGGACCTACCATATAGCACAGGGAACACTACTCAATATTTTGTAAAAACCTATGACGGAAAATAATCTGAAAAATAATGGGTATATGTATAACTGAATCACTTTGCTGTACACCTGAAATTAACACAACATTGTAAATCAACTATACTTCAATAAAAAAGAAAAAAGAAAAATCCCTGAATACATTTTGTTGACATCTGTGTTTAATTTGGAAAGATGAACGAAATGGTCACCTCTCTAACCATTCCTTAGTAGAGGGGTGCTGAGGTGTCGGTAGGAGAGAGGCATTGGTCTCTACAGACTAGCAGAGTTAGCGCATACTAGGTTATGAGTACTAAGTGTTCTGCAGTGTGGTCAGAGCCAGTCTAGAGTTTTACTAAGTGAAAATAACCTCCAGTACCAACAGACAAATGCAATGTCTGGCAGAAAACAAGAGCAATTACAAACTAGCAAAGCAGTTTCATAAGCAGATTTGGTCCCTACATGGACACACAGGTTTGCCTGATAGTATCATCCAAAATATGTTTGAACTAGTACAGAGAAATAATGCAACGTCCCTTTTGCTAGAGCACGGAGGCTGCCTGGATGATACATATTCCCAGTCTGTGCTCTAGGGAAGGTAACAGCAACACAGCAAGTGGAAATCGTACCTTGCTAGCTCTGCTTTAATCATTTTCAAGCACTTGTAATCTTTCATATGGCTTTGAACCCAAATGTGCTGAAGGCTACGTGTGCCCTGCTATCAACGCAATACCTTACAGCATCGAATTAATCATTTTCATTCATTTCTAGCCCAGGAGCATGGTTTACCAAGCGCCATCATCACGTCTATGCATATCGCTCATCACAGTTAAATTCCAAGGGGAGGCTATATTTTAATCTTTTGGTTATAATTACAATCTGAAACAAAGTCCTATACAAAACCCGTATGGATCTTTTATGAGTTTCTAAGATATGATGATTATTATTTTAGCATTTATAAGATACTCTGAGAGTACCACATAGAATTTATAACTTGAGATTTTCTTATACATTGAGATTTAATTCTTTTTTTGCATTTAAAAAAAATCTGAGTAGCCCAAAGGGGAAAAATCCATGTGGTATTTTACTGACACTGTGGGACATGGGGTCAGCTGCCCCTTTACTGCATACAGTTCCCATTAGTATTGATGAGAAGGCCAGACATACAACAAAAGGAAAAAAGAGAACCCGTGGGTTCTAAACCAAAGCCGAGAAATAGTCCCACTCTCCGCCAAGGAGCAATTTAATTAAACTCTTATTTACTGCTACTCACTCCGCTTTCAGGCATCTCAGCAAGAGCAGCAGCAGCGTCTGTGTTTGCTGATCACCAACCCAGCCTTGCTTACTTTCAACAGAGTTTCTAGATCAATAATCATCGGCATCGATTGCACACTCCGCCTTGAAAACTGAAGCCAGTGTGTCCTCAATGAAAAATGAAACACGCTTATTGTATTTGTAACTAACGTTCCCTGAAAGTAAAGTAAAGCAAATATTGATATTCCAGGCACACATAAAAACCTAGACGTATCACGAAGTGTAAAATGCACACGGCATGCATTTAATAATCATACTACATTTTCAATAACGGGGAACAAGGTACAACGACTGCTGTAATTCACCAACCCCATTTTTTCCTTCCGGGAGCACCACATTGTTTTATTACAATATAGCAATCCTGCCACATTATATCTTACAGTATGTGTACAAGAACCGTAAACAGACTAGCCCATCTACAAAGGCAGCAACGACTCTCCCAGCTTTGGCAATCCTTGCAACTTGGCTTTTATGGGAATTTCACATTTTGTTGATGGGTTTGCAATGAAATTCGGTACTGCCCAGAAGAGAAATTATTCTACATTTCTATTAAAAGCTATAGTAGTAAATAAACCGTAACAGTTTATGTAGATATCCACGGGAACATCAAGGGGAGACCATCTAAGTGCCAGACCCTGTGTTCAACATTTGATAAACGAGCACCTATAAGGCACATTTCTAACATTTTTTTTCAAATGATAGACTTTTAAAGGTATTTTAGAATACTGTACCAACCTCTGCAGAACACTCAAAAATCAAAGGAGGTTTATGTTTGTCAGAAAGCAGCTGTAGAGCTCATCCCCGTGGAATGCCCTGTGAGGGCTGGAAATGAAACAGTGTTATTGGAAAGCAGATAAAAAGCTACCATAGGGCTTCCCTGGTGGTTGAGAGTCCACCTGCCGATGCAGGGGTCATGGGTTCGTGCCCCAGTCCAGGAAGATCCCACGTGCCGCGGAGTGGCTGGGCCCGTGAGCCATGGCCGCTGAGCCTGCGCATCCGGAGCCTGTGCTCCGCAACAGGAGAGGCCACAACAGTGAGAGGCCCGCGTACCGCAAAAAAAAAAAAAAAAAGGCTACCTTAGGCTGCTGAAGTTCACGGACTACTGGGTTAAAACACACACACACGCATGCACACTCAAAATAAGACTGCAGCAGATTACAATAATTAAGGGTGATAATAATTAATATCCCTGTAATTGAAAAAGGCCCTATTTTAAAGAATAAATTAACAAGGAGGTGTATGTAGGCAAATACGTATATAGAACACGACCCAAAACAGGTGGCTGATGGAGGAGAGGGAAGAACCATAGCAATTAGTTAATTTAGAGAGAGACCATGAACGGTTCTGAGACGCCCTATTTAGGTTTTCCCTTTTAAACGGGGTTGCAGTGAAAAAGGATAAGGGAGCATCTCTGTATCCCCAAAGGCTTTGTGCCAAGCACTGTACCAGTCATTCTTACCACCTCCTTTCATTTAAATCTTAGGACTACCTGGAGGTGGGCATTATTAGCAACTCTTTTGTTTTTATAAGTGAGAAAATCAGCGGAGGAGGAAGTCGTCCAAGATCACACAGCCAGTGATCGACAGATGCAGGGTTTGAATTCCTCGCTGTTGATTCCAGAACCCAGGGCTTTTGCGCAGGAAGGTACAAATCAAATACAAAACTAAAACCATCATCATTGGTGCATGCATGCTGTGAATGGATGATATACGATAGCAATTTTCAAGGCCCATCCTGTTCGCTCATGGAGAGCTAGTGGGCAACACAAGGTCTGGCTGTTTCTCCATGTTCTAGCAAATCTCTACACAAAGTTTGATGCTTTACTCACGACTGTAGCTTCTAACGGAAATGTAAGCTCATTTCTCTTTTGGGCAGTACTGATTTCATGGCAAACACGTGGACAAAATGTGAAGAAAGGTATTCCTGAAAATAAGAATAACGCAGAGGAACTGATTAAAGAACTAAAGAGATCTTTGATGGTTCCTTCCACTATAGATAGCCTTGAGCACTATTCTTAACTCTAATCCACCAGCGTTGTCCGAGGGAAGGTGACAGGAGCCTTGTATCCCTCATTCACAAGATGCATGGACTACAGTGACTTTGCTTTCAGTCTTGTAGAGGAAAAAGGAAAACAGTAAAATTCATTATAAAGCTAATTTAAAATGTATAACTCTGAATGAAATAATGCCACTTGCAGCAACGTGGATGGACCTAGAAATGATCCTACTAAGCGAAGTAAGTCTGAGAAAGACATATCTCATATGATATCCCTTATATGAGGACTCTAAGAGAATGATACAAAGGAACTTCTTTACAAAACAGAAACAGACTCACAGACATAGAAAACCAATTTAAGGTTACCAAAGGGGAAAGGGGTTGGGGGAGGGATAAGTCAGGAGTTTGGGATTAGCAGATACACACTACTACATATAACATAGAAAAACAAGGACCTACTTGCATAGCACAGGGAACTATATTCAATATCCTGTAATAAACCATAATAGAAAAGAATATGTATATATATATATATATATATATGTATATCTAAATCACTTTGCTGTACACCAGAAACTAACACAACATTGTACATCAACTATACTTCAATTAAGAAAAATAAATGTATAATTCTGTGATTTTATGTTGTTAAATGCCCTTTTCTGAATGAAATAATATTTATGGAAAATGGCTCTTATGTCTTAATGTCCTTCCTTGAAAAAAACAAAAAAGTTGGCAACACTCGGCTAGCCCATCCTCTTACAGGGAGGGGAGGGGATTAATTTGATTGGTCTGTGAAATGCAGAAGTCCGGGAGCCACTGACTGCACTGAAGGAGGAAAGCCAAGCCGTGGCACCAGCTCACTACCATGCAGCTGGACTAAATACATGGGGAAGCCAAAAGAAGAGGGCACTGAAGAAAGCAAAAGGGAGAAAAACAATCTGGGGAAAAACTCACACATAAGGGAATAATGAAGTCATCACAAAAAAGAATAAGAATAAAATAGAATGTGCGCCTCGGGTGTTCACAGCACATTCTCTGTTCCTGAGCCCAAAGTAAGAGATTTTACTCAGCCAGAGAAAGTAATAAGGGGAACAAACAAACATAAAAATGACTCAGAGTTTGATGCACGAGATGTATTGACCAAATGCTTCCCAGGCTTGGTTTGTCTGACAGCTGCTGTGGCAAACACA
The DNA here is from genome assembly GCF_951394435.1 of Stenella coeruleoalba. Lineage (NCBI taxonomy): Eukaryota > Metazoa > Chordata > Mammalia > Artiodactyla > Delphinidae > Stenella > Stenella coeruleoalba. The sequence goes on from NC_137167.1 coordinate 8,947,314, forward strand.
ACGCTGGCCATCACAGATGAGACAGTGAGAAATTACCATCCGAGAGGCAGGGTGACACTTTATCCTTTTTGCTGACTCTACCACTTGGAGCTCAGATCCCTTCCTCATATTGATCCTGATCTCCCACCTTGACTGGTACAGAGCACTTCCAACGACAAAATCAAGTTGTTCACACGTCGCACTGTTTTACTTTGAAAATAAATGAATTTGTCACTGAGAACACATGACTCCCACAGTCTCTACATCCTTAAAACTGAGGGAGATCATGATCGCCTGGCAAGAAGGCATTAGCCTGGATGGAAACAGGATGAGAACAGGTTAAGCTGGGTGGGAACGAAGTGGGACCACATGGTTCAGGAAGAGAGAAGAGTGGATGTAAACCTCAACACGACCTCACATCAACAACATATTAACAATGTGAGAACATCACAGAGGCAGATCTGGTTCCCCAATCATACACTATGGAGAAACAGTAAAAATAAAGCAATAAAGTGTTAATGGATTTTATTATCTATCTAACACGACTACTATTAACAATAACCATTTACTATGCTACGTGGTAGGAACTCAGGTAAATGTTATAACCACGTGATCTCATTTGAATCAATCTTCACAGCATCCCTATGAGACATTAGTATCCCATTTTGTTCATGAGGACCCTGAAGTTCAGAAATGTTACAGAATTAGCCCAAGATCAGACAGCGAATAAAAGGAGGGGCTTAGATTGAACTCTACCTGACTCATGATTCCAAGGTCCATGTTCTCAAATAATGTGATTTAGTAAATAATGCCTCCCTTGGATTTTAAGGCCCCCCCCCAAAGATTGCTTTTTTCCAGCCCCCTGTCTTTTCAAGTAGAAAAGGTAATGATGTCATTAAAGCAAAACAAAACAAGGGATTTAGCTTTTCTAATTATGAGGTAGAGAAAGGGGTCTAGAAGCCAGGTCTACCACTTCAACATGTGACAGTCCCGTCACGTGAAGCTGTGGAATAAGCATGCCCATCTTGGGTTTGCCCTGGTGGAGAATGAGGTACAAGCTCCAAGAATAGGTTGTCCCCCCAACACCCCCACTGTGTCTCTGTCAGCGTTCCGATACAGTTCAGCAGACTTCCTACTTGGAGACCACTTCCTCAGCAGGGTGGAGGTCTCACGTGATTCATCCATGGCATGCATCTTTGACCCACTGGTTCAAGGCCACAGATGCCGTCTACAGCTGTGCAATGTGGCTTATTTTTTCATGTGAGGCAAGTTGGGCCACTTGAGAAGTAGAGGCGGAGTGTAGACTAGGACCACCTCTTTTGGGAACAGAACTTCTGTCTGCCTGACTCACTCTGTTGCTCACACTGGTTTTCTCTTTATCCAGCTCTTCTTACATGGATTCATCACGTCCTTCAGAGCCCAGGTCATGTCCACCCAACACATGTAACTCCTTGATGAATCAGTCTATCATTTTTTTAAATTTTATTTACTTTTGGCTGCGTTGAGTCTTCGTTGCTGTGCGTGGGCTTTTCTCTAGTTGCGACGAGCGGGAACTACTCTTCGCTGCGGTGCGCAGGCCTCATTGCAGTGGCTTCTCTTGTTGCGGAGCACGGGCTCTAGGCGCGCGGGCTTCAGTAGTTGTGGCGCATGGGCTCTAGAGCTTAGGCTCAGTAGTTGTGGCACATGGGCTTAGCTGCTCTGCAGCATGTGGGATCTTCCTGGACCAGGGCTTGAACCCGTATCCCCTGCATTGGCAGGCGGATTCTTAACCACTGCATCACCAGGGAAACCCTCACCACCAGTTTTATTCTAAAGACAGACAAATTCACGAAACCAAGCCAGGACTGAAGGAAAACTCTGCCTGTGTGGGCTCAGCGGCTCCCCAGCACTAAGGACGAGCCTCCTTGGGGAGCTGGAGAGTCTGAACTAAGGAGATAGGCAGACACATGTCTGTGCCCAAAGGATCGTAGCTGTGGCAGGCAGGGTACACCCCAGAGAACAGCAGGCCAGAAGGGCAGCACGGGGCCTTCCCCTTCACCTGCTGCAGCAGCACAGGCCACAGTGGGATATCTGCACCCTCTGAGCCCTACAGAGGCCGACGCCCGGTGCAGCGAGAGCAGGCCCGTGCTCCCTTCTTCCACCACCATGCCCTCTGGACACGGGAGGCGTGGCTGCCGTCCACGTCCGTTCACCTGGAAGTGGGCCTGGGGCAGTCAGACATGCCCTGGGAACTGGGCCCTGGGAACATCTCCATCACAGCCCAGTGTCCAGGCTGGGGGGGCAGGGGCGGCAGCAGGGCCAGCAGAAGCCCAGAGTCTCATACGCTGTGGCAGCAACCACAGGGCAAGCCATTCTGGGCGCCACTGTGAGGTTAAACATCGCCAGCCAGTTGGCAGAGCGATGGAGGCAGCCCAGACGCGGCCCTGCCTCTCTGCTTCCCAAACAAGCACTGTGCCGGCCACATTCCCTGCAACACACGCACACAGGAAGGCGGCTCTTCACTGCCAAGGCACAGGAGGATGGACACACAGCCACGCACACCTCGGCCTCGGGGACGCCCTGAAGAGGATCACATGGGGACACAAGGCTGGGCGGGAACCTGGGCCGGAGCCCAAACTCTAGGTAATGCCCGAACAGCCAGCCTCTGCAGCCCCAAAACAACACCAGGAGCTCCCGATTCCACGCTGGCGTTCGGTGCAGTTCCTTGGAAATTCCCTTGGTGACTCCTGAGGGCCAGGAGGGAGGCTTTCATAGTGTGTCGGGAAACGGTGGCCTGAAGACGGGTATTTCCTACCTTCAGATAAAACAGACCCAGAAACGACATCTGCCATGGGTTTTGTAGTTTAACGCCCTCTTTGATCCACATTCCCTCACTTAATTCTCACAGAGCTGGGGCGGCGGGAGGGGGGTGCTAAGGACCCCCTGATACCCTTTCCTGGGGGCGCACGCATTTACAGAAAGAAAGTGTCCACAACGGCTGTATCCCCTACTCCCCACTGGACGCAGCGAGACTGTCTAAAAACATGCCAGTGGTCCCCTGGATGACCGCCCTTCCTAGGCCCTGCTAGGCCTCCGCTGACATACTACACTTTCCGTTTTCAAAGGAAGACTCCACAGCTCCGCCCACCATGGCCCAGTGAGTAGCAGAGGATGCCCAGCATGGAAGGGCCTGAATCTCCTTGTTTGCAGACATCACCCACCAAGGAGACAGGTGCAGAGAAAACAGAGCCTTTTCGTGACCAGACCCGGGGCTTCGTGTGTTCGCGGCAGGAATAAGGGGCCGCAGCCGCAGAGGCATGAAAGACGAGCTCCATCCGTTGGGCCCTGGGGTTCCGGCCTCGGGCGCCTCCTCCCTCCTCCAGCCTGATGGAGGCGTGGCCTCCCACGCGACGCCCTGGAGAAGATCTCCGCCAGTCCGCTCCCGGGGTACAGAGGTGCAGTTTTATCCTGACTGAAGATGGAGCAGAAACCTGGCCTCTGCAGGCTTCTCTCTGCTCCCCGAATAAAACCAGCACGGCGGGGCGCGTCTGCTGGTCACCGAGGTGTGCGGACCTCCCCACCGCCTAGAGTCGATCCTCGCGAGTCCAGCTGGTTGTATTCTACAAAGTCACCGCAAACACGGCGTTTGCTCATCATAGAAGAAACAGGTACACAGGTACGTACGCATCTCACGCAGATTAGAATCTTCATTCCTCACTCATCCTGGTACATTCTGTTTCCTTTATTTTACAAAACAGAAAACGAGGCGCCGCAAGTATGTACCATGTCTTAGAGGACAGGGGCCAGAGCTGGGTTCCATCCAGTCCCCACTGACCAGCCCCTGGACCGTGAGTGGTGATTCTGAGGCTACAAATAAAGTTACAGAGTAGGCAGATTCAGAAACACGGAACTTGCAGGTATTGGGATGGACGACGCGGTTTTCCCTGGGTCTCCGTGTCGGCCTGCGGGCCCGCAGCAGGCCCATCCCAGCCTCCCACCTGCTCGGTGCCGTCCTCACCACACAGCCCCACTCAAGCCACACACGCCGACCTGACGCCCGGGGACCATGGCTCCTCTAGGGGGAGGGCACCAGGCGCTGGCGTCCGGCTTCCTGCTCTACCTCCTCCCCGGCAGGGTGCTCTCGGTCTGGCTGCTCCCCGCGACCTGCCGCATCTCGGACCTCCCGATGTGCTCCCCGTAGGTCTGGATCACCTCGGTGTGCCGCTGGTGCAGGGCGTTGCACTCCTCCTGCATCTCTGACGCCGGCCCCTCCAGCCGGGAAATCTGATCTGCAGAGTTTCTGGCCTTCAATTCCGGCTGGCGGGGTCTGAAACTCGCAGTGTTCCACCTGGATTTGTAGCTCTTCCTTCTCTTGTTCCGAGGCATCTTCACACTCGATAAACTTTTCCTCGGCCTGCTTGCGCAGCACCTTCTCCGGCTACTACTGGGTGAGCAGAGGTGAGCTCGTCCTCGCACAGCGGCTCCAGCGCCGCCTCGTGCTCCTCTGCTTCTTGCTGAGCGCCGAGTCCAAGTGCTCGAGGACGCTGACCACGAGTGGCATCAGCTCCTTGACCACCTCCTCGGTGCAGCAGTGGATGAGGCGCTCGGACTCGCGGTAGATGGACACCCGCTCCGACAGCACCGAGCCAGAGCAGTAGTCGCCCTGGTACACGACCACGGCGCCGCCCTTGTCCGTCTGGATCTCCATCATCGCGGCCACCGCCGCCGCCAGCGGATACCGATCTTGGTCTCATTCTTGAGACTTTTCTGCAAGTTTGAAGTTACTTATTTACAAACACAGAATTTTCATAAAGTCACTTCCCATGATGACACAGAGACACACACATTTACAACTTCCTACACGCTTCCTTGTTGCCACCTAACTATTGGGTCCTTGAACTAAAATATATACGGACATGGAAAAATACAGACAGACACATAAATCTGGCATCTCACTTCTCTGATTCGAATCCTTCACTGGCTCCCTATCCCCTGCGAGCAAATAGGCCAAGTTTTTCTAAACAACAAAGATTTACTCTACAGCACAGGGAACTATATTCAATACCTTGTAATAAACTATAATGGAAAGGAATGGGAAAAAGTGAATATACATATATACACATATATAGGTATAACTAAATCATTTTGCATTTTGGAAACTAATACAATATTGTAAATCAACTATACTTCAATAGATTTTTTTAAAAATTTAAAAAAGAAGAAAAATCAAAGTTTTTTAGATGGCCAACAAGGCTTTCCATCAGTCTTCACTTCAGTGATTCTTCCCCGTGTCCTTTAGGGTCTCTCAAAAAGAAACTAACTGTGCTTCCTGGCCAACCATGCTGTTTGATACCTGCCTGCTTTTAATCAAGCTGATCCTGCACCTTGAGCTTTCTGTGTAACTTTCTACCATGGTGACCTCTTATTTATCCTTCAAAACCTCTATGGGAGAAATTGAGCTATTTGTAATGAGGTGGATGGACCTAGAGTCTGTCATACAGAGTGAAGTAAGTCAGAAAGAGAAAGACAAATACCATATGCTAACACATATATATGGAATTTAAGAAAAAGAAAAATGTCAAGAAGAATCTAGGGGTAAGACAGGAATAAAGACACAGACCTACTAGAGAATGGACTTGAGGATATGGGGAGGGGGAAGGGTAAGCTGTGACAAAGCGAGAGAGAGGCATGGACATATATACACTACCAAACGTAAGGTAGATAGCTAATGGGAAGCAGCCGCATAGCACAGGGTGATCAGCTCGGTGCTTTGTGACCGCCTGGAGGGGTGGGATAGGGAGGGTGGGAGGGAGGGAGACGCAAGAGGGAAGAGGTATGGGAATATATGTATATGTATAACTGATTCACTTTGTTATGAAGCAGAAACTAACACACCACTGTAAAGCAATTATACTCCAATAAAGATGTAAAAAAAACCAAAAACAAAAAAACCTCTATGGGAAGTACATTCGGCAGGGTCTTGGTTGACCACTCTGGCCAAAAGAAATAATCATGTCCCTCCTACTTTATTAATGTTCTATTATTAGAGGTAGCACACTCTGTTTTAGATAGTTATTTACACATTCATTTCATTTATTGGATGCTTGGGCTTGTCAGGAATAGAGACTGTGCCTCATTCCTGGGTATGCCTTGAGGCAAAGAAGCCATCTATTGAAGTAGTGACAGATTAAAGCTGTATTAGACCAAGCAAGAGACCTGTCCATGAGCTGTCTTTAAATCACGCTCTGGTGTCAGTTACAACTGACCCAGCACCAATGGGATGGTCGTGTGATGTAACACAAAGAATCCAACATGGGAATCAGATACAGCTCTGCTGGAATCACTACTTCCTCGCTTACTGGGCACAGGGTTAAACAGCAAGACACTATAGGGTTGTCTAAAGATGTGGGCTTTGAAATCGAAGAGAACTAAGGCCCCTCACTCTCACAGGAACTTTGGGGAAGTTACTTAATTTAAGCCTCAATCTCCACATCTGTAAAGTGAAAATGATAACAGTACCTAACTCAGCTGTGAGAATGAAATAGGACGACACATGGCAAGTGCCTAGCAGAGGGCCTGGCACGTGGTCCTCACGTGTAGGGCAGCTAACAACCACGGCCATTCGTGAGGATTCTAACATCGTGGCTCTGAGTGAAATGACCTATACACACAATCCAGCATTTGTCAGCTCCCATCTGCTTGGAGGTCTTTTCTCCCCATTAGCTTTGTTATCTTTTTTCTTTATCTGCCATTACCACCACCCCTCTACAGCGCCAATTCCTATCAATGATTATTTGAATGAGTTAATTAAAAAGGAGAATGTGAGTTCCCTGCCTATCAAGGAGGCACATTTTTCCGGGCAAATGCATGACGTTCATTCCCACGTAATACTCTACTCCTTCCAAACATACACGGATATGGTAGCTAAGGTATTTCAAGCAGTACACAGATGACAAGGAAAGGTCAAACGGACCACCTAGCCTCATACAGAACTTAGGTACCAGTGACTGCTCCTGTCCAGCTGGGGTGGCATTAGGCAGATCTGCTCTTCTGTTCCCCTGCTGTGGCACAGCTGCCTCCCAGAGGTGATCTCCGAATGCTACTGTGGAGCTGGCACACGAATCAGCCATCTGACACTTCCTGCACACAGAAATCGATGTTTAGACCATCACTTGTAACTAGCAGGGGCCAGTGCTGGTGGTGCACGGAGGATGACAGCTCTCACACATGATGAACGAGCACATCTAGACAGAGAATTTGTTGGGATGACTGACAGTCAGGTCTGTAAGGCAAGACTGAATCAACAATTAAAAGAACAGTTCCAATTCAGTTAAGCCCTAGCCAAGACAGACTCCGTTATATTTAAATCAAAAGTCACCACAGCAGGGGATGATCAGCTGTTCGGCTCTGAACGCTGGATGTTTTTTCTCGGAAGCTTAACTGACAGAGGCAAGTGAATTGGAGTTCTATGCAGATGTGAGCTATGCTAAGCTAGAGTGGCAGGCCTGTCCTTTAGGGTCTGGAAGCCACTGTGACTTGCACCAGCTAAAGCTCTGGGAGTTTCATGGAGTCGCTCTTGCACTCAATGTACTTACTGCGCTGAATCTCAGGTGGCTCCGTGGGAAGATCACAGCTTCTTAAGATTTTACAGAGTGAAGAAGCGTGAGAGCTGTACAGGGCGATGAAAGAGGCCATCTAGGGTTCTTGAAACGGACACAAATTCTGGATCTGAAGCTAACTTGTCATAAGATGAGCTGGGCGTATCTCCACAGTACCCGGAGGCAGGTGCTTATTCTGCGGGTCTCTAATGACCCCACGAAGGAGAAACGGGCACACTCTATTTGACTAGCAGTTACGTGAAAAATCATGCAGGGTGCTGGTGTGCCTTTCAGTTGCCCAAAGTTAACTAAAAACAAAAGCCATTAGAGAAGGCGGCATTTCTTCCCCAAGAGACCAGACAGGTAGCCAGCAGAATCTGGGAATCACAGCAGAGGATTACCAGGAGAAGCTGTGATGGCACTGGTTGGTGGTTTCTATTTGAATAAGTTCTGCCTAAAAAACAAAGGCAGTCTACATTTGCTAAGTGTATCAGGATGGCATGTGGTATGCTTCAGAGAAGCATTAAAATCCACGCTCCCTCAGCAGGGTCAGGACGGAGTTCTTGATTCACGCCCATGGAGCGTTACTGCTGACTTACAGAACGGCAGCTCTTTATGTGGAAGCCTCCCAGACTGCTTTTACGTCTGCGTGATTCAGGACATAAAGCCTGTTTCTGGCCGCTGAACTGTGTAAGGCGGCACAGGACAGAGAAATCGTTCTACACCTTCGCTTTGTTAACTCAGAAATTACGCATTTCCTTTTCTTATGTGTTTTTCTTTCAATGTTTACTACTGATTGATTGACTGCTGACCTTCTCGTATTTTCCTCCACACTGCCTTCCCTCTTGATCTGTTTGTTTGTGCTCCCAATTTGAGAGACCTTAAGCACAATACAAAAATTTTATATTTTGAAAGGATAAAGCATGTAATTTTCTGCCGGAGGAAAAAAAAGAGGAGGGGAAGAGAGGGCGGAGGATAAAGAGATATTCTGCATCCCATCAAAGTTTGTTCAAAGTGGTCACTGGCACGAAGCAACTCTGCCAGTGCATCTCTGGGACTTGAAAACAAGGCAGATTCCAAGGCCATCGAATGATGGGGCTTCATTGCAATTGGGGAACAGTAAGGCTCAGGCCTGGAATCACAGCCAAGAGTAAAGAAAGGGAGGAAACCGTATGATATCACTTAGACGTGGAATCTAAAATATGACACAGATGAACTTATCTACGAAACAGAAACAGACTCACAGACATAGAGAACAGACTTGTGGCTGCCAAGGGGGGAGAGGGGCGGGGGATAGATAGATTGGGAGTCTGGGGTTAGAAGATAAAAACTATTATATATAGGATGGATAAACAACAAGGTCCTACTGTATAGCACAGTAAACACTGTTCAATAACCTGTGAAAAACCATAATGGAAAGGAATATGAAAAAGAACGTGTGTGTATATATATATGTATAACGGAATCATTGTGCTATACGGCAGAAAGTAACACTACATTATAAATCAACTATACTTCAATGAAATAAGTTAAAAAAAAGAAATTGAGGAAAAGCAGTAGGCTTGCGTGTGTGCATATACACATATGCATTCACTTATGCCATTATCTTGTGTCCACACTCTTAGCTGCATATGCATGAAATAAGATGGTGGGCGAGTGAAGGACAGGCTTCTTATCTTACTCAGCTTGTGCTCAGCATACAACGTCCAACACATAAAGAAGCTTCATCAGGTCGAGTTTAAGAGAACAGGCTCGGAAGCCAGGCTGTCTGGATTCAACGATTGGCTTAATCATTCAGTAACTGTGCCCTTGAGTAAGCTGCTTAATTATTCTGTGCCTCAGTTTCCTTATTTATAAAACTGGCGTGTAACTGTCACCTACCTCAGAAAGTTGCTGTGAGAATTCAGTGAACAGTGCCTGGCATGGAGTGCAAATGCAATGAACTGTTAGCAACAGAGTAGTTTCTCCACGAAGTTATAGATGGAATCAATGATGCTGTAAAACAGAGATGCTGCTATATTTGGCTACCCACACATGGTAGCTTTAAGGACCAAATGAGTCAATATATATGAAAATCTTTGTAAATTTGAAAGTGATCATTTGAATTTAACAGTTTATTGTTATGTATACCACTAAGACGTAGAGGCTTCCAGACTATTCCCAGAAGCCTAGGTGTTATCTGCTAAGGTGGGAGGTGGGAGGGATGGGGTGGAAAAGGATACTGAAAGGTATCATTTGCATTTCCTATCCTGAAGGGAATTAGCTTGAGGAAATACGACGTACAGTCATAGAATTTAAATACAAGAGGTAGGGGGGAAAAAAATGAAAACAAACAAAAAAAGTGCTCATAGCATTACGCTATAAAAGTGTTTTGGAAGGGGCTTCCCTGGTGGTGCAGTGGTTAAGAATCCGCCTGCCAATGCAGGGGACATGGGTTTGAGCCCTGCTCCGGGAAGATCCCACATGCTGCAGAGCAACTAAGCCCGTGCACCACAACTACTGAGTCTAAGCTCTAGAGCCCATGAGCCACAACTACTGAGCCCGCATGCCACAACTACTGAGCCCGCGCGCCTAGAGCCCATGCTCTGCAACAAAGAGAAGCCACTGCAATGAGAAGCCCGTGCGCCACAATGAAGAGTAGCCGCCGCTCGCTGCAATTAGAGAAAGCCCGCGCAGCAACTAAGACGCAACACAGGAAAGAAGGAAGGAAAGAAAGGAGGGAGGGAGAGGGAGAGAAGGGGAGAGGGAGAGAGGGAGGGAGGGAGAGAGAGAGAGAGAGAGAGGGAGAGAGGGAGGGAGAGAGGGAGGGAGGGAGGGAGGGAGAGAGGGAGGGAGGGAGGGAGGGAGAGAGGGAGGGAGGGAGGGAGGGAGAGAGGGAGGGAGGGAGGGAGAGGGGGAGAGGGGAGAGGGGGAGAGGGGGAGAGGGAGAGAGGGAGAGAGAGAAAGAGAGACAGAGAGAAAAAGGGAGAAAGAAAAAAAGAGAGAGACAGAGAAAGAGAAAAAGAGAAAGAAAGAAAGAGTTTAGGGAATTCCCTTGTGGTCCAGTGGTCAGGACTCTGCACTCTCACTGCAGAGGGCCCAGGTTTAATCCCTGGTCGGGGAATTAAAATCCCACAAATTGTGTGGAATGGCAAAAGAATAAAATAATATTAGAAACAGAGTTACAGATATAGAAGACAAACTTACGGTTATCAGGGGATAAGGTGGGTGAGGGATAAATTGGGAGACTGGGATTGACATACCTACACTACTATTTATATATAAAATAGATAACTAATAAGGACCTCCTGTATAGCACAGGGAATGCTACTCAATACTCTGTAATGACCTATATGGGAAAAGAATCTAAAAAAGGGTGGATATATGTATATGTATAACTGATTCACTTTGCTGTACACCTGAAACTAACAACATTGTAAATCAACTATATCCAATAAAAATTTAAAAATAAAAAAATAAAAGTGTTTAGAGAAAGGGAGAAACTGTGGTCCTTACTTGAGCAGGCCACACCAATTAAATTAGGTATTTCTAAGAAAGAAAAATGAGTGTCACCTGGGACGGCCAGGAAGGAAATCAGAGATTGGCTGGGTTAGTACAGATCCTCCCAGACTGTGAAAATGACAGACAGATGGAGGATGTCAAGGACCTTCCAAAGAGAAATGGTTACGCGGACACAGAGATAGGACTGTAAGTAATACAGCCAGAGAGCAGTGCTTGGAAAGAAAGCAAGCTGAGCGTGTGAAGCTGACCTAGAAGAACGTAGGAAAAAAAAGTTAAGAGGCGGCAAGACCGGTAACTACATTCCCTTTGTCATCTCATTGTGTGTCTCTACCCTTGGCTTTGAAAAATGTAATTCTATCTTCCATGTTTCGCCCCCCCCCCACTCCAGGAATACAGAACAAGAAGAAAAAAGAAAATAAATACGAATCAGGAGCTTTACATGGCTTCTTTTCTTCCTCGGTAAGGAACCAGAGCTTCTCAGATCAGGATGTGGTAAAAGTTGGTCCATTAATAAGATTTACTTAAGGACCAGTATTAATGATGAGGGTATTTGGGCTGTAGACATTCACTTTTTAAATAACTTATATTAACCTCATTTTCCCATCTCTCTTAAGATAGCAAATTTCTTTTTGCAGGAATGTTTTTAGAGAAGTAATTTACGGGCACTTAATTACTAGCATTTAAACAATTCAACATTCCCTTTTCTAAGAGTCCATTAGGTTTCTGTTACAATATTATACATTCCAATCAAATGTCACTTTCTGTAAAGGTCTTCACTGTCAGTCTCCTCAAAGCAAAGTTTATCTGGACTATTAGACATTCGCTCTCTGCTTTGGCTGTACCAAATTAATTATTTATACCTGAGGTCCACCGCTTCAGAACTTGGGCATCTCAACATTTCTCCAGTGGATTATTAAGAGTCTGCTTTTTAAATACAGTCCTCATTTCATAGTCTGTTTGCTTGAGGTTAAACATAATAGTCTAGTGACTCTTGTATGAAATAGTTCAATGTCATAAGATGCTCTCCTGGGTTTTATGGTGATGAACACATTTGAAACAAACGAACCTTTAAGAATACCCTCACAGGGAAGAAGGGGAAAAGGCTTCTGACTTGAAAACTGTCTGGCACCAGTCTCGCAGAATTATTAAAACAAGTCAGGGGGCTTCCCTGGTGGCGCAGTGGTTGAGAGTCCGCCTGCCGATGCAGGGGACACGGGTTCGGGTTCTGGTCTGGGAAGATCCCACATGCGGCGGAGCAACTAGGTCCGTGAGCCACAACTACTGAGCCTGCGCGTCTGGAGCCTGTGCTCCGTAACAAGAGAGGCCGCGACAGTGAGAGGCCCGTGCACTGCAATGAAGAGTGGCCCCACTTGCCGCAACTAGAGAAAGCCCTCACACAGAAACGAAGACCCAACACAGCCAAAAATAAATAAATTAATTAATAAGTTTATTAAAAAAAACAAGTCAGAGATATTATGCAGATCCTACTGTTCATACATCAGGAATAATGAGAGATACGAAAGGGACCTTAGGGGGATTCTAGCCCCTCTCCTTATTTTATAGATTAAAAAAAAAACAGAGAGAGATCACAGCCCACAGACAGCCTTTAGCTTACAGTGACTCGCTTGGTTCCACTGGCCACTCTCAGATAGTCGTCAAAGGCATCCTTGAAAGAGTAAGACAGGGCGCAAGCCCTGTCATGCTCAGGATTCTTGATTGCTAGCAACTAACACTGCTCTGGCTTGTTTAGTTAGGAAAAGACTTTATTAAAGAAGATTAGCAGCGCCCGGAACCTCCAGGAGGGCCAAAAAGCCCAACCGGACTGCCAAGTAGCCAGGAACAACGACCAACCACATCGTAGGGAAAGGGACGGTCGCCTAGCAACACCCTCACAGTTCAAAAACCATGGCGCTGACACGGCTCGCAACCATGAGACCTGGGAGAGATAGATGGCAGTTCTTCTGGCTGCCCCTAGGAGCTGGGCATCTCCGCCACCACCATCCCTTCCAGAGAAGCATTTCCGTACAGGTACCACCTCACATTGCTCGTTTCTCCAGCCCATCTTGGGTGAGAACACCTGATGAGTGGGCCGAACCACAAAGACGACTAGAAAATTCGTTTTTCAGCTTTACCTTAGGGAGGTAAGACTTCAAAAGAAATTGCCTAAACATCAGAAACTTGGACAAACGTCCACCAAGTCTACCAAGACTAACAGAGCTCCTTTAACAAACTTTCATTTCCACGTGGGCATCCGGAAGGAGAATGATCATCTTCCCTTAAACTTCCCCCACCCCCAATAATTTGGCTTCTAACACGTGTGTGATTCTGACACACTTTATAAAACAGAAAATACATTTTTTCATTCCGCTCCTGGGACCTCCCCTTTTTACACAAGAATGCCAAAGCCCACTTGGTGGCCAGCAGAGAGAAGGGAACCTTCTCCAAGCTCACACTACATTGACTAAGGCTCTTGACCTTTTTTTTAAATTACTTTTTTACACTGAAGTATAGTTGATTTACAATGTTGTTAATTGCTGCTGTAGAGCAAAGTGATTCAGTTATACATATATACACATTCTTTTTTCGTATTCTTTTCCATCATGGTTTATCACAGGATATTGAATATAGTTCCCTGTGCTCTACAGTAGGACCTTGTAGTTTACCCATTCTCTATATAATAGTTTGCATCTGCTAACCCCAAACTCCCAATCCATTCCTCCCCCACCCCTCCCCCCTGGCAACCACAAGTCTGTTCTCCATGTCTGTGAGTCTGTTTCTGTTTCGTAGATAACTTCATTTGTGTCATCTTTTCGATTCCATATGTAAGTGATACCGTATGGAATTTGTCTTTCTCCATCTGACTTACTTCACTTAGTATGATTATCTCATGTTGCTGCAAATGGCATTATTTCATTCTTTTTTACGGCTGAGTAGTGTTCCATTGTATATATGTACCACAATTTCTTTATCCATTCACTATGGAAAAGAGTATGGAGGTTCCTCAGAAAACTAAAAACAGAGTTGCCACATGATCCAGCACTCTCACTCCTGGGTACATATCTGGAGAAAACTATAATGCAAGAAAATAACATGCACCCGTATATTCACAGCAGCACTATTCACAATAGCCAAGACATGGCCCTTGACCTTCTTGACCTTTCTAATTCCAGCACCGTCTTGACTCCTTCAAGAGATAAAAACAAGAAGATTGCCCGGCATGCAGTGGCTCAAGGCTAGAATCTGTCAGTTGCTTGGCTTTGGGCTTTAATTCTCAGACACTGAATGATTTTGAGGAGGCTGTTTCCCTTGATGTGTGCGGAATTAGTCTTAGATACTAAGCCTTTAGGGCAAGTTTTATTGTCCAAGGCAAACATAACCTGTTAAGATTTACAGACTTTATTAACAGCAATAACCATTTTACAACCAACATCAGTAAATCAGGGTTTATTGAGAACTCTACAATTTTAATCTGTGGAAAAGCATTAAAATGTCGGATTTTCATTGGACATAATTTCTAACTTTTATGAAAGATAGATTTTCCATTTAACTGGGGAGTATAAAAAAGTGCAGCGTGGGATAATGAATTGTTTTGAAAAGAGCAAATTGGTTTTAGCTAAACAATGGTGTCAAACACTAAAAAGCTTCCATCTTTAGTTAGAACTGCCCCAAGGTTAAGGTTAAAAGCAACTGTAGTAACGAATACGCTCGAATACATCTAGTGACAGGATGCGCTCACAGCATTTAGAAAAGCTTGAATTATCATCCGTTCACATTTCAGGTATTTTAGGAAAAGTGTACGACCAATTATTTCATCAAACCTGTGTCTATATGAGTCTGGTGAGAACCTCCGAGTTCCTATACCATTTTTCAAAAGTGTTTTAAGTATAACAATAATGCCATTCATAAGACTCTTTCATGGGATAAGCAAGGTGAAAAACATTGATAGTCACCAGCTTCTATAAATAACCTTTTATTTCCTCCACGCACAAGATTACAAGAGAGGAAAGCAGGAAACTTTACGGTGCCTTCAACCTCTGATGAGCTTCAAAGGCAAGAACAAAGGGCACAGGCTGGGGAGCCCACGGTGACAAGGGATGGTCTTAGCAGCAACCTTCTTCATGGGGCTCAGAATGTGTTAGAAATTGCAAGCGTTTTCGGCTTTAATCTGAATCCCCAACCATACGGAGCCCTACATCTTCCTCTGAGAATCAAAGGCTCATGATGCTTTAGAAAAGGAGGAAGAAAAGGAGTCACAATAATCTCTACTATTTATTTAGTATTAGAAACTGTGTTAGATGCTCTGCAAATTCTCGGGTTTCCTTCTTCTTTGAGCAATCCTACAGGAAAAGTACTTTTCCTATTTTCAGATGAGGACTCTGAGGTTCAGGGTGGCTAGTACTGCTGTAGGTCCTAGAAGTTAGGAAGTGCTAGTCAGTGTTGAACCCCAGTCCGTTCGACTCTGAAGTTCATACTTTCCCCCCGCGATGCCCCACTAACAATCCTCAGTTCCCTTTCGACCATTTCCAGACGCCATGGCTGTATCCCAGGAGAGAGAGCCCTGGGATACAGACATGAGTATGTGCTCATCAGAATATATCCGGGGCCCTTTACGACAAGGAGATCTGTCGGGGCCATGGCCAAATGTGGGGAAAACTGTAATGAGAGTAGAGATTACCCTTATCCTCTCCCCTTCATATGCCCCCTTTTCTTCCCCTCCAAGGCACCCTCTCTGGAACTGCAGACATTCAGTACTTCTCATTCGCTAAGACAGCATCCAACCCAGGTTCCTGGTCCTTGGAGCACAGAGACTCCACAGCGGCCCTGCTCCAGGCTGCTTGATTCCTCAGCTCCCAAAGCCTCTATTTTCTCTCAGTGTTCTGTTCTTAGTTTTATCACCAGATTACCTATTTCAAACAAAGAAACACAGCATTTATAGCAGATTTAGGATTAGCAAATTAGCTAGAAGAGATTTTAAACAAAAATCTCTATGTCTAAGGGTGGGTGGAATGTCAGGCAGCAGAACAAGCAGGTATGCCATCACTGGCCTAGGGGCTCCCAAGCTTCATAAAGGCTTTGGGGGAAACCAACTAAACCCACCATCTCACTAAAAAGAAACATAAACTATCAAAGAAAAGAAAGATCTGAGCTTTAAGGTTCAATTGGCTTCTTGGTGATCTGGGAGCTTGGACAAGTTCTGTAAGATGGACGAAAAGTACCAATAGCTTTCTAGCATCTCACAGCAGCCTTCTGCAAATTAAATGAAATAACATAGAGAAACTGCTAAACACAGTGCCTGGCCCACGGAGAGACTCCATAAATGGTAGCTCTTTCTGTTCTTATACAAACTACCTTCTCTGGTCATATAGATGGAGTTAGTTAATTGCCAAGTAAGTTCTACCTTGCAGAGAGAAGGCAATCGTGTATGTCTTGTGAAAGTAAGACTTGCCCCCGAGGTTCCTTTCAATGTGCCAAGTAGGAGACCTCCACCTCCTATGCCACTGCAGGTACAGCTGGTACATCAGTAGCCCTGCCAGCCACAACTCCTTCTACTGATGACCCCTTGGGTCCCACAGGAGGTGGGCAGGAAGGGAACCAGTGGTGCAGTGGAGATGGTGGAACACCGTCTGCTCAGGGAAGATAACTCTGACTGATGCTATTTCACAGTGACAATTTCACAACTAATCAATTTCCAAGCACAGTTCCCAGTTTCCGCCATTCCGAAGAGTCATTACTGTAGGTTCCTCACACGACTATGAGGTCAGTAAGCACAAAAACACTCTTTGAGACCTGAAGACCCCACGACAGGCACTGGCAGACATCTCCACCCTGCGAGACCCCGACCGTGGAAGGTATGAACATTTTCACCTTCCTTCCCTCTCTGTGTCTGTCTCTCTCACAGCTTTCTTCTCTGGGTCTGCCTTCCCTTCAACAAAAACACAGATGTTGGTGGTAATAACTAGCGTGTAAGCTATTGCTGAAACTAAAACAGCTGTAAATACTGGTGCACAGATATAGGTAGTATCCAACTCACAAATAAGTGAAATTTCAAAGTAACTCAAGTGTTTGGAACCCAGCTGCTTTCCCGCCTTAAGATAATGCTATAAAAAGCTTGTTAGGGGCCCACGATAGCCATTAACCCACAGTGTAGCTGAAACACTCTCTATTTTCATCTATTATACAAAATGTAGAAAGCAAAGCTTTCTCCTCCACCTCCCACCTCAGCTCAGAATTTCTGTTTTAAACCATCCTCCAGCCACAGCTGCTCCTTGAAATGGCCCTCTATCGACTTTCAGCCAGCCTGGCTCTGAAATTTATTTCTAATGACATCTACATGCCTAAAAATAAGAGTGATGTGATGTCAAAAGGGGAATGGGGAGCGGACTGAGTTCAAGAGTGGCCCCCTTCCAAATTTCATGTCCACACGTACACTGTGCACGTGACCTTACTCGGAAAAGGGTGTACTGTGACCCAGAACATTAACACGAGGCCTTACTGGGCTGAGGTCGGCCGTAATCCAATAATTCATGTCCTTATAAGAAGAGGAAAATTCAGACACATGGAGATACAGAGACAAGAATACCATGTGAACTGTCTGTAGTAATGTGTCTACTATCGGAAGCTTTTCACATCCTGATCTGCTCCCGTGGTTACAGCTGAAAAGCAGATGAGAAGCAAATAAAGACGGAAAATGAATTGCACCAACAGGCACGACTCATTTGCCTTCAAGAACAGGGTGCTGGGGCAAGAAACCTTCAGAGGGATGTCCAAAGAGCTGCGTCAGCTTCAACCCAAGTTCAGCTTTTCCCAGGTAGGTGAACAGCTAGGAAGGCTGCTTACTTCCTAGAGGCTAACCCCTTTCCACACAGGGCTCCTCCCTCCCGACCATGGCCCCAGAGAGCCTCAGAGTCCTTAGAATTCCTAAATCCTTGCAGCCTCTGGGAAGATGCTTCAATGTGCGTGTGTGGGTGTGCATGCCTGTGTACACACTCCTGCACGCATGTACACACCAAGTTTTATTTTCCCCTTTGGCTATTATTCTATATACTTTTCCAGACTGCACATTCTCTACCCTTCTCTCCTTTGTTCTTTGTTTCTACTTATGTCTTCAAAGACCGAGTGAAGAAGGTCTTACCCATTTTCTAGTACCAGAATAGGAGAAAAACAAGAGTCTAGTGGATTTCACAGTTTAGTCTGGGGCTAGTCCTGGTACAAGCGCAAATATTCAGGAATAAAGGCAGGAAACAATTTTTCATTCATATTCAACAGATATTTATTGAACACCTGGATGTGAAAAGCACTGTTTTATGTTCTGGGGATACAGCAATAAAAAATGAACAAAATTCCCCACATGGAGCATAAGTTCTAATAGACGGAAAATAAGCCAAATGAATACAGTATGTTTGTGCTAAGAGCTGAGTTAATATAAAGCAGAGAAAGGGGCTTGAAAGTACACACATAGGATAGGGAAGTGACATTTTCATCAGAGTGCCCTGAGCAGGCCTCACTGAGCAGGTGATACCTAAGCAAGCCCTGAAGGAAGGGATGAATCGATATAATAACTGGGGAAGAGTGTTCTAGCAGAGGGGCCGGCATGTGCAAAGGCCCTGGGGCAGTTGCATGGCTGGTGCAGCTGAGGAAGAGTGAGGAGGCCAGTGTGGCTATAGCAGGGTCAGAAGCGAAGGAGCAGAAGATGAGGTCAGAGGCAAAAGCAGGCTAGGTTATGCTGGACCACATAAGGTGCCAAAATAAAATAGACTCTTACTCTGAGTGCTCTGGGGATCTTTTGGAAGACCGAACAGTTATCACTTAAACAGGTGCAAGACCTTTGGTGGGGCTTGGGTCTGAGCATCAGTTTTCTTGCCTCTAAAGTGCAAAGGCTGTGCCAGGGCAATATCTAAGTTCTCCTCCAGTTGTAAAAATTAATTTCTAGACATCTAGAGAATGTTCAGTTCCCACAGGACAGCTAATAAAAACCATGACCTTCCTTCCGTCTTCACTCCTCTCTGATGCTGGCAAAGTTGACAGAGTGACCCAGCCCAGGCCTGGAAGGAAGCCTGGTTATGAGAGATGGTGGTGACTACAGCAAACTG
Source organism: Stenella coeruleoalba (assembly GCF_951394435.1). Classification (NCBI taxonomy): domain Eukaryota; kingdom Metazoa; phylum Chordata; class Mammalia; order Artiodactyla; family Delphinidae; genus Stenella; species Stenella coeruleoalba. Next base: position 8,966,461 of record NC_137167.1, read on the forward strand.
CTGGTACCCAAGTCAGACTCCCAGGAGCACATGGGGCATCCTCAACGAGATTGACATTCACCTGGGCACTAACGCCCTGCTGCCTGTCCCCCTGCTCGGGAATCCAGGGCACACTCTCCATACAGAAGAACCCAAACGAACTTTTTGGCCAACCCAATACAAATCTAAAAATAAGCATTTTCCTTTCTCATCATTTCACATCAGGCATGGAATGTTCACTTTAATTTTCAAGTCCGTTTACTTCATTTCAAGGAAGCATTTGAGTTTTGAATAGTGTCCACCCTGCAGGCTTCCTGTCTAGATTGGCAAGTGTGTATGTTTTCTCATTCCCTTTGATACTTTCCACTCCTTTGTCCTTCCAAATGCACAATCCCATAGCAATGTTTGCTAAAAGGCGAGGCAAAGGATCCTTTTGTGTTGTTTTTTGTTTTTTAAATATCTCTACTTCTCAGTGACTAAACGACGGCTCTTCGGCCAGTTTCCTAGCTTCCCAGAGAGAAGCCACAGCTGGCCTATGGACTGCTTGACTCAGACCTACATTTATAAACACAGGATTCTACCAAGCATTCTTTATACTTCTGAGTACCCCCGCACAATACTGCCTTAATAACCATATTACTAATCCATGAGAACCTCTTTTAATAGCGACTGAAAGGACACCATCTCTACTACCACAATGTGTTATGACTAATAATTATATTCTAACCCTATGATAGAAGTTTCTAGAAAACAAGGAGCAAAAACCACAGTGACTCTGGATTCCTGCTGCCTCACTGTGAACAACGGATAACTGATCAGAGACCTGTGGCTTCAACACTTCTCGTATCCCTCATGCCAGCACAGCACCTAAAACACAACAAACACTCCTGGAACGTTTGTCCCGTAAGCAAATAAAGGGTGAGTAAGTGCAGACACCCATGAAACGTGGCACTAGGGCCTGACCTCCTTCTCTCTGCACTTTTTCACGTGAATTTGCCTATTAGATTGATCCAGAAGCCAAGGTCAGATGGAGGACACGGAAGATGCTGCCTGTCCCACTGAGGTCCCGAAAAGCAAAGGCACGGAACACATCCTATCCGGGCTGCCCAGCACGAGCCTGTGCCGACAAGAAATTAGAGGAGACACAATTGCCTCTTCCAACTTATTTCCGACAGTCTCTTCAGCATCTTTAGCAGCTGGGGCCAGGCAGCAACAAGGCCATACCCAGGCTGGCTTTCATCACCTGTAGCACACAGGACTCGGGCCCTCCCTCTCGGGAACAGGCCTGGTCTTACCTCGGCAGCAGGAACTCCCTCAGGCGGGCGGCAGTGCAGCACGATCATGCCTTCGATGGGAACCTCCCTTCCCTGCGGGTCCTGCTCGAAGTTTTTCCGTAAATCTGCAAAGAACGTGAAAGATGTGACACTTTGCTCTGGGGCCAGTAGGATCCACATTTGCTCCAGAGATTATAAAATAGTGAGCTGAACGTCACAACCTAGATACACACACAAGTCACTGGTTTCAGGGGTTCCTAAATATTCACAAGCATCTTTGTTCAGAAAGAAATCTTAACAAAACTGTCCCTAATGTTCTATACTGAGGCGAAGGATAAAAGATTTACTGGGGGAGCAGGAAAAGGAAAAACCTCATTATTTCATGAGTCTTTGCCAGCATTACCTACTTAGTATCTGATACATCACTTGGCCTAATAACTTGCCATCCACAGCTATTATGCAGTTGAGATGCACGTGATTTTTTTTTTTATTAACTAAAGAATGCATTATTAACCTGTAACCTCTGCCATTCCCTTAACCCTCTAGGGAGCTCTAGAAGATGGTAATAGAGTGAGATTACCTATTAGTTTTTTATTTGTAACCAGGGAGAAGAGGCAACGTTCAACCACAACAAAATCTATAACCTATCCAACCAAACATATAAGTAAAAAACACAACACCCTCCAGTCCAACGGCAATGCTGGGTATCCATGCAGTGCATTTCATGGAAGGCTCCAGGCTCTTTGCAAACAAGCTGCACCATTAACCTTTTACACACGGAAGGGTGACACTTGGAGAGGTTAATTGGCTTGCCAGTGGTCACGGAGAGTATTAGTGCCAGTGATGGGGAAAAATTCACCAAGTGTCTGGACATCAGTACCTGACTGCTCACCAGCAAAGCTTTCTCCGGGAAAAGGATACAGGGCCAGTTTGAAAGAGAGAAAGAGCATCATTGGCACAGCTTTCCACTTAAGCATATGCTTCATTAGCAAGAGTGGGAGTTGGCCTTTGCTTCTTTTTGAGGTGCCATAACAACACTTCTATAATTTTACAGCACGAGCTTAATTCCCACTGGCACTTGAAGGCCTGGGCTGGTGGAGCAAAGACAGTTTTACAAGTCTTTCGAAGATTTCCCCCTCCCTCCCGGACAACGTATTTTTCTTCAATCGAGGATCTCAAATTACAGGCTGCGGATTTATTGATTTAATTTTCTTTAGTGCTTACAATAACGTGAAATATGTCCTCTGGAAAGAGCAGAGCTTCAGACTCAGTTACATCTTTATAAATTGTATAAATACATTAAACTTGCTTTTAGCAAGTCAAAAACACGCCATGATTAAAAAGAACAGCGATCCATGTATTCACTTCCTTCAGAATTTTACTATTAATGTTTTCCCTCCCAGAGGCAACTGACGTCTTCTGTCAGTACTGCTGTCTATTCGGAGATCTTCGGGAGTATCCTGGAAGCAAAGGATCTTACAAGGACTCACACTGTAGGCAGGCGGCAGGATCTATTTTCCCATTTCTCTGCTGTCCCCCAAATTGGAAAGCCAAGCTTCCTTCTACTGGAGATCTGTAAACTGCCACAGCCTTTACGATTCAGAATTTCTGACTCTCAAGTGTGAGGAAGTTCACAAGACTGATGACAAAATTACAAGTGATGAAAATGTGAATAACCCCCAGAATGAAAAATCTCACATTTCCTGCAAAACGTGAACACAAATTCTCCTTTGCTCTCCCCCAAGGGATCCTTGAGTCAGGAATCCCCTTTCTGTATGACCAATATAGTCATCAGGACTATAGTAACCCCCCTTTATCCATGGAGGATACATTCCAAGAACCCCAGTGGAAGCTTGAAACCACAGATAGTACCAAATCCTATATATACTGTTTATTCCTATGATAAAGTTCAATTTATAAATTAGGCACAGTAAGAGATCAACAATACTAATAATAAAATAGAACAATTAAAACAATATACTGTAGGGGCTTCCCTGGTGGCGCAGTGGTTGAGAGTCTGCCTGCCGATGCAGGGGACACGGGTTCATGCCCCGGTCCGGGAAGATCCCACATGCCGCGGAGCGGCTGGGCCCGTGAGCCATGGCCGCTGAGCCTGTGCGTCCAGAGCCTGTGCTCCGCAACGGCAGAGGCCACAACAGTGAGAGGCCTGCGTACCGCAACAAAACAAAACAAAACAAAACAATATACTGTAATAAAAGTTATGTGAATGTAATCTCTCTCTCAAAATATCTTGTTGTACAAATTTAATGCTTTTCCACCTTAACGAAGTACTCATCATGTGTTCTGGCCATTATGGGGTATGACGGCAAAACGAGCATGAATTTCATTTTCCTTCTCACAATTTCACGGATACAAGATTTGTGCTTACTATAGATCTTAGCAACCTCAGCATAAAATTTTTTCTTTCTTTTTTAAGTCAAGAATTTTCACTTTTTCACTTAAAGAAAGCACTTTTCAGCACCTGTTTGACATATACGAATTTCCAGCATTACCACCCTTGCACTTTGGGGCCATTATCAATTTAAAGAAGGGTTACTTAAACTCAAGTACTGTGATACCAGGACAGTTAATGTGATAACCGAGATGGTTACTTAGAGATGAATGGGCGGTTTACTGTGGACAAAGGGATGATTCTTGTCCTGGGCAGGATGCAGTTGGATGGCATGAGATTTCATCATGCTTCTCAGAATGGCATGTGACTTAAAACTTATGAATTATTTCTGGAATTTTCCATTTAATATTTTCAGAGTAAGGTTGACCATGGGTAACTGAAACCACGGATAAGGGGGATGACTCTATATTGAAATGAATCTATTGGAGAGTGTGAGCGACTCTTACATGACACATCAGTTTGTTAATGGAAAGAAAGGGTTGTGTTTTTGTGGTTAATTTTGTTTGGTTTGTTTGCCACGTTTTTCTTTTCTTTGATTGCTTTGTTTTCTAAAGGAAGTCTTATCCAGTGTTGCTACATGATGACTGCAGTTTTGATAACACCAAATAATCTGCATTCACCCAAATGAAGCACAGAAAATGACTAGCGTGAATTTCTATTTTGTCTTATACTATTTCTATTTTATCTTCTGTTTCCTTTCTTGGCTCACCAGAAATGGAAAAGGTATAGTTTTCGGGTACTTCCACACTCCCCTACAGTAACTACATTGGCTGATGAAAAACTAGCGTGAAGTCGTTTTTCCTCCCCATTCCCACCTACTCAATGAACTAGCTAAGCAAATATGTATATAAAGAAGGAAAACCCCGTACTGACACTGGGATGTAGGAAAGGGTATAGTCTATAAACAAGAAGCTTTGAGAAATTTCTAGTAGATCTCATACTGCCAGGATCAGATTGAAGAAAGGACCCACACAACTTCTTGATCTTCCCAACTGACATTTGCCATCACCATTTGAAGGGTTCCAACAAGAAGTATATGGACACTTCTAAATGTGGAGATACAAAGATTAAAGGCAGGAGAGTAGGGGGTCAGGCAACAACTGGGGTGTCATATATATGGATCCAACTCATCATAGCAGCCCCACACACTAGATATCACACCAAATGAGAAACCCAAGTGACACTGAGTCCTGGCCTGTGCCTAACACTAGTGGCAGGAACACTGGCATTTTTGATTCCCAAGGAGGACAAACACACCAGACAAATTCCAGAAAGCTACTGAAAATAGTAAAAATTACGGAAATAAATTCTTAGACATAGAAGGAAATGCTTTCCATTCTACCTACGATTCTCACGATAGGTTACCCAACCTAATTAGTTTCTCTCCCTCTTTTTTTTTTTTTTTGGCCACGCTGCACGACTTGCGGGATCTTAGTTCCCTGACCAGGGATTGAACCCGGGCCCCTGGCACTGGAAGTGCAGAGTCCTAACCACCAGACCACCAGGGAATTCCCAATCTAATTAGTTTCTGAATTGGCAAACTAGATACTTTTATCGCCTATGTTAGTTCCAAGGCTTGAAAGATTCAGATAGGAACCTGTGTAACTTCTAATAGTAGGAAAAACATCCCCAGCCATATAAAAAGAATTATGCTACAAATGAAGGAGACAAACCACAGAACTGAAATTAAATGGCTTCCTCTAAGACTGGAAACAAGAGGTATTTTTAGATAACTTCTAATTTAAGTTCTTTAAAATCAAAAGGAAATAGTAACTGAGAATCTAGAGTAGGGATTTATAAATAGGATAACATCTGAGATCAAGAAAACTGCCACTATGCAGGAAGGAAAAAACAACATAACTGCTGAATTAGAAATATATATATATGTATATATGTGTGTGTATATATATGTGTGTATATATATGTGTGTGTATATATGTGTGTATATATATGTGTGTATATATGTGTGTGTGTATATATGTGTGTGTATATATGTGTATATATGTGTGTGTATATATATGTGTGTATGTGTGTGTATATATATGTGTATATATGTGTATATATGTGTGTGTATACATGTGTATATATGTGTGTGTTTATATATGTGTGTGTATACGTGTGTATATATGTGTGTGTATATATATGTGTATATATGTGTATATATATATATGTGTGTGTGTATATATATGTGTGTGTGTGTATGTATGTGTGTATATATATATATGTATATATCATGGAGATAGTAGACAGCATACTGAAGACTGCTGAAAACTGAACTAGCGAAAACAGAAGACAGATTTATCAGTCAGGATCCAGGCAGGAAAACAAAGCATACCAGATGTTTTAACAGAAAATATTAATGTAAAAATTGAAGGACTAAAAAGGCAAAAGGGGGAACTGCTAGGATCTGGTCCCACCCTAAGGATGGGGAATGGGGGAGCAAAGGGAAGAGGCTGGGGTTATAGAACTTTGAAGCTTAGAGGCGGCTCAGTTCCCCAAGGAGAGGGCACTGGGTTTTGGTGCTCGCACCTCAGGAACTTGGAAGAGGGACCCAAGGCATCAAGACCTAGACCTCTGAAGAAAGACTGTCCACCAGACTGGGGCTGGCATCTCTTGGGGGAAGGGGATGGAGCGGGAGAGCATAATAAAGCTGGATCTGGAAGTACTTAAAATAAGTGTGAAACAAGAAACTGCCACTTCTAACATAAAGCAACTCTGCTGGGAAGATGGTGACAAAGACAGAAAATGAACAGAAAGAAGTAGCCTTCCTCCCTATTTCACTGTCCAGTCTCCTGTGGCACCCCCTAATTGGTGGAACCTTACAGGGAGCCGGGATCTGGCAAGGAGGTCCCAGCCTTAGCTTCACAAATTACAAACCAGTGGTTTTCGAGATAGAAGGCAATGGCTTAGCATCCAGCAAAACCCAGTTTAAGAAACGTCCTCTAGGGACTTCCCTGGTGGCACAGTGGTTAAGAATCCGCCTGCCAATGCAGGGGACACGGGTTCGAGCCCTGGTCCGGGAAGGTCCCACATGTGGCTGAGCAACTAAGCCCATGCACCACAACTACTGAGCCTGCGCTCTAGAGCCCCTGAGCCACAACTAATGAGCCCACATGCCACAACTACTGAAGCCCGTGCGCCTAGAGCCTGTGCTCTGCAACAAGTGAAACCACTGCAACGAGAAGCCCGCGCACCACAACGGAGAGTAGCCCCTGCTCGCCGCAACTAGAGAAAGCCCACGCACGGCAACAAAGACCCAATGCAGCCAAAAATAAATAAGTAAGTAATAAAATAAATTTATAAAAAAAAAAAGATATGTCCTCTAGTAGGGCTCTAATAATTGCTTACTCCATATCTGTTTTCCTCACTAGATCATCAGTGCAATGAATGTGGGCTTTATGTCTGAGATGTTCACCCTTATAGTCCCAGTGCCTACTAACCAGCTGATACAGGGAAGGTTCTTAATAAACACAAGTTGAATAAATGAGCTAAGAGGAAAATGATAAAATGGTAATGAATTTACCAGAAGAAAAAGGTGAAATAAATAACAAAAGATAATGTTGAGATAGAGAAATATGATTTAAATATCATTGAAAATTTAGAAGGAGACAACAAGCCCAAAGAAAATAAATGATAATTAATATAATAATGGTAACCATGTCTTCTCCAAGGTGGAAAACAAACCAACTTCAGTTTACAAAAGAGCTCATTGCACACAAGGCAAAATAATTTTGAAAAGAAAAAAAAGTTCCTGGATATATCATAGTTGAAAGTTTGAATTAACAAAATTTTTAAAAATTGTAAAAATAATTTTACAAGTATTTTACAGTAAATAAACAGAAGTAACTAAAAATTTCACATATTGAAAGAATTAATATTGTTAAAATGTCCATATTGTCCAAAGCCAATTCAATGCAATCCCTATCAGAATCCCAATGTCATTTTCACAGAAACAGAACAAAACTCCTAAACTCAGCATGGAACCACAAAAGACCCTGAAGAGCCAAAACAATCCTGAAAAAGAACAAAGCAGGAGGCACTGCATTTCCTGATTTCACACTATACCATAAAGCAGTAGTAATCAAAACAGTACGGTATAGGTATAAATACAGACAAATAGATCAATGAAACAGAATCGAGAACCCAGAAATAAAACCTCATATGTATGGTTCAGTATTTGACAAGGGATACAAGTATACCAAACGGGGAAAGGACGGTCTCTTCAATAGTGGTGCTGGACAAACTGGATATATGTACATGTGAAAGAGTGAAATGTGAAAGAGAAGAACTCTTCCCTTACACCACACAGAAAAGTTAACTTGAAATGAATCAAAGATTTAAATATAAAGCCTGAAACTGTGAAACTCCTAGAGGAAAACAAAGGAAAAAGAAGAAGCTTCTTGACAATAATTTTTTCGGATATAACACCAAAAGCACAAGCAACAAAAGAAAAAAATAAACAAGTAAGACTATAACAAATTAAAAAGTTTCTGTGCAGCAAAAGAAATGATCAACAAAGTGAATGCCAACCTAAGGAACGGGAGAAAATATTTTGAAACCATTTATATGATAAGGTGTTACTATACAAAATATATAAGGAACTCATTAAACTCAGCAGCAAAAAAAATTCAAATAATCCAATTTAAAAAATGGGCAAAGGACTTGAATAGACATCTTTCCAGAGAAGATATACAAATGGCCAATAGGTACATGAGGTGTTCAACATCACTAATCGTCAAAGAAATGCAAAAATCAAATACACAGTGAGATATCACCTCACTCCTGTTAGAATGGCCAATATCAAAAGGATAAGAGTTAAGTTTTGATGAGGATGTAGAGAAAAGGGAACTCTTGTGCACTGTTGGTGGGAATGTAAATTGGGGCAGCCACTGTGGAAAGCAGTATGGAAGTTCCTAAAATTAAAAAAAAAGTAACAACCATATGATCCAGCAATCCCATTCCTGCATATATATCCAAAGGAAACAAAATCACTATCTAGAAGAGATATCTACACCCCCGTGTTCATAGCATTACTTACAATGATATGGAAATGACCTAAGTGTCCACAGATGGATGAACAGATGAATAAACTATGATACACACATGCACACACACACGCTAAGTGAAATAAATCAGAGAAAGACAAATACTGCATGATCTCACATAGATGAAGCATATAATGTATGATTCCACATACGCGAAATCTAAAAAGGCTCAACTCAAAGAAACAAGGAGTAGATTGTTGGTTGCCAGGGGTTGAGGGGTGAGGGAAATGGAAGATGGTGGTTAAAGGATACAACTTCAAGTCATAAGATGAATAAGATCTGGGGACCTAACGTACAGCACAGTGGATATAGTTCACAGTACTGTATTGCATATGTGAAATTTATTGAGAGCAAATTTTAAATGTTCTCACTACTATACATATAAAACTGTGTGAGGTGATGGGTGTTGTTAATTAACATCAGTGTGGTCCTCATTCCTCAATATAAATATATATCAAATCATCACACTGTGGTCCTTAAAGTTACACAATGGTATTTGTCAAATATATCTTCTCCGTAAAGCTCGATGAAGAAATAAAATCTGAAATAAAGGACTGACAATGAAACAAAAAGCAGGCTACAACTGAAACTTTTCCCTGTATTAGCCAATACCAGAGTATAATTATGTAACCAAATCTATGTTTTTGTTTTTTAGTGAAAAAGTATGGGTACTAATTTTCCATTCCCAAATAAGTTATTATTCATGAGCAAACTAATAATAATATAGTCTCAGACATGATAATTTCAAGAGATTGTAGGCAGCCACATATCCTTTCTGAAAACATTACATTTTTACATAAACTAACTAATGAGAAGACAAAGTAATGAATTAAGTATTTGAGTTATGATTTAAGAAGAAAATCTGGCGGTGGACAATAAAAAGCACTTAAAATTTTCAAATCCACTAGAAGGCTGTTTCGTCTACACTGAAAATTTTCAAATCCACCAGAAGGCTGTTTCGTCTACACTGAAGATCTGTTGTTTAGCACAGCCTCCCTCATTAATTATCTCAGCTAGATCTTCTGGATAACCTGCTGCAGCTTCTACCTCAGCACTTGCTGCTCACCTATGCTCTGAAAATGCCCTTCTTTGCTTATACCTCATGAATGAACCTCTGCTACTTCAAACGTTTCTTCTGCAGCTTCCTTGCCTCTCTCAGGCTTCACAGAATTGAACAGAGGTAGGGTCTTGCTCTGGATTAGGCTTAGACTTAAGGGAATGTTACGTCTGGTTTGATCTTCTATCCGCACCATTCGAACTTTCTCCACATCAGTCACAAGGCTGTTTTGCTTCTTATCATTTGTGTTTTCATTGAAGTGGTTTTAACTTCCTTCCAGAACTTTTCCTTTGCATTCACGACTTGGCTAACTGTTTAATGCAAAAGGTCTAGCTTTTGGCTTATCTCAGCTTTCAGCATGCCTTCCTCACTAAGCTTAATCATTTCTAGCTCTTGATTTAAAGTGAGTTATGTGCAACTCTTCCTTTCACTTGCACACTTAGAGGCCATGGTAGGGTTTTTAATTGGCCTAATTTCAATATCATTGTGTCTCAGGGAATAGGGAGACTCAAGCAGAGGAAGAGAGAGAGGGGAACAGCTGGTTGGTGGAGTAGTGAGAACACATACAAAATTTACGGATTAAGTTCAGCATTTTACATGGGCGTGCTTCATGGCACCCCAAGACAATTACAATAGTGACATCAAAGATCACTACACAGATTACCATAATGAATATAATGAGAAAGTTTGAAATACTGTGAGAATTTCCAAAATGTGACACAGAGACACAAAGCGAGAAAATGCTGCTGGAAAAATGACACTTGCTCAACACAGGGTTGCCAGAAACCTTCAATTTGTAAAAAAACGCAGTATATGCAATAAAGCGAACCACAATAAAATGAGCTATGCCCGTATTTGTTTGAATTCTTGGTCTGCCACTTATTAGCACCTTGACTTGATAAGAATCTTTATCTCTCTATACCTCATTTACTGTTTCAATCGGGCTTTTACTGGCTTAAAAAAATTTTTTTTTTTTTTTTGCCTATAGAGGCTCTCGTTTCTTTCTTCTAAGTCTATGCAAAATGCTTGCCTAGCTACCTCTCTTTCCATAAGTTATCACATCACATAAGGACACTCTTTTATTAGCCTTGGTCTTCTATTCATATATATTGAGAGGGTGGAATATAAATAGATTTCCACCTTCCGATCTCACTTATGCTCACGTGGTCTATGGAAAGAAGAAAAATAATAATTTCACATTATTTTGTATAAGGGAACTGAACCAAACTGCATACATACACATCAAGATTGAAGATTTAAAAATTTTTAAATAGCAACTGGTATGGGATTACTATACATATGTCATAGGAAAAGCCCTAAAGAGAAATCACTCAACATTTCAAAGATTTGCTACTGTATGAATATGGGTATATTCAGTATCTTCTGCATCTGTTTCTGTATTTTCTAAAATTTTCTGTGATGAATGTGGATTACTTTTATAGCCAGAAAAAATAATGGCCCCCAAAAAAACCCTTTTCCTACAAGTTGTCAAGATTCTCTCAACTAGACGAAACTGAATCAGAAGCCAGGGAAGAAGTACATTTTGTTTTATTTTATTATATCAAGTTTCACTCCTACGATGTCTATTAAAGGAAGCAAGAAGAACTATATTTTTCAATCTTTAGTAAGTGCTAAGATAGTCTTCTTTGATTTTACGTATGGGAAATCTCTGCACATGAGAAAAAAATCTTTCATCTGTTTTGTTCCTTGCCTTTCCTCTAGTACCTGGAAAGGTATACAGTAGTCACTTAATAAATATTCATTGAAAGAATAAATCAGTGAGTTTCCATTTCAGCTCATCTGAACGATTATAAGAAACTAATATACAACTAAGTCTCCAATAGTTAAAATGACTAGGAGAAGCAAAAACACCAATAGATAAATGTACTACGGCGATGTTAAAGTAACACTTATTCATTCTCATCTTCATTGCTAGTATGAATGATACTAACAGTCATCAACACTGACCAATTTGGAGAATTATCCTGTTTGCTTCTGCTCCCTCTTCACCCTGTCCCCCTGTTCAGTTCCACAGCAGAATGCCAACGAGGCACATGACGACTAGAAACAAAGCAGATGGCAAGAGGAGGGGAAGGTGATGAAGCCAGGTATTTGGCTAATCTGTAAATCATATAATCGGCAACAGGACCAACCAGAAGCAGTAGTACCTGCCAATAAGTAGTCCATCTGGGGCCGGGCCATGGGGAAGCAGCAGCCTCCCTTTCCTCACCCTATTCCCTCTTTGGCCTTTTTCTCATTTTCCTTTCATGCTACTATGTTAGAAAAGTCATTGTAGCACAAGAAAATCAATAGCAATTCAATTCCAAATAATAGTTCTTTGCAGCTCAGAAACACCAGGGAGTTATCGGCTCATTCAATGTTCTGGCAGTTAACGCAATGAAATAAAAATAATTTACTCATTCAAACCAAATCAGCCAGTGAAAAATCATAGTCATTTTTTTTTTCATAGTCATAGTCATTTGTTAAGATTGCAAGAGGACGGCACGACGTACCACTAGTGCTCAAATACACTGGTATTCAAATCAGGGTCAGATCCTTCCCAGCCACATATTACTAAAGGAACAACAGACCACATTTTTCATACATAAAAGGAATTTGTAACTCGGCCAAATACAGATCACTTGTTGTAATAAAAGCGCTGGTTCAAATGCAGAACAGCTGGATGCCCACAAAACGGAAGTCAAGGCTTGGTGCCCCCGTTTGGTTCTGCCTAAATCCTCCAGCCCCAGATGGTTAGAACCTGAGGACTCAGCTCCTAACTTTAGTTCCCAAAGGACACATAAAAAAGGCTTTCTGTCAGGTCAGTGCTTTCCTTGGTGATAACCTCCTCGTATTTGGTGCATTTACCAATGCTTCTCTTGCCAGCCTGGCTTAAAACCTCTGCCTCGCTTACGTCTACGAATTCTGCCCATTGCTTGACCCACTAATCCCTGTTGACGCCAGGCTGCTCGCAGCTCTCACTTCGTGGCTTTGCTGTGGATCCTCCAGTGCAGATGTTGCTGTCTCTTTGAAGGAATAAAGGACAATTCCACATGTAGATTTTTTTTCTTCTGGATTCGGAGAATCCCAGTTGTTTTTTTTTTTAATTTTATGCAGCAAATTCTTGTAAGTTATCTATTTTATACATATTAGTGTATGTATGTCAACCCCCATCCCCCAATTCATCCCACCACCACCCGCCTCCCACCGTATTCCCCTCTTGGTGTCCATACATTTATTCTCTACATCTGTGTCTCTATTTCCCCCTGGTAAACCAGTTCATCCGTTCCATTTTTATAAATTCCACATATATGCGCTAACATACAATACTTGTTTTTCTTTCTTACTTCATTCTGTGTGACACTCTCTAGGCCATCCACATCTCTACAAAGGACCCAATTCTGTTCCTTTTTATAGCTGAGTAATATTCCATTGTATACATGTACCACATCTTCTTTATCTATTACTCTTTTGACGGGCATTTAGGTTGTTTCCATGACCTGGCTACTGTAAATAGTGCTGCAATGAACACTGGGGTGCATGTGTCTTTTTGAATTATGGTTTTCTCTGGGTATATGCCCAGTAGTGGTATTGCTGGGTCATAGGGTAATTCTAATTTTAGTTTCTTAAGGAACCTCCATACTGTTGTCCATAGTGGCTGTATCAATTTACATTCCCATCAACAGTGCAAGAGGGTTCCCCTTTCTCCACACCCTCTCCAGTATTTATTGTTTGTAGATTTTCTGATGATGCCCATTCTAACTGGTGTGAGGTGATACCTCATTGTAGTTTTGATTTGCATTTCTCTAATGATTAGTGATGTTGAGCAACCTTTCATGTGTTTGTTGGTAATCCGTATATCTTCTTTGGAGAGATGTCTATTTATGTCTTCTGCCCACTTTTGGATTGGGTTGTTTGTTTTTTTGATATTGAGCTGCATGAGCTGCTTGTATATTTTGTAGATTAATCCTTTATCAGTTGCTTTGTTTGCAAATAGTTTCTCCCATTCTGAGGGTTATCATTTCATCTTGTTTATGGTTTCCTTGGCTGTGCAAAAGCTTTTTAAGTTTCATTAGGTCCCATTTGTTTATTTTTGTTTTCATTTTCATTTCTCTAGTAGATGGGGCAAAAAGGATCTTGCTGTGATTTATGTCAGAGTGTTCTGCCTATGTTTTCCTCTAAGAATTTTATACTGTCTGCCCTTACATGGAGTTCTTTAATCCACTTTGAGTTTATTTTTGTGTACAGTATTAGGGAGTGTTCTAATTTCATTCTTTTACATGTAACTGTCAAGTTTTCCCGGCACCAGTTACTGAAGAGACTGTCTCTTCTCCATTGTATATCCTTGCCTCCTTCGTCATAGATTAGTTGACCATAGGTGCATGGGTTTATCTCTGGGCTTTCTATCCTGTTCCATTGACCTAGATTTCTGTTTTTGTGCCAGTACCATTCTGCCTTGATTACTGTAGTCCCATACAGGATAAACTCAAGGAGAAACATGCCGAGACACATAGTAATCAAATTGACAACAATTAGACAAAGAAAAATTACTGAAGGCAACAAGGGAAAAACAACAAGTAACATACAAGAGAACTCCCATAAGGTTAACAGCTGATTTCTCAGCAGAAACGCTACAAGCTAGAAGGGAGTGGCACGATATGCTTACAGTGATGAAAGGGAAGAACCTACAACCAAGATTACACTACCCAGCAAGAATCTCATTCAGATTTGATGGAGAAATCCAAACCTTTACAGACAAGCAAAAGCTATAAGAATTCAGCACTACCAAACCAGGTCTACACCAAATGCTAAAGGAACCTTTCTAAGTGGGAAACACAAGAGAAGAAAAGGATTTACAAAACAAACCCAAAACAATTAAGAAAATGATAATAGGAACATACATATCGGTGATTACTTTAAATTTGAACGGATTAAATTCTCCAATCAAAAGACAAAGGCTCGCTGAATGGATATAAAAACAAGACCCATATATATGCTGTCTACAAGGGACCCACTTCAGACCTAGGGACACATACAGACAGAACGTGAGGGGGTGGAAAAAGATGTTCCTTGCAAATGGAAATCAAAAGAAAGCTGAAGTAGCAATACTCAGATTAAATAGACTTTAAAGAATGTTACAAGAGACAAGGAATGACACCACATAATGATCAAGGGATCGATCCAAGAAGAAGATAAAACAGTTATAAATATATATGCACCCAACATAGGAACACCCCAATACATAAGGCAAATGCTAACAGCTATAAAAGAGGAAATCAACATTAACACAATAATAGTGGGTGAATTTAACACCTCACTTATACCAATGGACAGATCATCCAGACAGAAAATTCATAAGGAAACAAAAGCTTTAAATGACACAATAGACCAGGTAGATTTAATTGATATTTATAGGGCATTCCATCCAAAAACATCAGATTACACTTTCTTCTCAAGTGCACACGGAACATTCTCCAGGATAGACCACATCTTGGGTCACAAATCAAGCCTCAGTAAATTTAAGAAAATTGAAATCATATCAACCATCTTTTCTGACCACAACACTATGAGATTAGAAATCAATTACAGGGTAAAAAATGTAAGAGACACAAACACATGGAGGCTAAACAGTATGTTACTAAATAACCAAGAGATCACTGAAGAAATCAAAGAGGAAATAAAGAAATCCCTAGAGAAAAATGACAAAGAAAACACGATGATCCAAAACCTATGGGATGCAGCAAAAGCAGTTCTAAAAGGGAAGTTTATAGCAATACAATCCTACCTCAAGAAACAAGAAAAATCTCTAACAATCTAACCTTACACCTAAAGGAACTAGAGAAAGAAGAAGAAACAAAACCCAAAGTTAGTAGAAGGAAAGAAATCATAAAGATCAGAGGAGAAATAAATGAAATAGAAACAAAGAAAACAACAGCAAAGATCAATAAAACTAAAAGCTGGTTCTTTGAGAAGATAAACAAAATTGATAAAACTTTAGCCAGGCTCATCAAGAAAAAGAGGGAGAGGACTCAAATCAATAGAATTAGAAATGAAAAAGGAGAAGTTACAATGGACACTGCAGAAATACAAAGCATCGTTAGAGACTACTATAAGCAACTCTATGCCAATAAAATGGACAACCTGAAAGAAATGGACAAATTCTTAGAAAGGTATAACCTTCCAAGACTGCACCACGAAGAAATAGAAAATATCAACAGACCAATCACAAGTCATGAAATTGAAACTGTGATTATAAATCTTCCAACAAACAAAAGTCCAGGACCAGTTGGCTTCACAGGTGAATTCTATCAACATTTTCGAGAAGAGCTAATACCCATCCTTCTCAAACTCTTCCAAAAAATTGCAGAGCAGGAAACACTCTGAAACTCATTCTTTAATCTACTTGTCTGCTGATGGGTGGGGTTTGGTTCCTTCCCTGTTGGTTGTTTGCCCTGAGGTGACCCAGCACTGGAGCCTACCCAGACTCTTTGGTGGGGCTAATGGCGGACTCTGGGAGGGCTCACGCCAAGGAGTACTTCCCAGAACTTCTGCTGTCAGTGTCCTTGTCCTCACGCTGAGACACAGCCACCCCCCACCACTGCAGGAGACCCTCCAACACTAGCAGGTAGGTCTGGTTCAGTCTCCTATGGGGTCACTGCTCCTTCCCCTGGGTCCCAATGCACACACTACTTTTTGTGTGCCCTCCAAGAGTGGAGTCTCTGTTTCCCGCAGTCCTGTCAAAGTCCTGAAATCAAATCCCACTCGCCTTCAAAGTCTGATTCTCTGGGAATTCCTCCTTCTGTTGGCAGACCCCCAGGTTAGGAAGCTTGATGTGGGGCTCAGAACCTTCTCTCCAGTGGGTGGACTTCTGTGGTGTAACTGTTCTCCAGTTTGTGAGTCACCCACCCAGTGGTTATGGGATTTAATTTTACTGTGATTGCGCCCCTCCTACCGTCTCACTGAGGCTCCTCCTTTGTCTTTGGATGTGGGATAACTTTTTTGGTGAGTTCCGGTGTCTTCCTGTCGATGATTGTTCAGCAGTTAGTTGTGATTCCGGTGCTCTCGCAAGAGGGAGTGAATGCACGTCTTTCTACCCCACCATCCTGAACCAATCCCTCTGTAGATTCCTCTTTCTTAAGATTTCTGAATACTTAGCCTTAACTCCTGCTGAGTAAATCTAGCAGCAACAGTGAAGGAGGGGCACCTTTGATCATAGCTGGATTGTGCGAGCCTTTCCATGTTCCCTCTGACTCCACTTGGGCGCAAGGCAACACGCAGGCTCTGTTTATTGGGACATCAAGGAGTTTGGATGACGCCAGGTGGGTCCTGTTGTGCAGAGTCTCCTCAAGGCTGTCTCTGTGAGCCACAGAATAATACTGGGGCTTTCTTAGATCCTCTGTGCTCGGCCATTCCTCTGCTGTTAAATTGCTGTCATCAATAAATCATTTCATAACTAGCACGGGGTATCGTTATCCCTTTCACAACAAGTAGCATAGTTTGTCAGGCAGCAGTGGTTGGGAAGACAGCATCCAGCAGCAGGGACACACAGGACGGTGGCAAGAAACAGCTGCAGTTTCACAAAATGCTTTGAGGACTAATTTCACCTGCTCTGTATCGAGTCATTCCCAACTGAATACATTCCATTGTATTTGTTTCTTCTTTTGTGTACAAGGACACGCAAAAATTCATTCAGATTCCATCAAAATTTGAGGATGAACTGAACATTCGGAAAACAATCCTAATTCTGAGGCCAGGATTGATTAGAAACCAAGAAAGGCCGCACGCCAGGCTTGGAGGAAACAGTAAGGATCACAAAGTAAGTAGATCTTAAAGAGACTGGAACATGGCCAAGCAAGGGGGTCAAGAGAGCCAATGTAATTCTTTGAAGTGGGTTATTTCATCGTCCTTTTAGCACACACGTTGCTTCTGTCACTTGTGTCCCTCCTAACCAATTGCCTCTCACTCTGTTCTGTCTTAATGGCCTCTGCTTATCCGTTACTTGCATTTACTCATGTCTTCTGATATCTCATGGGCACTACTGCCTGCTTCTTTGTGTCTTTACTTTCCTGGTGCCTCTATCAGCTACTGATTCTCTTTTAGGATCAAGCCATACTCAGAAGAGCAAGAATCCACAAGTACACAATCACTTCACCCTTCCTGGGCAAGTCTCACTGAGTCTACACTCACGAGCAGCTAACCCGCCTCAGTGTGTGTTCCTGGTCCGGTGGACATGCCAGTAGCCACGTGTGGTACACAGCATGGCCACCTATGCTTAAGAAGGCACTCAGCACCACTTCCCCCAGCAGGGACTATGGGTGGGGACTCCGTAACGAAACCATGCCTGCAGAAAGATTTCGAAGGTTGCTTTATCTCCAAGTTCCGTAAAAGGCTCTTCCTGTGTATTGATATTGATTTGGCTATGTCAGTACGTAAAGAATGGCTGAAGCATGACCTAAATAGCACATCTTGACAAAAATTATTAGGTGAAAATATAGGAATTCTCTGCTACCTTGTTTTCACGGTATTAAATCATATTAAAATAAAGTTAATAACTCACGTTCTGTATCTTTACATCACATTCCACTGAAAGCTATGGAAATAAAATACTCAGAAGTTCCATATTCTGTATGTTTGAGAATACTACTGTTCTACTTGTGATTCTAACAGGAAAACTGAGTTTTAGGTGAACTCAGAAAGAGCCACTGAACCAAAGGACTTTTTTTGTTCTGTTTGTGTGTTTGTTTTCTTTGGCCTCACCGCATAGCATGTGGGACCTCAGTTCCCCGACCACGGATAGAACCTGTGCCCCCTGCAGGGGAAGCACAGTCTTAACCACTGGACCACCAGGGAAGTCCCCCAAAGTGCTTTTTAACTGAAGTATAGCTGATTTACAATGTTGTGTTAATTTCTGCTGTACAGCATAGTGATTCAGTTATATATACATATATATATTCTTTTAAAAGCTCTTTTCCATTATGGTTTACCACAGGATACTGAATATACTTTCCCGTGCTATACAGTAGGACCTTGTTGACCCCAAACTCCCAATCCATCTCTCCCCTCCCCCCTCCCCCTTGGCAACCACAAGTCTTGAACCAAAGTGCTTTTGATGGAGAGAAAAAAAAGGAGTGCAGTCCGAGGAGCCATTGACTCGACTAGTCTACTCAGTTCTCAACAAGTATATAGAAAAGTCACACTCCTTATATTTCTACTGTCAGGATTCCCCATCTATGGTGTTGCCTAAACCCCACGTCCCCACAAGCAGCCCTAGAGCTTATCTTCAGCTTAGCATCCTGAAGAAGACTTGAATACCAACAAACTACACGCTCGGTAGAACAATTTTAAGAACACAGACGCGAAGAATCATTCTGGACTTGCATTCTGGTGTCCGCCTAGCCCTCCCCAGGAAATTAGAGGCGTGTGAACTAGAAATAAGTTTAAAAAGAAATGACCTAAACATAACCTTAAGCTTTCAACAGCCACCATCTCATTGTAATTCAGGGAGGAAGAGTGAAAAAGAAAAAGCCAACCTAGCAGCAGGAAGAAATATCTTTTATCCTGCATTGTTAGCTTTTTGATTCTCCCCTCACCCCAGGTCTCCTTGAGGCCAGGAAGGTCGATCAGGACAAGACATGGCCACGTGTCTTGAGCATGTAAAGGCTGGAATATGCCACTAACCAGCTAACACTCAGCCTACGGCTCGGCCCCCATGGCAAGTGGCTGGAAGAAAGGTGAACGGCATTTTGCCTGGCCTTTTAAATCAATCTTGCCAGAACAGGAAGAATCTAAGAGATCACTCCAACCACTCCGAGGTCTGGAGGATGCTTTCCAGGAAAAGAGAACGGCACAGGCTCTGAGGCAGTGACAACCAGGGATACCTGAGTAATAAAAGAAGTCACCAGGGCTGACACAGTGAAGGGTAGCATTCTGGTGCAAGGGAAGCTAAGAGGGGGCTGGTTATTCCTATGGGGCCAATATCATGGAGTTCGGAAATCCAATGGGAGAAATTCAGCCAAGAGAATAGCAGGATCTGATTTGTCTTTTGTTTCTTAAGTAACCTTTCTGGCTGCTGTTCAGAGAATGGATTTTAAGATGGCAAGAGTGGAAGCAGTGAGGAGATTATCACAGCAGAGAAAAAAACCAGATGGAGGGAAGTGGGCAAATTCAGGATGTGTTTTGGAGATAGATGGGGCAGGACTTGTTGCTGGATGGGATGTGACTGAAAGAAACAGAGGAGTCAAGGATGACACCTATGTCTTGTCATGAGCCCTGAGGTACCATTACTGAATTGGGAAAGGCGGGAATAAACACAGGTTTGCAGCAGTGCTGCTGGGGTGAAAACCAAGAGAGTTCTCTTTGGGACATATTATGTTTGAAATGCCTACTAGATATTCAAGTGGATATATCAGGTAGGCAGTGAATAAAGTCATCCGGAGATGAGGTACAAGGTCAAAGTTGAGAATAATCGGTATATAGCCAGTATTTGAGCCACGGAGTAAGAGATTTCACCTGGGGAGAACCTGTGCGTGAAGGAGAGACCTAGGGTATTACAATATTTAGAAATGGGAAGAGAAGGAGGAATCTGCAGAGAAAACTGAATTGTGGACAGTGGGAAGGAGAAGAAACAGAAGACAGCAAAATCACAAAAGCATCCCTGGACCCCACTCCCAGACATTATGATTCCACAGGTCTTGAGCAAAACCCAGTAACCTTAATTTTTAAAGAGCGCCTGGTGTGCTTCACATGTGCTGCGAGTTTTAGGAAACACTATTACAGAATACAAAGCTGATTATGAGACGGGCTTTGCTGCAGTGCCCGCACCTGGACAAATAGCTCCTCCACCAACAAAATACAAAGAAACTATACGGGACTAAAAATAACCATGTGCACGTGCAGTTGAGGCAAATTATGGACAACAAGATACAAAAAGAGCAAAAAAACCCAACTGCCACTTCTGAAGAGCCGGGAGCAAAAGCAGAGGGGTGGGATCAAACGCAGGGTACTGCGCATGCCCCCTGCATTCAACATCGCCAAAGGGGTGGGCAAACCAACTAAGCCACCCCTACCCTCACCCCATATAAGGAACCAGCTCGCCGCCCCCCGCCTTGGTGAGAACAAGCAAGGGAGCGTGTCGCTTACCTTTGCTCCCCACTGCTGCAGCAGGGGCGCCAGTAAAGCCTTGCCTGAATTTCTTGTCTGGCCTCTGATCAATTTCTATTGATTGAGGAGGCCGAGAACCCTGGTCAGTAACAGTTAGTTGAGCCCAGAACTCAAACCCAGCTCTTCTGACCTTTACTTGTTCACTCTTTCTGCTGCTCCTATTCCTTCACATTTAAAAAAATGAGCCCATCTAATTGTCATGCTGGTATTAAAATACCATCCATTCCCCAAATGGTTAACTCCAGCTAGTGCTCTAGACTTTTTGTCTTCTGTCAAATTTTTGGAAAGGGGTGTCCGTACCATCTCTGTTTTCTCATCTTCCACTGATTCCTAGACCTACCATTACCTCCTATCACCCCCTCATTACACTGCTTTGCTCCGGTCAGTGGAAGCAAATCAGTCCACTCTTCTCACTTCTTACTTTCACCTGGTGATCACACTGACACCATGGACCATTTATTCCTTCAAACAAATCTCCACTCTCTTCAATCTCCCAGTCCCTCTTCCATTTTTTTCTCCTTTATTTTCTTAATGGCTCCCCTCTGTCCACCCCTTAACCACATGCAGAATTCTACTCATGGTCTGTTGCTCTCTCTTCCCCAGCAGTTTGGGTGCTGGGGGTTGGATAGAAAAAATGTAGTGTGGAAAACCACTGAGAAATAAAATATTGCCTGCCGTATCAGTAAACAAAGGTTGTTACAGCCATCAAGCCATCACATTACAGCTGCCCGGACTGTGAGCCCTGAGGGATGGAGACAAATGGGCTGCCCACTGCCAAGCACATCTGGCCGTCAGCCGCTGTAGCCACCCACAATAGTGCACCTGAGGAAACTCAGGATGAGAAAACACAGGATACTGGGCCCAGAGGGCCGAGGTGCATAGCAAAGGAATGATTTCAGTCAGCCCAGACTCTTGCATCTTCCCATACATAGAAAAGCGCTGAATTCCTTAACCTGAAATATCTGGGGTTTTTTTTATTAACAGTAATCCTTTGATGTTCCGACTACCTGGTCTTTTGTTGCAAAAACTTCTACATATCCTGGCTTCCCCCTTGGCTCTTCAGAACACTTTTTTCAGCATTTATCTAAAGTCCTCAGAAAGTCTGCTGAATAAAACGTAACTCTCAACTTTTAGGTTGTGTATTTTTTTCAGTTGACACCATTTTAAGTATTTCAGATAAAATCCTCCTTTCTTCCTGATGGAGATCTATTATCCTAATGGGCACCTACTTGCCAATGACCTTTTTTTGTTTGTTTTTGTTTTGCGGTACGCGGGCCTCTCACTGTTGTGGCCTCTCCCGTTGCAGAGCACAGGCTCCGGACGCGCAGGCTCAGCGGCCATGGCTCACGGGCCCAGCCGCTCCGCGGCATGTGGGATCTTCCCGGACCGGGGCACGAACCCGCATCCCCTGCATCAGCAGGCGGACTCTCAGCCACTGCGCCACCAGGGAAGCCCCAATTCTAATGTTTGATGCTGATCCCTGGGCTTTAGGCTCATAAACACAACTGCATGATGAAAAGAGTTCGCTGAATGTTCCATGGGTAGTTCCCACATAACATGATCAAAAACCGTACTCAGTATCTTGTTTTGCACACTAGTTTCTTCTACTCTAATCATAACCTCATTTAATGGAATCACCATTAATTCAGTCACTTTAGCCCCAAATCAAGAAAGCCCCAAACGTGGGGTAATTCCTCAATTCCTACCTCACTTCTCCTCACCTCTGCATGCAAGAAGCCACACAGTCTTGGTAGTTTCACCTTCCTGGAATCTCCAATTTGCCCCTTCCCCTTTAACATATACCATCCCAGCAGAAGTTCAAGCCCCGTCAGCAGCTTCACAGGTTGGCATGAAGCTTCCTTGCCTTCAGTTTTACTTGCCTTTAAATCTCTGTGGCTGAATGGGAAGGTGGGGTGAGGGTCTGAAGATACGACCACGTCACCACCCTGCTATGACACTTCAGTGGCCCTAGACCACATCCTGAATAAATCTAAACCTTAGCAGAGAATTCAAACACCCTCTATAATCTGACCTACATCTCCCTGGGTAGCTCCATCTCCTTGTTTTCCCACATAGTTCCATGTAGTTTTTCCATTCTGTTCCATCTTTCTGTGCTTGCAACTCAAACTCTCCCTTTAACCTGAACATGGCGTCTTTAAGTTAACCCTCCTTCTTCCTAAGGAATTAGCTCAGGAAGTATACCACAGACCTTTAGGATCCACAAGTTGAACCTCTGGTGAACTCCTGAAACAGACTGTGCTTATCTAACCGTGCTCCCTCGAAAAAAACTTGTTTGATAAGTCTATCCTCTCGCGAGAGTATAAACTCTTCAAAAGAAAGGATGGGATTTTATTTATTGCTATGCTATCTAGAACATGTAGACAATTATTCATGGCTGTCCGGCACTTACACACCTTAGTTAGCATTTCTTTGACACTTAAAAAGTTTCTAGAATGCACACCCTTGTCCTTACTTATCCTGGTAGAGGAATATTAAGTTAAGAATAATATCACTAGGCTAAAAACGTCCTCAAAGACACGTTGTATTTCTGTTTTGTGTTTTTTCGTTTTGTTTTGTTTGCCTATCGTCTGCTCGTATTATCTGTCAGAAGATTTCTTCGGTGGAGAAAATGAGAGCTGAATTGAAGTAAAATCTATATCCTCTTCCTATTAAACTTCCACTGAGGTTTTTAGAGAAATGGCTATTTTCCAGGAAGTTTAAGGTTTATTTCACAAGAATGGCAGATTGAATAAACTGAGATTTCCTAAAAAGGGGGTGGCCATATTTCTACAAATTCTTCTCAGTAACTAATAGCTGGCAATCAATAACATGAAGGAATATTATTTGGAGAACTTTTTCATCACTGACTGCAGGATATGTTGTAAAGTAACGCACTACTACCCAGCAGTTCTCATCTTTAAGGCTGATGTACTCAACTGTGTACACGTTAGGCAAAAGTAGCATAATTTATACCAATTCCATAGAAATAACCCTACTCTGTTCATAGAATCACAATCTCTTATACTTCAGTGTTACTCATACTTTCGACTGAAGCGCCCCCACTGGCAGAGGAGGATAAATTCATATCCCCAAGGCATTTATATGATGGAGCCTAAAAAGATGTGGCATGCACAGAATGGCTTGGACGTTTCAAGTTGCATCTTCACAATTCAAGAAAGTTTTTTTCCATAATTGTGTTCATGTTTATATTTTACTGACCTCAAAGGGAATACCACTGACTTTCAAAAAGATGTAGCTTGTCTATCTTGTGGATTCTTATATCCACAGAACACCCCAGCCCCAGGCTGGCATTGTGAAAGACATGTGTAGTTAAAAAATGACCAATTATGTAAAATGTTCCTCATTTTAGGTTTGTCCAATGTTTTCCTGTGGTTAAATACAGACGAACTATATTTGGGAGGAATATCACTGAAGTGACGCTATCTTCTCATTCTATCCCATCAGGAGTAATTTGTGGATTTGTCCCATTGCTGGTGATGTCAACTGTGACCACTTGATTAAGGTGGTATATGGCAGGATTCTCTACTGCTAAATTACTAACTCCCCCTTTGTAATTCATCAGTATCTTGTGGAGAGATACTTTGCAATCCTGTAAACATCCTGTTACTCCTAAAACATTCAGCCACTGGTTTTAGCATCCAATGACACTTATCTTAATTAACTTTACGATACATGCTAAATAATTTTCCATTTCCATCATTCCTTCTACATTTATTCATTTATTGTAAGGAAGAGCTGCCTCTTTCCCTCCATTTATTTTTATATTCATTTAAAAAATATACCAGTGTAGATTCATGGATTCTTATTTAATGAGTTACAACCATTACGATGATCTCTTTGACCAGTGGCAGTCCCTTCTAGGTGACTGCTATTTCCTTTTTACATGTTCAATTTGAGGAATATATAAAATAACTGACTTTACACTTGAAAAATTCAGTGTAATGAACAATAAGGGAAGACCAAGCAATTATTTGGATTAAAGAAGGCTGAAGAGATCTCTCAACTGAATGTAAGCCATGATCTAGGATTTGTTACTGTTATAAAGGACTTTACTGAACAGTTGATGAAAGATGAATAAGGTCTTTAGATTGGATAATAGAATTGTATCAATGTTAATTTCTTGGTAAATATACTACAGTCATGTCAGAAGATATGTTTTTTAAAAACATACACCATAAAGTATTTAGGGGAAAGGAAGCATCATGTCTGCAAATTAATCTTAAGTCAAAAAATAAACCGTAATTGTCTACATACAAATACATATACTGATAAACACAGAAAGAGACGATGCCAAAGCGAATATGGTCAAAGGTTAACATTTGAAGATTGTCAGCAAAGGCCTGAAGGGAATTTTTTGGTACTATATTGCAATTTTTTTTGCAAGTCTGAATTATGTCAAAATAACTTTTTAAAGAAAACCCTATTAGTCACCTACTCACCCAATGCAGTAATTCCTTCTTCAGTATCACTGCCACCAGACATACATCCCTCGCTTGCCTCTGTACAGACTGAAGGAGAATGGGGCCATAGAAATAATGTTCCATAATGGGCATTTCTAGTTACCCCAAATATGCCATCTTAAAACTTACCTCCCGTGATGCTGCCTCTGGCTTTGGAGGAAAAACAGAATAATCTTGTCTCTAATTCCACGTGGAATCAGTTTGAATACGTCTCTAGCCTTTCTAGGCTAATTATTTCCTTTGTATAATAGCGTTACACATATAAAGTGATTTCTTGAATCATCACCATTACTGCCATTATGGCCACCTTCATGGGTGTGGGACCAGTATAGTCAAATGGGGCCCCATGCTTGATTTAATGGTCTAATACTGATGTCTTGAAATGCTTGATTTTTGAACAAGGGGACCCACATTTTCTTTTCTTTTTTTCGATTGGAGTATAATTGCTTTACAATATTGCATTAGTTTCTGCCATACGACGAAGTGAATCAGCTATATGTATACATCTAGCCCCTCCCTCTTGGACCTCCCTCCTCCCCCCCCACCCCGCCCATCTAGGTCATCACAGAGCACAGAGCTGAGCTCCCTGTGCTATCCCGCAGGTTTCCACTAGCTATCTGTTTTACACATACTAGTGTATTTATACCAAACCTAATCTCCCAATTCATCCCACCCTCCCCTTCCCCTCCTATGTCCACATGTCCGTTCTCTACATCTGGATCTCTCTTCCTGCCCTGGAAATAGGTTCATCTGTACTATTTTTCTAGATTCCACATATATACGTGTTAATATACGGTATGTGTTTTTCTCTTTCTGACTTACTTCACTCTGTATGACAGATTCTAGGTCCATCCACATCTCTACAAATGACCCAATTTCATTCCTTTTCATGGCTGAGTAATATTCCATTGTATATATGTACTACATCTTTATCCATTCATCTGTCAATGGACATTTAGGTTGTTTCCATGACCTGGCTATTGTAAATAGTGCTGCAATGAACACTGGGGTTCATGTGTCTTCGAATTACGGTTTTCATTTTGCACTCAGTACCACAAATTTTGTACCCAGTTCTGCTGCCACCAGCCTATGTGGCACCTTTCTGTAAACTGGACACCTGTGAGAACACAGGTCTTGGCTATAAAGCAGCAGCAAGAAAAACCAGTCCCTACCCTCATGTGGTTGTAGCCATGCTCTGCGGGGCAGTCCTGCCTAGTGGAATGCAGGCTGCATTTCAACACCAATCCCCTTCCTTGGCTAGATGCTCCTGTGTAGTGTGCAACCCCATCAGGAGGCCTGGACTCTCAGATCTTTCAGTAATATTCATAGAAGTTAATTTCAGTCCAAAGGGAAGAAAGATCAACCTTTGGCCAAGTAGATAGTATTTTCTCTTCACTCTGGCCACATTCTTCCAAGAGAAGAGGAAGGAGGATTTTAAACTTTTGTGCGATTGCTAGCCGGTGCTGAGAATTGGTCATAACATGTTTTCCATAACCTCTGAACAAATTCCATGTTCTGAAAAGGAAGGAAGGGAAAAGTGCAGATAAAGCTGGACGCCTTGGGGGCCACATGCTGCATGTCGCAGGGCTGTGATGACTCACCTACTCCCGATTCCCTTTAGACCTCTTCTTTACTGCAGTAAACATTAGGAGTACTTCGCAAGCCAGGGAGGACAAAGACGGTCCTTATAAGAACAGCATCCTTGTGAGCTATGGATTGGCTAAAACCAGTTGCCGTGTTAGTCCCATGGCACCATCATGACACACAGCTCACAAATGCCCTTTCACAGAACCATATCCAGCATTGATAGGGTTGCCTTTCAAACCAAACAAACATCTATAATACAAAGGTAACAGATAAGGCTCCCCACTAGGCTCAGAGGTCAAGACAATGAGAGCAATGCAACGGAATCTTACAGCAGGTTACCATCGAACAAGGGAAAATCAATCCACAAATAACTTCACGATAACCATGATTCTGGGAAAATGATAATAAGTACCATGGGAGAAGGGCTAAAAAAAATGCTAGGAGAGTTCGAAGATGGATATTTACGTTTTATCAATTTTGAAGCTGCAGATGCTGGAGGGGACCCCTTTTTAAGGGCTCAGTTGGTATGTCAGGCTGCTGAGGTCAATTAGTATTAAGGGATTTGCTAAACTAGGTTTCATAAAGGACACGGTATCCACAACAGACCTTGGATGTAGGAATTAGGTGGACAAAGGCAGGAGTGCGAGATGCGGCTGGGAATACACTCCAGGAAGAAGAAAGGATATGAGCACATCAAGGAAAAAGAAAAGTCTATGTCTCAGAATCTAAGCTGTCCTAACTCAGCTGGAGCCCCGTACGCTTGTATGGATATAATGGGTAATAAGACGAAAAACAGAGGTTAAGGCTGACTGAACACCAGACACACGTGCCGATGTGTTTTTATATTTATTTTTGCTATCAAGAGGGGGTTATGGACAGTTTTTAACAGGTGAAATTATTTATCAAAGCCATGAAGCCAAGATCCATAACTGAGGTCTAGTTGGATATCTCCTCTAAGTTCTCAAAAAAGATACCGCCCTCCCCCACCAAAGCAAATTAAAATAATACTGTTTTCGCTATGGGCCTGTAATTAGGTAGGGAGTTTCATAGCTTTTAAATGAGATTCTCTAAGTTCTTCACTCGTTCTTGGCAGGACTGTATAGATATTTTAGAAGTCTCTCAAATAAGCCATCTATTTAAATTATATTCAGGATGCATGTTTTATAGATTCCTTTTCTTAAAAAATCAGCAGAACAATGGGTTCCTGCTGCGTTTTATCCCAAGTGGCCAACTTGCTATGTGACTATAACAGGCCAAGGTTTCCCTCATCCCCCCAACCCCAACTCCCATATTGAAGAAAAGGCTCAGGTGTTAAGAAGAGTGTGCCGGGGACTTCCCTGGTCACTCAGTGGTTAAGAATCCGCCTGCCAATGCAGGGGACACGGGTTCGAGCCCTGGTCCGGGAAGATCCCACATGCCGCAGAGCAACTAAGCCTGTGTGCCAAAACTACTGAGCCTGCGCTCTAGAGCCCACAAGCCACAACTACTGAGCCCTCGTGCCACAACTACTGAAGCCCGTGCACCTAGAGCCCATGCTCCACAACAAGAGAAGCCACGACAATGAGAAGCCTGTGCACAGCAACGAAGACCTAACACAGCCATAAATAAATGAATAAATAAATAAATTTATTTAAAAAAAAAGAAGAGTTTGCCCGACCAAGGGGTGATGATAGAGGCCAAACATTCTGAACGCAGATGAAGAAGAGGGAAAAACGGCAACAGCTAAGCAGCCAAATGTTCACCCATGAGAATAAAAAACTACGAATAACTGAATATTCCTCCTTTGACAACTGTCCAGGGGCAGAAATAACAGATGCCAGAGCAGCCCGACTTCCTCCAGCGTGATCGAATCAGACAAACGAGAGGAGGCCAGTGGGAGCCACTCGCTGCAGATGGACTTCTGCCAACCTGGTGGGGGTGAATGTGGGTTGCTTTATTTATTTATTTTCCCTCCAGAAAATCACTTTGAAATGGAGCCTCAGCTATTTCCAGCCCCAGGTGATCGGATGGGCAGCCAGCAGACACAGGGTGGAATTATTAAGGAAAAGAAAATGGTTTAAGATGACAGGCACTTTGGCTACTACAACAAAATCTGTACTGGTTTTTTTGTAACCACTAAGGCAGCAATGAGTCATGATTTATATATAAAAATATATATTATATATATAATATATAATAACATACATATAAAGTATATATATTATACATATGTATTATACATGTGTGTATGTATATGTGTATATATATAATAACTTGACCATGTGGAGGAACTCAATTTCTTCAGAAACAGAATAGGAAAGCAATCACTGCTTTCCTCAAGGAAATGCTCAAAGGCACATGAACTTATCCTTCTATGATGGTTCTCAAACTCCCATTTAATAGAAAGCAATCAACACGGCTTGGCAGCAAGAGCACCCAGGGAGGGTGAATGGATGAATATAAGATCTGGTTCCGTGTCTGCCGGGTGACCTCTGGTCAAGCCACCTAACCGTTCTGAATATCACTTTCTCAGCTATTAATGATGACATTGGAGCTATGGGTTAAATCCGTATTTCCCAAATAGTGCTTCCTAAAGGTGTTCTAAGGGTCTTGCTACTCAAAGCAGGGTCCACAACTGGCAGCATCAGCATCCTATGGGAACCCTTAGACATGATAGAACCTCGGACCTTGGACTGGACATACCAAATCATGTCAACTGAATCATCTACATTTCAATAGGAACCCAGTTGACTTGCATACGTGTTAAAATTTGAGAAACACTGTTCCTGACCAAGCTGTCCCAAAGATACCTGATCATAGACTCACCTGGATAACTTCATACAAACACAGCTTCCCTGGTCCTTCCTCAGGTCTGAGGTAGAAGCCAGGAATCTGCATAGTTAACTGATACCCCAGGTGGGTCCATTTCAATAAAAATATGAGTGACATAAATAAAATAATTGTGTCTATATTGTTTCCCTTTAAAATCGAATGATCTCTAAGCGATACCTTGCCAGCGAGCTTCCTGGTGTTTTTATAGAGATAAGCTAACATGATCATGACAAGACATCCCTCAGCTGATGGCCCAGATGCCATGAAGGTTTTGCCCACTGCATTTCTGAAACTGTTAAATTCTTAATGGATCATTGGTTAAATGCAGGAAGCATAAGGAGCTCTGATGTTGGACTACAATAATTTAATGAATAATATAAAAATGATACTAATTTTGCAAAGTCCCCTCAAGACAATTGTCAGATTCGTAAGCTACATTCATATATCAAAATCCTTATTTGGCACATGAAGATGTCTTTAGCACTTCAAAAACCAATCTTAAAAAGTAGAAATATCATGACAATTATGTCCAATTTGGCTTTTCATTTATTGGGAATAAAAACCATCCTCATGGGCAATGTGTTATTTGCTGGGAAGTGCCTGCAAATAGCAGCGAGAAATCTCTTATTTAAATAAAACATGAAAGTTATACAAAAATAAGTGGTGTTTTTTTTCCCTCCTGCAAGCAAATCAAAAGACTTCCAAGCAAGGTCCTAAAGGCAGCTTTTCCCCTCCATTTTCAAGGCCAATAAACATAGTTAAAATTCAGTGTACATTTTAATGTATACTGGTCTCCAAGTCCAATGCAATATTTAATGACAAATCGTGTCTTGACTTGCATAAATAATTTTAAATAATCTGTCACTTGCTACATAGAAAGAGATTAAAAATATATTGTAAATATTAGAGCTTATATTAAGCTAACTGCATAATACAGGCTTTAAGGATATTCTTTTTTTTAATTTAAAAATCAGATCTTTATCATATTCAGATATGCATATCATACATAAGAATGACAAAATGATTTTTTTAAGCCCTGAAGAGGTTTGCAAGATTAGTACCACAAAAGTATCAGCTGACTCTAAAAAAGTAGGAAGTGATAGAAAAGTGTTTTCCATTTTTTAAAAAACATTCTGTGATCCTATCATACTTGGGAGAGTTGGATACCTAGGGCTGGCCTAGAATGGAGTTTGAGAGTCTATATAGCCATGAGCCACAGAAAAGTCACTAAGGCACTAGAAATGTAATTCAGTTCAATTAGTTTAAGTATTAACACACTTACTGGTGAATGATGTTCAGGCTACAGAGGATCAACTATGTCATAAAATAATAGCTAATGACTGATAAGAGTTAACACCGTGTTAGGTGTGGTTTCAAACACTTTGTAGTTATCAATACTTCTGACTCTTCCAGTAACTATGAAGTCAGTACTCTTTATAATATTAAGACACAGAGATGAATCGATTGTCCATCATCACAACACTAAGTAGTAGTGGATTTAGGAACTGGAAACCAACAGGACTTCAGTATCTGGGTTCTCAGCCACCAGGGTACACATTCATCCAACTGGAAACTCTAGGAGCAAAGGCCCACGGCAGAGAAGTGAGGGTGAAACACAGAACATTAAAGTGTTTAGAAGGATGAAGCAGACTGTACACGATCAAAGCCTATGGGAAATTAACAAACTGGGTCGGAGCCATTCTTTGCCAAACTTTATAAGCAGGGGGAAAATCTCTGGAGGTTTCTAGCAGGCACGTGACAGTCAGGAATGAAGTGAGCAAGTATGGAGATGACAAGAGATTGGAGACGGACGGATTAATGAGATGCTATTTATAGGAATTCATAGAATAGGTCACGTGGGGCTCAAAGAAGCAGAGGAAAAAGAGAAAGGGGAAAGTGACACTGACAAGGAAATCCAGGGAACTTGTGTTGAAATTCCCTGCGCGATTTGGCTTCTCCTTTCTTCAGGATCCGGAGGATAACCTGCCTCACCCTGACCAGGATCAAATACTGGGTTGGCCAAAAAGTTCGTTGAGGTTTTTCCATAAGATGTTACAATACAATACCTCGGCTAGCCTAGGCGAGGCCATGCCAGGAGCACAAAGCTGGACTTGTTAAGGAAGAATAAAATCAAACACATTCCCTTTCTCAACTGACCTGTCAGAAAGTATTCGTGGGCTAAAATTAACTAAAATAACAATAGGAAAAATATTTCCCATGGCTCTTACAACAAGAGCGCAGCTTGCAAGGTCCTCCTTGGTCTCCTAGGACCCAGGCAACAGCCTCCCAGATCACCAGGATAATGAAGGTGAAATGCCTATGCTGACAAGGAGATTTCATTTCCCAAGAAACATAAACGTCTCTGCAAAGAGCAATTCACTCCTATTCTTAATCCCTAAACCATCAACATCTGCTACAAAGAATTCCTTGAGTCCTTAAATAAATCCCCCTTGTCCCGTATTCTTGTCTTCACGGCACTCTCAAAAGCAGCATTAAAAAAAAGGAGACAATAACCATCTCTGCCCGCCATCTCTTTGCTGGGGGAGGGGTAACACTCCTGGGCTCACAAAGGAGATTTTATGGGGACCCATGGGGTGGGTAAGATACGTTTAAGGAGGAGAAAGGAAGTTGGTGTATTTCTAAACATGTTTGAGATGATAAAAACGCTGATGCTGAAACATGATAAAGAAATCTTAGACTCTCCTGAAAGGCAATCTTCTTTCTTTTTTTTTTTTCCTCAAGCATCTTTTTTTCAGTCCTACTTGGGTCAAAAAAATGCAGTTTTAAAGCCCATTTCCATGTTTTAAGATTCAGAGGAAAGAGGTTTAACAGGAGGCTATAAAACTCCCTTAATCTTTAATGTCTTATTTTCACAGATTTGCTGGCGAAGTAAACCGTCATCGCTCAACTTCTCTCATCAATGCCCCTTGAACTGTGTCATTCATGACGAACAGCAGAATCCATTTGCGTGGGTTTTTTTTTTCTTTTTCGGAAACCATTTTTCCCGGTATTGTGGAGGCACCTGCATTCTGGCAACCTAGGCAGAATCTCTTAGCCCAACTGATTTGCTGATTGTCTTCTAGGGGAAATTATCAAACATTTAAAATACAATTTTAAAAGAGTGAATTGAGTAGAGGTGGAGACAGTTCTGATGGTGTCTTGCTCTCCTCTCATCCCTGTTCTGCAGAAGCACCTGGCCTGTCCAAATGCTCTTCAGCTCTATGGAAGGCTAGTCTGTGCTCCTACACGACAAGAAGGTCACCGAGAGTATACTCACAGGCTATGCGCACGGAGGCCTTCCTGCTCTTGGAGGTCCCCAGGTGGCTCCACGCCACACACTGGCACCAATAGTCCTCGGGCCCATGGAAGTCCTCTACCTGCTGCCTGGTGACGTTGATAAACACCTCCCGGACCTTCAGGCCTGCAGAGGAGACAGAACCAATCCACTGAGGCTGGTGTATTTCTCAAACGGAAAGTTAAGGCCAGCCCAACCTCTTCCTGTTAATTAAACCATTCTGTTTTTAATCAAGGTGAAGTTTTAATTACTTTGACAATAATATATTACTACTAATTAAATTCCAACGGCTGAGTAGGCTGGAAAGAACAAGTGTAAAGTATCATCAGCCAATGTGGTTCCCATACAATAGAATCATTTTCACAGTACCTTGACACCATGCTTTTTCTGTCTTCTTTTTTAGCTCTTAGAAATATTTATTGTTCTTTTTTTGTTTGTTTTTTCTTAAATTTTTATTGGAGTATAGTTGATTTACAACGTTGTGTTAGTTTCTCCTGTACAGCAAAGTGAATCAGGTATACACGTACATACATCCACTCTTTTTAAAATTCGTTTCCCATATAGGTCATTACAGAGTACGGAGAAGAGTTCCCTGGGCTCTACAGTAGGTTCTTATTAGTTATCTATTTATATATAGTAGCGTGTATATGTCAATCCCAATCTTCCAATTTATCCCTCCCCACCGCTTCCCCCCCCCCTTTGTCTTTCTTGGTGTAAAATCTACCATGAAGAAAGTAGCACCAAATTAATTTCTGGGATTCCAGAGGCTAAACAGTCCTCAACAAACCAACCCCAGGGACATAGTTCCAAGTGCTTCGAAGTGTTCCCACCCCTGGGTATGGCAGCAGGAGAGGGTCACTCTGGACGTGTGGCTTAGAATAACAAGAAGACAGCGAACATGCATGGGACGGGTGAACGGCTGGGAATCCAAGGAAAAGCCAGAACTCCAGACAACAAATGGGATGCAGACAAGTTGAACTAAATTGGTCTTGAAGCCTTGAAAACCCTGGAAGGTCCCTGGAGCAACAGAATGAGGAGGTGAAGAAAAGAGAGGCTTTCACAGACAGCGGGGTTAAGGCTACACCTGGGAAATGAGATAAAAAATGCCAAGGTCAACGTCTTAGTTTAATCACTATATCTTTGCATTCCCATCTAATAGTTAAAAAATTTGCCTGGTGTTTCTGAAGAGGGAGTTTCTTCCAAACCTCCAGCCATAGACTATCAGCCTTTCTTTCTTTGGGAAGGATAGCCACCTCAGAGCAAGTGCCAAGGAGCAAAGGACGCCCTCCTCGACACCATCAGTTAAATCATCACAAACAGGGGAGCAGCCTTTATAATCGGCATGCTCTCTCCAGCTAATGGGCATCTGCTGAGGCTGTGCCCTGCTCTGAGACAGGCAGCATGGGAGAAGGAGGCAATGCTTACTGAGCTCCACTAAGTGCCCAGCATCATAAGCCTTTAGCCTATTCACTCTTTGCATTTCCGCAGTGCCCTAATGTAGCAGAGGCTACTGCACCCCCACTTTACGGAAGAGAGAACTGACTTAGAGAGTCATTTGTCAATCATCACACAGCCTATAAATGGAAGATCTAGGGTTTGAAGCTAGATCTGTTTTACACCCAAACCAGCACTTTGCACAGGTCCCTCATAAAAATTCGACTCTGTCCTCGTACTTTAGGTACTTATACATAATTATGGAAATAAGACTAATGCATGGAACATTTAAGGAAAAAATGAGGTGCATGACTAGGATTTTTCCTTTACGTTCAAAAGGAATTCAGGGGACAGAACCATCAGTATAGTCAAAAGGAGCCAGGGACTGTTGGTGGAGGAGGTGGAATGTGATTATATCCTGGGTGCTGGTAGGATTTAAAAAACAAGAACGGAGGTGGATTAGTCAGGCTTGGGAAACATTCCCCTCTACCCAATCAATAACATGTTATTTATAGTGTGTGATGAGAGTTTTATGGCCACATCAATCACCATGTACACAATCTGAGTTAGACTTTCTAAATTTGTAGGAGGTACCGCGTATAGAAAATCATCCTGATGACAGCTGATAATTCCCATTTCTTCTGTTTCTGCAGAATGCAGAAGCATGCCTTTTACCTGTCAGAGACGTAAGAGTCCTGAAAGTCACCTCCTACGTGGGATAGGAAAGAAGCCTTAGAGGGGCTTTTATTGTATTGTTGTGGCTGCTTTTTTAAATTTGCACTTAAATAAAAGAGAGAATGAGAGGACCTGGAGAAGGTGGAGCTGGCAGGTGAAGGGAAAGGGAAACGGAAGTCAGATTACAAAAAAGTTGGTGAGGACAGAAAGCAGACGGGAGCACGACACCCATACTGGACTTTTTAAAGTTAGGCTGCATAAACAAAAATAAGGAGCTAGGCTGTAGACAAGAGGACTTGGTTTATATTTCACAGCTTTGATTTGAGACAAATGGTGGAGGATCTACTTTGCATAGTGCAAGAGAGGAGAGAAAACCCTAAATCAGCACATCCAGGTTCCAGGTGGAGTAACTTTGATACGTCTGAGCTCCCCTGTCATGTGATGCGGAGACCTATGAAGCAAAATACGCCAATCATGTGGGAATCAGGTCTCACTGAAGAAGCACGATACGCTTAGAAGGTCAGAAATGTGTTCAAGCTCATGTGGAATTTATACATATATATATATACATACACACACAACTTATACATGTGTGTATATATGTGTATATATATGTGTGTGTATATGCATTATTTTTTTACTTTCTCCATCTTATAATATCTAAACCCATCAGCTTTCTCTAGGCTGCAAATGAAGATAATCACCATCTCAAAATGGTTCAAGATCATCATATTTATAAAGCAGAGAGTTCCCCATCCAAACCTTAAAATATGCTATGATTTAATCTAGGCATCATGGTGTTTTAAGGGGTACATGGGGCCTGTTTTAATGAGCTAAGGTAGGACACTCAAACAGAAATGCGCATCAGGAAAGAATAAGTTTACACTCACAGATCCCTAGAAACAAGAGGCAAAGCACCCGGGGCCACACAGGGAAGCACCAGGGTCAGGGGGGGAATGTGGGCAAGAGCCTTTATTGTGGTTTCCACGGAAAGGAATCAGAGAGGCAGGGGAAAAAGATTTAGAGTTGGCACGTTTGCATCATTTCAGTGGGCTCCGGGACAGAAGAGCTGTCGCTACTTGTCTGGTACTGGGTTAGGGCAGGGGGGTATGGGTCAGCAGTGTAAGGGCTTGATAAAAGAAGGGGTTGGGGATAAAGCTCTGGATCGGTTGGTTTGCATATGAAAGGCACGCTCTTGGGCCAGTTGTTTGCTATGTCTAGGAATTAGCCCGCCCTGGGCAGGGCAGTCCCTCCAGGGTCAGCAAGACCCTAAGATGTCAGAGCATCAAATACAAACACTTGAAAACATGGTTATTATACATGGACAATCACACAATTGTTTTGGAAAGCGTAACAGTAGGCCACAGACCCCCACCACGAAGGTCAAAATTGATCTCACCCCATTCATGTCAGGAAGTCTGGCAACCTCTCATTCAGACTAAACACAGCTGAAAGGAAAATGCTTAAGTCACGATTTCAGCATTACGATGGCTCAGTCTCAAGTCCCTCACAGAGGTTCCCCATGGGTTTGGAGAAGCAGAATGAATTATCAACCAAGTATTATCCAAACACAGTGTATTTCGCTTCGGGTAGCATCAGCGTATCAGGTTTCTTTAAAAGGTCACAAGTGACTTCACTACCCCCGCCACCACCATCCCCACTAGTACAGTGTCTCTCTGGAGTAGGCCTTTTTCTTCTAACGTGAGGTCTTTAGCCTTGTCAAACCATCCCCGCTAGGAAAACCTTTGGGAAATCATAAATATTTTGTCTCTATGATACTTTTCTCCACTATAACAAATAACTATTGATTAAAATAAAAATTTTAAATAGTATATTCTCTTGCAAATCTTCACTATTGCTCTCTCTAGTGATGTATTATATATATGCATAAATATATATATATATATGTAAAAATGTACGCGTGTGTGTATATACACACGAGAAACCACACCTGAGAAACATCCATTTAAAACGGCTCTATTTCAGGACAGCTCCCCCCACGCTCCTGCACTGAAGTTCATCCAACAGTGTTACAGAGATAACCATCTATTTCTCCATCTGAAGAGACGGCAGCTAACTTATTCACAGGAAATGCTACAGGGGAACAAAAATCCCAGGCAAATAGAAGACGGCAACTCATAAATAAGACTAGCATTGTACCTGATAACTTGTGTAACTAATGGGCACGGAAAAGTCCAACCCTTTAAATTATCGTGCGATTATAACTATCAGCCTTTGTTATGGAGAAGAGTCCTACAGAAGATGAAAATATGACTCTGGAGCTGAAATGCTAATAAGCTTTCTACGCGGCGGATGGTTGAGTTGTAGAGAGACGAATGTTGGCAACGGATGAATAATTGCTCTGCATGTACTAAACATAACAGAGCAGCACAGAACTTCATCATCTGTCAGCTTTATTTGTTTAAATGAGAAAAATGCTGACAGCAGTTATTGCTATAATCCCCTTATTTATCAGATAGGAAACACTAGTTACTCTTAGCAGGTCTAATCCTGTTGGGAGAATAAAAGGGAATTTTCAAACTAATTGAAGGTGTATGTTTCACTGTTCAAAGAAGAGAAATATGGAAGAAAGGAGGGAAGAAATGGAGAGAGAAAAAGGATGAAAATTATTTATTTCTGGTCAACGTCTAATAAAAGGGCTCTAGTTCTAGTCCTAACTTATTCTGTAGAAAAGAAAAGAGTTCTGGAGTAGAACTGAATATCCAGCACCATGCCAGCTGCAGACAGTGCCTACTAACAGCTGTCCCCCTGCCTTTGATCTACTGCCCATTATCACACTTCAACAAGGCTCATCAGCGACATCCTGCCGTGGTCACTGCTGCCCACCAGCTCTCAGATGCACCACTCAGCACAACTGGATGTCCAATCTTTGGAAGTTCTCTGTAGTAGGATACTCGGCTTACTAAAGTAAATAACTAGATTCAAGAAAAAAGATGAGAATCCCTCTTCCTCTTGTCATATTCCCAAACTACACCTAAGCAGTAAGAGGCTAGCAGACTAGGCTCTGGTGAATTGTTTCCTCATGCTAGTCGCTGTGCCTGTCTCCCCGGACCATTTTAGCCCAGTGTTATACCCACTCCGTGCCTGGTTTTTTTTTGCACTGTGATGTTTCATGATTGGGGATTAACCCAGAGAATAGGTCTATGTAATTAGCTTCCACAGACAAAGCCCCAAAGAACTATTCTAATACAACTTCATGAGTAGCATGGGGCCTTGCTCAATTTGAGGAGAGAGAAAAAAAAATCAAACAGCCCACGAAAAGCAACCATCTCCACGCTTCCCTGGTGGCGCAGTGGTTGAGAGTCCACCTGCCGATGAAGGGAAAGCGGGTTCGTGCCCCGGTCTGGGAGGATCCCACATGCCACGGAGCAGCTGGGCCCGTGAGCCATGGCCGCTGAGCCTGTGTGTCCGGCGCCTGTGCTCCGCAACGGGAGACGCCACAGCAGTGAGAGGCCCGCGTACCGCAAAAAAAAAAAAAAAAAGCAACCATCTCCTATTCAAGAGCCTTCTCTAATAGACCGTCATCTCCTTAGGTATCTCAGTACCACTGATGCCTGGGTTTGGCTCTGAGATAGGCCCACCTTACTCCACTGTTTCCTAAGAAGATGGAAAACAGTCCACTCAGCTGGAAGAAGTGAGTCCACCACTTACATAAGGAGATGTTTTTCATTTGTCTCTTACTAGCCCAGGTTTAGAGCCTAGAAAATAAGCTTGAACAATAAGTTTCCCCAAATTTTGAATAACATATTATCATTACTGATTATTATACCATTTGTATAGCCCTTTACTTTTATTAATGTCATCACATACCTTATCTTATTTCATCTTAAAACCACGCTATTATTATAATTATTATTTTGCTGCAGGTTCCGTATCAATAGGAAATAGATCAAAGATGTCATACAGTTTACAACATATATTATTTTCAAAAAGTTGTACTGAGTGCCTCATATGTGCTTGCCATTTTGCCAGGTGTTGAAGATACTGTGACAAAGTAAATGATCAAGATTCCTGTCCTCAAGGATCTTGCAGGCTAGATGAGGAGACACTTCAACCTGTGCCAATGTGATGTGACAGTCGCTATGACAGAAGCACAGACTGCTACAAGATCACACAAGAGGGGCTTCTAACCTCTCCACAGCATCACCAAAAGCTTCTGGGAACGGTTGCCATCCTACCTTTGACCTGAAGGCTCTGTCCTCACCCAATATTTATCTCAGTGTCTAGGGCAAGGCTCTGGTGAAGACACATGAATCTGATCCCTATTTGGAGTTTTAAAACTTTGAGATACAAGAAAACTGTTCAGGGAACTGTGCCTCCATTTCTTGGGGGAAGCTTAGATGTCTTCAAGCCAACATGCTACTGAAAGTAGCAAATTAAATGTAGATAATTAAAAGGCAGAACCATATTCCATTTTACTGGCAGATGCTTAATTAGGGCTAAATGTCGTTTGCCACTTCATCCTAGCAACAAGATTCAAATGTATTTTGATTAAAAAAAAATAGTCCTCCTTTGAACGGGCACAATGCCTAATGAATACTCTTTAGTTTCCCCTGGATAATAAGCACCCCACATATTCCTCAGAAGCACTGCAAGTTCAGTCTTAAGTACAGAAACTAAGAATACACCCAAGCTCTCCAGTTTCGTCCTCACTGGAGATTAAAATTAATCAGCACAGAGATGTCTGGCAGAGAAAAGCAAATTAACTCGGTAGTGTTGTCTGATAACAGAGAGAAGGGCAACTCAAAAGGCAGAAGTGGAGAGGGGAGGGTCAGTTAGAGGACAGCGTCCCCTGAATGACTCACTCAGACCTCATACAACTTGTGGGAACCACACTCATGATTTCCAACCCTGCTGTCCCAATCAATGGCTTTCCATTCCTGCAGCCACTAAAACTACTTCCTGTTAGTAGATCATCCCGAGATCAGGGCATACATCCTACCAATTCTATCTCCCATGGCAATACCAGGGGCTCCGAGAATAACAAAGACGAAATGTAAACTGAGGGAGTGAACCACAGGCAAATAAAATGTCATTCTATGAAAGACAATGATTTACCTGTTAATAGGACTAGCCCCTTTATCTTTCTGGAACTGTAATTACGTTCATAATTTTCTATTTGTTTTTGGAAGCAAAATCACCAGCCACTTACCTCATGTAAAAAAAATTGCAGTTTTATATTTATCATTTTGAAGGCTAACCTTGATAGTGTACTTGCTATACACCAGACCCTGAGCAAGGTATGTCATATATATTAGGTTCTACGACTCCTGCTATAGTTCCATGGGGTAGATATACTTGTAACTGCCATTTTATACATGGGAAAACCGAGGTGAAAGGATGCTAAGGAACTATCTACCTTTAAAAAGTCTGTAAATGGAGAGCCAGATCTCAAAAATGGAGGTATCGGGCTTCCCAATGGTTGGGAGTCCGCCTGCCGATGCAGGGGACATGGGTTCGTGCCCCGGTCCGGGAAGATCCCACATGCCGCAGAGCGGCTGGGCCCGTGAGCCATGGCCGCTAAGCCTGCGCATCCGGAGCCTGTGCTCTGCAACGGGAGAGGCCACAACAGTGAGAGGCCCGCATACCGCAAAAAAAAAAAAAAAAAAAAATGGAGGTATGATCTTGCACTAATATCCATACTCTTAATCACCAGACCATTTTTTTTAAAATATCCTTATAATTCCCACTTAAAATTAGAAAAAAAAACATTTAAAATGTTGTATGAACAAAGACTATAAAAAAGTCCAAAGACACTCTTTAAGAGTTTAGGGTTTAGAACAAATCTCTGGCCAATATTAGGAAGTTATTAAATTGCATAAATGGTTAGCTGCCTTCTATCTCTGCTATGAATGAAATGATAGTAAACGGTCTCTTTTTGTAGGAAAGGCTTAAATTAGACATAAGGTCTTCATGCTCTGTCACAAGTTTTTGGAAGGAATTCATAATATTTTCCTGAAAACCTTTTTAGAATATGTCAGTCCTCTCTGAGCAGCAGAGTGATGAACAGGATGAAATCTGGGGTGGGGTCGGAGAATGTTTCTATAGTTGTGGGTTTTAAACCCACAAACTGTCAAATGGAACACTTCAGAGATGGATTACTGCTGTGTTCTGTGGTCTCAAATATATGCTTCCCAAATGCACCTCGGTGATTTGTGAATCTTTGGAGGTAACTTCAAATTAATGGTTTTCTGGAGGATACTATATTCACATCCCCATCACCAGCAGAGCGAAGTTCTTAGATACAAACTTTAAAGATTTAATACATTTTTTATTCTACTCTTTTCCCTTTTCTCAACACAATCCATTAACCTTTTCTTCCCAGAGAGTGACTCCAGTTGTTTAAGGAAATCACACACAATGAAATCCCTGAAATGATATTCTTTAAGAAGAAAAATTAGTCTACTGGAGTTGAGACTTTTCCCATAACACATTGAAATACGCGTTATTTCGCTCATTAGACTTTGGTATCTCCGAGGTAGAATAAAAACCATGGAGGCTTGTTCAGGGAACTCCGTTTTTCTTGAACAGTAAAGAAGTGGTTTAGCTTATTGATAACTCAAGCTTCCCACAGGCTACATTATCCTGATTGTCAAGGATGGGTTTTGCTGGTTGCTGTTTTTCTCTCTCTCTCTCTCTCTCTCTCTGTGTGTGTGTGTGTGTGTGTGTGTGTGTGTGTGTGTGTGTGCGCGCGCGCGCGCGCGCGCATTTGTGCATTATTGAACAATCCACCCCTTTCCTTTCTCAGGGGCATGATTCCTGAATTGGGATTGCCTCTCAACTCCAGATGCTAACAGAAGAAAAATACAAGGAAGAAGACTTCCCATATTTCCAAATGAAATGAGGCAGAACAAATGGAAGACGATCGCTCGGCTTGTGCAGAGAACTAAAAGTGTACATTACTAAGAGGTATAGCCGTGTCTGTGCAAACACAGTAACTCACGTCAAATAAATTGTGCTTTCTGCAGGAAAGAACTCTAGCTCTGGGTTTTCCAAGCTAAATTGCATGAAAACATACAATCCTTTTTCTTCTTATTTGAACTGTTAGAGGACGGGGCCAAATTGCCAGAAAGACCAAAGGCAGTGTGCAGCCTTTAACAACTGAAAGGATTTATTGCTCCAATTTGGAAATACAAAAGATTCTGTGTCGACTCCCAGCACTCCCAGGTCCTATGCATTTCCCATTAGTTCTGTGAAGAAAGAAAACCTCTAAGTAAAAAGAATCAAAGTTCTCTAGGATTTTAGAAATAGAGACCACGTTGGCCAAAGATATTGAAGCAGTTACTTTCAACTTCTTAAAAGAGCATGGAGCATTCTCTATCTCTGGTCAAACGTGGTCCCATTATCCTTGGTCTCTCGGTATCATTCCCTCCCACTGGACTGGCAGGAATTATTTTTCAGACCCCATCAAAAGCCATTAAGGCTGTAAAGGTAGTCAATCCCTATGCTCCAGCTCCACGCTGAAGAACCCAGGGGAAGTAATGCATCTATTTTTCAATACCTGAGGCCATTTCGTTTCCAACCTTAATTACACTTATGCATTAGTTTTGGGTCTAATATCTCCACTCATCTTGCTCCAGTTTCCACTTTTCCACTATTACTGCAGAGCTTAGGAAACATAATTGCAGTGTGTGGTAGACAGTGATTTTCATTAACCACACAGAAGAAAAACAGTTTTAGGGAGAGACATTTCCTATTGATTCAGTCAAAATGACTTGGAAGAAATGGTTGTGCTTATTAAATTCTTTTCCAAAAAGTAGCTATTAAAATTCTTTCTCAACAGGTTATTTTTTAAATCGGTGTATAATCTCTTCAGATTTTGTCGTTCATGTTTTTTTTGTTCTTCCCAGTTCCTTTGAAAGTTGAGACTTTTATTGGTCTTATTTTATTTTTTTAAAGGAAGCCAAGAGGGGAGTCTTTTTCATGGAGGCAGAGAATGTAATCAACGCTGCTATCTGCAAGACATGGAGCTGCCCAGCAATGCTAAGGGAATTAAAAGGGAGAAGCAATAACAAAACAGAATGTTGTGAAATGACAAGAGGGGAGAGTGTTAAATTGGCCTGCAATACTTATCAAGAGGTCTTTAAATGAGAACGGATATAGGATTTTCTAGCAGTG
Source organism: Stenella coeruleoalba (assembly GCF_951394435.1). NCBI lineage: Eukaryota > Metazoa > Chordata > Mammalia > Artiodactyla > Delphinidae > Stenella > Stenella coeruleoalba. The sequence goes on from NC_137167.1 coordinate 9,009,811, forward strand.
GTATAAAAAAATAGTTGATCATTTTTCAATGTTCTTCCTATCTTTTATTTGGAGCAGTTTACCCTAAGGGGTTCTGCTATTTTAAGTTCATTACTGGGCAAAATCTAGGGCAGCAATGTCCGAGGATAAAACACACAGCCCCATGGAGCCACTAGTATTTGAGTCCCTCTGGTTGGACTAACTGAATACGAGACATAAACCTTTCATATTCTACCATTGTTCTATAGGGTTTTGCTCCTATGGGAAACGCTGTTCCCTTTGCTGCTCTCTTCCAAAACACCAAGTGTCTTCTTGGAAGACTGCATGCCAAGGTAAGTGAGATAGCTATTGTTTGTGACTTAACTCTCCAACACCAGGTCAATCCACCTAGGTCTCTCCAAAATCCCAACCTTGGGAGCACAGAAGCAGAAAGTTTGGTGGCACCAAGATTCAATTTGTCCTCTTCCTTTGCCTTGATTTTGCCAAATTCCTCTTTAAAGAAGGAAACTATACCTGGAATCCTGGAAATGTCTGCATACCTTTGGTTGTTATAAACTTTAACAGGGCCAGAAACACAACATAGAATAAGGGATTGGCCCTTAGAGAGATGGCTGAAATGGTCAGGAATAAAGAAACTCCAATGGAACAGTATTGGATTATATACTTGGGAAATTAAACACTGAACAGATTCATGACAGGAAATACTGAGCCAGGTGCTGAAACCCACCCTTATGTCAGTAAGGGAATGTGTCAATATTTTGACTGGGAAGGAGACCGCAGGAATAAGTATGTAAAGGTGGCTTACAGTGTCAAGGAAATGTATCTAAAGTGAAGATCAGGAGACTTGGGTTCTAGAAAGAACTATACCATGAATACTTGTATCTCCTGGAACCTTTTATTTCATGAATAAAATACGGCTGTTAGGTTTACCCCTGAGATCCCCTCCCATTCGCACACTTAGATTCCTAAGTTCTAAGCATGCTTTTGGTCTGAAGAACAGCATCTCTAAAACAAGCACTTTCGGTTTTTTCCTCATACTAGTTCCAAAGTGGAACGGATAGGGAACTGTGGTAAGATTTTAGGTGCTTCTCTACCTTTTGATGCGTTCATACTACAAACACGGATCAGCTCAGAACTGCATAATGCTTAGCACTGCTGATATATGTGTTTAGTTCTCTGCCTCCTTCTTCATTGATTCCTAAGTAGAGCCAGGGTAATTCCTGACGATCTCTATGAAATGGTTTTCTCCTTTTGCTTTGGAACGCAGCACACCCCGCTCACTTCTTTGCTGGCTGCTGACCTGTCTCCTTCCTGACCCTGAGGGAGGTGTTCCTCTACCTGCATTTTCTTGTCATATTACCCACTCTCTCTTGACAACTCCTCCACATCCATGGCTTCATTCTTTATTGATGATTACCTAATCTACTTTTCTATCTCTGAACTCTACCAAGTTCCAGATCTATATCTCTTCATTATACCCCGTAAGTATTTCAAGTGCAGTTTGTCCAAACAATGAGCTTAGACTTTTCTCCTTGCTACTGTGATGACTACCCTTTAGCTTCCGTTAAAAGATTAGTTTTTATTTCTCCATTCATTCATTTATTCATTCAGCTATTAAGTCTGATTTGTTGAAGTGTTTCTCACATCAGATATCTAGTTCTTATTTCTGTGGCCATTGCTCCAGAAGCAGACCTTACTTTCTCAACTGAATTATCCCAGCCTCCTAACTTCCCCATTCCTACTTCTCCTTACCATTCCAAAGGCCTCTGGCTAGATTCATCTTCTGAAGCATAGCTTCAAAGCCACTTCATTCCCATGTGTCGATATAATCAACCCCCACCATTAGCAAAATATCCATAAAATTAATTAAAAGACTCCTTGCTCTGGTATTTGAGGTCTTTTATGCCACTGATTGAGCTGTTTTCCAGCTATCAGCTGCTGTCTCCTACATCTATTTCATATTTCAAGCAAACCAAGCTGTGTGGAACATACACTCAGCTTTCTTTCATTTGCTAATGTTGACCTTTCAATTGCTAATATTGCCCATTGAGACTCCTCACTCCCCCATAGGGTTTAGCATCAATTATGCCTAACTGAATTACATATTCATCAATGTCCCTTTCAAATACCATAGCTTCCACCCCTTTCCTGAGAGCCCTAGTTAGACATGGTTTTTTAAAAAAATCCTCCCTAGTGCCATCTACCTCTCTTCAGACATTTATCATAACTTCATTTGTACTGCACTTACAGGCGTATTCGTCTTATACCTATTAGCTGCTATGAAGGTCTAGAGATCAGTGTTTGCCTCTTACCCTTCTTGGAATACTCTGAAAGGCCTAGCCTAGTGTATTGAACAGCACTGGTATACAGTTAATAAATTAAGCCACCTTGAAACTTCTTAATTATACTCAGGCTTTTTGATTTATTCAGAATCTGACATCTAGTGAATAAGTTCAGAACTAATAACATCAATAACCTAGGGTGACACCAGACTGGACTTAGGATGAGGCTAAATTTTCAGTTAGTCTGAGGAGACAAAGTTCAAAAGCATATACTCTTTCTGTTACATGTTAAAATATAAAAGTTATAAATTTTTAAAGTTGAGTCAAATGATCTTACTTTCAGATCCAGCACAAGCCCATAGTTTACTTAATTTCTTTGAGCCTCAGTTTCCTTATCTATAAGAACACAGTGACAGCATTATTTACCCCAGAGAGCTATTGAAAAGACAGTAAGATAATGTCTATCAAATGCTTAGATAAGGCCTGGTATATAGTAAGTGCTCAACAAACATTAGCTAGTGTGATCACTATTCTCATAACTCCTCATCAGCCAAAGTAGCCAAGCCAATAACGATAGTCCTGAAATTCTTTTATACTGGAGATCCTATCCGAATTTGGTCTTCTAATTTGGGCTCTATGACTACACGGTAATAAAAAGAACTTAAAGACGACACAGAAACCACCAACTGTGGAGAATGAAGCACACAAAAATAATATCCAGGAGGAAAGATGAGAGAAACTGAATTTATGCTGCTTAAAAAGGTGTTTGGTGGGGCTTCCCTGGTGGCGCAGTGGTTGAGAGTCCGCCTGCCGATGCAGGGGACACGGGTTCGTGCCCCGGTCCGGGAGGATCCCACGTGCTGCAGAGCAGCTGGGCCCGTGAGCCATGGCCGCTGAGCCTGCGCATCTGGAGCCTGTGCTCCACAACGAGAGAGGCCACAGCAGTGAGAGGCCCGCTCTGCAATGGGAGAGGCCACAACAGTGAGAGGCCCACGTACCAAAAAAAAAAAGGTGTTTGGTGAAGGATTTATGTCTTGAAAAAGTATTTAGAATTCAGAAAAATGAAAACAGTGAATGCCTGGTTTTATTTCCAATGAGAATATTAACTTCCATACAAAATTAGGTCTTAAAGTTATATAGAGCAGGAAAATAAAAAACTCTACCATACTGGAGTACACTAGGCAAGGGAGCTGTGGAGTCATGTAAAGATATGACTGTACATGATATTCCAAAGATGATGTTACTATGACCTCATTCAAATGAGGTAATGGGGGTGGCTTAAGCACTCATATAACAATGTGAGAATCTGAGAAGCTGCCGTAGGTGGTTCTGATTGCTTCCTGTTCTTACCTGAACTCTCATCCAGGCTCTCCTCAGAGACATGCTCATTTTGATGGACCCACTCGCCATTGCATTTGAAGAATATCTGCATGGCTGGCCTTGCTTTGCACCTCAGTGCAATGGGGTTGCTCTTGATGATGTAAGCATCGCCTGGCTCCTCTATGAAATGAGGCAGCGTCCCAGGAGCTGATGGGATGGATTCAGGGAGGACTTCGCCATTGTCAGTTCCTGTGAAATTGAAGAAGATATCAGAACACAGTCTACACTGGCAGCACGTACATCAGGCCAAAAAGAACCACCTGCTTCAATGATCTGTGCTGGAAAACTCTGTATCCTAACACAGCATGCTTGTAAGGCCTGTGCAGATGAATTATCTTCTAGAGACTGAATTAGCATGATACGGTACCTTTAGACACACACTCAGTATTACCGGACGAGTGAAAACAATGAATAGGAGACCCTCTCAAACTACAGTTTTGAATCTGCCTTTGCTGAAAGACCTGAGATAAACATCTGCGGGGTGACAGGCTAAATCTTAAGATTCAGTCTGGCAAAGTGTTCAATGAGGGGCCCAAGCTGCCTCAAAACTTTGAAATAATGGAGGGAATAGATTTGGTTTTCCCATAAATAAGTGTAAATAATGGTGACGTTGGTGGAGGATGGTCGATCATAAGACATGTCCCAAAGATTCCAAACTGTCCACTTTCTTTACCTATGAAACTTTGGAGATTGTCTGGTATTCTACTTTGGATAGCGTTTCTTCCCCAAATTTACTAAACCTTCTAAAAGGAATACACATTTCTTCTGCTTGTCTTTGACCATCATTCTTTACACCCAGCACTCCTGACCCCAAAAGCTACCTCACTTTTAAGGTTAAGAACTAAAACAAATCACTACAAGCTATAAGTTTTTAGTTTAATATCTATAGTTACATCTGTTCAAAGGGAAGAAACAGATGTGAGTCTCCCCAAGTACAGGGAACTGACGAGTGGAGAGAAACAATATGAAAAGGAAAAAGCATAAGCCAAGACCTGGCTTCATTGTCTCTTCACTCCATTTAGCAAGGACTTAAGTCCCAGGAAACTAGCACAAAGTCAAGGGAAGAAAGGTGTAACTGCTGAGCAATGGGGAGCATAACCAAGAGAAACCCTATCTTGTGCCTTCCCGTGGCCATTCCAAAGAACAAAGCAAGCAAAGATTTCAATAACCAGATCAGCTATGCCCCAGAGAGGATTACTCCCATTCAAAGCAAATCAGTCTTTAGGGCTAAGCTGCAGAAAGGGACCGAATGAAACCACTGGAACAACAATCTAGCTCAACAGGACAGAGCCTGGAGACCAGGTGCATCCTGTGTCCTAACCCGGCTTTCTGGGTGGCATCAATGCAATTCTGAACAAACAGAGCCTCTTATTATTCCCACTCAAGTCAATAACCTAAATGAGTAAGCACTGTCAAGGATAAACATATTCACGATATTAGGGGGAATGTCCTGCTGTAAGAACCTGTAGAGAGAATTAGTAAATGTAAAAGGGGGGGAACTAGGACACAGGAGGAATGACTGCCTATAATTATATGTTTGCGTAAGGAAGAAAATAAAAGACACTGAGTTATGAAAAAGACTGCTCGCCAACGGGAATACATAAGCACTATGTCATGCCACTGAAATGAATTAAACACAATAGTTTGATTCTCCAAACCTTTTTTTTCATTAAATGTATCAACTTGGGGGGGGGCAATGCCTCACATATTAAAGAGTTTGATATTTATAAGCTACAAGTGCATTTGTAATAGAAAAGTTAACTCATGTTAATAGAAAAGCTAACGCACGCCAAAAAAGCATCATAACACAAATATTCCAAATAATAAGAGAGCAAACAGTTTAAGTTATAAAAGTTAGATAAACTCCCTCAGAAAATAAAATGTGTACATATCACATGGAATAAGAAGGGTTTCAGGATAGAATCTGAGAGGTGCTTTTTAATGTTTTAAATTATATTTACAATGGACTTCATAATATGTATCATATATTAATTCATTCTGTTACTGACTGCTCACAGCAATTTCCATCTTCAATAAATACCAAGTCCCTCAGGCTTCTGTAAATCCATGCATTAGAGGAAATGACAAAGGTATTAGAAGACTTTATGTGGGCATCAAACAGCTCACACTCCCATCAGGGGCTTGAGTTCTGTCCAAAGTAATTCACTGTTGCAGAAAAGGGTCACCTGATAAAGAATATATGCAGACCCCCATGGTGGTAGCCTGAGTGAACAGGGGTGTAAGTGCTAAATGCTGTATGAGGTGTTTTTGCTTAATTAGTAACAATGCCTAAATGTCAGAAGTAACTACTGACATGGGGTGTGGGTCACAAAAAACCAATCTGTAAGTAAATAGTGAGACCACATTTAACCACTTTAAGTAAAATGACATACAAAGGTATTGGATGATAAGATAAATCAAGTTTTAACCATCTGAGTCACAAAACAGAGAGATCTGAAAGCAATTAGGTTACCTTCCTGCTATTTTAGTAAAACCCCATCAGATAAAATAACAAGTTGAGTCTTCATCTAAAACAGAGAGCAGGAGAGTGGAATGGGAAAATTGGCTGTAACCGTCCCGGCAACCTCGAGGCCCTGCATTAAGAATCAGTCAATCTAACAAAACAGAAAGACTCACTGACACAGGAAACAAAGTTATGGTTACCAAAGGGAATATGGGGTGAGGGGAGATAAATCAGGAGTTTGGGACCTACAGTACAGCACAGAGAACTATACTCAGTAACTTGTAATAGCCTATAATGGAAAGGAATCTAGGTACATAGCAAAACAAAACAAAAAAATATATATGTATAATTGAATCACTTTGCTACACATTTGAAACTAACACACCATTGTAAATTAACTATACTTCAATTTAAAACAAAATGAAAAGCAATTTACAAAAGAATCAATCAATGTTCAAAGGAAGAAGAAAAGGCAGAATGTAACATTCTATCTTAACTATTACTGAGGCCACGTTAATATCATGTATGTATAGGAAACAGGTCAGGGTCCAGGAAAGCAAAAAATAACAAAAAAAAATCAATTTATGAGGGTAAGAGTGGAAAGGTGAGACACTGTGGGTATACATTTCTATATGTATTACCATTTGTTTGCATCCTAAGAAATGAAATACAGTAAGTGAAAACAGAAAAGTTACATATTTTCCTTTTGTTGTTGTTGTTTGCTTTGTATGTATAGTGAAGTGTTAGGAGTGCTGTTTGCCATATACAGATCCCTCTCCCCGCTTCCCCTCCCCAGGATCCTCACCAGGCTCAGACCGGAATTGCTGGTATAGCAGTGCCCTGCCCTTTACATGCCTCCCTTGCAACAAAAAGGCTGCTACCCCAGGAAAGTAGCCCCTTCTTAACCCATCAGGCTGGGAAGATGCCAACAGAAGTTCCAAGCTGGGGCGTAGAAGTTGCTGACAACCAGATTCATTGGTTCGAGATCGAGGAGGAGAAGGACGTGCTCTCACTGCCTCTGGCGAGAGCACTGGAATCACAACTAACTGCTGAACAATCATCAACAGGAAGACACTGGAACTCACCAAAAAAGATACCCCACGTCCAAAGACAAAGGAGAAGCCACAATGAGACGGTAGGAGGGGCGCAATCACACAAAAATCAAATCCCCTAACTGCTGGGTGGGTGACTCACAAACTGGAGAACACAAACCACAGAAGTCCATCCACTGGAGGGAAGGTTCTGAGCCCCACGTCAGGCTTCCCAACCTGCGGGTCTGGCAACGGAAGGAGGAATTCCTAGAGAATCAGACTTTGAGGGCTAGCGGGATTTGATTGCAGGAGTATGACAGGACTGTGGGAAACAGAGACTCCACTCTTGGAGGGCACACACAAAGTAGTATGCGCACAGGGACCCAGGGGAAGCAGCAGTGACCCCATAAGACACTGAACCAGACCTATCTGCTAGTGCTGGAGGGTCTCCTGCAGAGGGGGGGCATGGCTGTGTCTCACCGTGAGGACAAAGACACTGGCAGCAGAAGTTCTGGGAAGTACTCCTTGGCGTGAGCCCTCCCAGAGTCCGCCATTAGCCCCACCAAAGAGCCTGGGTAGGCCCCAGTGCTGGGTCGCCTCGGGCCAAACAACCAACAGGGAGGAAACCCAGCCTCACCCATCAGCAGACAAGCACATTAAAGTTTTACTGAGCTTGGCCCACCAGAGCAACAGCCAGCTCTACCCACCACTAGTCCCTCCCATTAGGAAACATGCACAAGCCTCTTAGACAGCCTCATCCACCAGAGAGCAGACAGCAGAAGCAAGAAGAACTACAATCCTGCAGCCTGTGGAACAAAAATCACATTCACAGAAAGACAGACAAGATGAAAAGGCAGAGGGCTACGGATCAGATGAAGGAACAAGATAAAACCCCATAAAAACAACTAAATGAAGCGGAGATAGGCAACCTGCCAGAAAAAGAATTTAGAAAAATGATAGTGAAGATGATCCAGGACCTCGGAAAAAGAATGGAGGCAAAGATCGAGAAGATGCAAGAAATGTATAACAAAGACCTAGGAGAATTAAAGAACAAAGAGAGATGAACAATACAATAATTGAAATGAAAAATACACTAGAAGGAATCAATAGCAGAATAACTGAGGCAGAAGAACGGATAAGTTACGCGGAAGACAGAATGGTGGAATTCACTGCTGCGGAACAGAATAAAGAAAAAAGAATGAAAAGAAATGAAGACAGCCTAAGAGACCTCTGGGACAACATTAAATGCAACAACATTCGCATTATAGGGGTCCCAGAAGGAGAAGAGAAAGGACCCAAGAAAATATTTGAAGAGATTAGAGTCGAAAACTTCCCCAACATGGGAAAGGAAATAGCCACCCAAGTCCAGGAAACACAGAGAGTCCCATACAGGATAAACCCAAGGACAAACACGCCAAGACACACAGTAGTCAAATTGGCAAGAACTAAAGACAAAGAAAAATTATTGAAAGCAACAAGGGAAAAATGCCAAATAATATACGAGACAACTCCCATAAGGTTAACAGCTGATTTCTCAGCAGAAACTCTATGAGCCAGAAGGGAGTGGCATGACATATTTAAAATGATGAAAGTGAAGAACGTACAAACAAGACTACTCTACCCAGCAGGGATCTCATTCAGATTTGATGGAGAAATCAAAAGCTTTACAGACAAGCAAAAGCTAAGAAAATTCAGCACCACCAAACCAGCTCTACAACAAATGCTAGAGGAACTTCTCTAAGTGGGAAACACAAGAGAAGAAAAGGACCTACAAAAACAAACCCAAGTCAGTTAAGAATATGGTAATAGGAACATACATATCGATAATTACCTTAAATGTGAATAGATTAAATGTTCCAACCAAAAGACACAGGCTCGCTGAATGGATACAAAAACAAGACCCACATATATGCTGTCTACAAGAGACCCACTTCAGGCCTAGAGACACATACAGACTGAAAGTGAGGGGACAGAAAATGATATTCCACGCTAATGGAAATCAAAAGAAACCTGGAGTAGTAATACACATATCAGATAAAATAGACTTTAAAATAAAGAATGTTACAAGAAACAAGGAAGGACACTACATAATGATCAAGGGACCAATCCAAGAAGAAGATATAACAATTATAAATATATATGCACCCAACATAGGAGCACATCAATCATAAGGCAACTGCTAACAGCTGTAAGAGAAAATCGACAGTAACACAATAATAGTGGGAGACTTTAACACCTCACTACACCAATGGACAGATCATCCAAACAGAAACTTAGTAAGGAAACAAGCTTTAAATGACACAATAGACCAGATAGATTTAATTGATATTCATAGGACATTCCATCCAAAAACAGCAGATTACACTTTCTTCTCTAGTGCACACAGAACATTCTCCAGGATAGATCACTTCTTGGGTCACAAATCAAGTCTCAGTAAATTTAAGAAAACTGAAATCATATCAAGCATCTTTTCTGGCCACAACACTATGAGATTAGAAATCAATTACAGGGAGAAAAATGTAAAAAGCGCCAAAAAACGGAGGCTAAACATTACGTTAGTAAATAACCAAGAGACCACTGAAGAAATCAAAAGGGAAATCAAAAATACCTAGAGACAAATGACAATGAAAACACGACGATCCAAAACCTATGGGACGCAGCAAACGCAGTTCTAAGAGGGAGGTTTACAGCAATATAAGCCTACCTCAAGAAACAAGAAAAATCTCAAACAATCTAACCTTACACTTAAAGGAACTAGAGAAAGAAGAACAGACAAAACCCAAAGTGAGCAGAAGGAAAGAAATCATAAAGATCAGAGCAGAAATAAATGAAATAGAAACAAAGAAAATAATAGCAAAGAGCAATAAGCTAAAAGCTGGTTCTTTGAGATGATAAACGGAATTGATAGACCATTAGCCAGACTCATCAAGAAAAAGAGGGAGAGGACTCAAATCAATAGAATTAGAAATGAAAAGGAGAACTTACAACAGACACCACAGAACTACAAAGCATCCTAAGAGACCACTACAAGCAACTCTATGCCAATAAAATGGACAACCTGGAAGAAATGGACAAATTCTTAGAAAGGTATAACCTTCCAAGACTGAACCAGGAAAAAATAGAAAAAATGAACAGACAAATCACAAGTAATGAAATTGAAACTGTGATTAAAAATCTTCCAACAACCAAAAATCCGGACAAGATGGCTTCACAGGTAAAGTCTATCAAAATTTTCGAGAAGAGCTAACACACATCCTTCTAAAACTCTTCCAAAAAACTGCAGAAAAAGGATCACTCCCAAACTCATTCTATGAGGCCACCATCACCCTGATACCAAAAGCAGACAAACATACTACGAAAAAAGAAAATTACAGACCAATATCACTGATGAATATACACGCAAAAATCCTCAACAAAATACTAGCAAACAGAATCCAACAACACATCAAAAGGATTATACACCATGATCAAGTGGGATTTATCCCAGGGATGCAAGGATTCTTCGATATATGCAAATCAATCAGTGATACACCATATTAACAAATTGAAGAATAAAAACCATATGATCATCTCTATAGATTCAGAAAAAGCTTTTGACAAAATTCAACACCCATTTATGATTAAAAACTCTCCAGAAAGTGGGCATAGAGGGAACCTACCTCAACATAATAAAGGCCACATACGACAAACCGACAGCAAACATCATTCTCAATGGTGAAAAACTGAAAGCATTTCCTCTAAGATCTGGAACAAGACAAGGATGTCCACTCTCACCACTATTATTCAACATAGCTTTGTAAGTCCTAGCCATGGCAATCAGAGAAAAAAAGGAATACAAATTGGAAAAGAAGAAGTAAAACTGTCACTGTTTGCAGATGACATGACACTATACATAGAGAATTCTAAAGATGCCACCAGAAAACTACTAGAGCTAATCAATGAATTTGGTAAAGTTGCAGGATACAAAATTAATGCACAGAAATCTCTTGCATTCCTATACGCTAATGATGAAAACTCTGAAAGAGAAATTAAGGAAACACTCCCATTTACCATTGCAACAAAAAGAATAAAATACCTAGGAATAAACCTACCTAGGGAGACAAAAGACCTGTATGCAGAAAACTCTAAGACACTGATGGAAGAAATTAAAGATGATAGAAATATATGGAGAGATATACCATGTTCTTGGATTGGAAGAATGAACATTGTGAAAATGACTATACTACACAAAGCAATCTACAGATTCAATGCAATCCCTATCAAACTACCAATGGCATTTTTCACAGAACTAGAACAAAAAATTTCGCAATTTGTACAGAAACGCCAAAGACCCCGAATAGCCAAAGCAATCTTGAGAACGAAAAACGGAGCTGGAGGAATCAGGTTCCCTGACTTCAGACTATACTAAAAAGCTACAGTGATCAAGACAATATGGTACTGGCACAAAAACAGAAATACAGATCAATGGAACAGGATAGAAAGCCCAGAGATAAACCCACGCACCTATGGTCAACTAATCTATGACAAAGGAGGCAAGGATATACAATGGAGAAAAGACAGCCTCTTCAATAAGTGGTGCTGGGAAAACTGGACAGCTACAGGTAAAAGAATGAAATTAGAACACTCCCTAACACCATACACAAAAATAAACTCCAAATGGATTCGAGACCTACATGTAAGACCGGACACTATAAAACTCTTAGAGGAAAACATAGGAAGAACACTCTGACATAAATCACAGCAAGATCTTTTTTGATCCACCTCCTAGAGTAAAGGAAATAAAAACTAAAATAAACGAATGGGACCTAATGAAACTTAAAAGCTTTTGCAAAGCAAAGGAAACTACAAACAAAATGAAAAGACAACCCTCAGAATGGGAGAAAATATTTGCAAACGAATCAACGGACAAAGGATTAATCTCCAAAAAATATAAACAGCTCATGCAGCTCAATATTAAATAAACAAACAACCCCATCCAAATATGGGCAGAAGACCTAAATAGACATTTCTCCAAAGAAGACATACAGATGGCCAAGAAGCACATGAAAAGCTGCTCAACATCACTAATTATTAGAGAAATGCAAGTCAAAACTACAATGAGGGGGCTTCCCTGGTGGCGCAGTGGTTGAGAGTCCGCCTGCCCATGCAGGGGACATGGGTTCATGCCCCGGTCCAGGAGCATCCCACATGCCGCGGAGCGGCTGGGCCCGTGAGCCATGGCCACTGAGCCTGCGCATCCAGAGCCTGTGCTCCACAACGGGAGAGGCCACAACAGTGAGAGGCCCGTGTACAGCAAAAAAAAAAAAAAAAAAAAAATTGAAAAAAAAACTACAATGAGGTATCACCTCACACCAGTTAGAATGGACATCATCAGAAAATCTGCAAACAGCAAATGCTGGAGAGGGTGTGGAGAAAGGGGAACCCTCTTGCACTGTTGGTGGGAATGTAAATTGATACAGCCACTATGGAGAACAGTATGGAGGTTCATTATAAAACTAAAAAGAGAACTACCGTATGACCCAGCAATCCCACTACTGGGCATATACCCAGAGAAAACCATAATTCAAAAGGACACATGCACCCCAATGTTCACTGCAGCACCCTTTACAATAGCCACATCATGGAAGCAACCTAAATGCCCACTGACAGATGAATGGATAAAGAAGATGTGGTACATATATACAATGAAATATTACTCAGCCATAAAAAGGAACGAAATTGGGTCATTTGTAGAGACGTGGATCTATCTAGAGACTGTCATACAGAGTGAAGTAAGTCAGAACGAGAAAAACAAATACCGTATATTAATGCATGTATGTGGAACCTAGAAAAATGGTACAGATGAACCGGTTTGCAGGGCAGAAATAGAGACCCAGATGTAGAGAACAAACGTATGGATACCAAGGGGGGAAAGTGGCTGGGGGTGGGGATGGTGGGATCAATTGGGAGATTGGGATTGACATGTATACACTAACATGTATAAAATGGATAACTAATAAGAACCTAGTGTATAAAAAAATTTTTTTTAAAAATTTGATGACAACCGTAATCGAAAAGAATATGAAAAATATATATGTGTACCGATCACTTTTCTGTACAGCAGAAATTAACATAGCATTATAAATCAACTATACTTCAATAAAATTTTTTTTTAAAAGTTGCTGACAAATCCCATCCTTTGGAGGGGATTGGGGTGTGGGGTAGTGGTGATGACTTACTTTAATAAATGGTTTTATGGAAGACTGCATGGGTATTTTGGGCTTCAAGGTAAATTTACTTGTAATCGCAATACATTGGCCACTGCTCTATAATTCAGATTATAGTTTTAAACCTGGTGTGAGAAATGCTGCTGACTGACCTGCCAACTGCCTTCTCCCACCTGGTAGAGGCATGAAAAGTCACGGACTGAGTTTACTTTTCGCAGGTGGGAATGGCCACGTGACACCCCTCAATGGCAAATGCGTGATAAACAGAACTTTCTGAGATAGCTTTTATTTTCCTGATAAAAGGAATAAATGTGGTGGGTACCGACGTATTTTTTTGTTTCTGTCTTAACTGGGGAAGATCACAAGGAAAAGTTGAAGAAGGACACAGAGATACCAGCTCTGACAACAAAGAGGCTGAACACACACCAGGAGGCATATATCTCCAGATAATTTGTTATTTTTAAATCAGGTTTCCTGTTTTTGCAGAAAATACTCCTCACTGATACACCCAGATCTATGGTTTTTTTTTTTTTTTTTTGCGGTATGCGGGCCTCTCACTGTTGTGGCCTCTCCCGTTGCGGAGCACAGGCTCCGGACGCGCAGGCTCAGCGGCCATGGCTCACAGGCCCAGCCGCTCTGCGGCATGTGGAATCTTCCCGGACCGGGGCACGAACCCGTGTCCCCTGCGTCGGCAGGTGGGCTCTCAACCACTGTGCCACCAGGGAAGCCCCAGATCTACCTTCTTAAAGACAGAGCGCCAAGCTTCACTATTAAATCCCAATGCACTCAGTGTTAAGTAGTTTTGGGGAAGCTAAACAAACATGGAAACTATGTTAGCAGAGAGAAAAGTAAGAGCTGCCACTTACTGAATGGTTACAGGTTATGGTAATGAGGCTTCTACATGGATTAAGTCATTTAAGTTTGACACTATCACTCCGAGGTGGGGACAGCGAGGACCCCCTTTTGCATTTGAGGAAACACTTTATGTGTCTTGTCTAACGTTATGTAGCTTAGTAAGAATCTGAACACAGATCTGACTGAAACACCTCACAATTCCATTTCAGTTCAAGTGAATGGACCCTTAGAAGCGCAATAGGGTCATTTAGTGAGTGCCTGTCTCATGGCAATTATGTGCAGTTCATAAAACCAAAAGAGTGGCGAGGAACCACAAGATAAGTCTAATATTCATCTTAAAGATCGCTCAGTGATCCCTTTGGCTGGACTGTAATTCCAGGTCAGCATGGGTGTGTGATGGACACACCTAGAGAGGGTCTTGAGAAAATATTTTGGAGAGAATCGCACAGCAAGTACTCAACTAATTATATTCAACTGACTAGGCATCCTTTCTAAAGTCAGGAACAGAAAAAGAAGTCAAAGAATAAGCCTGTTTGAGAATAAAATAATGAGAAGGATTTTTCAACATTGCACTTAGAAATAGTTTCATCTCTTTTAAGCAGGAATATTTAACCACTAAAACTCCAATTAAAATACAAGGAATATATATATAAAATACAAGGAATTATATATATATATAAAAAAAATACAAGGAATATAAAATACAAGGACACAGTTCAGCAAAAATAAAGGGACTGGAACTGGGGCTTTTTCATTCCATCATGTTTTTAACCATATAAAACTGCCAATGTTGGACTGTCTGAAATGTGAAATTTGTAATGGGACTGGGTACACTGGAGCCCAAAGTCATTTCAAATTGGGAGTCACAAACCCTTGGACCATCAGTGAAGGATGCTGGCACTCCATGAGGTTAGAGTATAAATGATGTTGACCTTCAACAGACTTTGAGGAATTCTAAATTCTTTTCATACTTTTTTGCCAAGAGTACTTTGAAATACATTTCATTTCTTTTTTTCTCTTCTATCTCCAAAGTACTCTTATCTTCTCACTGGTACAAAACATGCAGATTTGTTCCCAAGTCCAAGCAATGACCCGGCCATAAAGCAAAGTCTAAATCCGGTAAAACCAGAGAACTCTAGGATCAAGTAACCTGATTTAAAGTCTGGTTCAGGGCTTCCCTGGTGGCACAGTGGTTGGGAGTCCGCCTGCCGATGCAGGGGACACGGGTTCGTGCCCCAGTCCGGGAAGATCCCACATGCCGCGGAGCGGCTGGGCCCGTGAGCCATGGCCGCTGAGCCTGCACATCCGGAGCCTGTGCTCCGCAACGGGAGAGGCCACAGCAGTGAGAGGCCCACGTACCGCAAAATAAATAAATAAATAAAATAAAGTCTGGTTCAACTCTATTACCTTGGGTAACTTAATACTGAGGTTCCATTTTTCTCATCCATAAAAGGGGTGATAAAAATGTATTAGTATTTTGTGATGGTAAAGTGAGATAATATATATAAAAAATATAGTAAATTATAAAATGTTACATAAATTTAATTTGCCACCACTACCAATGCCATCAGCATCATTGCCTAGATAAAGAACTGCAAACAAAGGAGAGAGAATTATAATTATGATCTAGATTTCCATTCTAAAACTTATTACCCTCAAATTTATATTTCAATTTTTGTGATGGTTATTATTTTCATCCCAGTGCCCTCATGATATGAACTGTTTATAAACTATCTTTACTCTTTGCTACCCATATGTATGTTAGAGCAATCGTGTTAGGTCAAAAACTCGGAAAACATGCTGTGAGGCATTTATCTATTCAGTAAACACGTAGTGAATGGTTAAACCATACGCCAGCCTCATGGTTATCCTGCAAAGCAGTGTAATAATACACAATGGATTTCCTGTTGGCCACATCCCAAAACTACTGGCTTTAACAGGCAAGCAGTTATTAAATGTAGGAAACTGCATAGTATTCCAGGGCCCCCCTCACTGCAATATTTAAATGAAGCAAGTCACCTTAGAAATAGCTCTTTAAATTCCATTCAATGTCTGGGAGCGTATTTGGTCTACGGCAATATCCAAGTCAGAGCAGAAAGCCATACCAGGGAAACCAAGTTACATAATCTAAGACAACACAATAGAGCTGGGTTCTCTGCTTTTGTTTATGTAAGTATGACTTGTCTCCATACGGTTACTTAATTAGATGGGGGATACACTGTATCCATTTAATGCAGAACAGCCGGAATTTTACACACCAAATATTTAATGCGATTTATGAAACCCAGACTCTTCCCCTAGGCCCCAATAAAACCTTTTTTTAAACTCAGAAATTATCTGCCTTCTTCCCAACCTCTAATAAAAATGGAAATGCTTTATATCACTGCATGTGCATAGTTCATGTCACCTGTGTCATTCTCATGCATGGTCTAAGATATTGTTCCATTGAGCAGATCTTAAATTCTGCAGAGTAGATGGTAAACAACACTTCAATGCATTCAAAGGAATCTGAAGAGACCTTCTTAGTTCCTCACACAAGAAACTTCAGAATTCAGTAGAGCTTATAAAAGCACATTCATCATTCCCCAGCTTATCACAATTTACCTTAATATATTCAATCTTTTTATTAAATTGACATATGGGTACATATGCACTCAGGTTAGACCGTGTTCTAGGTACTGGACATTGAGTTGAAAGATAACTGAGGGGACTTCCCTGGTGGTCTAGTGGTTAAGACTCCACACTTCCACTGCAGGGGGCACGGGTTCGATCCCTGGGTCAGGGAACTAAGATCCGGCATCCCATACAGCACAGCCAAAAAACCAACAACAACAAACACTAAGACATAGTTAATTTCCTCAAGGAGTTCTCAGATTAAATTAGAGACAAATAATTACAGAACAATGACAAGCATGCTACCAGTATACTGGAAGTATAAACAAAATGTCACAGGGCACAGAGGAGAGAAAGCCTAACTTTCCTTGGGATGGTCTGTGGCAGGCATCTTGCGGAGGGTTACATTTCAGCATAGTTCAGGTGTAGGAGTTGAAAAGGAGAACACTTGGGGAAGGCATTCCAACTGAGGTCATTGTACGTGCACACGTCTGCCATGAGTGCATGGAATGGCAGTTGAAGAGTTATGCAGAGTTAAATATCATTTTCCTTATAACTCACAGTTGGAAGAGTTGACTTTGACATTTGTACTAAACTATTGGACCTACTTGGCTCTAACATCTCTTATTTCTATGCACCTTCCTTTAAGTTTTCTGAGACGTAGACACAGAGTAATCAGCGTATCAAAGAAAGACGGATGTCTTGGTTTATAGCATGAGCCCTAAGGCCAGTTTAAAGTAATTCCATGTGCATGCTTTCAATGAGGAAGAAACGATGTTTGTTCTAATATGGAAGAAGGAGTTATTTTCTTTTAGCCACACTAACACAATTGACATTTCTCCCAAGATCACAGGGGAAGTTGTTTTGTTGTTTGGGTTTTTTAAATCATCCACTATTTCAGCTCTTGCTTGAGTCATCTGCAAAACTGAATTCTGAAATTGGGTCAAAGCCAGAGATTTTATACTAGTTCTGATGGTGCCTTGTCCCTTAGTGGAAACAAGCAACGTGCAATCAGATTCAGCATGAGACGCCTGTTCCCGTAATAACAGTTTGTCCAAAGGGATTCTAAAGTAAGAGGCCAAATTTAGCCCAATGGTTTTCTATGTGTGGTGGGATTACTGATGATTTAAATTTTTATTGTTTTGCTTTTTCAACATTTTAAAATGTGTTCTTAAATAAACAGTTTGAATCAGAACACACACACACACACACACACACACACACTTTTCTATTCCAGTGAAGGCATATAAAAGGCTCTGTAAACTAAACTATGGCAACATCTAGATTTTACTTCATGGTGTCTAACTTCTAGTATATTGAAATTAATCAATCAGGACAAAAACAAATAAATATGTCCCTGGGGGGGAAATGGAAAAAATTAGACTGTAAGGTTGATAAAAATTATTCATTTTAAAATGTAAAATTAAAAGGGTAATATTTTATTGAAAACGGTGTTCAAGATGGAGCTTAAAAATTGTTTAAATTTTCCCCCCATAATGGATACATTTAAGTATGAGTGTGGGCCATTGATTAGGTTTCAAATTCATCTGAAAACCTAGTGGGAATTGGGAAAGGCTTTGCTTTCAGCGTGTTATCACTTTTCACTTGTAACTGACAGTTTAAGAGTGAGGCCATTCATGGTTATGGAAGAATAGTTGTTTTAACGCAACACTGAATGACAGAAAACCAAACAATCCAACACCATTCTCATATTTTTCATTCTTGGAAAATTACCTTTCAGGAAGAGCTTGGCGTTTTATGTTCTACACGTTAACACAGCAGGGACTTTCAATCTTTTCATGACAAAAACGAGCAACGAAAGAGGGGAAACAAAAACATAAGGAACAGACACTAAATTCTCTCCGAAATAAATACACTTCCATTAGATGTCAGGTCACATTTAAACAAACACTCAGACTGTGACCATTTAGTCATATATCTGAATAAATATGGGCTGACTTAACGGGAACATGGTTTGATACAACTTTTTCTATGTGACCTTGACTCAGGCAAAATAGAGTGGGAGTTCATCTTCGATAAAATCTGGGCCAATTCTCTTATCCTAGAAGCAAGCGAGGCCCTCAGAGGTTCAACCACTTGCTAAAGAGCTCTAAGGAGCAGACTTGGTTGAAATCTCTCTACTGACATCTACTAGAGTATTTTCCCCATTATATATGCTGCTTTTGTCTGGGTGGGACACAAATGATTAAATTTACAACTACATTTTGTATCAATGTCTACTGAGAAATTCTACCGAGCAAACAATCTTGTAAAATCTCTTTTATGATGACACTGTAACTTGCAAATATTCTTGTAAAATCAAATACAATGCAAAAAAATCTAACATTTTATGATGTACTTTCTATTGAAAATCATGGCTTATTATACAATGCTACATTATAGAAAAGTACAAATAATATATGTATTTTAAAAAAACATTGTTATCCATAGTTACCAAGTTCCCAAAGACTAATACTATTAATAATTAGGTATCTTTCATTCTCTCATCTTTCTTTTTCAGATGTATATTTAATATTTTGGCTTTCTGTGAATAGGATATATATATATATATATGTATGTATACTTCAAGATAGTATCTCATTTTGTCTCATAGTATCTCATGGTATTATTAACTTTTCATTAAACCAATTCTTAATGACTGAGAGTAGATATGTCAGTTTTGTTCTTGGTAGTTCCTTACTTTTTAACATTTCGTTGTTTCCAAATGTTAGGTTTATAGCATTGATATTTTAATTCTCCACTTATCATCTATATCCTGATTACACATGAATATATATCTTTAGCAGTTCTCTCTGCAGCTTCAAACCTTTACATTAAATTGCCTCCTAATGTATTCACCTAAATGTCCCCATAGATCTCACAGACCTCTTATGCCTAAAACAGAACTTAGGGCTTAGCCCCTCATACCTACTATTTGGACCATATGCCCTCAGTCAAAGAATAGTCCTAATATTCACTAAGTCCCCCAAGCTAGAACCTGGAGGTCGCCTACTTTTCCTTTGCTCACCCTCCCACATCCAATTTAACACTAAGCTCTGTTGGTTCTGTCTCCTAAATTCAAGACCAGCTCTTCATCCCTATTCCCATTACGCTGGCCACCACCATCATTCCCCTCAATGACTACAACTGGTCCTGTCGTCATCAACATTCTTGATTGCCCTCCTTCAATCCACCCTACACGCAGAATGAGCTTTGCCAAATCCAAATTCAAACATGTCATTCTGTCGTAAAAACCCTCCAAATCCTTTGGATAAGATTCCTATTTTCTGACATGGCTTTCAAGCAAGACCTTTCATGATCTGGTCTGTGCTTACGTCTCTAGCTTCCTGCCAAATCACTTCACCACAAGGGGGCTAGAGGGACTGTTGCTCAGTTCTTTCAGGGGTCAAATGCTCTTCATCTGGGACTGGCATCCAAGTTTTCCCTTCTGTCCAAAGTACTGTTTTGGCCCTCTTTTGCTTAATAGCCCGTTCTTATCCTCAGGGCCCAGCTTAGTTGGCACATCATATATGAAGCCCTTCTGGAACAACAAAAATTCTGTGTTACCTTCCTTTTCTTGGTCCTTCCATAATGCTTTGTACTAATACATAGTTTTTCATATATATCAGTTCACCTTCCTCTCGATTTTAAGTTCCATGAAGGCAAAGAGTGTGATATTCTAAATAATTACATAGATAAATGAAACTGTGATGAAACTTTTGACCATTATCTTTGAAATAAATGTGTACTAAGTGCATATCACGTGTGACTAAATTTATTTTCAAAAGGACAATGCAGGGCTTCCCTGGTGACGCAGTGGTTGGGAGTCTGCCTGCCGATGCAGGGGACGCGGGTTTGTGCCCCGGTCCGGGAGGATCCCACGTGCCGCGGAGCGGCTGGGCCCGTGAGCCATGGCCGCTGAGCCTGCGTGTCCGGAGCCTGTGCTCTGCAACGGGAGAGGCCACAACAGTGAGAGGCCCGCGTACCGCAAAAAAAAAAAAAAAAAAAAAAGGACAATGCAAACTGACATTACCACCAGCATTATAGGAGTTTACCAATTTTCATCCTCACCACCAAAACGTGTTTGGGGGATATTTGTTAATTGATGGGTAAAACAAATACTGTTTAAAATATACTTTCTGATCACTAGCAAACTTGACTATTAAAGAATATTCAACTATTTTCATTTACTTTTTATGAATTGCATATTCATTTTTTTACCATTTTATGTTTTATAGATTTTTAGGAAGTTTAACTGTATAATCTCTAAAAGTAAAACAACTTGAATCTAAAAACTGTATAGCTTCTACTGTTTTAGTATCAAGTGCTAAGCAACACCAAACACCTTACTTTTTATGTTATTTCCTCCAATCCATTAATTCCTTTATTCATCTCCAATCTGGAGTTACAGCAATCAACAGATCAGTTTCACTACTCCAAAATCAACAACATTGACAAGAACGGCTAGCTCTAGACCAAAAAAAAAAGGTCTTATGCAGGAAAAAAACTGACATCTTAAAAAAAAAATCAGTATTTTATGTGCGAGATTCATAAAGAACAGCAAAAGGAACAGGATTTGTCGTCCATTTCTTAATGAGATGACCTTCTTTGTACAACAAAGTCCTTCTTCTGGAAATCACCTAAGACGTTGATAGAAGGATGAGATTTTGATGCTCACGTAAAAGCCTTTAATTCCTTTGTTATTTTTCCTAATACACAGATTTAGTTGAGCCTGCTGGGATGTGGGATTCAACAAAGGCTGACAATACAGCACATGGCACTAGTGACCAACAACAGAAGCTGCATCCTGATCTGATGTGACAGTTATCTGATTGGGAGGTGGAACTTGTACAATAGAGGGGGCTTACTTTTTTCATCCATCTTAGACAAGCTGCTAGACACCGTCGGAAACAGATTTATACCAAGTTGTATTGAAGCACGAAATATTGTTCCTCCTGATAACTTTTATCAAGGGGCAGCCTGATGCAAGGAAACTGATGTGGGCTTCGGAGTTAGATATCTGGCCTAAGATCATATAATTCATTAGGAAGAAAACCTGGATTTGAATCTAACTCTAAGCTACTTTATCCTTCATATTATTTCATGTAGAAAGAGAATAATATAGTATTATAAGCCTATTAGGATATTATATGGCATATTAGGCAATCAATAAATAACAACTTATTGTTAGCACACTAATATAATTATTAAACATAAACTAAGGGATGGATGGATGGGCAGAGGATGAAAAAGTAGATTTTCATCCTGAAGATTATTTTGTTTGCGAAGAAGAAACCGTCAGAGCAAGAACCCCGTCTATTCAGCAGCACTTCAAGAAATGTCTGAAAATTTTACATACCTTTTCCTTACAATGCTCTATCTAAGATGGAAACCCAGTGGCCAATACTGGGGACCTGGATGTTCTTGGAAGATTAAGGTCACTCGTCTTTGCTGGAATGCGTTTGGACACATTTAGAAGACCTGAAGTTGTACCTTGAGAACCTGACATCCGACTTAAGGAATTTCAGGGGGGAAAAAAAGCAACAACAAAAAAGCCTACTACATACTTGAGCAGCTTAGTATCACCTAATCAGCTTAATTGCACCAGGGTGAAGCCTGGTATGCATGCTGTCAGCAAGAAGAATGGGAGAAAAAGAACACTCTAACAGAGAAGTTTAATTGCTTTATGTGATTTAATTTAGCTGTCTCAGCTTCCTCCTCCATGCATAAATGAATATGAATCAATCATGTGAATATTGTTAGGCCGTTCCTGTTTGCTGTTTGTCATCAGTAGGTGGACAGCTTGCAGGTACCTAGAGCCTATAGCAAGCACGTAGCTTTCTTGGTACCTAGGGTCTGGGTGAGGAGAGCAGAGATTACCTGGGCTACTACGGAACAAGTTTTAAAACTAAAAGAAACAACCAACACTAGAGTCGGTACTTTGGCGGCAGATATTAAACCATCAATTAAATGCGGCCACGTGCTCTAGAAGGAATGAGACATTCCCCAACATTTAGAGGTGACTTCCAGAGCAGCAGTGGGCAGTCCAGGGCGGAACACAATGTTCTCGTTAGGTAAGTTGGGATAGGAAGGGAGAGGAAAGAATGGGTATTGATATGTTGAGACAGACCGGTACCCAGGACCCTTTGCTGCAGTGCTTGCACCTGGACAAATATCTCCGCTAGCGTCAAAATACAAGGAAACTCTAAGGGACTAAAAATAACTGTGTGCATGCACAGTTGGGGCAAACTATAGACAACAAGATACAAAAAGGCCAAAAACCCAACTACCACTTCTGAAGAGCCAGGAGCAAAAACAGGGTGTCTGGAGCAAAAGCAGTGTACTGCGCATGCCTCCTGCACTCAACACCCCCAAAGGGGTGGGCAAGCCACGTAAGCCACTCCTCCCGCCTGACCCCTGGATACATCCCTACCCTCACCCCATATAAGGAACCAGCTTGCCCCTCTCAGGGACGGAGCAAGGGAACCTGTTGCTTGTTTTCACTCCCCCCTGCTACAGCAGAAGCCTCAATAAAGCGTTGCCTGAATTTCTTGTCTGGCCTCTGATCAGTTTCTATTGATTAAAGAGGGCCAAGAACCCTGGTCAATAACATCACTGCACTATCATTTTTTTCCTCCTATCTCTATGTTTTTTGTAGCCCTAACATCCATTAAAACAAGCTCACAGACATAGAGAACAGACTTATGGTTGCCAAAGGGAAGGGGAGATGGCAGAGGGAGGGAGTGGGAGTTTGGGGTTAGCAGATACAAACTATTGTATGTAGGATGGATAAACAACAAGGTCCTACTGTATAGCACAGAGAACTATATTCAATATCCTGCGACAAACCATAATGGAAAAGAACATGAAAAAGAATGTATACGTATGTATAACTGGATCACTTTACTGTACAGCAGAAATTAACACAACACTGTAAATCAACTAGACTTCAATAAAAAAAACTCTAGCACCGTCAACCCAAAGGCTCTCAAAGGTGTTTACAGTCGATTAGGGTTAGGATTCAACATAACTGCAAAACAGAAATAAAGCACACTTAGTACCTCTATCGGAAGACAACAATGTCAAGACATTAAAAATCAGTGTTAAGACAGTGCTTCAAGTTGACAGTACGATGTACCCAAAGCACAGCAATGCCGGAGGAAGCTAACAAGCGACATTACAAGTTGCTCATTGGAAAAAACCCTAGGTGAGTGCTATGGTACCATTTCCTCACTAATATCTAATTCCTAGGATGCAAAACTGAAAAAGCAAATCTGACTGAGTCTCAGAGCAAAATATTTTTAAATGCTAATTTTTAGAATTCGAAGTATATAAGGTTATTTGGGTTAGTGGGGGGTTGTGTACAAAGTTTTAGGGGTGGGGAATGTGGCATCATGAAACCTACGTGGAAATGATTCTTTCCACTGAATGGATGATAACGTCAACTCTAAAAATGACTAGTTGATTCCAGAAATCCAGTAAACCTCACTGGACATTGTCCATCTTTTGGGAAGGAGCCACTGCAGTACAGTGATTTTCACCACATAGGAGGGATTCAAATCAAAACACCACCTCCTTGGTCATCGGCTCTATGCAACAGCCACTGGCACGACAACAGAATAGCTCTGGAGGTCCTTAAAGGGAAAAGAGAAGATCCTAAAAGTCTCAATTTGGAACAAAGAGAAAAAAAAGTAACCAAGGAGCCTATAATTGTTGACTACTCAAGGTCTCAGAGTGCAATTTACAAGGTGTTTCTTATTCTTTAAGTTTTTCTCCAAGTGACTTCCCGTTACAAAGAGAAACCCAGAATAAACTGTGATGAAAGTGAAGGTATACAAACTTTTGACTGATGGTGAATAAAAGTAATGAATTACTCTTCAGACTGAAGACCGAGCCAGGGAGAAAGCTAGTGTGCCTGGCCACATGGTTATAGGACGGAGGCAGACACGGAGCGTATTGAAAGATGAGATACATCACAACATGCAAACACTTAACTGGAGCAAACTGGGCATTCGCAGGTCATTAAAAAAGTGGGGGAGGGACATTTGAGTACTCAGTAAAATATCAACGTATTTAAGGTAAGCATTTATCTTTCCTGGTTAATTCCCACTTCCTGCATGGCAGAAAGTAGAAATATCTTCTTCATATGCGAAGACAAAATAAATTCTTCATCTCTCAACATTTAAAATTCTTAGAAATAATTCTGCAGAGATTAAGATGTTAACATTCCAGAAAACCAAAATAACTCACTCATCTCGCCTTCCACCCGGAGGTCCCCATCCTACCCCACACAAATCCCAGATGAAAGAGCTGTGACAAGCTCAACAACTCAGGTGGTGTATTCCTCTACCCAGGAGTCCACTTGGCTTCCAAAGTAATAAATGCTTCTGAGGCCGTGTCTTGTGTTACAGAACATGGCGAGATGGATGAGACAAGTTCCCGCTCTTATTATAACTCTGGTGTCCAAGGACTCAAGGAACCGCTTTCTGAAGAATGTACTACTCTCCCTATGACTGCAGGGAACAACACGAACCTTCAAGATCAACGTGGACCCCAGGTTTGGTTGAAGGTCTGGGCTTGCCATAAATGCGGATTATTGGTTTTCTATTAGTCAGTGGAAGACACTAGATTTCAGTGAGATTAGTTATACATCAAAGCAATGTTCTCAAATGACAACAATAGACTTAAAGGTAAAACTACTAGAACAGAATCGTGCTTTTTCCCTTTGTCTCACAGGCAACTATTTCATGGCTGGGGCATTGTCACGCTGCAGTGATTCACAGAAGAATGTAATGTTTAATGAGCCAAATACGGAGATAATTATGCCACTTATATTTGGGACACACACAAAGTAAGACCATATTTGTAGAGACTATGAACATTCTAGGGCAGGAGAGAAAAGATTTTCTTTTTTAATAGCTGAACTGGATTTTACTATGACTAAAAACTTTGGAAGTAACACATTGCCTCTCTGCCCAATTAAAACAAGTTAAAGAGCTGAAAGAGTACATTTTTAATTTTAGAAGTTCTTTGAAGTTGCTCTGAAACTCCAACTTGATTTTATCCATGGGACCCTCCAATAATCAGATCTGTCAGTTCTTAAAAATCATCTATTGATACATAATTATCTATTGACACAGACGTGATACATTTCTTCACGGCTGCTTTTCTTGATTGTGAATTAATGCTCTAGATAAGCCAAAAGAACGATGCCATTACAATTATGAGTAAAAATAGGTCTTAAATCACAAAAGTAAATAAAGAAGGAACTCTTTCTAGATCTGTTTAATATACTTTACTATCATAAGCTGGTAGACAGCAAAGAATCATTACTTGGTAAATGCTCTTAACCAGGTTTCTGTAAGTATTTAGAGCAAAGGTCAAAGTCAACATCGTGCTGTGTTTTTGAAAACACATGTCCTTAAGAAAAAAGCTTTAGATGGATAGTTGGGGTGTCTTTGTTATAGAAAAAGCAGAAAGGGGCAGAGTGGTCTAAATCTATCTTTGTGAACACTGCGTGTTAATGCTAGCAGGCATTCTAGAAATCATCCATTTTAACTCATACTTTACAGACGAGAAAAGTGCCAATCGTGGAATCTAAGTAACTTGTCCAAGTTGACAAATCTGGTTAATGGCAGAGTCAAGATTAGGGGACTGGAAACACCTCTCTGAAGAAACAGAGCTCTTTCTACCACGGAATACTGAGATTCAAGTGAAAAAATGTGACATTTAAACCCAAAGATGCCTTAAACTATTTCATTCCTTCTAGTTGAAACTTCCTCTCTTTGCATAAACAGCTTGCAGGGTAAAAATATCCCAAGGCATGTTAGGAATTGGTTGCAATCGCGGTGCTCATTGTAATCATCTTCGAAAACTCTTGGAGTTCTGTGAGGGCTCCACTGATCAGAAAAAGGGCGAGTGAAACGTCTCTCTTTGAGGGAATTGAGAGTTGGCTCCACATGAGAGCTCATCAAAGACTAGGAGAGTTGAGTTTGGATCAGATTATTGCCAAGTGGGTGCAAAACTGATTAGAGAAGTGATTCCTTGAATCTGATTTCAGGCATCCAAGTACCATGCCAGTTACCTAGAGCATTATCACGGCATTTATTCCAAAAATAGCCACAGAACAAAATAAACATTTTAAAATGTTAATTATCAGAATTAGCAGATATTATATGAGGATATTAGGGTTAGTGGGGGTGTTGGGTACAGTGTCTTGGGGGATGGGGAACATGGAGAATGGATTTAAGACTTTGGATACTCCAACAATCATGTGAAATGTTCCTCAGGGGACCTGAAGTTTTAACATCTGAGCTAAGCACACAGAGCCTGATGGTTGATCACTGCTCTAATTTTTAAAAACATTTCGATTAAGGCTGGGTTAATAAAGAGTTTGTTCATTAAAGTGCTGATGAGATGCAATTTAGATAAGTGTGTCACAACCTTAGAGCAGCCACTAAAAATGTCACGCAACTTTTACAATTTTGAAAAGAGGGCATATAAAAACAGAAAGACGTATAAAAGAGGTCAATAGGGATGTTTCAGATGGAAGGGTAGTCATGTAACCCAGGGATACACTACTATTTTTTAAGATTCAAAAGGGATTTCAAACGAGGTTCTCACCTACCAAACTGAGTGCATTCGTGGGGTTGGAAATCACAAATTAAGATCAACTACTGCTAATATCTGTAAGGAACCTATGGGAGAAGTCGGGGAGACTGAGCATTTTCTTAGCTCTTTTTCCCCCCTCCCTAAATTAGTTTATCAGCTAAATCTCTATGTCATTGATGCCATTCCTCTTGACATAATCAGTCCTAAAACAGCTCTTTTCCATGATTTCTTAAAAAAGAAAAAAAAAATCTGCACAGCAAAAGATACCATCCACAAAATGAAAAAGTAACCTACCAAATAAAAAAAATACTTGCAAATCATATATCTGATAAACGGCTAACATTCAAGATATACAAAGAACACATGCAACTCAATAGCAAAAAAAAAAAAAAAAAAAAAAAATCCTATTTATAATGGGCAGAGGACCTGAACAGACATTTTTACAAAGAAGACACAGAGATGATCAACAGGTACATGACAAGGTGCTCAACATCACTAATCATCAGGGAAATGCAAATCAAAGCCACAACGAGACATCACCTCATGCCTGTTAGAATGGCTATCATCAAAAAGAGAGCAAATAGCAAGTGTTGAGGGTGTGGAGAAAAGGCAACTCTTGTGCACTGTTGGTGGGAATGTAAATTGGTGCAGCCACTATGGAAAACAGTATGGAGTTTTCTCAAAACTTTAAAATAGATCCAGCAATATCTGGGTATTTATCAGAAGAGAACAAAAACACTAACTCAAAAAAATATATTTTTCATTAAAGCATTATTTAAAATAGCCAATATATGAAAACAACCTAAGTGTCCCTTGATAGCCAGATAGACAAAGAAAATGTGGCATATACGTATACAATGGAATATTATTCAGCCAAAATGGAGAAGAATCTCTTGCCATTTATGACAACATGGATGAAATTTAAGGGTATTATGCTAAGTGAAAATAAGTCAGACAGAGAAAGACAAATACTCTAGGATCTCCCTTGTATGCTGAATCTAAAAACCAAAGCAAACAAACAAAAAACTGAGCTCACAGATACAGAGAACACATTGGGGTTTGCCAGAGGCAGGAGGTAGAAGATGGGTGAAATGGATGAAGGGGGTCAAAAGGTACAAACTTCTACTTATAAAATGAACAATGGGGATGTAACGTACCACATGGTGACTACAGTTAATGACACTGCATTGCACATTTCCAAGTTGCTAAGACAGCAAACCTTAAAAGTTCTCATCACAAGAAAAAATATTTGTAACTATGATGGTGATGGATGTTAACTAGACTTATGGTGATCATTTTGCAATAGATACAAATATAAAGTTATTAAGTTGTACAACTGAAATATAATGTTATATGTAAATTATATCAATAAAAAACCATCAAAACATTAAAAATAAATGCTCAATCAAGTTTACTTACACAAAGTCTTTGTTAGACAGCAGGATAATATTAATGTCCCCAGAGCTGGATGGCATTTAAATTTCAGGAAAACATAATATAAATTGGGTATCAGATTTCCATTTTCATGAAAATAACTTGTCTTACTCCCCCAGGTAATTTTGTCATTTTTCTCTCACTTCTTACCCTCACCTATTCCTCCCCTGCCTATTCCTTCTTAAAGGGCAAAACAACAACAAAACTGACTTTTAGGAAAAACTTGCATTCCCTCCATTTTTTAATACGTAACAATTCAGATTTGTACAACCAAAAGCTCATTAATGTACCAGCTAAGCAATGGGCCACGTCTACTGGACGCCCACCCACAGGCCCTCCCTACTATCTCTCTGAGGGAACGGAAACAGTATAAACAGAGCACACGTTACATTAGTGGAACAATATAGGTTCTTCATAAGGCAGAGAAGGATGCATTCAGAATTTTACTATAAAGTACTTGATGCAGATAAAATTTTTAGTAATACACACTGATTAAAATGTATGGAAACATCAGAAATGAAGCATGACAGTAAAAGGAACACACGATCCAACCTAAGAAAACAGAATATTCCCAACACCATGGCTCTGTAATTTTCTGCTGTGATACCATCTGAAGCTCAGTGCTAACAACCACCATTCTGTGCTGTTGGGTTTTTTCCTTTCTTTTTTCAGATAATTTCCCCCTTTCTGTTTATGTTTTTACCATATGGGTATACACCCCTCGACAACGTATTGTTTAGTTGACTGGTTCCAAACTTTATAAAATTGCAAGAGTATACTCATTCTTCTGATTAAAAAAAAAATCTTTGAGATAGAATTCCCCTTCCATAAAATCCACCACTTGAAGTATACAATTCAGTGGTCTCAGTAAAATCACAGATTTGTGTAACTATCACTACAATCTAAGCTTGGACTATTTTTATCACCCCCCACAAAGAAATCTTGTACCCATTAACAGCTACTCCTCCTCTTCCCCTGACCCCAGCTCCTGGCAATCATTAATCCAATTTTTCTCCAAGTTTGCCTATTCTGGACATTTTACATAAATTGAATTATACAGTATGTGATCGTTTGTGTTGCGTGGAAGGTTCATCCATGTAGCGTATCTCTAGACTTCCTTCCTTATTATCAAGGAATATTCCATTGCATGGATAAACCATAGTTTATCCATTCATCAGCTGATGGATATCTGGGACATTTTCATACTGTAAATAATGTTTCTACGGACATTTATAAACAAGATTTTGCATGGACATATGTTCTCATTTCTTTCGGGTATATCTAGGAGTAAAACTGGTGAGTTGTATGGTTACCCTACGCTTAACTCTGAACAACCAACTCTTTTCCACAATGGCTGTATAATTTTACGTTTCTGACAACAATGTATAAAGATTCAAATTTCTCCATATCCTCTTGTTCTTATTATCTTTGTTATTGAATACAGCTTTGTTATTATCTTTCTTTTTGAATACAGGCATCCTAGTGTTAACATGAAGTAGTTTCTCATGGTTGTGATGTGTAGTTCCCTAAGGGCTAATGCTTCTGGCCACTTTTCATACGTTTATTGGCCATTCTTATTCTTCTGATTGTTTTTTGCCCTCAACATTGTTTTTAAAATTCATCATTGCCAGCGTATGTGGTTGAGGTTCGTACATTTCATGGAAGTATTCCATTGTGTGGCTACATCATGATTTCCTTATCCATTCTCCTGTTAATGGCCATTTTACTTTGTTTTGTTTTGCTATTGAAAACAATCCTGCTATGAATTTTCTTTATACATTTTCTGGCATGCTCTAGTCACCCCCCCTTTCTTTTTTTAATCAACTAAAATGCCTAAATAGTAAAAACTGTAACAACTGTCTTTGTGCAACATATCAAAAGGCATAACTGGCCAACCTAATAGGCCACATGCTAAGTATAATCTAGCCATGCAGTACTATGAAAGAGTGTGTGGGTGTGTGTGTGGGTGTGTGTGTGAGTATATGTGTGTTGTAAATGTGTAAGGCTTGCTAAGCAGAAGGAACACAATATATCATTTCCCGAATAAGGAGACAAATACATATATACATAAGTATAAACACAGAAGTCACATATAAAAGCTATGAGGTGATCCCATCAGTCCTGTTCAAGGCCATCATAAGTTTTTTTTTTTTTTTTTTAGCTTTAAGCACTATAAAGATATAAATAAATCTAAAAAAGGCCTGCATTAGAACTACCCAAATAATCTAGGGGAAGAAATCCTAGGAGAAGGATTTAAAGAGACCACATTCCTGCAGGCTAAGGGAAGAAAGAACTTCAAATCAGCATATTGGGATAGAAAGGGTTATTTTAAGACTGGAGTTAAGTACCTGGTCTTCAGTACTTCTGGAGAAAGCAAGAGGCAATGGGGCTTCAATGACAGAAGTAGGAATGTAGGTCAAATGCTACGAAAAACTTCTGAACTCTAGTGTTTGGAGAAACTAAAATATGTAACCAAAGGGATTTGTGGACCCATACTCTTGGTATTTTTTCAAAGGGTAGAGTAGAGAGAAAATCTGTAAGAGGACTTAAATTGAGCCCTGTTCATGGGCAGAGAGGTGAATTACATCAATGGCATCCAAATACTTTGACTAGTTCTTCCTTTGGAGTCTACGATTTAAAGGATTCTGCCTAGCAAACGACATTTGTTAAATAATTTCTCCCACTGCTTTTTAGTAATTAAAGAAATATAGAAACTTCCATCAGGACATGAGCCCAGATAAGCACACATTAAGTATGCTCTAGATGCTTTCTAGAAAAAAAATAAAATATATCTAATGAGAGTAGAACAAATCAAATAAGGCGCATTCATGGAATAAACTATTATACTGTAGTCAGCAGGGACCATCAATCGAGCTACCAACATGGATACGTCTTAATTTATGTTACATGAGAGGAGAAAAGAATGAAACATGTTACAGAAGGATGTATTCTGTAGGATTCCATTTCTGTAAATTTTTATAAATTATAGTCATAAAGCAATGCAATGAAAATTATGTACTCACAAGTATATAAATGTATGCTAAAATATGAAAATAAAATAGAAGGCTATTCAATTATTGAGAGCAGCTGCTCTTGGAAAGATGGTGAAGGGAAAGAAGACGGAAGGGGGTTTGGAAGAAAAAGCACTTTCATTTTATCCGTACTACTTATTTCTCTTGTTAAAAAAAATCTATCAAGCAGATATGGAAAATACTACTACTTATGATTAATAATTAAGAAACAGCAGGGTGAAAGATGGGTGTACAAGTGTTTGCTTTTTCTGTATTTTTAAAAATTCTCAGAGACAACAGTCAGAATCTCTGATTAATCCATCATTACCAATATAATTCTACCAAATTTCAAAAATTCCAGCCGAAAGCAGAAAAATGCATTGTGAGTAAAGGCACACTTTGCATTATGCTTTGTGACCTGTTGAAAGCAGTGCACACCCCCAACTGCTCTACAAATCTACAGCATCTAGGACCCTAGGTTAAAACTCAGCGGATGTGGCCATCATCAAAAAATCTAGAAACAATAAATGCTGGAGAGGGTGTGGAGAAAAGGGAACCCTCCTACACTGTTGGTGGGAATGTAAATTGATACAGCCACTGTGGAGAACAGTATGGAGGTTCCTTAAAAAGCTACAAATAGAACTACCATATGACCCAGCAATCCCACTACTGGGCATATACCCTGAGAAAACCATAATTCAAAAAGAGTCGTGTGCCAAAATGTTCATTGCAGCTCTATTTACAATAGCCCAGAGATGGAAACAACCTAAGTGTCCATCATCGGATGAATGGATAAAGAAGATGTGGCACATATATACAATGGAATATTACTCAGCCATAAAAAGAGACGAAATTGAGCTATTTGTAATGAGGTGGATAGACCTAAAGTCTGTCATACAGAGTGAAGTAAGTCAGAAAGAGAGAGACAAATATCGTATGCTAACACATATATATGGAATTTAAGAAAAAAAAAATGTCATGAAAAACCTAGGGGTGAAACAGGAATAAAGACACAGACTTACTAGAGAATGGACTTGAGGCGATGGGGAGGGGGAAGGGTAAACGGTGACAAAGCGATAAAGGGGCATGGACATATATACACTACCAAACGTAAGGTAGATAGCTAGTGGGAAGCAGCCGCATAGCACAGGGAGATCAGCTCGGTGCTTTGTGACCGCCTGGAGGGGTGGGATAGGGAGGGTGGGAGGGAGGGAGACACAAGCGGGAAGAGATATGGGAATATATGTATATATATAACTGATTCATTTTGTTGTGAAGCTGAAACTAACATACCATTGTAAAGCAATTATACTCCAATAAAGATGTTAAAAAAAAAAAAAAAATTCAGCGGATGGTAGCCCCTCTCTTAATCTCTCCCAGCTGTAGAGAAGCACAGATCCATACACAAACAAGTAAGTGTACCTTCCCGATCTTACTTCCCTCTCTTTAAAAGAGAATGGAAGCAAAAAAAAAAATCCCTATTGTCCCCCATGTTAAGATCTGCTTTATTACAGAACTGCCATGACACCAGCAAGAACCAGGTCCTACCCTTTCCACTCTTTTCCATCCATAAATCTGGGTCCCAAATTCTTTGATCCAAACTGCATGACAATCTAGACGCTCTATTAGCCTTCTGCTGCCTCAAACAGAGGAGTTTAAGGTAGGCACATTTATGACGCTGGGGCAGAACCGTTGGTTTGGGGGAGAAGTAAAGAAAAAATCTTAGAAAATAAGGCAAAGGGACTTCCCTTGTGGCACAGTGGTTAAGAATCCACCTGCCAACGCGGTTCGATCCCTGGTCCGGGAAGATCCCACGTGCCGTGGAGCAGCTAAGCCCATGAGCCACAACTACTGAAGCCCGTACACACACCTAGAGCCCGTGCTCCGTAACAAGAGAAACCTGCGCACCGCAACAAAGAGAATCCCAGCTCACCCGCCGCAACTAGAGGAAGCCTGCACTCAGCAACGAAGACCCAACACAGCCAAAAAGAAATAAAATAAATTTTTTTAAAGAAGAAAATAAGGCAAAGAGAGGGGACAAAAATCAATCAACTAAAGAGGCTAGATGACATGACAGTCTTCAATTATTGTACTGAAATCATCCTGCTGGCAGAGAAGACTGAATGTAGATCTCTAAAGAGTGTCGGCGAAAATAATAGCAGGACCGTGAACAAGACATCTCTCCGGTATCTACTGCATCGTAAAATTCAGCCAAATTTTGAGTTTTGCTTTATAATACAACTCGTGAATAAAACCAAAGCAAAAAAATAATGACCTCATATCTTCAAGTAAAATTCACACTCGAAAAAGATGTGGCACGTCCAACCTGGGACTCTTTATACACTTACACGCCGCCGCTTACACAGGATGGCACAGCTCTTCTTGGGATGCACAAAGTAAAGGTATCCTCAAGGATTTGTGCCCAGATAGAGGGAGGAGGAAGCAGCCCCTGCAGGGGCTGAGCCTGAAGGGGAAGGTCTGGGGAGGTGCATCTGGGGGGTGGGGGAGCAGCAGAGACAGAGCGAGGAAGAGAGCTGAAGGGTTGATTTACGATCAGCTTTTCGGTTCTGTGTCGGGTGTTCCTGGTGTGAATGCCGCTGTTCCCATCAGTTGAAAATATCATATGGGAAAGATTATGATCAACACAGTGGCTTTTTGCAGATTGGTGAAGCTCTGTTGGGGTGGCAAAACGCCAAATGACCAGTCAGCTGACACTAATGAGCTGTGAGAGGTACAGTTGAACCCTGAACAACATGGGGGCTAGGGGCGCCCAGTCTCTGTGAAATTGAAAATCCAGGTATAATTTGCATCTGCCTCCCACTGAAGCACTGCCTCTGTATCTGCAGTTTCTGCACCTGCCAACTCAGACAACCACAGATCACGTGGCACTGCAGCATTTAATATCGAAAAAAACTCTGTGTATAAGTGGACACACGCAGTTCAAACCTGTGTGATTCAAGTGTCAACTGTACCAACATCCAGTACAAACCCGAGCAGACTTTAAGAGAAACACGCAATTCCGTTTGGAGCAAGGCTATCATGTTCACGTTAACAACACAACAAAATGCTTTTAACGATGGAATCTATCTTATTGTATGCAACTGATAGGAATAAAAAACAAATGGAAAGATTTCATAAACCATGTCTATGAAGTGGTCCGAGTTCAGAAAGTAATATATTATCTGCAGCTGCATAGTTTTAGGAAGGCTTTTTGGGGAGAGTAGAATTTGAGTTAGGTAATGAGGGGTAGGTAAAATTTGAATTTGATAAAGATGAGAAACAGCACAGACAAAAGTATGGGGATTAGGAAATCTACAAAGAATGCGTAGGAAATAATAGTTCAGTTTCACTCACTTGTAAGGTAAATGGGAGCATAAGAAATAAGTGAAAACAGCTAAGTCAGAGCCTCATTAACCAGGGACAGGAATGCCAGCCCAAGAATTTTAGCCTTCCCTCTGTGGCAACTGTGGAGTCCTGACATGGCACAGTAAAATCTATGCTCCAGAAAAATTCTTCTGACAGCCGCAATATTATTACTTATGAAGTCCATAAAGTGTTGGAAGAAACAAGGGAAAAACAGTTTTATATTTATTCTGACAGCTTAAAAGGTTGCTGCCATTACGCACGGAATTTTGAAATCTGTTTCTGCTGATTGTACTGACTATGCCGAATATACCTATCCAACAACAGAGGAGTGTAAAACTCAACGGAGACAACACATTACTCGAACCTGAAATCAAATGACAATTTCATCTATAGCCATGGACCGGTGCTCCTTCTTGGTTCCATTTACCAGGAAGATGAACAACAATAATTTCAGGCAATTAATGCAGATCTTTGGCGAGGCCACACAAGAGTTCTGCTGAATACAAGAATATTGTTACAGCAAAAAAAAAAAAGTGAAATACATCATTTGCCACGCAGCCAGTTGAGAGTGTGTGTGTGTGCGCATCATTGAAGCTAGTCTTTCAGAAATTGCCCTAACCATCAGAAATCCATCCACAACTTCACAGACGCTTTAGCAAGCTGGACTCTGATATCAGGGTAGTAGTTTCATTAGACCTTCTCACTTCCGAAGGATCCACAGTATAAACTTTCAGAGGCGGCAACATAATCCTTCTCATCAAATATTTGGGCGACAGGTGGAAAATTGTTCTGCCAGCTGAAGAAGACAAAATCCATTCCTTCTGGCAATTTTCTGCAATGAAAACTCCAGGAATGAATGTGCAATAACTTGTGGAAATTTCAAATATTCTCACGCAAGAGCAGCGTCCTCCAAATCTCGAACTGTAAACGAACTCCAAACGAACTCCTTGCTTATCTGAATGTTAAAATGTTGATTTCGCTTTGTGTCTGAATGGCCACTAAAGAAGAAGAAAATACTTTCAGACTTTTGAAGCCAAAGAAATGTTACATTCAAACAAAGTAAAGGCATGTTAAAAGCTGTACTTGGTTAGTAGCATCTCCCAGGTCAGGATGCAAGAACCAAAAGACCATTTTCTACCACTACCTTGTTCCCAGCGACAGGAGCTTATCTGCTCAGATTGCGATACTGTGCACACGCCAGCCCGGAAATGGATGTCGGGTTTGACTCTTCTTGGTTGGTTGCAACAAGTTCCATCTGCTCTGTGACGCACAGCTGGGTCACTCTGGTGTTCTGATAATGTCTCTGCAAGGTTTCTCTCGAAAGCCCTCGTTTGCTCACTCCCTAAGTGCTTGGCAGGTGGGTAGGTGATGGCAGGGGAAGCTAAACGGTCTGCAGCATGTTGATGATGGAGAGAGGATTGCACACCAGCACTCTAGGTCCTCAGTTTTGCACATGAATTGTTCAACCGTTCTTTCCTGTGTGGGGTTTACACTTACTAGGTCACCTGGCTGCTCAGATGCGTGACGGATCCAGTTGAAGGACAGGTGGGGAATGAGGGTTCTATTAACACCATACTGAACAAATTAATACTGAACAAATTAATTCAATCTACTTTAATTTGGAGGCTCTTCCTACCCCCACACCCTTTGCACCAATAGATTTCTTATTTATGTGGCTTGTGTTTGTAATAAGCAATTGATTCCAATTTCCTCAAATGGAATTTTACGCAATCCGTCGGTGAAGTGTATTTTTGCAATGCTTAAAAATGTTAAGTGAATGATGGAAACAAAATGACCAGTTGCATGCATTATCTAGTTTTAAAAAGCAAACTCTTTTCAGAGGTTTTAAAAGAACCTATTTAACAGGTAAGTAACCATTATACACAACACCGTTCAGTGGCTCAAGGACAATTTCTCTGATGCCTTCTCTGCTTCATGCACCATGCCAGGAGTGAAATACTGAGTATCAGGAGACAAAATCCCTCCCCTTCAAGTAGTTGACGTTTTTAGGGCAGGGAGAGACAGACAATATACACATTTTCAACATCTTTAAAAATATATAGCATGTTAGATGATGACAAAGTTCTGTAGAAAAAATAGAGCAGGGAAAAGATTGCTGGGTAAAGAGGGAATTACAATTGATGACAGTGTGGCTAGAAGGGCTTAGGATGGCAAAGGAGGTAAGAAGGCAATGCATATCTAGGAAAGAACATTTCAAGCACAGGGAATAGTACATGCAAAGGTCCTGAGGTGAGAGTGTGCCTTTAATACTAGACACACCATAGGAAGCAAATGCGGAGAGAGGTATGTATGGGGGAGGATGGGGAGGTGGCAAAGGGTAGAGAGGAGAAGGAGATGAGAATAAGGAAGGGATGGGGACAGCACACATGCAGTCCCTTTTAGGTCCCTGGATTTTTGAGTTTGAGTCTCAGCGAGATTACGAACCTCTGACATTTCCAGACAGAGGAGTCATCATCATGATCTCACTTTCCCTTTTTTTAAAAAAAAAAAAAAAAAAAACTAGGCAAAGAACTTCATTAACCTTTGTTTCAAACTTTATTCCCAGGCTTCTTCACCTTAATTAATTAGTGGCGAAGAATGAATTGTATATAAGCAAAAACTGAAAAGAACTGCAGTGTCCAGGGGCTTGGGCTTAAAAATATTAGAGATCTAGATTTTATCAGATCCGCAAATAAAATTTTAAAAAGCAATCACAATATAAAATAGCAGGTCCCAGTAACTTCAAGATTTATCCCCTTCAGAAGCTGACTCAATTGTCTGCTTCGTTCTTGGAAGCCTCATCAAAATTCTCCACGAGATCGGGAACTTCATCAACCTCCTCCTCTCCAGTAGCAAGCGGTGCCTTTCCATCCAGAGACTGTTTGGGCAGAGCTCCAGCCAGTCTCCTTCAACTGGTCAGACTGTCTGCGCCAAGCTGGTTTAAGATGCTGGGTAGCACTTCTGTCAGCTGCTTTGTCTCAGCATGGCCTGTGCAGGGTGAAAGTGTTTGCTGCCAGAGATGCCTGAACTTTAGGGTTGTTGAAGTGGATCACTGTTCCTTGGTTTGTGAACATATGCAACCCCTTCAATACCAGAGATATCGTTTACCCCTAACTTCTTTAAAGAGGACTGAAGTTTTCTGTCCTCTGCTGTGGCTGTTCTATGAACCACCTTCTTTCTGCGAGCTGTTCCTTTCCCACCCACGCGCACTTGTGCCTGCAGTTTGGCGAGTCTCTCCTGGCGCATGATCGTTTCTTTCCTCTGAGGCTCCTGTCCTCGGGTTCCGCCGCGAGGTGGAAGAGACAAGAGACGGCATCGCCTGGCCCCCAGGGCGGCCACCGCTGGCCCGACCTCGACCCCGAGAGTCAGCCTGAGTGGGTGCGCTTGTCCGTAGCATCGCCTTCCTCTCCTGCCCTGTCTCTCCCTGTCTCGCTCCTTCCGGGCACTTCCCGCCCCCGTTCCCATCCTCCTCCCATGCCGGTGTCCAGAGCCTTTCTGTACCTTGCTGGAGCGGAAATGGGGCCACACGGGGGACTAGGGTTGGCACTCAGGGGATCTCGGGCAGACCAGCTGAGATAAGGCACACACACGTGGGGACGCAAGATGGCAGCTAGTCACTTTCTCTACATCGGCTCAGATGTTACCTTTTCTCTGAGGCCAACCCTGATGACCCTGTTTAACCCTGAAACCCATGTCCCTCTTCACTCCCTCATGGCCTGACTTTTTCTTTTTCCATAGCATTTTCACCTTCTAAGTTTCTAGATCACTTTTCTTATTTATGAAGCATAGTCTATTCCTGGTTCTCTACTAGGATGTCAGGTACACAAAGGCAGGGACCTGTCTCTAGGTCACTGGCAAATCCCAAGTACCTGGACGAGACTCTGGCTCAGTAAGGCTACAAACCTTATACGTTCTTCTTATTGAGTCATGAAAGCTGATATAAGGATCTGCTAAGGATGATTTCCAAACAGCTCGAGAAAGCTATTCTATCCTGAATGATAAAGGGAAATATGGGGAAAAGCAGGTACTAAGAAAAAAACAGTAGTTCTTAATCATCCAGGTTTGTGAAGTGGAAGACAACAAAGGGTAGAAAAAGGTTGACAGTCCTCACCTTAAATGAGTCACTATAAGAAAGAAACTAAAATAATTTGCCACTGTTTCTCCTCAAGATTGTAATACCTAAATGCCCATCAACAGACAAATGGATAAAGAAGATGTGGTACATATATACAGTGGAATATTACTCAGCCATAAAAAGGAACAAAATTGGGTCATTTGTAGAGATGTGGATGGACCTAGAGACTGTCATACAGAGTGAAGCAAGTCAGAAAAACAAATATCGTATATTAATGTATATATGTGGAATCTAGGAAAATGGTACAGATGTACTGGTTTGCAAGGCAGAAATAGAGACACAGATGTAGAGAACAAACGTATGGACACCAAGGAGGGAAAGTGGCGGCGGGGCGGGGGGTTGGTGGTGGGAGATTGGGATTGACATGTATATACTGATACGTATAAAATGGATAACTAATAAGAACCTGCTTACATGGGAGTGAGTGAACTGATGTGGATGATTATAATTTTTGTGACTTTCTGTCTGAATAAAAAATCTCCCCCCCAAAAAAAGAACCTGCTGTATAAAAAATAAAATTAAATTTAAAAAAAAGATTGTAATACCCTCCAAAGTTCAAGAAATTGCTCTTGGTCAGATTATAAGAATCCTACCGCATAAACTGCAAGGGAAGAAATGTAATTTAAGTTCTTAGTAAATTCAATTAGTTTTTTAAAATAGATAATCGTAAAACTTTCTAAGAACCAAGGTTAATGCAGCCAGGTAACGAAGTGACCTCAGGCCCAATTACTCTTTTAATATTTTAATATGTGGAGAGACAGACTTCCTTCCCTTATTCATTTTTTCTGTGTGTCTGAGTAACGAGTCCTCAGAATACATGGTGAATTGAGATACAGTGCAAACACATCTGCAATCTGCTCTCACATTCAATAACTTAGTAGACATACACATTCTGCAGTAGAGTATCCCTAATTTATACCCTAATTAGAAATGATGATACTTTATACAGATACACCTCTAAATTTTCTATAACAGGAGAGTTTGCCAAGTAAATTTTAAAAATGTAAATAAGACTGGAGGAAGAAACTGTTGAAACTAGTTTAAAAACTATCTTTCAAGGACTTCAGAAGCCTCCATTCTACATGAGGGCTAAGTAAATCCACTTAGTAATCTATTCAGAGAATTCAACTCTATTTGCATGGCTATGAATTGAGAAAGTTATCAAATGTCTTTTTAATTTATGCTATATGTTTGTAACTTGCCTTACCATAGTACATAGATAATAGTTGAGATTGTATGGGGGGTGAGGTGTTCTGGTCAGGTGTGATTTCCGGTTAGAATTACAGCATCTCAGAGTTGGAATGAAATTTAAATATAACCTTATCTCAACATCCTTCAGATGCTTGAACTTCTATCAACATATTGTCCATCTTCTGCCAAAGCACATCAGACGAGGAGGCAATCATTGCCTCTCAGTCTCCTTTTCCTTCTAAGAGTCAGAGGCCCAGAAGACTCTGGCAGTGGTTAAGCTTAATCAGCTCTGGAGTCAGAGAGCCTGGATTCAGATAACCCCATATCACTGTGAGACCTTCAGTAATTTATTTAACACCTAAAGCTCCATTTTCTTATATGCAAAATAGGGGTAAACCTAGAACTTCCTCCCTGCGGTGGCTGTGAAAACTAGAATTTAAACCATATAAAATGCTTATTATTGTATTCAGGGTATTGAAATCAGTGTTTCTGCTCTTGTTATGATCATCATTCTGCACACTGGGACAATGAGAATTAGCCAGAAATCATGTCAATTAGAATTACACAAGACTCATCTATTTTCTTGGCATCTCAGGGTCTTACAGCACCTCATGAAGCCTGGCTACCGAGAAAGATCAGAGTTCCGTGAAAGAGGCGCTGCTCATATATTGACCCTAAGGAATAATCTAGAAATCACTTCTGAGAGGCAAAGTCCCTGAAAGCTTGATTTTCCTAAGAGCTGTGAATTCTCTTACACATGAAGACTCAACAAGTGATGAATTGAGGTCTTGCTAGTCGGATTCCAGTGAATAGAGACTTCACTATATAATTGGCCTTCCTATCAATTAGTCCCAATTGGTAAATTTTACTGTACATTTGTCCCTGTCAAGAATGAATTAATAATTTAAGTGTGACATTACATAAATACCAGACATTAATGTATGTGTATCATCTTCGGTATACATCAATATTCCCGTTAAGTCCTTGAGAGTGGCAAGAGCAGGCCAGGTGATCAGGAGGAAGTTTTGCAGGACCTCTGTGAACCACACAGACCCAAAAACAGTGCAAAAATCACCTCCTGAAAAAAACAAGGAACTGGGTTCCAATCAGTAGACTGCAAACCTGACTTGTCTTGCCAAGCCAAGATGCTGGGCAAACTGTCTGTGTTTGAGTTCACTGGTGAAGCTATTGGGCTCCGGGCAACCACACGGGGCAGAGGTTGTAAGAGGCTATTTGTCACAGCCTCAACAATGAGGCTTTATTTTCCCTAAAGGAGTCAGAGCCAGGAGCTGCTAACTGGTCACAGGTGTGCACACACGCAAGCACGCAACCAATGATGCCCATTTCAACTCAGGAGCTGATGAGAAAGGTTGGGGAAAGCGACCAGCCTGGGGGAAGAATACAAGGGAAGAAATTCCGCATGTGCTATGTCCCAGGGTCTCCAAGAGCCACACCTGCCTCAATTATATACAATGGAATATTACTCAGCCATAAAAAAGAACAAAATAATGCCATTTGCAGCAACATGGATGGACCCAGAGATTTTCATACTAAGTGAAGTCAGTCAGATAAAGACAAATATCATATGATATCACTCATACGTGGAATTTAAGTTTTAAAAATGACACAAATGAACTTATTTGCAACGCAGAAAACAGACTTACAGATATTACAAACTTGTAGTTGCCAAAGGGGAAACATGGGGTGGGGGATACATCAGGAGCTTGGGATTAACTTACACACACTACTACATATAAGATAGATAACCAACATGGACCTGCTGTATAGCACAGGGAACTGTACTGACTGAATACTCTGTTGTGATAACCTATATGAGAAAAGAATCTCAAAAAGAATGAATATATGTATAACTGAATCACTCTGCTGTACACCTGAAACTAACACAACATTGTAAACCAACCGTACTCTTATAAAAAAATAAAGTTAAATTAAAAATTCTTAATTCCCCTAGCAAGCTAGCCAAGCTACAGATCTTTACACAGGCTCTGTATTTGGCACCGTGTTCCCTTTCTAACAGCAGGGCCCTACTCATCTGCACCCTTTCCTGGACCTCCCTTCCCACTTCTTGGCCCTGGTGCGT
The DNA here is from genome assembly GCF_951394435.1 of Stenella coeruleoalba. NCBI lineage: Eukaryota > Metazoa > Chordata > Mammalia > Artiodactyla > Delphinidae > Stenella > Stenella coeruleoalba. The sequence goes on from NC_137167.1 coordinate 9,052,470, forward strand.
CACCCTATTTCCCATGAAGGCCACTTGCCCTTGTTCCTACTACTTTGATGCAATAAGGAATATATTTTCCTTGATCAATCCACAAGAAATGAAGCCGTGCTCCTCCTGGGATACTGATTACTCCCTCCTGCCCCCACACTCCACCCTACACTACCTCCCTGTGTCTACGTAATTTCCGCGTATAGACCTTTATCCTACGACACAGTATTAAATAGGAGGAAAGAGCATGTGTCATCAACCAGACACCACCTGAACTTGCACAATTTTAGTCCCTTAGCCTCCCTGAGGCATCATATCCTCCTCCTATTAAGATGGAGTTGATGGTATCTACCTTAAGGAACGGTGGCAAGAATCTAAGTAACTAATTCTGTATTTCAGACATTAGCTATTATTAATTCAAACTATTTAAGAGTTAAAAATATGCTTACAAAAATCTGAGGCATGCGTACTGCTCTATTTCATTTTCTGAAGGTGGCAGAATTCTGCCATATACCTCCGATTCATTGCTAGACTACAGACAAAGCCCCACATCTTGCTTTTCCAACGCTCTCCCTCTCTGCTCAGCCTAAGCTTATCATCAGTGTGTGTAATTAAGGGGCTTAGTGCTTGGCTGCCATTCTGAGAGGCAGAGCCCCTGCCATGGTGCCACCTGGCAGTCTATCAGAATTTGTTTTATGCCATTTCCTGCTCTGAAATCCTCTTTTTGAGAGGAAGTTGGAAAAGACATAGAACCATTTTCTACTTCCCAGTGGGACTTCAAAAAAAAATGTGCAATTTGTCTTTCTGGAGGGCTCACTCTTGACTTGCCTGTTTGGTAATTACAAGAGAAGACTCAAAGGCAGTGGTTCGGTAGAAACTCCCCGTCTTTGTATTTCTTTTCAGCGTCCAGTGAGTGACAATCTTTCTCATTAGAAAACTCCTGACGCTCCCTGGTCAAGTCAGAATGTCAGGCCCTAAGCAGATGAAGATAATTTTAAAAACTGAAACGATCTAGACCTCGGTCAGAGTTTCAACTTCTCTTCCCAGCTGCATATGAAAATAACCATTAACTTTAAACAGAACAAACTAAAGACCCTCCAAGGTCACTGCATTACAAATGCACTGCAGTCCACACAGTGAGGAAACAGAGTATCAGGGTGTCAAGAAGTTTCCAGATGGGAGTTTCAAGTTTTTAAAGCATTCCCCATTCCCACCTGTGTTAACCCACTGGTTTCTTATAACAGCCCCGGGAGATGTCATTATAAAGTTCATTTCACTAAGAAAATTTTAGTGCCCAATTTGCCATCTCAGGACCAGTGAGTGACAAGAACAAGGGCTTCTGGCTTCAACTTCAGCATTTTTCCATCAAACCAGAGCCCTTGCAACCTACTCAGTTCCAAAGGAAAGGTTCCTCTGTATTTTTCTTCTCGATTTGTGTTTTATCAATAACTGAGACCCATGACAATTTCTCCATCTGCCAGACTGCTGTCACCGTCCTCCAGAACCTTGTTCACAAAGCCATTCTTACACAGACAAGGACAGACTGCATCTAACGGCACCAATAAAGGTGGCATTTCACCCACACTGTAGGTCCGTCAACAGGGGCTGATGGGAAGGGAGGTCCCGATGGAGAGGTGCCCAAAAGGCTCAGCCCTCCAAAAACACCTTCAAAAGGGATGGGTTAACCTGAAAAACATGATTCTGAAAACTCAGGACAATATTAAATAAATCAGTTAAAGCCATGCAGCCCCTCATCTACTCCTGGAGCTTGACAGTCCTCTTCCAACAATGCCGATTCACAAAATCATGCCTGTCCCACTGGGGATCCGCAGGTCCCTTCCATCTCACAGTCCTTGAATGCCTACAGAGTCATTAGCCTGTGCTGGACCACAGCTGCCCTGTTCCGAATCCCCCTCTGATAATATCCCCTGCAATGACTTCACTGGCACTCTCAGACTCAACAGATAGGAGTCCTACCCAAAGCAAACAGGTCTCTGAATTAGGTTGTAAGTTATAATCTGTACTTTGTGAGCTCTAGAATCAACAACTGGCCCATCATTTCCTAACCGTGTGGCCTTAGGCAAGTTTTTTTTTTTTTTTTTTTAAAGCTGCGAGGCATGCGGGATCTTAGTTCCTCCACCAGGATGCAACCCGTGCCCCCTGAAGTGGAAGCTCTGAGTCTTAACCACTGGACTGCCAAGGAAGTCCCTTAGGCAAACTATTTACATCTTCAAACTTCAGACTCTTTGTCTCCAATGCTGAATAGTTCTACCTACATCTCTAGTGGATACCACTGCTTACGAGCTCCTTCCTCTTTTTGAGGAGGAATGCCGTCTACCACTCTCCTTTGCAAGGCTCTGCAATGTTTTATGCCCATCAGGATAATTCCAATTCCATTTGCCTTACCAGTAATAGGCATGGGAAACAATTTCGACCATTAAGATGTGAATGACAGTATGCTAGGGGACTTTGAGACTTAAAATGATACACTCACACAGAAAGGACCTTTCTTCTACTAGACGATGTTGTGTCTGGATGCGATGGCTGGAACGGCTACAGTTATCTTGTTACCATGAGTGGAGTCAGCCTGAGTATACAATTCAGCTAACTCACTGAGGATTATAATGTTCCAGAGTACCTGGTTTTCTGACATCCTCAATGAATGGCTGAATCAATCACTTCTGTTGCATCGAATAATAAAATTCTTATAATTTAGATCATCTGAGTCAGGGCTTTTTCCTACCACTTGAAGTTGGCAGAAAGCATATTAGCTGACAATATCGAACAACAAATGTCTCAATGTCAAGTATTATTTGAAACATGTCAGTACATTAGCTTATTTGATGATCACAACAATCCTTTCAGGCTGCTAGGAAACAGCACAGAGAGGTTGTGTTACCTGCTCAATTCACCTAGCGGGGAGCAGAAAAGGAGGCATTTGAGCCCAGGCGATCTGGGTCAGAGCCAACCACTGTGCAAAATCTCCTTCCTTCCTTACATGCATTATCTCAGAGGGGGATAATAGGCTTAGCTTTAAAATAAAGTCATCTAGACAACCTCTAATGCAAAGTTGGAGGAACTTAAATATGCTGGTAATTTTGTACTAATGATGACGTGTTTCATATGCTTCCGACAGTATCAGCAACCTCCTCACCCACTGTAATTTGCTTCATCTCATCCTCCAGTATCTGAGTTTAGTTTTTGCACTGACCCTCACCACAAACCTCCCAGTGGTTTCTTGATGGTCTACACCCCCAACATCAAACTGGTCACAAATGAGCCCCGACTTACACCTGATTCTCAATGCTGGCTTTTCTTCTCTCTGGAGCTTCCAATGTTACATGCCACTCGGACTCTCAATTTTTTCATTGATTTTTTAAAATTATTTTTTGAACAACTGATTTAGTCTCTTCAAGCCAGCTTAGCAGAGTAGCTTCTGGCCATTCAATGGCACTAGGACCCATTTTCCTTTTTGTCTTCTAAATATTCCCCTAATTTTCTGACATCCTTAGATCCAATCATTCCCAAGTAATTGAATCCTGAATACGTTCATATAATCCCATCCCTACCCAGTCTAGAACAATGACTCTTTTATCTCTTAGTGGCCTCTGTGAGTCTGGCTTAGTTGTTCCTCTATCTGCAGAGGGCACTTGAGGAGGGAAACAGGTTGCTGAATGGTGGGGGGAAGGTGGATTCCGCTTTCCTGTCAGGGAGGAAGAGCCATAACAAAACCACCATGACCAGAGTCCTTAGCTATATAGTTTTACAGCAACTATATGTAATACTTCTTGGTATTCCCAAGGTGGCTTGAAAACTAACAGCTAGCATTGATAGATCATCTATGATAGGCAATGCCCAAGCAAGGATGTATATCAGCTCTTTTAATCACCCTTACAGTGCTACCTTCCTGTTAGCTCTCCATATGCCAAAGGTCAAAACAGAAAGGTTATGTAAGTTGCCCAAGGCTGCACAGCTGGTCATGGCTAACCCAGGCTTTGACTCAGGTGTCTGGGTCCACAGCCAATGCCCTTTAACAACAGTGTCGTAACACCAGAACTAAGTGAAAATGTATCAATAACCATTGCTTCCTTCCAGCCAGAAACTTCTGTCAATGTGTGACCCAACCTCCCTCTAAACTTGACCTCATACCCTCCCCAGCCTAGGAGACCCTCATATCTGTTATCTTTCTGCCTCTTATCCATCTTTCCAGAACTAAAGCTAATTAAGATCAGCCGAACATGGCAACGGTTCCATGTGTTAAAAATCACAAGAGATAAAACTGTAAAGTAGGAAATACTGTTTCTTGAATTTAAGTCATATGTGTTCATTAATGAACACTCTGCCGGGCACACAGCTAGCATGCATGTGACAGGTAGCTATATTTAATGTTCTTTTCACTGTCCCACTCTCTTTCTTTAGATCTTAAGATAGCGCCAAACAAGGAGGCATTTTTAATATACACTCTTCTGTAATGATGATTCAGAGGGAGGGACACTAGGGGTGGGAGTGGAAATTAAAATTCTAACTCCCTTTCTATTAGGAAAACTTCCAGCACAGCCTTTAAGGATTCTAATTAACAAAAACTTATGGAGAAACTTATTAAGAATAATGAGTAGCATAAGAGAATACAGCTCTAACAGAGAGAGTGAAGTACACAAATTCTTGAGCTGAGGTCAAATTCTATCTCTGACATTTGCCAACGCTGATCTTGGGCAAGTCATTTCACCCAAGGGCAGATTCTGATGCCAGCTCTACCTCTGTTTGAGTCCTGGCTTTGCCATGTTATTAAGCTGTGTGAATTTGGGCACTGCTGCAAATCACCTGGGGATGCTGTTAAAATGCAGGTTCTGATGAAACCATTCTGGGGAAAGGCATGACATTTTGTCTATCTACCAAACTCCGAAGTAATATGCGAACGGCCTACAGATCCACTTTGAGAAGTTTAAGCAGTTTCCTCATCTGTTAAAAAAAAAAAAGAAAAATGAAAAGAGAGGTATCTACCTCATGGAATTCTTGATACTACAGCTGACCCTTGAACAACACGGGTATGAACTGAGAAGGTCCACTTACAGGCAGATTTTTTTCAGTTGTAAATACTACAAATCTACACAAGTCGCGGTCGGTTGAATCCGCAGATGCCCAGGGCTGACTATATGTTATGTGGAGATTTTTGACTGTGTGGAGGGGGGACACCCCTAACCCTCACATTGTTCAAGGGTCAACCGTATATGTGAAAGAAGGCTCGTTACTAAATATTATGATCACTGAAGCTCAGGGAGCTTTCACTTTGATCCAGGCTGGTAAGGGCAGTCCTGAAATTTGTCCCTGCTCACACGCGTATGTGACAATTCTGCTTAGATCTGAACAGTACCTAGTCTTTATATGAAAAAGGACTTTGGGGATTTCCCTGGCAGTCCAGTGTGGTTAGGACTCCGAGCTCCCACTGCAGGGGGCACGGGTTCAATCCCTGGTCGGGGAACTAAGACCGCACATGCCGTGAGGCGTGGCCAAAAATAAAATGAAAACAAAGATGACTTTGGCTCGTAGGAAGGATAACTTTATGGGCTGCCCTTATCTCCAAGTTCACCCCACCCTGGGACTCGTTATCTTGTTCTCTCTGCGCTTTAGGTAAGCTATGCCATGATGTCCTTACCTCAGTGAGGCTCTGCAGAAATGAAGAGGGGGAACGTCCCATAAAACATGTTTATAATTGGCTGTGTGAGACCAACACATTTATATCCACCAGTGAGGATTAATAAGCTCATAAAACACCAGTAGTAGCTGTCTCTCTCACCAGCTGAGAAGAAAGCATTATTCCACTGCAGTCTCTTTTGTATCTAAATCCATATTTTACCTACCTATATATTTACAAAACAAATTTTAAATATTAAGTAGAATGCAAGTTATAACAAATAATCACGTCTCCCATGCTTATTCAATGCCAAGGTTAAGAAAGGAAATCGCATCAATAACATGAGTCAGTCCCTCAAACACAAGGTTTTATTTGTTAAGACATCAAATAAAGCACAAGATGGTGTTTGCTCATAGGTAAAATACCAAAGCAGGAAGGCCATAAGCTCAGGGGAATTCTACATTCATTCAAATAGATTCTAATGATGGTAAGAATGGGGGTAATTTAATCCAAATTGTTTAATTCTGAATGAGAAAAGAGGTGACTAAACGTTTCTTTTTCCCTTCCTTTTTGTCTTCTGTCTGCCCTTGCACAGAGACTTCAAAAACCAAGACAGACGCAGTGAAGCTTTGGTTCTGGGTAACTTGAGCGGTTCCCCCCAAAGGGAGTTCATTTCTCTCTCCCTCACAACACTCAGCCCCTGCTACCTAGCTCAGCCCATTGTGATCTGCTTTTGAGAGCTCTCCTCTCCTTAGCCTAAGATCTCTCGTACAGACACCTAAATGCAAGCAGCCATCAGCACAAAAGCAACATCTAGGGGACAAGCAGGCTGCAGGCTAGCCAGGGAGGGCACCTTTGCTTTTAGCCTTTGTCAGGCAGCGCCCAGAAGTGATGGAGTTCTTCGAATTTATTTCTGACCCTAAGCCCCTCTATACACACGGACTTATTCTGTCTGCCTTGGTAATCACATTTTGTGAACCCTGTAAACTTTTCCGCAGAGCACTTTCATGCCTGACTGTCTTCCTGCTTCCGGTCGTCAGACATCACATTTACTGAGCGCCTACCATATACCCGCTAACGTGCTAGGCACTGGTGCGCAAATCAGACATGTTCCCTGACGTCACCGAGCTTATGGCAAAGCACCCACGGAGGCACCAAGCATCGCGGTCCTCTAAACGACTAAAGGGATCCTTCTCACTACTCCCCCGGCCCCACCAGTTTTTATAACAGTTTTATGAACCCCTATTATAGGGTTTTTGGTTTTATTTTTAACGAACCCATTTTTAAAAGGTCATATTTACCCATCTCCACTCCCCAAAGTAGACAATATCTGGTCAATTTCACAATGATCTTGCCCAATCGTTTGCTTTAATTTCATTCACATGCATGCATTCAATCAATCCCCAATCCTTTAACTGAGCAGCTGTGGTATGCGGGCTTTGTACGAAGCCTGAGGATAACCCCCGGCCCTCAAGAGGCTCCTAGCCTAGTAGGCAAGGTGGAGACACTCAGTAAGATTTGATGAGTAGTATAATGGGAAGTTCAGTGGCACATATATACAATGGAATATTACTCAGCCATAAAAAGAAACCAAATTGAGTTATCTGTAGTGAGGTGGATGGACCCGGAGACTATCATACGGTGTGAAGTAAGTCAGAAAGAGAAAATTAAATACCATATGCTAACACATATATATGGAATCTAAAAAATAAAATGGTTCTGAAGAGCCTAGGGGCAGGACAGGCATAAAGACCCAGACATAGAGAATGGACTTGAGGACAAAGGGAGGGGGAAGGGTAAGCTGGGACGAAGTGAGAGAGTGGCATGGACATATATACACTACCAAATGTAAAATAGATAGCTAGTGAGAAGCAGCTGTATACCACAGGGAGATCAGCTTGGTGCTTTGTAACCACCTAGAGGGGTGGGATGGGGAGGGTGGGAGGGAGGGAGATGCAAGAGGGAGGAAATATGGGGATACACATATATGTATAGCTGATTCACTTTGTATAAAGCAGAAACTAACACACCACTGTAAGGCAATTATACTCCAATAAAGATGTTAAAAAAAAAAAGATGCCCGAGACGACTTCACAGTGGAGTAGTTAAGTCATTGGTTCATGCATACACAGCTTGACTAGAAACATAATAGAAGCATTTCACATCTTACAAGCCTAACAAGTCAATAGAAGAGAGAAAGACAAATATCCTCGAAAACTAAGTAATACTATTAGAATACATAGCTTAATGCCACCAAAACATGAAATCAATTATAGTCAACCCTCGGGACCTGCGGGGGATTGATTCCAGGACCCACTATGGATACAAAGATCCAGAGGCTTGAGCCCCAGTGTCAGCGCTCTGTATTCACAGGACCCACGTCCACGGATTCAACCAACCACGGATACAGAGGGCCACCTGGTTTTAAAATGGAAGGTGATGCACTAATCTGTTGTTTAATGCTGTCTTGGGTTTGAGCGGTGCAAGATAACGTTCACGCCTTCCCAATTGGATATCTTCACTTGCACAAAAATTCAGTTAGAATATCAGATGTTTTGCATTTCCAGCATGGACATTAATGAAACATGGAGGGAGGGGGATGAGAAAATGAGATCTTTGAGTTGCCATGATTCACATTTTTTTTTCAAAATCATGCAATGTTCCCACTAATGAGTAATAGCTGAGAAGCAATATAGGGTATTCACTGTTACGTATTAATAACGCCCTGCTGCTTGAGAACAAAAACAGACCTTTTACATGCTGCTTATAAACAGCGTATAGGCTCCTGCAGCTTCTGCTTTGCTCCGTTCCTCCCTCCAAGCTATTCTTCTTAAAAGCTTTTCAACATTAAAACCAAAACTTTCAAGGGAGATGAAATGGGCTCCTGAAAAATTGCTTCCTCTGGCTAGACGGTGCCAGAACAGATATAATTAAAATATACTTACAACATTTATTTAAAAGTCTTCACCCCAGAGAACAAAGTTTTGCCAACCACTAAACTCAGTGTAGTCACTGAATCACATGTGGTTTCTTTAGTGGCAAAACTTATCCCTTTGGTCAGTTATGATAAATCAAAGAAAGAAACTTCCATGGGGGAGAATTAACCAACAGCAAGGCTAATACCCAACTTTCACAAAGGATAACTGAAACCAAGATTCCTCCCAAATGCAACTACAGACTTAAGATAGGTGCTTATCAGGCCTCTGGTCTGAATTGTCTGCTAATATATGGACTTGCAAACTGGCAGGAGGACAATATTGAATGAAAGTGAATCCTGCCCTGATCATAATTGCACCTGTGCTGTGTGGTGTTGATTCTTTGCTAGAGAAACACTTCATTTACCGAAGCTGTTGGTCTGAACCAATCCCCAAGCTCTTCCCTCAACTTGATTTGTAGATCAATTGTTGTGATTAAAGTAAGGGGATTTGAGGAAGCCAAATGCTGATTCGAACATTCGAAGTGCTTACAGCAGTGTTATACACATGCTGCTTTTAGACTAAGCTGGTGGAGTTCTTGTTTCCAAGCAAGGAAGTCTCAGAAAATTGCTCAATGCTTGGAAGCTACTGTGGGGTGGGGGTGGGGGGGCGGGAGAGGATCTACCCAGGGAAATAAGAGCATGTGGATGAAAGTAATGAGAATATAGAGGGTAAGTTCGTAAAAACTAAATTTTTGCCAACGATGGTGTGATTCACACACTTCCTTACGTGGCTGTGAGTTTCAAGCTAATGAAGCTGGGTTTGCGGAGCATCTATGTACACTCAACTACGACTCTGTGGTCATGCCTGATGACTAAATCCAGCCAACCACCTTAAGAGGAACAGACCAGCCACAACAATACGATGTGCGCCAACATGGCTGAAACACAAGTCCTGAAACCAAACATGTATCTGCTCACATCTCGCCCCATTTTCTTCCCGGGATACTGGAAGGGGTCCATCTTCTTCTTCCTCCAAGGGTGCATTTGATCCTATCCCTCCTGCTTTTCCAGGATGCTCGCCTAATCACATTTTCCTCTCTTTCCTACAGTATACAGCTTTCCCATTTCCCTGTAGTGATCCTTCTGGTCAAGATTTAGCTGTGATTAAATCTCTATCATGTTAACGAAAAACAGTATAAGATCTACACTCCACTATCTTTCTTCTCCTTCACGAGAGTGACCTACATTCACAGTTCCTTGATGCTCAATCTGTAACCTACTCAGTCTAGAAACAGTCAACCAACACAGATCCCACCAACATCACCAACGGTTTCCATGACGATAGCTCCAATGGACATTTTCGGCCTCCAACTTAATTTATAACATCTGACACATTTAACAACTCCCTTGTTCTTGAGATGTTATTTTGCTCTTGTTTGTCCTTAATCTCAAACGATGTTTCTTCATGGTTTCCTTCAAATCCATCCCTGACTCGATTATTAAAATGTTGGAACACCCCAAGGTCCAGTCCTAGGTCATGTTTTTTTCTTGTGTTCTTTCTATCCATGTTCTGAGCTTCAATTAACAAAAAAGGCACCTGACACTTGACATGTCCAAGACCTCCCTCATTTCTCCCTTCCTCATTGCCAACCCTGCCTTACCTCTGGTGCCGCCCCTCTAAAGGAAAGGTCCCACCAGGTTTCAAACTGGGTAGGTCAGCTACAATACGGATGCACCTCAAATAGTCTGGTGAGTGAAAAAAGCCAGAGAAAAAAGAACAGATTCTATGATTCCATTTATACGAAATGCCCATAAAAGGCAAATCTATAGAGATCAAAAAGTAGATGAGCTGTTGCCTAGGGCCAGAGATGGGAAAGGGGAGTGACTAAAAATGGTCATAAAGATTCTTTTTAGGGTGACGGAAATGTTTTAGAATTAGACTGATGTTGGCAGTGCAACTCTAAAAATACACTGAATTTTATCGACTTGTACACTTAAAAATGAATCAACTGGGCTTCCCTGGTGGCGCAGTGGTTGAGAGTCCGCCTGCCGATGCAGGGGACACGGGTTCGTGCCCCGGTCCGGGAAGATCCCACATGCCGCGGAGCGGCTGGGCCCGTGAGCCATGGCTGCTGAGCCTGCGCTCCGCAACGGGAGAGGCCACAGCAGTGAGAGGCCCGCATACCGCAAAAAAAAAAAAAAAAAAAAAAGAATCAACTTTGTGAGATGTAAATTGTACCTCCATAAAACAGTTTTTAAAAATTACATAAGTAGGAATTATATTTGCCTGTCCCCCCTTTTCTCTCTTACCTCCATGTTCAACCTATTCCTAGGTTCCACCCATTAGACTACTAAAATATTACTCAATTCATTCATTTCTCTCTATCGTGCTCTAACCTAAATGAGCATCACCTTTTCCCTAACTATTGCAATGGACTTTTCACCAGAGTCTCCCTTCAGTTCTGGCACCCATAACAAAGTGTTCTCCACACTTCAGCCAGAAAGATCTTTTCTGCTTAGAAATCCTTTATTGACTCCCAGAAGTCCTTAGATAAAGACCACACGCCTTAAGTGACCCAAAAGACCCAGTGTGACTGGCCAGCTGACCCCTCTCCAGCCTTTCACCCCAGTCTCTCCTCCCCACACCCTGCTGGGTCAGCTACATGTTTTTATCTGCAGTGTTCTTCCACCCCTCCTTCACCTGCTCAATTCCAACTCCCCCTTCTCTGGGTAGCAGCCCAAGAATTAGCCTGAGGGAAATTAACCATTGGTTACTGCCCTCATAGAACCATGTTTCTTGTCTTCAGAAAACTAATCCCCGTATTACTCAGCCATAAAAAAAGAATGAAATAAGCCCATTGGCAGCAACATGGATAAACCTAGAGATTATCATATTAAGTGAAGTCAGAGAAAGACAAATATGTCACTTATATGTGGAATATAAAAAATGCTACCAATGAACTTATTTATAAAACAGAAATAGACGCACAGACATAGAAAACAAATTTATGGTTACCAAAGGGGAAAGGGGGGAGGGACAAATTAGGAGTTTGGTATTAACATATACACACTACTGTATATAAAATAACCAACAAGGACCTACTATACAGTGCAGGCAACTAGACTCAATATTTTGTAATAACCCATAAAGGAAAAGAATCTGAAAAAAAGAGCTATGTATGTAAGTATAACTGAATCACTTTGCTATACACCTGAAACACAAGATTGTAAATCAACTATACTTCAATAAAAAATTAAAAAACAAAAAGAAAACCAATTCCAGTTTGTAATTAAACATTCACCACTGTGACAATTTGGGTTAATACCTGCCCCTTTTTCCACCCATGGAATTTGCATCAGAGCATGGAGTACATACGTATTTGCCCTTGTGGTCACCATCGTATCTTTAGCACCTAGACTAATACTTGGATGTAAACAATTAGTTCAAAGAATAGCTTCTCTGATAGTAATAGTTAATATCAACAACTTTTATTAATATATAATTCCTTTAAGACAGTCAACGGGTAGGACACGGCTATTACTTTTAGTATTTCAATGATATTTTCATACACACACAATCCTTAATACACCTGAGAAATAATCTAGTTTCCGGATCTTCACTGAACCCAGGTAAACCGAGGACTGAAATGAACAAGCTAGTTGGGCCCAGAGGCCCAGAGAGTAGCAGGCAAATGGAGATAGGACCAAGCACGTAAATATCAGGCAGAAATTACTTTTAAAGCTTGTCTCTAAATCATGGCTTTTCTTCTATTTAATAGAATGAGCCTCTGCCAGCCAAAGAGAAATTTCACACTCCTCAAAGTCTGCTAGGAAAAAAGTGTTTTGACATCCTTTCCTTATCTCTACATACACTGACTTCTCCTGGAGCTTCTGTATGACAGCACCTCCGGCAAGGCCAGATTCCTCAGCCTCTCTTTTCCCTGTGATTAAAAATAAGCTCCCAAACATCACTTGGCAATAAGGCTAGCTGTCAGGCGTCTGGTCCCAGCTCAGACACTCTTTTTATGCCCTGGGCAGAACTCTGAGCCTCACTGGGCCCCTTCCTGGAGCACCACCCCCTAATCCAAAAGCAGGAGCCCTTAAGAGACCAGACAGAGAAAGAAACCTGAGATGCTGGGTAGGAAAAGTGCCAAAACTATGTTTCTAAGATTCTTCTATCAGAGACTTTTTAAAATAAAATCATTAAAAAGTACAATGAAAACAGGACAAAGCAAAGTTCCTTTAAAAAAATACATGTGAAAGATGAACTAAAATCACAAAAATGTAACAAATTTTGATGTTGTAGATGGAGACAAAATTCTGATTTGTCAGTATCATTCTGGACAATTACATCTAAATAAATATTCCAAGCATTTGACTCAACTTATGCGAGGCTTACTTTAGAAATTAGAATTCTGCCAGTGTGTACAAACAGTTTGAATAGCAAATAGTGAATGGAGAATACCGCTTTTGACCACGGTCACTATCTACCTGTAATTCCTAGGATTCAATTCGTAGGAAATCAATTCTTTCCAGAGATTACAGATATTCTCCCTAAAATAAACATAACACTTGGCGCTCTCATAGGATTTTCGGAACAGTAACCAAAATATTGTAGGGTAAGTTTCTAGGAGTTTAGGAAAAATATATTATCAATATCATTTACCCATGCTAGGTAAACACACCTAGCATGTCAAAGAAGTTCACAGTAATGCAAGATATTGTTAGAGTATAACAGCATGTTTAATATACATTATTTCATTTTCTTTAGAAACATACTGAACTCAACTCTTAGGAGCTGTTCTGAAGAGAAACATTTAATTAGATTCTGTATTACTGGAAACCACATAATTTTATATTTAACTGTAAAATACTAAGGACCAATCATCTCACAGAGAAGGTAGTCTGTATATATGTTGAGAGTTCAGGAGAGGGAAAACCAACTACAGGGACACTTTAAGCGTTTAGAACAGACAGGAAAGAGAAGGTGAGAAAGGTCACTTTGAGAACTTGACTCTACTTGCCATCCATTTTACTAAAGGGACCCATCTACTAGTAAAAAGTGACTTAAATCATCTTTCAAAGTATTCAAATGTCAGTTATTTAAAAGCAAAATAATTAAAAATCAAGTTAATTTCTAAATATTTTCATGTATATTCCTTTTGCTTAAGAAAAAACTCACCTATCGTTTTCAGTAACTTTTTTCCCAGTATAAACTAGTAAAACCTAGAAATGCAGGGTCTCCTATTCACGGAAATATGGTAGAAAGTTTATCAGTTAAAGAAAGAAAATAAGTCTCCATTAAAACCCTTCTAAAGAGTTCTACAAACTTAATATAACTTAATATTCTGTTGAATTAAAAAATACCAAAATCTCAGTATTAATAAGAAAGAAAAAATTTAATAACACCCACAACTCTTTTTGTTTTAATGCCATTTGTGGGTTTGGAATTTTGTTGGTTTGTCTAATTCTTGTTTTGTGATTCAAACAACCTAAAGATACCTTGAAATTATTTGCCAACTGGAAAAGCAAATTCAGTAACTGTAAACATAGGACCAACAACGTAAGGAAATTCTAGTGGGTTTTAAAGCTTTTGGCTTCCAGACCCACTGTGACACAACATTTCATACAACACACAACCTAGACACTCCCTCTCAGAGAGACAGATAACAGGATTCCTATTTTCAAGACTAGGAACAGACGCCTAACTACAAAGTGAACTGCCTTTTCTTTTTGTCACAGGATTCCTTGACGCATATCTTAATTGTTAATGAAATTCGAGTATCGATAAAAGCAAATTTTCAGTCACGCATATGACAGCTTCTGGGACCCCAAGTTCTCATCCACTGATGGCCAACTCTAGCTTTTCTTAGATTAAGGATGAAAATGCTAGTAGTCCCTTTATATTTCCCTCCTTTGCACCCTGACAAGTTCATTTCTTTTACCTTACATCTTGTCAGTTAAAAAAGATGAAAGATCAGAAAAAGAAATCTAAGCTCTGAAGCAGAGTAATAACATAGCAATCTGTTTCCTTTGACCTAAACTTGAAGCTCTTTCTTTAACAATGACAAGAAAGTGTAAACTTATATTCAGACTCTAGAAAGCCAAGAAAGAAAAGTGCAGCATTCAGGAAACAATGGAAATTAAAGAAAATTAGCTATCAAAATATTTGAGAAGATTTAATTATTGTTTATCTAGTACTTGCTTCTTGCAAAGCCATCTACCAAAAGGAAGCTGATGGGCACTCTTGTCCCATTAAAGCATTACAAGAGCGATGAGAAGGAAACGGGTTTTTTTAAAAAGCTAAGGAACAAGGGACTTGATTAATAAGTATTCCCACATAAGCTAATGAGAGTAATGTACGTAGTCAGTGTCTGGCAAATAGAAGTCTGAGTGTAGAATAAATAAGAAAAAGGAGTTTAAATACTAGAAGCATATGACAAGCTGGGGGGGGGCGGTGGGAAATGAGACCAAAGGATACATATGTCACAAAGTAACATTTTGGAAGCGCTTTTTTCCCTTTCCTGTTTGTCTATTTCTGTTGCCCTTAAACCTTAGTCATAAAGATGAGATCACTAGGTAACATTTAACCTAACTCCTGATCTTTGCTTTACTGAATGTACGCAATGCCTTGCCCAACTTGTTGATCCATTTCCTGGATTAGAAGGAGTAAGAATGAAGAATAAGTAGTTAAAGAATGACTGCTTCTCTACCCCCAACTTTCCCCTTAGCAAATTTGCAGGTGGACCACACGGGCAAGACAGCATCCATAGAAAGATCAGGAGAAGCCAGGAGTCTGCATGCAATGGAAAAATGATGAAGAATCTGACCTCCTACCTTAATGATGAACTGAGATCATTTCCCCTTTTTCCCTTTAAAGACTGTCATGGCTAGAGCAGAATCTTCAGAGTTGGTCTCTGGACAAGAGTCCACCTTCTCCCCAGGTTGCCGGCTTTTCTGAATAAAGCATCTGTCCTTTCTACCAACACTTGCCCCTCCATGACTGGCTTTTGAGTGGCAAGCAGCCAAACCTCATTTCTGTAACCATTTTGTCAATCTCCAAATACCACTCCTAGAGGCTTCAAAACAGAAATAACGGAGTTGTGGATCTCCTCCCACAAGGAAATAATTTCTAAAGTGTTGCCTTCTTGGAGTACATTTTGAGTATGTTATGTTACTAGCCACCAAGGATGAGAATGCTGGGGTTCCTTATTTTATGGAAACAAACATATAAAACATCTAGTTTTTAAAAATTAATTAAAATGGAAGGACACTGTGATGGAATGATCTAGAGTGGAGGTATCTTTAAATGATGACATCTCCTGTTTAAGTGAAACAATTTATCAAGCCCAAGCCGACTGTTTAAAGCCAAGTCTGTCATAATAATGGTCATTAATAGTATCTCCCTAAGTCAGTTAATGTTTATTTTGAAAAATTACACATGGTAAATAAATGATCATACCTTCTCTAAAAGAGAGCATGCATCTCTATTTCACTATCACAAAGGCTTCAAACATCATAAAGAGATACTTTCCAGAAAGGTGTCCTTGCTTGATGATACTTATTATAAAGATACTTTCTTTACCTAAAGTTCACTCAGCAGTCTCAACTATCTGAATGTAAACAAGCAAATGGAAAGCACTGATAACCTCTTAAAAACTACTATTAATGCTGCAAAATTCATGAACTAAGAATCAGGCTATCACCACAGCCTACATGTGCTTAGTTTGCAAGCAACTATAGCTAATTCAACTATTTAAGCACCCAGTGATTAAAAAAATCAAGTAAGGAATGGGGAAAAGGAATGCTACAGGTGAGTGAACAGAAAGGAAAAGAAACAGCCAAAAAGTTAACAAAATTTTTGTTAAAAAAATAATAAAAGTGATAAAACTGTTCCTAAGAACTCCAGGTACAGAGAGCCACGTGAAGCCTTTTCATGAAATGACAAGCAGGGCTAAACCTTTTAATGTCTCCTGAGGGCCCCCCTCTCTTCCAGAGGCCAGCAGAATAATGTTCATAATGAAACCCTAAATCACCCAAAACGTCTAATGCAGGGCCACTCTCTGATATACCAAGCTAAGGATTCATATAATGTGCTTTAAAGACATCTCTATCCAAGATTATCTGGTGTTTCAGTTTTGGTACAAAGGAAACTTCGGTCATCTAGATATTTCTCTTCCACGAGCCTCCAAATCCTTAATAAAGCAAACGAATAAGGGATTTCTATACTCATGTTTCTGGTGGCTGCCAAAAGGGAGAACATAGAATTGCTAAGTAAGGAAATCTCTGGTTACAATAACAACCAACTCACAATTTTAATAAAACATACTATAACATCCTTATAATGGATCCTTTCCCCTGGGGTTATATTGAAGTCAAGTCGAAGCTTGCATGAATAGTGATCTTTTAAATGGACAATATTTACTAACTGTGGAAACTCAAAAATGATCTTCAACAACAACAAAAAACATAAAAACAATCAAAGCTGCACGTAATTTTAACTGAGCATAAATCTTTCACGCACACACCTCAGGTGATGTCTCATGATTCCAGAGTAGATGGAATACCCTGGATTGCAATGTTTAACTTTTGCAGTAACTCAAAGCATCATGTTTGTGGAAGCAGACATCAAAGATACAACTGACTCTTTAATAAGTGAACAGTTCAGAATTATATAACTGGAAAAGTTCCCAAGTGTATTAGATTCCTACGGCTGCCATAACAAAATTCCAGACCAAGATCATGGTATCAACAGGTTTGCTTTCTCCTGAGGCCTCTCTCCTTGGCTTGCAGATGGCCACCTTCTCACTGTATCATTACATGGTCTTCCCTCTGTACTGCACACCCCTGGTGTCTACTGTCCAAACTTCCTATTCTTATAAAGTCACCATTCAGATAGGATCGGGGCCCATTCTAATGGCCTCATTTTAACTTAACCTCTCTAAAGGTCCTAGCTTCAAATATAGTTACATTCTGAGGTACTGGGGGCCAGGATTTTAATACATGAATTTTGGAGGGACACAATTCGGCTCATAACACTTTGCCCTCTGGCCCTCCAAAATGCATGTTTTCGTGTGCAAAATAAATTCATGCCCACCTGAACAACTCCTAAAGTTTTAAACCATCCGATATGGGATGGGCATCATATGTAAGACTCTAATATCATCTGAATCAAATGTGGGTACAACTCGAGGTTTAATTCCTCCTAAGGCAAAATTCCCCTACAGCTATGAACCTCTGAAACCAGACACATTATCTGTTTCCAAAACACAATGGTGAGACAGGCATAAGATAGACATTTCCTTTTCAAAAGGGAGAAAAAGGAAAAGAGGGAGAAAAAAAAATCACGGGTCCCCAAGCAAGTCTGAAACCTACCAGGGCAAATTCCATTAGATTTTTAAGGCTTGAGAATAATCCTCTTTGGTTGGATGTTTTTGGTCTGGGTCCACCAAGATAGCAGCCCCACCTCCCAGGTTCACTGGGTTGACAGGGTTGACCCTGTCCCAGTAAACATAGGCAGTAGCCCTGCCTTCTGAAACCAAGGAGGGGACAGACTCACTCCCTGGGCCTGTGTCATCTGAGCCCACAGTGGCGGTGGCACCTCTGCCACTCTGAATCACCTTTGGAGTCATCCATCCTTCCCTTTTCTTGAAGGACAAGACATGGTCACTGCCAGACAGCTCTTGTTCATCCAGTAAAGACTCAGAAATCTGACAAGTCTTCCTTCATTTTTATCCCATGTCTGTCCCCTGTAGCCCAAGCTGGCTGTATTTCTGCTGGTCCAACCCCATCTCTATTCCTAACTTCTGCTGACATGGCCAGCTGGATCTATGAGTCGCACATGTCATCTCTTTATCAAATGACTGCCCAGCCACCCCCTTGGTGTTCTCTTCAGAAAATGCTTTCTCATTTTTTCCCCAACACGGATAGGCTGAGGATTTTATGAGTATCCAAGTCCTGGTTTCTTCTTGCTTCCCAATTCTTTTTTTTTTAAATCTATTTATTTATTTATTTTTGGCTGCATTGGGTCTTCATTGTTGGGTCTTAGTTGCTGCATGCAGGCTTTCTCTAGTTGCGGCGAGCGGAGGCTACTTCTCATTGCGGTGCACGGCCTTCTCATTGTGGTGGCTTCTCTTGTTGCAGAGTATGGGCTCTAGGCACACAGTCTTCAGTAGTTGTGGCACGCGGGCTGAGCAGTTGCGGCTCATGGGCTCTAGAGAGCAGGCTCAGTAGTTGTGGCGCATGGGCTTAGTTGCTCCATGGCATGTGGGATCTTCCTGGACCAGGGCTCGAACCCGTGTCCGCCGTATTGGCAGGCGGATTCTTAACCACTGTACCACCAGGGAAGTCCCACCAATTCTTTCTTTAATTTCTCTACTCTGGCATTTTACCCTAAGAAGTAGGGAGAAACCAAGTCATACCTTCAATGCTTTGCTTAGAAATGTCCTCAACTAATCCCCAACAACATGTACAAATCCTGCCTTCCACAAAACACGAGAACACAATTCAGCCAAGTTCTGTGCAATTTTATAACCAGGACTTCCTTTCCTTCAATAGCATGTACCTCATTTCTGAGTCCTCACTCATTAAAGTGAGGAATCACCACTGGAGTCATCCTTCCCTTTAATGTCCCCATTTCTACCAAGAGTCTCTCCAAGACAGTCTAGGCTTCTTCTAACATGTACCTCAAAAACTCTTCCAGCCTCGACCCACTGCCCAGTTCCAAAGACACTTCCGCATTTTTAGGCATTTGGTACTGCAGAACCCTACCTTCCCAGTATCACAGTCTCTATTAATCAGGGTTCTGTAAGGAACAGGATCGACAGGATGTATATGTGGTCTCTGCTGGTTTTCCCAGGTCTGCAAGGAGAGCGAGCAGACGGAAGATCCAGGGACAAATTGCAGTTTGGGTCCGAAGGCGGTCTGCTGGCAGAATTCTTTCTCGCTCAGGGGAGGTTAGTGTTTATTCTATTAAAGCCTTCAACTGACTGAATGAAGCCCACCTACATTATGAGGGTAATATCCGTCATTCAAAGTCTATCGATTTAAATGTTCATTTCATTAAACAAGTAAACAAAATCACAGAAACATCCAGAAAAATGATTGACCAAATATCTGGGCACCACGGTCCAGCTATGTTAACACATAAAACTACCCATGACACCAAGTATCATTTCAATTTTATAAGGCATAGGTGTCGGGTGCAGTGCTGTGATCCATCATGAGATCAGCAATGATGGTGAGGTTCCAAAGACTCTGATAATCTCTACCTTCTAAGAAGAGTAACTGGACTTTAACTGCTTAGTCATCGAGCATAATAAAAACCATCTGCTGAACCTTAGCTCTAACACTGTGACCTGGGGTTGGATAGTACGGCCTGGGATTCTGTCACTGTTCTCTGCAAGAGTCCTGGGCTAGCAATATTAAGACAAAGTATCCAACCTCAAAAGCAACTAGTTCGGGCTTCCCTGGTGGCGCAGTGGTTGAGAGTCCGCCTGCTGATGCAGGGGACGCGGGTTCGTGCCCCGGTCCGGGAGGATCCCACATGCCGCGGAGCGGCTGGGCCCGTGAGCCATGGCCGCTGAGCCTGCGCGTCCGGAACCTGTGCTCTGCAACGGGAGAGGCCGCAACGGTGACAGGCCCGCGTACCGCAAAAAAAAAGCAACTAGTTCTATAACCCACAGAAAGTCCCTTCACATCATTCAGCTTGGATTTCCTTAACTGCTCAAAGGGTGCATTAGAAGATAAGGCTTCATCCATCTCTACGATGCTAATACTGAGGGTAGCCTCTTCAGACATTTTGGGGAATCTCCACGAGTTAGAAACTGGACATGCATGACACTTTCATATTGACAATAACGATACTAAATTCACTGAAGTAGGTACTCATTTTGCATTTTTTTTTCTAGTTTTAAAGACAGACATTATTCAATCACATATCCTTACCTGATTCCTTGGTGACAAAGCATAGGCATTCTGACTACCGCTGGCTTTGATCTCATGCAACAAACCAGTCAATGATGACGATTAAAACAAAACCAAGTTAATAATCATTCTGTTGTTGTACCTCAACTCTAAGTTTGAATTTTTTTTTCAGATTCAAATCCTCTTACGTTTCCCATGGAGTAGGAAAGGTCAAAGACCATTCTCATATTTATCACGAGGAGAAGCTCCGAGTGAGAGTTCTGATGTCTCCACGTCTCCTTGGGTCCCGCTCTGAATCAGCATCAAAACAGGGACTGAACCTCTTCTGGCTCCCTGCCCCCCACTCCGTGCACTTGAGTTTGTGTTTAGGGGATGGGTCCCGTGAAACAGCATGCCCTGGATGAATCACTACAGCAGAAGGAATTCATTCTGACGTATGCATAACAGGAATTAGAATGTGCCCCTCACAGAGCTCAGCAAATGGTTTTTCTATCTGCTCATGCTAATTAGGAAACTACTGAAAATATTTCCCATATTTAAAACGGCACCTCTCCTCATTGAATATGGCAACCCTGCTATGAATCAAAGCTGAATAATAACCCATCACTGTCAAAGGTAAATTACTGCCTCAAAAAAATTAAAAAAGCAGTATGACATTTAAAGCATTGAGAAACAGCTAGTTCCCCGTGCAATCGCCAAGGTACACACAGTCCTGAGTGAAATCAGCACCATGGTGGCACCAGAGCTGGGGCAGGTCATGTGCAGCTCATACCTGCGACATCAATGCCAACAACGGGGCCCATGGAGAGCAGCCATCGTTTGATCATCTCCCGTGTCTACTATGGTTTTTACATATACTATTTCATCGGATTCTTGGAGCAACTCAGATTCTGATCATGTCCACTTTACAGATCAGAAAACCAGACCACAGCAAAACCAAAACTGTACTCAGGTTCTCATTACTAGGAAAAGGGGGAATCAAGATTGACGAGCAAAGTCTGTCTGAATTCAAAGACGTCGTTATTTTCACGGCTCATACCATCCACGCTACTTGGGAGATGAGCGCTATTTGGGTGGGTGGTACCACAAAGCAGCAAGGGAAGTGGGTCAACATACTGGACATTAATGCAGGATCTAAAATATAAAATTACCTGAAGCTTTCTATGCAGAGTACCTTACCATAGAATGGAGTAATTATTTGCCTTATGTTATAGAAATTAAATGATACTCTTCACATCAAGTCGGTGTGTAACCCACAGAAAGAATACGGTAAACCACAAGATTTCTTTCTAACTCTAAATTCTGAGATTAGAATATATTTCTCTTAAATATATCAATAATCCATTTGTCCATCTCTCAGTAAGGTTATCCTGAAGGTATTCTAGAAACAGGTACTGGCTCAGTCCTAGGGTTGTAGGAGAGATTACTATTGTTTATGACCATCAGCGCCAGGATGAACTTTAAGGCAAATAGCAAAATAGATGGTATCAGTCTTTATTTATTACATCACTAACTATCCTCCTGCCTACTCTGTTTTCTGTACATTCAGCTTCTCAGGGTTTTTCTCTCGTGAATTTATGGGTTTTTCTTGTCGTATCAGATAGTCATCCAATGAAATTACATAAAGTATTATGTTGGTGACTTAGAGTGCTACAATCCTAACATCCTTGCTTCAAGTAAAAACAAAACAATTTAAAAGAGGAGTCTCTTCCTTTAAGGCAAATACATTAATGAGTGCTGTTAAGATATGGAGAATTGGAATCAGACCACCTGGTTTTAATCCAGGGTTTGCTAGCTATATTAACATTGAGCAAGTTGTCCAAGGAACTCATAGGGTTGTTGTAAGTGTTAAGCAAGCGATTGAAAGTGCTTAGCATGGTGTCAGGCACACAGTACGTACCTGGTACCTGATACATGTTAGTTCTCCTCCTTGTAACACTAAACTCCATGTCAATTAAGTCAAGGAGAGCCTTTAAGATCTCTAGGGTCCTTGCCCAAATCATGCCTTACTGCAGGGGGGCCCAACCCCCGGGCTGCAGACCCGCGTGGCCTGTTAGGAACCTAGAGGAGGTGAGCGGCGGGCGAGTGAGCAGAGCCTTCACCTGCTGTTCCCCATGGCTCGCGTTACTGCCTGAACCGTCCCCCGCACCCCATCCGTGGAAAAATTGTCTTCCATGAAACAGTCCCTGGTGCCAAAAAGGTTGGGGACCGCTGCCTTACTGGCACCGTGTACCCATAAAACAGGCTGGGATCAAACACGCAACATGTGGCATCTGCTTAAGAAGCTGTACTAGGATTCTGCCATAGATTCTGAGGCAGGAAACAGAACTGCCCTGCCTTCTCGTGGGAGGTACCATGAAATTCATTCTTCTCTCTGGCTCCACCTGTAGATAAGAGCATAGAAAATCTCTACCACTGAAAAGTCTATCCATAAACATTTAATTTTATTGGGAAAGCGATGATTAAGACTGACTTGGTCCCTGATCTCACGAAATACATATACATATCCTATTGGGGGGGGGGGAGGACTGAAACAAAAGTAGATAAAGAAACAATAATTAGTTTGCAATGAATGGTGTGAAGGAAACAGGGTAGAGAGATGCAAACAAGGTAAAGAATGTTGGGAGGACCTATTTTAAATAGGAAGGTTAAGGCTGCCTCTCTGAATAGGTGGTCTTTCAAGTGAGACCTGAAAGACAGGGAAGAGGGAGATTGTTATACACAGTCGAGGGGAAAATATTCAAAGCAGAGGAAAGGGCACACTGGTCCTGAGGCTGGAGACAGGTAAGTGTGTCCAAAGCAATGAAAAACTAGAGTGATAATCAGGGAAGAGGAGTGACTCAAGAAGGGGCCATATTAGTATCCTAGAAGCCCAATCATGCAGCCCTGGAGGGACAGGGTATGCCTTTCACTGTAAGGTCAGGAGAAGCCCTCACAGGGTCTAAGCAGGGAGTGATACAACCCCATTTACCTTCTAAGAAGATCACTTTTCTACTGGGTGAAGAATGGCCCTCAATGGTGCCCAGGTGAGAAGAGGGAGACCAGTTAGGAAGCTGCTTCAATGACAGGAAAGAAGAGATGGTGCCCAGCACAGGAAATCAGTAGTAAAGATGAAGAAATAAAAAGGTAATAGAAATATATTTTGGAGCATAAGTGATAAAACTTACTGATAGATTGGGGTAGAGTGAAGAAAAGAGAAAACGAGGGCAACTAGAGCTTCTGACTTGAAGAGCCAGTCGGCCAGCCCCAGTGGAAGCCCAGGCAGTGAGCAGAAGCAACCCCAAGTTTTGGCTCAGTGGGAATGTTTTGACAAGAGCAGAGCAGTTCTGTGGGGTTGCAGGGTTTTTCCTTTATTTTTCTTTTCCTTCTCCCTTCTTAGCAGGCTTTTGACAAGGAGCTTGACACTGATGTCCTGGTGATTGAATATAAATATGCTTAATTCATTACAGGCAGAGATAAAGGAACTCAAGGAAAAGCTTTCCCTTAAGGGTCATTATCTAGATAAGATTATAGCGTAAATTGAAGCCCGGTCTCTGGAGGTAGCGATCGATTGGCTAGTTCGCAAGCCCCGCTCCACCTCCCCTCATCTGGAGGCAGTGCAAATTTCCTGCCTAGAATCTCTACTCCAGCTGCCCTGTCTTAACCACATTCTGAGCCTCTGATGTCAGAAAACCAGTGGAAGTGACTGCCTAAAGACAAAATTAATTAAAACGTTTTTATCTGTTCTTGAGACGCATCCTAGGCTAATATATTGATTTAACCACTGCTCCTGTGAATGGTGTTTATGAATCAGTATCTCCTGAGACCATGGAGGTTGGAGGTAGGTTAAAAAAAAAACAAAAAAAAAACAAAACAAAAAACCTTAATTTTTCTTTGTGCCAACTGACGTATTACAATTAATGGAGGGATAAACGTTCATTGGGTCACTCTGTCGGTAGGGAGTTAAACATTGGTGGAAGAACCATACGCTATATATTGCTATTAGGAGGTAAGTAAAATGCACTAGTTCTTAGATAAGTTTCCACCTTTCAAGCCAAACTCCCTCAACAAATGCTGCCTTAGGAGTGACCCAATCCAATCTATGATTCAGGAAGACCAGCCTGGTGTGTGACATAAGACTAGGACCTACGTCTGACAGGCACACATACACACACCCACTGATTGAGGATTATAAAGATTGACTATCTTGATCCCTTTATGGCAGGTAAACTTAGCAGGTAAACAAATGCTTCTCATTTGGCCACCCTCAGTAAACAGCACTAGTAGTCGGGGGTGAGATGTCTTTCTGAACTTGGGAAGGGTCTTTTGGAAACTGATTAGTTCACAAACCTTCAAGGAGATCTGTATCACCTTGGACTGTCAACTCATGAATCCGATATTTACAGGCCTGTCCACCAAGATCCACAACTCCAGATGAGCAGCAACTTTCCTAATTCTTGTAGGATTGGACGGCAGCCCTAAAAAATTGGAATTCTGCATTTACCAATGTAGTCACTTTGCAAATGACATTCATTTTTAGATTTGATGTTTGCATCTGTGGTCTCTCCTTTCATAAGGTTAGTTTCTCTATTTCATTATCTAGTACAGAGCATTGAATCTGCACCAAGTTCTTAAAAAAAATACTGCTGAATTAATGAATTTTTTCTTAGGCTTCATTTAGACAACTGTTTTCAATCCTAAGGTCCATATTTTAAGAGGATTTTTAGTGTGCCCAGAACTGGCAAACTAGAAAGCTCATTATACCAGCAACGAAAAAGTCAGCAGTCCCATCTAGGAATGGGATGGCGATGTAGCAGAGCTCTTTATGGATCTGAAAGTTATATTTTAGAGAAATTTGACTTATTCTGGAACTTTAAAAGGCACAATTCAGAAAAAATGTGGGGAAAGCAACCAAAGGCATTAACTCAAGGTTAGGAAGAAGATGGTCATAATCTGAATTATCTAAAAAGTTAAACCTCTCCCTTGGGAAGAAGTGCAGATTCCTCTAATATCTCTAATATCCTCTAATATCTCTAATATCCTCTAATATCAAAACCGCAGCTCAAAGACCACGGCCACCTGAGATGCTAGAGAGAAGATGCCTTGAAAGAATGTCGCTTCCTCCTACAACATCAGGATTCAGTGACTTTTCATCTGTAGATTAAAAGATGCATTTTGGCTTGTTTTAGGTACAAAGAGACATATATACAGCATGTTCTAACTGCTTAATTTGGTAGACGGTAGGATATATTGGATGGGATAAAGACAAAAGCACGGAATTAGGTTTGAAGTCATACATATTTTAACGAGGATGCTAGAAGTGAGGATGAATAGGGAAAAAAGGATTTGAGGGACATGGAACGAATCTAATCCACATAGTCTTGTGATGAACTGGATGTGGAGGTGAAGGGGTCAAAAGGTACAGGATGATAATCAAGTTCTGGGCATAAATGAGGAGACGTATATTGGAAAGACTGATGGAATCTTACAATGTTGGGGAGAACTAGCTTTGGAGGAAAAGCTCAAGTTTGATCTTGAAATCATAAGTTTAGTGTGAATACTGTGCATATGGAAATATCCACCATAAGGTAAGATGTTGCTCTCCAATCCAAGGGCGAGTTTGGAACTCAGTAAATGCTACAGCTGTTACAAAACAAGGAGGCAAGGAGAGAGAGGCAGCAGGTGGAGAGGTGTGTAGTAACAATGTTAGACCACAGGCATCGAAGATGGAAACTGTTCAAACCATGGCTCCGGCACTCACTGTGTCAACTTGGCTAACGATCCCACCAGCTAACATTTACTGCGTGCTTACTTTGTATCAGACGCTGCATAAAGTGCGTTATGAACACTACAGTCATAACCAAAAAAATCTGGACTGTCCATCCACAGAGGAACAGTTAAAACAGTAAATAATACGGAATATTGGGTATTAAAAACAGTGATTGCATCTATATCTATAGGCCTGGAGAGAAATTCGCTATTCAGTCTAGCTACAGAGAAATTTAGATAGTATGACCCTAAAACCACAGGTTTTATATATACTCTACCTACCTACCTACATATTTAAATCCAATTTTTCAGGAAATTCTTTTGACTTACTCTTTCACATATACCCAACACTATACATACAAGGTGTGATGGGCTAAACATCAGATTGTTAACACTGGTTATCTTGGAAACTGGAGGGTGCTGGAATGGGATATTTAAAACCAAACCAAACCCCAACCGAAAGAGAGACTCTAGTATATTCTAAAGTTAAATTAAAAAAAAACCCACAAACAAAATTCTATCCATATTAACATAAAGCCCAATTATTACATATGCATATGGAGGAGAACTAGAAGGTAGCATTTTTTTTTTTTTTTTTTGGCAGTACACGGGCCTCTCACTGTTGTGGCTTCTCCTGTTGCGGAGCACAGGCTCCGGACGTGCAGGCTCAGTGGCCATGGCTCACGGGCCCAGCCGCTCCACGGCATGTGGGATCTTCCCGGACCGGGGCACGAACCCGTGTCCCCTGCATCGGCGGGCGGACTCTCAACCACTGCGCCACCAGGGAAGACCGAAGGTAGCATTTTTTAATGAAACCTTTTTTTGTTTTTAAGAAGGTGGTGAAAATCCATTATTTTAACACTTTTTCAATATTACATCTTTCAAAAAACTATTCCTTATTTTATACTTGAATTCAGAGATCGACAAGGATATATGGGCAGTGAAGAGTTGAGTATTTATTCTCGAATTTAGTATCACATTATGCAGACAAACAAATATGTCATCAAGTGTAAAGTGTGTAGGGCTTGAAGGGCTAGTACAAATCTACCGCATAAGATGGGGATTTTGTTTTAATGTTTATGTTTTCATGGTAGTTTTCATTACGCTGATTGTGGTGTTAAGAGCACACACACAATGCCTCAGCGCTGATACCAGGAACCATATTACTCCATGCCTTCTGCTTCCTAATCCTCTGCCCGTCAGATGGGCTGCGAGCGCTTTATTCAATGTTAAAGGTCAATCCCCTTTTCTGGTAGGATATGTTTGCCCGACAAAGTGTGTGCACAGCTTTTCGACAAAGATTATTTAATCCACACAACCAGCTAAGAAACTTCGTCACAGATCTTATTAACTTCTCGGGCTCTCCAGTCACCAAAATTACAGATATTCTGACATAACTCCACATCCCCACACGGCATCTCTCCATCTGGAAGTCTAGTTGTCACCTTAAACATATCCACAACTGAAATCCCTAACCCAAGATGATACAAGATCCCGCATCCAACTTGATAAAAATGAACTTATTTACAAAGCAGAAACAGACTTACAGGCTTCAAAAATAAATTTGTGGTTACCAAAAGGGAAAATGGCAGGAGAGGGGGGCAAGGGGGGGAGGGATAAATTAGGAGTTTGGGATTAACACATACACGCTACTACATATAAAATAGGTAATCAACAAGGACCTACTGTATAGCACAGGAAACTCTACTCAATATTCTGTAATGACCTATATGGGCATAGAATCTAAAAAAGAGTGGATGTATGTATCTGTATGACTGAATCACTTTGCTGTACACCTGAAACTAACACAACACTGTTAATCAGCTATACTCCAATATAAAATAAAAATTAAATTTAAAAAAGCTGTCTGGAGTCACTGTTGGTAGACTTTTTTCTCACATCTCAAATCCAATTATCAGGAAATCCTGTGGGCTTTCCCTTCAAGGTATATCCAAATTGGATCTGTTTCTTACCGCGTCCACTGCTCCTACTCTGATCAAAGCACTCATAATTTCTTGCCTGGACAAATCATTGTAATAGCCTCATAACTAGTCCCACTGCTTTCTCCCTTGGGCTCCAACAGTCTGACAGAAGCCAGAGCGATGGTTTGAAAAGGTAAAGCACATCATTTCATACTCTGTTCAAAACCCTCAACTCCTCATTCCCATATATTCCCCCTACTTGAACTCTCCCCACTTACTTCTACTGTAGAGGTTCTGCTTGAGCTTCTCCTTAAGTGTTATTTGATATCTACATTGCTGACTTCCCCTTTCAGGTTCAAAGATTATCTTCTCAATAAGGGCCACCCTATCTACTCTAAATAAATGGCAGCCTCTCCTGATCTCCTTCACCTTGCCGTCTTTTTTTTTTTTTTTTTTTTAATAGCACTTACCACCTCTGGAGTTCTCTATAATTCACTTAGTTATGAGGTTTATTATATGTTTTCTGCCCTGCCTCTGCTTGAATGTAAGCCCTACAGGAACGGACATCTGTGTCTATCTAATCAGCAATGTATCCTAGCATTCTAGAACAGACCCTCAGATCTACGAGGTTGACAAAAAATATCGTTTAATAATGATCTGTTTTGCTTTACTATACCACCCCGAACTGAAAGAACCGAACAATGTGAAGATTTTGTCCTTCTTTCTCGCTACCAAGAAACCTCTTCAAGTTTCCTCAGGAACTCCAAAGAACAAGGATCAATCAGACCCCTGTAATGCCTAAACAAAATAATTCGCAAAATCTAGCCTGAGTTCTTCATCTAGCTGACGACTTGAACAAAACAAAGCCTTTCTTCTTCTAGAGATTCCAAAATGCCTCAGGGCTGCTTTCTTTAGTTTTGATTTTTCCCTAACTTAGAATTTATTTTTTAAGTGACAACATGTGTACTGCTATTTATAACTTTGGTTTCCCTATTCTTTGGAAGAACATTGTTTTGATAGTGCAATCACATACCCTCAAGCACAAATATAAAGAAACCTCTTGTCTATGAAGACCATGGGTTCAACATTCTACATTTAAATCATTAATTTATTATTGAAATAAAACACAATACCATACTGGAAGCTGAAATGATCTTGAATAGACTTTTAGCATTTAACTGATAACTTAGAAGAGACAGTAATAGTTTGTCAGGGATCACCTTTAGGAAACTACATGGTACAGGTGAGTCAGTGATTAGTGCCTTCCAGAGGACAGAGGAATGGATTCGCCGCATTTTAATGCATATGTTGTTAATGGAGGCTTCCAGAGCCCTGGAATTGACACGTCGGCCCCAGTAATCAGCTGATTTCAATTCCTTTGTATTCCTTCTCTAACAAAATACCTTAAGAATCAAAGCCTCTCAAAGACTAGCAACTAATTTATTAGAAATCCCAGGCGACTTTCTGTCCCAGGTTTGAGGCTAAGCGGGCTTACTGGTTTGTGTGTTTGTATCCTCATCATCAGAAGGCACAAGGAAAGCTTTTCGAAGCCTCTAAGAGCAAACAGTCTGAGTTTGATAGAAAATGCAGCAGCCCAGTACTGAAGGTGTTTCTATCAACAACATTCCTCTTTCTGAGCTACAAACACAAATACCATTTCTCCAAGTCTCTCATTCGAAAAAGACATTATGCTCTTCAAAGACTTGCCCTTTATTTCACTGCGAACATTCTCCAAAACCCTCTTCTACAATGACTAGTTTGAGATGTAATTTAAATAAACTCAATAGCTAAGAGTGAAGACTGCAGTGTAATTCAACCAACAGAGCCTTAACTCCCTAATGATCTCATTAAAAGCAGGTTAAAAAAAAAAGGGTTGTACTTGACTTTTTGCTTCCTCAGATACCTCACTCACACTTGATCAGAAATGTTTAATGTTATTAACACATCGCAATACCAGTACAGCTTCAGAGCTGCTTATTCAAAAACACTGAAAATAAAGCCAAACTAAGGATCAGAACTCGGTCTATCCTTTCAGAGACAGATATATGCCTATTAAGTCAAGCTCGGTCTTTTGCTTTAAGTGTGATTCCCTTATGGACAAATAACCTTAGCGGCAAGCAGTGAGGGATGGGGACCACAGGCCTTTGTAATAAGAATCTTACTAAGAACCGATGTTGAGGGCTAAGTTCGCTTATATATTTGTATCAGAACATTAAAGTACAATGTTGCAACAATTTTATGCTAACAAGTCACTTTTTGTAGAAGCTGCTAAAGGAAAGGGGGCTTTCATATTTGTGCTTCTAACCTGTGGACTGTTATGTGGATACAGATTGTACTTTTAGGCTGTATCTCAGCACGTAAACTAAGGCCCCTGTGCTGGCTTTCTCATGGCAGCTCACTCAGTTTCTATCACATTGTGCAATGAGCTAAATAAAAATTCAAACACTTTCAGTGGTGAACCCGTCTGTGTTGATTATTATAATAAGAAAAACTCCAAACTAGAGATTCTCAATATTGCCCTAAGATGTGTCAGTAGCTAAGGGCCATGGCGAGGAAGAGCACTACTAAGTGCATGAATTATGAAATCTGCGTCCAGGTCCTTCTTACAATGGAATTATCTGTTGATTAAATAAGGCCCTTTATCCATCTTCATTACTGATGTCAGCTCTGTGGCAGAGAATTCAAAATTCCTTATGAATATTTACGTTTATCAATGGTCATGTTCAAAGATTATCTTCCTACTTAAACCACTAGTTTGGGGGAATAGAAATATAAATAGAAACAATAGAAGTGGTTAATCACTTCCGTCTGTGTGGTCAGCAGCAAACATTCAGGACATAGTGGAGTAATGATTTTTATAAGCTGCACTGTGTATCCAGATGTTACCACTGAGTGTTGATAAATAGATGTTTGGTAAAAAGTACAGAGGAACAATAAGATATTGAATTTCTGGTCCACTGTGAATATAGCTAGTTTTTAGTTTTTACTATTCTTTTTCTTTCCCTGTTGCTTAATAGCCACCCATGACTATCTTTGATTGGGCATCAGAATACCCTGTTTACAGCTCCATTCAAATTTTCCCCCCCGAAAACACAAATTCAAGAATAATTCTTTCTGCGCAAAAAGCGACATCATTAGCAGCGGCATCTTTAAACAATGAGCATCATAAAAATCATCTGTGAAGAAAGAAAAGCAGCTGATTTTCAATGATGTGATACAGACTTTGAAATTATGCAGGTAAATACCCAAATGTTATGGAATGGATGAGAAAGAGGAAAAAAGACAAAAAAGATAAAAATACGATGAGTCTCAGTTTACGGAAGCAATATATACAGTAGGAATAATTATTATGGAAAGTGAAAAGGAAACTCTTAAACCTATCAAAGAGAAAAAGTAAAAGGCTACATTCTAAGATTTAACAAAATTAGGCCCCCAAATAACTTCAAAATTAAGTGAAAACAATCACAAACACAGACAAATATCCTTTTTTTTTTTTTTTTTGCGGTACGCGGGCCTCTCACTGCTGTGGCCTCTCCCGTTGCGGCGCACAGGCTCCAGACGCGCAGGCTCAGCGGCCATGGCTCACGGGCCCAGCCGCTCCGCGGCATGTGGGATCTTCCCGGACCGGGGCATGAACCCGTGTCCCCTGCATCGGCAGGCGGCCTCTCAACCACTGCGCCACCAGGGAAGCCCACAAATACCTTTTAAAGTACAAAGAAAATTATCTTAGAAGACTAGGAGGGTCTTGCAGCACTTCAGGTAAACCAGAAGGACCCACAAGAGGGCTGCCTGGTCAACGAAATGGATGTTGATAACCATTCAAATGAATGCCCTCCTAGAACGATCACAGAAGGAATGAGATGCAGACTTCAGAGAGATGGGCCTAATTCTAGCAGTAAGGGAGGAAAAATAACAAAAGGGGAGCAGAATGGAAGTCAATATTAATGCCAGAATGGGTGATCAAAGCATCCAGACCCTGGGCTGTGAAGCTTGAAAGAAATGAAAAGATACATACGTATAAGCCTTCATTTATTTTTCCAGCCTGAGTCTGTGGAGAAAAATAAACAGGAAAGAACTTCTATCAATGGAGCCTGTCTTAATTTTCGGGAGAAGGCATGAATTTCACATGAGGCTCAGCTAGAACAAGAGGTCTTGAAGAAGGCAGGGCGGGAGAAAACAGAAGGGAAACTTGGCTTGGTAACAAACTAAGGGAAGACAGACACTTGTCAGTGGTGGTGCTGAGGACAGACATGGCTCTGAGCCTGTGTCACGAGGTTCCAAGTTAAGACCAGAGCGTGTTCAAGTTCTGTCACAGGAAATACCCTCTCTCCCATCTGTCTTCATACACACTCCCCGAGTTACATTCCTGGGAAAATACTGATATAAATGAAAGATCAGATAGTCATCCAATTTTCGAGTTGGAAGAAAATTCTGTAAGCATTTTGTAAGACATGTTAATAGCTAGATGAATAAACTAATACCCAGAGAGGTGAGTTGTCTAGTTGATGTCACAGCAGAGCCAGGACTAGAGCTCAGGCATCACTTCCTCGAGGATGGGATATGTGGATCCCAGTATGCCTGCCAAGGCCCACGTCCCAACTCCCTGGTTCTCAACAGTTGTGTCTGCAGCAGAGTCATTTGGACGCTTGTCTAAAGGGGACTGCAGCAACACTGCTCCTGAGGCAACAGCAAGAGACAGCACGCAGCCCTGAGCCAGGAAGAACCACTCCAGCTCTCACAGCATTGTGACAGGCTGGGACGTGGGACCCTCAGCTGCAGCGCTGCAATGCCTGCACCTGGACAAACATCTCCTCATGCAACAAAATACAAAGAAACGGTGAGGGGCTGAAAATAACTGTGTGCATGCACAGTTGGGGCAAATTCTGGAAAAGATACAAAGAGACCAAAAAGCCCAACTGCCACTTCTGAAGAACAAAAGTCTGGAGCAAAAGCAGGGCACTGTGCACGCCCCCTGCACTCAACACCAGCAAAGGGGTGGGCAAAACACCTAGGCCCCCCCTCCAGCCCCACCCCTGGACGCATCCTTACCCTCACCCCATTTAAGTCATCAGCTCACCCCCTTGGGGAGCAAGCAAGCAAGGGAACCTGTTATTTGTTCCTCCTCCCACTGCTGCAGCAGGGGCCCCAGTGAAGCCTCGGCTGATTTCTCGTCTGGCCTCTGACCCATTTCTATTGATTAAGGAGGCCAAGAAACATGGTTGGTAACAGCATCACTACTTTAAATCCAACAGGAGAGATGTTAATTGAGGTCTCTGTGTGTAAGATGCTGCCTGATGATGGAGTCACCGATGAAAAACACTGCCTTCAAACAGCTTCCAATCTAGGAATACACTTATTTCAGGCCAAGCATCCAGTGCGTGCTCTATAAACAAGTTGAAAATGATGTTGCTAGAACCTGCCAACTGGTGCTCAGCACACGCTCCACAGTGGAAACAAAGGCTACCTCTCCAAGCATAACATGGGTTGCAAACCCCCTACATGTGCTCACAACAGAAATGAGGATGGGTCTGGTCGTAAGTACAGTGTCAACAGCATGAATCTATGCCAGTTTTTTAAAACCCTGAAGAACAAGAAATTAGGACCTAGACCAATTTGTCCCCACCTCCCTGTTAAAACAAAATGCAAAACAGAAGGTTCTGTAATTCCAGAAGAAGGTGCCCAACGTGCCTCCCCCGCTTCTCCCACACCCCTGTTCAGAGGGGTCAGGCCTGGGCTACGGCTGGGTCCTTTGGGGAGGGCTGTTCAAAGCTAGAGTCACGAGAAGCCTGCAGCTCTTTAAGAGGCTCAAGGCCCCACACACCAAGAACAGAAGCACAGACGAGCACGACGTTCGAGTCCTGGGACAAAGGCAGCGCAGGGAGGGAGGTGGCCAGGCTCTGGGTGGCTGTGGTCACTGCTCTTATGTCACCTTTGGGGCGTGCATGTGACTGCTGTGTGCGCACGCCTAGCAAATAGGAACAGGCCATGGAGAAAACTAGGTGTGCAGCCATCCCAGACTCACCCTGTTCTGTCTTATCTCATCAGGGTGCTATTTTTATTTTGGCCGTGCCCTGCGGCATGGGGCATCTTAGTTCCCCGACCAGGGATCGAACCCGCGCCCCCAGCAATGGAAGTGCTGAGTCTTCACCACTGGACCGCCAGGGAAGTCCCGGGGTGCTCTCATTCTGATGGTCACTGTTAGCATCAAGGGGAGACTCCTGAGTTAAACTCCTCTATTTAACATTTTTATGAATGCTTAGGAAACATAAAACGAAAGCAAATCCAACCACACACACACTCTACTCCTTACTCCTAGATATCCTTTCTTATTCCTCCAAATGTTGAAAGTCCAGATTCAGCCTCCCAAACTCCACTGGGGGCTGGGGGAGACGCTGACCTCAGTCCGTTTCTTCCCTACAGTTTAATCCCCCATGATTTAAGTAATTCACATAATGAATGACGTCACCCACTGGGGCTCAGATTATCAACTCCAACCACCTATGAAGATTTTTATGATTCATCCTTCTGGTGGGCCTCCTTTCCACCACTGTAAAGCAGTTTAGTTCACTAAAGCCTTATATAAAATTTTATTGGGCTTCCCTGGTGGTGCAGTGGTTGCGAGTCCGCCTGCCAATGCAGGGGACGCGGGTTCGAGCCCTGGTCCAGGAAGATCCCACATGCCGCGGAGCAACTAAACCCATGTGCCGCAACT
The DNA here is from genome assembly GCF_951394435.1 of Stenella coeruleoalba. Lineage (NCBI taxonomy): Eukaryota > Metazoa > Chordata > Mammalia > Artiodactyla > Delphinidae > Stenella > Stenella coeruleoalba. Next base: position 9,087,305 of record NC_137167.1, read on the forward strand.
ACTGAGCCTGCGCTCTAGAGCCCGTGCTCTGCGGTGGGAGAGGCCACTGCGGTGAGAGGCCCGTGCGCTGCAATAGGGGGTGGCCCCCGCTCGCTGCAACTGGAGGGGGCCCACAGGCAGCAACGAGGACCCAACGCAGCCAAAAATAAATTAACTATTAAAAACAAAAACTTTATTAGTCCGGATAGTTTGTCTTAGCTACTGCAACAAACCATGAAATCTCAGGGACCTCCGACAATCAAGGGCTATTCCTTGCTCACAGAAAATCCAAAGCAGGTCAGTGGGGGTGGGCCTCCATCCAGGACTCGGGGACCCATAATCCTGCCATCTTGTGAGGCCACCATCTCAACAGGTGGCCTTCAAGTTTGCTGAGGCAGGGAAAGTGAGAAGGCATCCCACTGGCTTTTAACTACATTGACCCAGAAATAAGGTATCATATTTATGTTCAGGGGCCAGAATTAGTCCCATGGCTTTACCCTAACTGCAAGAGAGACCAGTAAAAATAAGGAAGCACATGGACTATTCAATGTGCACGAACCCTAAGAGAGCAGTAATTATTTGCATATAATAGTAGCATATACATCATATCTGGAAGGATCTTTTATCCATATTCCCATAACCCACATCTCAACAGTTGTCATCTCTCTTTTGGGAGCTAGGAAACATTTTCTTCTGGTGCTCTAATGAGGTGTGGGTAAGTTGAAAATCCTTTAAAAAATCCAAACCAACCAAAACAATGCCAAACAGAAAGAAATTCTTGTTCATGCATGTACTAAGGACCAGAAAGTAGAAAAGAACTGCGGTAAACAATCAGGAAAGGGGTGAGTAGAACATAAAAGGAAAAATCCCAAGTGGTAACATCTCTGATGAACAGATCACATGGATTTGCACCTGAAGGTCAATCTCCTACAGTCCAAGTACACACACACACCCCCAAAACACCACCGTTACACTGTCAGTTGTTTGCTCACATGGCAGGCTCTTAATACTCCAAAGCGAATGGAATCTAATTGTTATCCTGGTGGTTTCTCATCTCCACCAATCGGGGTCCTTAGTTGAGAATGCTGACTTAAAAAGCTCAGATGTCCTTCACATCATTCTTAGAGCTGTAGAGGGCTCTTGAGCTTGGGAAGGGAACTCTTTCAGCTTCTGGATGAGCACCCATTATTGTGCAATGGTTGGGAAACAGTAAGAATCTGAGGAATAGGCTTATCACCCACCCATCTTCTCATCGTCCATCCAACCATCCATCTAAACATTCAACAAACATTGAATGCTTGCCCTAGGCCAGGTACTAGTCTGAAGTTTGCTGATATAGCAGTGACTAAAGCTTACAAAAATCCCTGTTTTCATGGAATTTACCTTCTAGAATAAATCTGGATTCCATAATTTATAAGACACCTTTCTAGCCGGGCATTTCCTTTCATCTTCCTTTTCTTCCCGACCCCCCACAGGTGAACCAGATAGGCCTATTTCCAGATCCTACACCCTCTTATTCTTCCCATGTTGTCAGTTGAGATTGACCTTTTTCCTTGTAATCGAGGTCATCAGCACATTCGTTTCTTGGAGGCTCTGTCACCAACTGTCAGGGCAATCACACTGAAGGAAACACTACATTCTACAACAGACAACTTGAATATTATTTCCACATCCTGTTTTGCCTGGCTCATTGCTCTGTCAGCGTGACAGGAGGACAACTCAGTTTCGCCTCTAATTTCTGTTTGCTACTCACACACCTGTGCCATTGAACCTGCGTGGAAAAGTTGGCTTCCAACACTCCACCTTTATGCCACGCCTTCCATCCCGGTGTCATTATTTACTATCTTTTATACTTTCTTAAATCTCTACTCAGAGTTTCACGTCACGGTAGGTAACATATCATGGAAAGATCCAGGGTGAGAGGAAACTTGGGATCTATACTTATCTTGGCAACTAAATACTTGTTACTTTAAGCAAGTCACTTTTCCTACTTTTTTGCTTCAAGAGGAATCTTGGTGCAAATTTTGAGCCAAGAACATTTTCTCCCTCTTTTGTTTACCAAGGGGTGATGGAGAACACACGCTATTTTAATTTTCCCAGAATGGTCTATTTCCCACATCCCTTCCCATAAGCAGGCTTATCACTCTTGTTGGACTATGTCTTAGTTTCCATTAAAAACACAAGTTACAGTTCATAAGGTGCTTACCAGGGCATTCTATATTCAGATCAAAAGCTTCACACTTTTCTCAAAGTTGTTTTTTTTTTCTAAATAGTTCTTTTTCTAGCTTCTTCCCACTCCATTCATTGCAACTTAAGACCACGTACCAACTTACTGCCAATCCTGCCATCCTACTCATGTCTCCAGGAATTATTCATATTCCCTCATTTGTGGACTGCTCTCCTGGTCCGATGCTCACCAAATGCACTCTCTCTCTCTCTCTTATTAGTGCAGGTTTGAAACTACTGCTGCTCAACTATTATATATAGAATGGATTAACAGCAAGGTCCTACTGTACAGCACAGGGAACTATATTCACTATCCTGTAATAAACCATAATGGAAAATATGAAAAATATAGATGTATAACTGAATCACTTTGCTGTAAAGAAGAAAATTAACATAACACTGTAAGTCAACTATACATCAATAAATTTTAAAAAAATAAACTACTGCTACCCAACTGTTGTATACAGAATGGATAAACAAGGTCCTACTGTACAGCACAGGGAACTATATTCCATATCCTGTGATAAATCCTAATGGAAAAGAATATGAAAAAGAATGTATGTATACGTGTAACTGAATCACTTTGCTGGACAGCAGAAAATAACAACATTGTAAGTCAACTATACTTCAATAAAAGAAATGTTTAAAAAATAAACTACTGCTCACTCCTGCACTGGCACCCCCCAACCCCAACCACGCCCCCAAGGCCTACACAACACCGACATCCCCTCTCCTTCACTGTGAGGCTTCTCCCAACCTGTGGGAATAGTGAAGTGTTCCTTGAGGTGACCCTCTGGTCTAATTACACAAATCTCAAGACTCGTCTTGCTTCCTTATAGTAGATGCGATTCCTAGTTTCTGCTTCAGTGGAAAACTTCATTTAAACACTGTATACTTGAGGTCTGTCTTACGGTCTCCTTACACTTTGCTCTTGTTGCCTTAACTCCTCAAAGACAGAGACTATGAAAATCCGACAGCTCTCCTTGTCCAGCACCGAACCACAAAGCAAACACGGAAGCGTCTGCTTGTTTTAATTTATAGAGCCATCAAATGGTTGGCCGTGATCTACCATGAGGCTTCAATATATTTCACTGTAGTGGCAGCTTCCTCTTCTGATAACTCATTGGATCTTTAAATACTCCAACGCTGCAGTGCACCACAGCCATCAGGCCAAAATGTGTCCACCAGTAAATGTCTGTTTAATTCATTAAGTAAAACAAAAAAGCGGTTGTCTACTGCATCTCCAATAACATCCCTAGATCCCAGAATACTGGATGGAAGAAACAGGGATACTACTAGCAACAGAAAGATGTAATATGGCACTATAGGATAAAAGCATCAGTAGGATGTTTTTACTATGCTTCTTCTGGTATGAATTGCTTTAAGGTCCACTAGGGAACTTGAATTAATACAGTAAAAAACTACGTAGTGTCTTCCCCAATGTTTTTTATGTTGGGTTGCAAGGTTGGGTTGCAATTCATTTTAATTATAAGAGCTTTCACTGAATGCTTTCTTAACTAAAATATGATGAATTTTATGCAATGCCTTCCAGTTGCAGGGATGGGGATGGCAAGGAGGTGCTTTGCCTACTTCCTGAATTCTCTATTCCTGGTGAAACATTTTAATCAAATCTACTACAGCATAAAACAAATCAAGAAAGATTTGTTAACTTAAGGAATCTCTTGAAACGTCATTCCTTGGATATTGAGGGTTTGAAATAACTGAGGAGATGAGGGTGTTAGTGTCTAAACATTATCACCTTTAGATGCAGAGGAAGGTCACCAAATAGTCCTTCTCAAGCAAGGACTCCGAAGGAGGGGTGTGAGTTGGGTAGACAGCTGTGATCAAGGAATGGGCTCCATGCTACTAGAAACGGGAAATCCAGGTTCAAGTGCTGGGACCTCTATTAGCTTGCAGTGTGAACTTAAGCGTATTCTTGAAATCTTTGAGTCAGTTTTTGTAGTTGTGAAATGAGAACTCAAAGAGTTGTTGCAAACTTAAGTGAGATAATCTCTATGGAAGCACATTTTAACGACACACAGAAGATAAAAGTCCTTGAGGGGGCAGGGCGGGGGAATTGTTCTCAAAGCTGCCAAGTTGTGCTTCAGTCAACGCCGTACCAACGCCCACTAAGTCTTTACACTAAATATACGTCTGTCTGTCTTCCTTACCCAGCTAAACCATAACCTCCTGAATGAGAGTCACAGTTGATTTCCCAGAGTGCCCTAACCAGAAGAAAAGATGCTTAAAAAATGTCTGCTGTATTTATGAAAAGAATTACATAGATATGTTTTGGTCCCAAAAGCATATTTAAAAGAGTAGAGTCTTTCCGTAAGATCCTGCACACCACCTTGTGGTGTCTCTAAACCATTTTGTGCAGGCCTACATTAATACACGTCTCAGTTATAATTATTAGAAGTTTGTCTTCTCGATTACTAGCTACATGTATTTACCGTTTTGTCCTTAGCTCCTGGCTGATTATTTGTTCATGATGTTACTTAATATTCTGCTGGAAAGTCATTTTAAAATCAAATCCAGAACGTAGCTACTGAGACCAGTGATCTGCTCAACACTGTTTACAACATCCTTCGTCAATGGTACCCGGAAGACAAGAAGGAGTGGGCGAGCAGTTATGTAGCCATCACTCATTCAAGAAGGGCAGGAAGGTCCAACATTCTTTCCTTCATTCCCATTCCCCAAGAAAATGCCTCTGCATATTCCTAAATCTCTCCCATCATATTTTGAGATTTCTTCTTAAGGTGCAAAAACTGATGTATGTCAGGCATAAGTGTAATAATGGGGTTGGGAGATCTGATTTTGAGCTGAAAACCTTATATTGATCACTCAGGTCTTCTTGGGAGAATGCATTATAGTTTCCTTTAAATGCCCTTCTTCAGTTGAATGGAACTATTATGCAGACTCATGACATCTACATTTCTGGCTTCTCTGCCAGATAAGGGAGTAGTGAATGCTATCAAGCTCCTGGAATGGTAGGCAAATTAAGGTATAGAAATGATAAACAGGGAATCTGAAGTTGAGTTACTCCGAGTTATTAAATCAAGGCTGCATAGTTCCCCCCACCCCCAAATATATTTATACGGTCAATATGGGCTGTTCCAGTAAAACGTGACACTGTTTTTGGGAACTTATAGGTTCCTTAGCTTAGGTCCTGAAAACACTCTTTAATCACATTCTTTGAATACCACCTATGAATAGATACTAGCCCAACTGCTTTCTACGCATGATTTCACTGACTCTAACTTGCAAGATAATACAATTAGGCAAATATTATTCCTACTTCAAAGATGAAGAAAATGAGCTTCATGGAGCCTAAATGAATCGCCTAAGTTGAAGTCGAATCTGGTTGGCTCCAAACTTTCACCAAGTATATATTACCCTGATAATTAGAAGTTTTTACGTACGCCAGTCTGAAATTGAATGTTCATAAAACCTGTTTTCTCTGTGATCAGAATAGGTTAATAGCTCCCATCAGCTCCCATCACATCACTAGAGCATTTTTAACTTGCTGAGAAAGGTGTAATAATAGATAATATGAGATAATCAGCTACCACCCTCTACAACTCCCACCTTGCACACGAGGCATGCATATTTTCTTTTTCTCTCTGCAGAGGCCCCTTTGACTACTTTTCGCCCATTTCTAACTCCAATTAACAATGGCTCTCCCATTTCCCAAGCACTCCTACCCCCTCACTTTTCTTCTAGCCCACCTGTGAATACAGCGTGCTGAAGAGAAGAAACCTAATTAAAAAGTCCTCAGCACTATCCCGTGGAAATTATACCTACTTTGCCAGGAGGTGTTCAGAAACTGTGCGTTGTTCCTTGGGAATGACAGCAAAATGGGACTCTAGTCACTTTGCAAGATTAGAAGGCCCAGAGCAATTTGCTGCCACTGGCCAGATGAGAAGCCAATAGTGCTGGAAACCATTCTGGGTGGTGACGTAACTTGAAGGAATGAAGAATCTTGACTTCCATCAATACAATCCCTCTACAAAGGAGAGGCCACAGACAATAGCACTACCAACATGGGGAATCACAGCTGTGCAAAAGAGAGCTGAGCACTTAATATCCAACTTAAACAACTCGTTTTTCCTGTTTCCATTTATCTGAGGGTTCGTTTTCACGTGTTCTCAATGATTATTCACCACTCTAGCGTTGCCAAACTCTGTGCCTCCAGGTTTAGTTTCATCAACTATTGAGTTAAGAGCGCCATCTTGATTTTGATCCTAAGGAATTTCTGATTAAAATCAACAGCAGGTAAAGTCTGCTCTAAGACTAATTTAAATTAGGGTTATTATCCTTAAGGAGTAAGTAGGCACATTTCTGGATTTCTTTTAAAGAAGCTTACAAATTCATGAAGTCTCTGTGTGAATGTGTGTCCTTTTGATAGCATCACAGAATTTTAGATTTGGTAGAAAAAGAACAAAGGTCATCCGATACCACTTCCCACCCAAGGTTTTGCTAAAAAGGAACCACCCGGCTTTTGGGGGAAAGGCTTTGGTTATCAGAAGCTTATTCCATCATTACACAGCTCTTGTAAGATAACGCTTTGTGACAGTGAATGAATTCTTCCTCCTCACAACACCTGCCCCTACGTTCTACCTTTACCCTAAAAGGCCACACTGAAGGAGATGAATTTTCTCTGTTATCTATATGAAGTTCTTTAAATATTTTGATAAGGTTATTGATAGGTTACTCAAACAGCGTGATTTTTTTTTTTGACCCGTCAGTGTCAATATGGCTGGGATGCTTTCAGATATAAAATGGCCCTAGATGACTCGGAACATTAATGCTACTTACCTAAGGGGACGGACCTAGCAATCCCATGTGGTTCAGCTGAATTAAGTTATCTTCTACCCTGCCTTCATAGCTTAACCTGTTCTTTCAAACTGTCAATCCACCCAGTTTGAAAGAAACTAACTCCGTGTGTCCACACCCCTCCCCTTCTTTATCTTCCCAGACCACATTTCCCTGACCAAGTTAGTACTGGAAAGAACAGGTAGTCTCAGCTGGGTTCTCAGGTATCAGAGACCAGCCATCCATTACCTAATGGAAAGACAACTAGCGCTTGAGTTAGGGGCAATTTTTAAGGAAGGTATCTGAAAAACTGATGAGAGCACATGAACGTCTGCACTTAACATATTCAAAAGCTGCTTGTCAGAAGAAGCTTCGGAAGACACCGTAAGTGGCTTCACATGCTAATTTTATTCCAGTCCTACATGTTCACGCAACCTGGAATTTCACCCCTTGTCCAAGAATCTCTAGGAGAGAGCATCCTTGACTTTAATTTGTATTCCAATTGAAAAGGTGACATTCGATGGCAGTAAGCAAGACAATTTCCGCATTTCCTCCTGACCTCTCGCTAAAAGAAACACAGAAAACCACTATAATACAGCTATGCTCCATAAGACACAATAACCCACTGCACCTGTGAACGTGTGGTCACGCTGTTTACAGAAGTCCTGTTAGGCAAAGAGTTTTCTTAGTTTTAATGTATGTCCATACCGACCCTCATTTTAAAATGGTCGAGGACATTTTCGGTATATAAACTTTCTAAAAATCCTAAATTGTGACTGTCAATACAGGATTGAAATTCCAGCTAAAACGGACTGAATTTCTGGTTTTGAAAGGGGTCAAAGAGAAATGATCTCATGGGATAATGAAAATTTTTGTTAAGGGAATATCTCCATCTTGTGGGCATTTAGGACTCGTATTTAGCACCATTTCCAATGTGTTGCATTTTTACAGTCTGATTCAAGAAGTACTGACTTGAATGTGAAGCTTTTATGGGGGGACAGAAAGAAATATATGGGTCTTATTCTGAACACTCGCAATCCAAGTTCAAAGAGGGAGACACACATATCTAATAAAAGAGGAAAAGTGCTGATACAGGACATAAGGTTTTAAACAAGCAGGGTTAGAGAGATGAATTTTGACTACAAAGGCAGTTTTAGAGCAGGTGAGATTTATACTAGAACTTGAAGTCTTTATCAGACTTCAGTAAGTCGGTGTGAAGCAGCAACTCATTCCCGACATTACGATCAGCTTGAGCAAAAGCATGAAGGTGGGTGTATTAGCTTCCTACTGCTGCTGTTAACAAATTACTATAAACTCAGTGGCTTAAAACACACACTCATTATCTTACAGTTCTCTAATTAAGAAGTCTGACATGGGTCTCACTAGGCTAAAGCCAAGCGCCAGCAAGGCTTGCCTTCCCTTCTAGAGGCTCTGGGGGAGAGTCTGTTTCCTTGTGATTTCCAGATTCAAAAGGCTACTCACACCTCTTGTCTTAAGGCCCCTTCCTCCGTCTTCAAAGCCGGTAACAGCAGGCCGGGTCCATCTCACGTCCACCTCACCGAGATCTCCTCCCGTAACCACACCCACCCCGACCCTCCTCTTCCGCCTCCCTCTTCCATTTTTAAAGACACGTGATTACACTGGGCCCACCTGAGCCCTCCGGGATCCTCGCCCTAATTTAAGGTCAGCTGATTAGCATCTTCGATTTTTACCTGCCACCTTAGCTCCCCTTTTCCATATACCTTAACATATCCACAGGTTCCAGCAATTAGGACCTAGCGGGAGGAGGGGGAAGGGTATTATTCTACCTGATCACAGTGGGAGAAGAACTTAATAAGACAATGGTGGGGGAGGGTAGACTGGAAACAAAAAGGAGGATGAAACATAAGAAACAAAGGAAGGATGAAAGGGCAGATACAACAGGAAATGTGAGAACTGTGCCTCCTCAGCGGCTTTTGAGCATGGAGAAATATGATTTGAGCTTGTTCTGAAGAATATAACCCTGGCAGCAGTATGGACGAGGGGTCAAAGGCGGTATCTACCGGTGCTGGGCAGACCAGCTAGATGAGGTCAGAGAGCCCAGGTGGTTCCTGATACAGGTCTCAGCTGACACTGATTGTGTGAAGGAAGCATCAGATGTGAAAAACACTGAAGGAAGGACAAGATTTTGACTATAATCCGGGTTCTGGAGGGGAGAATGGAGGAGTCTAATAACATCACTCAAATTTCACATGTGAGAAAAATATTATTCTGTTGTCAGAGTTTGAACATAGTAGGTATTTCTTAGGTGGAGGGTCTGTGACTTAGGAGACGGTCAGAGGTAGGGATAAAGGGAGGTTTACTTAACGCTATAGACGCCAGGGAGATCGGCCGGGAAGGCTAGATGATGAACAGAAATAGACAGAAACGGATCTTCAAAGGCTACCTCCACTTAAAGGGTGCACAAAGAAAAAACACAGGAAAAAGGCTAAGAAACAGTCAAGGAAGGCTCAAGAACAAGATCACTTCAAGAAAAAAACAACAGGGAAAACTGAGAAGTGCGCATGTGCTGAGCAAGATAAGAGAGAAGACCTCCAAACCCAGAAAATTAGAAATAAGCTGTGGGCACCCAAGCGCTGGAGTCATGCAGCTTCCCCAAGGCTTTTCTTGGGATGAAAGTAACATCACAGATAAGTACAGGTATGAAACTACTGGCATGGGAATCATTAGTCAACAATTTCCGAATAAATCAGTACAAAATTAAGAATCTGCAAGTGACTAGGGGAAGTTGTCACCAAAGCATAATGGCAGCCAACGTTTATTGGACATTTTCTACATTCCAGTCACTGTGTGAAGCGCTGTGTACTTAGTGCAACAAATTGTTTTGAGCATCGATAATATCCAGGCACCTTTCTAGGTGCTGAGAGTGTATCAATAACCAAACAGACGAAATTGCTAACTTTGTTAAAGCTTCCATTCTAATGGATTTAATTCACCCAACAGTCCTCTAAGGCAGGGCTCGTTACTAAACATGTTAAATTTAAGAATATTCTGTGTATAATTGGTATTTTAAATACACCATTTGTATCGTTTGAGAATTCAACATTGTAGAATATACACGACACCCTCTTTATGATCTTTAAGTTTTAAATGGTTCATAACTGAGTAACTTTTAAAACTAAATTTAAGCCGGTAGCACTATGAAAGTTTTTCTAAAGCTACAAGTAATATTGTAACACGCAGAAGAATTAAGAACTACCATATTTAAAACTTTAACTTATGAGATTTACAAGTGTTATTTAAGCACGTGGGGAAGTTTATTTGTTCGACAATTTAAGTACTTAAAAAGAAAAATATATTAAATTTATAAGTGCAGTTTAAAATAAGTTGATTTCAGTAACTAGGTTGTAAAAAAAGAAACCCTTTCAAAGCAATTGCGAAAGTTGCTGGATTTAGTAAAAGAATAATGAGATTTGTAAATTGAATTTAAAGACTTAAGAAAGAACTCAGTTTTTAAATTTGTAATTTTAATAAGTTGAATATTACTATTCAAAATGAAAGTAGCCCTTAAATAATCTTTCTAAGCATTAAAGCCATGTTTAAGGACACCAAAAATCTTACCCAGACACCATGAACTACCCGGAGAGTCTGTTTCCTCATGTATTATGAAAGGTCTGGATTAAAGAACCTTTGAAATCCCTGCCAGCTCCTTCGAAGCATCTGAAGGTTTGTGTCTGGCCTGCTGAGCAATTTGTTAGCTTATCCATAGCTGGTAATATTTATAGTCTTCTACAAAAGGCAACCAGGTCTAATTTCAATTCTTATCACAGAACCATAGTTATGACCTTAAGCAAGATGTTTCTCCTACTCCCGCGAGAAGCAGACTTCCCAGCACCTGCTTACGGGGGTTGCCGTGAGGGCCAATGAGGCAAGATTCGTTCGTTTATGTAGTGACTGTATCTCTCCAAGATGTGCTCGTAACAACTTTCTGTTCTCTTGTTTGCTCCTACAATACTAAACAACATGTGTAAACAACGTCCAAAGGGCGGGATGTATGCGGGTCTTCTCCAGCAGGAATGGAACTGCTATCACTATGTGTTACGACCTATTAATGGTCCTGTATATGGGAGTTTTTCACCTCCTCCAGGTGATGGATGGGCGTGCCATCGCCTCACACAGCTCTGCTTTGCTTCAGCTCATGGAATCTTTCCAGACACAATGCTAAGCATTCATTCCTCTTCATCGGGGTGTAGCACAGAAGTAAGAGATGCAGAACGTAAAGCAACATGGAAGCGTGAGATATAAACCCACCGATCGAGAACTCTGGAATTCAAAGGCCTCAGCTTATCTACAGAAACGGTGGACTATGAATTTGCCCACAGATCTCCTGCATTAAACGTCTACTCTCAACCCAACTGGCCCATCACCACTCCTGTCGAAGAGTGTAATGAAGGCACCGTGACTTTGCACTAACTACCCAGGTCACTAACTCATCACATCAACCAAGTCAACAATACAGTAGCCTCTGCTGGGGGGGGGGGGGGTCTTGTTCTCAGAACCACCACAGCTCACACTCAAACCGCAGTGTCACGTCCGGCAACTCCCAAGCATAGAGAGCCCACCTGCTTGCTTTACTGGTACCTAAATGCAAAAGTGGAATAATAATAAGGCAAAGATCTGCTCAGGAACCAATAATGAAACTCATCCTGACCACACTTCCTGTTTTGCTTTCCAAATAAACAGACCACTGGGTGGACAAAGTCTGGAAAATATAAATAGTTTGACTCACTGCTGCTGATGGCGAGTGAGGACAAATGAGCCTTCCAACTGCGCTGAAGGAAAGGGAAGGGTGATCCAAATTAGCCTGAAGGGCACAGACGCGGAGCAGAGCAAGAAAGGGAGGAAAACAGCCGGAAAGAGACCGATAAGGAAAAAAATCGTCTCCAATATGGGAGCAAAGGCTTTGAGCAGCTTGCAGACCTTGAAAGGATTCTGAATCACAGGCTAAACAAAGAGGGGGAGGATGCAGGTGTGATAAATAAAACATAGCCTCAAAGATCAATGAATGAAAATTAATTGGCGCTGTGGCGCAGCATTGTAGCCATTGTATTTCCTTGGTTTCAACCTTATCTACCCAGGGGATTTGGAGTAATATGATGAAGCCATGTGTGTTTCAGAGGTTTTGTGGTCCTGGTGTCATTTCAAGTGAACAAATCCAGGCTTTTGCATTTCATGCTGCAGCATCTGGACTATTTCCTGATGGGGAGTTTGTTTTAACCGACATTTCCATGAGAAATCTTGAATCTGGTATCTCTCAAGCCGTCAAGACAGTCTCCCTGGGGCGATTATAACCTTCTTTAGGGAAAGCAAGCCTCAGGAATATTTTGAAAAAGGGGATACTTCCCCCTCTTTTGCTCAGAAAGCGGCAGAGCCAGCATTTACCATCTCACTGCCCAATTCAGAATTTTTTAACTTTTCTGGGAGTAAAAACAATTTGATAATCCAAGTTTTGTAAATTCGCAGTTTGTATATGTAAAAATGAGCTTATTTTTCCTATCCCTTCGCTCCAAACTTTCAAACTATTCAGAAACCAGCTCTCTTGCTCAGATAAGCTGGGTGGTATTACTAGTTACTCTCACCATCGGCAATGCTGATGAGCTACGGAGCTGAACCCTACAACAAAGAACTCTCCCATTTAGTTACACTTGTCTAAAGGCCATGGCAGGTCTAAAAATACCTAGCGAGACCTCCGTTCATGCAAATGTTTGTCAGTTACAGAAAGACTGTCCAATGGCATAAAGTCAAGCTAAAAATATCTGCAACAGTGTGTTAGAAATCAAAACAGAAGGCTCATTAGTGCAACAGGAAGAGTCTAGGTTTGAAATAAGATGCTTTCCCATTTGACAGTATATGTGGACACCATGCTCCCCCATTAATAAGCCCTGTTTAAAAAAAAAAAAAAGATAACATTTCCTTCACCTAATCTGATAAATAATGCATTGGTGACGGTGACAGTTTTGTAAAGACTCTGGTAGAGATTGTGGGGACCATGCGTCTTCTTAATTCCTCCCTGTCTAATACATGCCACGACCTTCAGTTTTGTGATTTGAACATTTGGCCTCAAATGTCAAAAGGCTTGTGCAGCGAGCCCGGCAAATTCAGCTACGTGTGATTGGATTCACCACAAATTCCAGAATTAATGTGTGTTCAACAAGCAGTTATACTTCAATAACATTTCAGCATGAAAGAATAATGGGACCAAGAATTTAAAAATTGAAATGTTATTACCCTGCTTCTCCTTGTTATTGGCAACACTATCATCTCTGGTTCGAGGCTCAGCATTGCTGCCTGAAATCCTCCAGCCTCAACTAACCAAGGAAGATGCCCCAAAGGAATGAATGGAACAGTGTCTCGTGCGCATAAAGAACCAAAGGCTGTCATTCATAGGGAACCAGATGAAGAATTAGCCTCTCCAATGTACCCTCCCCACTCCTCATACCACCCTGCAAAAGAGCTAGAAAAAATGAATTATTAATACATCAAGCAATGACTTCAACTGAGATACTCTACCAGCTCACGGACTTACTGAAATGTTTTCCCCACACATGCATGGGAGAGGAGGCCAAAGGGGGGGGGGGGGGGGAACAAGTACTGAAAACAGAAGGGAGAAAAGTTTTTGTACTTAGATGATGAAAGTGCTACTTATTTGGATAAGAGTAAGACATAACAGTAAAACCCAATAGAGTCTGAAGCTTGCATTAGGTACCTTGGCTTTAAAAAGGCTGCTCGTACTGTTTCATCCCACTGCTTTCCACTTGGAGCACACCTCTGACCCGGGATGAATACCAACCATCCCAGCATCCCTGGGCTCTGCTCTTGGTGCACCTGTTTTCATACATCTGGAAGTGTCTTAAGTATTTAAGATGGGCATCATAGTTTTCCTTAGTGCCATAAAGCAAGGGCTTTCCATGCCAGCCTTGTTCTCTTGTCTTCCTTTAAACTCTACTAAAGATTCCGTGTTGGAGTGAAGAGGGACCGAATCCCATGGCCAACAGGTCAGTGCTGGTGGCTTCAGGAAATGACAGCGCTATACAACGACCGCTCATGGTGTGCCCTCTGCAGCAAGCAACTAACTGCCAGGGTGGATAGCCACCATCAGCTGTGTTTCTTGCGGAACGTAACCCGATGATCAGTTGTGCTCAATGACAGAACTCATTTCTGGGTTCATTACAAGGTAGGGAAAGATATCGGTGGGCGTTCCTATGCCAGAAAATGGTCTCCCCATGAGGGCAGTGAGCTTCCTCTCCCGTACAACGAAGGGGTTGCACTGGGCACTCTCCAAGGCCCTGCTCTTGCTGACATTTTGTTCTGTACGAGTGGGGACTCTCCTGCAGCCACATTGTGAAGGCGCAGAGCAGGCAGCAATGCTCTTTAGCAATCCCCGTAAGGCTCAATGCCCAGTTCACCGTAGAGCTCATCAAAGAATAAGGCTTCACAAGGTCTCTACAGGATGCTCCGTGCTTTGCTGCCAATTTGAATAGGTCCTTGGAAAAATCGCTTGCCATTTTTCTTTCATGAGATTCCTGGATGTCTTGGGATTGTGTAAAAATTCCAAGAACATTGATATTTTAATAAGCTCCTTCATTCAAAAGTAATGACTGAGCCCGCACCGTGCAGACACTGGGTTAAGCACCGAGAGTAAGAAAGTAAATAAGACCCCGTCAGTGTTCTCACACCGATTCATTTTCCATTGGGCTCCTAAGGGACTCGAAAGATAAGTACCCAGGAAACTTATTAAAATGGCAGACGTGTCCCTTCCCCATGGACTTGGGACGCTAGACACCATTCCATCTCCAATTTACCCACTGAGAATCAGGCCCCAATTCCTGCCTGCAGGTAGCACCCAAACCAAAAGGATGGATATATTCAAACAGCTTGAAAGACTCATTTAAATGGGGAATGCTTGGTTCTTTCCAATAGAACCTGATAAGCTATCCGTACCTATCAGAACTGTGAAGGTATATTCAAACTTGTTACCTCGGGGATGATAAATAGTATGATAAGAATCAACAGTTAGACCCTGGCCACTGCCATCCTGTTAGGACAGAAAAGGAAAAACAAAGGAGGAAGAGGTCAAAAGTCAGAATTGGAAGTTTACCAATTCTTAAACTGGAATGGCCTCCGGTCTCAGGCTGGAAGAAAACTGAGACACCACGAGACTCAAGAATCTTTCCAATTATGACTAGAATCAGGAAACATCAATTCATTTAAAAAAATTTATTAGGCAAATGATGAAAAGAGAAAAGGGAAGAATTAAGTTTTTATTACTTGCCATTTTACAAGCTATACCATTTAATCTTCAGAGCAACCCTAATTAAGGGTAGGCATTACTATCCCCTTAAGAGAGGAGGAAAATGAGGCGCAGTCAGAGAAAATAAGAAAAAACTTCCTCAAGAACATACATGAATAACTCTGAGCCATAACCCAAACCCTTGTCTAAACGCACTACAAGTAAAACAGGTAGCGGCGTTTCAGGCATTACACAAATTATAGCTCCTAAGGACGCTGACAATGAGATATATGTCTAGTGGGTGTGATCTTGCAATACCCCCAGTGAGTGGTCGCCCAATAAGCGATGTTTCCCATTGTCCTTTGCTAACAAGCCAGAGAACATCACTAAGGAGTGCACCATGAAGGTCCAGATTCCTACGGAATGAAGCAAGGCGCTAATGAATTTAACAACTCATAACAAACATTCTGAGAGCTGAGGTCAATTACAGCAATAACTCTTTTTCTGGTAGCCCACTGTGGTTAGGCAGGTTCTGCCTCATCTGGCACATGGGTGTCGGTACTTTTAAGAAAAGTGATCCTGTCACAAGACACACTGAAAGTTTTCTGAAAGAGCATTACCCCTCCATTCTTAGAGTGCTTTAAGAACATGATGCTAAGTTTCAGGTAAAAGTGAAGATCTGCAACTAAATGCTAAACCCCATAGGGATCCACAAACAGAAGCTAATCTCACCCAAACTTATCTCATTGTTGTGACGCCTTGTGTCCTTGAGCAGTGAATCTCCAAGTGTGCGCCCTTAATCAGCAACCCCAGCATCACCCAGAAATGCAAATACTTGGCTCCGTCCTAGACCTACAGAATCAGAAAGGCTGGGATGGGACCCAGCAATCTGTGTTCAACAAACCCTCCAGGTGTTTTTGATACACACTCACGTTTGAAAACCACCAGCCGAAAGAGAACAACAGTCTAGTAACCCAGGTTCTAAATAGGAGGGAAAAAAAACAAGAAGATCCATTGAATTATAATACTAGGTAATTTTCTAATCAAATTCCTTCCAGAATGTGGAATCCTGATTGCCTATTTTAATAAATGGATTCTCTTTCTTAAAATAAAACCATATCTAAACTATGCAGGCCACTGGGGATTTACCTTAACTGCTAGGAAATTCAGTCTCTAAATACCTGGCTGTTTTGTGTACTTCCTTCACAAAAGCCACCCTGTATTTTGTACATGATATTAGAATGTCCATTTCTAGTGTAAAAGCTTTATTTTAGGGAATAAAATTATAGGAAGGTCATGCATTTATTACTACTTTATAAAATACAGTTACTTTATATCTGAAAGCAGGATGAGATGCATACTGACAGATACATCGATAGATAGGTAGATGGTAGGTTGATGGACAGCACTGTACCTTCTGTCTACATAGTAATTTTCACTGGAGCAAGTCTGAAGTCTCTATACACCCTAAAATTTTGCCTCTGCTACCTTGTCAACTACATGAGAGTAAGAAGTAAGCCTTGTTTATAAAGGTGCTCAATAAATGTTGAATGAAAGGATGAAATCCATGATGTGGGGGTATTTTTCATTTGAGACTCAGACTCATCAATGAGCTCGAGAAGGTTTCCTGGGTCAGAAAAGAGAAGCTGCCAGAAAGGACAGACGATTCTTCCCCAGGGTAGGAGATGTAGAACTTTCCCTATACACTTTTAAATCCTAAACTGGGATCAGTGTATTAAACTGACAAAAAGCCAGATTAACAGGACAGAAGGCCAACAAATCTTACTGATGTTTTAAAATTTTATGTGATGGGAGATTCACAGAAAAGAAGTGAAAACTCAAAGAAGCTGTTAGACTCGAGAGCTTATATACCATTTTAACAAAGGGTGATAAATTGTGTGGGAAGTGACTAGACAAAGGAAAAGGGGTTTGAGTGAGCTTCTAGATGCAGTAAACTGTGGAAAGGTAAGTCTATAAGGAAGCTACTGCAAGATAATAATTATTCAAATAACGTCTGTGCAGACTTCTCTCAGGGTTGACTTTCCATCTCTGGTTGATGATGGTGACTGTCCTCCTGGTTTGGGAGACGGGAGGAGGACACCTTCACACAGGGAAATCGATGCTCTGCTTTTAGGTAGACAGGGGGAGGGCACAAAGCTCTTCTCGCGTTCTCTTCTTCTCAACTGCCTTCAGCTCAGCGGCATATTTGCGGGTGGCCTAGTCTGATCCCCTTCACCTGAATCTTTGAGTTGGGGGAAGAGAATGCCTCTACTTGCTGATTCTCTTGTGTGATCCTATGTGCAACCTCTTTTAAAATCTAGAACCCTGCCTGTCCAGGCTGGAAAGGTTCAAGAACAACTATGGCTACTCCTTCCCACCCCTGTTCTATCTAACATGAAAAATGGAGACAAAAGAGGGAGGGTCTGTTGCTTGGTGGATCACACAGTAGGTCATAAACCCAAGACTCCAAGATCCAAGTATATCACGTGCAGTTAAATGTGCTATGCAATTATAAGGAAACAGTTTCCGTATTCACAATGTTCTTTTATGCTTTCATCTGTTTCTCTGATTCTGTATCTTTCTGCTATAAGGAGAAATGGCGGGGGGTGGGGGGGGGGGCGAGGGGAGAAAAAGATGGCTTACAAAAATCAAAGCCAGCCCTTTGTACTGAGTGTGGGCAGGAGGTTAATTTTACGCTCCAGCTAAAGGAGGATGAGGAATGTCCTGGTAGGCAGGAGAGTAGGCGGGTGGCAGATGTCTCACTCTGCCTTTTAGAAACACATGTTGGAAAGCAGAGTCCTGAATGTGCTACCCCCTCGGGATGCAAAGCAGCAGAGCCCTGCAAGGAGGGAACACAGACAAAAAAAGAACTAGGCCAAACCACAATTAGGAGAAGAAATTAACTGAGAAAATGCCAGAGGACTTTATCCTCTTTTTTCTCCGTTCCGCGAATAGAATTTTACAACTAAATACTAAAGAAACGATTATTCTCTTATTTGATTTGTTCCTCTCTTAACTGTTCTTGGGACTCTTTAGTCAAGATGGTCCCCATACGTCTCTCAAATTATAATTATCAGATTATATCAGACTAAATCAGATTGCTGGGACTAGAGGTTGCCAGAAATTGGAACTTTCACGGGCAATGCCACACACTTCCAAGTTAACTTTGCCTCTGTAATGCTCCCATTTTTCAAGACCCTCAAGATACAGTACATTTGCTTTATAAATCTCAAATCTCCATTTTGATGGAGACAGGACGTAGAATGGGCAACCCTGATGGTGACTCAAAAAGACCTCTGGAATTCTGGGATGATAATTCACTGTTCCCAGTACCAGCAAATGTTACTGGACACAAGAACAGAAATTCAAGTAGAAAACTGCAACTTCATCCTCATGCCCTTCATTTGAGGTCAGTAATTAAATAGATTTCCTCACTTTCCAATGAAGACATCCAGCATTCAAAAAAGTGGCTGTGGCTTTTCTGATTCTGCCAAAGTGTGAGAGCCAGCAGCCTGCAGGACAAATGCATTATTTAATTTTCCACTATCACACACTAAACAGCTTTTTTGGACCCTAGACATCAATTTGTTCCAATACTAAAGGCCCCAGTGGTAAAAAATATGAAAATATTCAAAGGAAACGAATGCCTCTGAAACTCTTGGATCAGAATACTAATGCCTCCATCTGAAGAGGCCATAAGTCATAAGTTATCTTTCCATTAGAAACCTTTCACATAAGTCCATCTGGACAATAAATACCTGTGGCTCACAGAATGGTAGTCAGTAATATCCATTAATTTTTCTATGTAATGCCCTTCGTTGTCTGCATGTTTTATACAACTTCACCAGCAACACTGTTTTTTGTGCCTTAAATCCTAAAGAATTCAAAGAAAGCTACTAGTATGTGTCTCTTCAGCTAACTTTGGGTGGTAACTAGGATAGCAGCATGTGGATTAGGAGCTTGAAAACGGTTAATGAAGGAAACTAGAATTCTCTTCTCTACACACACACACACACACACACTCACACACACTGAAACTCGAAGCAATTAACAAAATTGTATGATGCACTAGTGGCTCAGAGCATCGATTCACACACTAATTCATTAAATATTTAGTGGTTGCTATGTGCCAGGCACTGAACACTGCACTTTCAATTGGGTAGGTACCGCCTTGTCAATAAACAGCTTACCATATAGGGAGAAGTAACGTATATAATCTTGAATTAAACAAAGGTGTTAAACTAGTGCTCACTGCCTGGGAGTGGGGAGGAAGGAGAGAGAAGGGTTCACAGGAAGTGTGAGGGGCTTCACAAAAGAAAGCTCTAGTTTCGGTTTGTCTCCAAGCAGGAAATGGCTGTCCCTTATTTAAAGGAACTTCAGATTTCTTCTCTCAATCTCACAGTGCGTAGAGCGATGTGAATTTGCAGAGAGAACTCAGCTACCAGAAAGACCAACGGTACAGAACACTCAGTGATGGACCTAGAGAGTTCCAGCAACAACTGCAGACTTACAGTGACCTACGTTCAGTAATAACAGGAAAGGAGCATCGTAGCAGGGCCCAGATCCTTTAGGACACCCAGACAAGAACAGGGGAGTACCAAAGTTACAAAGCAGTGTACTGTTTAAGGGTGTGAGAGTGGATAAACAACCAGGTCCTACTGTATAGCACAGGGAACTATATTCAATATCCTGTAACAAACTATATGAAAGACTATGAAAAACAATATGTATATACATATAACTGAGTCACTTTGCTGTACAGAAGAAATTAACACAACACTGTAAATCAACAACACTTCAATAAAACTTAAAAAAATAAAATAACACCCCAGCCCATCTAAAAAAAAAAAAAAAAGTGTTAAGAGATGAAAACTCCAGAAGGTTTCTCTTGGGGTTGGAATCTTAGCTCAACCGCCTATGTGACCTTGGCATAGCATTTTGCCTCTCTGTACCCCGTAACTTCATTTATAAAATTGAGATAATAATGCCTACTGCTTTGGACCATGGTAAAGACTACCGTCTGAATGCATCTTAAGAACTTAAAATCACGCCTAGTGCCTAGAAAGTGTTTAGCAAGGATCTGCTAATAAATGAACTATTTACTTAGTCACCTAGGTTATACAGATTATTACTAGAGTCTTACTGAGGAAAAGCAGATTGCTTTCAGAAACGACTATAGTTAATCTTCATTTGTTTGTAAGGATATTTGATATCATTATATAGCTCTCACTAGAGAATGTATAGTACCTGTGTCATAAGCCATCATAAGAATCATTACTTTATCATTAGACATACTCAAAAGCATTTTTGCCTTCCTAAATTCTAAGCTGAAGAACCAACCGAGATATTATTATAGATATTGATATTATAAACAGGTAAGAGTAAGCCCAGAATAGGAAAACCCAGATAAGTACATGGTCGGCTATCTTATAGAAGATTATTTTCTTTATTTATAGAGGATAGTACTAAGCTGTTTTGGGCAAGGCACAGGACATGTAAACTAATGGTCACCAGAAATAACAAGGATGAAATGTTTAGCGATCCATCGAAGTGCATTAGTGTGCATTTCATCAATCCAGATTCACTCAGCACTAATCAACAACACACCTTACCAAGTGCTAAACATTTCCATTTTCTGCCCTCGAGGAGCTTAAATTTTAGCTGAGGTACTGTGTCTAGTATAATAGAAACTTAACAAAAAGGTGTCACTAAATAGTTCTAGAGAAAAACAGAGTAACATCCAGACTAGAGTATTTCATAAGAAAGAAATCAGTATGAGTCAACATGGTCTAAAGAAGCTTTGTGGAGAAGAAAGATAAAAGATTCCAGGACCAATGTCGATCCCTATGGATTTCTCCCCACACCACCAAGCAATTCTCCAACACCAGCTGGGTGTCCCACAGTTCTGACAACTACCTACCCCGAAACAGCACCAAATCCCACAGGGTAAGGGCTCAGTCCCACAAGGATGCCTCCAAGTCGGAGGGCCATCACGAGTCCACGTTGTTCCCTGTGCTCCTGATGAAATGATGATAAATCAGAGGTTCCCCCCAACACATTCCCTAGGTTCAACTAATTTGCTAAATTGATGACAAAAAGCGTTGCTGCTATAGCTGAAAAATTCTGAAACAAGCAAAAGGGGAGGTAGCAGGAGGGGGAGATTTTGGAGAATGTTGGCAAAGACTTTCAAATATGAGAGGACGTTTAAAGGGAACACTTCAGAAACTTTCAGACAGAGGAGTATTATTTCCTGGTAGAATATTGTTGAAGTTCCCTATCTTCTGAAGTTCTCCTGTGACTAGTTTAAGACTGTAACTATAGCATCAGAGAAAACACTTGGAGCTAGATTTTCTGAAAATCTCAACACTAGATGGAGTGGAGGGAGTGAATAATAATCCTCTAGGATAATTTTCTCTCTCCCTGCTATGTCAGCATCCACAGGTTAGCTCACCTGAACCATCTACTGTTTTAATTGCAAATGCCCATTTACTGGGTATTATTGCCTACAAGACACATTTGTAGCCACTTTAAATGTCACGTAAGCCTTACGATATCTCCAGAAAAAATATTAGTATTTTCTCCATTTTACAGATGAGGTAACAAGCTTAGAAAGACTTGAAGAAATGACTTGAAGATCAAAAAGGAATACATGTTAGTAAAAGGACTCAAACAACAGCTCCAAAGCCTGGACTCTCACACCTCTGCTCTCCTAGACCCATACCTTTATGCAGCTGATAAGAATTTTATAATCTGAACTTCTTGGTTGGACTTGAAGCTCTCAACCAACAGCTAGTGATTTGTCCTTGGGCAAAGCACATAACCCCTCTGAATGCCACAGTCTTCATATATAAAAGTTCATCAATTCAACAAGCATTTAGTACATTTTGCGATAAGCATTTACTAGATACTTATATCTACTAAACACTTAGCATCTCCACTTGTTTGTCATGTGACCTTAGGCAATTTTCTCCACCTCTTTGCTATTGTGAAAAATAAAGAGTATTTACTTCATAGAGTTTATATATATATATATATATATATATATATATATATTCAATGAGCTATTATATATAGAGCACTTAGAATTACCTGGCTGGCACAAACTAATCACACCATAATGTTCATTCTTAGCTCTAAGGATATTGGTAATAATAATGACAGTGCAGGTGATGGTGATGATGCTGTTATCAATCCAGCCCCAACGTCTCTGTGTAAAGATAAAAGAGACCCATGCTCGTGAAAGCATGAACTGCAGAACAGTACACTGATAGTAATTCCCATCTACCCTCAAGGTAAACCTTGTAGGCAATGGCAGTTCTGTCAGGGAAGAAGTGATCTAGCCAAAATGGACCATCCATTCACTGTCTTGGGCAAGAAGGCATTAGATATGAAGAACTAACTGGGCTTCCTGTGTAAGTTTAACCATTTTCAGTCATCAACTAATATCCTACCTCAGACTTTACAAAGATAGGAAATGAGGTAAGAAATAGAAATCTTCATTTAAAAAGATAAGAAATTCTTGAAATTCAGAGAGGTCGAATGAGACTCATTCATTTATTCAAGAATTCCACAAATATTTACTGAGCCAATCCAGTTATTTTGCCAAGGACCTTTAAAGAATTTAAAGAAAAAAAGAATTCCTCAACTGATGACATCGGGTTAATGTAATTACTGGTTTTTTTGTTTTGTTTTACTTTTTCAAAATTTGACCTTCTATATCTAATATCAAAATGAAAAATTCTATGGGAGTTAAAGAACTAAATATAACCATCCAATTCATGAAGCAGCTACTCGAAAATCTAAGTGAATGCTTATCTGATTTTGAGTTGTAGACTCTTTAGTGTAAAGACAAAGTAATATGATATGTGAATTACATGCCAATAAAAACATCCTCAAAAATGTAAGAACCTAAAAACAAACACATACAAGTAAAATTTCTGCATATTGAAAATGCAAGGAATCATTTATAATGGTATTTTAGAATTATCAATGACTGAAAAAAATGCTCACAGTATTCTACATGAGTGTAAGCATATTATAAAGCTGTAAACACAGTAATTATTACTGCTTAGATTTCAATGTTTTTACGCTTTGATGTATTTTCCAAATTTTCTAAATTAACTCTCAATTACAGAACTGTTAAGACTTTTTGTTATTGTTGTTAAAAAGCAAAGTAAAAATAATTGAGAGATCAGAGAGATCAATCAATGAAAGACTCTAAAAGAAGGCGAACGTTAGGGGGCATCTGAATAACCAGTAGGGTTTGCCACTGGGCCGCACCCAAAGAGTTTCTGATTTAGCAGCTCCTGAAGTGACACTGATGTTCCTGGACCACGCTTTAAATTACTGCGTAACAGACAAGATCATGGACTTCTGAGCCAGACTGTTTAGGGTTAAATCCCAGCCTTGATGCTTCCTAAGTGTGTAAAGTACTTAATCCCTGAACTTCAGTTTCTTCATCTGTAAAACGAAAATAGAGAGGGTACATAACAGTACCTACCCCTTAGAACTGTGATAAGATTTCTAAGATTTATAGCATTCATTTATAAGTAGAATGAATTAACAGACATAAGGGAACTCAGAATAGCATTTATTACAGAGTAAATGTTATATGCATTGTTTTAGAAGGAATGCAAATCTATCACTTCCTATTTCACTAACAATGTCAAGTAACAGTTTTAAAATTTCTATCACATTTTGGAACTTACTCATATTGATTAATAACTCCTTTTTTTTTTTCAATTCTTTTGTAAGTACTTGCCATAAAGTCATTCAGAATCTTCCAAAAAATTATGTTTACTGAAGGGCAGATAGTGAATAAGGTCAGAGGGAAGGCCAGTGGAGTACTGATCTATGAAGTACTGCACGGTGGCACAAGGGATAGGAAGCTGGAGAGCTGTGCTCTGAAGTCAACGGGAGAAACGTTTAAGGACTAATATACAAGTCACTGGGTCAGGAGAAACGTAAATAATTTAAATGATACAGTGTTACCCCAGGATGAAAACATCACCCATACCTAGGATGACTTCATAATTTCTCATACCAATTGGGACACTTAAAAAGTGCCCATAGGGGGCTTCCCTGGTGGCGCAGTGGTTGAGAGTCCGCCTGCCGATGCAGGGGACGCGGGTTCGTGCCCCAGTCTGGGAGGATCCCACATGCCGCAGAGCGGCTGGGCCTGTGAGCCATGGCCACTGAGCCTGCGCGTCCGGAGCCTGTGCTCCGCAACGGAAGAGGCCACAACAGTGAGAGTACCGCGTACCGGGAAAAAAAAAAAAAATGAGCATAGGGAGGTAATATGAATTGTTACAATGGGTCAAAAGGCATAAAAGGCATAAATGAGAGTTCTAGCTACAGTACCCTCCAAAATCACCAAATAAAAATTCCTTCTTTTTCCTATAGTCAAAAAGGATAGTTTTTATGAGGTTTGTGTTACTGTGGGGACTTGGGATTCTGATATAGTCTTAGGAAAAAGCATGCTGTATTCAAAGTGATGGGGTTCAGGGCAGGCCATCCTAAAATATGCCACTTTGGCATACTGATTATTTCAAAACAGAGTTACTACTTAAGAAACAGCTGATGCAAGAAGGTCACTCTGACCCTCCTCTACCCCTCTGAAGGCAGGTGCCGTTCATAGAGAACGCTGTATAAACAAACCTTGTTACTTCTTGACTAATTTTTAAAAAATTTTTAATTAATTTATTTATTTAATTTTGGCTGCGTTGTGTCTTTGTTGCTGCGTGCGGGCTTGTCACTAGTTGCGGCGAGCGGGGCCTACTCTTCGTTGTGGTGCGCGGGCTTCTCATTGAGGTGGCTTCTCTTGTTGCAGAGCATGGGCTCTAGGCGTGTAAGCTTCAGTAGTTGTGTCACGCGGGCTCAGTAGTTGTGGCTCACAGGCTCAGCAGTTGTGGCTCACGGGCTCTAGAGCACAGGCTCAGTACTTGTGGGGCACGGGCTTAGTTGCTTCGCGGCATGTGGGATCTTCCTGGACGCCACCAGGGAAGTCCACTTCTTTACTAATTTACTACCCCAAACCCACACTTTTTTGTCTTGTCAATTCTTCAGAAATGTATTGCTTATCTGTCTAAAACAGGTATAAAAGCTGCCTGCTTTGATCACTTCTTTGAGTCTCCTATATCTATGAGCTCCCACACATACAAATTAAATTTTTCTCCTATTAATCTGCCTTAAGTCAGTTTCATCATTGGACCAGCCAAAGAACCTACAAGAGAAAAAAGGAAAAGATTTTCTCCCCTACAAAAGAATAGAAACTTGGGAGTCAGAGACCTAGGTTCAGGGTGGACCAGGTCAGAAATTTATATTTTATATACATATAATTCTAAATTTCTGTTGTCATTGATCTTCCAAAGGCTGGGATTAGTTAAGGCAAGAGTTTCTCCCCCTCTTATTTGAGTTTAGAAATGAATAAATTGGGAAAAATACGCATTCTATGTGTTACTTGAAAGGGGAAAAGAAAATCAGGCCCTTCCACAAAGACTGGGGGGAAATCTACTATAACAGACTGATTACTTTCCAGGAGGTAAGCATTCTTTCAATGTTTCAAGCAATCTCAGATTGAATGTGCTTCCAAACTAAAATTAGCTAAGTCCCCCAAAGAGGTTATCACTTGGTTCAGTAGGAAGAACTAGCAGAATATGCAAAGGGTATGAAACTAAGCATAACAGCGAGCACTGGAACGCATCTGCACTTAAGTACGGCAGAAAGGAGAATGGGGAAGTTGATGTTTCTTCCAGTAATGCCTCCAAACTCAGTCACCTTCTGTCAAGAGGATGCACATTCAGAGGTGGGTTAAGAAAAGGTCCTCTCAAATGCCTTTGAACACTGGATAAGAGATAATAACAATTCAAATTATTTTATTAGGCTATATCAAATAATTTAACTTTTTTCAACAAAATATGTGTGTTTAAAAAAATGAGTGAGGAAAAATACATACAACACTAAATACCATCAATTTCCACATTAGAAGCAGTGACGAAAGTGATCCTTTTTCTCTGGCGTGACAACTTTTTAAAAATTTTATTGAAGTATAGTTGATTTAAAACGTTGTGTTTAATTTCTGCCGTACCCTTTCTTATATCTCTATTCTAAGAGAAACTACAAATAGCATACAACTCCACTTTCTCTCCCCATGATGAAAGATGATCAGCTTCTAATATAGCCCCTTCAGATACATTTACATAGAGACTTTTATATGCAAATCGAATTCTGTATTACATTCCAGGTCTTAACTTTATGACAACCATCAAACCTCAAGGTAATACTTCAGAAAGCACCAATTCATTAAAAAAGTGTAGTTTTTAACCAAAATTTGTTAGAAATGAGAATTATTTCTAGTGTGAAGCTATTACCATCAGCAGGCAAAGATCGCGAGCAGAATAAATGCATTGCTTGCTTTCTTGGTTAGAACTAGCTATTTACCACGTTCTCATGGGAATCCAGAATCTATATTTTGAGAATCACCAAAGAACTAAATTCGCCATCATTTGTACAAACCTGCATCATGATGGAGTCAGAACATGTCTGGCTGTGAGCTTTTATGCTCCCATCTCATCTTACTTTTTCCCATTTATTCCAGCCTGAGTCTGCCAGCTTCTGTGGCTTGCTTCCCCTGCCAGCAGTAATTTAGTAATCTGTTGAGACTGCACCCCCTGCTGAAACTTCTCCATGTGCTTCCCCTAGATAGTGTACCTCATTGTCATACACAGCGAACTGACTCACTAATACAGAAGTCTCTACGTGCCCCAAGAACGCAGATGCAGTAGGGACATATTTTACAAGTGTTCTTAGAATTTCCATCTTGGTAACAGGTAGTGGGTCGTTCTGAGTCAAATAAACAGAGATTTTGGTTTTTAGCACCCAGAGAAAATAAGCCCAAGATGTACAGTATGGTATAAAGAATATGTATGCATATGGAGTCCAAAGCCATGGGTCACTTCTCTCCTTTCCCAGTTAACAGTTGTAAAGCCAGAGGCGAATTGCTTAACCTCTCTGAGCCTAATGGTTTCTGTTACAAAATGGTGTTGTGATGTCTATAATACACTTTAAAATACTTAATCATAGTGTGGGGTGTGAGTGTGTGTGTGTGTCTGAATGTTTAATAAAGTTTTAATTTACAATCAAAGATAGTTACTTGCCTAAATTGTGTTGGCTCTCATATAATCTAAAGGTTACAGTAGCTACTGCAAACACTTTTTATCTCTGACCAGCAAAATAGGTTTTATTAAACATCATAAACTATTTTTGAAGTGGGTATTCATTGGCCAATGTTGTGGTCCTCAAATAGTGTGGATAGGCTAGAAATTTTATATATATTCTTGCATGAATAAGTTGTACGAAGACTTCCTTTGAAACGGGACCTGAACTTTGGTTTTTAAAAAGTCTTGAATCTAGTCCCTATTTCATAAGATTCTGGTAACCAAGGCCAATTATAAAATTAAAGAACCCTTGTCTCTAGAATAACTGTTGTGTTTTTAAAACACAACAAAAATGTGTGCATTTTTTATGCAAGCTGTGGATAGAACTTATACAAGAACAGAGCACTGGATATTATTATTGATGTAACATGATTATGATTAATTTCATACTTTCCTTCTAAAAAATATGTGCGTTTGTAACAAGATTTGGTCCAAAATATAACTTTGTATGTGGCAGTAAGGTTATGCAGAAAGATATATATAACCCTCACCTACCTATAATGACGGCAGGTTCCTGATATTTCAAAACAATAATAACCAGTACCAGAAAAAACCTAACGATTATGAACAGCCAAATTTGGTTAAGTCAATTTACAAAAAATAGGAGGAAAAATAATTAACGACAAAAATAACTTTATATTTTACTGGGAGATACAGGACCTACGGGATATATAGGACTGTAAGGACGACAGGTGATATTATGTACCTGGTAATAGACAATACTAAAAAATTAGTTTGTTATCATTCTGTAAATCAAACAGGTCCTAGAATCAGAAGTTTACTGGCACGTGGCAGGGTTCTTGACCAAAGCTCTTGAAGAATTTCTCCTTCCTGTTGGTTGCTCCCTTCTTTATTTTTTTCTGGTTTTCTTCATCCATTTTTTTATTGAAGTAGAGTTGATTTACAATGCTATGTTAGTTTCAGGTGTACAGCAAAGTGATTCAGTGATACATGTACAAATTCTTTTCCAGATTATTTTCCATTATAGGTTATTACAAGATATTGAATATACTTCCCTGTACTATAGAGTCTTTGTTGTTTACCTATTTTATATATATTAGTGTGTATTTGTTAATCCCAAACTCCTAATTTATCCCTCTCCTCCTCTTTCCCCTTTGGTAACCATAAGTTTGTTTTCTATCTCTGTGACTCTATCTCTGTTTTGTAAATAAGTTCATTTGTATCCGTTTTTAAAGATTCCACATATAAGTGATATCATGGGATATTTGTCTTTGTTTGACTTCACATAGTATGAGAATCTCTAGGTCCATCCATGTTGCTGCAAATAGCATTATTTCATTCTTTTTTATGGCTGAGTAATATTCCATTATATATATACCACAGCTTCTTCACCCATTCATCTGTCGATGGAAATTTAGGTTGCTTCCATGACTTGGCTATTGTAAACAGTGCTGCTATGAACACTGGGGTGCAGGTATCTTTTCAAATTAGAGTTTTTGTCTTTTCTGGATACATGCCCAGGAGTAGGATTGCTGGATCATGTGGTAGCTCTGTTTTTAGTTTTTTAAGGATCCTCCATACTGTCCTCCATAGTGGCTACACCAGTTTACATTTCCATCAACAGTGTAGGAGGGTTCCCTTTTCTCCACACCCTCTCTGGCATTTATTATTTTGTAGGCTTTTTGATGATGGCCATTCTGACCAGTGTGAGGAGATACCTCACTGTAGTTTTGATTTGCATTTCTCTAATGTTGTTGAGCATCTTTTCATGTGCTTGTAGCCATCTGTATGTCTTCTTGGGAGAAATGTCTATTTAGCTTTTCTGCCCATTTTTTTAAACTGTGTTTTTGGTTTTTTGATATCTTGTGTTTCTGGATTGGAAGAATTAATATTCTTAAAATGTCCACATTGCCCAAATGTTTCACAGATTCAATGCAATTTCCATCAAAATTTCGATGGCATTTTTCACAGAAAGAGAAAAACAATCCTAAAACTCCTATGGAACTACAAAAGACCCCAAATAGCCAACACGATCTTGAGCAAGAATAAAAGAGCTGGAGGCATCACATTTCCTGATTTGAAATTACATTACAAAGTTACAGTAATCCAAACATTATGGTACTGGAATAAAAATAGCCCAATGACCAATGAAACACAACAGAGAGCCCAGAAATAAACTCATGCTTCTATGGTCAATTAAATTTCTTCAGAGGCACCAAAATATACAATGGGGAAAGGACAGTCTCTTCAACAAATGTTTTTGCTTAAACTGTATATCCATAGGCAAAAGAATAAAACTGGACCCCTACCTTATTCCATACAGAAAAAGATCAACTCAAAGTGGATTAAAGACTTAAATGTAACATTTGAAAATGTAAAACCCCTAGAAGAAAACATAAGGAAAAAGCTCCTTGACATTGGTCTTGGCAATAACTTTTTGGACGTAGCACCAAAAGTACACGCAACAGAAACAAAAATAAAAGTGTGGGGCTATATCAAATTAAAAAGCTATTGCATAGCAAAGGAAATAACTAAATTAAAAGCTAAGCTATGTAATGGGAGAAAATATGTGCAAACCATATATCCGATAAGGGGTTAGCATCCAAAATATATAAAGAATTCATACAACTCAACTGCACAAAAACAAAACAAAACCAATAACCCAATTAACAAATGGATAGAGGATCTGAATAAACATTTCTCCAAAGAAGACATACAAGTGGACAACAGGTATATGAAAGGGTACTCAATGTCATTAATCACCAGAGAAAGGCAAATCAAAACCACAATGAGATATCACTTCACACCTATGAGGATAGCTATTTAAAAAAAATAAAAACATAAGAAGTACGGGCCAGATGTAGAGAAAAGTGAACCCTTGTACACTGTTGGTAGGAATGTAAATTGGTAAAGCTATTGTGGAAATTAGTGTGGTGGTTCCTCAAAAAATTAAAGCTGGCACTACCATACCATCCAGCAATCTCACTTACGGGTATTTATCCAAAGGAATTGAAATTAGGATCTTAAAGAGAGATCTACCCTCTCATGTTCATTGCTCTGTATTCACCATAGCCAAGATATGTAATCAGCCTATATGCCCACTGAAGGATGGATGGGTATAGAAAATGTGGCGCACGTATACAATATCCAGCCTTAAAAAAGAAGGAAATCCTGCCATGTGCAACATCATGGATGAACCTGGAGGACATTATGTTATGTGAGGTGAGCTAGACATAGAAAGACAAATACTGCATGATCTCACTTATATGTGAAATCTAAAATAGTTTCTCACAGGGGGAAATGGGAAGACGATGATCAAAGCGTACAAAGTTACAGTTATGCAAGATCAATAAATCAGGGATAGCTACTATACAGCATAGTGCCTATAGCTAACAATACTGTACTGTATACTCACCATTTGCCAGGGAGGTAACCTTACATTAAGTTTCACACACACACTCACACACATAAAACAATCATAATAAACGGATGCAAGGAAACATTTACTAGCAACGGATATGTCTATGGCCTTGATGTCAGTGATGGTTCCACAGGTATATACTTATCCCCAAACACATCAACCTGTACACATTAAATATATACTACTTTTTACATGTCAATCATGCCTCAATAAAGTGATTAACAAGACAAAGATATTCTTGTACAAGAAACCCCAATGCTCATGGAAGAGAGTGGGAAGTTAGTTATACCAACAGGAAATTGCATGTCCTGAAGACCCGCCATCTTTCCCCAGCCAACATTTTAGAAAACATCGAAACAGCAGACCCTTATTAAACATTAGTTAAGGGAGCAGATAAAATCTGGTCCTTGCCCTCATTTGAGAACATTTATAGTCTAGCCATGGAGATAAGATCACCATGTATGAATCACTGAACAACATATTAGAAAACGCACAGATCAGGAACAATATTAGGAAGATGAAAATAGCACCCATTAATCAAGGAATATATACAAATTAATTTGTGATGCATGTTTTATGTGGCGGAGCTGTTTAGGGAAGATAAAAATTGGCAACAGCAAGTAACATTTGCATACCACCTCCACAAGCGTTAATATTCCTTGTCTTTAAAGAGGACAAGAGTAGCCAAGGAAGGCTGTGTGGAGGAGGTGAGATTCAAAGGGCTTCGAAGTTCAGTGTGGTTCAAGTTTAACAAAAGGCTTGAATGCATCGTGAAGGTACCAACAGAAGCAGTCACTAGACTATTTGTGTGCCTGGATGGCAGCTAAAAATTCCAAAAAAAAACCCAACAGAGTGTACAAAAATCTTTAAATTCCTCTTTTATTATTATTATTAATTTTCATAAAGCAGGCTTCATAAAAAGCTGCCCAAAGTGAATGTATTTTCTGAGAGACACAGGCTGACAGAGTTTGGAAGAATGTACTTTCTAAGGGTGATTTATGTACCTGTGATGTGCTCCAAAGATGCAACAGGGACTTCAAAATGAGGTCAGCAACACACATTCAGAGGGCTTTTAGGATCTCAGATAAGCCCAGACGGCGGTGCTTAGTTTCTTACCTATCAAGAAACATTTCTCCAAGATGAAAAGATGGAGTTAGTTAGAGGCCTCTGGGGTCTGTTGCTACTGCTTAGCAATACAGGTCACCAGAGTGACAGAGTTGAACTTGGGGACAACTGTGGTAAGAAAACAGTGAGAATGAGTGAGCAGG
Source organism: Stenella coeruleoalba (assembly GCF_951394435.1). Lineage (NCBI taxonomy): Eukaryota > Metazoa > Chordata > Mammalia > Artiodactyla > Delphinidae > Stenella > Stenella coeruleoalba. The sequence goes on from NC_137167.1 coordinate 9,119,459, forward strand.
TTGGGGAAAGAGTACTCGATCTGCAAATACCTGCTTTGTGACCTTTACATCCTTGTATCATACAATTGGATCTATCTTCTTCCAACTGAAAATAATTGCCCTATCTCCTTTTATTTACCTTTAAAAGGTAAATTATGACAGCCTGAGAGATTTCTGACACTTTGACTTAGGGAGGAGTTCAGTACAGTTATAGATTTCTTTTTGCAGCATAGCAAAGTGTCCTAGGAAAAGATACTTGCCAGAGCTAGCAAATGACACCCTTCCTGGGAATGACAGGGATCTCAGATATACTTCTGTCCAACCACTCCTAGTGCAGGTAGCAAAAAACGAACCTGAGAATTTAGGAAGATGCTTTCCCATGGCCCCAAGAGACTTCTGCTAAAACAAGCAGCATTACGTCATGGATACAGGGTTCTAAACCAGACATTGATTCCTAAACTTACCCAATCAGTGAAACACTTGGAATGCGTTGATTTGGGAAGAAAAGCAAGAAATATTGATACTGTTCATTCATTTGTTTTGTCATCTATTGCCGCCCACTGGCAGGCAGGAAGCAGTAAACACCAAAGGGTGAAAACATCGATCTCAGGGAAGCTGCCAATTGAGAATATCCCAACCAAATTGGGTTCCCTGCAAATTAAGAAAAGGCTACACCCTCGTGCTATTTTATTCACAGCGGCACACGGTGGGATCAGCGTGCAGAATGCAGCCACTGCACTGGGACACGATGACAATCACTATTTATTGAAAGCCTGCTGGAGAGCAGACGCTATTTTAAGTACTTTTCATGTCTTTAAAGCAATCTGTGAGGTAGGTATTATTATCTACATTACCCAAACTAGAAAGAGGTCTCAGATGGTTTAATTCACTTGCCCGTGGTCACTCAGCGTGGCAAAATCAGTCCTTGCACCTGGGCTGACTCATTTACCTCTTCAGATTTCCAGCCTCTGTCTCCTTTTCTCCCTAAATGGAGATCTCTTTACCCCCAAATACAAGCTTAGCCCCACCTTCTCTAAAGCCAGACCTGACCTCAGAATTTCCCAATATCTGATTATAACCTCATGCCCTAATTCTGGTATATGTACGTCTGTTAAATGTTCCCTACACTTGGATAAACTGATAACCCAAATTCTCTATCTCTGATTCTCTACCTTGTACGTTCTTGATCATTAACTTACTAGAGTTTTAACCTGAACTTCAACCCTGTACTTTAAATCTTGCTACTTGCTGAAGACTTTGCCAAAGGCAAATTATGCAAAAGCCAGGTTAAAAGCAAATCTCCCAGTAAAGGTGGTTTGTCTGTCTTATGTTAAATAGTCTCAGCAAAAAAAAATTTTTTTTAAGAAAACATACACACACACACACACACACACACACACACACACATACATATAGATACTTGATAGCATATGTGAGTAAAAAGGCATTTAGGGTTTCCTATATATAAGGTCACCGTACATCTTTGCCTAGATAGCACAGGGAACTATAATTAGTATTTTGTAATAACCTATAAGGGAAAAGAATCTGAAAAAGAATAACTGAATCACTTTGCTGTACACTGGAAACTAGCACAACATTGTAAATCAACTATACTTCAATTTAAAAAATAAAACAAAATATGCCAAGAAAACATAAAGCTGAAGAAATGAGAAGAAAAGTACTGAAAAATAAAGTAAGGACTTAAAAGGAGCCAGATATAACTATAATATCAAATAAGTTAACATATGATTCGGTATTCTGGCCTCCCCGTGAAAGAAAGATAATAAGTTTACAAACCAAGGATCCATAAGAAGATAAAAAAATCAACTGCTCAGAAGAAACCCAACTGTTCCTGATACTAAAGTTCAGAAAGCAGCAAACCATTTCTCCTTAAGGGAAATCATAAAAGGGGCACTGCAATCCCACGAACAAAGATCATAACATCTTTACAGTAGGCTTGAAATTTTTCTACAGGTCTCTTTCTTATAGCATCTTTTGATATTGGCTAATGGCACCCTCCAAAGCATAATTCAGAAGAGAGGAAAGTGTGAGTGATTTTACAGGAAGCTAACAACGTACCATTCAGGTATGTGAATGTTGGTTCAGTCTAATCCTGGGACAGATATTAGCACACTTAATGGTCTAGAGCATTTAATGGGTATTCATCAGGCAATCATCTATCAATGTTGTGCTAGTTCCCTTAACACTGATAGATCTGGGGAAGAATATCTGTTTGTCTATCTATTGCCAGAAAAGAACTTAGTTGATCATTCTACACAGATCAAAAGGATTACTTTTTTTGTCCACTGCAGCTATATCTTACAGATGTATCATCTATTTCTTCAATGCTGAAGAGGGAATGTAATACATTAACACATCAAGAAGCCACTGATAGTAGCAAAATGTGACAGTTTTCAAGGAAACACCTAACAGTCATGCCATATGTTTAGATTTTCATAATGAAAATGATATATCCAATATCCATCCTAAGACCACGAGGGCATGCTTTGTCACTAAGAATAACCAAGCATGAAAAGGAAATATTCTTAATGAAGTTCTGTTATAGTAACTGACAGTAGTAAACAGAACAACATTCAAGTATTGCTATTAAACATGTATTTTAAAATAGTTTCACTTGCAGCCACTATGGAAAACAGTATGGAGGTTCCTCAAAAAACTGAAAATAGAGCTACCATATGATCCAGCAATTCTACTCCTGTACATATATCTGGAGAAAACTCTAATTTGAAAAGATACATGCACCCCTATGTTCATAGCAGCACTATTTACAATAGCCAAAACATGGAAACAACCTAAGTGAAGTGTCCATCTACAGATGAATGGATAAAGAAGACGTGGTGTGTGTGTGTGTGTGTTTATGTATTATTCAGCCATAAAAAAAGAATAAAATAGTGCCATTTGCAGCAACATGCATGGACCTAGAGATGATCATACTAAGTGAAATAAATAAGACAGAGCCAAATATTATATGCTATTACTTATATGTAGAATCTAAAATATGACACAAATCAACTTAATTACAAAACAGAAACAGACTCGAAGACATAGAAAACAAACTTGTGGTTACCAAAGGGGAAAGGACGGGGGGATAAATTCAGAGTTTGGGATTAGTAGATACAAACTACTATATATAAAATGGATAAACAACAAGGTCCTACTGTATAGCACAGGGAACTACATTCAATATCTTGTAGCAACCTAAATGGAAAAGAATATGAAAAAGAATACATATTTAAATGAATAGCTTTGCTGTATATCAGAAACTAACACAACAGTGTAAATCAACTGTATTTCAAAAAAAAAAAAAGTTTTACCAAAAGACTGTTAGTACTAATAAATGAATTCATTCAAATTGAAGGATACAAAAATTAATACACAAAAATCTGTTGCATTTCTACACACTAACAACAAACTACCAGAAAGAGAAATTAAGGAAACAAACCCATTTACAATTTCACCAAAAAGAATAAAATACCTAGGAATAAATTTAACCAAGGAGGTAAAAGGCCCGCACACTGAAAACTTATACTGATGAAGGAAACTAAAGAAGACACAAATAAATAAATATGTAGTCTGTGCTCATGGACTGGAAGAATTAATTGTGTTAAAATGTCCATATCACCCAAAGCAATCCACAGATTTAATTCAATTCCTACCAAAATTCCAATAGCATCTTTCATAGAAATATAATGAACAATCCTAAAGTTTGTATGGAACCACAAAATATCCCAATAGCCAAAGGAATCTTGAGAAAGAAGAACAAAGCTGGTGGCATCATGCACCCTAATTTCAAACTACATTACAAAGCTACAGTAATCAAAACAGTATGGTATTAGCATAAAAATCAGACCTATAGATCAATGAAACAGAAAAGAGATTCCCCAAATAAAACAAACCCACACATCTGTGGCCAATTAATTTATGACAAAGGAAGCAAGGATATACAATGAAGAAGGGATAGTCTCTTCAAAAAAAGGTGCTGGGAAAACTGGACAGCCACATGCAAAATTATGAAAGTAGACTATCATATACCATGCACAAAAATTAAGGATTGAAGACTTGAATGTAGGATCCTTGACATTAGTCTTGGCAATGAGTTTTTGAATCTGACTCCAAAACCAAAGACAACAACAGCAGAAATAAACAAGTGGGACTACATCAGTCTAAAAAGCTTCTACACAGCAAAGGAAATAATAAAATGAAAAGGCAATCTCCTGAGTTGGAAAAACTATTTGCAAAATCATATATCTGATAAAGGGTTAATACCCAAAAACATATAAAGAACTCAATACAGTGCAATAGCAAAAACAAACAAATGAACAAAAAATCCAATTTTTAAAAAATGGGCAAAATATCTGAAGAGACATTTTACCGAAGAAGACATATAGATGGGAAACAGGTATATGAAAAGATGCTCAACATCACTAGTCATCAGGGAAATGCAAATCAATATCACAATGAGATATCACCTCACACTTGTTAGAATGGCTACCATTGAAAAGACAAGAAATAACACGTGTCGGCAAAGAAGTAAAAAAACAAAAGGGAACCTTTATGTACTGTTGGTGGGACTGTAAATTGGTGCAGCCACTATGGAAAACAGTATGAAGGTTCCTCAAGAAATTAAAAATAGAACTACCATATGATCCAGTAATTCCATTTCTGGGTGCATTTTTTTCAATAGCCAAGGTATGGAAACAATCTAAGTGTCTGATGATGGATGAATGGATGTGAGATATACATATATATATCTTGAAGGCATTACACTAAGTGAAATAAGTCTGAAAGAGAAAGACAAATGCTGTATGATCTCAACTATATGTGGAATTAAACAACAGCAATGAAAACAACAGAAGGAACCCATACATACAGAGAACAGATTGGTGGTTGCCAGTGGTAGGAGACAGAGGATGGGAGAAATGGGTGAAAGGGGCCAAAAGGTACAAATTTCCAGTTATAAAATAATTAAGTCATGGGGATGTAATGTGCAGGATGGTGACTATAGTTAATAATACTATAGTGCATATCTGAAAGTTGCTAAGAGGGGAGATTTTAAAAGTACTCATTAGAAGAAAAAATATTTGTAACTATGTATGTCAACAAATGTTATCAAGACTTATTGTGATGATCACTTCACAGTATATACAAATATTGAAACATTATGTTGTACACCTGGAAATAATACAATGTTATATGTCAATTATACCTCAATAAAAAAAGAAAGGTTTGAAAATATGAGTACAGAACTCTATTTTTTAATACAGATTTATCAAAGAACCAGAAGGAAGTTCCAGGAAAAATATACATAATAATTGAAATGGAAAATCCAGTGGATGAATTTATAATGGATTAGACACAGCTGAAGAGAAAATTAATGGACTAATAATTCTTTTTTTTTAACTGATAAATGGTATTATTCCTTCCACAGAAAACATTAGAGAAACTCTGAGCCAAAAATGTACGCTGACTTTCTGCACAAAGTGTAAAGGTTTTTTTTTTTTTTAATTATGTGTAACACAGACAAAATTATTTAAGTCAATAAATTTTTAAGGAATTTCAAATGTTCTGATTCTTTCCACTGCCAAGCACCTTAGTTCCTCCAAACTCATAACCTTCAAGATAAAATAGCCCTTTCAAAAAGAAGTTGTCATGTGAGTCAGCCCACAATTCTTTTAGTTAGGTTTCTTTGATCTCCAATGGAATATAGACACACTTCAAAATTCCCCACCTGTAACCTTCGGGATCCAATTTCCTCAAGCGATTTACTTTAGGACCATGTTTAGGGTCGGGAGATGGATCTGCCTGGTTCTGAATTTGACATCCTCTGAAAATGTATAAGATTCAATCAAATCATATTCACTCCTAAGCCATCACACCCTAGAAGAGTACAGATTATTGGGATATGCCAATACCTACGATAAAAAAAAGTTTGACTGTTAGGTTTTTCATAGTTTACTTAGCAGCTCTGTCTTGTACTTCTTTCCCACAGATCTAACAGGTAGTTCCATGAGTAAAGGAAAGTACGCAGTTACTCTGAGGCATTTCCCACAATGTAGGTTTACAGAAAAAGCCCCATCAGGATAGACCTCGACAAGATAATTCTTAAGAAACAATCCAATAGGAAGTCCTGACAAAGATATGGAAAACAAGCTAAGGTTAGAAGACATGAAAGATAGTGTGTGAAGGTCTAACATATAAAACTTGGAGTTCCAGAAGGAGATGATTGTAGAAATAAAGGGGCAGAGGGACCCTTCAAACAAATAATGGCTGGCATTTTCCAATAATTGCTAAAAGACACCAAAACTCAGTTCTAAGAAGCACAATAAATTTCAAATAAGACAGGGCTTCCCTGGTGGCGCAGTGGTTAAGAGTCCGCCTGCCGATGCAGGGGACACGGGTTCGTGCCCCGGTCCGCGAAGAGCCCACATGCTGTGGAGCGGCTGGGCCCGTGAGCCATGGCCGCTGAGCCTGCGCGTCCGGAACCTGTGCTCCGTAACGGGAGAGGCCACAACGGTGAGAGGCCCGCGTACCGCAAAAAAAAACAAAAGAACATATTACCTTTAATGGTGCTCTGGATAATGTTTATATTCACCATAGATTTAAACATCTTCAAACATTTGAAACTTTATTTATATATTTAATATTTTGAATACCTTAATAGTGTTACAGATAGACCTTAGTGAGCACTTAAATTACTGTTAACATCAAATATATTTAAATTATAATGTGAAGAAATAAAACATTTATATATTAAGCACTCTGATAATGTTTACAAGCTTACTAAGACTCAATTTAAAATCATGGTTCTCAAATGTAAAATAGCTAGCTAGTGGGAAGCAGCTGCATAGCACACAGAGATCAGCTCAGTGCTCTGTGACCACCTATAGGGGTGGGATGGGGAGGGTGGGAGGGAGACACAAGAAGGAAGAGATATGGGGATGTGTGTATATGTATAGCTGATTCACTTTATTATAATGCAGAAGCTAACACACCACTGTAGAGCAATTATACTCCAATAAATAAATTATTAGTCATAAAAAAATCATGGTTCTAAATTAATTATTAAAATTAAAATTTTGAATAATTAAGTTAGAATTAAAGTCACAGGCTAATCTATTTTTTATAATAATCCAAATGTTAAATATTGTAGGTACAATTTTTTACAAATCCTTTTTTATATAAATATTAATACAATGAGATAAATACCTCTTTTACTTCATGATAAAACTTTCTAAGCATTTGACAAATGCTTACTCCCAAGGAAATAATTATTTCAGTCCCCACAATGTAACCTTGGAGTTGACTTCCCAGTGTTCTACAGCTCTCAAAATGACCAGAAATTCAAGCTAAGAGGCTGACTGCACTGTTGACACCCTCAGAGGAACTCTGAACACTTTATACTTTCCACGTCTATGACTTTATAACCCCAAAGAGGCAAGTTCCAACACCTGAAATTCAAGTTTTACAGTATCTCCCCACTCACAGCTGTCTTAGATATATCATTTGATTGGATTTTAAATTTATTTGGCCCTTCAGACATATTTTCACTGTATCTTCAAAAAAGTTTGTTTCCCCTTGTACAGATTTTTTTTTTTACTGTTTCATAGGCTTAGAAACATTATAATGACACATTCAGTTGTATTATGGTCGTCACACATGGATCTCACACAACACACAACTGTGTTGTCACAATTTCCAAGGCCATTCTTCCTAAGTCATTGTAAGGCAATTTATTTTTCCAGTTTTCCCCAGAAATGCATGAAAGAAAGGACTAAAACTTAAGAGTAAAGTCAGAAAATACATTTTTACTACTGCAAAGTTATACCATTGCCACTCCTCTTATTCCTGAAGTGAAATGTAGTCCTTACTGTCTGTATTAGCATCTGGATCATATTCAATCGTTAATGAGTTTTTTTAAATTTATCTGTTTATCATGTTTAAGATATCCAGAACAAAATTAAGATAAAATGATCTGGAGATGCCCCCATAAAATCAAGTAAAAAGCATTTTTTGACCCAAATTACTGAACCTCCTTCAAAAAATAATACTCCACAGTCTTTCCAGTTTTAAAGGTCATTGACATTTTTTAAAATAAGTTTAGCACTAGCTAATGTAAAAGAATAATGAAGGGTACTGAAAAACCGAACAAAAATCACACACACACGTGAACACACACAGGTGCATGCACACACACACACAACTTGAAGAGACCAAGGGCTGATTCCCATCCTTTCATTAATAATTGACAGCATCATTGCTCTTGGTCTAACATTTGCCAGAGAAAATATTTTAACTCTGTAACATAAATTATAGGCTTTTTTATTTGTTGGAAATTGATCTAGTAAAGAACTTTTATGACAGTTCTCAGGTACCTAACTTGCTTTCGAATTTTGGTATATCATTAAAAATACATGGTTCCTAATGAATGGGTGTATGAGCCACTTCTAAGTTAAATGTGGCACTGTAGTAGATAATTACTACAATGAGGTACCACCTCACACTGGTTAGAACGGCCATCATCAAAAAATCTACAAACAATAAATGCTGGAGAGGGTATGGAGAAAAGAGAACCCTCCTACACTGTTGGTGGGAATGTAAATTGGTACAGCCATCATGGAGAACAGTATGGAGGTTCCTTAAAAACTAAAAACAGAGCTACCACATGATCCAGCAATCTTACTCCTGGGCATATATCTGGAGAAAACCATAATCTGAAAAAAATACATGTACCCCAATGTTCATTGCAGCACTATTTACAATAGCCAGGACACGGAAGAAACCTAAATGTCCATCGATGGAAGAATGGATAAACAAGATGGGGTATATATATACAATGGAGTATATATGGCTATATACTAAGTCATAAAAAATAATGAAATAATGCCATTTGCAGCAACATGGATGGACCTAGAGACAGTCATACTGAGTGAAGTTAAGTCAGACAGAGAAAGGCAAATATCATATGATATGGCTTATATGTGGAATCTAAAAATATGGTACAAATGAACCTATTTACAAAATAGAAATAGAGTCACAGGTGTAAAAAACAAACTTATAGTTACCAAGGGGGTAAGGGATAAATTGGGAGATTGGGATTGACATACACACACTACTATATCTAAAATAGATGACTAATAAGAACCTATAGTATAGCACAGGGAAGTCTACTCAATACTCTGTAGTGACCTATATGGAAACAGAATCTAAAACAGAGTGGATATATGTGTATGTATAACTGATTCACTTTGCTGTACGCCTGAAACGAATACAACATTGTAACTCAACTATACTCCAATAAAAATTAATTTTAAAAAATACATGGTTCCTAATAAATGGTATATGAGTCACTTCTAAGTTAGATAATCACCCAAGATTTACAGCAGGAGAATCACAATTATGCAAGGGGTGAGGGGCAGGGGGAATTGAAGAGGAGGAAGGAAAATGATAATTTTATTTCTGGGAAACACTTCCTTCTCAAAAACACCAAAATTATCTAAAAAAGCTAAAAGCAACTGTTCTATATTTTCATTTACGAAGTTAAGAGATGACATTGTTACATAGCTATCACTTAAAATTAAAATAATTTTAAAACCGTTCCCTTTAATCTTCCACAATTCCCCTGCCCCCAGTAAAGATATTTTCATTTTGGAACAATTCTAAGGCAACAACTGATGGCTTTTAAAATCAAAATTAAACCACTGATCCTTATTAGAACTTGCTATATTTTCACTAAAATGTTATTAAATTCATTTCTATATTTCAGTATTATGAGTCAGCTAATATACAAAAATCCGTATGACATTGTTTAGATTTAACTTACTATGAAATCCTAAAATTTCATAACAGTCATTATTAGGCTTTGCAATAAAAGTTAAAATTCTTCCTTTCTCAAGTCAGGTAGTAGATTTTAGTGTTTTATCCAAAGACGTATTTTAAATCCTTAATGAAAAAAAAAAAATGCTAGTTTAAGGGCTTCCCTGGTGGCGCGGTAGTTGAGAGTCCGCCTGCCGATGCAGGGGACACGGGTTCGTGCCCCGGTCCGGGAAGAGCCCACATGCCGCGGAGCGGCTGGGCCCGTGAGCCATGGCTGCTGAGCCTGCGCGTCCGGAGCCTGTGCTCCGCAACGGGAGAGGCCACAACAGTGAGAGGCCCGCGTACCGCAAAAGAAAAAAAAAAAAATGCTAGTTTAAAAGGTAAATTATCTTCTAAATAAAGTGAGAATAATAGAATATACTGCAAACAAAACAGACTAGAAGTCAGAAAAAAAAACCTGTTAAATAAAATTTAACTGATAAAGTTTCACTGATATAAATTAGAATATAGGGTGATTGTCAGTGAAAATGGTTCTCTTCATTAACATGAACCCAAGAATGATTTTATATTACAATATAAACAGTTTTAGGATTTTCTTTATCCTTATGGCATCTGAATACTGATGGTTTATAAACCAATTAAATTTCTGTTCATATCCTATGCTAATAAAATACACAACTATTATTTTTCTTTTTGGAATTATCTTGTTTTTAGTACAATAAGTAGAAATCTGGAGGGAAACAAAATTAGAATATACAAAATTCTCCTAATAGGAATTAGCATCTTTGGAGGAGCCTCATATTAAATCTGGCACCACTGCCTTTAGGACACTTGAAATAATAAACTCAGCATATGTGCCCCATTACACAACTATTTTTTAACACTAGTCTTTCACAACAGAGTTGAGTAAACTTTTATGATTATATTTTTGTTGAGAGGGATTGATAGAATTTACACATTTAAACATGTATAAACGACTATTTCCTTCTTTAGGAGTTAACTGGTGAGTTTTTCTTCTTGTCTATCATTCACATCATAAACCAAGAAAGAAATTTTAGAAAATCCATATGGAAAATATATATAATTTAAGGCTCTATGTTATATCCTTAACAAATGGACTAAGAATATATACATTTTGAGATGAAAGAGGAGATTCCAAGCTACCTGTGAATATTACTGACCAAGTGGAACAATCTCATCTCTAGCCCTCATCACTACATTAGATTATCCATCCTACAATTTGCTTATTGCTATTTTTAGAGAAATTTGACGTACCAGTAGAAATTTATCATCCAAATTTTCATGTGAAAAAGATAGTCAATGAAGATAAGTTTCAGCTTTCAGACAGCCTTGGAAATCAAGTAAGTCAATTCAATTACTCAAGAGTTTATGTGCCTCATACGTGCCAACACTATTGATTGTCAAGGATATAATAATGTATAAGACATGGACACTGACCTCCAGAAATCTCACAAGTAATTTGTGAATATCCTTTCTGTTTGTGTGTTTGTTTATTTGACTACAAACTCACTATTTACGTGTGCAACCAAGTGAAACATTCTTTATTAGAGTCGTGAGAAATTAATTGTTCCTGGCACTAGACAAAGCTGCCTTGGCCTTGAAAGTGATTGCAGATCAAAAGTACTTAGGCAGGACAGCCAACTATTTGGCAAATTAAACTAAAACATTGGGAACCTTTACTCTCATGTAAATATGAAAAATACACAAAATGTGGTTTCACTGCAAGTGAGATGAGAGATGGCTTGTTATTTAACTGACAAGTGACCCATTTTCCCACGTCTTTCCATCATCAGACAATTTTTCCTTGCTTTTCTACTACCAAGCAGACGTTAATTTCATAGAATTATGCACCAACCTCAGGATGCTGTAACCCAAGGGATTCTAGTTAGAATTAAAGTATTCAGTATAAAGGGTAGTATAGCAAAAAGGGACTGGGACTTTTCAGCATCTGGGACAGTACCATAGGGCCAGAAAGAGAGGAAATATTTCATAAGAGAATGAAAATGAGAAATCTCCCAGTGGAGTGTTTCCCAAATTTTTCTGAAATGTTGAACTGTGACATAATAATATATTATTTTTTCAAAACTGGGAGAATTAACTGTTTTGGGGAGGGATAATAATAATAGACGTCTTCCTGTATGTCTGATCCTATTTTAAACATTTTACATGGCTAAACTTGTTTACTCCTCCCAACAACACTATGATGTAGGCTGGCATTACTTTCCCTATTTTATAGATAAGGGTACTGAAATTAAATGACTTGCCCAAGATCACACACCTGGTACACCGCAGATCCAGGATTCCAAGCCAGATATCCTAACTCCAGAACCTATGCTCTTTTTTTTTTTTTTTCCGGTACGCGGGCCCCTCACTGTTGTGGCCTCTCCCGTTACGGAGCACAGGCTCCGGACGCGCAGGCTCAGCAGCCATGGCTCACGGGCCCAGCTGCTCCGCGGCATGTGGGATCTTCCCGGATCAGGGCATGAACCCGCATCCCCTGCATCGGCAGACGGACTGTCAACCACTGCGCCACCAGGGAAGCCCCAGAACCTATGCTCTTAATCATTCCTCTGTGACATAATAAGGAAGACAGTTTAAGTTACAATCAATATGTTTTTAAATATTTTATCATAAAGTTCCTTTTAATACTCTATGTATTTAAAGTTAATCGTAACTTGCACAGAAAATTACTTTCTTCTATTTAACAAGTGGTCCGTGCCACTTTATTTTAAGCATAATTTATTATGACTATTATTATTTGAGATAAAGCACAACTTATAAATGATTTTTAAATTAAATATTGCATTGTATTAAGTTTGGAAACCAAACGAACATTATAAAAATGTAAAGTGAAACTTAACTATGTACCACAGTCTCAAAATAGTGTAAACCTGTTTTCAATATCTGATGTTTAGGAGTCTTGTACTTTATTCATAAAGTATAAATTTGGTATAAATTTGGTATAAATTTGTAATGTTTGTGTGTTATTTCTAGATGATGACATAATAGAGATTTTAGGGTGTTATCTTCAAGCACGTCTTCACAAATAATCCATTATATTTACAGAGGCTTTATACCTCCCAAATGAAAAGCCAAACAATATAATTTTTACTATATTTTTCTTTCTACCATTGTTTGCCAACAGCACAAAAACTAGGTCTTGACATTTTAAAAGGTAGTTTTAAGGCAAATTCAAACAAAATATTAGGTTCTGTAGTGACAAAAAATAAGATCAGTAGTTGTCATAGGCTGGGGCTGGGATTGGAATAGACCAAAAAGTGATATCAAGAAACTTTCGGAGGTGATGGAAATGTTCTTTACTTGATTGTGGTGGTATCAAAACTCATCAAAGAGTACTCTTTAAATAGATATAGTTTATTGTACGTAAATTATACTGTGATAACATTGACAAAATGGGGGGAAATTTTTATTTTATAACGTGTAGAATAAGCTTATGAAAATCACTTCTCCAAGGAATATTTTCAACCTGAAAGGTTAAATAATAAAAAATCACAATGTCACAGTAAAATAAACTCAGGAAAGGTTAAAATTCAATACATTAGAGATACTGTGGCAAAAGTATCTAAAAATTTTGACATTGACATTGTAAATAACAATTGGGCTTGAATAAATTCACCTTGGTCATCACTACAGAGGCAAAACACTAAGTTAGTAATACTCTATCCACTAAAGTATTTATATAGGAAGAACTGGTTACATGGAGAAAAATCTAATTAATTGCTCAATTTATAACCTCAGTTTATTTATTATGAAAAATCTACAGTTAAAAATCTCTGGTACAACACTTTTTGACCTCTTAATGCCACTAACCCCCACTACACCCTATTCTGCATCACCAAAGAAGAAAGGGGGATACGTAGCTTTTGAAAAACACAGTCCATATTCATGCTGACAATCATCTATGATGTGTGTTTTATACAAGGTAAATGAAGCATCAAATAGCCAACAGATTTCACTTTCATTGCTGCCATATTTTCCACTTAACTAGCAAACTGGGGCAAAGAGATGGATTCGCTACAGTTTAGCAACATCTCCCATTCTCTCAGTGACTAATCAATTACCATATTAGATTCCTTTGTAAACTGCCTACTTTTCCAGTGATTATGTACTGCTTATCTGACGGCACTAAAGCCTTTAACAAAAAGTTAAAATGGTCAGGAGAGTAGCCACTATCTCCCCAGTGAGGGTTGGTTTCTGCAGTTGTTGTTTTTCATGAGTGAGCTACTTCCTCACTACTCCAGATTTTTGTTTTGTTTTGTGTTGCCCAAGTTAAGCGATGTTAGAAAACTGATAGCTGAGTCCTTGATGATCAAGGTTTCAACAATAACTTGTTAACTGACCTCAGGCATCCAATGAGATACATGGATATCCAACAAAAATTTTCTCTGTGTGTGTGTGTGTGTGTGTGTGTGTGTGGTCTATATGTGTGTGTATGTCATAGTTTCTGAACACCAGCGTGTTTTCCTTATATTGAACAACAGAAAATGTGTCCTAAGTGGGGCGCAAACGTGCCAGGAAGAAGCACCATCCATTATTCTGCAAGAAGTAGGATTAAAAATATGATGTGACATACCTTTGGGTCCCTCAGTCTAGTGTCAGTGAATGAGGAGGAAACCATATAAGCAAGTTTCTCAGCATATCATGCCATGGGATTCTGAACTACCCATCCTCAGTTCCACCTGAGAACTACACTTCATTTATCTATATCCAATATTGAGCTTCCAGAAAAGATTTAGTTTGAAAAACAAGTTGGCTGTTGCAAGTGTTTGTAAACTACAATTCCATGATACACTCACCAGACCCAGGGTACCCATGAGTTTTAGATGCATAGGTTTTAAGTTGCCCTAGCATAGAGTGCCTTGCAATTTTATTAGCAGGAAAGGGCAAATGTATCCCAGAAGCCTGTCACTTCTGAATGAGCATTCCAGAGAAAACACTGGTTTGATCAATTTGACTTCATACTAGAGATTATCAGTGAGGGCAAAATTGTCAAAGAGAACCAAGAATAAATTAATCCAGCCTGGTCAGTATACAGAAAGGGCAGGGGTTAGGAAAGCATAGTGCAGGAAGATCCTAAATGAAATAATGACATAAACAGTTTCTCCCCTGTCTACCCACATTTCATCACTATTATATCTAATATCCCACTCTTCAAAGAGCAGCATATGCCAAGGGGGAGGGGGGTGGGGGAGGGATGGAGTGGGAGTCTGGGATTAGCAGGTGCAAACTATTATACAGAGAATAGATAAACAACAAGGTCCTACTGTACAGCACAGGGAACTATATTCACTATCCTGTGAGAAACCATAATGAACTGAATCACTGTGCTGTACAGCAGAAGTTAACACAACATTGTAAATCAACTATACTTGAATAAAATAATTTTTTTTTTTAAAAAAGAGCAGCATAAATCCCTTTGTCTCTCAGGGTTGATGGCAGACAAAGATATCCAGCTCTGTTTGTCATCCATCCTGCTAAAAAAGATGAGAGGTTCTTTGATGATAAAAGCATTTCAGCAAGTAGAATTTAACACACAATACAGAGGTAGTCTGAAAAATCCCTGGACTTCTCATTCTGTTTACTGGCTGGGTGGATGCTACCCGAGGTAGCCACAGGTGGGTTTTTAGAGATCCATGTTCACCCATGCATGTACATGTATGTGTGTACTCACCTGTGTATATACGAACATCCACTAGAAGAGAAAGAAGGGACTTAGGTAAGCAGACGAGAGAACCGGGCACTGAATCCCAAGCATGCCAGCATCTCTTTATATGTAGTTGCATCTAGCGGACTTGACAGAATAATTCAAAAATGAAAAAACAAGAACAAAAACAAACCTTGAAATCTACATACTCTCTCCAGCTGGAGCTGGATAACCGCCAATTTCTACCATAAGCTGCTTTGTCAGTGCAAGAGGAATAAAGCAGGGAAGATGTATCTCATCTTTAGTGGAGCCACGTGACTGTAAGAATCAACTCGTCCATCATGTTCCATCACTGAGAAATTTAGTAAACAGTAGCAGAGTAAGAGTCGATAAATGGGCTTGCACAATACCTTGGCTTTTACTTGCTGTGCTTTTAATTTGGTAAATAAATGCCTTCCATTGGGTGCGCACCCTAGAGGCCAGGCAATGATGTGGATTAAGTAGTCTGTTGGCTCTGCACAGCGGAATGCATCTCAGAGGTCTAGCTCACTATAATGGTCTGGACCATTCAGCCGAAATCTCCCTGCTGTTTAATTTCAAACACTAAAAAGGGGCATGCAGGGGCAACAAGACTCAGAAGTTAAAAATACCACTTTTTAATAGTTTTAAGTCTGCTCCCTGTACAAGAAAGAGATAGATGCTTTCAAGGTAAGAATACAAGCATAAGGATGCTTATAGAAGACCTTCAGAGGATCGTTTACTTATTATATTAAGTTAACCTGAAAACAAGTCTGCTAGTGTAATACCAGAAAGCAATATTTAGCAAAGGAAAGATCCCACTGTTCTCCTACTTGGTTTCACAAAAGTAATACAAGAAGTTTTCTGCACGATTATTTTCTACATTGTGAATTCTACGATCACTCAGAGGAGAAAAGAAAACCTTCACAGAGGTTTCCGTTGCTCCTTTATTTTCCTTATTTCATCCATATTTTGTGAATCTGTGCTGGTCAGATTATAAAGTATCACATTTTTTTTTAACCCTTCCCCCTCCCAGTGTCCTCAAGTCCATTCTCTACGTCTGCGTCTTTATTCCTATCCTGCCCCTAGGTTCTTCAGAACCATTTTTTTTTAGATTCTATATATATGTGTTAGCATACAGTATTTGTTTTTCTGACTTACTTCACTCTGTCTTACAGTCTCTGGGTCCATCCACCTCACTACAAATAACAATTTCATTTCTTTTTATGGCTGAGTAATATTCCATTGTATATATGTGCCACATCTTCTTTATCTTTTCATCTGTCAGTGGACACTTAGGTTGCTTCCATGTCCTGACTATTGTAAATAGAGCTGCAGTGAACATTGTGGTACATGACTCTTTTTGAATTATGGTTTTCTCAGGGTATATGCCCAGTAGTGGGATTGCTGGGTCATATGGAAGTTCTATTTTTAGTTTTTTAAGGAACCTCCATACTGTTCTCCATAGTGGCTGTATCAATTTACATTCCCACCAACAGTGCAGGAGGGTTCCCTTTTCTCCACACTCTCTCCAGCATTTATTGTTTGTAGATTTTTAATGATGGCCATTCTGACTGGTGTGAGGTGATACCTCATTGCAGTTTTGATTTGCATTTCTCTAATGATTAGTGATGTTGAGCATCCTTTCATGTGTCTGTTGGCAATCTGTATATCTTCTTTGGAGAAATGTCTATTTAGATCTTCTGCCCATTTTTGGATTGGGTTGTTTGTTTTTATGATATTGAGCTGCAGGAGCTGCTTGTAAATTTTGGAGATTTATCCTTTGTCAGTTGCTTCATTTACAAATATTTTCTCCCATTCAGAGGGTTGTCTTTTCGTCTTGTTTATGTTTTAAAAATATGGAACGCTCCACGAATTTGCGTGTCACACTTGCACAGGGGCCATGCTAATTAAAGTATCACATTTAATATATAGTCCTTGAAGTCCATTCAGAGGAAAGTAAAGAAACTTAGAACCATGTTTTCTGAGGAACATGAAAGAACTTGAAAGAACTCAGAATCACTCAATCTAAAAAGAAAAAGCAGGTGGAATATATTGATGGAGGTGGGAGTGTCATGGCCAAAATCCTTATTTTCAAATACCTGAAGGGTTGTCATGTTTAGATGCTTCAAAGGGTAGAAGTTACAGAAATAAACATTTCAGTTAAATTAAAGGGGGAAATGAGCCATTTAGACATGAAATGGACTGGCTTAGGAGGTGGTGAAATTCCTATCACTGGTGTTGCTAAAAAATAAACTAGAGGATTAAATGTCAGGATATTCAAAAGGATGTGCAAAAATCTTATTAGAGGTTAACTAAATGGGTTTGAGGTCTCTTCCAACCCTGAGAGGGTTAGAAAACAGGTCATGGTAATGTCACCAGAAAGCAAATCTTCACTAGCACACAGCCTGCCCATCTAATCTCTCTGAAGTGGGGAGCAGGGGAAGGGGTAGAAGAAAAGGAAGCCGATGACAAGAAAAGTAGTCAACAGGAGGAATTCAACTGGTTCTGAGGCAGAAGAATCAGAGCCTAGAGAAACGCACTGTCCTTGAGCAAGTCAATCTGACCTTCTCAAGCACAGCCTTGTTCAAATTTCTATAAACACTTACTTAACTCACGGGCATGCTGGGTAGCTTACCATAATCCTGAGGGGACATGGTATACAGAGCACAGCAGTGTTTTAACCTGGGGGTCTTCGAGTGTATATACATCAGCATTTACCACATTTTGTGGCTGGATAAACAGAAGCACCAAGAAGCTTAAAAGCGTAGCTAAAAGAATAATGCATTTAGCCAGGGGCTGAAACAGAACCTTCCCAGATTTCTGCCTTTTTACTGACTGTTGCGACACAGAGAGTTAAACAAGTAATGGGCACCCAAGGGGGCAGAAGACAGAGTGAAGACAACTTCCCCGGCACTCACCTCTGCTAGAAGAGGGGCAGTTTCAACTCTGTACTTGACCACCCACACGCTAAACAAATAGCCCCTTGGGACTTCCCTGGCAGTCCAGTGGTTAAGACTCCGCACTTCCATTGCAGGGGGCGCGGGTTCGATCCCTGGTCGGGGAACTAAGATTCCACATGCCTCAGGGTGCAGCCCACCCCCCCAAAAATAGCCCTACTAACCACTATCCCACAACCAAGGGTTAAACGGAGAGAAAAAGTTAGCACTCCTAGAAAATTCACTGTTTAAGTTACAGCAGCTAATACGTCAATCCCTTGCTTAATATAAAAACAAATTTGTTATCTGCTGAGTTAAAAAAAAAAAGAGCAGTTAGAGTGGGGGAGAGGCGTGAGGACTAAGCCCCCCTCAGGAGGCTCATGTGCGAAGCTGAACCTGAAAGTCACTGCCAAAACCACGCACAGAACTTCGTAAACAGATGCTGAGACCTCACCCCAGGCTTACCAAGTCAAAGCCTCTACAAATGGGGTCTAGGAAAGCTTATTTTGTAAAAGCTTTATAAATGATTTTGCAGCTCACACAAGAATCCCGGGGTTTGTATCTCATTCCTAGACAGATACCCTAGGTCTGACAGGTCCAATGTGGTAGACACATGAGTTACTGAGCCTTTGAAACATGTTAATCCAAACTGAAATGTGCTGTACATGTGAAAGACACACCGGAGTCCCCAAACTTAGTACTAAAGAGATTGTAAAAGATTGATTGCACGTTGAAGTGATAATAATATTTTGGATATATCCTGTCAAATAAAATATATCATTAAAATTACTTCCTCTTGTTCCTTTTTATTTTTTAATGGGGTAAATAAAAAATTAAAAATTACATATATGACGCTGGTACTGTATTAATTACCTAATTATATAGGTGCCGTAGTAATTATCTCTTACATTCCTATAGACTTTTGCATTTTCAAAGTGTGTGCTTTGCCATCCACTGTCTCACTTGCCACGTTATCCATACAAAAGCTCAACCAAAGGAAATCACTCAAGCTCACCCAGAACTACTATCCTCTTTATTAACTTCTTTCAGTTTATAAACCCCTCGCTGCTATCTTACATCCTAACTGACTCCAGCTCGAGCTCTTTAGTTTCAATTAAAGCCAACAGCAGTCACCCTTCATACTTCTGTAGAAAAGATGCTACCTAGTTTTCCATCCTTCAGGAGATATTTTCCAATGGCTGTATCTTCAAAATAGGGCACCTATTAAAAATTAGTCATAATTACTAATCTGGAGATCAACCGCTACTTGCCTAAAGTGGTGTTAACTCAAGTACTTGTCACCTTCCTAGGTACTGTGCCCAATCATTGACAATTTGAGTCAATTTCTATGCCCATGGGTCTACTAATCAACAGAAGGAAAGAAATAAGTCATATGGTTTCTAACCTGAATGAAGAAGACCTCTGCTCGTATGTGTAAGAGATGATCTCTGTCATCTAGAGTAGGAGCAGTGACAAGACGGGGAGAGAGGACATTTCAGAGAGAAGAAATGTTAAAGAGGGAAGGTCAGGGGGCTGCTGTGATAATGGCATCTGTAGGGCACGACATGACCAGCCTGGCTCCTGTGAATGTACTTAGACACACGAGCAGTGACAGTGGTTCGTGTGTGAGTGTGTGCGTTTGTGTGTGTGTGTGTGTGTATCAGTACAATCTGAGGTGGTGCCCTGCTCAGTACAACCACGTTATATGTTCTTGCATCACCAACTGAACTATAAGCACAGGTCTCCATGCAGGTGGAATTACCTCCTGCCGTAAAAGTGACCAAACCACCAAACCACTGGCTAAGTCACACTGCGGCTGCTTCTCAGAAGCAAAAGTGTCATTCATTTCCACTTGATGGAGGTCAGTTTTTTGTTTTTTTGTTTTTTTTGGCCGTGTCACAGCATGCGGGATCTTACATCCCCGACCAGGGATTGAACCTGTGCCCCCTGCAGTGGAAGCACAGTCTTAACCACCAGACCGTCAGAGAAGTCCTGGAGGTCAGTACTGAAGGAAGAGTGACAAGACCTGGATTGCAGCACCAGCCATTCAAATAGTAACCGCCTAATCCAAAGCAAGCCACTAAAACATG
Source organism: Stenella coeruleoalba (assembly GCF_951394435.1). Classification (NCBI taxonomy): domain Eukaryota; kingdom Metazoa; phylum Chordata; class Mammalia; order Artiodactyla; family Delphinidae; genus Stenella; species Stenella coeruleoalba. The sequence continues at coordinate 9,140,005 of NC_137167.1, forward strand.
GAAGCTTTGTGTCCACCTCGTGGGATATTTATTTGGGAGCCTCAAATAAGACATTTGCACTCTTCACCACTTTAATTTCCTAGGATCACAGCACAGCAGACATGAAGGAGCATGGACACTGGAGGTAAACAAGTAAATCATACATCACTGCTTCTCAGTCTCGGTTCCCAAACTTCAGAAGAGAGAAAACGCCATGTAACTCACGTAGTTATGCAAATTAAATGCGACCATTTGTATAAAGCACCTGGCACACAGTATCCACTCAATAAATAACAGGGCTCTTCTCCCTATTATTATTATTCCAAGTGATGTCAAGCCGCCTCCAAATTTATATGCACACAAAATTAGCATTGGTTTTAGTCAAATATGAACAAATAATTATCTGTGTGCCTATATACTGAAATTTATAGGGAAGCAGAATGGCAACATTCGTGGGAGCATCTGTCACTGTATATTATGGAGGCGATTCTTCCATTTGTGAGTGCTAGAGTCCAATGAGTGGTCTCCCACTAGACATGGCAACTAAGTTGCTAGACCGTCACTAACAATGGAAGATTGGTTCTTTAGAGAACAGTCAAGCCCCCGCTCACATCAGGACCACTTTGAACACCCTCTGTTCAGCAAAACAAAGAGTAACTGAGAGAATGGTCTCCCGATGAAACTCAGTCCGCTCCAAGTTCTTTCTAAGCATGACACGTGTTTCTGAGCTATTCCTCTGTTCTGCCGTTTCCACAGAGTTCTAATAACAGCGGCCCAACTGCAGCCATCGCTGTGTGTCACACACTCACGGGAAAGGGGCCATATTGAGATCTGTTGTAACTGGCGGTAACCTGGAGAGTGTAAGGGCATGGGTCGCTATACTCGAAACAGCTCCGACAATCCTGGTGCCTATACACTCAACCACACACAAGTAACCACTGCAAAGGTAAAACAACCAGAAAGTCAATGTTGAAAAAGTGTTCTTTTAATGGACATGAAGAAGGCGGAAGGTACATTACCCTGTTCAAAGTTTGATTTTTATCTTGTATCTTCCAGGGGTCTTCAATGAAAATTTCTTTATTCAGAAAGGCCCACTACAGATAGAGAGATAGGTAGAGAGAGATATATATAGGCCAAGTTTCAATCTTCTTTTTCACCATTTTAAAAGCTAAATGATGGTATAAAGAAAAGTTTAGTCAAAAGTGATCTAAAACCGAAGGGCAGGGTTATATACATATATGTGTATATCTGATAAATCTTTTTGGCTGTAAAAATACATGCTTATAAGAAACGAATAACTCAATCAATATTGAAGCGTATAAATTACAACACTAGTTTGTATACAGAGCTGCTGGCAAGTAACAAATGGATAAATGACAAAAAATTCCCAGTCTGAAAACATAATTTAAAAGTCTCTAAAAGCAGGAGATGTACTCATTCTATGAATTGCTTCAGTAGGGATCTGACGTATATTTGTCAACAAAGTGCCTTCCTTCCTAAACCCTATTTATTCCCCAATACTAGGAATTCTCTTCTCCCCTTTCCAGTACAGTTATTAGGTGAGGTCTTGAGGCCAATATCACAGCTGACTCTCCAGGCAAGGCTGGCAGATCGGGGGCAAGTCTCTCCTCCCAGTACAGAGGGGCGGAGGATACTGCATTTCAGCTTGTGCCATTTCAGATGTACCGAGAGGCCATGCTTGGTCCCCAAAGGCCACGGCTCTCTCACCTACTCCTACCGTGCTTCTGAGAGAAGAAAACACTGACGCATACTCAGATTAATGTCATAACCTTTCCTGAGAGCAAACTTTGCCCGGGGTGTGTGAGTGTGTGTGTGTGTGTGTGTGTGTGTGTGTGTGTGTGTGTGTGTGAAGTAGCGCTTGGCGGCAAATAGTCCCTAGATGGGGAGTGAAGAGGGACACAACATAGGTGGGAAAAGGGGACACTTTATACCTTCACAATGTCCTAGACCCAGCCTTGCAAAGAAAGATAGCAGCGACCAAGTTATAACTTAAGTCAGTCTCGGGTAATTCCAGAACAAAGGAGTCACACATCATTTCTGACCTGTATCCTACTTGACTTGTCAGACACTTTATATAATGGTGATTTTTATAGCTCTCCCGGGTCTACCCTTTCTATAAGGTGTGAGAGAAATAACACCCTTCCTTCCAATGTACTGAAATAGCAGCCTCTCCGGAAAAACCCACGGTATTAATGGATCTAATTAATATGGCATCAGTATGACTTTTCCACTCACTTACACCCTAAACTGTAGGCTATTACAGAAGGAAGGGGAGGACAAGAAGTACACCCTGCTCCCCAAGGGGGGAACTGGTGTCTTCACAAACACATATGCTAGTCTATTCTTTTTTTTTTTTTGCGGTACGCGGGCCTCTCACTGCTATGGCCTCTCCCGTTGCGGAGCACAGGCTCCGGACGCGCAGGCTCAGCGGCCATGGCTCACGGGCCCAGCCGCTCCAAGGCACGTGGGATCCTCCCGGACCGGGTCACGAACCCGTGTCCCCTGCATCGGAAGGTGGACTCTCAACCACTGCGCCACCAGGGAAGCCCCTGCTAGTCTATTCTTGAGTTGTGGTTTCTACCGACTCCAGACTAATTGTACTCAAATTGATGGAGCCAACAGACACTTCATCCTGGGTTCCATTTTCACATCTTGCTTTAAGATATACCACGAGGCAGCTGGTACAGTACCATATTGGCAACTAGCTTTCTGAACAGCCAGAAGGGCCTAAGTGCAGGTGAAAGAAATAGGAAGAGAAGATGCTGTGTCAGTTGATTCTAATGAGAAGTTTCCTAGGAGGTCAGATCTTGTTCTTCAATCTCCAGTCAAGAGGATATGTGTGAGTTACTCACCAGGTTTGTGAACGCTAGTGAATTATACACATAGTAATAAAAACTGCACAGCTTCTACAAGGGGGTTCTTTAATTTCAAATTCTTTTCTTATAGAAAAAAAAAAGAGGAAAAGGAAAAAAATAGTTGCTCAAATGATCCTTCATTAGCTGGCCACAAAGATGCAAAAGATTCCTCCCGGCAGGAAGTCCGGTCAGCTGTTTAATTGGCATGACTTGTGACATTGGAGCGTCCCGGCTACACAGAAATCCACAGGTGATTTGTATCATCCTCACTGCAAGGCAGTGATGCCGCTTAACTGCAAGGGTTTAAAAGTAGGTGCTAATGAGCCAGTTTGTTGTTTTACTCAAGGCTATATTTTGGGAACCATGCAGAGCTGTGAATTCTTCTACTAACGAGTGATTCTTGAAGATTTCTGGTTGCTTCTCCCACTGCACCCAAACAGGGGATGATTCAGATTTTCAAAGTCCCAATGCCTAGCAGAAGTCAGTAACCATCCCATGGGTTTTCAGACTGTGTCCACACAAAACTTATTTGCAAAGCACAAACAGAGTCACAGATGCAGAAAACAAACTTACGGTTACCAAGGGGGGAAGGAGGGGGGGAATGTATTGGAAGATTGGGACTGACATATATATACTACTATATACAAAATAGATAACTTACTGGAGAACGGACTTGAGGATATGGGGAGGGGGAAGGGTGAGCTGTGACAGGGCGAGAGAGAGTCATGGACATATACACACTAACAAACGTAAGGTAGATAGCTAGTGGGAAGCAGCTGCATGGCACAGGGATATCGGCTCGGTGCTTTGTGACCGCCTGGAGGGGTGGGATAGGGAGGGTGGGAGGGAGGGAGACGCAAGAGGGAAGAGATATGGGAACATATGTATATGTATAACTGATCCACTTTGTTATAAAGCAGAAACTAACACACCATTGTAAAGCAATTATACCCCAATAAAGATGTTAAAAAAAAATAGATAACTAACGAGAACCTACTGTATAGCACAAGGAGCTCTACTCAGTGCTCTGTGGTGACCTAAATAGGAAGGAAATCTACAGAAGAGTGGATATATGTATATCCACTATATATAGTGGGTATGATTCACTTTGCTGTACAGCAGAAACTAACTCAACATCCTAAAGCAACTATATTCCAATAAAAATTAATAAAAAATTAAATAAATAAAATACAACAAAAGAAAAAATACGAAAATATTAACACCTGTGCACCTTCATCCTTCCAACCTTCCAAATACTTCCTCGACTCAACCACGGAAGTTCTAGGAATGTGTGTTCAACAGTTTTGAACACCACTTTTAAGACACTGTAGAGACAGAGGGAAGAGTTGCATATTCCAGAGTCTGCTGGTGAGACTAAGCCTATTTACCATGTTAGCTTTATGTAGAACCTGATACTATTAATGAGATATGGAATGGCAATGGGGCGGGGCTTTCCTTCCAATCGGTTTCCACTTTTTCTTGACTTTTTTGGTTTGTTTGTCGGCCTCACAATCAGGAATCCTGACCAGACTGTGAATGGCATTCTGACAGATATTTTGAAGACAGGAGACAATATGCTTCTAGCATCTGTCCAATTCAACACAAGTACTTCTGTGTTCAATCAGCCTGTAATGGGGGTCTACAGCACGTGGAAAAGCCGGACTGCAATACAGGCTTTCAAATCATCATTAATGTATATTGAAATGAACAATATGCCCCAAATGCCTTTACATGTCAAGTATGAAACCAGCTTCTAGCCCCTGCAGATGGAACAAAAATGAAATGAAATGCTGGCAGCGACTCTCCAGCCCTGGGAGGGAACGGGTTGAATCTCTGAGAACAACTGCTCCCCGGAGGCTGCGAGATTGCAGTTAGCAAACCAAGGGAGGCCGCGGTGACTACGATAAACCTCTGAGATTAGTTCTGAACACCACTGATGGGGCCCTGGGCAGGGAGAGGCAAAAGGAACAGGACAGACTTTTTTTTTTTTAATTAAATAAAAATAATATGTAACAGCAATTAGCTTTAAAGTGGTTTGATCCCCAACTCTGTTCTCAAAACTCAGCACTCAACTCTGCAGCAGGCTCGGCACCTGGAAAGAGGAAAGCTCAGGGCTTTCAAAAAGAAATGAATGCGCTCACCTGACTGACACTAGCTCATCTAAGTGGTGTTCAGTGGAGTTGGAAATGCGCATAGTTAAAATCCAACAGTCAGAGTCAGAAGTCCCATACAGCGCGACACAAGTACGCTGCCTTGGACATTCTCACATCTGTGACTCTGGGATAATGATTCTTTTGTTGGATGGCTTAGAAATATAGAAGCAGAAACATGCCTGGGATGTCTCTTTGGCAAAATCACTTTTAAAATGAAGAGACAGTTTCCATTTCAACAGGGAAATTCAATAACCAAGAGGTGAACATATGTCATAATAAATAAGCAAATGAAAAGGCATTAGCATGTTTAAAAGAGGAAATTTATTTGGGTAACACTTAGACTCATGTCATTTAAAAAAAAAATCTCTATGTTTGACTTGTTACTTCAAGCAAAATAAGAAGGGTTGATTCATTCCATGTTATATTGCTTTCCTGCACACCTTTTTTTTCCCAAATGTTTCTGTTGGTGAAAATAAATCATTTGTACAGTCGACTCCTGAGCCACATCAATCCTACTTAAAATGTATATCCAAACCTAATACAAATCCCCAAACTCATTTTTTTTGCGGTACGCGGGCCTCTCACTGCTGTGGCCCCTCCCATCGCGGAGCACAGGCTCTGGACGCGCAGGCCCAGCGGCCATGGCTCACGGGCCCAGCCGCTCCGCGGCATGTGGGATCCTCCCGGACCGGGGCACGAACCCGCATCCCCTGCATCGGCAGGTGGACTCTCAACCACTGCGCCACCAGGGAAGCACCCCCAAACGCATTTTGCCCCACTGAATCTGATGTCAAAATCAGCTGGCACATCTGCCGAGTTCTGGATATTAACTCCCAGTCGCAGATCCTACCTTCAAACAGTTCATTTTAAAGAACCCTCAAATGGTCAAGTTCCATCTCGATAATCGTGGACTTTAAAAACTATACAGTTATATACCACATCTTCTGTTGATGGGCACTTGGGTTGCTTCCATATCTTGGCTATTGTCAATAGTGCTGCTATGAACATGGGGGTGCGTCTATCTTTTCAAATTAGTATCTTTATTTTTTCCAGATATATACCCAGGGGTGGAGTTGCCGGGTCACATGGTGGTTCCGTTTTTAGTTTTTACAGGAGCCTCCATACTGTTTTCCACGATGGCTGCACCAATGTGACTCACAGACATAGAATACAAACTGGTTACCAATGGGGAGAAAGAAGTCAGAGGGAGAAATCAGGGCTATGGGATGAACAGATACAAACTACTATACATAAAATAGAGAAGCAATAAGGAGTTACTGTATCACATGGGGAATTATACCCATTATCTTGTAACACCCTATAATGGAATATAATCAACAAAAATACTGAATCGCTATGTTGTACACCTGAAATTAACACAATACTGTAAAGCAACTATACTTTAATAATTTTTTTTAAACTCACTCTAAAACCTGTACAATCATTGTTATATATTCATCTGCTGCCTTTCAGATGAAGTTTGCGTACAGCTGAGACAAACCTGTACATGGCAGGTCATCATTAAATAAGGCCATGCACATTTTCTTCTCTCCCAGTTGGAAACTCACAAGAGTTACTTCGGACCTGATTCTTATTACGAGAAACGAAAGGTCATAAACTCAAATACTTGCTAAAACACAAAGCTAAACCCAGTGAGGCCACCTGTATTTTCTTGAGGCATTTATCCTAATTAGAAATTTGGAGGGCCATCATCAACTTTCCCTCTTATGGCTAACTGCTCATTTTTTGTATTTACATTGTCCAGGCCTTTATAGATCAACTTGCTTATGAAACACTGATTAAAGCAAACGCCAGGTTCAAATGTGCTCTCAATCAGTCATTTTTAAGCGCAAACAAAAAAGTCAGTAGAGTACGATACGAAGATAATTTTTTTTTGGCTGGGCTGTCTGCTTTTTTATCTTACTCTCTGCATTTCCTTTCTGTCCTAAAATCTGGTTCTGCTTTTCTGATTTAGTGATTAATTTAACGATGGAGCCAGCAGGTGCAACCCCTAGACCAAATCAATCTTCCTATGGTTATGCCTGAGCCTTCTTGGTACCCTGGAATCTCACATCATATAAGGGTGATGGCAACAGCAGTGGCGGTAACAAAACTCCACTTTGTTAAGTACTTTGCAGTTTGCAAGATGCATTCCCAGAGGAAATCAAACCCAAATCTTTTAACATAAGCTCAGTTGTCTTCCTATTCCATTGCTGTTCACTTTGATCCATTAAACAATTCCAAATTTGATGTAGCTTACACAGTTGATTTGGGTTTTTTTTCTTCTTTATGAATATGGGTGGAATAGTTGAGGCTTTCTTAAACCTGGGGATGGCTGGCTTTTTGGGGGGGTTTTTTTTGGCCGCTCTATGTGGCATGCAGGATCTCAGTTCCTTGACCAGGGATCGAACCCACACCCCCTGCAGTGGAAGCGTGGAGTCTTGACCACTGGACCACCAAGGAAGTCCTTGCTTACACAGTTGAGATTAAGAAAGTGGGGGGCATAGAGGGAGAGCTATCATGGCCTTCGTGACTAGTGATGTATCTTCTGAAATACTTAATGCTGAAATGGTATAACTAAAAGTGGACACAAAAATCTGGGGAGTAGCACAAACAGTTGATGATTGGAAATTCAAAATAACAACCTAGATAACTCTCCAGTAGCAAGTGAGAGGGTGCTGCATGCGTTCTCCATGATCAACAGGTAAGAGAAGTATATAGCTGCCTAGCCGAAAAGGAGTCAGACGGAGAATATTCAAGAAAGCGAACAGTGATTGCTTTGGGAGGTTAGGGAAAACTAAGTGGCCGGGGAACAGGAGAGAGGGAGACTTTCTCCTCTCTGCTAACCTTGAATAGACTTTAAATAATTCATGATGTGCATTTGTTGCCTATTTAATACATAAATAAAATTAAAAGGAAAAAATAAATAAGTCAGATGGATTGCATGGTCAAAGAGGGTTTGGGAATTTACTTTTCAACCCTGATTTCACATCAGAATCACCTAGTAATATTGAGTCACTTGACTATCCATTTAGAAGAAAAATAAAGCAATATCCTGAAGTTTGTCAGACCGTAAACCTATACAGTTATGTCAAGATCAATTACAGACTTAGAAACAAAAACAAACTGTAAAACTATCAGCAGAAAATCTAAAATAATTTTTGAAACGATATTGGGAGAAGCAAAATTTTTCTAAGCAGAACATCTCATATAATTTTGTTTTAATACACTCATCTGAATCCCAGACCTTCCCTTCCCCAAACAAAATTTTGATTTCGTTGGTCTGAGATGAGGCCTAGCCATATGTTCCTCGAAGAAATTCCTGGCTTAAATTGGATTCACAGTCCTAGTTGAGTTGCATAAACTGCACTGTGGCACTTTATTAGAGGGAATATTCTAATAAGTGACAAGAGATAGAGAAAAATAATGAGTCTTCCTGTTCAGGGCCCAGTGCATATTTCCATGTTCACTACTGAGATTGAAAAAGAGATCAAGTTTATTATGATTTGGAAAACTGACCCTTAAGGAGTTGGAGGAAAACTAGGAAAAAATGAAACAACCAGTGTGATGGACAAGAGAATTTCTTCAAAAGTAAGAGTTTGCACGTCTCCATCCAGGTCAGAGCTTGCATGTCTTTGGTAAGATGGGACAAACAAAACAATGTATTATTTTTCAAGAAGCTCAACTTCCTCTGCAATTATGGTCATTTTAAAGTTTGGGTTCTTAAACCCCTTTTTTAAAAAGAAATCTGAATGATAGTAACTCACAGTGTTTGTTTTCATTCTAGAGTTTTAGGTTGGTAAATAAGGAGTTGGAAGACCTCCATCAGATTCACAGCTAGGCTAGAAGATTTTTTAAATATGACAAATGAAGACTGTAAGAAAGATATAGACTATATCAAAGGTAGAAAAAGAAGGCTACACTTTGAGAATATATGCAGATATCATGTGCTATAGCTACATGACAACAAAGTCATCACCAATAAATTCTAAACTTTAATCACAACTAAAGTCTTGTACTAAGAAATGGAAGGGGTTCAGAATAAGCTTCCCCCAAAAGTGCCACTTTGGCATGTGGATTATTTTGACTTGAAGACAATTAAGGCTCAGAAGACTCAGGAAGAGCTTTTTGCCTCCCCTTAACTGCCTAAAAGAGTTTAGACAGGGGAACTGGTCCAGGAAGAGAGTTATCACCAGTGATAACCACAAAGACTGTGAGCTAGGTGTGGTGCATCAGTGGAGCTCACAGGGCCTGTGTGTTCAAATTGCTCCGAGTCCCACGGTCTCTACAGGGCATGGCAAACATCTGCATCTCCATGTGAATTGCCTTCCTCCCCCTCTGAAGGCCCAAACCCCTGCCCACTTCTCCTTAGCTCAGGATGGCATATAAGCCTCAACTGCCAGGACTGCCTGTAGGTCTCAGATTCTTATGGAGCTCCTATACATATGTAATTATATTTGTCTTTCTCCTGCTAATCTGTCTTAAATCAACTTAATTATTACACCTGCCAAAAGAAGTTAGAAGGATAGAGGAAAAATGTTTCCTCCCCTATAACACACAACATAAATATTCAAGAGGACACGAAGAAGACATAAGACACAGTTACCGCCATTGAGTAACTCAGAATCACAATTTCATCAAAGGTTCTTGGATTTCCATTGGAATCTTTACTGCAGACCTTCCAGTAAGATTAATATAATAGAGCTAAAGGGAAACTGAGCTGGTAGGATCAATTAATGCCACAACAGGTGATTCTCAACCTTAACAGTGCTTTAAAACAACCTGAAGAGCTTTACAAACAAACAACACACTGCAATCAGGAACCTGAGGATGGCTATGGGACTCAGGTAATTTTTAAAGCTCTCCAGATGAGTCTAATGGGAAAACAGCATTAAGACCCACTGATGTAAAGTTTATACTCTATGAGATTCTATACTTCAAAAAATGCATAGACCTTTTCTACTAGGAAGACAAAGAAAAGAACTCTCTGCTCCCAGCTTAAGAGATGGATTAAAGTGGTTCCACTTTTTGTGATTTCTTAGGCCGGCCTCACTACTTTCATAGAGTATTTGAAAAGATCTTAGCCATTCTTTACGTTGAATGGATGATTTGAAGAACTTGAAATAAGTATTTTGGGCTTTGCACACAATTACAAGTTCCCTGGGTACGGAGACCCTTTCATCAAGATCGGATTGTCTACCGTTGCATTTTGTCATGTGACTTAGATGATGGCAGAAAGTCAAAGGGTAATCATCATCATCATCATCATCATCATCAACATCACCAGCCCATTTAATGCCTGTTATCAGTACCTTGATAGCTGCTATTTTTGCACTTAGAATGGTACAGTCAAAGGCTCTTGGTAGCATAAGGCTTCTGGCTACATTCTTTTTTTTTTTTTTGCGGTACACGAGCCTCTCACCGTTGTGGCCTCTCCCGCTGCGGAGCACAGGCTCCGGACGCGCAGGCTCAGCAGCCATAGGCTCACGGGCCCAGCCGCCCCGCGACATGTGGGATCTTCCCGGACCGGGGCACGAACCCGTGTCCCCTGCATCGGCAGGCGGACTCTCAACCACTGCGCCACCAGGGAAGCCCTGGCTACATTCTTAATGAGTTTAAGAGGGAAAGGAACAAACAGCTGAATGGCTTGAGTTTTTTTTTCTTGGCAAAGTCTGTTAAAATTCTAGTCTCCAGACATCCATCTTCAATTCGCCTAAGACTGCAAAGAAGAGGGGGAAAAAAAATCACAGCCCCTAATTAGGAAACCTAAGAGGAATATCCAGAAATCTAGGAGGCAGGGATATGGAACGCGACTAATGTAGATTTGTTTTGCACTGACTGCACAGACTAATTCACGGTTGCTCCTCGAAATACACAAACCAGTACTGGCAAACTCTGTATGCAGCTCCTGGCACTAATCCACTACCCAGTGACTTTGCAGCTGCTCAGTGTAAACAAGAAACTACCTTGACAGTGAAATTCAACAGAACCAGGTCATTTTCTGTGCTGAAAAGGAATCCAGCGAGACCCATATGTGAGTTAAAAAGCTCTCTCTCTGTAGACTGCATACCTGCCTTCTTCTTAAAAGAGTTTTCTGCAGCTCTCAGTGGAGTCAGGGTTTGGTTCTATTTCTGCATTACTAGACATGGGAGTTGGAACAAACATCTAACTAGTTGTGCATGATAAACAGGAAGGGATACACCAGGACAGGTTCCAAAACCTGACAACAAGCAGTCTACGCAGTAGGAAAGGCTCATCAGAACTGAATGGCATTCTACCAATGTCTTGTCTTACTGTGAGACTGTCCTTTCTAAAAGGCTCAGAGTGCTTTATTTGCATGGATTGATTCATTATTTTAGGATGTCTATTCTGGAAAAAAAAAAGATGTCTTTTTGCCATATTAAAGATGATAAAACCATGGCAGGGAGAGGTTAAGTATCCTGCCTGGGGTCATAAAGAACCCTTGGTGTTTGGGATTAGACGTCAGATCTTTCTGATTTTTGGTTCATGTTTTCTCTGTTATTGCATACAAAAAGCAGAGGATGTAGGCATTGAAAACAGGGAGCATCCTTAGCCCAAGGGAACATCTCTGATGTTTCTGCCAAATCATTTTGTTTTCACTTAACGCAATAGTGCTTATAATTTTAGCATAAGATCCTATCAGAAGAGGCAGTACCACCCATCTGAGCCAAACACTTTGTCCCTATTACTGTCAGTGTGGGCAATTTAAGGATATTCCTCACTGGTGCCCACTGGAGAGTTCTAAAAATAAGACACGGCAGGAGCTCAGGGAACCCTAGGAGCCAATACTGCATTCAATATTGAAGCATTTATACTGAAGTAGATATAAAATAGAACACTGACATTTATCAGAGGCTGTTTAGACACCAATAAAGTAACAGAGGTATAAAAACCATCAGGAAAAACAGAGGTAAACTACAGCACATGACAAAGTTTTTTCAATAAAAGATGTTCTGGGATTGTGAAAGACCACCCCCTTCCCTCTCTTTAATACTTTCCTAGCGTCACAGGGATAGGACAGGACATAAGGTGACCTGTGATCTATTCTTTCATTTTGAGTAGAATCATTCCAAGCAGGTAAGAATCATTAGACTCATTCAGTCAAGGAGCACCTGTGGCACACACTTTAACACACCACGCCAAGGACTGTTCCAGGTACTACGGATACACACTGGTAAACAAAACAAACACAGCTCCCGCCCTCTACATTCTAGAGGAGGAAGAGAGACAATACATAAATACTGTCTATTATAAATTATAATATAATTTATTATTATTTAATATATTAAATATTGATATCATTTTATTATTTATTTATTTTAATATATTAAATATTAATATTATTTAATATAATTATAAACATTCTAGAGGAGGAAGAGATATAATAAATAAATATTGTCTATTATAAATTATAATATAATTTATTATTATTTAATATATTGAATATTAATATTTTATTATTGAGTTTATTAATTTTAATATATTAAATATTAATATTATTTAATATAATTATAAATATAAATAAATAAATAGCACTACAATGCCAGTGCTATTTCTAAGATGAGATTTAAAGAAAATAAAGTTGGTTAATGGAATAGTGACAGCGGCTGTGTTTACAAGGTAAGGTGGCCAGGGAGAACTTCTCTAAACAGGTAGCATCTGACCTGAGATCTAAATGAGAACTATTTCATTCACTCAAGTCATTCAATTCATCAAAAACTTGATCACTGTCTACTACGTACCCAGTACTGCGCATTAGAAAATGGCATTCACAAAGCCTCTGCTCCGTAAGAAATATTTCGTGGTCGGAAAAGAAAGAGATGATACTGCTTCTCTGAAATCAGGAATGGTATTTGCAGTTTTATGGAAGACTTATCCAATGTATGTCTGTAGTTCTTTTGTTTCTTCACAAAATATCAAGAAAGTCCAATTTACACTGTGGCAAGGAGTGCCACCTGCCATGTCAGCAAAGGATGTCGCGGCCATCAAGCCATCAGCTGCTACAGCTGCCCCTGACGGTGAGCCCTGAGGGAACTCAGGAGGGAGACAAACAGGCTGCCTGCCACTAAGCTGTCAGCCTCTGCAGCTGCTTCCAACGGTGCACCCTGAGGGGATTCAGGATGGAGAAAAGCAGGATGCTGGCCCTAGAGAGCTATGGTGCATATCAAAGCAATGATTTCAATGAGCCCAGACTCTTGCATCTTCCCATACATAGAGAAGAGCTAAATTCGTTAACTTGAGATGTCTGGTTTTCTTTAATTAACAATAATCTTTGATGTTCCAACTACCTGGTTTTTGTTGCAGAAACTCCTATATATCCTGGGCCCTCTATATCCTCTACATCCCTTTCCTCTTGGGAGCAGTCCCTCAGAGCGATATGAGAGGCTGCCTCCGGGGCTTAAGCCCTCAGAAAGTCTGCCGAATAAAACACGATTCTCAACTTGTAGGTTGTGCATTTTTTTTCAGTTGTGATTGAAGAATCACAAATGCAAGCAGTTTAAATAGCTTAACTGGTAAATCTTAAAATGACCTTTCATCCATTCAGAGATAGCAGGAGACCTTTTAGTAAAAGGTAAAAACAAACTTTGGAAGCCCTGAGGCACCAGCACTGCTGCCCAGGGTGCCAGGGGTCCCGGCTGGAAAAGCCCTGTCCTATACCAGGAAGGGTCTTTAAACTATTCTGACACCTAGTTTTCAGTAATCTCTCTCCCAAGCCTGTCAGTATTTTCCACCTGGATCACAGGAATAACATAAAATAATAAAATACTAATCATGGAGACTTAGCCATCAATGAGGGCTTCTTCGCTATGGGGGAGGGGCCTCAAGACATCCTCCTCTCGAATCAAATACTGAAGCTAAGATCAAGTCCAGTCACATGTCTCACTATAGCGGACAAAGGAAGTAAAAAACAGTTTCCATAGAAACATATAATCCAGTTTGAGTAAAATCTAAAAAGGCAGTCATTTGGAGCTTTGTCCTAAGAATCAGGAGATGGCAACTCTATTTAAGCTTCTAAAACAATCTGTTGTGTGACCTTGGGCAAGTTACATAATCTCTTTGAGGCTCAGTTTTCTCCTCACTGCAGTCATTCTATGAGGCTTTCAAATATCTCTGCAGAGTCTAGTTCAGCCTGAGCAGCTCTGCTTTTTACCTGTTTTGACTGCACGTCTGGGTAAGATTTCATTGGGAAAACAGGTGCCCCGATCAAATAAGACCCCCTCTTTCTTCTCCAAGATACCACTGACAGCCATGTAAATGAACAGCCAAACACTGTCAGAAAGCAGTATCATTGGGGCTAACTCCCAGTGTAACTGTAGATTAACACAATGTGACCAATGACACAGATACACGCAGGCGCACACACACACACATACATACACACATACACAAAGGTTGTTGGTTACTGTAATGAACTTTTACACTCTGTCATTTTTGCCTGATGAGGTATGACTCTATCATTATTAAAATAAGAATGCTTACTCCTAAATTGTCATTTATACATGGCATATTTTTTTAAATACATGAAAGAATTTTCAGGAACACAAGCAATTACAAAGAAGGAAGGAGAACAAAATAGCTCTTTAATGCTTAAAGGCTGAGTGAATTAGAAAAACACTGAAAACAAATCATTACATGACTTCCCTGGTGGCACAGTGGTTAAGAATCTGCCTGCCAATGCAGGGGAAACAGGTTCGATCCCCGGCCCAGGAAGATCCCACATGCCGCGGAGCAACTAAGCCTGTGCGCCACAACTACTGAGCCTGCGCTCTAGAGCCCATGAGCCACAACTAGAGAAAGCCCGTGGGCAGCAACGAAGACCCAACATGGCCCAAAATTAATTAATTAATTAATTAACTAAAAAGAACCCAAATCATTACATGTGAACACGCTTAAAATAGATTCTGTTGGTTTCTTTCCAAATAACAATTTTTTAAATATTTTCATTAAAAGTTTGTTAAAATGATATGAATGATCACAAACTTTCCTAGCCAGAGAGTAGATGCCAAATGACCTAAAAGTGGAGGCATAATTATAGTTTAGTGTTCCATTTTAAAACCTGTATTTCTATCAGGTGGCCTTGGGATTTTTCTCAGAAAGTGATCAATTCAGCGTAATGGTTTGTGTGTGTTTGTGTGTGTCTGAAAGTATCCCACTGGACAATCAAAAATAGTTTATGCTCGGGGCTTCCCTGGTGGCGCAGTGGTTGAGAGTCCGCCTGCCGATGCAGGGGACGCGGGTTCGTGCCTCGGTCCGGGAAGATCCCACATGCCACGGAGCGGCTGGGCCCGTGAGCCATGGCCGCTGAGCCTGCGCGTCCGGAGCCTGTGCTCTGCAACGGGAGAGGCCACAACGGTGAGAGGCCCGCGTACCGCAAAAACAAAACAAAACAAAACAAAAAAGTTTATGCTGAAAGATATTACTAGGAAATGTTTTTAACTTATATATATGCTTTTTACATATATATACACATACATCCATATATACATGTTAATTCATACACATACACAAACAGTACATAAAATATACCATATGTTCCATGTAATGGTGGATGTGTAATTTTGCAGTGCTATGAAAATAATATTGGAACACAAGACTAACACACTAGAAGACTAGGATCCTAACTGCCACCGACCAGTGTAGACAAGACATTTGTTTTCCTTACCATTCAGTTTCCTAAATCTAGAAGGTCATCTCAAGTTCTGAAATCCTATCAAAGTCCTGACAAAACGCTTCAAGGGGACTGAAGCACTTCCTGCTCATTTCTCCTGCCAGCCTCTCTCTCCTCACCCAGCACCAAATGCACGCTGCGAAACACAGTCTCAGAAGCTGAGGCTAGGAGTGTCCTTCACACTTAAAACTTTTTTATGCCAAGTGACTCTACACTGATCTTTCAGGACCAGCTCGAAGGACTGGAACTGTCTTGGAAAATTAAGACAGCTAAGTTTTATCACAGTAAAGATATCCTTGAAAATAAGTATTTCTCATAATTCTTAAGAACATATGTAACTTATCAATACCCCAGTACGCAATGTAAAAATAATTAAGGTTTACCAACTATTGTCATCTTTTGTATAGCCTTCAACTTACACTGTTGAAGATTCAGTGTTTTTTTATTTTTTGGTTGTTGTTTATTTTTTAAATTGAGATACAGTTGATTTACAATGTTGTGTTAGTTTCTGGGGTACAGCAAAGTGGTTCAGTTTATACATATATACACACACACACACACACACACACACACACACACACACACACATACATATACATACATATATATTTTTTTCAGATTATTTTCCCATATACGTTAATACAAAATATTGAGTATAGCTCCCTGTGCTATATTCAGTGGGTCCTTGTCGTTTATCTATTTTATATATAGTAGTGTGTATCTATTAATCCCAAACTCCTAATTGATACTCCCCCTCTCTCCCCTTTGGTAACCATAAATTTGTTCTCTACGTCTGTGTGTCTATTTCTGTTTTGTAAAAAAGTTCATGTGTATCATTTTTTTAGGTCCCACATACAAGCGATATCATATGATTGTCTGTCTGGCTTACTTCACTTATATGATGATCGCTTTTTTTAAAGAAATGAAAGGTAATTATAATCTGGAGGATCAAAGTTTGTTACCCCTACTCTTATTGGAGGCACTATTTTACTAACAAGCCTAAAATATAGTAAAATGGAAGGAGAGGTAAACCCTCACTGAATTAATTTGTACTCCATAATTAAACTAAATGAATGCTCTATTAATAAATATAGAATGCTCAGAAACATTTAATTTTGCATTTGTCTTTTTAGTCCATTTAAATCTGCAAACCTAGAATACAGCTACATCTCTGAGTTACGTATGTCAGAATTCTAAATTCAGCAAATTATATTCATACGGATATTATTTTTATATACTCCAGTTCAGTACACCAAAAGGAAAGATACAGTCACATGTAATATTTTCCTACAGGAAAGCAGTGCTAAAAGCTGGTCAGAGTTGTAACTAGAAATGAGGCTGAAAATTAGAAGATGAATCAACTGTCATATTGTGATTTCAGGACCTATGAAAGAAGTTGTGAACAGAGAATGTCAGCTCCTGAAAACAGTTTAACATTAGGGGAACCTTCATTACCAAAGTGAACATGCATCTTTATAGAAGTAAAGAACGTGGGGGGAATCTTTTTTAAACTTTTTGCACATCTAACATTGGTTATTTCCAATTATCATAAAATATATACAGTCATCGCCAGGTCAGCTTTCTATGCAATTTAAAGTCAGCGGCTCAAACTCCACACTCAGCGTGAATCCACAAGCATCTCTGAGATTTGGTCCATTGGATCGCTAGAATTTCAGAACGACGCAACATACGAATTAGGGTCTAGGGTATATTTTCGTTGGGAGCCTATATACTCTCACCATATACTGCCTGATTTCTATTATGTACACCACCCACTCACTCCCAACCTTGACTTCTAACGATTCCTCTTTTCTCCATCATCTGGGTGAAATCAGCTACCATCTCTTGGGTTGGAATTGCCGCCGGGGTTGAAAATGAGATTCCTTGTAGGAAGTCTCTGAGCTCTTGACAGCGTGCTGTTCAAATATTGCTTTTAAAAATGCTTCTGGTTGTATAAGTTCTTTATCTTAAAAATATTTACAACAGTGGTAAAGCAGCTACTACAATTCCCATTTTGTAGATAAGAATATGGGCACAAGAGCTTAACATATAAAGTCACTTTAGCCACTATCAGTAAAGACCAGTGTGTATCAAATTTGAAAGTGTCTTAGAGTCATCTGGGAAATCTTGCTAAAATGCAGATTCTAGATTTAAAAAAAAAAAGGATACGTATATATGCATAACTGAGTCACTTCGCTGTATACCTGAAACTAACACAACACTGTAAATCAACTATACTTCAATAAAAATTTTTTTAATGCACATTCTAATTTGATACAGTTCTGGGATAGAGCGTAAGAATCTGCATTTCTGAGAATAATGATGACAGCAATGACAACTGCTCTTCTCAGGTCACAGTTTGAGGAGCAAAAGACAACACTGAACCCCAGTTTTCTCCCAAGTCCAAGCACCCCAGAAGCCTGCTGTTCCCTTTATACCTAGCATCTATTTCTCCTCTTCCTTCTCAAACCCACTGCTGGGCATCAGGATGGTAGGGCGTACCTCACATAGGGGACTCAATCTTGAACGGCTCTCCTGGCCCCTTCCCCAAGCATGAAGAGGCCGATTCCTCCAGAAATTTCTAACCCTGCTGGACAAACCCTCTCTTCCACGCCCCCTCCACAAACCCTTGTGTTTTCTAATAGACCTACCCAAAGTTACCATTTATCTGAATGATTGTCTTTCTGTTTTCAACATGAGAGAGGCTATAGGGACTTCACGACCTCTCCCAGGCTGTCTCAGGCCCGAGGGGGCCACGCCTGGAGGAGGGAACACCATCTGCAGGACCTCATCCAGCAGAACAAGTGCAGGCAGTACACGGCAACACCCACACGGCAATCTCCGCGCAAGCGAACCAGAGAGCTGGCATGAGATAAGATCCGGTGGGAGGAACGGAGACAAGCCAGAGGAGGGAACAGAGGGCGAGATGGTCCGGGAAGCACTGTCCCAGAACAGGGTATGCTGCCCCACCAGAAGTGACCATCCCGATTTAGCTTGGTCCAGTCATTCTGAGGATGGTTGAAGATGGTGATGACTACCCTTTCTTAGATCATCTTCCACAGAAGCAGCAGAATGTTCTTACTGTAGCTGAACTCAAGGCACTGAAGCATTCATACTGCTTCAGTATTTCTTCTGCTTCCAGTACCTCGCAAGACTGTTTCCAGTGTTTAGTTTACTGGCAACCACAGTAGATGCAACAAGACAGCTCCTGGAATGGCAAGAAGGAGGAAGCTACAGGCTGAATCCAGAAGCTCCCTCCTCCAGCTGTCCTCACTGCCCAGAACGGGCAGCAACCCAAAGGTGTTAACACACAGCGTCTTTGCTGAGGAGGTGACCCGAATGCAGCTTGTACAAACGTGACACGGTGACAAGGGGTGGCTGACCAACAGGCTTCGGCAACAGGGGAGAGCATTACAAATGGCTTACGCTTTCACTTCCTTGATTTACACAGTGCAATGTGATGGCCCGGCCTGATTAATAAATACAGGCGACAGGGAGCAGCGACAGCAAAAACTTTACAAATGTTAACTCATGTATCCCCTGCCTCTGAGGATCTGATAATGCCAGTGTTCAATGACCCTGCAGGATCTGACGATGACACTGGAAGCAAAGAACAGATCTATGAGGCAAAATAAATGCCCACACGGGTGTGGCTTTCCAAGGGTGGCACTAGAATTGAGCACTGGACCCTTAAAATCCAAGGGGGATACACACATGGAGAATCCCTAAGTGAACAAAGAACAGGGTGGGATAACTTGAAGGGCGTCAAACTGCCCCCAATGCCTTATGGGTCATAGTTCTCAACCTCTCACTATTATTTGGGGGCAAAGAAGGGGTAATTATAACAAAGATAGAAGCGTACGTACTAGGGAGAAAGGAAGGGTAATCATACAGGCTCCTGATGGGGAATCCTAATGCAGCCTCCATTTGGAGAGTTGAAGATGGCAGCCATTACCAGGCAAATGCAAAGGTCAAGTTGGTGGATGGCCCACGAAAACCAACCTCTTAGGGTCTCATGAGAACAGAGAGTTTGCATAAATTTCAAATTCCAACTTAGAAGGATAGGAGATAATGACAGACCCATCAGATAAAGATTCAGTTTTCTCTAAGCCACTCAACACGACATCACCAGACCAAACTTCTTGCAGGTTATATTTTAACATTCAGAAATGCAGGGGCCTTTCAATGACCCACCTGGAAGGAGAATAATGGGGCAGAAATGCAATCATACAAAGACCAATCAGAGAGTGCACAGGTATGCAACTGAGCAAAAATTGTCCAGGTCAAATCCATAATTGACAAGGCAAAATTAAGATCAATATTTCTCGGGCTTCCCTGGTGGCGCAGTGGTTGAGAGTCCGCCTGCCGATGCAGGGGACACGGGTTCGTGCCCCGGTCCGGGAAGATCCCACATGCCGCAGAGCGGCTGGGCCCGTGAGCCATGGCTGCTGAACCTGCGTGTCCGGAGCCTGTGCTACGCGACGGGAGAGGCCACGCAGTGGGAGGTCCGCGTAACGCAATAAAAAAAAAAAATCAGTATTTCTCGCATTTCACTAAGAGGACAGTCCCGCAATTGAAAGTAAACATAAAGATGGCAGTATTTGCAGAGGATAATGCCAGCTTTGCTGGTTTCTTTCGAAGGCTTCTAAGAGGGTCTTTGCCATCTATTTTCATTCAAGGAAGTAAGCTAGAAGGCTCATAAACATCAGGCATGTTTTCTCTTTAATTTCTTCTAGAATATGAACTCAGGTGATGATCTTAGCCTGCACAGGGATTTAGTAAGACATCTCTCCCTTCTCGCCCAATGTCTGCTGTACCACCTTTCAGGGTAGGAAAAGAGAAGAATGAGGTTGGAACGAGCAATGCCTCTGCCCCTCTTGCAACTTATTTTAAAGAAAATCTTTGATGGTGGAAAGGCTTAATGGGAGATATGCAAACAGAAATGAGGTGCTCCTGGCTGCTGGGACTTCAAAAGAAGTAAGTGTCGCACCTTTCAGCCCTAGAGTTAAGAAGAGCTCTGCTGGCAAAGAGGAACCCTAGTGGGTAAGCAATCGACTGTGTCTACACCCCGCTTTGATGATTAAAATTTAAATCGTTATATTGAATTAGGATCAATGAAAAGCCTTTATTCTGTAATTAAAGCAGTCTCAGTTCCAATTCTCATTCATTTCTTATCTTTTAATGGGACACAGATGTTAAGTATACTAACTTTTGACATCCGTATGCATGTAAATTTGTGATGCCCAGATGTGGAAATCAGTGTCTAAACAAATTTCCAAAGATAGTGGAAAATACGTGGCTTGAAAACTGATGGGCGAACCCTTCAGTGTGGGTTGAATCTGAACCAAAATAGAAGATCTCACTCTCTAGAGAATATGGTATCATAACAGAAGGTCGATAGTAGTTGAGCCAAATTTTTAGTTTAACCCACAACTTGTAAGACCTATTTGACTATTAAGGCCTTTGAAGAAAAAGAAGCCATTGTCTGGCTCACCCCCCGAAGGGCTGGAAATGCCAGAGGGTCTTCCTAGCATCTGGAGTACATTGCTTTGTTCATAGAAACCTATTTTGTGCTTGACCGCTTCCAGGAGATCAGAGCAAATTCATTCCTACAGGGTGAAATGAATTAATTGATATAAAGAGAACTGTTTTTTTTTTTTTATTAAATAGTACTCCTGTTTTTTAAAAAAAATGAATGAAATGAAATTCGCAGCATGCCCTTTTAATTTAAAAAACACACAAATCACTAGCAAACCAATACGCCTGAGAGTTTTTGCACAAGTGAAACATTCCAACACATAACCAAATTAATTCTTTATACATTCAGTAAGGCAGCAACTGAAAGAGAAACCCAAGAATTTAACGAAGAGCTTCCCAAATACAACAACAGTGACGGGAAAAAATAAAGCAAGTAGAATGAATCAGAGACAGATCAAAAAATGCCTGATGGGATGCACTGCTATTATGTAATTATGAATTTAGGGACTATTTATAAAATGTCTACTGGCCCTGCCAAATGCTGGCTATATTGTCCATGAACTTATGAAACTTCATAGCATTATGGGGTAAAAGATATGAAACAAATAATCACATAAATTAGTATAAAATTAGTGATTATGAGATGAGCAGTAGGAAAGAAAGTGGCAGGTTGTTATAGAGACGGTGATCCAATTTAAAAAGATGTGGTCGAGAAAGGACCCTCCGGGGAGGTACTGATCAGCAGGATGGTTACATCTCCAAGGTTACACCTGTGGACCACAAATAATTATAAATAACACCCCTTTTCACACTAAAAAGTGTCCTGGTTTGGATGATAAATTATGTGGCTGTCCTCCTTTGAAAGTAAGCTCCGAATAATTAATAGGTGTTAGTCTAACAATAAGAAAGAAACACTGGTGTTCCTGGGGTCTGAAGGAGCTTGTTCAGAGCCTGAGGGTGGAGAGAGCTCAGTGAATTTGATAAAATCAGAAAGGACCCACACAGCTGCAAAATAACAGACGGAACGGTTCCAGATGGAGCTGGATGAGTGGGGACTCGTGGATGTCATATTCCAGACACAGGAGTTCATCTTAAGAACAATGTGAAGTCAAGGAAGAATTTTAAGTAAAGAAGTAACACCCTCCAGTTTTAAGAAACAGTCTCAGGCTGCCCTGTGGCGTGTGGATTAGCAGAGGGCAAACACTGAACAGAGAAGGCAGTTCGGAGGTTACCATGGCAGTGTCATCTAGAGATGAGAGCGGCATGAACTAGGACAGGGCAGGGAGAGAACAGAGCTGGGTGAACCCTGGTTGTCTTTTAGATGATTGTGTGTTGGGACAAGGGAGCAGGCAAGGAAAGCAACTGTTAGTTTCGGCAAGATGTTAGGTATCACCTGAGTTTTCAAGAAGTACCTGCTGTGTACCAGGTGGCAACTTGATATACAGCTGCCACTCGGTACACAAGTTGAAAAGATTGTATATTATTAACACATAGATTGTGCAGAAAAGGGTTCACCTCGCAGGCCAGATTACTCATCCTTTAAAAGGCATGTTTACAAAGTTGGCCTTTAACTGGCCTCTGGGAACCTGGATTTTAAGAGGGTTTCCGACACTGCCAGAACTGATACAATGGCTCACTTGGACTAGACTGTTAACATAAACAACATGGTTTATGTTGAACATCTACTTTCCTTATGGGAGTCTGGAATCTTGGTTCATGCCAGGCAGAAGGTGCCCACCTTACCAGCCTCCAGTGAAAACCCTGGGCACTGAGTCTCCAATGAGCCTCCCTGAGCAGTAACACCTCACACATGTTGTCACAATTTGTTTCTGGAGGGATTAAGTGCCTCCTCTGTGACCCCACTGGGAGAGGACTCTTGAATGCTGGTGTCTGGTGGCCCTGGACTCCACCACGCCCCTTTCCCTTTGCCAGTTTCACTCTGTACATTTCACTGTAATACATCACAGCCATGAGTACAACCATAGGCTCAGTCCTGTGCATCCTCCTAGGGAGGGTGGACCCCTGGCACAATGATCAAATGCCAAAATGTAGACTAAAATACAGTAAGTCCCCTACATACAAGAGCGTGTTCATAAGTCCAATTTGTTTGTAAGTCCAACAATGTTAGCCTCGGTACCCAAGTAACACAATCGGCTATCTACCGCTGCCTTTACGCTTGCTTCTGGACATCCTGGGCTTGAAATAAAGATTCTGTATTACTGGACTCTATATAGTACTGTACAGTAAAGTACACAAAAGCACAACCACTTGCAGAGGTTGCACGCATGTGACAATGTACAACTGACACGCGAACTAACTTATGTGACTGGACATGTGAAAGCACATTTGCATTTTCGAAAGTCCACAACTTGAAGGTTCGTACGTAGGGGACTTACCGTATAACAGCAGATCAAAGAAGGGAGAGTGGATAATACAGGATGAATACTTCACGGATATGACTGCAGGGACCACTTCATCTAATGACTATCAAAGCTACATGCTCTCCAAACAGGCGTTCACATGGCTTATGTTCTGGGGCTTTCTTTCCCTTCCTCAGGGAGATAAAGTCATCATACCAAGGAAAGAAATAACCGGTAACAATATATTCTTGTCATTCAGAGTAAATTTCCCAGTGTTCCTGTGCCTTGGCCACTCCACGGAGCTGAGGAGTCAAGTTTAAATTCTTCAGCTGTGGGCCACAGAGAAGTGACAGAAGGGAGAGACTGGGTACTTGCAGACGTCAGAGGAAAATAATGTCAGAGGCTGAGGAAGTGTTTGTGGATTTTTTTTTTCTGACTAAAAGGTGCTTTCTTACCTTGTGGTAAAACAGAATTAGCCATCACCTACCTATTCTGGAAGGAAGCACTGAACACAGAGATGTGAACACTGTGCAGATCTGGCGGACGGTGTGTTGATTATTCACAACCTCTCCGACCATTTGAAATGACTCACTCTCTAGGATCAGGTATAAAAATACATTCTTCACAGAAAATCTTCTTTAAATACAAAATAACAATTCCAGCAACAAAAGCAAACAAGAATCCACAAAAACTTTAAGGTAATTATCTTGAGACACCGGGAGGGCTCACGCCAAGGAGCACTTCCAGAACTTCCGATGCCAGCGTCCCCGTCCCCGCGGTGAGCCACAGCCACTCCCTGCCTCCTCAGGAGACCTTCCAACACTAGCAGCCGTGTGGCTGACAGGGTCTTCGTGCTCCAGCCGGGCATCAGGCCTGAGCCTCTGAGATGGGAGAGCCGAGTTCAGTACACTGGTCCACCAGAGACCTCCCAGCCCCTCATAATATCAAACGGAGGAAGCTCTCCCAGAGATCTCCATCTTAACGCTAAGACCAGCTGAACTCAACAACAGGCAAGCTAGAGTGATGGATACCCCATGCCAAATAACTAAAAAGACATGAACACAACCCCATCCATTAGCAGAGAGGCTGCCAAAAATCATACTAAGTTCACAAACACCCCAAAACACACCACCAGACGTGCTCCTGCCCACCAGAAAGACAAGATCCAGCCTCATTCAACAGAACACAGGCACTAGTCCCCTCCACTGGGAAGACTACACAACCCACCGAACCAAGCTTACCCACTGGGGGCAGACACCAAAAACAACGGGAACTATGAACCTGCAGCCTGCAAAAAGGAGACCCCAAACACAGTAAGTTAAGAAAACACAGTAAGTTAAGAAAATGGTAATAGGAACATACATATCAATAAATGAGAAGAATCAAAATGAGAATCAAAAAATGAGAAGACAGAGAAATACACAGCAGATGAAGGAGGAAGGTAAAAACCCAGCAGACCAAACAAATGAAGAGGAAATAGGCAGTCTACGTGAAAAACAATTCAGAGTAATGATAGTAAAGATGATCCCAAATCTTAGAAATAGAATAGAGAAAATACAAGAAACATTTAATAAGAACCTAGAAGAACTAAAGAGCAAACAAACAATGATGAACATCATAAATAAAATTAAAAATTCTCTAGAAGGAATCAATAGCAGAATAATGGAAGCATAAGAACGGATAAGTGACCTGGATGATACAATAGTGGAAATAACTACTGCAGAGCAAAATAAATAAAAAAGAATGAAAAGAATTGAGGACAGTCTCAGAGAAATCTTGGACAACATTAAACGCACCAACATTTGAATTATAGGGGTCCCAGAAAAAGAAAGACCTGAGAAAATATTTGAAGAGATTATACTTGAAAACTTCTCAAATATAGGAAAGGAGATAGTCCATCAAGTCCAGGATGCACAGAGAGTCTCATACAGGATAAATCCAAGGAGAAACATGCCAAGACACATATTAATCAAGCTATCAAAAATTAACTACAAAGAAAATATATTAAAAGCAGCAAGGGAAAAGCAACAAATAACATACAAGGGAATACCCATAAGGTTAAAAGCTGATCTTCCAGCAGAAACTCTGCAAGCCAGAAGGGAGTGGTAGGACATATTTAAAGTGATGAAAGGGAAAAACCTACAAACAAGATTACTCTATCCAGCAAGGATCTCATACAGATTCAACAGAGAAATGAAAATCTTTACAGACAAGCAAAAGCTAAGAGAATTCAGCACCACCAAAACAGCTTTACAACAAATGCTAAAGGAACTTCTCTAGGCAGGAAACACAAGAGAAGGAAAAGACCTACAATAACAAACCCAAAACAATTAAGAAAATGGTAATAGGAAAATACATATCAATAATTACCTTAAATGTAAATGGATTAAATGTTCCAACCAAAAGACATAGACTGGCTGAATGGATAC
The DNA here is from genome assembly GCF_951394435.1 of Stenella coeruleoalba. NCBI lineage: Eukaryota > Metazoa > Chordata > Mammalia > Artiodactyla > Delphinidae > Stenella > Stenella coeruleoalba. The sequence goes on from NC_137167.1 coordinate 9,165,970, forward strand.
AAAAACAAGACCCATATATATGCTGTCTACAAGAGACCCACTTAAGACCCAGGGACACATAAAGACTGAAAGTGAGGGGATGGAAAAAGATATTCAATACAAATGGAAATCAAAAGAAAGCTGGAGTAGCAATTCTCATATCAGACAAAATAGACTTTAAAATAAAGATTATTCCAAGAGGGCTTCCCTGGTGGCACAGTGGTTGAGAATCTGCCTGCCAATGCAGGGGCCACAGGTTCCAGCCCTGGTCCGGGAAGATCCCACATACCACGAAGCAACTAAGCCCGCGAGCCACAACTACTGAAGCCCACACACCTAGAGTCACAGGCTCCACAACAAGAGAAGCCACCACAACGAGAAGCCAGAGCAGTGCAACGAAGAGTAGCCCATGCTCGACACAACTAAAGCCCACACACAGCAATGAAGACCCAACGCAGCCACAAATAAATAAATAAATTTATTTTTTAAAAAAAGACTATTCCAAGAGACAAAGAAGGACACTACATAATGATCAAGGGATCAATCCAAGAAGAAGATATAACAATTGTAAATATTTATGCACCCAACATAGGAGCACCTCAATATATAAGGCAAATGCTAACAGCCATAAAAGGGAAAATCGACAGTAACACAATAACAGTAGGGACTTTCACCAATAGACAGATCAACCAAAATGAAAATAAATAAGGAAACACAAGCTTTAAATGATACATTAAAAAAGATGGACTTAATTGATATTTATAGGACATTCCATCCAAAAACAACAGAATACACTTTCTTCTCAAGTGCTCATGGAACATTCTCCAGGATAGATCATATCTTGGGTCACAAATAAAGCCTTGGTAAATTTAAGAAAATTGAAATTGTATCACGTATCTTTTCCAACCACAGCACTATGAGACTAGATATCAGTTACAGGAAGAACTGTGTAAAAAATACAAACACATGGAGCCTAAACAATACACTACTAAATAACCAAGAGATCACTGAAGAAATCAAAAAGGAAATCAAAAAATACCTAGAAACAAATGACAATGAAAAGACGATGACCCAAAACCTATGGGATGCAGCAAAAGCAGTTCTAAGAGGGAAGTTTATAGCAATACAATCCTACTTCAAGAAACAAGAAACATCTCAAATAAACAACCTAACCTTACACCTAAAGCAGTTAGAGAAAGAAGAACAAAAAAACTCCAAAGTTAGCAGAAGGAAAGAAATCATAAGTATCAGGTCAGAAATAAATGAAAAAGAAGAGAAGGAAAGAATAGCAAAGAACAATAAAACTAAAAGCTGGTTCTTTGAGAAGATAAACAAAATTGATAAACCATTAGCCAGACTCATCAAGAAAAAGAGGGAGACAATTAGAAATGAAACAGGAGACGTAACAACTGACACTGCAGAAAGACAAAGGATCATGAGAGATTACTACAAGCAACTATATGCCAATAAAACAGACAACCTGGAAGAAATGGACAAATTCTTAGAAAAGCACAACCTTCTGAAACTGAACCAGGAAGAAATAGAAAATATAAACAGACGAATCAAAAGCACTGAAATTGAAACTGGGATTAAAAATCTTCCAACAAACAAAAGCCCAGGACCAGATGGCTTCACAGGCGAATTCTATCAAACATTTAGAGAAGAGCTAACACCTATCCTTCTCAAACTCTTCCAAAATATAGCAGAGGGAGGAACACTCCCAAATTCATTCTACGAGGCAACCATCACCCTGATACCAAAACCAGACAAAATGTCACAGACAAAGAAAACTACAGGGCAATATCACTGATGAACACAGATGCAAAAATCCTCAACAAAATACTAGCAAACAGAAACCAACAGCACATTAAAAGGATCATACACCATGATCAGGAGGGGTTTATCCCAGATTGGCACGGACATATATACACTACTAAATGTAAAACAGATAGCTAGTGGGAAGCAGTCACATAGCACAGGGAGATGAGCTCAGTGCTTTGTGTCCACTAGAGGAGTGGGATAGGGAGGGTGGGAGGGAGACGCAAGAAGGAGGGGTTATGGGGATGTACGTATACATATAGCTGATTCACTTTGTTATACAGCAGAAACTAACACACCATTATAAAGCAATTATACTCCAATAAGATGTTAAAAAAAAGATAATTATCTTATAGCCTTGACTACCTAATCTCTCCTGGCCACCTTTCTTTTTTCCTCTTTTTTTTTTCTTTTTTCTTTTACATGATCTTGAAAAGGCTGGTCAAATGAATGCTGTCTTTTACTCTATCAGATATGCCAATACTTTATTGGGTTAAATCCTCTATTACTGATAGCCATATCTTTAGGGAAAAACAATATTTACTGCATTTTCATAATTAAGTAGTATTATGAACTGTCCAAGTATTCAAGTGAGAGTGCTAGATATTAGCAGAAAGCAGTAAAAATAGAAATAGTCCCTGTTCTGTAAGATTTTCACATAGGACCACCACTGCTTTGAATAAAAGGTCTCCCTTCTGATTTGAGGTTCCCAAAGCACTCAAAAATATTATCCATGTAATTTCCCAGTAGTTCTATGAAGAAAGAAGAATAGCTCTATATTTTGGGGATTTTGTTTTTGTTTATAAATATGAATACCTAAAGCACTTGAAGGGGAACACAAATGAATATTTTGCCAAAGAAAGCTGAGGGTAGGCTGAGGTACTCCCATTTCTCCATCCACCTATTCATCCAAGTGCCAGGTTCTCACCTAGATTTTGGAGATACAGAAAGAATACTTACCCAACTTACATTACTCTTGATCTAAATAGAGATTGGCCCCTGTGCATTTCTCATTACTACAGTGACCTGATAATTATAATGACAAGATTTCTTGCAATGGGAGAAATAATACCTCTTCATACTCACATAAAAATTCTTCTATTTCCTTAATGTTCATAATCTATGGATGACACAGAAGCTGGCATTAGTTTGTCTTTTTTGGTGTAGGATCTCATCATACTTTTTGCTTTTATGTTTGCTTTAAACAGCTTTATTGAGGTGTACCTTATAAACCATAAATTCAGTCTCCTTAATTTTCATTTCCTTTAGACAGTAAAAATAAATGCTGTTCATAAATTTCAAGTTATCCAGATGTATAAAAAGTAGGAAATAAAACCCCCAAAACTACTTCAATACTATTCTTAGTTTTTAATATATCATTCCGTATTCTTCTTCTCAGCACAGAGATACATGGTTTTTTGAATATTATTTCAAATAATCTGTATATACAGAGAAGTCACTTGTCATTAGTGGACAAACTGTTTGTGTTAGTGTACAAACTCTGTAAATAGTTCCCAGAAGAAGAAACATAAATCCACCACAAATCCGATTCTACTGTTCTATAACTTTCCATGTCAGCATATAGTGACTACATTGCACTGCTTTCATAAATTATTTAACTCTATTTGGTGAGTATTTAGGTAATGTCCAATTTTTCATCATGTAAAGAATCATAAAATAAATATTCTTATACATAGAATTTTCTTCTGGATAGGGAGAACTAACTAGTCCTGTGACAAACCTCATTAGTTCCATGACAGAATGGTCAGGTGGTTTGCTTAAAATATACCTACATCACTTAAACATCTAGGGCTAAGAAGAAAAAGAGAGAAAACAATGAGAAAGAGAGAGAAGAAAGGAGAAATGGAGGAGAGAGAACACAAAGAAAGAAAGGGAGGAGGAGAAGGAAAAAGAGGGAAGGAAAAGAAATTCCTAAACCAGATATATATTTATTCCTTTAGCCATATGAAAGTTGAAAGCTGAGATCAACTTTGTTTAAGTTCTACAGTGGATTATTCCAATCTAATGCAAAACTTCTATAAAACTAGAAAAATGCCTCTTTGGACAGTTACAATTCAATTTCTTTCCCCTTCCCTTAAGTACTTCCCATCAGAGCCACAAAATTGTCACGAGGTGGTTTGAGGTGAAAATAGCATCCACGTCTGAAAGACCCTATGGTAATGAAAGGGGGGGGGCATGTCTCCCTTGAATCACAGGTGCTCTTCATTTTCAGTAATTAAAGTCAGGCACTCAAATCCATGCATTTCATTGGTGCTTTTCATATTATGCAAAGACTACACTGTAGAGGTCTTTAATTCGGTGAGTACTATTTGCAATGTGACAGAAAAGATTCCTAATTTACATAAAACATTGCTGAGAATGATCTATATGACGGTGTGATATAAAAAGCTAAATGCAAGTCACTCCTCACTGAAGATGATCTGAAATAGTACTGTGTCAAGGGAGTCATTAGATTACAGAGGATAAAAAGCAGGAATAGGTATTCGATATTTATTATATTTGTATAATCACCTTAAGTGTCCTGTTGGAGCTAACTAGTATACAAAGAACAGTAGTTTCCTCAAGAAAAACAAAACAACACAAAACTTTTTTTTAAAGAACAAAATATATAAATGTTATCAAATAGATCTCATTGACATCCATCTTATTACAAGGAGAAGCTCTACAATTCTTGCTTTTTATGAATGTAAATAAATGCTTCAAGAATTACTAAAGAATTATCTGTACCATGAGGTAACTCTGGTAGCCAAAGGCTGCAAGAGGACACAGTTTACCAATTTCTGTGGAATCTATCTCCCATGTGGTAGGCCAAATAACGCAGCCTCTCTACTCCTCAAGATGTCCTCATACTAATCCTCAGAACCAGGGAATATGTTACCTTTCATGGCAAAAGGGACTTTGCAGATGTGACCGTGCAGTAGGAGGAAGATCTTGCATTATCTGAGTGGACGCAATGCAATCAAAACGTCCTTAAAGAGGAAGATGGAGATATATCAATAACTTTGAGAAGAAGGGTCAGAAAGATGAAACTTTGCTGACTGAAGATGGAGGAAGGGGCCACTTGGGAAGGTTTGTGGGCAACCTCTAGAAGCTGGAAATTTCAATGAAACAGATTCTCCCTGGAGAACCTCCAGAAAGAAAATATAGCCCTTCTGATTCCATGAATTGAGCCTAGTAAGACCCATATTAGAATTCCCACCTTCAGAATGGTAAACTAATAAACCTGTATTTTTTAAGCCACTAAGATTGTGGTAGTTTGTTACAGCAGCAGTAAGACACTAATACATATCATTTCTCCATCATTAAGTTTGAGAACTGAAACCATGACATACTCCAGTTCCTATGGTAATGAACACTGGAACCAGTCAAAAGGAAATGCTTTTTTTGTTTTTGTTTCTGGAAAATAAGATTGTAAACTATGTAAAATATGTGACTCAACAGCAAGACTTGTTCACCAATACTCACACCCTGATCTCACTGTGCCCTCCAGACCAGTTTATACACCCAGAACTGCCCAATCCTGACCAGTTCCTCACCTTGCAAGACCTACCTCAAACTCACCCACCTAACTAGGTCTTCTATCTTACAAATATTCTCCATCACCTTCCCCCTCTTGCAAGGGTACTCCCCAAGTAGGTATTCTTCTTTACTACAATAAGTCTACAAAACTTATTTTGCTTAATCAACAGATTTTCCTATTTTGGAGAAGGATACACACAGATGGGGTATTTCTTTCATGGGTATACCTGGAAATATCTTTATATGGCTGTAAAGGCAAAGACACGTGTATCTAGAGTACACTTTAGACTCCTACTAAGCTGAGAGGGGAAATTTAACAATGGAATTCCAGAGATGAAAATGTACATTGATTAAATATCACATTTTTTCATTTGTGTGTTGCTGTATTTTTTTAATTATACACTCAAATTCTGGATGTATTTGTTTCTCATATTGGGACAAGACCATTTCCAAAGAATAATTTGGTTGGCCTGTGTTGGATAGAACGGATCTGGAGCTGAGGAATGATGAGAAGAAAACTCCCGTGAATCCACCTGGGGGAGCATATGAGATGGCTTTTTCCTCCCCTTCATAACCTTGTATTTTACAACACTAAGGTTGAATGAACCTCAACAGAACGAGGTCCAGTTTCGTCAAAAATGTCTTTATCAAGACGGTTCCAACTATGCCTAAGGCATATGACATGCTTAATGCCACTCTCCCAGCTTTAATTCCCTCCAGTCTGTGCCTGGTTGCCAGTGACAGATGAGTGGACAGAGACTGAATCCATATAAACTCCAACTTCTCACAAAGCAAAAAGACTCATCAAATGTCTTAAAGCAGTTGGACATTGTGGCTAAAAGCAATTGTGTTTCTGCATATGGAATTTAGTTTTTGTTCTTGTGCTGTTTTTTTTTTAAACTCTCTCATAACAATAAGGAGAGGAGGTTAATGCATTAGTTTAACCAGTTCAGATGACAACGAAGAAGACTTATCATCCATTACATCCAAGTTATCTGTCAGTTGGAACTTGATTTTCCCTAGAAAACATGACCATTTAATCAATAAGGAGGAACTAACGAGATATTTGAAAATGGAATACATGCATCAGTACATTTAGAGAGACTTTGCTAAGATTAATAATGTGCCAGAGTGTTATCAACGAACAGGAAAAATATTTCTTTTGCGTGTTTACTTAACAAAAAGAGCACTTTTGCTTTTTTTTTTTTTATCCCTTTAAGATTCTGATTCTCAGAATTCTTCTCTTCGGAATTATTTTTTCCTTATATCGTACCCAACACCAAGAGAGTTCTCTTAAAAGGATCTTATGTAAAATGAGCACTGCCATCATTGATGATAACGCTAGCCACAACAATAGTAATATTGGCAATAACTACAGTTATGGAGGACTTACTATGTATGGTGAGTTTTTCAAACCTACTTTAAGTTAATGCTCTTAATAGGTAGGTATAACAACTAAGTACCTTCCTTTAACAGGCAATGATGATTATAACTGTATCTAGACAGCCACATACATATTCTTTCTCATTTCCTTTAACTTCTCATTGTTTCTATATATCGCCCTAAAAGACTGATTTTTTTCTTATCAGTCAGAACATTAACTTCTAGAATTACATTAAGGAGGTGAACCGTGGTTGCAAAATCCTTTCTATACCACAAAGTAGTTTTCAGGCTTGGTAATATATATATTTCATCTTGTAAAGGAAGAAAGGGCAACTCATTTAGCAAGTCATAATATTCCTTTCTGTTTATTATAAAATAGGCAGGGGAAGAACATGGGGGTTTTTGCAGGTTAAACAGTGGGCATCAGATTCTCCTAATTACAGTCATGGTATGGTATCCACAGTACAAATCTTGACCCAGTTCTTTTCTACTCAAAATGTGGGTCAAGAACCTACAGCAAGGGAAGAGATATGGGAACATATGTATATGTATAACTGATTCACTTTGTTATAAAGCAGAAACTAACACACCATTGTAAAGCAATTATACCCCAATAAAGATGTTAAAAAAAAAAAAAAGAACCTACAGCATCTGCATCACCTCCAACATCTTAGAAATGCAGAGCTCTAGGCCTTACCCCGTTCTAACAAGATGCCCAGGTGATTTGCATGCACATTAAAATTTGATAGCAAAGCCCTAGTTCTTTTCTCTTACAGCTTGAAAAAGCCATAAGTAACAGGAATCAAAAAAAAAAAAAAAAAAAAAAAGGCAGGGCCACTCAATCCTAGCATTAGACACCGGCAGAACATGACCTACAAAGTCAGAATCTCCATGATGGACCCCGAGTTTCTGTATTTGTAAAGAAAATTCCACACAGGTGATTCTGATGCGTCGTTACTGTTGAAAACCACAGGTAAAAGTTTAAAGAATCTTATTTCCACCCAGTTAAGAAATAATCACTCTCACACACACACACACACTCCAAATGTTCCTCTGTCTACTTATCAACTCTGGAGTTCATGAAAAAACATAAAAAGCAACCAAAATAAACTATGAATGGATTCAGTGAGAGGAATCACACTAGTCACCCCAAGAGATGCTGACATCTATTTTTAAAAGTGTGTTATTCCGTAGAGAATGGACTTGAGGACACGGGGAGGGGGAAGGGGAAGCTGGGCCGAAGTGAGAGAGTGGCGTGGACATATATACACTACCAAATGTAAAATAGATAGCTAGTGGGAAGCAGCTGCATAGCACAGGGAGATCAGCTCGGTGCTTTGTGACCACCTAGAGGGGTGGGATGGGGAGGGTGGGAGGGAGACACAAGAGGGAGGGGATATGGGGATTTATGTATACATATAGCTGATTCACTTTGTTATACAGCAGAAACTAACACAACAATGTAAAGTAATTATACTCCAATAAAGATGTTAAAAAAGAAAAGCGTCTTACTCATTTTTACTCAGCTGGGAAACCTGAGGTTTTCAACATAAGAGTGTGTTTTCACTTCTAAATGTTGACTCTCTTAGCAATGCCCAAATTTTACCACCAAAGATAATTTATTCAAACACATTCTGGAACAAATCAGTCACTCTCAATTCATAAAATCAGACAAACAAACAAAAGAGAACAGCCACTGCAGAAAATAACATGTTAGAATCTTGATAGCATGGGCTAATTTTCACGTATCTTTGTATCTACAGTGCTGAGCATGGGGATTACACATAGGAAGAATCTCTGTGTTTAACTGAATTCACTAAAAGCATGCATACAGATTGGTATGAGTACTAACTCCCACCGAAACACTAAAGTCACGCCATGCACTTGCCAGGGACCTATTTGATCTTACAACCCTTTTATTTGGGCTACTCTTCCAAGGCTGTAGGACATTGATTTAAACCTTTGAGGCTGTGCAAACGAGGAAACACCTGCTCAAAGTACGGCGGACAGAAGATTCAGTGCTCAGCATCTTAGGGAAAAGGAGACAATTTAAAGAGTTTTCAATTAGTTTCCATTTCCAAATCTTCCTTCCCTCTTAAGAGAAAGCTGATTCCTGAACAGGACTTAAGAATTTCCTTGTCAGTATTATTCCTTACTCACTCTTGGCCCTTTCCTCATACTTTTGTGTGCTACTCTTTTGGAAATCTGGTATTCTTTCTCTTTCCAACTACTTATCCCTTCACAGCCTGCTTTCAGAAAAGAACTCAGGTAGCATTCATTTACACACTATTATATTCCCAAATACATAGAACACCCCTTCAAAAATTATTTTTAGTGTTAGTCATAATGAAAATAATAGCTGACTTCTATTGCATACTGACTAGGTCCCAGTCACCCTCTCTAAATATATGTACTCAGAAAATCTACTGAGATGGATCATCTAATGATCACTGCATCATCCTCATCCTGCCCACGAACACACTAAAGATCAGAGATGCTGAGGAAGTTATCCAGACTTGCACAGCCACCATGTGGCCTAGCTAGAGAATCAGCTCCAGGGTCTTCACACTGAATCTCAATTCCGCTTTTCTCTCTACTGTTTTTTATTTACTGAAATTATTTATTTAATATTGAAGAACTTAGCCGCATTAGCAAATAGAAGCTCTTTTTTTTTTAAAATAAATTTATTTATTTATTTTTGGCTGCACTGGATCTTCGTTATTGGGTCTTAGTTGCTGCGTGCGGGGTTTCTCTAGTTGTGGCGAGCGGGGGCTACTCTTTGTTGCTGCGCGTGGGTTTCTCATTGCGGTGGCTTCTCTTGTTGCAGAGCACGGGCTCTAGGCGTGCGGGCTTCCGTAGTTGTGGCGTGCGGGCTCAGTAGTTGTGGCTCGCGGGCTCTAGAGCACAGGCTCAATTGTTGTGGCGCACGGGCTTACTTGCTCCACGGCATGTGGGATCTTCCCAGACTAGGGCTTGAACCCGTGTCCCCTGCAATGGCAGGCGGATTCTCAACCACTGTGCCACTACCCAAGTCCCAAATACAAGCATTTTGAGCAGGCAAAGAAGGTAATTTCAGAGAAGGGACATATCTCTGAAAACTGCTCAGGCCCGAGGTTCTCATACATCCTTCTGCGTCATTCTCCCCCGCTATGGGGGAGGGGCAGGTTCTTTCTTGCTATCGTTTTGCAAATTACAATAATCACATTTTACAAGTGACTTCTCACTGTCAGTATGACTCCCCCTCATCATCTCCTTTAGAAGAGTCTCAGTGTTAAAGGGGGGAAAAAAAAAGTAAGCCCTGCCCGTATCATTTTCTACCAGAACTTTCAAAAATAAAAAAAGAAACTCAAATTGTCCCTTCTCCACAGTCACAGATTTAGCCACTTCTTATGTTTAAATTTCACGTGGAAAGCCTCCCGCGTGTCACTTTTGATAACAAACAACCCAGAATACTCTTCAATGCCATTTCTTCAATTATATTTTCTTTACTGCTCAAACACGATAAATGAGGGGAATCCAAAAAATTTTTCATACGTCACAGATTCGATGCAGCCAGAGTTTGGTTAAAAATACAGCGAGAGCTCTTAAAAATTATAACCTAGACGATTTTTTTCCCTCCTCAGGCTTTTTGTCGATTTCCCTTTCACAGCACTGTCTCCTTTTACAAAAAAAAAATAATTAACAGAAGAAATCACTCAATCTTCCAGTTAAAATACAATGAGGAACTATGGTTAGAAAGGCAAGCAATTAATTTACTGGCTCTCAGAGCTGAGTGATTTCCCTATTTAAATCGTGTGTGTGTGTGTGTGTGTGTGTGTGTGTGTGTGTGTGTGTGTGTGTGTGTCTAAAGAAAGATATACCCAATTTCTGCTTTTAGCTAACGATTGTAATAATTTCTATTGGAAAGTCCATCTTTAAATTTGAACACATGATGCTCTTAGAGAGTTTGGGTTAAATGGCTTGAAAATCAGTGATAGCTAACTTTCTTCTTCTTTTTCCACTTAGAAATTTTTGCTAAAAAAGGAAAAACTAGCGAGAAAGAAGTTAAAAAAGTCATATTAGGCCTTAATGTTGACATTTCAAATACAGAATAATCCCTTTTATAACTCTGAGTACATACAACAATTGTTCTATGCTACCAGACATGCCTGAGAACTAAATTAATAAAATAAACCAATTATAGACATCATTGAATCATGGTTAGAAGGGGAAACTGAGGCCATCTACTACAACCAAATACAAAATTGTTGCTTGCATATGGTTAGAGATGTCAGAAATTCTTGTGAAACATGAGAAAAATTTTCATCTAGAAAGACCATCCCTTTGTATTTAATTCAACAAAATCCCAATCCCAGCAACTTTTTTGTCAATATTGACACACTGAATTTAAATTTGTATGGAAAGGCAAAGGCACTAAATAGTCAACAATTCTGAAAAAGAACAAAGCCGGAGGACAACCAACCCAGTTTCAAGACTTACTATAAAAGGACAGTAATCAAGAGAATGCAGTATTGGTAAAAAGGTAAGATAAGACCAATAGAACACGAAAGCTGAAAAGGGTACCTACTGTTGTTGTCTTTGTTGAGAACAGGAAGACAAAAGGATGTGAGCACAAAGCAACTAGGGTGACCCTGTCTAATAGAGTAACCGTCCCGCCGGGAAGTGGCATGTAGGTTTCAGGCGGTGCGGAGCTACAAGAGTTTGTGTGCAGAATGACAGCTTGAGCAAATCAAAAGAAATTCAGAACCAGGGAAGATCGATACCTTATCACTTGCATTGTTTAAAAGTGGACTGGACAAAGAACTAGAGGCTCGAGTGTCAGGAGCAATTCCCTAGGCTGGCAGGCAGGGAAGGTGAGGATGAGACTGCGCAGACCCTTCCCATCTTAATTTCTATGATTCCACAGCACTGGCAAACCCAATTTCACTAGGGAAACAGTGTGCTGAGCCGTGGCTGCTACCCAAGGTCTCCTCTGATCTTACACCGGCGTTCTCAGGAGACCGCTTGGGGCGCATCTTCAACACATGGCTCTTTTCACCACCTCAGCTTCAGTGCCTCTCCCAAAGGGCTCCCATGTAATTTACCATTCTTTCCCACAGGTTCCAAAGATAAGCCCCGTGCCTTTTGGGGCATCTAGACTGGTCTAGCTGCTGCCAAACTATAAACCCCACAGACCTAAAAAAATGTAAACTCCAGTCAGACCAAACTCCAGGGCTACATTTATGGTAGGTAGAGAAAAACCTTCCTTTGGGGGCGCAAATATCTCCAAGCACCTGTCGAGTTAAAAAATCGGAAAGAAATAAAGTGTCCCTTTTACCTGATAATTAATTGCATGATCTGTAAATGTGGGTCAATGGCTCACCTCTTTCTTCCCCTTGTCCCAGTTTGGGTTTGTGCAATGGCCACCATCAGTAACTTTGATGAAGAGCCCTGCATTTCATGAGGCAGTCCCAAAGCACTTAAGGAACAAGCAGACTTGTTGGAAAGCAAAATTCCACCAAATAAATGGGCATTGACAACAGAAGGGGCTTTTAGAGAGTTGATTCTGCCACCATGGACTTGAAAGACACAAAATGCTTCCAAGCTAACTAAATGGCGAGGAAGGAGAGAGACTGGGACACAAGCAAGGCGTGTCTCAATGTACAGATGCAGATGCCCCTACACTGACGGTATACCTGTGTGTCTAATCAAGTATTCACTGAATCCCTATTCTATGTGCCCAGCCTATTCTAAACACTGTGGGAAACAGAGCTAATTTATAAACACACCCATAATTTTCTAAGACAACATTTTTCTTGTTGTTGGGTGCTTTTGCTGTCATGCACACACGTATATTTGATGGACTTAGCTTTATGAAAAAATCAGGACATTTGGGATTGACATGTATACACTGCTATATTTAAAACAGATAACCAACAAGGAGCTACTGTAAAAAATTAAAAAACAAAAAAAATTAAGAATATTTCAAGTACAAAACAAGGTCATAACTCAGAAGCTAAGCTTTAGTCTATAATTTATTTTAAATCCCACCTGTTCAGCCTCAGTTTCTACTTCTCCCTACAATCAGCCACAGGCTACACTCTCCCATGCCGCCAATGTTTTTGCCCACACCATCCCCCTTCCTGAGATGTCCTTTACCTACTTATTTATCCTTTAGTTCCTATGGAAAGATCTTTTCTCCCAGAAACCTCTCAGGTAACATACGTCAGTTCTCCCTCTATGAACTCAAAGGAATGGGTATAAAATTATCTAATTCTAATAGCACTTCTCAACCTGCCCTACAATTTTCATCCCCTCTATATGACTGCAGGCTCTTCAAAGGCAATATCTAATTACTATAATATGTATACAGATTTTCCCCACCCTTAACTAGCACATTTAACTGGAACACTTGTTTGTGACAGGCGTTGCAGGAAATGGTGCAGATTAGTGAAAGCAACACTAGTCCTAAGTTAAAAGGCATGGGGGTCCCAGCCTGGGCTCTGGTTCTCCAGGGGGTGAACTGCTGGTCAGGTCACTGTGATGAAGGTCCTTGTCCAGAAAATCATTATGATAATAAACTGCCCTCTTACTGAATTGCTTAAATCTGATCATTGATATGAAAGTGTTCTTTAAATTATAACGGGCTATCAAACCACCACGAAATGCATGTTCTTCTCCGGTACTTCCCAATGGGGAATATTTTAAGCGAGGTTCCATCCAAATCTGAACTGACTGGGCCTGTGCAGTCTTATGGCACGAAATTCCTGGCACGTTCAGTCAAAAGGAGATGATGTAAGTATTAACAAAATGTCTATAATATCTATAAACTAAGAGAGTGGTTATGATCAAGGATATAAAAGTGAGACACAAACTTTCACAAGAGCTTCACAGTCACAGTCATAGCACAGGGGCACAGACAACCTCCCCAGTATACTGGGCTCTGTAAACAAGCAATGTTTAAGCTGGCGGGTGTGAATGTCCTTTCTGAGATGTGACAGTAGGAACCAAGTCCAGTCACCATCACTATAAATCTACAAAGCAAAAAACTCCTTTGCAATTCTCATTCATCTTTTAGAATTATTACCAATAAAATATCAAAGCTCAGTCTCAAGACAACACAAAAGATAAAGTACTTTAGCCAGTAAACTCTAAGTTGAATAAAAAACTGTATATTTTTAAGTAAATAATAGATCCCGCAAAATCTCAAATCAACAAAAGGAAACGTTACTTTTTCAAAATCAAAAAACAAAAAGGGGCATCTCTGTTCATAATTGTGTAAGCTAAGGACCCCGAACAAGTTCTGTCTTCTCTTAGAAGAAGTGACTTGAGGCAATTCTGGAAGTCTCGCCAATGTTCTTTTCTCTTCTCTTTAAGGACATCACAGACGTGTAAAGGAGAATAAGAAATACAGCTGTCTGGCCTGAGTTACATATCAAAAAATGCCATCAACTTCCTGTAGGGGAAAACACAGAACCTTATATTCGAAGCTTCTAGATGCCTTTTAATTCACCTTGACAGATTTTTATCTTAGCCTCTGCAGAGCTGTGAAGAACTCCTCAAGGTTATTTGAGATTGCTTTATGTTGGGCGTATGGTGTCAAGATTTGCAGGAACTTGTTACTTAAAAACGTATTTGCAAGGGCTTCCCTGGTGGCGCAGTGGTTGAGGGTCCGCCTGCCGATGCAGGGGACACGGGTTTGTGCCCCGGTCCGGGAAGATCCCACATGCCGCGGAGCGGCTGGGCCCGTGAGCCATGGCCGTTGAGCCTGCGCGTCTGGAGCCTGTGCTCCGCAACGGGAGAGCCCACAACAGTGAGAGGTCCGCGTACCAAAAAAAGAAAATATATATATATATATATTTGTACTGAAATAATCCATAATTACAAAGTTCTATTAAAATCCCAAAGGCAAATGAATCCCTTCAAAGCGCTACAACATTCATTTTTGATATCACATCCAACCTTCAAACAGGTGGTCCTGCAGGTGTGGCTGAACGACATCCACTCACCTTTTAAGTTAATGAAGATTTAATATGAAATGAAAACTCCGGCACAAAACAAAAGCAGCAGAAATCTGTGACAAGAAAGCATGAAAAGGAATCAACGGTTCTGTCAAATCAAGCCCAGGCGAGTGTGCAAAGCACAGGGTGACTATATGCTTTGTGATAAGGCTTTAGGCTAAAATCAAAGGAGCAAAACTTCAATATTTCATGTTATCGTAGTGGCTTGGCAGGGCTAAAAATTTAATAAGCGCTATCTAAACGCATGGCACTGCTCCAGACTGGAGGAAAAAAAAAGATGCCTGAGATTAAGCATTCTAATGACTACTTACTGAAACTTAAAAGAATATAGATCATCATCTCTGGAATTAAATTACTCACTCTAAGTAATAATAGTTAAAAAACATCCAAATGGCCCAGAGCTGAGTCTGGTGGAAGATAGGGTAGCAGAGCTGGTGATTAGGTGAGGATCTCACGAAGCACTGAGTGAGGGGCTTGTGTGGGGCAAATAGCTGGGAGACATCTGTTAACAGAGCTGGCACCGCTGGCCCAGCTCCTAAGTCTGCAGTTATAAGTCACCTAGGATTCAGGGCCCTGCAACAGGCAGAGGTAAAAAGAACAAGATAAATTATTTGGACTCTAAAGGCAAAATTTAAGTGTCATTTGCTCCGTAAAATCTTTCAGGATCACCCCAGTCAACCCACACAGATCTCATTCTCATTCCTAGAAGTTTTCTCTTCCACTCCTTTGGAACATTCAGGAAGCTGATTTTTAATGCTGATTATCATACTGACTTGAATACCTATAAGGTACTCTATTTAACTAGATCAATAATTTCTCTGGCAGAATTTTTTTTCATGTACACACAGCTCTTTGTGTCTGTCCACAGAGTTTAACACAATACCTTCCTCTACTCATTATCCAGTGAACATGTTTTGGTTGATTAGAAGGTAAGGTCTAGAGCAAGGCGATGGCATACATAATGTTAGATAAATCAATAATCTTCAGGACTTTTTTATTTCTCTTGAAAATGGTCATGAAAACTGCTATAGGTTTAAGAACTTTGACACAAATATAGACATACTATCAGTTTCCACACAACAAACACAGATGAACTGACATATTGCTGTAACTGTCAGTGTACATCACTCCTAATTGCATAAGATCCCAAATCTTCCTTCCTCATCTAATTTGTAATTTTACAGTAAACTTTTTGCTGTCTCTGCTTTATGAGCTCAAGTTCAAATAAGCCTCCCTTTCAACTTTCTAATCTAGAAGCCAGATTCTTACAAGCATGAAATTATAATTAAAAAGTATAATCAACATTAATAAAAAATCATACCCAAGGAATCCTTCAGTGGTATTCCTCCCGAAAAGCTTTCAACATTCCCCTAAATAAAAGATCACGCCTTAGAAAGCAACATCATTCTTTCAGACAGGATGGAATGTTCGTGTGCCCCATATTATATTTTTTAACTTTTTTTTTTTTTTTTTTGCGGTACGCGGGCCTCTCACCGCTGTGGCCTCTCCTGTTGCGGAGCACAGGCTCCGTACGCGCAGGCTCAGCGGCCATGGCTCACGGGCCCAGCCGCTCCGCGGCATGTGGGATCTTCCCGGACCGGGGCACGAACCCGCGTCCCCTGAACCAGCAGGCGGACTCTCAACCACTGCGCCACCAGGGAAGCCCCCATATTATAATATATGCAAATATATTCAGACATATTTATGTGTGTGTGTATATATAAATATAGACAAGTATACAACATGTCAAAGTGTACATTGTTCAGGCTACTAGAAGAGGAAGCCTTAACCTTATGAAGCCCCGATATGCCCTGCGTCTCTCCTCACAGAGCCTTCGTGTAAAGGTGAGCCGCAGTGTTTGTTTTCTCCTCACTGAGTCGCTGGCTTCCCTAACTTGGGATCTCAGATGGAGATTCTAAGGCAACAGAGAGTCCAGGGACACTCAGATGGCCGGGGATGCAGAAGATAGATAGGATTGCAGCCATGCAATCGGAGGTGGGTCTGGCAGACAGATGTTAGGGCAGGATGCCCCCCAGGAAGTCAGGAAAACCCACTGGGGGCAATGGCGGGAAAGGGTCAGGCAGACAGAAGTGCCAAGCACAAAGAATACAAAGAGAAGGAAAGGAACAGAACAGGTAACATCAGATCCAGAGATGGTGGAATCCACCAGGCTTAGTGACGGACGGTGTGAAGAGAAAGGATAATGAGGTTAAGATGCCCATCCTGGGGGCCTAAGGAATTGGTGTGACGCCATTTACACAAAGGGGAAAAGAGGAAGGTGGATTGTTTCATGGGGTTGGTGGGAGATAAGCTGAAATGGAGCTAAACAAACTGGGCAGTGTCACTCTCAATGGGAAGGACACTGGAGAGGCAGTCAAGCGCCCTCACCGAGCGGCTGTGTGACCTTGGCAGGCACGTAAACCACCACAGGCTTCGGTTATCTCCTGTCAAATGAGCAGGCTGAATTAGATGACTTCTATTCTTTCCTCTGCTCGAGAGACTACAGCTCAAATGTTATCACTCCCATTTCCACAATCAGCAATATAGGAAATCAAAAGAAACATCTATTCTCCTTGACATGGAAGGGAGCACTAAAATAAGAGCTCTAAAATAGAGAAATGTCTTCTATCCCTTTTCCAGGGCTTTCCCCCAAATCCAAAGAGCAGCTCCACACCTGCAACCTGACACCATCAGGGGCTTGGCCCTTTGCTCTTTAGCGATGCCAGTGAGGCACAATGATGGGAAGGCGATTTGACTGGGACCGCGGTCGGAAGCCCCCAGCCCAGAGCTACGATTCCAGGCTACACCTGAGCCATTCCTCAGCCTTCCTTCCACAGGGCTCTACCATCCTCAGCACCTTGAAAAGCCAGGTGTGGAACAGAAATACCCAGATTGCTCAGCGCTCTCCATCACTCCCACTAGCCCATGTAGAAGAATGAGTTCAAAAACTTAGGGACTTAGCAACAGACTTGTGGTTGCCAAGAGGCAGGGGAGATGGGGGCGGGATGGATGGGGAGTCTGGGATTAGCAGACGCAAACTATTATATAGAGAATGGATAAACAAGGAGGTCCTACTGTAGAGCACAGGGAACTATATTCGATATCCTGTGATGAACCACAGTGGGAAAGAATATGAAATAGAATGTGTGTGTGTGTGTGTGTGTGTGTGTGTGTGTGTGTAACTGACTCACTTTGCTGTACAGCAGAAATTAACACAACACTGTAAATCAACTATACTTCAGTAAAATAAAATAAATAAATAAAGTGAGAAAAACTTAGGGACTAATGGTATAAGCACCGTGTCCTGGGTGGTCACAGGGCTTTCCAGAGCGCTGGGAACCAGAAACCAGGCCGGGATCAGGCAGGTGCAGCCCAAAACAGGGGCTGGGCACTGAGGTTGGGGGAGGATGCTCCCCACTTTTAGCAGGAGACTTTGAATGTGCACCCTTACAGGGTAGGACAGGGTTTGGATATGGGGCAAACTGGAGGGGACGAACCTTTCGACACTATCTGGGGCTTGGAGTTCAAGGGTACGAGCAGGAGTCAGCCTCAGACAGCCTGGGTCATGGGGTCGGCAGGCCAGGGAACCTGAGACAAAGAGCACACCCGGGGCCTGCCGAGTGATTCTGAAGTACAGGAACCTCTGCTTCCAATGGGATGTTTCCCATCCTTTTCAGCCTGACATGAAATGCAAAGCTTGCCTTGCTCTTCAGAACTATGCCAAAAATAGCACTAACCATACGACCCAGCAATCCCAGTACTGGGCATATACCCTGAGAAAACCAGAATTCAAAAAGAGTCATGTACCACAATGTGCATTACAGCTCTATTTACAATAGACAGGACATGGAAGCAACCTAAGTGTCCATCGACAGAGGAATGGATAAAGAAGACGTGGCACATATATACAATGGAATATTACTCAGCCATAAAAAGAAACAAAATTGAGTTATTTGTAGTGAGGTGGATGGACCTAGAGTCTGTCATACAGAGTGAAGTAAGTCAGAAAGAGAAAAACACATACCACATGTTAACACATATATATGGAATCTAAAAAAAAAAAAATGTCATGAAGAACCTAGGGGTAAGGCAGGAATAAAGACGCAGACCTACTAGAGAATGGACTTGAGGATATGGGGAGGGGGAAGGGTAAGCTGGGACAAAGTGAGAGAGTGGCATGGACATATATACACTATCAGATGCAAAATAGATAGCTAGTGGGAAGCAGCCGCATAGCACAGGGAGATCAGCTCGGTGCTTTGTGTCCACCTAGAGGGGTGGGATAGGGAGGGTGGGAGCGAGACACAAGAGGGAGGAGCTATGGAGATATATGTGTATGTATAGCTGATTGTTATAAAGCAGAAACTAACACACCATTGTAAAGCAATTATACTTCAATAAAGACGTTAAAAAAAAAAAAAAAGAACTGTGCCAGTTTCCTCAAATCCTTTTGCTCTGCCTGGAACCCATGCAAGAGGCTGGATGCTTCAGGGAAATACTACAAGAGACCTGGACGGTTGAGACCAAGTGAAAAGTGAGTCACGAGGTAAAATTCCCTGTTTGGGCAGAAAACGGCATTCACACAGGTCATTCTATCTGCATTTAAGGAGGTGTATTTAAGGACCACGTGTGCACGCCCTTGTGGAGAGGGCTGTCACAAGACATCACAGGCGAGGAGACAGGGGACAGGATTAGGAAGGCAGCCTGTTTAACCTCACAGTAAAGTTTTTAAAAAACACTAGAAGTTTGGCGGTAGAGATAAACAGGAGGTGAGTGAGGAGACAGCAGCTGCTGGAAGTGATTCGTGATCACCTCATCACTATGTACCAAGTATTACACAAGGAGTTCTGCGGAGGATGGCACAGAGGCAGCAAGAGCCCTGATGACAGTGGAGTGTTTGCAATATGGTAAGAAAATAAAGGATGCACCGCATAAAAAGGAAAACACAAATATATGTAATAGAAACGGACGACTTCTCTCACAGGAAAACTGTAAGCTCAGAGCAAATGGATGGGCTCAGAAGAAGAGCACATTTTAAAAAAGGCCAGATGTGACCCTTTTGCTAAATCCTTCAGAAAAGTGACCCGCTGTGTCTCAGAGATCACAGATATGGAATGTCTCCCCCATGGCTCACCTGGAGACTCTGCTAGTAAATATCACCACCTTTCTATGTAAACACAGATAAACCAGAGGAACAAGGGCAGATGAATCAAAGGCACTCCAGCTGTCCCTGTGGTCCCACAGAGGTTTATTAATGTGTTTGGAGGCTGCCCAGCAGGAGGCTGGGGTCAGCAGCCAGGAAGGTGACATGGGGAGCTTTCCCATTGTGCTGCAATTACAGCAACACTCTGCTTTAATAACCCCAAAGCCAGGAGCCACAGAGGCACACCACTCGCTCTCTGCCCTCGCGCTCCCGCTGTGCTCTGCAGGAAGCTGTTCCCAGAAGATTTCAAATGCAAATAGGACACCTGTGCTCCCCAGCACAGGACAATAGTCACTCCACACCTGAGTCAGGGCAAAGTTCTAGCAGAAAGCATCTCCCTAACAAACCTAAAAGGACTCCTGTGCCCCACATAAGGATGGTAGTATTGTGATCAAGGTTTGCAGTGATCCGTGTGGCCGAACAAAACATATGTGCTGGACAACAAAGTTCCAGGCAGCATGTGATCTGAGAAGAAGACAAATGATACGGCGTGTCATGCTTTTACGGAAGAGCCTCACATCTCGCCAAAGACGACGACACGCACATAAAATAAATATATTAGGAGAGGTAAGGACACGATGGATGGCAACCCCAGTTTACCAAAGGCCATGTAGAAAAGAGGACTAGCATTATGAGGCAGTTGGGACATTTTTATGAGAGAAATATGGTTTTAACTGCCCATAGAAGATGGTAAGTACAGGCATTGACGGTGGGTTGGGAGCGATTGTTCCTGGCTGATGGAACAGAGGTGGAGGAGGAGGGTGGCTGGTTACAGAGCACAGATACATTGGAGAGCAACTGGATACTGTAGAAGCAGGTTGGGACCACACTGTAGAAAAGGTTTTGAATAAACTCCGTAACCTGGTTGGATCGTGACTTTCAAGAAGAACCAGAAGAGTCTTCTCATCTATTTCCATCAACTGTCTCTCTTTGTATCAATGGCATGAACTTGCAAAAGAGCATCTGCCTTCCCTCCTTCCCCTCCAAAGAGCCACGCTCCCTCACACACATCTCACTTGAGCTTCTTAGTCCAACATTCTTCCCAACGAAGCTCACCAGCCACCATCCCTTGGGTCTTACTCACTTACTACGGTGCCCTACGTTTGTTCTGTCTCGCAAAGGACATCTCACAGGCCAATGTCATTTTCTTCACCTAATACTTCATTCTGCAGAAACTCTCTCTGGCCTATTCTCAGAAGTTATGATAAGCAAAGCCTTTTCAGCAGAGGGCTTTCAGGAGAGGCTTAAAATTCACATGTGCCCGTCTTCACCTCAATCACTGGCATCTACATGTTTCCTAGTGCCAGGAGAAAGTGCACAGTACCATGGATCACACCAAATCAGAGTCCCCCAAGAAGGTGGTACTCAGCATGCTTTGCTTATGCTACTTCAGTGCCACTCAAGCACATTTTAATTCATTTTTGTAACCTCCATCTTACTGAAGACAGAAAGTGGTCATATTTTTTGTGATTAAAAAATTACACAATCCAAGAACTTTTTCAGCATAACGAGATACAGACGATAGTTGGCACAAACGAACTTCTGATAATGTCCCACATTTCTTCTGAGCTTCAGGAGGTGGGAGGGTATAAAGAGGTGGTTTGAAATTTTCATACGGTAAGAGAATCTAAAAGTAATCGGCATTTGGGATTTCAAATACCGCCCTGGGCTCCTACTCTCAAGGGATTAAAAATATAATTCCTCTTTTCAAAAATGCAATTTAACAAATGGGACAAATTCAATTACCCAGCCATTTCTCTATAGCTTTAGGAACTGCCGACTCCATGAAATTCAGATGAATCAATAGTTTGGATTAGAGAAGAAAATTCTCCGTGACCTTTTTCTTTATTCTATTGCTTTCTCTAAAATGTTGGTGATTTCTAGCAAATGGAATTCCCACGGTTAAAATTAAATATAGATTGTAAAGCCGCTGCCATTAATCTTATTTGTTATTATTGTTATTGTATGAGGATTGGTTTGCCATCACTGCACGTGGTCTCAACTGTAACTTTTATTTTGTGTGTGCACGTTGCCTTTTTTCTTAGATAAGAGCTCAACTGTGGGAGGAGGGTTTCTTGACCATCTCTAATTTCTATAGTGGAATTCATCACAAACACTTTCTTCTTCATCCCTCTCCTTCACCAGCACCCAGCAAGTGTGGCAATTATCAAGGTATGAGACATGAGTAAGGCATACTTCAGTGACTCATACTAATCATCGCGGTCCCTTTAACAAAGTGTCGGCAACAGACACCATTCACTTTAAATACTTTGTGGTTCCTCCGTGGACAGTCTTACACTGAAAGTAAACTTACAGAGCTTTGATTCCCCTCACCTCTCCAGGTGGGAGAGATGGCATAGACTGATGTATAAATAAATATTATTTTTTTCATTCTAGATTGTAGTTAACCTATTTCCTCCATAAGACAACCTCACTAGTTTCAACTGTTCATGACAGTCTCTAATAATTTAGGTACAATCCTTAGCTGAATTCCATCTTTATAATACACGATTAAAAAAAACAAAACTCAACTACGAAAATAAACAATAAAAAGGTTATAAAAGTTTATAAAAAGAACAATTAGCTCCTTAGGGTAAAACAAATTCTCTCATTCTTCTTAGGTTAATTTCTATGCGAAAATGTGATCTGCTAAGCTAAGTAAAACACGTCTTACCTCCGTATTAAAACAGAGCCTCAAAGAATCTCAGACAAAACAGGGAGCATTTAATTTGCAATGTATTACACAGCAATAAAAATGTGTTTTTAAATTCTGCTATCCGAAATTGTCACCAATGCCACTTCCTTCACAGAGGGTCTGAACCAATGAAGATCCCAGAGGTACGTCTGTAATCTCTGTTAGAAGGTAGAGGAAAATTAAGTATAACTGAAATGAGAATTCAGTGTGTCCTTTTGAGACAGTAACAAAAAGCACTTGGGAGTTTGCTGATGTTCAACAGGGATGTGAATGTGGGTGGAAGGAAGTGGAGAGGGACCAAGGTTGCTAATTTTGTTTTTGGCAGTGCCATGCGGCTTACAGAATCTTAGTTTCCCGACCAAGGAGGGACTGAACCCACACCTCCTGCAGTGGAAGCTCGGAGTCTTAACCACTGGACTGCCAGGGAATTCCCTAATTTTTAATAGCATCTTTTAGTTTGGTCTCTTTATAGGCCCAACCTAGCTCTACCATACTTAGTCCCTTCTTTATACATAAAAGCTTTGTGCCTTCTCTAAGCTGTATACTACCTTCTTGTAACCCCTCAGAAGACTGTTTTCAACTGGAAATGGGGGAATACCCTTCACAAAATCATTCTCACTTGTATGTCTTTCCTCCAACTTCTTTTGACCAGTGCAACTTTCAACCCCTAACATTACATCCCCCTCTTTGGACACCTGGCTCAGAAAACCAGACAAACTCTATTTAAAACACATACTTCTGTTATCATTTAAGTGAATTACTTCTTCTATTAAACAGCAAAGGAATGGTTTATGTTAAAAGCCAAGTACAGGCATGGTGGTAATTTCTCCGAGTGAAATGCAATATCATCAGTACACATCGAATACGTACATAAAACGACGAGCATGTCACCAAAAAAACCCACGATTTCTCTGCAAATTTCATAGTATTGTTTGAAGCTAATCCATCGTATAAAAAAAAATCGGCTTTGTAAATCTATATCATTCACATACTTGCTTATCCCTTCCCTTAAGACAAAATAACTCCCAACCCATTTTGGAAAATAAAGCATGCCGAAGAAAGGAAAATCAGTTTGGTTTCCAGAACCCTGGCGCTCAAATGAGATAAAGATGGGTCTGTACTGATGTATTCATCCATGTTAATTTTTTCCCTATAATGATATCCAAAAAAATGAAGAGGAGTTTAGACACATGCATTCTGAGTTAACTCTGGGATTTAAACTTTCAAATAATATACAGCTGCCAATAGTTGATTCTGGCCTCTTCTCTCTCAACTCTCAAAACCCCTCCTGGGATAAGCCAACTCAATGTACTGCTGATACATTCTCAAGACAGGGTACGTTCAAAATAACCACATCTGCCTTATCAGTGGGCCCCTCGGCTGCATGAACTGTTGGCTTTCTTGCACTAGAGAGAGGAATTAAACCTTCACCAGCTCAGGTGTATAGCCCAGTGCAAGCAGGACAAGTATGCAGCTTCATAGTAAAGGATGCTTATTAACTAGAAAATAAAAGCCGTGTTATAAGAATATGCGTGGGACTCCCCTGGTGGCCCAGTGGTTAAGAATCTGCCTGCCAACGCAAGGGACACGCGTTCGATCCCTGGTCCGGGAAGATCCCACGTGCCATGGAGCAACTAAGCCCACGCAACACAACTACTGAGCCTGCGCTCTAGAGCCTGTGCTCTGCAACAAGAGAAGCCACCGCAATGAGAAGCCCGCGCACCACAACGAAGAGTAGCCCCCGCTTGCCACAACTAGAGAAAGCCCGTGCATAGCAACGAAGACCCAATAAAGCCAAAAATAAATAAATAAATAAACTTATATTTTAAAACAGAAGAATATGCCTGACAGGAAAAGGATAAGTATGTCCAGGCTTTATTGCTACATGTAGTTTTTTAAAGAAATGCCTATTGTACTGTGGAGTAGGTAACATTTCCCAGTATGTTTGGAATCATTCAGTGTAGCACCATATGGTGTGGTAATGTCACTAAACAGTGGGGCACAAATAACACACAATTCATGACACTTTGCACTCTTATTTGTTTAAAAAGTAAACCTGTCCTGAGATGCAGCACTGCGATTTGATGTCCCTCAGAATCAGGACAGGCTGGGTACTAGTGAAATTATTCTTTGTTACATATGAAGCCACTGAAGAAATACAAAAGGAAAAGATATCCTTCTGGAAGGATATCTAAGTTAGCCAATGTGAGAGAAAGGGAGTGGACCAGGCAGAGAGAACTGAGATTCTGTTTACCTGGCACATAAAATAAAGCAAACCATGGGCTCTGGGACTAAACATCTTTTGGCACTCACTGGGGTGGTGAAAGAGACTATTCAACTAAAGGAAAGATGAGTGGGATGCGGGAATTAAAACACTCAGCTCATCTGACCCATTATGAACTCAGGGGCTTATTCCTTTTCATTTGGAAGTTTCAGCTGCAAATATCAAACAATGGCTATGGTAGAAAAGCCCATCTGCTTCCCTGTAAAAGTATATTAACCCCGAAAAATGTACAAGATTAACATGGTATCAAACAGCCAAAAACTAGTGGTGCACCAAATTAAATAATACATGTTATCATGTCATTATCAAATGGTCTGGGAAGGGGGGAGAGTGAAACAGACACTATCCAGAAATATTCACCATTATACACAGTGAGGCAAAAAAAACTATGAATAAAAATACCTCAAGGACCTAGAATTATAAAAGGATGTATAAGAAATATCCAGAGATACAGACTTCAAGAATTATGACCTGGACCAATTTTTCTTTCCGGTATGAGTCTTCCGAAGTGACGACAGGGACTTCTCTGGTGGTTCAGTGGTTAAGAATCCACCTGCCAATGCAGGGGACATGGGTTTGATCCCTGGTCCGGGAAGATCCCACATGCTGCAGAGCAACTAGCCAAATAAATAAGTAAAGAAAGAAAGAATTGCTTTGCCTGAAGTGACGACAGCTATCAAGACAGCACTCTGTAACTAGATTCAAGTTCCTCTCACCAAACCAGAAATGGATAGACCTTCAATCAGTGTTATTCCCTCTTATAACAGGTATTTACTAAACAAAGGCTTGATTTTCAAATATAATCTTCAATAAACTCTGCATGTCTTTAACATCTCCTAAATTTTTTTAAAAAGATAATATCAACCTAACACTTGCCCCTATAGAGAGTATCATCAAATGCAAGGGAAGAAACAGTTTAATAAGTATTGGCCTGGAACACAGCTTTACATTCCTCTCTTCCACATTAATGGGACCAAGGTGTTACAGTCATGATCAAGATGTAACAATCCAATGGAAAGTAACATGAGGTATAAATCAGAACACATCTTAATTGCTACCATTTTCATCTTTACTGTCTAATACACTTTTGGAAAAAAAATTAAAAATGAACCTTGTATGAAATGTTTTAACAACTACATTATAAGTAACTCTACAGACTTTTTCCTTGGGTTTCTTTAGATGTGATTGACTAGGCTGTTTCACCACTTACGTCGTGATGTATTTATTCAGATTATCTCCATGAGACAGCAACCATGATTATACTACCACCATAATTTCTAGTACTGTTAGCAAACTATTGTAGTATGGTTCCGTAACAACAAACAGAATGGATTCAATGGCCTCAGCGTGGCTTTCGTGTATGTTTCATTTTCTTGGCCAAAAGTTCCTTTCATTATTTGGCTCCATTTTTTTCAGCAAACAGAAAATAAAGAAGAAGCTGACAGACTGTTAAAAAATATATACAACAGTCTACACAGCACAAATAAAAGGGAACTATAAAAAATCTCAGGAAAAACTACTGTTTTTTTTTCCTTCGAAGACAGTTTTAATTTTAAACACTCAATATTCTTATGAAATTTTCTAGACACGATTACATTGAAAAGGCTTCATACATTTAAAAAGAACGTGACAGAACACTCAGTTAAATGTTATATTAAAGATTCATCGTAAATTAAATATTAAAAAGTATTCAACAGATCCAAGTGTGGTTCGAATCCATCTGTTACTACAAACTATATTTTTTCTTTATCTTAGCATTGCCATATGTCATAACAGAAATCCAAGCTTTTTTTTTTAATTTTCCATTTGAAAACCTACCTTGGACATGAATGGCCATGGTTAATACACAGCATTTATACTGCACTATAGATTATCACAGAGTCATATTTTGCTAGGTCATTTTAGGAAGACCACAGATATGATTTAACTAGAAACAGTTTTCTCCCTCCGAAGGTGTGTTAGCTTCTTAGAAACTCTGGATTAAAAGTTTATCATGAGGGGCTTCCCCGGTGGCGCAGGGGTTGAGAGTCCGCCTGCCGATGCAGGGAACGCGGGTTCGTGCACCAGTCCGGGAAGATCCCACATGCCGTGGAGCGGCTGGGCCCGTGAGCCACGGCCGCTGAGCCTGCGCGTCCGGAGCCTGTGCTCCGCAACGGGAGAGGCCACGACAGTGAGAGGCCCGCGTACCACAAAAAAAAAAAAAAGAAAAAAAAACTTTATCATTAAATTGGTCTCAAGTTATAAGAAAAATGAAGAAAGGGAAACATACCTGGAATACTCCTAAGAATGGGAAACAAAAAAGTAGGAAGAAGAGAGATTCCAAATGTAAAGCAAAAAGATAGAAAATTGCCACCCAGAAACTGTGTCCTTATACTACTGACAATATAATTATTGAACATACAGGGAAAGCATGATAAGCAAAGTCCAATAAAATCTTTACTAAACAAAAGCTCCAGAGACATAGGTCTGCTCATTATACTCTATTCTGAGGGAAAATAAAGAAGACAATTATACAGGGAAAAATTGGAATTGTCTATATACCATCCCACAGCAACTATCATGCCTATTGCCAGGGGAGCTGTTTGCAAACAATGAAAACAAACCAGAAGAGAAAGAAAAGCTCTCCAGGACACACCTATACATGGACATAGCCAACCAGACAAACTCTCAGTACTACTTGACCATGCCAAGAGGTGGAAACATTTGAGAAATTAAATTTATACCCTTAATGTGGATAAAGCCTTCTCTGACAGAGGCAAGAAAAATCCGAGGGAACAAAAGTACCTGCCCAACCCCCTTCACAAATATCCCGTATTAGGGTTTTCCACTTAACTATAAAAGTGCTATCACCTGAAGTGTGTATACACTTGAATTCTATTTCAAAGGTCCTAAAGCCTTACTATTTAGGGAATACCATTCTACCTGTTAATTTAGATAAAACTAGCTGACCCTTGAACCATACAGGTTTGAAATGCATGGGTCCAATTATACATGGATTTCTTTTTTCAATAAGTATTGATACATACTATACTACTACACAATCTGTGGTTGGTTGAATCCAAGGATATGGAACAGAGCCAGATATGGAGGAAGCTCGGACAGAGGGCTGACTGTGAAGTTATAGATGGATTTTTGACTGCATGGGGGTCGGGGGCCCTAACCCCAGCAATGTCCAAGGGTCAAATGTAATTCAAAGTATCGCTCAACTTACGACGTCTTCTGCACCCACTCAGTGTTATCTAGCTGCTGAGAACACAAAGATAAAAAGCATGGGAATCCTGAATTACACATGACTCTTGACGTTTAAGACATCACCCTCTAGGGAAAGAGACAACGGGAGAGATGGGTCTCGTCATTACTACATGCTAATTGCCAACACCGCTTTTCTGAACTTTATATCCCTACATCATTACATAAAACACGTTTAAAGTAGGACTAAGATATATCTTAAACATATGATTCTTTTATACTATAATATATTATACAGTATATTGTATAATACTGCCTCACTCAGCTCTAGCTGCTGTAACAAAATACCATGGGCCAGGTGGTTTAAACGACAAGAGATTTATTTTCTCACAGATCTGGAGACCAGACGTCCGTGTCTATGACCAGGTTACCAGCACAGTCAAGTGCTGGTGAGGGCGCTCTTCCTAGTTTGCAGAAGGCCACCTTCTTGCTGCTTCCTCACATGGCCTTCCCTCAGTATGTGCACATGGAGGGAAGGCCATGTGCACATACTGAGGGAAATGACTGTAAATGACTCGTGAACCGCCAATCTTTTTGTTCTGTCCCACACCGCACGCCACACAACAGAATGATTAACTGCTTTGGCTCATTTGGTCGGACAAGCCTGTGAGAGCGAACTTCAAGGCTTCCGCAGCCCAAAGTACCACCAGTATAAATTCACACTTCTTGCCTATTTTGTTTTATGGATATGTCTGACTAATGTCATATTTTTTGCTTTCATTTTTGACTTCACTATTTTTCTATTTGCTCTTTTATACTGTTATAGAATCAGAACTGAAGTATTTTAGAGTTTATAGTTGAGATATGCATATTCATTAGTTCTATTATGTTCCTAATAATTATGAATGTTTCTCCCCTCTGGGAAAGTGTAGGGGCATATTCCCACACACATGGACCCCCAACATGATTTATTTATAATCAGGTTATCAGCTGGGGAGGGCGAGGTTCCTGCTGTAGTGAAAGTGGAGTGTATCTGAAATATTTCTTTTTTTATATAGGGAAGAAATGAGAAGTTAGAAAAACAAACAAAAAAAGTATAATGGCAGAAAGGAATTGTGGAATGGCATAAAAGCAGGGGGAGAGGGAGGAAGAGGTAAGAACTCAATAATCATTCTCTCAATAGGTAGGTAGGTGGGTAGATGGATGATCAGTTGACAGATGATAGATATAGATAGACAGATAGTAATAATCATTAATTCCATTTTTTTTTTTGGCTGTGCCATGCAGCATGTGGGATCTTAGTTCCCCAAACAGGGATCCAAACTGTACCCCCTGCATTGAGAGCATGGAGTCTTAAGCACTGGACCGCCAGGGAAGTCCCAATAATCACTAATTCTAGAACATGTTCATTTATGGGGAGAAAGAAAAACTACTCCATAATCATTTTGGAAATGCTGTATAATATATCCTCTGCAAGATTCACAGTGAAGAGTAGTATATGACAGGCTCTAAGAAGTTCTACAATAAAAAAATTACTAGTACCATTAAGTCAATAGATCTGCACCCTGTTGTTACTTCTGCTAACTAAATTATAACCACTACAGACATGTCAAATAGTTCCACATTTCACATTATTTTATTATATCCCACTTGGAGTTGTGCAAAAGAAGACTGCACCAGGCTGATGATCTCTATTATGACATGAGCTAAGAAAATAATTTCCATTAATCTTAGGTGATGACGCTTTTTACGAAGCTGTCTATCAAGAGATAAAGTAGAATATGTACTATATCCTAAATGATGGTAATCACACTTTAATAACCCTGTTGTCTTTTATTAACTGTTTTTCAATGCATTTCCAATTATATTTATAGCCTCTAAACAACTCAGCGGGAGGAGAACCCAGGTTTTACATTACCTCGCATCCTGGATTGCTGGACCACGGATGGATCCATTCACTTAGTAAGTATGTCGTGGGTGGTAAATACTGCTCTAGGGGGATATAATCAGAGGTCGATGACAGACTAGCTTTATTATTCAAAGACCTTAGAGGAAGGGTAAATGAACACTTATGTAAGCAAACCAGTAAGATTTCTAGATGCACAGACAAAATAATACATAAAAGAAAAACCTCACCAATTCTGGATGGTCAGGGAAAAATTACCTGAGAAATGACATCTAACTGAGAGCTGAAGACTGAAAAGAATTAGCCAAGATAAGGGTGATTGTGTGTGTACTGGGGGGAGGGAAACAGGTAAAGTGCCATGAGCTCGAGCCTATAGGGAGGTGGAACATTAGGGAAAACTGGAAGAAGTTCATTAGCATCTCTATCAAAGAAGGGGCAAAGGTAAGAGGAATGAAGAGTGAGAAAAGTATACAGCTGGCCGTCTGTATCCACGGATGAGGAACCCATGGACATGGAGCCCGCAGATATGCAGGGTCCACTGTATACCAATATGCATATCCTTACACACTCCACGGTGTCTGCCTGCTTTAGGGGGAAAAAATGCAATTCGTTAATTAAAATGGGATTCAATTCCAAGCATGAGTACGTTTTGGTCAAGCGCCCCAGGAGCCCATATAAGATTCCCCTCTGCTTTCCTCTCTCTCTTCCCCACTCTACCTAAAATCATGACATTTTGGCGGTAGTCAATAAAGTGTGAAATGATACAATTTTTGTTTCAGTGGCTTATTATGGCTAAAGATTTAATTACATTTTGTTATGTTGATATTTTCTTCCCCAAACAACTGAGGATAGTTCTTTCATTGCCTAATTAATACCAACTAGTTTTAGGTTAGGGCATCTGCACAGTTAAGTGTTCATTAAACTCTTATTTTTCCCAGTAGAGTACATGCAAAGCATTGCCTAAGACTAAACCTAGCTGGCATCTAGAAAGAAAAACTGTCAACACTTACTACCAGGATTCTATTCCCCTCCAGGGATCCCATTCCCCATTTCTCCAGTGCCTGGTACCTGTAGGAGTTTTTCCTTCCATCTTTGACCAAGGCAGTTCTCAAACCCTCTATCTCCTCAACTGTGAGTGACTGGTAACTGTGTTACTGTGTCATCGCTTCATCCCTCACATTTGCTTTTTTTTTTTTTTTTTTGTATGAAAACTACAAGCTAAAGAGAGAATCCTCCAAGGGGAAAATTTGGGTACAAAAAGTGGTAGGGAAAGAACTGTGTTGGAGACACAAGTGCTCTAGGGGGTTCCTGCTGGGGCCCACTCTTAAGCTATTCCTTATGTTTTTTTTTTTTCAGTTAACAATGTGTCTTAGAATTATCTCCAAATCAGTTCACAGAGATCATCTTCATTTTTGTTACAGTTACACAGCGTTTCACTGTGTGCATGTACAATGTGCAACAGTTAATTCTGTCTCTCTCCTCTGTGTACACGTGGAGCTTGTTTCCGTTCTTTTGCAATCACAAACAATGCTGCACACACAAAAAACTATATATACATATATACATACATACATACATAAGTGTGCATTTCCTATTGCTGGATATAGAAGAATGTATAGAAGAATGTATGAAAATATCCACATATCTGCTCAACTGTATACAATGAAACATAGGAAGGATATGAGGCTATGCAAGGAACTAATGAGTTAAGTTACACCAAAGGAATAATAAGTGGGAATAGAATGGAAAGAAATGAGTAAGTGGGATTGAGGTGCAAGGAATAGGGGAAGGACATTTCTCTGAGCATAACTTTTCGTACACTTCTGACTTTAGAACTATGACAATGTTTCATGTATTACGGAACAAATAACTAAAATAAATATGGGAGAATGGTGGACAGACATTAACAAATGAAACTAACTTTATAATAAATGAATAGCATAACCACACTTAAGCATAACCTAAGCAACCTAGGAGTGAATATATTGACTATATAATCCAAGGCTCAAGACAAAAGGAATTGCACAAAAAGCTACTACGGAAAACAGTACGGAGATTCCGCAAAAAACTAACAATAGAGTTGCCACATTATCCAGCAATCCTACTCCTGGGCATATACCCAGACGAAACTATAACTCAAAAAGATACATGCACTGCAATGTTCATAGCAGTGCTATTTACAATTGCCTAGACATGGAAACAACCTAAACGTCCAACGACAGATGAATGGATAAAGAAGATGTTGTATATTATACAATGGAATAGTACTCAGCCATTAAAAAAAATGACATAATGCCATTTGCAGCAACATGGATAGACCTAGAGATTATCATACTAAGTGGACTAAGTCAGAAGGCGAAAGACAAATACCATATGATATCGCTTATGTGTGGAATCTAAAATATGACACAAAAGAACATACCTATGAAACAAAAACAGACCCACAGATATAGAGAAGAGAGTTGTGGTTACCAAGGGGGAGGAGGGGTGGGGAGGGGTGAATTGGGAGTTTGGGGATAGCAGATGCAAAACTATTATATACAGAATGGATAAACAACAAGGTCCTACTGTACAGCACAGGGAACTATAATCAATATCCTGAGATAAACCATAATGGAAAAGAATATGAAAGAGAATATATATGTATAACTGCGTCACTTTGCTGTACAGCAGAAAGTAAACACAACATTGTAAATCAACTGTACTTCACTAAATTTTTTTTTTTGGCCACGTCGCATGGCTTGTGGGACCTTAGTCCCCCAACCAGGGATCGAACCCACGCCCTTGGCAGTGAAAGCGCCGAGTCCTAACCACTGGACCACCAGGGAATTTCCAATAATTTTTTTTTTAAGCCAAAGAATTGCACAAAAATAAAAGGTTTGCTTTCACAGGAGTATAGGTTAGCAATTTCAAACGTACCTTGTGTTATTCTAGGATTGAACAAAAAATTAAATATATCATGGATAATGAGAGCCAGCTTTCTCACTGGAAAAGAAGATTGTTACAAAATAAGGAATAGGGAAAGGTTGAATTCTGTTATGTTGGATGGATACTAGAGGCAGTGGTATACTCTTGGATTTTAATATACACAGATACATAGATACAAATGTGTGTGTGTGTGTGTGTGTGTGTGTGTGTGTGTGTGTGTGTACACTTTGTGCATACACTGTCTTGCTCTGTTCACTGAGAGGGCTTGGAGCCAATGGCGCTCCAGGACAATACACTGCGTAACTCTTTTGCTCACGGTTTCTGAAGATTATTCTTTAATAAAGGGAACCGGAACTCTGTGATAAAATGTCCTGATTCCAGGACTGCGACAAGCAAGGCACAAGATGAGCCAGGAGCATCTTGAGGTGCAATATAAGAAAGCACTTAAAGAAATGACAGGGACGTTCAAAACACAACTAATTCAGGGGCCTCCCAGAAGCCAAACTGGGGGTAGTTTTGAAAACCAACATAAATCATGACAGCAATGGAACTTAGCCCAAAGTATAAAATAAGAATCCATGAGCTCATATTAATATAAATAACAAACAAATAAGGAAAAAGCAAATCTTTACTGTAAAATTTTAACCGATAAATGTAGATGGAATAATGGAACTAAAGTGTCACCATATGGGACACAACAGATTATTAACTGGTTAAGGAAAGAATCATTAATGAACACTAATGAACACTAAAACTGATGGGCAGAAGTATGAGTAGATAGTCTCAAAGTATGATAATTACAAAGGTAAAAATAGTAACAATTAAATTACAGTTGGAAGAAGAATAACCTTAAAGGGGAAAAATGTGGCAGATAACATGCTAATAACCAAATGACCCATGTTAGCATCACCAATAATGGAAAAAATGGATATAACATGCCTCCTGACATAACGCACAGAGAAGGTCACAATATCATCTCTGTGTTGCTCTTAAAAATGGTACAGAGCAGGAGCTTCAAGATGACGGAAGAGTAAGACGTGGAGATCACCTTCCTCCCCACAAATACATCAGAAAGACATATACACGTGGAACAGCTCCTACAGAACACCTACTGAACGCTGGCAGAAGACCTCAGACCTCCCAAAAGGCAAGGAACACCCCACGTACCTGGGTAGGGCAAAAAAAAAAAAAAAAAACAGAGACAAAAGAATAGGGACGGGACCTGCACCATGGGAGGGAGCTGTGAAGGAGGAAAGGTTTCCACACACTAGGAAGCCCCTTCGCGGGCAGAGACTGAGGGTGGCGGAGGGGGGGAAGGCTTTGGAGCTGCGGAGGAGAGCGCAGCCACAGGGGTGCGAAGGGCAAAGTGGAAAGATTCCCGCACAGAGGATTGGTGCCGACCGGCACTCACCAGGCCGAGAGGCTTGTCTGCTCCCCCGCCAGGGCGGGCGGGCGGGGCTGGGAGCTGAGGCTTGGGCTTCGCTCGGATCACAGGGAGAGGACTGGGGTTGGGAGCGTGAACACATCCAAAAGGGGCTAGTGCACCACGGCTAGCCGGGAGGGAGTCCGGGAAAAAGTCTGGAGCTGCCGAAGAGGCAAGAGACTTTTCCTTCCCTCTTTGTTTCCTGGTGCACGAGGAGAGGGGATTAAGAGCGCTGCTTAAAGGACCTCCAGAGACGGGTGTGAGCCGCAGCTAAAAGCGCGGACCCCAGAGACAGGCATGAGACGCCAAGGCCGCTGCTGCCGCCACCGAGAAGCCTGTGTGCGAGCACAGGTCACTATCCACACCCCCCTTCCGGGGAGCCTGTGCAGCCCGTCACTACCAGGGTCCCGGGATCCAGGGACAACTTCACCAGGAGAATGCACGGCGCGCCTCAGGCTGGTGCAACGTCACGCCGGCCTCTGCCGCCGCAGGCTCGCCCCGGACTCCGTGCCCCTCCCTCCCCACAGCCTGAGTGAGCCAGAGCCCCCGAATCAGCGGCTCCTTTAACCCCGTCCTGTCTGAACAAAGAACAGACGCCCTCAGGCGACCTACACGCAGAGGCGGGGCCAAATCCAAAGCTGAACCCCTGGAGCTGTGAGAACAAAGAAGAGAAAAGGAAATTTCTCCCAGCAGCCTCAGAAGCAGCAGATTAAAACTCCACAATCAACTTGATGTACCCTGCATCTGTGGAATACCTGACTAGACAAATAATCATCCCAAATTGAGGAAGTGTAGTTTGGGAGCAATGATATATATATATATATATATATATATATATATATATATATATATATATATATATATATATATATATATATATATTTCCCTTTTTCTCCTTTTGTGTGTATGTGTATGCTTCTGTGTGAGACTTTGTCTGTATAGCTCTGCTTTTATCATTTGTCCTAGGGTTCTGTCTGTCCGTTTTTCTTTTCTTTTTTAGTATACTTTTCAGCACTTGTTATCATTGGTGGATTTGTTTTTTGGTTTGGGTGCTCTCTTCTTTCTTTTTTTTTTTTTAATTACTTAAATTTTTTTTAATAATTAGTTTTTATTTTAATAACTTTTATTTTATCTACTTTCTTTCTTCTTTCTTTCTTCCTCTCTCTCTTTCCCTTCCTTCCTTCCTTCCTCTCTCTCCCTCCCTCCATCCCTCTCTCTCTCTCTCTCTCTCTCTTTCTTTCTTTCTTTCTTTCTTTTTCTTTCTTTTCTCCCTTTTATTCTGAGCCGTGTGGATGACAGGCTCTTGGTGCTCCAGCCAGGCATCAAGGCTGTGCCTCTGAGGTGGGAGAGCTAAGTTCAGGACACTGGTCAACAAGAGACCTCCCAGCTCCACGTAATATCAAACAGCGAAAACCTCCCAGAGATCTCCATCACAATGCCAATTCCCAGCTCCACTTAACGACCAGCAAGCTACAGTGCAGGACACCCTATGCCAACCAACTAGCAAGACAGGAACACAACCCAATCCATTAGCAGGGAGGCTGCCTAAAATCATAATAAGGCCATAGATGCCCCAAAACACACCACCAGACGTAGACCTTCCCACCAGAAAGGCAAGATCCAGCCTCATCCACCAGAACACAGGCACTAGTCCCCTACACCAGGAAGCCTACACAACGCACTGAACTAACCTTAGGGACTGGGGGCAGACACGAAAAATAATGGGAACTACGAACCTAAAGCGTGAGAAAAGGAGACCACAAACACAGTAAGTTAAGCAAAATGAGAAGACAGAGAAATACACAGCAGATTAAGGAGCAAGGTAAAAACCCACTGGACCTATAAAATGAAGAAGAAATAGGCAGTCTACCTAAAAATGAATTCAGAACAATGATAGTAAAGATGATCCAAAATCTTGGAAACAGAGTGGAGAAAATACAACAAACGTTTAACAAGGACCTAGAAGAACTAAAGAGCACACAAACACTGATGAACAACAAAATAAACGAAATTAAAACTTCTGTAGAAGGGATCAATAGCAGAATAACTGAGGCAGAAGAACGGATAAGTGACCTGAAAGATAAAATAGTGGAAATAACTACCACATAGCAGAATAAAGAAAAAAAGAATGAAAAGAATTGAGGACAGTCTCAGAGACCTCTGGGACAACATTAAATGCACCAACATTAGAATTATAGGGTTTCCAGAAGAAGAAGAGAAAAAGAAAGGGACTAAGAAAATATTTGAAAAGATTATACTTGAAAACTTCCCTAATATGGGAAAGGAAATAGTTAATCAAGTCCAGGAAGCAGAGAGACTCCCATATACGATAAATCCAAGGAGAAACACGCCAAGACACATATTAGTCAAACTATCAAATATTAACTACAAAGAAAAAATATTAAAAGTAGCAACGGAAAAACAACAAATAACATACAAGGGAATCCCCATAAGGTTAAGAGCTGATGTTTCAGCAGAAACTCTGCAAGCCAGAAGGGAGTGGCAGGACATATTCAAAGTGATGAAAGGGAAAAACCTACAACCAAGATTACTCTACCCAGCAAGGATCTCATACAGATTTGACGGAGAAATTAAAACCTTTACAGACAAGCAAAAGCTAAGAGAATTCAGCACCACCAAACAAGCTTTACAACAAATGCTACAGGAACTTCTCTAGGCAGGAAACACAAGAGAAGGAAAAGACCTACAATAACAAACCCAAAACAACTAAGAAAATGGTAACAGAAACATATATATTGATAATTACCTTAAATGTAAATGGATTAAAGGCTCTAACCAAAAGATATACACTGCCTGAATGGATACAAAAACAAGACCTGTATATATGCTGTCTACAAGAGACCCACTTCAGACCTACGGACACATACAGATGGAAAGTGAGGGGATGGAAAAAGATATTCCATGCAAATGGAAATCAAAAGAAAGCTGGAGTAGCAATTCTCGTATCAGAAAAAATAGACTTTAAAACAAAGACTATTACAAGA
This sequence comes from Stenella coeruleoalba, assembly GCF_951394435.1. Lineage (NCBI taxonomy): Eukaryota > Metazoa > Chordata > Mammalia > Artiodactyla > Delphinidae > Stenella > Stenella coeruleoalba. Next base: position 9,203,323 of record NC_137167.1, read on the forward strand.
GACAAAGAAGGACACTACATAATGATCAAGGGATCAATCCAAGAAGAAGATATAACAATTGTAAATATTTATGCACCAAACACAGGAGCACCTCAACAGATAAGGCAATACTAACAGTCATAAAGGGGAAATCGACAGCAACACAATCACAGAAGGGGACGTCAACACCCCACTTTCACCAATGGACAGATCATCCAAAATGAAAATAAATAAGGAAACACAAGCTTTAAATGATACATTAAACAAGATGGACTAAATTGATATTTAAAGGACATTCCATCCAAAAACAACAGAATACACTTTCTTCTCAAGTGCTCATGGAACATTCTCCAGGATAGATCATATCTTGGGTCACAAATCAAGCCTTGGTAAATTTAAGAAAATTGAAATCGTACCAAGTATCTTTTCTGACCACAACGCTATGAGACTAGATATCAATTACAGGAAAAAATCTGTAAAAAATACAAACACATGGAGGCTAAACAATACACTACTAAATAACGAAAAGATCACTGAAGAAATCAAAGGGGAAACCAAAAAATACCTAGAAAAAAATGACGATGAAAAGACAATGACCCAAAACCTATGGGATGCATTAAAAGCAGTTCTACGAGGGAAGTTTATTGCAATACAATCCTACTTCAAGAAACATCTCAAATAAACAACCTAACCTAACACCTAAAGCAATTAGAGAAAGAAGAACAAAAAACCCCCAAAGTTAGCAGAAGGAAAGAAATAATAAAGATCAGATCAGAAATAAATGAAAAAGAAATGAAGGAAACAATAGCAAAATCAAGAAAATTAAAAGCTGGTTGTTTGAGATGATAAACAAAATTGATAAACCATTAGCCAGACTCATCAAGAAAAAAAGGGAGAAGACTCAAATCAATAGAATTAGAAATGAAAAACGAGAAGTAATAACTGACACTGCAGCAATACAAAGGATCATGAGAGATTACTACAAAAACTCTATGCCAATAAAATGGACAACCTGGAAGAAATGGACAAATTCTTAGAAATGCACAGCCTTCTGAGACTAAACCAGTAAGAAATAGAGAATATGAACAGACCAATCACAAGCACTGAAACTGAAACTTGGATTAAAAATCTTCCAACAGGGCTTCCCTGGTGGCGCAGTGGTTGAGAATCCGCCTGCCGATGCAGGGGACACAGGTTCGTGCCCCGGTCCGGGAAGATCCCACATGCCGCGGAGCAGCTGGTCCCGTGAGCCATGGCTGCTAAGCCTGCGCATCCGGAACCTGTGCTGTGCAATGGGAGAGGCCACAACAATGAGAGGCCATCGTACCGCAAAAAAAAAAAAAAAAAAAATCTTCCAACAAACAAAAGTCCAGGACCAGATGACTTCAGAGGTGAATTCTATTAAACATTTAGAGGAGAGCCAACACCTATCCTTCTCAAACTCTTCCAAAATTTAGCAGAGGGAGGAACACTCCCAAACTCATTCTACGAGGCCACCATCACCCTGATAACAAAACCAGAGAAAGATGCCAAAAAAAAAAAACTACAGGTCAATATCACTGATGAACATAGATGCAAAAATGCTCAACAAAATACTAGCAAACAGAAACCAACAGCACATTAAAAGGATCATACACCATTATCAAGTGGGGTTTATCCCAGGAATGCAGGGATTCTCCAATATATGCAAATCAATCAATGTGATACACCATATTAACAAATTGAAGGAGAAAAACCATATGATCATCTCAATAGATGCAGAGAAAGTTTCTGACAAAATTCAACACCCATTTATGATAAAAACTCTCCAGAAAGTAGGCATAGAGGGAACTTACTTCAACATAATAAAGGCCATATATAACAAACCCACAGCCAACATCATTCTCAATGGTGAAAAACTGAAACCATTTCCACTAAGATCAGGAACAAGACAAAGCTGCCCACTCTCACCACTATTATTCAACATTCTTTTGGAACTTTTAGCCACAGCAATCAGAGAAAAAAAGAAATAAAAGGAATACAAATTGGAAAAGAAGAAGTAAAGATGTCGCTGCAAATACCTATACAGAGAGAATCCTAAAGATGCTACCAGAAAACTACTAGAGCTAATCAATGAATTTGGTAAAGTAGCAGGATACAAAATTAATGCACAGAAATCTCTGGCATTCCTATATACTAATGATGAAAAATCTGAAAGTGAAATGAAGAAAACACTCCCATTTACCAACAAAAAGAATTAAATATCTAGGAATAAACCTAACTAGGGAGACAAAAGACCTGTATGCAGAAAGTTATAAGACTGATGAAAAAAATTAAAGATGATATAAATAGATGGAGAGACATACCATGTTCTTGGATTGGAAGAATCAACATTGTGAAAATGACTATACTACCCAAAGCAATCTACAGATTCAGTGTAATTCCTATCAAATTACCAATGGCATTTTTCACAGAACTGTAACAAAAAATTTCACAATTTGTATGGAAACACAAAAGACCCCGAATAGCCAAAGCAATCTTGAGAAAGAAAAACGGAGCTGGAGGAATCAGGCTCCCTGATTTCAGACTATACTACAAAGCTACAGTAATCAAGACAGTATGGTACTGGCACAAAAAGAGAAATCTAGATTAATGGAACAGGATAGAAAGCCCAGAAATTAACCCACACATATATGGTCACCTTTTCTTTAATAAAGGAGGCAAGAATATACAGTAGAGAAAAGACAGCCTCTTCAATAAGTGGTGCTGGGAAAACTGGACAGCTACATGGAGAAGAATGAAATTAGAACACTCCCTAACACCATACACAAAAATAAACTCAAAATGGATTAAAGACCTAAATGTAAGGACAGACACTATCAAACTCTTAGAGGAAAACATAGGCAGAACACTCTATGACATAAATCACAGCAAGATTCTTTTTGATCCACCTCTTAGAGAAATGGAAATTAAAAAAAATAACCAAATGGGACCTAATGAAACTTAAAAGCTTTTGCACAGCAAAGGAAACCATAAACAAGATGAAAAGACAACCCTCAGAATGGTAGAAAATATTTGCAAATGAAGCAACTGACAAAGGATTAATCTCCAAAATTTACAAGTAGCTCATGCAGCTCAATATTGAAAAAATAAACAACCCAATCCAAAAATGGGCGGGAGACCTAAACAGACATTTCTCCAAAAAAGATATACAGACTGCCAACAAACACATGAAAGAATGCTCAACGTCATTAATCATTAGAGAAATGCAAATCAAAAGTACAATGAGATGTCATGCAACACCAGTCAGAATGGCCATCATCAAAAAATCTACAAACAATAATTGAGAGGGTGTGGAGAAAAGGGAACCCTCTTGCACTGTTGGTGGGAATGTAAATTGATACAGCCACTATGGAGAACAGTATGGAGGTTCCTTAAAAAACTAAAAATAGAACTACCATACGACCCAGCAATCCCACTACTGGGCATATACCCTGAGAAAACCATAGTTCAAAAAGAGTCATGTACCACAATGTTCAGTGCAGCTTTATTTACAATAGCCAGGACATGGAAGCAACCTAAGTGTCCATCAACAGATGAATGGATAAAGAAGATGTGGCAAATATATACAGTGGCATATTACTCAGACATAAAAAGAAACGAAACTGAGTTATTTGTAGTGAGGTGGATGGAGCTAGAGTATGTCAAACAGAGTGAAGTAAGTCAGAAAGAGAAAAAGAAATACCGAATGCTAACACATATATATGGAATCTAAAAAAAAAATGGTCATGAAGAACCTAGGGGCAAGACGGGAATAAAGACGCAGACCTACTAGAGAATGGACTTGAGGATATGAGGAGGGGGAAGGGTAAGCCAGGACAAAGTGAGAGAGTGGCATGGACATATATACACTACCAAATGTAAAATAGATAGCTAGTGGGAAGCAACCACATAGCACAGGGTGATCAGCTCGGTGCTTTGTTACCACCTCAAGAGGTGAGATAGGGAAGGTGGAAGGGAGGGAGACGCAAGAGGCAAGAGATATGGGAATATATGTATATGCATAACTGATTCACTTTGTTATAAAGCAGAAACGAACACACCATTGCAAAGCAATTATACTCCAATAAAGATGTTAAAAAAAAAAAAAGGTACAATCTGGAAATTCCCTGGTGGTTCAGTGGTTAGGACTCGGCTCTTCCACTGCAGGGGGTCCGGGTTTAGTCCCTGGTTGGGGAACTAAGATCCTTCAAGCCGAGAGGCACAGCCGGAAAAAAAGGAAAAGTACAATCCGAATATGACCATGAAGAAATACCACAGAAGCCCAAATTGACATCTAAACTACAAAAGTACTGGCCAATATGCTAGTTCTGAGGTCACTAAATATAAAAACAGATTGAGAAACTATTCAAATTTAAGGCGACCAAGAGATTTAATAGTTAGATGCAACACCTGATCTGGGATTGGACTCTGGACCACAGAAAGGTCATTCGTGGGAAAACTGTCAAATTTTTGCAAAAGGTTAGGATTAAACCTTTTGAAACACGTTCATTACCATTCATTTAAGTATAGTCTACGGCTGCCCTTGCCCAGTGGCAAAGATGAGTAGTAGCTGCAGAGACCTTATAGGCAACACAGCCAAAAATATTTATTCTTTGGCCCCTTATTGAAAAAATATGCTAAACTCTGGATTGGAAAAGAATATTGGATCTATAAAATAAACAAGGACGTACTGTATGGCACAGGGAACTATAGTCAACATCTTGTAATAATCTATAATGGAAAAGTATCTGGAAAAGAATAGATATTTATACATATATGTATAACCAAATCACTTTGCTGTACACTTGAAAGTACCACAACATTGTAAATTAACTATACTTCAATAAAAACATCGTTAAAGTAAATAAATAAATACATTTTTTTGAAAAGAAGGAAATAATATTGGATCAAGGCTAATGTCATGATTTTGATAATTGCCCTGTTTTTCTTAAAAATGTTAGTTTGAGGAATCTGAGAGAAGGATTTATAGGAAACTTGTTTTTGCCACTGTCTTGTGAGTCTGAAAATGTTTCAAAATGAAAAATTCAAAAATAACGTATACCTTAGAGCTTAGTTATTTCCACCATCAGAGCAGTCCAGTCGTTTATAAGATGGATTCTTCCACGGCTTAATCCATTGAAGTTTGGCCCTTCATTGCCTCTGGTGGCTACCCTCAGAGAGGACTAAATATGGAAATGCAAAATCCATGCACTTAGCCAGAAAATGCTCTTTTCCAGAAGGCACTTTATGGTTGCCATTTATTCTGTGTCCGTTTCTGGGCTAAGTGCTTTACACCTATTTTCTTGTAAAGAAGTGTATTTGCAAAAAGGAAAATCCATTTACTTGGAGATTTCTAATTCCATTAAAAAAAACCGTTTTAGTAGATAGTAAAGTAAGCAAACAAGGACTACAGAGGACCAACCTCAGATAGCACTCAACTGCAACTTGTAAAAGGGTTATTTTTAGCGAAATTCCTCCATGCCCAGCATCTCAAACACATTAATGGAGGTTTTCTGTCTCTACCTTATTATGAATATTGCTTGAATAAAGGGACTGATATCATGGCTGAGGATAAAGGTTAATACCATAATCCAGGGGTCCCCAACCCACCAGTCCGTGGCCTGTTAGGATCCGGGCTGCACAGCAGGAGGTGAGCAGTGGGCAAGTGAGCGAAGCTTCATCTGCCGCTCCCCATCGCTCACGTTACCGCCTGAACCATCCCCCCTCCCCCTCCCCCCTCCCCCCCACCCCCCCTGCCATCATGTCCATCTGTCCATGGAAAAACTGTCTTCTACAAAACCAGTCCCTGATGCCAAAAAGGTTGGGGACTGCTGCTATAATCCATGAAATCATAGATATCATTGATTGCAAGACGCACCAGTATTTTATTTTCCCCTAAAAGAAAACGTTTTGCCCATTTTAGCTGGAAAATGTCATCAATTATAAACACTTCAAATTCAGAGATTAAAATGTATGCCTTTGAATGAAATACAATATATAACGTGTACTCAGTATGTGGTCAGCAACACTTTTTTTTTTTTTTTGCTTCTGTTTTAATTGAAGTATAGTTAATTTACAATGTTGTGCTAGTTTCAAGTGTACAGCAAAGTGATTCAGTTATATATATATATATATATTCTTTTTCAGATTTTTTCCATTATAGGTTATTACAAGGTATTGAGTATAGTTCCCTGTGCTCTACAGTAGGCCCCTGATGTTTACCTATTTTATATATAGTAGTGTGCATATGTTAATCCCAAACTCCTAATTTATCCCCTGCCCCGACCTGCTATCCCCTTTGGTAACCATAAATTTGTGTTGTGTCTCTCAGTCTCTTTCTGTTTTGGAAATAAGTTCACTTGTATCATTTTTTTAGATTCCACATATAAGTGACATCATACAGTATCTGTCCTTCTCTGTCTGACTTACTTCACTCCATATGATAATCTCATATATTTTTGGAAGTACCTTTTACTAATTTAGATTGTTCTATGTAGAATGATATCCCAGGTCTGACTTAACCAAGAAAAAAATGACTAAAATAGATGGCCAGTTAAAACTGTTACTAAGACTCATATTAATGGGAATGCTGGTCAAGATTGGAAAATTCCAGCTCTGTCAAAGGAAAGAACCTTGCACAAGTGATTCTGAGAACCCAAATGACCTCCTGCACAGGTGCTGTAAGGCCGCAATCTACTGACCTTCTCACGTCTCTGCATTTGTATGCGTGCTCTGCTCCTGGTATCAATGACAGTCAATATCCCAGCTGAAAGAAATCAGTCCATTATGCTGATTTCTTAACATTCAGAGTTGGCATCTTGAAGACACTGGAATAAGTGGCTAATTCCTTGTGACTTCTGTCCTGAATGTTTGTTGTTCCCTAGAGCTTACACAGTCTGATAACATAAGGTCCAATTGCCCTATTTATTGCCTCAATTGCTTACTGTCCACATTAAAATCAAGGGTGGCCATGAGATTTCATATCTTCAAGTCTAGCTACTTCGGACCACAAAGGAGATAGAAGCAGTGAGAGGTGAGAACATGTGCATAAGAAAAGGAAGTGAGAAAAATATACAAATGAACTTATTTACAAAACAGAAACTGACCCACAGACATAGAAAAGAAACTTATGGTTACCAGAGGGGAAGGGAGTAGGGATAAATTGGGAGATTGGGATTGAAATATACTCACTAGTATATATAAAACAGATAACCAACAAGGACCTACTGTAGAGCACAGGGAACTATATTCAATATCTTATAATAACCTACCGTGGAAAAGAATCTGACAAAGGATATATATACACACACACGTAATCGAATCACTCTGCTGTACACCCTGAAACTAACACAAAACTGTAAATCAACTAAACTTCAATAAAACAATTTAAAGCAATAAAAAAAGAAAAGGAAGTGAGGGAGACTCAAGCAGAGCCCAAACCAGAACCCAGGTATTCTAACTCCTGGTCCAATACTCTTTCCATTTCATCGTGTAGAGGACTGAAGCTCGTTTAATATTTGCAACCACCCTGAAACTCCTCCACTGTCCACATACCATTATCACAATCCTGGCACAAACATGTTAGTCTTCAGATATTTGGGCATCCATTAAATTTATTTTCTTTTTGGAAAAAAAGAGTCCAAATGTGTTTTTGATGTTTGAGAGTGTATATATTTTAAAATATTTTTAAAGCAACTTGTATAAAAATAAAGCTGTCTGAAGCAACAGCAATTCGGCCACCGTATCCCAATCACAAGTCTCCCATCTGGGGAGACCAACCAGAACACAGTAGGAGTTTTAAACTACTGTCAGTACCTACAGTTGGAGCTTTTTAAAAACTCTACTGTCAATTTTATATCAGTGCTTGGAATATATATTCCTATGAATATAGCCACAGTTTATATCTACCACCATGCCCACACAGTCTTCCATACTCCTGAAATATGTACTCAGAGAGCAGGAATTATAGATTGAATTCAGAAATGCACGTACTTGACTTCTAACAGACCTGCAGTTAAAATTCAGATATGTGGAACAGAGAGGACAATTTCCTTTCTGAGTAATGACCGGTAACCTATCGACAGTGCACTAAACAAGACAGATTACAGAATCCTCCAACACACTCAGCATTCCACAGAAAACGCCAAGAAGCACACCAAGCCAATCAGCAGTTCAGCAAAGCCCAAGATCAGAGACCACATCTTCCCTAACTCTGATTTAATGAAGTTCACAAAAGCTGCTTTACAGGAAGATGCATTCGACAAAATTTAGGGTACAGAGATCCTCTAATTAAAACACTTCCTACAGAAGAGAAAGCTTCTGGTGTGAATTACAGGAATGCAACATGTTACTACTGTTTGGAAGGGATATATACATTTACATGTCAGAGGAAACAGGAAACAACGCTGATGTAGGGACCTGACGAGATAAGCTTAGCCACTGACCCGGCTTGAAAAACGGGCAGCAGAGAGAACCTTCAAGGACAGGGCAAGAATCTGGGAATGGTGCAGGGACATGGAAACAAACAAACAAACAAAGAAAAAAAAACCACTAGAACAAATCAGATTTCTAGTGCAGTATTATTTGAGTTTGCATACGAACCAGAATAATTTCAACTAATTCAGAAAAAAAAAAAAAGGAAAGTGATCAGAGAGTCAGCTAATGTACAGAAACTCTCCACTAACCCTCACTTCCAAGCTTTTATGATATAATGATAATTGGTATTCATAATTTTAAAACCCATACTGCTCTCTGAATCATCACGGAAGATCCCAGAAGCACATCCACTTAATGAATGTAATGTAGGGCATACTTTGAATAAGCTACTGAACTCAATGCTGAGGGACCAGAAGATTTAAGGGTCATAATGTAGGAATTAAAAGAAAGGAGAGACCTAGTGATATTGTACTGTATTTTTTTAAACCTGATGATCCACGTATGGTATAAATGGTACCTTCATTAATCAGGATATTCAATTCACCAGAACAACTCATATCAAAGAATAGGGTTTACAGATGACTGCCATCTGACCTACAAGGACTTCAATAATGTTGTAAATGTCCACAAATAAAGATACATGCAATGGGATGTGTAATCTAAAGGAGTAACGAAGGATTCTCCTTATTCCATGAGTTGGCAAAAATATGGAAGTTGGTAGCTATGTAAAGAATTTCTGTTTTGAGAGCACTGATAGCCCAAGTGCATGAAGAAAAAAACAAACAACCCCCCCCACAAAGGGTCCCAGACGTGTTCAGACCGTGTAAAAGCAAGGATGTAAAACCAAAGGAAAATATGTGCATTCAAAAAGAAATACAGTTTCTGCTTAAAGAGACTTATAATCCCTAAGTCCATTTTGCAAGTGTATCTTACATATTCATAAGAAATCATGATTTAATATAGGTTAGTTTTTGACTGATTCCTGTAAAAATCCAGTTTCCACTTAACCCAATAAAGGCTTAAGGTATTACCAGCGCCACAGAAATACCAAAAAATAGATGTACTGCCAGCTCCTAAAATTTTATTATGTAAAAAGGAAAGCAAGAATGACTGTCACTGGACATAACTGTGTGTATCACAAACTTAAGAATGTTTCATAAGAAAATGATAGTTGAAATGGAATGATTCAGGGTTAAAACACTTCTTGAAGAAGAGATGGATACTGAATTCTTACTTAAATACATGACATAGCAGGTACAGAACAGAAGAAAAATAATGTTCTAAAATATCTGGATGGTAAGCAAAGATCTGGGTCCAGAGAAAAATTTCCCAGTGCTTAACTTTGACATAAATATGAAAAGGTGTTGTTACAAATTACAGTAACATCCCATTCATCTGGAAGTCAGTCATATGAAAATTTCAATCATGTAGATTAAAACATGGATGGATGGATGGAAGGAAGGAAGGAAGGATGGAAAGAAGGGAGGGAAGGAAGAATAAAAGAAAGAGAGAGAGGGAGAGGGAGGGAGGGAGAGAGGGAAAAGGAAAGGAAAGGAAAGGAAAGGAAAGGAAAGGAAAGGAAAGGAAAGGAAAGGAAAGGAAAGGAAAGGAAAGGAAAGGGAAGGGAAGGAAAGGAAAGGAAAGGAAGGGAGGGGAGAGAGAGAGAGAGAAGAAAGAGAAGCGGAGGGGAGGGAAAAAACAGCTAGCTAGCTTCTGGTCTGCAAAAATCATGTTGTCAAGATAATGAGCTAAATTGCTTTCCTCAAAGACCCACAGCATATCTGCCATCAGATGTACTTATTCGCACAACTGATCTTTATGTGGGGCTCAGGATGCACCAGGCACTGTTCTAGGCATCGGCAATAACACTCAAAAAACTCAGTCTCTATCCCCCCAAGCTCCCAGACTAAGAGAAGATATAGATGAGCGAGTGAACAAAGCGAATATAGTAACATGGAATGATATCTATTGTGGGGAAAATAAGGGGGCAGAAAAGGAGCGCACAGAAGTGGAATTAACCCAGCTTTGGCGGGTCAGGTAAGGCCTTTGGAAGAACTGTCCTTGAACTCGGAACTTAGGAAATTGTAGAGGGGACAGAAGGAAAACGGGAAGGGGAGAGGGATGTGAGCAGAACATCATCATGGGGAAAGCCTTGCCGTTAAGGATAAGCAGAGCGTACTAGAGGGCCAAAAGGAGCCCCTGTAGGTGGAACATCAGGTGAGAAGGGGAACTGGGTCACAGTGAGGTCCGAGGAAAGCAGGGGACAATCACTCAGAGGCTTGTCAGTTATGTGACTTTGCTATTGCGGCAACAGAGCCATTACAGAAATCCAAGCAGAGAGATCACCTCGTGAGACTTTCACATCCAGATGCTCACCTCGGCTGCACCGAGAAGGGAAGAATAGAAGGGAAGCAAGACTGGTATCGGGGAAATCGATTGGGAGACTTTGGATGAACTAGATAAGATATAAAGGTAGCCAAAATACAGGTGGGGCATAGTAAAAGGGAAAGGGACAAAAGGGTGGGTTAGGATCATAGGAGGTTAAAGAAAGAATAATTGGGCTTCCCTGGTGGCGCAGTGGTTGAGAGTCCGCCTGCCGATGCAGGGGACACGGGTTCGTGCCCCGGTCCGGGAAGATCCCACATGCCGCAGAGCAGCTGGGCCCGTGAGCCATGGCCGCTGAGCCTGCGCGTCCGGAGCCTGTGCTCCGCAACGGGAGAGGCCACAGCAGTGAGAGGCCCACGTACCGCAAAAAAAAAAAAAAAAAAAAAAGAAAGAATAATTGTCTATCACCGTTCATTTCCATAGCTAATATAGCCAGCACTGACCATATTCTTAAGAGCTGCGTGGTGCTGGGGAAACAGACACAAATAAGATACAAAGCATACCCATACACTGATTAAATAACAAGATTTTTTTTAAAAATAAATTTATGTATTTTATTATTTATTTTTATTTTGGGCTGTGTTGGGTCTTCGTTGCTGTGCGCGGGCTTTCTCTGGTTACGGCGAGCGGGGGCTACTCTTCATTGTGGTGCGTGGGCTTCTCATTGCGGTGGCTTCTCTTGTTGGGAGCACGGGCTCTAGGCATGTGGGCTTCAGTAGTTGTGGCATGTGGTCTCAGTAGCTGTGGCTCGCGGGCTCTAGAGCACAGGCCCAGTAGTTGTGGCGCACGGGCTTAGTTACTCTGCGACATGTGGGATCTTCCTGGGCCAGGGCTCGAACCCGTGTCCCCTGCACTGGCAGGCAGATTCTTAACCACTGCGCCACCAGGGCAGCCCCAACAAGATTGTTAAGGAATTGGAAACAAGCCTCCTGGTCCTGTTGATGGGGACACTGCATTACAAGGTTCTCAGGGGCTACTTCAATCTGCTTTACCATATCAAAATGGAAGACGAAGAAAGCTGTTTTTAAAAGGCTTTTTATCAGGAAAGAAGAATCAGAGCTTTGCGACTGAGGGTCAGGTTACATGCTGCTGGGATGAAGAAGAACAGAGGCTGACTCAATGTTCAGAGTCCCCATCTGGGCAGGTATTTCCTAACGAGATAAAGAAAGTTAAATTGCTTTGACTTGGCCCAGAAGCTCAGGTTAAGGAGGAAAGAAGGCACACTTTGGGGTTTGAGCCAAATGATCTCATTCAATAAGTTCCCAACAGAGTCCTCAGGATCTTGTCCAAGTTTTTCAAAAATAAGGAATTGACCTCAAATTCTTTGATGCACCTCCTATCTAGAGCTTGGGTCCATGTTCCCTCCCCTTGAATCTGAGTAGACTCTGTGACCTCATTGGCTAACAATTTAGCAGAAGTGACTCAACGCCTTTTTCCAGTCCAGCCCTAAAGAGACAGGCAGCTCTCAGTTCTGTCTCTTGGAAACCAGCTGCCAGAGAAGAAAAGTGACGCTCCTGATACCACCGTACTGTGGGCATCACGAGCCACGAAGAAAGGCCCCAGACAACATGCTGTGTGGGGAGAGAAGCCACAGAGAATTGAGATGCCACGCACCTGAGTGAGGAAACCATCTTAGAAATGGACCTACCAGCCCCAGCTCTGGATCCAAACCAAACTACACTCCCTACCATCCTTACCCAGAAAATCATGAGCTACATAAAACGATTTAGCTTCGAGGTAGTTTGTTATGTAGTAAAGAATAATTGGGAGGAAATTATAAGTGAACTAAGAAAACAAAACCACCATTTTAGGATCCTAAGTAAAAAACTGCCTCTATGGTCTCGAGAGAACCTCTCCTTCACCTTGGTGAAAGCGTACTGGCAGGATAAAAAGTGACCAGGCCGGTGATGGGAGTTACTATACAGACTAAGCGAAATAAAACAAATTTTGCATAACAGAAAGGAAATCCTCCGTTACCTTGAAAACACGTGCATATGAAATAGCTCAAGTTGCACTGGAGTTCACTACATCCCTCTGTTAACATCTTGTAAGATGTTAATTTTAAGTGCTCATTAACAAAGATGTCATAAACTCATAAAAATTCCCACAATGAACTTTTCCAGTGACAAGCTGTCACTCATGTATTTGAGTATTGTTCCTGCTTTGCCTAATATATCAGGAGAAAAAATAAGAGGAGGAAAAAAAAAAGAATAAATATATCGACACCGAAAGACATGACTCACTTATTTTATTCTATCTGCAGTGTAAAACACGATTCAGACTTTAAAAAAGAAAAACTAATAGTGCTCTGTGATTCCAATAAATTTTCCTGTATTCAACACAACTTTGAAAATAATTACCAAACATATCCGGAACAAGCTGCGGAATCACATTAATATTTTATTTATATGGTATTTAAAATATACATTTCATTTGTTTTCTGGCTAAGTAATATATTTACATTATCCAAACTCCAAACTTTGTAAAGAGAATGGAGAGAAAAGTCACCCTCCCAACCCTACCTTTAGCCACTCAGTACTCCTCCCTGGAGATGACAAGTATATTCAGTTTCCTGTAACATTTCTAGAAATATTTTATTCAATGAAAGTACATATGTTTTTATATAACTGTACTTAAATACATGCCACATATATCTGTATATATCTGTACACTTTATTTAAAAATTTTATGCACATGAGTAGGGATGTGCAGATGTGTGTAATTTTTCCCCTACTCTACACAATCATTACGCACTGTCCTGCACCTTCCTATTCCCAATATATATTCCGGAGATTTTTCAGAGTTAATACATAAAGAGGTATCATGTTCATTTTTAGAGTAATACCTAGTATACTGCTCTATATTTAATCCGCACCCTATGCGTGAACATTAGGATGCCTGCAGTCTTTGCTTCTTACCAGCAATGCTGTGATGACTAACCATCATTTGCTTGCACACATGACATCTAACATTTCTAGGATGTAAAAGTTCTGGGTAAGAGGGTATTTATAATTTAGATAATTCCTCTCAATTTTGCCTACATAGGGACTGTATAAAGTTACAATACCAAAGGCAATGGTTGATTTTATTCACAGATATGACAACAGTATTATTAATACCATTTAGATTTTTGCTAATTTGATAGGTGAAAAACTGGGTTTTGGTGTGTTTTATTTTATAATTCTTTTATGTATTATGTTTAAGAGCCATTTGTGCTTCCTATTCTGTGAATCATTGGCTCACAGTTTTTGCCTACTTTTCTAATGAGTTATTGGCCCTTTTCCTATTGATTTCTAGGAATTCTTTACTTTAAAGAAATTATCACTTTGGCTCTGCTGGAGCTCTGAAAATCATTTTCCCAAATCATCTTTGAATTTGATCATCGAGGTTTCGCCATGAAAATTTTCTTAACGCAGTTGAATTTCTTAAACTTTTCCCCAATGGCTTATGCATTTAGGGGCATAGTTGCAAAGACTACTTTGTTGATCTATTTTGCTGTAATGGGTCCAGCATCCTGCAAAAAGATATTAGTCAAGTGTCATTAAGAGCTATCATCATTGAGAAAATCTTTATAGGATAAAAATGTCTTCGAGGATCCTTATTAGTGAATTATTTATTTCCAGCAACATCTGAATCAATGTAATTATAGTGCAATTTAAAGAAAACAACAGGGACAATTTCTTGGCTTTCACTAGACAATAAAATTTTACTTATAATTTTTGATGTTGACAGTTTTTTACTTCTAAAACTATTAAGAAGGTGATGTCAGCAAGGTGGAGGGCTAGAGGATCCCAATGCTTATCTCTCCTACAAAAACAATAAACAAACAACTATAAATCAATGAAAATAGCTCTAGGAAGGCTCTGGACTACAGCAAAAAGCAATCAAAACCCTGCAGAGCTCAAAATGCAAGGATTGCTGCACAGAAAAGTGTAGGAAGCATTTTACATGCATCACCCCATCCCCGAATCCAGAGCAGCTTAGCACCGGGAGGGATCCACTCAGAGGGGTTTCACCCCACAGGGAAAAGGAGGTCATGAATATTTGCAGCCTTTGCTACCAAGGACCCCACGGTCTTAACTAGCACTGAACCCAGCTGACAGAGCCACCTGGAGTCCACAAAAATGTGTCTCCTCCCGGGACCAGAGCTGCTGCTGCTCTGGACCTGCTCTCTGGGGCTCAGCTGGGCTTTGACTCCCAATAACCAGGCCTGCACTGCTGATGCTTATGCATTTAGGGTCATGGTTGCAGACCCCAGGTCCTAAGTCACTGGCTGCTTTGACCCACCGTCACTGGGACTGAGCTGCTGCTGCTCTAACCCCATCTCTGGGTCCTGACGTGAGGCTTTCATGGGCCATCACCAGGTCCGTGCTACTGTTCTGTGACTGCCCACTGTGCATCCTAAGTCACAGCTTTGCCCTGCCATCCTTGGGCTGTGCTGCTGCAGTTCTGTGCCCCAACCCAAGGGTTATAAGGCGTGGCTCTGACTTGTCATTTCACAGGTAGGGGGTGGGGCACTAAGGCTGCTCTGCAACCCACCCTTGGTTCTAACTCCTGGCTTTGTCCTGCCATCACTGGGCTGTGCTGCAGTAGCTCTGTGCCCGCCCCCAGGCTTCTAAGTCATGGCACTGACCCGCAATCATCAGAGCCAAGCTGCTGCTGTCTCCAACTACCCCCTGGGGGGCCAGAACTGGGACTCTGACCCACCATTCCCAGAGCCTACTACTAGACCCTGCCCCTGAACCAAAGCCGATGTTGCACCCTGTCACCCCAAGGCCTGTGCTACTGCCAGTCTCCCCAACACACACACACACACACACACACACACACACACACACACACACACACACGGCCCAAGTTACTGCCCTGAGCCCTGGAGATGCAGGTCCTGGTTCCACAGGAGATATGCACAGGCCTGCACCTCAGATACCAACACCACCACCATAAAAAGTGTATCTCTGTCCCAGGACCCAGGTGCTCTGGTAGCTCTAAAAGCACCTGATCCCAGGATCCCAGCTCTGCTGCTTCACTGACAGCCAGCACACCAGACCTGGGGACAAGGGAGATAACCTCAAATAAAATATCCTCCCCAAATAAAAATGTAGAACAAAAAGAGCCCAGCAGCCTTCACCTCTGAGGATGACAATAGCTCTAGCTGCCACTGCCCCTCAGAGAACCTCTGCAGTCTTCACCACAGAAAACTCCTGTAGTTTTATCAGAAGATGATCTCAGCTGATGGAGACACTCAGAGACTATGCCTCTGTGGTCTCCCAGACACGAGAGACACTGAACCCCAGCCAGCTAGTGCCTTTGTACCCAACTTAAGGAAAAGTCTTTCCCCACCAAAGCCAATCCAAAAAAGGCTGGAAGAGCTAACTGTTCCTTTAAATGCACAGGCATGAATGCAAAGCCAAGAACTCAGAAAAAAATTGTGAGAAGTTCAACAAAGAGACATAAATGATTAAAAAAAAAAATACCAAACAGAAACTATAGAACTGAAGAATATAATGAATAAAATGAAAAATGCAATAGAGAGCTTCAAAAGCAGGCTTAATCAAGCAGAAGAAAAGAAAATCTGAGAACTTGAATACATATCTCTCAACATCATTCAGCAAAGAAAAAATAAATAAGAATGAAAGAGTTAGGAAAATTGACATGAATTATGGGATACCATCAAAGAAAACAATATTAGCATTATGGGAGTCCCAGAAAGGAGAAGAAGGAGGAGAAAGGAAATGAAAACTTATTTAAAGGAATAAGAGCTGAAAGCTTACCACAACTGTGGAAATATACAGCCATACAGATAACACGAGGCTCAAAGATCTCCACATAGGTCCAACCCAAAGAGATCTTCACAAACACATTATAATCAAACTCTCAAAAATCAAAGACAAAAACAGAATTTCAAAAACAAGCAAGAAAAAAATATTAATCACATACAAGGGAACCCTGATAAGGCTAGAAGCAAATTTAGCAGCAGTAAACTGTAATAAATGAAAAAGAAGGTCATTATACAATTATAAAGGGGTCAAGTTATTAAGAGGGCATAACAAGTGTAAATATATACAAACCCAATATCGGAGCACCTAAACGTATTAAACTATTATTAACAGATCTGAAGGTAGAAACAGACAGCAATGCAATAACAGGGGACTTCAATACCCCACTTTCAACAATGGATAAATCAGGCAGACAGAAAATCAATAAAGAAATAATGGACTTGAGCTACACTTTCAACCGAATATGCCTAACAGATATATACAGAACATTCTATGCCATAGCAGCAGAACACACATTCTTCTCAAACACACACAGAACATTCTCCGAGATAGATCATAGGTTAGGTGACAATACATATCTTAAAAAAATTTAAAATATTACCAAAACCACAATGAGATATCACCTCACATCTTTTAGGATGGCTATTATCAACAAGACTTGAGGGACTTCCCTGGTGGTCCAGTGTTTAAGAATCCCCCTTCCAATGCAGATGATGCAGATCTGATTCCTGGTCAGGGGACTAAGATCCCACATGCCACAGGAAAACTAAGCCTGCACGCCGCAACTACTCAGCCTGCACGCCACAACTAGAGAGAAGCCCGTGTGCCACAAGAAACAGCCCAAACACCGCAACTAAGACCCAATGTGGCCAAATATATAAATAAAATAAAACAAAATAAAATAAAATAAAATAAGAACAAGGCTTGAAGTAGTACGTTTTGGCAAGGATGCGGATAAAAGAGAAACACTGTTCACTGTTACAGGAAATGTAAATTGGTGTAGCCACTGTGGAAAACAGTACAATGGTTCCTCAAACAGTTAAAAATAGAACTACCATAGGACCCAGCAATTCCATTTCTGGGCATATATCCAAAGGGAATGAAATCAGTATCTCAAGAGATATCTGCAATCCCATGCACAATGCAGCATTACTCACAGTAGCCAAGATACGGTAATAAACTAAATTTCCCTCGAGGGATGAATGGATAAAGAAAATGTGATATACACACACATATATCTACACACATACACACATGTGGAATGATTCAGCCATTAAAAATAAGGAAATCCTGTCATCTGCAACAACATGGAAGAACCTGGAGGGCATTATTCTAACTGAAATAAGCCAGAAAGAGAAAGACATATAATGTATGTTATCATCACACAAAGAATATTTTTTTAAAGTTGATTTCACAGAAACAGAAAACAGACTGGTGGTTGTAAGGGGCTGGTATGAGGGGAGATAGGGATATGTAAATTAAAGTATATAAACTTTCGGTTATAAGAAAGTTACACTTCAAGGATATAAGCACCAAGGACTTCCCTGGCAGTGCAGTGCTTAAGAACCTGCCTGCCAGTGCAGGCAACAAGGGTTCAAGCCCTGGACCAGGAAGATCTCACATGCCACGGAGCAACTAAGCCCATGCGCCACAACTACTAAACCTGCATGCACTCTAGAGGCCGCGAGCCACAACTACTGAAGCCCACGTGCCCAGGGCCTGTGCTCCGCAACAAGAGAAGCCACTGCAAAGAGAAGACCGTGCACCACAACAAAGAGTAGCCCCCACTCACTGAAATTAGAGAAAGCCCGCGTGCAGCAACGAAGACCCAGCGCAGCCAAACATAAATTTAAAAAATAAATAAAGGATATAAGCACCAGGGTTTTTTTAATTTATTTATTTTTATTTATTATTTTTATTTATTTATTAGTGTTGGCTGTGCTGGGTCTTTGTTGCTGTGTGCGGGCTTCCTCTAGTTGCCGCCAGCAGGGGCTACTCTTCGTGGCGGTGCGCGGTGGCTTCTCTTGTTGCACAGCACGGGCCCTAGAGTGTGCGGGCTTCAGTAGATGTGGCGCATGGGCTCAGCAGTTGTGGCTCGTGGGCTCTAGAGCGCAGGCTCAGTAGTTTTGGCTCATGGGCTTAGTTGCTCTGCAGCATGTGGGATCTTCCCTGACCAGGGCTAGAACCCGTGTCCCCTGCACTGGCAGGCAGATTCTTAACCACTGCGCCACCAGGGAAGCCCTAAGCACCAGTTTTGGTCGAACTTCTAAGGCTCTAAATCTTAAAAGGGGAAAAATGGCACTTCCATATTTCAACTTGAATTTTTTTTCTCAATAATATTAAAAATAAAATTAAAGCCTTATCATTTATACTTCCACTAACACAAACAACTTCTCATATTAGGCAACAGCTGAATGAATGCTCCCTGGGAGCAATGAGATTACTAAGTTTTCTCTTTTGAACATGATATTATTTAACGCCATATTTTCTAGGGGATAATGAGTTTCATTCTCCATGAGCAGAAGATCAGTTCTTTGCTTCTATAATCTTGAAAAACACCAGAGGTAGGATGGCTCTGACTACAATTTATCAAGGAAGATGCTACCCTGATGGTGCCATTTTCAATAATATATGAGACTTAACAATACATACACGGGCATACGTGAACTTGTCTACCTTTATAAAATGCAATCAAACTGTATAGATATATTTAATACTATGAGTTCAGGTGCTTTAAATATCACTATCAGGGATATTTTAGAAAATCTTCTATAAGATCACTTATAACTTTTCAAAGTTTATAATTGTGTAAATGCTTCATGAGCCATGTGGGGACTTGGTGGGCAAGAAAAAGAAAAGGAAAAAAGGATTTTCAATAATCTTTTGGGAAAAAATGAGTCTCGGGGATTTGGAATTGGGGTCTCTGTTAAGAGTACTTGCACACTTCCTATACACTAATGATGAAGAATCTGAAAGAGAAATTAAGGAAATACTCCAATTTACCACTGCAACAGAAAGAATAAAATACCTAGGAATAAACCTACCCAGGGAGACAAAAGACCTGTCTGCAGAAAACTGTAAGACACTGACGAAAGAAATTTAAGATGATACAAACAGACGGAGAGATATATACCACGTTCTTGGACTGGAAGAATCAATATTGTGAAAATTACTATACTACCCAAAGCAATCTACAGATTAAATGCAATCCCTATCAAACTACCAATGGCATTTTTTACAAAACTAGGACAAAACTCGTAAAATCTGTATGGAGACACAAAGGACCCTGAAGAGCCAAAGCAGTCTTGAGGGGAAAAAACAGAGCTGGAGGAATCAGACTCCCTGATTTCAGACTATACTACAAAGCTACAGTAATCAAGACAATATAGTACTGGCACAAAAACAGAAATATAGATCAATGGAACAGGATAGAAAACCCAGAGGTAAACCCACGCACATATGGTCACCTTATCTTTGATAAAGGAGGCAGGAATGTACAGTGGAGAAAGTACAGCCTCTTCAATAAGTGGTGCTGGGAAAACTGGACAGATGCATGTAAAAGAATGAAATTAGAACACTCCCTAACACCATACACAAAAATAAACTAAAAATGGATTAAAGACCTAAATGTAAGGAAAAACAGTGTAAAACTCTTAGAGGAAAACATAGGAAGAACACTCTTTGACATAAATCACAGCAAGTTCCGTCTTCACCCACCTCCTAGAGAAATGGAAATAAAAACAAAAATAAACAAATGGGACCTAATGAAACTTAAAAGCTTTTGCACAGCAAAGGAAACCATAAACAAGATGAAAAGACAACGCTAAGAATGGGAGAAAATGTTTGCAAAAGAAGAAACTGACAACAGATTAATCTCCAAAATATATAAGCAGTTCATGCAGCTCAATATCCAAAAAAAAAAACAACCCAATCCCAAAATGGGCAGAAGACCTAAACAGACATTTCTCCAAGGAAGATATACAGATTGCCAACAAACACATGAAAGGATGGTCAACATCACTAATCATTAGAGAAATGCAAATCAAAACTACAATGAGGTATCACCTCACACCGGTCGGAATGGCCATCATCAATAAATCTACAAACAATAAAGGCTGGAGAGGGTGTGGAGAAAAGGGAACCCTCTTGCACTGTTGGTGGGAATGTGAATTGGTACATCCACTATGGAGATCAGTATGGAAGTTCCGTAAAAAACTAAAAATAGAACTACCATATGACCCAGCAATCCCACTAGTGGGCATATACCCTGAGAAAACTATGATTCAAAAAGAGTCATGTACCACAGTGCTCATTGCAGCTCTATTTACAGTAGCCAGGACATGTAAGTGACCTAATTATCCACTGACAGATGAATGGATAAAGAAGATGTGGCACATATATACAATGGAATATTACTCAGCCATAAAAAGAAACAAAATTGAGTTATTTGTAGTGAGGTGGATGGACCTAGAATCTGTCATACAGAGTGAAGTAAGTCAGAAAGAGAAAAAAAAATACCGAATGCTAACACATATATATGGAATCTTTAAAAAAAAAATGGTTCTGAAGAACCTAGAGGCAGGACAGGAATAAAGATGCAGACGTAGAGAATGGACAAGAGAACATGGGGAGGGGGAAGTGTAAGCTGGGATGAAGTGAGAGAGTGGCATGGGCATATATACACTACCAAATGCAAAATAGATAGCTAGTGGGAAGCAGCTGCATAGCACAGGGAGATCAGCTCGTGCTTTGTGTCCACCTAGAGGGGTGGGATAGGGAGGTTGGGAGGGAGACATAAGAGGGAAGAGATATGGTGATATATGTATACATATAGCTGATTCACTATGTTATACAGCAGAAACTAACACACTATTGTAAAGCAATTATACTCCAATAAAGATGTTAAAAAAAAAAAAGAAAGACTTAGAATGAAGATGAAGGATAGGAAATTTGACTGTTTTTAAGTAATTATGTCAAAAATAGTTACTTGGAAAATGTAAGCTCACTTTTGGGGTCCATTTTAAAGCTAGAAATAAGTTTTGAAACCACAAGTGGTGAAGGAGCTTATTATTCCATTATTGTTCTCTAAACATTATATTGTTGCGTTTTGCACAGTCTTGGATTTTATTAATTAAAATTTCTCATTTAGGGCTTCCCTGGTGGCACAGTGGTTGAGAGTCCGCCTGCCAATGCAGGGGACACGGGTTCGTGCCCCGGTCCGGGAAGATCCCACATGCCGTGGAGCGGCTGGGCCCGTGAGCCATGGTCGCTGAGCCTGGGCATCCGGAGCCTGTGCTCCGCAATGGGAGAGGCCACAGCAGTGACAGGCCCGCGTACAGCAAAAAAAAAAAAAAAAATCTCATTTTAAAAAGTACTTATTGAGTGCCTATTATTTGCTAGGAATTTGTATTTATTTACGATCCAAACGTGAATTAAATACACAAAGACACTCGATTTCACAGAGATCATATTTTAGAAGAGGCATATTTAGTAGCGTACCATAATTGTTTCATTTTTCTTTTTTCATCTAACATTATGATCTTGAGATAGAACCCCATTGTGTGACCAAAGGAATACCTTGGAGGTATTGTAGGTTCAGTTCCAGATCACCATCGTAAAGCAAATATGGCAATAAAGTGAGCCACACAAGTTTTTTGGTTTCCAAGTGCATATAAAAGTTATGTTCATAGTATACTGTACTCTATTAAGTGTGAAATAACATTATGTCTAAAAAATGTACATACCTTACTTTAAAATACTTTAAATCTTAAAAAGGCTAACCATCATCTAAATCTTCAGCAAGTCATAATCTTTTTTTGGCTGGTGGAGGGTCCTACCTCGATGTTGCTGGCTGCAGCATTTTGAAGAAGCTGTGGCAATTCCTTAAAGTGAGACAACAGTGACGTTTGCACACTGATTGACTCTTGGATGAAAAATTTCTCTGGAGCAGGCAATGCTGTTTGACAGTATTTTACCCACAGTAGAACATCTTTCAGAGTTGAAGTTAATCCTCTCAAACCCTACTCCTGTTTTATCAACTAAGCCTGTATAATATTCCCAATCCCTGGTGTTTTTCCAACAATCTTCACAGCATCTTCAGCCTGAGTAGAGTCCCTTTCAAGAAACCACTTTCTTTGCTTATCCATAAGAAGCAATTCCTCATCCTTCGAGGCTTTATCGTGAGATTGCAGCAATTCAGTCCCATCTTCAGGCTCCACTTCGAATTCTAGTTCTCCTGCTGTTTCCCTCACATCTGCAGTTACCTCCTCCAGTGAAGTCCTGAACCCCTCAAAGTTACTCATGAGGGTTCGAATCACCTTCTTCCAAACTCCTGTTAATGTTGATATTTTTACCTCTTCCCATGAATCATGTTTTTTTTTAAAATCCCATGTTTTTTTTTTAAACATCTTTATTGGAGTATAATTGCTTTACAATGGTGTGTTAGTTTCTGCTTTTTAACAAGGTGAGTCAGCTATACATATACATATATTCTCATATCTAATCACAAATGTTCTTAATGGCACCTAGAATGTTGAATACTTTCCAGATGATTTTTACTTTATTTTGCCCAGAACCATCAGAGGAATCACTATCTCTGGCAGTAATAGTTTTACAAAACTTGTTTCTTCAATGGTAAGACTTGAAAGTCAAAATTTCTCCTGGATCCATTGGCTACAAAATGCTGCTGTGTTAGCAGGCATGAAAGCAACGTTAATCTTGTTGTACATTTCCATCAGAGCTCTTGGATGACCATATGCTTTGTCAATGAGCAGTAATATTCTGAAAGAAAGCTTTTTTTCTGAGCAGTAGGGTCTCCACAGTGGGCTTAAAATATTCAGTAAATCATGTTGTATAGAGGTGTGCTGTCATCCCGTCTTTGCTGTTCCATTTATAGAGCACGGGCAGAGTAGATTTAACATCTTTCTTAAAGGCCGTAGGATTTTAAGAATGGTAAATGAGCACTGGCTTCAACTTGAAGTCACCAAATACATTAGCCCCTAATAAGAGACTCAGCCTGTCCTTTGAAGCCAGGCATTGACTTTTCCTCTCTAGCTATGAAAGTCCTAGATGGCATCTTCTTCCAACAGAAGGCTGTTTGGTCTATATTGAAAATCTGTTGTTTAGTGTACCACCGTCATGAATGATCTTGGCTAGATTTTCTGGATAACTTTCTGCAGCTTCTACATCAGCATTTGCTGCTTCACCTTGCGCTTTTATGTTATGAATATGGCTTCTTTCCGTAAACCTCACAAACCAACTGCTGCCAGCTTCCAACTTGTCTTCTGCAGCTTCCTTGTCTCTCTCAGCCTTCACAGAATTGAAGACAGGGTCTTGCTCTTGATCAGACTTTGGCTTAAGGCAGTGTTGTAGCTGGTTTGATCTTCTAACCAGAACAATCAAACTTTCTCCATATCAGCAATAAGGCTGTTCTCCTTTCTTATCATTTGCGTGTTCATTGGAGTAGCACATTTAATTTCCTTCCAGAACTTTTCCTTTGCATTTACAACTTGGCTAACGGGTACAAGAGGTTTAGCTTTCCGTCTATCTTGCCTTCCTTACTAGGCTTCATCATTTGTAGCTTTTAATTTAAAGTGAGAGACATGGGACTCTTCCTTTCATCTGAACACTTAGAGGCCATTGAAGGGTTATGAATTGGTCTAATTTTAATATTTTTCCACCTCCCAGAAAAGAGAGGCTGGAGGAGAAGGGAAGAGGGGAAAAGCCAGTCAGTGGAGCAGTAAGAAGACAAACAACATTCATCAATCAAGTGTGGCCTCTCATATGGGTGTGGTTTGTGGGTCCCCCAAACAATGACAATAGTAATATCAAAGATCACTGATCACAGATTACCATAACAAACAGAATAATAATACAAAAGTTTGAAATCTAATGAGAATTACCAAAAATGGGACACAGAGGCACAAAGTGAGCAAAGGCTGTTGGAAAAATGACGTCAACAGGCTCGCTTGATGCAAGGGTGTCACAAACCTTCAATGAAAAAAAATGCATTACATACAATGCACAATAAATTGGAGTGTGATACAGTGAGGTATGCCTGTGCGCTGCAGTGTATTTCTCCATCCTCAAGTTAACAGGCACTGGAATTACTTCCAAGTATTTTTGTATTACACACAAACGAAAACATACTTGTACCTATAATATGGTGAACACATGCAAGTTTTTCTAAGATAATTATTCTCAAAATGTGATCCACAGAACCCTGAGACTTCCCCACAACCACAGGACCAGGAAGAAAACTCTAGTCTACTAATACTACTAAAGTGTGATATTCTTTTTTCACTGCATTGACATTCAACTGATGGTGTAACAATGGTGAGTAAACTGCGGGCAAAACTGATACATCGGCACCATACTCTACTGCATCTTTTACTGCCACACACTTGCAACAGAAAAAAAAAAGAAGTGTCAGCCTGAGGACTTCGATGAAGCAGTAAAAACCGTTTATTTTATTAGGTCTCCATTCTTCAGTCCATGCTTTTTAAATAACAGATATTACGCATACAGCGCTCCTCTTGCATACTGAAGTAGAAGAGCCCTTGTGTAACTGAGTTATAAACTAAACTAACTTTTTTTTCATGGAACACTGTTACACTAGAAGAAAGACTGAAAAAAACTATTATTCAAATTTGAGTATTTAGCAGAAATTTCCTTGAAAATAAACAGTGAGATTATCATTTCAAACAAAACTAAAACACTGACAGTACTCATTGCCAATAACAAAATTTGTGCTTTCGTTTGAAAATTAGAATTGTTGAAAACTTTTATCTGCCACTGTGAATTTATAGCTTCCTAATACTCAAAGACCGTTCAGATGAAATTAGTAGTAATATGAATGAAAGCAATTTTTTTTAATTTTTATGATTTGTATTGAAACTGGATGTAACATAGATTCATCTTTACTGCTAGAATTTTTTTTTTCTTTTACTCCTTCACTTCTCAATTTTTTTTTTCATCTTTACTGGAGTATAATTGCTTTACAATGTTGTGTTAGTTTCCACTGTATAGCAAAGTGAATCAGCTGTATGTATACACATATCCCCATAACCCGACCCTCTTGAGCCTCATCTCCCACCCTCCCTATCCCACGATTTTTCTACTGCATTATGAATGCATCCACATTTGGAAGATCTGCAGAACTCGGTGAATCAATATTTTCTAATTAACTGTTGCATGATATCACAAGATTATTGTGGATGAACACCCAACCAAAATGCAAGCTACCAGAATAGAAACAGTATAAATGTTCTTTGACATTGTTTTACATTGCCGCTAAACTTTACAAAACTAGCACATGTCAAGTTGCACGTAGTATCAAAAAGAATGTCCATAAATATCTAAAAAGGCTATTAAAACACTCCTTCCTGAGGGCTTCCCTGGTGGCGCAGTGGTTGAGAGTCCGCCTGCCGATGCAGGGGACACGGGTTCGTGCCCCGGTCCGGGAAGATCCCACATGCCGTGGAGTGGCTGGGCCCGTGAGCCATGGCTGCCGAGCCAGCGCGTCCGGAGCCTGTGCTCCACAATGGGAGAGGCCACAACAGTGGCCGCTTACCACAAAAAAACACAAAAAAACCCACTCCTTCCTTTGTCAAATATACATCACTGTGGAGCTAGACTTTCCTCATATACTGGGACCAAAACCACATAGCACAACAGATTGAATCCAGAAGCAGATATGAATTGTTTCCTATTTGGCCAAACGTTAAAAAGATTTGCAAAAATTAAAAAGCAACATCATGTTTTTTAGTAAGTTTTTGTTTTGCAAAGCATAGCTCTTTGTCATAAAAATATGCTGTTTACGTACTGGGTACATTTTTGTTATTCTAAGCATAATAATAAATACCTGAAAATGGTCTAAAATTTATATTGGAAAAGATGGGTAAATTGGTAAAGATTGGTCATACTGGTAAAGATCCACAGATAAAACCTACAGAAACAAAAGCTCTCTGGGGTTCTCAATACATTTTAAGACTCTAAAAGGATCCTGAGACAAAACTATTTGAGAACGTTTGTTCTCAAGTACATTTCTAGAACGAATATGCGGGATTTGGATACACATAACCTTCAACTTTATTAGATAATGAAAAAAATATTTTCCTATTTTTATAGCTAGCAGCACATGTGTTACTCTTCTTTACATCCTATCCAATTTTTGGAATTATCAGAATTTTTTATGTTTGTCATTCTGATCACAGAGAAAGAGCATTTCATTGCCGTCTTAAAGTTCCTTTTCTCATCGATAGATGAGAACTTCTCAGTGTGGTAACTCCACAGTGATTTTCCCAGGCTAATCTAAAGCTCCAACTAGCATGTCTGTATCTATGAATGCTAGAAATAAAGAAACTAATCTTTACTGATTAATTAGTATTTGGTACATCTATCTTATCCTAGAGCATGCAATAGCCTTTGTAATCACTGAACTTGCTTCTCTCCCAACTGTGCGTTACAATATTCCAGACACTCCCAAACTTGCTCCCCTGACTGCATGCCTTGTACTCACAATTTGTTCACTCCATGATATATTTCTTTAGTCAAAAAAGCAAATTAATGTGAACAGAATGATTTTTATTTTGGTAAAACACCACCAATGATATGGGGATTACATCTGCTTTAATATATTTGTATAAGCAATTTTAAAAGGTGTAAAGATAGACACTGGGACTTCCCTAGTGGGCCAGTGATTAAGACTCCACACTTCCATTGCAGAGGGCATGGGTTCGATCCCAGGTCGGGGAACTAAGATCCTGCGTGAAGTGTGGCGCGGCCAAAAATAAAATGAAAAAAAAGATAGGGGTGAGGCCAGGGGATGCTCAGGAGGCACTCGGCCAGTCCGGCCAGCGCACGCGTGAGCCACCTGCCAGTAACCTTCACAGGAGAGCTGGGCGGGAGGGGAAATAAGGGGGTTTAAATTATATTTTGAAAAACAGAGAGCGAAATCTAGAGGCATCGTGACCCAGGTGTCGCTGCTTCCTGCTATACAGGGCTTGGCACCCAGGTCCATCCCTCCGCACACCCCCACCCCTTGTGCCCTCCCCTCTGGAGCCATGTGGCTCTTAAGAGGCAGCGGTGGAGGATAGCATGGCTGCTGCAGCCCCAGCAGCCTTGGAGAAGGAGAGAGGGAAGCACAAAGCCGGCTTCGCACTGCAAGCCGTGTGCTGACAGAGTCTTGGTGCCCCGTCCTGGTGTCAGGCCTGAGCCTGAGGCGGGACAGCTGAGTTCAGGACACTGGACCACCAGAGACCTCCTGGCCCCATGTAATACCAATTGGCAAGAGCTCTCCCAGAGACCTCTGTCTTGATGCTAAGACCCAGCACCACTCAACGACCAGCAAGCTCCAGTACTGGGCGCCCCATGCCAAACAACTAGCAAGACTGGATCACAGCACCACCCATTAGCAGAGAGGCTGCCTAAAATCATACTAAGTTCACAGACACCCCAAAACACACCACCGGATGTGGCCCTGCCGACCAGAAAGACAAGATCCAGTCCCACCCACGAGAACACAGACACCAGTCCCCTCCACCAGGAAGTCTACACAACCCACTGAACCAACCCTACCCACTGGGGGCAGACACCAAAAACAACAGGAACTACAAACCTGCAGGCTGAGAAAAGGAGACTCCAAACACAATAAGTTAAGCAAGGTGAGAAGACAGAGAAATATGCAGCAGATGAAAGATCAAGGTAGAACCCCACCAGACAAAACAGATGAAAAAGAAATAGGCATTCTACCTGAAAAAGAATTCAGAGTAATGATAGTAAAGATGATCCAAAATCTTGGAAAAGGAATGCAGAAAATACATGAAATGTTTAACAAGGACCTAGAAGAACTAAAGAGCAAACAAACAATGATGAACAACACAATAAATGAAATTAAAAATTCTCTAGAAGGGATCAATAGCAGAATAACTGAGACAGAAGGATGGATAAGTGACCTGGAAGATAAAATAGTGGAAATAACTACTGCAGAGCAGAATAAAGAAAAAAGAATGAAAAGAATTGAGGACAGTCTCAGAGACCTTGGGGACAACAGTAAACTCCTCAATGTTCGATTATAGGGGTCCCAGAAGAAGAAGAGAAAAAGAAAGGGTCTGAGAAAATATTTGAAGAGATTATAGTTGAAAAGTTCCCTAACATGGGAAAGGAATAGTCAGTTAAGTCTGGGAAGCACAGAGAGTCTCATACAGGATAAATCCAAGGAGAAACATGCCGAGACACGTATTAAATAAACTATCAAAAATTAAATACAAAAAAAAATATTAAAAGCAGCAAGGGAAAAGCAACAAATAATATACAAGAGAATGTGTATGGACAAATTCTTAGAGAGGTATAGCCTTCCAAGACTGAACCAGGAAGAAATAGAAAATACGAACAGAACAATCACAAGATTTCAAATTCAAACTGTGATTAAAAATCTTCCAAAAGACAAAAGTCCAGGACCAGATGGCTTCACAGGTGATTTCTATCAAACATTTAGAGAAGAGCTAACACCTATCCTTCTCAAACTCTTCCAAAAAATTGTAGAGGAAGGAACACTCCCAAACTCATTCTATGAGGCCACCATCACCCTGATACCAAAGCACACAAAGATACTACAAAAAAAAAAAAGAAAATTACAGGCCAATATCACTGATGAATATAGATGCAAAAATCCTCAACAAAATACTAGCAAACAGAATCCAACAACAAATTAAACGGATCATACTCCATGATCAAGTGGGATTTATCCCACTTGTGTATATCTTCAATATACACAAATCAATAATGTGATACACCATATTAACAAATTGAAGAATAAAAACCATATGATCATCTCTATAGATTCAGAAAAAGCTTTTGACAAAATTCAACACCAATTTATGATAAAAACTCTCCAGAAAGTGGGCACAGAGGGAACCTACCTCAACATAATAAAGGCCATATATAACAAACCCACAGCCAACATCATTCTCAATGGTGAAAAACTGAAACCATTGCCACTAAGATCAGGAACAAGACAAAGCTGCCCACTCTCACCACTATTATTCAACATTCTTTTGGAACTTTTAGCCACAGCAATCATAGAAAAAAAGAAATAAAAGGAATACAAATTGGAAAAGAAGAAGTAAAGATGTCGCTGCAAATACCTATACAGAGAGAATCCTAAAGATGCTACCAGAAAACTACTAGAGCTAATCAATGAATCTGGTAAAGTTGCAGGATACAAAATTAATGCACAGAAATCTCTTGCATTCCTATACACTAATAATGAAAAATCTGAAAGAGAAATTAAGGAAACACTCCCATTTACCACTGCGACAAAAAGAATAAAATATCTAGGAATAAACCTCCCTAGGGAGACAAACGACCTATATGCAGAAAACTATAAGACATTGATGAAAGAAATTTAAGATGATACAAACAGACGGAGAGATATACCATGTTCTTGGATTGGAAGAATGAACATTGTGAAAATGAGTATAGTACCCAAAGCAATCTACAGATTCAATGCAATCCCTATCAAATTACCAATGGCATTTTTTACAAAACTAGAACAAAAAATCTTAAAATTTGTATGGAGACACAAAAGACCCCGAATAGCCAAAGCAGTCTTGAGGGAAAAAAAACGGTCCTGGAGGAATCAGGCTCCCTGACTTCAGACTATACTACAAAGCTACAGTAATCAAGACAATACGGTATTAGCACAAAAAGAGAAATATAGATCACTGGAACAGGATAGAAAGCCCAGAGATAAACCCATGCACCTATGGTCAACTAATCTATGACAAAGAGGCAAGCATATACAACGGAGAAAAGACAGTCTCTTCAATAACTGGTGCTGGGAAAACTGGACAGCTACATGTGAAAGAATGAAATTAGAACACTCCCTAACACCACACACAAATATAAACTCAAAATGGATTCGAGACCTAAATATAAGACCAGACAGTATAAGACTCTTAGAGGAAAACATAGGAAGAACACTCTTTGACATAAATCACAGCAAGATCTTTTTGATCCACCTCCTAGAGTAATGGAAATAAAAACAAAAACAAATGGGACCTAATGAAACTTAAAAGCTTTTGCAAAGCAAAGGAAACTACAAACAAGATGAAAAGACAACCCTCAGAATGGGAGAAAATATTTGCACATGAAGCATCTGACGAAGGATTAAGCTCCAAAATTTACAAGCAGATCATGCAGCTCAATATCAAAACAACGAACAACCCAGTCCAAAAATGGGCAGAAGACCTAAATAGACATTTCTCCAAAGAAGACATACAGATGGCCAAGAAGCACATGAAAAGCTGCTCAACATCACTAATTATTAGAGAAATGCAAATCAAAACTACAATGAGGTATCACCTCACACCAGTTAGAATGGGCATCATCAGAAAATCTACAAACAACAAATGCTGGAGAGGGTGTGGAGAAAAGGGAACCCTCCTGCACTGTTGGTGGGAATGTGAATTGATACAGCCACTATGGAGAACAGTATGGAGGTTCCTTAAAAAACTGAAAATAGAATTACCATATAACCCGGGAATCCCACTACTGGGCATATACCCAGAGGAAACCATAATTCAAAAAGACACATGCACCCCAATGTTCATTGCAGCACTATTTACAATAGCCACAGATGTAGAGAACAAACATATGCGGGGGGGTGGGGATGGTGGTGGGATGAACTGGGAGATTGGGATTGACATATAAACACTAATATGTATAAAATAGATAACTAATAAGAACATGCTGTATAAAAAAATAAATGAAATAAAATTCAAAAATTAAAAAAAAAGATGCAGATGTAGAGAATGAACTTGAGGACACAGGGAGGGGGAATTTTAGGTGGGCCAAAGTGAGAGCGTGGCATGGACATATATACACTACCAAATGTAAAACAGCTAGCTAGTGGGAAGCAGCTGAATAGTACAGGGAAGTCAGCTCGTTGCATTGTGACCACCTAGAGGGGTGGGATAAGAAGGGCAGGAGGGAGATTCAAGAGTGAGGGGATATGGGGATATATGTATACATATATATCTGATTCACTTTGTTATACAGCAGAAACTAACACAGTATTGTAAAGCAATTATACTCCAATAAAGATGTTAAATAACAAAAAAAAAAGATAGACACTGAGCTGTCAATACTGCTTTTATCAGGTGGGGAAATTAGGATAAAGTCAGGAGGAAAGGAAGATAATCAGCTTTGCCTTTATACATCTTTCCATCGTCTTGTTTCATTTGACCAGACAAGGAGGTACCACTTTTGTAATCTGAAGAACTCCAAATAAAGAAAGATAAAATATTAATATTTGTCCTTTGCATTTAGTTCCCAGGTTATCCTTAGCTCTGCTCATGTTAGACTTTCATTAGTCTTTAGTCAACACCCTTGGTCTCCCATCATGTGACCTCTTTGGCTATACATTATAAATTTAAATTGAATTCTAGAGAGTGCTACAGAGTGAAATTCACCATACACAAATCACAAATTAGGAAGGCCATGATAAAGTGCTGGGAGCACTGACCTTGAGGCCAGGTCGCCTTCTCTCTTTGCTACTTACGACCATGTCAAGGCTCCTAGCGGTGAACTTAGCGAGGAGGAATGTGTTGGAGCATGAACAATGCATGATGGCACTCATATACCTTCCAACCAAATCCTAAACATCATGTCACAGGTTTAGGAGAATGAGCTCTAAGCATACTTGGGGAAAAAATGATACCGATGATGATGACTCTAACAAAAACTTTCATCAATATTCATACGAGAACTCTCACTTCATCCCAGAGAACGCATGGCAGTTGCAATGAAAGTGACCACATGTTTTTCGGATTTAACTGAGAAGACTAAAGACGACTGGGTGCATGCCACATTTCCATCACACAATTTAAGCAATCTCCTTCTCAAAATATCTCAAAAATATATGGGTTACAAATCCTCTAAAGGAGACTGGCTGAATATATGCCCTAAAAAAACTACTCCATAGGTAGGTAGGTTACTGTCTCCTGAGTTACCACAGCTGCTGCTCAAGGGGTCAGCCTCTGTTTCGGCTCTTCGCACAAAGAACCTACTTCTGGTCCAATGAGTTCATTATTTTAAATTGTCAACTGGTGCGATCTGTTGACCACACTCACGCCACAACCCTCAAAGGACATTTTCCAAAACATTAAGTTGTTCTTCACTCTCCTTTTAATGGTGGTGAGCATCCCTCTCTTATATTTGCTTCATTTTAGTTCAACTTCTTTCAAGCTTCAATTAACATAAAGAAAAACGGCTATTGTGCTCGAATGCATGGATTTTCTGGTCTGCAGTGATGTGCTGTGTTACTCTGAAGAGGTCCAGTGTGGTTTTACAGAAACAAACACAAAGACAAAATCATTGCTGTGAATGCCAACATCTGACACATGGAATCATTGGAAATCATAAAACTGGGTAAATGAAGGAGTAGTGAAGTCTTTCTGCCCTCTCACGATAGCTAATAAAGAAATAAATATTTAGAATGGTGACCCTCCATTATCTACTGTCCAGATGAGCCACTGATTCCATGGTACATTGAAGACCACTATACAAATTTTTATCTGATTTTTTATTGTATCAAATGATGAATATTTATGCTTAAAAATTCTTGGTTATATGAAAATGTAATAAAATATTTATGCATAGAAAACTGTACATATATACAAATATCTATACAAATTTTACATATATTTGTAATTATATATGACTCTTTTCATTTCATGGTTTTATATTTTCCCTGAAGTTAAGATGTTCTGTGAAAATTCCCCTATTCTATATTTTCCCTCCATTTTCTTTCTGACAATTAACCCTGCTCCAGTTACAATCCATACATTGATCCTGAAACTATATACTAAAACAAAAGCAGTAAAACAGCACATATGATTAACGAGGAAAATACACTTTGAAATTCCATATATCACCAATGTTTAAATTGACTCCTCAAACATATTTATGAAAAAAAATCTTTGCAGCCCTAATGAGTTTTCATTACTCTCTATATAAATATATATTTAATTAGTCACTATGATTGAAAGTCTCTAATCTGATTTGCAACTTCTCACAAAGACAATGATTATTTCTACACAGTTCCTGTCATTTCCTATTAGTCTAAATAATGATAATATCATGGCTTCCACTGACAGTTTTTACCTCCCATACCCCAAGCTAGAGTTCATTTCCACTTTTTCCCCAGGAGAATATGCAAAGTAGAAAGAGAGAATCAGGTAAAGCCAAAGATTTTTTCAATTTAGAGAATTTTTTTTTCTTTTAAGAATTCCAACATGATAAAACTGACGTGGAAATCCTCCAGAGAAAATAGACATCATGAACCAAAAGTTATACACAGTCAAGTCCACCAGAAATTAAATGTGCAAATCTTCTCCATCTTTCCACTGGTTAGTGATGCTCCCCACAAAGGGATTGTTCTGCTTTTTAACCTAATTTTTTCTGTCAGGTCTGTACCAGATTCATAAAATTCCTCTTCCTTCCTTTGGACTTTATACATTTTATTAGGCACTTCCATGCATGAGTTTTTATTCAGTGTTTGAGGGTAAAAAAAATGTAGTATGTGTTTCATATCCTCTAAATTCTTGTGAGCACACAGAAAAACATTTAAAATAAAAGTTTACTGTAAAGTCCCAGAGACACATAAAGTTGGGATATTGTGTTTCTGAGCACAAACCTAGGTGTACTTTTCCTCCCATGCCTTACACCATCAGAGATTATGAAAATTACTCTGCCGAATAAAAGAAATCTCTTCCTGTAAATAAAAATGAAAAGTGGAATCAGAGAAAACTTACTAACATCGAGATGTGTGATTCAAATGTACTCAGAGCAGAATACAGCAGAATCTTCACTTCTAAAAATGTTCCATACGAAAAAAAGAAAACACAGTAGGAAACTTCTTTCTAAGTCCCTTTAGAAACATTCAAGTGTTTTCTCGCAGGTATTTTTCTCTAATACTTCTGTTCTTCTTATTAACTTATTTTGTCATCTGATGCAAGCAAAGGGGGTTCACTGGAAATTCTAGAGAAACTCATTAAATGAAGATATAGCAGGTCAGAAATAAACATAGGCATTAAGAAATGTAAACAGCACTGTCTACAGTCAAATATAATTAGATTACAAGAATTATTTTCAGCTCACACATGGAGAAAAATGTGCATTGAAAGGGAAATGTCTGGGCTTCCCTGGTGGCGCAGTGGTTGAGAGTCCGCTTGCCGATGCAAGGGGACACGGCTTCGTGCCTCAGTCCGGGAGGATCCCACATGCCGCAGAGCAGCGCCCGTGAGCCACGGCCGCTGGACCTGTGCGTCCGGAGCCCGTGCTCCGCAACGGGAGAGGCCACAACAGTGAGAGGCCCGCGCACCGCAAAAAAAAAAAAAAAAAGTAAATGTCTATAATTTAGCAAATACAGAAGTTAATATACAGATTAAACTTTGCCATATTTGAAAAATTAAAAAAAATTGAGTTGCACAGTGTAATCCTTCTGGCATTTACCACTGCACACCCATTACTCAATAGAGACATGTGTACATTACCACTATATTATTTCTATGCAAGCACACAAACCCATTTATATAAGTATTAATATTTATCTAGGATATAAAACACTATAGAAGGAAACCATCTCACATGTTTAAAACTTGTACCTCTTAAATTTTGTATCTATTAACAATACCATATTTCAGCCAAAATGACATGCCCTACCAACCCCCCATGAAACATTTCTAGGTTTTAAAAGATAAAATATAAACAGTTTGAAGCATCAGAGTACTGGATAACCATTCAGAAAAGCAAAAGATTTTGTGTACTAAACCTCTTTATGAGACTGTAGTAGTCAGAGATAAAATTGTAAATGGGGAAGTGTAGATTGCTTTGATTTAGAAAATTGTTGCCATTAAACAGTTTACAAAGAGCCTACTGTTTCTGCATCATTATCCCCTATGTGTCAAAGTCAGCATTTTCACAATATTTAAAGCACTCCCAACTTCCCCATAAATATCATTTATATTCCTGCACAGCTATTCAGCATATCAAGGAATATCATTTACAGTCTTCTATAGTTACACAGTGTGACTATTTGAGCCCACGCATGTGAACCTGAAATAAAGATACAGAACAGAACAAAATTCTCTCCAAGCAGAAGCATGGAGATCATGTAATTTTGCTGCCAAGTTTGATCCAAGACTCAAGGCCACTGTGTGCTTGGCGTGTAGAGAGTAGTCCAGAAGGTCATCTGGGCTTACACAAGCAGCAGAATCTTGCTACTGGGCAATTCAATTGTGGGTGCGCAGCTGGCCCAGGTACTGACATTACCATTTATTTTTATTTACTTGCTCTGTGTTGGAAGAGGCTTTTCTTGCTTCTACAAGAATAGAGCAAGACCCACAATGTCTTTTTCTCTCTCTCTGCCTGTTGAAATCACAACAGAGCCATTTCAAGTCAGGGCCTCCCACAAGCAGCAACTGCTCAGGCTGACCCTGGTCACAGCCTTCTCTCAAATTCTCCAGCATTTGTCAGTAACACCACTTTGGATAGGCAATCTCATATACCCTTCAGATGGATCCTTCATGAAATTCTTGTGCAGCCTAGTAACTTTAAGCCATGAGAATGATAAATGCAATCCTTAAGTGGAATTTGCAAACACATTCATTTATATTCAACACAGCAATGCTACAGAATTATATAAAGTGGTTTCTTGTTTCTGAGGCTGTGAAAAAGGGCCACCCCAGGTGAGATGGTACCACATGTGCTGTGACTTAAAGAAGTGAGGCCTGTAGCAGCCACAAGGTAAAAGGGAATCATTTAGCGAAGAACATTTTTAATTTGTTAATTAAGACTGTAATTCTTCAAGTAGCCAATGTAACAGCTTCATGTTTTACAAAGAAAACACTACCCTGGGAAATATTTCCCAGACAAATGGCTAACATATTTTATCTATCAAACGCTCCTGCAAAACATCGAGACTAAAACCTCAATGAAAAAAGTAAACTACAGAATGAAAAGCAGTTTATGGAATGAAAAGAGGATTTTGTAACATACAAAACAAAAAAACCCCTACCAATATTAAGAGTGATTAAAGAAACCAGATTTTCCCACTCAGTGGTGAAAAACTGAAGGCTAGCACTCTAAAATTAGGAACAAGACAAGGATGCCCACTCTCACCACTCTTATTCAACACCGTATTAGAAGTCCTAGCCAGAGCAATTAAGCAGGAAAAAGAAATAAGAGGCATTAAATTGGAAAGAAGAAGTAAAACTGTCACTATTTGCAGATGACATGATTTTATGTACAGAAAACCCTAAAGACTCCATCAAAGCACTAATAGAAATAATAGACAAATGCAGTAAAATTTCAAGGTATAAAATCAACATACAAAAATCTGTTGCATTTTTATATGCTAACAGTGAGATAGCAGAAAAAGAAACTAAGAAAACAATACCATTTTCAACTCGAAAATAAAGGAATAAAATACCTGGGAATAAATCTAATGAAGGAGGTGAAAGACTTGTACACTGAAAACTGTAAGACACTGTGGGAAAAAACTGAATAAGACACAAATAAATGCAAAGATAGTCTGTGCTCATGGATTGGAAGAATTAACATTGATAAAATATCCACATTACCTAAAACAACCTACAGATTCAATGCAATTTCTATTAAAATCCAAAGGACATTTTTTACAGAAATAGAACAAAAAAATTCTAAAATTTATATGGAATCACAATATATTCCAAATAGCCAAAGCAATCTTGTGAAAAAGGAACAAAGCTGGAGGTATCACATTCCCTGACTTCAAACTATATTACAAAGCCATAGTAATCAAAACAGTGTAGTAGTGGTGGAAAAATGGATACTTAGATCAAGTGAGCAGAACTGAGGGTCCAGAAATAAACCCACATATGTACAGACAATTGATTTACAACAAAGAACATAAAATGGAGAAAGGATAGTCTCTTCAATAAGTGGTGCTGGGAAAACTGGAGAGCTACGTGCAAAAGAATGAAACTATGCCACTATCTCTAACCATACACACACAAAAAATCAACTCAATATAGATTAAAGACTTGAATGTACAACCTGAAACCATAAAATTCTTAGAAGAAAACACAGTCAGTATGCTCTTTGACACAGGTCTTAGCAATATGTTTCTAGATATGTCTCCTCAGGCAAAGGAAACAAAAGCAAAATAAATAAATGGGACTACATCAAATTAAAAAGCTTCTGCACAGCAAAGGAAACCATCAACAAAACAAAGAAACCTACCAAATGAGAGAAGATATTTGCAAGTCATATATCTGGGGTTAACATCCAAAGGGGTTAATAACCAAAAGATATAATGAACTCACACGACTCAACAACAACAACAGCAAAACAAACAACCTGACTGAAAAGTGGGCAGAGGACCTGAGCACACATTTTTCCAAAGAAGACACACAGATGGCCAACAGGCACATGAAAAGATGATCCAGCTATCCCCCACTTCTGGGTATTTATCCAAAAAATATGAAAACACATTAAAAAAAATATGCACTCCTGTGTTCACTGCACCATTATTTACAATAGCCAAGATATGGAAGCAATCTAAGTGCCCATCAATGGATGAATGGATAAAGATGATACACACACGCACACACACACACACACACACACACTCAGAGAAATACTATTCAGCCATAAAAAAGATGAAATCTTGCTATCTGTGATAATAGCAAGAGATTATTATGCTAAGAGAAATAAGTCAGAAAGATAAATACTGTATGATTTCACTCATATGTAGAATATAAAAAACTAACTAAATAAACAGAACCAAACAAAAATAGACATGTAGATACAGAGAACAGAGTAGTGGTTACCAAAGTGCTGGGGTTGGCAGGGAGGGAGAACAAAATGGGTAAAGGGGATCAACCATATGATGACAGATGGAAACTAAATTTTTGGTGGTGAACATGCTGTAGTGAATACAGAAGTAGAAATACAAGGTTGTACACATGAAACCCACATAATGTTATAAACCAATGTTACCTCAATAACATTTAATTAACAAAAAAAGAAACCAGATGTTTCACAAGATGCTATTGATGTATTTATTTGTTATTTGCCTATAAATTGACAAAGATTAAAATAGGATAACGACCTCTTGGGTTTTTGAAGTCCTGGCAAAATCACTATACCCATATATTGCTGGAAGATAAGACAGCAACATATATCAGAAGATTTGAAAATTGCTATCTCCAACCTAGTAATTCCACTTCTGTGAACGATCCTAAGGAAAGTAGCAAGTTAGTACATAAATATATACACACAGCAACATATAACAGGAGAAAAAGTGGAAATACCATATATATTCAGGAATAGCGGACTAGGCAAATAAATTATACTCTTGAATTGAATCTATGAAATCCAAAAGTAATCATGACTGTGCATACATAATTATTAAAGAGCAAAGTATATGTGTTGCTAAGCGAAAAAAAAGCTGTCAAAGAAAAATAAGGCATGGTAAAAATATCTGTGCAATAGGACACACATTATTTATTAATGTCTTTAGATCTGCCTTCCCCCAACCTGCTAAGGGAGGCCGGGGACCAGTTCCTGCATTCTTTCTCTCCTAAGCCTTCTAAGGAGGGACCCAGAGAGTCAGGTTGCTTTTAGGTTTCTAATATCCTGTAACTTAGGAAGAAAAAGGAAGGAAGTGGAGGATAAATGATACCCATCTGATATGGGTGGGGAGTTTTATTTGGGGAGAAGTTGTATTTAAAAAAAAAAGATGCAGGAGCTGCCCCAGTATTTGATGGGTGTGAACAGGAGACACCTATAATATGTTAGAGGTAAATGACCATGCTTCACACACTTAACCTTTAAATACTCCAAGAAATTAAAGAATCTGTGCTACTCTGAATTTCCTCTCCATTGATGGATGTGTTCTCTTCAATACAATGCTACTCTGAACCTGGATGGACCCTGTGAGTCATGGCTAAGGATGCGTGTTGGTGCAAGATTTTACCCTACGTTTACCTCTAGATGCTAGATAACTTGAACATTTAGGTTTGGGTGACCTGAACTGTCTAATTCTTCTGCAAGAACACTCATCACTAATAAAATAAATACACTTGACAAAAAGTTACTAAAAGCCCGAGTTGTTATATAAGTGCTCCCTGGATGGATGTTCACTTGAGTTTCCCAGTGGTACTCAAGTTTCAGCTGCACTGGTTGTCTTTCCTCCCACCACGCAATGCAACCCATGAGACAGGGATTTAAGTGAAAGTTGGTTTCTCTGAGACATATTGCTAGGAAGTAATGGGCCGTGAATGGACGATGTCAACGCCTGCAGGTATAGCGTGAGCAAAGAGATACAGGGAAGGGAAGGAAGTCTATACACGGAACATACCTGAGCACGTTACCCTGACCCTGGGGCCCAGTCCTGCCAGAGACCCGTGGGAGAGGCTGTCAGGTGCTCTCAGAGCTCTCCCTGTCTCGGAATACTTATTCACTAACTCTGGCATTTCCATTTCCAGCATATCTGCCCCTCAGGTCCAGTAAGGTCACCAGAGAATGCCCCCGTGAGCAGGTTGCAGGGCACAGTCTTCCCATTTCTTTGGAGATGATGATGTAACAGCTACATAGTAACAATGCCATACACTGTCCTCAAAGTTCCCTCCTTTGCTATCCCATCCCCATAGTAGCACTCAAACTGAAAAAGAAGTGTTCTAACACTAATCTCACCCAACACAACTGGGTCCTACATCTCAGGCCCTTAGAACACAAGCCTTTGGAGAAGAACCAGAATATTACCCACTGTACTTGGTCTTAATTGGTGTTGTCATCCAGGATATTTGGTTCTCATCTGATGACCTTAGGAAGCAACAAGAGAAGGAACACATTTGATGGGAATAAAAACTTAGAGTGTAACTGAAAGTGTGACCCTCCCCCCTTCTCATTCAGTTAGAGAAACTTGAGGCAGGAAAGAAAAAGAGGAGAAACTTGATAGACTGGATAAGAAACAGGATTTTTGGACTCTTAAATAAAAACAACAATTTGTATCTCAACACACTACAACAAGCGATTCTCTTCTCCAGGTGTGGTCCCCAGACCAGAACCATCAGCATCACCTGGAGCTTGTTCAAAGCAAACACTCATTGGCCTCACCCAGAGGTACTGGATCAGAAATTCCAGGGGTGGGGCCAGAGTCTGTGCTTTAACAAGACCTCCAGGCAACTCTGATGCATCTTACAATGTGGGAACCACTGCCTGGAGGACTGGTTTCTAATGTATGCAATAAAATGTTGCTAGATGGTCCTGTACAATATACATACACTAATATGTACAGAATAGATAACTAATAAGAACCTGCTGTATAAAAAATAAAATAAAATTAAAAAAAAAAAAAAGATGGTCCTGTACAGAGGTGAAGTGTCATACTGTCTGCAGCTTACTTTGAAGCATCCCCTCTATATCAGACACACACAGATATAAAGGAAACCTGGCAAATATTAACAGTTACAGAATCTAAATGGAGAGTATATGACACGCAGTCTCCCCAGAGACTGTGTTACAATACTTGTTTTTGCCAAGTATCCTGTGTTTTCCTTAGGATGATGGTTTACATCACTTTAAAAAACACTGTTAAAAAACACTGCTCTAGACATCTTCTGTATTTCTTAGTAAACGATGGATTTTCCAGAGCAGCCCTCAACCCCTCAATTTCTTCTTCTATTTGACAAACCAAACCTGTGGATGGTTTGGGGGTGTTGTTTCTCTTACCCACAACGCCCATTATCTGCAGGTACTGGGTTACAATTTTCCTGACGGTTCCTGTTTTTCTGCATATATCACAGAAGATATTCAACATCTTTTTTCTTTTTTTAAATTTTATTCAAGTATAGTTGATTTACAATGCTGTGGATTCAACATTTTTTGATTCAGAAGGCAACATGGCAAGCAATTTTATAAAGCCAGTGTGTGGTCACTCAACAGAGCATCAGGCCTCATACAATGAATAAGAATGAGTACTGGGATACAAGAGCATCTTTCCTTCTTTCTGTCTGTCCACAAGACAAGATCGAATCTACTTGGGATTCTGAGGTCACAGGGAAAGGTCAGAACTCATAGATCTGGATGGTTGAATTTTATATCATTTATAAGACTCCTATCTGTGAGCTCCACTGAGCCCTAAAACTTCCATGAATGGATTTGTTTGGATTGCAAATAACCTGGGACAAAAATCACTTCAATGCATCAGTGGCAAGTTAAATTTTTCAGAATGAAGATTGATAGCCAAGAGTCTTGAATATGGGGAAAAAAAGAAGAAAATAAAACCTATATTCTACAGAAAATATTTAGGCTACTGTAAAACTGCAGTGTTCGACTGCAAATATATTCTCCCCAAATATAAAAAATTGGAAAGAAACTGCATGCTATTGCATAAGACATCAATACAACATCTTTTTAATATGCATTTGTCTCATAAAGCTCAGTTAACTATGATATTCTCATTTTTAGAATAAAAGCTGGCTGCTGCATGTTTCACTATTAATTCCATTTACACAAAGTATTTGTCACATCACTGGCCACTTGTTAATGACAAGCTTTGCTATTAATTCTCCTATCAAAGATGTGTCTGTTCTGCCTAATTTGCATGATTATTAAGCATCTCAACTTTATTCTGAGTACTTGTGTAAAGGTTATATCAAGATGACAGGCCCAAAATGTTTTTAAATGGGTCAAAAGAAGAGGAAGAAATAAATACAATGGCTGTTAGTTCAGTCAGCTTTAAATGTGTCTCCTCTAAAAATGAAGGCTTCTCCCTCATCACCCCCACTGCCCCATTTTGGGTTTGGCCGCTCTGTTTACTATCTTTCTACGTGGAAGGCTATCTGGGTAATAGATCAAGTAAGAATTAAAATCCATATAACACGCAACGCTACTGAAAGAAAACAGGTGTGTAAGTAACCCTCACCTTAGGCATATATCAAAAGTGGGTGATGCTTATTTACAAGAGCCAGGACATGGAAGCAACCTAAGTGTCCACTGACAGATGAATGGATAAAGAAGATGTGGCACATATATACAATGGAATATTACTTACCCATAAAAAGAAACAAAATTGAGTTATTTTTATTGAGGTAGATGGACCTAGAGTCTGTCATACAGAGTGAAGTAAGTCAGAAAGAGAAAAACAAATACCGTATGGTTACACATATATATGGAATCTAAAAATAAAAATGGTTCTGAAGAACCTAGGGGCAGGACAGGAATAAAGACGCAGACGTAAAGAATGGACTTGAGGACACAGGGAGGGGGAAGGGTAAGCCTGAACAAAGGGAGAGAGTGGCATGGACATATATACACTACCAAACGTAAAACAGATAGCTAGTGGGAAGCAGCTGTATAGCACAGGGAGATCAGCTCGGTGCTTTGTGACCACCTAGAGGGGTGGGATAGGGAGGGTGGGAGGGAGATGCAAGAGGGAAGGGATATGGGGATATATGTATACATATAGCTGATTCACTTTGTTATACAGCAGAAACTAACACACCATTGTAAAGCAATTATACTCCAATAAAGATGTTAAAGAAAAAAAAAGTGGGTGACACATGTCCAATATTTGTCATAATTAGCGTTTAGTACTTATAAAATCATGACTAGATTATAATGGAAAAAATAGGAATCATTCCAATATGATGTACACAGTAGAAAATTTTAAGGATTTTGCTCTGATTGTTCCTGAAAATTGCTATCTTTGTGATTACTTTGTGTCAACACAGTTATAACAGGCGACTAATTACAGATAACCCCTATTACAGTAGTCACAAGTCAGGGTATGTTCCTCGGTTCTGAAATCAACCATTTTTAAACTTAGAATATTAGATTCAGAAAGTCATTCTCTTCCCCTGAAACTATACTTTACTCTTAGGACAGTAAGTGTCAAAGAGCAAAGTTTTGACCAAAATACTTTTCACCCACCTAACATCTGACTGGAAATTTTTGGCCCCTGAGTTTCAAGCCTGGTAATAAGTCAACAAATCTTTGTTTCCTCGTGTGGCTATTATATAAACCTCAACTCTGGGGTCACCAAATCAGAGTGCTACTTGTTATCCACACACAGCACACAAAAATACAAATTCAGTTTTTTCTCCCAATTATACATCCCAAATGATCAAACACATTGTGAAGACGGGACCTGGGTACCAGAGACGAAGGAGAGATTAATTCTCTGTAAGCTGCAAATGGAAGATCCCAGATCATCGCAGTGACCACCCAGGGCTCTTCACTTTCTCCAGGCCCATCTACTGCCTTAGTGTTTCTACCCGCATATTATAATGCCCATGGAAACCCTCAAACATACCAAACGAGTGACCACACTGCGAGTAAAGCAACTACTTGTAAAGCAAGTAGTTACTAAAAGAAAACCCACGGAGTGAAAATTACTTTGGTCCATACACAACAATTTGCTACTTGCTGTATCTGTCATTCAACAGTTTGCTGTATTTGTCCATGATCTTGTACAGGGTATCCAGCACCAAGGCATTCCCAAGAATATTTT
Source organism: Stenella coeruleoalba (assembly GCF_951394435.1). Lineage (NCBI taxonomy): Eukaryota > Metazoa > Chordata > Mammalia > Artiodactyla > Delphinidae > Stenella > Stenella coeruleoalba. The sequence continues at coordinate 9,247,486 of NC_137167.1, forward strand.
TATTTAGAAACGTATCGCTGCTATCACACAGAGAAGTATCTGTACTATCGTGATAAAGTGCTTTGTGAGTATTTTGTGGGAATGGAGGTTTGAAAATTCCCTCCCCATCATCTGTCCCTGTCTTCCGGTCTAGACGCATTCTTCCATCTGTCACCCACTCTCTGCTCCGGCAGCTCACAACTACCCCAGGTTTCCTACACCCTCCATGTACTTTTTAGAAATTGAAGTACAGTTGATTTACAATGTTGTGTTAGTTTCAGGTGTACAGCACAGTGATAGTTATATATACATATATATATACGTATATGTGTGTGTGTGTGTGTGTGTATATATATATATACACATTCTTTTTTAGATTTTTTTCCATTATAGGTTATTATAAGATATTGAATATAGCACCCTGTACTATACAGTAGATCCCTGTTGTTTATCTATTTTATATATAGTAGTATGTATCTGTTAATCCCTCACTCCCAATTCATCTCTCCCCCCCTTCCCTTTTGGTAGCCGTAAATTTGTTTTCTATGTCTGAGTCTATTTCCTTTTGTAAATAAGTTCATTTGTATCATCTTTTTAGATTCCACATGTAAGTGATATCATATGGTATTTGTCTTTCTCTGTCTGACTTACTTCACTTAGTATGATAATCTCTGGGTCCATCCATGTCACTGCAGATGGCATTATTTCATTGTTTTTTATGGCTGAGTAATAAGTCCATTGTATATACACATACATCTTCTTTATCCATTCATCTGTTGATGGACACTTAGGCTGCTTCCATGTCTTGCCTATTGTAAATAGTGCCGCAATGAATACTGGGGTGCACGTATCCTTTCGCATTATGGTTTTCTCTGGATATATGCCCAGGAGTGAGATTGCAGCATCAAAAGGTAACTCTACTTTCAGTTTTTTAAGGAACCTCCATATTGTTCTCAATAGTAGCTGCACCAACAGTGTATAATTAAACCTTCCATGAACTTTTAGGATTTCATTTCTATGCACGTTTTGTTCCTTCTTCCTGGAATTCTCTTTCACCTCTTGATGCCCCGGAGAATTCCTACCCATTCTTCAAATCCCAAATCAAACACCACGTTCTCTGTGCAGACTTCACTGCAAGCATGGATAATAAACAGAAGGAGAGGAAACTGGGAGTCCCACCATCATCTGTTACTCAAAGTACCGCTGTGGGCACAGCCTCACGATATGAAAACTGGTCGCACCTTACAGTAATGTTTTGCTTATATCTCTTTCTGTCACACTATTTTATTAACTCCTAGTAATGGGTGGTAATGAGGAAATAAATGTTTTCTTGTCTTTTTACTCGTTGATCTAGCACACTATTAAGGACACAGCTGGCTCTCAATAACTACTGAAGGCAGGAAAGAAGAAGGGAGGGAGGGAGGAAAAGTAAGCAAATTCCTTTATACCACCGCACAGCACTCTGGAGCTCAAAGGTAGAGTTAGGGCCAAATGGCAAAATGCTTTTCACTCTATGACACTATTACATGGATCTTGTCTCTTCCTATGTTCTCTTTCTTTTCCCTTACAACTAGTTTATCAGAAAGCCATTTTAGGCATGAAAGCATCCCTTACAAAATGATGTTCAGTAAAAAGCCCTAAAAGAGTGAAAACAGCAACCCCAAGGTACATACAGACTTCTATCAAGGGAGCCTAGAATGGGATGCCTGTCTGGTGGCTTTCAAGGGCTTGATCCTGTGAAGGTGGGTAATGGGACTTGGGGCAGAAGTAGGTCACAGTGCATTTAACAAGGCAGGACAGGGCTGGGGCATGGAGACAAAGGACTGGAGCAGAGGCCAGAGGAGGGTGAATAGCAGGAATGAAAGCAGTGAGGAAACTGCAATGTCTTTTCTAAATGAGCCAGGAATAAAATCGTATTGAAGTCAGAGATGGGAAGAGAACCTCTTTTCCTCCAGAACTTTTCCTCAGCCCCATTGGCCCAAAGCTAACACTGCAATGCGTCTCCAGTAAGCTGGTCTCTAACAGAAAATCTCCAGGGTTGCTGGAAACTCTGAATACGAGTTACACACCCACTGCTCTTTAGCTCAGATGATCCGGTTCTTAAATCTGTCCTAGGGAATCAAATGTTGTTCTTTGGGAGATCATCTCACTGGCTTCTCTAGTTTTACAAGCAAACAAAAAGCCAAACTGGATTAAAATGAATATTGCTAAAGATATCACTACATTTTAAACACAAAGTCACGCCTGTGAATTGATATTAGTTGCTAAGCATTAAAAAAAAAAAAAGAAAAAACCTAAAGAATAGTAAATTTGAAAATGTGGGCAAATTTCCCCTTTGGAAGACTGGCCTTTGGCAGCCTATCCTGTGAGAATATATTCCAGAGAAATTTCTACATTCTGAAGGAGAATATATTACTTCTGTGTTACATGATCATTTAACTCTTCAGAAATTAAATGGAAAAATATAGAGATTCAAGAACAAAGGGATGAATGTTGGGAGGTTTCCTCTCAAGTTTCCTTTTAAAACACTGAACTAGAACTCCGATTATGAATGCTGCACAATAATTTGAATATAATCATTTGCATTCTGCAAACATTTTAAAGCAATGAGACAGCAAAAGGCAAATTAAACTTTTACCGCAGGCCAGTCAATTTGGATAACGCAGGAGTGAAAAATAATCACAAACACAAACTTTTAATAATTTAGAACTTTGACAGTAATAACTAAAAATATGATTACCACTTGGGAAATGTTGAAATTAGACCAACAATTGACTTTCTTGGCTATCTGATTTGCTTTTTTTTTTTGCAGTACGCGGGCCTCTCACTGTTGTGGCCTCTCCCGTTGCGGAGCACAGGCTCCGGACGTGCAGGCTCAGCGGCCATGGCTCACGGGCCCAGCCGCTCCGCGGCACGTGGGATCTTCCCGGACCGGGGCACGAACCCGTGTCCCCTGCATCAGCAGGCGGACTCTCAACCACTGCGCCACCAGGGAAGCCCTGATTTGCTTTTTTTTTCCCCCCCAGAATATAGAAACATAATAGTTTTTCCATATTTGCATAGAATGAGCCTTTCACAGTTTTTCCAACAAAGACAACTGCAAGTTGAGTTTGTCTGAGAGAAACCATTCTAGCGGCTTACTGAAGGGAGTAAAATTCAATGTGTGCTGTGTACCGCACCAGAATGCTAAGAGGAACTGCCTACAGATTGGGGCAGATTCTCTTAACTCAGTAGAAAAAGCAGACTGCTTCCTTGATGATTGAAAACTGAAGTAAATACACATGCTCCATCCCAGCAGACCCACTGAATAGGCTAAACGCCTAAATAAAATGTCAGTAGTGACCCAAAACATTACTTCCTTATGTCAGAATGGAAAGAAAGGACTTCCCTGGTGGCACAGCAGTTAAGAATCCACCTGCTGATGCAGGGGACATGGGTTTGAGCCCTGGTCTGGGAAGATCCCACATGCCACGGAGCAACTAAGCCTGTGTGCCCCAACTACCAAGCCTGCGCTCTAGAGCCCGCGAGCCACAACTACTGAGTCCACGTGCCACAAGTACTGAAGCCCGCAAGCCTCGAGCCCATGCTCTGCAAAACAAGAGAGGCCAGCACAATGAGAAGACCGCGCACCACAACGAAGAGCAGTCCCCGCTCACCGCAACTAGAGAAAGCCCACGTGCAGCAACAAAGACCCAATGCAGCCAAAAATAAATATAAATTTATATATATAAAAAAAAAGTGGAGGGCTTCCCTGGTGGCGCAGTGATTGAGAGTCCGCCTGCCGATGCAGGGGACACGGGTTCGTGCCCCAGTCCGGGAAGATCCCACATGCCACGGAGGGGCTGGGCCCGTGAGCCATGGCCGCTGAGCCTGCGCGTCCGGAGCCTGTGGTCCGCAACGGGAGAGGCCGCAACAGTGAGAGGCCCGCGTACCGCAAAAAAAAAAACAAAACAAAAACAACAACAACAAAAATCCTCTCCTGCATACTACTAGGTGGTGATGTTGAAATGAGGGGGCAGGGAGATTGAAATTTATTAAAGACACTGACGTCTCCTCAAGTGTAAGTCTAAAAAAGACAACATTAAGATCACGCAGCCCGTGATGTGCTGTATCAGAATTTATAACCACTGCAGTATTTCTAAATCATTACTCTCCTATGATGGGGTCAGCATTTCGAATATTACGGAAAAACAGCTAAACACATAAATAAATAAATAAATAAATAAATATGAAAAATGCATGTGATCGTCCTGACAAAGTAGTTCAGGGGGGTTACTGAACGGCAATGGCTCCCAGGCATCTGTTCATCCAGCTGTTAGCTGAAAAGACGGAAAGCAGGTGTCAATTTCAGGGCAGCACTGAAGTTAATTTCACATAAGGCAGTGCTGAAAAGAAAAGAATATCCAAAACAATAGTAGAACTAAAAATAAAGTCAAAGAAATATCACCATGTCCTTGAATCTATCTGGCCTTTGTGTCTGAAAAACCACATGCTCAGGAAAGAGTCCTTTCTTCAAGTACTCCTGGAAGGAAAGCAAGAGGTCTCCCTACTACCCAGGTCCAGTCTATTTTCAAGCAGACATGGAGCGGGGCGGCGGCTACCCAGCTCTGACCCTCTCTATAACCTGAGAGCTCGGCTACATCACTTGGGATATTTGGCTGGTCCTCAGCATTCAGACCAAAAAGATAACAGCACGGAATCTGGAGACCAGTGAAGACTCCTGCATAAATGCGTTAAAATACTACGCGCCTCCGTAGCAATCGTAAACGTCTCCATGGGCATAATTAACAGTGATTCAACTCGATATTTAGATTTTAGGGAGTGCCAGAATGGTTAAGGAGGTATCTTGTGACATCATATGTCACAGAATCATAGATTTTTGAGCTGGAGGCTCATTCTTCTAAGTGGCAGAGAGGTTAAATGATGTCCCCAAAGCAACATAGCTGATAAGGAAAATGGTCTTAGCCCTCAATCTAGAGATCACTCCTCAATTTACTACACACTAAAGAAGAAGCTTCAGAATTGCATTTTCTTTATCTTAGTTCTTTTATCATTGACTCTCCATATATAATAGTCTTTTAGAAACTGAAATTTCTCATTTCAACCTGTCACTTCAAAGGTCGATTGCCTATCATTCTCTGTATGTTGTTAGCTGGTAACCATGCACATACTTCATGTTCTAAGCAAATATAGCTTTGAAATATAGTTAGACCCACTATGATGCAGCATGATGGAATAATCACTTTACACATGAACAAACTTTCCTAAGAAAAACATATTTCAGGACTGAAATCTTATAAAGTTTTTAAATTGTTAAAGTTTAAAAAAATAATTATTTAAGACTGTAAATGCTTACGACAGGCGAGGCACAGTGCCAAGTGCTTTGCATGAATCATATCATTGAATTCTTCCAACAAAATTGTGCCTTAGTTACCATCTAACAGGTTAAATGACTAACACAACGTCATAAGGTAGTTGATGGTACAACGGAGATTTAAATCCAAGTAGTCACCATACATCAAACATATAACCCAGCCATTCCACTCTGACATATTTACCCAAGAAACTGAAAGCATGTACACATGAAGACCCACACGGGTAAGTTCTTAACAGTTTCACTTGTAATAGCCAAAACATGGAAACAATCCATATGTCTATCAACGGGGTGAATGGATAAACACTGTCACAAAGACACACAAGGAGATACTTACTCATTGATAAAAGCAACAAACACTGATACACACAACATGGAAAAAATCTCAAATCAATCAAGATGAGTGAAAGAATTCTGACAAACAAAAAACACATACGGTATGATTCCATGTATATACATTTCTAGAAAATGCAAACTAATCTATATTAACACAAAGCAGATCCAAGATTGCTTGGAAAGGGAATGCAGAAGAGGGAGAGATGGATTCGTAAGCGGCATGAGGAAATGTTCGGGGGTGATGGTTATGTTCATTATCTTTACCGTGGTGATGGTTTCACGTGTGACCATATAGGTCAAAATTCATCAAAGTGGACACTTTAAAGATGTGCACGTCACTGTACATTAATTATACCTAAGTTTTAAAATATAGGCAGTCTAACTCCAAAGTCTGTGCCCTTAACCACCAGAGTATATGGCCTCAGATATTATAAAATGTCCTACTTAGAAAAAGAATATTGACTTTAATTCAGCTTTACTTTAGTGCAACATCACTTATTTTAGTCTATAAACTATAAAGGGCTAATTGACGCCTATTGTTCTAATTAGTGATTTTGTTACCTCCCTGCAAATTGAATCCTGAAGGACAAATTTGGTTTTGATCCCTGTTCCCCTACAGTGAATGGTCCCACTTTCCTGCTGTTTCCATTGAAGCGGCTTCTGTCTTTTCCCAGCTGTCTCTGATCTTACCAGTTACTTTTTGCTTGTTTAGGTAAGACTCTTTTTTTTTTTTTTTTTACTTATTCTTTTAATCTATTTTCTTCACTGTCTGCTATTCTAACCCCTCGGGCTGTGAAGTTAAATGAAAGTGGCAAGCATACACTGCATATAAAATTAAGTAAAAAAATATCAAAAAGGTTCTGTGCTGAAAGAGGGCTTCTGCTACACCTTTTCTATGGAGGAAAATGCTCTGTTAGAGAAATTTTTATTGACACTGACGGTTAATTCACTTAGAGCACTTAGAGCTGAGTCTGAGACACTCCCAAATTTTCTGAGATCTGAACGCTGGGTAATTGGTAATTTAGTGATACAAGTTATAGTATTAACATTTTAAAACATTCCAGTAAAGCATGCCATGTTCTTTTTTTTTAAGTTCAAATACATATATAATTTTTCCAAGTCTCCAAATATTTTTTTTGTTAGTTTCTGCTTTATAACAAAGTGAATCAGCTATACGTATACATACATCCCCATATCTCCTCCCTCTTGCATCTCCCTCCTCCCACCCTCCCTATCCCACCCCTCTAGGTGGTCACAGAGCACCGAGCTGATCTCCCTGTGCTATGCAGCTGCTTCCCACTAGCTATCTGTTTTACATTGGGTAGTGTATATATGTCCGTGCCACTCTCTCACTTCGTCCCAGCTTCCCCTTCCCCCTCCCCATGTCCTCAAGTCCATTCTCTACATCTGTGTCTTTATTCCTGTCTAATTTTAGTTTTGTAGGAAAAGATTTACCCTGAAGTCACGATTGAAACAAATACTAATTTTCCGGTTTCTGAGAGACCTAAAAGACACAAATCAGAATTTGGAAGGCGGCGCATACAAGGAAGAGCTTTAAAGCTTACATGTCTTTCGCTACATGGAAAAACCCACCTCTGATCTCAGAGCAGCTTATTCATAAGGGCATCAGAGACTTGGGACATTTCCTCTGCCCGGCTGACTGGAAAATTATGCAGTCAGCAGTTGATCAGGACTGTGTATGAACCCCAGTCAGAAGCAGAACCAGGGCTGGGAGCTCCGAGGGTGCCTGTGTCAGCTCAGTTAATGCTGAACTGAGGACCCTTTCTCTTCATGATCTCCACACTCCAACTGCCCAGACCTCAAACTAGACTCCCCCCGCACCTTCTGACACCACTGCAGTTAACGTGTGAGGGTGGGCAGAGGGGAGCATTTGGCACTAATCACCCGTGGCCCCATCATCAAATGCCTTGGCCCAGAAATAAACTGTCTAGAACCTGTTTGGTCTTAACCATGACTAATCTGCCTCTATATAATTGACAGTTGATTGGGTATAATTATATTGTTTAATTACCAATATTTTATGTTTTAAAAAAGAATGAAATAACGCCATTTGCAGCCCTATAGATGGACCTAGGGATTATCATACCAAGTGAAGCCAGAGGAAGACAAATAATAATATTTTATGTTTTAAAACCGCAAGACCCTCTTTATAACAATGTTCTGACCACCAGAATTCAACATATTTAACTGTAGCAGCAAAAATAAAAGAGCTGTCAAAATCCAACAGGAGCTCAGATGAAATCTTTGCATTTCGAACAATCCTTCGCAAGGTATTCCTAAGAAACAAAGGAAAGAGAGAGCTTCTCACTGTGGTTGTTAAGGCCAATATCCTCACTTGAACCTGAAGATTTGCATTTGAGAATATCAGACCAAGAACTTTGAACTTGAGCTTTTAATAAACCCGCTGTGCTGCATTAAAGTAGAATACTAAAAGCCTCCAAAGTGGATACAGACTGAAAGCTAAACGTTGATCTAACATTATTATTTCAAAACACTGCTAGGTTAGTATACGCCTAGCGTCCACTCTAATTTTAGCAAATTTTGGTCTGAATCAGAAAGCTTATGATTTTATCCTCCATAGAGGGCACTCGCCAAGTCATGCTGAAGCCTGACCATGTATTAGATGGGTCAATGGACAGCATACTTACAGGAGAAGAAAAGTTTACTACCTTCAGGCAAGAGAGAAAACAAGAGCAATCAAAATCATAATAATGACCATCAAATACTGAACACGTGCTTTATGCCAGGAACTATACCTTCTACACCTGTTACCACCACCTTTCCTGAGATCTGGGCAAAGGAACTGTTGGTTTCCTATTTTCAGTTGAGGCACAGAGTAGAAGCATTTGGCAAATATCCTACAGGTCGTAGTGATAGAAGCAGGAGGCAAGGCTGAATCCGTAGCCCAGACTTATTTTATGTCAAGCAGTTTGACTGTGTTCACTGCACTTTCATCATCCTTCTTGACAAGAACTGGTTCCCAATACAAAGGAAACATGAGAAGGATGTATATGTTAAAGTTGGTCAACGTTCAAAGGCTAGCGGACCCGACTGGTAATGTAAGCTCACGCTGCTTTTTCTCTCTGCTTAACTCCTGAACCAGCAGACAAGCAACGCAAACGACAGGAGAGATAAAGATAAGACAAGTGGACACAGCGTTCGCCTGCTGCATCAGTCCGAAGGTCCTGCATGGATGAAGCATTCCACCATATGCAGGGAGCATAGGAATCTGCGAATAGTCATGCCATTGGGGCTGGGGGAGGGGCAATGTCAGCGCTTTGGGGGAGGTCTGTAAACTGCTAGAGGAGGCAACTGCACTTTTGTTTTAATTTTTTTTGGATCATTGGACTCAAAGGCCTCCCCAGTATAACTGCCCTGTGTCTTTAAACTGTTTCAAACATCTATATAGGCTTCTGAATTAATCTCTCTCTCACACACACACACACACACACACACACACACACACACACACACACGTCTTTCTTTGTCTCTGGTCCTTCTCTTTTTCTGGCTCTTTCTCAGTTTCTCTTTAAAAATCCCTTTTGGGTAACAATTCCTCAGAAAAGAAAAAAAATATCAAGACAAGGATGATCTTAACTTGGCAAACAACAAACCAACCCACCCAACCATGGCAAGCCTAAGCAACCCAGAAAGTCCTTAAAAGAAAGGAAATGAGGTTGCCTTACATTTCTGGTCTCCCTGGGGCTAAACACTTTCCCACGCGACAGTGCACTTCACTTTATACAATCTTTTTTTTTTTTTTTTTTTTGCGTTACGCGGGCCTCTCACCGTTGTGGCCTCTCCCGTTGCGGAGCACAGGCTCCGGACGCGCAGGCTCAGCGGCCATGGCTCACGAACCCAGCCGCTCCGCGGCATGTGGGATCTTCCCGGACCGGGGCATGAACCCGTGTCCCCTGCATCGGCAGGCGGACTCTCAACCACTGCACCACCAGGGAAGCCCGCTATACAATTATTTTTAAACTCACTTATCACTTTATCCACATTTTGTATAATACAGTGTAAGAATCCACTTGCAAGCCAAAGCATCTGTGCATTAAGGAGGCCTGCCATGGTTCAGATCAAGTTCAATGTTATAGGTTTATTTATTGCAGCCCCCAGCTAGGCCACTCTATGGTAATCAAAGTCAGCCTCCTTCATACCATCTTATGTATATTTCAGATTTCCAAACTCCGGGTTAGAAGCCTAAATGTATTTTGTTTTTCAAACAGTCTGAAAAATGAAAGAGGCCCTGCGAAAACATATCTAGATCGGATCTAAATGGAATTATACCACTACAGCTGAACTGAAGAGCAACTGCAATAACGCAATAGCTATTCGCCCAGTAACTGGTGCATCAGCGAGCGGCTCTGAATTATTTGCTAGTCACCACTTGTGGTTTTATTCACCAGAGTTTAGAGGAGATCTTAGGGCTCATTTAACCCTTTCCCTCTCATTTTACAGATGAAGAAAAAACAGTCCAGACAGTGGATGTGAACTGTTGAGGTCACGAAGCTAAACGCGGTATCCATCTAACTCAATCCTTCATCCACTAATTATAAGTCTCGTGTAGTGTTTCAGGAGCTTACAGCCTCTCTCTTACTTTTCAACACGAGAAGCATTTGTTGAGCAATCCGTATGTGACAAATACTGCATTCGATCATGGAAATCGAGTATGAACCAGGGTTAAGGACTTGGCCGATGGAGTCAGAAAAACTAAAGGTTTAAATCTGACTTCACTCCTTGCTATCTCTGTGCCTTTGAACAAATGACTTAGCAGCTGTAGAAGCCCAGACGACTTACTAAATTTCCAAATGGGATTTAGTTCTCTCCTTCGTAAGTGTGAACACTTTAATGAGATAATGTAACTAAAGTGCTCAGCCCAGTGCCTGGAATTTACTAAGGATTCATTATGATGATGATGATGATGGCAAGTTGAAGAAAGCATTGCTCATACCTGCTCAAGTGCTAGAAATTCAAATCTAGAGACATGCAGGGAAACAGTGAATAATGATGGACTGAGTTCAGTGCAATCCTGGAGGCCTGTATGAAGGGCACAGAGCCACCGATTCTGTTGATGGAAATGCCACCCTTGGGCAAGCTGGGCTGGGCCTCAGGTACAGACTTTTTGTTTTTATAACTTTTTTATTTTATTTAATTTTACTTTATTTTATTTTTTACTGATTCAGTTTTACAGCAAACCCGATCATGGCCTAATACAGGGGAAGGAGTCAGGGAGGAAGAAATATCGAAACACAACTAAAATAACGGGCAAGGGACTTCCCTGGCGGTCTGGTGGGCTAGACTCCGCACTTCCACTTCAGGGTGCACAGATCTGACTCCTGGTCGGGGAACTAAGATCCCTCGTGCTGTGTGGCACAGCCAAAAAAAAAAATGCAGTAAACATTAAAAAACAATAATAATAACAGGCAAGACGTCGGCCATTATTAACAGAATTTAATATGATGTTCAGCATTTTCCTGGTGATTTATTCTCTGGTCTTATTAGAACTCCAATCTAATTTAATGTTTTTAGGATTGGCATCTCATGTTTCTTTTCTTTTTTTTTTTCAGATATAAATCACCCCAATAAAAACCAGGAAATTGGGAATATTCTCTACCTATACAACTTTTATATGCTGAAAGAGTCCTAACTTTTTTTTTTTTTGGATCAGAAATATGCCATCTTCCTATATGATGGAAAAGGGGCCAAAGCACTGGAGACTACAGCATTGAATACAAAAAATAGGACTTGGGACGTGAACAATTCCAAAATCAAATTTTGGCTCCGATTTTGAGCAAATTACTTAACCTCTCTGAGTGCACTTTCCTGTACAAGACAGGAATCATATCTACTGTATGGGGACCAGTGATGATTAGAGGATGTAATACACAAAAGAGATTAAAAAAAAAAGTCTATTACCCACAAAATTAAAAAAGAAAACCTGGAGAAATAGATGACCTTATGAGTAAAGGAACGCTACCAACTCACTCATCAGTATCTCAGAAAACACAGTTGAGATAAGAGGCCAGGGCAGGAGTGTGTGCTTTAAAGCAGGGATTTGGGGCAAGGAGATGCAAAAAAGACAGAGAAAGACAGTGTAAAAAGGATGTGGGTGTGTGACTGGGGAAGAAACAGAAATAGAATCCTTCCAAAATGTATTATGAAAGAACCAATTCACTTCAAGGGTCACATGCGGAAGGATACCCCTGCGGCCTCCAAGAGTAAAAGGCAGCTCCTGATATAGACGGCCTGCCTCAGAAGAAGGAGTTTTCACATTGGGCCAATCTAACTTTTTCAAATTTATATGTGATGTGTGAGTTAGCACATTAAAATTTTCTCTGAAATCCGAGTCCTGTCTGCCTCGGGAATTACTATATTACATTAGGAGGCCCAATACCAGCTAGAGTTTACAAGAAAAGAGATCCGTTGACATATTTTTGAAACGGAATTTGGATAATTATTTACAGTGGGAAGAAAAGAAAGCACTTGAACCTTTGTCCTGACTGAAGGTATTAGCTCACAAGAATCAGGTGAACCTCGGTCCCTGCCAGGAAGTGAGTGAATGTCTTGCTGAATGCCAGTGTTTAGACTTGACAATACAAAAACAAACAGCGTTGCAAACGATGATTTCCTTTTACTTCCCTGTGGAGGATAAACGTATTCGTTGTCTAAAGCACAAAATTGTCAGGGAGTCTACAGTCTGTGACTAAAAGAACTGGGCCCACTACTACCTGTGACTTTGTACAGGGATTATCTTCCCACGGCTAATAACAGCACTAGGTACATACACAAAAGTAAATCTCTGTTAAAAAAAAAAAATGATTTCCAGGGTATCTTTTCCAGGCTTTTAAATTTATTTACAAATACATACTACATACACTATATGAAGGTTCTATCAGCTGAGACTTGAGGTCACCCACATCTTTCCTGGCACTGAAACAGTAGAAATGTCCATGGAGACCTTTCCTTACCCTGATTTCCCAGTCACACAGACGAAAAACCAAAGACCTTCTTATCCTAATCTTCCGTGAGTTATTTCTCTAAGTAGTGTGTCTAACAGCTGTCACCTCAAACATCCAAATCTCTGGGTTCACACTTCTGGTAAATGACTCTTGCAACATTGTACTTGTGAAATCCACTGACCAGCTGGGAGCTTAGGACTTTAACTCGGGCTGTCACCTTCAATCTATCATTGTGGATTGGAAGAGAATCACAGCTCTCAAACCGAGGAGCTTGCCAAACTCAGAAAGAGCAGTGGCAGTCAATTAAGCAGGTAAGGAATCAACTTCCCAGGTTCCTCCTCCAAAAGATAAGCCTCTGCTTAAAGGAGACACACGGAGAGTAAATGCAGACGACGGAGTTCGGACACTCGCCCTGGCAAAGGAGCCCTGCCAAGTCCCGCTTGCCATCACAGAGGTCTGGATGAAGGGAAACGGTCTTCCTGCCAAACACAGCCTATGTGGCAATTTCCATAAGTTGGGAATTCTCTCTTCGATCTTGGGATGTTGGGATGAACTGATGCCAGTTGTATGTCCAGGTCACCGGCAGGAGATGGGTCCACAAACATGCCCCACATGGGAAGCACACGTGCAGAAAGTGCATTCCAGAGCCAAGAGCATCCTTGTGATCACCTGGAAAGGCCATTTGGTCCATGAAAAACTTAACTGATATGACTTACATAGTTTCAAGTACGCTCATCACTGAAATATCCTTTGGGAAACGTGCTTTAGAAAATATCATTACGGCTGTATGTTTCAGAACTCAGTGGTCGTCTAATTTTCACGGCCATTCCTCCCGTTGATCTCTCTGCTGAGGCACCGGGATAATGCACCTTCGTGGCTTTGCCCTTCTTAGAAATACATATTTGACCATTTCCACTCATTCAGAGAAATTTCCCCCTCCACAAGTCAATCCAATTGGGGGCAATGTTCATTACAACTCTACTGCAGCTGAACCTTAAAAACAAATTAAAATGATGCTACTTCTGGGAGGTGAACACGTTTAGACTGGCCATCAGCCAGGGTCCTGTATCACACACGCCCCCCTATGGTGCCTGTCACTGGGGTGGGGGCGGGGGGGCTGATTCTGCAGAACCTCACCTCAGGATCAATGTTCTAAGGGTGCTGATGGCTTCTATCTTATTTCTTTTCCACTTGAAACCCTGATCTTTGCGGTCCCACGGGCTCTCCTGCGTCTTAACGACCAGCTGAGCTCTCCCTGCCTTGCCTTTTAAGGGAGTCTTCTGGTTTCTCACCCCCCGCCACTTGACTTTCCCTCTTTAGGGATATGAGGGATATGTCACTACACTCTGATATTCTATCAGTTTATTCATAAAATCAAGACACACATGCTTTCAGGGTTGGAAAGAATCTTAAAGGACATCCACAATCACCCTACAACATTTCAGTCAAGGGACACCCTGCTGAGGCCTGAATACCTCCTTTCTCCTACAAAAACCTATTCTACTGTAGAAGAATATAGCAGAAAAGCATTCATTATACTGAATATAAATCACTGTTAAAGTCTGTACTCATTGGTCTCATTTCTAACCCTTCAGGACAGAACAAAGTGGAGGAAAAGGAATATGGACTTTGATGACCAAAAGATCCAACTTGGGATCCCAGTAATACCATGGCATTGGGTTGGCCAAAAAACGTTCGTTTGGTTAACGAATGTGTTGTTCAATAAAGTACTTGGTGAAAATGAAAAATGTCTTTTATTTTTACTTGAAACCGAACAAACTTTTTGGCCGACCCAATACTTGCTGCATAAGTTTGTGCGTAACACCCAGACTCGACAAGCATCATTCTCTTTGACTATATACCGAACCACCAAGCTACGATTTGAGGGGGTGAAGATTAACTGCAGTATTTTAGTATCTAGTCCAGGGACCAGAACACAGAGGACATTAAACAGATGCCCTTACTTTTCTTTTTCTCCTCCTTCCACATGAAAGTCAGTCTCTCAGATGCGTGAAAGGCCATGATGCCTTTCTTGAACAGTTTCTTGGTTCCAAATTCCTTAATGCTAGTGGTGACTCTCCTTGAACATGTTGTTCTAGTTGATTCTGTTTTTAACATGGTACCCAGAATGAAATGCATTGTTGCACGTGCGTTCCAGTGTGGAGCAGAACCGTGCTGACTTACACACCCCATGCCTGCTCACTTAACACACACTCAAGTTCAATCCTCTCTCTGCCACCACCTGCTTGCCAGGTTATTCTAAGTTTTTTCAGTCTTACTTTTCTGCCTGTATTCCTTGTCCTGGTGCTTGTATCTGTCTCCCTTTGTTACAAAACCACGGATATTCCCGTTGAATTTTCACTGGTGGGCTCAGATTTTCAACCTAGAAGCATCTGAGGAGCATTATCAAGGTAAGGTCCTTTTAAAACAATCACTAGAAAAGATTTTTTTTCATCTCCAACCTCCAGCCTTTTAATGTACGTGCTTTAAATGTATGTGTTTGAAGAATTAGTTGCTTTACCATTAACCTCAAAGGCTGACAAGACTGCTTGTCATTTCCCTCCTGGATTCTACGTACTTGCTTTAGGCCTGAATCCGAGAGTCTCCCATCTCTTGGTCTTTATCACTTTCAACTTTTCATTGGCTGGGAACAACCTACAGTCTTCCTGAGGTTTGCTTCTACTTCAAGAAATATGACTATATCAGATGCCCATAAAAGAGGTGATGGGTGGTATCACTCAACACAGTGCCCGGCACACGACACTGGTCCTCCCCTGCCGTTTTCTCATGTCAGTGCCAGAAAAAAGGGGCCAAGACCTTAAAGAAATGAGACTGCTTAACAAACACTGTCCTGGGACAAGTACAGGATGCCTTCTGCAGCACAGAGCACTAATTAGCATTCATTTTCTGTAACAAGCAAGTTTCTAATTTGATAGAAAAACCTAAGTAAATTTGCAGCTTCCCTTCATCATATCATATTCATTTTCATTTAGCAACTCGGCCATCACATGCTGAATATTAGTTTTGAAATTTTAATTGACTATGTGTCTTTTACTCAGTAACCACAAACACCAAGTTGAATTATTCGGCTGGAATATAAATGAAATTAACAAATGGCTGAAGTTACCTCTTAGGGCACATATTATACGTTATATTGTTGTTCAATATAACAAGCAATGATAAAAATAAAAGTGAAAATTTGCATAGCAGTTTAGAATTTATGAAGTGCTTGTCTAATATCTACATTACCCATTTTAAATACTTGAAAACAGCAGGCAAACAAAAGATGAAAATGATGTAAGGGACAACTTAAATGGCACAGGAAATTGGGAAAAGGATTTTTATTATTCCTCTTTTTGTCTCCAAGTGTCTTGTACTGTACCTGGTACATAGTAAGTACTCAATAAACATCCATTAAATGAATAAATGATGGAATGACTCATCATTATTCTCATGTTTACCCAGAACCTGTGTGCACATGACATGCTCTTGAGAGACTGAACAGGGACTTTGCCTAACAAAAATGGACAAGTTGACAATCTGCGAGCCTGAGGAAGCCGATGACTTTGCTGTCAATCATCTTTGTACAAGTGGTTAAATGCATATTGAGTTTGAAAGAAGATTCTGAAGATATACTGCTTGGGTAAGATTCAGCTTCACCACTTAGGAGTACTTTGGACAAGTAACAAATTTTCTGGGCTTCAATTTATTCATCGCTAATATGGGAATAATAAGAGTACCTGCCCCATACGGATGTTCCAAAGAAAACTATATTAATATGTGGAAAGATGCTTAGAGCTGTGCTCCATACACCATAGGCACCACATATGTGTCTGGAGTTAACAGGAGTAATACTTCCAGTTCCGTTCCAGCGCCTAGCAGAATGCTTACCACAAAGAGCTGATAATGTAATATTTGTTGGACAAATGAATGAACCTTCAGACTTGTTTCTACTTGGAAGAAATGTCTATTTTTCAGAGTCTGTAGTCTCTGGAATCACTCAAAGATGATAAAGGACAGAGTGGAAGGTGAGCACACAGGTGATTTTGAAACTCATTAAAGGTGGTACACAGCATTTCCCTAGAAACCAAGTGACTCCGAGGAAAGGTGTGTCAAGGAGAGTCAACAAAAACATAAAGCCAAATTAGGCAGCCCATTCCCCTTCAGAGACCATGTATAGTCTGTGGAGGCTAGGTTTAGTACTGATTACATCCTCAAGATGGTCCCAGGTCTCATACCGACTGAAGAAAGGCTTTTCTAAACTGTAATCCATGTAAAAAAGGAAAGTAGAAAGAGAAAACAGTAAAATGTCAAGTTGTTTTTTTTAATGTCAGAAATGGAAATCATGTAATGAATTAATATCCACTTCCTCTGATGGAGAGTATCAGTTCAGCTTTCAGGTTTAATATTGTCTGATTCTGTTCTGATATATGTGAAGGTCATATTAGCCCTACTGTTAAATCTGGATTGCCAAAGCAGAGATGTCTGGGCTGAAATAAAAAAGCGTGAAGATAAATGATTTAGAAACACAGCTTGCTTAATGGAAAGACTTGCCGCTACAACTAGATACTAGGTGGCAAAAAAAAAAAGTACTATATGATTGCTCTCTTTAAACCTGTCAATCCAACCTCTTGGGAGAGTAGTAAACTCATCATATCATTACAGTGATTTAGAAAGATCATTTAAGAAGTCATAGTACTGAGCCAAAACCTTGTGCCATGATTAGAAAAAATTAGAAGCATTAAGTTACCTATAAATAGGAAATCAACATATTAACCTTTACTTTATTTAAAGAGGCAGACACAACATGCATTGCAAATGAGGGACGTTCGCATACACTTATTGCCTGTTCCCATCATGATTAAATCCTCTAGAGAAGGCAGGATCAGAGAAGGGATTAAAGCATAATGTTTCATTTAGTCCCCAGGGGGAATCCAAAAATATTATGTGAAAGCAACAGATTGACACAGGGAGTATCAGACCAGGAGGAAAGGGATGTATCCAAAGCAGATGCAAATCGCAAGAAACTAAGAAGGTGAGTTTGTAAAATGAAGATTTACACATGTTTGTGTCTTAGTCAATTTAAAGGGGTAGTCTTGTAGAAGAACAGTTTTCTAACTTCAAGGAAAAGAAAGAAAGAAACAGAGAGAGAGAGGGTGGCAGTGAGGCAGGAAGGGAAGACGGAAGGAAGGAAAGGAAGGAAAAAAGAAAACCCCTATCTGTTTTCAATTCTTTACGTGAGGAATAAGAACCATTAATTTTTTGCAATTTAGCATGTCTACGAAATGAGCGGGTAATAAATATTAATATGTGCCATCTTTAAAGAAAAAAGAAACCCTTGACCAAGTAGTAAATAAATAATCCCTTCAATATGCATAACTCTTAACACCAGAATCTGCTCCTATAATGATATTACGCACTTCATTCATAGTTGTCATTAAAAATATTTGTCCTCCAACAACCGATTCTTGTTCATACATAGGATAATAAAAGTTACATCTGTGATGTTTACGGTGCTGGGCTGAGGGTTTCACATACACGTTCCTAACATATTTCTCATAAGAAACTTGTGAAATAGGTACTGTGGGTTTTAGGTTTGTCTATAAAATGGGGATAAAAATATCCACTGAGCAGTTCAAAAGACTTTCTTAACCTGGACCACGATGTTTGTTCATCAGCATAAGGGATGGTGAAAGAAGAGGTGACCGAGGCACAGAAAGCAGGGCTTCCCTGGTGGCGCAGTGGTTAAGAATCCACCTGCCAATGCAGGCGACACAGGTTCGAGCCCTGGTCCGGGAAGATCCCACATGCAGCGGAGCAACTAAGCTCGTGCGCCACAACTACTGAGCCTGCGCTCTGGAGCCCGTGAGCCACAACTACTGAGCCCTCGTGCCACAGCTACTGAAGCCTGCGTGCCTAGATCCCGTGCTCCGCAACAAGAGAAGCCACCCCGGTAAGAGGCCCAGGCACCACAACGAAGAGTAGCCCCCGCTCGCCACAACTAGGGAAAGCCCACGTGCAGCAACAAAGACCCAACGCAGCCAAAAATAAAATAAATTTAAAAGACACTGAAAGCAGCGGCTTTCTAATAACTTCTAGGCAGCACTTCCAATCTGAAACCCTGGTCATCCAGGGACCCCCAGCTTCACGGGAGACTTTGGCCCCTGATCTGCCTTTGCAGTTGGCTGGTCCTAGGATCAGCATATTCTTTTTTTAAAATTTATTTTATAGAAGTATAGTTGATTTACAGTGTTGTGTTAATTTCTACTGTACAACAAAGTGACTTAGTTATATGTACATATTTACATACTTTTTCATATTCTTTTCCGTTATGGTTTATCATAGGATACTGAATATAGTTCCCTGTGCTATACAGTAGGACCTTGTTGTTTATCCATTCTATATATAACAGTTTTGGTGTTTTTTTTGCAGTACATGGGCCTCTCACTGTTGTGGCCACTTCCATTGCGGAGCACAGGCTCCGGACGCGCAGGCTCAGTGGCCATGGCTCACGGGCCCAGCCGCTCCGCGTCATGTGGGATCTTCCCGGACCGGGGCACGAACCCGTGTCTCCTGCATCGGCACGTGGACTCTCAACCACTGCACCACCAGGGAAGCCCCTCTATATAATAGTTTGCATCTGTTAATCCCAAACTCCCAATCCATTCCTCCCCCACTCCCTACTCCCTCCTTGGCAACCACAAGTCTGTTCTCTATGTCTGTAAGTCTGTTTCTGTTTCGTAGATAAGTTCATTTGTGTCATATTTTAGATTCCACATATCAGTGATATCATATGGTATTCGCCTTTCTCTTTCTGATTTACTTCACTTAGTATGAACATCTCTAGGTCCATCCGTGTTGCTGCAAATGGTATTATTTCATTCATTTTAGGCTGAGTGGTATTTCACTGTATTATACACCACATCTTCTTTATCCATTCATCTGTCGATGTAGATTTAGGCTGTTTCCTTGTCTTGGCTATTGTGAATAGTGGGTCAGCATATTCTTGAACCTGCTACAGAGTTCACCTTTCAGGTACAATGCCCGTTGCAGTCATGAGGACAGAATCAGGTTCTGCGTGAGCTTATGGAAAGGCAGTACGGCAGTTTGGGTAACCTGCTAACAAACATTCATGTACTGAACACAGTTTGGCGTAAGACCTGCTATCGCTATAGCCCACTTCCCAAAGCAAACTGTGCTGCCGAGAATATACAGTCCTCACTTCTCTTTGGTCTTCAGATGCTGCTGCTATTTCCCGGGAGGACATGACAATTGTGATGGAACATTTTGTATGTGGTCACTTTACAGAGTTTTGATCACGTCAGAAACTTATAGCCAAAATAGCGTCTCGTTCTTTTCTGCCTTCCTCGCTATGGAAATGGAAATCAATGTATTTCAGTCTAGTGATTCCCTTAGCAAAACACTATTTTAAAAGAGAAAAAAGGCAGAAGCTCGTGGAAAGTAAGCGATAGTGGAATGATCTTCACCAAAGAACACATTTCAGAGAGACAAGAACCTATTAAGTCATAGGGAAAGAGACAATCCTATTAAGGAATACAGATTCATCTGACCTTTACCCAAGTGCACACTGGATCAAGGATTCAGACAGCCTCACACACAGCAAAGGGAGATATACCCCATGTTTCCATAAATGAGAAGTTAAGTTGGCCTGAAGGGTATATTTTAATAGGCAGCTAAAATGTGGTTGTACCCCGCATACGGGGAGAAAATCCAGACTCTGTTACCATACTAGTGCAGCCGAGCTCGAAGATGCTTTATCAGCTAAAGCATGGCATGCAGACAAGTCATGATTATGAAATGCTACCATGGGAGAGCCCAGAATCCCTTTTTCTTTTTCCAAAGACCTGAAGGAAGAGTAG
This sequence comes from Stenella coeruleoalba, assembly GCF_951394435.1. Classification (NCBI taxonomy): domain Eukaryota; kingdom Metazoa; phylum Chordata; class Mammalia; order Artiodactyla; family Delphinidae; genus Stenella; species Stenella coeruleoalba. The sequence continues at coordinate 9,268,038 of NC_137167.1, forward strand.
ATGCCTTGTTTGGTGAACGCTGGTGAGATCCTTCTCTAAGATTCTATGGACTTGGCTAGATTTTCTGTTACATGAACCTCCTGAGGGAGTATTCATTTTTGTGCATTCTAAGGATACACACTCGGGTACACTCTGAATGAATAGGTGACAGCTCTTCCGTAAACCCACACATTTGCTGCTTTGGTATCCAAAGGTCACTGGTCAAATCTGTGTTCTTACTGAGAATATGCCACAGTGGGGCCCAGCCTGACTGTGTTCAGGCTATTACGACTTGCTTAGGATAATAAAGTGTAATCCAATGAGAAGTGACTTTCTGCACCTTTAAATACGGACAATCTCCAGTTCTCAGATGGAAGAGAAAACACATAATTACTAAACACCTATGTGGTAGTCACATCAATAAAGCATTAAAGGTACAAAACTGCTTTAAATCCTAAAACAACCCTAAAAGGCAGGTATCATTAAAATGTAATGGGTGATAAAACAGAACCATTCGCAAAAAGACCTGCCCCAGATCCCACAGCTGGTAAGAAGTGAGGCTCACTTCAAACCCTGAATCTGATTTCCAAGCCTATCCTTTCTGATTCTACCTTAGGGATTCATGCATTTCTCATGAGCTCACTTCTTCTACTGCTTACAAGTGACCTAATCCGTCTGTCTCGTTACTATTAACGGGTGAAAGACAACTAGTATTTCTGGTTCTTTACTGGGCACCAGGAAAAAAAACCTGCTCTTTATAGATCAGTCCATCTAAACCCTGTCAAAGTATTCTGACACAGATGTAGAATTTGGACTCCAACCTACAGGCTGGACACAGGACATGGAAATGACAGTGAGGTGATGTGATATCTTCTAAGAACTGTGAAATAAAGGGAACTAGGCTGTCTTCTGCGAGTGAAATAGTAAAATTAGACCAGAGATATGTAAAATCTCCTTTCAGAGAGAGACTCTCTTCTGCCCAACAAGACTTGAAAATGTATTAATATATATGGTGGTCGGGATGTGGACAGAGTATCAACCACAAGAGAGGACAGTCAGAAGTTGAGTAAAAGGAAAGAGAGCCACCAGAACAAGCTTCGGCAGTGCCTGTCCTCCTATTGACCAGAAGTTGTGTCACACACACCCCAAAGCTAAGCTGCCTTGTCCCAGCAGGAGGCGTTCCTACAGCGAACATGGACACGATAGGCAACATTAGCTTGGAACCATGAAATATCTGTCCATTATCAACACCTACCCTCAGTCTAACTCCGAGCTCACCAAGTAACCTGGTTTTCCCAGCTCAGGAGAAGCAGAAGAGCACACAATAGGTGGAAGGGAACGTCTACTTTGACAGATTGCTCACCGTGCTTCTCATCGTTGACTGATGGGCACTCTGCGTTCACTCTGTTAGTCCCCTTCAAGTACTTTAACGTGATTCAGCATCCTCAGTTGTGTTCATCCTGATAGTTATTATTTAATTTTTGGCTGGTAAGCTAAAAGTTATACCTTTGACCATGATAAATTTACCAAGATATTGTTATAGTGTCCTTTGTAGCCAGTGGAGTCAGCTGGTCATTAGCTGGTGACCAGAACAACCAAAAACCCCGTACTTGCAAACATCTTCGGGCCCCATGGAGCAATTCAAGAGATGTTCTCTATCAGTGGATGGACAGGTTTGTTTTCTTTTTAATTACAGTAGTAACAGGTACACCAACCCCCTTCTGACACATACTATCTGGGGATGAATTACTCATAACTATTACGCACCACTGAAATAGCAAATGATGACGGACGACGCATTAGACGGGAACTAGAAAGTTGGGTTATTTTCCCAACTCTGCTGTTAATTAGCTACATAAGCTTAGAAATGTGACTTAACTCTTCTGAGCTTCATGTCTTTATCCATAAAATGGAGGAAGTGAAATATATGCTGTCTAAGGACTTTGCAAGCTCTAATATTCCTTTACTATAAGTTTAGCTATGAGCTTGTCCTCTAAAAGTCAGAACAATTATTTTATGTTGTATGATTTGACTTTCTTTCAAAGATTAGCTTTTCGGCTGTCATGGCTGCTCTCACTGATTACATGAATGTCCTCTGGTGGCCCGTAACGTCGCCAACCCATCTGACGGTATATTTCCTAAAAATGCAAAGTATTGTAAGCAATGAGGAAAACTCATCTCCACAGTTTCTGCATTATCTGTGGCCTTACTTACTCATCACAGCGAACTGCAGCCTCGATAAAAACTTAACCTAAATAATTATACTCTCGATTAAATCTGTAATCATTCTCATTCAGGCTCACACGAACCATTCCAGAAACCAAGAGGCCAGAAATCGCTAAATCAAATAAGATAACAGAGTCCTCCTTCCATTCTCAAATAGTTAGGGCAACGTATCTGATTTTTCTAAGCTGCTGAGTCAGTCAGTATTCTGTAGAAATATTTGTTTCACACCTTGTGAGTTAGTTTCGCAGACAGACAATCACAGAGGAGTTTTGTGTTCACTGAATAAGTACCATCTATACATCTCACTTAAGGAGACAGAATGGGGACAGGCATCTTTACAATGCCAATTAGCAAATGTATTCATTAAAATCCCTTTCACACCTCTACTGTCAAGTCCAATCATTTATTTATATCAACTAAAATCATCTGCCTCTATTACTCATTACTGACTAACAAATGATAAAGAAATTGTACTTCCCTAAATGTGTTACAAGCTCAAAATTCTACTTTCCCCAAGCTACTGACACCCAGTCAATAGTGTCATATTTGTATGAAAAAAATTTAATGTTTCCTTAGTTTAGGTAAAATTATATAGCTATTCAACTACCACTACCTTAGAGCAGTGTTCTATCAGTCAATTTCCAATATTACCCTCCTATAATTTATTCTCCATCATGCAGTTCAAGTGAGCTTCCTAAGCAGTAAAGCTGATCGTGTCAATCTTCTGATCATCATTCTTCAATGGCTCTCCAGTGCCTTCAGGATAAAATCCCAGCTTCCTGCAATGGCACACAGCGTTTCTCATGGTCTGTACCTATCTTACGGTCTGCCCCAAGGAACCAGCAGAGCAGAATGGGTAAGAATCAGACTCCTGAATCAGACTGTCTCCTTGCAAAATCCCAGACCCGCCTGCCATTCATACGCAGACCTTGACCAAGTTAAATCTCCCTGTACCTCACTGAGATTTTTTAAGTTGTACAGATGACAAACTTGTTCACACATATTTTCACTCTTCTGAAGATGTTCAGTCACTTATATCTCACTTACATCTCTCTGGCCATGTGACTTCCTTTGGACCTTAGCAGAGGCTTGGCATGTGCTTGAACACCGAGATTTGTCCTCTTGCTAATTGTGAGTCCCTGGGACAGTCACGTGAACAAGCCTGGCTGACGTGCTGAATGACCAGACACAGGGCCACGTCATCTCCACTGCCCCAGCCAAAAGCAAAACACACGCCAAACATGTGAGTGAGACCATTCTAGACCATCTACACTAGATGAACCACCAGCTGAGCACAAATGAATGAGAAAATCCAGTCAAGATGGTCCAAGCCTGGTCCATTGCAACAGAATTACCTTTCTGACTCCTAGACTCATAAGGAACAGTAAATGATTGTTATTAACATAAACCACTAAGTTACCGGTTGTTAAGTAAGCAAAAGCTGGGCTTCCCTGGTGGCGCAGTGGTTGAGAGTCCGCCTGCCGATGCAGGGGACACGGGTGCGTGCCCCGGTCCGGGAAGATCCCACATGCCGCGGAGCGACTGGGCCCGTGAGCCATGGCCGCTGAGCCTGCGCGTCCGGAGCCTGTGCTCCGCAACAGGAGAGGCCACGACAGTGAGAGGCCCGCGTACCGCAAAAAAAGAATAAAAATAAAAAATAAAAAAATAAGCAAAAGCCAATGGATACAACAGTAGTAAATGAGTTAATATATGTAAAGCACTTATAAAAGTTTCAGTCAGGCATATATGAACATTAGCTATTAGAACTCAGTGGTCTCTGCCTCACTTGCCATTGTCACTTGCATCACTGGTACAGACAATTGTGAAATATACATGTTCTCACATCCCCATCCACAATTTATCAGCCTGGAATACCACTGTCCCTACGCTCACATGGCAAACTCCTAATCCTCTTAGCTTAAACTATAGCCTTTTTTGAGAATCATTTCCTGTCACCATTACGTGGTGTTCAATACAAATTGAACACCTGACACAAATGAACTTATTTACAAAATAGAAATATACTCACAGACATAGAAAACAAACTTATGGTTACCAAATGGAGGGGGAGAGGGATAAGTTAGGAGTTTGGGATTAACCTATACACAGTACTATATATAAAATAGGTAAACAAGGACCTACGGTACAGCACAGGGAACTATACTCAATATCTTCTAATAACCTACAATGGAAAAGAATCTGAAAAAGAACTATACTTCAGTTTTTAAAAAGGCATTAAACAGGAAAAAAAAATGTCCCTTCTGTGAATTCTCAAGAACTCTGTGCTTACTCTGTTGTTACTGTTTCCACAGTGTACAGCTATCACTCACTCATAGATTTATCACCGACACTAGTTTACAAGCTCCTTAAGGGTAGGGGCTATGTCACTACTGGGTGTTAACTACTGCTTTACTTTTGAGTCTTCCTTAGCATAGTGCTTAAGTCAACCTTATCTAACCCATCAGAGGTGACTCTCCAAAAGAAAACTGTTTCAAGGTTCAAAATGTGTTTAAATAAACTTTCGTTAAACCTAGTCCACTTTACTACTGTGAGTTTTTAAAAATATACTAATGTGATTTGACATACACTGTATTCCTATTAAATGTGACCTCACTTGTTTCAACCATTGTTCTTACTATATTTTTGAAACTTATATATTTTTTTTAATTTAAGTACGGTTGATTTACAATGTTGTATTAGTTCCAGGTGTACAGCAAAGTGATTCAGTTATACATACATACATATATCTATATATCTATATCTGTATCTATATATCTCGTTTTTCAGATTCTTTTCCATTATAGGTTATTACAAGATACTGAATATAGTTCCCTGAGCTATACAGTAGGTCTTTGATGTCTATCTATTTTACATATAATAGTGTATATCTGTTATGAAACTTACATTTGTCACCAACATTAACTACCTCTCCAAAATGTGTATCATTCACACATCATGCATATTTTCCAAGTCTTCTCGGAAACCATGGATACAAATGTTGAATGGAAGCAGATGAAACAACCGTACTTTTTTAAGCTCTGAGAGACCTCTCACGAGAATAAGTCACTCTTGTGGTATTCAACCGATGAAACAGTAACTCCACTTGATTAAGCTTATGTTTCTTCATTTTGATCAAAGTACATAATGAAAGAATCCACATACCTTGCAGAGATCCAGATAAGGCATCTCTTATTCCAACAACCCAGTAACTCTTTCCAAAAAATGAGATCAGGCTAGTTCGGAATGACTTGCTTTTAATTAACACATCGTGATGGTTAGTGACCATCACAGTTTCTTCTGAGCGCTCAAAAGCCATCTGTTGAGTAATTTTGACCAAAATTTTTCAAAGGAGAAACTGTAACGATCTATTATTTTCGGAATCCAAATGTTCCATCAATTTAGAAAATTAAAGCATTTCCATTCTCCTGATACCTTTCTCGTGCTCAAGAGAAACATTTTAACAGTACTTAACTTCCACACATCAATTCATATTAACAAAAGTTATAATAATAATAATAGCTAACATAGCGCAGGGAGATGAGCTCGGTACTTTCTGACCACCTAGAAGGGTGGGATAGGGAGGGCGGGAGGGAGACGTAAGAGGGAGGAGATATGGGGATATATGTATATGTATAGCTGATTCTCTGTGTTATAAAGCAGAAACTAACACACCACTGTAAAGCAATTATGCTCCAATAAAGATATTAAAAAAAAAATTACACTAAAGTTTACTCAGCTCTTACTATGTGCCAGGCACTGCTCTGAGCTTATTAGGTACATAAACCCATTCAATCTGCAAAACAATCCTATGAGGGGTGTACTATTATTATGTCTATGCAACAGATGAAGATGGAGGTATAAAAAGGTTGTAACTTGCCAAAGTCACTGAGCTCCTAAGTGGTAGAGCCAGGATCTGGACCAGGGTAGCCCTATCCTGCATCCATCCTTTTAACTACTGTAGGGGGCAACAAAGAGAGACAACTCAAGTAAGTCTCTGGTGTAATCAGTCGAGCCTCCCATCTGCATTCTTCCATTTGGAAGAAATGTCAGTGGAAGACCAATAAGAGAATCTGCCCACCTCTGGCTTGAAAGGTTCTTCGGTTTCCTTTCCGCGAATAATCACAAAACTTCCACGTGGAACGGGATAATCATAGTAATTTTCTATCACATGCGACACGGCTCCAGAGAAGAGAATAGTTGACGAGCGGTCTCTAATCTGCTCAAATGTTTTCTGTATGTCAGTTCGGCACGGTCAAATGCAAGATCACAGGAACAAGTCACCAGGATATTAAAGAGCATTATGCTCAATGTCAAAGAAACGATTTCCATGAATTGTATCTTTCCAGATAAATATTTGAATGGATGCATCGTATTTGCAATTTACAGGAGCTTGCACTCCTTGTAGTTTAAGAAATGCACAGTTCATACTAATGACAGACATATCATGGGTGAGCTCTAATCAAATAAATGTGGACTCATATCTATTCCGGTGGTGACGGCTGTACTCCTTTAAGTAGAAATTTCCATTGAATTTGAACCGATTGTTCCTTTCAAAGGACCTGCTGAATGATTTTAATGCGGTTACCCAGATGTCTGACAGAACCCTCTTGTCATCTGACACAGAGTTGCCAAGTGAGTGCATGTTGCTATAGCTAGGGATGCTGCTGGTGGGGGGAGGAAGTTGGCCGCAGTGCGGGCTACTAATTTGACAATTTAGGTTATAAAGCAAAAGAGTAAATAAAGGCTAAACAATGGTGACAATTTAGTGGGAGTTTATATCATGGAATACGGCCCTGAATTGAAACGCTCAACGCTAAAACAGAAGAAAATTCAACACCAATTCAACACTTCCCCTGACATCCGTGAATCTGTGCTCTGATCTGATGTCCCTGCTAACACAGAGGGTCACCAGAGTCCATAAAGTAGTCTGAGATGCTAATCATGTGTTATGAAGCCTACTGAACATGTCAAAATTCATTCCGAAATATGACCCAGTATGACAAACCCATCCCTACTCCGTTCAAAAGATCCTTGTATCCAATTTCCACACCTAATAATTCTTCGTCGCACTGACAGGGCTGGACTCCCCTGCACTCTTCCCAAACTTGAAATGCCAGGTGAACACACCGAAAGACACTTCCTGATACTCAGGGCATTCAACTTTAAAGACACCAAGGCGTCACGATGCTTTTAAATCTCAGCAGGGGATTGCTTCTAGACCTGGACCTAAACGTTCCACGTGCCTGCAATAGTCATTCCTGACATTTTCCAGTAGTAGTGAACGCTGCAGGCAGTAAAAGCACAATTACAGATTTGACAATTATGTCATCCTGGTTAAACATTTGGGATATGACTATAAACTGTGTCAGCTCTTGCCACGAGAGGTGCTTTCAGAAGCAGGTTGCTAAAAGCAAAGCATCACAGTGATTTATGGTGCTGGTGACAGCGTTCAATTAAATTGTTCTTAACTGACTTTAATTAATTGAAAAACAATGTTAGCTTGGGAAACACGACTTTACCTCCGAGGAGGAAATACTGATTGAATGGAGTACAGGACTAGCATAAAAGCCCAGAATTTTAAAAAGAATGAGGGAATTAAAAAAAAAAAAAAAAAAAAGCTCTAGGAAACAGATGGAAATAGATGATGCTGACATGGAGTCTGGAGTGCTGATACAAGGAGTGTAGCTACGACAGGTTAAAACATATCCCACTGGGACTTCCTGGTTGGCGCAGTGGTTAAGAATCTGCCTGCCAATGCAGGGGACACAGGTTTGAGCCCTGGTCCGGGAAGATCCTACATGCTGTGGAGCAACTAAGCCCATGAGCCACAACTACTGAGCCCATGTGCCACAACTACTGAAGCCCGCGCGCCTAGAGCCTGTGCTCCGCAACAAAGAGAAGCCACCGCAATGAGAAGCCCGTGCACCGCAACGAAGAGTAGCCCCAGCTCGCTGCAACTAGAGAAAGCCCGTGCACAGCAACGAAGACCCACCGCAGCCAAAAACAAATAAATTAAATAAATAAATTTTTTTTAAAAGGGAAAAAAAAAGAAATAAAACATTTCCCACTAATTCTGGAGGACCTAACAGAAGGTTCTCTTCCTTGTACTTTTCAAATAGCTTTGATCTGTTCTTTGCCTCCAGCACTCCCACTAATTTTTCCTCCCCCCAATTCCTCAAACTACTTGCCATGCAGGTTGGTGCTGACGGTATGACAATGTATTCTATTTTATTTTTTCAATTTTATTGAAGTATAGTTGATTTCCAATGTTGTGTTCATTTCTGCTATACAGCAAAGAATTTCAGTTATACATACATGTATATTCTTTTTCATATTCTTTTCCATTATGGTTTATCACAGAATATTGAATATAATTCCCTGTGCTATACAACAGGACCTTGTTGTTTATTATTTTAAATTCTTTACACTTTTCATCATTTTGATACTATTAAACCCCAGCTCCAGCACCAAATCCATACTACACATCTGCTGAGTTATTTGAGGAATGAAATAAATACTGTCCACTCTAGCACAGGTTGAAAGTCTGCAGTATAGCAAGCACTTCGTGTGCATTACCTTATTCAGTTCTCTCAACAGTCCAGTGAAGAAGGGGAGAGTGTTATCTCTGTTTTAGAGATGAGGAAGCAAAAGTTTCCTGAGGTTCGGTAACCTGTCCAAGCAAGATCATACAAAACCTTGGCCTGCCCAGCATCTGAGTTGGAACTTTTGACTATCATCACTGTAGGACCTACCATTCAATGAACAAAAAGAATACAAACATCCATGGTCCAAACTCCTGCGCAGAGAATTGACAACTTTTCTAATATTCTCTGAAATAACCTTTCCAGTCTCATGAGCCACTACTTCCCTCTACATATGCTTGCATGCTCACTTCTGTATGCCATGCATCCTGCCTCAATCCCCCACCTCTCCCCTCCTTTCCCGTAATTGGGTTCAGCTCCACAGATCTGTAGCAAACATAATCTCCACCGTGAAGCATTTCTCCCTGGGTCCTATCATTCTTCCCCAGGCTTTCAAAGGCTCTATTTTTCACATTATTTGCTAGAATGGACATGGCCTTTAGTCCAGTTAGCCCATTAAATTATGTATCTGTACCTCTGTCTTACTCTTACCTTTGTACCCTTTGTCACAGAATAAATTGTGTACCCCCCAAAAACTCATGTTGAATTTCTAACCCCCAATATGACTGAGAGACAGGGCCTTTCAAGAGGTAATTAAGGTTAAATGAGGTCATAAGGATGGTATCTTACTCCGACCTGTCTGGACCTTCGAAGAAGATTAGAATTCACAGAGACTTACGGAGGACTGGTGGGTGGGCCCCCAGAGGAAAGGTCATGCGATGATACAGTGAGAAAACATCCATCTGCAAGTCAAGGACAGAAGCCACAGGACAACCAACCCTGAAGGCATCTTGACCTTGACCTGCCGGGCATCCAAAACTTGGAGAAAATAAAGTTCTATTGTTTAAGCCACCCAGCCGCGGTATTTTGTTATGGTACCTCTAGCAATCTAATACATCCGTGGTAGTTTGTCCCATTCACGGTAGATACTTGTCAACGTTTAGTGAATTAAATCAGCAACATATTCATGACATACTCCATATACAGTGAGAGCCAAGCTTCTATGCAAATATATTTGCAGTATATAATTATTTAATAGTTTTTTCCCTTCCTTTCCCTTTTTCTCCTTCCCCCTTAGTGTCTTATTCACTCTTTATCTAAATTATTATTAAAACTCTGTGAAGAATGCTGTTCTGCTACCTACGTAATTCTCTTTTGCCGTAGAGTTTGCAAATTAGCAGCAAATTCTTGAAGGCCTAATAATTTCATGTAATTTAAGTATAGCTCCCCCTCTATTACTCATCTTTTGTTTATTTTATGTATTTACTGAGACTTCTTTAAAAAGATGTAAAACAGAATTTTACTTTCACAATGGATTATATACTAGAGCATAACCAAAATTTAAAAGTTAAGTATTAATGGCTATGGCATTGTGGTCCTTCTAAAAAAAAGACACTTGTAACTTCCAAGAAATATGTGAATAACATGTCTAAGTATAAAAATCAAGTCATCAAAATAGAGGCAGAGACATGACAAATCTTCAATAGCACCCAAACTACAGAAACACCTATGTACAGTTCATTCAAAGACAATACCTTTAATATATAATTTCTCAAAAAACAATGACTAAATTAAAATTAATCAGAATTCAAAATCAGCACACTTCGTTGATGAGAACCAAAATGTCTTCTGATGATCTGTAACCGAACCACCTGGAATCTTTGAACATGCAACTTCTTGGGCCCCAGAACTGCTCAAAAGCCATCTCTGGGGATTATAACCATAGTCTTATTGAAGAATCTGTATCTTCAATAAGGTCCATAGAAGAGGCCTATGTCTTTTCAAGTCAAAGAACATTCTAAATTATTAGGTAAAAACAGTATGTTCTATTGACAAAAATGTGAGACAAATGACTTATAGGAATTCTGCTTATTTCAGTCCCGAACAAATAATTTTAAAAAAATATTTATTTTCCTTTTTTTTTTTTTTTTTGGCTGCGTTGGGTCTTAGTTGTGGCACACGGGACCTTTGTTGAGGCATGCGGGATCTTTCGTTACGGCGTGCGGTCTGCTCAGGTTTCTCTCTAGTTGGGGTTGTGTGGGCTTCTCTCTAGTTGCGGCGTGTGGGTTTTCTCTCTCTAGTTGAGGCGAGTGAGCTCAGTAGCTGTGGCGCGTGGGCTTAGTTGCCCCAAGGCATGTGGGATCTTAGTTCCCCTACCAGGGATCAAACCCGCATCCCCTGCATTGGAAGGCAGATTCTTTACCACTGGACCACCAGGGAAGTCCCCCGAATAAATTTTTTTAACATCTTTATTGGAGTGTAATTGCTTTACAATGGTGTGTTAGTTTCATGCTTTATAACAAAGTGAATCAGATATACATATGTTCCCATATCTCTTCCCTCTTGCGTCTCCCTCCTTCCCACCCTCCCTATCCCACCCCTCTAGGTGGTCACAAAGCACCGAGCTGATCTCCCTGTGCTATGCAGCTGCTTCCCACTAGCTATGTGTTCTACATTTGGTAATATATATATAAGTCCATGCCACTCTCTCACTTCGTCTCAGCTTACCTTTCCCCCTCCCCATGTTCTCAAGTCCATTCTCTACGTCTGCATCTTTATTCCTGTCCTGCCCCTAGGTTCTTCAGAACCTTTTTTTTTTAATTTTTATTCCATATATATGTGTTAGCATTCGGTATTTCTTTTTCTTTTTCTGACTTACTTCACTCTGTATGACAGTCTCTAGGTCCATCCACCTCACTACAAATAACTCAGTTTCATTTCTTTTTATGGCTGAGTAATATTCCATTGTATATATGTGCCACATCCTCTTTATCCATTCATCTGTCGATGGACACTTAGGTTGCTTTCACATCCTGGCTATTGTAAGTAGAGCTGCAATGAACACTGTGGTACATGACTCTTTTTGAATTACGGTTTTCTCAATGTATATGCCCAGTAGTGGGATTGCTGGGTCGTGTGGTAGTTCTATTTTTAGTTTTTTAAGGAACCTCCATACTGCCGAACAAATAATTTTTGAAAGCTACTATTAATAAGTATCCACAATCAAACTTTCGGATTAATATTTATGTTTTAGTGTTCTTGGTTTGTTCCAAAGGGGATTCACGCTTAAACAATATTTATACTGACAAAGAAAAGTTATTTTTCCAGATGCATATTTCCCGTTTAATGTAGTCCAAGACCCACAAAGGCTAAGAAGAACCTGAATGCGCTACGGGGGAAAGACGGGACATGCAATGATTCTGGGCTTTGTCCCCAAGCAAATGAAACTGTGACCACACCATCTAACGCTCAGCTTCACTCCTCTGCACTCAGTGTCTCATCTGCAACACGAGTGTGCAGGGCTTTTCACCGCAGCTCCTTCTAACCTGAAAATATGACTTTGGGTAGCAAGGTCATCAATTTGAGTCATGCCTCAAGTTTCTAAATCTATAGGCTGAAACAGAGCTCGGTTCACTGGCAGACATTATTGCTTGCTAAGACCAAAAACTGCGGGGGAACTTTCCAAGCATTCCAATGTCCCAGAATTGTTCCCTGTTGAGGAAGGAGAGAGAGCCCAGCTGAGCAGGGACCAGCTCTCGGCCAGTGTCCTTGTGGAGAGCACTTGTTCCAGAAGCACAAAGCATAAAACAACTGATACACAGACACGGTTGTCTTGCCATCAGTACCCCTGTGTTGCTGGGGGCTGTCATCTATCCAGCCTGGCTCTCTCCCTCCTCTTTTTCCCCCTTCAAGCACGAAAAGCACAGTTTTCATGTCCTGTAAGTTTTATAGCATAATGGCTCTTTCCTGATAAAGATGAAACATCCAAGGCATGGAATAATTGTTATTGATTGGCAAATCATGGCTTCTGTGTGTAATTCTAGTATCAACTTTAACGATGCGTTCACTTAAGTTGAAACCATCCCTTCTCAGGAATTGTCATTTTGTATGTATAAATATTGCTGGAGTTTTGGTTCCTACGACCAGATGGCAGACCTGTGAAATGCAAATACAGCTGAGGAGATGCAAACAGATGATCGTTCACTGACAGGCGCCAGAGACCCTAGTGAAGGCCAAAGTTTTTATTTCGAAAAGAAGTAATTAGACTTGACAGCAGAAGCGTACATAGGGCCCAAATGAATAAATTTGCTAATTGGACTTCCCTATGGTAGTTGTTAACCCAGGACTATTTGGCCATAAAACATGTCTATAGTTTCATTTTAAGAATGTCCTTGGATTCATGTCACAAAAGGTGGTCCCAGGTGAGAATATAGCATTATATTAACCAATAAGAATTTGGTCCTGCCTGTCTACTCAACGGAAGGCTTTGTTAATTACTTGCTGACAAAATGTCCTTTTGATAGAGACCCATGATACTCAAAAGTCACGTGCTGGAATGAAGCTGCCCTCTCTAAGCTGATATTTAGAGATGCATGTTCTCCATTGTTATGTAAAAAAGGCTTAAGGCAGGTAACTCTATTGCTTCCATCTCAAACAAGGCCTTCTTTCTGAGTAAGAAATATCTAAGGCATAATGGAAGTGGTACAAAGGAGCTGCCGCCATAGCAAATGAGAAGTCAGTAATCACAGGCCTCAGCAAACACCCTCGATATCTCCACCAAAGTCAATAACGCGGGCTTGCACTTCTACACATCCCAAATGAAAGCTTCAGGAGGTCCCCCGCCCCTGCTTCCCCCCACTCTCCCCCCGCCCCCCGCCCCCCCCCCCGCCAGGCTTTTCCATCGCAATCAGTGTTGTGCTTCTGACACGGAATCAATATTAATTGTAAAGCCCCTGCCTGACATTTCCATATGCATGTGGAGGAAAGCAAGGTCAATTTTATCCCAGAGCATTCTCTCTGCACCTCCCCCAAAAGACTGCACAAGTGGAAATGCAAGGTTAATTAAACCAGGTACATGGCAGATGATGGTGCATTGCCTTTTCCTTCTATTTCAAACTCTCTCATTTTAATCTAAGCCAATTTACATGATTTTACACTACTGGGGACTTCCCTTCCCCCTACTCATCCCTTCTTCTCACTCTCTTGAACCTCTCCTCACTTCACCAAAGAAGACCTTTTAGGTCTCCTGACTGTCCCATTAGTGACTAGTACCAGGCAAATGGCAGGGCCACAACCATCTCATGGAATACTGAAGAATACCTACAGCTTAGATGAATGATGCCTCCTCACCTGAGTCCCCTGGGAAAGAGCAGAATCTACATCAAAGAACAGCAGGCAGATAAGGAATCTTGTCCAGATGATCTGTAATCACTTAGTAGTAACGAGTCAATGCAAAGGACATCATTCACCTCAAGATAAGTCCTGGGCTTGAATTCTATGCTATGGTGTTAACCATCATTTTTATTTTCCCAACCATGAATACCTTTTGCTAACAAAATTTGCGATTTGCCAAATTGTCTTTCAACTGGAAATGTCAAATAACAAAAAACAACAAAAGTGACAACAGCAGAATGAATGTGATCAATACTGTTTTCAAATTCTCAATTAAACAATTTGAAACCATTCGAAACATAAATGATGGAACTTTAGCCTTGGAACAACGTCTATTGATCCCAGAAGCATATTCCAACTTAAGCAGATACGGTCTGTGGAAATACCTCAATGTCAAATTTCAGAGATAATTCATTACGGTGATGATGTATTACAGAAGGTCTCCTTCCTCCAATCGCCCTATATAAATCTAACTCCCTTCCAAAGGTAGTTCATAAAAGTTACCAGGCTGGTTAGTAACAAGCGTTACTAACATTTCAATAAGAACTTAAAAACCTAAATAATGAAGAAAGCTCACTAAAAATAATCCCTCAGAAGGAATAGTTCTCCCCCTGCCCTGTTCTGTGTGTGTGTGTGTGTGTGTGTTCCTGTGTGAATAAATATTTTTCTTGGTATGTAGGTAAAACCTCACCACTTACAGTATCTCTCCCTTGAAGAAATAACTAAAATTATGCTTAAAATTTTTTATTTCAAATCTAACAATATAACTAGTAACCTTGAGAAACTGAGTAAAAATTCAGGGGTTATTTTTAAGCAAGAAAGTCATAGGGTGATCCCTAGGTAAGAACATATGTAAGTCATCTCACAAATGGAAAAAAAAATGTAAAAAATCTGTCACCCGTTCCGAAGTTCATAATTTTATATATATTTTTTGCCTAACTTGCATCATGCATTCACTACTCCATGTAAATTAAATCAACTTACTATTATTCTTCATTGCCAGTAAAGAATGAAACAGTTAATTATCTGTATGTTGAAGTAGGATTTACTTATTTAAAGTTCAGTAAATAGATCAATACATCGCACAGAAAGCCATATTAACCTAATCATATTTGTGCATGTAAAGGGGGTAAGTATCATCATCGTCTCCATACATATAAATTCAGAAATCGTGGCAGGAGGAATTTTCCCAAATTTTCCCAAATCATGACACCTAGGTGGCTCACTCACAATTCTATAACATTTTGCTACAAATCCAGGCTCCTTCTAGTGTTCTGACTTCATGGGTCTCTGGGTTGGAAGGAAAAGGACTTCAGATGCTTTTTTTGTTTGCTTTTTTAAAAATCCACCGACCTGACTCTGGAGCGTCTCCAGGAAGGGACCTACAAGTAGGACGTAAGACTCTAGAAACTCACCATCTCTCGAGGAATTCTCTTCTCTTTTAGATAATTCTGTCCAAGATCATTTCTTCCTTATGTTCAGTTGAAATCTATCTTGTCACTTCCAGCCACTGATCCTATTTCTCCCCACCTGAAGTCATATAGACCAAATATAACCCCTCTTCCATACATCTTCAAATATTTGATGACAGCTATCATGATGTGCTTATATCTCAAGTAAAATGAAAAGGCTGAAATTATCACATTTCATGAAGAGGACCTTCAGAGGAAAGCCGGATGACCAGGGGGAAAAAAAAATCATCAATGGCCCTGCCTCAATTCTTCAGCCTAAAATAATACATTTCTGTGGCTTTCAAACTAATATAAATGAATATAATAACGTCCTTTTGTTCATGGCCGATTATACTACAACAGCACGACTTCCAGGGTTAGCATACAAAAGTAATTTATTTTTCTCCCACATCTGCAACTATTTAGGAGAGCAGCTAAGTCTTCATAATCATGCTGCAGACACAGTAAATGGAGCAAACCCAATAGGTCACACTGTGACTATAGTTCAGGGAGAGAACAATTATTTTATCCCATATAATATGCTTCCAACACTTCATATAGAAAGCTAAACAGAAAAATAAAAACACTGGCTTACAAGATTACTATAGCCTTTTAATATTCACTTTTTTTTCTCTTTAACAGCTTTTCTCTCTGAAACAGGCACAGACACATACACACACAGTGTAAATGACACGTCTGAACAATTTTCATTAAAAAGTCATTTCCTTTTACCTTGTGACTCATTTTACTTTGTCTGACATAGGTTAAGTTATTATGAAATTAACTAAAATTGCCGGCGTGTCAATTTCTCTTCTTTTACTCTTTTCCTTCCCTCTGTACAAAAACAATTAACCACCAACTAAGAAAGAATGGTCAAAGTCAAGAAACAGGGTCTTCTGCTTTCATTGACAGATACTGCCCAGCACATTTTATTTTTCCTAAGTAGAGGAAAACGGGCTCTGAAAAATGCAAATCACTAACAAGCAAGCGTCTTACCTGGGAACCATGTCTGGACCAGGCCAGCATTAAGAAACGAAATCAGTGTGTTTACGGTTTTCTTAATATATTATTAGTGAAAAATATGAAAACATCAAAACGATTCTCTAGTGATGCTGAAGGAGAAAAAAAAAAAAAATTAAGCCATGGCAATGTTCCCTGCCAATCAAAGGATTCTGTCTAGATTTCTCTTGTTTTAGAAGCCAAAACCCCTCTTTGGGGAGATCAATGTGAGTCCCTTGAGAAAAGCAGTCTAATGGCTTTTGTTTTTTTTAACATGAGAAAGCCCCAAAATGTACAAAACAAAATTAAAAGCACTATGACAAGGACAAACAATTCAGACTGTTAATGAAGTACAACTAGAGAATGCTGGTACAAACAGAAACAGCCTCAGAGTAAAACGGCTTCAGCTGACCATTGGCATTCCCATCCCCATTTCACTGTGGCAATGACTGAGAATAACTAAGAAATACATTAGCATTTTGGCCTGTGAAGTGTATACGCTGCTCTCAAGGCCAGCTTTTTCTCAGGCTTATAAACAAGCTGCCTCACCGGAGACAACTGATTTTAGGCATTCAGGCCCATCAGCTTAAGTACAATTATCAAAAAGCAGAGGAGACATGCATTCAACTAATTCATTCGAAGCAACCACATTTTCATACTGGAAGTCAGAGTTAAGATCACAGAATTCTGAGTCGTGTTAACTCAGATTGAAATGTCATTTCCAGCACTTAGGGGCTCTCAGGCCGGGGGTAATTAAGTTTAATTCTCTAAACTTGCACCATACCCTATGATAGCCACCGGTCAGTCACAGGTTACTCCTGAGCTCTTGAAAAGTGACAAGCGTGACTCAGGGGCTGAACTGTTGGTTTTATTTCATTTTAATTAATTAAAATTTAAATTTAAAAGCAGATACTCAATTCAATTATTGAAACAACTTTTAAGCACGTTGGAACAACTTGGGTATGTAAATTTGTACATTTCATGAAATCTAAATACAGACCAAGTATTTCCAATGAAAATCTAGCATCCAAATTGAGATGTGTTCTCTGTAAAAATACGTTCCAATTTAAACACTTAGTATAAAAAATGTAAAACATATTTCATTAATAATGTATATTGATTACATATTGAAATAATATTTTGGATGAATTGGAGTTAAATAATACATATTACTAAAAGTAATTTTCACCTGTTTCTTTTTACCTGTTTTAACATGGCTACTAAAAATTAAAAGTTACATATGTGGGGCTTCCCTGGTGGCACAGTGGTTGAGAATCTGCCTGCAAATGCAGGGGACACGGGTTCGAGCCCTGGTCTGGGAAGATCCCACATGCCGCGGAACAACTAAGCCCGTGCGCCACAGCTACTGAGCCTGCGCGTCTGGAGCCTGTGCTCCGCAACAAGAGAGGCCGCGACAGTGAGAAGCCCGCGCACCGCAATGAAGAGTGGCCCCCGCTCGCTTCAACTAGAGAAAGCCCTCGCACAGAAAAGAAGCCCCAACACAGCCCCAAATAAATAAACTAATTAATTAAAAGTTACATACGTGGCTTACATGCGTGGCTTGCATTATGTTCCTATTGGGCAATGCTGCTTCAAACCTTAGATTCCTTATCCGTCAAATAGTAAAGAACTACACTGTAGGGTTTTGTAAAAGTAAAATGCACATAAATAAATCATATTCCTTAGCGTCTGGCATACCACTCAGAAAACGGTAATTTTTATTAATTCTACTACCCAGTATAGAAGAAGGCTTACTTACTTTTAACTTTTTTTTTTTTTTTTTTTTTTGCGGTACACGGGCCTCTCACTGTTGTGACCTCTCCCGTTGCGGAGCACAGGCTCCGGACACGTAGGCTCAGCGGCCATGGCTCACGGGCCCAGCCGCTCCGCGGCATGTGGGATCTTCCCAGACCGGGGCACGAACCCGTGTCCCCTGCATCGGCAGACGGACTCTCAACCACTGCGCCACCAGGGAAGCCCCTGAACATTTTTTTTTAATATTTTTTTATATATTTATTTATGGCTGCGTTGGGTCTTAGCTGTGGCACGCGGGTTTCTCTCTAGCTGCGGAGTGTGGGCTCTAGAGCGCACGGGCTTAGTTGCTCCGCGGCATGTAGGATTTTAGTTCCTCAACCAGGGATCAAACCCGTGTCCCCTGCATTGGAAGGCAAATTCTTAACCACTGGACCACCAGGGAAGTCCCTTGAACAATACTTACACCTTAAAATCTTAATAAACTATCAGATTTTCTGAATTCCCTAGACCATTATTTTTTTCTCTTTAATATTTGGCAATATAAGATCTTCATGAATGCCTAATGTGTGTTCTCCAAAGAAGTAAAAGAATTAAAAAAAATTATCTCATCTTCCCTCCTGCCTTCACATAGCATCCCTTGAAAATTTCCACTCTCTGTTCTACTCTGTGTATTCTGTCTCTGTCTCTCTCTCTTACACATACTCATATACGTAGAGCTACCACTATTATATCTGGTCATGAAAAGAAGGTTCTTTATGCATTTCTCTAATGATTAGTGATGTTGAGCATCCTTTCATGTGTCTGTTGGCAATCTGTATGTCTTCTTTGGAGAAATGTCTATTTAGGTCTTCTGCCCATTTTTGGATTGGGTTGTTTTTTGGATATTGAGCTGCTTGAGCTGCTTGTACATTTTGGAGATTAATCCTTCGTCAGTTGCTTCATTTGCAAATATTTTCTCCCATTCTGAAGGTTGTCTTTTCGTCTTGTTTGTAGTTTCCTTGCTTTGCAAAAGCTTTGAAGTTTCATTAGGTCCTATTTGTTTATTTTTGTTTTTATTTCCATCTCTCTAGGAGGTGGGTCAAAAAGGATCTTGCTGTGATTTATGTCATAGAGTGTTCTGCCTGTTTTCAAAGTAAGTGAGAAAGAGAAAAACAAATACTGTATGCTAACACATATATATGGAATCTTAAAAAAAAATGTTCATGAAGAACCTAGGGGCAGGACGGGAATAAAGACGCAGACCTAGTAGAGAATGGACTTGAGGACACGGGGAGGGGGAAGGGTAAGCTGGGACAAAGTGAGAGAGTGGCATGGACATATATACACTACGGAACGTAAAATAGCTAGCTAGTGGGAAGCAGCCGCATAGCACAGGGAGATCAGCTCGGTGCTTTGTGACCACCTAGAGGGGTGGGATAGGGAGGGTGGGAGGGAGGGAGATGTAAGAGGGAAGAGATATGGGGATATATGTATATGTATAGCTGATTCACTTTGTTATAAAGCAGAAACTAACACACCATTGTAAAGCAATTATACTCCAATTAAGATGTTAAAAAAAAAAAAAAGGTTCTTTAAAGCAACTTCTGAAAATCCTCTAGAAGTCCGGGTGGCACACAGCACCCAAGGAAAAGAAAATATGTAGAGAGAGCGCCCTGCCGTTTTTCCATCTGGTAATAAGGTCATTTGGTTGCGCCACATTTCAGTTGCATTTGGGTTAACTTTCCCCTTTTATAACACAAGAAACATCCAGAATCCTAAGAAAAGGAAATAGTGGAGAGACTGAATTTCTCCCAAGACAGGATTTTCCAGCCCATCTCCACTAGAGAGTCAGGACTTCTCTCATTCTTTGAAACCCAATGGCACTGCTGAGCCGCTCAATGGCAAATAAATATTTCAGATAGAAGGGTGAGCTGCTGAATTTATCCAAACTGGGTTAACTAGAGTCAAATTCTACCCTTTCCTCTGACCCCAGCCCCAATTATCTCTCACCCCATACACTTAATCAGGCACATTTTATGTCTCTCAAACTCATGGGTTTCTCACCATTGCTGAATTTCTCAACTTACCACTCAGGCTCCATCTCCCTCTCTCTCTCTCTCTAATAATTTAAGCTTACATTGCACTGAGGGCTCTTCTACACTCCTCACTCATCTTTCCCTAGTGTTAATATCTTACAAAATCATTACACAATTATGAAAGCCAAGACATCAACACTGGTACAACACTAGTCACTCAACTACAGGTCTCATTAGAATTGCACCCGGGATCCCCATGATGTCCTCTTGCTGTCTAGAAACCAGTTCAGGATCCCCCATTGCACTGAGTTGTCATGACTCCTTAGTCTCCTACAGCCTAAGACAGTTCTCAGGCTTCCCTTACACTTCATCACCTTGACACTTTTGCAAAAAAAAAAAAATCCGAAAAACAAAATTGGTCAGTAATTTTGTGAATGTTATGATTAGATTTGAGGTTACATATTTTGGGCAAGAATGGCACAAAAATGATGTTGGGCCCTTTTCAGTGCAAGGGATATCAAGGCACACATGATGCTAATGTCTTATTACTGCTGATATTAACTTTAATCACTTCATGAAAGTGGTACCTTCAGGATTTCTCCACTGTAAGTTTTCTATTTTTCCATTTGTAACACAATGAATACCCTGAAGGAGATACTCTGATATACTGCAAATATCCTGTTTTGACTCAAATTTTCACCCACCAATCTTGGATCCAAGCTGCATCCATTATTACTGTGTTGTGTGCCCAGTGACAATTTTCTATTTCCCTCATTCTTTCTATATTTATTAAATGGAATTCTCTGAAAAAGTCCCTTCTCCCCCATTTTTCTTTTTTTAAATATTTGTTATATTTGTATCAGTATGGACTTGGGGATATTTATCCTATGGGTTATAATGTAATATTGTCATTGTTCATTTATTTGCTGAAGTTGTTATGGCTTTGGCCATTGGGAGTTCTTTCGGGTTGGCACCTGTGTCTTTTCAACATATGCCTTTTCTTTGAAAATTCCTTACTTTCTGGCACTATAAGATATTCCAGGGTCATTTCTCCAGTTCTGGGATTTAGTTTCTTTTATTGAAAAATGGTATTTAGCAACCAAGATCTAGGTGCTGAGTGTGCTCACTGCTAGCCGGCGGTACTGCTTCTGTCTGTCCCTCTCAACGAACAGAGCAAGTAAATATACCTATGCACATACACACACACACATATCTATGTTTCAGTGTGTATCTATCTGCACATATATTAAAAACCACTAATTTTTCCTTGATTTTAATTGATATGGATGACATTAAAATTTATCATCTCTTTTACCCTCCCATCCCCCAAAATGTGCTCATTTTGATACCTCCAATTCCAATCCAATACCACGGCATTTATTCTATCCTTTGTCCTTTTCTTATTTGTAACTTTTTTGCAATACTGAACAATCCAGCTCTCCAGTATCTACAAAATAGTCACCTATTTTTTCAGTCCTAGAACACTCAAAGCAGTTTCACAATCGCTAACCATACCTCTATGGGAAACAAATTCACTAAATGGAGCATAACCTTTGTGTACACTTCTTTTGACTTTAGTCTTACAGCATCCAGTCAAAATGCTGTTCTCCACAGTTACACAGGTTAGTTGTTTTTCCTTCAGGTGGCTGTTTAAGTCATTTATGATGGTTAGGTTCATTTACTATTGCTTGTATCCCCTTTGGGTTCCACCCACACCCTGGTTAATTTTAATTATTTTTTAACATATGAAACATTACTCTGGTTCTAAAAGGCAGAACCAAACTAAAAATATAATCAGACGAGTGTCATTTCCTCATTTCTGCTACCCCATTCCTGTTCCCTTCTTTCTACTCTTCCCTTACCCCCTCCTACAGGAAATTCATCTCATTGGTTTCTGATTTATCCTTCCTATATTTCTTTGGCACAAATTGGCAGATACATGCATGCATCGTTTTCAGTATTCTTTTTTTCTTGAATGAAAGGTTCCACATAGATGACCTTTGTATTTTGACTTTCTATTTAACAGTATATCCTGGGAATTACTCAATAGCAATCAGTTCACAGAAATCATCCTCATTCTTTTTTACAGCTGCACTGCACTCCATTGTGTGGCTGTAA
Organism: Stenella coeruleoalba; assembly: GCF_951394435.1. NCBI lineage: Eukaryota > Metazoa > Chordata > Mammalia > Artiodactyla > Delphinidae > Stenella > Stenella coeruleoalba. The sequence continues at coordinate 9,290,394 of NC_137167.1, forward strand.
TATAGTTTATTCAATCATGCTCCTCTGTGGAAATTTAGGTTGTGCCCAGTATTTTGCGCTTACAAACAATACTGCAATAAATAATCTTATTCCTATGTGTCTTCACATTGTTGGAGGTGGACCTTTTGCATAAATTCCTGGAAGTGGGATCCTGAATTACCAACTTCATCTCCAGAAGGGCCATACCAGTTTGCATTCCCAGCAGCAATGTGTGACAGTGCCAGGCTCCATATACTTTTTATTCTCCTTCTATCACATACTCCACAAAGCACATAAATCATCTAGAAGGAAGAAAGGGAGGGAGGAAAGAAAGAAGTACTGATACAGAGGTCTTTCCAGCTTAAAAATAATAGATAATTCCCTACTGTCTGTGAAATGAAGCTCCCACGCTTTTGGAAGTACCTACAAGGCTCCCTCCAGAGAGCTCTGAGACTAGCCTCATCTTCAGCAACTTTCTCTTGATGCTCATTCCATCAAGGGACTTGCCATTCCTCAAACATTCCATGATCAGTTCACAATTTCATAGCTTTGCCCATACTCTTTTTTTCACTTGCAATTCCAGGCTTTCACCCATACCACTTAGCTGATATGCCTTAGTTCCATTCACCCTTCAAGCTGAAATGTTAACCCTGCTTCCTCAAAAGTTTTACATTTAACACACCCCGTAGTGTTCTAGGAATTCTTTATTCCCACCATCTCTTTTAAATTTTTAATTTATTTTATTGAAGTATAGTTGATTTACGATGTGTTAATTTCTGCTGTACAGCAAAGTGATAGTTACACATACATTTTTTCATATTCTTTTTTTCCATAAATTTATTTTTGGCTGCGTTGGGCCTTTGTTGCTGTGCGAGGGGTTTCTCTAGTTGTGGCGAGCAGGGGCTTCTCATTGCAGTGGCTTCTCTTGTTGCGGAGCACGGGTTCTAGGCACGTGGGCTTCAATAGTTGTGGCACGCAGGCTCAGTAGTTGTGCCTCATGGTCTCTAGAGCACAGGCTCAGTAGTTGTGGCACATGGGCTTAGCTGCTCCGCGGCATGTGGGATCTTCCCAGACGAGGGCTCGAACCCGTGTCCCCTGCATTGGCAGGCAGATTCTTAACCACTGCATCATCAGGGAAACCCCTATGTTCTTTTCCACTATGGTTTATAACAGGATATTGAATATAGTTCCCTGTGCTATACAGTAGGACCTTGTTGTTTATCCATTCTATAAATAATAGTTTGCACCTGCTCATCCCAAACTCCCCATCCATCCCTCCCCTACTCCCCTTACCCCTTGGCAACCACACGTCTGTTCTCCATGTCTGTGAGTCGATTTGTTTTGTAAATAAGTTCATTTGTGTCATATTTTAGATTCCACATATAAGTGCTATCATATGATATTTGTCTTTATCTGACTTACTTCACTTAGTATAAGAATCTCTAGGTCCATGCATGTAGCTGCAAATGACATTATTTCATTCTTTTTTATGGCTGAGTAGTATTCCATTGTATGTATGTACCATATCTTCTTTAGCCATTCATCTGTTGATGCACATTTAGGTTGTTTCCAGGTCTTGGCTATTGTATTCACACCATCTTGACTGCACTGAACCCACTATGTTATGATTGGCTCTGGGCAAATCTGGCTTCTTTGCACACTTTGACAGTGGGGACAATATCTTCCTCAACCCAGAAGGGCCAATATGGCAGGTGTACAAGTTTTCAAATGGATAAAAATGAATAAACAAGACACGCAAATAACATTGCTCTTTATTCAAAAGCATCCTTCTCTTTCTCATAGCTCTTCTAGCCTAATGGTTTTTATCAATGTTCAAGTACCACTTCTCTTAACACCTTCACTCTGGAAGAGTGAACACTGATACTTACATCCAGTGTTGCCAAGTCCTTCCAAGACTTCCTCCTGACAACATCTGGGAATTTGCTCTATTTTCTTTGCTTTATTTTCATTAGGATATTCTGCAACCCTTGCTGCTGCTGAATGCACAGGTCTGAACCCCAACTCCACGTACATATATTTTGTCAGCATTTCTCATTACCTCCTCAAAGCATTCAAAGAAACCAGGACAATCAAAAATATTACAGGTCTAAGCCATTTTGAAAAATGTTATTGTAGTTGATTTACAATGTTGTGTTTAATTCCTGCTATAGGGCAAAGTGACCCGGTTATACATTTATTCTTTTTCATATTCTTTTCCATTATGGTTTATCACAGGATGTTGAATACAGTTCCCTGTGCTCTACAGTAGGACCCTGTCGTTTATCCATCCTATATATACTAGTTTGCATCTGCTAACCCCAAACTCCCACTCCATCCCTGCCCCACCCCCACCTTGGCAACCACAAGTCTGTTCTCTATGTCAGTGAGTTTGTTTCTGTTTCGTAGAGATAAGTACATTTGTGTCATATTTTAGATCCCACATGTAAGTGATATCATATGGTATTTGTCTTTCTCTTTCTGACTTACTTCGCTCAGTATGATAATCTCTAGGTCCATCCATGTTGCTGCAAGTGGCATTATTTCATTGTTTTTCATGGCTGAGTAGCATTCCATTGTATACATATACCACATCTTCTTTAACCATTCATCTGTCCATGGACATTTAGGTTGTTTCTATGTCTTAGCTATAGTAAATAGTGCTGCTGTGAACATAGGCATGCATGTACCTTTTCAAATTACAGTTTTTGTCTGGGTTTACGCCCAGTAGTGGGATTGCTGGATCATACAGAAACTCTATTTTTAGTTTTTTGAGGAACCTCCCTACTCTTTTCCACAGTGGCTGCACCAATTTACATTCCCACCAACAGTGTAGGAGGGTTCGCTTTTCTCCACTCCCTCCCCAACATTTATTATTTGCAGACTTTTTAATGATGGCCATTCTGTACTGGTCTAAGCAATTAATATTCACTCTGACAAAGAGTTCGGGAACAGTGTCATCTACTGAGATATTAATGTGTGTTCTGTTGTGGTGCCACAGGACCCCTCCCGATGCCCTTGTCTCCAACACACACTCTCAAGAGAATACCCAAGCCTTTGGATCTAGGAGAAATGGACCTTCTCTGTTCCCAAGTGAGAACTAACAGTTGTGGGTTTTTGTTTTTTGGGGTTTTTTTTTTTTTTAATACACAAAGAGGCCATGGAGCCAAGTTTAGGGGCGAGTTGGGTAGGGAATGTCTAAGGGTGGGAGATGGCCAGAGGGGCTCAACCTGTAAGAAAAGGTTGGCTTTCCTGAGATTAGGAAGGAGCCGGGGGATGTGCGCGTGTTTCTGTTACAGAGCCTGGACCCTGCTTATATGCAGAGCCCCCATCAAAGAGAAACGGCTCTAGACAGTGGCGTATCTGCTCCCTAGAACTGCACTTTCCAGAACAGCAGAGGAGGGCCCTATGGATTGCAGAGAAGACCCATGTGAAAGGCAGCCCTGCGAGCAACATCTCTGAGACTGACCGGAAAGAACACCAGTAACCAGTGCTGACTGTACAGCTAAGGGGGAACCCCATCAACTAAAGACCAGGCTCATCTACACTCTGTTCCAGACACCAAGGAAGCTCGCCAGTTTCTGAACTCTCCCAACGGAAGGCATGGGACCCCTCCAAACTTGAATAAATCCAGGGTCTTAGTACTCAGCATCTGCTGATGCAAAATTAGAAAAACTAAAGACATCTTACAGCAGAATACTAGGGAACACAATTCACACCTGTCACAGTTATTAACCGCTAAAGCAACAAGGATTGGGACTTCTCTATGTCCCTCATCAATAAGTCCTCTAGTTACGAAGGGAGGTGAGATTAGGCCTTGGGGAGGACAGTCTGGGACTATGTCCTTAGTGGGAGGACAGGGGACTTGCTGGAGTGAATTCTAGGTTCCTCTGGCTCTTCAATCACCCAAGGTGGCCTCAGCCAGCCTATTAAGGGGAACCATCTCCTAGAGAGATGTGATTCCAGTATTTAACTCCTTCTATCCTCCGCTACGCAAATCACTGAAAAGGAAGGTCCCAGTAACCGGACACAACATCATTTCAGAGGCACCTCCACCCTCCTACTCAAATTATTTTCTGCTATCTAGATGCCTACAATTTATTGAAAAGTGGAAAGGCTGGTTAAGCCACAACTGAGAATAAATTGTTTTCTTAAAAATTAATCCAACAGCCCAAAATTATCTGTATGATTAGTTATGAGAATATTTTCTAAGTACAGAAGGAAAGTGAGAGAGATAAAACATTTATTTTTGTCGGAGGCATAAAAGAAGTGGTCAGATAGAAGCAGTTACTGATATACTTCACAACTCTGTCTGGGGTCAACCCTGTTGATTCAACTGAATGGAGACGAACATAAGCTTCCCAGGGATGGTCATCACCTAGACATCTGTTTTTCCCATGACCTATAAAATATTTTTGTGTTTTTAACTGAACTAGTTTCACTATAGGAGTCTCAACTCTAAGGAATTTACTAATATCATTATTATTATGTGGCTGACTTTGAATATCACAAATTGGTATGACATTATTTGCCAAATTCCCATAGACTTAAAAAAATGGGTATTACAGTATACTGTGTGGGGTATGAGGGAGTGGTGTGTCATACTTATTTTTGACTCTAGAATATAATCAACTCATTCATTTTAAAGTAAATTCCAGTTGTTTATAACCATCTCTGAAAGCTTTGACCGATGTCCAACATTGCAATGCTACCATACTTAGAACATTTTGCCGCTAGAACTGAATTAATAACTAAAGTTCTGAATATGCAGCAGGCACTAATCCTGGTTTTAAAATCCCTAATGGGCTTTGTAGCAATGCAATTTGGCAAAGTGAGTAAAATCCTAACATAATAGATAAAGGTAATTAGAGATGCAGAACAAATTCTTTTTAAATGCCCTGCATGCAATTCGGACACTTTATTTCCTTCTTCAGAAATGGAAAATTAGCGAAGGGAGGAAATAAGACAAATCAGGAAAAGAATATGAGAAAAATCAACTTGTATCAATCATAAAGGGGTTTGGGGCTTGAGAGTTGTTAAAATCCGTCCAACTATTTTGACTTTCCAAAATCTCCCAAGAAACTGGCCAACTTACAATTTAATGAATCTTCACTGCTTAGAAAAAGCCTAACTTCAATTAGGTAGCCAAAATGCAGAAGACAACTGATGGTCTCAGGAACTAAAAGAAAACCAGTGGATAAATGTTTTAGGGAAAATGTATCCTTTTTGACATGGCTGCACAAATCTTTCCATAACTAACAGCCATCATTTCAAGTAAGTACATATTTCTCCTTGGAACATGAAGAATAAATTTGGTTTTATGACATTTTATATACATATATAACTATATACAATATAGATATTTGATTTATTTATGTATTATGTATATTTAATTACATACTTATATTTATTATATATTATACTATATATAAATATTTACTATATTATAACATAATTATATAATTAAATAGGTTACATAATAAATATTTATAGTATTATAATGTTTTATATATATACTTCTTGTGTTGTTAAACTTCAGCTAACCAAATATAAAAGTGATACATTTGCTATAGAGATGAGGTTTAATTTAAAGTCTGAGTACTGATTTTAGATTTTATATATGTATACCTATGTATATATTAAAAATATTTATATTATAAATAAATATAATGTATCATAAATAATGTAGTGTTATACATGTTTATTATTTACTATATTAAATATAATACTGAATATCTGTATTACAGTATATTAATATAATATTTAATACATTAAGTATAAAATAAGTACCCAGTTAGACTTCAAATTGAACCCCATCATTACAACAAATGTGAACTACACCTCTAACTGATTAGCTGAAGTTCAGCGACACAAAAGGTAGAGATGGAAGAATGGAATGGAAGAAACGGAATTTAGAATCAAGGCCTATCAGAGGTCGGATGGCCTTAAAGGTCACACGATCCACCGCCCACCTCATTAAAGCATAAAAAAGAAAACAGCCCGGAAGTCACCCAAGTGTCTAAGAGCCAACCACAGGGACAAGTGAAGTTGGGTCCAGAGCCAACTCTTCAGTTTCCCAGCTCAATGATTTTTCTGCTGCAAAAGCCGGTCTGTTTTCCCACCAGCAGCTCCAAGGCCACCAGATATGCCCATTTGGGGCTACAAATGAGCCTCAGGCCACCAAGGATGCCACGTGAACTTGTAGAGATGTTTCCTCCATGGTACTTATTTTTAGAATAGTTGGTAGACTGACTTGTACAACAGTAAAGAAGTGGTTGCAAATTCCTTCACTCTCTTTGCTCTCAGCTTATGATCATTCTGAGCAGCTTAGTTTCCACTTAGGGTCCTCAGCACTGGTTTGGGGGGCGTTATTCTAAAACCTCTCCCCAAGGGTAGCCAGAAGTAGCTGATCTTTGGTGATTTCTTCCAATTCCTTTGACACACCTTATTGTCACACTTTCTTCAAGTCCTCTATGTGGGTTATATTTGACAGACAGTGAAATGCAGCCCTTTTTCTGATTATAATGACTTTTAACAATTGTCAAAACAGATTTAACAGAAGGCTACAGGAATTCGTAACTCCCAAACAGCTTTTTCATCTTTATATAAAACTTTGGGGCCCCATGAATAGTTATCACTTTGAATTTTTTCCTAAAAAAATGACATGCTCACTAAATTGTGACTTATGTTTCTAACGTTATTTTTTAAGTATTGGATTGGCCAAAAAGTTCGTTCGGGTTTTCCATGTTACAGAAAACCTGAACGAACTTTTTGGCCACCCCAATATATACTGTCATGTAAAAGTTCCTAACTGCATAATCACAAGACTTTTACCTCTGTGGTCTACAAACTCCAAACTGCAGGTAGGCAGATGTGAAACTTCTGGACAATGCCGGAAGCCTCACTGCCAAATTCATGGATGAAGGAATAGATCTGTGATTCCACCAGTCCTCAGTGTGGTAACTTCTGCTGGGTTTTTCCCAGGAAGGTTTCCTCAATAAGAAGCTTACTTTGATGGGGAACAGTGATTTTCTTTACCATTCTGTCATTGGGAGCAAAAGAACAAATTGCTTACTCCAGGTTCCTAAATAAATATAATTGATCAACTAGCTTGATCTTTTTTTTTCTCCTTCATTTCATATAATAGCAAAGTGAATGCTACCCAGAGGCTCACTCAGATTCATCTATCAGCTCCTATGGAGAAATTTTAATATTATTTACAGAGTCATAGAACACTACGAACACATAACTTACTCAAAGCTTCATGTGAAACCAGTAACTACTTCTAGAGCCAAACAATAATGGTTATCTTCCCTATGCTACAGAATGTCCTAGGATGAATGCTATAATCCCCCTAGGAAGGCCCAGGGAAAGGTATTTGCCTAAAGATAAATTGGCCTTTTCCTGCAGAGAAGGAGCTGGGAAACCCACTTTTCCTCATCCTTGAACGAAACCCACAGGCATTTTCCTCATCCTTGAACCTGACAATGAGGCTATCAACACTGTCAAACAGTTTCATGTCTGCCTGGGTACAGTTTGGGGCTTGTAGGCACAGAGGTGAAAGTCTTATGATTATACAATTAGTGCCATTACATGAGAGCAAAAATGTAAAAAAAAAATCAGAAACGTGAAGGTCACTGTTTAGTGAGTGTATCACTCAGCTGTTAATAACGATCTCAAAGCCAACCAGAATGGGTCTATTTTAAACTCACTGGTCAGGAAGGTATCAAAAAGGAAAAATGCGATCCGGGTCAGGGGAGGCAAACTGATTAAAATAACTGTGTGGTATCTAACTCAGAGCTAGAAATGTTTTACTATAGAAAATACACATTATATTTTTAAATAATTTTCCCAGACGTTTTCTACTGCTACATCGAAAATAAATAAATAAACTGCTTGCTTACCAGAGAAAACTGGTAAAGGTAACTGAAACTGCCAGAAGGTCATCTACCTCCAACTCACTGCATTAACCCTAAAGTTTAGACGGACGATGCTCGTGGTGGCAAAGAAAGGTGGTATTTTTGCTATTTTTGTGCAAAGAAAATCTCTACCACCAAAGCAGTGAATTTTTAAAAATTAGTTAAAAGAAGGTTTTGTAAACTACATTTTAAAGAGATAAATATTTGCTATTAGTTTAATAAAAGCTCCTTATACCTTCTGTAAGTCTGTCATAGTTTTGTACGTATAATTTCTAAACTCAGTATGATTATTTCAGCAAAAAGTACACACAAGCATAATATAGTTTGATGTAGTTTCCTGTGGTCTTTGTCTTTTTCTATTTATTCGTAGAATTGGCCAATACCAAGTTTCTATTGGTACTGTCACTAAATCCTTTCTCAATTGAAAATGAATTCATCCCCAGTAAGACTTCCTTTCTACACCTACAGAAATTACTTCTGTTAAAAGGTTTCAGGTTTTTTTTTAAGAGTCTTGGTACTTGAATGATTCTTAATATAAGTAGTTCTCAACCTTGGTTCTGCTAGAATTATCTGGGGAACTCTTAAGAAATATTTATTCTGGGCCCCATTTTAGCATAACTGAATAAAAACCTCTGAAGCTAGGGCCTGGGAATCAGTAATCAAACCTCCCCAAATGATTTCAACCCGCACCTGAAAACTTGGCCCCAGGCTCATTTGTGACTTGACATGGCACATCTCAGGAACAGAGTTTCTTGAATGTTTCATCTTACATCCCAGACCGTATTACAGAGAAACAGACTACTAAATGCTGATGGGCAGACACTGACTTATTATGAATAGTTAGAAATCAACCCTTATATTTGTATACTGGGGACAAAGGGGGTCCAATGGATCCCCGAACAGATAATGCTCTATTAAAAAAATAAAGATTACACGAACATATCTTCTCATGTAAAAGTTATTCTCCCTTGCACATGATGAGGTAGTTTCGCGTTAATGTGTTAAATTAAAACTATCTTCAGAAACATTTTTACTGAACTATTTTGAACTTTTATTTAGAAATTCAATTTTGTTTGTAAATAGATTTTGTAGTTAAAAGGAACACAAATTAGTTTTACCTACTCTATCTTAATATTTTCTTAACTGCAGACTATTCCATAGCTTTGTGAAATACATTTTCTTATTCTCTGCCGTTAACAACCAACCTCAAGAGAAAAACCTTCCCCAAACAACCTCCCAAGAACATTAAATCATCCAATGAGTAATGTTCGTGTGGGCCACATGGAAAGTGACAGTATTAGTTTTGGTCAACCTAAGAATTCGTAAAACATCGAAAGCATGTATCAAGACTGAAAGTCTACTAAGATTAACATACTAATGTTTCCATATAGTAAGATTTGCCAAAAAAGAAGGGAATCCTTTATAAAGTGCTTCACTCTAAATTTCAAAATAAAACTCCATAATCAATATATTTAAACTTCCATTAGGATTATTTCAAGTAGTTTATTTTATGTTAGCTGATGAAAACTATTACTCCAGGATGAGACGCCATGGGGGAAATATGTTGTTGTTGTTTTTCTGACCCGTTAAGCAAAATAAAGTTCAGTACAGAAATAACACATTTAAAAGAACATGGGGAGCATCTTTCCCTCAGAAATTACGATGCTGAGTCAAGTTTTGTAAACTTTCTCGTATATCAACTTCAGTAACATAGAGGTGTTTACACAAAATCATATACATGGGACAAAAATTGAGAAATCCTACCCTCTCCCAACAACCCCTCCTCCTTGCTGAAGAAACCTCACATGTAACCAAAATGTCTGATAATCCATTTAATGGAAGTCATTAGAATTGGTATCAAGGAGGGTCATGGAGTTGTATAGTCAAGTTTGAGCTGTTGGCTCCTATAAGAGGAGGCTACTTACTACATTTACATAATTTGCAACTAAATTTTAGCAGTAAACAGTTATAAAGGAAAGAAAATTGGACTTCCCTGGTGGCACAGTGGTTAAGAATCCTCCTGTCAATGCAGCGGACATGGGTTCGATCCCTGGTCCAGGAAGATCCCACATGCCACGGAGCAACTAAGCCCGTGCGCCACAACTACTGAGCCTGCGCTCTAGAGCCCGTGAGCCGCAACTACTGAGCCCGCGTGCCTAGAGCCCATGCTCCACAACAAGAGAAGCCACCGCAATGAGAAGCCCACGCACCACAATGAAGAGTAACCCCTGCTCACCTCGACTTGAGAAAGCCCGCACACAGCAACGAAGATCCAACACAGCCAAAAATAAATAAATAAATAAATATTTTAAAAAAGGAAAGAAAATTATGCACCAAGGTTATTCAAAAGGGCCGGTAAACAGCAAGCCCAGAGCACACTGTCCTGGGATTTGGGTGCTGCAGTAACACTGACAGCAGCGATATTCAGAGACTGGCCACCATTTCAAGAGATATTTTAGAAAGAGACCAACTATGCCGAGGTTTGTGTTTCCTACTTATTTTAAGAAAGCAAAAGAAAATTGAGACCAAATTCCTGCCTCTGCATATTGCTCTGAGCCTTTTGGAGATTTAGAACTGTTTTTTTTTTGTTTAACACTGGAATCCTGCTTAGGCGAATATTAATAGAAAATAATGTAATATTTTAGTACCTAAAAGAATAACGGAGCACATGTGAGGGGACAGGTCACTAAATGCGGATATTCAAGAAGTGATACAAGAGCAATTCATAAAACGGAGAATATGAAAGTGAGAAGGATACCTAAATTTAAGATACTATCATGACACCATTCACCAAACGAAATGAAGCAAGTAGGCGAGAAATGGAAAAATAAAATCCACTGAGAGGCATAAAGGCACAGCAGGATTTATTTCCTGTGATAATTTAGATGCAGGTCACAGGGGGCAGTGGAATGGGGTTATCCTAGACCTCAGCTAGAAGGCATGCCCACAGGGGAACACTCTAAAGAATCCTGTACATGACTCGGAAGAGTGTCTTCTAGCTGGATGGTATAGCAACGTGAGAGTTTCAAAAATAAGAGAACTTTGGCCAAGAAAAATATTCCAAGGAAAGAGTTGTAATTACTCACTTAGTGCAAGAAACATTCACACACAGTGACAGAGGGATGGGTCTTTGATAAACGGTACCCCAGAGCAGCTGTGGAGCTGGCCATGGAAAGATCTCTCCTCCCTTCAATCAGGGCACTGACAGCCACGAGAAAACGAGGAAATGCAGCAGTGTCAGGAAAGGGGTAAATTTTCATGAAGGCAAAGAGTCGGAAGGAAGATTTGAAACAAGGGCTTCAGTATAGAGAGGAGTTTGCCCACAGGGAGAAGGATACACAGAAATATGATCACAGAACAGAGATCTGAGGCAAAGCAAAGAGCTGCTGAAGAGCTGAGTGAGCTTTGGCTGGGGAAGCAGAGGCAGGAGGCTTTGTGCCTGGAGTGACAGGTAAAAAGAATCCAGCTGAGAGAGATAATGAGTGGGGAAGAAGGACACACATATGCTTTAAATAAATATCATTTGGGAATTTTATTTGTTAGGCAACAGAGAAATGGAGAGGGAATCTACGAAGGGAGAGACATTATTCGGGTTGAACATTAGGAAGATTAACCTGGCAACCCAGGACAGAATGGATTGATGGGGGAAAGCACCAAGGAGAGACGTCCACTTAAATGCAGTCTTTTGGGCAAGAGAACACTAGATGCAATGGGAAAGAAAAGAAAGGGCAGTGCTAAATTAGAATGTGCAGATTTCTAAAGATATAATTTGTATAAGAAGCATAGGCGTGTTTCAAGTACTGCCTAGCCAGTAGGAACTCTGTTCTGCGTGACAGCGGGTAAAGAGAGTCACCAACTAGAGAGACGCATTCCTTGTTACTCTGCCCACACTCTCACATTAACAATCCCTCCACCCACACATGCGAACATGCAATTTCACAGATGGATGCAGATGCAGGAAAAAAGTATTATTAGTAAGGTCAACTCTGGATCTAACACATAACACGGGACACGGACTCTCAATGAACACTAAATGATTAAATATCAAGACTTCTCTATAGTCTTTCCCAAAAGATCCTCTAGCACCGGTATTTTGCAGAGTAGATAAAGTACAGCTCAACCTCTATAAAGAAAAGGTAGCATTTCTTCATACACAGTACTTTCGGCCCCCTACACTTGCGGCTTCTGCATCCGCATTTCAAGCAACCGCGGATACAGAACCCCCAGCTACAAAGGGCCGCAGCGCGATGCCATTTTGTATTATAAAGGACTTGGGCATCCGCAGATATAGGTCTCCATGGCGGTCCTGGAACCAATCCCCCACGGACACTGAGGGAGGACTGTAGTATGTTTGAGTCTTTAACTACTGAAAAGATAATGTTCCATTTCCATTATAACAGTACCCAGAATCCTGCATTTTTCTTGATTCTACAAGGCAGAGTGTATAGAGTCTGTCTTCTGTTTCTGTTTTGACTCCAATTTGCTGCAGCTAATGGGAAGCTGAGGATCTTTTGCCTATGGGAGAGCCCACTACAGCTACCACCTGGGCTTGTCTCTATGCCAATGTCTTTCAGAAGCAAAGCATGGTCATTTCAGGAGTGTTTAATATCAGAGAGAGAGAGAGAGAGAGAGAGAGAGAGAGAGAGAGAGAGAGAGAGAGAGAGAGAGAGAGTGTGTGTGTGTGTGTGTGTGTGTGTGTGTGTGTGTGTGTGTGTGTGTGTGTGTGTAGGTAGCTGGAATAAAGGTAAGAAGGAAGAGTCACCATCATCCCTTGAGGTTTACTGTGGCAGGAGGCCTGGTTACTTACTGGCCATGGAGGACTGATTCCTCCATATTTTACATTTGGGAACGATGTCCATTCATCACCAGTGTGACCTACAACGAAAATAAAATGCTGACAAATTTTCTCTTCACTGCAAAGGGTCATTCGGCTTGGGAGCAATTTGCCACCCACATAAAATTTATATTATGTTTATGTTCTCTGAATAGTTTACAAGTTCATCATTAAATCTCACAAACAGCTGGCCCTCATTCCCAACACCATCTCTCCCCATGGTAAATACGAACACACCAAGTTGTCAGTGGAAGGACAACTGAGTGAAGTCCCAAATATTCCTCTTGAGTTTATTTACCTTCCTCTTGCGGAAATAATGCCTTAAGCCTGCAAGCGTGAGTTGCTATTTACAAAATGACTGAGCACACAGGCATTGAATCCACACAGCATCATTAGAATTCAGGGGCTACTCCTCTTCCTCGGTGTATCTCGGCAAGGTGTGAGGGATTCTGCTAGGCTCTGCAGAGTCTCCCAGGCTCACAGCAGGGAGCCCAGGATAGAGCAGAAATTGGATTTCTTCAAGGCTGTAAAGCCTGTATCTTTCTTAGGGCAGATAATCACTCACTACTGGTGCTAATAACTGGACCCTATCATATTGCACAAAACTTAACATTTATTGAGTTCCCTGTGCTATACAGTAGGTCCGTGTTGCTTATGTATTTTACATACAGCAGTGTGTATATGTTAATCTCAAGCTCCTAATTTATCCCTCCGTCCTCCCCAAGTTTCCCCTTTGGTAACCAGAAGTCTGTTATCGAAATCTGTGAGTCTGTTTCTGTTTTATAAATAAATTCGTTTGTATCATATTACAATATTCTGTAACAACCTATATGGGTAAAGAATCTGAAAAAGAATATATGTATATGTATAACTGAACCACTTTGCTGTAATCACAACATTGTAAATCAACTGTACTCCAATAAAATAAAAATTAACAGTAACAACAAAAAACCTTAAAATTTAGTGGATTTTTTCCAAAGACATTTGGTTCTCCAGGTAATATACAGCCTTGAACCCATGAAACTCCATCCCCTAATTCACACACCCACTGAAATGACCATCAACTGGATTTTTTAAAAATAAAGAATAATCTGCTTATATTTTTCACACCAGAAACTTCAAGGACTTCATAGCTATAATGCAGACGGATCCAAATTAAGGAAAGCACAACCTGATGAAGACATCTTAAACGTGAAGGAAGGAATATGCCTGGGAAGGTTGTAGAAATGACCCTGGAAAATTAATTTTGCTAATGCCCATTAGGTAACAGTGGCAGGGCGGATAATGAGTGTGGGTGTGGTATGAGGCACAAGTGACTTTCCCAGTGTATCTGGGGGACACAAGGAGCTGCAGGGCTCTCTGAGATCAGAAGTCACTGCTAGACTAAACCTGGCTTTCACTGGGCATGAAGAATGGAGTACAGTCCTGGCTGGCTGCTAACTGGAAGAACTAGACGAGGCCAAGGAAGAAGGCAGTAGTCCAGTGAATTCCTGCAGACCACTCGAAATACAGAAACTAGCAAATAGGTCAAGCTGCCTGGGGTACTTCCTTTGGTTTGGGTCATCCCAGCCTCTGATGCTGAATCTCTGAAAACTTCCCTTCTTCTTTCATAAGAGACTGAGAAACTGAAAAGTATTCAATACCGTCTCTAAGAGAACACATTGCAATTGCCCAACCTTTGAAAAGAATAGATCTTTCCACTTGTACATAAGCAAAATTTTGAAGAAACAAAGTGTGTCTTCCTCAGAAACACAGTTACAACAAGATATGGGAGAACTTCTTTTAAATATATTCTCTTAGTAGAACTCAAAAGGACACCACATCTCTGAAATGACAGGAGAGGGTCATGAAAAGAAGCAGTCGAGAACAGGGGAAAAACAGAAAGCCCAGCCTACATAATTAGAGACAGCAGTGAAGGCAGTGAGTAGCAGTCAGGATTGCGGAAAAAATCAAATCAGTTAAGTAAAAGCTCAAGGAAGGTCTCTCAAGACTCAAGGGGAAGGGTAAAGAGATGAAGATCAAAACAGAAAAGCTAAATGACAAAGCAAACAGGTACAGGACGGCCAATATGCATTATAGCAATACCAGACAGAGACCACAGCAGACATGGAAAAAGAATTACCAAAGCAGAAAGTAATTGAAAACGCTTCTTCACTGAGAAAAATCTCTGAAAATACACAGTCCATTGACCAGTCTTTAAAATACAGTCCTAAGGATATATTCCTGCCAATGGACAAACCAATAGCTCCAGTGCTTATGTATTAATTAAAAATGATAGATAACTGGCTCAAGCACGATCTCATGAAAAATTCACCCAGCATCTCCTTGTTATATCAGAACTCAGAAAATTACTTGGCGAGTATGGGATCAAAACAAGTGGGAAAAGCTGGATAAATCAAAGCTTTAATGGCATCTGCTTAAAGTGGCTGGATATGGCCATCTCAAAATATGCAGAGCTACACCAATGGCTCAAAAATATTTGAATCCACTGGCCAAAGCTCACCCTAGCTTGGAGAGTGCTTGCACTGCCAGGGACCATGTGGGTCTTCTTGACCTCACTTGTCTATGCATTGGAGTCTGACTGTCACTCTGATGTGTTATTTATTACCTGTGTTAATTTAATCAATCAGCTTCCAGTTAAATCTTGCTGGCCCAGAAGCAATTCGCCCCCCAGCCCTGAAGCAACCTTCCACATACGTAACCTTTGTTCTACTATATATCAATATTTAGAGATAGCCTCATCCGCCAGAGGGCAGAAGAAAGAAGAACTACAGTCCTGCAGCCTGTGGAACAAAAACTACATTCACAGAAAGATAGACAAGATGAAAAGGCAGAGGGCTATGTACCAGATGAAGGAACAAGATAAAACCCCAGAAAAACGGCTAAATGAAGTGGAGATAGGCAACTTTCCAGAAATAGAATTCCGAATAATGATAGTGAAGATGATCCAGGACCTTGGAAAAAGAATGGAGGCAAAAATCGAGAAGATGCAAGAAATGTTTAACAAAGACCTAGAAGAATTAAAGAACAAACAAACAGAGATGAACAATACAATAACTGAAATGAACACTACACCAGAAGGAATCAATAGCAGGATAACTGAGGTAGAAGAACGGATAAGTGACCTGGAAGACAGAATGGTGGAATTCACTGCTGTGGAACAGAATAAAGAAAAAAGAATGAAAAGAAATGAAGACAGCCTAAGAGACCTCCGGGACAACATTAAACACAACAACATTCATATTATAGGGGTCCCAGAAGAAGAGAGAGAGAAAGGACCAGAGAAAATATTTGAAGAGATTTACAGTCGTAAACTTCCCTAACACTGGAAAGGAAATAGCCACCCAAGTCCAGGAAGCGCAGCGAGTCCCATACAGGATAAACCTAAGGAGAAACATGCCAAGACACATAGTAATCAAATTGACAAAAATTAAAGACAAAGAAAAATTATTGAAAGCAGCAAGGGAAAAACAACAAATAACATACAAGGGAACTCCCATAAGGCTAACAGCTGATTTTTCAGCAGAAACTCTACAAGCCAGAAGGGAGTGGCATGATATACTTAAAGTGTTGAAAGGGAAGAACCTACAGCCAAGATTACTCTATCTGGCAAGGATCTCATTCAGATTTGATGGAGAAATCAAAAGCTTTACAGACAAGCAAAAGCTAAGGGAATTCAGCACCACCAAACCAGCTCTACAACAAATGCTAACGGAACTTCTCTAAGTGGGAAACACAAGAGAAGAAAAGGGCCTAAAAAAAAAACCAAAACAAACCCAAAACAATTAAGAAAATGGTCATAGGAACATACATATCGATAATTACCTTAACTGTGAATGGATTAAATTCTCCAATCAAAAGATAAAGGCTTGCTGAATGGATACAAAAACAAGACCCATATATATGCTGTCTAGAAGAGACCCACTTCAGACCTAGGGACACATACAGACTGAAAGTGAGGGGATGGAAAAGGATATTCCATGCAAATGGAAATCAAAAGAAAGCTGGAATAGCAATACTCATATCAGATAAAATAGACTTTAAAATAAAGAATGTTACAAGAGACAAGGAAGGACACTACATAATGATCAAGGAATCAATCCAAGAAGAAGATATAACAATTATAAATATATATGCACCCAACACAGGAGCACCTCAATACATAAGGCAACTACTAACAGCTATAAAAGAGGAAATCGACAGTAACACGATAGTAGTGGGGGACTTTAACACCTCACTTACACCAATGGACAGATCATCCAAAATGAAAATAAATAAGGAAACAGAAGCTTTAAATGATACAATAGACCAGATAGATTTAATTGATATTTATAGGATATTCCTATACTATAAATTAATTATAATTAATTTATAATTAATGCAGAGAAATCTCTTGCATTCCTATACGCTAATGATGAAAAATCTGAAAGAGAAATTAAGGAAACACTCCCATTTACCACTGCAACAAAAGAATAAAATACCTAGGAATAAACCTACCTAGGGAGACAAAAGACCTGTATGAAGAAAACTGTAAGACACTGATGAAAGAAATTAAAGATGATACAAACAGATGGAGAGATATACCATGTTCCTGGATTGGAAAAATCAATATTGTGAAAATGACTCTACTACCCAAAGCAATCTACAGATTCAGTGCAATCCTTATCAAATTACATATGGCCTTTTTACAGAACTAGAACAAAAAATCTTAAAATTTGTATGGACACAAAAAAGACCCCAAATAGCCAAAGCAGTCTTGAGGGAAAAACACGGAGCGGGAGGAATCAGACTCCCTGACTTCAGACTATACTACAAAGCTACAGTATTCAAGACAATATAGTACTGGCACAAAAACAGAAACATAGATCAATGGAACAAGATAAAAAGCCCAGAGATAAACCCACGCACCTACGGTCAACTAATCTATGACAAAGGAGGCAAGGATATACAATGTTGAAAAGACAGTCTCTTCAATAAGTGGTGCCGGGAAAACTGGACAGCTACATGGAAAAGAATGAAATTAGAACACTCCCTAACACCATACACAAAAATAAACTCAAAATGGATTCGAGACCTAAACATAAGACCGGACACTGTAAGACTCTTAGAGGAAAACATAGGAAGAACACTCTTTGACATAAATCACAGCAAGATCTTTTTTGATCCACCTCCTAGCGTAATGGAAATAAAAACAAAAATAACCAAATGGGACCTAATGAAACTTAAAAGCTTTTGCACAGCAAAGGAAACCATAAATAAGACGAAAAGACAACCCTCAGAATGGGAGAAAATATTTGCAAACAAATCAACGGACAAAGGGTTAATCTCCAAAATATATAAACAGCTCATGCAGCTCAATATTAAAGAAACAAACAACCCAATCCAAAAATGGGCAGAAGACCTAAATAGACATTTTTCCAAAGAAGATATACAGCATTGCCAACAAACACATGAAAGAATGCTCAACATCACTAGTCATTAGAGAAATGCAAATCAAAACTTCAATGAGGTATCACCTCACACCAGTTAGAATGGCCATCATCAGAAAACCTACAAACAACAAATGCTGGAGAGGGTGTGGAGAAAAGAGAACCCTCTTGCACTGTTGGTGGGAATGTAAATTGATACAGCCACTATGGAGAACAGTATGGAGGTTCCTTAAAAAACTAAAAAGAGAATTACCATATTACCCATCAATCCCACTACTGGGCATATACCCAGAGAAAACCATAATTCAAAAAGACACATGCACCCCAATGTTCACTTTACCACTATTTACAATAGCCAGGTCATGGAAGCGACCTAAATGCCCATCGACAGAGGAATAGATAAAGAAGATGTGGTACATTATATACAATGGAATATTAGCCATAAAAAGGAATGAAATTGAGTCATTTGTTGTGACGTGGATGGATCTAGAGACTGTCATACAGAGTGAAGTAAGTCAGAAAGAGAAAAACAAATACCGTATATTAACGCATGTATGTGGAAGCTAGAAAAATGGTGCAGATGAACCGGTTTGCAGGGCAGAAGTTGAGACACAGATGTAGAGAACAAATGTATGGACACCAAGGGGGGAAAGCTGCGGGAGGGTGGGGATGGTGGTGTGATGAATTGGGCGATTGGGATTGACATGTATACACTGATGTGTATAAAATTGATGACTAATAAGGACCTGCTGTATAAAAAATTAAATTAAATTAAATTCAAATACTCAAAAAACAAAACAAAAAAATAGTTACCCATCAGCTGTAACTCTCATGCAAACTGCAGATTTCATTTGCTTCTGTGATATTTGATTATTGTCTACCTCTCCCTCCCGATTTAAAGTTTCATGATGGCAGGGGCTGCATGTATCCCCGGAGGCGGGGAAAAATAATTTAATGTTCTGGGAGCAAGCTCACTGCCATTGTAACTATGCTGTTAGGGGGCAAATCAGTATAACCCCTTGTTCTGACAACTTATCCAGAGAACTTGAAAAATTTATTAAGAGGCGTGATTAGATGGGTATACACGAAAACCTTCATAAGCTGCCAATAACAAATACGGAGAGTATTTTTTTTATTTCCATGAAACCGTCAACAAAGAATTGATCATCTATTAAACCAAAGGAAATCTTATTATATCTCTATCTATCCCATCTTCCAAAAATACAATCAGACCTTGAACAGATCCCATTTCTCTGGCCATACTGCCCCTAATCCCTTAGAAATTCTGCACTGTTTTGCTTACAAAAGGGCTGGGTACTGTGACAAAAATTTTAAACTACAAATGAAAACTATCTGGAATCTAGATTGATTGATAGATACAGATGTGTGAAAGGTAGGACATGCAAACCAAACTGCAGTTAGAGGCAAATCGATGGTACTTTATATCCTATCTCAAGCCCTAGGAAATAAGTATCATGATACTCATTTTACAGATGAGAAAACCATGGCACAGTGATTTCCTCCAAGTCACACAGTGAGTAAATGTTGAAGATGAGATTATATCTCAAAAGCTCACACTTCTTGTCACCTCCGACTCCAAACATAAAGAAAACAAGTGAAATAGGCATAATTTCATGGAGCTGAAATACGAACAAAGAAAATTAAAATATACTAAGTGAAGGAATACCAATTTTCAATTATATTGCCCCAGGGAAAAGAAATGCAGATCACATCCTTCCGTATGAAAGACATCTTTGCCACATTGATTTGTCACAATAATATTGATTTGTATTTATGGAACTATTTTTCCAAAGCACTTTGCCTGAAATTAGGATACACTAATTTACTTATAACAGATGGGGACATATGTTATGAACTTTCGATCCAAAATATTAGATTTCTTCTACCCTAGGTCTTTGGGAAGAGTCATGGCATGAAAAACAGAAACCAGAGGATGAGAATCAAGAGAAATTTGGTAAAAATGTGAAAGGCAAAATGAGAGAGAAAAGTGAAAGAGGAGGCATGCAGATTTATTTTCCTATTTCATTATAATCAAAGAGAGGTTTTTAGAATTGATAACTATACATTACTTTTAACACTATATTAAGCCATTTTGCCTACTAAAATTTCCTCTGGCGGTGGTTACCTTTGGTTCATATACATATTCAATGTTTCAGACACAAACAAACTTTGAAGTGGCAGAGCTGCTGCTCGGCCCACCTGTTTTAGGGGACATATAATGAATTAAAGTTGGTATCAAACTCCGCCACCAAAGGACAAAATGGGGGTGTCTCACAAAGCAATGAGATTTGGAGGTTCTCTTCTAGGCTGATGAAAACACTTGTCATGCATCCACCTGTTACTGTCATCTAAGCTGGACACGTGCATCCCTGTACACACGTGGACACGCACACGCTGTACCCCAGAGGTGCTGGACCTCTTCCAATATTTGCTGGGTAAACAAGTTACAAATTCAATTTGGCTAGAGAATCATTTTCTCTCCCTTGTGAGACAATATAGTTTCTTAGGACATGATCGCTGCTATGCTCAACTTAGGCAATGGAGTCTTAGGACAAATCCTGCTTTAGAGATCTGCTAAATCATCTGAAGAAACTATTTTGCTCTTAGCTTTTCACTCTGGTGGTCCTTTTGCATCATGGTGTCTTTATTTTATTTTTATTTTTTACAGTTCCTTTAAAAAATTCACATTCACACCGTCATCGGAGGAAACCTATATATTATGATGACTAAGAAAAGATTTTACTCTTTAAATGCCAGCTGGGAATGAGCAAGGTCTTTTGAACTTTAAGAGACAAGATTTGGGGTTCTCAATGGTAAGAATGAGCTCCATTCAAACCATAATTACGCACAGTCAATTGAAGTAGACAAATGCATACTCCTTCATGAGTACATTAAAAAAAACGACAATAAGTTGATTAAAAGTCCATAATAGGCATAAAAATGGTACCAGGAAACCCATGAAAACATGAAATGCTGTGGGTTGTTAAGGCCTGTGTTTTTCCCAGAGTTATAAATAAAATTTATGTGGAAGATATTAAATTTAACAAACTTTTTCAGGCTCTGTGGTCACTTGGTAAGAGTTTTCTGACCCCAGATTACAATGGAAAATCAACTGGATTTACATAAACCAGTAAGTACCCAACAGTCACATGGAAAATTCTCAAATATTACCTATCTGGAGGGGTTATGATGTGGAAGTGAAACATCAAAATTAAGTTGGTCTATGTTTTTGCTGAGTCTTCACCATTTTTTTTTCCTCTAACTTCCCTGGGGAAAAATATTTCTGAAATCAACATTTTGGGGAACTTTCCAACATACAGGAAACTCTTTAACACTGTGCTTCACAGCAGAATTCAGATAGACCCCAATCAAGGGAAGTTGGATTCCTTAAGTCCAAAAGAAGCCTGGCTATAAGCTTTTTCATCCTAACAAGATCCGACACACAAGCTGCAGCCAGGAACTTCAGCACTTAATCACACCTCCCGATTCCATCTTGAAACGCCTACATGTTTCCTCACCGTTAAGTGTGTGTTAACATGATGGACAGCAACCAAAGGATCATCAAATACACGAATCTCCACACTTTCATGATTGTTTTGAATGGCTCCAGTAGATTAATTTAAGAAGTGGTATTTTGTTTGATGTGGTGTCTACAGACTTTTAAGACTTGTATCTGGCAGGAAAGTTACTCAGTATTTATTCCCTGTAATGAACGCTACGGGCTGCATCCAGGTTCCAACTTTAGGACAAAACACTTTTTCTCCCAGCTAGGAGCACTGGTGGCTGACAGCTTCCAGCTGAGCCCTTTTCTCCCAACAACTGCTCTCGGCCCAAGTCCCTCAAGCATGATTACTTCTGAGAGCGCTTCATGGCAGTCAAATTAAAGAGAAACCCGACCTTCCGTTTATAACTAGGTCAAACAACTTACTAAGTATTCAGGTCCACTTAGCACCCATTGGGCACTACGATTTCAAGTCCTGGACGATTAGACACCACCACCCTCCTTTTCTGTTTTGCACTGATTTTTACACGGTACTTGCTTTTTCTCCTACTGATTGCTGAAAACCTGGGCTTGAAGGGAAAATAGCAATGCCGTGTGGCAACTGTGAATTATCTTGAGCTTGTAGTTCAGGCAGAGTCCCTGTGAATCCACCGGGGAGCCAAGGGCACTTAGTGCATGGTTTGGAAACCAGCCCTGAGCTGATTTCTCACTCAAGTCTTACTCATTCAAAGTAACCCCCCATCCCCATGGGCAGGCCAGATCTGGTGACTGTCAGAGGCGGAAGAGGGACAGAAGGGTATATTTAAAGTGGTAGGCACTGCCCTCAATCTGGGACAATTCTGAGGGCCCATTCCAGTCTCAGAGCTCCGTGGAATCTGTGAGGCCTCTGTCACAGCTACATTGCCCTTCAATTTCTCCCTCCACCACTCCCACTCCCCTTCCCCACCCCACAGCTGGTCCCCAGAAGCTTCATCCCAGGGCATCCAACCTATGATGGTCACTTAAAAGGAAAAATGTTTAAATGGAAGAAAAAATCACATTCCCCAGCTAAACAATTGAAATCACACTTTAAGTAACATTTATTTTTTTAAACATCATTTTCAGTTTTGTTTGGGGCTGCACAAATACTCAGCAATTCAACCTCACTTCTTTCCTGAAAATCCAACGATTCCCAGAACAGCAGAGCACTAACTTCTTTCCACAGCTGCTGTGTGTTCTGGACTTTTATTTCAGTGGTAGGTAGACTGACCATATGACACACCTAACCACGGCTACACTGCACACGCAGCTAAAAAGAACTTCCATTCTTATTATGTTCACTACAATATTCTTATCTATAGCGATGACATGAAAGCGTGTAAAAAGCAACCCTTACAGTTATAACTCGTTTTAAACATATCCATGCAAAGGGAAACCCCATGAGGGGAGAAACCTGTCCAGCTTATCCCAGTGCCTACAGCAGCACCTAGCAAATTACAGGCACTCAATACATATCTTTGTTGAATGACAGAATCTGAAATTCAGCTTCACACTCTTTAAGAACAGTGACTTTCCTACACTCTAAGTACAGGACAGAAGTCATTAATCTCTCTTAAAAGCTCAGTGGTGTTTCTTCTATACATAAAATAGATAATCAACAATGACCTACTGTATAGCACAGGGAACTCTACTCAATACTCTGTAATAACCTATATGGGAAAAGAATCTGAAAAAGAATATACATATGTATATGTATAACTGAATCACTTTGCCGTACACCTGAAACTAACACAACATTGTAAAATCAACTATACTCCAATATAAAATAAAAATTTTTTTAAAAGATCAGTGGTGTTTATTGTGACATTTGTGTATTTCAAAAACAAAGCTTGCCCAAACAGATGTGCTCTGATGAGAAATGGCGAGAGGCCGTCCCCAGTAGTACAGTAGTAGCTTCATAATGTACCTTAGGGGTACGTTTTGATGTTAAAAGTTAATGAAATAAACAGTGATTTTTTTTTATTGCAGTCACAAGTACAGTACCAAAAGTTGGCAACGGCAAGAAATGACTGCCTATAAATTTACTGTATGTTACGAGCCACTGTTTTAAATGGCCATGAAGCAGGTGTCTGCTGGAGACTTGTACAAAGCTAAGAGGTTCATAAAACTATAAATGAACAGTGCAGCTCTTCGATCTTATAATTTGAGATCTGACAAGACACAAGGTTTTACTTTTAATTTGAAGAATATACTAACCCACACCACCCACTCCTCTAAAGATAATTACATACAGTCTATCAATGTGTCATAACTAATTAAGACGACAGCCTGTTATTATTATTGTTGTTATTATTCAGGCTATTTATAAGAAAAAGGCAAAAAGGAACTCAATATAGCCAGAACCAAAATCAGCAAATTCATAAAGTTCGTCTCCTGAGAAAAGGAGGAAAGAATGAGTCCCTGTAAAGACGGATGGCCACTGGGTGAATTAAATCAGTGTTTTGGATGGAGCAGGTACGGTGGCACCCAGCACCAAATTCTACAAACCACTACAACCACAGGCGATCTTGCATCTGAAGCCTGAGAAATGGACTGTCAATCACATAATGAGTTTACCTGGCCACACTCAAGCATCCAGTAGGCGACTGATTAAAATGAGAGATGAAAATCACAGGAGGAAAATAAGGAGACTTTCTTACCAAAGGACACTGAGCTAAATCCCAGGGCTGGTGGAAAGAAAAGCATCATATCTTGGATTGCCTCTGTTTCATTTCTTGCTCCCCACTCTTAAGATTCTTACTTTATCCGGAAGAGAAAACATTCAATGTCAAATGATAGAATAGAGTATCTCTTTCCATCCAAATCCCAAGTCTTAAGAGTCCTCTTCTGCACCTCTAAAGATTTCTCAAACTTTGGTGGTTGGAAGGTGCTATGAAAGCTGACCTGAAGAGGGACTTTTATCTAGCACAGGGGATGCAAACCTGCACATCAGTCACTGACCCATGTTTGAATCTCCCCATCTACCTGGGTGACTCCGTCTCCCACGAGATCTGCCTCACTGGACTGTTGTTCAAATTAAATGAAATAATCTACTCAAGAGCTGAACACGGTGCCCGATGCATAAACGGGCAGCGGGCGTCAAAGCAGCAGCACAGCAACGGTAAAAACAGTGACAGAATGGGCCTGGCATTGTGCCAACCAGTGAGGATTAGAATTAGACATGGTTCTTGGCCTTTATAAGCTCACACTCTTAAAAATTTAAAAACAATAATACAGGGCTTCCCTGGTGGCGCAGTGGTTGGGAGTCCGCCTGCCAATGCAGGGGACGCGGGTTCGTGCCCCGGTCCGGGAGGATCCCACATGCTGCGGAGCGGCTGGGCCCGTGAGCCATGGCGGCTGGGCCTGCGCGTCCGGAGCCTGTGCTCCGCAGCGGGAGAGGCCACAGCTGTAAGAGGCCCGCGTACCGCAAAAACAAACAAACAAACAAAAAAAACCAATAATACAGGAATACACCGACACTACATAAAAGAAGTGGGAACAGTAAACAGTAAGAGCTGTGAATTTTGCAGAGGTAGTCAAGAAGGACATCCTGGAGAACGGGCATTTGAGCTGGATCTCAAAGGATGAGTGAGCACAAAGGGATGAGTGAGCACAAGTAAGACTGGAAAGGCCAGTATAGGAGCGAGTACATCCCCGATAAGGAGGCATGAAAGAAGATGGGTATTCAGGGCCACTTAGGGCTTGACTAGACCAGAGGAGAGTGTCACTGGAGACTGGAACCATGCTGCAAAGAGGCCCAAGGTTGTACATCACGCTCTAGGTCAGTGGTAGCCAAACTTTATCTCTGCATACCTATTCTCAACAACAATTTTTAATGCCCTAATAAATATACATTTATTTATTTATGAAATATTTACAGTGATACGTCATAGCTTAGCTGTGGGACCTTGCATCAGATACTTCTCTATGCCTATTCTCCTCTTCCATAAAACAGAGATAACAGCATCTTTTTCAAGCAGGTGTTAACGAGGATTAAACGTGTTCATATAAACAGTATATTTTAAAAAGTGCCCAGACCCTAGGAAATTCTAAATAAAAGTTAGCCATTAGGATTATATTATAAAATACATCCCAAAACAGAAAATTTTAAATAATTAGAAAACAGGAAGTAAATATTTAAAGACATAGGTGATTTTATTAAGAGCACAAAAATGTTTCTCTCACAAAATATTAATTACTAATAATTTTAGAGAAATGTGATTGAATATGCTTTTAATAATTTGGTTAGCTCAGTTTACTTGGTGATGAAGGAATTCATGGCTCTGGATTTAAATTCTGTTTATCCCAATGCTAGATGACGGCCACTGGAGTTCCAACAGATCTCCCAGGGAAACAGGAGACCAAAAAGAAGAGTTACGTTTCTGCATACACTTACCAGGTCGTTTAATCACTGTTCAGTCCTATTCACGTTTTTCGGTCATTTCTTTGTTAGTTTCATCCAGTAAATTTTCGTTTTCACTGACGTCATTCAATTGTTCTTAAAATAAATTGAAAGACACTAAAATTTTTTACTTTTAACAGAAGTTTGAAATCCACTGAACATGTTACCATTTGGAAAACGTCAAAGCAGGTTTATAAAATCCTGCTTTTAAGTTTTTTAAATGAATAGATATAGGAATTTATAGGAAACACAAATTGTATTTGACAACAAATCATAAATTAATACAGTCACTTCCAAAATCTTATTTTTAAATGTTCTGTGTGTTGTAGAAGTTTATTTTAAAAATCACCTCTGCCTGAAAAAGAATGTGTGTGCTTGTATAACTGAATCACTCTGCTATACACCTGAAACTAAGAGAACATCGTAAATCAACTATACGTCAATATAAAAAATTTTTAACAAAAAAATCACCTCTGTTTTCACTCATTTTTATAATGATGAAAAACATCAAATGGAATTTTTCAAAAACTTGGCTGAAAATCTGGTGACACTCATTTGTCCCCACAGAAAAGGTCAGCAAACTTGGAACAATCTTCTTTTTGGAAAAAATATGTGGTATTTATCTTCAAGCTTGACAACTCTTTAGATTACTTTGCTTAAATAACCAGAGAATCTCTATATGGTTCAAAAAATACACCATCACTTCCCAACTCAGCACAAAATATTGTCAAGATTCTACAATTTAACAGTCTTGTTCTTTTGTCAATAAGCCGTATCAAGGCAAGATGCCACTCTTAGTGTCTGTCTAGTTTAAGGTTCTTCATTTGTAAAGAGCTCAGTCATGAATGATGGGGAAATACACTTCACATGAGGTGCTTTCTCATTAATCTTACCCTAGAAAATTTTTTAGCCCCATCAAAGTGGCTACTCCACCACCAGTGATTATACTCACATAGGTTTATTTATTTTCTACAGTTGATAATATATCTTTTCTCCTACAACTTTCCCTTAATGGGCCATCAAAGGAAAAATTCAGTCCTTGTGGCAGTTTTATACATGGCCCCTAATACCCTAACGCTCTTCCCATCTAGAGGTGAGGTCTATGCCCCCTCCTTTTTAATCTAGGCGGGATTTCGATGGCTTCCATCCACACAGTCTGGCAGAAGTGACTTCTGAGGTTAGGTCATGACTTCTGTCTGTTCTCTTGGAACACTCACTCCGCAGAGGCCCCATCTGGGATGCTGTCTCTCACAATCTAGCTGCCATGCTGCGAGAAGTTCAACTACTCAGAGGCTATGTGTAGGTGCTGCACGTGAAGGAAGAAACCTCCGGATGATTCCAGCCCCATCCATTCTCCTCACTTCCAGGCATTCAAGCCTTCCCTGATGAAGCCCCAGTCATCATGGAGCAGAGGACAAGCCACCCCCATTACGTCTACTGAATTCTTGACCCACAGAATCCAAGAGCATAATAAAATGGTGGTTGTCTTATGCCACTAAATTTGGGGAGGTTCATTATACAACAATAGTAATTGGCATAGATCTCTATATATTTCGCTACTGGAATGCAGTCTAACAAACGTTAGCTCTGAGATGTTGAAACCTCTGTACTTTTATCTAACACTTTGGCCAACTTCCCATGTGGTCTAGTTTCTTCTAATACTTGTTCCTTCAAGTCTTCATCAGTATTTACGATCTGTTTTACAAAAGCACTTGCAAACAAAGGAATGCATTTCAACTGAATGCCATAATGTTTCGGGCACATAATTTTGGCCATTTTTACCAAGGAAAAGAGAAATAAACTTTTCTTCCAGTGGTATATAGCAAACTACCTTTTGTCTCAAAAACCCTCAAATAAGCTTCTAAGCATTTATCACCAAAAACAGTGAAATTTTATAAGCTACTACACTGAAGCCTGATTTTAAACATTCCAAGAAGAAAAAAGAGAGGTCTATCATAATGTTCTGGGGGTTTACTTTATTATGGAAAATTTAAACACATACAGTCAGAAATACATAGTTAACCCTCATACGTCCATCACCCAGCTCCCACAATTATCAACACGTGGCCCATCTTTCCTCATCCATACCTCTATACATTTTCCCCATACTTCCAGGGTACTTAAATGCTAATCCCAAGCAGCCGCATGGCACAGGGATATTGGCTCGGTGCTTTGTGACAGCCTGGAGGGGTGGGATAGGGAAGGTGGGAGGGAGGGAGACGCAAGAGGGAAGACATATGGGAACATATGTATATGTATAACTGATTCACTTTGTTATAAAGCAGAAACTAACACACCATTGTAAAGCAATTATACCCCAATAAAGATGTTTAAAAATAAATAAATAAATAAATAAATAAATGCTAATCCCAGACATCATATCATTTCCAGAAGCATTTCTATATGTATCTTTAACACAAGGGTCAGCAAACTACACTGCAGCTCAAATCCAGCCTGCTGTGGCCTAAAGCCTATGGCAAAGCCTAAAATTTTTTTACTATCTGGCCCTTATTCAGAAAATGCATGCCACTCCTGCTCTAAAAGATACACCATCTTTTCAAAAAAGAAAAAGAAAGAAAAAGACGTAACATAACATGTCTTGCTAGTCATTATGGCTCCATACATAGATTGGGTGATACGATTAGGTAACAGCTTCATACTATGATGAGGTAGTAGTCTTACTACAAACTAGGGGTGGAATTTATTATGAGCTGGAGTCAAAATAAGGTCACTTTAAAATGATTGGCCGACTTCTTGTCAAACCTGACGCGACTGTTATTGTTTTTCCTCCCAATATGGATGACGGGGAGGTATGCACTCAGACCTGGAGAAGCACATCTCTGCCATTTTCTTCGAGTTTCCTCTGTGGTTGCCTTATTAGGACTGTTCCCAATGTACCATTTGTACACAGGAACATTTACAAACCGTCTTCCCATTTTGTGCACATCAGTTAAGACCGGAACATCACTTAGCCATCCAGGGCAAGCCCTTTGGACCTTGTCGCCCCACTTCTCCCAGGCTATCTCCTGACCCCAGGATGGTCCTGCTTATAGGCTGAGTGGGCAAAAGGGTCAATTTATGCTTTATAAATTTTAAAAAAACTTAATTTTTAAAATTAATTTCTAGATGCAAAGGTAAGATATTTGATGAAGCTTGGAACAGACATATATGGATTAGTATTCTCTATGTCATTCTGTATACCTGCAACAGTTCACAGAAAAAGGTATTTTGCTCCTGCAGCCCGAGAGATCACATTGCAAAACCCACTTCAAAGGCATGTGGAGGAACTTTATCACTCTATTTATTTGCACTTACAACATCTGCAGTGCTGAGCAAATAGATCAATGAATTGATAAGCTACAGCGTGTGCTGTAAATCCGGTCTGTATAATTCTGTGGCTGGGTATAAATGAGCCCATGCTTTCACTCTCCAGAATGCCACCAGATCTTAGAGATCACATAACCTAGTTTGATTATGTTTGTTCCTGGACCAAACAGAGGATGACCCAGGTAAGCTCAGTCTCAAAAATTAAAACGCGGCTTTTTTCTGGGAAATGTATTAAAATGAATACTGGTATTAATTATAGCCAAGAAACCCCACATGTGAACATCATTCAGTTAAATTTCTGTCAATTTTCTATCATTGGAATTTGCATCCGGTACAGTAGGAAAGGATAATATTATTTACTCTCATTTATCAAATGAGAGTTACAGGCTAGGAAATCTGCTGACAGACACAAGGCAAGTGGGCAAAGGACGATCGTCCAGAAGAATGTGAAGAACCGAAAAAAATAAACCACCTAATTCTCACTCCTAACGTCACTTCACTTGTTCTGTTCGTATTCTTAAATTTACTGTCCCGTGATCAAGGCTTAATACTCAAATGCTCTTTTAAAGCCTAAAGGCGTAATGTTCAGATACAAAGCCACAGACATGGAGTTTCATCACCACTAGGCTGAATGAAAGAGTCCATTTTTCAACACAAAGAAAAATAACAATTTATTAAGTAGCTATGACGGGCCACACACAGATGAATAAAACTCAATCCCTTGAAGTTTAGAAAAAACTTACAGAAAGAGGCAATCTATTCAGTGCCATTGAATACCATCAATGCCTATTTTAAGGACTGGCTTCAGAGAGGAAGTAGAATTATTAGAATTGCCAGTTGTGCTCACCTTTGAAATGGGCTTAAAGACTAAGTAGGAGTTCATCAAGCTGATAGAGAGGTCAGGCAAACGTGTCCTGGAAAAAATCATATGCAAAGGTGCACAGCTGTGAAAAGTTCATGATATGTTTTTGTGGCTGGAACGCAAAGCACCCTGTGGGCAGTGGTGAGCAATGAAGCTGGAAGAGTAGATTGAGGCCACACTGCCACATCAAGGAGTTTGTACTTTATCATAAAGGCAACAGAAACTGCTGTCGATTTAGGGGGAATAATAAAAATGAGCGTTTTAGAAACAGATTCCTGGTACTGAAGATTAATTAGACTATGGGACATGGGAGGGTAGACAAATCTTACTCCAGTACCTAATATTCAGGATTCCATCTTCAATTTATGAAATGATTGTTCTGCTAAGTCTACAAATCACTTTGGCGAACAAGAGTTATTTTAAACATCGTGCTGAGAAGTGAAATTTCTAGAAGAAACCTCAGTGTGAGGGGGACATTTGGGTGCGAGGCTGGGATGCAAAGCAACCGTCATTCCCAATCCCAGAAACTAGCTCACACTGGCTTTCCAATGAAGCCCTTCTTAATTCTTTCAACAGAGTCTTAGCTGCTCTGATTTGGGTGAAAATCTGTTTCCTGCTGAATACAATGTTTTGCATTTAACTGTGCTTGGAAAGGCTTTCTTTTTTTAAGCTGGTATGGCTCTGTTCAATAGTTGAGTAAGCTTTTAAATCATTTCAAATTGAACCTAATATAAAAGGCCAAATATTTAAGAAGGTAGGGCTGTCTGTTGGGCAAATACTTACACAATCTTTAAAACATTCAATATTTATTCAGCTGACTATAATTGTCATTACCGAGACATGAGTCAATGTAAATACATGCTACCTGGAAACAGGAAGGAGAAATGACTCCAGAAGAGAAGAAGCTCTTATTGTGGTTACCGTTCTGGTTTTTGGTTCCCTGAAGTTTAATAGACTACAACTGAAGAATTTATTAATTTTAAAAAGTTACATTATAATCTCTTGTTTGTTGCATCAAAACCAAAGAACGCTTTTGATGCCCCTTAAAATTCGGTGTCCAGGAATGCAACTTTAATACCGTCCACTGGCTGTAAACATCCCCTTACATCATGAAAGAATTCTGGAGTTTTCAATGCTGTACCTTGGAGGGATTATTCGTACAGGTCAATAAAAAGAGATCAAGAAACCCAGGCAGCGAAATTGAGCTATTTGTAATGAGGTGGATAGACCTAGAGTCTGTCATACAGAGTGAAGTAAGTCAGAAAGAGAAAGGCAAATACCATATGCTAACACATATATATGGAATTTAAGAAAAATGTCATGAAGAACCTAGGGGTAAGACAGGAATAAAGACACAGACCTACTAGAGAACAGACTTGAGGATATGGGGAGGGGGAAGGGTGAGCTGTGACAAAGCGAGAGAGAGGCATGGACATATATACACTACCAAACGTAAGGTAGATAGCTAGTGGGAAGCAGCCGCGCAGCACAGGGAGATCAGCTCGGTGCTTTGTGACCACCTAGAGGGGTGGGATAGGGACGGTGGGAGGGAGGGAAATGCAACAGGGATGGGATATGGGAACATATGTATATGTATAACTGATTCACTTTGTTATAAAGCAGAAACTAACACACCATTGTAAAGCAATTATACCCCAATAAAGATGTTAAAAAAAAAAAAAAAGAAACCCAGGCAGCTACAATAAACCCACCTTTCCTTTTGCTAGCACTGGCTTTAGTCACATCAGATATACTCTTGCTAGGGATATATTTGGCTTCAAACAGTGAAATAAAAGCAGCTGAATAGCTTAATTAAAAACAACCTCCTTTCCAAACCTAGCAGCACAGGAACTTCTAAATGAAACTTCTAAATATTCCCTATTATCAGCCTCTAGAAAACAACAGAACACTTAAGATTTTCCTCATCAGTTAAGAAAATGTCTGAAAACCATTTTTCCCTCCATGGTGAGAGCAACAATCCAGATTCTGAACCAGTAATGAGCCTCCATTACACACACACACACACACGCACGCACGCACGCACGCACGCATCATTGTTAAGCCAGGTTGTATCTCCCTTAAAAGGAAGTGCGTGAGGATGAGTGGCGGGTCCTCCACTGAGGAACAGCTCCGGCTGGCTCCAGCATAATAAACTGCTGTTTACCTTTCGGATTCTATTTATGCCACACGCACATTGTTCATCATTATTAAATGATCCTTTTTTATCTTTCTGTGACAGTTACATATTTTAACAGGTGACAGTTTGCCTTTATAAGCAGCAAAACACTGGTCTATTAGTATTCTTGTGTGGCATAAAATAGAGTTCATTTTTTATTGAAATAACTGGAGGAAAGAAACATCAATTGTGCAGAGTTCTGAAGAGCTCAACGGGTAGAGAAGGTCCTGGCCGTAAATTAAGGTAGGTTTGCTTTATTTATGAGTCTTAGGTATTCCTTCACAGTTGCTACTGTGCATGAATTTTAATGGCGCTTTCATGGGCAAGTCTATCTGAGGCAGCTTCATGAACTCTCACATAGTTCCACAATTAATCGCTCCTCTGCAGTAAAGTCAAGGAAGAGTGGGACTCTACCACTCAGAAGAGTCTCCCTGTCTCCGGACTACAGCAGTGCAGGCTGACTTAAAAAAACAAAAAGAGTATCATCACGATACCCCTGAGTCACTGAAATGGCAAAGTATCTTCTTTATTGGCTTTAAAGTCCAGCAAACCCCCAACCCAACTCATCCTGGAAACAGCCAGCAGTGTCCTGGGTGTCTTCTTAGAACAAGAGTCTGGGACAATTCCTCAGCCTGCTGGTTAATGCTGTAACCCTCGGGGTCTCCAACAGAAGACACCATCTCTGGCAAATGGCATTTGAGAATCACAACTGCCACGAACGCCATACGCCATTGTTCATGTTTATATTTAATGATAAACATAAATAAGTAAAATCCTGCCTGCCGATAACACTTTACCTGTGCTTTGGGGAGGCAGAGAGGCCCATCTAGCACAGAATGCCATCACCCAGGACTGCCAATGAAGCCTGAGTTAGTAGATCATTTCTATGGCCCCTCACAGTAACCACCTCATTGGATAAAATATGGCCCTTTTGAATGCTGGACCTCTCCAGAGGTGTCTGCTGTGTGCAGGTGTGGTGCAGGGCTAAGACAATGGGCCTGGCTGGTAGCTTGGTTGTTTGTTTCTTACCTGACAGGTTAACTGTTCTCTCTGCATCTTCGAGGTGACATAACTATACCTGTCACTCCGAAGGCAAAACTCACTCAGGAATAACACAGCCAAGTTCTTGTTGGTTATGAGTTCATCCTCAGGGGTCAGAGATTTGGCAAATCAATGTCAAAGAAGGAAGCCATCGTTTTCTCAATTAAAATATTGAGGCATATCTTAGCATGCACTTGGGGGAAAATGATAAGGATTGTTTCTTCTCCAGTAAGTTAAAAAGGAAAAGAATAAAATCCCAGCAACAGAGAAAGCCGTATCACTTTCCAAATATGCATCCTTCTCTGCCTTCTCCCCTCCCTACCTTGGGCACCTTTTAAACCAGTGTCCGTACATACAGACCCGGAGGATATGTCTTATACATGTTTTCATTATAGCACTTAAAAAAAAAGAATCAGTCGGCTTTTTGCACTCTTCTCTCTCGCTGAAGTTGTTTCTGCCCTTTGGAAATATGAAAGCCCTTGAGTGATTTTATATTTTCAAAGGGTAAAAGTACTAAAGAGCACTTCTCTATTTCAGAGAGGAGGAAAAAAAGTAAATCAGTCTGCCTAAAGTGTTCACTTGGAAAAGGTAAAAATGAACAACCCATGTGCTGGGGAGTAGTTACAGCGTCTGGAGTTACATATATAGCACCCTGGAGTCCGTGGCTGGAAAACAAAACACGAGGCATCGGCTGCCGCTCAAATCTTCATGGTATCTGTTTCCAAAGGAACCAGTTCTTTTCCAAACTATGAGGATGATGAACATCTAGCCTGCGTTAATTTCCACCCTGGACAATAAACCAAGGTCCACTCCCGACCCCTCCCATCCTGTCCACCCGCCAGCCGCCACCAAACACCAGCTCTCCCTTCCCTGATGACTGACTTATCCTTGGTGTGAGCCTCCTCCTTCCTTCCTTTCAGAAGTCTTGCCTTTAATGCATGGCTGCTGCTTCTCTCTGCCCTCCCCACCCTACTATTAGAAACTACTTTATAGGAAGGATTGGATTTCAGAACTTAACACCTCAGAACAAGCCAAGAGAACCCTCTTCCAAGGACATTTCTCCATGGAATACAAGGTTTTATCTTCTGTTAGATGCCTAGCCAGCCACGGGGAAGGGCATTTCTTAGTGGAAGGGATCTTGCCCTGATTTGCGCTGCCTTGATTGAATGCCCTCTGTCTCCCAAAACTTCCTACTCAAAATTCATCCCTCAGCTAGCCTGGTTATCGCTTCCTCTGGGTAAACTTCCTCTTCCAAGATTTGGGGGCTCTTGGCTGTGCTGCCAGAGCCGCCTGTGATGTTTCACTCCCTGCATTTCCCACAATGCCTTGTAGAGTTTATTCCGGCATCTCCCTCACTCGACTGTAAGGTCCCTGCTGGCAATCACAAGAGCTTTTATTTCTAGACCCCAGTTTCTTGCACAGTGACTCAACACGGAAGTAGTAGTAATAAATATAGATAAAATATTACATATCAGAATTATAATAAGTACTTTGCATATACGGATTTACCCCTATTTACTCACAATACCCCTAGATAATAGGTACTATTACTGATCCCCATTTTACAGATGAAGAGACGGCACACAGAAAGGTTAAGCAATTTTCTTATGGTCACACAGCTGATTAGTGCTAAAAACTGAATTCTAACTCAGACAGTCTGATTCTAGAGACTGTGCTTTACCACTATATTCTTCATTGCCCCTTTCAAAAATAATATGTGTACACCTTAAATATACTCAACAAATGTTTTTTGGAAGAAGTTTTTTTAAATATTCAGATGCATCACTTAGAATCTGTAATGACCCCAGAAAAGCTAGTTAATGCCTTCCAACTTTATTTCCTTCTCTATAACCTCAACTTGTTCCCCTTGAGGACTAAATTTAAAAGGTCCTATAATCTGGCCAGCACGATACATGGCTGTGCTGAACACATGTTAGTTCCCCTGCCCAAGTACACACCAATGGGGTTAATTCTATTAGTGAATCTCAGCCATGAAAGCCCCGTTGGAAACGCAGGTTACTAATTTTACCTGAGGTGATCATTTGGCCTATAATTAATATTGCCAACTATTATTAGTTTGTACATCAACGCATGCACACTCTTTGCCCAAAGCAAGGTCAGTCATACATAATACCATATCCACGGCAGGGGTCTTACTGCTGCAATTTTCCTTTCAATGTACAGGAAGCAACAGATAGGCCCTGAGGACAGCAAGGACCATATGAGCTAGGGTCCAGTCCCAACCAGTATAAGACCAGCAGAGTGGGTCTGTCATCCAGCCAGGCCCCAGAGAGCCAGATGCTGTCATTTCCAGGCTCACCGTTTAAACTATCAAAGGTGAAAGCAAGACTGATATTCAAGGACATTAACACATTAGGAAAAAGCGTAATCTATAAACTGCTGATACCAGAGACAGGAGCCAAAGACAGAACCAAGAAGATGGATTTCAACACACATTTGCTTAGGAAACCCCTGTCATATGTGGTGACGAAGAAGTGGCCTGGAAAGCTGCTTTGTTGCTGTTGTTTATGGAAGTATAGTTGATTTACAATATCATGTTAGTTTCAGGTGTACAGCACAGTGATTCGGGAAAATTACTTTGGAAAACCAACCGTAGCTAGCTCTAAAAGAAGTATTATATCCAAAGAATCCTGGATATTCATGTACATCTTCTTTGTTATCAAGTGGGAGGGCATCATTTTTTTAATTTAAAATTTATTTTAATGCATTATAATGACAAAAATCTACTTTGGGGGATACAAATAGTATTTCTTGTACTACTCATGTAATACTTTTTTATTGAAGTATAGTTGATTTACAATATTGTGTTAAAGTTTCAGGTGTACAGCAAAGTGATTCGGATACATATTT
This sequence comes from Stenella coeruleoalba, assembly GCF_951394435.1. Classification (NCBI taxonomy): domain Eukaryota; kingdom Metazoa; phylum Chordata; class Mammalia; order Artiodactyla; family Delphinidae; genus Stenella; species Stenella coeruleoalba. Next base: position 9,326,772 of record NC_137167.1, read on the forward strand.
TTTTTAGATTATTTTCCATTATAGGTTATTACAAAATACTGAATATAGTTTTCTGTGCTCTATAGTATGTCCCTGTTGCTTATCTATTTTATGTATAGTAGTTTGTATCTGTTAATCTCATACTCCTAATTTATCCCTCCCTCCCTCTCTCCATTGGTAATCATAAATTTGTTTTGCATGTCTGTGACTCTGTTTGTTTTGTATATAGATTCATTTGTATTACTTTTTAGATTCCACATAAGTGATATCATATGATATTTATCTTTCTCTGACTTACTTCACTTAGTATAATCATTTCTAGGTCCATCCATGTTGCTGCAAATGGCATCTTTCATCCTTTTTTATGGCTGAGTAATATTCCAGTGCGTGTGTGTGTATACACACTACACACACACACACACACACACCACATCTTAAAAGTTAGAAGGTACACTGACATGATAGTAGGAAAGAATCTACACGCTAGAATGAAAACTGACCTGGGCCCAAATCGCTACTCTCCCACTTACTGGAAGTATGGACTTGGATACGTATATTTGACTTTTAATTTCCTTATTTCTAAAGCAGGTAATAACACCTACTTTAGAGGACTGTTGTAGAAATTAAAGCACATGTATGTTAAGCCTCTAGCATGATGGATGGCACGCAGCAAACATTACCATTACCACATATAATTATCAAGCCAGAGCTCATCCAACACACAAATACCCATTGTAGTTGGTAACGATTCATCCATTCATCTATTCATGTATTCTCTGAATTACTAAAATGGGCCAAACAACAAGTATTCAAAGATTCAGAAAACTAGCAGCCCCTGTCATCAAGGTATTTTATGAGGAAACACAAACAGACATTCAACTCACTACAAAAACAACTACCAGCAACAGAACTCTGATACCATTACATATACACACATCTAGGGGGAAACACTTTTGAAAGTTAGGAACTGTCGACGTTTTCACTTTGGAGGTAAGTACTTTGACCAGGAGATAGGGTAGGGATGGAGGGATGGATGAACTGAGAACATGTGAAGTCATGGTGTACCATAAAACACGGTCTTCTGATTTTAATTTTCTACATCTTAATTATATCAGATGCATTTTATTAACAAATTAGAGTAAGAAGAAGGTGGAAGGGGACCTGGCAATGACTAATTGCTCTAATCTTAATTTTGCCTAGGAAAATTCCATACAATTGTTTGTTTCTATCCAACTCCAAGAAAAAAAAATGCAGAATATAATTTGAGTCTATGTAATGCTATTGTTGCCCTTGGCTCCCTAGAGACAAGGCTTTAGCACAACTGAGACAACCTCCATACACATAAGAACAATAAATATTCTAAAAATCGTATCCCTATTTGTTCAAGTCTACAATAGTCAGAAGAACACATATTGGCCAAGGTTTGATTCATTCTGACGCGGAGATAAAACCAGTATGTGGTAACATACAGAGAATAGGAAAACCATCCTTCAAAGCTATCTTGGGAGAGTTAAAAACAAAAAAAAAAACAAAAACAAGAAATTTTAAAACTCTGTTCTGAATGTCAAAGTAGCGCTTCAATCCGTGCCCTTCTCATACTGAGGGATAAAAAATAATTGTGCATCTTATTAAGTTGGCTCAGTTAACACAAAGCTCTGCTATGTAACTCTTCTGAAGAGCCTGCTGCCCGTGATCTTGGGCACTACAAAGGGTGTGTGTCCACTAGCTTTGGTCAGTGGTTGAAAAATAACAAATATGTGATCATTTCACATTTTCCAAAGCACTGAAGATATGTCACAGAGGTACTCAGAGTCTGCTACCAAGAAGTGAACATTCCGAAAAGACAGGAAGAGCAGAATTAAAATATTTGGTTTAGTACTTGGGTAACTGGTTGTTCCTCTTTCCAAAAGATGAAGGATAGGAGGGACAGCAGACACCTGCTGACAACGAGAGGCACCATGAGAACTCCCCTGAGGTGGAAGCACCTTTCTGGATGATCTGTTGGGGATTTCCGTTCTCTTTAAAGCTTTCCCAGAAGACGGTTTTTTAGGGACACTAGTCCGCCATCTTCTCAGTCTGCCGGCTTCCTGAATACGCTATTCCTTGCCTCAGCAACAAAAAAGACCTTCCTGTATTTTCAAACTTCTTACAATGAGCATATAATATTTTTATGTCAGAAAAAAAACTTCCATCCAAAAAAGCTATTTGGAGTAGATGCAAATAAAGCTCCCCTGGGCTCGTTAGTTGTGTTCATCTAACCATGCAGCCCACATGTGAGTAAAAGAGTGGAGAAGAAAGCATCCGCTCCAAGAAGTTCTGCTGTCAGCCCTGCTGGCCCCCTGACTTAGCTTCTGGACGTTCTCCTGCCCAGAAGCTCCCAGCAGTAAACAGTCAGGTGAAATAAACATTGAGAGTCCCCCATGCTATTCCTCCTTTGGAACGCTCACTCCAAAAGTGTGATCATCCCAAGATGCGCTTGCCAGGACCAGTCATTGGGCCAAAGGGCTATCTGTAGTTGGTGCCCTCTTCTCTTCATTTTTTTTTCCTATAATTATCCCTGTTTTGGACCCTCAGTCCAAATACCTAGGGCCCTGAAGTTCTCTTCTGATTATACAAATTCCCAACTGTACAGCCTCATTCAATCACAAACCTAGCATGCTTTTTTTCCCCAGCAATATCTCCCTGACAAGGAATCTTTGAAGATGTGTATCAAGTTCTTTAGCTAATTTGGACTACTGTGATAACAGCTAATACTGTGGAAGTGGGTTATCCTTCCTATAGTTTTTATATTTTATTAGGCGGGGGAAGCACAATGATTTCATCCAGATTACACATCTAAATGGTGGAATGACAGGACTTATTTGTAAGCTCACTTGAAGGCTTTGGTTTTTTGCTTGTTTGATTTTCACATATAGAACATCTTAAAAACCTAACTTAGAGCAGATATAACCCTGTGCTAGGTGCTGAGGAGACAGAGTAGAATAGAAAATAGTCTCTGACCTCAGGTGATAAAAATCAAGAGTGAAAGACATAAAAAAAGAATTAAAATATGGTCTGACTGGTGCAGGAACAGAAGTGATGTCAAAGTATGGAAACAGCATTCAACAAGAAGAGATTTACCTCTAGGAGTACAGAGACTCATGGACAGTGGTCCGTAAGAACAGTTCTGTTGAACACGAAGGGTGAACAAAGGCCCAGGGATGTGAGTCAGCAGAGCTGCTTGGGTGATGCTCGATATTTCCACGTGATGTGAACATCGTGTCCGTGCATGTCCGAACATCACTGTCTGACTCAACCAGCCAAGGGGTCATGGACCTGCCACGTGGGTGTCTTCACCTGTTTTCCAGTATCTTCATGTTAGTTCCTACTTCTGGACAGCATCTGATATTATCAGTTCTATGGGCAAAGAACTGAAGTGAAAGATGTTCTGGAATAAGCTCAAGAAAAAAAGTCAGGGAGCCACCAGGGTATATGACCTTGGGCGTTGCATTTAAACTTTGCAAATCCCAATGATCATAGGTGGGCAAATACAGTGAGACTGGCTGATAATTTCTAAGATCCTTTCAATTCCAAACCCCAATTTAGGTCAATGATTTATCATATAGCTATTCAGTAAAAGGCACCAGTTTCTGCTCAAAAGTATCAAAGATGAACAAAACATAAAGCCTGCTTTCAAAAACCGATATACAATGTGAAGCAAAAGAGAAATAAATATACCTGAAACAATAGCATAAGGCAGGATATGAGAGGTATAAGAAATGCACAAGATGCACAAGACAAAGGAAATCATGGGACAATTTTGAGGCACAGCATGGAGTCCAGATGAGTAGAGGCTACATGAAAAAGCAGTAAAAAATAAAACCAGAAAGGTTTGCTGGAACTATTGCAAGAACACTTAACACCAGACTAAAAAATCCCCGTGCATCTATGAAACCTTCGCACGTTACAAAGGTGGCACTGCAGATCATTAGAAAAAGGAGGGAGACCCCTCAATGGTTCTGTGACAACTGGTTATTCACATGAAAGAATGAAATTAAATCCCTAACTCAAACTCCACACGGAAAAAAAAAAATCTATCCTAGGTCGATTAAAGGCATAAATACGAAAGACCAAAACTAGAAAATTTTATAAGAAATATAGGAGAATATAGTTCATGAGATTCAGGCAAGATTTCCTAAGCATGACACAAAAGAGCATAAAACCATTGATAACATTGATTACATCGAAATTAAAACTTGAGTTCATGAGAACTTAACATTAAAAATTCAAGTCATCAGAAAATACCATTAAGTTAAAAAAAAAACTGAGGGAAGAAATTCCAATCACACATTAACACATTAAAGCTTACTAAAAATATATATATATACACATATATACACATGCACATATGTGTATTTAAAGCTCCCTATAATTCAATAAATTATTAATTTAATAATTAAATTATTATTTTCTATTAACAAAGAAAAAATGAGCAGAAGACTTGAGTAGGTGTTTTGTAGAAGAAATATAAATGGCAATGAAATAAATGAAACAATGTTTAATTTCATTAGTAATCAGGGATATGGAAATTAAGTCCATGTGGAGATAATCATATTATACCCACTAAATAAGCAGAAATCTCTAGGCCTGGAAATATCAAATGTTGGCTGATGTGAAGTGATGGGAACTCATACGGCTGAAAAATGCTTTGGCATTATCTGGAAAATTTAACATGTTCATGCTCTGGGTCTTAGTAATCTACTCTCAGATGTACGAGAAACACTTGAAAAGTGGGTGCCATTGACGTGTACATGAATGTTCCTAGTAGCGCTTTTCATAAGAGAAAAAAACAACCTGAAAACAAGGCAAATGTCACTGAGAGTAAAATAAGTCAATTATGGTTTAGTCACAGCATCAAATATTGTACAGGAGGGAAGTGATTCAACAATAGTACATCCAATAACATAGCTGAAACCTAATACTGGGTGAAAAAAACAATTGCTGAAAACTATAATATATGTCAAAAAGAAGCAAAAGTAAACGCTGTTTAGGAGTACATACGTATTTGTGTAAAATAGTTTTAAAGACCAGGAAACGATAAGCACAAAATTCAAGCAATATTACTTTTGAAGGAGAACCAGAGGGATGGGAGTTAAAGAGAGACATACAAATGAGTCGTGTTGATAATGGTTTATTAATATGGTGGTAAGGGCATAGATATCCATTTTAAATTGATTTTTTTAAACTAAACTCATGTGCAACAACTGGTCACAAAATGTCTTGCTTTTGATTTCACAGACAAATAGGGAACCGTTGGCAGTTGTGAACAGACATATTAGAAACATTTGCTTTATTTGGAATTCCTATGCCACATTTCCTAAAACAGCAAAGAGGCATCAGCTGTCCCCGCCCAACTCCTTAGTCAACAACAACGGTGCTGACTCGGGCCCTGCCCTACACTGTAAGGAGCTATACTGCTTTCATCCTTCCGACACCAAGACCAGTACAAAGTTATTAACCCACTCATAAATGTGATCACTTATCATTTACATCCTGGACCTAAGACATATTAGATGAGAATTAATAGGAATGTCCATTTGTGGGCCCCTGTGCTTTTGTTCAGAAGGGAAACATGGTGCAACCTCCAACCTTGGGTTCTTAAAACTCTTCTCCATGATTATGTAATGTTTCTTATTTCATCACATCTCTTTCATGAATATCTAAGTTCTTCCATCCTAGCAGAAAAAGTCTAGCTCCTAAAGACTGAAATGTTGAGTGCCATTATCCAGTTTCACTCATCCAAGTCATCGGAGATCCAACATGGAAATATAACGCCTAACGTGGAGGGGTGTGCAAGGGAGAAACATGGGTGGTCACCTTTATCCCTTACACTTTGCTGTCTCTAAATCTCAAAAAAGAAGATCAGTTTCTACATTTGCTCACAATCAATCCACCCATTACACCAGCGGCTCTCAGGCTTTGATTCCCAAACTAAGAATAACCTGAGGAACTTAAAAAAATATATATCAGTGGATCCTGTCCCCTGACATTTGGGCTCAACTATTCTGAGATGGCTTAACTGTTCTGTTCTTGGCATCAGCTTCTCTTCGAAGTTTAAATTACAAACACACGTATTTCTCTAAATGGGGGTTACATTAAACTTTTGGTGCTCATTTTTCAATCTACTATGTTTCAATAAAACTGTTTAAATATTAAATATTAAACATTAAATATTAAACATATTGCCCTTCCCAGCAATATTATTGTATGATTCTTCTTTACAAACGGGATAGAGAGGCACACAGAAACTCAGTGATCAAATTAGTGTTTTTCATATGTTAAATAAAAGGCCACTCAAATACTTTTGATCTTTTGATCTTCCGCTTTTAGGCAACGCTCCTCAAATGCTAAAGGAACTTCTCTAGGCGGGAAAGAGACCAGCAACTTAAAACAACCTTGTACCTACATAGACTACCAAACCTCATGGAAACAGCAAACCCCAAAACTACGATACATACACAAAAAGAAAAAGCTACCCAAACACAACACTAGAGATGGTCATCAAATCACGAGGACAAGAGAGGAAGGGAAGACAATAGACAGTGTGCTCCTTCACAAAGGTAGAAAAAGCTTTATAGGCAGAGCTCAAAGACAATGATTGAAAATGAGGACCAACTGACTCCCTGATCCTTTAAATCTCTTAACAAAAGGTGGAAAAAGTCACTGACTTGAGACACACTGGAAGGTTGAGTGCTGTATCTTGTGACTCTTGCTTAAACTAAAGGTGTTTTATTAAAATGATGTGAGAAGAGTTCAAATCTGGAAATTTACCATGAGATAGCATAGAGGTGGTTTCTGCTAAAAAAGAAAAAGTCAATCGAGCAACCATGGGCCCACGCACCCAACTGGGCAACACTGGGCTGCCGTGGAGGATTCCAGCCCCCGCGGTCCTTTCCCACCCATCCCACTTCTGCTGCTGTAGCAGCATACGTATGCATTAGTGTACAACCACTGATTTAAGAGAAACCGATACATAAAATTACACTTCTTTTATTGAAGATGCATTCTTAAAAACGCTAAAGCCAAGGCTCACCAGCATCATTCTTGAAGTCCTACAAACTTGTCCTGAAAATTCTACTTTCAGAGTATTTGTTATCGAAGGTTTTGATGCCTATTTAAAATGCCAAGAAATGCTTCCTGAAATGATTAAAAAAAAATACCATGAATAAAGGGTACTGAAAACGATACACAGCATCATAAAATGTTAGAGCAGGAAGGAGCTTTCACGATAATTGCGTTACTTCTTCTCATTTAAGAAATAAAAGGAACCAGAAAAAAAGTGACATGTTGGAGGCCATGTAGCCTTGAACTTTGCAGCCCACCACACTGCTGGAACGGGAAGGCCGTTTTGACTTGAGGAGACAGGAAGCAAGAGCAGACTGAGAGTTGGGGGTTAGATGGGAGAGACCAGGGAGAAAGAGAAACGGGAGCGCTCAAATTAAGAAGCTAACTTTCAAGTCAAAACTGTGTCTCCGTCTCGAGTTTAAGTGTTACTAATGGCATTTAAATTAACAGCATGGAAGTTTAATGATGTAAGTTTGCCATAATGATGATATATGACATTCTACTAATACATAATACATACACACAGATATCCATGCATTAAGCACTTATCCCCTTGACAATTATTAGTAACTGGCTGCACAAGTAATGGTGTTGTCTGCTGCAGGATATGACACGGGAGAGCTGTCTTTTCACATTGCTATCCGAGACGGATGTACATTTCAAGCTGTCTGCTAAACTTGAGAAAACAGCCAATGGGTTTTAGTTTTCATTTTTGTATTTGGGGTGGGTGGGTATGTTTTTGTTTGTTTGTTTGTTTTCTCCAAGGTGAGAAAAAAATGACATTTTAAAAACCTTTCTTTCTTTAAAGCAAACCCCCAAACACTTACATCCCACCCACACACCTCACACTGACAAAACCTGTGAACCTCCTGACTTTGCTTTTTTTTCTTTTTTTTTTTTATGGGAGACAACTTTGGAAATTTCCTGATGCAAGCTGCCGGCAATCACTGTAGCTGCTGGTGCCTAGGCTGAGAGAGATACAGGGGTCACCTATTCGGATGAAGGACAGTTACAATCTCCTCAGCTCCTTTCAAAAGGCCTACAACACACATATTTCTCTGGCAAAGAACTTTATTTTGAGGTCTGTATTTTTTTCTATTTCTTTCTAAAATAGGTTAGATAATTCTTAAAGACACTTTGATGAAAATTATTATCGCAACTCCAAATGCACTGTGCCACCACACACCTTCCAAATACCAATTAAAATACTTTAACCTTGTTCCGCAACTACATACAGAAAGAAAAAATAAAGCACAAAGTTAAGAATAAAGACAGGGCTTCCCTGGTGGCGCAGTGGTTGATAGTCTGCCTGCCGATGCAGGGGACACGGGTTCGTGCCCTGGTCCGGGAAGATCCCACATGCCTCGGAGCAGCTAAGCCGGGGCACCACAACTCCTGAGCCTGAGCTCTAGAGCCCGGGAGCCACAACTACTGAAGCCCACATGGCTAGAGTCCGTGCTCCACAACAAGTGAAGTCACCGCAATGAGAAGTCCATGCACTGCAACGAAGAGTAGCCCCCGCTCGCTGCAACTAGAGAAAGCCCACACGCAGCAACGAAGACCAAATGCAGCCAAAAATAAATAAATAAATTAAAAAAAAAAAGAATAAAGACAAAGTATTTAGAAAGTGATGCAGATTATGAAGCCAGTACCATATTTCTAAAGAGTGTCTGTAATGACAACTTTAAAATAAAACTGCAGAACTAATTGTGATTTTTATTTAATGAACTAAATTTTAAATCCTTTGTTGTTTTTAAGAAAACATGGGACTCCCCTGGTGGCACAGTGGTTAAGAATCCGCCTGCCAACGCAGGGGACACGGGTTCAAGCCCTGGTCCGGGAAGATCCCACATGCCGCGGAGCAACTAAGCCCGTGCGCCACAACTACTGAGCCTGTGCTCTAGAGCCCGTGAGCCACAACTACTTAGCCCACGTGCTACAACTAATGAAGCCCATGCGCCTAGAGCCTGTGCTCCGCAACAAGAGAAGCCACCGCAATGAGAAGCCCATGCACCGCAATGAAGAGTAGCCCCCGCTCGCTACAACTAGAGAAAGCCCGTGCAGTAACGAAGACCCAATGCAGCCAAAAATAAAATAAATTTAATATTTTTTTTTAAAAAAAGAAAATACTATAGCTCAGCAAATTCCTCAGAACTTTTTCCATACCCCTTAGGCCACACCGCAGTATACCATTTTTCATATACTCACAATTTTACTTGCCTCAAACCACTGCTGCCACATTTCCTACCATCCCCTCTTCCAGATGACGCCACTTCTGTTCATAACCATGAGAAACCTACCACCACATAAACCCAGAAGCCAACACGGTATCACTGAAATTTTTTACTCGTTTCTTTCTCTGTCACACGTGTTCATGTACCCATGCCCTGTCTCAAAATACAAAGTGAGCAGAATGTTGTATGGTCCAACTTAAGTGCAACCAATCTATTTGGTAATAAAATAGAACGACCTCATAGTCAAAAAGGCCCAGAAGCCATCTGGACACTCAGCTGCTGGTCCTAGTACTAGTTGTGGCTCTCTGTCTAGCCTTGGTTGAAAAAACCTCTAAACCTTAATTTCATCCTCTGTTCAACATCAGGGTGAATGTAAAAATCCAAAACAATCCAAACTGTGAATGCACCTGAAAAATGTCGAATTCCATGCAAATGAATTATTATGCAAAAGAGCCATCCATGATAGTGTCACATCTTACACTTAATCGTCTTTGTAGAATAATCTACCTAGGGACGTAGGCTTTTCAATCTGTTGGGGGGCGGGAATGTAAAACCCTCTTACAGTTATTTAATTTCTTCTGGCAACTAATTTTCCTGAATGTTTCAGCACCATATTGAGTAAATTTTAGCAATGTTATCCTCAATATTATTTATACCTTAACGCAGTAAGTTTAGAGTAAAAATGATTGTTTAGCATGTGTTATGGGACCAGCACCTCCAGGTGCTGGGTAAGTTAACAGTAAGCATGATGGGCATTGCCAAGTAGACATAAGTGTCCAGCAGCAAGGAAGGACCCCAAACCTAGTCCCACACCATGTTGAGACAACAAGGATCCAGCTCCTTGGCGAGCATCCCTAACCCATGTGAACATTCCTCTGTTTTTGTTTCTAACCAACTGTTTTTGTTCTACCTCTTCCTTAAGTGTAGCCTCGCTCTCTCAATATCCTGAACTCGGGATCGTTTTTAAGTGCAGCGCCAGGAAAGAGATACAGGAAGATAAAAGGGGGTAGAAGCTTAGCAAAAATCTGACTTTGGGCAAACTGTTCAACTTCTGGGGGACTCAGTTTCCTCTTTCTTACAGAAATGAAGTAGATGCAGACGTAAGTCCTCAATTACTTCAAAATAAAATCCAAGCCTTTGAAAATACTGCATCCATCTTTACGAATGCTGGAAGCAAGACGCTATATTACATCAGAATGGTACTCCCAGAATGTCTATTTGTTTTATGAGTAGCTCTAGGTTTTTGTGTGTTAAAAGTGACATTTGTCTTTGCCTATTCTTCTGTCACGTTTACAATATTGTTACATAGAATTCCACTTCGTACTGGCTTCCAAGTGAAAATCAATATTAAAAATCAAAAACAAACCCCCAAAACTTGAATTATTGTCATCCATGACCCTGCTACTCAAAGTGTGGTCAGATGGTGTCATCTAGAAGTTTGTTAGAAATGCAGGCTCTCAGGCCCCTCCCCAGATTTACCAAATCAGAATGTGCATTTTAACAAGATCTACAGTGATTCAAATGCACATTAACATCTGAAAAGCCCTGATTTGTATGTTTCAAATATTACCAGCTTAGCTTTCATAACCCAAGATCATTGGGTTTCCCTTCCTCTTCCAGTAGCTTTTATTAAATTAAATTCAAATAAAGATGCTAACTACTAAATAAGTACTGTGACGAGGCAGAAACCACCAATCACCTGCAAACAACTCTAAAAGGCATGCCACAAATTTCTTTACAGGCAAATCTTCTAGTCCAATATTTAGTAAATACATTTGCTTTTATAGTAAGTGAGTAAAATCTATGAATGATATTAAGCGTAGTTATTCCAGTGTTGGTTGGACCCTTGAAGTAGTCAGGATGACTTCACTTTAGCCTCTAGTACCTCCTGCTTCCTTTGCGTGTGTGCCAATCACTTACCTTCTGGGACGTCTGCAATGTCATTTTCCCTTGGACTTACCTGAGGGAGAAATTACACCATTCAATCAGCAAAACAATGCATCTTGTAAAGTCCATCCTGAGCCAAGTTCCTCGGTGTTGTGGTGAAATTACCCCATATTATTCCTCCCAGCCTTGCAAGGCCAGGTTCAAGTGGAAACATACACTTAAGTGCCAAGGTCTCCCTTTCTGGGGAGGAAGGCTCTTTTGCATTTTATGAACCAGAAATTTAGGGGCAGAAAGTCAGTATCTGCATTAAGTGAGGCTGTTACTGACTTCACTTGGAAGACAGCTTTTGGCTTCCAGCTTTCTTAATTAGGAAGGAAACTGTCAGAAGAAACTGATCATATAGGAAAAATACAGGCCTCCCTGTACTCTTGTCCTCTTGGAAACAATATTAGGAAGTATTTTACATCCTGTTGTGGTCCCACGTAAGCCGAGAAGAGTACTACTGTTTTGGTTTCTACTGTAGCCCCATCAACACAACCCGAATACTTCTGCCCCTAATTTCTCAGTCCAGTGAAGTCCAGAGGTGGCAGGGGTGCTGAGAACAACATATGCGGTCCACACTGTCCTGCACACAAACCCACTTTCCAAAGAAATCCTCCAAAGGCACAAGAGAGTGTGCAGTGGATTTCTCATGGGGTCCAAACTGAAATACATTAACATCCGCCTAATTCTGAAAACTATCTACGCACAGCATGTGTATGCTCACAGTAAGAGCATACACCGCAATGTGGTACAAACAATTAAAAGTTCGTTTCAAAGTGGAAATGCAAAATAGAACGAATATCTATTTTCTGGAAATGAATCTAGCCATCTGCCTTGCAAGAGCCGCAGGAGGAGTACCCAAAACAGCAGAAACAGCAGCCTCTGGTGTTAACAATCTATTCTCAAATCTCATGCTTCACATTTCCCCGGCAAACAAGGCTAAAAATACAAGACAGGCAACAAATAGTCTCTCAGGTTCTGCCACTCCATGGATGGCGTATTCAGAGTAATATTTTGTGCTGAAATTCAAAACCGGGGGGGGAAAGCAAGCTATCATATTAGAAGCTGGCACTCAGAATTTTAAGTGTGAATCTGATCCCAAAGTATATTAAGCTGAATGGTGAGAGGGTGGCTGTTTGCGCACAACATAAATCTCTGAGACGTATCTGAATACATTTATAGATTTATTTAAGCTCCTCTAAATTCTTCTCCAAGTCTCAGAGTTATAGAGATATAATTTTAGTACTTATGTCACCAAAATACCAGACTCATTTTGTTTCGGCACAGTTTAGAAAAGCGTCTTTATCGTGGGCTCTGGAGTCGGATTGCATAGGTTCAAATCCAGGCGCCACCACATACTAACTCCGTGGCCTTGAGCGAGGTACTTACCTTCTCTGTGCAGCTCTTCTGCTATCTTCAAAAGGAGGATAATAACAGTGCTCACCTCAAAGAGTTATTTTAAGTTATGTTAAGTTACTTTAAGGATTATGTAAGTTAATGTGTGTAAAACTCTTTAGAGTAATGAATGGCGCCTGCTAAAGACAGTCATTACTATTATTATCTAATAGTCAAGCAAGACTGCACAAATGCCTTCTCTTAAGGAACAGGCATAACACAGAGAGTGGCAGCAACACGATGACAGGTCTCATGCCAGTGGTGGCCATGAAGCGAATGACTGGGTGCACAAACAAGCGTCTTTACCTAGAGTATGCGGCCAAGAACGACAGAGGTAAGTCCCCCTTGGTTATTCGGTCATGCTGTTAGTTCATGAAGGTGGCAGAATAAGGAGGACAGAAGACAATGACACGGCTGGTCAAGGAGCACTGCCCAGTGTACGGGACAATCAGAATTAATGGCAAAGGTATAATCAAGGAGGGGGACACATCCGGGCTCTCTGTGAACATCTGTGCCTGCCGCTTAAGAGGACATCCTGCATCACCACCACCACCTTCCTTAAGAGAATGTTATGGAATAAATCTTTCTTCATACACTTGGTCTTCGGGATTAAACTGTAACACGTATGGTCTGGGTCCCCAGCCTCCATATTTTAAAAAGAAAGAAAGACCCGAGGGAGTGATATCAAATATTCATTATCTCCTGAACAACCAATTTCTTGTTAAACCTTGAAAGTTGGCAGTATTTCAAGTTGGGTCCTTATTTGGTAGAAGGAGGATGATAAAACATTTACAAGCCATTGAGGCAACGGACAGAAAAGTGCTTCTTCCCTAACTACTAAGACAGTGGGGTCTAGAACTACGAGACCCGCTCAGTCACAGAGTTTTGATGGAACTCACGGAGGATTCCTGGGGTTCCATAGGTTTCCCCAACCTATGGGGTACCACTTAAAGAACCAGAGACCCACAGATGGGTCACTCAAAGAGTGAGGAAGAATGGAAGGCTGACATTACTATTTTTCCTGGTAAGATTATGAAAAGCGGTGACAGATGCTGCCACTATAGGGTCAGGTAAGAACAATGAATCTCTTCTTATCAGCTGAGATACTTAAGAGATTTCTTGAGCAGAACCCTTTGTCAGGCAGGAAAAAAAGATACCACCGGACTGCTCAAACGAAGAGTACAACCCAAGAGTCACAAAAAGGAAAACCCACCAAGAAATTACAAGAAAAGGCTCTTTTCTTATAGCCCTTTGGAGGGGAAGATTCTGGAGGAAAAAGAAACAGAATGCGGGGTGGTGGAGGCAGTCATTATGTTCGTTAAGGAGAGAGTGAACATAGATATAAAACTGCAGGAACGAGGTAGGTAGATGGATTTAAGTATGCGTGAACCATGCGACCCTACTGTGCCTATAAAACAGATGTATTTCTCTTGCCCTTAATGCATCGCTATGGTTACCATAAGGAAGATTTCATTGTCCGCGAAAATTTTTAAAAGGAGGACTTGTGTGAAAGCTCAGCCCAGCTGAGATCATCTTCCTCCCTGCCTTCAGGCTGGGATATCTGTGTACAGTATCTAATAGAGGAATCACAACCGGATCCACAGCAGCGCTCCCTTTTTTCAAAGAACAAAAACAAATCAGTGTGACATGATGTGGATTCAATTAGCACTTGGCAGGTCATGAATAACTTTTAAACCCCCTTCTTTTAACTTGGAAAGTGTTAAAATATACGGTAATCATGGTACCCAAGCGCTTTCCTTACAGTAAGTATGCTATCCATCAAGTACATAAATCTCAAGAATTAAGTCTAGCTTACAAAGGAGGGAACCAGAACATGGCTCCTTGGGCCACTACTAGTTTCTGCAGGCAGTCCCTTGCCCCGTGTATTTTCCTCGCTGAGGACATTCAAAGCCAAAATCATCTGAAATCTCGTTGCAATTTTCAGAGGGTTTTTACATTAGGTATGGAGGGAAAGAAAAGGGGAAAAAAAGGAGTTGGTACAATGATCTTGGAAACAAATAAATGATAATTGTAAAGAAATGGCTACTGAATTGTTCAATCTTCTTAATATAATCAAAGCAAATGGCATAGTTCTGTCTATCCTGTTGTTTCGGGAAGGCGGAGTACCTTGGTTCAGACCAACATGAAAAGGCTTGTAGAACAAAAAAACTATTTACTTGGATAAGTAAGAACACTGTAGAGCCAACCCCAGAGAATGCGGTGAAACTACTCAGCAAACATGTCCCCTGGGTGCATCTCATCTTGCTTTTAATGAGGGGGCACCTTCCTGAGCTGGGAGAACTTAAATAACTTTGAAACGCGCCCTTTGTTCTGAAAACCCTAATTGTACCCACCTGTCCCAAGCCAGGTTATGTGGCTTCACAGATTTATAGCCTGTTTACTGCTCATTTCTTGGGGAATCTCTGACAGGTGCTAAAGGTAACAGGCTTTCTGCCCCAGAAAGTAAAACACCACAAGGGAAATATTAGTCAGATGTACTGCTCCACTCCATGTGTCTTGAACATTACTATGATCTGTGCAAGACATTTGTTGTAAATAAGCCTGCGGAGTGTACAGTGTGTTTTCCAGGAGTCCTTTGAAGAACAGCTTGCAGACAGGAGGTGCTAGCCTTAGTTTCACAGCCAGCAAAACTCCATCCAAGAGGCTTTTGGCAGGTCCACACCTCTTGTTTCAAGCTGGCTTCAAGACAGCCCCACCAACCAAATTCCAAGGGTCAGTATGTGGAGTCAGTCACTCTTAGGTATTCAGCATAGAACAGCAAGTGGAAACTCAGACATTTACATCAACACTCAGAAAAGGCCCGCTTTCCCCCCTAATAGTGTATTAAAAACAACTCAGAGCTGACTTTGCAAGGAGGCATTCTCTGTAGTAAATTAAATGGCTGAAGCTTGTGTTTCTCCCAGCGAGGAAAAGAACTATGCTTCACCATCACCTAGTGTGTGCAATCACTTGAGGCTCATTTTTAAACCTTTCCTGCTTTTTAAAAAGCCTGCTCCATTTAAAAAAACACAAAAAACAAAAACTTTTCAGGAAATGAAATGCAAATAGTCACTGAACAAGATCATAAAAGGGAAAAACCTCTATCCACTTTTTTCTTTTTTTTATTCTTCATTCCAGACAGCACGACTGCTTTTAACACACCGTTAGCTTTTATAAAAATGAGATTACACTGGTTTTTCTGTGATCGTCCTCAACCCTTTCCACCCTTTCCTGTCTCCCGGCTACTCACAATACGTTCAAGGTAGAGGTAAGGTGGGCAGATCAGTTTCACCCCTCACCAGTCAAGCGTTAGGTAAATCATTTAAGGCAATTACAAATTCTAAGCCTAATGGATGACACCTAGGAATAAAGAAAGAGCGGGAAGGAAGAGCTTCCGGATGATTTCAAGGGTAAAGCCACAGTCCTCAAGCTACGTGTAAAACTGCCTCTGATCAGCTTCAAAGCAAGTCCGCGGTTTTAGGTTCATGCTTCCAGTCCTCGCTCAAGGTGGAGCTGAAACCAGGTGCAGAATGTCACTCTGCCGGAGTCCAGAGGATCCAGGAAAAATGGGGTCTACGTTTCTAAGTCGGAAAGAAGCTGCGGCTTCCCAGCCGCTCAGGGGTCCCCGCGCTCACGAGCTCCCGGACTGGAGCCGGCACCGGGCAGGGAGAGGAGGCGCCGGGTGGGCGGCCTCGGGCCAACTGCTAACCCGGCGGGGCACTGCCGGCGCAGTTAAACGCGGAAGGTGCACGCCGCTCTCCCGAGCTCCCGCACACCGCGGCCTCCTCGAAAGCAAGCCCACTGCTGCCCAGGACCTCGGGCTGCTGTCGCCCGAGAGGTGTCGAGCTTCGCGGACTTCAGCCTGGGCGCTGCTCCCCCAGAGAAAAGGCGCCCTCTCCATTCAAGCGCACCCTCCAGAGACTCTCATCACCCGGCGCCCCTCCCAAGGAACTCTCGGACACCCCTACGGGCGCCCACCCGTGAACGATCTCGCCACGGAAGGAAGAGGACTGGGGGGAGCGAGATTGGAGTGAAGAGGTGGGGACTCCAGTCTGCAGCAATTGGGGAGGGCTCGGAAAATACAGCAAACGACGAGAGGAAAAGAAGGGTAGGGGTCCCGGTCCCAGCAACCTGTAGGGCTGCGGCTGATCGCGAACTTGGGGTGGGAGACAGTGGTCCCCTCGGAGGTCCTCCGCCCGAGTCCCACCCCGCTGCGCTCAGCGCGCGGAGAGGTGCAGGGAGCAACTTGGGAAGCCAACGCCATAGGTGCGGGTCCCGCTCGGCCGCCTCGCCCCCGGCTCCGCCTCCCGCTAGACCCCGCGCTTACCTCGGGCAGCCGCAGCCCCCGCCGCCCAGAAGCAGAGCCCCAGCCAAGGGAGCCACCGGCGCGCCCCTCCAGCGCCTCCTCTTGCGGCGGCCGCTCTCCGCATGCTGCTTGCCCCGCTCGGGAGTACGGATCCTCTTCTGCGCGCCGGCAGCCCGGGAGAAAGGCACTGAGAGCCAGGGGCCAAAGCAAGTGGGTCCCGGGGGGCTTCGGCGAGTGACTGCTCCACCGCCGCTCCCTACAGCAGCAGGGCAGGGCGCTCCGAGCCGCCGCGCGCTGGGCACCCAGAGGATGCGCGCGTCCCCATAGCCTCCCACGGCGGGGCGACCGCTGCCGCCACGGTCACTGCCCGAGTCACCCGCCGTCCCTGCCGCACTGCCCGCTCGCGGTGTTTCAGCCGCCGCCGGGTTCCGGACTAGGGAGCGGAGGAAGGAGCCCGCAAGGCTAATGAGACCCCCCCCCCCAGAGGCCGCCCCTTCTCCTCCCCTCCGAGAGGCAACCAATGAGCCGGGCCGGGGCGGGGCGGGGCGGCGGCGGCGGCGGCGGGCGGGCGGGCGGCGCGGCGCGGGGCGGGGCGGGGCGGGGCTGGCGGCAGGGAGGCGCAGGTGAGCCCCGCGGCGGCTGCGCGCGACCCCAGGTGCCTCCGCGATCTCGGGAGCAGGACCGCCGCTGGGCTTGCGGAGGTCACGCTCGCCCCAAGATGGGAGCAAAGCCTGCGGGCCTGTTGGAGGCGAACCCAGCGCAGAAATATGTGGGCATCTCGGCAGCCTGAGTCTGCTGCTTCCTGCAAACCACTGTTTCGTTCAACTTTGAGCCCTTTCACAGCCCTGCCCCTCTTGCTTCCATTTTTTAAAATCAGACCAGACACCACTCCAGAAAAATTCAAAAAAAAAAAAAAAGACAAATGCCAAGTGGGAAAAAAATAGCACCGGAATAAACCCATTATTGCCACTAAGCTAAATGTGCATGCATGTACATAAAGAGGTGGGGAAGTCACGGGTGCATGAGGGGTATGTGATCGATTTTTATTTTTTCTTTTTTTCCCCAATTCCCTTGTCTGTGGTCCTAATCACCCAGGAAGCGCCCAAATTTTCAGAAAAGCTCTTTCGTTTCTGATGGCTTCTGTTTCGTTTAAATCTGGGCCCTGGCAATTGCCTTCCTCCTAAGTATCTGGGAAAGGAAGTCGTGCTGGGCCTTTGTCATGAGAAGGAAAGACTTTTCTTAAAAGTGTGGTTTGTTTTGAATGGGTTGTCAAATCTTCATTTCCCTGCTTTTGAAAGTACCTCCCGGTTGCCTCTTATTCTCCCATTTGCAGAAGGAGTCATTTAAGAGAGATTGCCTCGGGCCACACAGTTTCAGAGCAAAGAACACACTTGGGGGGTTGGCCCTGAGTTCAAGGCTCCATAGAGCACCATATTCGAGCCCCCAGAATGATGCCAGAACTCAGCTGGTCAGAATATGTGTCCCCTTTTGCCTGGTGGACCCCAATAGAAAATGAAATCTTGGTTTGAAAGAAAGACAGCGTTCCCAACACCTCCCCACGGCCCACAGTCAATATCAATACAGTACTTTCAAAAAGTCCCTCTCTCTGGTCAAAGTACCGCCTGACCCGAAACACGTTTCTCTGGAGAATAAACAGTTTAAAGTGAGGTAATAGTTCTGGATGAGGTAATTGCGCTAAGTCGCTTTCTTCCTAGGAAAAAGAGGATGATAGGCAGAAAGACTGATTCCCTGATAAGCACATATGCCATCCCTCTCCTGAGTGCCACCAGACATGTGACTGTCAGCAATTGCTTCCTCTGGTCTTCTTAGCCTCAATAAAAGGTTTGGGACCTGGTCAAGGAAACCAAGCTCTGGGGAATGAAGGCTTCAAAGCAAAGACTGATGTGGGGTGGGCTAGGGACTCGCCTGAAAATCTCTTTAGAATCTTGGTAAATGAGAGTTTTGTCCTTTTCCTCTGAGAAGGTGAACTGGGAATTAATCTACCAAATATGCTTTACCTGTCCTCTGGAAAATAGTCATTCATCCTCTGACTTTCTTTATTCTTCAAGACCATGTGGCAGTTATATCATAAATGAGTATTTTCTTAAAGAAAAAAAGAGAAAAGAAAGAAAAGGGAATTACTGTGTTTCTCCAAAATAGTACTTAAGTATTACTACTGTCTCCAAAGGGGAGCAAAAGTAAAAACAATTTTATTTTGAAAAAATATCTAGGAAATAGATGAGCTAATAAGGTTAATAAGTGAGATTAATAAGTCAAGTAAAATTGTGATGACAGTTAAGAGAGAAGGAAGGAAACTAAGAACCTTTGAATACATACGCTGCTCAAGGAATGGGATATATATACATACACACACACACACACATATATACAAATATATATTTTGTTATGCATAGAAATATTTGTTATATGTAATTGTTGTTGTTTTTTAGAGCAGAAGCGAACCCAGGAAGTCAGGTACTATTATCCCTGTTGGGCAGATAAGGAGAGTCAGGCTGAGTAGAGAAGTGATTCGCCCAAGGTCACATAACCAAGGGGCTGAACATTAAGAATGAGGCACCAGGGACTTCTGTGGTGGTCCAGCAGTTAAGATTCCGTGCCCCCAGTGCAGGGGGCCCGGTTCGATCCCTGGTCAGGGAACTAGAGCCTGCATGACACAACTAAGAGCCTGCATGCTGAAACTAAAGATCCCGCACACCACAAGGAAGATCCCCTGTGCTGCAACTAAGACCCAGCACAGCCAAATAAATATTTTTTTAAAAGAGGGGGGGCTTCCCTGGTGGCACAGTGGTTGAGAATCTGCCTGCCAATGCAGGGGACACGGTTCGAGCCCTGGTCTGGGAAGATGCCACATGTCGTGGAGCAACTAGGCCCGTGAGCCACAACTACTGAGCCTGCACATCTGGAGCTTGTGCTCCGCAACTGGAGAGGCCACGACAGTGAGAGACCCGCACACCGCGATGAAGCGTGGCCCCCGCTCGCCGCAACTAGAGAAAGCCCACGCACAGAAGCGAAGACCCAACACAGCCAAAAATAAATAAATTAATTAATTAATTAATTTAAAAAAAAAGAATGAGGCACCAGCTTGCACAATCCTAAACCCAAGATGAAGTTTGAAGTCCTGTCCGTTCCACTGAGCTTTCCAGAGATGAGACATTCTGCCTCATCCTCCTCAGTACTGTTCAGCAACTGGGTTGGGAGAGGTTCGGTCTTCAGTATTACCACACCTATTACAGACCACATATTCATTATACATCTTGTACTAACTGTGTTTCACATATCAATACACCCTGTATTAATCTAATTCTGGCTATTTTAAAAGATGCAGGAATTGTACTCCATTGCATTTGGAAAAATATCCATATCCATCTGGAGACATACATTGAGTAGTCACTACCTGGGATCATAGTCTCTGGCCAAGGAGCAGCCTGGAAGAACTGACCTGAGAATCAGGAAACCAGGTGCTAGGCCCTGACACTGCCAGGGACTGTGTGGCTTAGGGCAAGTCAACAGCTCCTAGTCTCAGTTTCTCCATCTGTAAAATGGGAGTGTTTCACTAGATGAGCTTAAGATCAACCCTATATAAGATCCATCATTTTCAACTTTAGCACATTATAATTTTGAATGCTCAATACAACCAAGTTGGAAATTAAGCCACTTCTTCTGAAATTGGGACAATTATGTGACAAATGCATTGTGTTCTAGAGAAATGATTTTGGATTATAGCCAACCTATAAGTATTAGCTATAACCAAGTAATATTAATTTAATGAATAGGCTTAGTAAAATGTTCTTCTCCATTCTTTGCTGCTTGAGTTGACTATGACTGTTTTCTAACAATTGATACTTAAAGATCAAGAGGTAGAACATTTCTACGTCCATTGTCTTTTTTTACTGCATAAATAATTGACATATAACATTATATGTTTCAGGTGTACAACATAATGATTCGATATTTGTGTGTATTGTGAAATGATCACCACAGAAAGTCTAGTTTACATCCGTCACCTTACATAGTTACGATTTTTTTCTTGTGATGAGAACTTTTAAGATCTACTCTTTCAGCAACTTCACATATACAATATAGTATATTAACTATAGTCACCATGCCATACATACATCCCCAAGACTTATGTATTTCATAACTGGAAGTTTGTACCTTTTGACCCCCTCCACCTATTTCACCCACCCCTCCCCCTGGCAACCACCAATCTGTTCTCTGTATATATGACTTCGGTTAGTTTTGTTGTTTCTGTTTTCCTTTTAGATTGCACATATAAGTGAGAACATATGGTACTTTTTCTTGTCTGACTTACTTCATTCAGCATAATGCCCTTAAGGTCCATTCATATTGTTGCAAATCGTAGGACTTCCTTCTTTTTTCATAGCCTTTTGATCATCTCCAACCAAACTAGTCTCAAAAGATAGAAAATGTTTGAGTCTAATTTGGAGGAGGAGAGATACAGACTTTGCACGGTGAGATATGCCCTTCCAAATACAGTGAATTTTTTTTTTTTTTTTTCGGTACGCGGGCCTCTCACTGTTGTGGCCTCTTCGGTTGTGGAGCACAGGCTCCGGACGCGCAGGCTCAGCGGCCATGGCTCACGGGCCTAGCCGCTCTGCGGCATGTGGGATCTTCCCGGACCGGGGCACAAACCCATGTCCCCTGCATTGGCAGGCGGACTCATAACCACTGCGCCACCAGGGAAGCCCCAATGAATTATTTTTTAAGTGGTTTACTATAACTCCTTATGAAAACCTGTGTATTTGCCTGGAAAACATATGTTAAATGATTTGGCCCCCCTGTTTGGTGTAAGTGGTAAAACTCCAAGGGACATTAAAGGAGGTACAAATATTCTACAAGAGTAAGAGGAAAGAATTTGTCGTTCAAGGAGATGGGGAAGGAGAGGAGTGAAGGAGTGGGTGGAAAGCCACACCTGCCAGCACATGGCCTTTCTCCCGGGAGATCCAAATCATCATTAAGGCTATGGAGGCAAGTGAATTCTTCATGAAAACAGAGCAAAGCAATTGTAGTTTGAATCTAGATAACTAAAGACAAAACAGACACTCAGAACAGAGAGAAAGGACCTTAGACAAGGAAGCTTTCAGAAAGTATGGAGACACTGTGGGGCTTCCCTAACAACAGAACTGAATTCTCTTTAGGCCCAGGAGGTGCCTATTTAAAAATCTGAAGCCAGGTGTCAGAAGTCAGTGAGCTCAAGACCCCTGGGAATAGAACACAGCTGTAGCTACAAAGGAGAGGCAGTAGGCTTAGAAACATTGGGTGAAGACTTAGGGGGAAAGAGCGGGAAAAAACTCCACCATACAGTTGTACATCTTACTTTTACCTAACCTTCTGGACTGAATAGGTAGTTTTAGTTGTAACCACTGTAAGAATCTTTCTTTTAATGTTTGTAGGGCCTTTGTAGGCTGCACATAGATCCTTTCCTAAGCATGCGCCATAGAGGGGCAATCTTCCCACGTTCGTAGCTTTCCTCCTCCGGACACCTGACTGCTATTCTGAAGACCCAACTATTTCTAGCTCTGCCACTACCGGATGTTTCTGATAAAAGCCCCTGTCTCTATTAATCATACAATTATGATAATTAATAGGTGAAGACCAAAAATCAACCGACAAAAGAGCAACAGTTGGCAACCTCAATTGGTGAACTTGGCAATCCAATTAAATGAGAGAGTCTACAAGCAATATTGCCATTGGAAATACTCTGTGTCAATCATTACCCCAGAAAGGTCACGTTCAATCAGAGCAGCACATTTCAGAAAGGCATGCAACTTACAGAAAGCAGGCAGAATTTAATTCACCACTATGTGCTCACGGTCTCACTCATAATTCAGGAAACTGCTGGAACAGGGGGAGAAAATGATGCTAAGAGCCGGAAAGCCTTGAGTGCTTCCCAATGTGATGTTTATCCAGATACAATAATCCAGGTTAACAACCGTCCCTGTTAAAGGTAATATGGGATCATTTGCTAAGGAAACTCACACACACAATATTAGAGAAGTCTATTTTGGATATTGGGCTATGGAGCAGCAATAAAGTACAGAAATCCAATACATTTGTTTAAAAAGGACAGCGGGCACCAGAATAAGACTCTAACTAAACACAGTTTTCCTGACACCGCAAGTGTGCCTTCCTCATTTTCTACCCTGGTAATTACTTCCCGGAATCAGGTGTCTAGGAGTTTCGGCTGTAGCTGCTGACACAGACAAAGGAAAGAACTTAAAAATAATAACAAGGACTTCCGTGGTGGCGCAGTGGTTAAGAATCCGCCTGCCAATGCAAGGGGACACGGGTTCGAGCCCTGGTCCAGGAAGATCCCCCATGCCGCGGAGCGACGCGGCCCGTGCGCCACAACTACCGAGCCTGCGCTCTGGAGCCCGTGAGCCACAACGCTGAAGCCCGGGCAACTGGAGCCGGTGCTCCGCAACAGGAGAGGCCACAGCAATGAGGGGTCCGCGCGCTGCAACAAAGAGTGGCCCCCGCCTTGACGCAACTAGAGAAAGCCCACGTGCAGCGACGAAGAGCCAACACAACCAAAAATAAATTAATTACAAATTTTTTTTTAAAAAAGTTAGGTTTTAAATAAATAAATAAAAATAATTACAAGAAACACAATTCTTTGGCAGTAAAATTAATGTGTTAGTGCTTTAAAAAATAATAAACTGGGATGAGAAAAGACAAGATGTGTAAACTCATAAAAGATGTAGCCTCTGATGACAGTGTAACATGCAACCCCTGACTTACCTGACCTTGGCACTGAGCATCAGAAACGCGACAACTTACTCCTCCCAGCACTTTATGGTAGCTCAGGGACAGCCTGGTATCTTTCCATATTGGGAGAAAATGCTGTGATTCTTAACCGTCAAGTGGAAGATGCTGCCAAACCTTCTGTGGGGTATGTGTTTTCATTTGTTCCTCTTGATCTACTCTGGTGGGTACTATGCCTGCTGGTGAATAGAGAAAACAAGGCAAGAGATTTCCCGAGATAACTAAAGTAAATTTATAGTTCAAAGTCACATGACTGCCATGCCATCATCACTACACCACACATAAACCACACAGCTATCTCCTGTCAACAGAAAAAAATGCACAATCTAGAAGTTGAGAATGATGTTTTATTCAACGGTCTTGTCGAGGACTCAAGCTTGGGAGGCAGCCTCTTGGATAGCTCTGAGGGACTGCTCCGAAGAGGTAAGGGAAGAACCAGGATATATAGGAGTTTTTGCAACAAAAACCAGGTAGCTGGAACATTGAAAGATTACTGTTAATTAAAGAAAAAACAGAGGTCTCAAGTTAATGAATTTAGCACTTTTCTATGTATGGGAAGATGCAAGATTCTGGGC
Organism: Stenella coeruleoalba; assembly: GCF_951394435.1. Lineage (NCBI taxonomy): Eukaryota > Metazoa > Chordata > Mammalia > Artiodactyla > Delphinidae > Stenella > Stenella coeruleoalba. Next base: position 9,351,101 of record NC_137167.1, read on the forward strand.
TCATTGAAATCATTCCTTTGATATGCACCTAACTATCTAGGGCCAGTATCCTGCTTTTCTCCATCCTGAATCCCCTCAGGGTGCACAGTCCGTGGCTGATGGCTTGATGGCTGCAATGTCCTTCATTTATTGACCTGGCAGGTGACATTCTTCCTTCACGCTCCAAATAGAAGAAGACTGAAGGCAGGAGGAGATAACTGCCCTGTGGGTTCTGGTCAAGAATAGAATCAAGAATCAAAAATACAGCAAGTGGAACAAACTTGTATTCCAACCTCTCCATCTCCTCATTAGTATTACAAGATCCAGAGCTGTTTCATTTTCCTGGAACTGGAAAATCTACCCAGAGCCAATTGCTGGGGAAACGTAGGTGCACAGTTTCCAGTCTATAGACATGAATAGAGCCAGTGGCTTTCTTTTTACTGAAGCTGCCTGTTTTCCTGCAGAACAAGGACTAAGGAATACATGGATGCAGTCTGTATGTCAAAGTTGGAGATCAGAAGGGCCTGTATTGCCTGTTTGGAGTACCAGTACCAAGAGAAGAAACAGGTGTCTGGCCTCTGGAAAAAAGTATGACAAACAGAATGGTAGTGTATACATTTAGGGGGTGGATTATGCTATCGAAGGAGTTTATCAAAGAGCCTTTAACCATAAGAAGCCACTCATGCAAATGCCAATCACTAAGAAAAGAATGCTTCTCTGAGAAGTAAAACAAAAGGAGTAAGCAGCATAAGTTTTCTTTCTTTTTATTTTTTAATTTTCTTCTCTCATTTCCATTTTTCCTTCAGTTCCCTTGATCTCTCTTCCGGAATAAGATATCATAAATGACTCCCTGTCACTAAGAGGAGGATGACAACTCCTGTGGATTCTTCAAAGCAGGACTTAAGTAACTGTTGCATGATTCCAATCAAAGTTGTAAAAAGAGAAAATGCTAGCTTAACAAACAGGGTCGTTTCCAATTTTCAAATAAAGCTTTGACTTTCCCGACCCAAATCCTACCATATACCTGCTTCCTTTTATCCATCTTTACAGGGAAAAAAAAAACTATGAATTTATAATTTGTTATATCTTAAGGCTCAGGCAGTAGATTTAAAAGCATTCATTAGTAAATGGCTGTCACGCATTTTGAAGGAGAAAAGATCTGCTTTACATGTTAAGTATTATTTTACCAAAAATAAAATTTAAGAGAGTACCATTTGCAGTTTAATTCAACCACATATTCCACTCAACTTGTCAGGTATAAGGATGACTTTAACCCCATTCAAGTACCAGCTTCCCTAGAGACAGACAATCTAGTTCCAGAGTAGATTTTGGGGATCACTAGAAGGCCATGATTATTATTAGTGCTTATGTAAGAAACTAATCCAAACAAAATAAATGTAGAATTTCTTTGACTCCTTTACACTCAGCCACTGACAATATACTCCTGTTGAGAAGATAAAGCAAATTACACATGTACGCGCACATACGCACACACGCACGCGCACACATTCACACACATACACACACACTGGGCATCTGGCTGGTTGTGCCAGTTCATTTATTTATATAGATTGTCCCCAATTTACAATGGTTTGACTTACGATTTTCTGACTTTATGAGAGTGAGAGTGTGAAATGCATTCAGTAGAAACTGTACTTCAAATTTTGAATTCTGATCTTTTCTGGGGCCACTGGAATGCAATATGATGCTCTCTGGTGATGCTGGGCAGTGGCAGCAGCCACAGGTTCTGTCAGCCACATGGTCACGAGGGTGAACAACCAACACACAACCATTCTGGACCCATCAGCCATTCTGTTTTTCACTTTCCATACAGTGGTCAATCAATTACATGAGATAGTCAATACTTCATTAGGAAATAAGCTTTGTGTTAGATGATTTTGCCCAACTGTAGGCTAATGTAAGTGTTCTGAGCACTTTTAAGGTAGACAAGGCTAAGCTATGCATTTTGCATATATATTCAGGCTACAAATGATCAAACTATAAAGAGTAAGACACTCTTCTGATTGACTATTCCAAACCCAGAGCCAAAGTTATAAAGCAAAGTGCACGTCGTTCTCATTAAAACTGTGAATAAACTAGAATGCTATCATTCTAATTATTTAACAGTGTTCAGGATGATTCAACCATTGCAATACATTATTTTAAAATTATACTTATCTGAAAGGAGTGTAGTGAACAAACATTGTTTATATGTGTGATATCCTACTTAGAAAATCCCAGAACTAAACTCTAAATATTACCAAAACCCCTACAGAGATTTCTGCCTGTGGCATCTGAAAAACAAACAAAAAACTAGAAATGCTGTATAAAATAACATATACTCCTCTATAGTACATAGTTCCCTTCAAATTACGGAGAAAATGCACAGGCCACAAATAGACCTGGAAAAGACAAGCTTACTTTGAGGCTGGAGTTGTCCTGGGGAATTTAACAAAGTTTACAGCCTACAGGATTGCATTTTAATGCTAACTCTAGGGACATGAGGCTAACTCTTGGTTCCTCAAAAGGGGAGGAAGTAGACTTGAGATCTGGACACAAACCAGGGACCCATAAAGTACTTCAACAAAACTGAAAATGTGAACCAGAAATACATCCACTTAACAAAGAGAGGCCACATGAAAACTCATTTGTCTTGGCCTAAGATCTAGGTTAGAAAAGTTTTTAAGAATTTTACATGAGGCTTTTCCAAATACAGGTTTCAGGGTCGAAAATATATTACCTATGTGGTCACAGAAAATCGAAACTATGAAATTAACTTGTGCAAGATGGGTAGTGTCCTGGGCTATATAGCAAAGGAAAAGAATGTCCTCTTTGGAGAACAAACCCTTGAACACAGGGATTTTCCTCCATAAAACCCAGACAAATACCTGGAAATGAGCCTCAATAAGAGTGCATTACCAGAATCAACAAGCTAAAGAATCATTTTACTAAGGAATTCAGATATTGCAATTTTTAAAATAAAATTTAAACAAGGCTTCTGTAGTATTAGTGAAGCAAAATAACTGAAAACACGGGCAATAAACAAGATGTATACCAAAAACAACTAAATAGATATAAAAAAAGAACTAAATATATCATTTCCTTCACGAGGGTCACAAGATATTCTCTTTCAAGGAGTGTGTCATATTTTTCTCCGTATGACTACAATCCAGCGTAAAATTAGTAGACAGGAATTGTTCCATAAGTGTTTGTGGTTGATACAGCTGCCCCAGAAGCAGCTGAAGACAGAAGTTTGCAGGGGAGAATTTATGAAAAAAAAAAAAATATTAAGAAGCAAAACAGAAGAAAACCTACAGAGATGCTGCTTTATCTAACTTACTTTGGTGGGCTATAGAATACAATAACTGTTTCAGACTATTCCAAAGTTGATAAAGAAGACAAACTTCGGCCTGTGGAGGCATTGAGTGTCAGTGAATCCTACCTAAAAAATGAGAACTGTAGCTTTACCAGCATAAAACTGGCCAAAAATCCTAGCAGATTTGCTGCGAGCGGGAGACTCAGTTTGGGCAGAGGTGACATCTTGTAGCTTTGCCAGCTTTAATTGGCAAACTCAATAGGAAATGAATGGGAAACACCTGCAACCATGCTACCCCAAGATTGAGGTCTCAGTGTGGCAAGCAGGCAATCAGGAAGAAATTAATGCGAGATTCTGGAAAGGTGAGAACCACAGAAGTGCTGAGTTACGTTCTCTGTATTTACCTGGCTGAATGGGAAACTACATACAGGAGCAAAGTAGACCTGAGAGAATGCAGCAAGAAGTAAAAGTCAAAGGAGATGTGGGAACAGGCTCTAAATATGAATGTGTTCCCCAAACCACAGAGACATCTAACTGCCTAGGATGGCAGCCTTATGGGCTTCAGGTGTTTGAATATAAGCTCTTCTCAAATTATTGGCTAACCACTAAGCTATGTAAACACCAGAGCAAACCCTAGAGAGCGAGGCTAAAAACTAAAATGGAAAAATCAAAGAACTAAGCAGAAACATCACTTGCACTGAGTAGGAGACCGATTCCACAGCTTAAGTCTAGGCAAGATATTAAAAACAAAACAAAATAAAGAAAAAACAGAACAGAACCTAGGATGTTGCTATATTATGTTAAATGTCCCATTTTTATTAAAAAAAAAAAAATTATGAGCCATGCCAAGAAAAACAGGAAAGTTTGACTTGTACTCAAGGAAAAAGACAGTCAATGGAAACTGACTGAGTGGGCCAAGAGGTTGGATTTAGCAGAAAAAGCTTTTAAAGCAGCTTATAAAATTATTCAAAGGACACAAGGTAACTGTGTTTTAAATATTTAACTGAAATAGAATAAATTGACTCAGTAAAGAGGCAACTGAATGCCAAAGGAGAAATAGAAACTATACTGAAAACAAACATTGGAAATATAGTTGGGATAATAAAGCTACAAGACATACAAAGAATAAATAACAAAATGTCAAAAATAAGTCCTCATTAGTAATTACTTTAAATGTAAATAAATTAAATTATCCAGTCAAAACACATAGAATGGACATAAAGACAGAATCCAACTATGTATTGTCTACAAGAGACTCATTTTATACCTAAACAACACACATAAGTTGAAAGTGCAAGGATGCAAAAAGAAACTTCATGCAAATAGTAACCAAAAGAGAGTAGAGGTGGCTAACTAATATCAGAAAGGATAGGCTTTAAGTCAAAATCTGTTACAAGAGACAAAGAAGGACATTATATATTGATAAAAGTTATCAGTTAAGTAAGAAGATATAACAATTACTAACATATATGTACCAAACAGCAGAGCTCCAAAATATGCAAAGCAAACATCAATAGAATGTAATGGGGAAATATGCATCTCTACAATAATAGTAGGAGACTTCAACACCCCATTTACAACAACAGATAGAACAATCAGACAGAAAATAAATAAGGAAATAGAGGAGATGAACACAATAAACCAAATGGACCTAACAAACATATACAGAATACTCCAACCAACAACAGCAGAAGGTACAGTTTTCTCTGTGCATATAGAACACTCTTCAGGATAGACCATATGTTAGGCCACAAAACAATTTTATAATTTAAAAAGATTAAGATCATACAAAGTATAATTTCTAATTATAATAGAACTAGACATCAATAGCAGAGGAAAAGCTCAAAAATTGCAAATATGTGTAAATTAAACAACTCAAACAAACAATGGATCAAAGAAATCATAAGTGAAATTAGAAAATATCTTGAAACAAAGGAAAATGAAAACATAATATACAAAAACTTATGCGAGATGAGCATAAATGAAACAAATTCCTAGAAAAACACAATCTACCAAGACTGAATCATGAAGAAATAGAAAACCTGGATAGATTTATATTTAGTAAGAGATTGAATCAATAATTTAAAGGAGTAATTTGGGAAAATAAATTTTGGAGATGCATATGGTGATGGTTTAATAACAATATGAATGTACTTAATGCCACTGAAATGTACATTTAAAAATGGCTAAAGGGTAAATTTTATGTTTTGTATATTTTACTACAATTAAAAAAAAGAAACAAAAAAAAGTCCAACATTCATTCATGATCAAACATCTCAACACTTTAGGAATGAAAGGGTACTTAAACTGTTAGAGAACAGCTAGAAAAAAACCTACAGATACCATCATACTTAACAGTAAAGGAATGAACTCTTTCCGTTTAAGATAAAGAACAATGTAAGGATATTTACTTCTTCCATTTCTATTCATCATTGTAATTAAGGTTACAATTAGTGAAATAAAAAGAAAAAAAAGAAAGCATACTGATTGGGAAGGATGAATCATTCAGATAGCATGATCTTGAATGCAAAAATCTAAGGATTTTACAAAAAACATCTGCTAGAACTAACAAGTGAGTGTAGAAAGTTTGCAGGATACAAGACCAATAAACAAAAAGGGAATTGTGTTTCTATATATAGTTGACCCTGAACAACATGGGTTTGAACTGTGCAGGTCCACTTATATGCTGATTTTTTTAATAAATATATTGAAAAAATTTTCTGAGATTTGCAATAATTTTAAAAAACTTGCAGATGAACCACATGGCTTAGAAATATCAAAAAAATTAAGAGAAAGGTATGTCATGAATGCATAAAATTTATGTAGATCCTACTATCCTGTCTATCCTTACTTAGTCATAAGGTGAGTGATATTTAATATAAAATTAATAATGTGTTAGTGTCTTTAATAACTTTGCTTTCAAAAAATTACATTATTGTACAGTGTGCCTTTCTTTCTTTAACATGTAACTATCATTACAGGTAAGTATTTCAATAAAAATATAACAATGTTTCCAATACTGTATTACAATTATGACTGTAATACTGTATGCCATAAAAATTTTATAACGATTCATCCATTAGTGTATATGTTAGGCTACTGTGAAGCAGTTTTATCGATTACTCTAGGCTCCCATAGTGCTGATTCTTCAGTATCAATGCATAAGTTGTTATAAATAAAGATGAATTTTTCACATTATCTTTTCATTTGTGATGTCTTTGTATTAGTATTACATTTAACCTCTACAGTGTTTTGTATCATATAAGACAATATTCATGTAGGCACTGACAGACAGATGATTCATCTTATAAACAGAGGATGTAAACTTACAGTATCAATAAACACAGTACAATACTGTAAATGTATTTTCTCTTCTTTACGATTTTCTTAATAACATTTTCTTTTTTCTACTTTATTGTAAAAATACACTATATTATATATATAACATACAAAGTATGCTATAATCTACTGTTTATATTATCAATAAGGCTTCCAGCAAGCAGTAGGCTACTAATAGAGTTAAGTTTTGTGGGAGTCAAAGCTTATTCATCGATTTTTGACTGCACAGGGGTTGGTGGCCCTAAGCCCTGTGTTATTCAAGGGTCAGCTGTACAATCAGTGAACAACCTAAAATCGGAATCCTCCCCAAGTTAATCTACATATTGAACACACCCCCGACAAAAATTCCAGTAGGTTTATTTGTAGAAATTAGCAAGCTAATCCTAAAATATATATGGGAAGTAAAAGAACCCATAAAAATGAAACAATTTTTTTAAAGAAGAACAAATTGAGAGAACTTAAACTTCTGGATTTCAAAAGTTAATATAATGCTACTTTTCAAGGCAATGATACTGGCATAAAGGTAGACATACATACAGAACAGAATAGAGAGTCCAGAAGTATATACCAATTGATCAATTGATCAATTTTGATCAATTGATATTTGACAAAGGTACCAAGAAAATCACATAGGAAAAGATAATAATTTCAACGAATGGTGCTTTAACGATAGGATATACACATGTAACAAACAAACAAAACTTAGTCTATCACCTCACACCATACATAAAACTGGACTCAAAATGGATTATAGGGCTTCCCTGGTGGCGCAGTGGTTGCGAGTCTGCCTGCCAATGCAGGGGACACGGGTTTGTGCCCCGGTCCGGGAAGATCCCACATGCCGCGGAGCGGCTGGGCCCGTGAGTCACGGCCGCTGAGCCTGTGTGTCCGGAACCTGTGCTCTGCAACGAGAGAGGCCACAACAGTGAGAGGCCTGCATACCGCAAAAAAAAAAAAAAAGGATTATAGAAATAACTGTAAGTGTTGAAACTCTAAAATTTCTAAAAGAAAATAGAAAAAAACGTTGTGACCTTGAGTTAGGTAAAGAAATCTATGCTATAACACCAAAAGCATCATCCACAAATAAAAATTGCCAAAGTTGGATTTCATCAAAATTTAAAACTTATGTTTTTCAAAAGACACCATTAGAAAATGAAATAAATTACAGACTGGGCGTAAGTTATTTGCACATTATGTATTTGATTATAGACATATCCAGAATAATTAAAGAACACTTATAACTTAATAATAAGAGGACAAAAAGTCCCCAAGAATGCACAAAAATTTAGTCACTTCACCAATTCAAAAGTTAATTAAGGGACTTTCCTGGTGGTGCAGTGGTTAAGAATCTGCCTGCCAATGCAGGGGACACGGGTTCGAGCCCTGGTCAAGGAAGATCCCACATGCTGGGGAGCAACTAAACCCGTATGCCACAATTACTGAAGCCCGCACGCCTGGAGCCTTGCTCCGCAGCAAGAGAAGCCACCGCAATGAGATGCCCGTGCACCGCAATGAAGAGTAGCCCCTGCTCTCCTCAGCTAGAGAAAGCCTGCACGCAGCAACGGAGACCCAGTGCAGCCAAAAATAAATAAAATAAAATAGGACTTCCCTGGTGGCGCAGTGGTTGAGAGTCCGCCTGCCGATGCAGGGGACACGGGTTCGTGCCCCAGTCCAGGAAGATCCCACATCCCGCGGAGCGGCTGGGCCCGTGAGCCATGGCCGCTGAGCCTGCGCGTCCGGAGCCTGGGCTCCGCAACGGGAGAGGCCACAGCAGTGAGAGGCCCGCATACTGCAAAAAAAACAAAAACAGAAACAAACATAAAAATAAAATAAAATAAATTAATTTTAAAAAAAGTTAATGAAGACAACCCAAAATAGAACAGAGTCTATTTATTCAGAGCTTACTATAGCAAGAGTGTCAGCCACCATCCCTTGAGTCTGGAAGAGACTCAAATGCAGGCAAAGGAGTGGGAAATTTTTAGAGTAAAAAGAGGAAAAAGTTTCAGCTATGCTTTAATGAGAGAGTATTGGCACAGAAAAGCTGGAGGTGGGCTAACTGAAATGGGGCAGCCAATGTGATTGATTTGGGAGAATATCTGGCTTTCTCTGATCCTGATTTGAAAGCAGAGGCAAAAATACGGAAAGCTGACAATTATTGGCCAATTCCTGACCTTTCTGAGCCAATTGCTGCAGAGGTTTTTCTTTGCCTTTCCTGGACTTGTTGCTGCAGAAGTTGTGGGTCAGGGTGTCATATGTGGTCAGGCCATGGTCCATTTTCATGTTCAGTCTTTCACCAAAGAAAATATCTGAATGAACAATAAGCATATGGAAATGTATTGAACATTATTCGTCATTAGGGAAATGCAAGTTAAAGTTACAATGAGATACCACTACCTAATGACTAAAATGGCTAAAATAAAAAAGATGGCCGATACCAAATTTTGGTGAGAGTATGTCGCAACTGGAACCCTCACACACTGCTGGTGGATACAGTGACTTTGGAAAACCGTTTGGCAGTTTTCTCAAGAGTTTAGCATACACTTAGCATCTAATCTAGCAATTTCACTCAAAGGTAGCAGGTAGCTTTCTCAGTGTTTTCTTGGGGCTGGAGGTGGGGAGGGAAGGGTGGGAGCAAGAATTGCTTGTAAACCTGTGTGTGGTAACACTTTGAGGTGATAAGAATTGTCCTACAACTGAACTGTGATGATAATTACACCATGTCATGCATTTCCTCAAAAGCACTGTTTATTTAAAATAAGTGGATATTGTCTTATGTAAATTATAAATTTAAAAGGACTAAGTTGGGACTTCCCTGGTGGTGCAGTGGTTAACAATCCTCCTGCCAATGCAGGGGACACGGGTTCGAGCCCTGGTCCGGGAAGATCCCACATGCCGCGGAGCAACTAAGTCCACGTGCCACAACTACTGAACCTGTGCTCTAGAGCCCATGAACCACAACTACTGAGCCCGAGTGCCACAACTACTGAGTTCATACACCACAACTACTGAGCCTGTGCTCTAGAGCCCGTGAACCACAACGACTACTGAAGCCCATGTGCCTAGAGACCATGCTCTGCAACAAGAGAAGTCACCACAACGAGAAGCCCGCACACTGCAATGAAGAGTAGCCCGCGCTCGCCGCAACTAGAGAAAGCTCGTGTGCAGCAACAAAGACCCAACGCAGCCAAAAATAAATGATAAATAAAATTAAAAATAAAAAAAAAGGATTAAGTTGAATTTCCAGAAATTTACGTTTAGTAATGAAAATTTAAAACTCAGTAAATAGCTTAAACCACACAGTAAGTGATCTTCTTGACTTCAGAGTCCATATCCTTAACCACTGTCCTATATCCTATATCCTGAACGTGTTTTAATTTTACACATTTCCGAATTGTCCATAGTTTAATGTCTTGAATAAAGACTCCCTTTTTAATTTTCAATAAAAGATGCACAAATAATTATCGGGGTCTTTTTTCATTCTTGTTTTTTATTTTCCTGGACAACACAACTAGGCTGAGCTCTCATGTCTTTACGGCATGATTTTGCCCATGTCTCTCTGCCCTCCTGTATCCTACAAACTGGCAGGTAAATCAAAGTCTCAATTACAATCTTCCTTTCTGGCCTCAAAATATACAATGGTTTCTTGCTTCTTATCCAGTGAAAGTAATTCAAGTTGGTATTTTAATAATATGTGCAATGCTCCAGGTTCTGGAGGATTAGTAATAGGATATTACATAAAATAATATAAAACATATATTAGGCTCCAGTTCCCAAAAATCCATGAATTCATAAATTTGAATAGTAGGCATACTCCATTTTGGGGGGATAAATAATCACCTTCTCTGAATTTCTTTCCTATGGGTTAAAAGACGGAGGTGAAACTTTAAAATAATTTTTATGTCTTTAGTACAACAACTAGTGTACCCCTCACAAGCCCTAAGAACCAACTACATCTTTCCTGACAGGGCAAAGAGGCGCTTCATGCTTTGATAGAGCCAATTTATCTAGGTATTTAAAAAGTATGAATAGTCACAGCACACCTCCCATGACATCAGTCCACTGGTAAATTCCAGTGCAAGAATCTTGAACTCTGGAGGTCAATTATTAAACAAAATAATAAGGACTATGTCTAATATGTAGTTAACATTTTGATTAAAACTCATTTGAAAAATTATATTTTATTTCTTTTTATGTAAACAACATCATTCTATTGCCAAACAAATTTTTAAATATTTGAGGCTGTATCATTGGGTAAATTACCAGTCCTTGGACTTATGGTCATTCTATTAGAGATAAAAAAATAATGCCTTGGGCTTCCCTGGTGGCTCAGTGGTTGAGAGTCCGCCTGCTGATGCAGGGGACACGGGTTCGTGCCCCGGTCCGGGAGGATCCCACATGCCGCGGAGCCGCTGGGCCCGTGAGCCATGGCCGCTGAGCCTGCGCGTCCGGAGCCTGTGCTCCACAACGGGAGAGGCCACAACAGTGAGAGGCCCGCGTACCGCAAAAAAAAACCAAAAAAACAAAAAACGCCTTGATTCCACTGCTGTAAAGGGAAGTACTTCTTTGCAAGTATTTTTTTTCTTTGCCTGTGCCTTCCTGAGTGGGCCCTGTTGTCTGTATAAATGTGATGATGACAACTTTGATAATGATCATGATCATAAAGAAATATAGGGTATTAGAGAAATTAGAAAAAAAATTAGAGAATATTTTTTAAAATTTTATTTTATTTTGGAGCATAGTTGATTAACAATGTTGTGTTAGCTTCAGGTGTACAGGAAAGTGATTCAGTTATACATATACATGTATCTATTCTTTTTCCAGTTCTTTTCCCACTTAGGTTATTACAGAATATTGAGCAGAGTTCCCTATGTTATACAGTAAGTCCTTGTTGGGAAATTTCTGAATATTGACATAATTTTAGAACAAGTGAATTGAGGACACAGAAACTAAAATCTGCCTTGGCTTTGTAAAAACCATGTTATGTGTAAGTAGTTCCATTAACTGCTTACTAACTAGCATGTGACAAAAATAATAATTTTGCTACATTGGACAGAAAGAACTTAGCATTCAATTCAAAGCATGGCTACAAGAATGACCTGCAGTTTATTTTTGTCACTGCTAATCGAATCTTGTCTCGCCTGGATGGGTTCAAGAACATATTCTCAATGGTTTGACCTGAAATGATTTGGCTGTTTTGTAATTCCAAGCCCATAGGAAACTGACAGACAAGAATCCTCAATTATTACAATGTACAGGAATATCTAAATAAATAATCCTTCCCGTCACTGTGGGATTGTGGTGTGTGGTGTGTACGTTGGAGAATTCTGAATAGTAAACCCCATGCTGTAGGCAGTGGTTGTTTTGAAGGCATAGAACTGAAGATGAGGGAGCCCCTTGAGAGACGTCTCTGACACGTTATCGTTACATCATAAACTGCCACTCTTCATTTTAGGGTCTTTCCACTATATAATCAGGGCTGGTCAATAGACTCAGCCTCTACACCAGGTACTTTGGAAAATATATAATGGCAAATGTTTTAATTCACAATGGCATTCACAATGGCAAATCATTTAATTCATGGATTTCCTTTCTTTGCTGTTATTTGAGCCATCAAAGTATTCTGGTCTTACGACATTACCAAATAATGTGTATATATATATATATATATATATATTTTGAAGGCATCCCAAATGTCATCAGTCTCAGTTGAACTGTTTTCTTTTGAAAGATTTATTTTAATGGTTAATCTAAAATAACTGTTGACATAATTCAAAAAAAGTCATGTACCGCAATGTTCACTGCAGCACTATTTACAATAGCCAGGACATGGAAGCAACCTAAGTGTCTACCAACAGACGAATAGATAAAGAAGATGTGGCACACATATACAATGGAATAGTACTCAGCCATAAAAAGAAACGAAGTTGAGTTATTTGTAGTGAGGTGGATGGACCTAGAGTCTGTCAAACAGAGTGAAGTAAGTCAGAAAGAGAAAAAGCAAATACCGTATGCTAACACATATATATGGAATCTTAAAAAAAAAAATGGTTCTGAAGAACGTAGGGGCAGGACAGGAATAAAGACGCAGACATAGAGAATGGACTTGAGGACACAGGGAGGGGGAAGGGTGAGATGGGACAAAGTGAGAGAGTGGCATGGACATATATACACTACCAAATGTAAAATAGATAGCTAGTGGGAAGCAGCCACATAGCACAGGGAGATCAGCTCGGTGCTTTGTGACCACCTGGAGGGGTGGGATAGGGAGGGTGGGAGGGAGACGCAAGAGGAAGGGGATATGGGGATATATGTATACATATAGCTGATTTACTTTGTTATACAGCAGAAACTAACACCATTGTAAAGTAATTATACTCCAATAAAGATGTTAAAAATATATATATATACACACATATATACATGTATATGTATAACTGAATCACTGTGCTGTACACCTGAAACTAACACAACACTGTAAAGCAATTTTTAAATATTCTAAATAAAATTTAATTTAAATTAAAAAAATCAATATTTTAAAGAAAAAAATGTTTAAAATTTTAAAAAAGGCATAAGGAGTAAAGACATGTCCCATGAGCTAAACCCTCACTCAGCACTGACTTTCTGCCTTGGTAGCAACTGATATTTTGAGTGTATTCTCCTTCACAATCCCATTATTATGATCCAAATAAGACCTGAGAGCAAAGCTCTGACAAAATAATTCAAGAGTATGCATGACTTTTTGGTGAACAATCACAATTGCTGGTGCAAAACTTGTCAGTGTGATAAACGATCATGTATGATGGGGAGTTGAACTGAGTTGAATGGTAGTGTTGCTGCTAAAAAGATCTGCCTTTTGGCTATGGTGAGGTTTTCTCCAGCCTGTGTTCTAGGGATGTGGGAGTAACTGGGCCTTGTCTGAATTTAGTTCACGTCTCCTTGTTAATGCTGGTTTCAGGTTGTTCTCATAGAAAAATCTCTCCCATATGTGGTGTCCTGTTGAAGAACCTCAAATACAATGACGCTGTGCTTATTCCATGGTATAATAGAGGTGGATGGAATTCCATGACAATGGACCCTGTGCAACTGGTAATTTTTAAAGACCAATCTCACACTATTCATGCTTCCTGAACAATCAAATAAAAGGCAAGGAGTTAAACCAGACATAATTTGATACCTTAACATCCAAGAAAACATGGTTTAATCTTAGCAGGATCTTGAGGAATTGAGAATTTGCTGACTTGAAGGTTGTTCAATTTTAAGAAGCCATTTTAAGCATAAGATCAAAATCCTTACTTGAATAAGTAAGCAAAAATAGATTGCAACCAGAGTCAAAATATTAGTGACACCATAAGCACAGAGTCTGGGTTAGGTACTCCAAATAAACATCCTAAGATGAACAAGAACTTCTTACAGTGATTATAGATTATCTCAAAGTATAATTCAGCTTGATGAATCAACTGATTTTGTAGCTGAGTCAGATGTACGGGTTAACACCATACAACAAGGAGAAAGAATGATTCTGTGAGTCACTGTAACTAGTTGAAAGGGGAATCACCACATTCAATCTCTTTAGAAATTTTTTTTAAATTAACCTAAAATACAGCTTAGTATATGAGGATAAATTTGCACCTGCTAAGCTGGTTTAAAAAAAATCAGATTAAGGGCCTGTTAAAAGAAAATAGCTTTCGTGAGCATATAGCATCATGTAGCATCAAGAACTTGCCACAAAGATTTTGCCCCCAAATTAAAAGACCTTGTTTTCACTGATTTTCGTCAGTACAAACAGCATCAGAGGCAATGCTCAAAATAGTCATGCTTCTTCTGTGATTTTTGTGATAGTTTTGCTTCTGTAAAGAGTTAACATTTTTGCTGAAACTCCTGTGTGAGCAAGAGCTGTCCCTTTTCAACACCAGCAGAGAGAAGAATGTCCAAGTACTAGGGCAAAGCACCCATGACCTTGCTGATCTGAAACAGCAGGTCCTGATACCATCAACTACTTCCAACTGATAATGAAATATTTACCTCTTTCACACATCACATGCTTGCTTCCGTGTTCCTGCTTTCACCTGATCAGTCTGTAACATATAAAACTCCTAACTATCTGAAGGTAGGACAGATCCTCCTGCTGGCAGCAAATCAATGGTTTCTTTTTATCGGTCCACTAGGTGACCTATGTTTCAAAATGTTCCTTCATTTCTGAGCACACTGTTCCTCTTTTCCACATAGAAATGAAGGGGTATCTCATGGCCACATAAATATACATATTTTTAAACTGAGAAATTGAGTTTTATAAGCCTGAGAAAAACTAGAGATTTTTAAGTTAGCCCTTTAACTGAATCCACAAGTAGGAAAGCCTGAGAAGAGTCTGCTTATTTAAATACATTTTTCAATCAATTTCTTTTTTTCAGTTGATTGGTCTTGCAGGCAGTTCCACTTCCGGTTTTGTGTGCTTACATGTCCCTGCTAACTCAGAGTGAATTTGAACAGATACATTAGTGATGCGAGAGATAAGATTATTTGAAAATAAAATCGGGGCTTCCTCTAGGTAGTCTGGACAATGAACTAGTACAGACTAACTTAGGTTTTAAAATCCTTGATATGTACAAAGCACTTTGACATATATTATTACTTATTGACCCTGATAATAATATTGTAAAGAAGTTTTAACATTCCCATATTATGGCGGAGGAGACAGAGTTCCCTCCGCAATGCCTGCTGTATTAAAGTTTGAAAGAGACAGTGAGTGATTTTTACTATGATGCATGGGGGTGGAGGGGCCTCCGTGTAGAGGTATCTGCTACAATTAGAGTATTCTCCTCCTTATTCATAGCATACAACCAAAGCTTTCATTGGGGTTCAGAAACAGTGAAATACAAAGATCAGCCACGCGTTAATTCAAAGCTTTGGGCAACAAAACTGATGGCTGGAATTCAAAAGATTCTGCTCATGGTTGCATCCATTCATTTACTTATTTTTTCTTCAATTCATCCACCCACCCATCGATCCATCCATCGATTCATCATTCTCTGCCCCACAAATATTGAGTGAGTGCACACCACGTGCTGGAATTTCCAAAGGGACCATGACAGAGCATCTGTTCTCATTAAGATGAAGTTCTAACAGGGGAGAAAGAGACATTAAAGAAAGGTATGTTTCTTACACAGCTGGATTTGTGGACTAAAATCATAGCGGCTGTACATATTATATAACATAAAAATAATGAAATCACAATTGTGACATAGGGTACTGTTTATGTATATGAAATGAGGACTTAGTCTGGGATTGGAAATTGCTTCCCTAAGGAAGAGGAAATTGCTTGTGCTAAGGTTTTGAGGTGGGAAAGAGATTGACAAAAATGAAAAACAGAAATGTTTGGGGCATGTTGATCAAGTTATAAGAGCTAAAACTTGAGAGATGGACACAGATGAGATCCTGTAGGGACTTTTAGGATGTGTTAAAAGATTTTGGTCCTTATGTTTAGGTCAATGGGTTACATTTGAAAGATTTTTTGCAGAAAACTGCTGTGATCAATCAAACTGCTTTTTACTTTCTCTTCTAAATGCTGCAGCTTTATTATTATATATAACATTTTTTTCTATTTTTTGAAAATGTAATACTTTCTCTTAGTCCAGCTTTAAAGGATTAAAAAAATTATACATTGAAAAACCTTCCTCCCACCATATTTTCCTACCCCCTTATTGCTCCTTACCAGAGGAAACAATTTTACTACTTTCTTTGAATCCCTCCAGAGATACATTTAGTGTGGATGTAATTTCATAAAGCTTTTTATTATGTAAAATATTAAACGCCTATAAAACGTAGTGATAACAGTGTAATAAACCCATCACATACCCATCACATAACTCCACCAATTATCAAATCAGAGGCGATCTTGCATGTCTATAGCTCCACCCACTTGCCCAGCAACCCTCTCATAAATTATTTTGAAACAAACCCCAGGCATCATATACTTTTATCTGTAAATGTCTTAAAGAGCATCTCTCAAAGGACCCCTTTAAAAAGCATAGCATCAACCCTATAATCACCCTCCAGACAAATAAAAAATAAGTTATTATGATAAAATTCCCAGGGTGTTAGCCTGCAGTCCCCAAAATAACAGACCCTGAGACAAAGACTTGGATGTCACTTTGGAGGGTGACAGCAGTGGGAGGAAGTGGGCAAGTGGAGGGGACAGAAGTCGAGGAAGAGTGTGTCAATGGAGAGGCACTATTGTGTGAAGGAAGGATTCAACTCCTCTGGAGACCCTCGGAGACGTGTGGGGCAAATGTCAGAACAGTTCCAAAGCAGGTCAAGGAAACAAGGCATTTATCCTCTGTCACATCTCACAGTTACCTCCTGGGACGTCTGGTCTTTTACTCAGGAAGACCCAGGTAAGAACTACTGCCTCTGACCGCCTGGATAGACTGAGGGAAAGTTCCTGGGGCAGAGTCAGCAGCCCATACCTCACACAGATTTCACGAATTCTATATTATTTTCACTCTTTGCCTATTGGATTGGGATCCAAGCAAGAGCCATGCATTGTGATTGGTTAACATCTTTCCTTTTTTTTTTTTTTGAAGTGTTTCAAACTTCAAAAATTTTATTTATAAATGTTCTGGAGTTTATTATATATGCACATGTAATTTCACATAAATGTTTTTATGGATTTGTTTGATAATTTTGATATCCTATGAGAATTCTTAATAGACTAAATTTATTTTCTCCCTAAATATCTCCAGTCATATTTCAATTGATACCACATTTTTATCTTAAAAAATATTTATTTATTTGACTGCATCGGGTCTTAACTTGCGGCACTCAGGATCTTCGCTGCGGCTTGTGGGCTTCTTGCTAGCGGTGGCGTGCATGCTCAGTAGTTGTAGTGTGCGGGCTCTAGAGCACGTGGGCTTAATTGCCCTGCGGCATGTGGGATCTTAGTTCCCCGACCAGGGATCGAACCCACATCCTCTGCATTGGAAGGTGGACTCTTAACCACTGGTCCACCAGGGAAGTCCCAATACCATGTTTTTAATACAAAATACATTCCTTGGATTGTGTAGAGATTATTTTTTCTGTTTTTTATTTTATTTATTTTTAAAATTTTTATTGGAGTATAGTTGCTTTACAATGTTGTGTTAGTTTCTGCTGTGCAGCAAAGTGAATCAGCTGTAAGTATACATATATCCCCTCTTTTTTAGATTTCCTTACCATTTAGGTCACCACAGAGCATCGAGTAGAGTTCCCTGTGCTATACGGTAGATTCTCATTAGTTACCTATTTTATACATAGTAATATATATATATATATATGTCAATCCCAATCTCCCAGTTCATCCCAGCCTCCTTCCCCCCTTGGTATCCATAAATTTGTTCTGTGTAAAGATTGGTTTTTAAATTCTATTGGAGTATAGTTGATTTACAATGTTGTGTTATTGCAATAACTTGTTCTTAAGTGTCTTCTAATTACAGATTCATCCTCCATTTCTCTTTGTTTTTACATTTTTTTTGTTATTGTTATAGAATTGTCATTTTTCCAGTAGAATTTCTTGCAGACTGTGCTGTGGAGTTCATCTCCATAACACTCACATGCTCTGTCGTTCCCTGCATTTCATGTACATTGGTAATTATCATATTCAAGTTTGATTTTTTTCCAGGCCAATTTATACACAGGTGGTGGTGTATTCCTCCAACAGAAGGTGTATAGTTTCCAGTTTTCCTTCCCGTCATGATAGTAGTAGCTACTGAAAATCATTAATTAGATGCATTAATTCATTAGAGGTTATAGAAGGGTAATAGTCTAATTCTATCATTCTTTCTTCAATCATTACTGTGAATACTTCTATAAAGAGAAACTTGTCTTCATCAACTATTTGGTTGCCCTAAGGTATAGCTCTTAAGGGTTAAATGCTTGGTTATTTTCTTTTATCTCTGAGTTTTCAAAGTAATGAGTTAGTCTTAATATTTTCCAAAGGTGATGACTTTTTTTGCATCATTATAAACTCATGGATTTAAATAGTTTAATATTTTTCAAGCCACTGCAATTATTATCTTTACTGATGCTCAAATTGGCTCATCTTGGACCCATGAGTACCTGTTTAAGTTGGCTCCTAAGCTTTTTTGACCCAGTATGGTCCTATTCGATAGCTTCCTTGCTTTCTGGTGTAGAAATGTTCATTTTGTTTCCTTTTATCCCCACTTTTCCAGGTACCCTCTCCTTGTTTATTTTGAAAAGTATCTAAGATATATTTTCCTGCCTGTGAGAAGTCCGGGGTTTTTTTCAATTGGTTTTGGTATGTCAAGGCCACAGTTAGGCAGTAGGGGTTTTAATCCACTATTTGGTCATTCATTGTTTTTAGGCCTTTCCAGTGGGCAGAACTAGAAAATACACATTAAAAAGTGTAAGATGTGGGACTTTCCTGGTGATCCAGTGGTTAAGACTCTGCTCTTCCACTGCAGGGGGGGCACGGGTTCAATCCCTGGTCAGGGAACTAAGGTCCCGCATGCCTCGTGGCACGGCCAAAAATAAGTTAAAAAATAAAATAAAATAAAGTAAAAATAAATAAATAATAAGATGCGTTTTGAATTTATACTGTTTTTCCAATTAAAAATCAAGACTATAGGGCTTCCTTGGTGGCGCAGTGGTTGAGAGTCCGCCTGCCGATGCACGGGACACGGCTTCGTGCCCCGGTCCGGGAAGATCCCACATGCCGCGGAGCGGCTGGGCCTGTGAGCCATGGCCGCTGAGCCTGCGCCTCCGGAGCCTGTGCTCCGCAACAGGAGAGGCCACAACAGTGAGAGGCCCGCGTACCGCAAAAAAAAAAAAAAAAAAAAAAATCAAGACTATAGAGATTTTACTTAATATCATTGAACTTACATCAGTATCTCATTTATCCCATGCTTCAAATCTTAGTTCTCAGTTATGCCTTAGTTCTCAGTAATGCCTTAACTACTCATTTGCTTTATCTCACATTATACACACAAAGGCCTCATAAGAATAATATAACATTACCACCATGATATGGTTACTGAAAACAACCACATTTTTTATTTTGCAATTTGTTTTCTTTGGGATCTATTCCACTATGGATGTGTGGCTAAATTATAAAGTCCCTTGAAATATTTATTCTCTGACTGGCTATGCCAAACTTTGAATCACACAATTATTTTTTATTTCACTTTAGTGTTTATTTCTAAGGTTGTTTTTTTAATTATGTAATACATGTACATGATTTCAAAGTCTAATTTCTAAAACAAGGGATAGTCAAAGAAGTTTAGCTTGAATTGGTGTTCCCTTTACCTTATTCTCACCTACCTACCGCAGGCACCCTTAACAATGTAAGCAAAGATATATATGTGTGTGTATATATATATATTATATACATATGTATATAGTGTATACCTACACAGATATATACATTCACACACACACACAAGTATTTGTATTCCCTTCCTCCTTAGATAAATGATAAACTGTACATACTCTTCTGTACCTTTGAGAATGATTCTTTAATTGGCATTGAGTCTGTACCTAAGAAGCTGATGTGCAGTGAAGGGCAGGAAATGTATGGATGTGAGGTGTCTGGTAAACACAAAGCTGAAGTTCATTACATAGTATAGTGAACAATTTGTATTGTTTTATGGCTTTTTCTAATGAAATTCCTAATTGCTATTTACTTGCTTGTCTTTGTGCCTGGTTTTGCCAGATAAAAATGCTTCTTTGATTTGCCTGAGATAAAGATTACTCTTTTGAATTTTGATAGAGTTTCCTACAGGTTTTTATAAGAACAGTCTGCAAAATTCCCATTTGCACACACATCCCTTATTGCTACATGCACACCCTAGCAAAAAGACCTAGGCTTTCCGATGTATTAGCAATTTCAATTTAGAAACACCATGTACTCTTTTGTTATTTTCAATTCAATGTACTACTTTTTGCATTTAACAGAGTTGGTAATAAGTGAAACTGGATTAGTCAATTTCACTATGGATTACTGTTCAATTTAAGTCAGTTTCTTTTGCTGGCCCTCTGGAATTAACACAATGAAGTAAGCTCTGGCACGGAAAGGAAAACAAAGGCCATTTTTCAGGTTATATGTTCTTTTTTTACTTTTAAAACCCATTTTCTTAAAATTGTGTCATGAAAACGAGTGTTCCTCTATTACCTTAGACAAAATACAATTTCAGATTCTTTTACAGCACACTAAGTCTGGAAAATGGAGTTGACATTAACCAGAGGAAGCAAGTACATACCAATGAGCTTGTGGATTTAATAACATTTTCAAAACAGGTGGGTGTATGGGTGGGGAGGTCTAAGAAGAGACCCTGGGATGGAAGATGAAGGAGCTTCCATGAATGGACACTATGTGGTATGTAATTGAGGTGGCTGAATTGTAATGCATGAACTGCCGCCCTTGAACTAGAGTATGAACACTTTGTGAAGCCTTGTGTAAATACACACCTACTTACAGTCACAGATCTTTTTAAAATAATGTAATCAAAAAGTCATAGTCTTCCTGAAATTTCATTTCAAAAATCAAAATCATTCCATCTAACATTATTTTAACAACACTGAAACTACCAAAAATTGCAACATGAGAAAAATAAATGAGGAGTTAAATATCACGTACTAAGAAAAAGATTCATTTCTGGTTTCCTCTAAATAGCAAGCTTCCCTAACATTCTCAATTCACCAGCATTTGCTGTAGCTGTAGCATTTACACAGCTGTTAAGTAAAAGTAGGTATATTAATGATAGTAATTTTTATAGCTTCATCCACATAAGATCATGGGTGACACTGGGAAGTCAACTGCAAGTATTAATGTGGTAAGCAGAAGATGGTGAGGAAGTAGAAAAAAGCTGATATAATTTACTCACTTTTATTGAAATAATATTACTCTGTTAACGAGTCCATGTGTATATGAAAAAGAAGTAGGGTGGTAGTATGAAG
The DNA here is from genome assembly GCF_951394435.1 of Stenella coeruleoalba. Lineage (NCBI taxonomy): Eukaryota > Metazoa > Chordata > Mammalia > Artiodactyla > Delphinidae > Stenella > Stenella coeruleoalba. Next base: position 9,372,681 of record NC_137167.1, read on the forward strand.
GCACAACAGGATCAAAGGACAGTTTCCTTTTTTGTTTTTTTGGGCCACTTGGCTGCACCACTCAGCTTGCGGGATCCTAGTTCCCCCACCAGGGACGGAACCCGCGCCCCCTGCAGTGGAAGCGTGCAGTCCTAATCACTGGACCACCAGGGAAGTCCCAAAAGGACAGTTTTCTGATGAAATTTTCCCGTTTAGAATGCAATTTATTTTATATCTAACTATTTAACATGTTTTAAACTTTTATTTTAAATAATAAAAATGCATTTTTTTGCAGGTAAGACATTCATTTTGGTTTAAAAAAAAATGAAACCAATATAAAAGGGTCCTGTCTCCCTTTAAGGCAAAGCCTCATTTATTCTGGTTTTTGCCTGTTGGCCTCCAACAGGTAACCACATGTATCATTTTCTTGAATATATTTACTGATTTTTCTTTATGCAAATATAAGCAACTATGAATATATGTGTTCACTGCTGTAAGTAGGCTCTCAGTCACATGGTGTGAGGTATGGTGGAAGGAGAAGTATTCTGTGGTCCTTGATGAGATTTCAGGCTTTTCCTGACCCTATCTATCCCTCCAGACTGTGAAATTCACAAGTGTTGCTCAGTTTTTTTCTCTCCCCATGGGTGGAGGAGGATGGGAGAGTTGGCTGGAGTTGGGTATTTCCTTTCCCCCAGGTCAATTAGGCTCTGATAACTACCCCAGAAGATTAGGCTCTGGTTCACCGGTTTCTCCTGAGAGCCGACTCTACTATGTTGACTTTTATTTTTAAAAATTGTACATCCTTCAATATTTAAAAAGTTCACATTTTCAGATGATCACCACTATGATCATACCTGGTATCTATTATTTTAGTTTCTTTGTATGTGCATTAGAAAATGTATATCGTCCTATGTTCTTCATCCATCTTCCTCTCCCTCCTTTCTGCTCCCTGTCCCGCCAATGACTCAACAGTATTTTCCCTTTATGTTCACCAACGCACCCTTAAGTATGCTTATATTTCCACTATTTGATTTGCCAGCTCTAAAGGCTATCTTTTGCCTCCCAGCTACTAACGATGAGGCATCTGCAAGTTTTTACTTGCACCTCTCACTTTCTTTCTTTTTTTTTTTTTTTTCTGCGGTACGCGGGCCTCTCACTGTTGTGGCCTCTCCCGTTGCAGAGCACAGGCTCCGGACGCGCAGGCTCAGCGGCCATGGCTCACGGGCCCAGCCGCTCCGCGGCATGTGGGATCTTCCTCGACCGGGGCACGAAGCCGTGTCCCGTGCATCGGCAGGCGGACTCTCAACCACTGCGCCACCAGGGAAGCCCCTCACTTTCTTCTTTTTGTTAGCTGTTTTCTATGTTATCAAGCCATCTTGTATTTCCAATTATTCTGTTACCATTATTCTCACATTGGTTTTAATTTTAATTGTAGCAAAACAGAGTCTTTGTTCACCACCAGTCTGCTGCTAATCCTTCCCCAGTCATTTCTAGACTGAGTAAAATTCCTATAATTTTTCTCTTCAAGTAGAACTTATGGAAAAAGTATTCTCTGAATTTTTCCATTTTAAACTGTTAGTTTGTAGTTATTGTATGTGGCTTTTAATCTTTTATATGCTTAAAGGATAGCTTGCCTAGATAGAAAATCTTTGACTCACACCCTGTTTGCCTTTAATATTTTCCAGGGGCTACTTCACTGTTTTCTGGCACTGGGTATCATGGTAGAGAGAGAAGTCTGATGTTAATTTAATTATATAAAGGACTTTTTTTCCTTAGAATTAAATTTTTTTTTTTTGGTGCCCTGTATCTGGAAAATTCTTTCATTATCGTTAACATTCAAAAACTTTACTAGTATGCATCACAGAATTGACTATTCTGGTCCAGTTTTTTTCTGGGACCAAAAGGTAGGTTCAAAGTTTCTCTACTTTCAGAAAAGTTTTTTTTGAATTACATATTAAAACATTTGTTTCATGCCATTGCTTTTTTTTCGTTTTTAAGAATTCCAATATATATGTATAACTGAATCACTATGCTGTACACCTGAAACTAACACAACATTGTAAATCAACTGTACCTCAATTTGAGAAAAAGAATTCCAAATATAACTATGTTGCCTGCCCTCTGCCTCTCTTCTCTGTATCCCTTCTATCTCCATCCATTTTCTTTCTTTTATTTTCTCATTTTTACTCTGTCCCTTCAGTGGCTACTGACAGCCACAGTCACGACTCTCCTTGCACTCTTTCCAGTAATCTTCGTTTCCGTGATCCTCTTGTCATTCTTCTCTTTTTTCTCTGGGTTCCATCAGCTCATGCTCACCTCTCCCTGTCATGTGGCCATTTCCCCCTGCGTCCTTATTTTTCTGCCTTGTGGTCTTCCTTCTTGCAGTGAGTGCTTCATAACTCATTTTAATGGTGGGATCTTTGGCTAGATCTTCAGCTGCAACTTGGCAATATTTTTCTGGTGACTGTTCTCTTGTCGGAAAGCTTAACTGCTTTTTTACACCTTTGTAATAGTATTTTTGTATGGATTCTGTGCCGCTGTTCCTTTACGACTCAAGGATAAATGGATTAGATGTTTCCGGACCTGCTGTTTGCAGTTTTCCATGGCGGGTGGGACGGAGGATGTGTGGGGCAAGGAAAAATCCTTACAAATCAAGGGTTTATCTTGTGCTGCTAGATATGCAGACTGTTGACTCCAGTATTACATTTCCTTGTGTTTCTCTATGTGACTTCTCAAGAAGCCTCCACCCTTTTCCAAAATTAATTTGGTCCAGGAGGGTTTCTGCTACCAGCTCTGGGCTCACAGGTGGCTCTTTCCATGGGATTTATTTCAGGGATATTTCATAAAATACTTTCTCACATCAGCCATGGCTTGTCCCAGCCTCCCCTGTCACTTTTCTTGCCATCTCTGAAGCTTCTGGATAATCCCCAGCTCTGTTCTCAGCTGTTGTACCTTAGCGTATGCTGCCCTTTCTCTTCAGGAAGTAGATTGTTACCAGTGCTTTCTGGGGGATCCCACACTCAGATTCCTTACCATTTCCTTCACAGCTCACTGCTACTCTTGACGCCAAATACCATGCCAGCTGCCTTACAACCCTGCCCCATCGGCTTTCCATATTCGTTTCACTTTAGAGTATGTGAGCCTTTTTGCTGGCACTTTTTCTTTCATCATTTCTTTCTGTAGTTTCCAAGACGAAAGGGGGAGATTCTAATTTAAATTCTTACCAGTATATACTACTGTGTTTTTAATTTGTTAGTTTTTAGTTATTTTTATGTGACGAGACTTGAACACAGTAAAAAGCAAAAGGGAAAGAAAAGCCAACGGAAAGCTAGAAACTAAAATTGTTTTTAAAAGAACTAGAAAGAAGTTCTTGAGAGATGCAAAAGACTACAGTGTCAATAATACACACAAAGATGTCTTGTCCTCCAAGACAGGAGGGAAGAGAGATTCGGGCAACATCCATGGGGATGGAGGATACTGAGATGGTGGGAAGCCTCTGTTGTTAGGTGAAGTGGAAATGAGATTAGGAATTGATGCTAGATGCAGTGGAATTTCTCACCAAGGTAAAGAAGAAAACAAACAAACAAAAAGGTCACCTCTTGAGAGTCAGGCATAGAGAGATGACTCTGGGCATCCGAAGGCTACAGAAAGGATTTAGAATCACCTCCTGTGAGATATTAAAGGTGTTAACAAATGATAAATAAAAGTTTTTCTGGGCAGTCCACGCACCTAAGTGAACTTGGATAGATGAGTGAGGAGATGACAGAAAAGGAAATTTCACGACTTTCCATGTTTAGCAACTGGGAGTAAAAGATTGGGAGAAAAAAGAAAGATGAAAGGCTCAGGGATAAGAATTGGTACAGGAATGGCAGAAGTTCATGGGGAGGTGTTGGTGGTGAGAGGTTCTATAGTACTCAAAAAGGCTGTAACTACAAGGTCTGCCACTGTCTGGCACCTTAGCCTTCACCTGAAGCTCTCTCCATCAATCACAGGTCATTCACAGCTCTGTTCAGCCTATATAGTAATAAAGAAGAAAGGCTTGATGTAATGCAAAGAAAAATAAACTTCTCTGGCTATTTTTCATAGTTATGAGCATCCACATAAATACTACCCAAAGTCTAAAATTCTACATAAGACATTATGGCCAATAATGTTCAACTCATTCTTTAGTTAAGTGCTCTGATTTATCTCAACATGAAGATCATTTCAGGTATGTAAAAACCAGGGAAAACATTTTGGTTGGAAGGAATCACTTTATTTGAAGAATATATTCTAGTCCTTTCTAATTTAATCTGAACAAACCCAAATTTTGTGTGTGTGTATGTGAGAGAGTGAAATTTGTTCATATTTCAAGTTTAGGTTGTGTATGTAACAGAAACGCATGTGTGTTTACATCGGAAATTTCTAAGTATGTTACCGAGTCCAAGCTGGTACTGTTCCCCACACAACAGCACAACAAATCGAGAGGCTGGGTGCTGGGGCAAGGAATAGGGACTTTATTCAGAAAGCTAGCAGACCAAGAAGATAGTGGACTAGTGTCCCAAAGAACCATCTTACCCGAGATAAAATTCAGGCTTCTTTTATTCTAAAAGGGGAGGGGTTGTGGCTGGTTGTTACAAACTTCTTGGTGCTGGAATCCTTTTGCAGCTATCCAGGCAGGTCTGATCACAGTGTTCCTATAAACCTCCAATAAAACACTTGCTGTTTTCTGTTCTGCAACTTTTTATCTCTATGTGAATGGAAAAGTGTTAACACCTTTAAGGGTCAAGCCTGTGAGGCAGAGCCTTGAGAATGGGCTACCCTGTATATTTCAGGCTACAGGCAACATTCTATTACAAAAAGTGCAGAGCCAGCATGACTCAGCACAGGCAAGGGGCACAGGGTTAGAACTAAAGGAACAGATCCTGTATGAGACACGTTTGCTCTTCTCTGTTACAACTAATCTTTGTTTTTATTCACAGAAGTGCACATGTTCTGTTTTTTTTTAAACATCTTTATTGGAGTACAATTGCTTTACGTTGTTGTGTTAGTTGCTGCTCTATAACAAAGTGAATCAGCTATACTGTATACATATATTCCCATATCTCCTCCCTCCTGCGTCTCCCTCCAACCCTCCCTATTCCACCCCTCTAACTGGTCACAGAGCACCAAGCTGATCTCCCTGTGCTATGCGGCTGCTTTCCACTAGCTTTATATTTTACATTGGGTAGTGTATATATGTCCATGCCACTCTCTCACTTCGTCCCAGCTTACACTTCCTACTCCCCATGTCCTCAAGTCCATTCACTACCTCTGCGTCTTTATTCCTGTCCTGCCCCTAGGGTCTTCAGAACGATTTTTTTTTTTTTTAAGATTCCATATATATGTGCTAGCATATTTGTTTTTCTCTTTCTGACTTACTTCACTCTGTATGACAGACTCTAGGTCCATCCACGTCACTACAAATAACTCAACTTCATTTCCTTTTATGGCTGGGTACTATTCCATTGTATATATGTGCCACATCTTCTTTATCTATTCATCTGTTGATGGACACTTACGTTGCTTCCATGTCCTGGCTATTGTAAATAGTGCTGCAATTAACTTTGTGGTTCATGACCCTTTTTGAATTATGGTTTCTCAGGGAATAAGCCCAGTAGTGAGATTGCTGGGTCATATGATAGTTCTATTTTTAGTTTTTTAAGGAACCTCCATAATGGCTGTATCAATTTACATGCCCACCAGAAGTGCAAGAGGGTTCCCTTTTCTCCACAACCTCTCCAGCATTTATTGTTTGTAGATTTTTTGATGATGGCTGACTGGTGTGAGGTGACACCTCATTGCAGTTTTGATTTGCATTTCTCTAATGATTAGTGATGTTGAGCATCCTTTCATGTGTTTGTTGGCAATCTGTATATCTTCTTTGGAAAAATGTCTATTTAGGTCTTCTGCCCATTTTTGGATTGGGTTGTTTGTTTCTTTAATATTGAGCTGCATGGGCTGCTTGTATATGCTGGAGATTAATCCTTTGTCAGTTGCTTTGTTTGCAAATATTTTCTCCCATTCTGAGGGCTGTCTTTTCGTCTTGTTTATGGTTTCCTTTGCTGTGCAAAAAATTGTTTCATTAGGTCCCATTTGTTTATTTTTGTTTTTATTTCCATTTCTCTACAAGGTGGGTCAAAAAGGATCTCGCTGTGATTTATATCATAGAGTGTTCTGCCTATGTTTTCCTCTAAGAGTTTTATACTCTCTCTCCTTATATTTAGGTTTTAATCCGTTTTGAGTTCATTTTTGTGTATGGTGTTAGGGAGTGTTCTAATTTCATTCTTTTACACGTAGCTGTCCAGTTTTCCCAGCACCACTTATTACAGAGGCAGTCTTTTCTCCATTGTATATTCTTGCCTCCTTTATCAAAGATAAGGTGACCATATGTGCGTGGGTTTATCTCTCAGTTTCTATCCTGTTCCACTGATCTATATTTCTGTTTTTCTGCCAATACCATACTGTCTTGATTACTGGAGCTTTGTAGTATAGTCTGAAGTCAGGGAGCCTGATTCCTGTAGCTCTGTTTTACTTTCTCAAGATTGCTTTGGCTATGTGGGGTCTTATGTGTTTCCATACAAATTGTGAAACTTTTTGTTCTAGTTCTGTGAAAAATGCCACTGGTAGCTTCATAGGGATGGCACTGAATTTGTAGGTTGCTTTGGGTAGGATAGTCATTTTCAAAATGTTGATTCTTCCAATCCAAGAACATGGTATATCTCTCCAACTGTTTGTATCATCTTTAATTTCTTTCATCAATGTCTTACAGTTTTCTGCATACAGGTCTTTAGTCTCCTTAGGTAGATGTATTCCTAGGTATTTTATTCTTTTTGTTGCACTGGTAAATGGGAACGTTTCCTTAATTTCTCTTTCAGATTTTTCATCGTTAGTGTATAGGAATGCAAGAGATTTTTCTGCATTAATTTTGTATCCTGCAACTTTACCAAATTCATTGATTAGCTCTAGTAGTTTTCTGGTGTCATCTTTAGGATTCTCTATGTATAGTATCATGTCATCTGCAAACAGTGACAGTTTTACTTCTTGTTTTCCAACTGGATTCCTTTTATTTCTTTTTCTTCTCTGACTGCTGTGGCTAAAACTTCTGAAACTTTGTTGAATAATAGTGGTGAGAGTGGGCAACCTTGTCTTATTCCTGATCTTAGTGGAAATGGTTTCAGTTTGTCACCACTGAGAACGATGTTGGCTTTGGGTTTGTCATATATGGCCTTTATTATGTTGAGGTAAGTTTCCTCTTTGCCTACTTTCTGGAGAGTTTTTATCATAATGGGTGTTGACTTTTGTCAAAAGCTTTTTCTGCATCTATTGAGATGATCATATGGTTTTTCTCCTTCTATTTGTTAATATGGTGTATCACATTGATTGATTTGTGCATATTGAAGAATCCTTGCATTCCTGGAATAAACCCCACTTGATCATGGTGTATGACCCTTTTAATGAGCTGCTGGATTTTGTTTGCTAGTATTTTGTTGAGGATTTTTGAATCTATGTTTATCAGTGATATTGGCCTCTAGTTTCCTTTTTTGTGACATCTTTGTTTGGTTTTAGTATCAGGGTGATGGTGGCCTCGTAGAATGAGTTTGGGAGTATTCCCCCCCTCTGCTATATTTCGGAAGAGTTTGAGAAGGATAGGTGTTAGCTCTTCTCTAAATGTTTGGTAGAATTCGCCTGTGAAGCCTGTGAAGATAGAATTTGCCTGTGAAAGTCCTGGGCTTTTGTTTGTTGGAAGATTTTAAATCACAGTTTCAATTTCAGTGCTTGTGATTGGTCTGTGTATATTTTCTATTTCTTCCTGGTTCAGTCTCGGAAGGTTGTGCATTTCTAAGAATTTGTCCATTTCTTACAGGTTGTCCATTTTATTGGCATATAGTTGTTTGTAGTAATTTCTCATGATCCTTTTTATTTCTGCAGTGTCAGTTGTTACTTCTTTTTCATTTTTAGTTCTGCTAATTTGAGTCTTCTCCCTTTTCTTCTTGATGAGTCTGGCTAGTGGTTTATCAATTTTGTTTATCTTCTCAAAGAACCAGCTTTTAGTTTTATTGATCTTTGCTATCATTTCCTTCATTCTTTTTCATTTATTTCTGATCCGATCTTTATGATTTCTTTTCTTCTGGTAACTTTGGGGTTTTTTTGTTCTTCTTCCTCTAATTGCTTTAAGTGTAAGGTTAAGTTGTTTATTTGAGATGTTTCTTGTTTCTTGAGGTAGGATTCTATTGCTATAAACTTCCCTCTTAGAACTGCTTTTGCTGCATCCCATAGGTTTTGGGCCGTCCTGTTTCCATTGTCATTTGTGTCTAGGTATTTTTTGATTTCTTCAGTGATCTCTTGGTTATTTAGTAGCATATTTTTTAGCCTCCATGGGTTTGTATTTTTTACAGTTTTTTTCCTGTAATTGAAATCTAGTCTCATAGCATTGTGGTTGGAAAAGATACTTAATACAATTTCAATTTTCTTACATTTACCAAGGCTTGATTTCTGACTCAAGATATGGTCTATCCTGGAGAATGTTCCATGAGCACTCGAGAACAAAGTGTATTCTGTTGTTTTTGGATGGAATGTCCTATAAATATCAATTAAGTCCATCTTGTTTAATGTGTCATTTAAAGCTTGTGTTTCCTTATTTATGACCATTTTGGATGATCTGTCCATTGGTGAAAGTGGGGTGTTACACTCCCCTACTGTTATTGTGTTACTGTCAATTTCCCCTTTTATGGCTGTTAGTATTTGCCTTATGTATTGAGGTGCTCCTATGTTGGGTGCATAAATATTTACAATTGTTATATCTTCTTCTTGGATCGATCCCTTGATCATTATGTAGTGTCCTTCTTTGTCTCTTCTAATAGACTTTATTTTAAAGTCTATTTTGTCTGATATGAGAATTGCTACTCCAGCTTTCTTTTGGTTTCCATTTGCATGGAATATCTTTTTCCATCCCCTTACATTCAGTCTGTATGTGTCTCTAGGTCTGAACTGGGTCTCTTGTAGACAGCATATATATGGGTCTTGTTTTTGTATGCATTCTGCCAATCTGTGTCTTTTGGTGGGAGCATTTAATCCATTTACATTTAAGGTAATTATCGATATGTATGTTCCTATTACCATTTTCTTAATTGTTTTGGGTTTGTTATTGTAGGTCTTTTCCTTCTCTTGTGTTTCCTGCCTAGAGAAGTTCCTTTAGCATTTGTTATAAATCTGGTTTGGTGGTGCTGACTTCTCTTAGCTTTTGCTTGTCTGTAAAGGTTTTAATTTCTCTGTCAAATCTGAATGAGATCCTTGCTGGGTAGAGTAATCTTGGTTGTAGGTTTTTCCCTTTCATCACTTTCAATATGTCCTGCCACTCCCTTTTGGCTTACAGAGTTTCTGCTGAAAGATCACCTGTTAAGCTTATGGGGATTCCCTTGTATGTTATTTGTTGCTTTTCCCTTACTGCTTTCAATATTTTTTCTTTGCATTTAATTTTTGATAGTTTGATTAATATATGTCCTGGCATGTTTCTCCTTGGATTTATCCTGTATGGGACTCTCTGTGCTTCCTGGACTTGATTGATCTTTCCTTTCCCATAATTGGGAAGTTTTCAACTATAATCTCTTCAAATACTTTCTCAGTCCCTGTCTTTTTCTCTTCTTATTCTGGGCTCCCTATAATTCCAATGTTGGTGTGTTTAATGTTGTCCCAGAAGTCTTTGAGACTGGCCTCAATTCTTTTTATTCTTTTCTTTTTTATTCTGCTATGTGGTAGTTATTTCCACTATTTTATCTTCCACGTCACTTATCTGTTCTTCTGTCAGTCATTCTGCTATTGATTCCTTCTAGAGAAATTTTAATTTCATTTATTGTGCTGTTCATCATTGTTTGTTTGCTCTTTAGTTCTTCTAGGTCCTTGGTAAATGTTTCTTTTATTTTCTGCATTTTATTTCCAGAATTTTAGATCATCTTTATTATCATTACTCTAAATTCTTTTTCAGGTAGACTGCCTATTTACTCTTCCTTTCTTTGGTCTGGTGGGTTTTTACCTTGCTCCTTCATCTGCTGCATATTTCTCTGTCTTCTCAGTTTGCTTAACTTACTGTGTTTGGGGTCTTCTTTTTGCAGGCTGCAGGTTCATAGTTCCTGTTGTTTTTGTGTCTGCCCCCAGTGGGTAAGGTTGGTTCAGTGGGTTGTGTAGACTTCCTGGTGGAGGGCACTGGTGCCTGTGTTCTGGTGGATGAGGCGGGTTCTTGTCTTTCTGGTGGGCAGGACTACATCCAGTGGTGTGTTTTGGGGTGTCTGTGATCTTATTATGATTTTAGGCAGCCTCTCTGCTAATGGTGGGTTTGTGTTCCTTTCTTGCTAGTTGTTTGGTATGGGGTGTCCAGCACTGGATCTTGCTGGTCGTTGAGTGGATCTGGGTCTTAGCATTGAGATGGACATCTCTGGGAGAGCTCTTGCCGATTGATATTACGTATGGCTGGGAGGTCTCTGGTGGTCCAATGTCCTGAACTCAGCTCTCTCACCTCAGAGGCTCAGGCTTTACACCCTGCTGGAGCACCAAGACCCTGTTAGCCACACGGTGAGTATGTGGGGATTTTCTTGCTTTTTGGGAAATCTGAGGTCTTCTACCAGTGTTCAGTATGTTTTCTGTAGGAGTTGTTCCACATGTAGATGTATTTTTGATGTATTTGTGGGGAAAAAGTGATGTCCACGTCTTACTCCTCCACCATCTTGAAGGTCCTCCAGTGCACATGTTTTTAATCACTAATATATATCTCATGTAAACTGATGAAATACTTACTTTTGAGGTTCTGAAACAGCCCAAATCAGACTGCATAGATCAATGCCAACATATACTTCAATCATTAACCCACCTCGAGAGTGAATAAGCAGAATATTCTAAAATGAAGGTGAACAGACATTCAAAATCGGACCAAATTCTATAGAGAAACTTCTGACCAAAGCAGAACATAATAGGAGGTGCTGCATAGTCAGCAGAGTATGTACAGAGCTGGGGTTCTAGTCACAAGCACATAATCAAATTCAAGCTCTTGAATCATTGGATTCAGTTATTTAAAGAAGTAGCGTAAATCCTTATAATACTTACTTGTTGTGTAACTGAGAGAAATTATCCCTACGTGATATTCTCTTGACTTAATTGTGTCATGATCCAGTTTCAGGGAAGGAACTGGTCATTAACTACTTGCTTTCTTCTAATTTCGAGTAACTCTGATCTACAGAAAGCAAGAGTTCAAATGCATCTTTTCCGAAAGGAGTGCCACATCTATGATAAATTTTCAAAACACAAAGGTCTATATTTTCTCATATTGACTCATTACCACATACAGAAGTTAAAAAAAGAAAAAAACAAAACCAAAAACACCTGTCTCTGGTTCTTAAGGGATATCTTTAAGGCAGCCTTATAATAGCTGCTTGACGAACAATAGCCACAGAAGCATAGAAGGAAGACAAGGATGCCAACTCCTGGCTGTTGTGATTGTTTGTTTGTTGCTGCCCTTTTGATTTTAACCTGGGTTAGAAAGTTCTTAAAGAGGCTTAAGGATGCTGATTAAATTATTAGAACACATAACTTTTCCCCATTTGTTAAAAGTTAAAATTTCTGCCAAGTACTTAATGTTGAAAATTGTCTAGAGTTTTAGAAGGGAGGAGGGAGACATGGCAATAGTGGTGGGATTAAAAAGAAATTGGTAATATCTTATACTTGCTTAAGAAAACAAAGGAAATCAAATCAACAGAGTAATTTATTTCTCTCAGAGAGGCAATTTAGCAGCTTGACTGTATGGAAAATTGAGGGTTTAAGGGCTTCCCTGGTGGCGCAGTGGTTGAGAGTCTGCCTGCCAATGCAGGGGACACAGGTTCGTGCCCCGGTCCGGGAAGATCCCACATGCCGCGGAGCGGCTGGGCCTGTGAGCCGTGGCCGCTGAGCCTGCGTGTCCGAAGCCTGTGCTCTGCAACGGGAGAGGCCACAACAGTGAGAGGCCAGCGTACCGCAAAAAAAAAAAAAAAAAAAAAAAATTGAGGGTTTAGGGGAAAATATTTCAGATTTAAACATTACAGGAAAGTTACCTGAGGTGGTCTTTAAAATATCTTATACACTGTTTTGCACAGCACTGCATAGGGTGAAATAGGAGTTGTTAAGTACAAAAAGCTGCAGAGTCTCTATAGGAGAAAGCAGGATAGAGAAATTGTACTTAACATGTAAGATGTGGAGAAAGAAATTATCTGGGAGAGTTTAGAAAATAATTCTTCATGTATCCACTTTATTTCCTCTCTACCAGCTGAAATCACCTTTACACACACATGGGCCATAATAAATATTTGTTCAATACATGAATGCCTTATGCCACAATGAATCACAACCACCACAGTCCTTCTCTACAATGCGGAGAAGGGAAATTAAGTAATGGAAAAAGATAAGTGTAACTAGAAAGATGTGAGGTCAGTGTATCATCTGAATATAGTGGTTACATATAGAGACTGGAATTTGGACCCACCGAGGTTCAAATCCTGACTTTACCATCTCTTCTTGTCTGTCACTTGGCAAGTCATTCAACCCTCTTAACCTCATTCTTTTTTCATCTACATAATGAGGATAACAATAGCATCTACTTCATTCTTCTATTGTGAAGATTGAATGTTATAAGACATGTTAAGCAATTAGCATATTATTACCATACAGTAAGAACAAATAAACATTAGCTATTATCATTATTATTTTATTAATAAAACAATAGTCCAACTTCTTTATTTTTGCTCTTGTTTCAAGTGTTTTAGGTGTCATATATAAAAAGTATCATTGCCAAGACCGATGTCAAGAAGGTTTTTCCCTGTGTTTTCTCCTGGGAGTTTTATAGTTTCAGGTCTTACATTTAAATGTTTAATTTTGAGTTAATTTTCTGTGAGTTGTGTAAGATAGGAGCCTAGTTTCACTCTTTTTCATGTGAAAATCCAACTTTCCCAGCATCATCTATTGAGGAGACTGTCTTTTCTCCATTGACTATTCTTGGCTCCCTTGTCAAATATTAGTTTGCCATATATGAATGGATTTACAGCTAACAATACTGTATTGTATATTTGAAATTTGCAAAGACTGTAGATCTTAAACGTTTTCATTACACAAGAAAAAAAGTTGTAACTATATGAGGTGATAGACGTTAACTAACTTATTGTGGTGATCATTTCTTAATATATACATGGATCAAATCACTATGTTGCACACCTTAAACTTATGTAATGTTATATATCCATGATATCTTAATAGAACTGAGAAAACAAACAAATGAAGAAAAACGCTTGATGGTGATATAAGCTGTCCTGCATAGAGGGAACCAACTGAAACCTCATTATTTCAAAATCACTTAAACCTTGGATTATCTATCAACTTGTACCTCAGACAAGGAATGTTGACTGAGCAAAATAAGTAGCAAAAAAAATAAATAAATTACTAAGTGCATTTACATGTTCAATATAAAAAACTGCACAGAAATCTCTTGTATTCCTATACACTAAGGATGAAAAATCTGAAAGAGAAATTAAGGAAACACTCCTATTTACCACTGCAACAAAAAGAATAAAATACCTAGGAATAAACCTACCTAGGGAGACAAAAGACCTGTATGCAGAAAACTATAAGACACTGATGAAAGAAATTAAAGATGATGCCAATAGATGGAGAGATATACCATGTTCTTGGATTGGAAGAATCAATATTGTGAAAATGATTATTCTACTCAAAGCAATCTACAGATTCAATGCAATCCTTATCAAATTACATATGGCCTTTTTTACAGAACTAGAACAAAAAATCTTAAAATTTGTATGGACACACAAAAGACCCTGAATAGCCAAAGCAGTCTTGAGGGAAAAACACGGAGCAGGAGGAATCAGACTCCCTGACTTCAGACTATACTACAAAGCTACAGTATTCAAGACAATATGGTACTGGCACAAAAACAGAAACATAGATCAATGGAACAAGATAGAAAGCCCAGAGATAAACCCACACACCTATGGTCAACTAATCTATGACAAAGGAGGCAAGGATATACAATGTTGAAAAGACAGTCTCTTCAATAAGTGGTGCCGGGAAAACTGGACAGCTACATGGAAAAGAATGAAATTAGAACACTCCCTAACACCATACACAAAAATAAACTCAAAATGGATTTGAGACCTAAACGTAAGACCGGACACTATAAGACTCTTAGGGGAAAACATAGGAAGAACACTCTTTGACATAAATCACAGTAAGATCTTTTTTGATCCACCTCCTAGAGTAATGGAAATAAAATCAAAAATAAACAAATGGGACCTAATGAAACTTAAAAGCTTTTGCACAGCAAAGGAAACCATAAACAAGATGAAAAGACAACCCTCAGAATGGGAGAAAATATTTGCAAATGAAGCAACTGACAAAGGATTAATCGCCAAAATTTATAAGCAGCTCATGCAGCTCAATAACAAAAAAACAAACAACCCAATCCAAAAATGGGCAGAAGACCTAAATAGACATTTCTCCAAAGAAGACAAACAGATGACCAAGAAGCACATGAAAAGCTGCTCAACATCACTAGTCATTAGAGAAATGCAAATCGAAACTACAATGAGGTATCACCTCACACCAGTTAGAATGGGCATCATCAGAAAATCTACAAACAACAAATGCTGGAGAGGGTGTGGAGAAAAGGGAACACTCTTGCACTGTTGGTGGGAATGTAAATTGATACAGCCACTATGGAGAACAGTATGGAGGTTCCTTAAAAAACTAAAAAGAGAATTACCATATTACCCAGCAATCCCACTACTGGGCATATACCCAGAGAAAACCATAATTCAAAAAGACACATGCACCCCAATGTTCACTTTACCACTATTTACAATAGCCAGGTCATGGAAGCAACCTAACTGCCCATTGACAGACGAATGGATAAAGAAGATGTGGTACATATATATGATGGAATATTACTCAGCCATAAAAAGGAACGAAATTGGGTCATTTGTTGAGATGTGGATGGATGTAGAGACTGTCATACAGAGTGAAGTAAGTCAGATAAAGAAAAACAAATATCGTATATTAACGCATGTATGTGGAACCTAGATAAATGGTACAGATGAACTGGTTTGCAGGGAAGAAGTTGAGACACAGATGTAGAAACAAACATATGGACACCAAGGGGGGAAAGCAGCAGGGGGCTGGGGATGGTGGTGTGATGAATTGGGCGATTGGGATTGACATGTATACACTGATGTGTATAAAATTGATGGCTAATGAGAACCTGATGTATAAAAAAATAAATTAAATTAAATTAAAAAATTTAAAAAACTAATACTAAACTTTCTTTGGGTTATTTGTATGGAGATATGTTAATATAAATGTTTCAGACATTACATGAAATTTCTAAAAATCTTATATGTTCTGGTACAATGTTATAAGTCATAATTCTAGTTAATATTTTAAAATGTATATCTCAGAAATAACTAAATTTCCTTGTCAATTGCATTATTATGAACTTTCCTCAAATCTTTAACCATGGTCATTTTTAAGTCTTTTGTCATTTACAGACAGTTCTGGGTGTACTCTGATGCTTTTGCAAAAATGTTCCTATAAAAGGGTTTCATCTTCAAGGAATTCATGGAAAAGACTGACAAGTACAGGTTTCTGGTAACTGACTATACAGCTGAGCTGAAGGAATAAGCATTTTCAGAACCCTAATGGAAAACTGATGAATTCGTAACAGTGCTAACAAAAGATCAAGATGAAAAAGAAATTAATTACATGGGACTGAGTGAACTGATGAGGATGATTATAATTTTTGTGACTTTCTGTTTGAATAAAAAAAAAAAAGAAAAAGTAATGCCAAAAACCAAAAAACTGTGAAAGTAGAGGTGACCTTGGGGTGCCCTGCCTACTTAGAGTAAAACAGCCCTGGGAAGGAGAATCAGGCTGAAGAGCACCTCTGGGGATGGGTGGAAGGAGACTCAACAGTTCTCACAGAAGCGGCTCATTGAACTGCGGAAGAGATCGCTTCAAGTGTTAATGATTACGGAGATTGCGAGTCAGGAGATGTTAAGTGAAGAGAGAAAAGGAAAAATGTCTTCCTTTGTCAACCGAAGTCTTGTTGGGTGGATAAAGTTGGAGGGGTGGGTATACAATGCAAGGTTTGAGTCTAGCTGCTTTCATCCACTATGTCTGAATCAGCTTGTTTTTACTACAATGAAATGTTTCATTGAAGTCCCATGAGCACAGACTCTCAACCACCATCCTGTGACAGCTACGGTTAGTCCAGTGGGAATAGAAATGCAAGACTTCACTCGCCCCATCAGTCCAAGATATTGAAACTTACAGTATATTGATGGTGTCATAAGATGGGCAGTACGTAAGGAGCCCTATCCTATAGGAACCACATGCTGACTGGATGCAAGGAAACCACTCTTGCAGGTCTAGAGCACACCACTCACCTAGCCTGGTGTTTCTTTTGATGGGAAATCAACCATTTAAGCTTGCAAAAATGACCCAGACGAATGGAAATGTGTAGTAAAGTGCGAAGTGAAATAGAAATCATCACCACTGTCACGGGTAACGCTCACTTAGGGCTTACTGTGTTGTGGGCACATGGGTAAGTGCCATTTGTGGATTAGCTCATTTAATCATTATGACAACCCTAGGAGATAGGAATATTATTATTCTCATTTGAAGATGAGAAAGGAGGCTTAGAGGGGTTGGGTCAGTTGAGGGGTGGATGGCAGGACACACCTGAATAATAGGCAGAGTATGGAACCTCAGTCTCTTACTAGTCAACAATAACTACCTACTCATCTAAGCCTCAGCTATTATTTTCAGGACTTTAGAAGACTTGTCTTTAGATCCCTTTAGAACATATGTAAAGTATAATATGTTACCTATGCATCAGGCAGTTTTTTATGGAATTGGGTTAATGTAGGCTAACAATTGGAAGTGACAAGCCAAAAGACCTAACTCAGAACTTTTTTAGCTGGTTTTGTGATTCAGAACATTTTACCACTAACCCAGTCTTTTATGCAGAATGAGGAGGCTATCAGGAAAATGTGTGAGTGTCAAACTGGAGACACTACCAAGTACAACCCAAAGACATCAGTGTCAAAGCAACAGAAGATGTGGTTCATCACGCATCACGTACATTGTGGAACGTGTTGGTCCTGCTTGAAGACACTTTACTGGACTCGGTCTTGCTCATTGCTTTGGAGGAATCAGGCATGAACATTTTATTTCATCCTAGCTAACCAGAATATTGACACTTGCTAAGAAATCACGAGAAAGAAAAAGCTACATTTTGGGCTGACCTTTGTAAAATTCTCAAGAGTTTGGAAACGTGCCTCCTCCCATCATTAACCTGCTTTCTTCCGCAAAGAAATAGCACAGCCTTAAACCTATGAGGAAACTGAAAGCAATTTTATATTTCTTACAAACCACTGATCCAGAGACCCTGTCTACCCTGGTCACTAAGAAGCTGACCTGGGCTTCCCTGGTGGTGCAGTGGTTAAGAATCTGCCTGCCAGTGCAGGGGACACACGTTTGAGCCCTGGTCCAGGAAGATCCCACATGCTGTGGAGGAACTAAGCCCGTGTGCCACAACTACTGAGCCTGAGCTCTAGAGCCCACGAGCCACAACTACTGAATCCCATGCACCTAGAGCCCGTGCTCTGCAACAAGAGAAGCCACCGCACCACAATGAAGAGTAGCCCCCGCTCGCCGCAACTAGAGAGAAGCCCGCGTGCAGCAACGAAGACCCAACACAGCTAAAAATAAATAAAATAAAATTAACTAATTAAAAAAAAAAGAAGCTGACTTATTCAAGGCTCATGTGACGTGTAACAGGAGGGGCTTTTTACAGCCAGAGAGCAGGGAGGGACCAGTCATGGTTCTCCTAGATGGAAATTCCTCCCAAAGTTTGCAGAGAACTTTTTGATAGGGGGGGACACATCCATCACCCAGCCGAGTGGAAAAATAAGAGTACCGCTGAATCTGGATTATACTAAGGTACAGGGAAGCTTCTGGCTAGAGAAGAGGAATTAAGCACAAGCAAAATAACTTGAAGTGGATGTATCAGTTCTTTCTCCGTATTAGCAACACACCTACAGAGAGCTGGGGCGGTGTGCTTGTCACCAACAGTGGACATCCTTCATGTTCACTGCTAAGGCAAGATAGCCTCCCATTAGCTACACAATGAGTTTCCTCACGTTTTCCACAGCACAAAGTAATATCAGAATTTGTGTCGGGGTGACAATGGTGACAAGATGTCCCTAACGGGGTCCTGTTTGAGGGTGAAGAAGGGTTATTCCTGTCATTATCTCTTTCTCGTCAAGTGCTTACTACAAACTAGACACCACATGGGATGGTGAGTTCCTCCCCATCCTGCCAGGGCCAAGCGTGATCCTGCACAAATGACACCGGATGGGGATGCTCCCGGGGGTGGCTCAAGCCAGCGACGGCTTTGATGCATTTCGGGCTGACAATGTGATTTTCAGCTGTTCTCTGTGATGCCTCAGAGACATTTCAAATGTTTGTCAGATGCCAACCCAGTGGGGACAAGCTGACTTTGGTCTCTTTATTTGTTCCTTTGGGAAGCTCAAAATTCAACCCCTCTGGAATATTTCCTGAGAATTCAGATCAACACTGGCTTGAGGGGAAGGGCAAGAGATAGGAACAGGCATTCCCTGATCCCTTGAATTAAACGGAACTTCTGGCCCTACAATGTTGCAGACTTAAAAACGTTGGGCATAAGATAATACTATATAACATTGATCAGATACTTGTGTTATAGGTGTTTTTGAGGCACATTACAGATGTTATCTCATTTAATCCACAATCGTGTATTCCGTATAGGAGGGATGACTGTCGCCTTCGTTAGACCTGGGACATAAGGACAGGGTCTAAGTAACCTCCCTGTGGTCACATAGCTGGTAAGCTGTAGAGGCAAGCTGTGAATCCAAGCCTTCTGGCTGTTTCTAGAGTCCACCAGATAATTTGTGGCTTCTGTAGGCTTTGAACATCTTGGAGGCTATATTTTTGTGGCTGAATTAATGGAACCTCAATTTCATAAATAGTTTTCAATTAAATAATGACTTTTCATCACACTCTGTGCAATAAATGTCTTGTCATGATGTAAGAAAATTCAGGGACCCTCCTGTTGAAATACTGGATCTGACCTTATTACAGAGCCATGGCTCATAATTTTTTTAAAAGCAGCTCTATTCCTCCAGACATCACAATCTGTATTTGAGAGGCTGTCTGAAAGAGCCTTATTATGGCAGCTTGTTGCTGACAAGTAATGCACTATTGCCATCTATTGTAATGGAGAGTAAGCTGATTTACTGCAAAGGATAGTGAGCTAATAGGAAACATTCAGTATGCAGCTAGGAACCGCAATTCATCACTTCTGTTCACAAGAATCTCTAAATAGCTCAGGGCAACCTCCATGCCTTGTTCTCATGGACAGTATTTGACCTGAAGAAACTAAAACCTCACTCACTCCAGGGTCATGAATCCTATTCGCTGATGATGAGGCTATGGAAGATGAAACAATTCTTTGATTCTTTCTTCTTTAAACTCAAGGGGAAACACTAGTAGCATCTTTTGCAAAAGCAGCCTTTTGCAGAAGATCTAATTCCAATAGCAGCATTGGCGCAAGGAAGGCTGGGACTAAGCTCCTAGGGGCTTTCCAGTGTGACAGTGAAGGAAATGACCTCCTGTCCTTCCATGTCGGCACCACCTCCTATTTCCTAAGGAGATGCAAATAAAGGTTCACTGATTTTGGAAGACTGTCTATGGTATCTCATTGCCTTCTTGGCTTCCAAGCTGATCAGAAAGACTTAGGGGGCCATGACACCCACTTCACTTCCTGCTGGTCTTAAATAAATTTGTGATCTGCTGGTGGGCGCTGGGATCATTCACAGCTGACATCGCAGGGTTCCTCATTTCTGATCTGCCATGGAGCCAGCCAGCGTATGCTGCCGTCTCTGGAAAGCACAGCCAGGCAGTCAGCATTGCTATCCATTCAGCCTGTGGCTACTGAAAATCTGGCACGTCCAAGCCAGAGCCACGTCTCAAATAGTGTCAGTTCTTCTAGGAAATTAACTTGAATTCCTTTCCATTTATGCTTGACCCCTTTGGCTTGCTGCCTTTTCTCCTGTGCCAGGAGAGCATACCACTTTACTTTGGTATCACTCCATTCTGTCCGCTTTCCTGGATTTAGTGCCTCTCTGGGGAGAATCAGAAACTCCCACTCTAGCTCTGAGACCATTTGAACCCCTCTGGTTACATCAGTTTCTACCTCTTTCCTCTTGGCTCTTCCCATGACTCCTAAGGGAAGCAGGATAGAGTCAATTAATTTTTAGAACCTTCCAATTGTGTTTTCCATAGCAATTTTGAACTTTAGAAACTTAAAAATTGGAGTTACGCCTCTGTGAGGTAACATGGAGTTAATTTGAACAAAATTCCTGTACAAGTGACCCTTTCTAAGGGATGCAGAGGACACTGCTGGTGCCTGGGACATCCAGCTCCCTGGTTTGCCTTGTTGAGTACCTGTCTCATCCATTCTTTACTTCAACAAATACTACTGAGGTCCAAGTACAAGTCAAGCATGGAGCTGGGCACGGAGGTGCAAAGATGAATAAGAAATGATCTTTATTCTCCATAAGTTTATGGAGACAGACATGATATACAGATGCCTCCAGCGGACTATTTCTAGGACATGACAGAAATGTTCATGACATGGAATGGGGCTTTGGAAATTTTCCTGGAGGAGAAGATATTTGAGCTAGAACTTGAAGCTAAGCAGTAGTAAGAGAAGTGAAGGATGACAGAGCAAAGAACTGAACCAAGTTCCAGAGCCCAACTTTGGTATGAAGCCAACTGCAAGAGTTTGGTATCACTTGAGTGTAAAGTGTGCAGCAGGCAAACATTCAGAAGGTAATTGTTTCTAAAGGAAATACAATGTGTACAGGCACTACCTTAGATGCCTAGAAGAATCTGGTTGTCTTGTCTACATCCCTGCCTCCAGTGTCTTAGTCTAGATGCCTGATAGTTTCATTGGATTCCGCTTTTTACCAAACCCAAAGACTCTGGGTGGTGGCACAGAAGTCTTAAAACACTTGGAAGCCTAGGATTAGAAAGAATAATGAGAAAAAATAAAATGATTGGGACAACTTGTATGTAGCCTTTATCCAGGCAACTTGATTCCCCCAGCTCTAGCAAATGGTGTCAGCTCTTACAAACTCAACAAAGGGTTCCACTGCCCAATTTGCCAGGGATCCACTTGACTTGATTTGGGCAATTTAATCAGCATGAAGATGAATCTCCTGCATGTCCCATCTGGGTATGTGTCATTTCTCTCCCTCTCTGGAACCGGTATTTGCTTGAACAGTCTCTCAACGGGGCTCTCACTTGGGATGGGGGTACAGTAGGAGATAAGAGCCAACATAGACACGAAGCTCTAAACTTGGTGGTAACATATTTAGTGGGCATAAGGCGAAGTGTGAAGTGCATTTTAGGATTTCACAAGGCCAGTCTCTCTCTGTCTGCAACCAGCAGAGAAAATATCCCATCAATTTAGTATCATGATCATCATTCTTCCCATAAAGAAAAGTACAACTGCCTCTTCTAATGAAATAGACCTTTCTTCCTGCTTTAGTTAGTGGATTGGACTCCCTTTTAGGCTTAAATAATAATGGTCTTATAGTCTAATACAGTAAAAAGGAAATCAGCAAAAATATCTAGATGACCAAGAGTTATTATCCAAGCCACTTAAAGAAAACCGTATCTGCTCCGCCTTCTACAGATCTGGAATTTTAATATCTATGTAAGGGAAAAATAGTTACAGAATGTTTGAGGTAAGCAAAAATATCTGATGAAAATAAAATGTAAACCTTGTCAAATTATCTTCAGTTTGTGGACTAAACTTTGTAGCACTTAGATCACTTAACCCCTTCAAGGAAAGCACCTCAGAAATCCTACTTCACAGGAAATCTTGCCTCTGCTGAAGTCCTAGAGAACTTGCAGACCATACTTTAATTTGGCTACTAATCCCATATGATTCATGACATTCCGTGTACTGAACTGATACTTGTCTCTTGTATTGCCATTTAACTTTTCACGGTTTGATAAGAGGTGGCTAGCAGAGGAGGAAGGGTGCGGGTTTTAGAGACAGCAAATCTGGATTCGAATGGGATAAAGCAACCTGGATTGCCCATTTTACAGCTATGTGGAGTGGTGCAATTAGGTACCAATTTGGACCCTCAGTTCCCTCATCTTTACTTTATTTTTTATTTTTTTAAATGATTTTATTATTTAGTTTGGCTGTGTCAGGTCTTAGTTGCGGCACATGGACTCTTTTGTCCACGCGCGGGCTCTCCGTTGTTGCGCATGGGCTTCTCTCTAGTTGTGGCGTGTGAGTTTTCTCTTCTCTAGTTGTGACGCACAGGCTCCAGGGCGCCTGGGCTCTGTAGTTGTGGCACGCGGGCCTTAGTTGCCCTGCGGCATGCAGGATCTTAGTCTCCTGACCAGGGATCAAACCCGCATGCCCTGCATTGTAAGGTGGAGTCTTTACCACTGGACCACCAGGGAAGTCCCTCATCTTTAATATAGGAATAGTGATACTCACTTTCCTGGGTTGTTATCAGAATGAAATAAAATATATTCATAGTATCTGGCATGGGGATCAGTGTTCATTAAACTATTATTTTATTTTATTTTATCCATTGAAAATGATTTTAAGCTCTTGGTCCACTTGCTTGGGGGAAGCCAGTTGCCATGTGAGAAGTTCAGCTATGCTGAGACTGCCATGTAATGAAGGAAGCCACGTGGAAAGGCTGCATGGGGAGAGCATGAGAATGAGAAGAAATGCCCAGCCAGCCCCCAGCTACTCCAGCCGACCCAGCCCAGACATGACATATGAGGGAAAGAGCCTCCAGATGACTCCAGCCTTGTTGCCATCTGACTGCAACAGCATGGGAGACCAAAAGAAAAACCATCCAGGTGGGCCCAGTCAATTCCCACAACCTAGAGGGACGATAATAAATGTTTGTTTTAAGCCACAAAAAGGATGGTGATTTCCTTTAAGTAAGTGTTACTTATTACATGTTTTGCACTTCCCAAGATCTAGCCCCCTACCTTATGCAAAAATCACTATTTACAGGTGGACTATTATTTCCCTTTTATATTTTTATTAAACTAAATACCAATATACCATATCAATGGATCTCTACAACAATATACAGATTTTGAAATGCTTGATTTTCTCTCCGTGCATTTTCACCAAGGGCTTCTTTTTTTTCAACACGTGTAGAGGCATAATCACATACATTTTAAAGTTGTGATTACTTATTGAGAATGTATGGTACGTTAATACTATGACCAATTCATCTACGAAACATAAGAATAAAAAAATCAGAAAAATCTCATGATAAAAAATATGTATCAGTCTTGGTGATGATTTTTTGAGTCTGACTCCAAAAGCAAAGGCAACAAAAGCGAAAATCAACAAATGAAACTACATCGAAGGAAATAATTAACAAAATGAAAAGGCAACCTATGGAATGGGAAAAAAATATTTGCAAATCATATATCTGATAAGGGGCTAATATCCAAAATATATAAAGAGCTCATACAACTCAATAGCAAAAAAACCAAACAATCTGATTAAAAAATGGACCAAGGATCTGAATAGACATTTTTCAGAGAGCACTTACAGATGGCCAACAGGTACATGAAAAGATGCTCAACATCACTAATTATCGGGGAAATGCAAATTAAAACCACAATGAGATTATCACCTCATGCCTGTTAGAATGGCTATCATCAAAAAGACAAGAAGTAACAAGTGTTGGTGAGTATATGGAGAGAAGGGAATGTAAACTGGCGCAGCCGCTATGGAAAACAGCATGGAGGTGCCTCAAAATTTAAAACTAGAACTACCAGATACATGATCCAGCAATTCCACTACTGGGTATTTATCTGAAGAAAGCAAAAACACTAATTTGAAAAGATACATGCACCCCAATGTTCACTAGAGCATTATTTACTATAGCCAAGATAACGAAACAACCTAAGTGTCCATTGATGGATGAATGGATAAAGAAGATGTGAAATGTACACACAGACAATGGAATACTATTAAGCCATAAAAAAGAATGAAATCTTGCCTCTTGTGACAACATGGATAGATCTTGAGGGCATTATGCTGAGTGAAATAAGTCAGACAGAGAAAGACAAACACTGTATGGCCTTATATATATGTAGACCAAGCCCATAGATACAGAGAAGAGACTGGTGGGTTGCCGGGGGTGGGAGGTGGTGTGGGTAGGTGAAATAGGTGAAGGGAGTCAAAAAGAACTGACTTCAGCTATAAAATAAATAAGTCACGGGAATGTAATGTACAGTATTAACTATAGTTAGAAATACAGTAGTTCCCCCTCATCTATGGGGGTATATATTCTATGACCCCAGTGGATGCCTGAAACCTTGGATAGTAGTGAACCCTACATATGTTTTTCTCCATGCATACATACTTATGATAAAGTTTAATTTATAAATTAGGCACAGAGATTAGCAACAATAACTAATAATGAAACAGAATAATTGTAACAATATACTATATTAAAAGTTATGTGAGTGTTGTCTCTCTCTCTCAAAATATCTTATTGTATATATTTAATGTCTTTTCTATCCTAACGAAACATTTATCATGCACTGTGGCTGTATCTTTTGCAGTTTGAGGTGTGAAGGCAAAGCTGGACTTTCACCTTTTTACTTAAAGGAAGCACTTCATGACTTCTCTTTTTTTTTAAAACATCTTTATTGGAGTATAATTGCTTTACAATGGTGTTTTAGTTTCTGCTTTATAACAAAGTGAATCAGCTATACGTATACATATATCCCCACATCTCCTCCCTCTTGCTTCTCCCTCCCACCCTCCCTATCCCACCCCTCTAGGGGGACACAAAGCACCGAGCTGATCTCCCTGTGCTATGCGGCTGCTTCCCACTAGCTATCTATTTTACTTTTGGTAGTATACATAAGTCCATGCCACTCTCACTTCATCCCAGCTTACCCTTCCCCCTCCCCGTGTCCTCAAGTCCATCCCTAACACCATACACAAAAATAAACTCAAAATGGATTAAAGGCCTAAATGTAAGGCCGGACACTATTAATCTCTTAGAGGAAAACATAGGCAGAACACTGTATGACATAAATCACAGCAAGATCCTTTTTGATCCACCTCCTAGAGAAATGGAAATAAAAACAAAAATAAACAAATGGGACCTAATGAAACTTAAAAGCTTTTGCACAGCAAAGGAAACCATAAACAAGACAAAAAGACAACCCTCAGAATGGGAGAAAATATTTGCAGATGAAGCAACTGACAAAGGATTAATCTCTAAAATTTACAAGCAGCTCATGCAGCTCAACATCAGAAAAACAAACAATCCAAAAATGGGCAGAAGACCTAAATAGACATTTCTCCAAAGAAGATATACTGATGGCCAACAAACACATGAAAGGATGCTCAACATCACTAATCGTTAGAGATATGACTTCTCTTGGGCATATTCGAATTGCCAGCCTCCTTACGCTTGCACTTTGGGGCTATTAGTAAGTAAAATATGGGTACTTGAGCACAGGCACTGTGATACCTCGACAGTCAATCCGATAACCTAGAGGACTATCAAGTGACTAACAGGATGGCATGAGATTTTATCAGAACTGTGCACAAATTAAAACTACAAAGAGTTTCTTTTTGGAATTTTCTATTTAATATTTTTGGACTGCTGTTGACCATGGGAAACTGAAGCAGTGGAAAACAAAACCATGGATGATAAGGGGGATAGCTGTACTGGGTTTCATATTTTAAAGCTGGTAGAGAGTAGATCTTAAAAGTCATCATCACAATAAAAAATTTGTAACTACATATGGCAACGGATGTTAACTAGTCTTTTCGTGGTGATCATTTCACAACATACACAAATGTTGAAATATTATATGGTACACCTGCAACTAATATAATGTAATATGTCAATTATACCTCAATTAAAATGTGTCTGCTCAAAATTGAGAGATTCCATAGCTTCTACAGATCCCTGGTCACAGTGAAATGAAACTGCCTCACCTTGAGGAACTTCAGTAGCCATGGTATTTAATAATACCTAACTCCACTCTGTAAATGGTGCTTAGTTTGTTCGTAAATGTATATGCCTCCCCTCTTCCTACTGTCAAAGTTTTGGACAATCTGTTCAACTAACATTCCAGGAAAATTCAGGATGGCTAATAGCCACAGATATACCTTCATCACTTCACTAAAAGTTTAAGTGTAATGATTAATTCTAGGATTCTGTTCAGAAATCATGGCATGCAAAATTTTTTAAAAACTGTATTTTGGGGGGTTGTTTTCATATTTCTCCTAGGTTCCCAAAAGAGATCTGTGACTTCATAGAAAATCACAAAAATTCTCAGAGAAACTTCGATTAGGCAGTAATTACATTCAAATGTCATATTTAGCCTGTGCTTCCAGTTATTAAGCCAACAGATAGACAGTTAATAGAAAGAAAAGTTTACAGTGCCTTCATAGTCTGAAAAAACCACACATTTCAGTTATTTAGAAGAGAAAGTGTCTGGCGTTAAATTGTGTGCAAAACAGTCTAATACAAATCCTGCCATCAGAGTTCCTGATTAATAATGGACGAATCCTTCAAAAGAAAACTTGTTAGAAGATGCAAAAACATACTTCATGTAGGCATTTCTTATAGTGACCCTGAACAAAAATAAGGATGTAAGGTTAGATTTTAATTCAGTGAAAGTATTTTATTCTATCTGGTGTGATACCAGCAAAGGGATGAAGGTTGGTGGGAGCTGGTGGTGAGGGCTTTGCTGGAGAAGCAGCAAATTAATCTTAGTCATTCCCTGTGGTGAAGGAAAAACAGAGTTGAACACTGAGATCATGAAATATATAGAAGGTGACAAAAGCCATATAAGAGAGAAAACAGAGATAGAGCCAAGAAATTAACACCGGGCATCAGGAACTCAAAAATCAGGTGGAGCTGATGAGAGAAAGAGGTACAAGGAAAAAACAGACTCCAAATGACATTGGACGGACAAAATGCCCAATTACAGCAATTTCATATAGAGCTAGGCTACTGTTTGTGATGCCCCAGCCGTCCTCCCTAGCACCTGATAAATTGATGCCAGGTGAAGGAAACATATCCTAGATGATGTTTTCTCTTCACTAGCAAACTTGATGCTAAATAAACTTTAAAAAGCCTAGAAGAATGGACGGTTAGTGCTTGCCTTATACTGCCCTAGGTATGTTCCAATCATCCTGAGTTTTCCTTTTGCATGAGTAGAAGAAGAGCTAATCTAGATTAAGCTCTGACAAGAATCTGGAGTTCAGACTGTCGGCACCTTGATAAGGCACATCTTTTGGTTTTCATACGGTTGATGGCAAAGCTAACATTCTGATAACGACTTGTAATCTTCCCTTATGAAAGGTCACATAGCTTCTCTCAGAGATAGAGGTGCCTCCTTGTGGGCAAGGACTGTCAATAAAGCAACTTCAAATATTAGTAACTTACATTTATTAAGTGTTTACTCTGTGCTTGGCACTCCGTTCAGCACTCATTTCTTTAATCATTATGGTAATATTATGCTAGTACACAATAATATAACAATTATTATCACCATTTTACCAATGGGGAAACTGAGGCCAAGAAAGGCCAAGGCGGGGTTCCCTGGTGGTGCAGTGGTTGAGGGTCCACCTGCCGATGCAGGGGACGTGGGTTCGTGCCCCGGTCTGGGAAGATCCCGTATGCCGCGGAGCGGCTGGGCCCGTGAGCCATGGCCGCTGAGCCTGCGCGTCCGGAGCCTGTGCTCTGCAACGGGAGAGGCCACAACAGCCAGAGGCCCGCGTACCGCAAAAAAAAAAAAAAAGAAAGGCCAAGGCCTCACAGGTAGCAAAGAGCAACTTCAAGTCTTTTGGAGAGTTTATATGAACATTTGCCTGCATGTGTGAATATCTGTTTATATGACACATCTCTATGTATACTTCTAGGATTTATATATGTCGGTATATGTTATATATTTATACATGTTTATACATGTACTTAGTTTTATCATGCTGAACAGAAACATAATCACAGAGTTTATCCAAGTATATAAATTTATGTGTTCATCAATTAACTTCAGAATTTGTCACTGCAGTAAATCCAGGAAAGATCCTTAATGAAAATTAATTCCACAAAAACTAAGTAGTTATGTATGAGATGTAGATCAGTGACTGGCAAAGGATTTTCCGTAAAGGGCCCCAAAATAAATATTTTAGGCTTTGCAGGCTAGACTGTTTCTGCTGCAACTACTCAATTCTGCCATTGTGTGGGCGTGAAAGCAGCCAGAGACAGTATGTAAACAAATGAGCAGGGCTGTGTTCCAATAAAACTTTATTGACAAAAACAAGCAGTGGGGCACGATTTAGCCCTTGAGTTTAGTTTACCAACCCCTGATGTAGAAGCAATATACATACACGTACATTATAACCAGATATATGCAATATATTACTACTTCCTTTCTTTTTATATAGTTTATTTCTCACACAGGTATGATATTCAGCTGGTTTTTGTAACAGTACTCTGATATTCACTCGCTATGACAAGTATTATAATTTAAAAAATAATAAATGAGAATTCAGTTAAATATTATGTATTCATTATTGTATAGATTTTATTGTATACAATTACTGAGGTTTCTTCCTCAATAAATGAAGTTTTAATTCACACTGTCAGTAAATTAAGTTGGATGAGTTGGACTTTTAAGGGAAAGATACTGAGATTATTCTTATATTTGTAGGTAGTAAGTGACTCTTTGCCTTTTGATCTATTTGTAGATGCCTTACACAAAGAGTTTAGATTTTAAAAATATTTCTTGCTGTTGTTAATAATACAAAATATAAAATTTCTTTTCCCAACAGGAAAAGGAAGATTTTTCATCATTCATGATGTGCTTCTAAATTCCACTTAGCTTGAGTAATTAAAGGGTCAGATTCTTTCTATTACGTTTCTGGCTTTCAGCACTGCCATTTGTCTTTTCTTGGCACTTTTTTATAAAGATCCAGAAGATGCTTAAAAGGGTGAAATTCTATTTTTCTTGGCATTAAAAAACATACATTTACTTGTTGCTAATATTTTATATTTATTTAATGAATTAATTTATTTACTTTGGCTGGGCCGGGTCTTAGCTGTGGGATCTTCCTTGCGGTATGCAAACTCTTAGTTGTGGCATGCATATGGGATCTAGTTCCCCGACCAGGGATTGAACCTGGGCCCCCTGCATTGGGAGCACAGAATCTTACCCACTGAACCACCAGGGAAGTCCTTGTTGCTAATATTTTAGATTATTTTACATTAACTGATTCTTACTACTGTTCAAAAAAAAACAAAAACAATAACAAAAACTCTTACAACACTAATATTCAATACTGAAGCTTAAACAATTCAAATGCTGTTTTTAAGGATTTAATATTTCATTGGAAAGGAAGGCAAATAAAAAATGCCTAGTTTCAGACATCCTAGATCTTTTCTGCTAGTTCGCACACACCTATTTCATGACCTTGGGAAGCTTCACAGTGTAGGACAGGGAAGTCAGAATCTCAGATGCTTGGATTGGAGTTACACCTCTTAGCTGAGCTGTGCCTGAATTATAAAACTTTGTGTACCTCAGTGTCCTCACCACTGACTTGAGATCAATGATGAGGAAAAAGCAAAATAAAACATGATGGAGTGTGAGTGGGGTATGTATCTCTTCTCTTCCTTTTAAAAAGTGGTGTCTTCCTCCTTCTGGAAGTCCCTTTTTCATTTTAAAACAAACACCATTCTTTGAAAATGAGAGTGCTAGTGAAGAGAACATCACCCAAGTACAGAAAACAAAGCAGAAAAGGATGAGAGGTTGCATACTGAAAGACATGTTTGAGAACAAATATCTTCATGGAGCGTGAGAACCCTCATTCCTCTGACCTGAATCCTTTAGCTGTAACCCAAGATAGAACTAAAGGTTCAAAGAAGGTAATTACTTATTATTTAGAGGGTAATTGTAATGAGCCGAGATAACAGAACGATGGCATTTCAAAGCCTGACACTGCTTTTTTTTAAGCAAAGAAAATGACTTCATTAAGGAATATTCAAAATTGTTCAGGTTGGCCTTGGGCATGATGTTTAGAGAGAGACAGATGACAAAATCCGCTTGCATGGTCTTGCATGTATTTGCTGAGGCACCCAGGAGAATGGAAGGGGTATGCATGAGGTAGGAAGATACCATCTTATCAAAAAACAAATTGGACATCATATGCCCTCAACTTGACAGGGGGAGCTTTCGAGAACAGCAACTGAGCTGCTTCTCAGTTTTGCAGCAGAAATTGAAGTCAAAGACAGGAATTTTTCATCTGCAGAGTTCCTAATTCACAAGAAAAGCAAGAACTTTCTTTGTAAATTGATTTTTGAGTTCCTCATCTGAGGTGTGAAAAAGACCAGGGTATTGTTTTCCTATTAAACAATTTTTTTGTTTGACTATCTTTTTCTTTAGAGATAATCAAATCCCTTAACCTTATCAGACTTTCACTTTGGCATTTGGGGATGCCAGAGAATGATTTTCTTAGTAAAGAAGGTTAGGGATCCAGAAATGTCTCCCTGTCCCTCTCTGCTGGGTACAGTTATTTTCCTCCGCGATTTCTCATCCTGTGTATCTATTTATCTAATGTCAAGCTAGCACGTCAGGACACCCTGTGACAAGCTGGGCTGATGATGTGACCGCATGGGGACCAACTAACCCTGGTCAGTACTCACACGTTTTCTCTCTTGGGGACTGAAACCAGGCTTCATGCTGATCACTGATGGCTCTTCCAGAACGAAGCTTTGCCAGTTTCCATCGCCTGCTAGATACAACCAGCAACTGCAGCTTTCCTGAGTGGGTATCCTCCTATTGATCATGTGCTGAAAGTCGGAACATTTCTGGGAGTGGATGTGTGTGAGTGTGTGTGCGAGAGAGCCAGAGAAAGAGCAGGCTTTCTTGTTGCAATGAAACAGAATTTATGAGTAGGGGCAGACAGCTTTCGCTCCTGTTTGGCACTGTGCATAAAAACGAGGCCTGTGTCTCCGTTTTCTTAGGGACTCAGTTCCAAAGAGTTTTTGTGTGTGTGTGTGTGTGTGTGTGTGTGTGTGTGTGTGCGCGCGCGCGCACCAGGGAAAAAGGATTTGGGCGCTTGGGGAGAGCTAAGGGAATTAGTGCAGGCAAATTCATAAGCAGGGCAGAGCCAGGAAAAATCAGGACTGGGGCACAGTCCTTTTTCCCTTCAGAGTATGGGGTGTCCATGGGATGAAAACCACTTCTGCAAAGAAGCCTTTGAATTTCCACAGTGATGTCGAAGTCTGCATGAGCATCATACTGCTCTATAAAATGAATGGAGCCCCTCTGGGCCATGGCCAAGGTGCCAGGCAGGTAGGGAAAAAATGGTGAGAGCCCTTGATTACAATTACCTGGGCTTTCTCTTGGCCTCTGGGACTCTGGCTGGGATCCCTCATTGCCATCAAATTCACAGTCTTTTGCACCATCATCTTCTGCCTGAATTAAAGCTCTCCCCCCTTTTTTTTCCTCGCTGAATCGAACCACACTGTGAATCTAAGGTTTTAACCTCAACATTCTATATTTTCAGTTTAATTAAGTTCGTATCCTAGGAAATGCTTTCCTGCCAACCTCTACAGTGAGACACTCTTGTCAGGCAAGAGCTGATCCTCAGTGCTCTGTGGACCAGCCCATAATTAATTTTAAGAACAAAAGGAGAATTATTAAGAGTTATCTATGTTTGATCATGTTGTCGGGAGGTGCAAAATATATGCTCACTTTCCAGGGTTACTGTGTCACATGCTGTCCAGATTTTGCATGGAATTGGATGAAGACACCTCCAGCCATGCGACCCCTAACCCCTACCCAGAATTTGTTATCAGAGAAATCTTGGATTGAGCAGCAGTAAATTCCTAGGAGACAGAGGTTTTTATGGGTACCTTTTTACACTTTTCATTACCAGCAGAAAAGACAGAATTTTCCTCTCCCAAAGCAAACCGTTGTTTCCAGGCTTGATTCTCTGTTGTAATGAAAGCTAAGTATGTGTGTGAATCTATGGGGTGTGTGTGTGGCTGGCGGGATTGATACTTCAAAACACATGGCCAGTGGCATTTAATGATCGTCAATGAAACAAAGAGAGTGAAGGGAATTAGCTTCGGTGCTTCATCTGCAGTTCCTATCATTAGTCGAACTTCAGCTAAATAGCATGCCGACGTCCTAGAGGACCTGGCTTCGTATTTCTCCCATAAAATGTCTCCCATAAAATGAAGTGGAAAAGATGTTGCCCATCAATGAAGACCACAGAGGGCTGTTGAATGCCATAGAAAGCTTTCTAGATGGGGATTATAGGGGATGTGACAATACACAATACCACAGTCATTCCAGGCAGACTCCTTAACTAAAATAAATGTTAAATCATATAGAAACACTACTAACATTTCCAGTAAAGATGGCTCAAATCCCTCAAGCACAAAGATGACAAGACTTTTGGATAGGGGCCGCCTTGTGGTGGGAAATAGCCAGTATCTGAGTATAGCGACTCAGGAGCACTTGGGAGAGACTTTGACAATTGTTAAAGAAAAAAAAAAAAAAAAAATAGTGATCCAGGAAGCCTACATCATTTCTCAGTGTTCTAACCCACTCATAAGAGTTCAATCAGATGCCGTGACCTAACGTCTCCTCCTAAACTCCCTCTGAGACACTGACTCAAATAGATGTTTCATCAACTGTCTGGGGCAGTAACAGGTTAACTGACAGCTGAAAAAAATGCCCCAAACCAAATCATCACAGGCGCACTTTTACTAGTCACACAAGTTGATGAGACAATGTCTGGATGATAGTAACGAACTCATCCTTTTATCTAGGAATAAAGGCAAAGATATTTTCATTTAAAAAAATAAATGTTGCAAGTAATTAAATCATGTACCTACATTGCAAAGCCATTATTTATACAATAAGAGAGTCCTGCTAACTCTGCCCTCCGTTATTCTCCAGCCCAAGATTCAGCTGGACTTGTTCACTCAGGACTTTCTTAACCAGCTGTGAACTTCTGCTGCTGCAATTCTGTTGTTACACCTTCCTCTTACTTTCTAGATCTCTGAATCGTAACTACTCCTCCAACACCCAATTTCTAATCTGTTCCCTTGTTGATAAGGTCCATACTCAACAGCGCTATCCTTTATCAGTTTTGGTCTTTATTACTCATTTGACATACGTTACTAGCTAACTTGTTTTCTTTCTGAAGTTTTATTTTGAAATGATTTCAGATTTACAGTGTTGTAAATATAGTACAGAGTCCTGTATATCCTCCATCCATTTTCCCTTTACGTTAACATCTATATAATCATGGCATGTTTATCCAAACTAAGAAATCCACATTGGTTCAATACTACTATTAGCCAAACTGCAGAGTTTCTTTGGATTTCTCCAGCTTTTCAAATATGAAAATATGACCTTTTTCTGTTCCAGGATCCAATCCAGGATCCCACGTTGCATTTAGTCATCATATCGTCTTGATTTCCACCAATCTGTTTCTTTTTTTTTTTTTTTTTTGGTGTGTAACCTTGCCACTTTTGAAGGGTGCTGTACAAGTATTCTGTAGAATGTACCTCTGTTTGTGTTTGTCTTGGGTTTTCTCCTGGTTAGATGGAGGTTATAAATTCAGGGGAAAAATATTAAGGAGATGAAATGCCCTTAATTATCACATTATACCAGAGGGCACATGACATCATTGTGACTTATTAGTAGTGATGTTAGCCTCAAACACTTTATTAAGCTATTGTCTGCCACCACGTTTTTCTGTTATTTTTTTATTTTTCTTTTCAGATTCTATTCATTAGAAGCTAGTCACTAAGGTCAGTCCACATTTCAGGAGAGGGGAATTAAGGTCCACCTCCTGTAGGGAGGAATACCAAAGACTTTCTGGGAACATATTAAAAACCACAATGGCAATTAATAAGTTATGGGAGAGATGCTTTCAGGCTATTCATTTATCCTATTTCTCCTTCACATTTTGCTCACTAAATTTTAGCATCTATCAGTGGATTCCTCAAGAAGCAATTATTACTATGGTGGTCCAGTGGTGCTTTTCTATCTCCTTCATTCCTTCTATATTTATTATTTGGGATTCTTCTGTGAGGAATATTTGCCCATGTCCCCGTTTATTCATTTACTTAATCATCTATTTATATCATCATTTCATGGACTTTTATATTGTTATTTGTGTTATGATCCAACACCCTCTCTCTTTATTCTGCTCCAGTGTTGGCCATGGAAGCTCATGTGTCTTTCTGACAGGCCTCTGCTTGGGGAGGGGGCACTTCTTTAATTTCATGGACTTTTATATTGTTAGTTGTGTTATAATCCAACACCCTCTCTCTTTATTCTGCTCCAGTGTTGGCCATGGAAGCTCATGTGTCTTTTCGACAGGCCTCTGCTTTGGGGAGGGGGCACTTCTTTAATTTCATGGACTTTTATATTATTATTTATGTTATGATCCAACACCCTCTCTCTTTATTCTGCTCCAGTGTTGGCCATGGAAGCTCATGTGTCTTTTCGACAGGCCTCTGCTTTGGGGAGGGGGCACTTCTTTAATTTCATGGACTTTTATATTATTATTTATGTTATAATCCAACACCCTCTCTCTTTATTCTGCTCCAGTGTTGGCCATGGAAGCTCATGTGTCTTTTCGACAGGCCTCTGCTTTGGGGAGGGGGCACTTCTTTAATTTCATGGACTTTTATATTATTATTTATGTTATAATCCAACACCCTCTCTCTTTATTCTGCTCCAGTGTTGGCCATGGAAGCTCATGTGTCTTTCTGACAGGCCTCTGCTTGGGGAGGGGGCACTTCTTTAATTTCATGGACTTTTATATTGTTAGTTGTGTTATAATCCAACACCCTCTCTCTTTATTCTGCTCCAGTGTTGGCCATGGAAGCTCATGTGTCTTTTCGACAGGCCTCTGCTTTGGGGAGGGGGCACTTCTTTAATTTCATGGACTTTTATATTATTATTTATGTTATGATCCAACACCCTCTCTCTTTATTCTGCTCCAGTGTTGGCCATGGAAGCTCATGTGTCTTTTCGACAGGCCTCTGCTTTGGGGAGGGGGCACTTCTTTAATTTCATGGACTTTTATATTATTATTTATGTTATAATCCAACACCCTCTCTCTTTATTCTGCTCCAGTGTTGGCCATGGAAGCTCATGTGTCTTTTCGACAGGCCTCTGCTTGGGGAGGGGGCACTTCTTTAATTTCTGGCACTTCAAGATGCTCCAGAGTCATTTTGTATTTCCTGGATCCTAGAATCAACTATTTCCCCAAGGAGCCCTGGTTTCTATTATCAATGAATGGCTTTTAGAAACAAAGATTTGGGCACCAGTTGTGCTTGTTGCTGCTGGCCTGTCACTGCTTTTAGGTGCTCTGACTGCAGAGAACTAGGTAATATATATGTATGGATACTATATATTCCTTCTGTATTTCAGTACCACCCCTCTCTTCTCTCTTTCTCTCTCAGATACTACAGCTCTTACTCAAGCCCACCTTTCATTTGCTTTTGTCACTTCTCTCTTTAGCAGTGAGACACCTGGCTCCCTATTCACAACCCACTGACTGACTTGTTCAACTCTAGTATACATGTAAAGCAGTTTCAGAATTGCTAACCTGTACCCCTGAAAAACACACTTACCAACTACAGTACAATGTTTAGGTATAGGTTTTGGGGTTTTTAAAATTTAATTTATTTTTGGCTGCATTGGGTCTTTGTTGCTGTGCGCAGGCTTTTTCTAGTTGCGGCGAGAGAGGGCTACTCTTCGTTGCGGTGCGCGGGTTTCTCACTGTGGTGGCTTCTCTTGTTGCAGAGCACGGACTCTAGGCGCATGGGCTTCAGTAGTTGTGGCATGTGGGCTCAGTAGTTGTGGCGCATGGGCTTAGTTGCTCCGCAGCACGTGGGATCTTCCCAGACCAGGGTTCGAACCTGTGTCCCCTGCGTTGGCAGGCAGATTCTTAACCATTGCCCCACCAGGGAAGCCCTAGGTATAGGTTTTTTTGTCTTTAGTATCCTATTTTCTAGTCACCACTGCTTACTCCATTAACTTAGGTCACCTCATTTTTTGCCCCATTCTCTCCAGTGAGGTTTTCTCCCATATTTGTAATACAGTTAGATTCATTTGTCCGAGTCTGCATTTTATCTGGGATCCTCCAACATTTTCTGTTTGTTTGTTTTAATTTGTGTGTAATGAAGTTCACTCCTTGTGGTGTATAGTTTTGTGGGTTTTGACAAAGGTACAGAGTCGTGTATACCCCATCACCGCACCGTACAGAATTGTTCTATCACCCTACAATTTCCTCTGTGTCTCCCCTGAGTCAATCACTCCCCCTCCTCAAATCCCTCAAACAAATACTT
The DNA here is from genome assembly GCF_951394435.1 of Stenella coeruleoalba. Taxonomy (NCBI): domain Eukaryota; kingdom Metazoa; phylum Chordata; class Mammalia; order Artiodactyla; family Delphinidae; genus Stenella; species Stenella coeruleoalba. The sequence goes on from NC_137167.1 coordinate 9,409,226, forward strand.
ATCTCTTTTCCACTCTTATAGTTTTGCCTTCTCAAGAATGTCACATAAATGGACCAGGGTATATGTAGTCTTTTGTTTTGGTTTCCTATACTTAGCAAAAATGAATTTGTTTCATCAATGACTCATTACTTTTTTTTTTTTTTAAATATTAACTGAGGGATATAGAAAAGTTGGATATAGCAAAATTGGGGTGCTTACTTAGGGACAAATGACTGTGAAGCTTTTATTTATTTGGTAGTTGGTTTGTGTGGGGGGGGGGTTTTGCAGTTTATTAATTAATTTTTGCTGTGTTGGATCTTCGTTTCTGTGTGAGGGCTTTCTCTAGTTGTGGCAAGCGGGGGCCACTCTTCATCGTGGTGTGCGGGCCCTCTCACTATCACGGCCTCTCTTGCTGCGGCGCACAGGCTCCAGACGCGCAGGCTCAGCAGTTGTGGCTCACGGGCCTAGTTGCTCTGCGGCGTGTGGGATCTTCCCAGACCAGGGCTCGAACCCATGTCCCCTGCATTAGCAGGCGGATTCTCAACCACTGCGCCACCAGGGAAGCCCGATGACTCATTCCTTTTTATTGCTGAATAACATTCCATTGTATGGATGCACCATGGTTCACTTATGCATTCACCTGTTGAAGGACATCTTGGTTGTCTCTAATTATCAGCAATTATGGACAAAGTGGCTATAAACATTTTGTGCAGTTTTTTGGTGAATGTAAATTTTCAATTCATTTAGGTAAGAACTAGAAGTGGGATTGCTGAGTCCCACAGATGCTGAGTCATACAGTAAGGGTATGTTTAATTTCATAAGAAACCAACAAACTGATCTCAAAAGTGGCTAAACCACTCTGCATTCCTACCAACACTGAATGAAGGAGAATTAACTTTTTATATTGTTTCCACCTGTAACACCAGAAGGTGTGGGACATTATTTACTCATCACAATTACTTATTGAGTCCCTATGGATCAACCAGTATTCCAGTGTACTTTAATAAAGAGTCACTCAATTGGAAGAGAAAAATAAATGGGTATACAAATAAATAATTTTGGAGAGTGATGAATACTATTAAGACGATTGTTCTGTGATTGAGATGAACCACTTTGAAGAATTACAGAATTAAAATTTCATTTGCCCCACTGACTAAGAATTTAAAAATTCACTGAGACCAATGGATATGTCATGGGTGTTCTGACATGATGCTTTGGAAATGTGCTGTTCAAAGAAAATTCAATAAACTAAATCTTTCACTGGATCTCTGGTTCTAAAATCTCTTCTTTGCATGCAAGTGAACAAGGATCTCTTGAAGTGGGCTTGAGCATCTGTTTTATGTTTATTTGTCTGTTTTTTAAATGTAATTTGGAGAATAAAGAGTAGAGGGCCAGAGGAGGAGGGATATCAGAAGTAGAGGGAATTTCTCGACTGTCATCTAAGACAGACTCTGCATTGACTGAAAGGTGACTTAAATACTATTTGTATTATTAAGGAAAAATAATTCAATTGGGTTATGAGTATTCTTGTCTTTAGAAATGGATGATACAATGTTTTTTTAAAAGAAAACTATGAATTAGTTTAAAAGACATCCTTTGGAGAGACGTATAGTATCGTGCATGGAAGCAGGAAAGAACTTAATGTTTAGCTGTAGGGGGTTTAGAAATGGATTTTTATAAAATCAAATTTATGATTTAATAATTTTCCATTTGGATGGAGGCCAGGGTGTCAGAGCAGTTTTCCTGATACCATCAAACTTCTCTTATGTAGAAATGCATTATTTATCTAACCTAGGAAGAGACAAACTTCCTGAAACTAGACATTTTAAAATGTTAATCATGGAACTTTGGCCAATAATATAACTTGAGAATGTCCAGAAATCTATGATGGTGCCCAACTAAGGTTCTAGATGCACTGAACACTGGGTGTGATAAATGTGTTTCTGGGGGGTTAGCCCCCCCTTAGAAAGGCTGAGCTTGACAGGGATAAATGAGCTTCACTGGTGATGAACATGGAGTTAAAACCAACTGAGTTCCAGTAACTGTAATATGGACGATTGCTACTGATGTCTGCTCTGCAGACATTCTGATCACTACCGTGCTACCCAGTTCCTCTAAGCTCAGGAAACTAACAATTGCCGGTTCTCAGTCAGGTAGGGAGTATGTAGCTGGCTTCCGGAGACTATTCGGTTTAGTAGGTTCTTGGGGAAGGGAATCATTTGTGCGGGAAGTTGTGTTGGGTGTCACTGGAAATCGATGCTTTGCCAGAATTATGAGCAAAAACGTTCAGAAGCCGTTTTAGAAGGCTTAGAGTTATTTTTCTGTGAAGCAAAAAATTCAGAAATGTCTTGTGAATTTGGAAGAGTTTGTACAGTTCCCTATTACATTCTCTGTGGCATCATAATTCCAGGAAGCTGAGCTCTGAAATCACTCACTGGCTAATGATCCCCAGAGCTGTGAAGAAGAGGTGGACAGGCATAGGGTGGGCAGGACTCTTGGCCTTGTTTAGCATTTATTTCCTTGCAGCGTCTCTTTAGCTCATCAGCAACTCATTTCAGATGGATAGGAGTGATTTTCAACTTGTTGCTGTTGTTTTAACCTCACTTTATCTTCATGCACATCCTTTCAATGAAATAACTACATTTCTTCAGTCAAGATATGAAAAGACATTAATGAATAAAACATGGATGAATTCTGTAGGGAAGATAAATACATACATATACACATATATATATGTATATGTGTATATCTCTTCTTGATCCAGTTTTGATTTTCTTCCTTGTCTCTGATGGACAGATTTCTGAAGTTAGAGCTTCTGTTCTTGTCCGTGGTCCCTGCCACCCTTAGATACTATTTCTCTCAAAGCCAAGAAAGACAGCACGAGGTTAAGGGAAGAAAAGGCGGGAAATGAAGTCTGGATTCTCATATATTAAAACAGACAACAACAATACTCTCGGGGCTTACCGAGGGAATTGTAATGTAATGAATATATAAAATATTTTAATGAGGTAAACTAGAGTTAAGCTCATTTAAGGAAAATAATCTGACAGTGATTAAATAAAAGCCTAGATTTATTTAAATGTAGGTCAAAGTTTGGGTCCTGTGCAAATATGCTATTTTAATTTGTGAATGAATCACCTGCCTAGTGATGAGTAAATATCATTTCTGGTGAGAGAACGAGGGCTGGCCCCTCTGCTGTCTGCTGCGGTGACACCCGGCCCCCAAAGCCGCTGGATACAATCCTGCAGGCACTCCCAGCCTACTGATCCGCTTTGCAGCAGCGCCACCTGTCGGTAACGCCGGGCAGGGGACGGACCAGTGCAAATCAACCTCAAGGCAGATTTCATTCCGCTCGGCCTGTATTGTTTCCTCACTGCGAGGGAACAGGCAGAAGGACCTGGGACTTTCATTTTCAGCCTGACGCTGCATGTTCCCCAGACTGAGCTGAGGGAGAATCTGTCATCGCGTGTCAGTTTAGTGCTGGCTCTGGGAATTAACTCTGTTACACATAAAAGGACAGGGAGGGGATTTGCGGACTCAGTGAAGGGAAATGCTGTCTGAGGATTCCAACCTCGCATTACTAACAAATATGAATAAAGATTTTCATCCCTTGGAAGCCCTAGCAGGAGGAGCTTTCTCCTTTTTCCATCTGTCAGATGGCTGTGGGGCAGGAAGTTGGGAGCTCCTCAGAGGTAATGAGCTTTGAATATTCGATTAAGGAATTCCATTCCACAAGCAGACTTTCTGGCTTAGGGGTTTCAGAGGCCTTGGAGAGAGGGCTGCACTGACGTTCAAGATATAAAACCGTCCATCCTCTGCATCCTGGGCAGGGTGATGCCAGTCTGTTAAATGGTTGCTTTGGTGGTTGCTTGGGAAGGCATTATGGCCATGTTGATGGTAGAAACGAGCTACTTCGCAGAAATTCAGAAGAACACTGAATACCAATATTTCCTTAATTCTTCATTCCAAATGTAATTGGAATCACTGGTAATTTTTGTTGTTGTTGTTCTTATGGGGAGAAGAGAAAGAAGGATTCCTAGAAATGAAAGAACACCCGTGTTCTACTTTTCTTATGAACAGCTTTAATTATACCCTCTGCTACTGATTGATCACTTTCTCTTGTTTTCCCCTCCAAATTCAAAATGAGAGGTGAAGAGAGACAGAAGGGTCATTTTGGTTTCAAGCAGGATACAGTCAGGGTTGAAGGTTAGGCGCAGAGACACCATTTCTTTTTTATGTGCTTTCAAACCCTAAGTTGGAGCAGGTTTATTGCTGCCATATAACCATGACTCCCATGATCATTTTTTTATGTTGACTAAATAGCCTCAAGGATCCAGCCTCAGGCCCTCATTTGATTCCAGTTCTTCCTCCTTGAAATAATATATGAATCTAAGAATCTGAAGTGGGTGTACAGTCATGAAGGAAGCAAATTCCTTCCCAACAGTATATATATAGTAAACACAAACAATGAAATGGGTGAAACCATAGCGACTATACCAGGGCATGAAAGAGTAAAGATTGTGAGTTAAAATCAGACTTGGCATTTAAACTCCATTGTTATTAACACAGAGTAAATCTTGTCCTCTCTGTCTTGTCATTTCTCAGAACCAATTCTAGAACCTTGTATGCTTCAACACTCAAGTCCTGAGCAAAATGATGTGAATGGCAAGATGATTCCTTTTAATAGCATCCCACCAAACAGTCACTGTTCAATTAAAATACACCAGGTGAGCCTTGCTGGACTTAAGTGCCTTGATCATCATCACAAAAGTAAGGGACAGCAAAGGATGAATATATAATCTACAGTTAAATTAAACAAACTAAGCAAAAGAAATGCACCCCTTACCCCAAATGAAACACAATAAGCATGAATATTTCACTGTGTATTCTAAGGGTTAAAACAAGTCAAAACAAAACTGGAGTGATTATTTGGATAATATGAAACAGAGCATTAATTTCCAAGGGATATTTTATGCCTAAAGACTTTAAAATCCAGCAAAGAGATAAAGGTGTGTGTATATTAAAATTAAATAAGAGAAGCATAAGCTACAACATGGAACATTACATAAGGCAGTGATTAATTAATTAGTAAATCAGTTCTATACCATCTTCTATGAGTTTATAAGAGGGAGTGATCTCTAATGGTCTGGAAAAGCAAAGAAGGATTCTTTGGGCTTTGAAAGATAAATTGAAATAACTATATGGTAATATTACTACCCTTTCTTAGTTCTTAAGTGTACTCTTCAGAGGTACCTTACTTTGAATCTCTTATGCATTTTCTAGGGTAAGTGGTTTATGCTTCTTAATCCAAGAAAAGCCTAAAATATGTCATAAAATATAAGAAAAAGTTAAAAGGCAGCTTTGAACTCCAACCTCTTCAAAGAGTTGAGATAAATGAACAACCAGAGAAAACAACAACAACAAACCTTTGATGAGCTGGAATATAGAGAGAGAAACCGTAAGACTTTGATCTGAAAGCAGAGTGGACATGAGCCATTTATCTAAACACCAGTACCTAGCAACATGTTTCATAAATGAAATAGTTTGCCCTTGCATTTGTACTTCCATTCATTTTCTCAGTCATTTGCCAAATCTTTTTTTTAAAATTAATTAATTAATTTTTGGCTGCACTGGGTCTTCATTGCTGCGCACAGGCTTTCTCTAGGTGCGGTGAGCAGGGGCTACTCTTCGTTGTGGTGTGCGGGCTTATTGCGGTGGCTTCTCTTGTTGCAGAGCACGGGCTCTAGGTGCGCGAGCTTCAGTAGTTGTGGCATGCGGGCTCAGTAGTTGTGGCTCGTGGGCTCTAGAGCGCAGGCTCAGTAGTTGTGGCACACGGCTTTAGCTGCTCTGTGGCATGTGGGATCTTCCCGGACCAGGGCTCAAACCATGTCCCCTGCATTGGCAGGCGGATTCTTAACCACTGTGCCACCAGGGAAGTCCCCATTTGCCAAATCTTTACTGGCTCCTTCCTTGAAGAACAAAGCTTGCTCTCATGAAATAGGAAATAAACACTGGAAAAAGACATTGATACTTGGCTTTTAGAATCCCTCAAAATAATGAGGAGGCAAAGGGTTTTTAGAGCCAAGGTTAACACTGTGATGGAATAGTTACATACACAAAGGGTACAGAAATTAAGTCTGACCTTGGGATTAGAGAAACTACCACAGTACCACAAAGTCTTTGGGCCTTGAAGAGTAAGTAGAATTTTTACAGCAGAGAAAAAATATATAATTCTCTACCATTATAATTATATACTTATAAATAGAATAAGTAAAGTGAGGGAAGAAGGAAGTGAATAGTTTTGAGTAAAATGTGAAACGTTGGAGTGGCAAAAGTATAGAGAAGAAAATTGTCAAAGAGACTTGGGGGGCTTCCCTGGTGGCACAGTGGTTGAGAGTCTGCCTGCCGATGCAGAAGACACGGGTTCGTGTCCCGGTCCGGGAAGATCCCACATGTCGCGGAGCGGCTGGGCCCGTGAGCCATGGCCGCCGAGCCTGCGCGTCCGGAGCCTGTGCTCCGCAACGGGAGAGGCCACAACAGTGAGAGGCCTGCGTACCGCAAAAAAAAAAAAAAAAAGAGAGAGAGACTTGGGTACCATAATAGGAAATTTGGACTTTACCCACATAGCAATGATCCTCAGGCCATGACATCATTCTAGGCACTGATATTTTAGATATTGGCTGTGCTTAAGAAGTAAGGCAGCAGAAGAGAGGGCTGAATTTTACAGGATATTTGAAGCAAAGTATAATTGAGAATAAATTACATTAGGTCTAATAAAAGCTATGAAAACATGAGACTAAATGGGTACAATTACATGGGGATAAGAGTCGTAAAAATGGAGAGATTAAAAAAAAAGATACACAGGGAGAATCCTGGGCATTGTGAATGACTGGGTATGCAGAGAAAATAAAGACAAGAGGGTCACTTGTGAAAACATTATTCACGTAGGTGATAATGTTGGTCAGGGTAAGCTAATTTCTGTGACAACTAACTCCAATAAACTGTGGCTCAACACAACAAGGATGTATTTTACACTCAGTGACATTCTAATGAGATCTGACAGAGGACTGACCAGCTCTGTTCTGTGAGGTAACTCAGGGACCCAGGCTCCTTCCATTGTGAGCTCCACGACCCTGTAGGATCTTGAATTCCTACCCCAGAGCCTCTGCATCTGGCCAACAGGTGAGGTAAGAGACAAAGACAGAAAGGACTATTTCACAAGGTTTAGCATCACGCCCAGAGAGGGTGCCATCAGTTCCACTTCTATCCCATTAGACACGTCTCAGTCACATGATCCACTGAACCACAAGGGAGCCAGGAAATGTAGTCTAGCAGTGTGATATTAAGGAATAGGACATGGATATTGGTGAACAATTGGCCAGTTTCTGTTAAAATGGTCAGTGGATGGTAATGCCATGAACCAAAAAAGAAAATGACAAAACCAGTCTGATGGGAAGCAAAGAACGTGAGTTCAAAGTTGGACATCTTGAGTTAGTGTGGTATGTGTAACTTCATGATGGTTGAAATATTCTGCAGAGAGTGTTCAGTTTGAGTTTGAATATCAGGGTGGAATTGCTGTTGTGGAAATCATGAGTATATAGGTGATGGTATAAACAACGTTGTGATTGAGATAAAGAAGGGAAAACCCTAGATGAAGCATTAGGGACCATGCGTGATAAGGCATGGTCGAGGAGAGGAAGCAAGCAAAGGAGACTGAAAAAACCAGTCAGGTGTGTGGAGAGAAAATATGGAGAAAAGGCAGTCAAGGTAGCCAAAGCGGACTAGGGCAAGGAGGAGGAGGACTTGAAAACCATCATGTACTTCAGGAGAGAGGCTGAGGAGAGGAAAGGTGGAGAAATGAGGATGAGTGAAGATAGAAACATTTGCTGAGAAGTGCAGGAGAGGTAAAAGGACAGGAAAACAGGGAAAGGATGGAATCAATTAGCAATGAATATAAGCATTGGCAAGGAGTATTTTCTTGTCAAATTGAATTATATAGTAGATTGTAAATTCTAGAAATGTGAAAAGAGCAATAGATGAGTTTGGATTAAGATTTCTAATTCAGATCTGCTTAGCCTTGAAACCTGGGGCTAAACATTTAATCTCACTTAGGCTTCCCATATGTGAAATGAAGCAATTGGACTCCGTGTTTTTCAAGTTCCTTCTCTCTTCACAAATATGAGTCATATTGTTAGTGAAGGCAATAAGGTATTACTGTGAAGGTGAAGAAATGAACTCTTCTTAGTTTCATTCCTATGATGCAGCTTTGATCAAATCATTAAAATTCTCTAAAGTTCATTTCTTTTCTGTAAAATGATACTGATAGTTCTGTTCACAGCAGCACTATTCACAACAGCCAAGAAATGGAAGCAACCTGAATGTCCATCAACAGACGGATGGATAAAGATGTCATATATACACACACACACACATATACACACCATGGAATATTACTCAGCCATAAAAAAGAATGAAATAATGCCATTTGTAGCAACATGATGGACCTCAAGATTTTCACACTAAGTGAAGTAAGTCAGACAAAGACAAATATGATATCACTTATATGTGGAATCTAAAAAATAGTACAAATTAACTAATTTACAAAACAGAAACAGACTCACAGACTTAGAAAACAAACTTATGGTTACCAAAGGGGCAAGTGGGGGAGGGATAAATTAGGAGTATGGGATTAACAGATACATACCACCATATATAAAATAAACAACAAGGATTTACTGTATAGCACAGGGAACTATATTCAACAGCTTGTAATAACCTATAATGGAAAAGAATTTTAAAAAGTGTATAACTGAATCACTTTGTTGTATACCTAAAATTAACACAATATTTTAAATCAACTATGCTTCAGTAAAAATGACAATGATAGAATTTACCTCCTTGTTTTAAGATTTTTAAGTTATTGATTATAAAACACAGAGCACAATGCCAGATATTTAGTAAATAATTCTAAGTGTGAGTGCTAGTAAGACAAAAGAAGAGCAGTTAGGCCATTGGGATGCATATGACAGAGAGTGAATTCAGAGAAGGTTTTTGATGTGAAATTTTGGAAAAAGAAGAATCAGCTTGTAGTATCTAGGAGTTGCTTGATTCTTACTGATTACACAAAAAAGAACATGTGTAGGCTTAAACAGATTAGAAAACAAGAATGGAAATTTGTGTAGTCCCTCAAAAAAATTCGTGAGGATTTATAATCTATCTGGACTCTGTTTTTGGTGCAGGGAGGAAAAGAGAAGTAGATAAATAGAAAAAAAATCTATTTTCCATATTTATCTTGTATAAATGCCTAACTTGCATCTAGTTTGTTTCCTAGATGTCCTTAAAACAATGGAGAATGATCTTGTTCTCTAAATGACTGTGTGAGCGTTTAAAGGCCAAAGACTTACTAAAATAGAGAGGAAATAAAATGGGAAAAAAGTTTTGTTCCTTTTTTCTGTAACCTTAAATGGGCACCCTGTAAAAGACCAGCAGGAAGCACTTGAAATATCCACTTTTAAGCATCCCTGGTAATTTTTCACACACAAAAAAGACACTCTTGTTTATCTGAGTAGGAGAACTGAAAAAAATATATGCGCCAGCAGCAAGATAAATCAACGTCCTCACTATAGTAGAATTAGTTGGCTACAGACAGTGTTTTATGGGCTGTTTCACTACCACTTTAATTAACTTCAAACAAGGAATACATTCTAGCTTTGCTCTCTTTTTCAAGTATGTGAAGCTGTAATCCGTGTGCGATGATTATAACACTGAATTCCATCCTTCGGGAAATCAACCTGACATTGCTCTGAATTGCGCATTGAGTATACAAGACACTCAAGTTCTTTAAATGATAAAGGACAATGTGAAGAGAACCTTGCCTTCCATGTCCTCATTGGCTGCTACCTTGTTCCTCTGAGCCAACAGCATTAGCAAGTTCAATTAGCAGAGCTAAGTTGGAGTCCGGATAAGGACTGAGCAGATTGAAGAGATGTAAGGAGGACTAGAAATACAGTACGATAACTATTATAGCTATATGCAGATTTCTAAAGTTATTAAAGCTTTTCAGAAGGACATTAAAAAAATTAGAGTTCAGTGGTGCCAATCTTTGTTTAAGGATTTTTTTCTTTAGCTCATTTTATTAAATGCATGATGTATTCCTTAATTTTCTCTGTGGTATACATACATTCCTATGCTATCTGTATAGTTACTATTTATTAAATTTAAGTGCTAGGGAACATGATAAGTGCTTTGCATATATTACTCTTGTAATCTTCACAATCACTCTAAAAGGTAGTTATTCTGATCCCCACTAAACATGGATAAAATGAGGCTAAGAACTGGCAGAGCTGGAATTTGAACACAAACTTACATCCCAAGCCAACACATTTTATAATCACCAGGCTATAGAGCCTACCAGTGACCACATATTAGGAGACTTAAAGAAAAGGCCCAGGGACTTCCCTGGTGGTCAAGTGGTTAAGAATCCGCCTTCCAATGCAAAGGACACAGGTTTGATCCCTGGTCGGGGAACTAATATCCCACATGAGGTGGGACAACTAAGCCCGCACGCAGCAACTATCAAGCCCACGCGCTCTGGAGCCCACACCACAACTAGAGAAGCCGTCACGCTGCAACAAAAAATCCTGCGTGCTGCAACTAAGGCTCGACACAGCCAAATAAATACGTAGATAATAAATAAATAAATGTTTAAAAAAATGATTAAAAAAAAAAAAGGCCCAAAAAAGGATTACTCTTAAAGGGACTTAGACTCAGGATGGGCTGTATCATGTGTCAACAATTAGCTGAGCTTGTCTTTGGAAACTTCTGTAGGATCCATCCAGAACAGCTTCTTCTAAAGTTTCAAGGGAGTTAGAATAAAGATTTTTTCATGCGGCAACTTGGCTGGAGAATTCTTATGCATGATGGATAAAAGATTGGAAGAAGAATAGGGGCCTGATTGTGAACTAGAAGAAATTCTTTTTACTTCTCAGCTGCGGGATGGACCAGATGAGGGTGTGGAGTTCCTTTCTCCTTTATACCTTCTGAGTCTGTTGTCAGCTTGTGAAAAAGAGGAAGAGAGATGGTCCCGGTTGGGTTTGGCTGCACCTGGAAACTCCCTCAGCTGGGAAAGCAAAACATTTCTCTCCCAGGTACTTTCACCTGGAAAGCCAGCTTTTCCTGGCTCTGGAATACTGTGTCACTAGCATACTGCATGAGAAGCTCAGAAATGGCCACGGCCTGGCCAACTCCCTGTTGTAAAATCAAAGTCCCTTCCCCCCCATCCCCGCTGTAAAGAAAGCTGTTATGAATTCTCACTGTGACTTTTCTAAGGTGAAACACACATGCATACAGCTCAGCGCTGTGTGTGGCTTCAGAAAAGTCAGTCATCGTCCCACCTAGCAAAGATCACTCACAAATAGGAACGGTTTTGACTCTTTGTTTTTTTGAACGGTTGTTTGTGGGCATAAATTCATCACCGTTCCTCATTCTCCATGGATACAAGAGACAACTGTCACATACCCAGGCTACTGTCTCTGGAGATGTCCTGCCCTCCTCCCTTTTGAGATCCAGCACCTAGGATTTGTGAGTGTGTTTGAGTGTGTATCTCTGGGTCTGTGTACGTTATCTGGAGAGAATTTGTGATACAAAGGAAGGAGAAATGGCAGTTTGTTCAACCCTGATCCTTTCTGACCCTTCACTGTCATTTCAGTGAGCCACATCCTTTACTCTGGAGACAAAGAACTCCTCGAACTGGACATTGAAGACCGAGTTAGAATTCCAGTTCCCGCACACAACGTGTGTGCACTGGGTACTCACTTGACAAGTCTGAACCTTAGTTCCCTGGGCTATGAAATCAATGCTATAATGCTTGTGTTACAGGTTTGTTGTGAGGATGAAAACGAGATGATGTAAGGAAAATAGTGTTGTGACGGGAAGGGCATCACGCAGCTGCTTGTGGTATTAATAGCACTGTTCTGGGTAGGTGTGATCAGTCCTGCTTTTCCCTTGCTATGGCGGGGTTACCTGGACAGGGATTAGATGCAGGTGATGGGCAAGGAGATGGAGGGGAGAGGAGAGAGCCAAGGCTGATCTGTTAACTGCAGCTAAAACAAGCCAGGGCTCAAAACTGTGCAAATATTTCCTTAGCTTTCCCACAACCTGAAGGCCAAGCCTTGATATTGGGCCCTTTTCCCTTTAGATCTCTAAAGCTAAAATGTTCTGCAACTTATTATAACTTCTAATGTTCTTTGGGTTTATTTAAAACATAACTTATATAAATGTTAGGGATGGAATGAAGTGTAAGGGGAGATGCAAGAAAAGTTAAAAATTTCCTCTGACCTCATACTTCCTAGGGAAATCTCTGGGCCCTAAATCAACTTAAGACATCCTTAGGGATAAGATAAAGATTATGACCATTGTTTTCCTTCCTTCTTTCCCTCCTTCCTTCCTTCCTTTCTTCCTTCTTTCTTTTCTCTTTATTTTTTTGTTTTAATTTTTATTGAGGTATAGTTGATTTACAATGTTGTGTTAGTTTCTGGTGTATAACAAAGTGATTCAGTTATAAGTATATATAAGCAATAAGGCTAAGTTAATGGGAGCAAGTTTCTAAAATTTTGGCACTGACGTAACTAAAGAGATTCTGATTGTGAACTACTCACTGAGAGTCTGGCATTACTGTTGGTAGGTAAATTTCCACATTGACATTGTACTTGGACAAGCCAAGGGTTAGTAAGAGATTGAGTTATAAAACAGGTAAAGATCTTTGATTTACAAGTAGCTTATTTTTTTGTGGATTGCAGATGTTTCACTGAAAGGGAGTCAAAATACGCTCCCTTAAAATAAGACTGGAATTGATGTCAGAAAGTGAGTCAGACTTATTAACCCAAAGAGGAACACAGATTGTGTACAACTCCAGTGTACCAAGTACAAATCAAAAGAGGCTCATCACACATTTTTGCAGTTTTAGAATTTATATTGTTTCTCCTTCAGTACCGAGAAGAGTCCCTTGCAGAAAGCACTTCCCCATTAGTCCTTAACTAGCAGGGAAAGAGCCTTCTTCAGGCACTGAAACCATAGAGAACATCTGGTTGATTAACAGATGTTAATGCCAGAATAGCTTTGGTTTGATCAACGATGTAATCAATCACGACAGTTATAATTTTCGCAAGGTTTAGACCGTTCCATTAAATAAAGATGGAACATGTCTGGTGTTCCAGATTTTTAGAAAAAAATCTATTTCTCTAAAACCAGTATTTGTGCAACATCTGCATACATATAATTTTAGATGTGATTTTTACACGTCCATATGGCAACTACCTTATGTAAAAGTGATACAAGTGGGGGAAGAGGTGAAGGTTTATTTTTCTCTTGTAGGTGGGGGAGGATCTAAATTTAGTTTGATTTTATGAATTAAAAAGACAACAGAGAAAATATAGACTAAAAAAAAGAACTGAGATCCAATTAATTTATTTACGAGGGAATTGTTTAATGGATAATTATGTTTTATATGCTCATATTATGGCATCTGAATGTGGGTTTTAGTTTTATCTTCTGCCCCTAGACAAAAGAGAAAACAACACAACAAAATGAAAAATTAAAGTAAATCAGAGTAAAATGACAGTAAAGCATTTAATGCCCATTCTTCTACACAATAGGACATTTTGAAGTCAAGGCATAAACCAAAAAAGAGACGTAATCTACAGCAAAGGAAGAACGCAACTCATCAGGGATACAACAAGGGAGAGGGACTGGAGGTGGAGGAACAAAGAAAAATAATTCAAATAATCCATGGAAAAGTTTTCCGAAATGAATTTGAAGATAAATTACTTGCCTACAAGTGGTTGCTAAAACAGCAGAAAATGAGACTAAAGCCCAGGGGCATGGTTTTCAGAAAATTTCTCAGAAGGGCCTCCAGTATCTAAAAGAGCTGATGATTGCCACCATCATCAAAAATCTGAGGCCTCCCATCGAAGGGCTGCGTCCACAGATGAGGTCGTAACAGGGATAACTCTGTTGCATGGACGCACAGAGCTCATATTTCAATTAGCTGAAAAGCACAAATATATGTAGCGAACAAAAGTTTTGAAACCAAATAATGAGTAACTAGTTCCTGTTGTTACACTGGCCTCAGATGTGTCTCTTAATCTCAACTAGTTTTATGTGTAGACACAAATCAGAAATATAAACTAGAACCTCTAATTATACATAAAGACCAAATGGATTGAGAGTTTCTTACATCTTAAGGGTTCTACATGCATTAAATTGATTTAGGTGACACAACAGCAAAAGGGAAGATACAACTATTTTCTTTCTTTGTGGATGAGAAACAGGCCCAGAGATATTAAAACTTGCCCCACATTACACGGCTATGAAATGGTAAAATTAGGATTCAAACTCAGACATTTGTAACCATGATGCTATACTGATGGGTTGTGTTTTGTGTGAAACTGTGACTCAAAAAGGAATTTAAAATATTTTACACATTATTTTTTTATCTTATAGTTCGGCTGACAGCAAAGCAGGGGATAGCCAAATCTGATCCCCAATGGTGTAAAAGACAGTATTTCACCCAAATAAGCAGTTCACTTCTCCCCACCCCTTCGGTTCAAGCACATTAAACATGTGTTGACATAAAACTATCTATTTTTCTTACGTTACTTGGAAAAAAAAGGCCTTTTGAGAATAAATTTTAAGCCCAACTTCTCAAACATTTTGACTGAGAAAAGTTTTCTACTGTCAACCAAGGGTTGTGTTCTTTATAACTATTCTGATAAAAAGATACTTAATAGCCTATACCAGTAAAGAGAAACTTTTAAATCTATGAAATATAACACCATGGAAAGAGTTATATACTACCCTTTTGTAATTCAAAATTAGGAAATATTTTCCTTCTTAGAAGCACTGATATTTAAAAATAACCAAATAAATAAGCTTCTTGGTTTACTGATACCAAATTTAGTTCACCTTAAGAAAAAAGGGGAATGGAAAACAATAACAAATTTTAACGTTCCTTCCTATTAATTTGGAACTTTTTCCTTAGTGGTCTTAAACATCATGTGTATTTGTCAGGGTTCTCCAGATAAGCAGAACCAGTAGTCTCACACGATTGTGGAGGCTGGCAAGTCCAAAATCTTCAGGGCAGGCCAGCAGGCTGGAGACCCAGGGAAGAGCTGATGTTGCTGGTGAAAGCAGACAGAAGGCAGAATTTGCTCTTCCTTGGGGACAACAGTCTTTTTTTCTCTTAAGGTCCTCAACTAATTAGATGAGGCCCACCTATATTATGAAGGGTAATCTGCTTAAAGTCTATTGATTTAAATGTCAATCTCACCTAAAAATACCTTCACTGTAACATCTGGACTAGTGTTTGCTCAAATATGTGGGTACCATGACATAGCCAAATTTACACATAAAATTAAACATCAAACGATGAAAAAATTCCTTCTAAGGATTTTTCCCCCTTTGGCAAAGTGATGCTTAACTTCTGTATCTAAATTCAGTGCCAGTAGATAAACATTTAAGGTATAATGTCTGATTTCACCATTTATTTCTATTACACATAGCAAGGTACATTTGTCAATTACATATCTCTCAGCTTGGGTGACGAGAGAGAATGCTGTTACTCAAAGTAGAAGAGAACAAGAGTTTCTTGTTACACTTGAAGGCTACATTCTATGCCAGATTTGAGGCCTGTCTGTGGGACTGCAGCCTATATGAGATCCCTTTAAATAAATATTGTTGCTCGTTGTAGAAGCAGAACATGGAAGAGGTCCAAGATGGATATCACTCTAGAGCCATTGTAAGGGATGGGTATAGAGCACTTCCTGTTGAGGAGGTCCTTTCATTACTTGTGGTGTTTTAGAAAGTTAACGCCCAACCTGCAATCTTTTATTATCTTTATGTGACTTTAAAAAGCTGCACTTCTGTGGAGCTGCAGGGCTTTTGAAAATGAATTCAGCTGACACACGGAATTGGGATGTATCAAGAGGGATGGCAGATTCATATTCCAGTACATCACATGATGTGCGTTAGCTGAAAAGTTTAAGGAGAGGGGAAAAAATCAGTTAAAGAAATTTTATCTCTGGCAAACCTGGTTTAGGAAACCTGTGGTTATTAAAGAAACTTTATATTGTGAATTGGCTCAGAGGTTTTAAAGCCTGTAAATATGGTGATATTTCTGTTTAAATTTGGATGGCAACACAATCAGTGGCTGAGATGTTGGACAGCATTTTGGAGTCCAAAGGGAAAAGCAAGGAAGCGTGAATGGCAAGTGGTGGATATAAGGGGGGTGGGGGGAAACGTGAAGATGGCGTATAGTTTAAGAGAAGAGTATCTGGGTGCTATTAACTGGAGAAGTAAAACTGCAACAATTTTATACGGCAGATAGTTCAGCTCAATCAATAAAGAAATTAAGATTGTGTGGATTTTTCTAATATTTAGGTAATATTTTTAAAATTAAAGAATAAAAGCACTTATGGTGTGAACCAGTATCTGTTACCTACTATGTACCAGACACTCTTCTATGGACCTAGAATTCAATCAATGAACAAAGCAGACAATCTTGGAGGTTGTATTTTTGCAGGAGCAGATAAAAATCAGCCATAAATATAAAAAAGAAGTAAATTGTGTAGTGTGCTCTAAGGTGATTAATGCTGAGGAATCATGAAAAAAATTCATCAGGACTGCAGAGATTGGGAGCACCTTAGTGGGGGTGGGAAGGGCTGGTTTCTCAGGCAACTCTCACTGAGAATGCGATGATGGAGACAGGATATAGGGTGGGTGTAGGAGTTCGCACCACTTGGCTGACTGGGGGAGAGCACTCCAAGCAGAAGGAATGTCAAGGCTGGAGCCCCATGAGGGAGGGGGAGCAATGTGAGGTTATAAAGTCAGAGGAAGCCAGGTTGGTAGGGTTTTCTAAAGATCAGTGCATTGAATTTAGCTTTTATTTTAAGTGACATGGGAAGATGGGTGGTTTTGAGAAGGGAAGTGAGATAATCTGACATATGTTCTAAAAAGATGACTCTGGCTGCTGTGCTGAGAATAGAGTCTTACAGAGGGTAGAGGTAGAAGCAGGGAGACATAGGAAGTAACTGCAATAAGCCAGGAAAGGAATGATGGTGACTGGTCTCAAGATGAGAGCAATAGGGGACTTGAAATTCTAGATGTATTTTTGAAGGTAGAGCCAATGGGATTTTTGGCAGCCTGGATATGGGGAACAAAAGAAAGAGAGGGAAGAACTCAAAGACTTTTGATTAGGGTCACTGGAAGGATGGAGTTGCCATCAATTTAGATGGGCTATGCAGAAGACGGAATGGTTTGGTGGAAATGAGCAGGAGGTCAGTTATAAACACTCAAGGTTTGTTATATCTGTTAGCTTTGGGACATGCTGAGTAGCATCTAACTACACTGACTGGGATGGAGAGGACACATCTGCATTGAGAGTGGCACCATATAGATGGAATACAGGCTAAACCATACACAACTGACAAGACTTGATGATTTTTTTGATGGGAAATAATAGCAGTTTCATATGATTCAACCTAATAAAAATCTCTGGAACTGGAAGAGATCACCAAGGTTGATAGCACAGATAGAGAAGAGAACAAAGGATGGGGACTTAAGACAGTCTTACATTAGGAGGTAGAGGAAAGATGAAGAACTAGCAGAGGAGACTGAAGCAGGGCAGTGGAGAGGAAGAAAGAAACTGTGCTAATAAGCCAACCTAAAAAAAAAAAAAAAGAATCAAAGCAGAGGATGTAATCATTGAGTCAGATGCAGACGACAACATAGAGGTCATCAGTGACATCGATAAGATCTTTTCTTGCTGGAACGTGGGGGTTGAAGCATAACTGGAGTAGTTCCAAACAGAATGGGTGGGAGGAGAATTGGCCATCATATATGCAGGCAACTCCTTTGTCACAAAGAGGAGCTGATAAATGGGGTGTTTGGTGAAAGTGGCCTTCACATAACCTTAGGTTATAAAAGAACGTAATATGTTCTTAATATGGGAAAAGTTTGTATACTGACTGGAATGAGTCTATAGAGAGGGGAAATTTTGTGATGTGGGGAAGATAGGGGACATTTACTGAAGCAGTGTCTTTGGGTAGGCAAGAGGGAATGGAATTCAGCTTACATTTAGATTTATATTGCCATTGTGTGGTCTTAGAAAACCACACAAACAGCTGAACTCTAGAAATGGAATGGAAATATGGGCACAAACACAGATGAATTGAAAGTTCTCTGACAGGAGCATGTGAAAGTCCTTTTTCAATTGTTTCTACTTTCTTAATGGAAAAAAAAGCAAAATCATCAGTTGAAAATCAGGAGGAAGGGCAAGATGATTAGAGACTGTAACAAAGGTAAGAAACAGTTACTAGGTGATTTGGAGATAGAATGGAATAGGGAAATGCGGTAGGATTGCCAAGGGGCACTAAAGGCCCTTTGAGGAGGATGGTCATGAATCTAAAGTGAGGATAATTGCAGGGTTTATGCTTTTCTCCAGCCACATTCTGCTGCATGTGTGCTGGTATGAGTTGGAGGGGAAATGAATTTACTCAGGGTTAAAGTTTTCAAGGTGAATAGGATCAATGGAGAGAAAAGCAACTGAGTTGAGTGTACCTATAAAAGAGAATAATCATTAATATAATGAGACCATCGTATCTAAGGTGTGTTAAGAAATTCAGCGAGGATGTAGGGAGCGTGAGAGGAAAGTGAAACAATTATACGTTCTAAGGACTTAAGGACTTTGGAGTTGGAGTCCTAAATGCAGTGAACTGGAAAGGTAGGAGGTGGTACTTGAAATTGAGAATGTAGGAGAGATGTGGTTATTGACATAGGAGGCCTAGGATATGACTATAGTAGTGGGTGAATGAGGCCAGGGAGAAGATGAGATCACTGGAGGAGAAAAGGTTAAGTAACTGAGAGCCTTCATACTGGAAGTATCATCAGTGCAGATATTGAAATGATCGAGAATTAATCCAGTAGGCTCATTTCATTCTTGCACAAGACAACTGAATATTTTAAGGATGCCAACTTACTCTATGTGTTTAAATGCAAATGCATTGAAAATCACAAAAGTTCTTTTTTGGAACTTGCAAGCATAAGTAAAGAATTCTGTGAAAATAAAATGAGAATCCTTCAAAAATTTTGGTTCATTATTCCAAAATTAATATTCAAAAATCTGAATATTAAAAATCATAATGAGGGATTTATATTACCAGGTATTGCAATATAGTATAACTTAAAAAAAAACCAATAGAATAATGTGGTAATGGCCCATGAATTAACAGAAAGACCAGTTTAACAAAGTAAATAACTCAGAAATAGGCAAGAGCATATTGGATTTATTGAATGATAAAACTGACATCACAAATAAAGATGTTTAGAAAGTCTTAATTAATAACTGAATCTAGGACAAATAGTTAATTGTTTGGAGGAAAAATAAACTCCATAACTTATATAAAAATGAAAATTTAAAAAGTTAATTGTAAAAAGTAAACCATAGGAAATAGAAGGTATCCCAAAAGAATTACATTTTTTTGTATTTTAATATAGGAAAGGGACATTTTCAGCAACCTGACAGGATTGACATTTTAAAAAGGTTACTCTGGCTGTTGTGGGAAGAGTGATTGGGAAATGTAAGATGGAATCAGAGAGGTGAGTTGGGAGGCTATTGCAATGTTCAGGTGAGAAATGATGGGGCCTTGCATGAAGGTAGCAACTTCTGATGGAAGGAAAGTGTAGATTTCAGATGTTAATCAGTAAATTACACCCCTAATTCCAATTATCAATCTCACTCAAAAATCACTTCCCTAAGATGGAAAAAACAACTCTCAAAATTTGAGTTTTTCCTGAATCTATGTTGTTTTTTGGCTTATTTCTGCTGTATCATTTCTTATTTTGTGTATTTTAGTTTATTTCTTTTTAAAAAAATTTTATTGGAGTGTAGTTGATTTACAATGTTGTGTTAGTTTTGGGTGTACAGCAAAGTGAATCAGTTATACATATACATATATCCACCCTTTTTAGATTCTTTTCCCATACAGGTCATTACAGAGTATTGAGTAGAGTTCCCTGTGCTATACTAGTCTATTTCTTTATTTCTTTTTATTTCTCTCTTTTTTATAGATTAAGTTATTCCCTTTTCTCTCACCCCATTCCCACCCCTAGTTTATGAGTTACAAACCCACAAGAAGTTGTAAACATAGTCCTGTGTATTCTTCATCTAGCTTCCCCAGATGGTACTTATTTTTTTAAATAACTGTAGTAAAATACTAAAACCAGGAAATTTGTGTCTGTGCATGTGTGTGTGTGTGTGTGTGTGTGTGTGTGTCTGTAGTTCTGTGCAGTTTTATTCCATGTGCAGATGCATGTAACCACCATCACGATCAAGATGCAGAACCGTTCCATCACCACAAAGGGACCCCTTGTGCCTTTCCTTTTACAGTCACCCTCCCTTCATCACTATCCCCTGATAACCGTTAATCTGTTCTGCATCTCTATAATTTTGCCATTTTAATTTTTTAACAGCTTTATTTGGATATAATTCACATATCATGCAATTCACCTATGTAAAGTATACAACAGTATTTGGTATTTGGTATATCACATTATTTTTTTAAATCGTGGTAATATATATTACAAATTATATGTAACACAACAGTTCCTTCTACCCAGTACATCATAACTGGCTATCAAAAAAATTATAAGACATACTGAAATGCAAAAAAACCCACATTTTAAAGAGACAGGGCCAACATCAACACCAAACCTGGATATGGCAGGGATATTGGAATTGTCAGACAAGGAATTAAAACAACCATGAATAAAATGCTGGGGGTTTTCATGCATAAAGGAGACAGCATGTAAGAACAGATGGGAAACGGACGCAAAGAGGTGAAAATTATAAGAAAACTAAATACTAAAAAAATAAATACTGAAGATCAAAAGCCCTGTAACAGAAATGAATGCTTAACTTTAATGGGCTTATTAGTAGACTGCACATGGCTGAGGAAAGAATTTCTGAGCTTGCAGATATATCAATACAACTCTGAAAAACTGAAAAGCAAAGAGAAAATAGACTGAAAGGCCATAACAGGCTATCCTAGAACTATGGGTTTCAAAAGGTATAACCTGCTTAATGAGAATACCAGAAGGAAAAGAGAGAGAGAAAGAAACAGAAGAAATATTTGAAACAATAATAACTGATAATTCTCCAAGATCAATGTCAGACACTGAACCACAGATTCAGGAAACTCAGAGAGCACTAAGCAGTGTAAATGCCAGAAAAATATACACCTAGGCTTACCATATTCAAAGTACAGAAGGTAGAAGATAAAGAAAAAATCTTGAAAGAAGTCAGAGGAAAAGAAAATCCACTTCAATTATAGAGGAAAAAATATAAGAATTATATCTGACTTCTCCTGAAGAACCATGCAAACAAGATGAGAGTGGAGTGACATATCTGAAGTATTGAGAGGAAGAAACTCACCAACCTAGAATACTGTACCCTCAAAAATTATCCCTCAAAAGTGATAGAGAAATAGAGATTTTCTCAGAAAAAATTAAGGGACTGTGTTGCTAGTAGATCTGCCTTGCAAAAAATGTTTTAAAAGTACAGTTAACTTTTGAATAACATGGGTGTTAGGGTGCCAAACTTTCGTGCAGTTGAAAATCCAGGTATAACTTATAGTCAGCCCTCCATATCTGTGGTTCCTCTGTACTGAGGTTCCACATCTAAGGATTCAACCTACCACAGATCATGTAGTAATATAATATTTACTATTGAAAAAAAATCTGCATATAAGTGGACCTGCACAGTTCAAACCCCTGTTGTTCAAGGGCCAACTGCACTTTACAGCAAAGGAATATGATGTAGGTCAGATACTTGGATCTACAAAAAGAAAACAAGAGCATCAAAGAAGGAATAAGTAAAAGTAAAATAAAAACTTCTATTTTTTTTATTCTTGATTAATCTAACAGACAGCCATTTATTTAAAATAATAATAGCAATGATATATTTAATTATATGTATGTACATGTGTGTATATAAATATGTTTATGTATAAGTGAAATTAATAACAGCAATCATACAGGAACAGTAGGGAGGATTTAGGATCATTTTAACACTATGTATGAAGTGACACAGTATTATTTGAAAGTGGAGTTGTATAAGTTGTAAATGTATATTGCAAACTCTAGGGAGATATAAAAATACTTTAAAAAGTAATAAAGTAAGTATGAATAATATGCTAAGAGAGGAGAGACACACAAAATGCTCGACTAAAACACAGAAAAAGGGAGAAACCAAAAAAAAAAAAAGAACAAGGGCAACAAACAGAAAATATATGAATATTAAACAACACACCCCTTAATAACACATATACCAAAGAAGAAATTTCAAGGGAAATTCAAAACTATTTTGAACTTTACCTTCACTTAGTGAAGATGAAAGCACAGCTTACCAAAACTTGTGAAATGCAGGGAAAGCAGTGCTTAGAATCAAATTCATAGCATTGAGTGCATATATTATAAAAGAAGAGAGGTCTAAAATCAAACATCTATGCTTTGACCTTAGAAAACTAGAAAAAGAAGAGCAAATTAAATCGAAAGTAGGCAGAGGAAGAGAAATAGTAAAAGTGAAAGGAGAAATTAACAAAATTAAAAATAGGAAACCAGGGTTTCCCTGGTGGTGCAGTGGTTGAGAGTCCGCCTGCCGATGCAGAGGACACGGGTTTGTGCCCCGGTCCGGGAAGATCCCACATGCCAGGGAGCGGCTGGGCCCGTGAGCCATGGCCGCTGAGCCTGTGCGTCCGGAGCCTGTGCTCCGCAACGGGAGAGGCCACAACAGTGAGAGGCCCGCGTGCCGGGAAAAAAAAAAAAAAAGAAAAAAAAGGAAACCAACAGAGAAAACGAATGAAACCAAAAACTCAATCTTTAAAAAGATCCATAAAAATTGATATGCTAGATCTTTAAAAATATCCATAAAATTGATAAGTTAGGCTAACTAGGAAAAAAGAGAGAGAACACAGATGACTAATATCAGAAATGAAAAGAAAGATATCGCTACAGAGCCCATGGATATTAAAAGGATAATAAAGGTATACTATGAACAACTCCATGCCCACAAATTTGATAACCTAGGTGAATTCCTTGAGAGATACAATCTGTCACAACTAACACAAGAAGAAGTACACAATCTGAATAGGTCTCTACCCACTAAAGAAACTGAGTCTATAATTAAACTTCCAAAGGAGAAAGCAGCAGGCTGATAGATTTAATGTTGAACTCTACCAGTCGTTTAAGGAAGAAATTATACCAATTGTCTACAACCTCTTTCAGAAGACAGAAGCAGAGAGAACAGTTCCTAATTCATCCTATGAGTTAAATTTACCCTAATACCAAAACCAAATAAGACAGTACAAGAGAGGAACACAATATCTCTCATAAACATAGATGAAAAATTCACAACAAAATATTAGCAAATTAAATCCAACAATGTATAAAACAAATGATACACCATGAACATATGGGATTTATACCAGGAACGCAAGGGTGTTCCAACATTCCAAAATCAATTAATGTAATCCATCACATCAATAGGCTAAAGAAGAAAAATCACATAATCATATCAATAGATGCAGAAAATGTAGTTGACAAAATCTAACACCTGCTCATGATAAACTCTTAGTAATCCAGGAATAGAGAAGAACTTCCTCAGTTTGATAAAGAATATATGCAAAATACTGACAGCTAACATCATACTTAGTGGTGAGAAACTTGAAGCTTTTCCACTAAGATCAGGAGCAAGGCAAGAATGTACCTCTCACCACTCCTTTTCAACACTGTGTTGGAAGTCTCAGTTAATGCAACAAGACAACAAAAGGACAAATATCGGAAGAGGTACATGTTGGAAGGGAAAAAATAATACTGTGTTTGCAGATTTCACGATCATCTATGTTTAAAATCTGAAAGAATCAACAAAAAAACTCTTGCTAATAATAAGTGATTATAGCAAGATTGCGGGATACAAGGATAATACACAAAGTCAATTTTGGACAAGTGGGATTAGAAATTTAAAACACAATACCGCTCTACCACCTCAGCTTCCCAAGCAAGCCCTGCGGCTGCTGGAGCAGCTCCTGCGGCGGAGCAGGAGCCGGATGGTCAGAGGAACCCAGAAGCCCCAGCAGCCACGGTGTCACCTGGCCCCCCAGACTGACTGGCACAGTGGAGAAACCACCTCGAAAACGGAAAAGCAGAGAACAAACTGGTTTTTAAAAATATTTATGGGAGTTCTGGGGGGTTGGGCACAGCTGTGCTGCTCACGCTCCAGATCCAGTGCCAGGGCAGCATCTCTGCACATGGGCCTGCCCCCACTATGCCAACTTGAATAGCAGTGTTGTGCACAGAGCTCTTCATAGGCCCACCAAACTGAGGTATCTGCACTGCTGTTTAACACCAGGAAATCTGGTCTGAAGGGCCGGGTGCAAGGCCTCTGAACTGGGCACCTTCTGAGCGAGTGAAACTGGCCTACGCACAAGGAAAAGAAAAAAAAAGGCAAAGACTGCCACGTAAAAATGTTTATTACTACTGCTGCCCAGACCATAGGAAGAATTATGTGATGCCCTTTGCATTTTGTTTTGACGGAGAAGAAGACATTTAGCAGTTTGCTTACTGCTATGCATATACATACACTCGCTTTCAGCATTACCTTGACAGCCTGCAAAACAGAAACATGGATGACTTCTTCCGGGAGCAGCACGGTCAGAGCATGGGTCTTGATGCTCCAGCCGGCTATCAGGTGTGAGCCTCTGAGGTGAGAGAGCCGAGTTCAGGACACTGGTCCACCAGAGACCTCCTGGCCCCACATAATATCAATTGGCGAGAGCTCTCCCAGACATCTCTGTCTCAATGCTAAGACCCAGCTCCACTCAACGACCAGCAAGATCCAGTGCTGGACACCCCATGCCAAACAACTAGCAAGACAGGAACACAACCCCACCCATTAGCAGAGAGACTGCCTAAAATCATAATAAGTTCACAGACACCCCAAAACACACGACCAGATGCGTTCCTACCCACCAGAAAGACAAGATAAAGCCTCATCTACCAGAACACAGGCCCCAGTCCCCTCCACCAGGAAGCCTACACGACCCATTGAACCAAACTTACCCACTGGGGGCAGACACCAAAAACAACAGGAACTATGAACCTACAGCCTGCGAAAAGGAGATGCCAAACACAGTAAGTTAAGCAAAATGAGAAGACAAAGAAATACACAGCAGATGAAGGAGCAAGGTAAAAACCCACCAGACCTAACAAATGAAGAGGAAATAGGCAGTCTACCTGAAAAAGAATTCAGAGTAATGATAGTAAAGATGATCCAAAATCTTGGAAACAGAATGGAGAAAATACAAGAAAGGTTTAACAAGGACCTAGAAGAACTAAAGAGCAAACAAACAATGATGAACAACACAATAAATGAAATTAAAAATTCTCTAGAAGGAATCAATAGCAGAATAACTTAGGCAGAAGAATGGATAAGTGACCTGGAAGATAAAATAGTAGAAATAACTACCACAGAGAGGAATAAAGAAAAGAGAATGAAGAGAATTGAGGACAGTCTCAGAGACCTCTGTGACAAAATTAAATGCACCAACATTTGAATTATAGGGGTTTCAGAAGAAGAAGAGAAAAAGAAAGGGCCTCAGAAAATATTTGAAGAGATTAGAGTTGAAAACTTCCCTAACATGGGAAAGGAAATAGTCAATCAAGTCCAGGAAGCGCAGAGAGTCCCATACAGGATAAACCCAAGGAGAAACACACCAAGACACATATTAATCAAACTATCAAAAATTAAATACAAAGAAAAAATATTAAAAGCAGCAAGGCAAAAGCAACAAATAACATACAAGGGAATCCCCATAAGCTTAACAGCTGATCTTTCAGCAGAAAATCTGAAAGCCAGAAGGAGGTGGCAGGACATATTGAAAGTGATGAAAGGGAAAAACCTACAACCAAGATTACTCTACCCAGCAAGGATCTCATTCAGATTTGACGGAGAAATTAAAACCTTTACAGACAAGCAAAAACTAAGAGAAGTCAGCACCACCAAACCAGCTTTACAACAAATGCTAAAGGAACTTCTCTAGGCAGGAAACACAAGAGAAGTAAAACACCTACAATAAAAAACCCAAAACAATTAAGAAAATGGTAATAGGAACATACATATCAATAATTACCTTAAATGTAAATGGAATAAATGCTCCAACCAAAAGACATAGACTGACTGAATGGATGCAAAGACAAGAACCATATATATGCTGTCTACAAGAGACCCACTTCAGACTTAGGTACACGTAAAGACTGAAAGTGAGGGGATGGAAGATATTCCATGCAAATGGAAATCAAAAGGAAGCTGGAGTAGCAATTCTCATATCAGACAATATAGACTTTAAAATAAAGACTATTACAAGAGACAAAGAAGGACACTACATAATGATCAAGGGATCAATCCAAGAAGATGATACAACAATTGTAAATATTTATGCACCCAACATAGGAGCACCTCAATACATAAGGCAAATGCTAACAGCCATAAAAGGGGAAATCGACAGTAACACAATAACAGTAGGGAACTTTAACACTCCACTTTCACCAATGGACAGATCAATCAAAGTTAAATAAATAAGGAAACACAAGATTTAAATGACATATTAAACAAGATGGATTTAATTGATATTTATAGGACATTCCATCCAAAAACTACAGAATACATTTTGTTCTCAAGTGCTCATGGAACATTCTCCAGGATAGATCATATCTTGGGTCACAAATCAAGCCATGGTAAATTTAAGAAAACTGAAATCATATCAAGTATCTTTTCTGACCACAATGCTATAGACTAGATATCAATTACAGGAAAAAAAGGGTAAACAATACAAATACATGGAGGCTAAACAATACACTACTAAATAACCAAGAGATCACTGAAGAAATCAAAGAGGAAATCAAAAAATACCCAGAAAAAAATGACCATGAAAACATGACAACCCAAAACCTATGGAATGCAGTAAAAGCAGTTCTAAGAGGAAAGCTTATAGCAATACAATCCTACCTCAAGAAATAAGAAAAATCTCAAATAAACAACCTAACCTTACACCTAAAGCAATTAGAGAAAGAAGAACAAAAAAAACCTCAAAGTTAGCAGAAGGAAAGAAATCATAAAGATCAGACCAGAAATAAATGAAAAAGAAATGAAGGAAATGATAGCAAAGATCAATAAAACTAAAAGTTGGTTCTTTGAGAAGATAAACAAAATTGATAAACCATTAGCCAGACTCATCAAGAAAAAAGAGGAGAAGACTCAAATCAAAAAAGGGGAGAAGACTCAAATGGACAACCTGGAAGAAATGGACAAATTCTTAGATAAGCACAACCTTCTGAGACTGAACCAGGAAGAAAGAGAAAATATAAACAGACCAATCACAAGCACCTTGCATAGCCAAAGCAACCTTGAGAAAGAAAAACGGGGCTGGAGCAATCAGGCTCCCTGACTTCAGACTATACTACAAAGCTACAGTAATCAAGACAGTATGGTACTGGCACAAAAACAGAAATATAGATCAATGGAACAGGAGAGAAAGCCCAGAGATCAACCCATGCACATATCGTCATCTTATCTTTGATAAAGGAAGCAAGAATATACAATGGAGAAAAGACAGCCTCTTCAATAAACGGTGCTGGGAAAACTGGACAGCTACATGTAAAAGAATGAAATTATAAGACTCGGTAACTCCATACACAATAATAAACTCAAAATGGATTAAAGACCTAAATGTAAGGCCAGACACTGTAAAACAGAGGAAAACATATGCAGAACACTCTATGACATAAATCACAGCAAGATCCTAGACAAGTGGGACCTAATGAAACTTAAAAGCTTTTGCACAGTAAAGGAAACCATAAACAAGACGAAAAGACAACCCTCAGAATGGGAGAAAATGTTTGCAAATGAAGCAACTGACAAAGGATTAATCTCCAAAATATACAAGTAGCTCATGAAGCTCAATATCAAAAAAGACAAAAAAAACAAAAAACAAAAACCCAACCCAAAAATGTGCAGAAGACCTAAATAGACATTTCTCCAAAGAAGATATATAGATTGCCAACAGACACGTGAAAGGATGCTCAACATCACTAACTGTTAGAGAAATGCAAATCAAAACCACAATGAGGTATCACCTCACACCAGTAAGAATGGCCATCATCAAAAAATCTACAAATAATAAATAATGGAAAGGGTGTGGAGAAAAGGGAACCCTCTTGCACTGTTGGTGGGAATGTAAATTGATACAGCCACTATGGAGAACAGTATGGAGGTTCCTTAAAAAACTAAAAATAGAATTCCATACAACCCAGCAATCCCACTACTGGGCATATACCCTGAGAAAACCATAACTCAAAAAGAGTCATGTACCACAATGCTCACTGCAGCACTAATTACAATAACCAGGACATGGAAGCAACCTAAGTGTCCATCGACAGATGAATGGATAAAGAAGATGTGTCACATATATACAATGGAATATTACTCAGCCATAAAAAGAAACGAAATTGAGTTATTTGTAGTGAGGTGGATGGACCTAGAGTCTATCAAACAGAGTGAAGTAAGTCAGAAAGGGAAAAACAAATACCATATGCTAACACATATATATGGAATCTTTAAAAAAATGGTCCTGAAGAAACTAGGGCAGGACAGGAATAAAGACGCAGACATAGAGAACGGATTTAAGGACATGGGGGAGGGGAAGGGTAAGCTGGGATGAAGTGAAAGAGTAGCATTGACATATACACACTACCAAATGTAAAATAGATAGCTAGTGGGAAGCAGTTGCATAGCACGGGGAGATCAGCCCGGTGCTCTGTGACTATCTAGAGGGGAGGGATAGGGAGGGTGGGAGGGAGATGCAGGTGGGTGGGGATATGGGGATATAAGTATACGTATAGCTGATTCACTTTGTTATACAGCAAATATTAACACAACAATGTAAAGCAATTATACTCCAATAAACATATGTAAAAAAATTAAAAAATAAAAACACAATATCATTTACATTAGGACTTCCAAATTTAAATGCTTAGGTAGAAATCTGACCACAATGGTATGAAACAAGACATCAATAACAGGTAGAAAGCTGGAAAATTCACAAAGATATGGAAATTAAACAACACAGTCCTGAACAACAAATGAGTCAAAAACAATCAAAAGGAAGAAAATCATGAAATAAATAAAAATGAAAACACAACATACAACAAATTATGGGATGCAGCAAAAGCAGGGCTAAAAGGGAAGTTTAGAATGATAAATGCCCACATTAAAAAAGGAAAGATCTCAAATAAACAATCTAACTTTACACCTCAAGGAACTAGAAAAACAATAAACTAAGTCCAAAGTTAGCAGAAGGAAGGAAATAACAAAGATCACAATGAAAATAAATGAAATAGAGAATTAAAAAAACAATAGAAAAGTTCAACAAAAATCATAGTTTTTTGAAAAGATAAACAAAATAGGCAAACCTTTTTCTAGACTTACCAGGAAAAAAAGAGGACTGAAATAAATAAAATTACAGATGAAAGTGGAGACATTACAACTGATATCACAGAAATACAAAGGATTATAAGAGATTACTATAATTATATGACAACAAATTAGACAAACTAGAAGAAATGGATAAATTCTGTAAAACATAAAATCTACCATGTCTGAATCATGAAATAGAAAATATGAACAAACAAATTACTAGTAAAATGGTTGCATGATTAATTTAAGAACTCTCAACAAAGAAGAGCCCAGGAAGAGATGGCTTCACTGGGGAATTCTAGGAGGTATTTAAAGAATTAACACCAATTTTTCTCAAACTATTCCAAAATATTGAAGAGAAGGGGCCACTCACAAACTGATTTTATGAGGTTAGCATTACTCTGATATCAAAGCCAGATAAGATACTATAAGAAAAGAAAATAAAGGTCAATATCCCTGATGAACACAGATGCAAAAGTTCTTAACAAAATACTAGCAAACCAAATTCAACAGCACATTAAAGTGATAATACACCATGATCAAGTGGAATTTATCCCTGAGATGCAAGGATGCTACAAAATATGAAAATCAACAAATGTGATATACCATATTAATATATCACATGAAAGATAAAAATTATAAGATCATCTTAATAGATGCAGAAAAAGCATTTGACAAAATAAAACATTATTTCATGATAAAAATGCTAAATAAAGAGGGTATAGAAGGAACATAACTCAACAAAGGTTGCAAACTTAGCTAACATCATACTCAACAGAGAAAAGTTTAATGCTTTCCGTCCAAGATCAAGAACAAGACAACGGTACCCACTTACTACTTCTATTCAACATAGTACTGGAAGTCCTAGCTGGAGGAATTAGGCAAGGAAAAGAAATAAAAGGCATCCAAATTGGAAAGGAAGAAATAAAGTTGTCTGTTTGCTGGTGATATAACATTGTATATAGAAAATCATAATGATTCCATCAAAAAAGTGTTAGACCTAATAAATAAATTCAGTAAAGTTTCAAGATACAAAATTAAGGGTTTCCCTGGTGGCACAGTGGTTGAGAGTCTGCCTGCCAATGCAGGGGATGCGGGTTTGTGCCCTGGTCCGGGAAGATCCCACATGCCACGGAGTGGTTGGGCCCGTGAGCCATGGCCGCTGAGCCTGCGTGTCCAGAGCCTGTGCTCTGCAACGGGAAAGGCCACAACAGTGAGAGGCCCGCATACAGCAAAAAAAAAAAAAAAAAAAGATACAAAATCAACAAACAAAATCAGCTGTGTTTCTATACACTAACAATGAACTGTCTGAAAAAGAGAATTTTTAAAAATCCATTTATGATAGCATCAAAAATAAATACTTAGGAATAAATTTAACCAAAGATGAGAAAAACCACACTGAAAACTATACAACATTGATGAAAGATACTGAAGAAGACACAAATGAATGGAAAGATATTCCATGCTCATGAATCCAAAGAATGAATATTGTTAAAATTTCCATACTACCCAAAGCCATCTATACATTCAAGGCAATCCCTATCAAAATTCCAATGGCATTTTTTACAGAAATTTTTAAAAAAATCCTAAAATTCATATGGAATTATTAAAGACCCTGAATAAATAAATCAATCCTGAGAAAGAACAAAGCTAGAGGTATCACTCTTTCTGATTCTAAACTATATTACAAAGCTATAGTAATGAAACAGTGTGCTACTGGCATAAAAACGGACACACAGACCAACAGAACAGAATTGAGTTGTGAGAAATAAACTCATACATATACGGTCAACTAATATTTGACAAGCAGCCAAGAATACTCAATGGGGAAAGGATAGTCTCTTAAAGAAATGGTGTTGGGAAAACTGGATATTCACATGCAAAATAATTAAATTGGCTCCCTATATTATACCACTCAAAAAAATGAATTTGCAATGGATTAAAGATTTGAATGTAAAACCCATAACCATAAAACTCCTAGAAGAAAACATGTAAAAAGCTATTTGACACTGGTCTTTGTAATTTTTTTTTTGGATATAACACCAAAAGCACAAGCCACAAAAACAAAATCAACAAACTTAAAACTACATCAAACTTAAAAGCTTCTGCACACTTTCTGCATCAAAGAAATGAAAATGTAACCTACAAAGCGGGGAAAAAATATATGTAGACTATATATCTGATAAACATTAACATCTAAAACGTATAAGGAACTCATACAACTCAATAGCAAAAAACCCAGATAATCTGATTAAATCATGGCAGAGGACTTAAATAGATATACAACTGGCCAACAAGTACATGAAAAGGCACTCAAAATCACTAATCAGTGCAGGTAATGCGAATCAAAACCACAATAAGCTATTACCTCACACCTGTTAAAATGGTTATTCATCATAGAAACGTGAGATTAAAAACGTTGGTGAGGTTGTAGAGAAAAGGAAACCATGACATTGCTCTCAGGAATGCAAACGAGTGCAGCCACTATGGAAAACAGTATGGAGGCGCCTCAAAAAATTAAAACTAGAATTACATATGACCCAGCAAACCCATTTCTAGGTATACATTCAAAGACAATAAATTTACCGTCTCAAAGAGATATCCAGACCCCCATGTTTATTGCAGCATTATTTACAATAGCTAAGACATGGAAGCAACCTAAATGTCCACTGACATTTGGGTTAAAAAATATGATCTATCTATTTACCTACCTACCTACTTACCTACCCATCTAATTATATTTATCTGTGATGCGGTGTTATTCAGCCATAATAAAGAAGGAAATCCTGCCATCTACAACAACATGGGTGATCCTTGAGGATGTTATGCTAAGTGAAATAAGTCAGACAGAGAAAGGTAAGTATTGTACGATCTCACTTTTATGTGGAATCTAAAAACATCAAACTCATAGAAACAGAGAGTATAATGATTATTTCCAGGGGCTAAGGAGTGGGGGAAATGGGGAGATGTTTGTATGGGTACAAACTTTCAGTTATATGAGTAAATTCCAGGGATATAAGGTACAGCATGGTGACTGTAGTTAACAATACTGTATCGCATAGTTGAAAGTTGCTATGTGAGTAGAGCTTTAATGTTCTCACTATAACACCACCACCAAAAAAATTGTAATTATGTGAGGCGAAGATGTGTTAACTAAGTTTATTTTGGTAAACCTTGCACAATGTATACATGTATCAGATTATGACAGTGTACACCTTAAACTTATGTGATATGTCAATTATATCTCAAGAAACCTGGGAACAAAAGACAATGAAAAGATAACCCATAGAGTGGCAGAAAATGTTTGCAAATCATATATCTGATAACCGTGTTGTATATAGAATATACAAGATATTATTACAATTCAATAATAAAAAAGGCAAATAACCCCATTAAAGATGGGCAAAGACCTATTCAGACATTTTTTTTCCAATGAAGACATAGAAATGGACAATAAGCATACGTAAAGATATTCAACATCATCAGCCATGAGAGAAATGCAAATCAAAACCATGATGAGACGCCATTTCTCATCAGTTAGGATAGCTGTAACCTAAAACACAGATAACAAGGTTTGGCAAGTTTGTGGATAAGTTAGAATTTTCATACACTGCTGGTGGGAATGGAAATGCTGCAGCCACTTTGGAAAACAGTTTGGCAGTTCCTCAAAAAGTTAAACAGAGAATTATCGTTTGACCCAGTTATTCCACTCCTAAGTGTATACCTCTACAAAAGAACAGCTGCATTATTCATAATAGCCCCAAAGTGGAAACAACTCACCTGTTCACCAACTGATAAATTAATAAACAAAATGTGGTATATTATTTGGACATAAATAGCAAGTACTGATACATGCTACAACATAAAACATTATGCTGAGTGAAAGAAATCAGTCACAAATTATATGATTCCGTTTATAGGAAATGTCCAGAACAGATAAATCTACAGAGGCAGAGAGTAGACTAGAGCTGTCTACTTGCCTTAGAACCGGAAAGGGGGGCAATAGAAGGATTGGGGATAATATATGTGGTACAGAGTTTTTTTGGGGGTGGTGATAATTTTCTAAAATTGTGGTGATGGCTGCACAACTCTGTGAATGTACTAAAAATCATGAATTGTACACTTTAAATCGATGAATTACATGTTGTGTGAGCTATATCTCAATAAAGCTGCTAACAACACAAAAAAAATTCCAGCATTAATCTGCTGTTCCCTTGTGTTTAGGGAGAGGGATGTCATGTCAGACAGCTTTTCTTTTTTTTTTTTTTAAAGTGCATTTTATTTTATTTTTATTATTTAATTTTATTTATTTTTGGCCACGTCGGGTCTTAGTTGTGGCACGCGGGATCTTTCGTTGGGGCGCACAGGCTTCTCTCTAGTTATGGTGTGTGGGTTTTTGCTTTCTAGTTGTGGCGCACAGGCTCCAGGGCATGTGGGCTCTGTAGTTGTGGTGCACGGGTTCCAGAGCGCGTGGGCCCTGTAGTTTGTGGCACACAGGCTCTCTAGCTGAGGCACGCGAGCTCGGTAGTTGTGGCACGCGCACTTAGTTGCCCCGTGGCATGTGGGATCTTAGTTCCCTGACCAGGGATTGAACCCACATCCCCTGCATTGTAAGGCGGATTCTTTACCACTGGACCACCAGGGAAGTCCTATGTTATTTTTTAATTTTATTTTTTAAATTTAAGTATAGTTAATTTACAATGTTGGGCCAATCTCTGCTGTACAGCAAAGTGACTCAGTTATACACATATAAACATTCTTTTTTTTAATATTCTTTGCCATTATGGCTTATCACAGGATATTGAATATAGTTCCCTGTGCTTATACAGTAGGACCTGTTGTTTATCCATCCTATATATAAAAGTTTACATCAGAGGGCTTTTCTTAGTGTTTGTGTTATATTCCTACATTCAGCCTTTCATGCCTGTCCACACATGCACAGACGAAGGGCTGCTCCAAGTTCTTTCCCCTCTGCCGCTGCTAGGCTATGGTTCTTATTATTCAGTGCTCTGCCAGGCTGCTGGTGGTGGTTCTGGCCCAGCCTCACTCTTAGGCAGGCCTTAAAGGTAGGGCTTTCTCAGCCTTCTTGTCTCTCCTCTCCACGGCAACCAAAGCCTTCTTTGTGGAAAATATTGTTTGGAAGAAAGTTTCCACCCTATTCCCCAGTAGCAAGTGACCTCCCATGGCGTTGATATAGGGTCTAGGACCCAATGTTGCTTTTTTACTTTTTAGTAGGGTTGTTTTATTTTATTTTTCCTTCTATCTCTCCATCAGCCATCATGAGTCTTGATGTGCATCCTGCAGGTAACAGCATTTTTTCAGCCCTTCTTAGAAGCTTAAGGCTTTGGTTTCAAATGAGAAAAATGTCTGTGGTAGGGGACTGGGGGTGGTGAGGCTCTGTGCCTTTTCCTCTGTGGCTCCTAATCTCCTCCTGCCTAAAAAGCACTGTGTATGGGGGGTGCGTCTGTTCTCCTGTCCTGTCACCAATATTTCTTGTAAGCATCTGATGAGGTTCCATGAAAAAGAGCCTCTAGGTGAACCCATCTGAGTAGCTTGAATAACCAGCTCCTCTTGCTCTGTTCTGTCACAACCAAGTCCGTCTGCCTATCTTGTCTCTCCTGGAAGGGGCCTGTCCATCTCTGATTATTCAAGCTACCCTGATGATGTCAAGAAAAGTTGTGACTTTTTTAGCTGATCCAGGTTTTTCTCATTGCTAGTGTGGGATCCATGCTTTTCACATCTTTCTTCTTCTCAATGGAGGAGAAACTCATTTCGTTTTTTGTCTCCACAAATAATTCTGCAATAATCATCTACGTGCATACATTTGTACACACTGAGGATATTTTTTCAATGGGAAATATTACCAGGAGCAGGAATTAAGTATTAAATAGTGTATATTTACTTTACTTGCTCTTGCCAGATTTCTTTCCACATTCTACAATGACAGTATCAACTAATGTTTCAATCTCATATTTCTTCCAGCAATAAATAGTTTTTTAAAAAATATGTGCTAATCAAGGTAACCATAAAATATAAAGTTATAACTTTATATTTGAATTTATCTATAAATTGGAATTTTTATCCTGTGAATTGGAATTCACATTGGAATTTTTATCCTGTGAATTGCCTTTTTCTATTTTTGCCAATTTTTCTCTAGAGTTGCTTGTATTTATCTTGTATTCATAATGAATCCCTGTGCATCACAATTATAAGCACTTTGTCATCTGCATGGTTTTCCAAAGCCAAATATTTACCTATTGAATTTTAATTTAAGTTTACAATATTTGGTTTACAATATTGTGTCAGTTTTAGGTGTACAGCAAAGTGATTTATATATACATTTCAGATTATTTTCCATTATAGGTTGTTAAAAGATACTGAATATAATTCCCTGTGCTATACAGGAAATCCTTGTTGCCTATCTATTTTACATATAGCAGTTAGTATCTGTTAATCCCATACTCCCAGTTTGTCCCTACCCCTCTCCCTCTCCCCCTGGGTAACCGTAAGTTTGTTTTCTTTGTGAGTCTGTTTCTGTTTTGTATATAGATTCATTTGTGTTATTTTTTTATATTCCACATATAAGCGATATCATGTAATATTTGTCTTTGTCTGGCTTACTTAGCTAAGTATAATATACTTGATTAAGTATAACTGTTGCTGCAAATGGCAATATTTCATTTCTTATGGATTAGTAATATTCCATGGTGTGTGTGTGTGTGTGTGTGTGTGTGTGTGTGTATTTTCTTAAGCCAACTGTCTCTTAATGGGCTCTTGGGTTGTTTCTATGTTTTGGCTATTGTAAATTGTGCTGCTATGAACACTGGGGTGCATGTATCTTTTTGAATTATATTTTTGTCTGGATATGCGCCCAGAAGTGGGATTGCTGGATCATACGGCAACTCTATTTTTACCTTTTTAAGGAACCTCCATACTGTTCTCCATAGTGGCTGCACCAATTTACATTCCCACCAACAGTGCAAGAGGGTTCCCTTTTCTCCACACCCTATCCAGCATTTATTATTTATAGACTTTTTTAGATAGCCCTTCTGACTGGTGTGAGGTGATACCTCATTGTAGTTTCGATTTGCATTTCTCTAATAATTAGTGATGTTGAGCAGCTTTTCATGTGCTTCTTGGTCATCTGTGTGTCTTCTTTGGAGAAATATCTATTTAGGTCTTCTGCCCATTTTTGGATTGTGTTGTTTGTTTTTTTGTTATTGAGCTGCATGAGCTGCTTATAAATTTTGGCGATTAATCCTTTGTCAGTTGCTTCATTTGCAAATATTTTCTCCCATTCTGAGGGTTGTCTTTTCATCTTGTTTATGGTTTCCTTTGCTGTGCAAAAGCTTTTTAAGTTTGATTAGGTCCCATTTGTTTATTTTTGCTTTTATTATTATTATTATTGCCTTGGGAGACTGAGCTAAGAAATATTGCTTCAATTTATGTCAAAGTATATTTTGCCTATGTTCTCTTCTAGTTTTATTGTGTCATGTCTTATATTTAAGTCTTTAAGCCATTTTGAGTTTATTTTTGTGTATGGTATGAGGGAGTGCTCTAACTTCATTGATTTACATGCAGCTGTCCAGCTTTCCCAACACGACTTGCTGAAGAGACTGTCTTTTCCCCATTGTATATTCTTGCCTCGGTGTGTGGGTTTATTTCCGGGCTCTCTATTCTGTTCCACTGATCCATATGTCTGGTTTTGTGCCAACACCATGCTGTTTTGATTACTGTAGCTTTGTAGTATTGTCTGAAGTCTGGAAGGGTTATGCCTCCAGCTTTGTTCTTTTTTCCTCAGGATTGCTTCGGCAATTCTGGGTCTTTTGTGGTTCCATATACATTTTAGGATTACATGTTCTAGTTCTGTGAAAAATGTTATGGGTATTTTGATAGGAGTTGCATTAAATTTGTAGACTGCTTTGGGTAGTATGTCCATTTTCACAATATTAATTTTTGCAATCCAAGAGCATGGGATATCTTTCCATTTTTTTGAATCATCATTTTTTGGCTATTCTCAAGCATTTATTACTAAATATACATTTGTAGATAATTTTATACAATATTAAATCAGATGATTTTAATGTTCTTATACTCTGGTGAATTTCCCACAGTGAGCATGAATTTGTCATTTATCACTAGCAAAAGATACATGGTATATAAAAGAAGAAAGAAAAACAAGGGTAAGAGTATTGAGGGTGAGGTTCGTGGTGTCTGCTCTGGGCTGTATGAAAGCAAGATTACATAATCATGTTGTACAATACAAGCTTTGAGGCAGACGAGGAGGCAAAAAGAATGCACACTCCTTGTTTCTGCACAAAGATATGCACCCTAAGTGACAAATCATATCAGACTCATATTTGGTGGAGCATTTTTGCAATGTGGAAGGAGAAATGAAAGCAATACTTTTTTGTTTCACACAAGGATTCCATGAATTATGCTTTGATATTGCAGCTTGACTAGAGTGCCTAGGATTTTGGTTCCCTAGTTATGTTTTGAGGAACACTCGTATCTCTCTTGGTGCATAAAGGTGTTCTTTGCTCAAACAGATGTGGGAAATGTAGCTCATTTTCGTAGAGCTCTCAAGAAG
Organism: Stenella coeruleoalba; assembly: GCF_951394435.1. NCBI lineage: Eukaryota > Metazoa > Chordata > Mammalia > Artiodactyla > Delphinidae > Stenella > Stenella coeruleoalba. Next base: position 9,447,373 of record NC_137167.1, read on the forward strand.
ATGTACATGTAGCTTTATTTCATTCAACATTTCTCAAATTTAACTTAATACGGAATCGTTTTTTCTGAGATATATTTTGAAATTATAATGGAACTCACAGAAGATACTCTGGAAGATGTTGGTCCTGGGAAAGGTAGACTGGGGATTGTCAGGTCAAGTGAGCTCACTAGGCAATGAACAAGGTGGGGGATATCACTGGACTCAGAATATGTTTATTTAAAATTACTTATGGCCAAAGTAGAAAATTTTTTTTAAATCTCAGAAATGTGAATTCTATCTGAATTCTTGCTAGATTCCTATGTTTGGCCATAGATTATGCCTTGATTCTGGGAAGGAGAAAAATTTATAAGTGGCATAGTTAAAATTCTCAGTGCCCTTTCCAATAATGTCCCAATTAACTCATCATTCATTTTTATTTCTCTCTTGCATATTCTTTTCCTTTGAGGCTGACAGTTGGTGTTTGGATCACTTAAAAACAAATCTCTTCCATGCTTTTCCCACTTGTCAAGTCTTATTCTTCTCTGGAAAGGTGCTCACAATTATCTGAAAAAGAAAATGCTCTATGTGTCTCATTTTCCCAAGGCAATTACTAGTTAACCATCTCTGCCTTCAGCAGAGGTAGGAATACTTATGGAGGTAGAAAAGTACTTACAGTGCTTGGCTTCATCTTCTGTAACATTAACATTTCCTTGGATACGTATAGTTGTTATTCTGAGGAACTCAAAACACTTATGCAACTATTTTTGTACATGTGTTTAAAAATGTATATAGATTATGTTTACAAATACTGTATCACACATGTTGACTGATTACTTAGCGTTTATTCTAGTTTAAATTCCTGGCAGCTAAGACAGGGCAGGTTTATGTATAACAGCTGTGAGTGGATCACTGGCGAGTGGAGGTTGGAAATTGGTGTATACCCGGTTTTCTGCTAAGAGAGTTGTGCCACTGAATCTCTAAGGTCTTTTCTACCTCCAAGATTTTTATTCTTCAGGGGAGAAAAGAATAGCTTCTCAAGTAAAGGCAATAGCCCACACACATAAAAAATGAGGCATGGCAGAGTTAGGATTGGAACCCTGGCATTTTATTCCCAGCCTGCAATTGTTTCATCAAAATGCTCCTTTTCATTTAGTTCCTGCCCTTGTGACTTGTGCTTTGGAGACTGGACGAAGTAGAAAATATTATTGTTTTTAGATTTTTGAATTCAGATGGAATGGGTAGTCAGCTAGTGACCAGAGGCTTCTGCAGTGTCAGGGGAAATGGTGTTGCCAAGTGTCCTTGAGGCTTGACCACCTTCTGCTCGAGCAGATGGTAGGCAGAAGCAGCATCTTGAAAAGCTGAAGAAGGCCAAATGGAAAATGGTCCCTGGAATGGACTTTCAGAATGTGACGGGGCCATTCTCTATACCTCTTGTGTCAGTTGGTGATGTAGTCTTCTTTCTCTTTTGCTCTTCATTGCCTAGAACACTCTTTATTTCACTCTTTGTAGAACTGACTTCTTTCTGTTCCTTCGAGTCTTTCCTCCTCAGTACAGCCTTCCTTGGTGACCCTCCTAGGTTGATTTACCCTATTTTTCTCCACTGTTTTATGTTTCCAAGCCATTTATAAGCATCCACCATGCAATTACTGGATATTTTTGTTTGCTTCCATATTAGTCTCTCTCTTACTAGACTGCAAAATCCATGAAGGCAGAGGCCATGTCTGTTTATTTTTCTGTGTAATCAGTATGATTTATGAATAAATATGTTTTATGAAGAAGTAACTCTAAAATCCGTTTTCTGGTTCTGAAGAGCCTAGCAGCAGGACAGGAGTAAAGACGCAGACAGAGAGAGTGGACCTAAGGACACAGGGAGGTGCAAGGCTTAGCTGGGACGAAGTGAGAGAGTGGCATTGACATATATACACTACCAAATGTAAAATAGATAGCTAGTGGGAAGCAGCCGCATAGCACAGGGAGATCAGCTTGGTGCTTTGTGATCACCTAGAGGGGTGGGATAGGGAGGGTGGGAGGGAGATGCAAGAGGGAGGGGATATGGGGATGTATGTATATGTATAGCTGATTCACTTTGTTATACAGCAGAAACTAACACACCATTGTAAAGCAATTATACTCCAATAAAGATGTTAAAAAAAAAGAAAAAAATCCATTTTCATATCATTTAAAAATTAATAATTGTAGAGTCACTTAGTAAAACATGTCACCTGTAAAACACTTAGTGAACACTAAATAAATGGTATTGCAAAATGAGAACTTATTTTAAAAAATTAAGCATCATACTAGGTAGGATGAAAATATGCAAACCTCTGAAAATTCTAACAATAAGTATAGGTATTTAAAATTACATTAACAACCATAAGACCAAAAAAGGAATAAACCTGCTGCCCAGAGGGGCGAGGGAAGTTGTCAATAATGTAATGTTGATGTATGATAAAGAAAGTACAATTTAACTTTAATTTTTTTCTCTAACCTTCGCTACTTTGGATATTGCTCTTCTGGACTAAATATGCTATAGTAGAAACAGGAGAACAGAAATCCAAGTTTAGTAAACAAACTATGAGAGCATATAAAGCTGCTGTGCAACTATTAAATTCTCTTGGCTATATATTATATACGTAATATATTTTATAAACATATATTTTATTCCTGGGGCAAGAAGACTCAAAAGGAAACTAGGAAACTTCCACTTTGAGGAAGATGGAGTAGATGAACTTTTCCCTATTCTTTCCACTGAGTACAACTAAACATGTTGGAGAGTATGTATAAACAAACAGGAAGACTCTGATAGGCTGGAAAGAAGAAGGCAGAATGTCTAGGGTCCTCAACTTGAGAAAGAACATGTGTGAGTTCCCTGGATTTTCATTTTGCCTCATACATCCCAGACTGGAAGTAATCAAAGTCTGCTTTCCCTAGCCAAAGGTCCAGGAAAGAAGGACTACTACAAGATGAAAACATTGTGGACAATAACCACTCTTCTCCAGCCAAACACCACAGAGAACACTCCATCCCCATCCAATCCAACAACAGCCAAATCAGAAGCCTAGACTTCCACTCTCACCAGGGTAAAATGAGGCACCCCAACCCCTTACCACTGTGGTGTTGAATAGCAAGCTGAGACTACTATCCCTCTAGATGGTAATGTTATCCCCCCGCCATCCCACAGTGTCACCTGAGACCATATGGAAAGTCTCACATTTCCCCCCACCTACACACCCAGCAGTAATAAGGAACCCCACTCATTCCTTCTGGGATGGTATCAGACGAGTCCTAGTGGAGACTCAGGACTTTCACCACCATTCAGTGATAGCTAAGTCACCCCCTTGTGGTATCAGTGGAAGCTACATGGGGAGCAATATTAAAGCACTCCTTTTTTATGGCTGAGTAATATTCTATTGTATATACACACCACAACTTCTTTATCCATTCCTGTTGATGGACATTTAGTTTGCTTCTGTGTCTTGGCTATTGTAAACAGTACTCAGCCATAAAAATGAATGAAATAATGCTATTTTCAGCAACATGGATGGACCAAGAGATTATCATACTAAGTGAAGTAAGTCAGACAAAGACAAATATCATGTGATATCACTTATTATGTGGAATCTAATTTTAAAAAGATACAAGTGAACTTATTTACAAAACAGAAGCAGACTTACAGATATCGAAAACAAACTTACGGTTACCAAAGGGGAAATGTCAGCGGGAGGGACAAATCAGGAGCTTGGGATGAACGGACACAAACTACTATATATAGGATAGATGACTGACGGGGACCTACTGTATAGCACAGAGAACTCTACCCAATATTCTGTGATAACCTATATGAGAAAAGAATCTGAAAAAGAATGAATGTATGTATATGTATAACTGAATCACTTTGCTGTACACCTGAAACTAACACAACATTGTAAATCAACTATAATAAAATTAAAATATTAAAAAAAAAAATAAAGCACCCCTTCCATCCCAGCAGGAGTGGTATAATAACGGAGTACTAGGGAGCTGGAACTCCCAGCCCTGCCCAGCAGTAATGAGAAGCCTCCACCCCCAGTTAGAGGTCAATGAACGCCAAGAGAGGGATGCAGATTTTTATCCAATCTGGCAGTAACAATGCAGTGCCGTCCCACCCCACTTTTCCTTGCCAGAGTGTGTCATAGAAAGCCAGATAAAGAAGAAGTTGTAAATAGGATCAAAAGTTTCATAACAATAGAAAAATACCCAGGTTTCAATGGACAAATACACACATAAGTTGAAAATAAAATGATGGGGAAAGATATATCATGAAAAGATAAACTGTAAGAAAGCCATCATTTTGTCATTCCAAGAATGTTATATAAATGGAACTGAGTAAGCGTTGAGATTTTGTTTCCATATGCATAATTATGTGGAGATGCATCCAGGTTGTGTATGTCAATAGCTTGTTCCTTTTTAATTACTGCGTTGTATTCGATATTGTGTATGTATTACAACAGCTTAAGTATTCAACCACTGAGGGACGTTTCCAGGTTTTGGCTACTATGAATACAGCTGCTACAAACATTCACCTATAGGTTTTTGTGTGAACACAAATCTTCGTTTCTCTGAAATAAATACCTAGGAATGGAATTTCTGGATATAGTAGTTGAATGCTTAGTTTTTAAAAGGAACTTCCAAACCATTTCCTAGACTAGCTATACCATTTTACATTTCCACCAAGAACGGTTGAGTGATCTACTTTCTCTGCATCCTCACCAGCATATAGTGCTGTCATTTTATATATGCATATAAAAAATATATATATATTAAATGTTCTGATAGATGTGTAGTGATATCTCATTATGGCTTAAATTTGCATATTTTCATATACATATTTGTCATTTAAATATCTTCTTTAGTGAAATTTCCCTTCAGGGGCTTTGGCCCATTTTCTAAATAGATTTTTGTTTTAAATAGTTGACTTGTGAGAACTCATATATTTTAGGAAACAATCCTGTGCCAGAGGTGTGGTTTGCAAATATCTATTCCCCCCTGTAACTTTTTAAAAAATCCTTTTAACAGGGTCTTTCACAGAGAAAAAAATTTTGATGAAGTCCAGTTTGTCAATTTTTTCCTTTTGTTGTCAGGCATGTGATGTCAAGTTTAAGAACTCTTTGCCTAGCTCTAAGTATTAAGGATATCTATTTTTTCTAGAATGTTTTATTTTACATTTTACATATAAGTCCATGATCCATTTTGAGTTAATTTTTATTTTTTAAATTAATTTTTAAATAAGGAGTGAGATTTAGATCAAGGGTGGTGTGTGTGTTTGTGTGTGTGTGTGTTTTGGTCTATGGATGTCCAGTTGCTTTAGCACCATTGGTTGAAGAGCCCACCTTTCCTCCATTGAACTGTTTTTGCACTTTTTTCAAAAATCACTTGGGCATATTTGCGTGTGTCTATTCCTGACTTCTATATTTTGTTCCACTGGTCGATTATGCCCTTCCACCAATACCACAGAGTCTGGATTATTATAAATATCTGAAAGATCTTGAAATCAGGTAGGTTGATTCCTCCTACTTCGGTCTTCTTTACCAAATTATTTTTAGTTTATTTGCATCTTCATTAAATTTTAGAATAATCCAGTCTATATTTCCAAAAACAATTTGCTGGGATTTTCATACACATTGTGTTATACCTATATATCAATCTGGGGAGAAATAACATCATTATGTTGTTGAGCTTCCAATCACTGAACCTGGTATATCTCCCCATTTATTTAGATCTTTAAGTTTTTTCACCTGTGTTTGGTACTTTTTTAGAATACTCATCATGTCCATTTTCTCCTTGTTTACACCTAGCTATTTCATATCTTATATTATTCATTATATTATAGTATATTATATATTATATAATAATATATAATATACAATATATAAAATATAATATATAATATATATTATATACATTATATATAAAATATATTATTATATAATAATATATATATACAATATATAAAATATAATATATAATATATATTATATACATTATATATAAAATATATTATTATATAATAATATATAATATACAATATATAAAATATATGTAATACATTATATATAGTATATTAAATATATATTATATATAATATATATCATATACCATATACATTATATAATATATACAATATATGTAATACATTATATATATTATATATTACATATCATATACATTATATATTATATATAATATATTATATAATATAAAATATATTATATATAATATATATCATATATAATATAATATATAATATATATTATATATAATGTATATAATATATAATATATATTATATATTATATTATAAATTATTCTTATATTATATTATTCTTATATATATTCATATCTTACATTTCATATCTGATTATAAGTGATATTGGATTTATAATATTGGTGTCCACAGGTTCATTGCTAGGATCTGGAAATATAATTGGGTATTGTATGTTTATCTTATATCCTGAAAAATTACTGAGCTCACATTAATTCTAGGAGATTTTGCTAAGTTTCTCGTGAGGCACTACATAGGCAATTATGTCACCTCCCTACAGTGTCATGAGGATGGAGCACTAGGTTCCCATCTTGGCCTTTTCTGATGTGGGTGAGGGTTTGCTCACAGTTTTTTCTGTTGTGTTTGACTGGAGTAGAATGGTTATTATCTAACAATGTTCTGTTTTTCTAGCTTGTCACTCTCCTGGTCCTTTGAGAACACAGAACAGGCTTTTGGGGGGCTCCTTTTCTCTGTACTTGTGGTATTTCTAGGTTGGTATCTACTTCAACTCTAAGCAAAGTGGACTATGCAAAGTAAAAAGGAAAACTCAGGGAAGTCATCACTGTAACTGTTCCTCATGTTCTGAGATCCTCAGCCAATCTGCCTTCTCTCCAGCTTTCAGAGTGTTCTTATGAAAATTTTTATTTATAATGTCCAAGTTTAAATTGTACTTAGTGGGAGGAATAGGGAAAACAAATACTCCATCTTCTTAGAAATGTAATTTCCAATACTGATTTTATAATATACATGGATTTATTTCTTCCATCTTATTTGTTGCTATTTTCCCTGCTTTTTGGTGCTTCTTGTTTCTCTTTTTTTTTCCTATCCTCTGGAGTTTATTTCTTTTTCCCACATACCACCACTGATTTAACATTATACCGTCTCTATTTTTTTAATAAATATCCTTAAATTTTTAACACACATACTTGACCTTTCAGATTCAACAGTTCACGTATACCTCACTTTCCTCTAGAAAGATACAAAGATCTTAGAGTTCTTTACTTTCAAAAGCTCTCTCTCTCTCACTTACAGTAGATTATTTCCTTATATGTTTTATATTTTGGTTCATGAAATGAATTATTAAGATTTGGGGGGGTAATTTCTAGGTGGCTTCCTTTGATATTATGAGAGGTTATGTGTTTTATCCTAACATTTTTTATTAATTTGGGGATAGGTGTTCTTAACCATTCAGGTATGATAAATTTAAACCTCAAATGCACATTATAAATTCTTAGTGAAAGGGACCTTTTCCAAGAACAGAAGGTAGGCCATAATAAAGTAAACAAACAAAAGAAGACCCCAAACAAACTTCTGTGATTCTTCCTATTGTGATGTCTAGACTTTTTTCTATTGTACCTATTTGCTAAGTCTGTAGTTCTACAGAGGTTCTGGTTTTATATGGGAATCTCAGTTTCACCTTTCCACCTTGAAAAGGCCAAGCTTTATTTCTAGCCTTTTCATGCATGTTAATATTCTAGTTCCTGTACAGCTTCAGAAACTGGCTTAAGTTAGTGAGTTACCTAATGCTGGAGATATTCAAGCATCTTTGAAAGTGGTATGGTGATTCCTCAAGATTCTTTTAACTTTAAGACGATCAAAAACTGCATAAATAGTATCTAACACTGTATCATTTGTGCTGTTTGTATGAGACAATTATCTAATGAACAATGCATGTAAAATGTTTAGAGATCATACTTGATGTTTGATGACACGGCATGATAACATGATATGGTTACAGAGCAAGTATACAGAAGGCAAAACGAGAAAGTACTGCATGACCAAAGTCTACGTGCAACATAGGAAAGAATCACATCTTTTCCTTGGAGATTACTATAAGCAAATACTTTCCAGTCTTGCACCAATGACTGACTGTGTTCTTCTGAGATGATCATAAATATAGATGTTCTGTTCCTATCATTAATGACTCAATAAATAAAATCCCCAGATAATCTTCAAAAGTACAGTGTGATATCCAGAATGTTATAGGCAGCTGTGCCTCCTGGTGATGTGTGGAAAATTTGATAAAATGCCTCAAATGTTCTGAAGATAAAAAGTGCCAGGCACCATAAATGATAAGTGATGGTCATAACTGTAGAGAATGGCCACAGGAAGAGACACTATTGCTACCTAGCAGAAGTTGCTTCCTCTTTTCAAACACAGTAACATTGTTATTTCTTTATAAAGGACTTTAAGAAACCTCATATAAATCTGGTTCTCATAAAGCTGGAAATGGTGTAGACTCAATGTACTATCCAGAGAGCATTTAGTCCACTCTCTGCCTCTCTTAAATTAATTGACTCTCTGGATAAGTCAAGCCAGGAAAATGTCCTGTATCCTCACATGGGTATTATTTTAGCATATAAGACAACCTAACCTAATCTTCTGTTCTCCTTCAGATTCACCTGTACTGGTTAACTACTTTCATGGAAGAACAACATAGACAAAATATAAGATGGACTAAAACAGCTGACATTTTAATTCTATATTTGCCAGCACATTTCATTGGTTAAAGGACCATGTATTTTGTCCATGTGAAGTCTGAAGGGTTACAAAAGTAGGAGTTAATTTGGTTGATCCAGCAATGAATTATGCCAATGTATGTAAATGGATTTATGTTCTGCTTAATAATGTAAGCAGTTGACCATATAGCGTGACTCACCAGGCTTTTAAAATTCAGAATGGAATGCATTAGTAAAATTACTGTGAGCAATGGTTCAGCTTGCACAGCTGGATCACCTTCAAAAATGCTGGTTTGGGCACGTTTTTTTCAGTAGGAGGTTGCTGTCATCTGGTGCTTAACCTGACTCTCTTCTCTTTGGATTTGAAGACATATGGCAACATTCATTTCCCTTGGAAAGACCCAGTGTTACCCTAGGTAAACAGTGGATCACAGAAAACACTGCAGGTGTTCACAGCTAAAGGTATCAATGCCTAATTAGCTTTACAAATCCAGAAGAGAGGAATAATTCCATTAAAAATAAATTTCACATAATAAAGTGTGATCCACAAACTCAGCAAATCTGCAATGAATATGAAAATCGTCTATATTCCTAGCACTTTGATCATAGATCTGCAGCATACAGGAACAGGTGTCCTATAAAAATATCAGTTCTAGCTCTTAATTTAAATGAGTTTCTCTCTTGTAATGCTCACTGATTCACTTAGGTTTACTGCTCCAGTGAGTAATATGCCAAGAGGACAACAAACACCTACTTTCTTTAAAGCCTACTTTTTTATTTGAATGCATCTCAAACAGGAAGCACTGTTAGGCCAAATGGCCACATTTAAGATCCATTCAGAGTCTCTAAAATGAAAAAGGTGAAATATTTTGGAGGTATATATTGAAGGCTATGTTATTTTTTCTGCTGACTCATCTCAAAATGGTTCCATATATGGTCGCGAGTCCAGAGCAGAGAAATTGAAGTATGTTCATTTCAACATCACTTCCAGAAGATAATAAGTAATGTTTTCAGATTTTAAGTTTCTATTTTCTGGGAAACTTATACAGAGAAGCATTTCAATGTTATGTGCGTTCATAGCCAAATAATAACATGGCATTTAATATTTGTTCATGAGAACAAACTTTATTGCACATTCTGGATCACAAAATTTCCCCAATTCTCCATCCTTTATTTAAGACAAGAGTTATTGAGAGTTTGATGTGAATGAAGAAAACATTTCCTTACACATTGAACCTTGGCCACATTTCACATTCCTCTTTTCCAATCTTTACTGAGCAACGAGAAAAGGCAAATATCAAGAGGGACTTCCCTGGTGGTGCAGTGGTTAAGGATCCGCCTACCAATGCAGCGGACACGGGTTCGAGCCCTGGTCCAGGAAGATCCCACGTGCCGCAGAGCAACTAAGCTCGTGCTCCACAACTACTGAGCCTGTGCTCTAGAGCCCACGAGCCACAACTACTGAGCCCGCGCACCACAACCACTGAAGCCCGCGTGCCTAGAGCCCGTGCTCCGCAACAAGAGAAGCCACCGCAATGAGAAGCCCGTGAACGACAACGAAGAGTAGCCCCTGCTCGCCTAAAGAAAGCCCGCATGCAGCAACGAAGCCAAAAAATAAATAATACAAATAAAATAAATAAATAAATAAATAAAAATATTAAGAAGAAATAAGGAAAAATGAGAAAAAGATTTGGAGAGAAGGAGATGAAAAGGTTAAGAGGAGTGAGAAACCCAATATATGAATGGACAATAGCCAGACCATATAGAAAAACAGAAATCTGACCCACAACCTACAGCAACTTGCTCAGTAAAGCAGGCCCTCTCTCTATCATGAACAGCCCAGGAACCGAGCCTGTTGTAAGTCAGAATGGTACAAAGTCAGATTGCTATCTCTAGTAACAATCTGGAAAGAATGAACAATAACTTCCGTAACAATTGTCTCTTAATGGCCAGGAATTGATTAATAACTGACAGCATCCCTAATTTTTGTCTTTGGTTCCAACTTAGCACCAAGCAAAGGAAGTCAAATATAAACCCATAACCAATCACATGGGATGTCCCACTTCTACTTAGCCTGCCTACAGCTTCCCATGCTAACAGCCTCTAGTCAGGCACACCTGAGCTTTCCCTCTTTCCCACTATAAAACTTTCCTTCTCTCTGCCTGCCTTTAAGTTTCCGTCAGAACACAAATGACAGTGGCTGACTCCCTGGCTGTAGCGAGCTCTGAATTGGTCTCCTTTGACTGTCTCATTTGATGGTCTTCATTTATTTTGACAGGACAAATAAAGAAAGGGAAAAAGGAAGAGGAAGAGAAGACAAAAAGGAAGGATGAGGAAAAGGAAAAGGAGGTTTATAGAAAATGAATAAATAGGGACTTCCTTGGTGGCACAGTGGTTAAGAATCCGCCTGCCGATGCAGGGGACATGGGTTCGAGTCCTGGTCTGGGAAGATCCCACAAGCCACGGAGCAACTAAGCCCATGCACCACAACTACTGAGCCTGAGCTCTAGAGCCCATAAGCCACAAATACTGAAGCCCATGTGCCACAACTGCTGAAGCCCACACGCCTAGAGCCCATGCTCCGCAACAAGAGAAGCCACTGCAATGAGAAGCCCGTGCACCACAATGAAGAGTAGTCCCTGCTCACCACAACTACAGAAAGCCTATGCAGCAACGAAGACCCAACACAGCCAAAAATAAATAAATAAATTTATATATTTTAAAAAAAAGAATAAATAAAACAAAAACCAAAAAAAAGGGGAAGAATCCCTGCCATATCATTCCCAATTCCACAATCCCCACATATGCTCAACCTCTCAGAAATGTGGTCATGGAAATGAGGTTACCAAGTTCAGTTTCCTTTTACAATGTCGTTTACCTCAGCCTCTTAATAATTTATGTAACTAAATTTTAATATAAAGCAGAATCCATGTGGTCTTGAAAAGAACTCTCTAAAAGTTCTTTTTAGAGAGCTGATGAAAAGATCATCTCTCTAAAAGTTCATGCTAATGGTATTCAAATTTTGAACGGGATTCATAATAGCAAAAATATCAGAATAGTTTTTAGCATTTTAAATCAATCTTTTTTTTTTTTTTGGTCAAGATTGACATTAATACTCTCCTAAAGGAATGGTCTCTATTGCTACTTTGACTTCCTATTAGGCCTTTGAATCACTTCAGATATAAAAAGTCAATGCTGTGGCAAAGAAGGGAAATCTTGGTAGTGGAAAGATTCTCACCTCTACATTTGGTTTCTCGTGGATACAAAGACCTTGCCTTGAAGTTAGCAGTAGGATTCAGATTATATTTGAATAGAAAAAAATAGCTTTTTTCCAGTGGAGAGGTGGAGAAGAGACTAGTTTTAAATGGAGATGATAAATGAAAGAAAGTCTATTTGGCAGCCAAATTCCTGTTTTGAGAAGAGACTTCTATTCGATATCAGAATGCACAGTCAACCAATGACTTTTTGAAACGAAGAACCTTTTTCAAATTTGACTACTTAGGATTCGGGTGGATGTGCTGGTCTGCACAGGAAGTAGCTGCAGCACAAGGAAAGATGGGATGAAGGTCAAGATGGCTTATTTGTATTAATACTATATCAGTGTTTTGGAACAAACAGTCTCAAGAAGGTTAAAGCCTGATAAACTCAAGGTAAAACAGTCCATCTGCTTCATTTTAGAGATGAGTAAAATGAGGCGCAAAAAGGAGAGAGAGGTTCTGTGTCCAGTGTTGCAAAGCCAGGGAGTGTTAGGGCCAGGATCTTGACCTCCTGGGGTTTGCAGCAGGCTACAGCAAACTGCAAGAGAAGGGATAAAATAACACCTGCAGCTCCATGATGGGTCAGGCACATCAGGCTTCCCTGGCTATGAGGTCTAAGGAAGCTCATCCAGGTGGGACATTGTAATCAGAGACAATGAGCACGTAAAACTTGTGTACTGAGACCCAAAATTGGTGTCCGGGAATTGTGGAGTGGTCCGTGTGGATACAGGCTGGATGTAGCCTCCTGTCTGACAGATGGCTATAGGCTGTGGATACGGGCTGCCTGACAGATGACTGGTCACCATCAAAGACGTGAAATGTAGGCATGCAGACCTCAGACTCAAGTCTACTTTTCAAAGGTGACAACAAGACTTGAACATGTTGTTGCCAGTTCTAGAGATTTACAGGATTGAAGCAGTCCTGGTCCTAAAGTAAATTTACAACTGGGTAAGGAATACGCCACAAAACAGGGGCCCTGTGTCCAAAGCCAGAGAGTGAGTTGGGGTTTGGGCTTCAAGAACTAGGCAGAAGTCCTATTTTGAAAGTTAGGCATCAGGTTCAGAGAAGTTCTAGTCCTCAGGTGAAAAGGTGACCTGAGTCATCTGACTCCTGACTCTTTAAATTCCCTCCAGTAGGGATCACATTCATCTCACCTAGAACTTCAGACAGGACTGGGCTTAAACAAGGATCAAAGAGTTCTAACTCTTGTAAGACAAGCAGGTGATGAGGCTGGAATCCAGAGAAACAGGCATGATGTCTCATTTCTAGGCAGTTTGTTTTTTGACTATTTCATGCTACACCTCTGATTCTTTTAATAATAAATGGAATTCATTTGATGTCAACATTGTGTTTTTCCACTGCTGAACACCTATGCACTGGAAGTTAAATTTCAGCAAACACTAAGAAACCTGTAAGGATCTTTCATTTTTTAAAACAAATATTTACTTTGTGTCTATTTTCCTCAGTGCTGGAAGCTAGGGTGATGACAATACAAACCTTGCCCTCAAGAAGCCTAGATTCCAGTGGAAAGACAGATATTTAAATCAAAAACCATTTCATGTTAATTCAGTGATCTGGTAGCTGAAAAAAACCACAAAAAACAGAGTTTCCTACATCCTGTTTGCTGTTTCTGCACTGTTACTTTTGGAGTCACAGAAGGAAAGATTTCATGCTACAAGTGGAATCTGACCCTGGTTGGGCTTAAGCAGCCATTGGTCAGTTGGCAGAGCTACAGAGCCTTAGAAGTGTATGCTCTTTCTAGTTCCCACTTATTTATCTGACCTTCTGCTCCATCCCTAATACTGACTCTCAATATCACCTGTATGCCTGTCACTCCTTCATCTATTATCTCCAGTCATAAATTATCTTTGGAATAGCCCCACTGCCTCTTAAAGGAATAAAAAACTCAGAGTAAATAAATCCAAGTTCTTGGTAACCCCTCAAACTTGCCCAATCTTCTGCTTTTCCCATTTTCCTATTTCACAGGTGATTAAAGCTGAGCACTAGGAGAGTAACTAACTTGTTCAATTACATAAGTTGCCTAACTTGTCTCAGAACTAGTAGTGGGACAGGCAAAGTATGAACCAAGGCAGTAGGGTTCCAGAGGCTGAGTTCTTAACCACAATGATCTACTACCTTCTTTTCAATTTAAAGTGATTTACATTTTATCTTCTAAAATGTAAAGTTTTTGTCAGAATATTCCTAATTTCAGAAAGATTAAGTGACTCGCTCAGTGACACAGGCTAATAATTTGTAGATCTAGGATTCAAGCTTGGGATTGTCTGCCTTTGTCTTGCCTGCATGAAGGTTATTTATGTGTTATTTCCTCTCTCTCACTGATTCTAGTTCCTTGATTCAAGTTCCTTGAATATTTCATTAATTATTACTTCATTATTTGTACTTCATTTGACTTCTATCTCCTAAAATATTTTTTATGCACAGTAAATATTCATGGTGTATGATCCTTTTAATGTATCACTGAATTCAGTTTGCTAATATTTTGTTGGGAATTTTTACATGTATATTCATCAGGGTTATTGTTCTGTAATTTAGTTTACTTGTGGTGTCCTTATATGGCTTTGGTATCAGGGTCAAGTGGGATTTATTCCTGGGATGCAAGCATGGTTCAACATATGCAAATCAACAAATGTGATACACTACATTAATAGAATAAAAGATACAAATCATATGATCATCTTAATAGATGCAGAAAAAGCATCTGACAAACTAAAACATCCTTTCGTGATAAAAATGCTTAACAAATTGAGTATAGAAGGAACATCCCTCAACACAATAAAGCCAGATATGATAAACCCACAGCCAATGGTGAAAGCTTGAAAGCTTTTCCTCAAAGATCAGGAACAAGACAAGGGTGCCCATTTTCACCACTTCTATTCAACATAGTACCGAAAATCCTAGCTAGGGCAATCAGGCAAGAAAAAAGAAATAAGAGCCATCCAAAATGGAAAGGAAGAAGTAAAACTGTTCTTGTTTGCAGTTGATATATATAGAAAATTCTCATGACTCCACCAAAAACAAAACAAAAAAAACCCTGTTAAAACTAATCAACAAATTTAGTAAAGTTGTAGTATACAATAACAACATACAGAAGTCAGTTGTGTTTCTATACATTAACAAAACATCTGAAAAATAAAGAAAGAAAACAATTCCATTCACAATAGCAACAAGATAATAACATACTTAGGAATAAATTTAACTAAGGAAGTGAAAACTCTGTACACTAAAAACTACAAGACTTTGTTGAAAGAAAATGAAGACGACACAAACAAATGGAAAGATATCCTGTGTTCATGGATTAGAAGATTATTGTTAAAATGTCCATAATACCCCAAACCATCTATAGAATCAACGTGATCCATAGAAAATTCCAATTGCATTTTTTAAAAAACAGAAAAAACTCCTCAAATTTGTGTTAAGCCACAAAAGACCCTGAATAGCTAAAGCAATCCTGAGAAAGAATCACAAACCTGGAGGCATCACATTTCCTGATTTCAAACCATACTACAAAGTTACAGTAGCCAAAATAGTATGGTTCTGGCATAAAAATAGGCACATAGACCAATGGAACAGAATCCAGTGCCTAAAAATAAACCCTCACATATATGGTCAATTACTTTTTGAAAAGGGAGCCAAGAATGCTCAATGAAGAAAAGGTAGTCCCTTCAATAAATGGTGTTGGGAAAACTGGATAACCACATGCAGAAGAATGAAATTGGACCCCTATCTTACATCACTCGCAAAAAATAAATTGGAATGAATTACAGACTTAAACATAAAACCTGAAACCATATAACTCCTAGAAGAAAACAGGGAAAGATATCCTTGATGTTGATCTTGGCAACAGTTTTTCTGGATATGACATCAGAGGCACAAGCAACAAAAGCAAAAATAAATAAGTGGGACTACATAATAGATGTTCAGTAAATATTTACTGAAAATATTATTTTAAAACCTGAGGAATGGCCAAAGCCAGAACAATTGAGCAACAAAACACAGAAAGTAGTTTTGGATAATATCTCAAGTTCCATAAATATCCCATAATATCCACGAGTCCATACTGCTAAAAAGACATGATTTAATAAATAAATAAATGGAGCAGTATAAAAAAATCTCTCATGCAAAATTTAAAATAATTTATGCAAATACTTAACCCTCAGGGAGAGGAGCATAGCCCCCCATTCCTTAAATATGGGCTGCATATAGTGACTTGTTTCTAAAGCAAGCAGTATGGGAAGAGTGAAAAAGAGTAATTTTACAGTAGAAAACCTGACAATCACTACTTCAACCAGGTAATCAAGGTCAAAATCAATAGTGATAAGTCACGTTGACAGTATTATCCTTGATATGATATGATGAAAATGTCAATTTACCCCAGTGGTCTTATCCTCCAAACTAATAACTCCATGAGAAAAACACTAGGCAAATCCCAACTGATGGACATCCTACAAATTACAAATGGTCAAGGTCATCAAAAACAAAGAAAAATATGAGAAACTGTGCCAGCCAAGAGGAGCCTAAGGAGACAGGACTACTAAATGTAACGTGATAACCTAGATAGGATACTGAATGGACAGAATACATTAGGGAAAACTGAGAAAATGTTAATAAAGTATAAACCTTAATAATTATATATATTTAATATTAATAAATTTACATTGATTTAATATAATTTATATTAATATTTATTTAATAATAATGTATCAACATTGGTTTGAGTGACAAATATGCCACACTGATGTAAGATGTTAATAATAGGGGAAACCGGGTGTGGAGTATAAGGGAACTCACTATATTATTTTAGCCATTTTTCTGTAGACCTACAACTATTAAAAAATAGGAAGTTGGGCTTCCCTGGTGGCGCAGTGGTTGAGGGTCTGCCTGCCGATGCAGGGGACGCGGGTTCGTGCCCCGGTCCGGGAGGATCCCACGTGCCGTGGAGCGGCTGGGCCCGTGAGCCATGGCCGCTAAGCCTGCGCATCCGGAGCCTGTGCTCCGCGACGGGAGAGGCCACAGCAGTGAGAGGCCCGCGTACCGCAAAAAAAAAAAAAGAAGAAGTTTATTTAAAGAAATTATACGACGAAGTCACGCCTCTAAGTTGATTTGTTTTCATGATTCCTTTCCAAATATCAGATGTCTATCTCCCCAAGGCCAGAAGCTCCTGGTCACCTACTCTTCCGTTTTTACTCCAAATGTCCAAAAGTATCTGGGTGCAGGCAATACACGGAAGAGTGGCAATGAAAGAAAAATGGTAACTAGCTGGTTTCTATGAAACTGAGCACATTCAGAAGACTTCAGGATTTCCAGGATCATTTCAAAGGTTACCACATCTTTCCAACTCCATGTCTAAATAAATATATTTTCAATGCCAATTATATTTTATTCCAGGACTTGGAAAGAAGAACTGTAGGATGTAATCCAAAGAAAGGTGAAGTTGAAGAGGAGAGAGTTTAACCAGGGGTTACAAGAAAAGCCATGTTATACCTTAAAAGAGAATAAAGATTTTACTAGGGCACTCTTCCTGTTGGCAGTGCCCGGGGAAAGTCAAAGAGCAGGTGTACAGAGGGACATTCAGGAGCCTTATATAATATCCTGCTTGGCCAACAGAGGGCCACCATGTGTTCACTCTAGAATCAACTTCATGTGTTTATTGACCATATCTGGCTGAAATAGAGAATGCTTGGAAATGAGATGAGCTGCACACAGCCAGTGAGGGTGTGGACAATGGCGTCCACCTCATGCACTCAGCATGAGTCCACTCTATTCTATGTGAGTGCCCTATATATGCATGACAACTGGGCTATGAAACTGCAGCCACTGTCCTGTCTCAGCTTTAGGCAAACATATATTTATTCACATCCCCTCTTACATAACAGCTCAATTAAAGGCCTGTGGTCACTTACTAGCTGCATGTCTTATTTAAAGGGGAATGTAAATTCACACCCTACCCTTCCACCCTTGCTTAAAGGAATCACAGGCAACACTGTACTTCAGCAATCTGACTTCCGTCTTCTATATTATACAAGGGATGACTAGAGCTTCATGGACCGAGCCACCAGCCATCCACATGCTTTTGAAACCATCAGTAAGACGGGATATAATAAAGACATTGACCTACCCAGGGAAAACATTGACTGTAGGTAACCTTAAGCATCTCAGTGGTATGAAGAAAGATATCTCTGTATACTTCGTTTACAAATTAATGACAATAATCGCCTCTGTTTCATTTACATTTTGCAGTTGCATTTCTTCATAATCCTATTATGTCAATAGTATACCTGACTTAAATTAGTTCTTGTCAGATTGGATTGTGGTTATTTCTGAGACCCCATCATGGCTCATCATGGATTCCCTTGGAATTTGCTAGGGAAGCACAGGTATCCCTGAACAGGAGAGCTTGTGTTTATCTTATACTCTAGCACAGCAGTCGCCAATCTTTTTGGCACCAGGGACCGGTTTCGTGGAAGACAAGTTTTATACGGACCGGTAGCGGGGTGCGGGGAATGGTTCAGGCGGCAATGCGAGCGATGGCGAGCGGCAGATGAAGCTCTGCTCTCTGGCTGCTCACTGCCTGCTGTGCAGCCCGGTTCCTAACAGGCCGGGTACCGGTACTGGTCCGTGGCCCAGGGGGTTGGGCACCCCTGCTCTAGCACGTGGAAAGATTTAGCATTGATTTGTGATGCTGGATACACACTGTGTTGATTGATGCAAAAAATGTCTGATTTTATTTTCTCAGAAACATATCCCAAATATGTCATCTTCTTTGTCTATAATTAGAGCGTAACCGTATGCCATTTTGCCCACCTCACAGAGCTATAATAAGACTCAAATGAGATAATGTATATTAAAAAAATCCCTGGAAATAATAAAGTGTCAAATTACGAGGGAAGACAGGAGAGAAGTAACCTCTATAGAATGCCTACTGTTTTTCAATGCTTTACAAACATAATCCCATAAATCTCATTTACCTTTTACAATATCCCTTTTAGAAAGGGACATCCAGATGAGTTGAACAGCAGCTCAGGCAGACAGTTCATATTAGCTGAATAATTCCACAAATAGTGGGAGAACCAGAATTTTAATCCTATGCTGTTTAAATTCCAAGATCTTGTTCTGTTTGTTTCTCATTTCTATAAAGATGAGATCCAGTGTCATTAAAAAAAAAAGCACCTAAGTCTTTTCAACACTTTATACCTTTTCCAGATGTATCCTGATAAAATGAGAAACATAACAGACATAGCCAATGCTTCTACAATCTTTGAGTCAATATAACAAAGTATAATAGAAATAGTACTTAGCAGAATAGAGTTAACACATACACAATGAATCAGTGGTGCTTCTTAATGGCTACTTGTGTGACCTCAAGCAAGTCACTCAGATGACTTCTTTTCAGTAGCTTCTCTGTACAATCCATTGTAGTTGGAACTGAGAATAAAAAGATAATTAAGACACTGCCCCAAAGAGATAAACATGCAGACAATTATTTAATAAAATATTATTAGACTACAGTAGACGTACATCACAAGAAAAAAGTGATATGGACTTGCAGCCTTGAGTTGAGAATTTAGAGTATGTAGAAGCTGATCAAATGGAAGAACGAGAGCTGAAAGTTCCAGGTAGAGGTAGGACAAATAGTCGCTGGAAAGTGTGGTGTATTTGGAGAGCAGGGACACTTTTCTCTGAACCTCATTTTCCTCATCTGTAAAATGAGGAGATTCCACACTATCGTCTCTAATCCCTATTATACTTTACTCTTCCAAGATTCTGTTTTTGTGTCTTTGACTTCTTCTCATATTCCCATATTTGGTGTAAAAGCAAGTCATCTGCATGAACTAGCCCACTATTCTGCAAAAGTAATACAATTAAACTTTAACGTGAGAAATATACTGACAGATTTATCTACTCTCAGCTGTGAGCTTCCAAAAACATTAAAAACAGGCTACTTGAAGGCTAAGATTTCTCTTAACAAGGAGTGATTACATTCTTGAGCACATTTGATTCTCCCATAGGCATTAAAACAGCAGCGGCCTGAATTTTCACCGAGTTGTAAAAGGGTTAAGTGTCAGACATGACATGTTACCAGGGAATGTCATCTAAAATGGACGAGGCCACTGCCCTTAGAGCAAGGCTCGTCGTTGGCCATGAAAGAAATAGCCCTGACATTCAGTTACCTCACTGCACTTAAGGGAAAGGATCACTTTAGGCAAGTAGAAGACAAATTGTAAGTAATTATTTTAAGAAATTGCTCTCATAGGTCCTAACGGATACCTTCTGTAAATGTTGGTCAAGCAGTTAATCAATTCAGGAGCCAAAAATATTTCCCATTTTTATTTTAGATTTCAGAGGAAAGGAACATATAGGAGCTGGTGGTTATTAAGAAGGGAAACATCTTCCTGTTAATTCACACAGGCAGTTGGGGGTTGAATTTAACGAATTACAAGGTCCTCATTCCACTGAGCTTTCATACTTGGTTCCCTTAGATACTAGTATTAGAGGGCTTTGTTTAGTGGACTGTGTATACTGGGGGGTTCATTAAATTGTTTGGCAAAATAGATTTTTAAATTTTTTTAAGTGAAATACTGTACATAATGTAACAGTTCCCCCACAAAATGTTTACAAAATACAAATTTTGGATTTGATTTTTGCAGTAGGTCTATTTTTTTCATATGCACTAAGGTGCAATTCTGATCACAAATAGGGTACGTGGCATACGGAGCAAAGTTAGCCATGTGATATACAGCTGTTTGGCCACTGACTGAACGATCACTGGTTTCCTCTTGGGATTTAGGTCTTCTACTGATCAAAAGTGGAACTTTGGGGGACTTGATAGCAGTGACAACAAAACTATATCAAAATGTGTTGGTATGCCTTGTAACCTTAAGTAAAGAACAGCATCAATGAGAGGCATTCTTCCCTGGGATTTTCAGGCCATAAAAAAATAGAGAGGAGAAGGGTACTGTTTTGAGTCTGCAGATCACCAGCAGGAGATGGCTCATCTTATCACCTTGAATAATCTTGGTGATCTCATTGGAGATGTGTGAGATTTTGACCACTAGAATGGATAGATCTAAGATGTTAGGAAACTTCACCTTCCTGGGAACTTGCTTTTAAGTCCCTCTCTACTCATTAAAAATGAGACTTCCCACTGCAGGGCAGCCAGCCCAGGCACGGAGACGGAGGCATCATGGGCCTGTGGTGGTCTCTCATGTTCCATCCTCTTTTGTTCTCCAGCTCTTCTCGGAACCTAAGCCCACATTGGTATTTGGCAGAGTACAGGCTAGGGTTATTCCTAAGCAACGTGCCCTGCAAACTTGGTCATTCTGGGAGCATGTTTCCCAAAGGCTGGTCCTTGGAGCACCTACATAGGAATCAGCTGAGTCATTGTTAAAAAAATTAGTTTTCAAGACCTCACCCAGAGCTACTGGGGACAATCCCAGGAATCTGTATAAATGCTTCATCTCACCAAGTAATTTTCATATTCATTAATGTTTGGGAATCCCTAGTCAGACCAATGACAGAAGAGCCTAACAGATAAGAAAATTGTAGATTATAAAACCGATTGATATGAAATATCTCCTTTTTCCCCATGAAATTGATGGATAATCCTCTAAAATTGCCAAAAAACCCAAAAACACAAAAAATCAAAAAAAACCCCCGTAAGTTGATGAAAAGGGGCCATTACTGCAGTAGTTAAAGGCTCACAACAAGGGCTGTAGTACTTTGTAACTTCTCAAATGAGAGCCCAAAGTGTAGACTCATGGAGTCCGTACCTCTAAGGTACGGAAAGGGTGACACAATGTTGCACAAGAAGCTTGTCCATAATTTCAGTCTTCAAATTTTTAAAAAGCATGTTGACTTTACTGGTAAAAGGCAAAGTGAATCGTATTCTCAGTGGCCTCCATTTGTGAACATCTTATAGACACATTCATCAACATTATGTCCTTTATCCCAACCTGGGTACTAAACTTTGTGTTCACCTGTTACTAGTAAGGTATTCTCTATATCCTGCAATGATTCTGACGAGATTACTTCTAGATGTAAGGATTGGAGCAATCACAAGCGTTTCTCCCTGCCGGGTCACTGACTTGTTTCCCACTGCCTAGAATACAAGAAATGTTGTTTTACCTCCACATGAAGTGGGGGCCTGAAAGCACTGTCAAGCCTCAGCACTTTGCTACGGGGCATTTACCATGTCCTCATATAACAATTTATTCCAGGTGATTTTCTTTCCGCATTCTCATTACTTCTGGCCCTTTAAATCTGATCATTTTTATTTTACCTCTTACACAGCCCAAGGTAATAAGCACCGGCAGGTACCATGAGTCATGCTGAGTGTTTCCCATGAAGGAACGGAGTATGATGGAGGTAAAAAAAAAAAAAAAGGTGCTCTGTTTAATGCAGGGGATAAAAATCAGCCCCACTTCACAAAATATCCGATGTCTCTTGTCAAGGGGGAGGAAATCAGAAGCATGACTTGTGGCAGTATCTGTGCAGAAATCTGTTAGGTAGCACAATGTTTAGTCTGTACCGAGTCTGGTAATGAAGTGCTGGAGACTAATTCAACTGTTGGAGTTACCTGATTATAAAATTATAAAAAAAACCTCTCTATTATTTATTTGTTTAATCTTCGCCAGTCAGTACTCAAAGTTTATTAGCAATAGAAAGGATATAGTTCAAAACATTTGAATCAGTTATGTTCTGGGGAAAGTAAAACCTTGCAGAACCTAGTCACTCAGCAAATGATTCATGTTTATAAGCTGGTGGCTTAATTTATAAACTCTTGAGACGCTAAAAGGCAAGAGCAAAAGCAAAAGCAACGCTCTTACCTCCACCGGGCCCAGCTTTCATACTCCACTCCACACCATTGCTCCAAGCAAGAATGTCAGCAAACTTCTCAGGCATTCAATGGAGTGTTCTGATCACTGTATGCTAGTTCCTGGCATCGCCGGATCTCATACTCTCCCATCACCCCAATGCTTCCTAGATGTCTTATTCTGGAGGCTCTCTACTTTGGAACTTCTCAGACCTACCATATTCTGCTTTCGGCGTTAGTGAATATAAACCCAAGCAGAGAGACACCAAGAGCTATTACCTCCAAAGGCTAAAGCACGTGCTCTAGAATCAGACTTCATAGGTTTTGTAACAGAGAAGAACAAGCCTGACTCCATATTGGATCTATTCATTTAGCCCTAACCCTTGTGCTCTCTTGCCTGTGCTGAGTCATGCTGGCTCTGCACTTTGTGTAAAAGAATGTTGCCTGTAGCCTGAAATATACAGGAGAGCCCATTCTCAAGACCCTGACCTTTAAATGTGTAACACTTTTCCATTCATACAGAGATAAAAAAGTTGCAGAACAGAGAATAACATTTATCTTGTTGGAGATTTATAGAACATTGTGACCAGAGCCACATGGACAGCTGGAAAAACAAAGGATTCTGGCACCAGGATTCCAGCACCAAGAAGTTCGCAACAACCAGCCACACCCCTTCCCTTTTAGGATAAAAGAAGCCTGAATTCTAATCTGGGTGAGATGGCTCTTTGGGACACTAGTCCATCATCTTGGTCTTCTGGCTTTCCAAATAAAGTCACTATTCCCTGCCACAACACCTCATCTCTCGATTTATTGGCCTGTCGTGTACTGAGCAGTACAAACTTGGACTCAATAATGGTTTGAATCCTGGCTGTGCCACTTATTAGCTCTGTGATTTTGGCAGGTGATTTAACCTTCCTGTGCCTTGGTTTCTTTATTTGTAAATTGGGATAATATTAGCAACTCTCTTAGGCAGTGGTGAGGATTGAAGAATTGATAGATATAAAGTGCTTAGAATAGTGTCTGAAACATAGTAAGTGCTCAAAATTGTTACCTGCTATTATCTGGCATATGCCTAGTGTCTTCATCAGGGATAATTTGGTTTTAAAGGGACATAAAGGTATGGAAACTACTTTAAGCAAAACAAACACCTGAAAAGCTACATTTGTTTTTCAAAGTTAAAGCAATATCTTAAGGAACCCAGAGATGGCAGTATAGTTGGTTTTCAGGGTATTCCTGAGCCAGACTTGGAAAGCCCTCAGGAGCTCCAAGGCATAGACTCTACCTCTTACTTTTTTGGGGGGGTCACATGATTCCTTGTGCCTGGTCCAATCAACTGTGGGTAAAGGACCTGAATCATGAGTCCCACTTGTCCACTTAGCAATCATTGTGGGAACATAGTATATGAGAAAGGGCCTGGGAAAGGCATATAAATTGATTGTTTAGTCTACTAACTTCACCATGAAGCATTCTGGGAAAATACCCATTGTGTCTTGGCAGGCTCCTGGTTAGGGCTCCACTCTCCATAGATAAAGTGCAAATCAAGGAAAATAAAGAGGCCAGTGGTAAGATACATCTTCAGGAAAATCCCAAAGCATAGATCCAGACATCCTATTTCATTTCAGCCTAATTGAGTAAATTTGGGGCAATTTTGTCACATAGGTGGTGAGAACTCCAAACTTTTCACATGTGATATTTATCTTGCAATTCCTTCCTAATTCCTTTTTAATTACTTTTTGTTTGTTTGTTTTTGCAGTATGCGGGCCTCTCACCGTTGTGGCCTCTCCCGTTGCGGAATACAGGCTCCAGATGCGCAGGCTCAGCGGCCACGGCTCACGGGCCCAGCTGCTCCGCGGCATGCGGGATCCTCCCGGACCGGGGCACGAACCCATGTCCCCTGTATCGGCATGCGGACTCTCAACCACTGCGCCACCAGGGAAGCCCCCTAATTCCCTTTTTGAAGAGTACTGCTAGGAACATTTTCTTTTAATATAGGACTGGAAAAACAGGCTAAGAATTGTATCCTTAAATTATTGTACTGGGTAGGCCAAAAATGCCTTCAGTTTTTTAAATAAAAATAAAAGACACATTTTTCATTTTCACCAAGAACTTTAATAAACAACGTATTCACCCTTTTGTTCCACTACCTTCTGCCATCTTTCAGGCAACTTCCTAATTCCATCTTCCCAAAACTTTTTATCTTTTTGAGGAAAGAACTGTTCCAGGTGCCTTTTACAGTCTTCCAGAGAACTGAAATTTTTTCCATTAAGAGAATTTTGTAAAGACTGAAATAAATGGAAATCCGAAGGTGCAATGTCTGATGAATATGGCGGATGAATCAGAACTTCCCAGCCAAGCTGTAATAGTCTTTGCCTGGTCATCAAAGAAACATGTGGTCTTGCATTATCCTGATGGAAGATTATGCATTTTCTGTTGACTAATTCTGGACGCTTTTCGTCAAGTGCCACTTTCAGTTGGTCTAACTCGGAGCAGTACTTGTTGGAATTAATCGTTTAGTTTTCCAGAAGGAGTTCATAATAGAGGACTCCCTTCCAATCCAACCATATACACAACATCATCTTCTTTAGATGAAGACCAGACTTTGGTGTGGTTGGTGGTCGTTCATTTCACTTGCCCGATGATCTCTTCTGTTCCACATTTTTGTACAGTATCCACTTTTCATCACCCGTCACAATTTGTTTTAAAAACGGAACGTTTTCATTACATTTCAGTAGAGAATCGCATGCAGAAATATAGTCAAGAAAGTTTTCTCGCTTAACTTACATAAATTTGATCGCTATCAACTTCAACTGGTCTACCAGACTAGGAGCATCATCCAGCAGGAAATCTCCAGCATGAAACTGCACAAACCAGTTTTGACACGTCCAATCAGTCACAGCACCTTCTCCATATACTGCACAAATCTTTTTTTGTGTTTCAGTTGCGTTTTTACCTTTCTTGAAATAATAAAGCATAATATGCCGAAAATGTTGATTTTTTCCTTCCATCTTCAATATTAAAATGGCTACATAAAAATTCACCAATTTTGATGTCTTTTATTTATTTATTTATTTATTATTTTTACTTTTTTTTGCGGTACGCAGGCCTCTCACTGCTGTGGCCTCTCCCGTCGCGGAGCACAGGCTCCGGACACGCAGGCTCATTGGCCATGGCTCACGGGCCCAGCCGCTCCGCGGCATGTGGGATCTTCCCGGACCAGGGCACGAACCCGTGTCCCCTGCATCGGCAGGTGGACTCTCAACCACTGCGCCACCAGGGAAGCCCTGCTGTCTTTTTTTTAATGCACGCTGATATGACAGCTGTCACATACAATCTAACAAAATTGTTTCGAATGAAGTTAAAGACAACTAAGTGCTACTAGAGCCATGTTACGGAAAAAAACGAATGAACCTTTTGGCCAACCCAATAATTATAATTTTAATACAAAAGATTTCCAGATTGGATAAGTGACTTTTAGATCCTACATATTTTTACAGACTAAAACAAAACAAAACAAATAAAACAAACAGAAAAACCCAACTCAGGGGCTTCCCTGGTGGCACAGTGGTTAAGAATCCACCTGCCAATGCAGGGTACACGGTTTGAGCCCTGGTCCAGGAAGATCCTACATGCTGTAAAGCAACTAAGCCTGTGCGCCACAACTACTGAGCCTGCGCTCTAGAGCCCACGAGCCACAGCTACTGAGCCCACGTGCCACAACTATTGAAGCCCGTGCACCTAGAGCCCGTGCTCTGCAACAAGACAAGCCACCGCAATGAGAAGCCCGCACACTGCAGCAAAGAGTAGTTCCTGCTCGCCGCAACTAGAGAAAGCCCACGCTCAGCAATGAAGACCCAACGTAGCCAAAAATAAATAAATTTATTTAAAAAAAAAACCAACTCAGAAAATAATAAAACACCCAGAATTTGAAAATGTACACAAAGAATTAAATTCATGGGCACTAATGGTTTAAAGTTCATAAATCTCAAATAATTTTTGTTTATAACCATTTTGAAAGCAACCAATTTCCTTACGCTAGTGTTTAAACTAAGACAAGAGCACCTGTACATTACTATAAACATTTTAATAGCATGTTAATACAAGAACACCTAGAATATTGAATTATTACTGGCTATTGTGAGCACTTAAACTAGGGAAAAATGGAATTTAAATGCTACTTTTCTATTTCATGTGGGTATTTCAACTATCCCCCATTAGCCCGTTCTTTCATCAGGAAACATTAGGAGAGTTGCATTTCCCTATCCCTTGAATTTCTGCAGAGCCATAGGACTTGTTTGTCCTATAAAATGTGAGCAAAAGCACTACATGACACTTTCTTGTAAAGCACTTTGTTTTCAATGCTTGACTCTCTAGTTCACCCAGAGATCTTGATAGCATGTGCTGCTGTGGAGGTGTCATGAGATTAGAACAGACTGGAATGCTGAGTTTTCATGTGGAAGAAAATTAACTTGGAATTCATTCAGACTCACAGCGGACGTTGTATGAATGGGTAACCTTTACCTTCACCTTTAATTGACAAGTAAAAATGGTATACATTTGAGGTATACAACCTGATGTTTTGATATACATGTATGTTGTCAAATAACTGCCACAAACTAACATATCCATTACCTCATTTAGTGACCTTTCTTCAACTTTTTTTCTTTTCTTTTGTGGTAAGAACACTTTAGATCTACTCTCTTACTAAATTTCAGGTATACAATACAGTACTGTCAACTGTATAGTCACATTGCTGTACTTTAGATCTGCAGAACTTATTTATCCTGCATAACTCAAACGTTGTGCCCCTTTGGATACAAATTGCAATTTTGGGGCTATTTGTTACTGCAGCATGACCTTAGGGTAGACACTGTCTGCTATACATTTCAGAACTAAACAGAATTCTGAATCCCTGGAAGTTGGGGAAAATCTAACACTTTGAGCTTTGGTGGGGAAAAGGAACAGTAAATAGGATAGATGAAGGTTTTCACAGCAAATTCTTACATCTTCTTTTATGACTTGAGGAATAGTGTAGTACAATTTCCTCACTTCACATGTAAATGACTTACGGACCAGAAAGAGGAACTGACTTTATTAAGTTTCAACATTTGTCAGTGGCAAAGTCTATTAATGTGTTACATGCTATTCCTCAGGGGAAGAATATGAGAAATAAAAGAAAAATAGCAGGCCAGAAAGAAAACCCCACAGCTGTTTGCAATTTTAATAAAATAATGTGTTGATCAAAAATTTAGTGGAAATGTGAGAATACTGAATTCAAAATCAAAGGTTAACCTCACCGTTCTACTTGAGAAAAGAAATGAAACTCCACGCAGTATTGCTAGCATAAGCTCCCAGGTTGAATTTACACTACCACCAGGAGACACAGACAGAGGCAAACACTGCCTTTCTGTGTGACTTATATGTAAAATAATAATAAAAGGAAAAAAGCATGTAGTGATTAAAAATAAATCAAAGAAAGCTAGCTCATAGCACAGATGGGGCAAAAATATGAGTCTTTTGATTGATAGTTAATTAGGAGCAGTACAGTTAAAAGACATGAGTTCTATTCCCAAGCTGAGGAAGTTTAGACAGGTTATTTAACTTCATTAAATTCATTTTCCTTATTGTAAAAATTGGTTGAAATCTAAATTTCTTCCTCACTTTCCTTTATAACCTTTTTTCTCTACCAACCCTCAATGATTTAGTTTTCAATATTAAAGTATTATCTATGAGTAGTGATATGAAATGAATTTAGCAAAGAAGAGCTGAATAGAGCTAAGATATCTAGTTCTTATACAACACTTCCTTCATGCCAATTATCAATACTTAACTATTGTAGGAGCAAATCCTTTCCTTCCTGTTCACTCCCACTTTTTTTTCGGGTTAGACTTCCTGCCTTCAGAGCTCTCCACATTTTCCATCTCTCCTCCTAGCTCCTTTTAGTTGTGCTATAGGGAAACCTTGTGGTACTTTAAGCAATGAAATTTCCCTATGATTGAAACTTTTCCATTAGTGCTCTTTCTATCTCTTAATTTTCATTGAAAATTGGCTTTCTCCAAAGGTTTACTGTTCCTGCATTCCTTACCAAAGTCTTCTGTGTTCCCTCACCTTGACAATTTTTTAAAAATTTATTTATTTTACTTACTTATTATTTTTGGCTGCGTTGGGTCTTTGTTGCTGTGCGTGGGCTTTCTCTAGTTGCGGCGAGCGGGGGCTACTCTTTGTTGCAGTGCACAGGCTTCTCATTGCAGTGGCTTCTCTTGTTGCAGAGCACGGGCTCTATGCACGCAGACTTCAGTAGTTGTGGTGCGTAGGCTTCAGTAGTTGTGGCTCACGGGCTCTAGAGCGCAGGCTCAGTAGTTGGGACACATGGGCTTAGTTGCTCCGTGGCATGTGGGATCTTCCCAGACCAGGGCTCAAACCCATGTCCCCTGCATTGGCAGGCGGATTCTTAACCACTGCACCACCAGGGAAGCCCTACACTGTCTTTATTACTAAAATTTTATAAGTCTACAAGACAGGTAGAGAGGATTTCCAAGTTTCTTCTTATTTTAAAAAGTTGTTTACTATGGTCATTTCTATTTTCTAAAGAATGTGTATAAGTGAACACTATTTTTTTAACGTAATTCTAAAAGAGTACAAGGAGGAAATAACTAACATGACATTCTCCAGAACAACTGAGAATCTGGAATTCTTTTCTTTTGTTCTGATTTAGTTCAGAATACAAAAGTTTCCCTCATCCCAAAATGAGGATCCTACTTCTAAAGGCCAACAGTCTAAGTCTCTGAAGCCATGTTTCACAAGGTCTGGTCTGTAATATTACATCAGTTGATCCAAAACTTTTATTTCTAATGATCATTCATTGTGCATATAGGATGTGACAATGTATATAAATCTCATCTATTTATCATTTAAATAATATAATTTTTCTTAAATTTATAAAATTCTTCACAATTACAAAGTACTTTTTACAAATTGTTTCATTTGACCCTTACAACCATTTTTTAAAGAGGTTGTGTAAGCAGCATTAGTAGTATAATTATTATAATATGTATATCACAAGACTGATAGTAAAATTGTGGTATACCTATGACATATGTGATATAGTATATTACGTATACCTTCATAGGGTATAATCTATAGTCTTCAAAAATAATAACTTACAAAAGACATAAAAAATACTTGCACATATATTATGAATATGTGCATTAAATTATACATTTATACAAACTGTTATAAAATTATAAATTAATACTAACCAGGATATAAGTAACTAATAGTTGAGACAGATAGTATATCCTTTAGGAATTCAAAACAAGTAGTGATAATATTTAGTGTAACTAAATTAGCCATGAAACGATTCCTAGACTAAGAGAGACTTGGGTTTATTTTAAAGGAAAAATAGCATATTGAAAGTCAAGAAGGAGGAAGAGGACTTTTTAGGAACTACCAATAGTATGAACAACGGCATGGGGGTAAAAATGCATACAGTTTGTGTCAAGATAATGACAAGAATATGCTCTCTGTAGGAAAGGAATTGCTTAGAGAAACAATGATAGGGGATTCTGGAATTGTATGTTGAGGTGGGTTGGTAAGGATCCTGAATACTTTCTCATACCAAGACACAGCTTCCATTAACACCTCTCTGCTGATGATCCTTGCATCCAAGTTTCCAGACCAGAACTCTTTCCTGAATTACAAACATATACTTAAGTGCCTGATAGGTTCAACGCCTGAGGAATCCCACAAATACCTCAAAATCAACATGTTCAAATCTGAACAGTATCTCTTTCACTCAAGCTTGCTCCTCCTCCTATATTCTCAATTTTATTGACGGCACTGTAACTGATGCAGAAGCCCAAGTCAAGAACCAGGAAGTCCCTCTACTACACTTTTTCATCTTTCTGTACAACTCTATTATGTGAATTTCAATTTCAAATGTCTCAAACTGTTTACTCTTTTTCATAACCAGTGCTATTGACTTCACAAAAGGTTTTTGTCTTCTTTTTTTCGAACCCTTGAGATGATCTTCTAATTAGTTTCCTTGACTCTAATCTTACCGACACTTGCCCATCAGAATAAGCAATTACATAATTTTCTTTACCAAATCCTTCTTCAGGAGCTTTCTATCAGTGATAACAATCTTTTCTCATGGTCTGTGCCCAACCTTAATTTTTTAATAGTTTCAATTGTTGCAATCCCTGCCCTTCCCTCATGTACCCTGCACTACCACTATCCCAACTCGGTGCTTTTTCTTGGCTGTACCATTGACTCTGATGCCATTGTGCATTTGTTCTTGCTGGTCTCTCTAGTGGGGTGTTTTACTTATCATTTATTGTATCAAACTCAAACTTTTTGTGTCTGTGATGCTTTTGCTGGTTTCCCCATGTAGAGCTGGGTATTATTTCTTCTATGTTCCAGTGCATTTGGTGCAGGCTTTAGTTTGTTTATATAAATGTGTCTTAAGAAGACTGAACCTTTTAGGAAAAGGACAATATGCTATTTCATTTTTTTAATCCTCTTTCCCCAACACACACACACACACACACACACACACACACACACACACACGTGTGGTTGAAGTGAATAGATAATTAAATCAAATACTTCAAAGTACTAACTTAGAGACGGTGAATTAGAAAAGCACAGATGGTGGTAGTGCGTTATGCTGGGGGGCCTGACATCAGAGGAGCTCCTTCAGAGTAAGAGGTATGATGGGGAGCACCTGCTCTTCAAACCTCGAACTTAATCTGCATATCAAGTTTTACCCTACCCTACTATCGATCTAACACTTTTGAGTCATTTCTACCCCATTTACCCAATCACCCACACCATTTTTTTCAGTCCATTAAGAATGTGAGGCAGAGAATTAGGTGGCTGAAAACTCTTAGGGCTAAAATTCCTATTAGAAAGATAAACCGGGACAGAACATTCAAGTGTTTCATTGTCAAATCGTAATTACGTAATTTTTGAAGACTTACCTCTGTTTCAATAGTGAGAAACTATTTGGGAAACTGTATTGGAGGCCTTACTTGCCCCAAAAAGAAAGGTGATGGTGGAGAGAAGAGACACAATAAACTGCTTGAGGAAATCTATTAGTATATTTTGGGAAAAGTAATCGACCACTGGCAGGGCTGACATTTTAATCACATTTTCTCTTCCATTCACTTACATTCTTTAAACCCAGTCTGCTGCTCATTGAATTGGAACACTGTACTGCCTAATCTTGCTACTTTTCTGAAATTCACCTGGTGGTTAAATATTTTCAATGCCTTTAACATTCTTTAAAAAGGGTAATTAAATGATGCTTAGCCTTTGACACAATTAACATTTTCTTCACTTTTAAGAATGGAGATAGCACAAGGTACTAAATATAGCTGCTGTCATAGAACAGAATAACAAAAGCAAGAAGAAAGGTTCAAAAGAGGTGATGTTAGGACATGTCAAGTGAAGTTTTTAGGCCAACTGCCTTTAGTTTTCCCTTTTGGTTTTTGTATAAACTACATTTTTACAGACTTGGCATTTTACACCAAAAAGCAACACAAAATTGTCTTCAGGGTGATTTTTTTTTGGGGGGGGGGTTGGGAGACAGCAAAGAAAGTCAACGTAAAAAACAGTAAAACACCAGTGGTAGCAGTTGGTGATGGCGGATGAGAAACAGATGTCAGATAAGTAAAGCAACAGGGAACGCATGTTTAGCACCGCAGGGATATTGGAAATTCCAGCTGTGACAGAGAGCTTTCTTCATTCCTGGGTTCTCTGCCCACTATAAAATGTGTTTTTACAACTAACCAATCCCTCAATTATAAATCTACTCATTGTGTTGGATGTTACAGAGAACCGTAAATCAAGCATCAGATAGTACTTACCTACTAGGAGCTTATGGCTTTTCTAGGAAGGAAAGACATGCTGGCATTTTTTCCAAAAGGGAGCAAAATCCCCAGCTGCTTTTTTGTTGTTGCTCATGGAGTATTCTGGAAAAGCAGGGAAGAAGAGTTAACTGAAAACTAGTAGGAACTTGCGTTCAGAATTTGGAAGTTAGAAGATTAAACTTGGTCTTAGTTGGATGCCTGAGATAAAAAAAGCTTCAGAGAAACACTTGGCACTCAAGGTAATCATATAAGATGGAAATAGTGGCCCATTCTGTTTTCCCCTTGGAGTTCCTCTATGAAACTGTCACCTGCTGTTGGTTTTACTATTATTAGTAACAGTAATCTAATTGTTATGATCTAATTTGCTGGTTAATATCAAATGAGGTTACTTTTAATTTAACTTTATTTTTTACTGAAGTATAGTTGATTTACAATGTTGTGTTGTGTACACCAAAGTGATTCAGTTATACATATATATATATATATATATATATATATATACATACATACATACCTACCTATACATTTAAAAAAATATATTCTTTTCCATTATGGTTTATCATAGGATACCGAATATAGTTCTCTGTGCTATACAGTACGACCTTGTCATTTAGAGGTTACATATATTTTAAAGTTTCAAATTAAAAGTGACTTCAATGCCTACTTGACAGTTGGGCAGAATTGTCTGTGAAATGATGGAGGCCTAGTCTGCTCATTATGCATCATAACAAAGGCATAATGAGTCCCCTAGAGGGCTTCCTCTACTGATGCTTCTCATACTCCTGCCAGTTGGTAAAGTACTGGGCCAAGCAGTTTACAGCTATCTCCTTCACTGATATGCTGCTGTTCTTTCTGTTCCAAACACTTACAGAAGCCTCACTGGTTAGTGGTGGGTCCACTCACCCACTGTTGTTTTTCAGTTTGTCTCCTCCTTCAAAACTCATCCAATGAATGTGACTGGCCTTCTTCAGCCTACAAAAACCTTTTGATCACAGTCTTTTCCCCTGTTTCCGTGGGTACCTATGAGTCTCACATTTATATTATAATGGAATTCCACTCAACTAATTCTTCCATGATCAAAATATAGCCCAAGGTAACTTGTGGTCTTCAACTAGACAAATTTCAACATCAACTTGACTTAAAATTAGGAATATAATATATACGTACTGGGCTCCCTAGCTACAATTTATCGAATGCCCACTATATATTAACTTTGATATGGACAATAATATTTTATTTAACATGTGATCCCAGTGTACAGACATAAGACATGTGACTGTTAAAACAACATTCCAAATAGGACTGTAATTTCTTTCTTTTTTTCCTTTTTAAATAGGAATCCTGATTCTTTTTCTTTTTTATAAATTTATTTATTTATTTTTTAAATTTTTGGCTGCATTGGGTCTTCGGTGCTGCGCGCAGGCTTTCTCTAGTTGCGGCGAACGGGGACTATTCTTTGTTGTGGTGCGCGGGCTTCTCATTGTGGTGGCTTCTCTTGTTGTGGAGCACGGGCTCTAGGCATGTGGTCTTCAGTAGTTGCGGCACATGGGCTCAGTAGTTGTGGCTCGTGGGCTCTAGAGCGCAGGCTCAGTAGTTGTGGCACACGAGCTTAGTTGTTCTGCAGCATGTGGGATCTTCCCAGACCAGGGCTCGAACCCCTGACCCCTGCATTGGCAGACGGATTCTTAACCACTGAGCCACCAGGGGAGGCCAGGACTGTAATTTCTAATGACAATTTCTCTGATTTCAAACAGTGTTGTCTTCCATGTCAGAATTATTCGTGCCGACAGTATGCTAGAAAGTTGAAATATCTGCCCTAAGATACAGATCAGTGAAAAGACTATTTCCAAATCTGAATATTTACAGGGTGTGAGCTGTCAAACACTCCCTAAAAGACAGTATATTTCTTTTTTAATTTTAGAAGGAAGAGTATTCTGGATATAGGTAGATAATTGGGGCTGGAAAGGGTTCAAGGACTAACATGATACACATTCAACACATATATATGTAAAAAATCAGCAATATACACAAATACAGTAAGGTTCTAAAATATTTATTGATTTGGTAAATATTGCTTAAATGTCCACTGTGTGCCAGACACTGAAATAGGTGCCAGAGATACAAATACTTTTTGTTCTCCATAAACGGTACAGTGGCAAAACTGAGTCTTTGAGTCACCTTAGCAACAGAGAAAATATTTTGAGATAACCAGATAATCAGCTAGCTTGGTAGACAGTTCCTATACACAACATAGCTCATTATAATTACTAGAGTAATAGAAAAAAGTAACACCCTCCTATAAAATGTTTCATAGCTTCTCCTCTCTCTTAAATTCTCTCAGTGCATAATTTATTTCCTAATTATCTTAGAAAATAGAAATAATCAGAATAAAGCTTCCACAATGTCCAGCTACCTCATTTACTATCCTGGGCACTCTCAGAATTAGAATTTATTCCATCTCCTCAAGGACATAACTATAGTAAGTCACCTTCACCCAACATCATTAGTAATTCTTTCTATTTTATTTTATTTTTTACAGACTTATTTTAGAGCAGTTTAGGTTCACAGCAAAACTGAGAGGAAGGTAGAGAGACTTCCCGTCTATCCCTTGGTCCCAAACATGTATAGCCTCTCTCATTATTAACACCATTTTAATACAATTATAACAGCTTCTTTAAAACACTTGTGTGCTAAACCCAATAACTATGTCACCTCAGAGTCCCTTTTTTTTTTTAACATCTTTATTGGACTATAGTTGCTTTACAATGTTGGGTTAGTTTCTGCTGTATAACAAGTGAATCAGCTATACATATACATATATCACCATATCCCCTCCCTCTTGCATCTCCCTCCCACCCTCCCTATCCCTCCCCTCTAGGTGGTCACAAAGCACCCAGCTGATCTCCCTGTGCTATGCGGCTGCTTCCCACTAGCTATCTATTTTACATTTGGTAGTGTATATATGTCCATGCTACTCTCTCACTTCGTCCCAGCTTACCCTTCCCCTTCCCCGTGTCCTCAAGTCCACTCTCTGTGTCTGTGTCGTTATTCCTCTCCTGCCCCTAAGTTTTTCAGAAACTTTTTTTTGTTTTTTGGATTCCATATATATGTGTTAGCATATGGTATTTGTTTTTCTCTTTCTGACTTACTTCAATCTGTATGACAGACTCTAGGTCCATTTACCTCACTACAAATAACTCAATTTCATTTCATTTTATGGCTGAGTAATACTCCATTGTATATGTGTGCCACGTCTTCTTTATCCATTCATCTGTCGATGGACACTTAGGTTGCTTCCATGTCCTGGCTATTGTAAACAGAGCTGCAATGAACATTGTGGTACATGACTCTTTTTGAATTATGGTTTTCTCAGGGTATATGCCCAGTAGTGGGATTGCTGAGTTGTATGGTAGTTCTATTTTTAGCTTTTTAAGGAACCTCCAAACTGTTCTCCACAGTGGCTGTATTAATTTACATTCCCACCAACAGTGCAGGAGGGTTCCCTTTTCTCCACACCCCCTCCTGCATTTACTGTTTCTAGATTTTTTGATGATGGCCATTCTGACCAGTGTGAGGTGATACCTCACTGGGTTTTGATTTGCATTGCTCTAATGATTAGTGATGTTGAAGAGCCTTTCATGTGTTTGTTGGCAATCTGTATATCTTCTTTGGGGAAATGTCTATTTAGGTATTCCACCCATTTTTGGTTTGGGTTGTTTGTGTTTTTGATATTGAGCTGCATGAGTCGCTTGTATATTTTGAAAATTAATCCACTGTCAGTTGATACACTTGCAAATATTTTCTCCCATTCTGAGGGTTGTCTTTTCATCTAGTTTATGGTTTCCTTTGCTATGCAAAAGCTTTTAAGTTTCATTAGGTCCCATTTGCTTGTTTTTATTTTTATTTCCATTTCTCTAAGAGGTGGGTCAAAAAGGATCTTGCTGTGATTTATGTCATAGAGTGTTCTGCCTATGTTTTCCTCTAAGAGTTTTATAGTGTCTGCCCTTACATTTAGGTTTTTAATCCATTTGGGGTTTATTTTGTGTTAGGAAGTGTTCTAATTTCATTCCTTTACGTGTAGCTGTCCAGTTTTCCCAGCACCACTTATTGAAGAGGCTGTCTTTTCTCCTTTGTATATTCTTGCTTCCTTTATCAAAGATAAGGTGGTCATAGGTGCATGGGTTTATCTCTGGACTTCCTATCCTGTTCCATTGATCTATATTTCTGTTTTTGTGCCAATACCATACTGTCTTGATTACTGTTGCTTTGTAGTATAGTCTGAAGTCAGGGAGCCTGATTCCTCCAGCTCTGTTTTTCTTTCTCAAAATTGCTTTGGCTATTTGGGGTCTTTTGTGTTTCCATTCAAATTGTGAAATTTTTTGCTCTAGTTCTGTGAAAAATGCCACTGGTAGTTTCATAGGAATTGCATTGAATCTGTAGATTGCTTTGGGTAGTAGAATCATTTTCACAATGTTGGTTCTTCCAACCCAAGAACATGGTATATCTCTCCATCTGTTTGTATCATCTTTAATTTCTTTCATCAGTGTCCTATAGTTTTCTGCATACAGGTCTTTTGTCTCCTTAGGTAGGTTTATTCCTGGTATTTTATTCTTTTTGTTGCAATGGTAAATGGGAGTGTTTCTTTAATTTCTCTTTCAGATTTTTCATCATTAGTGTATAGGAATGCAAGAGATTTCTGTGCATTAATTTTGTATCGTGCAACTTTACCAAATTCATTGATTAGTTCTAGTAGTTTTCTGGTGGCATCTTTAGGATTCTCTATGTATAGTATCATGTCATCTTCAAACAGTGACAATTTTACTTCTTTTTTTCCAATTTGGATTCCTTTTATTTCTTTTTCTTCTCTGACTGCTGTGGCTAAAACTTCCAAAACTGCTGAATAATAGTGGTGAGAGTGGGCAACCTTGTCTTGTGCCTGATCTTAGTGGAAATGCTTTCAGTTTTTCACCACTGAGAATGATGTTGGCTGTGGGTTTGTCAATACTTAATTTTGTTGATGATACACTGTAGAGACTCTGAATTCAGTTATCTTCCTCTGAAAAGTAGTCATTTTTATTCTAGTAGCAGTGAAATTACTGGTTGAGTACCTGTTTTTGACAGATGGGTTATACTTTGTGTGGGGGATCTAATGCTTTGCCATTCTTTTTAGGTATATCCTTAGCCCTGGGATGTAGTGTTTACTCTTAAGATATGAACCTAGTGGGCTTCTACATAACTATGAGGTCTTTTCTAAGCTCCTTTTGGCACAATTCAAACTCCAAACGCTGCCTGATGCAAAGGGCATCAGCTGAAATCTCTTCTCAGACTTCTTTCAAGGGTTAAATCTTCTCAAGTTCGCCTGTTTTGGGTCATTCCCCAGCGTGATCCAATAAATGTATGTATATGAATGTGCACATGTGTATGAGTGTATATACTCATGTATATATAGTTACATATCATTTTACAATTGTTACAAACTACTCTACTATTCCTGAAACTGCAACTAGGTGAAGGTTTTTCTTGAAGTTTACCTCCATCTATGTTAGACATCCTATCATTAAGTTTTTCTTCACCTTTTCAGAAAACATTTCAACCTTGCCATCATAAGTAATCACCTGCAGCCATCTTTCACCCATCTTTGAAACTGGACCTTTCTTTGTATTAGTGATAAAGAATTGCTTAGGATAATAACTTGAGTGAATATGAATCATAAGTATGACTGAATATGACTTTGTATCTTATTGCTCTTAAACACTGAGCACAACTATAAAATAGACAGCTTTATAAAGTACAGATAATTGTATCCTCTCTAATTTTTTGGAATAATCAGAGTTCTTTGCATCTATTAATAAAATATTATTAAAAAATCAAAACACAGTCATAAGATTATCTTCTCTCTTATGTGCATTTTTTGATATTTTCTTCCATCCTTTGAATTAACTTATTGAACAAATTTATGTTCTACTGAACATATATATTTAGGTACTGGAGATTAAACAATTTATTAAAAAATTCTATCAGAGGTCATAAAGAAGTAGAGTAGAAAAATCTGTCTTTCTCTACTTGTATTTTGCCTCCTGACATGTATTTAATTGTTGCTTTATCTAATGCAGTGTTTCAAAATGGTTTTGGGGCCAGCTGGAGCAATTTACAAAGAGCCTATTTAATTCTTTTAAAGCCCAAGTACATGATTCAGCCCAATTAAGTACTCTTAACTCCAGACACTGAAAACATAAATGAAAGGAAAGAAAGAGCCACCTTATTGGGAACATTAGAATAAAGGAACAGTTGAAATTAGTGTGAATCACTCCCTAATTTCCCACCCTGTATCAGGGGTAGAATTATCTCAGGGTAAGGGCATTCTGCACTAGTGAAGTATGTATCTTACAGCAGATGTGATGCTTGTTAAAAGCTCCTTCTGAAACTCATGTGGTTTGGCTCTGTGCAGAGTTAGATCTTTAGGGTAGCTTCTGAACAGGATGGAAATAATGATAATCCCACAAGCTCCAGTGTATAAGTATGGATTTGCTGCTGTGTACATCCCTTAGCAGCCATCACATACACATACACACAAAAAGCTCCTTTTTGTGAAAACAATTTGCTTCTTCTTCCATGCTAAGACACCTCAGAAACAAGAACTTACCTCCTCATTGGCTTATGTCCTCTGAAGTGGAGTCATATTTTCAATGGGGAATAAATAAGTTTAAAAAAATCTAATTATTTTTCTGCATAAGTTTGGTTAGCCAGAAGAAATTTACTATCAAGCAATCAGCATGCCATTTTGACCATTTCTTCTAGTTCAATAGGGAAATCCATGTTAGATATTGGAAAACTGTTATTATAAATTGCCCTGGCTTTATCTTTTGCATCTCAAGTCTCAAGGTTGAACATATCAAGTAGTACTTGGTATTTCTTAGTTATTACATCATTGTGTAGTCTCTCCCAGGGAGATACACCTCCTCCTTCTTTGAGACAAATTTGAGGAAGAAACTTACATAGTTTTGAGACAAGAATAAACCAATCAAATTGAGGCAGGAGGGAAGAGGCTATAATTATAATTTAGTATGCATCCTAGACTTACATTTTGAGGAAGAAAAAGGCATTTAAGTAGAGACAGGGCCATCATTCCATGAGAGGAGCCCAGATTCCCAGGCCTAACTGGATCTTTGAAAATTGACTCCATTCATTCATGAAACTTCACTTCAGAAGTGAAAACAAACAGTTCTCATGTCCTTTCTTTTTTTTTTTTTTTTTTTTTTTTGCGGTACGTGGGCCTCTCACTGTTGTGGCTTCTCCCGTTGTGGAGCACAAGCTCCAGACGCGCAGGCTCAGTGGCCATGGCTCACAGGCCCAGCCGCTCCGCGGCATGTGGGATCTTCCCACACCGGGGCACGAACCCGTGTTCCCTGCATCGGCAGGCGGACTCTCAACCACTGCGCCACCAGGGAAGCCCTCATGTCCCTTCTTGATTCTAGTTCCTCAAATCAGGACTTTGCATTCCATGGGCTCTGTCTCAAGACAAGGATTTCAGTGGTCCGCTTTGCCAACAGAATTCAACAATTCTCATCAGCATTTCACTTAATCTAGTTCATTAAGCATTCAAGGCAATCAGAAAGTTAAATTACACAGAACAAACACCAGTGACTGGTGTACATGTAATAGGAGGAGGAGGTGTCCCCGGAGGGCAGAGAGTGGCAGGGCTGGTAATTTTGTGAATTGTATCATTAATAAAATATACTTTATTCTATTTGATGCTGACTTTAGGAAGGTTCCTGTGTGATCATTACATTTTTAAGCAGGCAATTTTTTTTATGGCTTTACCCAAGGCTAAAGGGAAATCTAATACAAAATTTAAAAAGACTTAGCTGAAATGCCCATTAAATTTTTAGTTGTGTCCTTTTAGCAGTTTTTAAGAGCTATAAATTCGAAGCTACCCAAGACAGAAAAAATGTTACTTTATCAACTGCATAATACATAATGGGGCATCTACCAAAGAAAAGTATGATGGTTCTATATTTTTAATTCAAAAACATTTTAGAAGCTTTTATTTTCCTGATTAAAAATATTTAAAGAAAGTTTGTGTTTAAAAAGAGATAACCAACTTTTTTTTTTTTTTTTTTGGTTGTGCTGTCTCCGATCAGGGATTGAACCTGTGCCCCCTACAGTGGAAGCGTGGAGTCCTAACCACTGGACCACCAGGGAATTCCCAAGAAAACCATTTTATTGGCATCTTTAAAAGTTAATTGAAAGACAATTTATTTATATCATCTTTTTATATCTCACAAACCTAGAAGAGTGTATTGGTATCAATTAATTAGTTATGAAGGTCTTAATCTGCACAATTATAGTTTTATTGATCAAATGTTAGTGTGGTGGCTAAGAGTACGGGCTCTAGAATCAGAATGCCTAGGCTCAGATACTAACTGACATTGCCAACATGTTGTTTGACTTTGGGGAATTTATTTCTTCTCTCTTGCTTTAGTGTCCTCACCTGAAAAATTGGGGAAGACCAGTTTTACCCAAATGGATTGTTGTGAAGATTTAATGAGAGAGAGAGGACATGTAGAACTCCTAATCTAGAGGCTGGCACATTCTAAAGCCTCAACAAACAACGGCCATTTTATTATTTACATTTCAGATCCATTTTCCATTGCATACAGAAAGTAATACTTTGCCATAATGTATATTAATTTTAAATGTGTAAATAGAACAAGCAAAAACCTATCCACAAATAGAGCTGAGTGAGGGGGAAACAAAAAATGGAAAGATAGATAGATAGACTGATAAATAGACAAATGTAGCATGGTGAGAGGTGATAAACTCTTAAAAGAAAAATAAGGAAGGGAAGGGAGTTAGAGAAGTTGGAAGATTCCAATTATAAGATGATCATGGGAGACCTCACTGATAATATATTTAAGTAAAGATCTGATGGAGGAAAGGGAACAAGGCACACAACTATCTGAGGAAGGCATTTCAGGAAATAAAAACATGGCATGCAAAAGTCCTAAATGTGTATAAAATGTAGAAAAATAAAAAGCAAGCAGGTGAGTGTGGCTAGAACAGAATAAGTGAGCAGAGGTAGCAGGAGATGACATTTGAGAGATAATGGGTGAGACTGATTGTGCTGGACCTTCCAGGCTCTTGAAAGCTTTTTGACCTTTACTTTGAGTTGGGAGAAAAGCCATTAGAAGGTTTGGTGCAGAGAAGTAATAGGATCTGACCTACTTGGTTGCATGTTGTGAGTAGATTCAGGTTTGGCAAAGATAGAAAAAGTTATGAGACTATGGCAATAATTCACAGAAGAGAAAATGG
Source organism: Stenella coeruleoalba (assembly GCF_951394435.1). Lineage (NCBI taxonomy): Eukaryota > Metazoa > Chordata > Mammalia > Artiodactyla > Delphinidae > Stenella > Stenella coeruleoalba. The sequence continues at coordinate 9,489,380 of NC_137167.1, forward strand.
CTGCTTGGGCAAGAAGGTTATAGTAGGGATTTTGATAACAGAGGATTCTGAATATATATTTAGTGGAAGTAAGAAGCTTTCTTAACCAATTTCCCGACAGATTTCCCTAAGCAACCAGATGCATGCACTTGCCATTAACTGAGATGGAGAAGACTGGATGGAATACGTTTAGAGCGGAAAATCATAGATTCAGTTTGGTTTAGGTTAAGTTTGAAATGTCTATTTCCTGAAGGATGTGCTGAGTATAACAGAGTTGGGGAGTTGTAAATACATAGGAATTCATGAGAAAGGACCAGTCTTGACGTGTAAATGTGAGAGACATCAGCATAGAGCTGCTATTTAAAGCTAGGTTCTTTGATGAGATCACTAAATAATAAGAGTAAATACAAAAGGGTGGAGGTCTAAAGACTGAGTCCTAGATTACCTAGAAGACAAGGACATGAGGAAAAACCAGATGAGGAAATGAACAAGCAGCAACCAGAGAAGGAGAAGAAAGAAGAGAGTGTGATACCCTGAGACTCAAGTAAAGGAAATAGTTCCAAGGGGAAGGAGTAAATAATTATGTTAAGCGTTACTGTTACATTAAGTAAGATAACTAATAATTGACCAGTAGGTTTACCAACGTGGAGTGCTTATGTGAATTGGATAACAGCAATTTCAGTAAAGTGTTATAGGCAAAAACTCTATTGGAGTGGACACAAGGGAAAAGAAAGGAACCTAATTTGAAGGCAATGCATATGTTACTTTAAACACGTTTTCTTGTAAATGGGAACAGAAATGATAGCTGAAATGGATTTTGGGTTAACAGGATGACAGAATGTGTGTATGTGAGCAGGGATGGTGCATTAAGAAAATTATGAGTCATGGTTTCTGGTTCCACATATAAGGAGCTTGAAAGTTGCCACTCCTTTCTAACAGCAAGTAAAAAGCTGAACAGGCTACAAAACTCAACAGCTCTTCTAGGCTCCATAAGTGAAATGAGAACACAGGGCAAACCACTGGCCTCACACTGGTGAGACAAACAGGAAAATACAGAGAATAACACCTTACTGGAAAAGGGACTCACAAGCAGAAACCGCTGCTGGCACCAGCAGCACATTCCCTAACTTCAAACTATACCTCAAAGCTATAATAATCAAAAAGTACAGTGCTGGCACAAAAACAAACACATAGATCAATGAAACATAAAAGAGCACCCAGAAAGAAACCCACACACTTCTGGTCAATTAATCTACAACAAAGGAGGCAAGAATAAACAATGGAGAAAATACAGTCTCTTCAACAAGTGGTGTTGGGAAAACTGGACAGCTACATGTAAAAGAATAAAACTATATCATTTTCTCAAAAACTGTACAAAAATAAAGTCAAAATGGATTAAAGACTTAAATGTAAGACTTGAAACAATAAAACTCCTAGAAAAAAGCATAGTATGCTCTTTAACATCAGTCTTAGCATCCTATATCTATAGGATCTGTTTCATCAGCAACAACAACAAAGCAAAAATAAACAAATGGGACCGCATCAAACTAAAAAGTTTTTGAACAGCAAAGGAAACCATCAACAAAACTAAAAGGCAAACCACTGATTGGGAGAGATATTTGCAAATGATGTATCTGATAAGGGGTTAATATCCAAAATATATAAAGAACTCATATAATTCAATATCAAAACAAACAATTTGATTAAAAAATGGGCAGAAGACCTGTATAGGCATTTTTTCAAAGAGAGGAGAGACATAAATTATCAATATTGTATCAGCAATGAAAAATGGTATATCAGAATAGATGTACAGATATTAAATGGTATTAAGGGAATGTTATGAACAATTTTATGCCACCAAATTTGACAACTTGGACAAAATGGATAAATTCCCTTGAGATTTAAAACCTATGCAAAGTGATAAAGATAAAATCTGAGAGTCATATACTCATTAAAATACTTTAATTATTTATCAAAAATCCTCCCATGAAGAAAATTTCAGGACCATATTGCTTCAGTGATGAATTTTACCAAACATTTAAGAAGGTAATACTAATAATCCTACACAAATATTTTGAGAAAGGAGGGAAGGAAATACATACCAAGTTGTTTTATTAGGATAGCAAAATACTGATTTCAAAGCCTGACTAAGATATTCTGGCAATAAATATGTTACACACAAATATGTCTCATGAACACAGATGCCAAACTTTAAAAATATGTATTTGCAAATAAAATCCAGCAACATATAAAATGATAATATTTTACGAGCAAGTGGGGCTTACTCCAGAAAAGCAAAATTGGGAATACTATTCAGCCATAAAAAAGAATGAAATAAAGCCATTTGCAGCAACATGGATGGACCTAGAGATTGTCACACTAAGTGAAGTACGTCAGACAAAGACAAATATTGTAAGATGCCACTTGCATGTGGAATCTAAAAAATAGTACAAATGAACTTATTTACAAAAAAAACCAGATTCATAGATATAGAAAACAAACCTATGGTTAGAAAAGGGGAAAGGGGGAGGGATAAATTGGGAGTATGGGATTAATAGATGCACACTACCATATATAAAATAGATAAACAACACGGATTTACTATAAAGCACAGGAAACTATATTCAATATCTTGTAATAACCTATAATGAAAAAGAATTTGAAAAAGAAAAAATATATATATGTATAACTGAATCACTTTGCTGTACACCTGAAACTAGCACAATATTGTAAATCAACTATACATCAAGAAAAAAAAAACCAAAACAATGAATGTAATTTGACATATTAACAGAATAAAGAAAACTCACATTGCCATCTCATTAGATGCAGAGAAGTCTTTGGCACAAGCCATCACTCATTCCAGTAAAAACCTTTGGCAAACTGGAAACAGAAGAACGCTTCCTCATTCTGACAAAGGGCATCTATAAAAAGCCCACAACTAACATCATACTTAAGGATAAATCATTGAATAAATTCCATAAGGGCAGAGGTCATGCCTGTTTTTTTTTTCCATGTAGAAATCTTTATGACTTTTTATAACAGAGAACAAAAATATAAAATAAAAATGTTTTGATAATATATACATAAATTAAATACATTTAACTAGAAAAATTAGATTGCATCAAAAACTAAAATCAAATTTCACGCTGAATTAAACAGCTTTCTAAACTTTAAATCAACATTTTTCAGAAATGCCAAGATAAAATCGTGGGAGGAAACAAAGCAAGTCAGAGAAGATAAAAGGAAAGTGGAAATGAGATTATGAATGGAGAAGAGAGGCTAAATTGGGAGGCAAAATCATTAATCATGAAGGAGAGGGGGTACTTTTAAAGAGGTCATGCCTGTTTTATTCACTTTTATATTAGCCAGTATTGGGCTCAGAAACTACACGGTGGACGCTTAGCTCATTTCTTCATTCCTTCATCCATTTATTTCTTGAATATTTAATGAGTGTTCACCATGTGTCACATGGTGTCTTAGGTACCGGGATATGGCAGTGAGCAAAACAAAAACCCAGCTTTCATAGACCTTAAACACCTGTCAAATGAAAGAATGAGTGAAAGAGAAAAACACCTCCTAATAATGATGCCAATAAACATTCATATTTTTACATATTCCATGCATATCATTTCATCAGGGTCTCATAACACTGATGCAGTGTAAGCAGAGTAAAGTAATATTCCTATTTTGTAGTTAAAGGAAACTGAAGATCAGAAAGACAGTGGGTTGCTAAAAGTCCCACAATGATGAATCAAGGACAGGCATCTAGGTCTCCAGAGAGGAAATCTCACTTCTGTTCTTCCTTTAAAATGAACCAGAGAAAGGATGAAAACAGACAAGCCCCACAATTTAGGATTTATGAAGGCTGCCGCCTTTTTTTTCCAAACATAGGAAAAATGGGTGCTTGAAGCACTTGCTTATTGTTCCACAGCAGCAGCTGTGGCTGCTTCAGTGAGGATGCCTTGTTAAAAGGAGAAAGAAGCATGGCTGCTTTGACAGAAGTTTTCTCTTGTGGCCTACAGAGGATCAGACATTCATCACGCGCTGTTATTTATTTATCATATCTTAGACACTGCCCTCAATAACACAAATGTGAAAAAGCAGATTCCTTTTCCCTGGGGAAGGCCAAGGCTGATGAGTCAATAATTAAAAACTGCCTCAACAGCTGACACTTGTGCCTCTCTGAGAAGCTGCAAAAGGGCAGGGGAAACGAAGAAAAGGTTCTTCTTCTTTTTTTTCTTTTCAAAAATTTCTTGTGAATAATTTTTTATTACGGTAGGAAAGTCCTATGGCCAAGGGACTTTCTTTGTTATTATTATTTTTTTTAACTGAAGTATAGTTGATTTACAATGTTGTGTTAATTTCTGCTATACAGCAAAGTGATTCAGTTATATATATAATATATTCAGTCATATATATTATATGTATATTCTTTTTAATATTCTTTTCCCTTATGGTTTATCATAGGACATTGAATATAGTCCCCTGTGCTATACAGTAGGACCTTGTTGTTTATCCATTCTATATATAATAGCTTGCATTTGCTAACCCCAAACTCCCACTTCATCCCTCCCCAACACTCTCTCCCCCTTGGCAACCACAAGTGTGGTCTCTATGTCTGTGAGTCTCTTTCTATTTCATAGACAAGTTCATTTGCATCATATTTTAGATTCCACATATATGAGATATCATATGGTATTTGTCTTTCTCTTTCTGACTTACGTCACTCAGCATGATAATCTCTAGGTCCATCCATGTTGCTGCGAATGGCATTATTTCGTTCTTTTTTATGGCTGAGTGGTATTCCATTGTATATATGTACCACATCTTCTTTCTCCATTCATATGTTGATGGACATTTAGGTTGCTTCCATGTCTTGCCTATTGTAAATAGTGCTGCAATGAACACTGGGGTGCATGTGTCTTTTTGAATTATAATTTTGTCAGGATATATGCCCAGGAATGGGATTGCTGAATCATATGGCAACTCTATTTTTATTTTTTTATTTTTTAAATTATTATTATTATTTTTTGTAGTACACGGGCCTCTCACTGTTGTGGCCTCTCCCGTTGCGGAGCACAGGCTCTGGACGTGCAGGCTCGGTGGCCATGGCTCACGGGCCCAGCCGCTCCGCGGCATGTGGGATCTTCCCGGACCAAGGCACGAACCCGTGTCCCCTGCATCGGCAGGCGGACTCTCAACCACTGCGCCACCAGGGGAGCCCTATTTTTAGTTTTTTGATGAACCTCCATACTGTTTTCCATAGAGGCTGCACCAATTTACATTCCCACCAACACTGTAGGAGAGGGTTCCCTAGAAAGGTTTCTTCTTATGAGGTCAAACCAAAAATCATCAAAACAGGAAGAGTTATGTGTAAATGAAAGGGAGAAAGACTGAGGCGGCATGGTAGACTGTTAGCCTAATGTGAACCAGAAATGCAAAGGGTCCATTAAACAGTAAGCCTGATGTGAGTGAGGGTGTATAACCACAGACGTTCTGGGAGATCACCCTGTCACAGTATTTGCTGCCGGGAGAGGACAGAAAGTTTTAAACTGTGCAGCTTGAGTTAGAGATAAAATTCTAAGGGAAGTTTCTGATGACCCACCTACAAAAATGACAAAGCAGATAAAGGAAAATACAGTATTTAATTTGAAAATCCACAGTGAACAACACTGAAACCCAGAAAAAGATGATAAACTTTCATTTCCACTGTACACAAGAGAAAGAAGGGAGGTTATACTGAGCAGAGGAACGTTAAGATAGTCCAAAAAAAATAGCTAAAGATTTAACTGATAGTGTGTGAAACAGCAGCAGATTACCTGGGATTGAAGTAGCATCTTTCTCCAAAAAAGGATCTGACTATTGCCAGTGAGGGCTTTATCAATTATTATTGAATTGGGGGTGGGGGGAGCAGTGGATGGTGGGGTCTTGGAAATCTCTTCTAAAGCCCTACGGTCTATCTATCTTCATTCTTTTGGCTCCCAAGGATGCTACATTTCTCTTTTAGCTGATGGTCACTGGTAAGGGTCATCCATGCTGGTTTCATTCCACAGACCTCCAGATACTCCTGAGTGGTGCTGAGTTAATTTAAAAACATCCCCGTATGGCGTTTTGTTCTCCCTCTCTAGTCACTACAAAAAATTCCCAGAAGAATATAGGTAAGCTTTTAAAAGCATGTTTTCTCTGGTTGTGTTTTTCTTATTGCTTTTTCTAAGGCTTCACAAATGTCTTGTCTGAAATTTTAAGTATCTTCAGCATTATTTTAGATGAAGAGAAGAAAAATTGCCAAAGTTCATAAAAGGTTTGAATAAAGTAACATAAATGAAAAAAATAATTATTTGAACTTATTACTTTCCTCATAACAGTGGCCTTAAACGTCTTTCATCTATGAGGGAGAGAAAAAAGCAAACTAAATGTGAAAGTGTCATTAAACCTACCCAGGTTAGGCAAGAGGACCTTCTTGGAGAAATGCCAGCCTTAACGGCCCCAGAATTATAATGCAGAGGATGGAAGTGTAAACCAGGGGCACTCAAGAGCCAGCCTCAGAGGGAGGCATGACCAGCCCCCCCACACGTGTCCTGATTTCAGGGTACTTGAAAATCTCTTTACATTGACAAATGCTTCTCCAATCTCTTCCATTGCCTTAAATTCCACCATTAGAACTTTTGCTCTTTTGCTTGAGGGTTTTTGCCATTGTGATGAAGTTTCTGCAGAACGTGATGTTTCCTAGGGGTCATAGCATAAGGAAGGCTTTATACAAGAACATGAATTAGTTGATAAGATCCATTCATAATAGCTTATTTGGCTAAGGGGTGAAAGTGTGTAGGGCATAACATCAGACTTCAGTGAGACAAATAAAAGCAAAGTAGAAGTAAGAGTCAATATTAGAAATGATTTTTAACTCCATAGTATTATATCCAGCTGGGTCTGCATGAAATGCTTATGATGCTGCGATTTTTATCTAGTTCATACTTTGAGTTTGAAACCATGGCAAAGAGAAGAGATGCCAAAAGCCTGGAGGTGATCAGGTGATGCCTTCGGTTTCAGGAAAAGAAGAGGAATTTCAGCATATAGACAACCGAACAGTGAAAATAATAAGCTCATTCAGTTTTTACAGCTTTATTGAGATATAATTCACAAACCACATAATTAACCTATTTAAACTGTACAATTTAATGACTTGATGTCTTTATAAAGTTGTGCCTCCATTGCTGCAATGTATAACATTTTTCTTATCCCCAAAGGAAACTCCACACCATATCACTTAGCCTCACATCTGATCTCCTCAGCCCCAGAGCCCCAGGCAACCACTGATCTATTCTCTGTCTCTATACATTTGCCTATTCTGGACTTTAAATGGAATTTAAACTGATTCTTAATGATCAGCATTTTATTTTTTAAGAATAAATCTTGCCCAAACATACTGAATTCTTTGTTGATTAAATTACTCTAATCTCCCTTAAAAATGTTAAGCACGTGCTTCCCTGGTGGCGCAGTGGTCGAGAGTCCGTCTGCTGATGCAGGGGACACGGGTTCATGCCCCGGTCCGGGAAGATCCCACATGCCGCGGAGCGGCTGGGCCCGTGAGCCCTGGCCACTGAGCCTGCACATCCGGAGCCTGTGCTCCGCAACGGGAGAGGCCACAACAGTAAGAGGCCCGTGTACCGCAAAAAAAAAAAAAAAAAAAAAAAGTTAAGCACAAGATATATGTAAATATCAACAAGGATCTCACTTTTCTGGAAGAAAGAACATTTGAAACATTCCAGTCCACCAAAAAGAAACTAGTCAAGATAAGAAACTCAAAAATGGACAAGTCGTGGTATAAAATATCTCAACAATCATTTACACATAGAGTTAACAGTCATTAAAATGTTTATAAAATATAGCAAATGTCTAAACTAATTCTTTAAAGAATATTTATGATGAAAAATACATTATAATTCATAAAATCTGAATCAGTTCAAAACAGCAACAAATTTGATAAAGACGGGGCAACAGAGAAGGAAGGAAAAAGTACTTTCTCATCTTAACAAAAAGAAGAGTTAGGAAGAGTTAAGGCACCATAATTAGAGGGAAAAAATAGGTTCAACATGTTTTATAAAAACTTAAAGTCTTCTGGAATTAAAAAGTAAGGATACAGTCTATTTAGAGAGAGGAAAAAAGTCAAAGAAAGATGTTACCTTTAGAAGTGACAGAAAAATGGAGATGATGAGAAAGTATAACTAAACGGTCCCCATCTGATCCCAGGCCCACTTCACATTGCTATGCTTCATTTTAAACTTCACTTCCTTCCACAGTGATGCCTAAACTAGATCTCGAGTTTATCTCAAGATTGAGATAAATTCTCTTAAACTACACTCCTTTATCTCTCTGAACTTCAACATTATTAAAATTAATCACACATATAATTATTTAACTGCCCTCCTAGGGAGGGCAGAGAATACTTTCATCCTGCCCACAGATGTATTACACACAATAGACAGCTTATAAACATGTTGAATAAATGGACGTGTGCTTGATAATAAATACAGAATGAGCCAGCAAGATTTCAGAAGAAAACATGTATTAATTCAACCATTACATGAAATATATACGAATCTATTAAAAGTCATAGTTTTTGGTGAACGTTTGTTGGCATGGATAATGCTCATGATGAAATATTAAATGAAAATACAATCCGACAGTCCAAGTTTCCAGAAAATACACCTGGAGAGAGAAGGAATGGATGGGAGAAAGAGAAGGAGAGAGACAGGGTTGGGAGGGAGAGATTGGAAAGGATTTTAGTTAACATTGACTATTTCTGGGAAGTTAAAATAAGTGTGTTTTTTTCCACACAAATTTCTTTGCTTTTTTTAAAAAAAAATGGGTTTTATTTTGTTTTGTTTGTCCTAGAAAATGTCTTTTTATATTTTCCTTTGGTAAGCACCCTAATCCCCCTTTTTTACTTTCCCTTTTATTAGTTGGTTTGTCAGTTTTAAATGATTATCTTTTTTTTCCCACTTGAACAATAAATGAACTTATTTTACTTTCCCATTTTTAATCCCCTTTTTTCCTCCATTTTAAAAGTTGAATTCTTTGTACTTTGTGAGATCATACTTACACACTACTCTTTCAACCTTTTCTTCATCTTTGTTTTAGTCTTATATCTATAAGTAAACATACTGAATGCTCACCATCAGTCCTTTCACCAAAAATTTCACATTATCTCTTAGTTGGATGAAGACCATTCCCTGGCAGCTTCCTCCAGAAAGACTCATGAGAATAGCCTGAGTCTTTTCAGGTGTAAACTTATTACCTGTGGTCTTGACAGCTGAACAGTAGCTTAGTTGAATATACTATCCTTGGATCATTACCTTCTTTTCTTGAGTTTCTTAAAACTGCTGCTGCATTCTTGCCTTGCTTTGTATGCTGACTTTGAAAGGTCTGATGCCAATATTATTTTCTTACTTTGATCTTTTAGTATCTATGTTCTGAGAATTTTTGTCTTAATCTTTAACTTGGAATAGCTTTAGAAGTGTATGTTGTAGAGTCAGAATTTCAAGTCGATTATTCCAGAGGGACCCAGTGGATCTTTTTATTAGGTAGATGCAGTTCTTCTTTTATTTCGAGTTTTCTTTGATTACAATTTTTTCTTCCTGATTCGGTTTTACTAATATGTAATTAACATACATTGAGTCAACCATTTTAAATGTAGAGCTTGATGACTTTGGTTAAATGTATGCTTATATAACCCATGTAGCCATCATGACAATCAAGATACAGGACTTTTTCATAACTCAAGGAAGTTCCCTTGAGACCCCTTTTATTCAATGCCTTTCCTCCAATACACTTGCACTACCTCCAAAATCCATTTCTTGGCTCTAAGGAAGCACAGATTTGATTCCTATCACTACAGATTAGGCTTTTCTAGAATTCACACAAATGCAATCACACATTATGAACTATAATATGTCTGGCTTCGGTTTTGTCTTGCTTCTCTTTCTCAGCATCATTTTGGAATTTATCCATACTACTGCATGTGTCACTAGTTTATTCCTTTTTATTGATGAGTAGTATGCTGCTGTATGTATATATCACTATTTGTTTATGAGTTTACCCATTGACACACATTTGTGTTGATTCACTTTTGAGCTATTAAGAATAAGCCGTATATGAACATTTGTGTACAAGTCTTTGTGTGAACATACATTTTTGCTTCTCTTGTGTAAATAGGAGTGAAATTGCCACATCACATAAGTGTACATGTACATTTAATTTTATAAGAAACTACCCTACTGTTTTGCAAAGTTTCTGAACCATTTCACGTCACCACCAACAGTGTGTTGGTGTTCTGGGTGCTCTACCTGCTTGTCAATACTTTGTAGTTTCACTTTTTTGTTGTTCGTTTTTTATTTTAGCCATTCTAGTGGGCATGTAGTGGTATTTAATCGTTGCTCTAATTTGCATTTCCCTGATGACTAATGATATTGAACACCTATTTTTGTGATTACTGGATACTCATATAGCTTCTTTTGTAAAGTTTCTGTTCAAATCTTTTGCCAGGTTTTTGGAAGCTGTTTGTCTTCATGTTATTGAATTGTAAACGTTTTTAATGTTTTCTCCATACAACTCCTTTATCAGATGTATGTATTGTGAATATTTTCTCCCCGTGTGTGGCAGCCTATTAGTTTTCCCTAGAAGTATCTTTTGAAAGGCATTTTAAAATTTGATGAAGTTCACTTTATCTACTTTTTATTTTGTTTTATGCTTCTAGTTTTCTAGGTCTTGTCTAAAGAATCTGAATCCTGCCTAACCCAAGATCACAAAGATTGTCTTCCATGCTATCTTCTAGAATTTTTATAGTTTTAATCTTTATAATAGGTCTATGCATCTATTATGCATTATTTTGAATGAATATTGTGTATGATACGAGGTAAAGCTTGAGATCTACTATTTTACTGATGGATATCAAGTGGTCCAAGCACTACTGGCTGGAAAGTTAATTCTTTCCCTCTTGGAAATACCTGTGTGCCTTTGTCAAAAATCAATTGTTCTTTTAAAATTTTTTTAATTAATTAATTTATTTATTTTGGCTGCAAAAAATAAATTAAAAATTTTAAAAATCAGTTGCTCATAAATCTATGGGTTTACTTCTGGACCCCCTTTTCTTTTCCATTGACGTAAATATCTTTTCTTAAGTTAAAACTTCACTCTTTTATTGCTTTCGCATATCTCAAGATCAAGTGCACCAATCAACTGTTACTCTCCATCTACTGGGTTTTAACTTTGTTATTGTAGCTTTCAGTTACATAATATGCATTTTGTTGAAGTTTTTGTTTCTCTATTTATATTCCTTATTTGTTCACTCACTTTTATAATTTTTCCTCTCTTTGAACATTTTTCTTTTAATTCATTGAACATATTTATAATAGATGATTTGAAGTCTTTGTCGGCTACATCCAACAGCTGCTCCTGCATAGAATATGCTTGAAGTGACTCCCTTTCCTGTGTATGGGGTCACACTTTCCCTTTTTCTTTCCTAGTCTTTTGTTTTCTTAGTTTGATTTTTTCGCATGTGTTGTAGCTTTTTCTTGTTAAGCACACATTATAGATAATATGTTACAGTGACTATGGATTCCGTTGTGTCTTTCTGAAGAGTGTTGGTTAACCTGCTTGGATTCAAACTGAAAAAATGACTTCCTGACATGAAAAAGTGGGTATCTCAGTGTTGCTCCTAAAACTCCCATCTGCTGCTTTTAAGCTAGGTTCCTTTGGTGATCTTGGGCGTGTCTCCTAAATTTGTGGTCAGCCAAGAAATTAGGCAAGTGTTAAAATCTCTGCCGCCTCAGCTCAGCTGAGGCCATAGCACTCTACTAGAAACATCCCAACACATCTAATCATAAGGTTAATCATACGGCTCACTGCATTTGCTTTTCTTCTCTCATGGACCGCAGTCCTTCACTGTGTAATCTTCAATGTTGAAAAACAGGTTACATAATTTTTCTCCAGTTTTCTAGTTGTTGAGACAGGAATATAAGCCTGGACCTTGTTTACTTTATGTGGCCAAAAGCAGAACTCTCTGGATTATAGTTTTATATACAAGGTCCATTACATTACATTGTTTGATAATCGTCTTCAGGGGTTTTATTTATTTTTATGTTAGATCTTCTTTGCCTATATTCCACTTTAATCACTTTCTTTCTCTTTTTTTTCTTTTTCTTGTTGTTTTGTTTGTTAATCTGTCCCTATTCAATTCCCCTTGTTACATTTTCATCCATTCTCAATTATCTTTTCCCTTAATCTTCCTTTATGACCTTTTCTTCAATTTCTTTCCTGATTTCAATCAACTCTTACTTCCTTTCTTGCTGTCCTATCTATTTTTGTTCTTAAATTTTGCATTTGTTATATAAATGTTATCTTCAAACACTTGTTTTAGGATATTTTATTCAGTTGATTCTTGTCTTATAGTTTTTTCCGCTTCACGGTTGGTTCTTTTAGGGGAATTTTTATCACATATACCATTTATCATTTTCTGTCTTTATCTTACAGGAGCTTTATATGGAAATAGGCTAATTTTATTCAATCCATTTCATAAACAAAGTTTCTATTTCAAAAGTACATTTTTTGTTAGTTTAATGAAGTTACTTCTTTTAATGTATATCTTTAATGTTGGTGATGATAGTGGGAGGAAATAATTCTTATGTCTTGTTGTTTATTTTTATTTTTTCAAGAGCCCAATGTTTTCTCTTAATTGCTTCTCTGCCTCCACAACTACAAGTTAAAAGAATGTCTCTCCCTTTCTAATTATCTTCTTCTCCCCCAGAAATAATGTCTGTACAAGACCGCCACCTATATATTTTTGAATCCTTTACTCGCACCTAGTACTTACAACAATTAGGTTTCAGACCTGTGTTCAGTGTTGGATTTTTCTTTGGTGATTTTATGTTGGCTTTGTCTGTGTCTCCTTTTCTCTTTTCCCATTTTCCATGTGTTCTCCTCAGACTTAGCCCTACTGTGCACACACAATGTCTTGAAGTGACAGTGAGAAGTCTAATAGTAGCTATGTTGGCCTGTAAGGTTGATTTCTCTAGGTACAGGTGATTTAAAGCTTGTAGGATTATCTGTTTTTTAATAGTACTAAAGATGTGTGTTCTGTGTGTTTTCATCTTCACTTCTCTGTTTATATGTATGTTTTTTTGCAAGCTATGTGCACCAATTCTGATTTTGACAGTCACCCTCACACTAGGGTCAACTGAACTCTCTAAATTTTCTGTGTGATTTTGAAATTTTCTACAATAAATAGTTATGCATTTTATAACAAAAGCTTAATCAAAATTTTTTTTCAAATTTCAGCAAGACACATTAAATTTTCTCAAGTCATTGTAACTTTGGGAATAATATATGAATCCTAGCTGACAATATAGTAAGGTAAATTTAAAGCCTTTTAAATAATCACACATAAAAAATACAGATCTTTAGAATTATGTCAATTATGAGAGGGTGCTAAAGTTAAAGATCACAGAGTTCTGTTACTGGTCCTGTTCTATCTGATGTTTTAATCAATAACTTAAATAAAGGATAAAGGCATTTGTTTCACGGTTTTAAAATGATGACTCTTGGAAAAGTTACCAATGGTTTTGATTGCAGAAAAAAGTCAAAAAGAATCCTAAGAGGACGGCAATGGATTAAAATCCACCAAACTAATTTAGCACAGTGCATATAGATTACTTTAGATAAAAGGAAAAAATCAATTGCTGGAATTTAAAATGTGATGAACCTGATTTGTCAGGAATTCATATGAAAAAGACCTGATGCTTCCAGTTAACTGTCAATATAATATAAATCAACAATATGATGCATCTGCACAGAAAAGACCAATACAGTGTTGAGTTTTACCATTAGGTTGTTGTGTGGAAAAGCACATATGAATGCATTTTAGTATGGATTTTGCCAGAATATCCAAAGATTTTGAAGCCATGCCATTTAAAACATAATTGTGGTAATTTGCTAAGTTTAGTTTGGGGAGGAGATCGCTTATGATATCTGAGAGAGGACAGATAAAGTCAGTGGTGGCTCCAGGGGATGGGTCTAGGACTAATGGTTAGAGATGATTAAGATAACTGATTTATGATTGTATAAGCAGACATTTCTAAATATTAAATAAACTCTATCATGATAAGCATTGACTGTGAATTCCATCAGCTCCCATCACTGTAGGTTACTAAGCAACGTCTGCTTACACTTGTGTATCTGCTTTGTGTGGGAGGTTGCATAGAGATGACTTCTAAGAACTTTTTGATCTTTAAAATTATTTAAGTCTATAATACTATGCTCACATAAAACGAAATAAAGTAAAATAATTTGAAGTCTATATATGACCATAGAGATGTAATAGGTAAGGAATCACTACCATCCTCCTTCCTCTACAACTGCCTAGGCAGCTGTGGTGAAGTTGATGAGAGACATTGAGAAAATCAATCATAAAATCAATGGGAGAGTATGTTTTCGTTCAGATTCAACTGGGAAGCTGCTGCATATGCAGAGGCCATTGTGGGGTAAAATGCCAACCCTTCCCTCCAGAAGAATGCATTTCAGAATTCTCAAGAGAGACAATGTAGGCCAGTGTAGACCTGGTAAAAAGAGTGATCCTGTGTGTGGAAGTGTTTTCAGTGTTGCTTTGAAGATGAAAAAACCTCCTGAAATCTTATATTACCAACAGAGATAATTAGAACTGCACAAAGTTTTCGAGGACTTGTTGCTTAGTCTGAACTTTTAGGAAGTAGAGAGAAATTGAAAATGTTATGCAATTAACTATCAAAACTGTAAAGCCTCTGGGATTTTACTTTACCTTCAAGCTAGTAAATTACCCCACCATAGATTATGGAAGAGGATGCTGACAGAAGATACACAACCTCTAGATTAGACACAAAGGACAAATAATTACTTACAGTAGCCAGAGAATCAGTCTTTTCTTACACTGGAGTCCCAAGCCCCAATTCCCCAAGGTGATGTGAAGAGGGACAGGTGATGCCTGTACACGTGATCGGCTGTATTACAGGAGAGAACCCTTGGGCTTAGAAAACCTGAATCTTTATACTGACCATTAAGCCAACCCTCCTGTTGCTCTGAAGGAAGACACCATCTCTATCTTCCAAGGCTGTTTGCATGCACACAGCCTTGAAAATATAGCTCAGAACAAAGGCAGCCAGTGCCTCTGCTTAGAAGACAGGCAGAAATATGAGAAACAAATGGAGAATTGTCTCCCAACTTTGAAATGTCATAGCTGCCGTAATGAAGCCACCATTGCACTGAAAATCAGAGATAAAGAAGAGTGACCCAGGATGACAAAGAAAGAAAAGAAAGAAGATGACCAAGCAAAGATATATTTTAGACTCATTTGGTTAGGATTATTAGTAATTTCTAGAAAGAAGGGATTAGGTCTTACAACCAGAACCATGTTAAATATCACTCTAATTATTGTCTATTTCAACATCTTCACTTCTATCTCTTTCTTATCCATACACATATATTCTAAAGTTATTCCATCGTGGACATGAAGGCATTTTCAATTAATCCTTTTGTTTCTTTTTAACTCCCAAGTTCAAAAGGTCCACAGGTTTTAAAAAAAAAAAAAGGTCCACACGTGTTCTTATGAACAGCTACCTCAACTAGCTGGACCCCAGCTCATAATTGCAATCAAGATTCTCATGCCAAGAATAAGCATAATTGGTATGAACACTGTGATTCTTAAATTTTGTTGACTGAAAATATCTATACCTGTATCTATATAAAAGATTCTGGGCACCATCACACAGAATTCTGTTTGAATAGTGCAGGTTCCATAAACCTGCTTTTAAAATAAGCCTCCTAGGTGATTTTCATGCAGCTCTATTTGAACAAGTATTTGAGAACTAGTGCTGCAGACATTACCTTACTGAGTCTTAGTGGGCTTTAAATTACTAAACCATATTGAAATGTAAGGCACTAGGTGAATGAAAGGGCACTGATGTATTATTATTGGAAAATACTTCTTCAACATTACCAGGCTATGTCTGTGTGCATTAGTGTGTGTGTGTATTTCACTGAGGACACCATGGAAGTGGAATAACAGAGAAGCAAAAATGGGAAGGGGTTCCAGAAGGCTTCCAATTTAGAAGAGATAATCGAGTCCTTGTTTGATGATAATAGGGAGTGTCTATGGTCAAGTTCACCATAATTAGTACAGTTATTAACATAGTTTAAGTCATTCTGACATAGGCAATGTTTTTATTTCATATCTGAAATTGCCATTGCAAAGTTAGAAGAAATTTTACTATTTATTTTCCCAAAAACTTAGTTTGCAAAATCACTGCCTGGTTGGTACAAGTTGCTATTAAACTTCTGGTAGAAGTCAGACCTTCATTTTCCTATCAGGGATAAGACCAAAGGGTTGATAGGTATCACTCCTCTTCTACCTGAAGAACTCTGAGCCCTTCACCTAGAGAATTCTACTGATGCAAAGGATGCTTTGTTATCAAAGCTTCAGTATAATGTGCCATGGCTCCTAGGTCTAGAGTTCTAACAGCAATAGCAATAGTAACAATACATTTTAGGCAGGGAGATAAAAGCTTCATGAACCTTCTTTTAAAATTCTCCCTTTCATGCCTGGTTGAAGGGAATAATCACGTGGATTTCCTCACAAGCAATGCTTTAGTTTTTATTATAGTTTGCTTCTGCTCTACATTAAGAAATGGAATTGAAAGAGGTACATGAAAAATTTATTATAGCTTTTCTCTGTAGAGATTTTCTATTTAAATGTAAATTAATTAGAAAAGTGTGTTTTCATTTTTACCAAAAAGGGGTCAATTATGCTGAATGTATTGAGAGATAACTTCTAAAAATTTTTACTTATGTTTTCTTTTTTCCCAACATTTTATTAGAAAAAGTTTCAAACATAGAAAAACATAGAAGTGTACAATGAATACCCATATATCTACCACATGGCTTACATGATTAACTTTACTATGCTTTCTTTCTCACACAACTATCTCTTTCTCATTGTTTATCCACAAATCCACTTAAGTTTCTGATGCATTTTAAAGTAGGTTGTAGACTATAAACAAATACTAAACTCTATTTCATAATATGCATGCTGAATTAAGTACCTCTAAACACTTGAGCATACACACTATAAAATAGTATTCAGCATTTGTTTATTGTAAGTTAAAATTTTTATTAAGTATATGCAAAAATTTTTAGTGTACCATTTGATAGGTCTGGCATCTGCATATATCTGTGAAAACCAAATCCCTCTTAAGATACAGAACATCTCTAATACCCTGGAAAGTTTCTTCATGCTTTTTCCTCATCGATACCTGCCCCTAGATTCACCACCATTCTGATTTTTTCCACTATAGATTAGTTTTGCCTGTTCTAGAACTTTATATAAATTGAATTACACCTTATACAGTAAGTTCCCTACATACAAACCTTCAAGTTGCAAACTTTCAAACACACGAGCGTGCATTCGCACATCCAATCATATCACGTGTCTGGCGTACACTGTCACGTGTGTGCATCCTCTACAAGTGGTTGTGCTTTTGTGTACTTTACTGTATAGAGTACAATAGTACAGTATCTTTATTTCAAGCCTAGGATGTCTGGAAGCAAGCGTAAAAGCAGCAGCAGTATATAGCCAATTGTGTTAGTTGGGTGCCTAGGCTAACTTTGTTGGATTTACGAACAAATTGGACTTCTGAACGCGCTCTCGGAATGGAACTTGTTTGTATGGAGGGGACGTACTGTATGTTGTTTTATGTAACTCTTTCTTCATTCAGATTAATGCTTTCGAGATTAATCTATGTTGGAGTGTATCAGGAAATTATTCCTTTTTATACATGAGTAGTATTTTACTTTATAAGTATATGACTATTTATCCATTCTCTTACTGATGGACTTGTCTATTCTGAATAAAACTATGAGGGCTTCCCTGGTAGCCCAGTGGTTAAGAATCGACCTGCCAACGCAGGGGACATGGGTTTGAGCCCTGGTCTGGGAAGATCCCACATGCCGTGGAGCAACTAAGCCCATTAGCCACAACTACTGAGCCCGCCTGCCGCAACTCCTGAAGCCTGCATGCCTAGAGCCCATGCTCCAAAACAAGAGAAGCCACTGCGATGAGAAGCCCGTGCACCGCAATGAAGAATAGCCCCTGCTTGCTGCAACTAGAGAAAGCCTGCATGCAGCAATGAAGACCCAATGCAGCCAAAGTACATAAATAAATTAATTAAATAAATTTATTAATAAAAACTGCTATGAATTTTTGTACAAGACATTTTTTGGATGTGTGTTTAATTCGTCTTGGGCAAATACCTATTATGATGGTTAATTTTATGTGTCAACATGGAGGAGTATTTTAGGATGAATTTAACATTTAAATTGGTTAACTTTGAATAAGCAGATTGCCCTTCAAAATCTGGGTGGACCTCATCTAATCAGTTGAAGACCTGAATAGAACAAAAGACTGGCCTCTCCAAGCAATAAGAAATTCTCCAACAGATAGCCTTTGGATTTCACCTGCATCATCAATTCCTCTGGAGTTGCAGCCTGCTGGGCTACATTGCAGGTTTAGACTTGCCAGCTTCTATAATCATGTGAGTTGATTCCTCATAGTAATTCTCTTGCTCTCTCTCTCTCTACACACACACACACACACACACACACTTTTTTTTCCTGTGTCTCTGGAGAATTCAAATTCATCTGTAAGTGTAATTAATGGATTTTATTTACTTTTAATAGGCTATACATGCATATGATTTTTAAAAAATCAACAGGAACAAAGTATATTCACTGGAAAATAAGTCCTTATATAATGCTGATCCTCACTGGTGCTCTAGGGTCCCTTTTATAGACAACTACTTTTACACATAGTTTTGTGTCTTTGAGAGAAATATTCTATTCATACTTTAAAAACTTCACAAAAATTGTAAAATGCACATTGTCCTCTACTACCTTGACCTTCTCACTTATGAGGATTTAGTTTTTAAATATGTACTTTCTCATTTTTTCCACTTAGAATAGGAAATATAAAGTTTAAAAATTTTAAATGTACACTAATTCATTATAGAATATTTATAATATGTGCCCATCACTGCTTGTTGTACTCATGAAAAGTATTTACTGAGATCCTCTTGAATATCAGGTGTTTTACATGTTACTAATTTAATTCATACAATCAACTCTGAATTGACAACTCATTCAAGAAATATTTAATGACTGTTTACTATTTGCTAGATGCTTTTTGAAGCACTGGGGATAGAGCAATGAAAAAGAGAGACAAAAATTCTTGTTTTCTTCTTTAATGGGAGGAATGATAACAATAAGCAGAGTAAATAAGTAAAATATGTACTATGGTAGAGGTGATAATTATATACTCTGGGAGAAAGTACTATGAAGGAAAATTAAGCAAAGTAAGAAGGACAAAGAGTGCTTACTGGAAGTGGGTGGGTTGTTATTTTGAAAAGCTGACATTTGAGCTAATATTTGAAGGTGAAGGAGTGAGCTCTATAGATATCTCGGAGAAGAGAGTTCCAGTGAAAAGGAAAATCCAGTGCAAAGGCCTTGAGGTGGGAATATGCCTGGCATTTTTGAAGAACAGTGAAGGGGCAAATGCAGCTGAAGTTTGTTATTTTAGTAGGCTAGATTATTATTCATCTCAGGGAGTGAGGGGGAAAGCAGTAAAAGATGACGTTAAAAAAAGGGAGGTGCAGAGAAAGAGCTTGTAGTTTGTTGTAATCCTTTTGGTTTTCATTCTGACTTAAATAGGGATCATTGGAGGGTTTGGGGTAGGAAAGTGACATGATCCGACCTGTATTTTCAAAATTCACTCTTAATGCCATGATGACAATGTACTGGGGCAAAAGTGGAATGAAGATGACTGGTGAAAAAATTCTTACAGTAAGCCAGGCAACGGATGATGATAATTTAGTTGCAATAATTAAAGTGGTTAGAATCCCTTTTCTCATACAAAGTATAAATGCTTTAAGGTTCCTGGGAAGGGGCGGTGAATCCTATTTTTCTGAGGAATGAATAGAAGAAAAATTCCTCTATTTCTGAAGGAAGAACAGTAACGAATTTTAGGTTCAAGAACCTATACTGGAGGTTTCCTACTACTGAGATAGAAGCAAGAAACTCTTTTGCATAAGATCCATCACAGACATAGGGCAAATTTGGCTGTCACATGGAGGAGAAACAGAAATCCTAAGAAAGCTCTATATCTGAAGCCCATTATTAGAAGACCTGCCTACAACAGAACAACAGAGCATCTTCCCTGTCCCTGCCTCATGTATAGGAAGCATAGAGTGACAGTCAGAAAGCACCTGCCCCACTAAGGTGGGGGAAGAGTGTGGAGAGAGTCCCCCTGTTATCCAGTCAGTCATGAAAGGAAGGCCAAATATTTGGGCTAATTGGGAACACGGAGAAAAACTCTTCAATACCCTAGGCCAGACTCTCAGCAGAAGTCAGTGACAGTCCTTAATTAGAGGGATTTGAGCTAATGGTACACTTAGGGTAACCATAGCAACAACGAAACCCAAACAGATCAATTCCTGACTAGATTGACTCACCCTTTTCTCTAATGGCCTAATAGAGAAACAAACAATCCTATTTTCAGGCATAAATATTATTTATCCCTGTATCTACTGCTCTACATAAAATGCCTAAGATTCAATAAAAAATTATGACACACACACAAAAAAGCAAAACAAAACAAGACACAATGCACTGTCAAGATAAAAAGCAATCAACAGAACCAGACTCAGAGTTGTTTCAGATTTTGGAACTATAAGACAGCAATTTGGGCTTCCCTGGTGGCGCAGTGGTTGAGAGTCCGCCTGCCGATGCAGGGGACATGGGTTCATGCCCCGGTCCAGGAAGATCCCACATGCTGTGGAGCGGCTAGGCCCGTGAGCCATGGCCACTGAGCCTGCACGTCCAGAGCCTGTGCTCTGCAACAGGAGAGGCCACATCAGTGAGAGGCCCGCGTACTGCAAAAAAAAAAAAAAAAAAAAAAAAGACAGCAATTTAAAAAAATAACTGTGACTAATATCTTAAAGTATCTATCTAGTAGAAAATATGAACAATATTCATAAACAGATGAGGAATTTTAGCAGAGACATATACTATAGGAAAGAGATAAATGAAAAGTGTAGAAATTAAGAATGATATCAGAAGTAAGAATTCTTTCAAAGTGCTGATTAGTAGACTTGGCATAGCTGACAATTAGCGAAGTTAAAAATAGATCAATAGAAATCACTCAAATCGCAGAAAGAGAAAAAACATAACTGAGCACCCAAGAGATCTAACTAGTAGCAAGTTATCTAACATAATAATGCTTGGAATCTCAGAAGAGAGAGATAACAGAAAAGAATAAGTATTTGAAGAAATAAAGGATGGGAACTTTCCAAAGATAATAAAAGACATCAACCACTGAACAAAGAGTGGAGATCCCCAAACGGAGTACAAAACAAAGAACAAAAAACCAAAATGCGGGGCTTCCCTGGTGGTGCAGTGGTTGAGAGTCCGCCTGCCGATGCAGGGGATGCGGGTTTGTGCCCTGGTCCGGGAAGATCCCACATGCCGCAGAGCGGCTAGCCCGTGAGCCATGGCCACTGAGCCTGCGCGTCCGGAGCCTGTGCTCCGCAACAGGAGAGGCCACAACAGTGAGAGGCCCGCGTACCACACACAAAAATAATAATAATAATAAAAAAATAAAAATAAATTAAAAAACAACCAAAATGCACACATATGTAATTAGATATACACATTTTCCAATTTCTGAAAAGCAAAGCTATAGAAAAATTCATAAAGATACAAATGAACAAAGATAAACATTACAGTAGACTTCAGATTAAAATCTTTTTAAGCAAAACAGTGGAGTGATATATTTAAAAAGACTGAAAAAATGTCAGCATATAATTTTATACCAGAGATAAAGTATTTGTAAATTGATAGTAAAAGACTATTAGAAAAAAAAAGTAGGAGATATATCTGCACTATAAGAAATATTAAAGGAAGTTCTTCAGGTAGTAGATATATGATATTAGACAGGAACATGGATCTAGAAAACCTATAAATAACAAAAATAAAGGTAACTTTAAAGAGTCATTTTGTTCCTTATCTTTAATTACTTGAAAATACAACTGACAGAAACAGTAATGACATATCTTGGGGTTTACAACATATGTAAAAGCAAAATGTATGACAACAATAGCAAAAACCAAGAGAAAGAGGAATTATAATTACACTGATTTAAGACTCTTACACTCTACATGAAGTGGTATAATACTATATGAAGGTAAACTGTGATAAACTAAAGCTGTATGTTATAACTGTAAGGGTAACCAACTACAATATTTTTAGAAAGATGTATACCTAATATGCTAATAGTGGAGTTAAGATAGAATCATAAAAACAATTCAAAAGCAAATAGAAAAAGGAACAAAGGAATCAATGGAACAAATAGGAAAGCAATTGCAACCATATAATTGATTATAATCAATGAAACAATGATCAATAATGGTAAAGAGCAATAAAATTTAGAATCTTCTAAAAAAGAGTGGAGGAACATTAATTAGCAATATTAGAAATAAAAGGAGAAGCATCACTAGAGGTTCAACAGACATTAAAGGGCTAAAAAGGGAAAATTACAAATATTTTATGCCAATATATTTAACAATTTAGATGAATAAATCAGGAAAGATACAAATTGCCCAACTCACCTAAGAAGTAATATAGAAAAGAACAGTCATATATCTATTTAGATAATTGAAACAATTTAAACTCCAGATCCTGATCGTTTCATTCATAAATTCCAGTAAACTTTTAGGAAGTAAATAATATCAATTTTATATAATTTCTTCCACACAACGGAAGAAAATGGAACACATCAGAAATCATTTTATGAGGCCACCATTTCCCTAATGTCAAAACTAGACAAAAACATTAAAAGAAAACTACAACTCAATTTCCCTCTAAAACATAAACACAAAAATTCTCAACAAAATATTAGCCATGGAATCCAGCAATATATAGAAAGGATAATATATTATGACCAATTGGGGTTTACCCTAGGATGGCAAAGATGATTCAACATTTGAAAATCAATGGATATAATTCACTTTATTGACAGGCTGGAGAAGAAAATTAATATGATCATGTCGGTGAATGAAAGGGGAAAAAAGCATTTAACAAAACAACATTCATTCAAGATAACAGATCTTGGGACTTCCCTGGTGGTCCAGTGGCTAAGACTCCACACCCCCAATGCAGGGGGCCCAGGTTTGATCCCTGGTCAGGAAACTGGATCTCACATACCACAACTAGGAGTTCACATGTCGCAACTAACGAGTCCACATGCCGCAACTAAAGCTCCCGCACGCTGCAACTAAAGATTCTGCATGCTGCAACTGAAGATCCTGCAAGCAGCAATGAAGATCCTGCGTGCGCAACTAAGACCCAGTGCAGCCAAATAAATAAATAAATAAACAAACTAACAAACAAATTAAAAAGATAACAGGTCTCAGAAAACTAGGAAGTAAAGATAACTTCCTCATGAAAAATCTATAGGTAAATTCTTTTTTTTTTGTCCGCACTGTGTGGCAGGCATATGGGATCTTAGTTTCCAAACCAGGGATCGAACCCGCACCCCCTGCAGTGGAAGTGCAGAGTCTTAAACCCTGGACCACTAGGGAAGTCCCTATAGGTGAATTCTTAATAGTGTAAGATTCAATGCTTTTCCCTTAACACTGGGTACAACAAGGATGCCCTCAGCAATCCTATTCTACATTACATTGGAGGTCATATCCAGCACAGTATTGGTAAGAAAGAGAAATAAAGGCCATACAGATGATAAATTAAAAAAAAAAACTATCCCCAAATATGCACCAAAACCTACTAGTCAGTAAATGTTTCAAAGTTGCAGGATTGTATACTAATGTATAAAAATCACTTGCATTTTTATGCATTAAGCAATAAAAACTGGAAATTAAAAAATTATTATTACAATACCACTAAAAAACATTAAATGCTAAGAGATGAATCTAGTAAATTATGTGCAAGGTTTGTAGTTGAAAACTACAAAGCATTGCTGAGAGGACTTAAATGAGATCTAAATAAACGGAGAGGTATACTATCCTAATGGATCAGAAGGCTCAGTATTGTTATAGTGTCAACTATCTCCAAATTCATCTATAAATTTACACAATCTCAGCACGTTTCTTTTGCAGAAAGTGACAAATTGATTCTAATATTTTCTTATATGGAAAAGCAAAGGAGCTAGAATATCAGGAAATAATTGTTTTAAAAAGAAGAAAAAAATGGAGGACTCATATACTACTTGATATCAAGGCTTTTCAGAAAGCTACAATCAGCATGGTATTGGTGAAAATATAGACATATAGATTAATACAACACAATTATTCAGCAGTTGATCCAAACTTATATAATCACTGAGTTTTGGCAAGGGTACTGTGGTAGGCAGAATTCTAAGAGGACCTCCAATTACCTACACCCTTGTATAATCCCACACTTCTAGTGTAGGCAAGACCTATAAATACAATGGGATATTACTCCCAAGAATATGTCGTGTTATATGACAACATTGGTGCTGGAATAATTGGACATCCATATGCGAAGGAATCACCCAAATCTCACAACATAAACAAAAATGAATTTTAAATGTATCACAGATCTAAATATAAAACTTAACATGTTAAAATTTCTAGAAGGAAACACAGAAGAACATTGTTATTTTGGTTTAGGGAAAAAAATCTCAAATAAAATAGGAATATCATGAATCATAAAAGAAAAAATTAATAAATTGGACTTGATCAAAATTAAAACTTCTGCTTTTCAAAAGACATTAAGAAAATGAAAACACAAGTCTGGGAGAAAATATCTGCAAAATACCTATCTGCTAAAGGGCTACTGTCCCAAATATACAAAGAACTCTTACAACTCATTAATAATAAACCCAATAAAAATAGCCAAAAAGTTTTAATATACACTTCACCAAAGAAAATATTCAAAAGGCAAATAAACACATGAAAAGGTGTTCAACATCATTAATCAAGGAAATACATATTTAAACTACAAAGTGGTACCGCTTGTCTTGGTCAGTTCAGGTTGCTATGAGAAAAATACCACAGACTGGGTGGCCTGAAAAACAGATGTTTATTTCTCACAGTTATGGAGGCTGGAAAGTCCAAGATCAAAACACTGGCAGATTTGGTGTCTGGTGCAAGCCCACTTTCTATCTCAATGACAACTATCTTCTTGCTTTGTCTTCACATGGCACAAGGGAGAGGGAAATTTGGGGGGTCTCCTATATAAGGACACTAATCCAGTTCATGAGGGCTCTACCTTCAAGACCTAATTACCCCTCCAAAGGTCCCATCTCCTAACACTATCAAATTGGGGGTTAGGATTTCAACATGAATTTTGGAAGTACACAAACATTCAGTGTATAGCATTCTGCCCCTGATCCCCCAAATTCATGTCCTTCTCACACGCACAATACACTAAAAGTCATAACTCATTCCAGTCTTAGTTCAAAGTCTCAGCTAGATATCGAAATCAGATAAGCATGAGACCCAAGGAATGATTCATTCCGAGGCAAATAATTCTCCAACACTGAACCTGGAAACCAAACATGTTACGTGCTCCTTAAATACAATGGTGAGACAAGCATAGGAAAGACATTCCCATTTCCATAAAGAGAAATACCAAAGAAGAAAGGAAAGGCAGGTCCCAGATAAGTCCAGAACCTAAGTGGGAGAATAATACCTTAAACCTTAAGGCTCAAGATTAATCCTCTTTGGCTCAATGCTCTGCCTTCCAGGCCTACAAAGGTGGCAACATCACCCCTATACAGAGTGGCACTGTAGTGGGTAGAGAGTGGCCCATGATGGGAGGTGGCACTGGGCAGCCTATATTCAGGTCCACAATTGCCAGCTGTCCCTCCTTTGAAATGGCTCTAGGCCTTGCACTCTGGACCTGTGATGGGCCTATTGATCTCTGAATTGCCTTCTGGGAATTCTTCTGTTGTCTTGGAGAATAGCTGCTGGCTTCCTGCAGCTAATATCCAACTTCCTCGCTCGCACAAAATAGTAGAACATGAACACAATTCAGCAAAACTATTTACTACTTTATCATAAGGATCATCCTTCCTCCAGTGTCCAATAGCATGTTCATCATTTTTGACTGGTACCTCATCAGAAAGACCTTTATCATCCATGTTTTCACTGACATTCTGTTTAGGATTACTTAAGTATTCTCTAAGAAGATGGAGGCTATCTCTGTAGCTCTCCTCTTTTCTTTCTGAGCTCATTCGGGTTGCTGTAACAAAAATACCAGTAGACTGGGTGGCCTAAAAAACAAACATTTATTCTCACAGTTTTATTTTTTAATTTTAAAATTAATTTATTATTTATTTTTGGTGGTGTTGGGTCTTTGTTGTTGTGTGCAGCCTTTCTCTAGTTGCAGTGAGCGGGGGCTACTCTTTGTTGCGGTGCGTGGGCTTCTCATTGCGGTGGCCTCTCTTGTTGCAGAGCATGGGCTCTAGGCGCACGGGCTTCAGTAGTTGTGGCACATGGGCTCAGTAGTTGTGGCTCGCAGGCTCTAGAGCGCAGGCTCAGTAGTTGTGGCTCGTAGGCTTAGTTGCTCTGTGGCGTGTGGGATCTTCCCGGACCAGGGCTCGAACCCTTGTCCCCTGCATTGGCAGGCAAATTCCTAACCACTGTACCACCAGGGAAGTCCCTATTCTCACAGTTTTAGAGGCTGTAAGGTCCAAGATCAAGGTGCCAGCAGATTAGATATCTGGTGAGAGTCCACTTCCTGGTTCATGGATGGTCATCTCCTTGCTGTGTCTCCCCATGGTGGGAGGACAAGGAAGCTCTCTGGGGTCTCTTTTATAAGGAAATTAATTCCATTCCTGAGAGCTCCACTTTTATGATCTTATTACTTCTCAAAGTCCCCATCTTCTGATACCATCATGGGAAGCTTGAATTTCAATATAGGAAATTGGGGCAGGGGGTGGGGGGGCACAGACATTCAGCCTATTGCACTAGTCCTTTCCTCTTAGAATGCTTTTTTAAAAAATGGACAATATCAAGTGCTGGTGAAGAAAGAGAGAAACTGGGACTCATACACTGTTGTTAGGTAAGCAAAATGGAAAAGGGATTGCAGAAAACTTCTAAAGTTAATCAAATACTTACTATACTACTCATCAACCCCATTCCTAATCCCAAGAAAAAATGAGAATTTATGTTCACACACAATCTTCTACATGAAAGATTATAGCAGCTTTATTTATAATTACCTCAAGCTAGAAATAACTCAAATATTTATCATTTTGTGTATGGTAAACAATCTGTGGTACACTCATACAATAGAATATCACACTATATTAGTACTCAGCAATCCCATTTGCATTATTTTAAGTGACAAAAGTCAGATTCAAAAGGTTACCTACTGCTTGTTTCTAGTTATATTACAACCTGAAAAAATCAAAAAGGACAGAAGAAAAGATCAGTGATTTTCTGGGACTAAGAGTGTGTGAGGGAATTGACTGAAAATGGGCTGAAGGGAACATTTGGGATGGTGAAAATTTTTTATGTTTTGAATATGATAGTCATTACTCAGCTATGCATTTGCTCAAATTCACAGAATTGTGTACCTAAAAGTGGGAAAATTTTTATGTTAATGAATTATACATCAATGAACCTGACTTTTATTTTTTTTTTAATTTTTTTTAACATCTTTATTGGAGTATAATTGCTTCACAATGGTGTGTTAGTTTCTGCTTTATAACAAAGTGAATCAGTTATACATATACATATGTTCCCATATGTCTTCCCTCTTGTGTCTCCCTCCCTCCCACCCTCCCTATCCCACCCCTGAACCTGACTTTTAAAAAGAAGAGAATGGAAACAACAATTGCATTGGCAGACTCTGTCTGATGTAACTATATTGGAACTCTACTGAAGGCTTACAACTTGCAGGGTAAGGCTTAGACAGTAAACTGCAGTTAATTTTGGTCAATTTTAGTGTTTAGCTCATTACTTGCTGCCCTGTGACAGGCAGCTGTGCACTTGTTCCTGGAGAAGCTTGCACAAAGCTTGAGAGAGCCAGGGTGGGCAATAAGGACCCTGTCCTCCAGTATTGGGGATCCATGTTCTGACTGCTTCTTCTGATCACAGAGGTGCAGACAATGAGGTGAGCAGATATTTTTGTTCTCCCAACCTTGTTGCAAGCCCCTCCTTTTCCAGCTAAAGTGACTTCCAGTGGAATTAAAGGGCTAGTGTGCGTTTTTTGTCTCTTCATCATTTACTCTTTTTCTCCTTTTTGGAACCAGATATTAAAGGCTAGTACATTCAAAAGCAACCATATATATAGGGGAAATTAGGAAGTCACCATACATGCTCAGGGGAAGGCATAGAATCAGAAGAGACCTGAGAAGGCCTTAAGTTTACACCTCAGGCTGATCCTCAGCATGTAGACAGCCTAAAATTAAAACAAAACAAAACAAAACCAAAAAACAGCAAACCCCAGAAAATGGGGAGAATATTATTTCCAGAGTTATCATATCATTATATATGAATGTCAAATTATCAACAAAAAAATCACAAGCCATACCAAAAACAAAATCAGGAAAGTATGGCCCATTCAAAAGAAAAAAATAAGCCAACAGAAACTGTCCCAGAGTAAGACCAGACGGCAATTTTCTTAAAGATGCTCAAAGAACTGAAGAAAGTTGTGTAGAAAGTCATGAAAACAATATAAGAACAAATGCAAATATCAATGATGAATTAGAAAACCTAGAAAGAAACCAAAAAGAAATTCTGGGGTTGAAAATTATAACTGAAATAAAAAATTTACTAAAAGGATATAAAGACAGATTTGAGCAGGCAGAAGAAAGAATCAGTGAACTTGAAAATAGTACAATTTAAACTACTGAGTCCGAGGAACAGAAAAAAAAGAAGAAAAAAAAGTGAACACAGCCTAAGGACCTGTGGGACACCATCGAGGAAACTAACGTATGCATTGTGGGAGTCCCCGAAGGAGAAGGGAGAAAAGGAGTAAAGAGATTATTTGAAGAATAGTCATAAACTTCCCAAGTTTGATGAAATACCTAAATATACATCCACAAATTGGATGCATGAATATACACTGAAGAAGCTCAATGAATTCCAAGTAGGATGAACTTAAAGAGACCATTACCCAGACACATTATAATCAAACTTTCAAGTGGAAAAGAAAGACTTTATATATTATTAAAAGGTTTAGTACAGCAAGATGATATAACAATTATAAATATTTATGCACCTAATAGCAGACCACCAAAATATATGAAGCTGGCACATGGATGAACGAGGACAATATTCTAAGTGAAATAAGCCAGTCACAATTAGAGTAGCCAACATCATAAAGACAGCATGTAGAATGGGAGCTGCCGCGGCCAGGGGGAGTGGTAAACAGGGGAGTTATTACTTACTGGGTATAGAGTTTCAATTTTGAAAGATGAAAAGAGATCTGGAGATGGATGGTGATGATGGCTGCACAACAATATGTATGTACTTAATGCCACTGACGTGTACAAATAAAGATGATTAAGTTGATACATTTTATGTTGTATATACCACAAAAGAATTAAAAATAAAAAGACTGAGAGGAGAAAAACTGGCAATAACACCTTTTAAAAGGAATGTTGCTATAACAAAGAGCAGAAACAAGGGCCTGACAGCTGGGATGGAAAGAGGATAAAGAGTTACATTTTTATATGGGAGAAATTATGTTTGAATACTGATTGGAATGATCCAGTAGAGAGGATGGTATAGGACAAAGAGGGAGGAATTCTGGGAATGAACACTTGAGTAGGTGAGAGAGTTTATTGCAAAGTGGAAAGGCTGGCCTTAGGTAGCAATAAAAATATTTACTATTTAGAGCCATATAATAGTAGTAATATCTAGAGCAATATAATAATAACTGACAGATTTAGCACATACTGGGTGTCAGGTGTTATTCAAAGCATTTCATACATAAATACATGTTTCCCTGATAACAATAATGAGGATATGAGATAGTTGCAATTCCTATGCCCCTTTTACAAACAAGGAAATTAAGGCACAGAGAGGTTATGTAGCTTGCTCAGTTATGCAGTTAGACAGTATGATTCCAGACTCTGTTCACTAACAAGATAGATGCACTTATAATTTTGATCAGGAAATTGAGGCTCAGATAGGTCCATGAACTTGCCCAGGGTCACAGAGCTATCAAATGTGGAGCTGGCTATATCAGACCAAAGACAAAGTCCCTTCCAGGACCCCATGTTGCTTTACCTCTGCAAATAATCCTAGCACACGTCAAACCCTAACTTACCACACTTCTCTAGACTGTAGTTTTATTGGTGTAAAACTGACACCAGAGAGCCTGAATATGCACCCTATCTCTGCCGCTTCCCTGCTGTGTGTGCTTAACCTGAGTTCCTTGATCTCTACGTGTTTCCTGTTTTTTATCTGAAAAGTGAAAATAATAATAATACTTAACTCCAATGGTTATCATGAGGATTAAATAATTTATAATAATGTTCTTCATACAATAATAAATTTATGCGTTAGCATTTAAAATTTTTATGCCATGCATTTTCAATAATCATTAATTATCTCATTCATGCAATGCATTGTTAACAAAAGCCTACTGAATTCTTCATAGTTATAGTGCCGTGTGCTAGGACACGTGAGATATAAACATGAATTATACTATATATAAACAAAGAAATATAAATGTATACACACATATGTAAAGAGAGCCATATAATTTTTAATTTGGAAAACACAATTTGAATTACCAACTCCAAGCTCTTCGCTTCCCCCCATCTTAATGAACTCTCAATGCCTGACTGCACAAATGACTCAAAAGTGTCATAGTCAGGGTTGTACTTCCCACATTGCCTAGTACAAGCCCAGTCCACAGTAGGTATTTAATAAATGTTTGTTTAGTGAAGAGATCTGAAAGTAGCAGTCCTGAAAGGTAGAATGATCTGAGTGCCACAGGAAGAGCTGCCTGGGATGTGCTTCACGCCCCAGCTGAGCAGTACAGCATCCCTAAATTAATGCTGAGCGTTAAGCCTATCTGGACATTGGGGATGCTGATGCCAATAAGGAAATGTCAGGCAGAGAGGGAGGCACTCATCATTTCCAGAAAACTGCATGGATGCAGAGTGTGAAAGATGCATCACGAGCCACTAAAGCACCTTTTGTTACTGACTATTCACAGGCTTGTCATCTGGCTTCTGACAAGAGAGTATAGTTTTCCAAAGTGGAATCATTTTCCTAGGTAAATGTATTTGTGATCTATTCCACTTTGATGGAACTGACGTAGTACTTGCTGTTGGATGCCTTCCACGTGAAGATTTATCATTTAATTATAACTAAGAACACTGACTAAATCCCAGCTGCTTGGGGAAATTACTTACCCAAAATGCAGGATTCTCAGTAAAAGGCCAGGAGCTTATTTCTGATCCACAGACTCAAGATTTTGATTCTCTAAAAGTGACAAACGTTTCAGGCTCCAAGAAGGAGAGAAGCCCTAATTATGAGGTACATAATATATTCCAAATTAGAGAAGCACAAACAGGACCCACTTTGAAAGGCATTTTAGTGGTTTGAAGAGATCAGATGTATTAATTCCTCCCTCCACGTGGCTAGCACAAACCTCTATCAGCCGTGACCTATAGCATCCTGGAAAATGTATCTCTCAGTGCCATGTGGGTAACCACACTGCTTAATTATTCTGTTCTGGTGAAAGGAAACACAGAATGTTGCTTCTGGGCTTTTCATCTTTTGCTCTCATAACTTCAAAACAGCATTAAAGGGATGGAGCTTCCAGGCAGCCTATTTCATTAAGGAAATTAATTCAACAGAGAGGTTTGGGGCTTTCACCATTCGTTGCTACGATGGATTCCTCAGATCTGGATGCAAGCACTGGAGGCAGTTTCCCACAAGGAAGCATTCGGTACTGTTTTACCATGTGGAATTTTGAGCGGTGGTTGTCAAATCTGGTTATACGTTAGAATTCTTGGGGATCTTTTAAAAAATACCAAAGCGGGACTTCCCTGGTGGCAGAGTGGTTAAGAATCCGCCTGCCAATGCAGGGTACATGCTTTCGAGCCCTGGTCCGGGAAGATCCCACATGCCGTGGAGCAACTGAGCCCGTGTGCCACAACTACTGAGCCTGCGCTCTACAGCCCATGAGCCACAACTACTGAAGCCTGCGTGCCACAGCTACTGAACCCCGCGCACCTAGAGCCCGTGCTCCACAACAAGAGCAGCCACCACAATGAGAAGCCCGTGCACCGCAACGAAGGGTAGCCCCCACTCGCCGCAACAAGAGAAAAGCCCACCCGCAGCAACGAAGACCAAACGCAGCCAAAACTAAATTAATTAAATAAAAATAAATTTAAAAAAATAAATAAAATAAAATAAAAAATACCAAAGCTTTGCTCCCCACCACATAGATTCTGATTTAATCAGTCTGAGGTATAGTCTGGGCACTGGTGTGTCTTAAAGGCTCCCCAGATGATTCGTATGAATAGACATTGTTGAGAATCACTGCACGCTGTAAGATTTTCCAAGTCAATGTTGAGCCATGAGGAAGAAGAATATTGAATGGGGAACATCTCTGATGGAAGCTGAACTTTCTCCTTGGCTCCAGCTTCAAATGGACATGTGACCTCACCTTCTGCAGGTGATCCTAAATTTTGGACTCTAGCAACATCTTTCCCCCACACAACATTGTTCTTTTGGCCAGAAGGAATTGGTGGCCTACAGGTGCTAATCCTGGGCTCCTTCATCTGCCCCTGTTGGTGTCTCATCTCAGCTCTGGTTAAATTACCTTTATTTTAAATACTTAGAGAGATTCCTTTTTACTGGATGGCCTCTGATGGCTATATCTCCCATCTTTAGAACATTCTGCCCCAAACACTACATTCCTCTCAAGTTGCAATCACATTTCCTTATTCCCATTACAATTCATCAATATTTGTTTTTATTTCCTCTTCTCATATTTTGCCTTAATCTTTCCTGATCAATCTTTTATCTTCAATCCAACGAAGCTGTTCTTCTCATAGAATCAATTATGAAATGTAATAGATACTCTGTCACATGTCACTTGACTTCTCAGCAGCACTGGACAAAAGTTGATTACTCTCTCTTTTTGAAAGGCTTTTATCACTTGGTTTATGGGGTTCCTCTTTTTCTATTGGTCACTCCACCTTAGTCCCTTTTTCTGGATCCTCTTGAACTTCTAAACTCTAAGTAGAGTCAAAGCGCCAAAGGGATCAGTCCTTGATTCTACCAGTGATGCCACCTGAGACAGAGGGCCTGGGAGAAGCATCTTGGTTTTCATTCCTCTTGTCCTCCACTCTTCCACCCATTTTCTCTCATTGGCCAAACCCAGCAGGAAACACAGCCCATCAGGGCCAGACCCTGCAAATCCAGGGAGGTCGAAGCAGTAGATAGCATACGGGAAATGTTACTGTACATTTCTTTACTTCCAGGAATGACCAGTAAAAAAGGACAAATTGATGATGCAGAAGAAAGAGAACAAGGAGCAAATATGGCTTATTAGCAACTAAAGGTGTCTACACCACTCCAGATCTACTCTTTTCCACCTTGGTAAAGGTACCAACATACATCTCATTGCCTGGTCCCCAAATACTTGAGTCTCTTTACCTCACACCCACATCCATCTGATCCATCAGCAAGTCCTATTAGCTTTATGTGATAATGTAGCTTAAATCCAATCACATCTCACTATCTCTTTGTTAGGCTTAACCTCGTCATCCATTGCCAGATTACTCCAATGGCTTCTTATAAGGTCTCTGCTTTCATTGTATTGCTTGCAATCCCTTGCCTACATAGAAGCCAGGGTCCTTAAAAATAAAATCTAAACAGATCTTGTTATTCCCTTGTTTTAAATGTTTAGCCTCAGGCCCACAGCCCAAACTCATGCCTCTGTCATTAAGCAACGCAGAGGCCCTGCAAAGAACACAAGCAAACAAACTCATTCTCCAGAGCCCTATGAGGTTGATCCGACTGCCTCTTGCTTTCCTGTCCCCTTGATCACCACACTATAGTCACACTGGCCTTGTCTTCTTGGACATGTCCACCTTATTTAAATCTCAGAGAATCTGCAATTGTTGTTCCTTTAACCCAGCCTTCCTTCACCCACACCTGTCACGTCTTGTCCGCATAATTTATTCAGATTTCTTTTCAGAAGTTATCTCCTCATAGAGGCCTTCCATGCCCATGTGTGTAAAAGACAGCCCTGAAGTTAGTCTCCTTTTCATTTGGTTTACTTTCCTTGTTATCATATTTATCTACCTTGACATTACATTGTATATTTAGGGCATATCGTTTCTTTTTCCCTCTAAAATGTGAGCAAATTTTTCTTATCTTGATCTCTGTTATTGATCCCAGTAACATGAGCAATAGCTAGCACACAGTACGGGCTTAATACATTTTTGAATAAATAAAAGAAACAATCAATGAATGTACGGTGGGAATTTGCTCTTGCCAGAGCTGAAATTGCCCCTCGTGTAAATGCCTAAGACTCTGCCAATGAAGTTATTTCCAATCACTCTATAAATCTCGCCATGTCAGAGTGTTGCTGAGTTCCATGCAGAAGGCAGAAGAGTGACTTTCTGCCAACCCCCATCTCACACATGGGCTCCTAAACTGTATTTATTTTGATCAGTGTTCTCAAAGTTTCCGAAAACGACTCCTCCAGACACTAGCCCTAACCCCACACTCAGACTCTCAGCCTTACGTGGAAATTGTTCCATCTGCTTTCTGTCCTTTTCCAAATCATAGAGATTAAACTCAGCCCGAGGGGCCAGGCAAAAAACAGTTACCATACCATCACCATGTCTCTTGTCTCTAATTGTACCTCCCGAGCTCCCAAATCAGACACTCTTAGATTTCATCGTCAGTGGAGGAAAGCATTCTTGGCACAGAGAAGAGGGTGTGCTAAGAATGCAGCATCTATCTCCAGCAGAGCCCCCCGACTTATTCTGTACCAGTTAAATACATCTCAAGAAATACAGGTTATACAAAGGCAAGGCACACTGGCCTATTCATGACAAAATGATATGATGTCTGAGATTTGCTTTAAAATAACACAGTGGAACTACAAGAGGCTGAGATGAAACAAGATTGGCAGATAATTGTTATTTTGCATCTCAGTGATGGGTACCTGAATGTACCCATATGCACTCTTTTCTTTACATTTATGTTTGAATCCTTCCACAGTTAAAAGCCAAAAGAAAGAAAGAAACAGGCAAAAGAAAGGAAGTATAAGTTTAGCACCAGCAGAACACCAAACACCTTGCAGCTTTGTATATCAGAGTTGTCTGGCATTATATTTCTGATGAAATCCCCCAGCAAACACAGACTCCAAAGACTACATCTTCTCTCCTTTTTGACAAGTGATTCTCCCTTGAGAGACACAAGTTCTCAATTCTAAATGAAATGGCACCAAAATGTACCCAAATCCATCTTTCTTTTTGTCCTCTTTGAGACAGAGTTTGTAAATGTATCTAGACTCTTTCTGAGGAGCTGTTAGTGGTGATGAAACGGGGACTCTGAGTGAGAATGGCAGGCCAGGCACGCACAAGATCGACTTGTCAAAGTCCTCACATGGAGGGTGCCTTTTCTGCAACCAAATGATTCAATTAGAGGGTCATTGGCAGCAGCAGCTGCATGCAGTGATGCTCATGGGATCTTCCATAAGCAGAATGAATAGGTCTACTCTCATCATTTGTGGTCCTAGATTTCACTGGCTGGAATTTATACGAAACTTGGAGGAAAATGGTTTCTTACTTAGATGCAACGCATCAGCCTTCCTGGTCCCTTCTCTTTGATATTCTTTTCTAAACAGCATGCACTCACCCAACTGGCCACCTGCCCAGGCATGGCCTTATTAAGCTTTCCCTTTGGGCTGTCCAGAATGATTCTTTTCTACTTTCACCCAGGGTCTAACCTAGTGTTCCTAATCAATTTATGGGTGAAAAATTCAGGCAGCCAAGCTAAGCCATTCTGGGGCTGTCTCTTATGAGAGAGCTTGTGCTCTTGTTAGAATTTCTTCTGGTCTTAACAATTAAAAAAAAAATCCTTTCTTAAGTGCCCTTTCTTCCTGCTGATGTTTCTGACCCAAAACAGGGAAGAGCATTGCAATCAACACTGGAAACTCTTTGTTCTTTGGGCTCCAGAGTGGACACTCCTGCAGTCACTGTGTTAATCAGCAGCAAACTTCTGTGTCATGGTGATTTTTCAGTAGGTCTGCCTACTCATGGGCAGAAGGATGTTCATAAACCACAGGGAGAACTTCTGGCAGAGGAAACAAGGGCTCAGACTTCAGCAAGCTAATTACTCCACTCTGAAACAGGCCACGTTGGCCTGAGGTGAAGTCGTGAGGTAGCTGGCATCTGTGTGCCTCGGGGCATCACCTAGATTTTTCCTTCCTTCTTGCTCCTTATTCTTGCTTTTTATTATCTATTTCCCTGCTAGGTGCCTAGAATTTCCATGCCGCTCCCATTTTTTCCACACTTAAAAAATAATTTATTCTACAGTACTACAGATTTTAATACTAGTATCTTACTTCTCACAGGAGAATTTGAAAGAGAAGGGCCCAGAAGGAATGGATGGTGGAATTTTAGTACTGAGGATGCTCTGGAAAGGGTAAACTTTTCCTTTTAGAAAATTTCACCAGACTCTTCACAGCTCGACAATGTAATGAAGGGGTTATCTCGGAGACCTAACTTCTCATCTTTACTCTGGTGATAATTAGCTTAGTGACTGAGGAGAACTGACTCACCCATCTAGACCTCTTTCTTCACTTGCATAAAATGAAAGTCTGGAGCCATAATGTCCCAGAGCCCAGCATTACACCTGCACACAGTAGGTGTGCTTTCTAAGTGTGTGCTAAATGAATGAAGGGAAACTACTTCCAGCCTTATCATTCTATGACACCAGTTCACATCTTAAAGCGACGATCTACTGATGTGTCTGCCTTGGCTTGGATCACCCACTTGACCAATGTGCTTACAAATTCCATTTGCTTGGTTGGAAACTTACAGAAGATGGGGCCACATTCTTGGGTAGTTCAAATTCTTATAGAGAAATTTCAAAGGGAGCTTGCAACTGAAAGACAGTTGGTCCAAGATTTGTGCCAGGAATAGGACAGGTTTATAGTAAACAGTATAGGTGAGTTATAGAATATAAAGTATCCATATAAAGTATAAAATAATAAGGAATACACAATATAAAGTAATAAAGGGTCATATCTACAGCTTAGCATACATAGAATATGTGCTTTAAAGCTTCAGACCCTTCACCGAGGTGGTCAGTGGGTGCTTCTACAAGGCATTTCTTACAAGAGTTTGCATTTTCTGGAATATTGCAGGAAATAATATCAATGATGTTAACTTTCTGTGGATTTTTAGGCCATTGAGAATCACACCTGCTAGAGCACTTTCTTTTCTTTCACACTGTATTCATATTCATTCATTCATTTACTCAATAAGTTTTCATTTGAAGACATATTAAGTGCCAACTACACTATGAATTATGGTAGCTATAAAGATGAAGAAAATACAGCCCTTATTACTGTGAGTCTCACAGTATGGTCACAAAGATGGATAAGTAAACATAATTACTTCAATACAGTATTGCAACAGTTATATTTAAATAATGCGATTCAATACTTTGAAATGATACGGAAGAACAGGGGAAAAGTACCTAAGTCTTACTAGCTGGGGTGTTAGGAGTGACCGGCTGAAGTGCTTTGAGCACTTCTAAATATGGAGAAGTAGGGAAGAGCATGGAAATCCATACCCCGCCCCTTTTCCCCCAAATAAACTGAATTATTTCTCCTATTTGGGATGCAAGAACATCAGGGGATAAGACTGAAGCTGTTGGCAGAATTCACTTTGTGAAGGAATTGAAGAGTTGGGATTTTATATTTTAGTCATTAGGGAGTTTGGAGTCCCTTTGGAAAAAAAGATCAGTTAGCCTTTGCCATTCCTATAAATGTCACGATTGTAATTGGTTATACACTCCAGAAACTGGTACTAGTGATAGACATACTCTTGGGCCTGAAAACACATCTCGGGGCACATCACTTATGATTTTTAAAATTTAACTGCCACATACATTAAGCCTAGAATTATACTCAAGGTTGATTACCATATAAAGGAAGTTTACAAAGACATATCTGCTTACCTTGAGATCATTCAAGAAGCTAAGATAAGGATACAAAGAGAATAAGGAGGAAAGTCATAACATATAAATAAGGGCTACATTGTATGACACCTACTCTCACACTAAGCCCTTAGTGGGAGAGATCACTGGAATTTAGAATAGTAGTCCCAGGATCGGTGGAAAAGGTAGGCCTCCAGCTTAACTTCGAAGAATGAATGAATTCAAATAAGCAAGGGAGGAGGCTATAGCATTCACCTTGGGAGATTACATGAATAAAGACTTAAAAGTGGAATTTACTATAACATTTGTTGATAAGATTAATCATTTGCTTGCTTTGCATTAATTAACCAAAGTCCATACATTATTCAGATTTCTTTAGTCTTATCTGAATGTCCTCTTTCGTTCCAGGATTCCAACCAGTATACCACATTCTATTTGGTCATCATGTCTTCCTGTCTTGTGAGAGTTTTTCAGACTTCCTTGTTTTTGACAATCTTGATAGCTTGGAGAAGGATTGATCAGGTATTTTGTAGAATGTACCTCAGCTGAGATTTGTCTGGAATTTGTCTCATTAGATTTGGGTATAGGTTCTTGAGAGGAAGACCACAGAACTAAAGTGTCATTTTCATCACATCACATCAAGGGTACACACAGCAACATGACATCACTGTTGATGTGAACCTTGATCACCGGGCTGAGGTAGTGTTCATCAGCTTTCTTCACTGTAAAGTTAATGTCCTACTCCCACCCCCACTTTCCATATGGTGTTCTTTAAAACGATGTCACCATATGCAACCTAAATTTAAGGAGAATTATACTCCACTTCCTTGAGGGCAGGGTATCTACATAAATTATTTGGAATTCTTTCGCCTCATTTACTTATTTGTTCAATTTATCATTTAGCTAAATCTGTATGCACCCATGGGTCTTGATTTTATACTTTTGGTTATAATCCAATGCTTCTCAATTATTTTGTTACTCAAATTGTTCCAGCTTTGGCCATTGGGAGCTCTATCAGTTGGCCACTACTTCCCTTTCCCATATCCCTTGTGTTTTTGGTTTTTAGTTAGTTTGTTTGTTTTTAACAGTTCCTTATTTTTGGTCACTTCATGATACTCTGGGCTCATCTTGTTTATTTCCTAGCCTAGTTCTAGATTCAGTCATTTCTCAAAGTTGCCCTCATTCCTTTAATGGAGAATGGTATTAGAAACCAAGGTCAAGGTATTAGGAGTGCTCGCTGCTGCTGGTGTCTCCTTGCTTCCAGGTCCTCTTAACTGATAGAGCAAGGGAATATATGTGTGTATGCTAACCCATGTCTAGACACATATCTAAAAATATTTCTATATGTAACAATCTGTATCTATATTAAGCTAAACATGAGTGCATACTGATATCTCCAATTCAAATCCATTTTCACATGAATCATTCCAGTCTCCTCCCCTTCCTTACCTGTCATCACTTCTCAAGCAATGAGAAACCTGGCTTCCATTATTCATTGCCCATTTACTTATTTGTTCAATTCTAGTATACAAGAAGAAGTATCAGAATTATTAGTCCATATCCCTGTGGGACAATTTTATCAACTAGAACACAATTCTTATGTAGAGTTTCTTTTGCCTTTAGCTTAACAGATTCCACTCATTTCCAAAGTTAGTTAAATCAGCAATTTCCCCCCATCCCCTATAATGAAGTTGTTTTATACATTTGTAATAGTGTTAGATTGTTTTGTCACTTTCTGCATTCCATCCTGGGATTCTCCTGACCTCCTAAATGTTGTTTATGTAAGTTGCATCCATTAAATCCTGTAAAGTTCTACGGGTTGTGACAGATGTATATTGCCATGTATTCACCATTACAGTATCACACAGGATAGTTTCTCCACCCTAAAAATTCCCATGTTTCACTTATTGAACTTTCTCTCCCCTGTTCCCAAATCTCTGGAACCACTGATCTTTTTTATTGTTTTTGCATCCTTTTTTGGTTTGCCTTTTCCAGAATGTCAAATAACTGGAGTTATACAACATGTAGCTTTTCACACTAGCTTCTTTCACTTAATAGTATGTACTTAAGATTCATTCATGTCTTTTTGTGGCTTGATAGTTCATTTTTTATTATTGCTGAATAATATTCAATTGTATAGATATATATCACAGTTTGCTTATCTATACACATATGGAAGCACATTTTGGTTGCTTCCAGTTTTTGGTAATTACAAATAAAGCTGCTATAAACATTCAAGCACAGGTTTTAGCGTGGACATAAGTTCTGATCAGTTCGGTAAATATCTAGGAGCCTGATTGTGGGACTGTATAGTAAGATTATGTTTAGCTTTGTAAGAAATTATCAAACTATCATCGAAAGTGATCGTACCATTTTGCATTTCCACGAGTAGTGACTGAGAATTACCGTTGCTCCACATCCTTGCCAACATTTGGTACTGTCCTTTAAAAAAATTTTTTTTTGAAAAATTTTAGCCATTCTAGTAGGTATTAGCGGTATTTCATTTGCTGTTTTAATTTGCAATTCCCTAATGAAAATGATGATGAACTTCTTTTCATATGTTTATTTTACAACTGTATATCTTCTTTGGTGATGTCTCTGCTCAGGACTTTTGCCCATTTTTTAATTGGGTTGTTTGTTTTCTTACTGTTGAGTTTTATGAGGTCTTTGTATATTTTGGATAACAGTCCTTTGTTACATACGTGTCTTGCAAATATTTTCTGCCAGTCAGTGGCTCATCTTTTTATTCTCTTAACAGTGTCTTTCACACAGCAAAAGTTTTCTTTTTATTTTAATAAAGTCCCACTTACTTTTTCTTCAATCTCACTTTTTGTGTTGTACCTAAAAACTCATTGCCAATTCTAAGGTCACTTAAATTTTCTCCTGTGTTTTCTTTTAGAGATTATATAATATTGCATTTTATATTTAAGCCTATGATCCATTTTGAGTTAATTTTTGTGAAAGGTGTAAGATATCTCTTTAGGCTATTTTTTTTCTTTTATATTTGGGCATCCAGTTTTTCCAGCATAATTTGTTGAAAAAACTCTCCTTTCTCCATTGACTGTCCCATGCTCCTTTGTCAAACATTAGTTTGACTATATTCAACTGGATCTCTATCCTGTTCCATTGCTCTGTATGTCTGTTCTTTCACTAATATTATACTCTGTTGATTACTCTACTTTTATGGTTAATTCTTAAAGACAGTGTGAGTTCTCCAACTATGTCTTCTTCAATATTGTGTTGGCTATTCTAGGTCACCTGCTTTTCCACATAAATGCAAAATCAGTTTATGTTAATATTTGTAAAATATAGGGACTTTGTTTGGGATTGCATTAAATCTCTGGATCAAGTTGGGAAAAATCAAGATCCTAATAATACTGAGTCTTCCAATATGAACACAAAATATCTCGCCATTTATTATCAGGTAGTCTTTGATTTTTTTCCCAATCACAGTTTTGTAGTTTTCTACATACAGATCCTCTACATATTTTGTTAGATTTGTACTTAACAATTTAATTTTTTGGGTGCTTTATAAATGGTATTTTTCTTTTATTTAAAAATCTAATCGTTAGGCTTCCCTGGTGGTGCAGTGGTTAAGACTCTGCCTGCCAATGCAGGCAACACGGGTTCGAGCCCTGGTCCGGGAAGATCCCACATGCGGCAGAGCAACTAAGTCCGTGCACCACAACTACTGAGCCTGCGATCTAGAGCCCGCGCTCTAGAGCCCACGAGCCACAACTGAGCCCACATGCCACAACTACTGAAGCCCATGCACCTAGAGCCCGTGCTCCGCAACAAGAGAAGCCATCACAATGAGAAGCCCGCGCAATGCAACGAAGAGTAGCTCCTGCTCGCCGCAAGAAGAGAAAGCTGGTGTGCAGCAACGAAGACCCAGTGCAGCCAAAAAAAAAAAAAAAAAAAATCGAATTGTTCATTGGTGGTATACAGTAAAGCAATTGACTTAAGTATTAATCAACACTGCACCCTGCAACCTCGCTCTACTTGCTTATTAAGCGCCAGGAGTATTCTTGTTGACTCTTTGGGATTTTCTACATCAACAATCCTGTCATCTGGGAACAAAGATAGTTTTATTTCTTCCTTGTCAATCTGTGAATCCTTGATTTCTTTTTCTTATCTCACCATTAAGGATGAGGTTAGATGTAGGTTTTTTGTGGATGTTCTTTATCAACTTGAGGAAGTTTCCTTCTATTGCTAGTTTGCTGAGAGTTTTTATCATGATGGAGTGTGGTGGTAAGTAGCAAAGAGAAAGCATTTTACAATTTTATAATTTAATCTCAGTCTTTCAAGGACCTGGGTCTCTGGGCTGTGACCTTCTTAAGTATTTCTTCATTTTTGTAGCTTTGTTCCCCTTAGATGAGACAGGAAAGCTAGAGGTCCTGGAGTGGCAACAGTCCCTTCCCTCATTTTGGATAAGGCTTTGCTGAAGTCTTTTTCACTGGAGAGTAGGCTTTGTTAGAGAACATTCTTAGGTATGTTTCACAATGACTACTCTGCCCCTGGCATGGCAAGAGTATCTTTCTTGCATCTTCACCTTGAGAAGCTAGTAGGCTCCTGGAGGTAAAACCCACAGAAGTCTGGGGTGGGGGTGGGGTCCCTTAAGAGTGCAGCACCCAGGAGGTTCTGGCTTTAAATGTTTCGACAAGGTTTTGACTCCAATGACCTCTGCTCTAGGTAAGCAGAGACCCTCTTGTCTTCCCCATCTCTCCAGATTTCACCCTGGAAATCTGTCCTGTAAACTCAGTTCTCTGATGGGTCCAAGAAAATTCACTGATTTTTAGTTTGTTCAGTTTTTCTTGTAAAGAGGGGAGTGACAACTTCCAAGCTCTTTACATGTTGGAGTTGAAACCTAAGTCAATGTATCGCTTTTTATCTTTTAATTTGGGAGCCCAAAAGCTTTAGATTCTGGTTTGTATTCCATGTATCATCATGTATTCTATTTATCCTGTAAGCTTCTGTTGGTCATGAAAATAAAGAAGCATTTACCTCTGGAGCAAATGGGGTAATTTGAATTTAATTGAGAAAATGCGGGAATATGCTGAATGAAAGCAGGACAGAGAATGTAAATGAATTGTCAATCTTCTGCTATGCAAAACCCTTTTATGAAAAAAAAAG
Source organism: Stenella coeruleoalba (assembly GCF_951394435.1). Lineage (NCBI taxonomy): Eukaryota > Metazoa > Chordata > Mammalia > Artiodactyla > Delphinidae > Stenella > Stenella coeruleoalba. The sequence goes on from NC_137167.1 coordinate 9,532,768, forward strand.
TTCAAAGGTAACATTTTTCTGGATGGAAATGTTGAGAGCATGGATCATTTATTCCAGGTACTGATTAAATACCTATCATATGCCAAGCTCTATGACAGGTGCTGGGGGTTAGAGGAGGGTAGGAAGGATGTATTCATTGTACATACTGAGCTTAAAGTTTGGGGATGGATACACAATTACAGTACATTTAATAGTATGATTGGAGGATAATCTTCCAGGCAAGATCAAAGCCTAAGTAAACCCTGGAGGTAAGAGAGAAGAACTGAAAAGAAACAAAGAATTCCAGAATTGAGGGAGCACGGAATTTGTTCAAGTCAGAGTCACAGCAGAAAATAAATGGCACATTTAGAAGGTATAACTGAAGGTAATTTAAGGAAGGAACTGTTTGCAAAGATGTTGACAAGGTTACTGGAAACTATCAGGAGATGATAAAGTAGTTATCACCCCACCTAAAGGGTTATGGGAAGGGAATGGTTACTGAAGCCACCAGAAAGATATAACTGTAGGAGAAGCTTGCTAAAGAGATATGACCCTCAGCTGAGGAATGGAGCTTCTACCAATCCTGGCTTGACAGGCAAAGGTCCAAGGGCATAAATCTTCTGCCTTATGATGTCCCATAGTTGCCTATCCTTGGTTGAACGCAAGCAGAGGCAAAAGGGTTCAGGCAGTCCATAGAGTCTAGCCTTCTTGAGCAAAAAAACAGGGTAGAGAAGATGAAGGGTGAAACTGGTGGGGATGAATGTGGTAGAAATTGAGAGTATGTGGGGTAGTCCATTCATTTTTTTCCCCTCAGAATCTATTCTTGTTTCTTTATATAGATAACAATGTGTGTCCCCCACAGAGGGGACAGAGTCCCATCGGCGATCCTATATCACAGAGTGGTGTAATTTCAGTCATATTTCCACATGAAGCCCCAAATATTAGCCCTCACTAATACATTCTGTATTATGTAAAAAATGGGGAAAAGAGGAGTTATTGAAAAAGCAATTAATTAAAATACTATATAGCTGCAACAATCTCTGCCCCATAGCTGTTCATAATGCCTAAATTGAAAATCAAAGTTTTCTTTTTCTGTCATCCATTTCATAATCCTCTTGCTCTCTGCTAACACTTCCTCTGGAGGAAGTTCTTTACTGGGTGGAATGAACCAAAGCATAATTTGCACAGCAACTGAGTCCTTGGTGATCCTGATTTTATTAGTGCCTCACTGTCTACTGATTGACCTCCTTGATTAAGAGGAATCTAAATTAATTTGCTACATTTCAGTGAAGTCCCTGATTTATCAATTTCTCTTTTAGTAATGTGGATGAATCATCACAGACTTTTATACCTTTTGGTTGAATGATTATCTTTTCTGCCTATTGGTTAAGCAGCACGAGAATTCCCAAATGGCCAGGGGCCAGCCTCAGCTTCAGTTTAACAGAAAGATAACTGTATTCCCCAGTGGAACACTTCTTTCTTGAGTACTAGACTCTCCAAAGCCACTGTCCACAAGCTAATGGGTAAGGGAAATAGAAATCTTTTCAGTGTGAGGTGTTATCGTGAGAGTGACCTCTTCCATCCGCAGCCCTCAATTCCAGGACTAATTCACTTTGCCAGTGGGTAGACATATGTATATATATATATAGCCCACATATGTAAGGCATATGCGGTGCCTTGTAAAACAACTCTCTAACCCTGGATCCTATTAGGAATAAATAACTGCCTATTCCATGATGGGAAAAGATCGAATGTAATCAATCTGCCACCAGGTAGATGTCTGCTTTTCCTAGGTAATAATGCTCTACTGAGGCTTAGTGTTGGATTCTACTGTTAGCAGTTCGGGCACTCAAACTGGGGCACTCACTAAATGGCCATAATGTGATCAACGCTAGTAAAACAAAGTCTGTGTTGTTGAGCTCAAGATTAGTCTCCATCTCTGTCGTCATGACCACTTTTAAAATAGATGCCTTGAGCAAAAAGGGGTCGTTAGGGAAAGAGGCTGACTGACATTTAGCAAATGGGCCATTTTGTCCACCTCCTCTGAAACAGATGCCTTCTGGTGGGCATTTACTAATATCTTTACATACTCTTCCCATTCTAAGAAACCCAACTACATACGTCTCCTCAAGTCTCCCATATCATCCATCTTTCAGTCTTGTTCCAAGTCCCTGACCACTAAATTAGCCACTGTCCATCAATCAATGTTTATCTATACCTCAGATCAAATCTTCTTCAATGAAAGTGGACAACCAGATCGTTCTGCTTGAAGTTCTTTATACTGGGAGGATTTCCTTTCAGCATTGTTTTTTCAGAGCCAATGTTCAGTAAGGCTGTAATTCACCAACTATCCACTTCTACTGGTACCAGCATACTATTCATACCTGTTCATAAACCAGGACCATGTTTTTTTCCTCCTCTGTTAACTGATCATATGTGTGGGCTGAGGGAGAGGTGGTAACAGAGAATACTTAGGAAATCTGATCACCTGATAATGCAACTTTATCAGGTGGGACCTTTGGGAGCTTCTTAGATTTGTAACTTTGGGGGCTTCTTAGATTTTCCATTTGAAAACAGCTTCACCATCCGATTTTATGATTCAGTGTATCAAATAATGCCCAGTTTGGGTTGCAAAGTTACTAGTTGTCCTCATGGTCAGGTGTTTAGTCTCTACCAAGGCTCAATAGTAACCTAAAATTTGCTTAACAAAAGAAGATATATCTGTAGGATCAAGCATTGTTTTACTCCAAAACCCTAGGAAGCTCTGCCAGAAGCTCTGTAAGTCACTGCTGTTCCACAGATAACTTCCAGCACCATTGGGTCTCCTGGATCATGAGAAGTGGCAGGGCAAACTGCACTGCAGCCTGCTCTTGGTACAGAGCCTCCGCTTCCTCCAGACTCCATTCAAACTAGGTAGACTTTTAAGTCACTCACAAAATGGACAGCACAACACATCCAAATGTGGCATATGTTACCTCCCAGAATCCAAAGAGACGCCCCCAAATTTTGTGCCTCTTTGTATTGTGTATTGGATGGGTAGTACATGGGTAGAGACTTGTCTCCCACTTTAAAAGGGGCCAACTGACCTGCCCCCTCTTAGTGGGCCATTGGAAACTTCGACAATGTGGCAGGTCCTGCACTTTTGGGGTTTAGTTTTTGCCTTCTGATGTGAATGTGTGTTACTTAAGCATTTACAACAATGGCTAGAAATAACTAGGACAATTTAGGAAAATTACCCTTAATGTAATGAACCAGTACAGCCTCCTATGGGATATCAAGATTTTCAAGGTCCTCCAGACAATTGACTGAAGAGTTCATTATCTCTGAGCATAGCTATGAAGCTGAACTGCAGTCTTTGCCTTCTGAAGGCAAGCTGCTTTTGATTATCTTTGTTGATGTGGACTGAAAAGAAAGCATTTGTTGAGTCAATACCTGCATTATCCAGTACCAGGAGCTGGGTTGATTTGAGCTAGTAGATCCCACCTCTGAAACTATAGCCCCCACAGATCACCACCCGATTAAATTCATAACAATCTATAGTCACTCTTTATGGTGCATCTGAGATTTGTACCTGGCAAACAGGTGAGTTAAATGAGGCAGAAACCACCTACTTCTAAACCTCTGAAGCCCTTGATGGTGGCACTAAGAGTCACTGCAATCTTCCCAGTGAAGGGATCATGCTCCGGAGTTACGATCCTGGAGGATGTGAATGCAGCAGTTCCTAGCTTTCCAGGCATCTGAGTTCTGGCTTTATTCATCCAAAAGTAGTGGATGCCCAGGACTGCATGTAATATGATTCACCAAGCTTGTTAGAGTCTATCTTAGTGTTAAGCTTGAACAGCATTCTCCAGTGATATTAGCCTACTTTGAAGTGAAAAGTTAAAAAAAAAAAAAGATTAAGGGAAAAGAAAAGATTTCTCTAAGGTCAAGGTCCAAAAGAATGATATATAACCACTGAAGTGTTGTTAGACAAATAGGTCAGATTGTTTGGAGAAACTCTTAAAGTTTCAGTTGAGAGGGAAAAAAATGAAGCATGAAACATAAATACAATCCATTTACCAGCCATGGAGGTTTCCAAGGGTGACTTTTTGCTTGTTTGGATTTTCAGTATAGCCAGAAATATTGTTTTTTTCCCAGATACTGCCTCTTTCTCAAAATTAGTAATGTAATAGATATGGTATTTTTCTTTGTACACAATAAAATGGCTCATCTCAAAGTCAGTAGGAAGAGTGAGAGTCTTGTCTTAAGACAAGAAAGTCTTGTCTTAATGGGTCTTGTCTTAATGGGTAGGTAAGCTTATTTCATAAACTATTAAAGAGGCAAATATGCATCTGGAGGATAATTTGGAGGGGCACATTTCTTTGTCTGATGATGCTATGCTAGTGGCCTAAGACAAATCTGGGCAATTCTTCGAATATAGTTTCATCAGAACTTATTTATAGGTGGTGCTCTTCTTATAGGAAGTTTATAATAAATTCAATCTAGACTACTACTTTTATCTCTTTGTTTTAAAACTTTACTTGCTTTTATGAACATAAAGTGGTTTTTTTCCAAATAACATTGGGTTAAGTTATCTAGGGATATTAACATCCTTTATTTGTCTTATGATTTTGTCACTCTATCTTGTATGATCTGGGCTCTTGATAAACCAGTAAGTTATAGTGATTTCTAGTGAAATAAGGATGGGTTAAATAATAATTAAATAAAATAAAGAGTGTTAACATTCTCTCCAATTCCAATAATCTGTCTTGAAGATGACGAACTGTCACTAGTTCACTCTTGGTCCCCAACACAGAAAATAGGCATACTGACAAAACACAGATTGTGAACTTTGCCTGTTGACATGAAGAATATGTATCTATTCAAAAATATTTACTAAATGCCTAACATGCACGAATATGATGGCAAATATAAGAGTAGCGGTCTCTTCCCACAGAACTTTTAAATGTAAAAAGGGAAAGAGGTAAAACATCTCAGAAAAATGAACTAAATACAATTGTGATGAGTGTTTTACCGGAGAAGCCCTTCTGAGAATGTGTAACACAAGACTTGACCTACACAGGGTGTCAGAGAAGTCTTTTTCTAATAAAGTGAGCTTTAAACTGAAACCTGCCGCATGAGTAAGATTAGTAAAGTGAAAGATGTGTGTGTCATGCACGCACATGCCAGTGAGTGTGTATCAGGAGGAAAGTATTTCAGGGAGAGTGACATAATGCAAAAAAAAAAAAAAAAAGGATGTGAAATGGAAAGTAACTTGATATATATTAGAGAAATCAAAAAAAAGGCTGGAGTAGTGAAAGCATAGAGAGCAAGGGGGAAAGTGTTTTAAATGAGAAGAGAAATTTCATACAGGACCATGAAAGGCAATGCAAGGATTCTGGATTGGATTGGATTGGACTGGATTCTAAAAGCAAGGGGAAGACATTTAAGCATGTTAAGCATGGAACTGGACGTAATCAGATTTGTTATTTGGAAAGATCATACTGGCCTCTGTGTGAGAATGCATGGTATTTTCTATGGAAATTGTAGATCATTAATAGAGAAGCCAAAATGAGCCAACGGGAGGTTGTGGTCCACTCCAGAATGGAAGGGTTCCAGTGAATGCTTGTGGTTCCAATGTGAGTGAGGGGAGCGGGAAAGAGTGGGATAAAAACTAGATGGGTAGGAGAGGGGGTAGGAGTACAACTAGAAAAGTCTATAGAGATGGTGGAACAGGGCAAGAGAAACCCAAAAGGTCAAGTATCTTGGTATTTTACCTAGTTTTAAAACGGGATAAATATGAACCACTCTCTTCATTCTTTTAATTGGTAGTTATTGAGCATGTTTCATGTTCAAATACTGGTGGGGCCCGTGAGGAGACATGTATTTTAAGCATCATTAAGCCTCAATTTCTTCTCGTATCGGTTTGGATATGGTTAGGAAAATTGAGCTATTTCAAATATTCCTGGAATAAAAGGGTTCACTATAGGAGTTAGGGTTTACACATCTCGAACAATGACATTCTGGAAGGCTGCAGTTAGAAGATTGGGAAAAGAGTCATTGAAAACTAGAAACTAGAAACATGAGAGTGGGTGTTTTTCAAAAGCACTGTGATAAACCACTGCAAGTTTTTAGTCTTTGGGAAAGATATTTTTCCAGCTTACTGTAGTAAAGAGATAGCTCACAGAGAAATCAGAGAAACCACTACATTTGCTCACAGTGAGTCCCAAAGGATAATGATGACTCCTCCATTCTGCCTTCTGAATGTCATGCAAGTGACTTTTACAGGTAAACTCTATCCCAAAGCCACACAGGAAAGGAGTATCTTGGAATGTAGCTCCTGGCTTCCACTCCGCATTACAGAGGCAGCCTTAGAGTAGGGGTGTGTTAGTACAGGTCCTCCATGCAGTTGACTCCAAGATGGAGTTAAATGTGCAGTTTTTATTAGGGGAAATGCCTGTCAGAGAAAAATGAATTGGGAGCTAGGGAAAGCCGGGAGAGATGTCAGACCATGATGCTATTATGATTAGTATATAAAGAGGGAAGGAAAGTTGAGTGGAAATGACATAGGCCACTGTGCAGTCTAATGAAGGTTCGCCAAGGTGTCAGAGAGTCTCCAAGCCAAAGGAGGTCACTAGAGGAATCCCAGGTCTCCCAGGAAGACGTCTACCTTATATCCCTGTCACACTCAGTCACTGACTGACTGGAAGTAGCTCATGGCAAGTGTGGTCTCAATGAAAACGTGGCGATGAATCTCAGAGCACACAGCAGGGGCCCTTCCTCAAGAAGCTGTCTGCAGCTGGACGTTTGTGAAACCTGTTCTCATGGACACTGCATGGAGGGGCTAGTGAAAGGCTGGCATCTAACAGTCTAGCACAGTCCACTCTTTTGTCAACTTCGCATCCATAATAGCCCTGTCACCCATGTTTAACTTCTGAAGAAAGACCAGAACAACATCTGGCTGACATGATGTAGCTCTTCTGACTACAACCAAACACACCCTCATCTTCTCACAAAAATGGAGACATCGCGTTGTGGCTGCTACTTTATTTACCCTGGGTGATATTTATCACTCTTCTAATAAGTCACAATCCTTTTGACATCCTTTAACTTAAACACTGAGTTATAGAGTTAACCAGTATTAACACATCTTAGATAGAAAGTGAATTGGAGAAGGAAAAAATAAATGCTGTTATATATACACAAAACAATGAAAAATATGCATAAGTAATCCAGTTCTCATTTTTGAAACTGGCCATAGGCTATAACTTCAACGTGTAACTTTCTTCCTCCACTGCTCATTTCATTTTTCCCTTGCACTCAGCCAGTACCCCAGATGTATGGTTCTTATCCTCACGGATCTGTGCTTTCAGTAGTTTTGCTTGTATTTTGTTATTCAGTTTCTCAGTAATGTTTACTATGGAATATGGGGATACCAAGAGGTTCCCCAGAGAATCCCTTGGATCCCAGGCATGCTCCTTTATGCCCCACTGAGTAATACTAGCTCTGTTTCCCCTTGAAGATCAGGATTAGTCACCCAGCCAACATATAAACTCCTTTGTTTGTTTGAGGCATCCAAAGTGACCAGCTGTCAGTCTCAATTTTTAGGTCAATGAAACTCTTACTGACTGTGTCACCTGGAAGCTTAACAGTTTTGGAAACTAAGACCTCTAATCAAAAGGAACCCAGTTTGGCAGATGAGAAGCAAAAAACTTTTACTGGGTCACTATACGTCATAGTGAGACAATCCATTCTCATTTCCACCCTTGGGTTCCCAGACTCATGCATCCTAGCTACATGTTGGCTCAAATCACACACCATACCCGAAGGACATTATCTAGTCCTGTGAAAGTACTGTAACCCAGGTGGTGCCACAACTGAGCACTTCACTCTTCTACCAGACCACCTCTGAAAGTGACCTCCTGTACTCATCCTCTCAGTTCATGGTGACCAAGGATGCCCCACGTTTAAGACTATTGTTTAGAGGCTGCAGAAACTATACATCTGAAGCACCACAGAGATGTGTAAGATGTGGTTCCCTTCTCTTAAGAAGTTTCCAGGGATAAAACAGTCACATCAATCATCATTTCATAATTAAGAAATTAAAGATGCTTTAACAGAGGCACAAAGAATATACTCTACTGGTTAAGAAGGAGGAAAAAAAAGTCACTTCCATTTTGGAGGTCAGATAAGCCTGCATGGAGAAGAAACGTGGACGTGAGGAGTTGTTCCAGGCAGTGGAAACAAGAGCAAAGGCAAAACAGGCAGCAATTTCAGGAACTCAGGAAGAGCAGGCTGACTTGGATGGAGATAAAACAAGTGTAAGAAACAGGTGGGAAAGGAAGTTTGAAAGGCAAATAGGTATGAGGTTGTTGTAGGAACAGGCATATCTGTCTAATGACTTCTTCCTGTCATGAGAGGCAGTAGGAGCGTTTTCTGTTTGTTTGTTTTCTTCCAGAAAAAAAAAACTGTTGCAGCATATTACAGCAGAAGAAAGGTCAGAGCTGAAACCCTGTTTCTACTGCTCAGCTGTACGGTATGTGCTCAGCTGCACAGCACTAGTACACAGCACAAGTACGTAGCTCTCTGGGCTTCAGCTTCATTGTTGGTAAAGGTGGATGACAATACATCCTTCACAAGGTTAAGAGGATGAAATGCCTTCGGTAGTATCTAGTCTTTTCTTAAAGAAGTATGCCTGGAGCTGTGCACTCAACTAGGTAGTGGATCAGGATGATGATGAAGCCTGAGGACTATGCGTGGGAGGCGTCAGGTGCGGCTACAACCTGTGACTCACCTGCGCCAGGTCCCACACGTGATTTTGCGACAGAGTTTGAGGTCAGGGCTCCCAGCACAGTGAGAGCAGTGGGCACGAGCAGGTAAGTGAGGGGACTCTTCTTTTCAAACCACAGTTTACTGGATCGTGACCTACGTCTTTTACTTCCTTTTCATCCCCTCATCCTCTAGGGTGAAAAATTACTTTAGGACAGTTTGTTGCAGTCACAGGTAAAAAACAATATCCAAGTATGTAATTTCATAACTTCAAATATCAGGTAAAAGTGCCCACTGTTTAAACCATTTTGGAATTTTATACCAGAATCCCCCCTCTCAACGTCCCCCTCCCCATCACATCTTCTGCCTCATGGAAAGACAACTTAATCACAACGCATCATGATAATAGTATCAATCCTCAAGGTCAGTCAGTCAATATAATCAGTCATTTTAGTGATAGCTTGCTCTTGTGAGGTACAGGCACTGTTCTAAGTACTGCACATATACGACATTATTTAAATGCACAAAACAACCGTACGAGGTATGTGTTATTTTTATCCCAACTTTACAGATGAAAAAAACTATGATGGAAGAGAATCAAGTAATTTGCCAAAGCCTTACGGGCCATACACTTTCCTGGCTCCCTTGAGCCCACCCTGCAGGGCATCCTGGCGTCCCCTGTGGTCCTCCACACACAGTTCCACTAGTATTCCCCACCGCATGCTTTACGTTTCCATTAAAATGAGATCATCTGACTAGCACTCTCCTTAGTTCAGGCCTGTTGCCCTTGTTTTGCCTTTGATAAGTTAAAATACTGTTTCTCTATCTGACCTACGCCCTGCTTCAAATGATATTTCTATATCTCCACTTTTGAAATTTTAAAAACTTGGCGTAAAACCTAGATTTCTTAGCAGTGTAATCCCTCTGCTTCAGTTTCCTGCTCTTTCCCTCTCACTGCATCCAGCACAGGACGGGGCCTGCATGATTCGTGTATGGGTCCTCGGAGAGGCCCCTTGGCGTGGAGTGTAAGTTTGCTTAACTGCAGCACTTTTTTTTTACCTCCTCAGTAGAGTGCAAATTTGGAGTCAGGTTGACTTGTTGGAGCCATTAGAGCGGTCTTCAAAGTCTGCATGGGGAAAAAGAAGAAACATGCAGCAGTAGAGGAATTTAAGGAAAGATCAGAGATATTTTATTAAATTTTGATATACATGAAAACCTTTCTCTTTGCCTGCCCATGAAAGCTTTATCTACCTATCTGTCTGTCTGTCTGTCTGTCTATCTATTTATCCATTTATCCATCCTCTCCCTCTCCCCCCACACCACACTAATATATTGGAGTTGGAAATTTTCAGGGGGGGCATGCAAAGTTTGGGTTCAAGTTGGGCTAAGTCAAGAGCCAAGGCTACCCAGGTCACCAGCCACATCTGGGTTACGCTGTCAACATCTTAGTATGAGCTAACATTTATCTAGCATTGATTATGAGTCAGCCACTATCTAAATATTTTAGATATATTAACTTACTTAACCTTCACAATAACTCTGTAAGCCAGATTATTACCAGCTTCCTTTTACAGATGGAGAAACTGAGGCACAGAGAAGTTACGTGCTTGCTCCAGGTCACAGTTAGGGTGCAGCAGAGCAAGAATTTGAACCTCACTTGTTTTGGAGACCATGCTGTTTACCACTATGCTGTACTCCCATGATTTCTGAAGTCCTATTACTGCTGTATTACACTTGTTTTTTCTCCATCTCAGAAACATAATCCCAGACACCTACTGGCATGACTGCTTAGGCTTTATTCATTGAGAACTGCCCATCCTCCCCGCAAGATATGTGCCCCTCACAGCATCTTCCTACCATGGGATTCTGACCGCTTGGACACATTTGCTTTCACCAGGGACTGGAACCTGACCTAAGAAAGGCCAACAAGATTCTCAGAGCTGGGAACTGACAGCGAACAGTGGAAACAGCACAAATTCAGGGAAGGTTCGTGAACTCCTGCTGTTAAGATTCCCAGGCTGCTCTGGTTCCCATCTTCCTGAGTCCTGAATATTAATAATGTCCTTGGATTTTGTGTGGCCCCTGAGACTCTTTCTAATAGATTTCCTTTATGAATAAGCCAGTTTGGGGGCTTCCCTGGCAGTCCAGTGGTTAAGACTCCATGCTTCCAAGGCAGGGGGCATGGGTTTGATCCCTGGCTGGGGAACTAAGATCCCATGTGCAACGCGGCACAGCCAGAAAAAAATAATCCAGTCTGAGGTGGGCTCTGTGACTTGTAAGCAAGGATCTTATGTAGGACATCATGCCTCCCACTGGCATTGTGCACACAGCCTACCTGTCAAAGACTTCTCCAGGGATAAATATTATTTTGCTAAGCCACTCACATGCTATTATTCTTCCCTCAGTAAAGGGAAGGCATGCTCCAATACACACCACAAAAGGAGCTTTAGCCATATTTCACTTTTTTTCTATCAATTGTTTTCTTATTTTATAGCTAGACATTTCCTTTAGGTATTTCAACACATATTTACTTTTATGAAATATAAATATACTATGGAATCTAAATCTTATAACTAAATCCAGAAGGCATCATTGCTCAATCAAACTGAAATAACACTTATTGCCTTGAGATATTACTGAGGCAAACCCTTCTAAACCATGGTGCACCCATTCCATAGCGAAGGGCACAGACAGTGACAGTTGTGAGTAGAGGCACTTAGCAAGAGTAGCAGTAGTACTAAAGCAAAGCTGAGCAGGGAAGATCATAATTCCACTCTTATGCCATTTTGTACTTTAACAGAAGAAAAACACATTTATCTCATAAAGTGAAATTTTGAAATGCATGTTTCATTTGATTTAAAATTCAAACCAATCAGCTTATCAATTAATACCTATGTTTAAGAAATTAATTAGGTGCCGGGTGCAATACTAGGCTATTTTAGTATTTCTATTCTTTTTTGGCTCTTTTAACTTTCCAATTTATCTTTGCCCGTTGCTCACACTGAAATCAGCAAAGATCAGTACTGTGAGTGCCTTTACTTTTCTTTTTAATTGAAGTATAGCTGACTTACAATGTTGTGTTAATTTCTGCTGTACAGCAAACTGACTCAGTTATACACATATATACATTCTTTTTTAATATTCTTTTCCATTATGGTTTATGCCAGGAATGTGAATACAGTTCCCTGTGCTATACAGTAGGACCTTGTTTATCCATTCTATATGTAATAGTTTGCATCTGCTAACCCCAAACTCCCAATCCATCCTTCCCTCATCCCCTCCTTGGCAACCACAAGTCTGTTCTCTATGTCTATGAGTCTGTTTCTGTTTCATAGATAGGTTCATTTGTGTCATATTTTAGATTCCACATGTAAGTGATATCATACGGTATTTGTCTTTCTCTTTCTGACTTATTTGTCTTAGTATGGGAATCTCTAGTTGCGCCTTTACTTTTGATTATACCAAGGTTGCTCAAGAGGGGGAAGTTCATGATGAGGAGGGACTGACGATCACTAGTGCCCATACATCTCTCTCCGTCTCATGGTTCATTCTTTACATGCCACATTTGGGGCTGTATCTACAGTTTTCTTTTGTATCTAAACTTTCAAGTTCAAAATGTTGCTGCCACCTTTTCTTTTGCCTCTCTGAGCCTCCTAACTAGCGTGACCAAGGAGGGACAAGCAAACCTTAGCTTCCCTTTAGTGAAGTGGTTTTCAACCAAGGCCACTTTGTCCTTCAGAAAACATTCAGCTATGTCTGGAGAAATTTTGGTTGTGTCACATGGGTGGAGGGCGAGTGCTACTGGCAACCAGTGGGTAGAGGCCAAGGATTCTGCTATACATCCTCCAATGCACAGGACAGCACCTCCACCCACAAAGGTCAACATTGAGGGGGTTGTGAGACTCTCTGTAGTGTTACAGTGAAGGCAGTGCAGTGAGATGGTTAAGAGCGTGAATTTTAGGGCCAGACAGAGTCTGGCTCTTCCATTTACTGGCTCTGATGTTATTGGCAAGATAGTTTTCCTATCTGTGTCTCAATTTTCCTATCTATGTCTCAATTTTCTTATCTATTAAATAGAGTAATAATTGGCATTACTGTGATTTTCCCAAAGAAACTTTTCTAGGAAATGCAGGCAAAAATAAAACAAACAAAAACTGAACGCAAAAGCACACAAGTAGACACACATACTGAGTCACAATTCCTTACCCTAAGACCATGAAGCCCAATCAAAAGGCCTGCTAGACCCAGCTTACTGTTTTCCTTGTCTCCGTTTGTGTAGAGCACAGGTGTGGCAAATTCAAGTGATTACAGGGGCCAGACAGGTAAAATACATGGCACAGGTGGCCTAATGTTGGCATTTTAACATATAGGACTGTCTCCACTTCTACAAAGAGATAAACTCTCTCCCATTTTTCTTGAATCATGTGGCTCTTTTGTTTCCCTGGTGTTGACAGAGACATGGATACAGAGAAATATTTCTCTCCCATAATCCATCCAACATTACAATAAAAATCATAAATGGCAAGTAACACTTGGCTGCAATGCTGGGGAGATAGTTGTAGGGTATGTGTGCCAACTGAAGAAGGCGGCCTTGAAAGGGCAGCCGCTATTCAAGTTTGGACAATTGTCGAAATACGGGAATACAGGTCCAGTGGATGCCAAATCGTTTCACTTTTTGGCAAGGGCCACAATTCTGGATTCTTATGTGAACTCTCTTGATATTTAAATATTGGCTTATATTGTTGAAAAATTGTTCTGTGGATAAAACAAAACATGGCTGAGGACTAAATGCTACTGTCTCTAATAAAACAAGGACTTTTTCCTACCTTTCAATCTCATTATCATTACTCAAAATTCTCAGCACTGTCGATTGCATTTATTCATTCAACAATTACTACTGAATGTCTGCTGTGGATCCAGTGCTATTTTATGTGCTAGGGATACAGCAACGAAGAACGCAAAATGCCTGCATTATGAAGCTTGCATTCTTGTGCAAAGAGACAATATATAGAGTGCCTTCTGTGGGAGGCCTCAAAAGAGAAAGCCATTTGAACAGAGACATAAAGAAGAGACGAAAGGAAACTTACTGATGTTTCAGGTACTAGAATTCCAGGTGATTGGTACAGAAGGTGCAAAGGCCCTGAGGCAGATGGATCACTTAGCAGAACTGAAGAACAGCTAGGAGGCCAGAGCACAGTGAGTGGGGACCAGTGTGGAAGGGCCTGCGGGCTATGGCAAAGGTTTGGATTTTGTTTCCAGCAGCAGATGGGAAGTCAATGGAAGAGTTTGAGCAGTAAAGTCACATGTTTCCATTTATATGTCATTAGGATTACTCTGGCTTTATTGAGAATAGATGGTAGAGAAACAACCTATTTATTGATAGATTGCTCTGAGAATAGTTGAGGCTGAATCTTGGTAGCAGTCAATTGTGAAAACAGCTGAAACTGGCTCTTCAACTTAATGCCACTTTTCCCTAATCCTCCCCATTAAAGTAAGTGTTCCCTGTGGAAGAGGCCGTTTCTCTCACTTAAAGGCACATTTTAAAGATTCCCAGGCATTGTATTCTTTTTCCTCTCTAGAATCTTCCAGATCTCATAGCTTTGCACCTACCCTTCTACCCCTTTGAAAGGCTCTTTATGGATGTGACTCTCGGATAAAATGGACTCTTCTCTCCCTAAGCTCATTTTTACCCCAGGAAGCTATCTTGTTTTACTCTCCATTCCTTTTCTTATCCTTGGATTTTGGAATCATGTCTTAGCACCTGCGCTCCGCAGCCCCAGGCTCCACTTGGTCTGGAAGAGACCTGAGGGAGACTCTTGCGTGCTGGATGATATTTATTCCTGGCCGTCTCTTCTTCAGTCATCAAAAGGTGGGTAACTGTGCGTCTCTTACTCTCTTGATCACTACACCACCTCCGGATAGCGTTCCTGTTTTCCTTTTAACACGTGTTTTCATTTCCTCATTTCATTAAGAACACAGGCTCTGAAGACTATCAAGGTTCAAATGCTGGCTTTTTCCTGTTCGTGGGTCCCTAGGCAAGAAACTCAATCTCTCTGAGTTTCCTTCTGTGTTAAATGGGGATACCAGGACTCATCTCATAGGACTGTTGTGAATATTAATTGAGTTAATACATGTAAAGTACTTAGAACAGTATCTGACACAGAGTTTTCTTTTAATAAATGTTAGTTATTGTTATTCTTATTGTTCCTTTTCCCTTTCATTATTTAGATGCTTTGAAAAGTATTGCATCTTTCAATGCATATTTAATGTGTGTACCTACTGCTCAATAAATCAGTATTTAAAACTAAAAAGAATAGTGTCATAGCTTACAGAGGTTTAAATATTCACTGAATGATATGATCACTATTAGCAAAATGTCACTTGAATTGAGTGACTTTTTTTTTAACAGGAGGAAAAGAGAAGGATTTTAATTTAAATGAATGGAAGCTATTCTATTTCATAAGACCCTACCAGGATACGTATGTAGCTTCAGAATTTTAAGTGGAAAGAGGCCACCTCCCATGAATCTACCTTTAGTATATTTATATCTGGTCCATGTTGGACAATTAGGTCCCTCATGGGGTATGGACAAAAAGGAGGTGGGGGATGGAATGGGAAGGAGGATGGATGCAGCTTTTTCTTTTGTCTTCAGAAAAAATAATGGCCCCAAGAGATCAGACTTAGTCTCCTTTTAAGGAGAAAGGTGTGGAGAGACAGAGCAGAGGGATGAAAGAAAGCTAGAAGGAAAAGGAATAGCCTGAATCACTTAAAAACTTCATAATGAGTTTTATAATTGGTATTTATTTATGATTTCCATTCTCTAGGGAATTCAATGGGTAGAAATCTGGCATACAAAACAAATACAAGGCAATCTTTGCTTTTTATAGGATTCAACACAGGGCTGCCTTTTAGGCAAAAGTTCCTTAGGTGTATTTAAAAGCGAACTCAAATTGCAGGAAAATCAGTTTGCAAACAGCTTTCCAGATCTCTCCTTTATTTATTAATTTATTTCATTGTCATCTTATCAAATGATAACTAAATCCTCTGGAAACCCTGTTACATCCTGAATCCTTACCTTCAAATTTCTGAATGAGCAATGATGAAGAGATTCAGGGAAACAGGTGATACCAGCATTTGAAAAGATTTTGAAAACGAGCAGGAAACTCACAAAGAGCTTGTTCATCCCTGATGGAGGGTTCATCCTGTATGATTTACAGTGTAGACCCAACTAGACAATCATTTCAGGGGTTTTTACTTGTGGTGAAGTGAGACACAGCCCTTCTAAAGATCACTTTTCTCTGAGCCCTATTACCTGGACTTATAAATTTTCTCCCTTAATGTTATGTATATTTAAATAAAATGTTTATACATGTTTAAATGAAAATATACAGTTAAACGAAAACACATGATGAAATGGAAATACATGTGAAAATAATTGAGGCTGACAGATGGATTAACACCATCCAGACTCAATGCTTTTTAGGAGGTGGTTCAATTTTTCTATCGGTTCGTTTATAAATCTGCTGCTTCCAGTTGCAAAATGTAGTAATTTGGTTTAACCACTGGCCTGGTGTGCTACATCTTCCTCTGAGTTGAGCACTTTCCATCTCTGCATGTCTTCCTATTAAATATTTATTATCAAACAATGTTGGAAGTCAGATGAGATTTTGCATCCAACTAAGACACAAATGTCCCATGCGGAGCTCCTCCCCTAATTAAACCTCCAGATACTGTCCTTGTAATGAACACTTGACTGAAGAACATGAAAGAACTACGAAAGTTTCCTGATTAGGCCAGAATGTATTTCCAATGCCATTACATTTTTTTTTTCTAAGTTGGTGAGAAACACTATTATGAACCTTTTTCTTTCCTCCTTTAATTCTTAGGTGATACATCAGTTGCCTTTGCTTCAATACAGGGTATAAAGGTGATATACTTATTAGAACAAACTTATTTTCTTTATTAATTTTGACTTTTATTTTTGGAGTGCTGAGATTAGGAGTAGAAGACAAAAGTATATTTCACATATGAGAGAATTTGATCAGTCTTTTATTTGAGTTATAAAGGAAAAAAATTATTCCCTCTAACATTGGCTTTCCTGCCATGTGTTCACAGTGTGAGCCCAGATTCTCACCAAGAAGACATGATTAGAATGCCTTTTGAAGGGTAAAGTTAAGTTCATTCTAAAGTAGACATAACTCATTGGTCTGTTTTCTTCTCTGGCATTCTGGTAACAGCTCAACTGGCACCAAATCTACATTTGTAACTCTCCTTCCTCAAAAGCATCCCAGTTAGGGCCAGGAAGGTCAATGTATGGAGACCAGAGTCTTTGAAACACAATGACCCTCATGTACAAAACATTGTAGCTTTCTCTATATTTTACATGATCGCATCTTACTCTTGAGAAAAATAATCTTGTTAAGTCATAGTAACTAAGGCTCCCATTAGGCAACTCAGCATGTAAATTCTCTACCAACTCCACATCCCTTCCCATTATGGAGACCAAGTGCAGGGGAAACAGTGGGGAGAATGGCCTTTGGTCTTCTCTCGCACACGTGGTCCTCCCTACATCTCTGGAGGCATCCGTCACCTTGCTGGGTCTCTGCATCCCTCGGTGTTCTTTGCTGACGTCTTCTGAGACGTGGTTCTTTGCTGACGTCTTCTGAGACGTGGTTCTTTGCTGACGTCTTCTGAGATGCTGGGTCTCTGCATCCCTCGGTGTTCTTTGCTGACGTCTTCTGAGACGTCCTCCCTACATCTCTGGAGGTATCCGTCACCTTGCTGGGTCTCTGCATCCCTCGGTGTTCTTTGCTGACGTCTTCTGAGACATGGGTTTCCTTTGGGTTTCTTATTAGCACTTGCTGCTTATTCCAGGCTCAAACAGCCACGACATATTTTCTGCTGTCAAAATATCTCACAATGTAATGACTTCTAGTCTTCATTCCAAGCCTTTATAATGGGGTCCAATAGCAGGATGGGTTTCATTAAAGACACTGAAGAAGATTTTAAGAAATTATTTTTGTTTACCGATCTTAGCTGTATGTAAATCTTGAGCTGCTTCACATGGTTACCCCTTTCTATGCATTGTCTTCTGCTTTAAATGAAGGCGTCATTAATATTTTGACATGAGATACAGAACAGATGCCAGGCATAACTTTTCTGCCAATAGAGCCGATATTTGGGTGAATAAGAAATTGGCACAAAGTGATAAACAAGAAGTATCAGCCACTTTTCCTTCCTGCAAATGAAAAACATGAGTCCAGGGAAGGGGGATGGTACTTGAAGCAACTTTGCAGCCAACTGATTGCCCTGGAAATTAATGTCTTAGTGAAGCAAGTTTGAGTCAGCATTTCTTTAAGAAGGTCCAGGCTATTTTTCTATAATACTTGTATATATTTGTGCACATAGCAGATATTCAGTTTAAGCCTTTATTGTAATTAACACTCTCAGTGCCTAGTACAGTGCCTGGCACATAAAAGGAACTCAATAATATTTGTCAAACAAGAGACAAACGAATGAATGGATAGTCATCACGCTGTTTCTACCTGGAGGTGAAGATGCTAGAATGAAGCCTTTCAGTTCAGCTTTTTCAGAAGTCAGGAAAATGGATGGACCTAGACATTATCATACTAAGTGAAGTTAAGTCAGACAGAGAAAGACAAATATCATATGATATCACTTATATGTGGAATCTAAAAATAGCACAAATGAACTTATTTACAAGACAGAAACAGACTGACAGACATAGAAAACAAACTTATAGTTACCAAAGGGCAAGGAGGTGAAGGGAAAATTGGGAGTATAGGATTAACAGATACAGACTACTATATATAAAATAGATAAAAAATGAGGATTTACTGTATAGCACAGGGAGCTGTGTTCAATATCTTGTAATAAACTATAATGGAAAAAATAAAAAATATATATTATTTTAAACTAAATCACTTTGCTGTACACCTGAAACTAACACAATATTGTAAATCAACTATACTTCAATAAAAGATAAAAATAAAAAAATAAAAAGTCAAGAAAATTTTAGAAAATGAAGGAAGAGAGGGAAAAGGGCATGAAAATCAGAGCAGAGAAGAAACATGACTCCATAACACAGGAGCTAAAGGAGAAATTTTTCAGATTTTTCTATGACATTCACGGTTTACTTATTATTCTTAGAAAGCTTTGGCTCTCTCTATAAAAATGTCTTATGACTCTTCCTCTATTACCTATGTCTTGCTCTCTTTATTTTGTTGCCCTTGTTAAATTTTCCCTTTCATGCCTAGTTGCTTTTATCTTTCAACAGCTCAAGAGCAAGGAAAATCAAGGAAGCATACTAAGGACATTCAGAATCGCAGGAAGAAGAGAGCAGAGAGGAAAGGGTTGTCCTTGCCCACTCCTTTCAGAGATGTTCCAACGTCAAATATCCTGCTTTATCAACACACAAGGATGCTTCTTTTAAACTCAAAGAGGCATCCACATTCATGTTAATCCTTGATTATAAAGTGCTCTCCTTCAAGGGTCAGCAGAAAGCAAAAATCCAAAACAAAAACACCACTCTTTTTTTATACTGAGATCTGGAAAAGCACTCCCCCCCACTCCCCATGCCCCCACCCAAAGGTGGAAATTCTCTAATGATGACAGGAAACAATAGTTCCCCTTCTACTGGTCTTGGTATTTACAGACTCCTACGGCCCCGAGGCTGAGGGCAGCCCCCTGTAGGCAGAAGGGTGATTTTTGGGGCTCACAGTTCTCTGCAACCCTTCCTCACCAGTTCACTGCTCAGACAGCACCTGCACTAAATATTTTTATGCCAAGGCCATGAAAATCCAGGGAGTGCAGCCGTCCTCAAAATCTCTCATTTCTTTCCTGCCGTGGCAAGGTCACTAGGTGGCCACGCAAACGGCTGTGGGATAGACTGCATATGGCAGGACAGGCAGAAAACAGGAAAGGGATTATATCGAAATGGCATCGAGGCCCTTATAGAGACTTCCTTCTTACTACGGCAATTCACAGAGGTCCTTCAGCACAGGTCAAGCAAATGGGCTTCTTTGCAAAATTCTGAAAGCTTTTCCCTTATCCACCCTCGGTTCTGCCTACTGTTTTAGGAGTGTGTAAACATGTGGTTTTACCTCTTGGTTTCAGAAGAACAGTGCTCTTTCCTCAGAGTGTAATGCTCTCTACTCCACGCTTGTCAGCTCTGTGAACCTCCAATCTCTAGGAACCTGTTTCTTCCTGAAGGTGCAGATGATCTCTGCTCACCTCATGAAGTTGGTGTAAATGTCAAAAGGAAATAATAAATGGGGGGGGGTGCTTTCCAAATCTACACAAAGGGCAAATGTATGTGATGAGTATTGATTCTATGTGTCACATTTTTTTTTCCCCTAGAATTTTTCAAAGGCCAAACTGGATGCTGCTGGTATCAACCTGGGGCTCGATCTTAATTTACACAAATGAGACCCAGGCCCTACCATGAAAGCTACTTGACTGAAAAGTTCTCTCTATGTAGAGTTCCTGAGCAGAACTACTACTTCAAAGGACAAATTTCACTGGACGAAGAGGAAAGCTACAATACCCCTAAGAAATAAGTTACAGCAAATTCTTGCTCCTGGTCAACTGATGGAGGATTTTCTCAAGCTTTTAAAATTGCCTGTTTCTCTAATATTCAAGCCCTCTTTTACATTTTCCTTTAAAAACATTTTCCTCCTAATGCTTCTTTTTCAGTTTCACATTTTTCAACTTTACATTTTAAGTTCCTCATTCTATTCTCCATCCTTAATCCATTTTTCTTTTACATATTTAACTTTTTATCTCTTGGACTTTAGCCTCTTATCTTAATTTTTTTATTTTCTTGACTTTCATGTGTTTCTTTTATCTCATTGGCTTCTTGCTCTTTATCTTTTATTTTACATCTCATCTATTTTATCTTATTATTTTTAACTTTTAACCTTTTAATTTTATTGGAATTTGAATTTTTTTATTTTTAACTTTGACTTGATTCTTTTTATACTCTCAGTATTTCAGTTTTAATTTCCACTGGACCATTTACCATACAGTCATTATTCTTAAAGAGTAAAAAAGTAAGTCTTTCTCCTTTAAGATTTATTCTTATTTTTAAATTTGTTTTTATAATGACTGGCCAGGAGGATGGCTGAAGGTGAGGTGGCATAAATGAGAATCTGAACCTGTGATTTCCTCTTAACTGTTTCTCAAGGCTCCCTTAGAGGTGTTTCACTGGTTAGGCTGAGTTAGTCACACAGCTTACACAGAAAATCAAGAGAGCTGGAGGCTGAGCCTTCTCTTTTCACATCAGTACATATGATTTACCCAAGGGATGTTGCTTCCCACCACTGATCCCTCCAGTGCCTACATGAGTTTTGGTGTGCTCATAATCCCTAAGAATAAAACTTTTTTTGGCTGACTTACCTGGAAGACCCAAACCCAGACCACAACCCTATAATCTTCCCCATTTCCAGTATTAAACCCACTTTGGGTCAGATGAACAGAGATAGAGATGGAGCAATGTACTCTGCTGGGAATAGCTGGTTTCAAAGACCTAAGATGCAGAGCAAGCCCAAGAGCTCTATTTTCTAAAATTTAGGAGACTCCCTAGAGCATTTATTATCTCTCTCAGATGATGACTGGTTGAGAGATGAAAGATAAAGATCTATAGGTGTCATTTTCTCAATAAATCTGATATTATTTGTGTCCAAGAGGTGAGATTTTAGAACAGTTAATATTCTGCTCTCCTGACTTTAGAATTTATTATCTCATTGGCTATCAAGGAAAAAAAAACTATGACATCTCTGTCATCCTTAAGGATCCTACCATTGAATGGCCCA
This sequence comes from Stenella coeruleoalba, assembly GCF_951394435.1. Classification (NCBI taxonomy): domain Eukaryota; kingdom Metazoa; phylum Chordata; class Mammalia; order Artiodactyla; family Delphinidae; genus Stenella; species Stenella coeruleoalba. The sequence goes on from NC_137167.1 coordinate 9,554,328, forward strand.
TGTCATATGACCTGAATCTGTTCATCCCTTCCTTAACTGGTTTCCTACAAATGAAGAGGTGATTTTTTCATAACAGTTATATTATTCTTTTAAGGATCTTAGCGCTGGTGAAACATATGATTTTTGATAATCTTTTACTACTTAGCCAACATAATCCATGGTAGAGTTAATAACTTCTGCTTTGGAAGCCACTGGGGATTGATGAGGAGAAGTGGTAAATTTCCTAAAAGCCATTATTTGAGAGTTACAGATATGCTTTCAATATAAAATCTCTCATCAAAGTCAGTCATGAACTTCAGTATCATAAGTCATTAGGGAAATACAAATTAAACCACGATGAGATATCACTCATCAGAAAAGCTAAAATTAAGAAATGATAACACCAAATGCCGGCAAGGATGCAGAGAAACTGGATCATTCATACATTGCTGGTGGGAATGTAAAATGGTGCAGCCACTCAGAAGTAAGGCAGACAGAGAAAGACAAATATCGTACAATATTGCTTATATGTGGAATCTAAAAAAAAAAAAAAAAGATGCCGATGAACTTGTATACAGAACAGAGATAGACCCTCAGACATAGAGGACAAATTTATGGTTATGTTGTGGGGAGGAGAGGGAGATAAATTAGGAGTTTGGGATTGACATAAAGACACTACTATGTATAAAATAGATAGCCAACAAGGACCTACTGTATAGCACAGGGAACTATACTCAATGTTTTATAATAGTCTATAACAGAAAAGAATCTAAAAAACGTGTGTGTGTGTGTGTGTGTGTTTATGGCTGAATCACTTTGCTGTACACCTCAAACTAACACAACTTTGTAAATCAACTATACTTCAGTAAAAAAAAAATTTAAAAAAATGGTGCAGCCACTCAGGAAAGCAGTTTGGAAGTTTCTTCAAAAAACTAAATATGGAATTCCCATACCACTCAGCAATGGCACTCCTATGCATTTATCCCAGAGAAATGAAAAGTTATGTTCACACCAAATCCTGTACACAAATGTTTACAGCAGCTTTGTTCATAACAGCTGTAAACTGGAAACAACCCACATGTCCTTCAGTAGGCAACTGGTCAAACAAACTGTGGTACAGCCAGACCATGGAAGACTACTCAGCAATGAAAAAGAATGCACTACTGAGGGCAGTGTGAGGGCTCCCTGTGATGATGGAAATGTTCTGTACGTTGACTGGATCAATGCCAATATCCTAACTGTGATACTATAATTTAGTTTTGCCAAATATTTCAACTGGGAAGAACTGGGTAAAGGGTACATAGAAACTCTCTGTACTATTTCTCATAACTGTATGTGAATCTATGATGATCTCAAAATAAAATTAATTAAAAAAGTAAATATGTACTCAGTGATGAATACAATTTAGTGGTATTAGATGTACATAAGTTAAGTATTCAAAAATATTTCTATGCTGGAGTTTGGTGAATCAGCTTTGTCTTCACGGATTGGGCTCAGGTCTAATTGACGTTTCCCATTCTGGAGCCTGGGCCCACGGTAATGGCTGAGGCATACAAACACCAGTGGAAAAGTTTAAGGCCACTTGCAACCTAAGCTTGGAACTGGCACTGTCACTTTTTCTTCATTCAATCAGCCAAAGCAAGTCACAATGTCAAACCCAGAGTCAAAAGGTGAGGAAATACATTTCACTTCTTAGTGACAGGAACCATCAAATAAGATGTCTAGAGGGAGGCATGAAGAATTCATTAATGCAATCGTCCATGTATAGTAACAAGAGTGAAGGCAGAGTAGGCAGGCACAGATTAAGGTAAGTGAAATGAAGTAGATGTTATTTTCTCATTGTTTCTATTTCCTCAGAAAAATAAAAATCAAAGACATGAGCAAAGATTGAGAATGTTTTAAATGCTTGTAGAAAGAGAAGATACCAATGGTCCCAGGAAAGGGGAGAATCCATGGACCAGAAATATAATACAACTACTGAGCTGAACACATGGACAAGTTCAAAGTGAGACAGCTCGGCATGGACGTGTTTCCTCCGAGGCTCATCAGCTGGGCGGATGCTGCAAATGATTAGCCTGATGGCTGCACTTAGCCAGGTTTGGGATTTTGCCGGGGAGTAGAAACAAGTGAGTAGAAACAAGAAGGGAGTTAAGGACACATGCATGGAACATGGAATTTAAGCTGGGTAAGGAAGGAACCAATGACATTAAAGGAATGGGTTGCTGTGAAAATTTAATACGTTCAATGGACTGAAGATCCCAGTAGGGTCAAAGAATTATAAGAGTCAGGGTGCTTAGATGAAGTGAGCTCAAAAGACAGAATGTGGAAATCAGAAGGTGGGATGCTTGAAACTGAGGAGATGGAGGGAGTGTGGTGATTGGTAAAGTCAAGATATAAGGTATAACTATCTGAGAAAGTGGCTGAGGTTGGGTGAAGTGCAAGGTCACTAGAAGAGAGGAAGGTCAGGGTCTGAGACAATAAAGATTTTGAAGGGTCAGAATTGAGGCTATTAAAAATCACCCAAAATCGTCCTGTGACTAGTGGTTGACAGCATGAGCCATGAGCTGAAAGAGTCAGGGAATGAGAGTGAGAAAACTGGGGTGTAGAGGTGACCTCAACTAGGAGGCATGGAGACCAGCAGAGTTCGCATTAGCTTCAAAGCTAAAAGCCTTTACAGAATCTGGAGGACTATGGCCCGAGAAGATCTTGAAGGGCAAGGAGGACACAAGTACACATCCTAGCCCAGGGTGAGAAAATGGGTGAGAGACAGACCAGCTGCCAGCAGAGAGAGCTGCCGGAGACAAACAGCACTCTCCTCCCTGAGCCAAAAAGAACAATATGGAACCGAGGCATTCAGAGAAGGGTCTGAAAATAAAGGAGATGTAGCTGATGAGGGATCCTGAGTTTCAGAGGGCACCGTGGAAAGGTGGCAGGCATTGAGAGAGGGTGGAAGATGCGTTCAGATTTGGGGATGTTGCGGGACCAGAGTCCAGAGCGTGCGCGAAAAGCTATGAGTGCTGAGTTTCTTGGTAGCCGTGGGTGATGGTAGCAGACAGGGTCAGAGGGACTGAAGGGGTTCCTCTTCTGGTGGCGGCGGGGACGGGGAGTGTCCCAGGAGACTGAACGGAGCCCTGCACAGAGCCAGGCGGCCCTGACTTCCCTCCTGCCTATGGTAACTTGAGGTCAAGAGAAGGGTATTGACAGTGGGAGGAGATCCCCGCCCCCCTCCCAGGTCTTCTTTCACCCTGAGAACAAATAGTCTGGATTAGAGACCACCCGTTAAGTTGTAACGTTGGTATGGCTGCCTGGAATCCATCAGCGCTCATTAGTTAAGACTTGAGAGGTTAGAGGAAGGAGAAGATTCAGATGTCCTGGGGGAATTTCAAACTCTTTCCCTGTTCTGTGGTTAACCGAGGACCTTTAACTCTGCCTTGAAAAAGGATATGAATAGACAATCCACTAAAGAAAGACGACCAAGAGCCCATAAACATAGAAAAAAAAAGTTTAACCTCTCTATACTCAAACACATGCAAATTAAGAATACAAGGAGATAATGGTTTTCAGCTGTCAAATTAGCAGTGATAAAAATAATTATAACATTTAAAACTGGTGGAGTAAGGTCACAAGAGCAATATTATAGCTACCAGTATAAATTATTGTAACTTTTTTGGAAAATAGCAACATTCTTTTAAGCCTTAGGGCTTCCGTGGTGGCACAGTGGTTAAGAATCCGCCTGCCAATGCAGGGGACACGGGTTTCAGCCCTGGTCCGGAAAGATCCCACATGCCGCAGAGCAACTAAGCCCGTGCGCCACAACTACTGAGCCAGTGCTCTAGAGCCCGTGAGCCACAACTACTGAGCCCACATGCCTAGAGACCGTGATCCGCGACAAGAGAAGCCACTGCAATGAGAAACCCGCACACCACAACGAAGAGGAGCCTCTGCTCGCTGCAACTAGAGAAAGCCCACACACCGCAATGAAGACCCAAAGCAGCCAAAAATAAATAAAATAAATTTTAAACACTTAAAGAATGCACATCTTTTGGTCTACTAATATTACTTCTAAAAATCTATCTGAAGAAATTTATCAGAAGGTTTGAAATGTTTATAATATAGAAATGTTTCCTTCTACATAATTTGTAAGAGTTAAATTAGAATAAATATATAAATTAAAAATTAAAAAAAAATTTTAAACTTTATGGCCCATTTCTTTTGGCTGAGGCCACCTGGCATGCGGGATCTTAGTGACCTAACCAGGGATTGAACCCATGCCCCCTTCAGTGGAACCATGGAGTTCTAACCACTGGACCGCCAGGGAATTCCCTACGGTCCATTTCTATGATGGGAAACCATGAGACCATCGAAAATCATACTTTCAAAGAGGTATTAATGAAATAAATACACACTCATAAAATATTTTGTTAACAATGTAACAACTTTGTTAACAATGATATAACAAAAACAAGACAGCATGTGTAATTCATAATTGGTTCTCAAAATTGGTATAGATCAGGATCACCTGGAGAATTTATTAAAATCACAGACGTCCCGGTCCCATCCCATACCTACTGAATCAGAATCTGAAGTTAACTGTGAAGTAGGAATATGGACAATTACAGTAAAAAAACCACATGTTTTTAAGAGGAACACAGTGCTTTTATAATCAGGAAAAATGCAGTAAATCTCATTTGGTATTCTGGCCCTTGAAAACAAGGTTTCCCTTCCAACTCATTATCAACAGATTGCTGATGCTCTAACATCAGTCCTGTCCTCAGAACACATCAGTCAACAGGAGACTTTTGTTCTAGACAGAGTTAAGTTTAAGAACTAGCAGGTAATAAAATAAAACAATATATATTGGCCTTCCCTGGTGGCGCAGTGGTTGAGAGTCCGCCTGCCGATGCAGGGGACGAGGGTTCAGGCCCCGGTCAGGGAGGATCCCACATGTCGCGGAGCGGCTGGGCCCGTGAGCCATGGCCGCTGAGCCTGCGCGTCCGGAGCCTGTGCTCCGCAACGGGAGAGGCCACAACAGTGAGAGGCCCGCATACCAGAAAAAAAAAGAAAAAAATATATATATATATTAACACTGCAAAATACTAAGAACGCCTCTAGGATTTTTATTCTACTTAAATTTTTATTGTGTATATCAAAAACATAAAACCTCAGGTGTAATCACAATATGCAGTAAAATCCAAGACTTTGGTTGGACAACAGATCTGGGATGGGAGTGATGTAAAAGTACAGATCCTAGTGACACAAAGGAGATGGTTTTCCCAAGCTTCACAAAGCAGGCCGACTGCCCCGAACTTCATAAAGCTAAAGTCCCCTTCTGACTAGGTGCTGACAGTATTTGTTTATTTACATGATTGGAAGAAAACTCAACAAACTTAAAAAAAATATGGAGTTGATTTCCTGCTCTTACACCTGTCTAAATACCACTCTTCACGGTTGATGGACACACATCCTCGCCAATTTATTTACCTTAAAAAACTCCACAAACATCATCTGGTTTGCTAGAATCCATTGTAGAACTTATCAATTTTGTTTTTAAATAAGAATTTATCAATTTTGTAATAAGCCAACCTTATTCCTCCTAATTGGCTGCCATAGCTCGTTAAGTATTCCATATAAAACATTTGCCAATTCTCTTACTGATCCTTGCGTTGTTCATTCTAAGGCTGATATTCTGCACAAGAGGGAAACAAGCTTGATGTACAGTTATATTGCTGTTGACCCCCAAGTAATGGCACTATTTATCACCCTACGTAGAAATCCGCTGGAAGAAACCAGGCTATAGCTGTTACTGACATTTCCACTTTCTTCGTCTCTGTTGACATCAATTGTTGCCAGGTAAACTGCTGCAGCTCAATATAAACTCTAGTTACGAATTATCATTGTTCATACAAAACCTTTATCATAATATTAGACGAGCTATATCAGATAACCATTCAATATTTAGCAATTAAAAAATGGAGATGTGTTTTGCACCTCCATTCTTTAATCTGTTCCTCAATAACTAGAAATCGCTCTTGAATAAAATGGATGTATGTCGACACAGACGTACAGAACGGGCTTGAGGGCACGGCGTGGGGAAGGGGAAGCTGAGACGAAGTGAGAGAGTGGCATGACATATATACACTACCAGATGTAGAATAGATAGCTAGTGGGAAGCAGCTGCATAGCACAGGGAGATCAGCTCAGTGCTTTGTGACCACCTAGAGGGGTGGGATGGGGAGGGTGGGAGGGAGGCTCAAGCCAGGGTGGGGATATAGGAATATATGGATGCATGTAGCTGATTCACTTTGTTATACAGCAGAAACTAACACACCATTGTAAAGCAATTATACACCAATAAAGATGTAAAAAAAAAAAACTCAAAGGAAAAAAAACATGGGTGTACGTCACTTACCACAGAGAAGAAAAAGATGTTACCTTCTCTTCTATGCAGATTATACAGATTTTTGTCAGGAGGGATTGGCCTTAACAGACAACTGGCTTTTTTTGTCAACTGCTGACACAAATGGCTGCAAAATAAATATTACAAACCAATTTAATGATGGGTATATGATCCCTGATATTCAAGTGACTGGAAATCAATATAGGTTTCCTTCTCTTTTCGAAAGTTCACTTTTCACCACTTTGCTTTCACCAAAGACCAGCATCAGTACCTGTTTTCTCTAACTGAAAGAAATCAGAAGAGGATTTGCGCTTTTATGAAAAAAGGTGAAAATTGAAAATAGCGTTCAGTATTTGTTTTGCGGCAAACTGTTATACAGAGGCAGCGGGCACCCCAGGTAGGGAGGGTGGCCTCACCAAGCTCCTTCCCAGGGAACTACACTCAGCATCCCAGCATCCAGCCGCCGTAGCTTTGAAAGGTGTCTGTGGGCATCTGTGCTTTGTCTTGATTTATTTTGTGTGTCATTAGCAAGACGTGTCCTAAGGTAATTGCTTCTTTACTTTGCACCATTTCAGCTTAGGAGAGGTTTCATAGGAACACTCTGCCTTCCAATAGCAGGGAAAAACTGTAATTGTATTTAGTGAGTGAATTCATTTCGTTAGCTAGGCTTATATTTTCAACCAATATAGCTTAGAGAGTACATCAGGAAGTTATATGGCCCAAGGTAAAGAAACCATGGAGGGGCAGCTTATAATATTTGGGGAGGCCCTCTTTATAAAATAGTATAAAAAATTAGGTGTAAGTGTGAACGTTTACTTAGACAAGAAAAAAAAGTCGCAACAAATTACAATTCAGAATAAAAAAGGCCAGCAAATTCCACAGGCTTTACACGTTTTCAGGCTCTTTCTAGAGCCTTAAAGGATCCTGCAAATCAGGAGCAGTGAGACTTAATACTCATTAGCTTCTTGGTATAGCCACCTGCATCCCTGGGAGCTTTATCGAAAAAAATAAGAATAATGATGCAGCACGTGGGTTTGTCTGCTTTAAATAGTTTCAGACCTAAATGATCATAGTCATAGGATTTAGAGGCAAATACGCAGTTTATCTGGTGTTTGACTGTGGCCACAGGAAGCTACTTTTCAGAGAGAATGGGGGTCTTTGTGCCGAGTGTGTTTAGGAGGTCTCTGTGAAGCAAGAGAGAGAGCGCTTAAGAGTATGGATGTGTCTTTTCCAGATTCTCACCTTTTATAAGAGGATGTCAGCCCAAAGCTTACCTTAGCAGTTAAGAGCTAAGGCTCCACTTCACTGTTCTCCAGACTCTTGTCAGGAAGTTCACTGCCCTTAAGGCTTATCCACAGCTTGCTTAGTGGGGGCAATGTTTATTCTTCACTCTCTGGAGCAGGTACATCCAATCCATTCCTCTTGTAACACTGATCACCTTTTCAGAGCAAGGAATGGAGACGCTAACTGAATTGGTGTCACCTGGGGTCATTATTTATTAGCACTTAGGGTCAAGCTCCTGGGCTGCACCCTCAGCTACTCTTTTCAAATCTGTGCTTTCAGACAGAAATATTTTTTCCAGATATTCTTATTTCTATCACACTCTACGTACTCCCCCCAGAGCCTAAAGACTTTTATTAAATTCTACCTTCTGCAACCTGGGGCCAGATTATCTTCATAATCTGTAAAACAATCATACCATATTTTTTAAGAAAAATTCAAATGCCCCCTTTGTATGCAGAATCAACTATAAATTTCCTAATTTTGGAATTAGTATCCTTTCATCCTTATGTACTCTTTCATCCAGCTGAGTCATGAACTCCCAGACTTTACCCTACACTTTCGCTCAGCGTTCATCTTCACCTGTTTCAGCCATAATGTTCCTCTTCCCGTGTGTGGCTAACCTTCAAGGTATAACTAAATTTAAACCTTTCTCATGAGTGTTCTTAATCATCCAAAGCAGAGTTAATTTCCTTCCTGTTCGTCCGCTGACTTTTTTTTTCTTGTGCGTGTGTGTGTGTCTACTGTATACATATTACAATTTCCTTGGGCTGTCTGTTTCTTTCTCTTCCATGACTATGTGCTGGTACGGTGAGCCCATAATACTCAGCACACTTTCCTACACTAGGTCAGCACACACTAGGTATTAGGAGGAAAGCTCTTGCCAAATGACTGGAGATGAAAACAGCTCCCCGCTCAAGCTGGACCTCTGAGAGGCTTGGTGAAGTTAGGGGGAAATTTAGAATCAATTAACCACTGACCAAATCCCGACTCTGCCATTATTCACAAACTGGGTGACCCTGAGAAGGTAAAGTAACCTCGCAAAGCCTCAGGTTAGTCACGTGCACAATGGGTGGAATATTTACTTGCAAAGATTATTGTGTGGGTTAAAGATAACGCTAGTAAACCAAACAATACGTGTCTGATTAACGTGGCTGTTTTGCCACTGTTTCACTCCCTCACTTCGCGTCCCTGTCATGAGGATTGTGACTCTCCAGAGTGGACATCATGTCTGCACCTACTTCAGTCCTGAGCCCCGGGAAGATGTGTGGGATTTACTCGCCTTCATTCTCTCTATGTCTGAGTCAAGACCGTCTTCTTTAATACTGATTCCCTCAAAAGAGCTTTACCATTTCTCATGATAACTTAAAAACAATGTTATGCTGACAGGCTATGAATTGAATCTCAGGAGGCAAAAAAATGGAAGGAAATTCAGCAAAGACAAGGCTCTGAAGCTGTAAGAGCATTTAATTCTGCCACCATGAACAGCTGTGTGTGAAATCCCTTAACTTTGCCAATACGCACCTGGTGTCTTTAGTGACTGTCATTCCCTTACCTGACTTCTTAAAATTTCCTTTCCTTATGGCTGGTGTTTTACCAATGCCTTGCGGGCTGAAGACTAGCTGAAGGGTGAGTGATTAGGAACTAAGATTCACACTGTTTCCTTATACCATGTAAAGGTCAGCGACTATATTCTCTTATACATAGATAAATTTCATCCACGTACATAGAAATAAACCAGTGAGCCAACCCTCTTGGGGATGACTTGGCTGCTGAAAAGAAGTACAGCAAAACAACAGTATACATGTGTGTGTACTTTTTTTTTTTTTAACAGATTAAAGACATCTCAAAGTATCTCATAATAATGAATTTCTTATTCCCAGCCCACTCCATGTGAATGAGGCAAACTACCTATACATGGCACTACATTTCCTGAGTCGGAGAGATCAAACGTTTTAAATTTAAAAAAATTTTTATATTTTATCTTTATGAGGCTGAGAGACTGTGTAAGACCCTAAAATATATCATATGATCTTTCTCTCTTTTTTTTTTTTTAAGTTCTAGTAATCTACTCTTACTAGCCCACCTAGGGAATAGGCTTCTGTGAAATGATTTGTCAGGAAATGGTGTGCTCCAGGTGCGTCTAGCAGCAAGTGGCATTCCTGTGAAGCAGCTGTAGTTCTCTGAGGAGCATTTCTCATCCAATTGTAGATATCCTGTGGTCTAGAAATGTGGCCGTGTATACCCTTTAATATCCAACCATACCATTCCTCCTTCTCTCCCTCTCTTACCCTCACGCACACTCGCTCACACAAACACATACTGACACAGGCACGGCGGTTCTCTTTCTCCACGCTGGGGGGGCCTTACCATTTCTCCAATTACATATAATAAGGAAAAACATTAACATAACAATGGAAAACAAGTTATGACATGGCCAGGCATTTTCTTAAACTGAAGGAATGTCTTCTCCTTCAGAACAAATACTCATCTGTGTGATGTGTTTCGGCCTAGGGTGTTGTGTTAATTGATACTAAGAAATTTAATACTTGGAACTTCTGTTTAACTGAACAAGATGGCGAAGCTGAATCTAGCCTCTGTACCCTGACACCGAATTAAATCTCTGAGGCAGAGTCTGGGTGAAGTAGAAAAGAACAGCTTTGTTGCTTTGCCAGGCAAAGGGGGCCACAGCAGCCTAATGCCCTCAAAACTGTGTCCTGACCTGGAGAGGGTAGTGAGGAGTTTTATAGTAATGGTTCAAAGAGGGCGTGATCAGCTCCTACGTTCTTCTGATTGGCTGGTGGTGAGGTAAGTGGGAGTCGGCATCCTCAACCTTCTGGTTCCAACCCATCTGGGGTCTCTGTGCTTGTGGGCAGCACACAGTTAACTTCTCCCACCTGGTGGGGGATTCAGTATCTGCAAAACAGCTCAAAGATGTTCTTGTCTGTATCCCTTGAGGGGGAACCAGGACCTGCCCCAAGGCTGCACTATTGTTTCTTGACTGCTCCTCCCTTGTCTCTGCATCATCCCCTCCCTTCCCTAACTAGCAACTGTTCGAACCTGCCCATTGGAGCTCAGGGAAGGGCATGGAGGCTGAATGAAGCCTATCTCCTGCAATCAAGAAAAGGGGAACAGAGGAGGAGCTTCAAGATGGTGGAAGAGTAAGACTCGGAGATCACCTTCCTCCCCACAGATACACCAGAAATACATCTACACGTGGAACAACTCCTACAGAACATCTACTGAACGCTGGCAGAAGACCTCAGACCTCCCAAAAGGCAAGAAACTCCTCCATGTACCTGGGCAGGGCAAAAGAAAAAACAGAGACAAAAGAATAGGGATGGGACCTGCACCAGTGTGAGGGAGCTGTGAAGGAGGAAAGGTTTCCACACACTAGAAGCCCCTTCACAGGCAGAGACTGCGGGTGGTGGATGCGGGAAGTTTCGGAGCCACGGAGGAGAGCACAGCAACAGGGGTGCGGAGGGCAAAGTGGAGAGATTCCCACACAGAGGATCGGTGCCGACTGGCACTCACCAGCCCAAGAGGCTTGTCTGCTCACCTGCCGGGGCGGGTGGGGCTGGGAGCTGAGGCTCAGGCTTCGGAGGTCGGATCCCAGGGAGAGGACTGGGGTTGGCTGCGTGAACACAGCCTGAAGGGAGCTAGTGCACCACAGCTAGCCAAGACAGAGTCCGGGAAAAAGTCTGGAGCTGGCAAAGAGGCAAGAGACTTTTTCTTGCCTCTTTGTTTCACAGTGTGTAAGGAGAGGGGATTAAGAGCGCCGCTTAAAGGAGCTCTAGAGACAGGCGCGAGCTGCGGCTATCAGCACGGACCCCAGAAACGGGCATGAGATGCTAAGGCTGCTGCTGCCGCCACCAAGAAGCCTGTGTGCGAGCACAGGTCACTCTCCACACCTCCCCTCTCGGGAGCCTGTGCAGCCCACCACTGCCAGGGTCCTGTGATCCAAGGACAACTTCCCCGGGAAAACACACAGCGCGGCCCAGGGTGGTGCAACGTCACGCCGGCCTCTGCCGCTACAGGCTCGCCCCGCATTCTGTACCCTTCCCTCCCCCCGGCCTGAGTGAGCCAGAGCCCCCGAATCAGCTGATCCTTTAACCCCGTCCTGAGTGAAGAACAGACGCCCTCAGGCAACCTACACGCAGAGGCGGGTCCAAAATCCAAAGCTGAACCCCGGGAGCTGTGAGAACAAAGAAGAGAAAGGGAAATCTCCCCCAGCAGCCTCGGGAGCAGAGGATTAAATCTCCACAATCAACTTGATGTACCTGCATCGCTGGAATACCTGAAGAGACGATGAATCATGCCAAATTGACAAGATGGACTTTGGGAGCAACGATATATACATATTTTTTCCCTTTTTCTGTTTTTGTGAGTGTGTATGTGTATGCATCTGTGTGTGATTTTGTCTGTATAGCTTTGCTTTTACCATTTCTCCTAGGGTTCTGTCTGTCCGTTTTTTTTGTTTTTTTTTTTTTAGTATAGTTTTTAGCACTTGTTATCACTGGATTTGTTTTTTGGTTTGATTGCTCTCTTCTTTTTTTCTTTCATTACTTAAAATTTTTTTTAATAAATATTTTTTATTTTAATAACTTTATTTTATTTCATTTTATTTTATCTTCTTCTTTCTTTCTTTCTTTCTTTTCTTCCTTTTATTCTGAGCCGTGTGGATGACAGGCTCTTGGTGCTCCAGCCAGGTATCAGAGCTGTGCCTCTAAGGTGGGAGAGCCAAGTTCAGGACACTGGTCAACAAGAAACCTCCCAGAGCCACGTAATATCCAACAATGAAAATCTCCCAGAGATCTGCATCTCAATGCCAAGACCCAGCTCCACTCAATGACCAGCAAGCTACAGTGCTGGACAGCCTATGCCAAACAACTATCAAGACAGGAACACAACCCTATCCATTAGCAGACAGGCTGCCTAAAATCATAATAAGGCCACAGACACCCCCCAAAACACACCAGCAGACATGGACCTGCCCACCAGAAAGACAAGATCCAGCCTCATCCACCAGAACACAGGCACTAGTCCCCTCCACCAGGAAGCCTACACAACCCACTGAACCAACCTTAGCCACTGGGGACAGGCACTAAAAACAACGGGAACTACGAATCAGCAGCCTGCGAAAAGGAGACCCCCAAACACAGTAAGTCAAGCAAAACTGAGAAGACAGAGAAACACACCACAGGTGAAGGAGCAAGATAAAAAACAACCAGACCTAACAAATGAAGAAGAAATAAGCAGTCTACCTGAAAAACAATTCAGAATAATGATAGTAAAGATGATCCAAAATCTTGGAAATAGAATGGAGAAAATACAAGAAACGTTTGAAAAGCACCTAGAAAAACTAAAGGGCAAACAAACAGTGATGAACACCACAATAAATGAAATTAAAAATTCTCTAGAAAGGATCAATAGCAGAATAACTGAGGCAGAAGAACGGATAACTGACCTGGAAGATAAAATAGTGGAAATAACTACCGCAGAGCAGAATAAAGAAAAAAGACTGAAATGAATTGAGGACAGTCTCAGAGACCTCTGGGACAACATTAAATGCACCAACATTCGAACTATAGGGGTCCCAGAAGAAGAAGAGAAAAAGAAATGACTGAGAAAATATTTGAAGAGAGTACAGCTGAAAACTTCCCTAATATGGGAAAGGAAATAGTCAATTAAGTCCAGGAAGCACAGAGAGTCCCATACAGGATAAATCCAAGGAGAAACATGCCAAGACACATATTAATCAAACTATCAAATATTAACTACAAAGAAAACATATTAAGAGCAGCAAGGGAAAAACAACAAATAACACACAAGGGAATCCCCATAAGGTTAACAGCTGATCTTTCAGCAGAAACTCTGCAAGCCAGAAGGGAGTGGCAGGACATATTTAAAGTGATGAAGGAGAAAAACTTACAACCAAGATTAGCCAGCAAGGATCTCATTCAGATTTGATGGAGAAATTAAAACCTTTACAGACAAGCAAAAGCTAAGAGAATTCAACATCACCAAACCAGCTTTACAACAAATGCTAAAGGAACTTCTCTAGGCAGGAAGCACAAGAGAAGAAAAAGACTTACAATAACAAACCCAAAACAATTAAGAAAATGGTAATAGGAACCTACCTATCGATAATTACCTTAAATGTAAATGGAATAAATGCTCCAGCCAAAAGACACAGGCTCGCTGAATGGATACAAAAACAAGACCCATATATATGCTGTCTACAAGAGACCCACTTCAGACTTAGGGACACATACAGACTGAAGGTGAGGGGATGGAAAAAGATATTCCATGCAAATGGAAATCAAAAGAAAGCTGGAGTAGCAATTCTCATATCAGACAAAATAGACTTTAAAACAAAGACTATTATAAAAGACAAAGAAGGACACTACATAATGATCAAGGGATCAATCCAAGACAAAGATATAACAATTGTAAATATTTATGCACCCAACATAGGAGCACCTCAATACATAAGGCAAATACTAACAGCCATAAAAGGGGAAATAGACAGTAATACGATAAAAGTAGGGTACTTTAACACCCTGCTTTCACCAATGGACAGATCATCCAAAATGGTCATAAATAAGGAAACACAAGCTTTAAATGACACATTAAGCAAGATGGACTTTATTGATATTTATAGGACATTCCATCCAAAAACAACAGAATACACATTCTTCTCAAGTGCTCATGGAACATTCTCCAGGATAGATCATATCTTGGGTCACAAATCAAGCCTTGGTAAATTTAAGAAAATTGAAATTGTATCAAGTATCTTTTCCGACCATAACGCTATGAGACTAGATATCAATTAAAGGAAAAATCTGTAAAAAATACAAACAAATGGAGGCTAAGCAATACACTACTTAATAACTAAGAGATCACTGAAGAAGTGAAAGAGGAAATCAAAAAATACCTAGAAACAAATGACAACGAAAACAAGACGACCCAAAACCTATGGATGCGGCAAAAGCAGTTCTAAGAGGGAAGTTTATATCAATACAATCTTACCTTAACAAATAAGAAACATCTCAAATAAACAACCTAACCTTACAACTAAAACAATTAGAGAAAGAAGAACAAAAAAAAAAAACCCCAAAGTTAGCAGAAGGAAAGAAATTATAAAGATCAGATCAGAAATAAATTAAAAAGAAATTAAAAAGAAATGAAGGAAACGATAGCAAAGGTCAAAAACACTAAAAGCTGGTTCTTTGAGAAGATAAACAAAATTGATAAAGCATTAGCCAGTCTCATCAAGAAAAAAAGGGAGAAGACTCAAATCAATAGAATTAGAAATGAAAAAGGAGAAGTAACAACTGACACTGCAGAAACACAAAGGATCATGAGAGATTACTACAAGCAACTCCATGCCAATAAAATGGACAACCTGGGAGAAACGGACAAATTCTTAGAAATGCACAACCTCCCTAGATCCATGAAGGATCTAGGGGCAAGAAAGGAATAAAGACGCAGACGTAGACAATGCACTTGAGGACACGGGGAGGGGGAAGGGTAAGATGGGAGAAAGTGAGAGTGTAGCATGTACATATATACACTACCAAACGTAAAATAGATAGCTAGTGGGAAATAGCCGCATAGCACAGGGAGATCAGCTCGGTTCTTTGTGACCACCTAGAGGGGTGGGATAGGGAGGGTGGGAGGGAGGGAGACGCAGGAAGGAAGAGATATGGGGACATATGTTTATGTAAATCTGATTCACTTTGTTATAAAGCAGAAACTAACACACCATTGTAAAGCAATTATACTCCAGTACAGAGGAAGGAAGGAAGGAAGGAAGGAAGGGAGAAAGAAAGAAAGAAAAAGAAAGAAAGAAATGGGGGACACAGAAAGGCTTTTGTGCCCAGGAGCCCCACAGGGTCCTGCTCAGTTTTGTCAGGTAGTTAGTCAGGCACTAGCAGCAAGGAGGTGACAGTGGTGAGAAAAACAAGAAATCAAGTCACACACCCAACCATCTGGGGACCCTCCCAGACTTGAGCAGCAAGGAGGTGAGAGTGGCGAGAAAGACTAGAAGAAATAAAGTCACACACCCAGAGCCTCCTGGGGACTCTCCCTTGACCCCGCCCAGAACGGGTGAAAGTATGGTCATGTGGTGGGTGGTAAAGAGGGGCACAGTAACACGAGGGGACTTCCCAGGACTGCGCATGCCCTTATCAGAGAGGCGTATAACCTACAGTAAACCCAAACTCATATAATAAAATCCATAGGTGGTTTTGCCCCCCACCCCCCCAGTGGGCGTTTCTTAGCAATTCAAGGGTGACAGCATGCGCAGCAGTAAACTTGTTACAGAGCTCAGGGACTGCTGATCAAATAATGATCACCTCTCACTCCTCCCCCCACCTCACCTCCCCGCAAAATGCTCCTTAAAAGCGCCCTGAAGCCTGTACAGGAATGCTGCTTTCAATTCGCAGAAACAGCCCATTGTGTCTCTGAGAGTGTACCTTTGCTTTGATAAACTTTGCTTTGGGCCTGCTTCACTTCACTGAAACAGCCCGCTCTCAGAAACAGCCTGCTCTCCCTCTCCCTCTCTGAGAGTGTACCTATGCTTAAATAAGCTTTGCTTTGTTTTTAAGCTTAATGTGCTTAAGCTTAACGTGGTAGCTTGCAATTCTTTGCTTACTATCATGGAACCAAGATCGCTGGTCCGGGCCTTCAGTTGAAGCTATTTTGTTACAACGCAAGTTCACCCAGTGACATTGCCAATGGCTCTTCTGAATATATCCTTTCATTATCCTGATGCTTAACTCAGGCTACCACAAAACACAGTCTATTAACTCATAAAATGCATCAGAAATGCTCCTATAAAGGCGTAGTTGATCCAATAAGAAATGAACAGTTTCAAGGCCTACATAAAAATTCTCCAGACGCCACCATCTTCTCCCTTCTTAAACCTGAATGTCAAACCTACACCTTTTCCTACAAAAGTATGGTGCCCTTCCCCTTCAAACTGCTGACACAGTTCCAGAGGGAAGTGACAGGGTCACACATTCATATCAAGTTTGTGTCGAGAATCAGGTAAACCCTAAGAAAGGACCAAGCCTTCTCTTTATTTCCAGTCCTAGATTTAAAGTAACTTCTCTATGTAGCTTAGCTCATCCCCTCACTGCCTCAACAAAAAGATATGTTTTTGTCACTTTCATGCACAGATAAGATTTGTATCAAGGTCATTGGGGAAGGCACTGAGATTTTTCAATTTAAACAACAGTTCACATCAGTGAAGTCTTGGTTAAACAAATTCCCAGCGAAACACAAGATAAGGCAAACCTATTAGTATATTAAATGGAAAAATTGTTGCTGTATTATGTGTACCAGTGGGGGACAAAAGGAAGGAGAGAGCATCTGGGCATGGTTTGATAATTATCCATTAACCAGTGCAATTAATAAATTCTCCAGACAATTACCTTGACCCAAATATTTGCTCAAGCCCACAATGATCATTTTGATGGTAGATGGCAAGAGATCTCAGACATAATCTTGTCCTGCTTTGCCTCTGCCTGCCTGTGCTGGGCAGCAGTCAGATAGCCCTGCTCATATCCATGTGTTTGACTTGCTGGTGTTTTGTTGCAGAGATTGGAATCAGGGAATAAGACAAAGAAGTGAAAGCAATCTATGGAGGGTGAAGTGATATTTTTCCTCTTCTCCAGCTAGTGATTAAATTAAAACAATATTTGTCTTATTCAGTAGTTCAGGCTACTATAGAAAAAATACCATAGACTGGGTGGCTTAAGCAACAAACATTGATTCCCCAAAGTCTGGAGTCTGGGACGTCTAAGATCAAAGAGCCAATAGATTCAGTGTCTGGTGAGAGCCCACTTCCTGGCTTGTAGACAGCAGCCTTCTTGCTCACATGAGGCTCATATGATAGAGAGAGAGTTTTGATTCCTTCATCTCCTTATCAGGGCACTGATCCCATCATGGGGGGGGGGAGGCTCCACCTTGAGGACTTTGTCTAAACCCAATTAACTGTGAAAGACCTTACCTACAAACACCATCACATAGGAGATTAAGGCTTCCAGGTATTAATTTTGGGATGGCACATACATCCAGTCCATAGCAGTATTCTCTGGTCACATTTGAGGTATCAGATGTAGTGGTTTAATAAAACAACAAAAACAAACAAAAAATGAAAACAAACACAGACTGGCTTAAGAACCAGTGAAACTGAATTTGAATCTTAATGTTGACAAAATATGTTTCGTACCCTTGCTCAAGTCATGAAAAATGAGAGTTAAGAAGGGGGAAGAATTGTGTGGTTTCTAAAATGGCTCATGGCTTACACACTGCATATCTAAATAATGGATCTGTCTTTATCTTTGTCTCTGGGCATCTGAAGGTGTTTAATAAAGTAAGTGAACCTCTTTGTGAGGTCTCTTCACTTGCAACCCTATCATGAGATGCCAAGGACACCACTCTCAGGACAGAAATATTGAGAAGACAAGTCCTGGAATTTAAAGGCAGCAACATGGTTGCATAGTTGAAGGATATAGATATATTCATACTGTTTAGGTCCAAAAAAAGAACTCACTCATTTCCAAAGCAACTCTTTGATATCAATCTGAAAAAAAATCAGATTAAAATAATCCCAGGCTCTTGTGACCATCTAGAGTGGTGGGATAGGGAGGGTGGGAGGGAGACACAAGAGGGAGGGGATATGGGGATATATGTGTACGTATAGCTGATTCACTTTATTATACAGCAGAAACTAACACAACATTGTGAAGTAATTATACTCCAATAAAGATGTTAAAAAAAGAAAAAAAGAAGAATCCCAGGCTCACTGCTGCATGCAAAGCAGAGTGATGATGTCACGAGGCAGATGCAAATCGGACCCTTTGCAGGAAGCTTCTGTGTTCACAATGTCCTTTACCCTGAATCTCAGGGGACTTCAGCCCTGTCATTTGCCTTCCCTGGAATCTCTCTCTAGTTTCATTCTCTTTCTTGACGTAGTTTAACCAGAAGTACACATACTAGCCCAAGTGTGACCTAACCAGTACTTCGTAAATTTTTTTCTTGTTTTATGACCCATATTCTCGTCTGGTGTAAAAACTGTATTGATCTTTTGGCCACAGAAATATATTTGACAAGAGCCATCCGAAAACAGTCCAAAATGATGGCTAGGTTTATTTTCTTTATTGAAAAGATAATCAGTTCCAGTTATAAAACGGATTGTTATATCCAGGAATAATTTTGCTAATGTGGCATAAGGCAGTGCTTCTCAGGCTAAGAAGTGGGACTCATTAGTTGGTCATGCCATGTTAAAAAGAAAGGACTGAAAGAAAGAAAAGAGAGAAAAGGGGAAGAAAGAAAAGAAAACGGATAGGACATTAAAAATGTCTCACGATATGGGTTCAGTATTGTTTTATAAAACATTTGTTTCACTGATACGTACTTAAATGCAAAAAAATCTACTGTATTTACAGGATTGCGATGTAAAATGTATTTCCTACTCTAGGTTATGTTTCAAAAGTTTGAATGCTACTGTAAGAGGTAAGAAATTTTACTAAAGAAAGAGAAAATGTTAACCTTAGAAGTTAACAGGACACACTCTTTAGAGGTCAGCCATGTACATACAGGTAGAAAAACATAGGGCAAGGCAATAACTATATCCAGCCTCAAAAAATGCCATCACCTCATCACAGTGCGAGCACCCCAGGCTGGACCACACCAGTGTCTGGTCTTCTCTGTTCTGAAAACGATCACTGTGCAGGCAGCAGGGTGAGACTGCTGATAGCCCTCTGAGGATGGAAGAGTGAATGCATTCAATTTCACCCTTGTAAAATCAAACACAGCGCTTCCCTGGTGGCGCAGTGGTTAAGAGTCCGCCTGCCAATGCAGGGGACGTGGGTTCGAGCCCTGGTCCGGGGGGATCCCACATGCCGCAGAGCGGCTGGGCCGATGAGCCACAGCTACTGAGCCTGCGCTCTAGAGCCCGTGAGCCACAACTGTTGAAGCCCGCGTGTCTGGAGCCCATGCTCCGCAGCGGGAGAGACCCCAACAATGGGAGGCCCCCGCACACTGCAACAAAGAGTGGCCCCAGCTCGCCGCAGCTACAGAAAGCCAGCATGCAGCAACGGAGACCCAACGCAGCCAAAAGTAAATAAGTTAATTAAAAGAAAATCAAACACAGAAAAGGGCCCGCCTAGAGCTGTTATCTACGATCAGAAACTATAGTTAAATGTTTCCTTTGGGTTTTTTCCTCCTTTTGTATTTCCCCTCCAATCATTTAAATAAAATAACTGAATAAAACGTAAAAGCACCCCCGAAATGATAACAATACCTTGACTCAGGCATTTGTATGACTTCTGGGCATGCACTGGCTGTCAGGGACAGAAAGTTCACTGAGCATGTCCCGTGGAGCAGGACATAGCTGGTCCCAAGGATATCTTTGGCTGGCTCCTTTTTGTCAATAATGACAGACAGGTTGCTTCAGCTACCATGATGAAGAAAGCATCTTCCGTTTAGCATCTCTGCAAAGGTAACTGGGATTTATAGGCACCATATATTTTAAATTACTCATCCTAAGGGGATTTTGATTTTGCTGGAGATGCAGGGAAGAGGGAGTTCTTGAAAGACAGTCCCTGAGAGAAAAAAATCGAATCTTTAACCCTCACTGAACTAGAGAGATGGATACTGTTTGAACTTTGGAAAGAGAATCTCAGAGGTACAAAGGAAGACTTTTGCTCTTTTGCCATGGGACCTTATACAAACAATTTAATCCCAATTAACGTTTTCTTTAACACCTGGTAGAAGAGGGGTCCTGAATTAATAATTTCAATTTAATACACATGAACTTAGAGTTACTTACATGAAAGACACTGAACATAGTACTAGGGGCATAAAGAAGAAGAATTACCAGGACTCATCACCTTGTGAGCTCAACAGGGAAACAGTGAACCTTAGTATAAGGCATTATAGGGTGTGTTGCCCACATCACAGACAATGGGAGCCCCAAGACCTGTTGAACAGGGCTGTGAGGGTGCATACAAACCAGGAGACCATCCTTGACCCCTAAGGGAGGGTCTACCGCATGCTAACCAAGCCCATCTCTCATTGTTGCCTCTCACTGTCCCCCAAAACCATCCAGGCTATCGCCATATGGGCACATGTTAAGTTCAAATATGAATGCTTTCTCTTGCTACTGTGACAGGAGGGTTTTTCAGTTTTTAGGAATGCACAGTTCAGAGCAGGGATTCCTGATACAAGTCCCCCTCCTACTTCTTAGTATCTCAGTAAGCAGGGAGGTTCGTTGAGAGTTGTATTTTCAGAGACAGTGGTATCATGCCAGAATTCCTCAAAGCAGGATCTGGTATCTGCAGTATTTGGATTAGCTCAGATATAACTAAAATGGATTTCTGCCTTCCATTTGAAATATTGTCAGTATAAACCTTTCTCAGAAAGTGAGTTGAGATCAGATGGCACAGGGTTGTAAAGTGTGACTGGATTATTGAATTCGGAGCTTGGGCAGTGGTTTATCAACGGGACGTGAGGGGGATTTGGGAGGAGCAGTCCACCCCTCGGGGAGAGGTACTGATATTTTATCACGAGATTGCCACTGCATGGTGTTCATAAAAAGCAGACTGACTTTTAATTAGTTTTATAATTGTTTATACTTTCTCTTTAGACCACACACTATTTCCTCGTTGCCTGCCCCTGGGGCAGGAGGCAGACCACCCCAACTGCCCCACCTCCTACATCATTGGCTTGGGTTTCCATTTTTTGCGATGTTCTAATCTCAGGCATGTCAATACCTGAGTCTGTTTCCCCATTCATAACATTTAGAAACTTGCAAGTTTAATACTCTTTGGTTTATAATGCCAAGTACATATAAGTTAAGCTGGAAGCCCTGACATCACCTAAATTTCTGTAACGGGGGCAGCTGTATTCTCTAAGCCCTGTCATCATTCTTTTACCTCTGAAGTCTATACATGATGGCATTTTAGTATTAAACATTTACTGAAAATATTAGCTAGGAAGAAACACACACTGTTTTCCTTCTTTTTTTAATATAAATTTATTTATTTTTATTTATTGTTTTTGGCTGTGTTGGGTCTTTGTTGTGTTGCGCAGGCTTCTCATTGCAGTGGCTTCTCTCGTTGCGGAGCACAGGCTCTAGAGCGCCCAGGCTTCAGAAGATGCAGTGCGTGGGCTCAGTGGTTGTGGCTTGCTGGCTCTAGAGTGCAGGCTCAGTAGTTGTGGCGCACGGGCTTAGTTGCTCCATGGCATGTGGGATCTTCCTGGACCAGGGCTTGAACCAGTGTCCCCTGCATTGGCAGGTGGATTCTTAACCACTGTGCCACCAGGGAAGCCCTGTTTTTCTTCTAATCATCGACCAATTCTTCAAATTTCCAAGCTTTTGCAATAGGGTCAACAGGGGACTACTTTCAAATCACATAACTCTGCTAACCAAGAAAATTCTATCTTGGCTCTCAGTAATCCATGAACTCCTGAAGCTTCCAAGAGTCCTTGCATGCTTAGAGCTGAAAAATATCTTTCCTAAATTGGATTAAATAATGTGTAGATAAATATGTATATAGTATTTTAATAAGGGAAGCAGATGCTATTTTCTTTCATTACATCTTCCATTCATGTTGCTCTGAATTTAGAGCTCAGAGGAAGTCATTACATTTAATAATAGAGCAGGGTGTTGAATGTATATTAATTAAATATCAGCAGATGGTAAAGGGAGTCCTCGCTGAGTATGAATAAGGAGAGAGAGAGTTCTAACTGCCATGTAATTAAGCTGAACCTGCAGAAACAATGGAGGTGTGATTACTTTTTTATTAACACATTATACTTACATGTGATGTGGAAGAATTTAATTACTCTGTAACTCCTATTAGGGTAAGCCAAGTTGCTCTCACATTGAGTTGGTCTCTGTTCCCAGCAAACACGATGGAACAGCCCACGTCACGTTATTTCCAAGCATTTTGATTGTCATGTGGTGCAGGTTGGGGGATGGTCCCCATGCGTCTCCATATTTGGATGTGTCTCAGTACCACCAAGCAGCCAGCCTATCACCTCTGTTTCCTGCTGAGTGTTAGTGGATAAGCCCAAAACTTCAGAGCAGTGTAGAAACAGAGGGGTGAACTTATCTTTCTTGCTGAGGCATGTCGTGGACATATCACAGCTGACAATCAGGTTTTACTCAATTTAGAGAAAAAGTTAGGAAAGAAGAAAACGAATCAGTTTCTGCCTTGAGGCTGGTGAGCAAGTGAGTTGCCTTGAGTTGCAGAAAGCCCACTCTCCGACGGTGTATTTGTCTTTCATGATCATTTATTTGTTAGAACGCCAGTGTATCTATCAAACGGCAATTGCTACTTGCTGGTCATTGATATACACATATACATTTTGAATTTCATACCTTTTCTTTTCTGGTGGTGGTGGTCTAGCTTCCACCAATGTTTCCATGGGATTCTCAGCAAGCTGAAGATCTTAGAGGAACAAATGATAGATAGAGCTTCATGTTATTACTATGAGGAGGGCCCTAGATTAACACTCTGTGATTGACCTAGACCTTCCTTAATCTGATTATGGGCATATGAACATTCATTCTGGGGTGGAAAGGTATAAGTAGCTAACTGTTTGGTACTTCTCAGTATGATGAATGCTTATGAGAAAGGATTTGTGAGACAAGGCCAATCTTCGGTGATTATTTGCTTCCAGTGGGGAAAATAGGCAGTTATTTACCTGCTCCAGTTTTCTAGCTAGGAAGGTAAAAGTATTAGCAAACAGACAAGCAAACTATAAAAAGAAGCATGGTTAAACACCACTCCAGAGCCAACCTCAGTGCATTTCCCTCTTTGTTATGGGGGGACTTGATATCTAATTGGTTCTCTGTCCTCTTCTCAATGTTGGAGCCATAATGTTAATACCAGGTATCTCTGACTATGAGCTCTTGATTCAAATGTGTCCAAAGCTAGGGATGGCCTTAGGGAGCCCTAGTGAAAAACTGAAGTGACTCAGTTCAGTGTCGAGCCAACCTTAGTCTAATATCCTCTTTCCTTTTTCAGTAACATTTAAGCACCAGGCCTTCCAATATGGATTTTAGACCAAATCCTCACCTTACACTCTGACTCCTATAACTAG
The DNA here is from genome assembly GCF_951394435.1 of Stenella coeruleoalba. NCBI lineage: Eukaryota > Metazoa > Chordata > Mammalia > Artiodactyla > Delphinidae > Stenella > Stenella coeruleoalba. The sequence continues at coordinate 9,578,110 of NC_137167.1, forward strand.
ATCTCCATTTCTCTTGGCTCCTGAATTGCTAACTTGACCTGTATTCAAGTATTTTTAGAATTTCCATAGTGTAAGTCACTCACCCAAGAGTCCATACTCATCAGCGATGGAGCTGAATTCATCCAGAGCTGTTTGACTTCAGGGCCTGAACTATTACTTACAAAGCTCTGATAACCTTGAGATTTTTTTTCTATTGTTGGCCATATCTCTAATGCTCAGAAATTCATGACTCTCATTTACTCCCCTCTTTGAAATTCTATTTAGAAATACATATTCTGAAATCGTAGCCATCAAATTCCAGGAACAACAACAATAACGAAAAACAAGCAAACAAAAAAAAACTAAGCATACTTCTGTTTTTTTTTTGGATGCAGTAGTAAAAAAATCAAGCACTTTATAGACCTGGCTGAATCACTGTCTATGTAACTGTGTTCACGTTACTTAACCTCTCTGTTCCTCTATTTCTTCATATGAAAAGGAGAATGATAAGTACTGCTAAATTAGGATGCTGTAAGGATTGAGGAAACTAACACATATGCTGTTTGCCCAGTCAAGTGCAGAGACTACAGTGCTAGGTTGCTGGTTTCAAAAATCAGCTTGTGTGACCTTGGAAAAGTTATCTGATGCCTCAGTTTTCTCATCTGTAAGTGGTGATAATAATACCTCCCTTACAGTGAGGAGTAAACTATTATATATAAAGCACTTTTTACACTTGACGTAGAGAGTGCCACGTCTATGTTTGCTATTATTATTACAGTTCCTGGCACATAACAGTTCCAGGAATGATTATATAAAAGAACCAGAACAATGTTTGCTATGTGGTTAGGTGTTAAAGAACTGTTAGTCAGCTACCCCTTTAACTTTCCTAACATCAACAGACGAACCCCAGTTATAACTAGGGCTTGGGGGGAGTTCTCCAATGATTATGGAATCATTTCAAACCCCACAAAGCCGCAGCATTAAAATTATAAAAGAAATCTCTTAGTATCGAAAGGGTTCCCATAAATCTAGGATTTATGCTCCTAGATGATACAATTTGAAGTAAGCATGTTTTCATTCTTTCTTTTTTTCCCAGAAGGAGATTCACACAGATTATTCTAACTGCCCACTTTCATCCTATTCCAAGAAATGGCTTCAGAGCTTGTTTTAAATTATTAGGGCCTAGAGTTAAAAGGCATTTGCTCCTGAGTCAAATATAAATCAGACACAGGTAATGCACCCTCCTGGTGTGAGTTCGGGGGACTAGATCCCTAGCAGCTGCTAACCATGTCCCAGTTCAGATGTGGTGGAAAGCTGGAGGGCTGACATTGGTCCTCAACACATTACACAACCTTCCCTACATCACACTGAAGGGGAAAGTGGCCACAGATGTGTGCATGATCACTGGGCCATGAATAATCTTTTTTTTTTTTCATTACTAACACAGTCATTTAAATGTTGATGGCCTCCTGAAGGACAAAAACATTACAAAGATGTTTTCCATCTCATATTTGGAAATTGTTTTAAAATGTACCTACTCCAACGCCCCCGCTCTTCTTTTTTTCAGCCTCAGGAAACTGAAGTTCAGAAAATTGGTGGTGCCCTGACACTTGTCATACCATTTAATTTATGTTTCCTCACTCTTAACTCCAGGACTCTTTCCAATGCTCTCGCCTGAAACATCACTGGATTCAACTGCGCTGAATTAACTGAATCACTCCTGGAAACAGAAGGAGCGCATATGGTCTCTTGTGAATCCAGCCCCAAATCCTTGTGGGAGCACTGCTTACCTGCAGCTTTTAATGAACAAATAAAGCCCATGTGTAAATAAGCACAATCATTTCCATTAGACCCTAAGAAGCTCATCAGGTTTACACCAGTAGGGTTCATTGCCAAAATGGCCAGGAATAACGTTTAGGGTTGCTCTCTGCTTTCCAAAACATAGCTCAGGTGTCACATTAGATGGATAAACCTATTCTCCTTTGAATCTATTGCTTCCTCCTTTGGTTCTGCTGTAAGATTTGCAACTAGAGCGGCCTTCTCCAAAAGCAGGGTTTGAAATAGAGATTAGTATAGTGCTAAATGAAATCTCTTTCTAAAATAAAGGAATCAGCCCTCAACAATTAAATTATAAGACCCAATTAATAATTCATTTTTATTAATACAGATAATTCCTCTGGGTCATTTAAAATGCATATGGCAGTGCAGTAGGGGCCAAGCCAACATAAATTCATTTTCTCAAGTCAGTCCTATTACTTTTCTAAGATAAACATAGGCAACCTGACACTGTGGAGGGAAAAGAAAAATACAATTATCTGAGGCTCAAATAAAAAACCAAAACAAAACAGTTCCTAACAATAAATAAATCCACCATGGCCTTCAAAAATCGAAAGAATACAGGAAACTTTCACAGCCAGAAGTAAGATAGAACATTATATGCCTGGTATTTCTCCACCCTTGGTGAAGAAACATCTGATTTTTCTAGAATGTGACAAGCTATCTGGGTATAAAAAGCGCCTTTCTTCTCTATAATTAGAAGGAAAAAAAGTGCTATAATATCATGGACATTAGACCCCAGCTCATTTGGGGGTAAATGCCTGACAATTTCAGGCACGGTAATTCTTAAGCTGCAAATAAATCCCAAGATATGCAGTCCAATAAAGTAAAAATTTTAAAGTGGTTAGAGGGTAGAGCATATTTCTGGCCCTGAAGAGGACACGGTCTGTGGATCAGCTTACAGAGTGAGGATGTGGACACACTGACTCAGGTTAGAACTGGACTTCATGGCACTGAACTAGCCTCAGCTTTTTCCCCATTCCTGAGCATCAAAAAATGTCCCTGCAGCTCTGGATGCCTCTATGCAAGTGAATGAGACCGCGCAATTTCTCAGTCCTCCTATGCGAGGTGATACACAAGCACTTCAGGGGATGGGCCTCCGTCCATTTGAAACATTGTACATTTCCCTGTGGTTTAATTTAAGCTCATCTTTTTTTTTTTCTCTCACGAAATGGAATACAGCTTCTCCACAAGGAATGAGAGAATGGCTTCCACATAGGGCCCTTAATGGATAATTAATGATTCAGACTTGATTTTTATGGAAGCTAAGGTCCAAACTTTGGATTCATCCTTAATGAATATAAGTTCAAAATACTTTAAGAACACCACCACCTCAACACTCCACTGCACCCACATTCGTCTGAGACTCTACTTCTCAACTGGATTTCAGTTGCTGGATCTCTTCTCCAACAGATTTCCCCACTTTCACCCATGTGCCCTGACAGCCTACTCTCAGCACAAGGACCAACGGGATCCTTCTAAACTGTGTTGACCTGAAGCAAACAGACTGCCAGATATTTCTCCAGCAAAGATGGATTTCTTAGAGATCAGCAGAGAATTGCAATTCAGGGTCTGCAACATGGCGAGCCATGGTAAGTCTCCATACAGCAAGGGAAGGAGAACATTTTTAAAGAGAGGAAAAAGAAGTTGGGAGGGTTATAGTAAACAAAGTCCATGGCTTTTCATTAGCTGAATTTCTGCCAGGAAAGAAGCAGAGTCTTTCCTCTTCCTGTTGGGCTCTGCTACTGAGAGCTCCCCCTTCTGGTCTCCCAACTCTATTTACCAATAATTAAGGTTTCTGTTGATTAATTTTTTACAATTGTAAGGCAGATCATGCCATTTATCTGCTCAAATTCCTCCGATAGCTTCTCCTATAGGAAATTGGCCTTCACTACCGTACTGTCGTTATTTCTCTCACTCTCATTTCCTTTCTCTCTCCCTACTGACTTTCTGCTCATTATGAAATATGTCTGGCACACTTCCAACTCTGGACCTCTGAATTTGCTTCAGGGAACCTCTTCCTCCAGATTACCACATAGCATACACTCCCCATTTCTTAAATCTTTGGTCAGATATTCCGTTATTAGAGAGGCCTTTCCTAACCAATTTGAACAAAATGTCAAGCTCATCTATTTTCCATATGCTTCATCTACTTTGTCCCTAGTATTTATGATCACTTGACTGATCTGCATTGATAGATGGCCAAGCTGCCTTCTTCGTCTAGCTCCCTGAGAATGAGGACTTCACTGCAGTAGATCCTGCATCTAGAACAGTGCCTTCCATCTAAATAGTCACTCAATACATATTCATAGAATGAAGGAGGATTGAAAAGATTATTCTAATGCATTATAACGGGTTAAATTCATTCTGAATGGCCCCAACTCATTCTGAACGGTCCAAACAGATTCTGGCTGCGTCAAAAAAGATCTAAGATGTGAAGCCCAATTTTCACACACTTTCCCACCAACTCAAATAACTTCTGGGAACTGACTAGACTGTGAGGTCTTTGAAGGAAGAACTACCTCTTTTTTGTTGTTTTACCTCCAGTACCTAATGTAGGCATGACCCATACCAGGGACTTAATAAATGTTAATAAATTAAAAATCTGTCAACACAGGGTGCGATTCTTTCAAACCAGTACTGCTCAGTTTGCAAAAGATCCACAGACTTTAAATTCATATTTAAATATGATAACATATCAAAATTACTGCAACAGCATACCTACAACAGATTAACTACTTTCACCGTTACCTTTTCCAGTACAAAAATTATATTAATCATAAAGATCTTGTCTTTTACAAATTCCATCGTCACAAATAGCATAGGAAGTTGGTGCAGAGAGGCGTTAGGACTCTTATAGTACAAACTTAAAGAGATTAAGATTAGTACAAATAGGATATTTGAACTTTTAAAAAATACTGCAATTTTAGCAGGGCAGAGTTGATGATTTTCTTCCAAATTAATAGTATTATCAACTCTTTTATAATTCTCTAGGGAAAAATCTGTGTGCAAAGTTACTGATGGTCTTCATTTAAAGAAAGAAATTATGACAGAAAAAAATTTCTAGCCATAAGCAACCAGCTAATTACAAATTCATACTTACTGTACTAATACACTAATATTACTATACTTCTAACATTTCTTGAGTACTTCACCCAATGTCAAGCACTATGTTGAGAGCTTTAGATGTAATGCTTATTTAATCCTTAAGCAGACTTGTAATGTGGATACTAATATCATCTCTATTTTATAGACAAAGGAATTAATATCTAGATATGTTAGCTTTCTAAGACCACAATTAGTACTTGATTGAACTTGGGTTCAAAACTAGGTCCTTCTGGCCTCAAAGTCCAGGGTATTAGTGTCCTGTTTTATAAGCTCTAGTCATTTACACGACTGGGGGAATGTACCCTGTTTTCTCATCAAAATATATGCGACTTAATTATAAAAGATAATCTAAAGTATACTATTCTTTATGTAAGAAAGAGATTTAAGAAACCATGAGTGTATCTGCTAACTTATGCAAAAAAAAAAAAAAAAAAAAAAGGAGAATGAATAAACCAGAAACTAATGAGACAAGTTACCTAACAAGAGTGGGTGAGAAAAAATGGGAGGATGGTAATAGGGTGGAAGGGATGAGGAGAGAGTGAAACTTGTTTAAATATACTTTTTGGTTTGTTTCTGGTAAAGTTTAACACACTCCATGTGATTTATAATAAGATATACATATATATAAAATTTGGTCTTCGTGTAGTTTCTGACAGAGCTCTGAAAACCCTTGAAATTTCCTAAGTGATAAGAGCAATAAAAGTGCCTTTTGTTGTGTTAATGAGGTGACTTTTGGAAAGTGCCTAAGGATGGGGGCTGGTTGCCAGGAGAACCAACCTTGTGATTAGAAGGTTGCAACTTTCAGTCCTTGCCTTCAACCCCACCTCTGGGGAGGAAAAAGGGGCTAGAGGTTGAACTGATCGCCAGTGGCCAATGATTTAGTCAATCATGCCTACATAATGAAGCCTCCACAAAACCCCAAAAGGACGGGGTTTGAAAAGCTTCTGGGCTGATGAACACTCAGATTTGGGAAGAGTGCTGCTCTCAGAGAGGGCAATGAAGCTCTGTATTCTTTTCCTATACCTTGCCCTATGTATCTCTTCATCTGGTTCTTGATTTGTATCCTTTAAAATCCTTTGTAATAAATTGATAACATAATGAGTAAACAGGTTTCCTGAGCTCTGTGAGCCAGTCTAGCAAATTAATTGAACCTAAGAAGGGGGTCCTGGGAATCTCTGATTTATAGCCAGTTGGTCAGAAGTATAGGTAACAGCCTAGACTTGAGATTGGTGTCTGAACTGTGTGGGGGGCAGTCTTGTAGGACTGAGTCCTTAAACTGGGGTATCTGATGCTACCTCGAGGTAGACAGTGTCAGAGCTGAGTTACACTGTGGGACATCCAGCTGCTGTCCAAGAACTGCTTGCTGGATCTGAGGGGAGGCTTCCTCTGCCTTACTACCACCACATCAGAATTTGGTGATGGGATCCCCTTCCTCCAAAATAAATAAATAATTGAAACCAACCAGGATGCTGGGGAGATCCCAAATGGAATTCAAACTGTAACAAATGACTTTGACTGTGTTATGCCTGAATAACTTGAATAAGGTAATTACATTGAAAGGCAAGGGAAAGAGAAGAATTGACCTACATAACTTTGGAAAAGAAGACTGTGATTATATGCTATAAAGATTACAACAAAAAGAACTGTACACTGACATGGCATTCTTGTTAGTAAATCTGATTTTCATGGGGATATGGCTCTAAAACTAATTTATGTATATATTAGGATTGAGAAGATAAGTAAATATATAGTAGGTAATGAAAGCCACGTTTCTCAAAGTTGGAAAAAGAAGTTACAGATGAGAAAATGGACAAGGCCGTATCTCTGTGTATGTGAATAAACAGGCAGGCCTCGTGTTATTGCACTTTACTTTACTGTATTTTGCAGATGTTGCATTCTTTACAAATTGAGGGTTTGTGGCAACTCTGCATCCGGCAAGTCTATGGCACCATTTTTTTTTCCCAGCAGCATTTGCTCACTTTGTGTTTCTATGTCACATTTTGATAACTGTCACAATATTTCAAACTTTTTTTTTATTATTGCATTTGTTATGGTGATCTGTGATCTTTGATGTTACTACTGTAGTTGTTTTGAGGTGCCAGGAATCATGCCCGTACAAGATTATGAACTTAAATGATAAATGTTATGTGTGTTCTGATTGCTCCACCAGCTGGCCTTTCCCCTATCTCTCTCCATGTCCTTCAGCCTCTGTATTGCCTAAGACACAATATTGAAATTAGGTCAATTAATAATCCTACAATGGCCTCTAAGTGTTCAAGTGAAAGGAAGAATTGTACATCTCTCACTTTAAATCAAAATCTAGAAATGATTAAGTTTAGTGAAGAAGACATGTCCAAAGCTGAGATAGGCCAAAAGCTAGGTCTCTTGCTAACCAAGTTATAAAAGCAACGGAAAAGTTCTTGAAGGAAATTAAAAGTGCTCCTCCTGTGAACACACAAACGATTAAAAAAAAAAAAGCAAAACAGCCTTACTGATGATACGGAGAAAATTTGAGTGGTCTGGATAGAAGATCAAATCAGCTACAACATTTCTTAAAGCCAAAACCTAATCCAGAGCAAGGTCCTAACTTTCTTCAGTTCTATGAAGGCTGAGGGAGGTGAGGACGCCCCAGAAGAAAAGTTTGAAGCTAGCAGAAGTTGGTTCATGAGGTTTAAGGAAAGAAGTCATCTCCATAATATAAAGTGCAAAATGAAGCAGCAAGCACTGATGTAGAAGCTGCAGCAAGTTATCCAGAAGATCTAGCTGAGATAATTAATGAAGGTGGCTACAATGAACATCAGATTTTCAATGTAAATGAAACAGCCTTCTGTTGGAAGAAGATGCCATCTAGGACTTTCATAGCTAGAGAGGAGAAGTTAATGTCTGACTTCAAAGCTTCAAAAAACTGGCTGAGGGGCTTCCCTGGTGGCACAGTGGTTGAGAGTCTGCCTGCCAATGCAGGGGACATGGGTTCGTGCCCCGGTCCGGGAAGATCCCACATGCCGCAGAGTGGCTAGGCCCGTGAGCCATGGCCGCTGAGCTTGTGCGTCCGGAGCCTGTGCTCCGCAACGGGAAAGGCCACAACAGTAGAGGCCTGAGTACAGCAAAAAACAAAAACAGACAAACAAACAAAACTGGCTGACTCTCTTGTTAGGAGCTAATGCAGCTGGCAACTTTAAGTTGAAGCCAGTGCTCATTTACCATTCTGAAAATCCTAGCGCCCTTAGGAATAATGCTAAATCTACTCTATTTGTGCTCTATAAGTGGAACAACAAAGCCTAGATGACAGCACATCTGTTTACAACATGGTTTACTGTTAAGCCAACTGTGGAAACCTACTGCTCAGAAAAGATCACTTCCAAAATATTTCTGCTTACTGACAATACACATGGTCACCCAAGAGCTCTGATGGAGATGTTCAAGGACATTAATGTTTTCATGCTGCTAGCACAACATTCATTCTGCAGCCCATTGATCAAGGACTAATTTCAACTTTCAAGTCTTATCATTTAAGAAATATATTTCCTAAGGCCATAGCTGCCATAGATAGTGATTCCTCTGATGAATCTGGGCAAAGTGAATTGAAAATATTCTGAAAAGGAATCACCATTCCAGATGCCACGAAGGACATTCGTGATTCATGGGAAGAGGACAAACATTAAGAGGAGTTTGGAAGAAGCTGATTCCGAACTTCATGGATTTTGAAGGGTTCAAGTCTTTAGTGGAAGAAAAAACTGCAGATGTGGTGGAAATAGCAAGAGAACTAGAGTTAGAAGTGGAGTCTGAAGATGTGGCCAACTTCACTGCTCTCTTATTTAAAGAAACTGCCATGGCCACCCTAACCTTCAGTACCCACCACCCTGATCAGTCAGCCGCCATCAACACTGACACAAGACTCCACCAGCAAAAAGATTACAACTCACTGAAAGCTCACAAGAAGGTTAGCACTTTTTAGCAATAAAGTATTTTTAAATTAAGGAGGCACCTGAAGGATCCTTCAATGGCCAAATGTGTGACACCTTGAACAATGACAAAATATGACACTAACTGATTATAACACAAAGAATAAAGGAAATATTCATGAGACCGTACTGATATAAATAAATAATTGAATGAATAAGTAATTTAGAGAGAAGGGAAAGCCCCTTCTCTAGAAAAATTCCAATTATACAATGTGGAAGAATAATGGAAATGAAAAATTATCACTAGGAAAACAGTCATAACAGTTGCAGACAAGAATCACTGATGGATTAGTGGACAAAAATATGAGAAAAAAGGACATTTTCATAATCTCAGAGTATCTCCCCACAAGACACTTAGCAGTTTTAAAGGAAAAACGGTAACTGTAAAGTGGAGATACGTGACAGATACTACCTTAACAAGGTGGTCAAAATCAACATCACCAATAACAAGACGTATCAACATCATGTGCCCCCTGTTATAAAGTGAGAAGCCCACAGCATCATTTCTGTGCTATTTTTGCCAAAAATGCAGAACCTCAATCAAATCCTGAGACAATAGGGAAATCTAAATTTTAAAATATTGTAGAAGACAACTGACCAGTATTCTTCAAATGTGTCAAGTACCTGGAACTGTCACAAATTGGAGGAAAAGGGGACATAATAATGAAATACAATATGGAATCCTGAATTAGAATCAGAACTATGAAATAAACATTAGTTGAAAAACTGGTGAAACCAGAACAGAGTCTATAGATTATTTACTAATAACCCATATATCCCAATGTTAATTTTCTGGATTCAATAATTATACTATGGTTATATATGACGTAAACCTTAGGAGATGCTGGGTGAAGAGTTATACAGAAATTCTGTGTCCTATTTTTGCAATTTCTGTAAGACTAGTATTCTGAAAATCGAGTTTAAAAATATAAAAACATTTGAAAATAATTCTAAGAGGACTCTCTATGAGAGAGTCCGTTTACATGAAATATATTCATCTCCAAGAAGAGAGAAGATAATTTAGAACACCAATTCTATTGAGCACTATATTCATTTGTTTAAATTGCCATACGGAATGTCACAGATTGGGTGGCTTAAACAATAGAAATATATTTCTCACAGTTCTGGAGCCTTGAAGTCCAAGATCAAGGTGCCAGCAGAGTTGATCTCTAGTGGGACCTATCTTCCTGGCTTGTAGATAGCTGCCTTCTTGCTGTGTCCTCACATGGCCATTCTTCTGTGCATGCTGAGAGTGAGAAATCTCTGCTATCTCTTCCTATTCTTACAAGGACACTAGTCTTATTGAATTAGGGCCCCACCCTATGACCTCATTTAACCTTAATTAATTCCTTAAAGGTCCTATCTCCAAAGTCACAATGGGGCTTGGGCTTCAACATATGGTGTTTGGGGTAACAAGATTCACTCCACAGCAAGGACCAACTAGATTCATTATCTTCATATGTTAAAAAAAAGACAGTGACTATATTGATGGACATTTTCTATAGGTGAAGGGAGATAACAAGGAGGAAGATGAGAAGACAGAAGAAAGACTCTTCAGTGTAAGATGATATGGTGGATAAAAGCATGTCTTCTGGATGAATACTTATAGGGCAGTACCCACAATTTGATTCTCACATAAATCATACAGTTAGTGACACAAGAGTACATGGAGTTTGTGATTCTGTGTGTGTGTGTGTGTGTGTGTGTGTGTGTATAAGGCATAAAAACACTTTGATTTCACATCAGACTGCCCAGATTTTCATATAACCTCCTAAAACAAGAGGGAAAAAGGTACTTAGTAGCAGAAGTAGCTCCATTTATTCATACTAGCTGAATCTCAGTTATATTCAATCTGACATAAAACTCTATGAAACAGACAAGAATGACATTTAAATGCAAAGAATTGACAGACCTACCTTTCCCTCTCCACTCTAAATAATAAGGTACAGCCACATTCTCTAGCCAATTCCACTTCCTAAGTACCTTGTTTGACATTTTCCTGCAATGAATGGAACCCCTACCAGCATCATTAGCTTTGCAGGATTTTCTCCCGGGAATGGGCAAAGCAGCTGCCAATTCTAACCAGCCAGGATAGAAGGAAAAATACAGAAACAAAGGGCAGAAAAAATACAGTAAATCCCTGCAGTAAATTTGAGAGGTTTTGTTTGCAAAAGTAAAAGATGAAACAAACGTTACACTTTTGGATACATCGGTGAAAGTAAACCAGACACTTATGTATAGATGATTGCAGTCCAAATCCGCCAAATCAGAGACCACAGTAAATCAAGGGGTAAAACGGGGAGAAAAATAGCACCAACTTCCGTGACATATGCATCTGAATATGTAGAGTTTTATATGTATGCTTGGTTAAGCTCATCATCATTTAGGGAAGAATTACTGATCATAAATTTTCCAGGAATTTTGCTCATTATATATATATATATATATATATATATATATTTTTTTTTTTTTTTTTTTTTTTTTTTTTTTTTTGCTGTACGCGGGCCTCTCACCGTTGTGGCCTCTCCCGTTGCGGAGCACAGGCTCCAGACGCACAGGCTCAGCGGCCATGGCTCACGGGCCCAGCCGCTCCACGGCATGTGGGATTTTCCCGGACCGGGGCACGAACCCGTGTCCCCTGCATCGGCAGGCGGACTCTCAACCACCGCGCCACCAGGGAAGCCCTAGAGTTATTTTTGTAGCTTCCTTTCAAGCTCTGGTTATACCCGCCGATACTTCCACCAGAAGGTGAGGCAGAGGGGCTCTTCCATGAAGGAAGTGTGAGATGATTAAAAAATATATCTATATCTCCTCTGTTCTGGCACAGAACTCTTAAAACCCTTGTAATTTCCTAAGTGATTAAAGAACTAGGAACATCTTTTGTTCTAATATTTGGTCTTTGATCCCAGTTCCTGACACCAAACTGACACCCTTGGAATTTCCTGGGTGATAGGAATGCCTTTTGTTCTAATAAGGTGACTCTGGAGGGGTTCCTGGGTGGGGGCTGGTCACCAGAAACACCCAGCCGTGATCAGAAGCTTGGAATTTTAGGTCCCACCTCCCATCCTCCAGAGAGGGGAGAGGGAGGACAAATGGAGTTAATAATCAGTCATGCCTATGTGATGAAGCCCCTATAAAAATCCCAAAGAATGGAGCTGCAAGAGTTTCCGTGTCACTGAACACATGGGGATGGGGACGCCCAGAGAGAGCATGGAAACTCTGTGCCCCTTCCCACATGCCTGTCCTACACATCTCTTACATCTACATATTCATCTGTATCCTTTATCATATATTTTTATAAAACTGGCAAACAGTAAGTCAACTGTTTTCCTGAGTTCTGTGAGACCCTCTAGCAAATCAACTGAACCTAGAAGAGGGGGTAGTGGGAACCCCTGGTTTATAGCCCATCAGTCTGAAGCACAAGTAACAACCTAAACTTACGACTGGCATCTGAAGTGGGAGGGGGCAGGCTTGTGGCACTGAGCCGTTCACCTGTGGGATCTGACACTATATCCAGGTAGACAGTGTCAGAATTTAGTTAAATCATAGTATACCAGCTGGCATTGCAGAACTGTTTTGTGCAGGGGGGAAAATCCACACATCTGGTGTCAAAAGTGCTGTGAGTGTAATAGCAGTGTGAGAGTAAAAGAGAAACTCTGGAGTGGGGCAAGTGTTTGCTACTCAGGTGGGAAACATCTGTGTGGGAGGAGCTTGGAGTGAGTTCTTGGTTAAGAAGCAGTTGAGGCATGATGTGGACATTGGAGTTATTCACGTTGTCCATGGCCCTGTGGCCAAGCAAAATCAATAGCTGTCTATAATACTTTGGATTGAGACAAATACCTAAAGTCATGCACAGTTGAAGCCATAGAGCTCTGAGGACTGTGCAAGTCCACGGCTTTTTTCTGAATCATCAACAATTGATCTTTTGGCACTCCTGCGGTCAGTGGCACCAAAGTGGTAGGAAAGAATCGGACAAAAACAAGAAAACTGGGTCTCTTTGTAAAATCACCTATGAGTTATAATGGTGAAGGGTTAGCAGATAAATGGTTATAATAAACTGAACAAACTCACTGAGCTTGATGAGAGACCCTTCAGATAGTTGATAGGTATTCATAAGGGGAGTGGAGAAGGAAGTCTAAAATTTTAGCAAGTCCTTATTGTCATGTATTAGGATTTGGTCTCAAGGAGTGTCAGGTGGTGTTCTGTCAGCCTGTACTTCAAAAATTTAAACAAGACCAATAAACGGGCTTTAGACTCAGAATTGTCATTGTTTTTCTTGTCAAAAGTCTCATAAATCTTAGTCTCCAGAAACCATCAAGTGGTAAAGAGAAAACACAGAAGTATAAATGACAAGGAGTGAAAAAGCAGAGGAGCCTCAAGCTAAGAAACAAAGTGAAGCTGGGGAGAGAACTGCATCACAGTGATTGCAGCGTCTTGGATAGTTCTCCAGCCCAAGAAACTGTACCAACACTGACCACAGAGTGAAGTTCACAGCAAGCACCCAAAATTGAAGACTGGTCTCCCTTCATTCTTTAACAAAACATATTGCACGTTAATATTTTCTGCCTACTTCATTTCCATCTTTGTCTTGTGTTCCTAACCTCCCATCTATTCAGCTCGTTCCTGTATGATCATCTGCATGAACTCTCCTTCTCTGCTCTTGTTTCTTTTTCTTTCTTTTTTTTTCTGCTCTTGTTTCTGATTTACTGCATGATTCCTCCCTTCTGAAATGGCATGTGCTTTCAGTAACACACCCACTGGTTCAGATCTTTTTTTTTTTTTGTCTTTCACCTTCTTTCACAGGAAGTCTGGATTCAGGAATCTTGATATCTGGGCTCTATCTTAACCCTAGCCCAGACCCTAAAGCCTAAGTCCAAAAGTTTGCAACAGTGTAAAGACAGCCTTCAAGACATTTTGACTCTATGAATATCCATTGGGCCTTAGGTAAGCCAAACTTCAAAATTTCAATTTTTTCCATCTATAAAACAGATCACCAATGCTTCCCACATGACAGGAATACTCATCTGATCAATGAGGGAGAGTATCATAAGCTGTAAAGTGTGGAAATCCAATGTACTGGAGGAATGTGGCTAAATTCTCAAGGCCACCAGCCACTTCCTCCCCTTCCTCCATGGGAGAACTTACTTGTAGGATTTGATCCAGTACCCCAGGCCCCAAAAATCACTCCATGGCCCCACTTGGACTACAGACATTTCAACGCTCCATGGGAAGGTGGGATATGGAGGGACCACAGTCAATCTCACAGGGTTAGAAGCCTGAGTGCCAGGGTAGAGGTGTGGTTTCATGAAGCTTGAGCAGATGTATCCGTCTCATCTCCTCCCTCCAAGATAGCAGGTGACAACATAAGACAAAGAGGGAACGAGGTATGTATAAGTCAAAGTGCCCAGGAGGAATTCAAGGGTTGGGCACTGGATAGACCAACCCGAGACGTCAAATTTAAGATGCAGGGAATGCAGAAGAGCAATGCAGAGTGTTTCAGAGCTCCAGATTTCTTCATCAGTGGGAGGAATCTTTGAAGTGGGCTTTCCAAGACAACTGCTGTGATTCCAAGTAACTTTTCAATTTGCCTTCACGGGCTGTGGTATGTGGTGTTATGCAGTGTAGACTGGCTTAAGGATCACATTTAGGACAGACAGCAAGTAGGGAAAACAGAAACACAAAGTAAGGGAGGCCTAGCTTGGGGTGTGGGGGGGAAGAACCCCCAAAACTTATCAAATGATGGCAAATGTCACAGAACCTTTGATTAACACAAAAATGAAAATGTAGCCTGAGCTGACATAATTCCATACACCTTCCCATAATGTATGCAACAATGTACTAACAGCATTTCTTGGTGTAGTGAAATCTTGTTAAATTGATATAGTTTTATTCAAAACAGCATGAATTTGAAGTAGCTATTTCTCCCTAGATGACTTAAACGTCTTACTGCTTTTAAATAAAATATCTGATAATATATACTTAAAGTTCTTTTTTTCATAGCTCCCTTAATACAGAATTAACAAGGTGTTACTCAATTATTTAGAGTTTTCTGGTAAAGGGCCCATGAAGCTTTCACAAAAATGGGAAGCGGGTCCATAGTTCTCATTTGACGTGATACAACTCAAATCTGTAAGTTGCAGGAACGTCTTCAGCCAGCAGGGCCAGTCTTTCACAGCATGGACCTAACTACTGTTATAGTAGTTAGGATGAGGCTGAGATCTGGAGTGAGTCTTGGTCAGTGTGTGAGCCAGAGCTGGAGTATGGGGAATGGTGGAACGACCTCCAAGCTGCCAGAATCGGACATTCAGAGCACGTGGTGTCAAGGAAGACTGATCTGGACAAATGAATGCCTCAGAGAGGAACGGCAAGATGTGTCCCAAAAGAGACAAGGAAATGCAGCCGCAGAGAACACAGGCATGAGCTGCAGGCAGGGAGACAGTGCAGTAGAATACTGCAATCCTGCTTTTGGAATGAGGTGTGCATTAGTTTTTGGTGTCTGCCACTTCCAAGCTGTGGGACTTTATAGAAGGCATTTCTGAGCCCCGTTTCCTTTATCGGTAAAATGGAAAGTCAATCTAAAACTTATGCCAGAGAGCTGAAGTGAGAGGACCAGAAAAACCACATCCAAAGATTCTAATATTTTATCTCACAGGATTCTTGTGAGGACTGTGTGCGTGAAATTATGTGAAAGTGTTCTGTAACTGTAAGGAATTACACAAGTATTACTCATTATTTTATGTATGCCAAATGAAATGAAAAGAAAAATGTTTTTTTCCAAATTATAAAAGTTAACTAAAGAAATTTTTAAAAATCTATATCTTGAAAGAGAAAATTAAAAAGTTACAGTTAAGCTCACTACTCAAAATGTTAAAAAAAAAATGATTGGCAAATTTTTTCCACTGTGTTGGTATATATTTATGTGTGTCTGTATTCCAACTAGGATCATATAGTATACACTAGACAGTCCTATTTTTTCTTTTTATCTAACAGCATTTTTCCATATTCTTGAATATCTCATTTCTAAATAAGGGAAAGGGAGATAATGTTGATTTAATCCCAATAAATGAATCAGAGCGGACTTTCATAATAAAAATATTTTTAAAGGAATTGTTGGTAAGCAGTTACTACTAGCTGCTGGGATTTTGTTATTTTAGCCAAGGATTGTGAATAAAAGGTTGAAAAAAATATATTCAAAGCAAAAGTCAATATGGGAATGAAAAAAACCTGTAGGGAGAAAAAATAAAACAGAACTCCTTGCTATGTAGTAAAGATGACAGGAAGGTAATGAGGATTTAAAATATGTTATTAGGCATTGAGGTCTAGAATACCTGCTTACTGTAAAAATAAAATAAAATATAAACAAAGTCTTATTAACAAAGAAAAAAGCTAATTCTGTAACTCGATGAATGGCTGAAGAATGCAGACACCAAACCTTGACCATCATTTTAGAGACCAGCTTCGCTGTGAAACTCATAATCAGCCCCTGGTAGAATCACTTAACTGCAGATCACCCTGGAAATACGCATCTAGCGAAAGACAACCTGAGCTGTATGTGCAACTCTTATTATTCTGCAGTCTGCTCCAAATAAAGAATTTCATTATAAAGGAATGTTTGACCTAAGCTGGAATGTCCCTTTCACTTTACTGCTTCAAAAATACCATCCCTCGAGACCCCATACCCCTATAGATAAGCAACAAGGATATATTGTATAGCACATACTAATATAGCCATTATTTTGTAATAACTTTAAGTGGAGTATAATCTATAAAATATGTTGCATCACTATGTTGTACACCTAATATTAACTAATTAATATTGTAAATCAAGTATACTTCAATCAAAAAAAAATACTGTCCCTATATTATTCAGGTCATTGGCACTGGCGTGCAGTACATGCCCCAGATGTGTCCCTGTTTCTTGACCAAGCTAGTTGGTAATACACCATTTAATCACGTTCATGTTATCTAACGCTATATAACAAACAATCTTGAAACTTGATGGTTTAAGAGAACAATGGGGCTTTATGTTTCTTACAGATCTGTAATTTGGTCAAGACGTGTGCTGACTCACCTCTGTTTCGTGGTTTCTGGGGCCTTGGAATGGCTGATCCAATGGCTTGAGGCCAGAAAAGCTGACTCAGGGGTCCAAGCGGGAATGTTCCCAGGCCTGGGTGAAAACCACAGGGCTTTTTTGAAGGGGACCTAATTTCAGAAAAACTGGAATTATTATTGGTCAGCCAAGTCACTAAGGAGAGCAGCCAGACTCAACGGGAGAGGAGTTAGATTCTACCTCTTAATGGGAGGTGTAGCAAAGTATGAACGGCCATCTTTAATGTACCAGAAATTCTATTAAAAAAAAAATTTTTTTTCACATCTTTATTGGAGTATAATTGCTTTACAATGGTGTGTTAGTTTCTGCTTTATAACATAGTGAATCAGCTATACATATACATATATCCCCGTATCTCTCTCTTGCGTCTCCCTCCCACCCTCGCTATCTCACCCCTCTAGGTGGACACAAAGCACTGAGCTGATCTCCCTGTGCTATGTGGCTGCTTCCCACTATCTATTTTACATTTGGTAGTGTATATATGTCCATGACACTCTCTCACTTCGTCCCATCTTACCCTTCCCCCTCCCCGTGTCCTCAAGTCCATTCTCTACATCTGCATCTTTATTCCTGTCCTGCCCCTAGGTTCTTCAGAACAATTTTTTTTTTAAGATTCCATATATATGTTAGCATATGGTATTTTTCTCTTTCTGACTTACTTCACTCTGTATGACAGGCTCTAGGTCCATCCACCTCACTACAAATAACTCAATTTCGTTTGTTTTTGTGGCTGAGTAATATTCCATTGTATATATGTGCCACATCTTTATCCATTCATCTGTCAATGGACACTCAGGTTGCTTCCATGTCCTGGCTATTGTAAATAGAGCTGCAATAAACATTGTAGTACATGACTCTTTTTGAATTATGGTTTTCTCAGGGTATATGCCCAGTAGTGGGATTGTTGGGTTGTATGGTAGTTCTATTTTTGGTTTTTTAAGGAACCTCCATACTGTTCTCCATAGTGGCTGTATCAATTTACATTCCCACCAACAGTGCAAGAGGGTTCCCTTTTCTCCACACCCTCTCCAGCATTTATTGTAGATTTTTTGATGGCCATTCTGACTGGTGTGACATGACATCTCATTGTAGTTTTGATTTGTATTTCTCTAATGACCAGTGATGTTGAACATTCTTTCATGTGTTTGTTGGCAATCTATCTTCTTTGGAAAAATGTCTATTTAGGTTTTCTGCCCATTTTTGGATTGAGTTGTTTTTTTGATATTGAGCTGCATGATCTACTTGTAAATTTTGGAGATTAATCCTTTGTCAGTTGCTTCGTTTGCAAATATTTTCTCCAATTCTGAGGGTTGTCTTTTCGTCTTGTTTATGGTTTCCTTTGTTGTGCAAAAGCTTTTAAGTTTCATTAGGTCCCATGTTTATTTTTGGTTTTATTTCCATTTCTCTAAGAGGTGGGTCTAAAAGGCTCTTGCTGTGATTTATGTCATAGAGTGTTCTGCCTATGTTTTCCTCTAAGAGTTTGATAGTGTCTGGCCTTACATTTAGGTCTTTAATCCACTTTGAGTTTTTGTGCATGGTGTTAGGGAGCGTTCTAATTTCATTCTTTTACATGTAGCTGTCCAGTTTTCCCAGCACTACTTATTGAAGAGGCTATCTTTTCTCCATTGTATATTCTTAAAAATGCTCTTCTTTGAAAGCACTATTTGAAAGAACAGGAAAAAAGTGAGAGACTGAATGTGAGAATTCATCCTAAATTTGTGAGTAATGTAAAGAAAAAAAGAGAAAAGGATGATTTACAGGAGCCTTTTCTCCAGTTTGCCTTTTCAATGCTTTGACTCTAATATAGCCAACTCTTTCTTAGTTCCTCAAACTACTGGTATCTGGGGTCCACTGATATACACATTCAGGGAATTTCTATCCCATTGTCTTGCATTTTCATCTTACTTCAAAAAATAAGCAAACTGCCTTATAATTCATAAAAATGTCAGAATTACCAGATGTTTAGTTTTTAGAGTCTTCGTTTTATTTTTTCCTTGCAGTAGGCCATAACTAATAGTGTCCCTATAGGCTGAAACTAAGAGAAGAATTTTTGTTATTGCTTTAACATTATCAGGTAAAATCTGCATAGGAAAATTATTTTACCTCTATTCAAATTGCCACTGAATATCAGTGATATTGTAGCAGGTGATGAGCAAAATAAACTGAATTAAAGGATGATGGATTTAATAAAAGCCAGGAATTGAGAAATACATTGCTTACAGGTTACAGAACAAGCAGTGGAAGAAGGAAAAGTTAGGGGAAGTGTGAATCAGTCTCAGTAATATCTCCATGTTTGGAGCAGCAGTACTTGAGCTGAGGGAAGAACAGAAGTGAATTACCATTTTGCACAATGGTAATTTCACCACTCTTGAGTCACAACTTCATTTATCACCACCTGTGGCTGCTTTGGGTATAACTCAAAGACCTTCCCTGAGTTTGTGAATCAAAAGCCTCTTCGCTGTTAAGGTCTCTAAAGCCCCACGATCTCAACCAGTTTCCAGGTTATCAAGCCCATAAGACCCTCCTGTTGGAGAGTAGAGAATACAATCATTTCATCGTAGCTGAAATGAGAACACAGATCAGGAAAATACCCTCATTTACTAGTTGAGACACTCAATAATGATTCTTCCCTTTCTGGAGATTGCCTACAACCCATGTTATTCAAGGGTTCTAACTTCTCCAATAGTAGCACATTCCTATTCAGTCTTTTTCTGATAACTTGACATTATTCAAAGCTCCTTTACGCCTCAGTTTTTTAAAATCATTATTTAAAGCTATGGAGTTGTACTGAAGCAGGGCTGTGTAATTCTATCTGTTGAAGAGCTACAGCTCCTGTGATATTCACTACTTCCCATGTACTGTTCAGAGCAGTTTACATATAATAATGTCTTTTATCCTTTTAACAACCCAATGAAGTAGTTAGCGTTGATTATGTCCATAGCACTAACGGGAAAACAGAGACACTGGATGGTTAAATTAATCGCTCAAGACATTACTCAAATGGTGACTGGTAGAGCTGGGATTCAGACGTAGACAGTCTGAATCCAAAGTCAAAGTTATTACTTTACTTTGTAAAGGGCTCATAGAGCACACTGCTATAGAAAATTATTAAATGTCCACATTTTTTTAAAAGAAAAAATGATCTTTACCCAAGCTCAAATTTAATAAAAAGAATTGTGACTTTTCAGAGCCTTCTCAAGTCTCAAGCCATGTTTACCATTGCTTTGTCCATTGCAGCTGTCTGGAGCAGCCTGGGAGCAACAGAATGCAGAGCTATCGCTATGCTCCATAGTGGGAGAGATGCTGAGAGATGGTCTCGGTTCTAACAGCCATTCCAGCAGGTAGAACATGGTTTCTAGAGAGTATATGTGTCAACTCTGAGGAAGTGTGGTTGTGTGTTGTGGGTGACATTATGGAAGGATGTTAGTAATGAATAGGGGGTCCTGGGCATAGCAATTCAGCAGCTGGTGTTACATGGAGATCAAAGGGATCGACCAGTTGTCAATGGATAAGTCAGTTATTGAGGATCCAAGGCATAGCTCAGTTACGGATACTGATGAATAGGAACAGAATCATTAAAGAGATAACTGTGACTTATTTTTTTGTGCCTTAGAATATTGGAGATGATCTTCCTAAATTGTTCCTTTTAAAGAACAGAATACAAGCATAGATCAGTTTATCAGAAGCAAAGGGTATGATAGGAAAGATGTGAAAGAAAAACTGTAAAGTCAGTTTAAGTTCTGAAATTTGAAAGCAAATAGAATGAAGTAAAATACGTTGTTTTGTTAATTTTTAATATGTGCACATTATTAAAAATATAGAAAATAAGAAGGGAATAATAGCCAAGTTAAGCCTAGATATTCATAAATAACCAGTTTAATAACTGATATATTTTTCTACTAATTTTTGAGTGTATCTGTGTCTATATTATAGAATTAGGATAATATTTATACCTGGATTTGTATCCTGCTAAATATTACACTGTAAACATTATTCTACTAATAATTATACTGTGAAATATACAATTTGATAACATTTTAATAGCTGCATAATATTTTATCCTGTGTATTTAATATCTTCATCCCCAAATCTCTCAACATTTAAATTAGCTTCAATTTATTACTATTATCAATAACACAAAAGTGAATATCCTTGTATGTAAATCTTTATGTACAGTTTTGTTTACTTTTAAACACTAATTTCATAGAGAAACTATTAAAAAATGAATAGTTGAACTTCTTAAAGTTTTTAGTACATTTTTCCAAATTGTTTCTCTGAAAAGTTGTACCTATTTATCCTCCCACCACAAATTTGAAATATTACTTATGAAAATTTATTCTCTGCCCATTTTATGACTGAGAGTGGAATTATGTCATTCATTTACTCATTCAGTAAACTGAATACTCATTAATGGAACAGTTATTGCATAAACACTGTATATACCCAGATCTGCTCTAGATTCCAGGGAATCAAACAGTCTTATATTTGCTTTATTTTTAATTTTAATAGTAAGTAGCCAGGTTTTTCATGTATGTGTTGATAACTTGTGCTTCTTCTGCTGTGAGAAGAAAACTTGTGTTTTTTCTTTTCTTAAAAGAGTAAGAGTTGGCGTCTCCTATATGAAACCAAAGCATAACACCTGAATTGAAGTTAAGTGCAGGAATATAAAAGAAACACAATTCCAGCTCAGTTAAGCAGTGAAGAGTTGAAGCTGGCTTCACTTATAATTTGTATAAAACACATTTTGGGGGTTTTATTTTACTTTTGTTTTGCATATTGTTTGGACCAAGAAACTTACTTTAAAATGATTACTAGAGTATTATTAATTGAACCCATTTAATGATGGGAACTCTTTACAGAATCCTGAAGAAAAGATCATCTCATGGAGAACCTTGCTCTTTTTGCTTTAGCAATATTTTTCCAGTCAAGGAGATAATCGTCTTAGCGTTGGGCATCCTGTCTTTGGAATTTGTACTTTTCCGACCTCATTCATATACTGCTTGTGAAATCTTTCTTGATTTATATTAATGTTTATCACATGTCTATTTTTTTGCCTAACTCACATAAACTCTTTGGGAAAAATTACGTTATATATGTGTTTTTGTTATCATAGTGCTAAGAGTAAAATAGGCATTCACAAATTGTTGAATAAACTAATTATTCGGAAAGAGAAGTTAGACAGATAAGAGGCAGAGTCTTATAATACCGAACAAAATAGATGTCAGACATCATTTTGCTTCATGAAATTAAAACATACAAAGGCTATGTGATACACTAATCATTTATCTAGTGAATGACAGAGCCAGGCAGTTTGATGCAGGACACAAATCTCTAATGAATAAAGTTCAGTGAAGTTCACTGTTATACATACAAGACAAAAATGATTGAGATTACTGAAATGTCCAGGCAGTGAGCATAATAGACAGTTTCTATTTTTGCAGTTTTTTAAAACCAAATTCATCAGCTTGAAATATTAAAGTAATTATTGACATATATCTAATCATAAAAAGCAAAACTAAATTTATATTTTATTTCTTCTTCATTTTGACTACCCTTACATATGGACCCACAGTCAAAGATTGTGAACCAATGAATATGATAAAATAAGCACCCTGTATTATTCATTAATTATCATAGAGCCATATTTAAGGAAGGATAGGATATTTCTCAATGGTATAAAATTACACTATTTTTTGTTTGTTTTATTTTTAAACACAGGTTCTGGTTACACGGGATTATCTTATTTAAAAATTTATTAAACTTCATGTTTATGATTTATTCAATTTTGTTTTTGTTTTATACTAATAAAATTTTAATAAATTATATAAAAGAAGCTTTTATATCACTTGAACTTCAGTAAAACAATGAGAACCTAAAATGAGTTTATTTCTTTTTTAGTAAAAAATTAAAATGTAGAACAAGCTTGTTTTATTTTCCTATGTTTTTATTGAGTATAATTATCAGATAGTATAGTTGCATAAGTATTAAGTATACAGTTCAATGAAATTTTCTAAACCAAACACACCCATAGATCAAGAAATAAAATATTCCCAACACCTTACAACTTCAAACAGTTCCTTGTGTCCCCTTGTACTATCCTGACTTGAAACTCCAAAAATTGTCTGTTTTTAAGATATATATAATGACATATATATCATTAATACATATTATTTTGTATTTGTTCCCTTTGTCAACAGTATATTAGTGATATAATGCTATTCATCTATTTGTGTGAAGCCATAATTGTTCTTTTCCATTGCTGTGTAGTATTCCTTTATATCATTATACCACACAATGTACTGTCTATTCTACTTCTGGTAGATATTTGGGCTGTTTCCAAATGGTGCTCATGTGAACATTCTTGTACATGTCTTTTGGTGAGGACACACACACACACACACACACACACACACACACACACACACACCTGTTGAGTATATACCTGGGAATGGAACTGCTTAGTCAAAAGCTCCAAAATTATACAAATTTAAAAATAACAGAACTGAAAGCATATTTAGGAATGAGGAAAAATTACTAGGCAATTACAAGATTCAAAATGGTATCCCCAGAGAACAGATTTTCTCAAGTGTATAGCTCAAACTAGCTGGCAAATACCTGTGGCAGCTTATTTTAGCATCACCACTTAGCCCTGGAGGGATATTTACATTTCTACCTGTGCAAGATTGTCTCTATTTAAATAGACTCTGAAGTAGGTCCTATGCTCCCGAAGCAAATTAAAAATGAAATCCAGGAAGAACTGACAGACTGTTCCCTAGAACTCTGAACAGCTCTAATTACATTACAATACGTTTAGATGGTTTAGCGCAAAATAGGCTACCTGTCTTTTGAGAACTGAAACCTGAGTAAAATTTCCCCAAAGTGCTTCTCTTCATGTGCTCAGGGAAGCGTCAACATTACCCATTAATGTTGTAGGAACAACTGTAGGGGTTTTTTTGTACTACTTCATTCACTGTTGTGTTTGACTTCTGTTTTTACATTTGGTAATGTGTACAGTTTCACAATGCTGATTCCGTACCTGAATTTCTGAGCTTTACAATTTAAGTCATCCCCATCATCAATGCCTTCATCTTTGCAGTCACCCAGAGTACAACGTAAGATTCTAATTCATCAGCCACAAGCTGGGCAAAACCCCAATCCTAGAGGATCAGAGAGATGAGAGAAAGGGAGCACCCAAGCAGGAGAGTAATCTGTCAGCTTCCTCAACTCCTGCCAACAGGAACTTCTCTGAGAGGCATGACTAACTAGCTGTCCCCAGCCTGCCTGCAGGAAGCCCACCGCAGTGCCTGTTCTGTGCTACAGTGTGAACAGCAGGAGCCCCGAAGTTCTCCAGATCATCTCGCCCTGCTTCTTTAACATAAGCATCCTGTGTGACTTATCCTGAGAGGAGAGACATACAAATTAGACGGTAATAAACGAGCAGAGCTGTCTCAGGCGGTAATGTATGTGCAAAGGTGTCTGTGGGGATGTCATCGTTACTGCCTAATTTGCGTGGCTTTCTATAATCATTTCCATTTATCTGCTATCTAGTTAAAAGCTACTAGTTTATCCATTTCTACATGGAGATCCATTATAAGAAAGCACTTCTCTTTGTAAAGTAAAATCCATTCTTCCCTGTTCCCTAGAGTGAACGATCAAAGGTTAAATTATTTTCTAGACAGGCGCTCCGCACCGCTGAACAACTCAATCTGTGTTCTTTCATCTCCCCACCTCTCACACACTGTGGGATTCTGTGCTAGTTCATTAGCTGTTTACAGTCAGGGCTCCCCCTTTTCTAGCAGGCTCTACAACTCCAGAATGGTCTTGGTTTGGGCTCCCTTCTCCTCATGACTTCTTTTTCTGTTTATGTTGTAAATTCCAAGTGGGGATAAAAAAGATGGAGACCTCGTTTTTATTTGCAAGCAAAACTGCATTCTGCAATTCTTATTTTTTTTGATGGGGAGGAATTAATGGTAGGTTTTAGAGGCCACTATACTAGAGCTATTTAAATTTAAATTAATTAAAATGAAACAAAATTGGATAGTTTGTTCCTCAGTCACACTGGCCACATTTCAAGTACCCAATTGTAATGGATTCATTGCTACCTAATTGGACAATATGGATTATAGAACATTTCCATTGTCACAGGAAGTTCTACTGGATGGCACTGCTCTGTTCTACTGAAAAGTCAAATCCTTTTAAATAAGAGCATCCTTACAGCCTAGCCTAGTATACTGTAGGAACTTTGTGAAAAAAGTAAACCTACTTTAATAAAAGTTCATTCGCACAGATTCGTGGTTGCCAAGTGGAGGGATGGATTGGGAGTTTGGGGTTAGCAGATGCAAACTATTATATATAGAATGGATAAACAACAAGGTCCTACTGTATAGCACAGGGAACTATATTCAATATGCTGTGATAAACCATAATGGGAAAGAATATAAAAAGAATGTATACGTGTATAACTGAATCATTTTGCTGTACAGCAGAAAATAACACAACACTGTAAATCAACTATACTTCAATTTAAAAATAACTAAAAAAGAAAAAAGAAGTCCATCTGATACATGAATGGCAGAGGAATGGAACTGATGTCCTGGCAATCTGAATTGCAACTCATTGGGATTTTCTAGTTAGGAAACATTCCTTCCACCTATAGAGATCTTGAGAAATTATATGTAATTAGCAAAACAATGTAAGGAAGAAAATAAATGACCTGGTTACTGAGAAATGAGAGATTCATGCCAATAACCATTCAGATACATGCCAATAACTAAATAATACTTCAAGCCAGTGAAATAAGAAATGCCATCAGGAAGCACATGATTAATTGCTGGATGGATTGTAATTGTTATATAAGAAGTCTGAAGAATGAGAGGATGAATGTGTGGGTGATCACTGAAAGAACCAAAGCCCTGTACATCATTTTAGTGTGAATGATGTCATCAACACCTTCCAGTTGTGGTGACAGATGTGGAGGTGATCTGGGTACACCACCATCAGTATCCCTTTCACTAAGCAAGATTTCAGAGATCTTCAGGCTAGACGTCTGAGTCCTTCCCTGCTTCCTGTGTAACTCCCAGTATTGAATACTCTTCCAGAAAGGACCCTTTTTCCTGATGGAGAAATCCCACCTTCTCAAAAGATTATGGTAGCTCAGCCATCCTGCTGGGATCAATGAAACAGTCTTCACCACCTCTGCACTGGGCTCTCTGGTCATCACCACCAGAAGAGCCCAGGCCTAATTCCCAAGGGTCCCATCCTGCAGACATCATGGAGACTGCCCACTCCCATAAAGGATTTAATTAGCTCTGGCAAAGGAAGGAGGGAGGATTAAGGGCTGATTAAAGAGCTTACAGAAAATAGATATGATTAGAATAACCCCCTGGAAACCCAAGGCTGCATGAGACAAATCCTGCTGGGCAGACTGTACTCTACCAGCACCACCGCTCCTGCATGACTTACAGCAAGAGGTCACCCTGGAAAGTTGGCGCCAAGAAGAGGTGCTCCATGTGAAACAATTTAAGGAATGAACAGAAACACACACAATATACCTTTCCTCAAAAAGAAAAATGGAAGTAATTGTTCCCCACCATTTCATGAAGAAACAAAACAGGAAGTGTTTATGAAACATGATGCATGCAAGTTTTTTCTAGGTAATATTTTATTAATTAACATTTATTTACCAAGGTAAGCAACCACTCTAACAAGCTCCCTATTCAAAGTCTAATGTTAGAATCAGAGTTAGCAGAAACTACACAGAAGGCATGGTGTGGTCTCAGCCCCATCTTTAACACCTCTATATACATTTGATATGGCACTAGGGGGCAAGTGAGAATGCTAATTCCTAGGAGGGAGAAAACTTGCCACTTGACAAATTTCTTTCCCAGACTTGATCACAGCCCCCAAAGCATTAGATGCCCAGAAACATTTCGTGCCACCTTAAGTTGTCAAAAGTAGAAGGTAGCAGAGGGCAAAGGAGGGCAGAACTCCAATCAGCTTTGTGAGACCCCTGGCAGCCTGGTTTTTGCTTTAAGGGACCACAGTTCAAATCCAATTAGCTTCTATTACACAGGGCAGGATCTTGATGAGCTTGTAACCTTATCAACAGTCCTCTGGGGAGATGTAGTGAAGTTATTTGAGTATAATTCATCCAGGCAACAAATTGGCCCATCACTCAGCTCACAAATCTGTTGACCAGGCTGCCAAAACAGGAAAGGCATTCCCTTCTGCAGAAAGCTTCCTCTATAACTATGCTAATTGTATGGAAAATCAGAGTCCTTTGGGAGTAAAATAATAATTAAAAAAGTAAAAACAGATGTGATTTTTTAAAGTACCAGGTATTGTTTTTATATATTCTTCCAGCAATTCTGCAAGTTAGCAGTTAGTCACATTTTATACGTGAAGGAGACAAACTCTGAGACGTTAATACAATTTTTAAGTTATACAACCTGTAAATGAAGAAAGTCATGCTCAAATTTAGGTCTTTATTGTTTGAAAGGAGAGGCTCTGTCTATTGAACCACATGGTTCCCTTATCTTCTGCTGTGAAAATGAAGTTGTAAACAATATGAAGTCTAAGAAAGAAACTTCTGGTGTTTATGATGGGAGAAGTTGGTTTGATGGTTTGGGTTTTTCTGAACATGGTTTAATGAATCATCTCCTACTTGCTTGACATTATGTATCTTAAGAAGAAAGTGTCTTAATTTCTGATCACAAGGAAACAGCAAATTCCTCTCTGCCACAAGTTTCAAATTAGGGTTTTTCAATTACTGTGATATTCTGAGAGCCTGGCATGGGCTACAATGGGAACAGGATGTGATTATCACCCCACAGAGCAACATGAGACGGTGCTTAGGGCCAAGAAAAGAATCAAATGCCAGACAGGAAGGCCAGCTGGATCTATCTGAGGGGCAGGAGAGAAAGAAAATTCAGTATTAGGAAACACCAAGGGCTTCCTTGTGAAAATCCTAAGATTATCTGTAACATAATTTTAGGATTATATTACTTGCATCTTGAAGATGCAAGTAACTGGAGGTATTGCATGAGTACAGAATTAAGGAATAAAATACTTATAAGGAATAGTAATTATCATCATAATCATCACCATTCTTCCTCTTCTTCAGAATTTTCACAATATTGATATATTGTATTCCAGCAAGCACACTGCAGTATAGAACTCTGAAGCCAATTTATTCCTTACTAACTAAATTAAAATTTTATTTTCTAAGAACTTTGAGTATGTTTACCCATTTGCTCTTTCTGTTTTCTACTCCAGGGTCTCCTATTAAGGCTGTGCTAATTGTGGGCTAAGTCTCAGCGTGATGTATAAGGTGACTTCCATTCTGACTGGCCTGGTATCTGTTATGATTGTCTGGTACCTTTGCCATATGGTTTGCCAAATATTGCAAACATCTTCCCTTTTCAGTGGTTATTGAATGTTCAACACAGTTACTCCATACCTCTTAATTTTTTTTAAATCTCAGAATTTTTATTTTTTACTCTTGTCTTGGCAATCTGAAAGAAAACTTTGGCTCGATCTTTCTGCAAACTAACTCAAATTTACATATTTCAATGTTTCTAACCTGTGACCCTTCTGCTAGTTAGTTCTATTTATTTTATTGTTGCAGCATCATTTCAGAATTTCATTTCTAATAATTGATTACTGCTTTCACAGCATTTCCACCCTTTCTCCCTCTCCTCTCTCACTCCTTTTCTCTTTCCTTTTCTTCTTATTACATTACCTTCTATCTAAGAATTAAAGGTCCACTTAGTTTATATTTAAAACTTAAATGTAATATAATAATATAATGTAATATATATGTGTAAAATACAATGCAATAACTTAAAATGTTTCTTAACAGGATAACTGTTTCCTTAATGACTATTCCTTGTGTATTAATTTCTAAGCTCTATATTCATAATAATTTTTTTCTCAAACTTTTTGTGAGTGAGGTTGTCTGACCAATTTTTTCTTAAGTCTTTTTAAAATTGAATTTGTTACAATATTGCTTGTTTTTTGTTTTTTGTTTTTTTTTTATGTTCTGGCATTTTGGCTGCAAGGCATGTGAGATCTTAGTTCCCTGACCAGGGATTGAACCCACACCCCCTGCAATGGAAGGTGAACTCTTAACCACTGGACCGCCAGGGAAGTCCCTATGTTTGACCAATTTTTGTCACTAGAGAGAATTTCCTCAACTTTGGGGAAAATCTCAGTTTTTGTGGCGGTCAACAAGGATTCCAGTTATGTGGTCTTTGCCCCTGGCATAATGGAGGGCAGAGTGAGGAGATTTGTGTCAGACAGACTGTCCTTGCAGAATTGGAGAAAGTACATTGCCTTTAGAGGCCAAGTAGGTAAAGTGAATATTCTAAGCTGATTTTTTAAAACTGAAGTTTAGTTGACTTATATTAGTTTCAGGTGTACAACACAGTAATTTCATCTTTTTGTAGTTTATATTCCATATAAAGTTATTATAAAATACTGGCTATATTCCCTGTGCTGTATATTATATCCTTGTAATTTATCTAATACTTTATATCTAGTACTTTATACCTCTTAATCCCCCTCACTCATTTTGCCCCTCCCCTTACCCCTCTCCCCTCTGGCAACCACGAGTCTGTTCTTGGCATCTGTGAGTTTCTTTCTGTTTTGTTTAGTTGTTTCTTTTATTCTTCAGATTCCACATATAAGTGAAAACATACAACATCTGTCTTTCTTTCCCTGATGACCAGTGATGTTGAGCATCTTATATAGTAAGGATTATTGGCTACTGGGGAGAACTGTAAAGTGTATTATGCCCACATTCTTTCAAATTAAAAAAAAAAAGTTTTAACTCTTTTTTTTTTTGGTCAAATGAAAAAGTCTCCTGTATTGATAAGGACTGACCCTCTCTTGTCTCATTTATGAATCCTACTTTGTGGTCTGCGTGGGTTTCCCAGTGTAGGATTTTCCTGTCCCTATAATTTATGCAGGACAATATTCTAATTCTACAGCACTAGAACCTGCTTTGAGAGCCTCCTGGCAGAATTCCTAATTATTTTGTGAGAAGTAAACTTGACTTGTAGTTTTATCCTAAGGGCAATACTGGTACAAATATGAAAATGCATCCTTGACACAATTTCTCAACAACGGCTATTAATTACTGCCTGGGTATGGCAAACTGAAATATTATTTAGTATCTATCCATTTCTGTCTTACCCTAACTGTGGGAGAATTATACTCACCTACCCTAGTAATGTTGGGCTTGGCCACATCTTTGGCTATTGCAAAGATATGTCGCATTGGTACAGAGGCCTTCTAAATGTATCTGCGCTGTTTGCTTATGCTCTTTTACTCCCCCATTCAAGCATGAGAAGAGAATGCCCCAGGCAAATGCTGCTCCTTTAGCCTGGATCTTGGAAAACAAGCATATATAACAGACCTGAACTCCTCCCTCCCCACCCCAAAGCTTAGAAAAAAGCCACTGCAGATCTATGAGCATGAAGTAAATGTATGTTACTGTAAGGCACTGATTGTGTGTACTGTAACAAAGTTAACTAATATGAAATTTGGTACGAGGAATGGGGTGATGCTGTTAAACAACAACAGCAAACACCAATAAAACTAAACTAAAATATATGTCATTGGCTTTAGGGCACAACAGTGAATGGCAAGGAAACTATTATAGAAAGTTGGGGAAAAAAACCAATCCATGCTATTATAGAGACAGACAATTGATTTAACTGCCTGTTGCAGTATCTTTAACGTACTCAAAATATCTGATGAACTCCCGTCTTTGGTTGATGCAGTAGGAAGGGAGAATGTTGGTAGATGAGTTGATTGTTACTGGTAGGGTAAGAAAATGATATTAACTCAAAGGAAAACAAACAAACAAAAAAGGTTTAACCTGTTTGAAATTAGGAGTGAGAAGAAAGAGAGAAAATCTATAAATGTTGTCACTTGCAAGGCTGAATGATACAATTACCTCTCCTGGTCAACCACTCAAAGATCAAATTGAGAACATCTTGACTGAGAAAGATCTAGTGAGATCAAGTTCAACACTGGAGCTGAGAGCAAAGAAATAACAAGGGCATGACAGTAGCATCTTTTAAAGGACCCACAGATTGGATTAATCTGACCCAAGATTATCCTTTCAGCTGGTCAAAATGACTCATAATGGGTTTTTAGACCACGTTCCCACAGACACCCAAGAAACTCAAAGTCATATCAGAAATTCAGAGTCATATTTTGCAAAGAATTCTTGTTAAGGACATTTGCATATGGAGCTGATGAAATAAAATAGGTAAGAATAAGCCAAACCCAACCAAACCAACCAACCAAAAACAAACAAAAACAACAAGATTTGATAAATGCATTTCCAATCTGGACTAAAAGGTACCATGACTCTTTGAGATGTAAAATGACCCTTGGGCACTCAAATTTTAGACCAGAAGAAAGCAGGCTGAGATGATGTTCAGCCACAGTGGACATAATATTCTCTGATGCCCTTTTCAGATGTGTCCAGGGAGAAAAATGAAAACGGAAGAAATTTCCAAGGGCAGAGTCAAGAGCTAATGGAGCAGAACGGAATAATCGTCACTCCCAGGGAGTAAGAATGGTGTCCAGTCAGTGCTCTACCAGCTGAAAGGGGAAACTTGCAAAGTTTGTCCTGCTAGATTTCAGAATTACTGTGGATCAGTGAATACTACGTGCCTCCCATTCTTACCCTTCTGAATATGAATGGTTCTTGTGGTTATCTTGTTCCTGTTCCAACATTGTATGCTGTTTGCTATGAGAGCAGATAACTTGACATTTTAGGTCAGAGGTCTCTGGATCAAGAGGACCTATATCTGGAACCAATAAAAGGACTATCCTGAGGTCCTGGATTTCGAGCCTGATGGCATGTTCGAGTAGAATTTTGGAGTTTCTTTATTGAGGATAAGGTGAATGCATTTTATATTTTGAATCAAGGGACTATTTGTGACTAAAGGGGAAGACTGTGGTAGATTTTATTATTCAACTACTTACACTGTTTTCTTCCTATCCTGTGTGGATTGGAGTATATTTCCCATCCCACTGATTTGAGGCTTGGTCTTGTGACTACCTTTGATAAATGGAATGTGTCCCAGTTCTTAGCACAAGCTTTGGAGGTATCACATGTCTGCACTCACCTTGTTGTGCTCTATTCTTTGGTCATGAAAATAGGACACCCCAGATGGGATGTGCTATGTATTCATACATGATGTGCTCCGGCCTGGGTCCTGGAATTTAAAAGTGTTTAGAGAGGACTTGAACCTGACCCACATACTAAGCTAAGATTCCCTAGCCAACCTTCATATACAAGAGAAAGAAACTGGTGTTAACTGTTGCAAGCCAATGAGATTTGGGATGTGTTTGTTGCCACAGCAAAAGCTGATTAACACACCAGCCTACTAGCCCATGGCCCATTCTTTGAACTGGATTCCAGTAACTAAGTCCTTATTACAAGTTTCTGCCAGGAAGACTCACCTTATTTTGGAGAATCTTCTGTTCATTTGTATATGTTTGTAAGTTCCTCCTTTCTGTTGAATTTTACGTAATATATTTATATCTTTCAGAAATCACTCTTTCAGCCTGGGGGTAGCATTCTTTCATTCTTCCAATGTTACTGTGAGTTTATTCTTATATTTTCATTTATTCTGCCTTTTCAATGGAATTTTAAGAGGAAGGAATAACTTGTAAATTTAGTTGGACCAAGTTCATCTGATTAGATTCTCTTTAATCCCACTGGCATTAAAAATGTGTACCATAAGGAGGTTTGCTAGATTAGGGGGACAACTCTTGTGAAGGTTTACAAGCCTTGATAAAGTGGTATTTTAACTGGAGGCAGTGTCAAAAATACTTGAGAGAATGTATATGTTTTGGGGGGGTGGGGGCACCATGGACCCATAGTATTTCTCTAATAACCCCACAGTAGTCCACGGACCCCAAACAAAAATTCTCTGATACAGATGCTCTAAAATCCAAGTGGTTTGATAGAGTTGATGAAATATGAGATTACAGCCAAATATAATAGGTCCTATGCACTAGTTAAGGCACATGTTTTCACTATGAATTGATGAAACAATTTAAGATATAAAAGAAGAATCCTTAGGAAATTTATCCTGAATAAATTGAGGCCAAAATATGCCAGGAGCTGTAAGAGCCAGAGAGAAGCTCTTGAAGGAGTCTAATAGCATGGAGGACCAGATGCCATTAAGAATTCTTATAAATACACTGCTATTTTTAGTAGCTGTTGCTCCTGAGACCTTTTACTCTAAGCTGTAGATATTCATATTATTCTGCAAGTTTCTCTGCAAATTAGACAACTGCCCACCAGGATTTTCTCTAGGTATTATATAGTTTGGAGCTCATAAAATCACAGGCCGGAAATGGACTTTCTGAATCCATTTAGCATCCTCCATGCCAGCAATTCTATGGCTCTCCCTCTACCTCCTGCCCTGCACTGCAAGGCTAGGAGGAGTTAGTGAGCATGCTTTCAGCTTAGCGTGATTTGACAAGCACTGTCTGATCTGTCCCCAATTTGCATGTACATGGACATCCACATGGCTTGAATTATCATATCATTCTTTCAGAAAACTCTTGGTGAATATTATCAAGTTATTAACTCTATTGCCATGAAAAAAGAAATAAACTGATTCCAAATCTTTTAACCTTCTAGGGTGCAGGGCAGTTATTTAGTTTCTAAATAGAATTATTTTCTTCTAACATCTTAGAGTAAGATTGGCAGCACTGGAACTAGCTTTGTCACCAGTCATGGTACACTAACTGTGGAGACCATTCTCCAAGATGGCCCCAGAGATGGTCCTGCCTCTTAGTGGTCAACTGCTTGGTATAGTCTCCTCTTACATTCTACCAGATTAGGTCTGTGTGAGCAATACAATAAGGAAAAAGTGATGGTATGTCACTTCTGAGATTATAAAAGACATCACAGTTTCTGTTTTGACCGCTCTGTCTCTCTCACTTGCTCTGAGGGAAGCCATATTGTGTTGCAGTGTTTTGGAGAAGCCCACGTGGGAAAGAACTGGTGCCTTTTGCTAATAGTCACGTGGGCATATGAGTGGGCTTGAAAGTCAATTGTGTGGCCTCAGTCAAGTCTTCAGAGACAGCACTCTTGGCCAACAGCTTGCTACAACTTCATGAGAAACTATGAACCAGAATCACCCAGCTAAACCGCGCTCAGATTCCTGGCCCTTAAAAGCTCTGTGAGATAGTAAATATGTGTTGCTTTAAGCTGGTACACTTTGGGATGATTTGTTATGTGACAGATAACTAACACACGAACAAAGCCATGGAACACCTCTGTGTCCACTTTCCTACCTATAAAATAATATGACATACTTTTACCTACCTCACAGAAATAGCTTCTAAATAAAATTATAATAATAAACTGTATTCAGAATACTTAACCATTTAGAAAGAAAAATATTCTTTAAATCTAAATTTTTACCATTCCAAATAGAAGCCTTTTAATTAATTTTTAAATTATCACGTTTGACACCATCATAACATTTGTCTGTTGAAGAAACTTCGCCATTTTTTTTATAGTCAACCAACAAAAATAGTATATGCATTTACCAATGCAATTATATTTTACTTTCTCCCACAGGGGCACAACAAACTTGTGTCTCAGATCTCTTCATATTCAGACTTTAATTACATTTGGTCCTTTGCAAGAAAGAAGAGTATTAATAGGGTACTTTACTTATCACAGGCCTTCATTTCTAGACAACCTTTAGTCCTGATGGGATACCTCAAGACTTAGTGTCAAATTAGTTTTGTTTTTGCCTTGATTGAAGTAAACATTTATAGAATTTAAACACTCTTGAAAGTCAGCTGGAAAGCATCTGAAGACAGATGTTGTTCAGCAGTCAAGTGATAATTTTTCATGAGTCATGACTTGTTCATATAACCTCTCCTAAAAATTCTTTGGTCTATTCCAAGATATTTGGTAATTTCTATAGCTTTTAATTGTTTTGCCTGACATGGGACAGGCAATCTTTTTTTTTAATACACATTTATTTATTTATTTTTGGCTTTGTTGGGTCTTCGTTGCTGCACGGGGTCTTTCTCTAGTTGTGGCAAGCAGGGGCTACTCTTCGTTGCAGTGCGCGGGCTTATTATTGCGGTGGCTTCTCTTGTTGCGGAGCACGGGCTCCAGGCACACGGGCTTCAGTAGTTGTGGCTCGCGGGCTCTAGATCGCAGGCTCAGTAGTTGTGGCACACAGGCTTAGTTGCTCCGCGCCACGTGGGATCTTCCGGACCAGGGCTCGAACCCGTGTCCCCTGCATTAGCAGGCGGATTCTTAACCGCTGTGCCACCAGGGAAGTCCCGGGACAGGCAATCTTTTTGCATGTGTCTCA
Source organism: Stenella coeruleoalba (assembly GCF_951394435.1). Classification (NCBI taxonomy): domain Eukaryota; kingdom Metazoa; phylum Chordata; class Mammalia; order Artiodactyla; family Delphinidae; genus Stenella; species Stenella coeruleoalba. Next base: position 9,613,482 of record NC_137167.1, read on the forward strand.
ATGACAAGGGCATAGAGTTTTGCCTACTTGTGAGTATCTTCCCTTTGTTTTTCCTGTCAGGTACACTTTTATATCATGAATTTATGCCATGAAGATCTGTTTCTCTGCTCGTTTGCATATACAATGACTTTTCATTTTAATGCAGCATCACTGGCACATCCAATGTGCCATTTCTCTGAAAACATTTTAAGCTAAATGTAGAAATCCAAATGTAAAACTCAGTAATTCTTCGGTACTATTAGTGCAAATATTACAATAAGATGATCATTAGGTAAATAGATACATTCTATCCTTGTATAAGTTTATAAATACAAACAACAGTTCTATCAAGATGTTCTTCTTTTAAGAATGTTAAAATTTTAATAAAATATGTTGTAAATTGAGGGAGTAATATAGTGACTGCCTACCCCATAAGGAGCACTTTCGCGTAATCCTTTCTTTAAGCTTACCAACAGCCCTTTTGGCTTCCAAATGAGGAGGCACGTTCAGGCACGTAAGAGGTAAGAAAGCCACTCAGAATTTAATTCTCATTTTTCCCCTTCAAATATTGTGCTCATTCTAGCACACACTGCTGCTTCTCAAATGATCTTATTGATTTTACTGTAGTCTTTAGCAGTATCAGTGAGAACAAATTCTGTTTGCTTTCAGCTTGGGAAATGGAAAAGGATCTATACTCCTGCTGCCGTCTGCATAATCACTCTGTAACTGAACTCACACTCTGTGTGCAAGCCTTTCTGGATAAAACTTCACACCTTTTCATTTTAAAAAGCTGTTCTAGCTTTGGTTTCAGAGAGTGGTGAAAAAAGAAATGTCAAAGTGATTACCAGCAGGGAAATCTAAGAGTTTTCTAGAAAATAATTAATTTCACCCACTATAACTCAAAAAAGTATCCAAAATGCTGGTTGTTGATGGAAGATATTGTCTTTGAACATCTTACAGATGAGATGCTGTTGTGCCTAAAAAAAATCTGCACGTGTGAGCCAGGAAGTGCTAGATGTAATGCACTTGCTCATAGAAGCACATGTGTAACAAAGAAAGAACTTTCATTCTGTTGCCTCCATTCCCAGGATTTCTCTCCAGTTACTTAAATAAAATAGGTTTTAATTAAAGGGACTCTCTACAGGGAGACTGCATGATTCGAATAAGGATGAAATTCCACAGAGACACCTTAGCAATTTAGGGTGACATGTCAGCTAGAGTTAAGGAACCATTTTTCCAACCAGTTAGCTGCTGCTTTATTTAACTTTCTGGTCAACCCATACCTATCACAAAATCTAACCGTACATCTACTTTTATATCTTAATTTGCCTGTAGAAAATATGATGGAGCTTTTTCTGAGGATGATTAAAGTTATCATGTGCCTTCCAGATGCAATGAGGGCCTTCTCTAATTTTGGTGTTTAATTTGAAACTTCATGTTAATGTCTCATTTTTTTTAGACTAAAACTTTGTGTGCCTACCTCAAAAATATTGTAGAATTTCCCCCCAAATAAAGAAAATGCCATAAAACAAAATAATTGTATAAATAATTTTGATAGTAAACTGCCAATACTTAAAATAGATCAGACTATAACGTGTTATAATTTGTAGAAGTCAGCTTCTGTACTAGTTGAGGAAATTGAGTTTAGTCTAAGTAATATGTTATTCAACCACATACATTTTTAGAATGATGAACGTACTCTCTGTTGATACCTGCTCCTCTGGTGATTTCGTCAAACCTCATGGCCTTAAATGTCATACGTATGCTACTAGCACCCAAGTTTATATTTCCAGGCTGTACCTCCTCCCTGAACTCCGGACTCAGATGTCCACCTGTCTACTGGGCATCTTCTTTGTGACGTATACTAGGCATCTCAAGTTGATTATATCCAATACGGAGGCCCTGACCTTCCCATCAAAGACCGCCCCTCTCCGTCTGCCCCATTTCACTGAATGGCAATTCATTCTTCTAGTTCTCTGCAACACAAAATGTGCAGTCATCCTTGATGACTCTCTCTCTCCCTCTCATAAGCAAATACTATTAGCTCTACCTGGAAAGTAGATACAAATAGTCCTTACCTCTTACTACCTCCACCGTCCCTACCCTTGTTCATGTCAATATCAAAACAGCCTGAGTGACTGTGTTAAAACCCAAGTCAGCTTATATCCCACCTCTAATCAAAACCTTCCAAAGGCTTCCCCTTCCACCAGAGTAAAAGCCAAAGTCCTGCGGAGGTTATGGAACGTGTACCCATCCTTTCACATCCTTCCCTCCCCCCTCATATTGCTAACCCCTTCTATAGACTCCTGCTATTTATACTTGTACTTACTCTGTTCTGGTCTCACTGGTTTCTTGCAGTGAGTCCTTCAAATGCGCCAGGCAGGGTCCCCTACCACATGCATTTGCCTCATCCTGGAACATTTTTCTCTCAAATACGCATGTGGCTAGCTCCCTGTCTTCAAATCAATGCTCAGATGTCACTTTCTCAGTGGGGCCTTCTCTGACACTCTCTTTAAAATTGCAATCCCAGTTCCAGCTTCCTTATCACCCCTTTCCTGCTTCATTTGCTTCTCTAATTAGAATGAAAGCTTCATAAGGGTAAAAATTGTGTCTGTTTTGCTCAATAATGTATACATAGTACAAAGGACAGTGCATGGCATATAATCTGTATTCAAGAAATAACTGAATAGGTGAATAAATGAGTGAATGCTTTTTGTTAATTTCTAGGAATCAATGAATACATTAAAGCCTTAGAAAAATATCTGAGCAAGATGCCCTCACTTATCATATATACATACATATATATATATATATATATATATATATATATATATATATATATATATATATATATATATGATCATTACCCAATAGGAAATGTTTTTTGGATATGAGTTGCTGTTAATATATTAGTGACTTTTTGGTTACTGAATGATTTAAAGGCTATGGTACCACGTAAACAGTTTTTTCATTCATAAAGTGCCAAAGTCATCTCAGGATCGAATGCCAGTCTGGGCCATATCAAGGTATACTTTCTATCTTTTAAAGAAAATGATCAGGAATTACCTTCTTTGATAGTTATGGTTTAAAAGGATGCTATAGATGGTGGTGGAGAGATGGTAGATATCTGACTGACATTCTCAGTTACAGATTAGAGGAATTATAACTCATATTTTTTAAAAATATGTTTAGTTCTAATAAGGGACAGCTGCAGAAATCCACCGGACACTTCCTTAGAATACTCAAACCCTAGCCCCCACTTAAACCATCTACTCAAGTGATTTTTACTACATCATGTCAGAGCATTTATGCAAGCGGTTAACTTATTTATAAATATAGAAATTTAAGTAATTATGAATAAGTTGTGATGTCTCTTATGGAAGGAGTCTGTTCCATATTTCTCTGAACTTGACAGAGGACTTGAGACTCAGCACTCAAATGATAGCTGATTTGATTGAAAGCCAATCAAAACAAAGAATATGAATATTTACTTGAGAAAACTCTGTCAGTTATTTGTGTATATAAACACAATGTAAAATGTTTCCTTCATTTTATTGGTTTAATGCCATGCTGCATCAGTGCTGTTTTTCAGCATAAATTCCTAGCAGGCAGGACTATTGGCTGCTGAACCTTTCTCTGAACAGAAATATGTGCAAAGCGAAGTTTAATAAATGCCATTAGACAATGACTGTCTGTGTTTAATATTTATTGAGCACCAACCGGGACCTTGAGACCTTGGTCCAGGATGAAAAGCTTTTAAGAAGTCTATACCTAATTAAGAAAAACATGGTCCCTGCTCACAAGAAGCTTATCTGCTAAAACAGACAACAGTGGTGTGAGTGCACAGAGAAAATTAATTTTTTTACCTAAGTGCAGCAAACCACCACCACCTTTATGAAACTGCAGGATTTATCTCCTTCTCTCTTAAACTTGTTTTCTTTGTGAGGGCCTCATGTTAAATGCCTGGCAAAGAATGAAGGCAGAGGAGGCTGGAAAAAGGACAGGGGAATGAGGCAATGAAGAAAAGGGATGGTAACAGATGGTGAGGCAGTAGGCTATATGGCCTGAGGGAAGGAGCAGTTGCAGAAGAAATTCCTGTAGAAGAATTCCTGTAGCTGGTTGCTGTGTTTTCTGTATTTTAAAATAAGTATAATGTACCATCATCATCATGATTAATTAATATGTAAGTTCAGGTTGCAAAAGAGACCAAACAGGAATGAATCAAACATTTTTTTTTCTTTTATGCATGCTAAAAAGCACAGCTGTGACAGAGGGCAGGACTGGTATGGATTTAAAACATATCACAGTTTATTAGGAATGATTTCATAATGCATCCGTATTTATACTACCAGAGATTAGAGAACTGAGAATAAACTGGGAAATAATAACAAACTATGGTTCCGTTTATACTTCCAAAGCACAAATTATTATCTGTTAGTTTATTTTTGTTCCATATCTTAAATATAACAGGGTCAGCACAGGAAAGTTTTGCTTATGTGTGGAAGATACGTCTAGTTGTATAATAAAAATGTTTGATACAGGAAATTTTTCGATTCAATCAAGAAAATAAATTTAGTCCCCCAATTTACACGTGCCAAAAGTTATCTTTTGCCACATCAACTGGTATTTGATTTTTGTGTGATAACTGCATTCCTGGTTTCCCAGTTCAGGATGACAGTGAATGTAGGGAGATAAGATGAAGAGTGAAAATCCAAAGGAAAGGCTGGAAGTGAAGTTTGGGAGAAACCAAACAGATGTTAACCTCCCAAATTGCAGAGAAATAAGAGGCAGAGACAACAATCGTTTTTCAAGGAGAAGGAAAATATCAAGATAGAGATGGTGGAAACTAGCAAAGGAAGCAAACACACAGTCATGTTCCTGAAGCCAGTGATTCTTGGGCAGAGTTGCTCTTAGATTAAAATCATAAAAGGCACTGCAATTCAGCTCATACCTACCCACAGGAACACGCGTGTGTGCGCGTGCACACACACACACAACATCCCTCACACAGTCTCACTTACACTGAGTCAATTAAAGAAAATAATATCCGAATAAAGTTGAGGAAAAACCACCCATCCAAGTATATTCAACAAAATGACATTCTTTTGCCACAAAAATTCCTTGGGAGGATGAAAACCCTTTCATCACGTGCCTGAATTCTCTGTTGCTGGTCCCTTTGTTAACTGTTTCCTATTTCTAATCACTTTACTTTGCCATCAAATTCTATTGTTTCAAGGTCTTTCTCAAAAGCCACCTCTATGGTGGCTTATCTGATTCATCCGAACAGATGTGATTTCTCCTTTGACCCCTCAATATTTTGTTTCAATGATTCATATGAAATGTATTATATCCCACTGTACATTGTTATTATTTTTCTATTTGTTCACTCTTCAATAGAATAGAAGATCTTTAAAGTAGGGCTTATTCATCATCGTGAATCCTGAACTGTTTATCATCAAATACCTGCATCTAGTCAGGAGTCAGTAAAATTTTGTTGTGACATTTGTAAATGTGGAGGAAAAGACTTGGCTTTAAACGCACACCTGGAAGATCATGTGTACCATCATCCTATCTCTTACCTGTGTCTAGATTCATCCACTTGATAATCCTTAGGTACCCACTGTAGTGAAGGCCCTCAGCTATTACTAATAATCTATAGAATAGGACTAGTAAGATATTTTGGATACGTTATGGACCAGGAGATAAAAATAAATACTTCTCTATACATTTTGATACTTAAGCAAATATATTACTGTAGAAACGTCTAACTTTTCTCTTTGGGAAAAAAAGCATTCACAGTAAGGATCAAGATATATAATTCCATTTGAATTTCATGTACGTCCTAGAACTGTCTTTTTCAAATTCACCTTTTCTCCTGCGATACATCTATGTTGTGGATCTGATTGCTCACTCTCATTTCAGGCTGACACGGGCTTGAATCATCTCAAAATATTTATTAAGCTTTCAATTTGTGCCAGTCCCTACAAGGTGTACAGAAATGAATCAGACACAAATGTTATTCCTGAAGGCTTCCTAAGGTGGTAGGGGCTCAAGTCTGCTTGAAGAAAGAGTTAAGTGCCATGAAAGTTGCAAGAGGATGGGGGGAGAAGGTGGAGGAGGCATTTGCCTTGAGTCCTGAAGGATGGGTACACTTTTATAAGAGAAGGGGAAAGAATGGTCCATTGAGGAAGTAGCAGCTGTCATAGGCAAAGGACTCTCATATTTGTCTCCCAGGCAGAAACATACCTGAATGTGTCCAGGAGGATGCCTGCTCTCTAAAACTGGGTCCACGTCATCTTTCCTCCATGGAAGGTGGATTATAAATTTCTTCATCGACTTCATTCTCCTGTCAAAGGGGACACTTTATTTTTTATTAATTTTTATTGAAGTATAGTTGCTTTTACGATGTTGTGTTAGTTTGTGCTGTGCAGCAAAGTGAATCAGTTATACATATACCTCCTCTTTTATAGATTTCCTTCCCATTTAGTCACCACAGAGCACTGAGTGGAGTTCCCCGTGCTATACAGTAGTTTCTCATTAGTTATCTATTTTATACATAGTAGTGTATACATGACAACAAAGGGGCATTTTAAATGTTAACTAAATCCATGACTACAGAGTAACTGGAACTCTTAGAGGACAAAAAAGTGCAAGATAAATCCAGTAAGGTGAGGTGATCTTTCTGTCTCTAACCTCTCCAATCTTTTCAGCCTTTTAGCAGTAAAGATGTAGAATTTTTTTTTTCTTTCTTGGGGAAGGGGTGGGAGGTGTGAAGCAATAAAAACCTATTCTGTGTTGCTCTGGGAAGTCTCTGTTCAGTGGTTAGTAGCACATGGCTGGCACCTGAGATTGAGGGTTTGGGGAGTTAACCAGAGTGCACTAAAGCTTGGAGGAAAGGCTCCCTTGGGGAATTAGATGCTTTAGTGGGACAATGAAATTTCATCGACTGAGAAGGGATAAACAAAACCTTTTACCAAAGGTTCTGGGAAGTGGAAAGAGCACTTGGGAGAACTGTGATGCAGGGGAAGATACTGTATAATGTGTCACAGAAGGGAGCAGCTCTCTCCTTTCTGCTATGGTCTGCCTGAACCCAGACCAAGTGCCTACACCCAAACCCTGGTCTGGAGGACCCTACTCTTCCTGTCTGGTGTCCCCTCTCTTCTGTTAAGACTCTGGGCTGGCACCTCTACTGTCACGGCTACTTAAGGCTTCGAGCTGCTAGAGCACCTCCTATGGTGCAATGGTACTGACACTGAGCAGGGCCCTGTGGGGCTCCTGGGCACAAAAGCCTTTCTGCGTCCCCGTTTCTTGATTGCGGGAAATAGGCTTCATTCAGCCTCCGGGATCTTTCCTCAGTTACAAGGAGCAGGTTCAAACAGTTGCTAATTAGGGAAGGGAGGGGATGCAGATACAAGGGAGGAAGAGTCAAGAAACAATAGTGCAGCCTTGGGGCAGGGTCCTGGTTCCCCCTCAAGGGATACACACAATATCTTGAGCTGTTTTGCAGATACTGAATCTCCCACCAGGTGGGAGAAGTTAACTGTGTGCTGCCCACAAACACAGAGACCCCAGATGGGTTGGAACCAGGTTGAGGATGCCGACTCCCACTTACCTCACCACCAGCCAATCAGAAGAACGTCCACGAGCTGATCACGCCCTCTTTGAACCGTTACTATAAAACTCCTCACTACCCTCTCCAGGTCAGGACACAGTTTTGAGGGCATTAGCCTGCTGTGGCCCCTTTTACCTGGCAAAGCAATAAGCTATTCTTTCCTACTTCATCCAAAACTCTTGTCTCTGAAAATTAATTCAGTGTCAGGGTACAGAGGCTGGATTCGGCTTCATGAGCAAGTTAAATCCACAGAAAATTATTTGTGTGACTATTTCCTTAGTTATTCCCAGGATGGTTATTTAGTAGATGTATTCTAGTTAGTAGATGTATTCTAGGTGCATAGGAGAGAAGTTAATTCATTACATTCAAGGATGCCTTAAGTCATGAGGTCTTAAGTTTTTCCTGGACCCTGAGGAAGTCTCCCCTGGGTGCTAACAGTGCCATAAAGTGGAAAGATCCCAAATCCCAGAGTCGCTACTTGGCAGGGAATTGCCAGGTTTCACACTTAACTTCACAGAAGGGAAAAGTAAGCTACTTTCGCGCACACTCTTTAAGACTTGGGAGTTTGAGTATTTAACAGAATAGCCTAGCCTACTGGATAATTCATCTCCCAACCAGCTTTATCAGTAGGAGTATTTCTCCTCTCTTCTTCAAAGTATGCCCACCATTAAAGTGTGCCTGTTGTGAGATAAACTAGAGCCCGTGCTCTGCAACAAGAGAAGCCACCACAATGAGAAGCCCGTGCACCACAACAAAGAGTAGCTCCTGCTTGCCGCAAGTAGAGAAAGCCTGTGTGCAGCAACAAAGACCCAACGCAGCCAAAAAAAAGTGCCTATTGTTCCAAGAAACCGTGAGTTTTTTCAATTTTTTTTTTTAATATTCATTCATTTATTTGGCTGTGCCAGGTCTTAGCTGCGGTGTGGCATGTGGGACCGTTAGTTGAGGCATACGGGATCTAGTTCCTTGACCAGGGATCAAACCTAGGCTCCCTGCATTGGAAGCACACTCTTAACCACTGGACCACCAGGCAAGTCCCCAATTGTTTTAGTGGTTATGAGAAATAGGGTGAGACTGTTATGACTCTGATACATAGACTAGGTTAAAGTCTAACTCTAAAAGGAGGTGAATTTTATGGTTTGAATCTGGTGTGGGTGGGAGAGGGCAATGTAGACTGCAGTGTTTTATAGACCCAAAGGTTTCCTAAACTCTGCCGGTCAGCTTATATTAGCAGGAAAAGCAAGGAAGAGGGAGAAGAGGGGTCAATGTACCTTACCTTCCAGAAGCTGCTTCAAAGTCCTGTCTTCTCTGGGAGGGAAGTTAGGCTAAAGATCTCTAAAATTTCTGATAAGTTTAAAACTCCGATAGTTAAGAAACAGAAGAGATACTGACAATGGTAATGCAGCATTTGCTTATGCTCCATCGCCTCAAGCCTTGTGGCCTGGACTGAGTGATGTAACATTTAATGAAGCCTAGGCATTCTTCTCTCATTGTCTGCTTTCAGGATGGGTGGGTGCCGGGGTTGGAACAGAGCCCCACTCTACAAAGAGAGGATGACTACTGCCTCATTGTTTCATGTGTTCCCAACTAACCTATACCCTACTTGAGCAGAATTCAATTTTATATTCCTTTTTTACCCGCTTACCATCCCTACCCAGTCGTACCTAGGAAAGCTTTCAGTATTTAATAGGTGCTGAGATTGATTTATTGGTCTCCACAAGTGACGAACTGCATGCTCTCATTATGTGAGTCACATTTATGAATTGTTAGAAAAATAATGACTAATTGTATTTTTGAAGACTAACATGAAACGTGGTGCTCTTGATTTAAAGACATTTATACAAAACTTTATTATGAAGGCAGTCTTTATTATGTGAGCAATCATGCACGGCTTAAAGCCTCCAAGTTATAATAACAAGAACATTAGGTTTATAGCATGAATATTAAAATATGTGAATTCTTTCATAATGCAAAGTAGTAAACACTTTTGAATTTAACTCTTTTCTTCTTACTCCCCCCAACTTCATTTGAATAAATTGTCACTTTAAATGTTTGTCTATAGTGGTGATCATTTTGTAAAGTGTAGAAATATTGAGTCACTTTGTTGTGTACCTGGAACTAACACAGTACTGTAGGTCAATTATACTTCAATAATGAAAAAAATGTTTGTCTATAATATTTTCCTTTTAGTACTACAGCTCCATATAGGGAGTGTGTCATCATTTCAGACTTGTGTAGTATACATATGGTATCATTCTTCCCTGGAGTTTTAATATAAATAGTATTTATTGAAATAAATGTGAATTTTCAATCACAAACATTGATTGGATATCTTTCATTTTTCAGGAAATGTGTCAAACACTTTTGGCCATGAGAAAACATAAGGAAATAGGAAATTCATATTAAGATACAAGAGCAATTGGGGGAAAGAAGATTGCTAGTTCTTAAAGAAAGAAATTTTTCAAGAGTTGTTTTGTAAGTTAATGCATGGACCATTCAGCTCCCTTCAGTATGGCATGGGGTAAGTCCTAATTTCCATTCTGAAGGGCCCCTCCATCTGTAATTTCTCAATCAGGGTAGATGACTGGTTAACTTAGGTGATTAGAGAACACAGGCCCAGGGGTTTGTGGCTTCAGAGTTGACCTTGTTGCCAACTTCACTCATTTCAGTGATACAAAATATGCCCATCCCCTGTCCCCTAAGCCTACAGCAGTGCCACTCAAAGTGTGTTGGGTTTTTTTTCGGGGGGGGGGAGGGGAGAGCACTAATGGTCCATGGTACATAAAGAAAGTGACAGTAAGCATTGAGAAAGCACTTAGAAATTTTTATAGCAATTTACAGAGTAACTGCATGCATGTTGAATCTAATGGTAATTTAAGAATTTGAGTTCCAGTCTGGATATCTTTTAACTTCATTTTTCTACTGATTTTTAGTGTAGTTTATAAAAGTATTTGCTCACAATATGTTATAAAACAAAATAAACCTCTGACCATAGATAGTACGAGAAGAACTGGCATGAGATACATTGTCCTGGGTATAAGCACGTGCCTTAGAGGTAGAGTTCATGAGTTCAAGTGCCAATTCCATTGTTTTCTGGTGGTGAGACACTAGGCAAATTGCTTAACTTCTCTGTGCTTCACTTTCATTGTTTCATTATGGGATATCATTAGTATTACCACCTAGGATTATCTGAGAATCTAAAGTGCTTTAAACAGAGTCTGGTACATTGTGAGGCTCCTATTGTCCTCGGACACTAAGGGGACAAGGCTGTGGCAAGGTAGTTCAGCCATGACAAGAAATCAGGAGGGCGGAATCTAGGAAAAAGGTTCTGTCAGCCTAATGGATCCTGCAGTGATTCTCTCCAGAAAGAGACTTCTGATATGCTCAAGGGATCTAACCATTCAAAAAGTGTATCATAAGAGTTTAATAGTTTAATTACAGTCTGTCCTATCTCAGCTTGTCAATGGATGGTAACAAGGCTGTACAAAAGCTAACTAGGTCTAAGGTACAGAGGTGAATAACTATTTCTAACCCTTTTCCATATAATTCTTCTCCTCCTGATTCAGGTAGATGAACCACATATTATGTCCACACCCCCTCTCTATAGATGATGTGTTCAGTCCTTCCTTATACTTTTTCTCAATCTAAGAACTATGTCTCTATTCATTTATCTTAAGCTTGTTCTATGAAATAATTTAAGTGAGTGCAGGATATATTTGATTCCTATGTCATCCCCCCTCTCCTTCCTTCTTCTACTACTCATGGCCAATTACATCATCATCCCTCCAATGTATTGATACCTCTTTAATAGTAAGCACATTCAATTAAGGACTAAAATCTCATGCAATTCAGAGAAAAAAGCCAAGGCAAAGAACTGGAGGCTTTTAAAAATTTTTGGTTATTTGTCCAATTTCTGAGTTCTGGAGAGATGGAACTAATTGTTTATATATTTGAGTGATGTGTTTGGGTCTTGGTTTTTTTTTCTTCCAGCTCTGGATCCTGGGCAAATCACTGAAATCTGAGCCTCCATCTTCTCACTGATAAAATGACAATCATCCTAAATCACATGGCTCTTGCTAAGTCATAAGAGTCGCCATTTAATGAGAAGCTCTATATTCTAGTAAGCGTGGGATTTAGATATAACACTTAAATTACATATGGATTTTAATCCAAACAATGACTTTAGGAAGGTGGGCATGATTATCCTCCAGTTTATAGACAGAGAAACTTTTGTGTTAAAAGAGCATTAATAATTAGTTCTAGGTAACACAACTAGTAAAGAGCAGAGCTGGGATTTGAATTGAGATCTCTGACTGAAAACCCATATTTTTGCCATTATATCTTCAAAGAAGTTCATAGAAGTGAGTGTGTTTTGTAAACCAAGTTTTTAATAAATATCTCATAATCTCATCACCGATTCCCACTTCCAGAAAACTCCATTCCTACCCATAGCAGGTCGGTAGCATGATCTTCAAAGCCCAGGAACAATCAGTTCCAATTACTTTACTAGGCAGGAGGAGACACCTTGACACTGTTGTATTCCGCGGCAGCCATAACCGTTTGCCATTTTTAGCCTCCGATACCAATTGCTTCTCCTACGGTCATCTTCACTGGTGCGCCAGTTGCCAAAGCAGATCTGTCTCTTTGAGGCTTGCTTTTGCTCAAACTCTATGGGCTCATTTGATAAAGAGGCTGACTCCAAGCCATGCTTAATCTTTTGCTCCATGGGCTATGCTTGGGAGTTGGCTCACAAACTGCCCCTCAAAGGGAGGAGGGAAAGTGACAATAAAAGGAGAGCTATGGACTGTGAAACCTTGCCCGACAGGCTCTCTTTCCCGGGAATTAGCTAGGAAAGCAGAAATGTATGTTATTAGAGGGCAAGTGTCTGGCGTTGCAGCTCTCACTGGGCTCTGTCATTGGTAAGACTCCTTAATGGCTGAGCTTGGAAAGACTACACAACAGCTGTGCCTGGAGATAGCACACACTGAGTGTGATTAGGGTAATGTTTTCTTCATTGCTTAAGCAACAGAAGGAAAGAGCAGAGCTAATGCATCAGGCTTTCCTCTCAGGCATGGGGGGGACAAGAGGATGCCAGACAGCTACAAAATGGTAGATCCCTGTGATCCAGATATAATTGAGTTGTTCAGCCCATGCAAAATCAGAAGGGGGAAAAAATATATCACCTCCTCTTATAAAACAAAAAAAAAAACCCTCAGAATGATCTATACAGAAATCACGTGAAAACCATGGAGTTATTTATGGGATTGTGGTAGGAAAGTTAGAAAGTCTAATCCCTTTTTAGATCTGCCTGCCACTCTGTTTTTGTGTAACATTAAGAAATACATTATCCAGAACTGTGTCTCAGTTTTTTTATCTGTAAATTGGAGATAAGACACTTATTCTATCAACATCAGAGCCATTTTGTAAGAATCAAATACATTAATGGATCTGAAAGTGTTTTGAAATGTACCTATATATTATTGTATTCATTTTAGGAATTTGATGGTAAAGCATATTCAGTTTCTGACTGCATTAATACATAGGAGAAAATATCAGGAAACTCTTACGTGTATTGTGTCAGGAGTTTAAATATGAGCTTTTTTTTTTTTTTTTTGCGGTACGCGGGCCTCTCACTGTTGTGGCCTCTCCCGTGGTGAAGCACAGGCTCCGGACACGCAGGCTCAGAGGCCATGGCTCACGGGCCCAGCCGCTCCGCGGCATGTGGGATCTTCCCAGACCGGGGCACGAACCTGTGTCCCCTGCATCGGCAGGCAGACTCTCAACCACTGCGCCACCAGGGAAGCCCTAAAAATGAGCTCTTGAAAATCACACTTAGGTAACTACTTCTAAAGCCTTCTTACATTTTTGTTTGTTTTGATTTTTACCTGCTCAGCTTCTTTTAAAAAGTGCTAATTACAGACAATGCTTTTCAGTGCTTTTCCCAAGAAAATGGCAATCGTCAGAACTATTCTAAAGGTAAAGAAAGCCTTGATTCTACTTTATGTGTGCCTCATCTGCCAGTGGAGGAATAATCAAGGAAAAATGCAAGAGTCAATTTTGATACACTCACATATATTTCTATGGCAATACAAACCCTTCCATATATATGCCCCAAGCCACGGCAGGAGTAAAAAGTCTACTCTGTGTTTCTTTTACTCTCAGTTCAAGACAACTGGATTACGTACCTGTTTGGTTTTTCATGTAACCTAAACTTAGTTTTGGATTTCTCTTCTTGGATGTCCTTGTCCTTTGCAAAGACACTTGACTTAAGGGCATCATATAAGTATTTTTGCCACATTATTGTTATGAACATTTTTTTTCCAAAAGGAAATAACACTGAAGGTCCACATTCCACTTGGTGTTTCTGGAGGGTGTTTTTGGATGAATTAGCATTTAAGTTGGTGAACTGAGTGAAGCAGATTACCCTCCCTACTGTGGGTGGGCCTTTCAAGTCAGCTGAAGGCCAGAATAGAACCAAAAGGCTGACCCTCCCCCAAGCACTCAAAATAAACCATCAACTCTTCTGAGTCTCCAGTTTGGCAACTCACCTTACAGATCTTGGAATTTGTTAGCCTCCGCAGTTGCATGAGCCAGTCAGCCAATTCCTTATAATGAATCAATCTCACGTAAGTCCTGGGGATGTAACGTACAGCATGGTGACTATAGTTAATAATACTCTATTGTATATTTCTAAGAGAGGAAATCTTGAAAGTTAATCATCACAAGGAAAAACAATTTGTAACTAGGTGTGGCTGGATGTTAATTAGATTTATTAACAATATATACAAATATATACAATATATACAAATATTGACTCGTGTTGTACACCTGAAACTAATATAATGTTATATGTCAATTATAACCCCAATAAAAAAATCAATCTCTCTCTATATATAGATATAGGTATATGTGTATATATGTAATATAGTTTTACGTACACACATCCGTTTAGTTCTGTTTCTCTGGAGAACGCTGAAGAATACAGGCAGTTACATTTTGTATTTTTAGATTCCTTATGAGAGAAGGTAGGCCATTCCTCAATATTCCATTGTTTTCCATCTTCCAGTGTTTCCTGCACTGGTTTTCCATGTAAATTTCAGACTATCTTGGTTGGAAAAAAAAAGATATTACTGTGTGTGTGCATGTAAACACAGTTCATATACGGAGAATTTTTCCAATGTAAAGGATCTTCATTATATTTAAACTCACACTCTTTTATGTACGTCTCCTACCTGTTAGCTGTTTTCCTTCACTTTTGGTCAGTAATCCTTTTCTTGGCTAGTTTGCTGATGTTTTCCACCTAAGATATGCCACAAGATTGATGGCCTCAAACCTTCAACTTCAGCTTTCCTCCTTTTGCAAGTTAAGATTGGGTTTGGGTCAACTCTGGGTCAAAAATATATTAGGTTAGTCTTTTCAGATTGTGTTTAGATCCATATATCAAGAACATACTAAAATTGAGATGGCTTCCTTGGCTGCCCTATCAAACCATTCGACCTTTTAAGATTCTTTTTCCAGTTTTGGTTTCCTCTTTGCACTCTGCCTACACAGTTTCTGTTGAAAGTGCAAAAGGAAATCATTTCTTAAAACCTCAAAGCGCTACACTTATTTCATTTTTTTAAATTTCATTTATATTACAGAAATCAAAGTGCTCCAAACAATTTTGGAGCACTTACGTAGTAGTATGTTAGCAAGAACACTGTGCTGGAGTCAAACCACTCTTAAGGTGCTAGAGTCCTAGCTTGGAGCTGTGTTACTTTAGGTAAATCACTGAACTTCTCTGACGAAAATTGCACTGCCTACCTTAATGGAACTGAGGAACAGATGATATTGGATTTGGAAAATTAATTTGTAAGCTGTCAATGAATATCATAGTGTATTAAATTTTTCTTCATTTCCTAAATAAATAAATTTCCTAAATAAATGGTACTTGATTTGTAGTCTACCTATCTACCACTTTCCATTTTCACATTAAATCAAAATTATAATCTCTTATATCCTTGGTGTTGGATAGTGAATAGACACACTGAAACCTCTAAGCATATCTGGTCTAGGTGTTTCCCAATGTCCTCTTGTATATGAAAATATATAATGTAATTTCATTGGAATTTACAATTAAAATATTACCTGGAAGTTTCATACCAAGGACATGAGGTCTCCCCATTCCATATTTCTTTTAGTGGGACTGGTTTGATCCCTATTATCTCAGCACCTCTTGTGGTGATAAACTGATCCCCACAGAGAGGACCCAAGTTTTCATAGGATAGATAAGGTATATTAAAGACAGAAAGTAAAGCTGCAAGACTGTAAATAATTTAACCTAGAAATGCTAAGCTTGGAAAGCAATTAATTATAGACAAAAATTTATAAAAAGAAAAGAATGATTTAGTTGAATGAATGATGGAAAAAATCTAGAGATCTGGGTTCTAACCCTGTCTATACCATGAAATAGCACTAGGATTTTAGGTACATTTTTTAGCTCAGATTCAGAGTTTTCATCTGTTTAAAAAATAATGAAGATGTCCGTACCAGAAGATCTTTAAGAAACTTCCTAGCACTAACTCTCTGATTCTGCCCCTCTCCTCAAGGCTCTAGTTCCCAGGACAGCCACCATGCTATCATAACAGCAGCTTCCTCTTTGTCTCTCATATTCCAACCTCCAGATAAGCTTATGTGGAAACTGAAAGAATTGCCCTCTCCAGCAGAAAATATATTATAATCCATTCAATCATTCACAATAAAAAATATGGCACCTACCTTCACAAAGCTTCTTTTATTGCTACCATTTAAAGGTTAGTTCTGATCCAGGAGCCTGTCAATTTGAACATCAACTGGATCCTGTTGATAACAAAAAATACAATTATTAAGATTGATAGTAACTTCCATTTATTGAGCACTTATTATACTCCACACTTAACATTCTTATCTCACTAAAACTTCACAACAATGCTGTAAAATAGGCACTATTACCGTGTTTGAGATGAGGACCCTGAAGTTAACATGGTCAAATCAGACGGGTGGTAAGCACATCTCCTTCCAGATGGCTCCTTTGATGGGTCTTTCTGTTATCTAACAGTCATCTAAATTCAACAGCAACATTCACATGAAAGCCAACGTGTGAATGTCTTATTCTTGATCTACTGTGCATCTTTAGTTTTTCTTTCTTTGAAACAGGAACACTGAAGTTCATGTAAACCTCACACGGACACTGTGAAGGTAATATGTGACACAACAAGCAGACTTCAATCATAGATACTGCCAAGTTGTCTTTATTTTATTTTATTTTTTATTTATTTATTTTTTTTGCGGTACACGGGCCTCTCACTGTTGTGGCCTCTCCCATTGCAGAGTGCAGGCTCCGGACGCGCAGGCTCAGCGGCCATGGCTTACGGGCCCAGCCGCTCCGCGGCATGTGGGATCCTCCCGGACCGGGGCACGAACCCATGTCCCCTGCACCGGCAGGTAGACTCTCAACCACTGAGCCACCAGGGAAGCCCTATTTTATTTTTTAAAAATTTTAATTTTATATTGGAGTGAAGTTGATTTACAGTGTTGTGTTAGTCTCAGGTGTACAGCAAAGTGATTTAGTTATACATATACATATATCCATTCTTTTTCAGATTCTTTTCCCATCTAGGTTATTACAGACTATGAGTAGAGTTCCCTGTGCTATACAGTAGGTCCTTGTTGATTATTTTATATATAGTAGTGTGTGTATGTTAATCCCAACCTCCTAATTTATCCCTCCCCCACACCCTTCCCCTTTGGTAACCACAACCAAGTTTTCTTTATTGTAACACTGCCCATCCTGACTTTGATTCTGAATGGATTCCCAACCATCTTTTAGAAGTTATTTTAGAGATCAAATAACAGAAAAGAGACAGAATTTTGACTATACTTAGGGTGATCCTGCATGTGCAGAGAAGGCTCAATAATTTTCAATTCTTGATAATGATAAAATAAATTAATGTAAAAAAAGAACGAAAAGTATTAATTTAACCCTACAGAGGGGTTCCATGTTATACTTGTTTGCGGTTTTTGTGTTTTCCACCTTACAAATGAGGCATCATCTTAAGAGATACACAGGTTCTAAATAAATGGTGAAAAAAATCACCTTGCAAGAGAGATTATTTCCAAAAGATTAATTTGAAAACAAACTATTAAATATTTTCTTTAGTCATTCAGACCCTCATTATCAGACGTCTGTGCCCTGTGTCCGAAATATTTTGTTTCTTTACTCACAGACTCTCACTTGCTGTTAAAAATTCTCTTGAAATCTTTCTTTATCATGAATGTTTTAGCCTTATTGCAAAGAAATAGGCAATTTATTGATGAATTTACTAAGAATGTTTCAAGAATATACATATATTCATAACGTTATTACTTGTTATATACATTTATACATTGTATTAATCATATAGATATATATAGGTATCTCCTAAGACTTGTTTTGGGTTATAGGACAAACATGATTTGATTTCAGCCAACATACTTGCTGGAGACACACTATGTGTATCTGTTTGATCTTTTACGTGTAAATTACATTTCTCAAGCCACAGCTACCTGGAGGAGTACCCTCAAATGAGTGGGTGTGGCTCATCAGAGCCTTAGTCTTTAGCTCCAGGGCGTAATGGCTTAGCTGTTTGAATCAGCCTATCCTGTCCCTCCTTTTCTGTATGGCAGTGGTTCTTAACCCCTGCTGCATATTAGACCTCCTAAGGATCCTAATCACTGATCACAAGGTTTCATGCCAGACCATTTGAATCTGGATCCCTGAGGGTAGGAGTCAGGCATCAGTATTTTTAAAAAAGTTCCCTAGGTGATTCTACCCCACAGCCAGGGCTGAGAAACACTCCTTTACAGGAAAAGACTTGAGCCCTGTTGCCGTCCTGAGCTACGATCTCTGTGAAGCGTTCTCTGCCCAACGGGGTACTCTCCTGCTCCCTGTTGTAGGGCCTGTTACCCTCAGCTGGTCCTGAAGTTGAGTTTAGGGGTTGTAGGTATCATTTCATGTGTCACCTCCAGTGTTGCTCTAGTTACTAATGTCTAGTCTCACTTCAACAGTCACCATGATGGAATGGAGAAGGACTCTATCCCCTCTGTGTTAGGATTACTTATTAAACCGCAAACAGTAGGGGCTTGGACGTCCATTGCTTGTTTTAAAATCACTCACGGTATTACTTCTGTTATTTAATACTGCTTGTTCAGTTTATTGAGACAGCACCTGTGCATGTCTTCCCTGAAGGACTAGGTCACAAAATGCTTTAATTAACATCACACAGGCCCCAGCACGGCCTGCTCCCAGGAGCACGTGACCGTGGGAGGAATGACACAGTCTGGTTTACTCCTCCAGATTGAACCAGTGGAGACAGGGCACGGGAAACAGGAGGAGAGGACACAGCAAGTTGGTGAAGGCATCCTCCTGGCCTGTCAAATCATTTCTTATACTGATATTTACGATAAGATCACAAGCTCTTAAGATATTCAAGATCATAAGATACACACCAACTTTATTTTCCTTTGAAGTGATTCTCTCTACTAATAAACTTCCCCAGAGTTTAAAGGACTATTACTACATACGGTTATTCCACTGCTCTAACTCTGGCATTGGCCATTTACCACCATATACCTTAACTGTTTCTCGCATTAGGTTTTTGTTTTTTAAATTTTATTTTATTTTATTTTTGGCTGCATTGGGTCTTCATTGCTGCACGCGGGCTTTCTCTAGTTGCGGCGAGCAGGGGCTACTCTTCGTTGTGGTACGTGGGCTTCTCACTGTGGTGGCTTCTCTCATTGCAGAGCACGGGCTCTAGGCACGTCGGCTTCAGCAGTTGTGGCACGTGGGCTCAGTAGTTGTGGCTCGCGGGCTCTAGAGCGCAGGCTCAGTAGTTGTGGCGCACAGGCTTAGTTGCTCCGCGGCATGTGGGATCTTCCCGGACCAGGGCTCGAACCTGTGTCCCCTGCATTGGCAGGCGGATTCTTAACCACTGCGCCCCCAGGGAAGCCCTCGCATTAGGTTTATCGGGTCTTTGTATAAGGAGACTCTCCAACAATTTACCTCCACGATGCCCAATTCCAGCAGAATAACCCCTTTCCCTCTCCCCTGGGATCTAGATGTACAGATCCATAGGAATTTGTTCAGTTCAGATTTCATGTTGGTAAGAATCAAGGTCTTAAAGGACAGTTGCTAGAAACCTATAAACAATCTCAATAAACGTTGGATGAATGAATGAAGTCAGTGAACAGTGTCCAGTAAAAGGCAACCAGCAAGTGAAAGCCTCAAACATTATTGCTCGCGATGCTCATAGAAGCGGAGTTGGGAGTTTTGAAGAACAGGAGCACAATTTCATATCCCTTTTGCTCCCTTCCCAAGTTCAGCACATACTCCGTCCCTGTCTACATATTTACTCTATCCCTATCACACAGATCAAGCAGATGCTGGTCCAGGACCTTTCAGGGAGAAGCAGTCCCCTGGCCAAATGAGGGGGACAGCATCTCATGTTTGCCCCAAACCCCTGCCTCCTTCACAGACTGGTTACAATAATCAATGCCGCTGTGACAGGTAAGCAACAAATTAGACATCAATGCCATAGCTCAGAGAACAGAGCAGATAGTCACCCTCAAATGTGTAAATCCACTTAGCTGTAGTATCTGGCTGCCTCAGCTAGAGTTAAGTCCCTGACAAGTTAAAAGGATGCCTGACATGTATGCTTGGTCCTCCCTGGGGAGATGATAAGAGGGGGGCAGGTGGGAGAGAGAAAGCATGGGAGGAGGGGAAATTGAGTCCTTTGGGATTTAATTTACAAGCTGTTTACTGAAAAATTTAACATCTGAACATACCGTGCTGGGTGGCATCCTCGTCCCTTTGTGCTCAGTTTCTGGCCATTCTGCCTCCCTCTGCCCGCCAGCCCCCGCCTTCATTGCTGTCTGACTTGGATGGGAAATCACCATCTTCTTTCCCACAGACCCATTAAAAATCAGTAATGTAAGGGATCAGTCAGGCCAGCCTGCCGGCCACTCATTCCTTATGAACCATATGACAATTTTTTAGTTTGACAATTGCACCTCATATATTTTAATATTGGTTTTCAAAGAAGAAAGCAGAGAACTTCCATTTCTTTACAGCTCCCTGTAATTTCAACTTGCTCTTTACTTATATATGAAGTCGACTTGGGTGGAAAGGTTAGAGGCAGATGAATTTCTAGTTTCAGAACCTAGGAAAGGCCAATAACATGTGCCATAATCTTAATGCTAAGGTTTCATGGAGCTTCAAGTATGCTTTATATTCATGGATGACACTCATTGAAAATGATGACAAGGACCTCATATTTCTAAAGGTTTTTAAAATTTTTTTCCTACATCCTAACCCCTGTTTAAACTTTCTTAGACAACTGTAAAAGACAAAATAAAATAAAGCAAAATTTAAAACAAGCAAAAATTAAAAAAAATGAAAACAAGCAAAATTTAAAACAAGCAAAAAATAAAACAAAATGAAACAAAACAAGCAAGAGCCCATCATGACTGAAAAGTTTTCCTGATACTTTCAGGTCCAACAAGCAAGGAATACGTTTGTTTGATTTTAACCCTCCTTAGACCATTCGGAAAAGACCTGACTATTTTTCTAACCCCAAATATTTACCAATCTTCCTACCTATGAACTTTGCTTTCTTTAATTTTTATTCATGAATCAGCTTGCTTTTTATTGACTGCTGTGAACAATTACAGGATTGGATTAAAAATTCCGGAAGACATAAAAAAGGATTAGATATCTGTGTTTTATAGGTGTAAACATAACATCATAGGACAACAGTTACTTATTTAAATTCTTACATTTACCATGATAATGAAGTAAAACTTTGTTCCTTCTTTCCTTCCTATTGCCCTAGGTAAAATAAAGGAGAGACTCAGGAATTAAGGGAAGGAAAGAAATGAAGAGATAGGATGTCTTTTCAAACGTGAATTTTGGGATTTGAACAACTATAGCATATGTCTACCCTAAAATCGTCTGTTCCATCCTATTCTAGAAGTTTAGATCCTATTCAGTGCCAGCAATTGTACTTATCACTACACTACAAAACATCAAAATAATAGCGTATTTTTATGGAGATTCATACTTTTCAAAGTACTCTCATTTTCATTATATCATTTTATCTTAACAACACCCCTGAATCATAAAATTGTATACTTAGAAGGATCCTCCTATAATATTACCTCTAAAATAGTCCCCCAAACTATGGTCTCGTCTCTAATTTTGGAGAATTCACTATATCATGAAACAAACAATTCCACTTAAAAAAAAATACTTTTTTCTTTGTAATAAAAAGTAGCACTTGTTCAGTTTTAAAAGTTTAAGAATTACAGAATAACAATAAAAATCACTTTCATTTCTACCACCAAGAATTAACTGCTATTAATATTTTGGTAGACCCCCATGCTTTCATCTATACAAATATATATATAATTAGTTGGGAATATTATCACTGTAACAGCCAACATACATATAACTGTTGCAGGCGTTCAGAATGAGCCTCCCCTTAAATGTGGCACTTTTGCATGAGGATTAGGATTACTTTGAGCGAAAGGCAATCGAGACCCTGCAGGTTCAAGAGAAACTACTGCCCTCTCTTAGCTACCTAGAAGAATTTAAATTGGGGATTTTCCCCAGAGAAGAGTTATTATCAGAGAAAAATTTTATGTAAGTGGCTCCATCTCTATGGTAGGGCAAACAACATCTAATCTCCAACTTCTGCTCTTCTTCTTATTGTCCTGTGAATGACCCTCCTGTCCTTGGAAGCCCCAGGGCCCTAGTCCATCCCTTAGCTCAGGATAGCATACAAACCTCATTTTACCTGTCTCTAACCCTCTCATGTATGCGGGATTCTTGTACGTACGTAATGAAATTTGATTTTCTCCTGTTAATCTGTTTTATATCAATTTAATTCTTAGACCAGCCAGAAGAACCTGAAGGGTAGAGGGAAGTTTTTTTCCTCCCCAACACTGTATTTGTTGATCCTTGAGGCAGAAGTTGATCCCTAGGCAGGGCCTGGTTATCAAATGACACCAAGGCACCAAGAGGGAGGGAGTGAGGACCAGGGGTGAGAGGAGGGGAAAGGGTGGATGAGTAGGAAGTGTGGAGGCCAAAAGAAGTGGTGGAAACTCAAGGGTACTGCGGTGTAGCTCCTCCCTGTAACCCCCAGCCTCTTATCTTCAGTGAATTCAATAAGAATTCATCCATTGCTTAGTGTGAGTGGATATTTTATGGAAACTGATAAAAGGGGGGAACATTTTACCCAAGGTGATGAAGCCTGAAAAAGACATCATCCATAAATTTAGGTACTGGATCAGGAGTGCTTGAGCCCTTGGGAATGAGCAGAAATCATGACTAAAGGATGGAAATCAAGCCTTAATGGTTCTCTGAGAGTCAGTGTGCTCCTGAAAGACCTCTGAGTTGTATATGCATTTGTAATGTGACTTTATACAATGCTGTTCAAATGATCTTGTATTTTGCTTTTGTCTTTCAGTTTTGCACAATATTATTTATCTTGTAATTACATACTATTTATAATGTGATTTTTCAGATTTATTTTTTATTGAAGTATAGTTGAATTACAATGTGTTAATTACTACTGTACAGCAAAGTGACTCAGTTATACATATATATACATTCTTTTCCATATTCTTTTCCATTATGGTTTATCACAGGATATTGAATATAGTTCCCTGTGCTATACAGTAGGACCTTGTTGTTTATCCATTCTATATATACCAGTTTGCATCTGCTAATCCCGAACTCCCATTACTATCCTCTCCCACCCACCCCTCCTTTGGCAACCACCAGTTTATTCTCTCTGTCCCTCATTCTGTTTCTGTTTCATAGATAGGTTCATTTGTGTCATATTCTAGATTCCACATATAAGTAATATCATATGGTATTTGTCTTTCTCTTTCTGACTTACATCACTTAGTATGATCATCTCTAGTTGCATTTAATGTGATTTTTGAAGTGTGTTGTTTTTGACATACATTCTATATGTATGTATGTATGTATATGTAGCTATATGACTGATGTGCTCAATTTCTCATTTTTATTATTTCAAAGAATGTAATGAACATTCGAGTATATAAAACACAAAAATTAAACAGCATGTCTGGTTATTTCTTTGAAAATATCCCTAGATGTGAAATGTCTGGTTTAAAGGTTACATTTATGTTTTTGATATGTGTTGCCAAGTTTCCAAAAAAACTGTATCAGTCAATTTCCAATTTCATCAATAGTGTATGAGAAGACCCAGCGCCCATTCCACAAGTTAAATTTCATCCACCAAATCCAGTTTGTTGAAACATTTTTGAATTTTTATTTTGTTATCCACTGCATTAGCAATCTTAATGGATTGGGGAATCAAAATAAGCATGAGATCTACCTCATTCAAGACAACAACTACAAAAATGTTAAGTGAAGTGAAGTATGGTTAGAGCCTTTGGGAAAGCCATATGAAAATGTCATCCAGAAAAATGCTCATTGATTTAATAATACTTTTGAATATGACCCATCAATCACCACCTCATCTATATTTGTACTGTATTTTTACAATCACCATAATCTATTATAATTATTGATTACCATTTATATCTACTTTACCAACTGCAATCTACTTATTCACTTGTATATTTCCCTCTCCCACCATACTGTGAAATAATACCAATTGGTACCACACTCTGAGGGGAAGATGGTTCACTCTGCCAACAGAAACAGGGATGGGTGCCTTAAAAAATGCCTCAGAGAGGAAGTGACATCTAATGTTGGCTTTGGAAAATCAATCCAAGCTCCCTGCATAGGAAGAAGGCTAGAGAATTTTAGGGATAGAGAACATTATCATTAAACAGCACAGAGATATAAAATAGACTGTAGGGAACACACAAAGAAAATGGTTTGGTATAACTAAAGCACAGTGTTGGGGGAGAGAGAGGAGGAATCTGAAAAAGTAGAACGATACAATCTCCTTGGCATCCTCAGGATAAATGTTGACTCAACTTTGGCTAGACTTAGCAGGCTTCTCAGGTTGATTTTAACTCAGACTACATCAGGTTCAAAAGCAAGAGATTCACTCCCAACTTCCAATTTACAGTCAACTAAATAGTAAGAAATGAGGAGGGATGAAGGGAAAATGGAGCTCTCCATATCTACTCTGCTTCTTATCTAGGCTTTGAATTAATCTGTTGGTTTACTAGTATCATTCCTTCTCCCTCCCTCCCTTCCTTCCTTCTTAATAGACCAATACTATTTAGGCCCTTTTAGATAATGGGGCTGGATGGAGAAAGCAGAATTATTTCCCCTATTCCAGCTCCCCATTTGTTAGAGATGCCTTGGACTTTTGTTCCCTATGGCCTCCTTCTCCTCTTGAAAAATGGGTCTACCTTTCTCTTCCAGCTGCCTGAGCGGCCAAACAGGGTAATGCTCTGGGCATGATATTTGGGGTGTGCTAAGACTGAGGGTACTGGGTGTCTCATAAGGAAGGCTCAGAAATCCACATCAGTAGTCCAAGTGCAAGCTAATGAATCTGTTCTTGCTTATCCTGCTGTTGTTAGCCAGAGGTGAGGATGAAGGGTAGGGGGTGGAAATCAGGACTGAGTCAGCATGGGGTGCAGATAGCATCAGCAGTGTCTCCGCAGTCTTAGGGATGGGCATCAGCATTTGGATACGTTCCAGTGGGGCTCCATTCGCCCTCTGAGACTACAGGGCTCAGATCCAGAATATGGGGCATTCGACACTGGTATAAACTAGATGGAAAGAAATGAGTAGGAAGTTAAGTTCCTCAGTCAACTGATCTACAGTTTACTCCAAGGTTCTAGTCTTGGTAGGGAACTAAATTTTCCACTGAAACTATGTAAGAGGACAAATTAGATTGATCGGGACTTAACACAGCAGTTTGGTTCTCATATGGGTGCCCTCACATAGAGGCTTAAAGCTATGGACTCACCTACTCATGAGAAAGGCTCTCCTGATTTCTGTCCAGAGTTAGCTCTCATCGATTTGGGGAACTGAGTAGAACTGAGTTAGTTGTAGGGTAATGGGAGATACCTGGGGGCTGACATCCATTATAGCTGGGGCAAGTGTAGGTTGGATTCCTTGATGAAGCTCTGCTCCCTACTGTTGTGAATTCTTTTGTGGCAGCATCTGAGGTGAAACACTGCCAAACATCGTGCCAAGAGGCTTTTCAATGGGTCATAAAAATGCTATAAAGACATGAAAATTGCTGCCATGGGAAAAAGAGTTATGGCAAAACAGGGAACCTACTAAATTTAGAAGCTAAGAAATACTGAGAAATGAAACCGTTCCACACAGTCCAAGGAGTTTGTGGGTACGCCCACCTAGCCATTTACACAGGTAAGAATTACTTGTGTTTATAATATACTTTAGAAAATCTCTCAGCATTCTGCCATTAAGTATGTGGTCACCTAGCTTTCCCTGGAATTCATTCTTCACTTGAGTCCCTTCTTGGCTTTGCTGGCTAAATTGAAGAGTGGGAATTTCTTCTACTCTGTTCCTACTTCGAACTGACCCATTTCATGGGAACGGATCTTTATATCCATTTGATGCCTGGGAGAAATGAAGCCATGTTAGAAGCATGTTTCATCATGAGGTCATCAATTGGCAATTAATAAGACATTTATTGGAAATATCCCTTACTAATAAATCTGAGGATCAATCTTCCTGAAAACTACACCTTTGCTTTTATATCCAGTATTTGTTTTTCCAATAAAATTTCTGGACATCATTAACACTGGTAATTTGGGGTAAAGTGTACAGAGGGAATTCATCTCCATATGCCTTTTATGCAGATGTGGTTATACTGAGATACAGTAAGTACCATTCATATCTCTGTATATAAAATTCTGAACATGCTTAAGCAATAGTCATAAACACATTAAATAACACCATCCCAAGCACTAAGAGCCTCTGTCTGCTAGCTGGGTGAGCCCCTTCTATATGTCATTTTGATGTAATACACTCCCATTTCTGCTGTTATTAGATGCAAAGTATTTGAAAAGATGCTAGATTGAATGGAAATCTGGTTACATCTTGGGTTTTTTAAAATATTGCCTATATTCCTCAGATACACTGTTCTGTTTTCTTTTTAATCTCACAAATATGTACAGACATTCCTACCCTTTCTTTTCTATCTTATCTTCTCTACGTTCATAGATCATATGGGATTTCTGATTCTTATTTTAAAATGTAATCGAGATACAGAAATGATGAAGCACATCATAGACTCCAACACAGAGAAAGCAAGAAATAAAGAAAGAGAGAGAAAGAAAGGAAAGGAAAGGAAAAGGAGAGAAAAAAAGAAAAAGAAATGTTTAGCCTTTTATATGGTCATAGATTAATGGTCTGCTGCATATTGGATTAAAGTCCAAAGTATGTTCGTTTGTACTTCATTAAACTATAAACCTGTAGGTCATTTAGGAACGTGTCTATAATCATAAAATGTTTCTTATAGTATTTGTTTTCCTTATGCAAGCACCTTTCATAAGGGAAACTTAAATCAATAGGAACATATTTGATGACTTCTCACAACTGCTTTATCGTCTGGAAGACAAGGAAGATGTGGTAGTTCAGTAAGGGTCACCCAAGACCGCGTGAACTGAGACCTTGGGACTCTTTCAGTTATTCTGTTAGACTTCCTCTTTGAAAAGTGACATCCACTTATGACTACTTAATCACAATCAAAATGTGAGCATATGTCAGGATAATTTTCTCTTTCATACCTTCCAAAATGATCAAATCATATCAATTCATTTATGTGAAATTTCAATTCCTTGAATGAGCCTCCAAGGATGAAACAGAGAAGTTACATCTTAGAATAGGGATAGTCCTGTCTCTGTAGAGGATTGCAGTTTGGAGCACTGTGAAATGCGTATCACATAAGGAAACTGCAAAGTTAGTGTAACTAGCACCAAGGCAGACCCTAAAAGGAAGCGTGATCTTGGTTAATTGGGCACAGCGCAGAACTGGTCTCAGAACCTCTATCTTGTCCAAGCCCCAGAGTTAATCAGACCCAGTGAGACACATTCATCTAATCGAATCTACAGGGAACATATGTGTAAACCAGAATGCCAAGGCTTCTTGTACCATGGGGAAAGTACTTTCTAGAGTCTGTATTATTCATGATCTCTAGCCAGTACTTTCCTGATATATGTGTGTGTGTGTGTGTGTGTGTGTGTGTGTGTATGTGTGTGTGTGTATACACACACATATATATGGGAAACCAAATAAACAATTAGAAATTTGATTGGTGAGCTTGGGTACAGAATAAAGGGAGGTGGATAATGTTTTAGAGATTTGAGTGTCCTAAGCATACAGGATACACGTTTGCAGACAGTCTCTTCTTTTACATCCACAGATAGCCAATCTCTACCATGAACACCGAAATTCACTACATTAAGTCTCCTCCCTCCCTTCCTCCCTCCTGCCCTCCGTCTCTGTCTCTCACTACTTGTAGGACACCATATCCTGCCCACATAGCATCTACCTAGTAAATGCTTTCATCCTTCTTCACACAACCAGCTATGTTGTAGAGTCATCAAGTCCTGTCTCATCTTTAAAACATGTGAATTCCAGTACTTCTCACCTTACTTCTGCTTCTGAACATCGCCTGTTGGAAATTTTTAATATCTTATAAGATTTCCCTGCATTCAATCTCTCTTCTGGAACTCTTGAACTTCCCAAATAATTCTGCATATTGACACCTAATCAATTTTCCCAAAACAACAGACTTCACTCAGCAATTGACCTCTTTTAAGTTTGATAGTTCTCTGTTTTATGCAGTCCAGATTCCTCAGTTTGGTCTTGACAATCTAGACCCAACCTACCTATCAAATATCACTCACCACAGTCTCCAACAAAAGCAAACCTCTGTTCCCTCGGTCTTCCATCATATCATTTTGTTTTCACTTTACCCCTTTCTTGATAATATTAGTCTCATTTTGCTCTATTTTTTTCAAAATCACTATTATCCAGAACTAGATTAAGTGTCATTGTTAGTTAACTCCATTTTCTGACTTTCTATGTCATGTCATGAGCACTTGTGCTTGTTCAGAATTTATATTTATGGATGTCTGTTCCCAGAACTAGAATACAATTCCTAGGTGATTTACAATCTAGTTAATTTATACCAAATTAGTATGGCCACAGCAATGAATACATTTTATTGATAACTCATGACAAATATACTTTAAAAATTCTTTCTCCCGTTTGCCTTAGCCAGCGCTGGCTGTCCTGTGTGATAAAAGCTCAAGGAACAAGAATTGACTTTGTCATTTTGTGTCATGTCACAGACACTTAATAGTTTACTAAGTGATTTGCAATGACAAATATAATGAGACGGACTTCTCTCTGACTTAAAAAAAAGCAAACAAAAGAATCCTCCCAAAACAGAAAGTAATTTTGAAAATAAAGGTGACAAGAATTCATCTATGGCACTATTTTCTGGTAGTCAGATAACGGGTCACTTAGCATTTGTGAAACCACACCTGCACTGAGCCGTAACCTGTACTGACTCCTCTCTTAATCCTCTGCTTGCTTTTCTGTTATGTCTGCTGGCAGTTCTGATCTAGTTGACCTTCTCTGTCTCGCCCAAGAGCACTGTCCTACCAGGCACAGACCAAATGCTTCAGGATTTCCTCTCCAACCTCCTCAACCAGCTGCAGTCTGAGGACTGAGTACCAGACAAGAAAAGGGCTCTTTCCGAATTTCCATATTTGGAGATTTTCTGTTGAGTACACAACATAGAATAACTAGTCTTAATGAGCGACAGTTTGGTGCAGCAGAAACGTGTATTGGTTCTGAAACCACTCAAAAGAATTTCAAATCTTAGTTCCATCACGGACTATGTGACCTTGAACAAGTTATTTCAATTATCTGATCTTGTATGTCCTTAGAGTTAACAGAGGAAAAAAAAAAAATTTACTTACGTCACAAGCATACGATAGAGGCTAAGGTTGTAGTTTTGAAGACAAAGAGCCCAGGCATGATCATGGCTCTACTACTGATTAGAGTCCTTCCAACTTCCCCACCAGTAAAATGGGGAATAATAACAGCACTCATCTCCTAGGCTTGTTGTGACGGCTGAACGAGTTAATGTATGTAAAATGCATAGAATAGTTCCTGCCATATGGTAAGTGGGTAAATGCTCACTAAGGGTCAGATATTAGTATTGAGAGGACTAAATGAATTAACATGAACGAAGTGTCTACCATAGTGTCTGGAAAGTTGCAATGCTCTACAAATATTACCCAGGTTTCCACTTTCTGTAGTGAACCACCAGGCTCCCTCTTATCCCTTCTATTCTCAAATTTGGAGTCCCCTGACTCCTAGCTGGACACTCAGCCCCCATGCCACAGTAGATCCAGGTTCTGTGCAACCCAAAATGTGTACAATTTGGGGAGCCCTCTCTGAGAAAAAAGACTACAAAGTTACAAATACAAAATTGAGTGCAAAAACGAATATTTATAAAGAGAAAGCTATGGCAATAAATTATATATTTAAAATATGATAAATAGCACAATCATCAGAAAATTCAGAAAAACAGCATAATCTTTACTAATTAACTGCTTGACACTTCTAAACTCCTTTTTATTCTACATGTTTTAGCTACACACTCTTTGAAAGCCCCTTCTTATAAGGGTTTTAAAATACAATTTCCTACAGAAAAAAAGGTAACTGAATTGGCTATGACTGACTAAACTTGTTATGTTTTAATGACTGATAGTTCAAAAAAGTATCAGCTTTACAACTCATTAATAAAGTCATATAAAACTTTTAGAATACTGTCAACTTTTAGAACTTCTTTTGAGTTTTTTTTTTTTCATAAATAAGCTGTATAGTTTGGAGAATTTTGCCAAAGATTGACTTCTGGCTTCATGCATTTCTCATTTTGTTTTTGCTCTATTGTCCACATCTTTTGGTACACCAGACACATAGTGTTACCTTTATGTGGCTGGACAACCTGTGGTCATGCACTTGAATGTGATGGTTCCCAGTGAACAGACAAGTGGATGATAAGAATATTCCTAGAGGACATTTCTATGTTGAAATGATGGACAAAAATTAATTTGTACATGGGAGTAAGCCACATCTTATAAGCCACATCTCTATCTCACTAAAAGCAAACTAAATTAAACTCCACTTAGATAGATCCCTTAAATGCCCATAGCCATTCTTTGGCCACCCGAGACAAGGAGAGGCATGATGAGAATGAAGCTGGAGTAGAAACACATAGTAGTCTTTACCAGTTACTTATAAAATATCATATGTTTTTGAAATTGTACAAACACATATGACCAAGCATAACATTATTAGGGTCCCTCTAATAGGAGAAGCCCGTGCCAAGTCAAAGTTCCTGAAGATAATATATATTAGCTTCACCATAAATCTCCTTTGAAGTCGGTTTCCTTAGTCATGTGTAACCTAATAAGCCACAGCCCTGCTTCAATATTATAGGTTAACACAAGCAGTTATTTTCCCTTTACGTGACTTAATTTTTCCTCATTTCTCCAGCACTATTCAAATCCCCTTCTCTCTTTGTTCTTTGAACTTTCTCTCTTTACTGGCTCTTTTCCTTTCAAACTAAGAAACTGATTCAAGAATTTCCCATTACAAAAACAGTGTTAAACCCTACCTTTCCACCATTGCCTTAATCTCATAATCAAAATCCAGTCTTATGTCTCTTCTATCCTTTACCACTAAGTTCTTATAAGAGAAGTTACAACCACTGTCCATCCTCTTTCACTTTTATTCTTACCTCAATCTATTGCACTCTGGCCTCTTCCTCTGTAACCTATTAAAAATATCTGTGTGGTGATCACCCATGACCTACTTGTTAAATTCAAATGCCCTTTAACTTCCCAATCTGTAAGACATCAACATGGCATTTTGATTGCATGTGACATTTGGGATTTTGAAACTTTGTAATTATACTAATCCTTTCTGGCTAAATAGACACATCCTGTCTATAGGAAGGTTCATCTCTGAGCATGTGACCCACTGAAATTGCATATGTGAAGTTCCTGGATCCCAGCTCATCCCAGTCTGCCTTATTCTGCTGCCTGCTGAGATCTAAGTTCTTGTTGTGACATTTCCCTCCTCGAGAGGCTGTAAATAACATTTTCAGACTACATATGGGGCACTGTGAGAACTGATGCTCATTAAGTGTGTTAAGTGAAAATCATGAGAGGAGTACCAAACATTAGCTATAAATCAAAATTAACAAATGTGACTTGCATTCTCAGGAGGCAAAACACTTTGAATCTTAAATAATATGGCTGTCGGGTATCACACTGAAAGATGTATTTCTCCCCAAATATGTGCACAGATGAAATGCAAAGAAGTAAGCTGTCAAGATAGTCAAGAAGAAGGAAATATGTTGCTTGGCCCTTCAAACAAGTTAATTTAGCGTTATAAACCTTTGGAGTTTCCTTTTCAAATGGATCCATGTGGAAAATCCAGATGGCCGAACACGCAACTCCTCAATGTGGAAACTAAGCTTCAAGGCCTGAATACAGTCAAAACATTTTACTTACTTATTGCTGAACATTTTTAATCACTTTTATTTAAGAGAGAAACATTTAAACTATTCCTTAAAAAACCAATATTAGTTCATGACGACTTTCTCAATGGGAATCAGCTTGCAGGGTTGGTAGGATAGGCAGTAGTACTAGAGGAAGCTGGATCATTTAGAAATCAATTTAAAATTTACCAAACATCAATTCCTTGCCAAACACTGCTGCTAGGTCTCGAGGGTAGAATAACTTAGTTCTTTTTGGGAATTTTATAATTCGGTGTATTGCTTAAGCCATAAAGGTGGAAATCATCGTAGATTATTTCTTCTTCTTTATCCCCTTTCCTACCATCCCAAACATTAACAAGCAGTATTGGTTTTACCTTTTGAAAATCTCTTCAACATCTTCATTCTTCTTACCCACTGGCACTGCCTACTTTAGGCTTTTCATGATCGCTTAGCTAGACAATTACAATTGATTCCTACTTCCAATCCATC
Organism: Stenella coeruleoalba; assembly: GCF_951394435.1. Lineage (NCBI taxonomy): Eukaryota > Metazoa > Chordata > Mammalia > Artiodactyla > Delphinidae > Stenella > Stenella coeruleoalba. Next base: position 9,646,128 of record NC_137167.1, read on the forward strand.
CTTCTCCCTACCTTCCAACAGCCCTTCAAACTAGAAAATCAGTTTGTGTTGGTCTCCTGATGAAAATTTCTTAATGGCCACCTATTGCTCATGTGATAATGTTTTAATTTCTTTGCATAACCCAAGGCCCCCACTGCTGGATTATCTCAGTTCTCACCTTTATCCTTCACACAGGCCAGTCTTTCGGAGTTACTGGCTATTCTGAATATGCCATGTTCTAGCATGCCTTCATGCCTTTGCAGCTCTACTCTTTCTGCCTGGAAGAACTTCATCCATCTTGTCTGCTTGGAAATCTGCTAGTCATCCTCAAATTTCACCTGCAGGATTACTTTATCTCTAAGTCTTCACTGACTGCCAGGCAAACTTGGATAGTTCTTACTTTCTATTTCCTCTTATACCAAATCCCCCCAGCTCCCCACTGAATTGTACCTCCTTCAAGGAAGGGACTGTGTCTGTATGTTTTCATAGCTTAAATACTTACTACAGTAGCTGGCACCTCATAGGTAGGCACTAAATACATACTAAAAGGCAAGAAACGCCAAGGAAGCACATTCTCTGCCTTATAGGGTATCTTAACCAGGTCTCCCCAGCAAGCAGAGCTAGAAACCAAAAAAATCACACACCCTTACTTTATCAGGAAGCACAATATCCCACCAAATAAGGGGAAAACTTGTGAAATAGGGCAGGAAGGAGCCAATATGACTGGTACATCATTGAGCAGGCTACCACAACTGATGGTACAGAAGAGCAATCCGTCTGGCTTACACTCTACAATAGTGGCCTCCATTTTCAAGAGAAAAAGATAATCCTCAACTTTTTCTCAAGGAGGGTGGTGCAAGAAGTTTCTCTAAACAAGCTGTACTCTCTGCTGTTGCAATTTGTTCTGAGGATGTAGCTGATTTTCATCCTCCCTCCTATACCCTCCAAAAAATGGGTATTCAACCTTTGCCAGCATTTTGTGCTTTGACTGTTCTGGTAACTTGCCTAGTGGAATGACCAAAATCACATCCCTAAAGGGTCTCAGCCCTTATAGACTTGTTTTTCTTGGGTCATGGTTCCAGTAATTCTCTATTGTTATTAGCGGTCAGGAAAACATCATGAGATGTTTCTCAGTAAATCCCAAGATCCAAATATACTCCTAATTTCCTACAGTAGTTCCAATTCGATATATGTTTTTAATTTTTCTGGGTTCATTACCCCATGAGTACATTAAACACTTCCCTTGCCTATTGATCTTTTGGCATGAACAGCCCAAAGTAACCACATGGTAGTGGTACAATCCAGTTCATTGGAATACTTACCCTACTCTGAAAAGAATTATTCCTCTTTTTGGAATGAGAAATTGTAACCTAGCAGAAGCCAAGTTTGTTAAGACAGCAAGCAAAGTTCTAGAAGTAGGTCTCTGAGATGATGGTGAAAGGGCAATGTTATTTCTCATGGTTCCCAGATCCATGTGTGTTAACATTTGAAGACTCAGAACCAAATCTTGGCCTTTGGTTCAGCACAAGAGATTGCTTGATCTTACAAGAATGACCTGTGAGGCTACACAAATTCCTGAGTCTGAAAACAGTGTATCTAAATTAAAGGAAGAAATAAAAATTTCTCTATGGTTCACCTACTGGGGTGCACGTGTATAGGTATCAAGCAGATCCTCTGACATCTCATACCTCCATATAAATAGGAAAACTTGGGGTGAGAAGTGCCTGATGTGAGCATAAGGCTAGGCACAACTGAATTTTTTCATTTGAAATCAGTCACAGACCAGCTGGCGTAAAGGAAGTAGCCAAAAACCTCAGAAGTGATACATAAGAGGTGTCTGATACACAGGGATTTACATTATAGATGGAAAGATAGAGTGCAAATAAATTCTCTCTCTCTTTCTCTCTCTCTCTGTCTCACACACACACACACATACACACAGAGGCAGTCCTTGCTTTGCACCATTCCAATATATGGGAATTTTAGTTACCATGATACATAGTTTACTCAAATAACACTACTCCCTCAACAACACGGTTTAAATTTAACTTCCACAGTATATTAACTATGAGTAATTGCAAAAAGTACAAACTCCACTGCTAGCTCTTCCATTCACAAATCATAATGTAGATAACAGATGTGAAGATGTGATCATGGTCAGTGACTAAGGCATCAATTCTTTTTACGTTCTGTCAGTGACTCCTCACTGTGCACCCTTAGGCACAGACAAAAAAGTGTGCAGTTGTGTTGTTTTTGTCTCCTAGTTATAAATCCACGTGTTATTTTATAAGTATGAGTAATTAAAAGAGGAAAGTGGCTAACAAAGATAAAATCTCAACAAAGAAATAAAAAGTGATGACATTGGAAGTGACAACTGAATTGAAGTTAAATAGAATTACAGAAGAAATAGCTGGCTGAGGGAATGTTGACACGGCTGCCATTTGAGCGACCCTAGCTATGTAGCCAGAATAAAGGCAAACTTGCCGACATAAATGAGAAAAGAGATTGTAACAAAAAGGATGAAGATATACCAGAGGAAGTGACCCTCCCTGGCAAAGAAACTTCCTGTTAAAGAGAACCTTTGAGGTACTTCATGACCTTGAAAGTTCAAAGAACAAAATGTTGGAAGCTGATCCCAACTTAGAAAGGATATGACAACTTGCCAAGGCATAGAAAACATGCTTGCTCTGTACTGAAAGTTACAGCATGAGAAGGAGGAGGAAAGCACTGTTACCTTCTTTACAAAGAAAATATTTTCAAGTTCAATTTCTAATGTTTTTAATCATAGTGTGTTAAATACATATGTTTTATTTTTTTTTACTTCTCTATACATTTATAACTGACACTGAGGCGTTTTAATGTTTTGACAAAAAAAATTTCAAAGTTCATGAAACAACTATAATTTTTCCCACAGATTAGTAAGATAACGTTGTTTTGTTTTAGCTTGCACCGTCATCTTATGGTCCTGCACTATTGTTCAAAATGAGGACTGTCTCTCTCTCTCTCTCTGTGTATATACGTATACACATATGTATATATACAGATGTAAAACAAAGAATGTTGCCCGTTATCTTCTCCTACAAGGATTGAGTCAGCCGCTGCAGTCACTAATATACAATACACCCTGAAAGGAATTCAGGGTGAAGATCAGGAATGAGGTACTCTGTGCTCTGGGAAAACAGGCACAACAAGTCCTCAGATGGTTAGAAATATTCCAGGAGAAATTTTTTATGAACCCAGATTCTAGCATCTTCCCGTATTTAGAAAAGCACTAAAATGATAAACTGAGATATTGTTCCTCATGACTAGCAGTAACCTTCTACTGAGATGTGTGCTTGAGTCCAGGTACCCCTTTGCCAAAATCACATGTACTGACCTCTCCCCCCACCTCTTCAGAGCAGTTACTTAGAGTTATCTGAGGGGCTGTCTCCAGGATACAGTCCTCAGTAAGACAGTGAATAAACTCAGCTCACAGCTCTTATGTTGTGCAATTTTTTCCCAGTTGACAATACATATATCTATACATAGAAAAGACGGTATTGGATCCCAGTCTTAAAGGAAGGGTAATTGCTCATCAGTGATAAAAGAGGTGGGGAGGTTTATAATATAATGGTCATCACAGACAGATGAACTGCATGTACAATGACCTGATGTAGGATGAGGTATGGCAAGTTTGGAGAATTAAGGAGGTTTGGTACAGATGATGCTCAACTGTGCACTAGGTAAAGAGCAGCAGGAGATAAAACTGAAAAGGTCATCTGGTGCCAAGTCTAACAGGGATTTCTCTGACTGACTGAGGATTTTGATCTTTATCCTTTAGGTTATGGGAAACTGAAGGTTTTTCAGCAGATGAGTGACACGAGCAGACTTTTAAGACAATCACTCTGAGGAGTTTGCATGGGGTGGGAGCCTACAGCTAGGAGGCAGGAACATCAGATACTGATTAGATGGCTGATGCAGTATTACATGTAAAAAATGAGGAAAGACTGAACTAAGATCCATGTGAGTATGCAACCCCCTCACTTTGCCCTTGGTCACCACTAAAAGATGGTTCCTTAAAATCCGCTTTCCCTAATATGTCTCAGTAAGTCTGCATTTAAGCAGACTGAATAACACCTCCTCATGGACTAGGCTACAGTGACACTGCAGTCCACCAAATATGCCAGGGATACCTACACAAATGCAGCTGAAGTGCCATCCCCGCTGGTTAGGCTGAATATCAGCCACTTTCTCACTTACATAATCAGTGATTCTTTCCCTTCTCCTGCATGGGCACTTTTTGTTAAACATAGCTTTGTTTTCCCTAGGCTGATTAGTAAAAACTTGTTCAGGTAAGATGCTTCATTAACAAATAGTGTTCTTTTGTTCCTTTCAAACTGTCTCCTACATTTTAATTTACTGGGCAATCCTAATGAACTCAACAGGAGACCTAGTAGTTTCCCCTGGGGATAGAGAAAATTAGAAAATTGCCAAGTAAACATAGGACAGTGAAGACAAAGCAATGCCAAATTCAAATTTTAATGAAACCACCTGTTGCACAGGTAGTAAAGGATAAGAATGTCACCTAAGTTTGCTTCTTCATGTATTACCATTTTAAAGGACTAACCATGCTCCAGGAACAAACTTGCTGTATCCTTTTACATACAAAATGATTGAAAAAAAATGAAACGAATGAAAATATTTTCTTCTTTACATTATAGGTTCCAGCCTCCCAGCCATCATCATCATAATCAGAAGTTTTCTTCATCAGAATTTTGCTTTTGGAATCCAGAAGCCAATGCCCTCTCCTAATAGTATTCTTTGAATTATATGGTTTAGCCTTGTGGATCTGAGTTTTATTCCATAAGAAAGGGAAAGAAACCTATTATAAGTATGCATTGTTATTTTATAATCCTGGGTTATGTCATTTTCTCCAAAAGTATGCTCACCACCATTCAACCAATGTGTTTGTTTCATTCATATTGACTCTATATTATTAGTTCTGCCTTTGGATGAGACTCTATTCTTTTCCAGAGAAAAAGGAAAATCCTTTTCCTAATTTTTTTTCGTTGTTAAGACATTTTCTCTTGTAGTAGATGGCGGTTTGTGATCTCACCACACACTTGGCAGATTTCCTTATTCCTCATAATAATTGCATCAACATCAGCAATGAATATCAATGATAATAATGTCCCTCTTCAGACTCTTTCCTCGGCTGATGCATCTGGCCTCCTTGAATGGCATTCATTAGAGCTCAGGCACTAAAGTAATAATATGCCAAAACCAGTGATGCCAGCTTCTCACTCTCTGACCAATTACCTCCTGGACCTGGTTCAGACTGAAACCAAAACACCCTGAATAAGTTTATTCATCTTTGTAAGTTATCAAGATATATGAGAAGCTACAAATAATATTTCAGAGCTCTTTTTTGATGATGGAAAAGAGATACTCATTGTATCTATATAATAGCAGCCGTTTAATATATTATTGTCAGGCACTGCAGTGCAGAGAATGATAGTTTTCCACAGACATTCAAGGTGATAATGCACAGAATATTGGAAGTTCAGGGCACTTATTTATAACCACAACTATAAGACCACTTCATGGTCATTAAAGTCCTATACTACAGAGAAAATGGATTAAGAGTTTTCTGAATTTCTATATCAACTGAAATTAGCATATTATTTTAATGATTAATGGTTATATATCTCAGGTGCTTATCACAATATAATTATGTCAAGAATGACACGAAAAATAAAGGGGAGTAGTATGACATTCATGTAGGAAAGGCAACTACTAATTTTTCAGACTCAAGAAACACAGTACAACATGGTAACTGGGAAAGAACCACAGTAAAGGAATAGAGTTGTCAGAAACATTGCAACACCAAACTGAAGATAAGTCAACGTGTCACAGAGATGATACACTTTTGTGGAAAGAAAGCAGCTGTAGTACTTTGAAAGGACTAATTTCCTGTACTGACATATATACAAACATACCATATGGTTGCCATTTTACAAGTGTATTTGCATGTATGTTGGTGAACATATTTATATATAGATACAAGCGTAATTATACATATAAACTCCTCATATAAGGCTTAGCACAGCTTTAAATGATTCTATACCAAAACCTATAATCTTGATTATCTGATATTCTGCTAATCATAACTTTCTTTTAACTGGCATTTCAGAAGGTATACAGTACTATCATGTTTATAATAATGTCAAATAGCTTAATAATTAAGAGAATGGATTTTGAAGTTATTGTTTAGAAGCCAGTGAAAGATAATTCTTTGGTAAATATCAGCATTTAACCAGAATATTCCATTTTAAACAGTACTAGATAACAGAAGGTTAATGTTTTTGTATTACTTATACATTTATTTATGTTCACTGACATCTGCATTTCTGCATTCAATTTATAAGCTACTCAAGAGCTACGCTTTTAAAAAACTTTATTTCTAGATTGTGATGGTCTTTGAATATGGACTCAGGGCTTACCTCAAATGGTACATTTTACATGAGATCTTATAGGTTGTGCTAATTTAAATACTATTGTGTCTTAGCTGTTATAGCTCAAGGCCGTGGGTAACAGATGTCTAAGACTAGGTCTGCTCAGAAGTTGAATGATCAGTGGCCTACTCATGGATTGAATGATGAAAGAGCTTGTTAACCATGAGCTTGGCACATGTGAATTAGTAAGTAATGTAAATCTTTGCTAAAAACAGTTTAACTCTGATCATATATATTAAGTGTTTAGGGAAGGAAAAAATGCTTGGTTTCTAGAGAGAAACCAAACCAAACCAAAACAACAACAACAAAAATAGTTACAGAACTTTAAAGTATTGAAGAAAATTTAGCCACGTCTCCCTAGTCTAGGGGGAGGAGTAAAGCATGTTTCCAGACTGTCTATTTTCCAACTGGGTAAAGTGTTAAAGAAATGAGAATTAACATTTATATTAGTATGTGGACGGTCACTGCCTTCTAGCCAAAAAAATTGGTAGACTTGGTGGTTTAAAAAAAAGATTAAAAACAAAACAAAAAAAGGACACTTTTTCCCCCCTCCCGTTTGAAAAGAAAAATACAGAAAGTCATTAGAGAAATAAATATTTGGAGATTTGGAGGAAATTGAAAATAATAAAAAGCCCATCACTTTTTTTTCACAGATAAAAGTCTCTGCAATTTGCTTACCTGAAGTCTATTCTATCACCTACAATCTACTAGAAAGCCAAAACAGGTGGAGAAAGAGGGGAGCCAATGCCTCAAGGTGGAACAATAACTAAAGCTCTGACTATTCTTGCGGCATCACCTATGGAGCTCAGAGTGGGCCATGACATCAACAAAGCGTAATTTCTGAAGGAAATAATGTTTATGGTTGAGAAAGGGGAAACCTTGTATTTCTTGAGACGGGGAATGTAAGCATTGAATTCCAGAGAACGAAAGCTTTTCTGAAGGAAAGGTGAGCGCAGTGTATCTGGGCAAAGACAACATAGTTCTCACACACACATGCAGATACAGATACATGTCCACCACACACCCTGTACACGTTGGTTAACCTTTCCCTGGGCTTCATGCCTCCCTCTGTCTGGAAGAGAAGCAAACTTTTGGGCTGCCACCAATGAGATAGAGTTGATGATACCTTTTAACTCGGCTCATAATCATCTAAATATCAAAGAAACACTCTCTATGTATGCTATATATAAACAGTTTCTGGATTTCAAGATACCTGTTTGCTGGGGTTGCTCTCTCTTCCCTACACAGGCAAGGTTAGTTCTGGGTGTGGGCTGACTAGGTGGGAGGGCACTACCTGTACCCTGTGATTTGAGGGCTGCTGACAGCCTTTCACCAAAAATAGATTCATCATATGCCTGTCTCAGTGACCAAAAGACAAAACAAAACTGCGGCAGGGTCACTCATTAATAATTATGACATATAGAATCATAGGCTATTAGAGGAAGAAAGATTTTGAAAAATCATCTGGTCAAACCCCCTCATTATACAAAGGAGAATATGAGGGCTAGAGGTAAGGTAATTAGTCCACATTTTTTTCCAGTCACTTCATGATTATCGTGTGTCAGCAAGTAAAGAACGGGGATCTTGGGTATAGGAGTTTCTGAGAGATATTAATGCAAGAAGCTTCATGAAGGCATAGGATCCCGTAACAGAGCTAAAAGGGTGGCCTCAAGGGAGGAAGACCCTTCTCTTCTCTTATTCATTAATCTACCATGTAAAGGTAGCATATATGTATATATATAATTTCTTACATGTATATGTATAACTTCAGCATACTGTATCCAATATTAATAACTATACATCTACATAATTCTTTTTAATGACCCCATTAGTAATCCACGGCATGAACATACCATGATTTATTTAGCCAATGCTATTAGTTAATACTTAGGTTGTACCCTATTTTTTTACCTTTACACATGACACTTATATTTTTCAAAGTTTTCAGATTCCCAAGATGTAGTATTTTACACACACCTTTTTTTAAAATTGAAGTGTAGTTGATTTAAAACACTATATGAGTTTTAGGTGTACAACACAGTGATTCAATATTTTTATAGATTGTCCTCCATTTAAAGTTATTATAAAACATTGGCTATATTCCCTTGCTGTACAATATTTATACACATCTTTGGTTCTTTCCTAAGAATATGGTTTTGCACATGATATCTCTTAAGTCAAAGCTAACTATTATTTTAAAGATCTGATACAATATAACAGCATTTCTTTATGAAAGTATATCTATACCAGCTCCACTGGTAGGAAATACTATTCTCAGAGATCCATCACTACTTCAATGCACAGCCACTGCCAGTAAGAGGATGGCAATCTCAGGCTCCCTTCTGTCCCTCTGTGTCCCGCTTGCAGTTTCTTTTTGACATTCTTGTTTTGAAAAGCCTGAGGGCCATCTGAAGTGGACAGAAATCAGACAGAAGAGGGGAGAGGAAAAGGACTGAGAACAGAAGAAAGACCATGGAAATAACCCTCCTTGTTATCAGTACTGCAATCACAGCAACCCCAATTACTAAAGGGAAAAAAAGAGATATGGTGGGGCATGCAATATTACAGGAAGACCGGCCAATCAGAGCAACTGCAATGTTATCTGCCATCAGTACCAGAAAGATACAATTTTTACTGGGAGTGGAAAATGAGAGGGTGAGAGAGCTGTGAGGATTGTTGACTGGAATTTCCCACAGTCCTTTGTAGATTTCAGCCCCTTCTGTATGGGAAGGGTAAGCCCTCTTCAAAGCTCAACTAAGGCAGGCTCCAACGTAACATTTAAACAGCTTACACTATGTCTTGAGTCACAAGCAAAGGTAAATTTATCAATTTTCCCGGCCATGTCGCTCTCGGGAAGTGTTTGCTTTTTTAACTGCTCAGCTAGGGTTCCTTGCATATAACTGAACAGCTACCTGATTAGAGGGCACAGGCTGAGGACGGCAGGAGCAGCTGACAGGAGAGTCTCCCGCACTTTGAGTGGCTCCCTCTGCCTGCTCTGCCCCTGCTGCGGCGATTGGAACTGAACCATTCGCTGATGCTACCTTGACTGGAAAGGAGGGCAGGAAGTCTGCATGACCCATTCAGCCAGCCAGCAGTAGGAATACAGCCCGCCAAGAGGTTCTCTATCACAGCCAGATGTTAACCGAAAGCCTCAAATCTCAGGGATTTCATTAAATGTGAGAATCACACCTTCTTCTTATCACCTGCAAAGAGCTGCAGGCTCCCTGAGGGAGAATGACAGCTCCACTGGCTGAGCGCCTCTTTCCTAACTCCCTGCTGACATCTTTCAATAGGGCTGATGCCAGGAAAAGGATCTTGTTTCTACTCTTGAGAGGCCTCAGGACAGGAAGCATTCACATGGAAGGAAAGAGAACATTTTCTGTGAGCATTCATCCCTGCCACTGCCACGGTTACACTTCCAGCAATGAAAAGTTCCTCCACTTCTGAAATACAATTGTCTTGCAAACAGCTGCTCCAGCTTGATTTTGCAGACAGTTTTCAAAACATTTCAGGCAAAAACTTCTTCTTAGTCCACCCACAAATCTTCATTTGTATCTCTCACACTGGCTGAAGCAAATCTCTCATAATTATCCATAATTTCTCCCATTCTTTATATCATAACATGATAGAATTTTAGAATTGGCGGGAGTGAAGTTTTTGGAATAGCCTTACTTTCATGGAATTTAGTTATTTATGATAGCAACAATAAAATTGTTACCAAACCAGGTTTGTTTGCCCAACAGGCAGCAATCCAAAAGCTGAGACATCGAGGTTTGCAACAGAGAAAGGGTTTATTCATAAGGCAGCCAAGCAAGGAGACAGGAGAACAAGTCTCAGATCCGCCTGCCCAAAGGCAAGGAGCTTCAGATATTTATGAGTAAAGAGTATAGGGTGGTCGGAAGTGCAGGGGAAGGTGATCGGAGGCAGGAAAAAGGTGAGTAATTGGTGCTCTGAGTTACATGCTTCTTCATGGGAGGCATGTTCAGAAAATGGCGGCATTAGCATGATCTGAGGTTGGGGTTTTTGTCCCTCTGACAACAAAAGGTCATCCATCGGACACCTGCCCAGGCCCGTTAGAGGGGTGGTGGTTCCACCCAGTCTATAAACTGGCTTGAGGGACTTCCCTGGTGGTGCAGTGGTTAATAATCCGCCTGCCAATGAAGGAGACACGGGTTCGAGCCCTGGTCCGGGAAGATCCCACATGCCGTGGAGCAACTAAGCCCGTGCACCACAACTGAGCCTGCGCTCTAGAGCCCGTGAGCCACAACTACTGAGCCCGCGTGCCATAACTACTGAAGCCCGCGTGCCTAGAGACCGTGCTCCGCAACGAGAAGCCACCGAAATGAGAAGCCCGCGTACCGCAACGAAGAGTAGCTCCCACTCACCGCAACTAGAGAAAGCCCGCGTGCAGCAACAAAGACCCAATGCAGCCAAAAATAAATAAATAAAATAAATTTAAATAAATAAATAAATAAACTGGCTTGAACTCGAACTGGACAAGAGCTGACTCTAAGTTCCTGAAAAACAATTTCAGCAACTGTTAGTATAGCGACTCATATCAAAGGTCTTAGCTACAGAGGGGCCGTTAAAGGAGTCTTGTGACATATTGTCTAAGTTATGTGACACTTGGAGGGTATGTAATTTGCAGAACGATTAAGGCGGGTATGTAATTTGCAGAACGATTAAGGCAAGCTTGATTGGTGAAGGCAGGTTATAGAATATTATTTGCTAAGCAAGTTATAGCTCAAAGATTCTAATTGATGACTGTCCCTCGGTTTCAAAATATAACCTCATGTGATTGAAGATGCAAAGAATAAGGCCAACTGAGCATATGCTGTATTTGATTTAGTAGATTATTTCCTTTAACTTCTATCCAGTGATAAACGGAATATTTATAAATGGAATATTTCCTGCCATATCAATAAACAAAGGATGTCACAGTCACCAATGATTGCAGCCCTCCAACGTAAGCTGGTCAGCCCTGAGGAAACTCCGGGCTGTAAAGAACACCTGCCATCTGCCACCATCAGACTGCAGCCACTCCCTGCGGTGAGCACAGAGGAAACTCAGGATGTGAAAATACAGGCCCCAGATGGCTAAGGTGCATATCAAAGGAATGATTTCAGTGAGCCCAGACTCTTGCATCTTCCCATACAAAGAGAAGTACTAAATTCCTTAACTTGAGATACCTGGTTTTCTATATTTAACAATAATCTTTTGATGTTCCCAGTTACCTATCCTTTGTGGCAAAACTCCTCTATATCCCGGCTCCTCCCCTCGCCTCCTCCGAGCAGTTTCTCAGCGTTATCTGAGATGCTGTCTCCCGGAATGCAGTCCTTATTTTGCCCCAAATAAAACTTAACTCACAACTCTCACACTGTGCATATATATTTTTTTAAGTCAACCCCAGCAACTCTTCATGGCCAATGTAATAAAGGTGGTGGAAACCGGCCACAGTCTAGACACAGTGTGAGGCTCAAGTTGGTGGCAGCACTGCTCGTCCAAAAGTGCGATAATATTTTGGCATTTGAAGATAGGGTAGCATCTTGCTTCTGTGAATGTTCAGTGATGCATTGCCCCTAGAGCACCCGAATAGGAAGCACTGGCCCACTGCTTCCCTTGGGAAGCTTTCTTCTTGTAACATATTGAGAAATTATATCGGGAAAGAGAAATGTCTCCTCCAAAGACTAGACCTACCTGTTCCTCTGGGATCACCCTTATTTTATCACTACACTCAGTATCAGCTACATAATTTGTAAGACCTGGTGCAAAATGAAGATATAAGTCCCCTTGTTCAAAATTATTAAGAATTTCAAGACAGAAGAGTCATCAACCAAAAACAGGGTCCTTCTAAGCATGGGCCCCCGTGTGACTGCTGTTGGGGAGAAAACATAATTTTTCCTCTACCCTTCTAGGTGCTTGCCTGAGACCTCCCCCTTCCATAATAAAGAACAGATTAACCCGAGAAAAACAAACAATAATATGTATACCACCTATATACATGGGAGATACCCTGTAAAACTAAGTAACTCTGAAATGGTTCAAGCCACCACCTTAAACACCATCTACAGCTAAAGAAAGATAAAAGAAGAGGTGTGTGTGCTGGGGGTGGGGGGGGGGGTGGGGAGGTGGGTGGTATCCAGTTATGGGAGGTGACGAGGAAAAGTATAAAAAACAAGGGCAAACTCGTTATGCATATTTAAGTCCTTACCTTCTCCAACAATAAGAGTTTCCAGAGATTTAGTCATCCTCCTCTTCCAGGTACAGAGAGGGGACACCCTTACAAATGGAGATTTCCCTTATAAATGTCAATGTCTCTTACAAAAGGCTAACTCCTACTCAGTTTTCAGAGCTTCTCCTGCTTCCGCTGTTTCTTAAAAATAGTCAGCCTTACACCAAAGAGGCATATTTGTGGGCAAATTCTGCTCCCCTTTATTGCACAAGTCTCACATCTAGGAACCTAGCTCTGACTACATTATATTCTTTTCTGTCCCGTCATCCCCTAAAGTCCAGCATTCTTGGTCAATTTAAATGCACAACTTATTGTCACAAGAGTGGGGAGGTACTTTAGAGAACACATTACCTAGAACTGAAATAATTTTAAAATGTAATTTCATGTTATTTATTAATTTGGCATAGGCTTAATTCATTAAATGAGCCCTCTTGGCTTTCACTCCTTTTTCTGTTGGCAGGGTCCATCTCTAACCTTAAGTTTTGGAGTTACTGGTTTAACCTGCTAGTCTGTCCTACTTATGTCCCTAAACTGAAGATGTTCCATTATTTTCACTCCCTAGACAAACAATGTCTTTTCTTGTCTGATACCAGGTTCATCCCTTCTCGATTTTAACTTGGTTCTTTTAAACACTCTTTCTCATTTTCAGTGTTTCTCAACCCCTTTCCCCCCTTTTTAAACTTTATTTTCCCCCTATGGAACGTTTTTGGATAACTTTTTCCTAATTGCACCCTCTATGAAATTTTACTACTACAGATACACTATAGCATATAGCATATATACATATACATATAATATATACTATTTTATATGTGTATCAACAAAAATTGATTCCTTTGTGGTGAAAAAAGGTACTCATATATAAATATATATGTATATGTATAGGTGTGTGTATACATATATATGGATATGTGTGTATACAGTGTAAAAGGAAAATCAAAATGGGGTCCAGTTTGCAGGGAGAGCTCCCCAAAATGGAGCTGGGGGGCCATTGAGGCAGGGGGACTTATGCACGTCTCAGCCTGGAGAGCATCTGAACTTTGACCGCTTATTGTCTTAACGCAGGCATCCAAAAACATCTGCCCAGTGTTCCAGAAATTTAAGATACTTATCAGACCCTTATCCTAAAATAACTCCTGTCAGCCTATCCCTTAAGGACAAATATTTCCTTTCTTGCATCAGAGGCAATCATAATTCCTACCAGACAACTTTAACAACTTGTGCTTTTGCCTTTGTAAATCCCTGAATTTTTCTCTTCCTTGGAACACACTTTGAGTTTTACTGTGTCTCCTGAATTGCAATACCTAAGACCCCAAATAAACTCTTTTCTGATTTGCAGCCTTCTGTGTTTTTCTGGTCGACATTACATAGATGTAACTTTCTTCACCACACAAGAATCAATTTTTGTCCCTCAGGGAGTGATATTACCTCTTTTGAGAACATATGATCTAAAGAAACATGTCTCAGGATCATTTTCAACTCTACCTACACAAAGCTTCTCTCTCAAAAAATAACAACAACAAATCCAAAACACTAGCTTCCACATCCTCAGATTTCTTGACTGAGCTCAGAAAGCATACCATCAACTGGGAAGTTAGCCTACAAACTTTTGTGTATGATCACAAGTCTATGCTGTGAACCCATCTGCATTTTAATTACAATTTCATGTTCTTGACTTCTGAGGTCAATTCTATTCATGGCTACCCTTAGAAGGGGATGCTTTTAGGGGCATATATTAACACAAAGATAGTGATGGGGTTCAGGACAAACTACTCCAAAATATGGTAACTTTGCATACTGAATATTTTAAGCTGAAAGAGTTTGAAAAAACAGCAGAAGCAGGAAGGTTAGTCTGACTTTTCCTCTACCCTTCTCCCCTGAAACTGGTCATATACCCTCACGTAAGCAGCACCCTCCCTACATCTGGAGGAAAGGAACATCCTTATTCCCAAAGACAAAGGGCCACAGAGCATAATTTGAACAAACAGGCCTTACTGTTTCCCTTGGTTTATTATACTCACTCCATACCCTTTGACCTATCACCTTTCTCCATGACTGTCCACTCTTCATCAAACCTAGCATGAAAATACTTGGGATTAACCATTTCTTCAAGTCTTCATTTCCTTATGAAGGCTCCTGTGTCATGTAAAGCTTATATTAAATAAATTTGTATGGTTTTCTCCTGTCAATCTGTCTGTCAGTTTAATTTTCACACCCAGCCAGGGACCCTAAGAGGGTGGAGAAGAAAAATATTTCCTCCCTACAATAACAAATTATTCCCTGCAATCATGAAAGGGCCATGATATTATGCAAACCCTAGAAAGATGAGCTTCCTTCCAGCTTGTCAATTTCATGAGCAATAGACTGATTGACATTCTCTGGAATATAGATAGATACCCATCATAAAGCCAGTTTCCAACACAAATGTCTTTTTCGCTGGATAATGGGAACGCTGCCAGTCGGTTGGACAAAGAGTTGGATGGAAAATTACCTGAGGGAAAGAAAAAGTTACACTGATAAAGGACTCCAACACTTCTGGTCAGGTCTCAGGCAAGGAAAGAATGATCTAAAAGTAGTTGTAAAACACTAACATAAAGTACCACTTTTCCTAAAGACAAGATATAACTTTCCTGGATCTTTTTTGATGATATTCCATAGCTTGATAAATTATCTCTTCTCTTGCATGAAGACACAGCAAGAAGATTAAAGTAACTACAAAGTATTTACTTCCGTATAGCAACTAGCTAACCATGGAATGCAGTTTAAGTCAGCTTGAAACAGCATAATTTGAAGCAATTTTTTCTCTTCGAATTATATTGCTTGGGCCACCTTGAAATTATATTGCTAAAGCAGGACAGATAAAAATCAACCCCTCATTTTATTTTATTATATCAGTTTCTTATATATCTAAACCTACCATAACAACTCCCCCGCAAAAAAGAGAGATACAAGTTTTCTTTTTCCATCTAAGGAGGAGCTATATAGTAAGCAATGAAAGACCAAACGGGAGAGGATATGAGAGAAACTGAAAGCAGAGTCTGTCAAGAACATATGCTTCCTGGATGGAAAATCAGGAAACAATAATTCACTGGGTAGAACCCCATGATATTTATTGCTTATTCTTGGCTTTTATGTCTTTGCTCAACAAATGGTCATTGAGTACCTATTATATACAAATGATTATGCTAGATGTTCTAGGAGATTGGACTCACACTATAGAAGATATTTCTTCTAATCCTGTCTTCTGAAATATTTATATATATTTTCAAGGTTTGCTCTCAATTGCAATTAAAGGCTCCCTCCATTTCCCCACCTCCCATCCACCACAGACCGAGCTCTAAGGCTCTTTCATAATTAGCTGCAAATGGCTGTGAATAAGGCACATCCAGGAACATACATAATGACTAACCTTCACGGGTCTATAAAATATTCAGTGGTTCAGTATCATTTCTCCTAGTTATATTAATCTAAGTTTGGAGTGAGAAAGGAAGCAGGGAAGATGTAGTTGGACCTCTTAACTGAGAAGCTATGTTTCTCAGAGACTCAAGCCCTCCAGCTCATAGTTTTTTGTTGATGTAAGAGCTATGTCGACTTCACCATTTGGGGTACAAGTAAGGTCACTTTTAGTTTTTCCAATTAATTACTTAAAATACCACCTCCTGGTATAAATAAGGGAATATTCAGCACCTGTCTCCTAATGCTTTCCATCATCACAAATAATCCAAGAATCTCCGTGGGGACGACAGTCCTTGTCAGGAGCCAGCATTCTCCATCCACTCTCTATACTACTATTCTGCTTTATTTTCCTCATTTTGATCCCATCTTAAATTATCGAATTTCCTTAGTTGCTTGTTTATTTTATGCCTCTGCTACTAGAATTTAAGCTCCTTAAAGGCAGAGATTATGTCTGTTTTGTTTGTTGCTATATCCCCAGTGCCTGGAGATGAGATGAGATCTCATTACACTGTAGTCACTCAATAAATATTTATTAAATGAATATTTGAACTGTCAAGGCAATATCACTAGTGAAAAGAAGTCTCATCTAGTTCTAAGCATCCGTGCCCACTGCTGTGTTGGCTTTATTAGTCCAGACATCTGTACATTTGCAGTGATGCTGCACACTTACATTTGCTAAGTAGCAGCCAATTTTATTTCCTAATCGCATTCTCAGCTTTTGCACTTGTAAGGGAGGAAAAAATAATTTTCCTTCTACCCTTCTAAATTCTTGGCTGGGGCTCCTATAACAAAAGACAGATTAACAAGAGAAAATGTGTCTACCTCATCTTGAGTACGACCTTTCAGAGTCCAAGAAACCCTTGGGTTATTGGGTCAGTTTCCTATATCTGTCCAGCTAAGTTCTCCCTTAGTTTTCTTGCTGGTTCTTTCCTGCTGACAAATCTCAATTAGGAGTATCAGAGTAGACAGAAGATTGTCTCCTTACAGTATTAAATCTCAAAAGGGAAGAGGTCGGGGTCTCTAATTTTTCCCTCCGGTATAGTCTTTAGCAAATTTATCAGTGACCAGTTTTGCTTATCAAAGTATATTTGGAAAAGAGGCCTTCCAGGTCACAAAAGGTCCTCTTGCCCATTTCCAGGGCAGTGGGTGACTACTAAAATTACATTTGTATAACTAAAGGGGGTTACTCAAGGACTGCTCTCTAAACAAAGATTTGCTCTGAGGTGAACCTGTGTATCCCTCTAAATCTAGGTGGGGTACCCTGCAATGTGTGATCGGATCTAACTCTTCTTTAGAAATGCATGTTTGAGCACAGCTGCTGGGAGAGCCAGCTCTCAGGAGTCAGCTCGGTTTGGGGCTTGCCTCTGCTGAAAAGAGCCAATATCCTACCCCTCCTGAGGGACTGCCCACATAAATGACTGATCTGTGTGCGAGGAGAACCGACTGGCCCTCTCACATCAACTTGGAACAGCTCTGCAGCTTCAGAATTCTCTGCAGAGTTGGTTGCCACTTCTATCAAGTCTACATTGCAGTTCAACTTCTCCCTCTGACCAATTCTGCTTCCTACCCTTTTCTTCCATGGTTGTTTTTCCTAAGAGTCCTCCCAAATAAACCTTTTGCAGGCAGACACACGAGACAGCTGGTAAAAGCTGCTATTTTTATTGTTGAAAAACTCATCCCATTATAATGGGAAATAATCTGTGACAATGTACTTACACTTTGTTTACAACTGGAAATTAAATATAGTTTCAGTGGTGGGTCCAAGCAATGTCTAAGGTTTTGTTGGAACAGAATGAAATAAAAAAGATAGATGAAAGGAAAGAAGTGAGAGAATAGTTCAAATGACTAGAGAGCGGATGAAATCAAGATTGAAATGTATCAGGGAAAGAGGCAGATGGCTGGCCCCAGATTTTGCATGCAGTGCTGACTGGTGATTCAAATAGTAATTCACATTTACATTTTGTTTTACAATTTCTAAAGAATTTTTATATACATTGACGTATTTTGACATCTCAATAGATCTGGGGTGAAGGAGGTAAAAAAAATATTAGATTTGTAAGAATCCGTCAAAGTCCTGTAATACCCCCGTCTCTCCAATGTAAGAATATGCCTTAGATTTCTCATCTATAGGGATTCTGTGAGAATGAAGTGAAATATTATTTGTCAAATATTTAAGGTAGTGTTCAAATATAATTAGTGTCTGATCAATGTTAGCTGACACCATCATCATCCCTCCCAGTCCCTTTATAACATCCTTTCTGAAGAGAGAGGATAGAACTTTATAGTTCATTATTGAGTTTCCCATCTTACCAATTTTGGAATTTTTACCCAGGAAGGGAAAAACTCTACTCTAGACAAATGAGATAGTGTTACAGGCAAAACTAAACCTCATGAGTGTCTGTCCAAAGCCTGTTCCAAAAGCTTTCACAAAGTATTGGAACTCTGCATTAAATCTGAGAATCTTGCTCCTTCCACTTGGTAGATACCAAAACTGAGAAACCATGAGAAGTGATATGATCTCAGTTAGAATGTGAGACAAAATCTTCAAGGAATTTCTGTTCCCTGGATACTCAATCCAACCCATCCTATAGCAAGGGTGAAATAAACACTAGGCATTACACATTCAATAGGGCCACAGTGGACTGGATCCTTATGCTATGGGATCAGTGAGATCTATAACAGAAACATAAATAAGGTTCTTGATGTAAGTTGATACACATTACTGACTTAACACCCTTAAACCTCTCTCCCCATCCATACCCTTGTCTAAACCTTTTCCCTTTCCCCCCTCTTCCCCTTCCCAATTTTTTTATAAAACAAAATGACATGTTGCATTTGTTTCCTTAATGCCTTGGAGATGCTGTTCAGTTGGTTTTTATTTACTTATCTATTTACTTTTTGGGTTTTAAGATGGAGGTTAATTGAGGAGATTTGCACAGGCTTGTGAGGAGCTTTGGGTATTAACAAGCTATTAGCTTCTGAGATCCTTTAGTCCTGATACTGAGTCACTCTTGTCCACAATATCTGGAGTGAAGTAAAGGGTCTGCCAAGTCTCTCTTAGATCAAAACATGTATCTCATATTTTAGCACTGCTTAGGAAAGCCAAACTCATCATTTGGCAGGTTCTGGCTGCATTTCCTAAATTTTAATTTTAATCTTAACAGATAAAACTTTAGATCTCCACTACTAAGGGAAAAGTTGAAGAGCTGTTGAGCTGTTTTGTAACTTTATACTTGTTAAGAGACAAAAGGAACGACAACAACTCTCTCAGCACCCAGTTCTCTGAATGAGGACAGTGATAAAGACTGAGGTGTTGCAGGATTTTTTACTGTGGTCTTGCTTAGTGGGTACAAAGAATGCTGGCCATAGTAAAACTGTGGCGTATCTAGAACCCACATTTCTCTTCTCATTTTGTGAAAATAGATGTCAGAGCGAGCAGGACTGAAGAAAAAAAATATATGAAGTCCTTACCCAGGTACAGCCCTGAGGAGAATCCCTGGATATTTGAACCCTAAAATACGGAGGATACTTGGAAAATGATTACATTCATTTCCTTTCTTCTTATTTAGCCTTTCTGGAAAACTAGATACAAAATGCAGGGAAGTTTCAGTTACTCTTGGTGGAATGGTTTGCCTAAGGTCTCTCAGTGCTAGTAGTGGAAATCAAGAATTGAAAGCAGAAGGAATATCTTGACGTGAATCCACGTGATGACCTTTAACGTTTCTGAATAATCTACTTTTTGTTGCTGACACCAATTTCTAACACCTCCCTCTTGGCCCCCAAACCTGAGATCCTATAGAGGTCTCTTTGTAATTGTTTCATAAGCAGGTCTTAAATTTTAAGGTTTCTCATAAAAACAACAATAGTGACAACAAAGATCAAATAGGTATGTTCAATTTTATAGAAAAATTAAATATTTATTCCCTGAGGCCAAAGAACTTTATGTAGTGTTTAGACCAAGAATCAATTTTGGAGGCAAACTGTAAGAACCTCTAAGGCAAGTTTCTAAAATGGAAATGTTGAAAAAGTCCCTGTAACAAAATCACCACTGGAAAAGGGAGCCAGCCTTTGAAAGGTCTGTTTTCCTCCTCTCAGATCTTTGCTCAGAACTGAAATTGCTCCTTTGCCAACCCAAAGAGAGGCAGTTTTTGAGCCTTTTGTTGAAAAGAGAGCCTATAGCTGACACTAAAGTAAGATTCTGTCAATAGCAAGGACAGGGTGATTTTTATTTCATTTATTTTATTTTTACTATGTTATTTGTGTGCAACTTTTCAAAAAATTTCCCAACATTTTATTAATGAAAAAATTTTAAATATATTGAGAAGTTGAAAGGCTTGTAGGATGAACACCCATGTACTCTCTACTAGATTTTACAATTCACATTTTACTCAACTTATTAAATACATCCACCAACCATCCTTCTCGCTCTACAGCAGTCCATCTTATTTTGTTGATGCATTTTACAGTGAGTTATAGAAACACTTTATACCATTACACATGTTAACATGAGTGTCATTAGTTTTCTTGTTTTTATTCATTCACAATTGATTGCAAGAAAGCTTTGTAAAGAATCTAGACATTCTGAGGTAGATCCATAGCAGTGGTCCCCATGCTCAACTTTTACAATTATTTTGATGTAGTATCAAAGAAGACGATCTACAATGATCTAAAATGGCTATTAAATTACTCCTCCCTTCTCCAGTTGCGTGTCTGTGTGAGGGCAGATTTTCTGCATATATAGCAACCAAAAACACCCAAGTCCTAACAGATTAAATTCAGAAGCAAATATGAGAATCTGGTTGTCTTCTATTTAGGCCATAAAAGAGATTTACAAAAATGTAAAACCAGTGTCATTCTTTTCATTTTTTTTTTGTTATTTTTCAGAGTTACTCTCCATGTTAATTTAATGGCCTTATGATTGCCATTTTAAAATAAATCAATAATATTTATTTCTTTCACTGTTAATTTCTAATAAGATATAGATAAATAAATATAACTTTATAAACAAAAGCTCTTTGGTATGCTCAGGAATTTTCTACTTGGTCCCATTAGCTTTCTGTCTTATACAAATGGGTCAAAATCTCCTGCCCAAACACTTCGTTTTTTCTACTACTTTCAGCACTCTTGTGGTGTTATTCCCTTTTAATACTTTTATATACTAGGAGTATAAAGAATAAAAGTAATACTATGGTTATATAATAAACAGTGTTATTATTATTACTACCATCATCATTGTTATTTCAGTAGAATTTGGAATGAAACAGGAGTTTAACCATGGAGTCAAAAAAGCTACCCTATTTAAAATAAATCATAACGTCTAAAATATTACTTTTTAGATCAAATATATAAACTGGGGTGTGATTTTTGAAAGAATCATTCATTTTATGAAAGAATTAATTGATACATATGAGAGATAAAGATATACATATATCCTTTAATATAATTTCTATATGTATGTTCAGAGATTAAGTGCAGAAAAAAGCATGATGTAGTAGGAAAAAAACAAAATCCAGGAGTCTTAAAAAGTTACTGTTTAGCTGTGTGTTTTGAGCTCCAACTTTATATTTTTGTGATTCAGCTCTCCCATTTGAAATGGAAGTCACATCAAAGTTCCTAGAAGGTTCTTTTGGTCTGCACATTACTATGCTGCTTCATTTCATTTAGTAATAAATTTAAAAAGTTATCATCTATTACATTAAAAACCTTTAGCTAGGGGCTTCCCTGCTGGCGCAGTGGTTGAGAGTCCACCTGCCGATGCAGGGGACACGGGTTCGTGCCCCGGTCCGGGAGGATCCCACATGCCGCAGAGCGGCTGGGCCCGTGAGCCATGGCCACTGAGCCTGCGCGTCCGGAGCCTGTGCTCCGCAACGGGAGAGGCCGCAACAGTGAGAGGCCCGTGTACCGCAAAAAAAAAAAAAACAACCTTTAGCTAGGAATGTTGAGGGATGCAGATATATATATATGAAATATAATTCTCACCCACAATAAATTCATAATTTTTTTGGATATGTAGAAAGTTTAAATAAAAAGTTAACAGTAATGGGATTTTTGAATTTTCTTTCTTTTCCTTTCTCCCTTTCTTTCTTTTCTCTGTGGAAATAAACAAAGACTAACCAAATGAGAAAAGCAGAGGCTATTTATTCAGAGCTGCTACAGCAAGGGAGCCAGACACTGTCACTTGCATTTGGCAGAGACTCAAGGGCAGGCAGAGGAGTGGAAGGAAGCGAAGGGCTCAGGTATGCTACAATTGGAGGCTGTCGGCATGAGGAAACTAGGTAGACCAACTAGAAGTAGGGCATCCTATGCAGTTGGTAGGGGTGCATATTTGACTTTCGCTGGTTGGTGCAAAGTTGGAAGTGAGGACAAAAATGACAGAAGCTGTCAGTTATTAACCAAACCTTGGTCACTTGGGGTGGATTATTACAGAAATTACTGGTTAGCTTCCTGGATTGTTACTAGAGATAGCAATCCTACTTCCTGTAAGTCTTACTTGTAGCAGGTTAGCATCTTGAGCTGGTTCTTGTGGATGAGGAGTTTGGTTTCTGGGCAGGTTGTTGCAAGTTGTGGGTCAGAAGTCTATTTTTATATAAGGTCTGGCCATTGTCCATTTGTATACTTATCCTCCCTCTCTCTGTTCTCTCCTTCCATCCATCCCCCCTCCCTTTTCCTTCCTAGTGTTTGTTTCTGGTTTTGTTTTTCTGGCTTCTGAGAGGGAGAGGAAAAGGAGAAAGAAGAAAGGGCAGAGGAGAAACAGAAAGAGAACAATGATGGGATAGAGTGAGTCTGGGACTTAATATGTTATCAAAGTGTCCCCACAGTGAGGTCAATAAAGGACATTTTTAAAAGAGGAAGCCAAATATTTAATATGAAGTTATACATATGCTGCACTCTAAATACCACGTGTCACTCTCTCCCTTCCTCCCTCAAATTGCAGTCCCCGACTCCCAAGAGGACCACAGTAGAAAGTACACCTGTGTGTGTGTGTGTGTGTGTGTGTATGTGTGTGTGTGTGTGTGTGTGTGTGCACGCTTGGTGCTTTGCCAAAAATGAGCAAGTAGTTAAGATTACTCACACAGATGCCTGGATAGGTTAGTTAGGTTAATCTTCAATTAGCATGTTCCACCATGCCTGATAAGGACCAGAGTTCACTGTTGACCATAACGAAATAAAAAGGGAAAGTCAAAATTGGTTAATCTGAAAACCTTAGCGCATGTCCCTGAGGTAGCTACAATGAGTAAGTAGTTAACTGTAGCAGATGACCTGGGTCTCACCTACCCCTCCTCATTTCTAGCAAGCTGTCCTTTTCAGAACTGCCTCTCTGAGTGATGAAAACACTCTCTGTGACATGTGAATTTGCCCTTGAATACAGGCCCAACCAAGCTGTTAAAGTTCACACTCTTTGGTCTGTGATTTACTCCATTTTATAGTTTTCAGCCCTGTGCAACTCCACCCACTCAAGATGCTTGCCTCTGACTCCGTTGCAAGATTTCAATTTTAGATTTATAGCTAAAGGTAGCAAACATTTTTATAAAGCAAACAAAAACAAACAAACAAAAAAACAACCAAAAAAAACCTCCCAAGAAATAGGGAAGGCCCATAAAGTTTGATTTATTCTCCCCACAAATTCAGTTAGATCTTTGGGAAAGAAAACCATAAGAAATAGAAAAAGTACTAAAACCCAGTTGGAGGCTTCTGATCCACTGAGCCATTTAAAATAGAGACTGTTCATTTTGATCTTACCAAGATGGTCATTCGCTTTTCATGGGGAAGGAGGAAGGCAGTGATTCCTCCAACATTTCAGATTTTGAAATCTATCATTTGATTCTTAAGCCACATGTCTCCCTCCTTCTAAAATCCGTGCTTTATTCACTTCTTTGAAAATTAATTCAGTTTGAGAACATTTTGTTGGAGGAGAGTATACTAAAATGACTAAGGGCACTGGAGTCAGCATGGTTTTAAATCTTGGCTCTATCGCTTACTAGCTATATGATCTAGAAAAGTTTTTAAATTTATCTGCACCTCAATTTTCTTCATTAATGAAATGGGATAATAACTGTCTGGCTCATTAGTTTTCTGTAGAGTTAAATGAGATGATTTATAGAAAGTTCTTAGTGTAGTCTCTCTCTCGCATATACCAAGGTCTCAGTCAATATTAAAAGTAATAATGGGTAAAAACTGGAGAAACAGGAATCACTGCTTTAAGGAATATGGTGTTCAAGAAGCAAATGTTAGGAGAAAGAGACATTCAATAGGTAATGTATTTCAAGCCTTCTGATACTGATATTTTTAAACTATTTGTTCTTTAATTTCCTAGTCTTGCTAAAATTTAATTTGCTTGAACGTACAGATAGACACTATGTTTCATGCTTAGGGTATTATGGATATTATTTATATTTTCTGTCCCTCCCAGGGTTCTTTATAATAATAATAGTAACATAAATTATTATTATTTTTAAGATTTTGTGGCTGTGATACAGACTTTAGGTTAAAGACTTATCATAAAGAGTGACTGACTACTAGAAATGTTCATTAATTAAAGTCATGTTTCTCTTCCTCTAGTCATGTATAACCATTTGTCTATTTGTCTGTTTCTGAGGACTCCCAAATTTATTAAAAAAATCATTATTGGGAGTGTGAACGGTCCTAACAAGGGGCCACTCTTGGTCAATATTATTTATTGAATTAAGTGTTTTGAAAGGCCAGGAAACTCAAGCAACAAAGTAACTAAATGTTACAATAAATGATTATCATAACTCCAAACATAACTGTTATCTCTAGACCACCAGCTTTTCTGTTAACTTCATACCAGAACAAGTATCTGGTCCTGTTCATTTCCATATTCTCACAATCAAGCCCTATGACACATGGTAGGCGTGTGATATTTATTAAAATGAATTAAAATAAATTATCACAATTCCCTTTTCAAGAGCATGGCCATTACTGAACATCAAAGATTTGAGTAAAAGGAAACTATTCTCGTTAGACTAAATAATAAGGTTTCTTCCCTGCTGTGGGATATTATAAATTTTGAATTGAAAAGTAGGTGGTTTGGGAGATGAAAGGTTATTCCAGAATACTGAATTTATATAAAAAGCCCAATGATTAAGGTAAAAGAAAAAAAATCAAAAAGTTCACTTTTTTTCTTAACTAGAAAAAAATTAAGAGACCAAAAAGTCACTAAAAGATGTTGCTTGATTGAAATAAGAAACATGAAAAATAAAGAAAATATAAAAAATGTATGTTCTAGTTTATTGTTCATATTTTGAATCTGATGTTATATTCTTTAAGTTTTCCTATCCATCCATCCATTCACACTTCCATCCATTCAACAACAACAAAAATATATGTTGAGTTCTTACTAAAGGGAAGTTCCCAACAGACTCTGTCCAAGTTTCATGGAAAATCCGACCTTGTGAGGCAGTGGAGATGAGACAGGCACAGACCGAAGTAACATGTGAGAAGGCCGAAGTGTACATGTGAAAAGGAGATGGGTGCTTTGAAGAAAAGGAATCTAGTTTAGCCTGTGGGTCAGGAAAAGCTTGTCTCAGGAAGTGGTATCTGAGTAGAGGTCTGGGGTGATTATGACTTTATTTAATAACAAAGGAAGGGTATGCACACATAGGGACCTGCACAAGTCAAGTTCCTGTTACAGAGGGAATGTGGCACATTGGAGGAATTTCAGAAGGGCTAGTGTGGCAAGATTCCAGAGAGTGAGGCAAAGAATATGGAGAAAGAGTAGTCAACGATGGTCAGGAGCTGGGCCACAGTCCCATAAAGACTTTGTTTTCCTTATCCTTAGAGGAGTGGGAAACACTAAACGTTTTTGACAGGAACGGCTTGAGGGAACACAGTCATATACTCAATGTAGCTTCATTTTGGAAAATAAATTATAGATTTGGAGGACCCAGTAATAGGCTATTATAGGACTCCAGGTGAGAAAAGATGGTAGCTTGGGCTATGTTAGCAACCATTAAGATGGAAAGAAGGCATGGAATTTGAAAGATATTCACAGTAAAAAAGGCTCTGAAGGGACCGTGGCAATGAAGGGAAATGTAGGTTGGTGAAGAGGGAGAGTCAAGTTTTGCCCCAAGGAGTCTGGTTTATATAACTGGGTGAATGATAATGCTATTCTACTGAGATCAAAGGCACTGAACAAGAACCAGATGTTTTCCCCCTGTACATGGACAGTGCATCATAGAATCAGTTTTGATTATGTTGTATGTAAAGTATATTTGAGGTATCCAGGTAGAGGTCCTGGGTAGGCAGTTATACACAAGGTTCTGGAGCTCAGAAGGGAGGCCTGGGCTGAAGGTCACTGGCATATTAATACTACTTAAAAGCACGGGGTAGGATAAAATTCCTAAGTGGTATTGTAGAGTGAAAGGAAGGGGAGATTCTGAACTTTAAGACAACACATTATTCAATGCCTGGGTAGAGGAAGAAGAATTTTCTATGAAGCATAAAGAGAGTAATCAGAGAGGCAGGAAGAAAACAAAGATATTTAGCTCTCACGTGCAAGTTCTTTTCAAAGCCTTGACTTCACTGGACGCACATGGTTAATGAGAAAATGCTTTGTTTGCTACATTATTTCTGCCATACTTACGGTTTCTGGCAAGTAATTTATTTAGTCACTGTGTTGTTTCTGAGCACTATAGTCTTCTTTACTCACTCAATGTGTAAAGTGTTTTAAAAATCTTGCAACCATCAAAGTAAAAGATGCAGCACGGTGCCTCATCTTCCAGCACTGCCGCAGGGCTCAATAATCTATAGATCATGTAATAATTTCATTTAGCAGCACAATAAAAGTCAAATTAGTTTCCATGAGACAGTTATGTATGATAATCTGGATTACTGCGGCCTCCTACTGACTATATTAGCATTGTAATGCTATTTCCACTTCTGGGATTCTGGTGGAATTATTTCTTTCAGTTTATATTTATTGAATAATTATGAAAACTGAGTTCTTAAAGTCTTGAAGAAGTGGATTTATACCAAAAAAAAAAAATTAATGTGCAGTGATAATGATCTTAACTTCCAATGTATCACTCTCTCCTTTAAAGAAGTGACTTTAACTGCCAGAGTTTCAAAGTAGTTGAAAATGTATCTTAGTGAGTTTGCAGCTAAACACTGACAGCTAAAGCCTGTGTCTCCACCTGCTAGGGCCAGCATTTGCCAGAGGCTTTCAAAGCCATGTCTCAGTGTAAGTCGGAGTTCATGCAAAACTTAAGTATAAGAAACTTGTTTACCTGTCAGGGATTGATAGGACTGCTTAAAAAGCCAGGACTTTCAATGCAAATCCCAAACAAATCCTAGTGGACACTTCTGTAGAAATCGACAAGCTTAATATTTATAAGAAAATGCAAAAGGCCTAGAATAGCCAAAGAATTTTTAAAAAGAATAACAAAATTGGAATTCTCATTCTACCTAATTTCAACACTTATACCATGAAGCTACAATAAATAATCAAGATAGTTTGGTTTTGGCAAAAAGATAGACATGTAGATCCAATGAACAATAGATACTCCAGAAACATACCCAAACGTATATGGTCAACATATTTTTGGACAAACTGCAAACATGATTCAGTGAGAGAAAGGAAAGTGTTTTCAGTAAGTGGTGCTGGATCAATTTGATATCCATACGGAAAAAAAAGTATACCTTATACCACCTCATACACAAAGATGAATTTAAAATGGATCATAGGCCTAAATGAGAAACCTAAAACTATAAAACTACTAGAGGAAAACATAAGAGAAAATCTGTTATGGCCTTGTGGCAGAAAAAGATTTATTAAATAAAACACAGAAGTATGAATCGTAAAAGAAAAACTTGACATTTTGGATCAAAATTAAAATTAGAAATGTTTGCTATTTAAAAGACATCATTTAAAAAACCCAAACAAAAGACATAGACTGGGAGAAAACATTTACCACATATATTTCAGATAAAGGAGATATATATATATATATATATAATATATAATATTTAAAACTCTTTGAATTCAATAAGACAGACAACTCATTTTAAAAATAGGCAAAAAAAGGGCTTCCCTGGTGGTGTGCTGGTTGAGGGTCTGCCTGCCGATGCAGGGGACACGGGTTCGTGCCCCGGTCCGGGAGGATCCCACATGCCGTGGAGCGGCTGGGCCCGTGAGCCGTGGCCGCTGGGCCTGTGCGTCCGGAGCCTGTGCTCCGCAGCTGGAGAGGCCACAACAGTGAGAGGTCCGCGTACCGAAAAAAAAAAAATAGGCAAAAAAAATAGGCAAAAGATTTGAACAGATGCTTAACAAAAGAAGATATATGAATGAGTAATAAACACACAGGAAAATGCTTAACATCTTTAGTTAGCAAAAAAAATGCAAATTGAAACACAATTATATTCTACTACACTCCCATTAGAATAGCTAAAATTAAAAAGACAGAACATCAAGTGTTGAAAAGAGTATGATATAACTGAAACTCTTCAACATGACTACTGAGAAAGTAAAATGGTCAACCACTTAGGAAGACAGTTTGACTGTTTCTTTAAAAGTTAAACCACAAACCTATCATACGATCAAGATAATTCCACTCTTAAGTATTTACCCAAGAGAAATGAACACATTTTTTCACAAAAAGACTTATACACAAATGCTTATAGCATCTTTATCTACAGCCAAAACCTGAAATGATTAAACCAATTGTGGTGTATTCATACAGTGGAAGACTACTCAGCAATAAAAGAGGTACAAATCATGGTTATTAAAAAAAATGGATGACTCGCAAAAATTATGTTCAGTAGATTAAAGCAGTCAGAAAGACTACTTACTAAATTATTCTATTCATAGAATATTCTTTAAAACAAAAACAGGTTCATAATGACAGAAAGGCCAGTGATTACCTGGAAACAGTGGTGAGGAAGGGCTGGATTACAAAAACGGCATGAGGAAACTTTGGGGGGTTATGAAAATGTTTGTCACTTTGCTTGTGGTGGTGGTATCATGAATGTGGGCATATGTTAAAATGTATCACGTTGTACACTTTTAATATGTACCTTATATTTTATTATATTTCCATTGTACCTCAATAAAATTGTACAATTCCTAAGTGTAGGAGATAGGCAAATTACTTTATCTGAACCACACTTTTCTCAGCTAAAAATAGGGGGCAATAAGGATCCCCCTCATAGTGTTGTTATGATACAAAATGTGATTTATTTAATGTGCTGGACATTCTAATTATTAATGCTTAATTTTAACTCAAGGTTTAGAGCTAATTTCCAAAATATTGGAAATTCAGAAAACAGAGAAATGAGAAAAAAATGACACTAGGAGAAAATAAAGAGCCAAATCCAGAAAGAAAGAAAGTCCTCTGCAGGATAACAGAGTAGGGTTTTGTTGGTTATGTTTTGTTTTTTCAGTAAGACTCTGCTGTTGAAGAAGGAAAGAAAACAAACAAAAACGCTCTTCTAAAGCAAGAGACAATGATAGGATGTGTAATCATATGTGATGTTTGGCCCTGGATTGATTCTGGTTTGGACACCTGACTGCAAAGACATTTTGTGAACAATGAAAGGAATTTGAATATGGGCAGAATAGAGATAACGTTAGGGGATTACTAATTGTATCCACTATGACCATGTTATTGAGGTGATATGGTAAACGTCCTTGTTCTTTAAAACGTGTTGTTTTATACTCTTGTTCTATACTACAGTTAAAGAAAAAAGAATTCTTGGTATCCATCATCTACTCAAACACATAAGGGAGAGAGAGAATACTGTCTCTAAGGAACACTCATGTGAAGGCAATAATATTTCACACCTCTTCAGAGATAAAGAAGCTGTAAGGAAGTTGTTCAAACTCCTCTAACTGTGCTTTATAAAGCAAGTCAACATATACCACATACTATGATGCTCCAGGTTGTCTGCCCTTAGATATGACACAAATTCATTGGCTGACCCTGAGTTCCATGTACTTTCTTTTTTTTTAAATAATTTAAATTCTTTTTTTTAAATAAATAAATTTATTTATTATTTATTTTATTTATTTTTATTTTTGGCCGTGTTGGGTCTTCGTTGCTGCACGTGTGCTTTCTCTAGTTGCTGCGAGCGGGAGCTACTCTTTGTTGTGGTGTGTGGGCTTCTCATTGCAGTGGCTTCTCTTGTTGCAGAGCACAGGCTCTAGGCATGCGGGCTTCAGTAGTGGCATGCAGATTCAGTAGTTGTGGCTCGTGGACTCTAGAGAGCTGGCTCAGTAGTTGTGGCGCACGGGCTTAGCTCCTCCACAGCATGTGGGATCTTCCTGGACCAGGGATAGAACCCAAGTCCCTTGCATTGGCAGGCAGATTCTTAACCACTGCTCCACCAGGTAAGCCCCCGTGTACTTTCTTATCCTCTACAAAACTTTCCTCCAAGTACATTGCAATGGAGAGCCCATCACTCTGCCTGAATTTTCAGAATACCTGGCTATAATCCCCAGTTTTCTACATATGTTCCTCCCATACCTATCTTTTGATCTATTGATCAGTCATCAATCTATCAGTAATTGAATGTCAGGTACAGCCTGGCGTATCCTATGTAACAAATAAAAAAATGAAAGTACTCTTCATAGGATTAGTCAGCTGCTTCTCCATTTTCCAAAGCACTGTAGCTCATACTTTTTATTAAGTCACTTGGGTAATATACTTAGCTACCTTTCTAATTGTTGGACTTTTTTCAAGATTAACACTACTTATGGCAATCCTGGTATGGCTAAACATATCGACAATTAAGAAAGCATTCCACCTTAAGAAAAACATCAATCCTAGGTAGTTGCAGTATCCTCATATTCAGGTAAAATTTAGTTTTCAATTTCTAAATACCAGGCCATTCTCTCTGTCTTCTTCAGCTGTTACCTAGGAGCTCCTGCTATGCCAGATTGCTTATCTCCATGCTTTGGTACATCTTTAAAGTGTTTCTTCACCCTTCTTACTTGCAGCTGCCACACTTCAGTTCACAAGACAGCATTGTTTGAGTATCCTGTTATTTTAGTGCTGCTGTGTGTGCCCAACTCAGAAAAGCTATGCACCATTTCAGGGCTGCAAGACTTGACTCTGTAGCAGGAACCCAGTGAGAATGATCCTCTGAGGCATTTTTCATTAGGCACAGAGGAAAATAAAGGAAAGTAAAATATGCACTGTGTTTGCTACTCAAGATATGTTTATGGTAGGAATGGAAGGGTATAGAAAGTGAAAAGGGAAGAAGAGAAGGAAGGAATTAAGGAAGAGAGGAAGAAAGCAAGTGAGGTGATTAGTGGGGAACAGGAAATGAGAGAAGATGGAACAGATTTATAGAAAGAAACTTGACTTTATTTCTCATTTAAGACTTCACGGGGGGCTTTCCTTGTGGTGCAGTGGTTAAGAATCCGCCTGCCAATGCAGGGGACACAGGTTTGAGCCCTGGTCTGGGAAGATCCCACATGCCACGGAGCAACTAAGTCCGTGCACCACAACTACTGAGCCTGTGCTCTAGAGCCCGTGAGCCACAACTACTGAGCCCACGTGCTTAAAAAAAAAAAAAAAAAAAAAAGACTTCACCTTCTTGGAGAACTTACCCTCCCCAAAAGAAAGCAAAGCAAAGCTTGACAACGCTCAATCACCATTCTGTAAATGCTGGAACTTTTTTTTTAAATACATTTATTTATTTTTCTTTTGGGATGCATTGAGTCTTCGTTGCTGCACA
Organism: Stenella coeruleoalba; assembly: GCF_951394435.1. Taxonomy (NCBI): domain Eukaryota; kingdom Metazoa; phylum Chordata; class Mammalia; order Artiodactyla; family Delphinidae; genus Stenella; species Stenella coeruleoalba. Next base: position 9,677,985 of record NC_137167.1, read on the forward strand.
CAGGCTTTCTCTAGTTGCCGCAAGCAGGGGCTACTCTTCGTCGCAGTGCACAGACTTCTCCTTGCAGTGGCTTCTCTTGTTTCGGAGCACAGGTTCTAGGCGCGCGGCTCAGTAGCTGTGGCATGTGGGCTTAGCTGCTCCGCAGCATGTGGGATTTTACCGGACCAGGGCTCGAACCCATGCCTCCTGCACTGGCAGGTGGATTCTTAACCACTGCGCCACCAGAGAAGCCCAAATGTTGGAACTTTTAAATTCTCTGTTCTACTTAATGGCTAATTAGGTCCACCCAGTTGAGTAGAACAATCTTTTAAATGCTTCTCTTACTCAAATTGGATACAGAAAACAACCAAATTGATTGAAAAAACTGATTGAAAAACATCATGAAATTAGTAACATGGAGTTTACCAAACGATTAACTTAAATATGCAGAGAGAGAAAATGAATGCACACTATATGTACAGTGTGCAACGTTGGTGTTGACTCCTGCCTACTAAGAACACGGTAAATCTACAGTCAGGGATGTCTGTAATGAATTCTCTTTGCTTTAGCACACTCCAGACCTTATATTCTGATTCCATGCCATGTGTTAATTGTCTGTGCTGTTCTTAATCTTGGCCAAAATGGACTTTTTTCATGATTGTGGCTTTTAAAATAATGAGTAGAATTCTCAGTCTCTCTCTACAACTGCAAAAATACCAGGATTTCAAGACAGATATTCTTCATCAGCTGTAAATTCATAGCCCTATTTATCTCTCTTCTGATTTCCTATTTTACGTTAAAAGCTCTGTTTCATTCAGCCTTCACTACAAGGCGACTGTCAACAGTTACCCTCAAATGAAAACTCTCTCTGCTCTGCCTTTGGATGTGGTGGTTGAAGAGACTGTGTAAATTGCCCTGACTTTTTGGAGGAAGAAAAGGTTTTCAACATGGCTATAAAGTGAAAAAATCTACCCTGTTAAGCAGAAGCCAATGCTTGATACAACTTCCCCTGCTATGTTATAAATTAATTCTTCTCCTTTCCCTTTAATGCTATCTTTTCACCTCCAGCAAGCAGCTCAACTGGCACCAGTGATTTTTTTTCTATTTAGAATTTTCATGCTCCAAAGTACAGACTATATTGTCACGGGACAATAATTATTGCATGTATAAGGCATGATGTTAGGTGCAATCCCATTGGTCTTTTATGGGAAAATCAGTTCCTCAGAAGTCATATTATGTGACGTTAATTATCATGAATGACAATTAACAATGACTTTCAGAGATTTTGAGAAATCTGTGCAACAGCGACTCAGAATTTTAAAAGTACTATTTGTGGTTAATCTTCCATACGACTCAAATTCTGTGCATTTTATTTAAAAAATAAAAATGGAGGATTGATTCAAGATGGCGGAGTACAAGGACGTGCTCTCACTCCCTCTTGCGAGAACACCGGAATCAACTAACTTAGGAACAATCAGCAACGGGAAGACATTGGAACTCACCAAAAAAGATACCCTACATCCAAAGACAAAGGAGAAGCCACAATGAGACAGTTGGAGGGGCGCAATCACAATAAAATCAAATCCCATAACTGCTGGGTAAGTGACTCACAAATCGGAGAACACTTACACCACAGAAGTCCACCCACTGGAGTGAAGGTTCTGAGCCCCACATCAGGCTTCCGAACCTGGGGGTCCGGCAACGGGAGGAGGAATTCCTAGAGAATCAGACTTTGAAGGCTAGTGGGATTTGACTGCAGGACTTGGGCAGGACTGGGGGAAACAAGGACTCCACTCTTGGAGGGCACACACAAAGTAGTGTGTGCATTGGGACCCAGGAGAAGTAGCAGTGACCCCACAGAGACTGAATCAGACCTACCTACTAGTGTTGGAGGGTCTCCTGCAGAGGTGGGGGGTGGCTCTGTCTCACCGTGAGGACAAGGACACTGGCAACAGAATTTATGGGAAGTTCTTGGCGTGAGCCCTCCCAGAGTCCACCATTAGCCCCACCAAAGAGCCCGGGTAGTCTCCAGTGTTGGGTCACCTCAGGCCAAACAACCAACAGGGAGGGGACCCAGCCCCACCCATCAGCACACAAGTGGATTAAAGTTTTACTGAGCTCTGCACACCAGAACAACAGCCAGCTCTACCCACCACCAGTCCCTACCATCAGGAAACTTGCACAAGCCCCTTAGATAGCCTCACCCATCAGAGGGCAGACAGCAGAAGCAAGAACTACAATCCTGCAGCCTATGGAAAAAAAACCACATTCACAGAGAGATACACAAGATGAAAAGGCAGAGGGCTATGTAACAGATGAAGGAACAAGATAAAACCCAAGAAAAACAACTAAATGAAGTGAAGAGAGGCAACCTTCCAGAAGAAGAATTCAGAATAATGATAGTGAAAATGATCCAGGACCTCGGAAAAAGAATGCAGGCAAAGATTGAGAAGATGCAAGAAATGTTTAACAAAGACCTGGAAGAATTAAAGAACAAACAAAGAGAGATGAACAATACAATAACTGAAATGAAAAATACACTAGAAGGAATCAATAGCAGAATAACTGAGGCAGAAGAACGGATAAGTTACGTGGAAGACAGAATGGTGGAATTCACTGCTGCAGAACAGAATAAAGAAAAACGAATGAAAAGAAATGAAGACAGCCTAAGAGACCTCTGGGACAACATTAAATGCAACAACATTCACATTACAGGGGTCCCAGAAGGAGAAGAGAAAGGACCCGAGAAAATATGTGAAGAGATTATAGTCGAAAACTTCCCTAACATGGGAAAGGAAACAGCCACCCAAGTCCAGGAAGTGCAGAGAGTCCCATACAGGATAAACCCAAGAAGAAACACACTGAGACACATAGTAATCAAATTGGCAAAAATTAAAGACTAAGAAAAATTATTATAAGCAGCAAGGGAAAAACGACAAATAACATACAACGGGAACTCCCATAAGGTTAACAGCTGATTTCTCAGAAGAAACTCTACAAGCCAGAAGGGAGTGGCATGATATACTCAAAGTGATGAAAGAGAAGAAGCTACAACCAAGATTACTCTACCCAGCAAGAATCTCATTCAGATTCGATTGAGAAATCAAAAGCTTTACAGACAAGCAAAAGCTATGAGAATTCAGCACTACCAAACCAGCTACAACAAATGCTAAAGGAACTTCTCTAAGTGGGAAACACAAGAGAAGAAAAGGACATACAAAAACAAACCCAAAACAATTAAGAAAATAGTAATAGGAACATACATATCGATAATTACCTTAAACGTGAATGGATTAAAATGCTCCAACCAAAAGACACAGGCTTGCTGAACGGATACAAAAACAAGACCCATATATATGCTGTCTACAGCAGACCCACTTCAGACCTAGGGACACAAACAGACTGAAAGTAAGGGGATGGAAAATAATATTCCATGCAAATGGAAATCAAAAGAAAGCTTGAGTAGCAATTCTCATATCAGATAAAATAGACTTTAAAATAAAAAATGTTACAAGAGACAAGGAAGGACACTACCTAATGATCAAGGGATCAATCCAAGAAGATATAACAATTATAAATATATAAGCATCCAACATAGGAGCACCTCAATACATAAGGCAACTGCTAACAGCTATAAAAGAGGAAATCCACAGTAACACAGTAATACTGGGGGACTTGGAACACCTCACTTACACCAATGGACAGATCATCCAAACAGAAAATTACTAAGGAAACACAAGCTTTAAATGACACAACAGACCAGAGAGATTTAATTGATATTTACAGGACACTCCATCCAAAAACAGCAGGTTACATTTTCTTCTCAAGTGCACACGGAACATGCTCCAGGATAGATCACATCTTGGGTCACAAACAAGCCTCAGTAAATTTATGAAAACTGAAATTATATCAAGCATCTTTTCTGACCACAATGCTATAAGATTAGAAATCAATTACATGGAAAAAAAACGTAAAAAACACAAACACACAGAGGCTAAACGATACATTATTAAATAACCAAGAGATCACTGAAGAAATCAAAAACTACCTAGAGACAAGCGACAATGAAAACACGACGATCTAAAACCTACGGGATGCAGCAAAAGCAGTTCTAAGAGGGAAGTTTACAGCTATACAAGCCTACCTCAAGAAACAAGAAAAATCTCAAATAAACAATCTAACCTTACACCTGAAGAAACTAGAGAAAGAAGAACAAACAAAACCCAAAGTCAGCAGAAGGAAAGAAATCATAAAGATCAGAGCAGAAATAAATGAAATAGAAACAAAGAAAACAATAGCGAAGATCAATAAAACTAAAAACTGGTTCTTTGAGAAGATAAACAAAATTGATAAGCCAGTAGCCAGACTCATCAAGAAAAAGAGGGAGAGGACTCAAATCAATAAAATTAGAAATGAAAAAGGAGAAGTTACAACAGACACCACAGAAATGCAAAGCATCCTAAGAGACTACTACAAGCAACTCTATGCCAACAAAATGGACAACCTGGAAGAAATGGACAAATTCTTAGAAAGGTATAACTTTCCAAGACTGAACCAGGAGGAAATAGAAAATATGAACAGACCAACCACAAGTATTGAAATTGAAACTGTGATTAAAAATCTTCCAACAAACAAAAGTCCAGGACCAGATGGTTTCACAGGTGAATTTATCCAACATTTAGAGAAGAGCTAACACCCATCCTTCTCAAACTCGTCCAAAAAACTGCAGAGAAAGGAACACTCCCAAACTCATTCTATGAGGACACCATCACCCTGATACCAAAATCAGACAAAGATATTACAAAAAAAATTACAGACCAATATCACTGATGAATATAGATGCAAAGATCCTCAACAGAATACTAGCAAACAGAATCCAACAACACATTAAAAGGATCATACACAATGATGAAGTGGGATTTATCATAGGGATGCAAGGATTCTTCAATATACACAAATCAATCAATGTGATACACCATATAAACAAACTGAAGAATAAAAAACATATAACCATCTCAATAGATGCAGAAAAAGCTTTTGACAAAATTCAACACCCTTATATGATAAGAATTCTCTAGAAAGTGGGCATAGAGGGACTCTACCTCAACATAATAAAGGGCATATACAACAAACCCACAGCAAACATCAGTCTCAATGGTGAAAAACTGAAAGCACTTCCTCTAAGATCAGAAACAAGGATGTCCACTCTCACCACTATTATTCAACATAGATTTGGAAGTCCTAGCCACAGCAATCAGAGAAGAAAAGGAAATAAAAGGAATAAAATTGGAAAAGAAGAAGTAAAGCTGTCACTGTTTGCAGATGACATGATATTATACATAGAGAATCCTAAAGATGCCACCAGAAAACTACTAGAGCTAATCAATGAATTTGGTAAAGTTGCAGGACACAAAATTAATGCACAGAAATCTCTTGCATTCCTATACACTAATGATGAAAAATCTGAAAGAGAAATTAAGGAAACACTCCCATTTACCATTGCAACAAAAAGAATAAAATACCTAGGAATAAACCTACCTAGGGAGACAAAAGACCTGTATGCAGAAAACTGTAAGACACTGATGAAAGAAATTAAAGATGATACCAACAGATGGAGAGATATACCATGTTCTTGGATTGGAAGAATCAATATTACGAAAATGACTATATTACCCAAAGCAATCTACAGATTCAATGCAATCCCTATCAAATTACCAATAGCATTTTTCACGGAAGTAGAACAAACAATCTTAAAATTTGTATGGAGACACAAAAAAGACCCTGAATAGCCAAAGCAGTCTTGAGGGAAAAAAACGGAGGTGGGGGAATCAGGCTCCCTGACTTCACACTATATTACAAAGCTACAGTAATCAAGACAATATGGTACTGGCACAAAAACAGAAATATAGATCAATGGAACAAGGTAGAAAGCCCAAAGATAAACCCATGCATCTACAGTCAACTAATCTATGACAAAGGAGGCAAGGATATACAATGGAGAAAAGACAGTCTCTTCAATAAGTGGTGCTGGGAGAACTGGACAGCTAGATGTAAAAGAATGAAATTAGAATACTCCCTAACACCATACACTAAAATAAACTCAAAATGGATTAGAGACCTAAATGTAAGACCGGAAACTATGAAACTCTTAGAGGAAAACATAGGAAGAACACTCTGACATAAATCACAGCAAGATCTTTTTTGATCCACCTCCTAGAGTAATGGAAATAAAAACAAAAATAAACAAATGGGACCTAATGAAACTTAAAAGCTTTTGCACAGGAAAGGAAACCATAAACAAGATGAAAAGACAATCCTCAAAATGGGAGAAAGTATTTGCAAACGAATCAACAGACAAAGGATTAATCTCCAAAATATATAAACAGCTCATGCAGCTCAATATTAAAAAAACAACCCAATCCAAAAATGGGCAGAAGACCTAAATAGACATTTCTCCAAAGAAGACATACAGATGGCCAAGAGGCACATGAACAGCTGCTCAAAATCACTATTAGAGAAATGCAAATCAAAACTACAATGAGGTATCACCTCACACCAGTTAGAACGGACATCATCAAAAAATCTACAAACAACAAATATTTGAGAGGGTGTGGAGAAAAGGGAACTCTCTTGCACTGTTGATGGGAATGTAAATTGATACAGCCACTATGGAGGTTCCTTAACAAACTAAAAACAGAATTACCATATGACCCAGCAATCCCACTATTGCACATATACCCAGAGAAAACCATAATTCAGAAAGAGACATGCACCCCAATGTTCACTGCAGCACTGCTGACAATAGCCAGGTTGTGGAAGCAACCTAAATGCCTATCGACAGACAAATGGATAAAGAAGTTGTGGTACATATATATATAATGGAATATTACTCAGGCATAAAAAGGAACGAAATCGGGTCATTTGTAGAGACATGGATGGATCTAGAGACTGTCATACAGAGTGAAGTAAGTCAGAAAGTGAAAAACAAATATCGTATACTAATGCATATATGTGGAACCTAGACAAATGGTACAGATGAACCGGTTTGCAGGGCAGATGTTGAGACAAGACATAGAGAACAAACGTATGGACACCAAGGGGGGAAAGCAGCAGTGGGTGGGGGTGGCAGTGGGATGAATTAGGAGATTTGGATTGACATATAAACACTAATATGTGTAAAATAGGTAACTAATAAGAACCTGCTGTATAAAAAAATAAGTAAAATAAAATTCAAAAATTCAAAAAAATAAAATAAAACAAAATAAAATAATAAAAACTAAAAATGCAGCCTGGGTCATAATAATCGCCTGAAACTATATGCTAAAACAAGGCTAAGTAGAATAAACATTAAAGAAAAAATTATTTGTGTTTAGATAAATTCAAGTGTTTAATATTTCTGTCTCATTCTCCTGAATTCTTAAAGATAAACAGTTTTGATATACAAAAATTTTATTCCTGGATGGAAATCTGAGATAACAAAATCAAGACCATCATGTAGATCTGAAATATGCACATTCCTGAGATTCAGATTCAATAGGTCCACGACTGAACACAAGAATTTGTGTATTGAAAAGGTTGTACAGGTTATTCTGATGCAGACTCCTCATCGATTGTTTGCCTAATGTTACACAGCTCACTAAGAACAGAAACTGGACCACAAACAAGTTATAATATATTTCAGTAATATTTTTATTATGCCTGGAGATATATGTATATGTACAGCTGATTCACTTTGTTATACAGAAGAAACTAACACACCATTGTAAAGCAATTATACTCCAATAAAGATGTTAAAAACATTTCTATTATGCCATCTAAGGAAAAAATATAAATATAGTCATTTCTCCTCTACTGCCGTACTCTAAGGATGAGAAATTAATACAAAGGTAAAGACCTGTGCACCATGTGAGACAATCTAGATGTGGGCAGCTCTGGGAGTGAAAGGATCTAAACGGGAGTGAATTGTGTGGGTCTGGGAAAGAATGGGACTAGAGGTGGATAGTAGGGGTGGCAAAATTCAGAGGAACAGAAATAAGGGAAGACTCTGGAAGAGAGTTGAAGCAGCAGGTACAATCACAGCCTACTGAGAACAATAACCAGATGCTGATCATCCCCGGAGAGTAGACACAGAGGTGGAAGCCAAGCCAACAGAGAGACACAAGATGCTGTAGGGAGCATCAAGGAGTAGAAAACCAAGACCTGCAAGCAATGGCCTTATGGCAAAATTCCAGAGGGTGGGCACTACTGCTCCACTTGGCCTTTGTATGTGCTTGTGAGGAGGGCAGGGCTCCCATTTCCCACCTCCCCTCTCTATTCTTTAAGGGGCCTGGAAAAGCTTCGGACATCAACTTGAAAGACTGTTGCAGGACTAGTATATTAAGTTACATTTTATCACATCAAACATCATATTTGATCTCTCTTGACTTCTTACAATGAAACAATATTAAGAGAGAAATTTTAGAACTCATGAAAAAACTAATATTATCATACAAAAAAGTATAAGATTTTATACAAGATGATTCTAAAATGGGTGCCTTCATCTGAACACATGGTACTTTCAAGAAGAACAGGTAAATCTCACTAATAGCTAAAAGTAATTTATAAAAGGCCTGTAAGCCAACAATTAATGGAAAGGAAATGAGAGCTAGAGAAATGTCAGAGGGCAGAAACAAAGCAAACTGCAAACCCTGGCCACCACATTCATAGAGTGACCTGACACACCTAACAGCTATTTTTATTGGACTAAAATTACCTCACAGAAACAAAAATCACAGACTGAAACATTCTGAAAAAGGACTAAACCTCTGATTGACTCACTTAAAAATGTCCAATGAGAGCAAAATTAGGTGAAAGGGTCTCTGATTTTATTTAGTTCTAATCCTTACTGGGTACAGAATCAAAAGGACAGCTAAAGCAGTTGTATCAAATCAATTCAAAATATAATTAAATGCATGTGTATCTGCTATAGGCCAGTCACTTCGATAGACAGAGAATGCAGAACAATAAAATGCCATCTGTTCGTTTGAAACCTGGGAGCGTCCCTGGGTGAAATCTGAAACTGGTCCTCATACTCGGAGAGCATGGAGAGATCAAAGAAAGAGGCAAGCCACTCAGATTGGTGGGCGGCAGGTTTACTAAGCAAGGGAATTTTCATACAAGGCTTGTCTTGGGCACCACAAGACGAGCAGGTCTCTGCACTGACCTCCAGAATCTTAAGAGAGTTTCTGCAGAGGCCTTAAAGGGGTTAAGTCACATATAGTGTCCAGATGGTCTCAACAACACATGCTCTCTCAAAGCTGCATCCTTGAACATGGTTCCTAGTGTGGGAACAGTAGGTGGGATGCACATTCCAGGTGAGGAGACCTAACTGCCCAGGTCCAGCTCAAGAGTCAACCTGTAGTCACAGCCTCTCAGTGACCTCCTCCAATACCATCCCTGCTTTAAAGAGCTAGAAGGAAAGAAACAACAGTAAACAGTTAACAGTGACATATAAACTCTGGCATGATGGAAGACAGATCATAGTGCTGTGGAGATAATTAAATGTTGTCTAGGGACGGGAGGTGGGCACAGAAATCCACAGGATGAAATTGACACTGGACGCCTTGGGGATGGAGTTTCTCCAGGTGAGCACAGGGAAGAGGGAAGGAGATGAAAATCCCAGGTTTGGCGACCAGCGCTTGGGGAAACACAGAGTACGCACACATCCCAAGCAGCGGGCAGTCTAGTGGGGTGACAATGCACCATGCATGGGGTTGAAACGGCATTATGCTAAGTGAAATAAAAGTCAGACAGAGAAAGACAATTACAGTATGATATCACTTATATGTGAAATCTAAAAAACACAACAGATTAGTGAATATAACAAAAAGAAGCATACTCACAGATACAGAGATTAAACTAGTGGTTACCAGTGGGGAAAGGGAAGCAGGGAGGGGCAATATAGGGGATTAAGAGGTACAGACTGTTAAGTATAAAATAAGCTACAAGCATATATTATACAACACAGAGAATACAGCCAATATTTTATAGTAACTATAAATGGAGTATAACCTTTAAAAACTGTGAATCATTATACTGTATACCAGTAACTTATATAATATTATAGATCAACTATACTTCAATTAAAACGAAAGAAAGAAAAGGTAGCCTGTGACCACGTTTCAGTGGTTCTCAATCCTGAGTGTGGCCCCGGGGACGAGGTGTGGGGTGCAGGATTAGAGGTTTGAATGTGCATCCTGTCTCTCCAATTTCATGACAGATCTTTAGCAAGTTACCACCCCATCCATGCTTCAGTCTTCTCATCTGTAAGTTGGGAATAATAAAGCATTTCCAACCTCACTGTATGATTTAAAGGATCAAATTAAATGATATATCTAAAGAACTAAGAGCACTGCCTGTCACACAGCAGTGTACTAAATAAGGTTAAAAATATGTATAAATAATATGTTAATATGTATAGCTGTATTAATATGCATAACTAATATGTGTAATGTTAATAATGAAGAACTTGGAAGGCAATGTGAAATGACGATTAATCTCCTGGACTCAGGAGTCTTGTAGCAGCATTTTGCACTCAACACTCATAGAGCATTGAGGGAGCTATTTCTCTGGGGCTGTAAATTGAGGACAATAATTGCGAGTTGGCACAGCCAAGACGCAAAATTCTCAATGAAGTTATCTATTCTTTGACAGTCACTGAAGAGGAGGAGTGAATCATGAGTTATATGGGTTAGGTAGGAAATTAGATACATTTACCTCCTCTAGAAAAATGTCCCAAGAAAGCAAAAATGAGAGTAAAATGTAAATAGTTTATTTTGGCTTTGGGAAGCAAACGGCTAATGCTTTCGTGGTGGTAGCGGAGGTGTGTTGTACTGGGGTGTGTGTGTGTGTGTGTGTGTGTGTGTGTGTGTATTTCCTTTCAAAATACAGCTTTTAACTCTTTTTAAAAGAGGCAGGCATTTGTAGCATTTGCTTGGCTGACACACTGGCTTTCAGCCCTTCCATTCTTCTGAATGTAATTGCTACAGTTAAGCAGGGCCAAACATCTCTCTCAATGCAGTCACCAGCAAGACTCCTGACTTGGAGCAATAAAAATGTATCTAGCCTATGAGGCAGTTTGGCTTTGCTGATGATTACAAATGGCAGAAGCCATAGTGTGCTAGGGAAGAAGAGGCAGCAGCCTGCGAGAGGTAGCCCAGAAGGCTAAAAACTAACAGGCATTCTAAGCCCTTTACCTATTTGTTAAAAAGCACTTTTAAAATGTTACACTTTAACTCTCACAAAACATTCTTTTCTTCATTCAAAACTATTTATTGAGAATTTGCTACCTGCCCAGCACTATGCCAGGAGTCAGAGATATACAAGTCCTTGTCAAAAGGAGGCTGTGTAGAAGACTGTCAATGGAAGAATAGCACTGAATCAAATACTCAGCGAACACGAGAGGTGAGGTGAGAAACAGCAAGATTTTCTTTCTTTGAGAATGTTGTCAGGCCGTCTGGAACCAGGAAGGACATCTTCCTTCTCCCAATCTTAAGAAAAAGTGTGGTAATCTTGCAAAGATGGCCTCCCTCTGTCCATGCCCTTCGATATGGCCTCCTGCCCTGACTCTGGGCTGGCCTTGTGACTTACTTTGGCTGATGGGACAATAGCAAGCATAACCTAAACAGAGACTTGAAATGTACTTCACAAAACATTCCTGGGTATGATTATTCTATTGTTTTCCACATGGGAAATGGAGGTTTCAGATATGTTAACTGATCTGCCCCAAATTTCACCATAAAGAAATGGTGGAACGTCTTTGGTATCCATGTTCTCCTTCACACATTCCTAAATATCTTACTGCATGTAAAGTGTGTGTCTGAGGTTTTATGTTACTGGAGGTGGGGGACAGACGTCTAGTTGATCGTGAGAAAGATTAAACAGTAGGTTCTCCAAACAGAAGTTAAAATAAACTAAAATGTACCATTCGACCTTCCTGGTCACAATATTCATTTAGGTGGTCACCCCTGATTCTGCTTTAGGGATGTTCTGATAGAAACATTTTTCAGTTGATGTGTACATTTGTTGTGAAAAATTTGTTAAGATACTGATCACTTCTCAAAAAGAAACAAAGGCAAGCCATGGGCTCATATAAATCAAGTCACCCCTATCACATTCTTCTTCCATCTCATAATCATACAGTGTTTGTGGAGGAGTGAGAACTGCGCTCCTGCTCTGACACTTAGGAACATCATGCCATGCCTTTCTTGAATTGTTTCTGTTCTACCTCAAGGCAGTGATCCTTCAATGTGGAAAGACTCATTTCAATGCTTGACACATAAAAATCTCCAAATCTTAAAAAAATAAGCTAGAAGACACCAAATAATCTAGATTTTTAAGATATATACATACCTGTATCTATTTCTATATGTATTAAGATATGGAAGTATAAATATACTTCCACACCCCTTAGCTCTTCTGTAAGCCACACTTTGGTACAAATACTGTTTTCTTAACTTAAAAAAAATGCCACTCACATAAAGCAGTTGTGTGCAGCAGACTTTTTGATAAAGTTCAAGAGAGTGAATGGGATTACACAGAATCACAGTGGAATCAATACTTGAACCCGAACATTAGCATGCCTCTTCTCATAAAATGTTCAGGCATCTTTACCATCATCTCCTGACGGCTTTATCCCTTCAGACACCAGGTCTCCCGCTGTAGGACCACCCCTGGTCTCTGTCACTGTTTTCATGTCTTTTCTGCTCCCCATCCCTGGGCCCTCCCATCCTGTCTTCCCAAGCTACCCCTAGAAACTCCATTGTTTTCTTTATTTTATTATGCATAGCAATATAGCTTTCTCTTTGTCTTACTCCTCCTGTCTATTCTCTGAAATTTAACAGCAAAATAACTCATCAAATCTTTTTGGTAAACAAAAGATAGCTCACTTTTCAAACTAATTTTCCTGCCTTAAAATAGCAAAGTCTTATGGTGGAATCTTAGTTGGGATACAACTCAGCAAAAGCCCATTCATATGGTATTTGTTTTTCTCTTTCTGACTTACTTCACTCTGTATGACAGACTCTAGGTCCATCCACCTCACTACAAATAACTCAATTTCGTTTCTTTTTATGGCTGAGTAATATTCCATTGTACATGTGTGCCACATCTTCTTTATCCATTCATCTGTTGATGGACACTTAGGTTGCTTCCATGCCCTGGCTATTGTAAATAGAGCTGCAATGAACATTGTGGTACATGATTCTTTGGATTATGGTTTTCTCAGGGTATATGCCCAGTAGTGGGGATTGCTGGGTCGTATGGTAGTTCTAGTTGTAGTTTTTTAAGGAACCTCCATACTGTTCTCCATAGTGGCTGTATCAATTTACATTCCCACCAACAGTGCAACAGTGTTCCCTTTTCTCCACACCCTCTCCAGCATTTATTGTTTCTAGATTTTTTGTTGTATGCTAACACATATATATGGAACCTAAGGAAAAAAAAAAAGGTTATGAAGAACCTAGGGACAAGATGGGAATAAAGACACAGACCTACTAGAGAATGGACTTGAGGATATGGGGAGGGGGAAGGGTAAGCTGTGAGAGAGTGGCATGGACATATATACACACTTCCAAACGTAAAATAGATAGCTAGTGGGAAGCAGCCGCATAGCACAGGGAGACCAGCTCGGTGCTTTGTGACCACCTAGAGGGGTGGGATAGGGAGGGTGGGAGGGAGACACAAGAAGGAAGAGATATGGGAACATATGTATATGTATAACTGATTCACTTTGTTATAAAGCAGAAACTAAATAAATAAATAAATAATAAATTTTAAAAAATATATATATAGATGAAGATAGAAGAACAGTAGTCTGTGAATTTTCCTCTAGCTGGTAAGAGGATCTTCTTAAGCCCTTAGTCAGTTATATTAAAAATAAGAATTGTAATAATTATGTAATTACTAATATATAATTAATTATATTTTGTTATAAGTTTCTTACCTCAAAAAAAAAAAAACCCATTCAAAGTCAACTTTTGTGTGGGAGGAGGTAACAGCTTAGATTTAGATCAGTTACCGATGAGCTAGCTTGAGCAAAGTATAAGAAAATAGTGTCTGTTTTATTTCATGCTTTTTAAAACAATGTAAACTAGAAAGCATTAAAATCTACTAGAGAAACCTATTTAAAAGTGCTTCACTCTTGGTTTAAGAATCGTTTCAAAGGTGCTTCTGAACGTTGTGTGTTTTGAAAGCTTGTGTCAATGCCTCTTGTCCAATTAAATATTTTATTAGAGTTTAGGTGTGACATTAAAAAGATGTATAGTTGCATTTACTATAAATATAAAAGAAAGGCATGGACAAGAAGAAAAGCAGGACTAGGTGAATAAGTAGCTTTGAATATGTATTCAGTGAGGAGCAACTCTCTATGGAATGATGCTAAGAACTCCCACTCTGACCCAGAAAAAGAAGGGTCTCGAGTTATTTGAAAAAGTCCAGCAAAAAAGAAATATGAACGTATCCAAGGATGTCAGTTCTTATAATCAACCAAGTAGATGGAAGGACTGACTTCTTATAAATCCTAAAAATATCCTAGAACTCACTCTGCCTCGCTACTCACCACACACAGTTGAGCAGCTCAGAGTCCTGCCCTGTGGTGTGCTTTCACTCTGGAAAACCGTGGTTAGTTAGTAGCGCAATTTGTCTGAAGCACACTGAAAACTCAAGAAATCTTGCTATTCTGAGCATGAATGCCCCTGTAACCTAATATTTCTATTGAATTTATAGACTGATATTACGAGTACATGTTGGGTAGACAGGTACACAGCTGGGTTAAGGGTCCCTCCAACTATTGATCTCAGCACAATAAAGAGTAAGTGGTGCCACCGGAAATTTGATTTTTATGTGATGGAAATGTGCTGAATCATCGATTATAGTTATACCCCATGTGTTTCAGGGACAGTTATAAAGCTATGGGGCTAAATCAAATCAGACTTGGAGAATGTAAAGAAAATATCTGCAGAAAGCACAGGGGGTCATCAAAACTGACTTGAAGGAACAACGTTTAGGGCCTTCCTGGAAGAATGCTATGCAGACCACAAAGACATTTAAAACCACTTTGAGTGTGACTGCATTAATTGAATTCCTAGAAATTAAATGCAACCTAAATAATTTTATTAATGTAATATATATGAAGGACACAGAACAGCTTATGTGCTACAATGTCTATGAATAGCTTTAAAACATCCAAAATACCAGGCAAATAGAATATGTCCCTTATATGTACATCTCTTCCTATTAGACTTAGAAGGGTAAAAGATAACTTGATGATTTGGGAACAAGTAGATTTTTAAACATTCTTGACATAACCTTATATTATGCAAGAAACTAGCAGTTGAATGCTCAGGTATAGAAGTCTATAAATGTGTGAACTTCTTAACTGAGTGATGATAAATGTTAGGGTGTAGAGTGAGGAACAGAGCAGCACTAAGTATGGGGATGGAGATATTGATGATGTAAACTTAACTGCAGCCTCAAATTTTTATTGGAAAATCCTCATGAAGAAAATGGGCTTTGTTGTGAATATCCTGTTACTTATTGTTTCTGATTTGTTGAAGAAAACAGGATGACAATAGCATGCAGGCTGATGGAAGTGATGTAACATGTTTGTAAAGTCTGGCCACGCTGTGTAGTTTGTAACCACATTGTTAGGGGACATGTTTCCTTTCTGGATCATCTCACCTTATCAAGTAATGTAAGAAATCCCTGGGGAGTGGCCATTGCCAGAGTGTAAGGTTTTGGACTTTGAACCAAGAAATCCATAGATTACACTTTACTTTTCCATAACTAGATATATGACCTTGGGCAAGTCATTTAATTTCCCTGGGTACTCAGACAAAATAGTATTAATAATCCTAGTTTATTATATGCCAATACTCTAAGTATACTTTCTTATCTCATTAATAACCCTTCTAAGTAAATATACTCTTCATTGACACACAGAAAAAACTGCGGTTTAGGGCTTCCCTGGTGGCGCAGTGGTTGAGAGTCCGCCTGCCGATGCAGGGGACATGGGTTCGTGCCCCGGTCCGGGAAGATTCCACGTGCCGCGGAGCAGCTAGGCCCGTGAGCCATGGCCGCTGAGCCTGCGCGTCTGGAGCCTGTGCGCCGCAACTGGAGATGCCGCAACAGTGAGAGGCCCGTGTACCGCAAAAAACAAACAAACAAAACTGAGGTTTAAAGATGTGAGAAAACTGCTGAAGGTACAGAGCTAATAAAGAGTAGAAATGGGATTTTAATTGAAACCTGTTTGTTCTAAAACCAATATCCTTAATCACTATGTTATGATGCCTTCCTAAAGAAGTGTGCATCTTCCAAGTTGATGTGGTCACTTAATGGTTAAGAGCATAGACTGGGGGACCTAGAAAGCCTGAGTTCAAATTCCACTCACTGACACTTAACTAGCTTTGTGACTTTCAGTAAGGTACTTATCCTCTGTGCCTCCATGTTTTCATCTGTAAAATGGGGATAATAATAGAATCAACCCCTAAGGTTGTTACAAAATATACGTAACACATTTAGAAGAGTGTCTGATACATACTAAGTACAATATTAATCTTCACTATTATTTTCCCTGGCACAGAATATATAGACATTTACCCCCCCAAATGTGAAAAATATGAGTAAATCAGTGAACAAATATTTATCAATATGATGTATTACTAGTAATTTAATTTTCTGATTATTGCTTTTAGAATGTGCTCTTTCATTATGGTTTTAAAGATATTTTGAGTCTCTTTATTCATTCATTTATTCATTACAACCTTTCTTTCCTTGTGGCTTGGAGAGGATGCACTAATACTTCACAAGAACTTATTTATATTTATAAAAAAATATGAAGCTTCAAAGCCAAAGATTTTGAATTTGGGACTCATGTGTTACAACAATTGATGCCTGAAAGGTTGGAAAGTTAACTGTACTCCCTGAAGTGGAAAGTGGTTTTTACTTAAAATCAAAAATTAGTAATTTAACAGGTGATATTTTCCACACAATGATTGCTGAGGTCTGATTAGAAGCTAAAACTGAATATTTGGAATAGCTTACATAATATATATCACAGAACCCCCAAACATTCTCTAAGAGATAATGTGTCTGCGATCTGTAACCTGACTGCAAGATCAATGAGGAGAAGCATTTCTGAACTTGCCTAAGATGAGAGAGTGAAATGGATACAGAATCTGGAAATCTCAACTGGATCAAAGTCTAGCAAATCTCTAAAATCCAACTGAGTATCACAGGTTGTATATACAGTGAGGGTAGGAAAAAAATTCAGTAGTTCAACAAATATTTACTGGACACCAATGTATGCCAGGCAGTTTCCTTCCCAGTTCTCACAAAGCAATCTCAGAGTCCTGCAGGTTACCATGACTTTTAATTTGAGGAATATAATCCCTATTGGGGTTTGGATTCAGCAAATAGTCCTACCCACCCTGTGGGTGAAGTATACTTTCCTGTATCATTGATGGTGAGATGTGCCATGGACTTGATCTGGCTAAAAGGTGTTGTAAGTCATGATCCAAGCAAAGGCATGAAATGTATTTCTGCATTAGAGACAGCTCTCATGTGCTTCTGCCATTTCTGTGAAAAAATGTGATTCTGGCAGCTCAGAAGAATGGGCGATATACTGAATCTTCTACTGCTACTCCTCACTGCTATCATTTGCTATCTCACCCATTAAGAATTTAGTTGCTGGTTCACTGTCTCTCTCCCTCCATGCCAAGTCCTCCCTCCAATTATCCTGGGAAATTAAATGTCTAACATACTCTAAATTGCTAAGCTTCACATATCAAGCATACTTCTCCTCTCTCCTCTTTAGTTTTTCTCTTCCTAGTCATCCCCTAGGTTCTTCTCAGAGTGAACCTTTTAACAGCAAAGATACAATGATTTCACTTGTCCTGCTTAAAAACCTTCTACTGTCCATTGCTCTTGGTATGTAACCCAAACTTCTTGAGTCATTCCTCCATCATTTAGCTCACAACCATCTCCAGAGTCTCTTATCAAGCTCCATGCTCTCTGAAATTCTAGGCTCTACGTATATTATGCTTCTTTTAGATATTCAAATGTGCTATCCTTTTCATCTTAGGTCACTTGAATATGTGGTTTTCTCTTCCTAAGGTTCTGATACTTCTTTCTTTTCCCAATTCCCCAATCCAGCTTCAAACTTCACATCACTCCCCTCAGAATGCCTATACTAATCCAGTAGATAAAGGAGATTGCCCTTTTCATTTTCTAATTCTTTCTTATATGCTCACTACATAGTGTTTTCAGAATTTATTATAATTCATTGTTTAATTACTGTCTCATTTCTACTAGACTGAAAAGTTCATGCAGTAGTGATCACAGATGTCTTATTCATTCTTGTATCTCCGGTGCTTAGCATAATACTTGGAACATGATGGATCCAATAAATATTCATCAACTAAACAATTACACCATTAAAGCATTGGTTAGCTGCACTGCAACGACCCAGTGGCTCAGTACCATCAGGGACAGGTTAGGCTGATGTGTTTTGAGTCATAGATCTATGGGAAATGTCAGTAGTGAGGACATTAGGAAGATAATTTGAGGATAAATTGTTGAGGGACTCGAGTCCTCCAGTACTTACTGCAGGCAATAAAGGTTGACACCCCTCAGAGTACACCTTCTTTGAAGTACTTTCACTTGAGTGCCCTCTTCTCAATTTATTGTCAACTTTCTAGCAAGGTAAGTAAGGATAGGTAGCAACTGCTTCTGCTAAATTATTTTTGATTCTGTGGCATCCAGACACAGGGTATCATCTGCAATTACACTGGCAGATAAATGGCAACAATTGAGGGAAGATTTGATGTAAACAGAACAAAGAAACTCTGATCTTTACTGAGGATGCTTATTCTATTGCACTTAAAATGAAAGCATTCATCACTATCACACACAAGAGATGGCAGAAATTCATACTGAAAGTGTAAGGTTAGAATTTGATGGGCTGCTACTGTCCCCCACAAACACCTTTGTGATAATAGGCAATGTGTGATTATTAAAGATGTATCAACATGTACATCTCCTTTTTTAAGAAAGACCTAGAGAACAAAGGATTTCCTGTATTAGTCCAGTTTCAAATTAAAGGTTTAGTATTTTGACACCCAACCACATGGAGAAATGCTCAAAAAATCTGATCTTTTTTTTTAATAAAGTCAATCCAGAAAAACGACATTCAACCCTAATTATTCAATTTAATTTGTCTGTGGATAAATAGAAGAAAATGACGTTGAGGAGAAAAGGCACTGATTCACATAACAAAACGTTATGATTTAAACAGGTTTTTGTAAGAAATATGTTTGTAAGAAAATATTTTGATATATCAATATGAGAATTATTTTTCTCCATTGTCATTTACTTGGCTCTATTTACCAGAAGTGCAGAGAAGTAACTGGCAGAATACAGACTGCACTGATAGAACAGTTAAACAGACATTCTGGACGTTAGCAAGATCAATCTGCCATGTAGCATATTCATGATTTCTATAGCTGCTGCTCCCACCAGGACTAAGAACCCTATATAGCAGACTTAGCCTCAACAAAAGAACTAAGGATCCCTTCAGCTATCTTTCAAAGCTTTATAGATTTTTGTGTTTGGTGATGGTGTTACTGATGTAGTTATTTTGTACCCGCCCAAATATGAGTAGAAAGATCCATGAGCGACCAAAAACTGGGAGAGAGATTATAGAGGGACAGAGATAGAAACAGAAAGAAAGAGAGAGAGAGAGAGAGAGAGTGTGTGAGTGTGAGGGAGTAAGGGCGTGTGTTAGTTTGTTCTGACAAAGCTCTAAGGCTCTGATGCTCAATGACTTTCCCCAGTGAGTTTCCCTATCTAATGGCCCTCTAGGACAAATCCTCTTTTAATACATTTCTTTAAAAGTTTCTCTTTAACAAACCTCCTTCCTGTTTGTTTGTTCTAAAAATCCAACCAGCAAAATACATTTCTTCTCAATCCTACAAGATTAGCTATCTGCAAGGAAGAAACAGATGGATCCCATGCCAACGTATCCCCAGATGAGGTCCTGGAACCCCCATCTTCATAAATAATAGCCTGGAGTGTTCATTATAAGCACATGTTTCTGGGTTTTTCCCCAGACTTACTATGAAGGAATCTCTGGGGATGCATCCCAGGAACGCGCATGTTGAACAGTCTCCCCATGTGATTCTGATGCATACTACAGCTTGAGAGTTCTATGGTTTGATAATGAGAGAGTTGAGACAGTTTGGACCTTAGCTGAGGCTGGATCTGTCACCTGGGGAGGAGCTAGATTAATTTATAAGTGAGGCTTAAATTACAAATACAGTAACAGTGGCTAACAGTTAACATTTATTGAGTCCTTAACATATACCAGAAACTGCCAAGTAAAATTATAAGTTTTTCCTCCATGAATGCTCCTTCTGATAACTCCTTTTTAGAAAAGGTCTATGTACCCATAGTGAATGTCCACTATGTACCAGGCACTGTGATAATGTTAAGGATACTGACAGGTAACAGTTAAGTCCATGCACTCAAATAAGCAAATATAAACATTTCCATATGATACCAATTGCTAATAAGGAAACCCATGAAAGGCTGAGGTACAAAAATCCTCGGAGGGATCAATTTTAATTAGTATGATCAAGGAAGTCTTCCTTGAGACGAGGTGGCATTTATGCTGAGACCTACAGAAAGGAGAACAGAGGGAAATCATCTCAGAGGAAGAACATCAAATTCAAAAGTTCTGAGATAACAAAGGCCTTGCACGTCAGAGGAGCTTAGACAAAACTGGTGGGGCCAACTTTCAGTGAGAAATGGGGACAGTGGTTTGGTTCTGAGGCCATATCATGCAAGGATGGATTAAAAAATTGGGTTTTCTTCTGAGTTAAAAGGGAAGCCACTGAGGGATTTCGTGCAGGAAAACATTATTTAATTTACCCCTAAGAGGATCCCTTTTCCCAATATGTGGAGAAGAGGTGGAGGGAAATGGGAGTCACTGAGAGACCAGTCAGTAGTAGTTGACTGCAGTAGTCCAGGTAAGAGATGGTGGTGGTCTGAGGGCATAATTTTGCAAACAGAGGAAGCGGATGACTCTGAAATATAACTTACATAATTAACAAGAAATAAAAATGGACTAAAGAGAGGGCAATGGGAGAGAAAAGAATCAAGGATGATTCCTTAGTTTCTGAATATAGCACCCTTCGAGAGTGCTTAGATGGAAAATTTAGAAATGGGGGTTATTTCTGGGGTCACGTAGGAAGAGTGGGAAAACAAGACTGATTATAACAAAATTTTGTTCTAATAAAATTTGAGAAAATCAGGCGCAGATGGCCATTGGATATGCAATCTTAAAATGCAAAAGAGAACTGTACAGTAGAAATATAAATTTGAGAATAATCAACATCAATATGCCGCTTAAGTCCATGGAAGTGAATGAGATCGTCTAGACACAGAGAATGATTTAGGATGGAGCCCTGAAGGGCTTCAGTAGTGAAGAGGTTAGATGGAAGAAGCTAAGACATCAAAGAAATTTGAGAAAGAATGGCCCTAAAGGTAAGGGAAAAAGCAAATAGAGGATGTTGTCATGGAATCCAAGTTAAGAGAGTGTTAGAAAAAAAGGGGATGTGGTCAGGTATGCTGAATGCAGGTCAAGTAAAATAAAGACAAATAATTTGTACAGTCAATTCAGCACTATGGTTAACATCAGTTACCTTGACAAAAACAGTTTCAATGAAGTGAGACAGTAAAACCAGATTACAGAGGGTCAAAGGGTAATGGAAACAAAGCATGATTTCAGAAAACTCTACCACAATCCAATGCACAGAGTCCAAAAATTTCAATTGTACAAAATGTGGAGAGCCATTATTTCAAGGTTAAGGAAATGACCTAACCATCATGCTGGTAGTTCCAAGGGTCCAGCTACATCTTTCCAAGTCCTGGCTGCACTTTTCCACTACACAGTGGTTGTTCACTCCTGATCAAATATAGACAGGGATGATCCTGGATCCTCTGTCTGGAACTCCCAGGACATCTGCAGGGGCTGGGATATCTCCTGGTATTAGACTGATTGAGATTGTGCTGAGAGAACACTGGGTGTTTGCTGCTCACTCTCCAACATCCTAATTCAGATCCTAAGATTTCCCAGCCTGGCGACTCCTGGCATTTTCCATTTCAAGGTAAAGAAATTCAGCCCACCCCCTCTTGGGACTGTTGGTTGGTCAGAGAATAAGATTAAATTTGGTATTTCCTCCAGATGTCCATGTACCAAGACAACATACAAGTTTTCTGTTACCGAGGAAGAGGGGAAGCCTAGACAGTAGAAGGAAACTAGAAATCTTTCTAAGACTAAACCAGAAAGATAATTTTTCAAAGTGAGTGGTAGTGATAGTTACAAAAGAAGCAACCTGGATAACGAAAAAGGCTGTGGTTGATGAGATGTTTAAACTGAAGTTTGGGAGGTGGAGCAGTTATCAATAATGAAAGAGCCAAGGCAGGGGGGAGAATGTCCTTGGAAATGAGGTGAGGAAGTGAGAGGCATGTTTGGATGAGTCAGGGAAATGGATGTTAATGTTGTTCCAACTGAGAGCAGCCCTTGAAGTAGGGAGGAAGCTTGTCCCAGGTACCAAAGTTTTTGATGAATGGCAAGGAGTTATCTGAGGCATGATAAATGATAATAGTGGAGAGCAGAAAAGGATGACATAACTGAATGTCATGGGCCTCAAAGGGATAGGCTGTTAAAATTATACTGGTAGGATAATGATCTGAAAGCAGCAACAGGTAGCAAGGATGACTCTAGATCCATCTCTAGTTTGAAGATAGGAGATTTGAGAAAATAAACAGCCACCACCTCAGAGGGTACAAAGCAAGTAGGACCCTCAAAAGATTGGCAGGTGTCAGCTGAAGTAATGAGAAAAGAAGTTTAAAAATTGAGAAGAGTTTGTTGGTCAATGAGCTGCAATTTCACAGAGGGAGAGTTTGGGAGGTTTGCTGGAGGACAGGATGGGGGAGGGCTTCAGAGAAATATGGAGATGATCACTGGGAAGAGGGCTAATGAGAATACCTTATAAAAACAGGGAGGAGGGGACAGCGCACGCTATTTCTGCAGTCACTTTGATGTGAATGGACACTGGGCTTAAAGGCCAGTAGACTTCTGACTCTGATGGGATGACGGCAGTATTGATCTCAAAGCCTTGAAGAACGTTGTTACATATGCAGGTAATAGAATAGAGGTCTCCTGTCTACGAAGACAATGTCCTTCTTCCCAACCCCTTGCTTTCAGAGCACTTTTTTTTTTAATGTTTAATTAGCTTTATTGAGGTATAATTTACATCCAATAAAATTAACCTATTTTAAGCATACAAATCTAAGACTTGACTAATGTATACTGTCATGTAACCACCACTACAATCAAGATATAGAACATTTCCATCCTTTACAATCAATCCCATTCCCCAACCCCAACCCCGAATAACACCAACCTATTCTCCACTTTTTGTTACCCTCTGAGTACATACTGCTCTGAGGGTCTGTTCAGGCAGCAACCCTCTGTACTGCTTTGTGACATCTCTTGTGTCTGCATTTTACCATCTATGTGCATAAAGATGTCCTTCCTCTTACTTTTCATCTTCAGTATAAGTTGTGGGAACATCTGGTCTGGTCCGCCCCTCTTCCCTCCACACCAAGCACACTGTCCCAGACACAGTGGACCTTCAATAATGTGTGCCAAATGAATATATGACCAAATAAATCTGCCCCCTTTCTTCAGAGTGGGATTGGGATCTTTAAAAAAGTGTTTATTTGGTCTGACAGAGGGGTGAATAAAGAACATCTGAGTAGGGAGCGCTGCCGCTTAACCAAGGCTCAGGATGACCACGGTCAGGAGACACTGCCAGGGAAGGAGGCTGTTTACAGGGTGTGTGCTGAGGAAAAGGCTGCCCCTCGAGGCTAAGGCCCGCATTGGACTCATGCCGTGTCTACAGAGATGGAAACACTCAGGTTGGCGTCACATATCTTTGAATGTTTTTATTATCTCTGTAAACCAAAGTTCTGAAGTGTATCAGGGCTCAAAGCCAGCCTTTCGCTGTGAATAATGAACTGAAATGAGGCCTTTTGTGTTGATTATCTGATGATTCATTCTAACGGAGCAGACACTTTGGGCTGTACTGAGGGAAAAAAAACACAGGATGTGTTCAGGTGGCATTTTTGATTCATGGCCTTTCTCTTATGATTTATTATTCTAAGATATTCAATTTGAAAAGCAAATAGTTTGATACTAAGTGATACATTATTTTTCTTCAGTGTGAAGAAAGCCATGTTGACAAGTCTGAAAGAAGTAAAGTGACAAGGGGAAAGCTTTCTTTTCTCATGATCCATCACCAAGTGGGGTTGACTCTAAAAATGAAAGACTCTGGATAAAAGAACCATTTGCTGAAGCTTTTTGTTCCTTTAATAAACAATTTTGAACGCCAGCCTAACTCATGTCAAGCCCTTTACTAAATCCAGTGGAGGAATGACAAAGTAGAGCAGTCATAGGCTCTTATGAGGAGGAGAAAACAACAGAAGAACACACAACCAAAGACCAGTGAAAAGGCCTTATTACAATTGCAGACTGAAGTCCAGCAAAAATATGTGTGGAAGGGAAAAAGAGCAAGAAAGTGATCATAGTGGGATAAAATTTACCAGCAAAGGCTTCAGAGGAAAATAATAAGGCATTGAACTTAAACTGGATTTAGACATTTTTAGAAATCTGGGCCCTGGGATAACAGGTGTGTTGATGTGGTTGCAATATCTCTGGTGTCTTGAGGTTACTTTGAGAATTCTACAGAGGAGACAGCAAGAGGAAAGAAGAAGAAGGAAGAGAAGTACAAATTGTATTAAGAGATATTTTAAAAGATCTAAATGAATGGAAATGTATATCATTGTCATGGAGAAGACTGTGATAGCATAAATTCTAACTAAGTTTACCTATGCATTCAATCCAATTCCAAATAATTCCCCAAAGTATTTTATGGAATTGATATGGACAATGTAATACAATCATAAAATTCATTTGCAAGAACAAAGGCCAAGAAGAGCCCGGAACTTCTGAAGAAATGGGGAGCGTTCTTGCCTTACCAGATATCAGGATTGATTTTTAAAGCTGTAGTAATAAAGAAGAGTTGGGAATCCAGGGATAAACAGACTGGACAGCTGAGATCCAATCCACATCTTTCAGAGTTCATGTGAGAGAGAGAATATAAAGTTAATTTGGGACAAAACCCTGATTTCAAAGTAACTTTTTTTAAAAAAAGATATAAGTCCTTTGCTAGCGAAAATGAATCTGCTTCATTATGGGGCCTACTCTCCAGTGAACGTCAAGGATGTAGATGTCATTAATTTAGCCAACCTTTTCTTGAATGTATATTTTTAATTTTTTAAATTTAAAAATAATTTTAACTATTTCCTCATTTGATTTTAAATCTATCATTTTAAATTAAAAGAGACTTGTGAGTGGCCTTACTTGGGCATCTTTAAATATCAGCTCCCTGGTGAAGGTGCTTCTCCCTCCCTGAGGCAAAATAGACTACTGTGTCCTCTGAGAGTTTCCCCAGCTACTATCTAGGCAAGTACTCATCATAATGTACCTCTGTCTTTGTTTTCTTTGTATATGTCTTCTCTTCCAGACAGAGAGCTCATCAAGGGAAGAGGCACTGTCTTTTCATCTTTGTGTCACCTGGGCTGGAGAAGGTTTTTGGTGCACGGCAAGCATTCAATAACTACTGAAAGAATGAAAGAATGAATGGATCTCTCCAAGACAGTTTACATGAAGTGCTTTCTGAATGCAGGAAGGGGCCTGGAACAGTACTTAGGGAATTATTTCTGACGCTTTTATAATTCAGTGATGACATGGGAGTGGGGAACGCTAAAGAGCACAGGAGTAAAAACAAATAAGAATTCAATTCATCCAGAAAGCATTTCCTTTTTTAACTGCAGGCATTTTAAAGGCACATCATTATTCTCAGTACTAAGCTGGTAATTTCAGAACAGCAAGAAAAAAGTTTTATTTTATGTTGCCGCCATAGCACAAAACACATTAATGTATTTGTGTGAGCTGAATAAAAGGTATCTTGAAAATTCCAAAAGTGATTTCTCAGTGACAAGAGGTGAACCAATTAAAATCAGAGACTGGAAAGAAAAGTTTGGCAACTGCTTTGTGACAGACATTTCTGAGAGGGCTTCAGGGAAAATGATGCACGTACATCATTTGTTTCAATGTAAATAAGACTAGAAAAAAAGAGACTTGACAAGAATAGTGCAAGAACCAAGTCATGAACTAGCCCAATGCCTTGATCTGGGATATGCTTGTAAATTTCCAGGACAGCCTTCTCCATCTTATGTCACATAACTAATCAGCCATTTAGTCATCTGTCCATATATATTTCCTTCTACCCAACTGTATTAAGGCAATTCGATAAAAAACATTCAGCATGTTCCCTGTTTTAAGGCTTTATTTTTCTTCTTAGAAACCTTTTATTAGCCAAGCCTTTACTCTTTGCCAAGTAAGCAGCTGATTTTTATAATTCAGAGCTGTGAACTCTAGATATACCTCTTAAATCATTAGTTTAGATAGTTGGTAGAGTTTTGGGGTTAATTCTATTATTGACATAAAGATAGTTTAGCATGGTAATTCTCATTTGGTATGTTCTACTTCCTATTAGCTACAACATGTCCATCATTAGAACATACTATTTCATGATACTTCTGGATATCACAGACTTCAAACACTTAAGTACATTTTATAGGGGATATGAACAGAACCTTCGGAGGCAGACTACCTGGATTTAAATCCCAGCTCTGGGGCTTCCCTGGTGGCGCCGTGGTTGAGAGTCCGCCTGCCAATGCAGGAGACACGGGTTCGAGCCCTGGTCCGGGAAGATCCCACATGCCGTGGAGCAACTAAGCCCATGTGCCACAACTACTGAGCCTGTGCTCTAGAGCCCGCGAGCCACAACTACTGAGCCCAGGTGTCACAACTACTGTAGCCCGTGCACCTAGAGCCCGTGCTCCGCAACAAGAGAAGTCACCGCAATGAGAAGCCCACGCACCGCAACAAAGAGCAGCCCCTGCTCGCTGCAACTAGAGAAAGCCTGCGTGCAGCAATGAAGACTCAACATAACTGAAACTAAAATAAATAATAAATTTATAAAAATAAAATAAAAATAAATCCCAGCTCTGTCACTCACTGGCTTCTTGAGCTTGGACTCATTACTTAACCCCTCTGTCTATATCTATAAAATGGTGGTGATGATAATAAAAGTAACCACTCATAACGTTATTTTAAGTTTTGAACAATTTATGTTAAAGCATTTAGGATAGAGCCCAGCGCACAGGTAATTTTGTAGGTTTTTTTAATTATTGCTATTATTATTTCCATTGTGGTTCTTATAGGCTTCTGAAAGATCCCATATTGTCTTACCATTGTCATCTTTCAACATACTCACTAATTAAAAGATGTCCAGATACAGAAAGTAGAGAACTACAGTGGAATCAAACATGGTTGAGCCATTGTAATGTCTTTATTTGACTATAAAGCAAACATTGTTTAAGGGTCACAGAAGCACGTATTAGAAAGGCATACAGGGGATTAGGGATAGAAAACTACCACTTACCCCTTTCTCAGCACAAGAAAACTACTACTTACCCCTTCCTCAGCACAACTACCCCTACACACAATACAGGGCACTTTACATGCTCTATTTTTGCAGAGTAATTTATAGCAGAAGTCAGCAAACTTTTTCCATAAAAATCAAGAGAATATGTATATTCAGTTTTGCTGGTCACATGACTTCTGTTGCAACTATCCATCTGGAAATATATTATGAAAGCAGCCAAAAACAATACATAAACAAATAGGCTTGAATGTGTTCCAATAAAACTTTAAAACTTTATTTACAAAAATAAGCACGGCTTCCCAGATGTGCTTGCCTAGACCAAGTTCTATAGCCAAGTTAGTTTTCCCAGGCTTATATCCACAACTCAGAGAAGTGGCTCTGACCAAGAGGTTTCATCTTGATTCACTGCAGGATGCTCATCCTAAATACTTTCCCACTCTAAATGCCTACTATCTTGAAGGTGATGTACCTGAAAACGCATTGTGCTTCTTGACCTTGAAAAATCCATACATTTACACACACACACACACACACACACACACACACACACACACGCACACAGAGAATGCAAAATGCCCTTTGATTTCTGACTGCATTTGGTTAAAAGCAACAAAATGGAAGTGTGAAGAAGTGCAAAATCAGAAAAAGCCTCTACTGAGAGAATGTGGAACTAGTCATGCTTTCAATCTTTGCAAGGAGAAAAAAAAACAGGCCAAAAGTGGTATGTGAAGAGTGAGAAAAGTGCAAACTAATGGTGGCTGGTTAAATTCATCTTCAATAATTCATCTAGAAATGAGTAGCAGAATAAAGCCAGAGAAATTTGAAAATGTCAAGAAGAGAGACCTATTAAATGACTTTCCAACTGTTACCCAAGGTCAGGAGAAACATAAGCTTGAAACCATTAAAGTCCTGGCTCCCAGGTTCCAATTTTAACAACTAGATGACATGCCTTGTTTTTGAAGGTATAGTCCCTATTTAAAGAAATGGAAAGGTAACAAACCCAGAGATAAACAAATTTAATCCAGATTACTCTGGCCTTACCTGTTAAACGGCATTAGTTTAGTAGAAATGGCATTGGGTGTGAATTATTCAATGCCCATATCCTTCCCAACTTTAAGGATTTTTTTCCCTTAAAGCTAGGTATCAAAACCATTAATAATTGACAAAGCATGTGTAAACCCTTAGCAAATGAACAGTCAAGGGACACATTAATAAAACATCTTTAAAAATCTCCATCTCTGTGCTGACTCTCGTCAAACTGTCCCAAAGCAGAGTTAACGGGCAGCTCATCCTCCAGCTCAAAGCAGGGGCCAGCACGTCTGACAAGGCGACACAGAGGGTGGAGGGCAATACCTTTTAGGAAACCATGCTCATCTTTTACTTTTACCCACACCCCTCCAGCTAATTCAGAGCTTATGAACCATTCCTCAATAAATAAATTTTTTTTGGCCTAAATTTTTCTGCTGGGTCACTTTAGGGATACAAATTTATAAATAAACCTTCTGACATATCTATTCACAAAGCAAACATTTAAGATGCTGGAGGAATGGAGTGTTAGGGATTTAGGAAGGGCCAATGAAAATCTTCACCTTGAGGTCACTGCGCGTTTAGCTCAGGCTAAGGGAGTGGGCAGAGCCGCAAAGTGCCACAGCCTCAAGGCAGTTAAGTGGCTTAGCTCATCTTATTCTCACTGGATAATGCAAAAGAAATAAAAATGTATTTTATTGACATGGCATCTTTTTTCTTAAGATTGAAGAGTACTGCAGGCACAAGAAAGAACCAGCTATTAGCATACCAGCTTGTCACTGCCCTTGGACAGAGAAGGGATTGTCAAAAACCTTAATGTAGGGGCTTCCCTGGTGGCGCAGTGGTTGAGAATCTGCCTGCCAATGAAGTGGACACGGGTTCGAGCCCTGGTCTGGGAAGATCCCACATGCCACGGGGCAACTGGGCCCATGAGCCACAACTACTGAGCTTGCGCGTCTGGAGCCTGTGCTCCGCAACAAGAGAGGCAGCTACAGTGAGAGGCCTGTGCACCGCGATGAAGAGTGGCCCCAGCTCGCCGCAACTAAAGAAAGCCCTCACACAGAAATGAAGACCCAACACAGCCAAAAATAAATAAACAAAAAAAAAAATTAAAATTAAAAAAAAAACCCTCAATGTAAATAAGATCAATGGGCCAGGGTCAAGATTCCTGAGCAGGAGGGCACTGTCATAATCCTCTAGGGAGAACTACCCACCTGGGTGTGACTTGAGATTACCTGGTAAGAATTTCTTCATCAGGTAAATCCCCCCCACCCCCATATCAAAGTACAGAGATCATTTTAGGGGTGGTGGAATGATTTTCGCATTAGTAGCACCCCAAACATTTACTGAACACTAGCTACATACATGACTTCATAGGCACTGAGAATATATTGATAATATAAGGCTCCATCTATGCTTTTCTGAATGTTTCACTTGATTTGTGGAGGCAAAATTCATGAGCAAACAGAGAAATGATTTTCAAGGAGGCACAAAATTTCAAGGAAACAGGGTTAACAGAATCCTCCTGGAGTACTGAGGTGGGTATTTCAAGGGTCTACAACTGATATAATTAGGGGCAGTATAGGATAATGAGACATAAATTCTCTCGATTCCTATAATTTTTGGCCTAATTTATTTAGCACTGCATCTGCCTAGATTCCCAATAACTGATTCAGTTCTGCTCAGACAAAAAGAGAGGAGAGCCCCTTATTGGGGGAGTACTAGTTTAGACGTCGAGTTTGTGCTTTCTGCTCTAATAAATTCGAGTCTTTGGTCCATCTCTAAAAATGTACAATTTTATCAAACCTATATCAAAATGTCCAAAGGAGAATAAGGCTTTTCCCAGTATAATCCCTTTAGTTTGTATTAGGGTTAGGGTTTGGGTTAGGGTAAGGGTTTGAGTTAGGATTGCCTCCGATTTTTTCTGATTTTTGAAAGGAGGTTTCCAAAACAGAGATATTCTCACTCCAGGAAAATCTTCCTTTTCAATTCATTTATTTAATCACCCATAAACTTACTATTGCTCAACAAAGCTCAGCACTAAATGCTACAGTCCACCCCAGTCCAAGCCCCATCCATTCTCACCTGGACTAATGCTTTATCCTCCTAACTGGTCTTCCTCCTGTTTTGTGGCTCCCTCACAGTCCTGACCTACACGGCATCTAGAATGACCTCTAATAATGAAAATCAGTCTGTTTAACCCTTGGGCCTAAGATTCTCCTTTTCAGAGCCCACAAGATCTTACAGGATTTGATCCTGATGGCCCTTCCAACTTCACCTGCAACTTCTTCCATTTTCCACTCTCCTTCTACACACACCAGCTTTTTTTCCCCTTTGCTGTGCATTCCAAGCTCATGACTGTCTAAGGGTCTTGCTCATTCTATTTCTTTTCCCTAAAACCACCTGATCCCAGATACTGGCACCTTCTGTCCTGCCTTTTCATTCAGGCTTCTTTTCAGTTTGCAGAACAGAGAGGTCTTCCCTGACTATTCAACCTACCTACTGCCTACTTCTGCTTGCATAGAACCCCCCTCCTCAGCTCACTCTATACCATCTTACTGTTTTATTTTTTTCAGAAATTATTACTGTGTGTTCATACAGTTATGTACTTGTTAATTTTTCTATCTTCCCTACCCCCATCTCCAATTAGAAATAAGTTCCATGAGATCAGGGCCTTGTTGAATGAATGCTGACTTCATACATCAGCCCACTTAAGACACAGTCCCGTCTTGTAAGAAATATACGTACTAAAGAAAATAGGGAGCAGAACAAAATAGCTATTAAAGACAATGTCTGAAAAGTATTATAAATGAGGTGAGGCCACAGAGTAAAGGAGTTCAAGAAAAGCTGGCTTGTAGCTGGAATGAATATGGAAAACTCTGTGATGCTAGTGGTCTTTTAGTTAATTGATGAAGGGTCTGAAATCTGGTTTTAGAGAAATATGCTCCTTATTTATTTATTTATTTATTTATTTATCTATCTTTGGTTGCATTGGGTCTTTGTTACTGCACACAGGCTTTCTCTAGCTACGGTGAGCGGGGGCTATTCTTTGTTGCAGTGCGCAGGCTCTAGGCACACAGGCTTCAGTAGTTGCAGCATGTGGGGCTCAGTAGTTGCGGCACACGGGCTTAGTTGCTCTGCGGCATGTGGGATCTTCCTAGACCAAGGATCAAACCCGTGTCCCCTGCATTGGCAGGCGGATTCGTAAGCACTGCGCCACCAGGGAAGTCCCCCGAAATATGCTCCTTGAGAGGAAGTATAGGTAGATATTTTTCAAGACACGTGGATGATGAACCCAAAATACCTTTGCATGAATTAGGGATGCGACGCCAGACAAGGCAGCCATGCCCCTTCCAAGGATTTCGTTATTTTTTTTATTATGTGGAAAAAAAATCTTCCTCATTATTCAAATGAAGAAATGTGTGGCACTTTTTCTGGATATTTCAAAATGGGAAATAAATAACTTATTTTAAGAAATTATATCCTTCTGTGGTGGGATGAACTGGGAGATTGGGATTGACATGTATACACTGATATGTATAAAATGGATAACTAATAAGAACCTGCTATATAAAAAAATAAATTAAAAAAAAGAAAGACTCACCAAAGGGAAAATGGTTAAATAATTTATAGCATATGAGCCTATTGTAAATCTATTAAAATGATGTTTCTGAAGCATTTATACTCATGCTATCCTGTTAAAAGGGTAAAAATTATGATTAAAAACTGTGTATCTAGAGGCTTCCCTGGTGGCACAGTGGTTGAGAGTCTGCCTGCCGATGCAGGGAACACGGGTTCGTGCCCCGGTCCAGGAAGATCCCACATGCCATGGAGCGGCTGGGCCCATGAGCCATGGCCGCTGAGCCTGCCAGTCCGGAGCCTGTGCTCCGCAATGGGAGAGGCCACAACAGTGAGAGGCCCACATACTGCAAAAAAAAACAAAAACAAAAAAACCCAAAAAAAACCTGTGTATCAAAAAAAAAAAAAAATCCACCTGCCAATGCAGGGGTCATGGGTTCCAGCCCTGGTTCAGGAAGATCCCACATGCTGCAGAGCAACTGAGCCCGTGTGCCACAACTACTGAGCCTGCGCTCTATAGCCTGTGAGCCACAACTACAGAAGCCCGTGTGCCTAGAGCCCGTGCTCCACAACAAGAGAAGCCATCACAATGAGAGGCCCACGCACCACAACGCAAGGAAGAGTAGCCCCCGCTCACCACAACTAGAGAAAGCCCGCACACAGCAACGAAGACCCAATGCAGCCAAAAATAAATAAATAAAATAAATAAATTTATTTAAAATAAAGAGATTATTTCCTTATGCTAAAAAAAAAATAAATGCACATAGCTTATATATATCTTCTGGCTATCTGTGATAAACCATGACTTAACTTCCCAGAAACCAGCTTGTCTCTTAAATAGTACTAGAGATAAATTTCAAAGACTCTTATATCTGATATTTCTTCCTCTCACCTATCCTCTACCCAAAGACAACATATGTATTCATTTTAAAATAAACAAACTAACTAAAAGAAACAGTATCTGTGACCACAGATATAAAAAGCCTAGAAATGATTCTTCGTTGCACATAAAGTTGAAAAAAAAAGTGCTCTCTCTTCCCAGATGACATTTAAGCCCTGCCAGTATCCCAATCACTCACTCCCTGTCCCTCACCCAGATATCTGCTCTTGTAATAATCTTGTTCTTCTTGTAGTAACACAATTCTCTCCAACAGCCTCCTATATCCTTACAGGCAATGGGCTGTGTCCATCCCTATCAGCACAAAGGACACAATGAAATAGATCTGGGGGTTCAGTGTCTAGTGCAGAGCCAAGGAAAGAGGTTTTGGCTATGACACAGTCCTAATTACTTACGAGCACTGTCAGCTAAATAACCCACCTAGACTCCTGCTGCTACCTTGCTTCTGTGACGCCGTAGTCTGATCTTTTCCAAAGCAAAGTCCACCCAGCTATTAAAATAAATAAGGAGACCGATACTGCCTTTCAGTCTCCTCACAGAAGAGTAAGTTAAGAACATAAACACATACAGCCACACACACACACCAGAACCAGGGGCACTGAAGATTTCATCAGCTGTCTGATGAGAGGATATTTAATTAACTCTCGTACCTATCTCTCCCTGCATGAGACAAACAAATCAAGGAGCTTTGGAAGAATAATTAGTTCAAGATGTAAAAGCAGCATCAGACTTTAAAAAAATTTTTTTTTAAGAAATAAAAACCCCCAAAATAAGAGACAAAAGCAGTAGGAGTCTGGAGCATTTAATTATCATCGATTAGGAGCCTCAGGACCCTTGCTAAGGGCTTTGCCACCAAGCATTCCTCTAAGGTCAGGACCCAGCAGGGTGCTGATCCACCAAAATATATATAATAAAACCCAGAGTCTTAACATATGGCCACATCAGAAGGCAAAAGTGTGGCTTTGAAAAATGCACCTGAAGTATAAAAGTAGCTCTGCTATCTCACCTTTGCAAGTGTGTATATTGGGAGTTATTTTCCAGTGGTGTGGATGCATCTGCAGTATTAGAGAAGAATAACCATTCCTCACTATTAATTTATGCACAGAGAGGGGCCCTAGCCTCTTCCCCCATCTTTAATCAGTCTGCACATGTTAACAGAAATAACTTATTTGATGGATGAATTTGGAAAGTGTACTTGAATGTGCCCAGTTCCACCCCTCCTGCTTTCCACTTTCGGACTGAACCTGTTGGCAGGAAGCTTCTATTTTCTGCTAGACAGACCCCCCCACAAGGGAAGCCTTTGATTTTCCTGTTTCTCCTGTGATGGAGACGTAGCATTAACAAGATCACAGATCATTGTATCACAGATATTAAATCACATTCTCCAAACTGATTTTTTTTTTGTTTACTTCGTTTTTTGTTTTGTTTGTATGAAAGCTGCTGTTTTGCCTTCTATCTCTCTGATGTCTACACTGTTCTTTCAATTATTTTAGAATTTGGACAATAAGGATGAATGTATTTATTGGTGCCTCAAACACCTCTTTCACCTAGTGGGAGAACTTCAACAATTTTCTCTTTTCCTTTGTAATATCTTTTTGGCTTAAGGCAAACCAGGATAAAGATAAAAGAACAGTCACAGAGCCAGAAATTAATTTTTTTAAATATGCATCAATTTGAAGTTATAAAAATTGGAGAATTGTCTTAGGGGAGAATTCTCAAATGGAGGGACGTGGGTCAGGAAGCCCTAGATTCATTTACGAGAAATGTCAGAAAGAGAGCAAGTCATCATTTCACTTCCTGTAGCCTCTATTACATTTCCATCAATAATAGCTTGGAGAATTTTTTTTCTCCCCAAAAAGAGCACACTTGCCAGGCCTTCTGCAATGAGTCATTTACTTCCTTTGTGGCTTTAACAATACTTTGCTCTCCATTCCCTGTAAAGGATTCCACTCACTGTGGCCTCAGACTCTTTCTTCTGATTTTCTTCTTCCCAAACACCTTGGTTCAACTAGATTTGCAGATTCTTTATGTCACATTAAGTTTAACTCTCCTATTTCTCCCCAGTAGATTTTGTCTTTTGTACTGTCTCCTGTTTTCCAAGCTTCCTCAACCTGGGACATTTCTTTTTTTCCTCTTTATACACCGGATGTGAACAGCCAATAACAACCTCCTAGAACGTAGCTCAGGCCCTCTCATGCTTGGAAGGATTGGCAACTAACATTTACTATGCACCAGAAACTATAAACATATAATACCTTCAACATACAAATATACATCTGCACAAGGTTATTAATTGCAGCATTCTTTATTAAAGGCAAAATATTGGAAATATCCCCAATGCCCATGCACAGAAGAGGGACTGAATAAACTATGGTATATCCTCACAATATAGAACTATGCAGCTACCAAAAATGAGAAAGATCTCTATAAAGTGATACGGGGAAATTTCTTGGATATATTGTTAAGTGAAAACAAAAAAGCACATACAAGTGTCTACAGTTTGCTACTTTTATGTAAGAAAAAAAAGGGATATAAGAAACTATATATGTCTGGTTATTTGTGCAAAAATATGGGAAGGATAAACTAGAAACGAATGAGACTGGTTACTTAAAGGGGGAAAGTGGGATTGGGGTGAAAACACTGTGAGAATGGGAATGAGACAATAAGATGAGGGAGGAGAACACATCTCTGAGGATAGCTTTTGTTACAGTTCTGACCTTTAGACTCTACCTAAAATGAAAGAATGAATGAATCAATGAAATCAACTGAATTGCTGGGGGAATCCAAAAGGGAATAGAAACAAATGAATCCAACTGTAGTACCAATAAGTGATATAAGTCAATTGAAATCAGTGAGGGAAGAAAATAACTAATTTAAATAACTTTAAATAACTGGAATATAACTTTTTGATTATATGTTTTGTAAGGCAAAAAGACAAAAAGAACTATCCACAGGTATTGTCCTCTATTTCGTGGTCCTCCATTTCGTAAGTTTGGTTTTCACAGGAGTATGGTTAAGCAATTCTGAAACAACTTTGTGCACATACAAAGAGTGAACAAATAAGTAAATATATTGTAAGTAATGAGAGTCACATTTCTCATTGTTGGAAAAAGGAGTTATGAATAAGGAAAGGAGGAATGTTAGATTGAACTCTGTGGTACTGGATTAGAATTCCTAATTTAGAGAACAACAGGAATAAGCATGAATTTGTGTTTTTCTAGATATATATACAGACGGATAGATATGAAAATGTAGATCTGTGAATGTAGGAATTTATAGGTAGAATTTCCTACCCCTGTCTGAGAGGACCTAGAAGCAACGATGTCGTGATAGCAATTAGCACACCTTGCATCCAGATCTTGACTTCTAAATTCCATTCTTCAATAAAAGGAACCAGGGCTCCTTGGAGAAATAGCTGATTCCAAGGCTGGGGCAGAAAATACAAACAGAGCTTGGGATAATTCTTTGTGGTGCCAGGAAGTAAATTAAGGTTCAAAAGAAGATAGGATCATGTTCAAATAGTACAAGGGCTAAGGATGTACTCCCAAAGGCCAACTCTTGGACAATCTGAGCAACAAAATAAATAATAGTAGTAAAGGATTATAACCCACAGAATAAACTAAAGATACATGAATCCATACTGATGTAAGTAAATAAATGAATAAATAAATAAGGAAGAAAGAACAGCTCTTCCTCATAGTAAAATTCCAACTAAAAAGCAGGAATAATGGAATGAAAAAAAAATCACCATTAAGTACTCAGCACATTAATAACTGTTGTAGGAAAGAATGAAGAAAGTGAGACCGGGGGCTTCCCTAGTGGTGCAGTGGTTGAGAGTCCGCCTGCCGATGCAGGGGACACGGGTTCGTGCCCCGGTCCAGGAGGATCCCACATGCCGCGGAGCGGCTAGGTCCCATGGCCGCTGAGCCTGCGCGTCCAGAGCCTGTGTTCCGCAACAGGAAAGGCCACAACAGTGAGAGGCCCGCGTACCGGGGGAAAAAAAAAGTAAGACAGGGACTTCCCTGGTGGTCCAGTGGTTAAGACTCTGCGCTTCCACCGCAGGGGGTGCAGGTTAGATCCCCACTTGGGGAACTAGATCCTGCATGCCGCACAGAGCGGCCAAAAAATAAAAATAAATAAAACCCATCTGACAATGGATTTAAAAAAGACAAATAGAAAGTACATACGTTAATATTACTAAACAAATAATGTTAGACCAAAATCTATCTGACTACTATGAACAGGTTTTCCCAATATGCTAAACTTCTTTCCATGGTTGATGAATTCTAAAATTGAATGAGACAAGCATCATCTCTTTTACTCACGTCCCAACATGCAATGGACAATAATAATAATGTATTCCTACTTCAGAGGACAACAGAGGCTAGGAATAGTTCTGTAATATTACAACCAAATGGACAGTGATTGAGGAAACAATTGTTTCCAAATTTACCTG
Organism: Stenella coeruleoalba; assembly: GCF_951394435.1. Classification (NCBI taxonomy): domain Eukaryota; kingdom Metazoa; phylum Chordata; class Mammalia; order Artiodactyla; family Delphinidae; genus Stenella; species Stenella coeruleoalba. Next base: position 9,715,600 of record NC_137167.1, read on the forward strand.
GAATCAAAATCAACTAACCAAATTAATCAAAACCAGTATTATCTCCCAGAATCTTTATGTTTTACATTAGATGACCAATTCCTTTAGTTCAAGGGAAGTGGCTTATCTATCTTACCTTGAAAAGCTAATGTTTCTTAGGGGTCTACTATGTGCCAACCCCTTTGCTTAGAGTTTTATGTACACTACTGCATCACATCTTGACAATCCTTTACGGATTAGTAACTAGCATAACCTCCATTATCACAGGAGAACTTGGAATGGCATACACAACTTGCAAAATCTGAATCCAGGCTTTCCACCTGACTTGCTCTTACGAACTACACAACATGTTCCATGTAAATGGAGAAGTGCATTGGACTGTAATATGCTATCCCCATCTCTTCCTCCTTTGGAAACTCAGTGTGTTTCCAGTACATAATTGCAACTGCTGATTTCTTGAAAAGGTCAGGCAGTGCCCCTCAAGGTGCGTTTTTCCATCACACACCATGCAGGCATAACTCTTCCAGCTCTGTCATTTGCTGTGACAGATTTCCGGTATTTCCAATTATGCTCTTTTTGGGGAAGGTTAAATCAGATTTGAGGGCAATGAAGGGTTAATGAAATGATCTTGGTGTAATTACTCATTATAAAACATCTTCCTTTCGGTTGTGGCCCTAGATGATTTTATTTGGGAATAAAAACAAAAAAATCTCCTGGGGCAGCAGTGATAGAGCAAGCTGATAAAGGAGAGAAGAGCTGCCTATTCTTTAAGGATTTTGATCACAAGTGGAAAAGCGTATTACTTGTCAAAGGCACTATTAGGAAACTCACTGAGAGATACAAAGTGGAAACAAACAACAACAGCCTGCTCTGCTTTTCCCACTGCTCAGGAATATTTATATTTTTTTGGTTTAGAACAACCGTTTGAAATGTAAGACAGAAGATGGCTGAGTGACATTAGTCTTTGTTTTCTGCTCTGTGTCTATTGTATGTGGGGACTCAGACACACTCCTGTCAAACCTCCCTCCCTCTCTAAAGTGGCTTGATAATGACGTGATTAGAATCCTTGGAACCCAAACAAAGTTGTAACTTAATTAAAAGAAGAAAAGTAAAGCAGAAGGAGGATGGCAATAATAAATATGCGAGGTTTTCTTTTACCTAAAGCACAATGGATCTCTCCATCCTTCATCTTTTCACAGTGCCATTTCATGGAAGGTGTTCTGGTTGATGCTTTGCTTTTCTGAAGCAAAAAGCATTTATATAACTCAAGCTGTTAAAATCATGGGTAGAACAGCATGATTTGTGGTTTTTCCCCCAGTGTAGAGGCATGGTATATCACTGTCCAGAACCCTAAGTCCACACACCCCTTCTACTGAACTGTTGCTAAATAAAGCTGGATAAAAAGCAAAGATCAAGGCAGACTAACTCAAGTGATCTGTGTGCAAGATATTTGAGTCAACTTTCTATGTGAAACCACCAAGAAGCAGAAGGTAGAAAAACCCTGGGTTCTAGTTATGCCTCTGCCCTTAACTACCTTGGACCCTTGCAAAGCTTCTCACTAACATCTTATCCACTGCTCTCACTGCATTTGTCTTTTCTTCTAAAACGTCTTGCTAAAAAGCAAAGCTAATCATGACACTTCCCTGTGTAAAAGCATCTTTTAATTACAATCCAAATAATAAAATTAGAATTCCTTAGATAGACACGGAAAGCCCTTCACAAGTGTTATTACAAATGTCCTTTGGAAAGCCCTTCACAACTGTTATTACAAATGTCCCTATACAGCCTCTCCTAGGGTTGTCCCACCTGTTATCTCTTCCTGAGGGACAGACTTGGAAAGATGGAACAGGATGACCAGTAGCCTATGACATGGCTTGGTGGGAAAAATACTGCCCAAATGCAAATGATGATTATGAGGTAAGCCAATCTGATTCCCTTCTTGGAGTTTGTGCTAGAAAATATGGGGAGAAATTAGCAAATTATTAACAGAAAAGTAAGTGGACACAGAGGCAGATTTGAATTAATGGTAGAAAAGTAGAGTGAAACCTCAGAAGTTTTGCTTCCAAGATTCCTAGATCTGCTGTGAACTGTAAATGACCTCCCTTGTCCAAGCTCAGGGGCCTTAGTTTTGCTTGGTTCCCACTCCTCCTCTGCCTGGATATTTGGCTTTGCCTAGGTTCTCTCCAGCCTCAGCCATATGGCTGAGATCCTTGTTTACTTATTCTCACATGTATCCTTAGAATACACTCCATAATTTAACGTAACCCTGTTGAGCTTATTGCTATTCAAACACCACCATCACTACCAACTTCATCTCCAACAACAGAAATAAAACAGTAATCTGACTTTAAACTTACTTCACCTGCAACATCCTTATTCTTTCTTAAGGTTCTGGATTAAATATCATGTCCTTTGGAAAACCACACAGTTCTGGAGGCCAAAACTCTGAAATCAAGGTGTCGAGAGCTCCCTGCTTCCTCTGAAACCTGTAGAGGGTGACTCCATCTTTGCTGCTTCTGGCTTCTGGTGTTTCCTGCCAACCCTGAAGTTCCCTGCTTGAGGATGCATCATTCCAATATCTTGTCACAGAGACACTTTGTCCTTGTGTGTCTCTACCCTCTTTTTGAGGACACCAGTCACGCCGGGTTGAAGGCTCATCCTACTATAGTATGACTTCGTCTTAACCAATTACATCTTCAACCACCCTATTTCTTGAGAGAGTCACAGCCTGAAATCCTGGCAGTAAGACTTCAACAAAACTTTGGGGGAAGACCCAGTTCAACCCATAACAGGAGTCAGAATCCCTGGGTAGAAAGTTTGACCCCTACCACCTTCACTGCTATTTAACTGTGTGCATTCAGACAAGTTATTTTTACTAGGTCTTCCTTCTTCTTTCTCTTCTAAATTAGGAATTACACTCTGCCAATTTAACCGGTTTGTTGTAAAGAGCCAAGGAAGTGCTTTACTTAGAGGTTTCTATTACCTAGCATGACAAAACTGTTATGCCCACAGAATTAGCAGAAATGATCTTTTAAAAGATTCCTTTCTTAACCATTATCCAAAGTGGAAAAGAATCTCCAGGTCCATCCACGTTGCTGCAAATGGCATTATTTCATTCTTTTTAAGGCGGAGTAATATTCCTTTGTATATATGTACACATCTTTGTCCATTCATCTGTTGATGAAGGGACCTCGAGATTATTACACTAAGTGAAGTAAGTCAGACAAAGACAAATATATGACGTTGCTTATATGCAGAATCTAAAAAAAAAAAAGTGCTACAAATGAACTTGTTTCCCAAACAGAAACAGACTGGTTACCAGGCGGGATGGGTGGGGGGAGGGACAGAGTGGGAGTTTGGGATTGACATGTACACACTGCTATATTTAAAATGGATAACAGCAAGTACCTTATGTAAAAAAAAAAAAAAAAAAGGTTAAAAAAAACAAAGGGGAAAAGAACTACCATGAATTCAGGACCTACATGTACCAGGCCCTTTAAGAAACTACTTAGATCCACCGAGAAACCGACGACGAGGGCGGCGGCGAGGAGGACACCGAGGCCTTCGACACCGCGGCCACCGACACTGCAGCCACGTGGAAGACCAGGGAGGCGCAGGCAGGCGGCGCCCCCAAGACGCGGCCGGACACGCGGCCCGAGACCGAGAGCCTCTCCTGCTACCTCAGACGTCCGTTCACAGCATCTCCACGGCTACGAGCCGGCCAAGATCTATGAGAACGCCTTGGACCGGCAGGCCCCGCCCTTCGACCGTCTGCACACTTACATTTTCAAGGGGAGTGGTTCGGTTCGGACGGGTCGCGGATCTCCCTGAAGTCGGCCACGTCAGACTCCGAGCAGAACTTAGACTTCCGGACGGACCGGAAGCTGACGGCGCTCTACGGGGCGTCGGAGGGGCCGCTTCCCTGCGGTGACGGAAGCCGGGAGGCCTGCGCGCGGCCAAACCCAGCGGTTCTCGGGGCGGCTTTGCGGACGAGGCGCAGCCAACCACAACAGCGATACGGTGCAGAGGGCGAGGATGCGGGTGAGCCGGCGAGCGGAGATCTCCCTGGATCAGCTTTACTTGGATAGATTCAGTTAAATAATCAAAAGGAAACACAGGAAGAAGGGGGCAGAATCTCTAATGACCTTTTCTTTTTAGTTTTTTGTGACACTGTGTTCAAAGGCATGGAGTCCAAGGCTAAGAATGGCAAGCTGGGCTTTTCTTTGCCATCCTCCAAGGCCTTTGTCACCTTGCCACCTCTAAGAGGCTGTGCTGTTCAATGCAGAGGTGGCGAATGAAAGCAGATAGAAAGTTCTACACTCTTACCAGTTTTTTTGTTTTGTTTTGTTTAAAACCTCATTTTATTCTCCATTTAAGAATTTTGCTGACTCAGCACACCACGCAAACTGACCCACACAAAACACTGAAAAATTATTCCTCGGTGAAGTTAACCTACTTGTTCTGGGATGGATGGAATGCTTTTAACCCTTTTAAAACAAGGTTAAGGCCGAATTGGCCTTACATGGGGGATGGGGGCAGGGGAGAAGGAAGAGGCATTGACTTCAAGCTCAAGTTTAATGGCTGAACCAGGAGTTGGCTACAACAAATCCACCTCCATCAAGTCAGAGTGCTTTTGTTCTCTCAGCTCTTTAACTGTGCCCCTGCAAAACTGTTCAGAAAGAAGCCAGAAAATGTGCCTCTTTTGCACTGTAGGTGTGTCTTCCATGTGCCAAATGTGAAGATTAGATGCTACGAATGAAAGCCAAATAAAAAGAAGTATCTGATTAAAAAAAGAAACTGTTTATACATGTTATGGCATTATGTTGTTTTAAAAAGAGAAAAATATGGACAGTCTGTACTCCCCCCAAATTAATCCTCAAATAGCTAATACTCATGTGGTATGTATACACACATGTACACACCATTCACACACAGATATCTACACGTATATGTTTAGGGATATATATCCTGATTATATAGTATATAATTGGAAGTACTGAAATGAAAATATTATGCTACTTTAGATAATATTTTAATATTCTAGTTTTGTTCAAAGTGAATCATTTTAGAAACTATATATGACTATATATTATATACATAGAAACTATATATAGTGTACATATATATATATCCTATTTTGTTCATCTTGTTTCTCTAAAACATTAAAAACAAAGAAACAAAACCCTAAAACTTTTGTTTGGTTCATGGTTCAGTAGCAGAATAAAGCAAAATAAAGCAAAATAAAAAGTCTTCTGAGCTCCGTTTTGGATTCAGAGTATTATTGCTGCTTATTCTGGTTTTTAGTTCACAATTTCACCCCACTTAAGTTCCCTGTAATTATTACAGCCCTTTTGGTTGGTGTAAAGGATGGGTGGTTTTTCCTGTTATAGAATGATCATTTATTTGCTCTTGTACTTGTGGGTATAGCAGCAAATTGAAATCAAAATGATAATTTAAAATGTCCTCTTTGTTGTTGATTCATCTTCAACTTCCAACGGACTGTGACAAGTGCTGCAAACCCCATTTGTGCCTCCTACACTTCTGTATGTCCTCACAAGAGATAAATACCCCTCCTATCAGATGGTTATAAATTGCATCTTTGTGTCATTGTTAAGTGAGAAGGTAGGGACACAATACAGCTTAAGATAACAGCAGACTTGTACTAGATGCCTGAATGAAGCTAGAACAGTAAAAGCCCAGTCCTGTTTTCAACAACATGTGTGTGCATTGTACCTAGAGCATATTTTTTGACAAAAGATCATTCATAAAAGGCACTGCATTGCAGAAAGTAAATAGACCAAGTGAAGGAAAGCAAATCTGTCTGATGTACTAATGTCTATTTAGCCCCTTTGGGATATAGGAAGAATGTTAATGCAGCTGAGTTTTGGACCAATGACATCTTGGCCTCTATGCTAATTTTATATCAGGTCAACATTTTAAGAATCATAATTTTTGAAAGATTCAAATTTGTTTTTTTCTCTTTCTCCTATTCTTATACAAATCAACTCAAAATATAAACTGTATTTCTCAATATTTATTCTCACTCCGTTGTTTACATTGACAGGCTCTCTGTGACTGTATCATGTTCAATAATTCCTATTTGACATTTTAGGTCCATTGGTACTTTCCTTTTGTAATTTCATATCTATTCCTTCCTTAGGTTTCTCCTGTAGACAACAGGCTCTTTCCTTAGCCTGAATCCCTGATAATTTTCTATACTTAGCATTATTCATCTAATAGTTGGTTTTCCATCTGTCTCCCTTCTTTCCTTCCCCTCAGGTCTTCCTATAATTCCCTGTGTTGCTCATTCCTGAGTCCACACCACTAAGAATTAAGGTGAAATGCCCATCAATGCCTTTTTTTTTTTTTTTTTGCGGTACGTGGGCCTCTCACTGTTGTGGCCTCTCCCATTGCGGAGCACAGGCTCCGGATGCGCAGGCTCAGCAGCCATGGCTCCCGGGCCCAGCCGCTCTGCGGCATGTGGGATCTTCCCAGACCGGGGCACAAACCCATGTCCCTTGCATCGGCAGGCGGACTCTCAACCACTGTGCCACCAGGGAAGCCCCCTTTTAAATATAATAAAAGAATATGATGGGAGATCATCAGGACTTCTGGCTAATTCTCTCTCTCTCTCCAGGACTAACATCCATACATCATCCCGTAAGAAAAATCAGTTTCAAAACCTTAGGCATGAGGGAAAGTTCTCAACTGAAGGGAGAGGAAGGGAGAAAGAGATATTAGGTTCCTCAGGTGAAGAGGTGCTTGGGGTACTGACCATCACCAGCTGGGGAGAGTAGCACAGGATACAGCTATAGAGGTGAGGGGGGCGTATCTTGCAGGTCCCTTCCAGGCCATTAGAAGTTTTGAATGTATTCAGAGCATAACAGGAAGTTATTGAAAGGGTTGAGTTAGGAAAATGATATTACTCAATTAACTCCATTTTTCAAAAGATTCTTCTGAGTGTCTTGAGGAAAATGGATAAAGAGAGATGACAAGGATAGAAGCCAAAAGACAAGATGGTCAAAGAAAGTTGAGTCACCTGAGCAATGAAAGGAGAGTCTGTTCATGAATATTTGTAGGCATCTGTAATACAGTTCAATAACTTCTTCAAACCAGAAAGCAAAAATATGAGATTGGTGTTTCTAGATTTTTTTTTTTTTCTGGAGAAATTGCTATTTTTGAGAGAGCGAAATCTCCAGAAAAATCAGGAAGTTACAATGGTTGTGGTACAAGTATGTCTCTTTTTGTGTTTCCCAAGGCTTGGTGTCCTGCAGTAACTTGGGTTATAAGCATCCTTCCTACCAGACTTCATCTAGATTGCCAGTTCTAGGATCTTGCTACTTTATTAACTGCTGTGTCCTTGTATTATAGGGGAAAAAAATATTCCTTCTACCCTTCTAGGTTCTTTGTCTGGTTTAATAATTAAATTTATGGAAGACAGATTAATAGGAGAAAAACACGTTTAATTTCATATGTTTAGGAGAATCATAAAACTATGGGACTCAAGGGCACGTCAGGCAATTGGGGTTTATATGCCATCCTGAGCTAAGGAATGGGATTGGAGCTGGAACTTCAAAGGAGAGAAAGAGAATTCACGGGATGATAAGAAGAGCAAATGTTTGGTCATTAGATGTTTGCCCTGCCATGCAGGTAAGTCTTTCAAATTAAAAGGTTATCTCTGGTAACAGCCCTCTTTCTGAGCCAGGCCCCCTATCTCCCTAGCTAAATTATTTTAGGGAGTTAAGGGAGAGGTAAAAGTTCTTCCTGCGTCTGCTGGGTCTCGATTGCCTTCAGCTCAAAACAATCCGCAGGCCAAAGTGGCACATTTCGGGGTGGCCTATTCTGTTCCCCTTCAGTATCTTAGATTTCATCACATTGTTTCATTTTTAAATTTGCTTTGATCAAATGTAGCTTCTTTTTTTTCTTCCACTTTTATTTAGATATAATTGACATACAGCTCTGTATAAGTTTAAGGTACACAGCATAGTGATTTGACTTACGTACATCAAGAAATGATTATCACAGTAAGTTTAGTGAAGCTCCATCATCTCATGTAGATACAACATTAAAGAAATAATTCTTTTGTGTGATGAGAACTCTTAGGATTTACTCTCAACAATGTTCATATATAACGTAGAGCAGGGTTAACTATAGCCATCATGTTGTACATTACATCTCTGGTACTTATTTATCTTATAAGTGGAAGTTTGTAGTACCTGTTGACTGCCTTCACCCACTGTAGCTTCTTTTGTTGTAAGAAGCCTCTTCCTCAGCCTCTACCTCTCTCTGCTAGAGCCACACAGGCACCATTGCTACAGCTTCCCTGGCTTCCAGTGCCAGTCCTACCCCCAGTTTGACTTAACTCATCCCATCTTGATTCAAACCACACTTAGTGACCTTTCTTTCTGTGTCACTGCAATTTTGTCCTCCTGGAAATATTGGTCCAAACCATTTAATAAGGTTAAAAAAAATCAAAGCAAAAAAATAGAAAACCAAGTAGCAGATGTTTCAGCTATTGTATGATGAGAACAGTTGGGTTAACACACTCTGGCAGAAGGTAAATACTTTCCTATGTTCGTTCAGGTAGTGGCTGCCTGGCTAGCTCAGTCAGTAAGGCATGAGACCCTTGATCTCAGGGTCTTCGGTTCGAGTCCAGCGTCCGGTGGGCTTTTCACTACCTGCTGTGGATTCCGATCTCACATGGGTATGTCTTCTGCTCCCAGCTATCCACTTCTGTCTAAAAAAAAAAAATACCTTGTTGGGGGCAAAGTGAGTTGATTCAGGCAAACCATTCAGTTCTTTACAGGTGCTCATTCATGTCTCATCATTTCTGTTTAGTATGCCTCCCGCTCTGATTTCTTTTCATCCTTATTGTCTTTGCAATGTTCACCAACCATTGCTCTTCATTAACACCAAAGACAACTGTCTATAAATTTCTTCTCCAGTGAAATTATTCTGCTTCTTTGAACATTCCTATGATGTAACACTTTATATCCCTCTTGTGTCCTTTGTGGGTTTTCTGCTTCAGAGTTTTTCCTGTTGTTTATTAGATCTCAGTTAACTTAGAAAGACATCAGAAATAAAAGTTTAGCAAGATTTTTCATCTCAGCTTCCTGACCTGTGGTATTTCTGACTTTCTTCCAAAGCCCATTCTAGATCTTCCCTGCAAGGTGGCGAATTCAATATAATGCAATTATCTGTTTCCCTAGCTTTTTTTTTTTTTTTGAGAAGAACGGCAGGTATAAATCTTGAGTTTCATTACTTCTGAACACCTGTCTAATTGCTATTGACCACAGAAAGTAGTTTTTGATTGAGGCACAATGTAAAGTAATATTGATTACAGTAAATGAACTTTTCTGCAGTCACTGAGTCAATTAAGGAAAAAATATCTAGAGTTGCATCTCGTAACAAAATCCAATTTTCCTGTAGCTGACTTGTAGCCCTGGTTCCTGAGTCGAGGCCTGGATATTTGCAGTAAATCCCCTCTTTTGTTTAGTATAAAAATACCATTGCCTTGAGCAGAAGGATAGTCAAAATAAGTCTGTATTTCTGCTGTTCCAATAGAACAGAAGGAAATTAGAACAAAAACTGATTTTACTTTTAATCCTTCAAGTAAGAAGCTTTTCTGCATGTATTTTTTACAAAGCAATATACATTTTATTCTAGGTTATCAGTCAAGAAATCCATATCAAGAGGATATCAGCAGTTTGCAGCTGCTGTCACACTGGAAGGAGGCTCAACTCTGCTACTGCTGAGATGACTGATAGTGATAGCACCGTGGGGGGATGAAGCCCCTTTCACCCTGAAATGTTTTATAGAAATCACTCCTGCCAGCTGTGACTGCTGATGCTGAGGCCCCCAGGGACTTAACGCAGCAACAGAAATGCCATATGGAGGGGGCATGGAGAGAGGAAAAGCACAAGGCCACAGGACACATATAAGCTTATGACTAGAGACCCTTTCAGGGGCAGGAAGGAAGTCTTAAGTCACACAGTACTCTTGAAATTTGAACATGGGGGTGTGAACGATTACAACCTTGAGATCTGCTATGTGAACCTAGCTATAGAAATTCACCTTGGCCTTTTTGATCCCAGGGCCTCAGTGTTCCTGGGGTGTACAAGAAGAAAGTCAGCAGGTTCAGCATATTGCTAATGTATCTCTTATTCTATTTAATTTTTATTCAATGGTCATAGCAATTTGTGCTGTGAAAATAAAAAATAGGTGAGTTGGAGTGTTGCTATGTATTTGAGTATTCAATGCCTAGCAAATCTAGTATCATTGTTACTAAAATGCATAGCTCACTTTTAATATTGCCTTGCAGTTTATGAAATTATATCATATAGTTTTTGCAGTTGAGCCCCAAACTGCCGTATGTGATGGAAAGGCACATTGCTGTTGTTATTGCTATTTTATCTCTGTTTAGCAGTAAAAATTAAGGCTTGTAGAATTTAATCGATTTGTACAAAACTATGCAGGCAACAATGATTGCTGAATACCAGGTCTCGAGATGCCTTCTTCTAGAAAATATTATTCAATGGCAATTGAGGTTAGTTACATTTTTGCTGACATATATCTCCAAAATATTTTCCATAGAAAATCTTTCATTCCTTTGCCAATGAATCTCAAACTCCCGATTCATTAAATATCTTTTCCTTTTGAATATGGGTTTTCTTGGCAATCAGTATTCTATGACTATTGGAATTTCATTTGTTTTAGAGTTCACATTGTATGATTTGACTAATTCATACTGGTTTTAATAAAGAATCCTATGCCAACTTGGCCAGGTAAGGTTTTAGAAAAATATACTCCTTAATAGGTCTGTTTTATAAATTGCCCAGTGAATTTCAGCCTGCTGGTTCCCAGGCTAAAAGTGCTGGACAGCTTCATTACAGAATTTGATCACTGCGAATTTATTATAAAACAATAATTAGTGTAATTATATTCTCCTACTGAATAAATCAACCGCTATCCCCTGACCTGCCTTTCTGCAGATATAATACTTGCCACAGTTCTGATATTAGAGTGATCAAGACTTTTGCCAAGGTAATACATCATGTAATCTTGAGTACTGGGGGAAATTGGTTTAAATAAAAACTTCCCACTTACCCCTTATAACTCTATAACTCTCTTATGAAGATTAAATCATAGCATAATGTGTTTTTTGTGCTTTATCCCTCAGTGGCTGCCTCCTGTGGATGGTTGAGTCAGTTGTGCACTGTGCAATCATATTTAACGACCTTGCACCCACACTGATGAGGTTATTATTTCATTCAAACATTGAGTGCTAATTGTGTGCCTTTTTCTAAAAAATGAAGATGCAGTTAAAAAGGTGATCTAGTTATCTGCTTTATAGAACTAGTATTTTAGTGTATGTGGGGAGTGGCAATGCAAATAAATAACCAAGAAAACACATGACAATGAGATATTACCTCACTCCTGTTAGAATGGAAAATAGTCAGTTTCTTCCCTTCCCTTCTCTAAGACTTTTGCTTCATATATTTTGATGCAAACAATAACAAATATTAGGTGCCTTCATGTTTGTAATTGCTCTATCTTTCTGATGAATTGATATAGATATGTGTGTGATTAAAATAAAATGGGGTATTGTGAGAGTGACTTGTAGACTCTTTTAGAATAAGTGGTCGGGAAGGGCATTTCTGAAGATGTGACATTTAAGCTAAGATCTGAATGATAAGAATTATCCAGCCAAGCAATGAGCTGGAAAAGAACATTTAAGGCAGAGAAAAGAGAAAGTCCAAAGGCTGTATGTACGAAGAGAACACATGTGACTGGAGTGTAGTAAGCAAGAGGACAGTGTTAACTATAGATAAAACCAGGGAAATAAAGAAAGGAGGACCAGGTTGTGTAGATAAAAAATGACAGGAGTAAAGAGTTCAGATTTCATTTTAAATGGGGCATGAGGGACCAGGGTGTTTTGTGAAATCACACGGAGGTGAAGGAGAGCCCAGCATTTTTTTTTTTTTTTTTGCGATACGCGGGCCTCTCACTGTTGTGGCCTCTCCCGTCGCGGAGCACAGGCTCTGGACGCGCAGGCTCAGCAGCCATGGCTCACGGGCCCAGCCGCTCCGCAGCATGTGGGATCTTCCCGGACCGGGGTACGAACACGTGTCCCCTGCATCGGCAGGCGGACTCCCAACCACTGCGCCACCAGGGAAGCCTGAGCCCAGCTTATTAAAGGGGTACAAATTCACCATTTGATTTCAGCACAGGAGATATATTTAGGTAAAGCTTTGGACACTATGCTAAGTTTAAATTTTCTTCTGAAGTTACCGGGAAGCAAAGAAGAATGACAATCTGATTTCCGTTTTAGAAAAGATTCTCTGGAGAATGGATTAGAGTGGGATAATATTGCACACTGGTTAACCATTGTATTAGTCTTCTATTAATGCGTAACAAATTACCACAAATGTAGTAGTTTAAACAAAACTCTTACTAACTGACAGTTGTATAGATAAAGAAGTCTGAGTGAGCTTGGCTGGGTTTGTAGCGTAGGATCTCACCAAGGTGAAAGCAAGTGTTGGCTAAGGTGGCCTCTGGAGGCTCTGGTGCATATACAAAGCTGAGTCTCCCTGGGTACCCTATCAGAAGCTAAACACCAAAGAAAGAAATGTATGTCACTGAAGTAATATAACTAATAACTAAAGAAATAAGTAAGCAAGTAACAATAACAAGCCCTAGAAGGGGAAACGGTACCCCAAATTGCTACACTCTCTTATCTAAAATGTCCAATTTCCAACCACAGAATAATGACACATGCAAAGAAACAGGAAAGTATGACCCATTTATAAGGAAAAAAAGAAAAAGAAAGAAAAAAGTATGCAACAGAAACTGTCTGTGAAAGTGACCAGATGTTGGATTTCAGAGAAAAAGACTTCAAGGTAGCTGTTATAAATATGTTTAAAGAACTAAAGAAAACTGTAATTAATGAAGAAAAGCAAAGTTGTGCTGGAAGGAAGTGACAACGATAGTAACTTGAATCCATCAGAAATGTTAAAAAAGAAGATTAATACATCAAAACCTATAAACGTATACTTGATCTCTTTTCTTCTCTCAGCTGCTTTAAAAGACAGAAAACTATGTGAAGTAATAATTATGATAATGTATTTTGGGATTTGTAACATTAGAGATATGCATAAAATCATACCACAAAGAGAGGGAAAATGATAGAGCTATACAGGAGTAGTGTTTATATATCTTACTGAAGTTAAGCTAGTATAAACTTGTAGTTGATTCTGATTAGTTATGATGTGTGTTACAAGCTGTAAAGTAACCACTAAAAAACTAAATTAAAAAAGTGCAAAAAAAATCAGAAATTTAATGCTTCACTAGAAAATATTTGCTTAATGTCAAAGAAAATAAGAAGGTGGAAGAGAGGAACAAAATAGACATGAGACATGCATAAAGAAAAAAGTGAAATGGCAGATATAAATCTAAGTACAGTTGACCCTGGAACAACACAGGTCCACATATACACAGGTCTTTTTCAATAAATATGTCAGAAAAAAATTTTTGGAGGTTTGTGAAGTTGGAAAAAACTCATAGACAGATCATGTAGCCTAGAAATATCAAAAAAATTTAAAAATTAAGAAAAAGGTGTGTTCTGAATGCATAAAATATATGTAGATACCCATCTATTGTATCACTTACTACCATAAAATATACACAAATCCATAATAAAAAGTTAAAATGTATCAAAACTTACAAACACAGATCACAGTCCAGGGTAATGTAAACAAACATGAAGGTGCCGTATTATATTATAACTGTATAAAACTAACTGTAGTACATACCGTACTACTGAAATAATTTCATAGCCACCGGTTGCTATTGGGTGACCACAAGTGCTCTGAATATTCATGTACAGTGCCATGTGACACTAAACATCTCTCAACATGAGCAGTTCATCTTTCCAGTAAAGAGCATCACAGCAAAAAGTGATCTCTCATGGCTCTCCTGTATTTTTTATTCTGTTGAATGCAATACGGTAAACCTTGAATAAATCCACTGAACTCATACAGAGTGCCACTAGTAATGTTGAAAATGCTCCCAAGAAGCAGAGAAAAGTCATGACATTACAAGAAAAAGTAGAATGGCTTGATATGCACCATAGACTGAGGTCTGCAGTTGCTGTTGCCCACCATTTCAAGATAAATCCAGCATGAGACATTGTAAAAAAGAAAAAGAAAAAGAAAAAATTTGTGAAGCTGTCCCTGCAGCTACACCAGAAGACACTTTTTGTGGATGACTTTTTTTTTTATCTCATATTGAAAATGCAGCTTGTATGTGGCTGCAAGGTTGCTATAAGAAAGGCATACCTATAGACGCCAACATTATTCAAGAAAAAGTGAAGTCATTGTATGACAACTTAAAGCAAAGGAAAGGTGAAGGGTGTACAGCTAGAGAATTTAGTGGCAGCAAAGTATGGTTTGATAATTTTAGACAGAGGTTTGGCTTAAAAAAAATGTCAAGATAACAGAAGAAGAAGTTACTGCCAGCCAAGAGACAGCAGAGGAATTCACAGATATCATTAAGAAAATCTTTGAAGAGAAAGGATATCTGCTTAAACATGTTTTTAATGCAGATGAAAGTGCCCTATTCTGGGGAAAAAAAATGCCACAAAGAACATTTATTAGTAAGGACGAGAAGCGAGCACCAGGGTTTAAGACTAGAAGGGATAGATTAACTCTACTGTTTTGTATAAATTCAGTCGGGTTTACAATCAAGACTGTCCTTATCTAAAAAGCTGCTAACCCCTGGGCCTTGAAGAGAATAATAGAAACAGCAGCTGTCAGCCTTTTGTTTGTACAAGATGGATTGTTTCCATTGATGCTTTGTCTCTGAAGTCAGAAGCACCTTGTTGGTAAAGGACTGCCTTTTAAAGTTCTTTCAATATTGAACAATGCCCCTGGCTCCCCCAGAATCCCATGAGTTCAACACCAAAGGCGCCAAAGTGGTGTTCTTACCCCAAACACAACGTGTTTAATTCAGCCTCTAGATCAGGGCATCATAAGGACTTTTAAGACTCATTATACACAGTACTCTATGGAAAGAAGTGTCGATGTTATGGAAGAGAATCCTGATGGAGAGAACGTCGTGAAAGTCTAGAAGGATTACACCATTGAAGATGCCATTGTTGTTAAAGAAAAGGCTGTGAAAGCCATCAAGCCTGAAACAATAAATTCCTGCTGGAGAAAACTGTGTCCAGAGGTTGTGCATGACTTCACGGGATTTATGATAGCGTCAATCAAGAAAATCATGAAAGAGATTGTGGATATGGCAAAAAAGATGGGGAGTGAAGGGTTTCAAGATATGGATCTTAGAGAAATTCAAGGACTAATAGACACCACACCCAAGGAATTAACAGAATATGACTGCAACACACTGAGTGCTTCCAAATGAGTGCCAGACAATGAGGAAGAAGATATAGAAGAAGCAGTACCAGCAAACAAACTAACGTTAGAAAATCTAGCAGAAGCGCTCCGGTTATTCAAGACTGCTTTCAATTTCTTTTACAACACGGACCCTTCTATGATGTGGGCTGAAACGAAAGCAAATGATGGAAGAAGGATTAGTACTCTAGAGAAACATGTTTAGGGAAATGAAAAGACAAAAACATCAGGAAGAAATTACAATATATTTCCATGAAGTTGCACTGAGTGTGCCAACCTCTCCTGCCTCCCACCACCTGGTTCAGCTATTCTGCCTCTGTCACCTCTGAGACGCAAGACCAAGCCCTCCTCCGCCTCTTTCTTCTGAGCCTACTCAACGTGAAGATGATGACAGTGAAGACCTTTTGGACGATCCAGTTCCACTTAAATAGATAGTAAACAACAATCATGCCATACAGTTAAGAAACTTGTCTGTTGCGTATGTTTTCCTGTGAAAACCTAATAACTGTATGGCAAGAACTGTATGGGACATTTTTGTGTCACCATCATCGTTACCTACGTATTCATAATGTAGAACATTACATGCAAGAATTGTATTGAAGTGGATATTCTATCCTTAAATGGGAATGAGTCATATTTCAGATAAAATTAATAATTTGTTAGTTTTCTTACTGTTTTATAATTTTGCTTTCAAAGAATTACATTACTGTATAGTATGTCTTTCTCTCTTGTAATTGGAGAAACTGTGTATCAGTCTATAACCACAGGTAAGTGGTTTTTAGAAACAAGATAACAGTGTTTCTAGTACTGTATTATAAATATGATTATAATATTGTATGCCATAAAAATTTTATGATTCATTCATTAGGTTACCATGAAACGATCATGTCAGTTGTATTAATAATACTAGGTTACCATGAAGCAATCATATCGCTGCTCCTTTGTTACCAATGCATGAGTTATTATAGCTGTAAATATATATGAATTTCTTTTTCAAATTATTTTTTCATCTTTGGTGTCTAATGTTAATAGTACATACAACATCCACAGTGTTTTGTACTGTGTAAGACAATATTGTAAATCCTGTAAATGGAATATGTAAACTTATGGTATTGTTAAATACAGTACAGTACTGTAAATGTATTTGCTCTTCCTTATGATTTTCTTAACATTTTCCTTTTTTTTTTTAGTTTATTGTAAGAATACCGTATACATATAACATACAAAATGTGTTAATCAACTGTTTACGGTATTGGTAAGGATTCTGGTCAATAGTAGTCCATTAGTAATTAAGTTTCGAGGGCGTCAAAAGACATACATGAATTTTCAACTGCGTTGAGGGGTTAGCACCCCTCGCCCCTGTGTTGTTCAAGGGTCAATTTTATATAAAAAATAACATGAAGTTTGAATGAATTAAACAAATTTCATTCAAAAGTCAGAGTTTTTCAGACTGGACTAAAAAATAATCCAACTATATGTTATCATGCTTTAGATTCAAAGATAAAAGTAGATGAATGTAAAAAGGCAGAAAAATTATACCATGCAAACAGTTACCACAGAAAGAAGTGGTTATACTAGCATGAAATAGACTTTAAAACAAAGACTGTAACTTGAGATAAATAGGGATATTTATAATAGTAAGAGGATCAACCCGGAAAGATAGAACAATTACAAACAGGTTGGCACCAAATAACAAAACATCAAAATACATGAAGCAAAAGCCTTACAAAAATGAAGGGAGAATTTGACAATTTACTATCCTAATAGGTGTAAGGTGATATTTCATTGTGGTTTTGATTTGCATTTCCCTGATAATTAGTGACGTTTCATATATATGCTGACCATTTGTATGTCATCTTTGGAAAAATGTCTATTCAGATCCTCTGCCCATTTTGTAACTGGATGTTTTTCTATTGACTTGTATGAATTCTTTATATATTTAGATATTAACCCCTTATTCAATACATAATTTGCCTATGTTTACTCCCATTTTTTTATATCAGTGAATTCTATGGATTGCATATGAATAAAGCTGTTGAAAAAAGAAAAAAATATATTTTAAAATGGGAAAAAGAGTTAATACAGATCCCCATTAATATTTCGTTCTAATATTTAAGACTATATAGAAGTGTATTTTTTAAAATAACAATCCTTAAAAATGACACAACTACGATTTATTCCAACTATTGCATCTCATATGTGTTGCTTTGAACTTGTCCAGTATTCGGATCTTCTATTTTAAATGGCCTCTATTTTTTATCACGCTAAAAAATTGGTGCCCCGATGTGAACATAATGATCATGGTAGAACAGGACTCTCCCCTTTCTTGTCCAAGGCATTAATAGATTTCTAAGCTAACAGACAACTACATCCAAATTTATTATGGCTATCAGACTTAACTCAAAAGCGTGATGGGCTTAGAAATAATTGGGATAAACCAAAGACCTTGAATGGGCATGTCTGTCATACCAGAACACCTCATTCATCACTACAACTTTTATCTATTACTTTTCCCCTAGCTTATCTTCTCTCAAACTGAAACCTCTGTTATCTCTATATTTCTTTAAGCACTTTAAAAATAATACAAATAAAATTCAAGCAGAAAGCCCCTCAAATCATATTAGGAAGTCAGGTACCTACTCAATTTGTGATTAAGTCTACCTCTAACTATGGTTTCATGTATGGAATGGAAGAGTTGGAAAACTCTGAAAGCTGGACAGATTTAAAATCCATTGATGATAGGAAAGAAGAACAGTAGGGATGCCTTATCCTATGGGATGAATAATGTGAGAGGCAAGGGAGGGGATGTAGAAAAGGTACATAAAAAACATGTAAAGAAACATACAAACATAAATAGATTGTTATTCTACAGCAATGAGCTCTCCAGCAGATTCTAAGTTCCGGAATGCAACAGCTAATTAATGACTGTGTTTAAAATGCCTTATACAGTATTTGGCATACCATAGGCTCTCAATGAATATCTTTCAAATAAATAAACTAATGGTAGCTTTGGCTTGGTAAGAAGCATGCCATTTTGGAGCTGGAGAGCATCTTAAAGACTAGCACAACTCCTCTGTCTTATAGTCACAGAAAATAGGTCTCAGAAAGACGACATAGTATGGGAAAAACTAGATATTTTTATCGAAATATAGTTGACATACTATAATGTTATGTTAGTTTTATGTGTACTACATCTGGTGGTATTAAAAGCAAACAAATTTTATAAAAATTGTAGCTCCAGAGACGGATCAGGTATTCATCAACAAGTATTAGAAGAATTGAAATTTAATGTGACATTTGAAAAAGTATCTGTTTAAATTTTAAATTGATAAAATTCAAAATGAACCAATCAGTATGCGTAACCTGACTTTCAGATCAAAGACTAGAGCAGTTTGAATTAAAAGAGGCACGAGGGCTTCCCTGGTGGCGCAGTGGTTGAGAGTCCGCCTGCCGATGCAGGGGACGCGGGTTCGTCCCGCGAAGCGGCTGGGCCCGTGAGCCATGGCCGCTGAGCCTGCGCATCCAGAGCCTGTGCTCCGCAATGGGAGAGGCCACAACAGTGAGAGGCCCACAAGGAATTAGTTTGTTGATTAAAAAAAAAAAGGATGGGGAAGGAGATAAATTATTTGTACCATTCTACACAAGAAGAACAATTAACACAATTAATTTATTAAGTTTGGAGGATTAAAAATTAGTAATGCGATATAAAATTGGTAGAGATGGAAGGAAAGCATTTTTGGCAGTGGTGATTCAGTGTGGTACTAAACTAGGGTCTTTGTTATAAGCTCCAAAAGATACTTTCCAGGCTTCCCTGGTGGCTCAGTGGTTAAGAATCCACCTGCCAATGCAGGAGACACAGGTTCCATCCCTGGTCCTGGGAGATCCCACATACTGCAGAGCAACTAAGCCCGTGCACCACAACTAATGAAGCCCGCGCGCCACAGCTACTGAAGCCCATGCGCCTAGAGCCCGTATTCCGCAACAAGGGAAGCCACCACAATGAGAAACCCGAGCACCACAACGAAGAGTAGCCCCTGCCCTCCGCAACTAGAGAAAGCCCTTGGGCAGCAACGAAGACCCAACACAGCCAAAGAAAAATAAACAAAACATACTTTCCATGTATGCATATGTTCCCACTTTATCTCTCCCTTAAGAGTTGTTAGTCAGACAACTAAATATTTAAACTTCCGGATCTTCATCAAAAATTGGGGAAAATAAAGCGATCTACTAGTTAGGGCTAAATGTGATAATCCATGTGTAGTACTTTTATTTTTTTAGAACTCATTTTAGGTAACATTGTGAAAAATAAGCAGCAAAACAAAAAGCAACGCACTTTGGTGGGAAAAATGTGGGCATGGACTCTGGTGACCTTGGGTCCCATGCTTTCCTTCTTCCCCATGTGACTGTAGGTAAATCATTGCATATCTTTGAACTTCAGTTGTTTTCATAAGAAAAATGGGTTTGGTAATGACTACTTCCCAGATTCTCTGTAGAAATTAAGAAATATATGTAAAATAAACTAGCATTTGGTTATTCTTTTTGTGTGTCATTGGTGCTCTGTCACCCCATTTGTGCCTCTGGCTGATTCTAGTAGCCCTCCTTTTTTCTGGTGGATCAATGCATGGCATATTCCCAAATGACCCTCCCCTTAGGATATCAAGCAAACCACCTCAAATATATGGGCTAAAAACACTCTAACGTGTTATTCCTCCCCCAAGGTATGCACTTTAATGGCAATCCTTAAAAACCAAAAGAAAGCAATGTTTAATGGTGGAATCTGAAACATTATGACAGGGAGAAGAGCTAAAAGGGATTTTAGATTTCACTGAGTGCAACCAGTTCATCTTATAGATGAGAAAACTTAGGAGAGAGAAATGACAGGTGTCACCCAAGAGTCCCCGGTTCATAATTCAGGCAGAAACTCAGGTTATCAGACTCAAAACAGGCTGCTCCGCTTGAAGTGGCAAGTGCCCTGCGCGGAGGCTTAGGAGCTACCTTACCATCAACAATAAAGGTTTCCTGTCGTTTCTATCCAACACTCATATCTAACAGCAGCTGGATCAGCTTCCTGGCCCCTAGGACCCAGGGGTGGTGCCCTTTCCTGGGCATTCCGTTCTAAAGTACATTAATACTTTGCATCGAGAAGTGGTGAGGAAAATGGTAAATACTTTACGTGGAGGATACTCACTCATCAACTACCATTGAACAGTTATGCATTATTCAGGGAGCATTCTGTCACAGGAGGGGATGAATTGTCTTTATATTTATTTTACATCACACAGAAGCAGCAGCCAACCCTTAAAAGGATAGATGAAAAAGCCAGAATGTAACAACTTGTCTATTCCTATTTTTTTTTTCTCATCCCAAGTTAGCTCATACAGAGGTCAAAGAAAGGACTGTCTTCATTTTAAGTACAGGCCTTATGTCTAACTCAGAAACTTGGACTTTAATTTCTAGTGGAGAGAGAGAAAGTAAAAGACACCAGGAACCTACCAGGCAGCTATATTTTCTTGGGCCAACACAGAAAAACATTGAATGTATACGGTACAAGTGACGTATAAAATCCTATACCTTAACCTAACTTGAACTTCTTTCAACCCATAGGTGGCCCCCAGCTCTGACTCTCAATTTGTCATCTCTCAGGCCTCGCTTGTTGCTTTAGGTGCTGAGGGGTATCAGTTTGATCCTCCTTTAAATAACTAAGAGAGCCATTCTGGGGAACCAATTCTTTTGGAAGGATGGATTCCAAAAACACCAAAACCAAAACCAAAAAACCATTAAAAACCCCCAGGAAGGTAGAAGAGACAGAAATTAGCTAAGAGAATAAATTATTTAAAACTCTAAGGTCAAGAATGGGGGATGGGACAGAGGGGTAGAATCATAAGAACAGTAAAAAGAAAGTAGGGAGATCCTATTTCAGAGACATCAAGAAAAAAAAGGAAAGATGAGAGGAAACTGTAATAAAATTGTCAAAGGAAGATCAGAGACAGGCAAACTAAGGATGTTAAATAGAAAAGAATTTGCATAAAAGGGGATTAAAAAGAATTGAAAAAAATGACAAAGTAATAGATCTAATAAAGATTATTGGAAAATAAAGGAACATGGCAACAAGAAGGGTTCTGCAAGGAACAATAGATACATTACCACACTGTGAGAGGAAAGCGTCAGACAGACACAGCAGAGTGAGGAAAATAAAAGAGGAAAAATAGTTTAAAGTTCAGCCCACAGAGGAACTGAGAAGATGGAGATAAAAAGGATAAAAGAGGCGAGTAAGTGACAGATATTAATACAATACACAGAAGGTACGAGAGAGAGAGAGAGAGAGAGAACTATTCAAAGCATGAAAGAGGGAAGGTAGATGACAGACACAGGTGTGAAAAGAAATGCACGCAGCACACAGGCAGAGCTTTAAAAAAAAAAATTTACTGAGAAAGCATTCACTGCTTTAAATAGCATTGACAAGATGATAAAAGTATTTTCAAAACTGTAATTAAGAGTTTATTCATGCATAAAGTCAGCAACTGCAATATTAGAAAAGTAAAGTCATGGACCTTTTATATCTCTGTAAATATCTAGAGCTTCAACTCTGACTGTCTGCACATAAAACTTAACTGTTTTCTATTGCCCTGAAGGCAGTATCTCAGGATTTTGCATTTAAGTATCAAAGGAAACTGGTATCGAACTTTTTCTTCATACATATGACATGAATTTCAGGACATTTGGAAAAACAGGAGTGAGTTCTAAGTATATGCCTCTCAACAATGTGGGGATTTTCTTTTTCTGTACCCTTCCTCCAACACTAAAACCCAAGCAAAAATAAAATAGAAAAAGAATCTCTACTCCACAGCATCTAGGTAATCCTAGGTACCTAGCTAGGTATTCTACCTAGGAATACACAACCTTCATACACATATCAAAACTGTAGGTCATGGGGATTCCCTGGTAGTGCAGTGGTTGAGAGTCCGCCTGCCGATACAGGGGACACGGGTTTGTGCCCTGGTCCAGGAAGATCCCACGTGCCGCGGAACGGCTGGGCCCGTGAGCCATGGCCGCTGAGCCTGCGCGTCTGGAGCCTGTGCTCCGCAACGGGAGAGGCCACAACAGTGAGAGGCCCGAGTACTGCAAAAAACAAACAAACAAAACAAAACAAAACAAAACAAAAAAACCTGTAGGTCATTGCTTCTAGACAGAAGACGAATTCTCTTCCACCCAAACCGTGGTGGGTGGTGGTGGGGTTTCTCCTCATCCTACCACCTGGATGACCCCATCATTAGATTTCAAGAATCTTTCAATTTTCTAGCACCGCATAATGCTAGATTAGAAAGGACCTGAGGATATCATAGAATCCATGCTTTTCTCACAGGTGGGGAGATCAAGGTCAACAGTGGTGATGTGCCTATCTTAATCCCAAGGTGACACTAACACATAAGAATCCCCCTCTGAGGGTTGTCTACAAGGAGCACATGTAAAAGATTTTATTACATTTAGAATGGGCAAAAAATAATTCCTTGAAACCTTCATAAAAAAATAAAGGAATTTTAACAGAACAATGAATCAACTGTGGAGTACTTAGCTACATGGGGAAATCAAAGATATTTTATTGTATTAGGCCATTTTATTGTATTGTTTTTCCTTTCTTCCTTTGCCTTACCCAGGTACGTGGGGAGTTTCTTGCCTTTTGGGAAGTCTGAGGTCTTCTGCCAGTGTTCAGTAGGTGTTCTGTAGCAGTTTTTTGTGGGGAGGAAGGTGTTCTCCACGTCTTACTACTCTGCTATCTTGAAAGTCCCCCCCGAGAATAAATTTTAAACAAGATCACTCCCTCTAGGTATTGAATGTATAGCTAGTTAGCTTGACTTATTAGAACTTACCTATTAGAGTTAAGATTCTGGGGCTCAAATGAGTTATACCAAGTTCTCCCCTCCAATGATCACTTCAGCATTACAGGGTTCTTGCTGTAGAAGCCTATGTCTCTGTGTGTGTGCAAAGTATCACTCTGTATACTTCAGAAAAAGCCACGATATAGCCTTGAAAGACCTTCCTTTCCATTTGCCTGTGCCCAGGCTGTCAGCATTTATTGAGAGCTGGAAGTAGTCTTTTCCAGCATTTCATAAGGTTCCCTCCTTTGACCACAGGCCAGATTTCTACTTCTCTGTTGATCTTGGCCCTTACGAGGATATGCACACTTATACTTGTGGTTAATTTGCTGCTACACACACCATCAAGTACCAGAAAGCACAGGCAGCCTCTAGGGCCCTTGAATCCTCATGCGAAGCCCTGCACACTCTGTGATACGTCTTCCTCTTTCCTAGAAATTATTTTTCTCTTTCTTCAGCTCTGCTGAGGCCAGCTCAAGGCCAGAACACTGTGTGTGCTAATGACAGATTGGATGAGAGAGAAGATCAGAAGGAGGAATGGCGAAGAAGATGAACTAAGTTCCAAAACAGTGACTTTAATTGCTTTTGCCTGTAAAATAGAGTTACGTGGCAGGACAGCTAGGGTAAAAATGAATGAGGCACTATGTATTACTGATACCAGCCCAGCAACCTCTAATAATGGAATCTTTCATGATTTGAATTATTTCAGATTCTTTCATAAACTCCCCAAATCATAATGTTACATTGCTTAAGTGTTTATTGAGGTTTTTTATCACGATAACGACTAACATTAGTATTGTACCTAAGCGCCAGTGAATCTCCAGGCAGTTCCAGAATGAAACATAAACTCTAATATATAAAGTAATTAGAGAAAACCCTTCTGTCTCAACCAGATCTAGAGAAGGAGTAAAAACGTACAGTAACTGTGTTAAATTGAATATAGTTGGTAAAGAAGGCATAAATATGAAATTACACCAATACTCCCTAAAAAAGAAAAACTTGAAAAAAATGTAGTGCCCGCTTTCAGTGGATAATAATGGGACACTTTAGGAATTATCTGGTGGCAGATATAGAAGTGGTTGCAGAGACAAAACTTGGGGTGTCTTGGATCTGGGTAGCAGAGTTGTTTCTGTTCATCTTTCTGATAAGCAGTCGCTAAGTGGCTTTAGAACAGTGGGCAAAGCATGGGCTTTGGATTCAGCGTGATCAGGCTGGCTGCATTTCTCAGTCTCACTCTTGTCTAGACCACTGGATTTAGAAATGTCACCTGGACATTGTTCTGGGTGGTACTTACAGAGTGATGGACATAAAAGATAGCATTCGTGCTTTTGTAAAACTTACATACTGATAGTGAGGAAATAGACATTAAGCAAAGAAATAAAAAGATAAGCAAATAATATTAAACAATGCTAATTATAAGAAAATAAACCTAAGTATTAGGATAGAAAATAAGGCAGATGTTGTTATACCTCTTTATACTGGAGAGTCTGGGAAGTCTTCCACAGTCACTATTTATGCTCATGAATTTTCAGCGAATAATATAGTCACCTCCCAGAGACCCTATGGAAATTTTATGGAAACATCAATAGTCTCTACCTCTCCCTGGACTCATTTACCTTATTTACAAAACACTATCAAACATTGATAACTCATGTATAATTCATTTCCTGGCATTTAATTATCGTTCACTAAATCATTTACCCAAATAAAGAAAAATAGTGTGAAGGGATTTTAGAAATATTTTCTCATGATATACTTATTTTATTGGTAATAACACAAAGTCCCTCAGTAAATAAAGGAAACTGGAAAACACACACTTGGAAACGAGAATACCGAAAATGATAAAAAAAAAAAAATTACAGCTACAATTTATTGACTACGTGTGAAAGTCAAGGTTTATTTGAGTTTGCTATATAACTTTTCTGAGTTGTACAATAACCTTGCAAAGGATTCATAGAACTCAGGAAAGAACTTTAATTATGCACAGCTCATAAATGAGGAAATTGAGGTTAAGAACAATTTTGTGGTTTGCCCAGTTCCACACAGTAGGCAGTTTTGAAGTTTGTATCCTCCTTGGTGTCTTTTCCAACATCAACAGCCAATTCTCCAATTCTCCGGCCTCATCTAGGTATCCAAAAATTCAATTCAACTCTGATCCTATCAGAGTTACCTCATACCCCTCTGTCCCACCAGGCTGCCCTACTTCAGATACCAGCCACAAATGGGTTGCCCAGGCTACCCCACACTTCTGCTCAGCTGACTACAAATGTGGGGTTTCCCATTGAAATTGTGCAACTCTGATGGGGCCTTGAACCCATGGTCTTTTAACTGAGATCACACACCTGTTCTCAGGACTTAAGGAAGCTCAGGTTCCTGATGTCTCATGACAGAAAGAATTCAGTGAGAGACTAATTGATAAGTAAGAAGTGGATTTATTTAGAGAGAAACACACTCCACAGGCAGAGTGTGGGCCATCTCAGAAGGTGAGAGCGGCCCCAGGTTATGGGGTTGTCAGTTTATATAGGGGTGGGTAAATTCTTTTTATTTTTAAGATTTTTTCCCCTTTTTTGTTTTTAATTAATTAATTAATTAATCAATTTTTGGCCACATTGGGTGTTTGTTGCTGCACACGGGCTTTCTCTAGTTGCGGTGAGCGGGGGCTGCACTTTGTGTGGTCCGCGGGCTTCTCATTGTGGTGGCTTGTCTTTGTTGTGGAATTCATAGAACTCAAGAAAGAACTTTAATTATTAATACTAGTTTATTCTAAAGGATACAATACAACTCAAAAACAGCCAAATGAAAGAAATGCGTCGGGCAAGATGGGGAGTTGGGGGTGAGGGAAGGGTGCTTCCCTGTCCTCTCTGGCTGTCCCACCCTCCAGGCACCCCACTGTGCTCACCAACCCGAAGGCTTTCCGAACCCGGTCATTTAAGGGGTTTTATGGAGGTTTCATTATGTAGGCATGATTGATTACATTAGTGGCCATTGGGGATTGAACTCAGTCTTCAGCTACTCTTTCCTTCTCAGAGGTCAGGCGGTGGGGCTGAAAGTTCTTTTAATCAGGGTTGGTTTTTTTCTGGTGACCTGCTCCATCCTGAAGCTATCTTGGGACCCTGGTAAGAGTCATCTTATTAGCATAAACTCTGGTATGGTTGAAAGTTGTTTGTTATGAATAACAAAAGTTGCTTCTATCCCTCCTATGACTGAGGAAATTCCAAAGGTTTTGTTTGTTTGTTTGTTTCACATCTTTATTGGAGTATAATTGCTTTACAATGGTGTGTTAGTTTCTGCTGTATAACAAAGTGAATCAGTTATACATATACATATGTTCCCATATCTCTTCCCTCTTGCATCTCCCTCCCTCCCACCCCTCCAGGCGGTCACAAAGCACCGAGCTGATCTCCCTGTGCTATGCAGCTGCTTCCCACTAGCTATCTACCTTACGTTTGGTAGTGTATATATGTCCATGCCACTCTCTCGCTTTGTCACAGCTTACCCCTTCCCCCTCCCCATATCCTCAAGTCCATTCTCTAGTAGGTCTGTGTCTTTATTCCTGTCTTACCCCCAGTTTCTTCATGACATTTCTTTTTCTTAAATTCCATATATATGTGTTAGCATACGGTATTTGTTTTTCTCTTTCTGACTTACTTCACTCTGTATGACAGACTCTAGGTCTATCCACCTCTTTACAAATAGCTCAATTTCGTTTCTTTTTATGGCTGAGTAATATTCCATTGTATATATGTGTTTTAGGATTAGGAGCTATTTGCCAGGAACCTGAGACAAAAACCACCTATATATTTCCCATCACGCCCAGTAGTAGAGGTGGAAACTAAAGACAAATACTTCTTCCACATCCTCTCCTTCGCAAATGCCTTGTGGAAGGCTGGCAAAAACATCTTTCACACCTAAGGATTGTGTTGTGCCTACTTCAGTTTCCGAAAAGAGATTTACAAACTAATTGGAGGAAGCTCATTAATCGCCTAAGGCAAAGTCCATACAAGTAGCACATTATCCTACAACTCAGTGGCTTAAAACAACAACCTTTATTTTGTTATAGTTTCTATGGGTCAGGACTCCAACATAGCTTAGGTGGGTCCTCCGTTCAGGGACTTCACAGGCCGTGATCAAGATGACATCTGGTTGAGCGGTCATTGCAAAGATCAACTGGGGAGGGTCCATGCTCCTTCGTATGGTTGTTGCAGTTGGACTACAGCCTCTGTTTTCACTGGCTGTTGCCTGGAGACCAGTCTCAGGTCCCTCCCAAGTGGACCCCTCCATAGGGCAGCTCACGAGACTACAGCTTTCTTCATCAGAGCAAGCGAGAAGAGCCGGAGAGAGTAAGCAAATGGAAGTAACAGGGTTTTTTTTTTTTTGCGGTACGCGGGCCCCTCACTGCTGTGGCCTCTCCCGTTGCGGAGCACAGGCTCTGGACGCGCAGGCTCAGCGGCCATGGCTCACGGGCCCAGCCGCTCCGCGGCATGTGGGATCCCCCCGGAACGGGGCACGAACCCGTGTCCCCTGCATCGGCAGGCGGACTCTCAACCACTGCGCCACCAGAGAAGTCCGGAAGTAACAGGCTTTTACAACCTAATCTCAGAAGTCACTTTTGCCACTTCTGTTGTACTGTATTTGTTAGAAGAAGGTTACTTAGTCCAGCCCACACTCATTACCAGGAAGCAGAGATCATCGGGGGTCACCTTAGACGTCTGCCTAGTGCGTCATCCAACTTATTGCCAGTAATTCTGTAGAGGTTGATGTGCCATTTTCACTTCCAGACACAGAGACAAAAGGGCGCTGAGAGAGAGTTGTAAGGAGGGTAAACACAGTAAGACAGACCCCCGGATGTAATCTGACTTTTCTGTTTCCATACATCCTGCCTACCCAGAGCTGATAATCAGGCTAAAGGTGCCCAGAAAGGCTGGCCTGACGGACACCATCTGAAAACTTCTCCTTTTCTCTTCAGTTGAATTCAAGTAAGCAAAAACTTCCGGTATACTCTCCAAATGCCTTTCAGAGTGCTTGAATGTCCCTCAAAAATCAGTTTGTACAGTCATTCTTTAAGATTGTATGCTTTTGTATTGTGTATTCACACTATACTAAATTTTGGGATTGTAACAAGAAATTCATCTCAAGTAGTCATCACTTCACTACTCTCTTCTTTCTTTTTAAAAAATTAATTTATTTATTTTTGGCTACGTTGGGTCTTTGTTGCCGTGCGCAGGCTTTCTCTAGCTGCGGTGAGCTGGGGCTACTCTTCGATGCGGTGGGCGGGCTTCTCACTGCGATGGCTTCTTTTGTTGCAGAGCTCGGGCTCTAGGTGTGTGGGCTTCAGTAGCTGTGGCACACGGCCTTCAGTAGTTGTGGCTCGCAGGCTCTAGAGGACAGCCTCAGTAGTTGTGGCGCACGGGCTTAGTTGCTCGGCGGTATGTGGGATCTTCTCAGACCAGGGCTTGAGCCCATGTACCCTGCATTGGCAGGCAGATTCTTAACCACTGAGCCAACCAGGGAAGGCCTGCTACTCTTTCAAAAAGTCAACTGAATTCTCTTTGTCACCACCTGAAGAATGGGAGCATTTTCCAGTATTTGGTGAATACCCTCCTGCCTTCCCAAGGTTAGAAAAGAAAAATTGTAGAGATTTCCATTCATCCACATGATCAAATGTCCTTTGGCTGATGTAATTCCACCCTCTTCTGCCTGACTTTGACCCTTGCCTCTTTAGCATTCCTATCCTGAGCCCTGAAAGTAAAACAAAACTGACATAGATGCCACATTAGTATGTTGGGAAAAAATTCTACACAGTTCTAAGCTTGTGTCATTTCTTCTTTAGCAATGTGGCATAGTAATTACCTCTACAAATCTATTGGGAGATAAAGAAAAGGGAAATGACAGAGGGACAAAATCCCGGAAGGGTTATAAATTAATTGTCAAATATTTCTCAGAAGTCCCCTTAGGATTTTTGAAAAATTCCATCCCTAACCAAATTCACAACACAATCTATAGAGAAAGAAATTCCTAAAAGACCATTCATTCATTGATTAATTCTTCAAAATTTTCAGACCCCTACACTGGGCTGTTAACATTCTCTTAGGCATTTAGGCTAGAGTATCAAATAGGACAAACCCTTTAAATCTTGCAGCTTCATACCAGTGGGGAAGGTTATGGGGAACAATAACCAAAAAAAAAGAAAAAGAAAAAGGAAAATGCCTTGTCCCAGGTATTAATCATCTGGCCAAGTGATTGACTGTATACCTGTATACATACATATATATGTACCTACATATTCACGTATCTGCAATGAAGCACATGACTTTATCTTGTTTCATCTTTACTCAAACCTGGTTAATCAGTACTCTTATTATCCACAATTTGAAGATAAGAAAATTAAGACTAATTCAAGTTGAGTAACTTCTCATTATCACTCAGTCAATTAAAGAAAAATCTTAAGATACTTTATTCTTGCTTTTTTGATTCCAAGTCTTTTCCTCCATAGTGTGATAAAAATCATGAGGAAAAGAGAATGCAACAAAAACTGAAGTCATTTAAAAAATAAAAAAAGGAAAGAGAGAAAGAAAAAAGGCAAAAACAAACAAAAACAGGAGCAATTCCTTTTAGGTGTTTTCACAAAAATTTATGCTGTCACACCCATCATTTTTTTCTAATCATATCACCTATTTTCTTACCCACAGAAGAACTTTGTGAAATGTACCTCTACAGTTTCCTTCATTTAAAAACGGAAAATGTGCAAGGGAGTCAACTGTTGGAATAAATGAAGAATTCGTCTGTGAGGGAGGAGGAGCGGGGAGCACATATTTAAACATCTTGCTTCCTTAACCGCCTTGGTTAGCAGCTTGTCTTTGCTGAGACCGCTTAGAGATCTTTCCTAGGTACGGATTTAATAATTTAAGAAGGCAATGGAGAAATAGCCCGTACAAAGCGAGCAGAATATATTTCTTTTGAAGAAAGGTTCCTCCTGGGTCAACCCAGTGGGAGCAATTCCCACCTTTCAAGCCCCTGACAAGCTGATTGCTCTGAAGCCATAAGAGCTTGTTTAAGCCTCAGCTGCGCTCATGTTCGGAGGACAAGTGCTGGAGACTATCTGCTAGATGAAGAATCCATTCTGCTAAATCATCACTCCTCTTTGGCCAGTGGTTGGTTGGCAGATCTAAATATGGCAGCAAAGCAACATTGTAAGTAATGTCTCCCAGTGGCTGAACCTTATGGGAGCCAGAAGCAAGACAGAAAGCCGGGAGAGTTTCAAAGTCACTCTCCGAGTGACGCTGGTGAGAGGATGGGGAGTAGATCATCTGCCAGTTGTGTGTAAGATGGTTTGGGGCTTCCCTGGTGGCGCAGTGGTTGAGAGTCCGCCTGCCGATGCAGGGGACACGGGTTCGTGCCCCGGTCCGGGAAGATCCCACATACCGCGGAGCGGCTGGGCCCGTGAGCCATGGCCGCTGAGCCTGCGCGTCCGGAGCCTGTGCTCGGCAACGGGAGAGGCCACAACAGTGAGAGGCCCACGTACCGCAAAAAAAAAAAAAAAGAAAAGAAAGGTGGTTTGAACAATGTATGACTTTGCATGAGCAAAAAATAAAAAACAAAAAAAAACCCAACCCTTGCATTGTTACAGGTTCGTGCCCCGGTCCGGGAAGATCCCACATGCCGCGGAGTGGCTGGGCCCGTGAGCCATGGCCTCTGAGCCTGCGTGTCCAGAGCCTGTGCTCCGCAACGGGAGAGGCCACAACAGTGAGAGGCCCGCGTACCGCAAAAAAAAAAAAAAAAAAAGTATGTGAGTAATAGGTAAGAGACAATAAGTAAAGTATGTAAAATAAAACATGAATGATGAAAAAAGAAAAAAGTAGTGTAGGATAAGAGGGATAGGACATGCCTGAGAAGGTTACGGGTTGAATAATAAGGTGGTCGAGGTAGGTCTCATTGAAAAAATGAAATGTTAGCAAAGGCAAGGTTACCAATTACTTTAAAGAGGTGAAGTTTTCATCATTCGACATGTGGGAGAAGAGCAGTCCAGGTAGCAAAGAGACCCTGAGGCAGGAGAAAATTCAGCTTGCTGGAGGAACAGCACAGAGGCCAGTGTGGCAGGAACTGAGTGATGGATGGGAGAAGTGAGAGAAAGAGCGTAGTGACCAGCCCCCCATCTAACTGCAGCACAGGTCATTAGAATTTTTTATCTCATGGTATTCATTTTTTAAAAAACTTTTATTGGAGGATAGTTGATTTACAGTGTTGTGTTAGTTTCTGCTGTACAGCAAAGTGAATCAGTCATACATGTACATATATCCACTTTCTTTTAGATTCTTTTCCCCTATAGGTCATTACAGAGTACTGAGTAGAGCTCCCTATGCTATACAGTAGGTCCTTATTAGTTATCTATTTTATATACAGTAGTGTGTATATATCTATCCCAATCTCCCAATTTATCCCTCCTCACTTCCCTTCCCCCCCAGTTACCATAAGAGTGTTTTCTACATCTGTGACTCTATTTCTGTTTTGTAAATAAGTTCATTTGTACCGATTTTTTTAGAGTCCACATACAAGCGATATCATACGATATTTGTCCTTCTCTGTCTGACTTACTTCATCATTTTATCTTTTATTCTGAGCGAGATAAGGAAACACTGGAGAGTTCTGAACAAAAGAATGGTGTAGTTTGACTAACATTTTACTTATATTTATCTGGCTGCTGTGGGAAGAATGGACGTTTGAGCTCAAAGGTAAGGTCAGGGGAGGATGTCATTGCTGTGGTCCAGGTGAGAGATGATAGTGGCAGCTTCCAAGGAGGTGAGGACAAGTGGTGTGATTCTGGATGCATTTTGAAGATACAGACAAGATATTCAGGAAAACATGATGTAGGTTGTAAGAAAAAGAGAGGCATCAGGATGACTTCTCAGGTTTTCTGTCCGAGTAACCAGACGTGTGGAGCTGCCGTCAGCTGCGATGCAGAAGGCTGTGGATGGAACATATTAAGATGAAGACTGGAGTTTGGGTTTGGACTTGATTATCCATTCAACATCTATGTAGAGATGCCAATGCACAAGGTTTTGTTTTGTTTTATTTAATATGAAAGAGAAATGGGTAGGGTTAAAGTGAGAGAATGAGTGGAGAAATAGTGGATAAACGCTCTCTCTGTGCATACCCACCTCCCGCTTCTATGGCTCTAGATGTAACTGTACCATCTCAGCACCCTTTATCACAGATCTTGAAAAAATTGAACTACTTCAGCATGCTCGTTCATAAATGTAGAAACATGGGTTCCCCATAGTTACATAAAGCAACATGAAGATGACTACATATTCAAATAGTGACAGAATCTGGGCTTAAATCCTGGCCTCTTGACCCCCAGTTCATTGTTCTTCCATTATCTGCCAACAGTGGCACACTGGGTTCTTGAGAACTCTCTTGTTCCCAGACTTTGCCTTTTGTGGATCAGTTAAATTTCAAAAATCCTTTAAATTTCCACCAAAGTATTACTACATCCTTTTTTTCCTATATATCCACTCTTTTTTAAATTTTTTAATTCTTTTCCCATATAGGCCATTACAGAGTACTGTGTAGAGTTCCCTGTGCTACACAGTAGGTCCTTATTAGTTATCTGTTTTATGTATCGTGTGTATACGTCAATCTCAATCTCCCAGTTTATCCCTCCCCCCCATCCCCTGATAACCATATGTTTGTTTTCTATGTTCGTGACTCTACTTCAGTTTTGTAAATAAGTTCATTCGAAGTATTACTACATTCTAATTTGTCCAAGTAGCAATCTTTTAAAAGAAACAAAAAACTAACAACAAAAACAAAATAAAGAACAAACACACCACCACTGTCACCATCATTTCTTGTAAGCCAGAAATACTGATAGGAAAAAGTCAGAAAGGATTTAATCTTGGAATGAAGGCTAGTCCTTCTTAAGAAAGGACAGTTGGCAACTTGACACTGGATGTCTTACATACATATTTATGCTTGTGTATTTTTATGCCCCTTGCTTTTCTTAATTTCCTTATTTATGCAGTGTCATAAAAATTTCAGCACAAAATAACTTTACCTTCAGGGTTTTCTAAACCATTGTTTCTACCAAGGGGCATGTGAAAAAAATAAGATTGATAGAAAATATCTTGCTCTATTCATGGATGCTTTCCTATTTATCTTACCCACTCACCTTCTTTTGGTAGATCCAGATCATTTTGTCTCTGAAGGAATGTGCCTCTCTTGATAGCTGAGTTGGCTGCAGAAGACAGAATGTTTGCCCCAGAGGAGAGAACAAGGGATGCTCCATTCCCCTGTAAACTCAAAAGGGCACATTACTACCATTCTCCTGATGTTAAAAGAGATCTCCTGATCTCTTATACTCAATAGTCATAACTATCTGTCATTGTTTAGTTCAATTCAATTTATCTGTGTTCAGAAAAATTCAATCACCATTTGTTGCATGCCAGTTATATCAGACACTATACAAAACATCAGAGGTTCAAACATATACGTCTTCTAGAAATACCTTCTATTACAGTAAATCCTGCAATGTGCCAAAACAGCTCATAGAACTACGAATGAAAGGTTTTAGGAGCACAGAACGAAAACAACTAATGTTGGCATGCAGCTATGAGAAGCATAATATCAGAGAACGTTACAGAGGGGAAGATACAGCTGACTTAGAGTTTGAAAGGTAAGTCAGTATTTATTAGGCAGAAACACCTGTCCGGGCAAAGAAAAAGCATGAGCAAAGGTGAAGAGACATGAAATGGCACATGTGGGAGAAAAGAATAATCTGGTTTGTCGTGAAGAGACTGGAAAGGAGACTGGCCCCTGGTTGTGAAGGTATGTCCATGTCATGCAGAGACTTTGAGCCTCATTCTTCAGAATTTTTAAGCACGAGAGTGATACAACCTAATTATTTTAGAAAATTCACTCTGGTGGCAAAGGGCATGCTGGATTTGGGGCGGGGGGGCACAGAGGAAGAACAGCTAGAATGCTGCTAAAATAACCCGATCAAGAGACTGGTTCTAAAGTAGGCAGGGTGGATACAGAGGAGAATAAAGGTTAAGATGTGTGATCATCTAACCTGCAGAGAGTTGCTGTAAAGGTCCAATAACCCTTTTGGGCCCTTTTGCCACGGTTGCCATTCATTTGAAAATAGCAGTATTAATTTTAGTACAGCAAAGCACCCTAGTAAAAAGAAAAATACGGGTTAACAACCTCAGGCTGCATCCTAGAATTACCGTGATGGGCAATAAAAAACATCCTTAGCCAGGTGCTAAGTGGGACTCCATAGAATTTTTTTTTTTTTTTTTTGCGGTACGTGGGCCTCTCACTGTTGTGGCCTCTCCCGTTGCGGAGCACAGGCTCCGGATGCGCAGGCTCAGCGGCCATGGCTCACGGGCCCAGCCGCTCCACGGCATGTGGGATCCTCCCGGACCGGGGCACGAACCCGTGTCCCCTGCATCGGCAGGCGGACTCTCAACCACTGCGCCACCAGGGAAGCCCCATAGAAATTCTTAACAGCAATAATAAAAATAATACAGCCCTCTAGAAAACTAGAAATGTATTTGAATACAGATATTTTTATTAGTCCTACAAACTTTCCATCAGGCTCCCCACATCTGAGAGTCTGAGCACTGATGTGACATGTCAATAAACAGAGAGCATCATCAAGGTGAGGAAGTGGGTCTGGGGTTTTGTGTTTCACCTTGAGGTTTACTAGCTGAGATCCTCCCTTCATATTTACCCAAAACACCCTGGCTTTTGTATTGAAATAGGAATTTGACTTTCTTGATTTTCTTTAGACTGTTTGAGCTGGAAATGCCAAAATTGCTGTCTAACTCCAAGCCTCACTTCCATACTCATTGTATCTATAGACCTGAGATGCCACCATCTATTTACCAAAGTCACATACAGGATCTGGAGCTGATCTAGGAACAGTGTCCTGACTCTGAATCCAGTGTTTTTTGACTCTAACCTGCTGTCTTTTCTAGGAATTCCTCCAGTCTCCAACTCTTATGTCTGTACCACTCAATGATTTAGTTCCTATATTTTGCTAATTCCACTGTTCATTTCCTCATCCTTCATCTAATACTGTGGCCTGCAAATTCTTGCTTTAATTTAGTTATGCTCCCTTAGATTAGTATTGTTTTCCCTTGGCCATTTCCTCCCTCATCTTTAGTTTTTCTGTTTTAGGTTAAGGGGACTTGCTTTCTTCTCTAGCCCTGGAGTACTTTTATTATGTAGTGTTTATTACTTTACAAACACAGGATCAGAGAAAGCCCTTCAGTATTCTGCTAAATTAACAAGTCAGTCACTTATGGGGCAATCTCTCTCTAGCCCTGTTATTACCCAAAGGTTTCATGTCACACCTGCCATTCCCTGTTCTCCTTTTCTGCAGATTTTTCATAATCGGAGGTTTGGTCCCAATAAAAAAAACCTGGACAGTTCAATATTTCACTTTCTCTATGAGAATAGGTCTCATTCATTCATTCAACAAATAATGAGTGCCAACTATGTGTTAGGCATTGTTCTATGTCAATGGGATATACAGCTGGCCAAAATAAGTATGAAGTTTATTTGCTAGTGGAAGAGAGAAAAATGAAACAAGTAATGATAAAATTATATAATTGCAAATTGAGGAAAATATTATGAAATATAATCAACATGTATAGTAGGATAATTTTGTTTGCCATATGGGATGCAAGACAAAGAGGAAAGGTCAAGAGAAAGGTTTGTGAGAAATAATATTCAAGCAGAAACCAAAGAAACGATCCAGGTGAAGATGGGAAGGTGAGCAGGAACTTTGCAGACCAAGAGCACAGTGTGTGTGAAGACCCTGTCCAGGGCATAGCCTGGTTGTGTTGGAAGAACTTTAAGGCCAGTGTGGCTGGAACTGGGCACAAGATCATACTGAAGAAACAGGTAGGACTTGGACCATCCAGAGCCTTGGTCAACATAGGGAAGTTAGGGAATTTTATTCCAAATTCAATGAAAAGTCTACTCAGATTTTTAAGCAGGAAAACAACTAAAGCAGTCTTTCATTTTAGGAAAATTACTTCTAATTTCTTCATGGAACAAGAATGGGGGAGTGAGAGAGTTAAGTGGAATAGTGAGGAGAAAATTTAGAAAGCCGTGGTCCAAGTTTTGTCCATGGATAATGGTAGCTCTGCCAAAGCAGAGCATCTTCACTGCAGAATGGGAGGGACACTCCCCTTACTGTTGTCTGTACAAATGGTGCTCACTGGACTTTTGCAAAAAGATGCCCCACTTCTTTTCTCCCTTCTTCCCTTTCTTCTTCTTTTTCCCTTTCTCCTTCTCTTTCCCCTTCCCTTCCCCCTCCCCCTCCCCTTTCCCCTTCTCTTCTCCCTCCTCTTTCTTCTTCTTCTCTCTTTCAATACTGTAAACTGATTGTTTTTAGACTTTGAGCCTATTCTAACTATAGCACCTGAGACAACACACATGATATTTAACTAATGCTCTGAATGCAATATAGCTTTCAACAATTGTGTGAAAATGGCAACATCCTTTGGCATAAATGTTTGTTCAGTGTCTTGTGTTACTCTAATTCTCCTTATTCCATCCACAATTCGAATTCTTTTTTCAAACTTGTTTTTTGAATTTACCATTAGGAATGCATGCCTTTCTTCCCCCAAACAATAAAATAAACAAAACTCATGAAAACAAACAGACAAATCCACAAAATACTGTGAGGGTTTTCCAGGTGGAACCTGAGATGTCAGTGCTAAAGTGAAAGTTATTTCAGAATTATTTATAAGACTAAAGTATTTTAGAGCTGGGAGAAAGTTTAGACATCATGTATACAATATTCTATTTTTAAATATGGAGAAACTAAAGTTCAGAGAAGGGGAATAGCAGGAATAGCAAAATCTAGGATAAATATAGGTGTCTTGGCTCCTGGGCTAGTATTTATGTAACTATAATTATTGATTTTAAAAATTTGCTTCCTTTCTTTCTTTCAGATCTCTAGCTTCTCCACCAACTGTTCCTGTCTTTCAACCATTGTGATTTCTACTGCAAAAATCCAATAAGAGAAGCAAATCTTATCTTGTTGGCTGATGTTCCAGAATAATAGCTTTTCCCATTATCTATTGAATTGAAACAATAATTTTCCTACTCCAAGCCCAGCATTGTATCTGTACAACCATATTTGACCATAAACAAGGTTCATTCAGCTGATTAAGATCGGCTTGTAAATTCTCCTGTCATCTACTATTATTTACACCAAAGGAAATCATCCCTCATTTCCTGTTCACTCCTCTTGTTGCATAAGCTGATAGAAATATCATTCTTGTAGTCAATGAGAATTCAATTACACCAATTTAAAGACTGGTATTAAGAACTTAATGAACTGTTTTCTCTGTCTTATTCTGGAAATACAGATCATTTCCCAAAAAATAATTAAATGTGCTTTGTTGATATTTGACAAATGGCTTTTGTTCTAAACTTTAAACTTTACCCTTTCACCATGCATAACCAATCTATCCTTCGCTATTTCATCATAGAAATGTTTCAAGGCAAAGATCTCTTTGCCTTATTTTTAATCCATAATTGCTAGTTCTTCTTTTTATTAGCAGTATACCAAAATAAAATAAAATAAAATAAACTATAAAGATTCATGCGTTTTGATCTGGGGTCCTTGTTGCCTAGAAACAGAGGAACTCAATTGCCGGAACCACCAGTTAGGTCTGCATGCATCCTGCCGTAGTACAAGCCAACCGACAGCTATAGGTAGAGGTTACAATGCTCACGTGTTGCCCCTGCACATAAGCAGGAAAGAGAAAGCTAAGAATCTTGCCCCCTGCTCAGTCTTAGCAGTATTTTGACTCTGCCGTGACAGCCACAGAGTGGAAAACGTAAGTACAGGTAATTTTTTGTTTGAGATTCTAGGCAGCCTAGGCTGCGACTGAACTACCTAAGCTCTAAGTCTCCAGCAAACCAAGCCTAACAATATATGTACTCATTCCACTGTTGGCTCAGGTTTTGATTAAAATCAAATACATTCATCCTAAGGGTTCAGAAGTCTTTTCCTGACAAAATACATACAATTGCTAGACAAAGAGCCGTCACACATTTGAGAAGGTTTGGGACTTCGGACTGCAGGTGGTAGGGTTCACATGAAAATAATGGAAATGATCCCAAATAGCTCTCACCTCTCACATCCAGGCTCTATTCCCAGTTCCTATCTGCTGCCCTACTAGAGACGGATTCCAAAAGCAAGTCATAGTGATCGGCAACAATGGAGCCTCACCGGCTCTGATTCTCAGTCTGCGTGAGTTGGTCACCAGTGCCAGTTTCTTGCAGATGATAGTGGAGGAGACAAGACAAACTTTTGCGGGGCAAAAAAGAAAGAATGTGTGTGTGTGTGGGTGTACAGGAGGGAATATATATATTAAAATGAGAAAGAATATTTGCTTCCTTATGTCTATAGATGGATGCACTGACTACGATTATTCTTCTAAAATGTAATTAAGTAAATTGATTTCCTTATGGTTATTCTTCAAGCCCTTTTAAGCACACAAAATTTCCACTCCTCCAGAATTATTGTAACTCTGACAGATTTACATCTTGGGGATAGCTAGGCAACTGGTATGGACTTTTACCTTCTTTTCTATTTTTTTTTGTTTGTTTGTTTTGCTTTCATATTTTCTTAGATTCAAGGTCTGCACCTATGACATTCTATCTAGTTACATCTTTTTTAAAGATGCTTTTTAAAAATTTTTATTTATTTAATTTAATTTATTTATTTTATTTTTGGCTGCGTTGGGTCTTCGTTGCTGCGCAAGGGCTTTACTCTGGTTGTGGTGCACAGGCTTCTCATTGCAGTGCCTTCTCTGGTTGCGGAGCACGGGCTTTAGGTGCACGGGCTCCAGTAGTTGTGGCTCGCGGGCTCTAGAGTGCAGGCTCAGTAGTCGTGGTGCACGGGCTTAGCTGCTCCGCGGCATGTGGTATTTTCCTGGACCAGGGCTCGAACCCGTGTCCCCTGAATTGGCAGGCGGATTCTTAACCACTGAGCCACCAGGGAAGCCCTAGTTACATTTTTTAAAGAAACAAAAAGCCTAAATCTAGATAATGAATATGATGATACCCATTCCTCCTGTTTTCTTATAAATCTGAATCACTTCAATTTAGAAGATAAAATGCTATGACTTTAAAAAGTAGGATCCAAATAGGAAATCAAAATTGCTTTATTCTTTCCATTTTTTTCTTTCCAAAGCTAAATTTTATGAAGGACACCATGATGGAGAAAAACTCATAAGCTGGGCGGTGACTCCTCAGAATCAAATACAAAATCAAAAAGAGCCTTTATTCAAATTACTGTAGATTAATTACAATCTGTTCAAGTCTTGAGAGGTACTGAACATCTGACACCAATGGGGCTACTTTCGCTAAGGGCCAAATCTTTACTTAATGTGATCTCAGTCTCCATTGCAATTGATTTCTCTGTTTCTGAGATTGGTATCAACCTGAAAATAGAAAGTCAGAATATCATTTCCATCCCTGTCTTATCCTAAAATACCACCTACTGAGTGGATAAGTAGATGAACCAGATCTAGAAATCACAAGTTCTGGTTAGCAGCAGTGTTTTAGGAGCTGCTCATCTCTCTTCCTTTTTTTCTTTGTGAGAAATGGATTCACTGTTTGTAATATTTACCTTAAGTAATGAGACTGTATGTGGGACCAAGGGATTGGAAAAAACCTATGTACCACAACAATACCTAAGTTTCCCATCTGTAAATGTTGTTGACTTTCCATAAGTTATGGGTCCCTAAGGCAATGTCTATTCAGCACCTCAATACCACTTTGAAAGTTCAAAAACTTGAACGATGGGATCGATCACAGAGATGCCCACACCTCTCATATTCATTCTTAGTGTCTTTTTTCACTGAAAGCCAGAAGATTTTCACACCAACCACTTAGTTCAACTATGCTTCACCCTATGTTTTTCCCAAAGCTGTAAAACCTATGTAAGAGTGTTTTTCAATCATTTGAGAAGATTTCATAGTGACAATGCTGTTGCCAATTTTGTAGCAGCTCATTGAGAGGATCAGCCTTGGTGATCTGCTAATTTACATGTAAACTAATATTTAATAGCTCTTACTATGTGTCCACTTTTGTGCTGAGGTTTACTATCTCATTTAACCTTCTCAGCAGTTTTGAGATATAAGTATGTTATTTGCATTGTAAAGATGAGAAAACGCATAGTGAGAAAATATATGATCCACCCAAAGTCACCCAATAATTAAGTGGAGGATTGTGGATTTGAAGTTAGGTCACCTGGGTATGGAATTACAGAGTTTTTGTTATTGTTGTTCATTTTCTTATTTTTCTATGGTTTAAAGTTCTCTAAAATAAGAAAGAACTAAATGAAAGATAAATCATGGTCACATGTGTTTGTTTTATTAATAAGTGCCAATTTTACCCATTTTTTCAGTGGTGATGATATAAGAAATTAGAGATCCATTATCTTTAAGTATAGAGTAAGAGTGCAGGGAATTTCCCCTCTGAAATGTATAAATGAGAGCAACTATTACAGCGAGCAAGCCTTTTACTCCCTCCTTCCCCTCCTTTCCCAGCCCTTCCTTCCTTCCTTCCTTCCTTCTTTTCTTCCTCCCTCCCTTCCTCCCTTCCTTCCTCCTTTCATTTCTTTTCATGGCACTAAAAATCTCATCATTGCCAAGATTCAAACTCTTATTCAGATTGGTTCCAGCATGAGAATAACAGATGATAATGTCTGACCTGTTTTACTGAGAATTTCCAAGAAGCTCTCAACTCAGAATATTATTACAATAATGTATGTAAATAAGAACACAAATCACATTAATGGGTCTGTGTATGTACACAGTTTAGAAGGGAAGGGCAGTGGTGTTTGCCATGTAACACTTTTGAAATGGAATGCTTAATTATCCATAGGTCAAGATTAGAGAGAATATTATTGAAATAAACAACAATTTGATATTATTGTTTAAATATTTTATTTACTATTTAATAGGGTTTGGAGAGTAAGGATAGATAAGTTTGCTGTGTAATTACCAAATAATACTGAAGATTAAATGTGAGAAAAAGCTTGTAAAAATCACATTTGCATGAGGGAAATAACTTTATTATTTATGCTATGATTTGCTATGATTTATGCTATGATACGCTTTCTTTTACAAAGTGGAGTAATTTTCTTTAATTTTTCTACAGATGATATTGCCTAAAAGGACTTAAGGAAAATAATTTAGAGGCATAAGCCTTTCAGCTGAGATTGTTAACATAACTTTAACCACAGTTAACGTGATTCCAAATATCTTAACCGTTCCGTACCATCTTGTTTTATATAGTAAAAGGTTTTTAAAATTCTCAATCAATTAAGCATCCAATTATCTTGAATTAATGCAGTAGCTGGAATCATTGCATTAAATTGGTTTTATTTACTTTTTATAAATCGCATCCTTCAATATTAGATGAGTTTCCCTAGAGTCACTGGGAAACCATCATCTAAATTCATGAATCATAATGTGTGCTCCTTTCCCATACTTAGGAAAATGAGGATTTGTAAGGCATCCTGCAAGTTTCTTCTGTCCAAGAGAATCCCATTGAAAGATAAAAATAAGACTTTACACTAATCTACCATTTCACTTTTTAGAAGAAACATCTTGTCTTCACTAATGCTTTCAAATACTAATCACAGTCCTGCATCAGAAAGTTCAGACACTCAGGTCTAGAAAAGAACTTCCGTGGAACTGTAAAATGGAATCGAATATGATGCTACCTTGAAAATCAAATTTAGTCCAATTATGTCACTCTGCAGTTAGGCAGGCAGAATCTTGACATGATTTACCAAATGTCACGTTCTTAATTAGAGGCAAGTCTGAGCCTAGAACATCTCTCTTAAGTTCTGTCTTCTTTCCAGTTTTGCTCCCTGTTTCCTGTTGTATTCATTAGCAATCACTTCCTTCTTTTATCCTTTAAGAGCTCTTGTTTTGTTCCATCTCTAGTCCAGCTTTAGCTATTAGGTATTTAAAGAGGGCCCAGCCCTCAGACTTGCTTGCCCTTTGTCAAAGACACTCATGGCTTTGTTTTCTATCTGGGACTGAATGCAGTCAGAATCATATTATAGTTCCCAAAGAGTCCCTTGAAGGCATATGGCATGGTATAGTAAAATATTTGGCACAATTACTTCTGTGGTCACCAAGAATGAAGTGTTCATTAACAGCAAGACTCATGGTAGAAGTGGAGGCTGTACACTTACATCCTCTGGTCAGTTCTGGCTTAGCTCTTGATTCGGCTGAGTTCCTAAGGTGCCACTGGCAGTAACCAACCTGGAGCCTTCATGTGGTACCATGACTGACAACGCCATTACACATTACCCAGGGTTCACTATGTAAGATTACTGATAAAGATCTTGGGGTTAGAATAAACCACTCTCCTCTCCACTGTGCCTGCCGCCTTAGCCTTGAAGTCTCTTTTAATATAAACAGTGGTAGGATTTGGCAGACTTCCATGTTGTCATGATGGCAAAACCCATCACTAGATGTTCCAGGTCAAGCGAAAGCGTCTTTGGCTTTAACACAAAAAGGTATGCTTCTGTGTCACATGTTTACTTATTTATTTTTTATTTAAAACAATGTTTATTTGGCTGAGCCAGGTCTTAGTTGCAGCATGCGGGATCTTTAGTTGCAACACGTAGGATCTTCTTTAGTTGTGGCATGGGGGCTCTTAGTTGCAGCATGTACCTGGTGCAGTGGTCCAGTGGTTAAGACTCCGTGCTCCCAATGCAGGGGACCTAGGTTCAGTCCCTGGTCAGGGAACTAGATCCTGTGTCACATCAAAATTCCCTTTTGATAAATGGGAATTTATCAAAAGAGGGTACATGGTTTCCTTTCTCACTTAACTAAGTCATTGCTAATTGGACATCCGGTATGCAATTCGAACAGCTAACCCTTTCTATACCTCCTCTAAAGCAAGTTCATCTCACTATACATACAAATATATTTTCAAAGGTCTAGTCCCCCTTTAATCATCAAAGCTAAAAGATCTTGATTTTTTTTCTTTTATGTGGCACCGAATTAATTATAAAAGCTGTATGTTAACCTCAATATTGCTTCACTGTAGATCAATACCTTTTATTACCTTTGAATCAAACATGTCCATTTTATGACAAAACTTCACAGTACAATTCAGGAAATCCAAGCTGATAAATTTAGGTAAAGATTTAAATGGAAGTGTTTTATCTTTTAATCATTCAACCAAGCTCCAGTTCAGTAGCATAATCTGCTTAAACTGCACGAGTCCTTATATCCACAGGAATCAAATGAAAGCAAGGTTTATGACATTCTTCTGCCATTTTTACCAGTAATTCCCCTTGATGGATTGCTGGGATTCACAGGGCCGGGAGGAATTACTGCCTACCAGCCATTCAGTCAAATCCAGAACGCTTTGGTACAATTCCAATATTACCCTCTTCCTTCGTGGCTGCCTGACAGCAAGTACGGGAGTTATCTGTGAATCCATCATCTTTTTATCCCTGAAGTAGAAGAAAAAAAAATACCATATCAGTTAAATGCAATCTGATGTAGAGCTTTACCCAGGTTCAAGAGGAGTAATATCTGATTTAATAGTCCAAGGTGGATTTCCTTGTATACTTCTGGGCTTAAGGAGTGTTAGTGAAAGCATGGCTGCACTTCCTTTTCTGGCACCAAACCATCAGAACAACAGGGATGGACTCAGATCCTGGATTTCTACTTTCTCCCTGACGGATGATATTTCAGAGGAGCATAGCAGGAGAGGTATGGGGGTTACCCCCCTTGTTGGAACCTCTCTCTCAGTCTACCTTTTCTTACAGGCAGGTCTGCATGCAGTGGGTAAAGGATCATGTAAGAAGGGCCTCATTATAAACCCCTCATGTTGCTAACAGCTTCAGCAGTAAGTCACCAAAGAATCGCTTCTTGGGAATCCATTAAGCAAAGTTTGGGGTACACACATGGCCTGGGGCTTTCAATGGACCAACACTAAGCATAATTCTAGGTCTGAGTCAATGACCAACAGGTATGGGTCATGAAACCATGAAAAGATTAAGGAGGCACAATCTTCTATCTTCTCTCTCTTATCCACTTTCCCTTTTTTGGGAGAGCTTTTCTCTCCTTGCATTTATTCCTTTTCCTGTTTGTCTTGTACTCGGTTTAGTTTCCCTTTTATTTATCCTTTTTATCCACCCCATGGGAGTCTTACTAAATATCATTTTCCATTCAAATCTACTCATATGTTTTTGTTTCTTTTGATGGTGACAGAGTGCAGGTGGCACAAAGAGCTGTTGGCTCACTGAAAATCACACAGCCAGAAACTAAATTTTTTTAAAAAGAAACAAATTTGAGAATTGCTGCTCTTGTCTTAGTATTTGAAAACTCTCCCTTTAGATTTGTTCCTAAAAGCTTACGATTTTGGAAACTGAGCAAATTAGTTACTATGTTTAAGTTGTGAATTTGTCACTTTAAACAACAAAAACCACAGGAATAGATGACAGCATATAAAGATCACTTTGCTTGCCAATGGTTCTCTGACTCCTGATTTAGCATCTCAGGTAAGAGTGCAGGTAGATTT
Organism: Stenella coeruleoalba; assembly: GCF_951394435.1. Taxonomy (NCBI): domain Eukaryota; kingdom Metazoa; phylum Chordata; class Mammalia; order Artiodactyla; family Delphinidae; genus Stenella; species Stenella coeruleoalba. The sequence continues at coordinate 9,760,454 of NC_137167.1, forward strand.
CACATGCAAGCAGTACTTCATGTATGTTTCCCTACTGAACAACATTCCTTGATTCATAAGTTTCAATTCCTTCTCATGAAACAGATATCTGTGGGCTATTTTGTGGAAAAAAAAAAAAAAAGAGAACTGATTCTCTGGGACATAGATATTCCACTATTCTGGGAAAAGAATATTAAGAAGGAAGTGTATTCCTTTTTTAAAATTTTTATTTTACATTGGAGTATAGTTGATTAACAATGTTGTGTTAGTTTCAGGTGCACAGCAAAGTGATTCAGTTATACATATACATGTATCTATTCTTTTTCAAATTCTTTTCCCATTTAGTTTATTACAGAATATTGAGCAGAGTTCCCTGTGCTATACAGTAGGTCTTTGTTGGTTATCCATTTTAAATATAACAGTGTGTCCATGTCAGTCCCAAACTCCCATTCTATCCTTCCCCCGCCACTCTTCCCCGTGGTAGCCATAATTTCCTTCTCTAAGTCTGTGAGTTTGTTTCTGTTTTGTAAATAAGTTAATTTGTATCATTTTTTTTAAGATTCTGCATATAAGTGATATCGTATGATATTTGTCTTTCTCTGTCTGACTTACTTCACTTAGTATGATAATCTCCAGGTCCATCCCTGTTGTGGCAAATGGCATTATTTCATTCTTTTTAATGGCTGAGTAATATTCCATTGTATATATGTACCAGATAAGAAGTATCTTCTTTTTTTTTTTAACATCTTTATTGGGGTATAATTGCTTTACAATGGTGTGTTAGTTTCTGTTTTATAACAAAGTGAAACAGCTATACATATACATATTTTCCCATATCTCTTCCCTCTTGCGTCTCCCTCCCTCCCACCCTCCCTATCCCATCCCTCCAGGCAGTCACAAAGCACCGAGCTCATCTCCCTGTGCTATGCAACTGCTTCCCACTAGCTATCTACCTTACGTTTAGTAGTGTACATATGTCCATGCCTCTCTCTCGCTTTGTCACAGCTCACCCTTCCCCCTCCCCATATCCTCAAGTCCATTCTCTAGTATGTCTGTGTCTTTATTCCTGTCTTACCCCTAGGTTCTTCATGACATTTTTTTTTCTTAAATTCCATATATATGTGTTAGCACACAGTATTTGTCTTTCTCTTTCTGACTTAAGGAAGTATATTCTTAATGCGGTAGATTGAACATCCAACTGCCATTCATGAAACCATTTTGTTGGTTTAAGCAACAGATTTATCATTAACTAATTTGGGGAAAGACAGTTCATCTTTTTGGCCTCAATTCTCTCATTCATGAAAGGCAGTGATCAGACTAAACCATCATTTAAATTCCTTGTGGCTCTAGCATTCTGACTCTAAGGACAAACTGGTGTGTACCCCCAAGGTGGTATAACTTCATTACTCTCTTAAAGTGCTACATGTCACAGAATGACTAATCAAACTCTTTTTGCTAACATTTTGACTATTCATCAACACCATTGTTAATGCTAGTTTTTACTCAGTTATTTCCATCATCAGTTGGGTCATGTTCCAGGCCTGGGATTAGAGATAAAAGGGAGTGACCAAAGAAGAAGAAAAATAAGAATTTTTGAGTATGTACCCTGAACCACACTCTGGCTTGAGAGAGATGCATACATCTCAGAATAGTTGGAGTAGAGCACTATTAAATTGAATATATCCAAGAAAAACCTGACAGCCCAAGGTCAACTATCCCATTCAAGGTCATTATGTAATTGAGTGGTAGAGCTAAGATTTGAGACAAAGCTGCTTGATCCCAACACCCAGGCTACAGCACCACCAGTTGCTAGGTCATTAGATGGCTCTACCGCTGCCTATGGGGTCCTGTCATGTTCAGTTCCAGATTGAGGATGGTTCTATATCTCTTTAAAAACACAGAATGAAGATTAATATTCTTCCTGGGATATATCTATAACTTCCACTCAATCTACTCATTTTTGAGTGGATTGCCACTATTTCTGAAATAATCACATAATTTTAACAATCACATCTTGGATTCTGCGTTATACACAGCCCACCCTCACAAAAGGCAAAAAACAAACAAACTAATTAAGAAAAAAACCAAACAAACAAACAAAAAATCACTGCTCATGTTAGATAAAACCAAATTCTACTTGCTCATAACTCTCACCCTTAGAAAAGTTTGTTTTTAAGATGAGACATTCTAAATCCAAACAAACCATACTTTGTTTTCTCCTAAACTCTTCCGAAGTATTATTCTGGTTGTACTCTCTCTCTCTCCCCCCACCCACCCCCTCTCTCTCTCTGTCTGTTTAAAGGAAATATGGTGGAATCTTGACTGTGGATTGCTGGCAAGAGCAAACTTCTAATGAGCTCCCTTTGCATGGTAAGATAACAACAAAGTCAAACTTTAAACTTCCCTATCCTTGTTTCACTGCAGGTTCTACTCCCTTTGATCTAACTGCAGAGACACCAAAGACAACTCCTTGCTTCCAGGGATATGGTTCACATTAAGGGTTTGTAGAGCTGAGCTTGTTTATGTGCCACACAAAAGTATTTGTCTCTCAACAACAAAGGAAAGCCACCACACTGAGGTCATTCTAATTACTCATCTGTACGCGAGAAACAGTCTTCTAAAGGAACCCATTCCACCCCTCTTTTAATTATGATTTGTTCTCTAACACTTAAGAGATTAAATTGAAGGTGTCAAATCAAGGTAGAGAAATGACAGCCTTTAAAGTGCATTGAGTCAGTGCTTAAGCAAAATATGATGATAGCTTTTAAAAAAAATCTTTTACCATGACTTAAAATGAGCTAAGAATTTAACAGAGATATTGTTACCACTTTTTAAAAGATTGGTTTAAAATCCTTGTTTTTTCTTATGCCACCAAGTATACCAAAGAGTGAGAAAACAGACTTGTTTCATGAATTATGGAAGGGAACTTAAGCTACAGAGGAGTTGCAATAAATTTGGGATGGTATATAGTGAATTTCAGGGAACCTGGTGTTCAAAAACCAAACCACCATTGTGAAATACTAATAATTATTATTGATAGTAAAAACTAGTAAAGATACAAAGTTTTATGGTTATAAAGCTTCCTAAATTGTATGATTTCATACGATCCTTTTTGCAATTCTGGAAGTCAATTATAACTATAATCTTTTTTTCCCCAAAGGCATTAGAAGCCCCTCTCACACATTATTTGACTTTCAATGTCTAATATCTGTAAGATTCTGTAACAGTTTCATATGTAAGTCAAAATCTGTGTCAATTTGAACTAGTTTGTTTAAAGCTTGCTTTCTCTTTTTATGGATAAATATATTTCCCTCTTAAGGAAATGAGTTGTATAAACAAGACTTCTAAGAAAGGTTAAATTACCCAATAGAAAGAACACTAATTAGTGTTTTAAAATACTTGAAAACACTCATTGACTATATTAAAATTGGTGAATGAGTTAAAAGTCATACTAATTAATTGATCAATATAGTGTTTTTTAGACTTGGACATTTTAGGAACTCTATTCAGATGTATATTATTTGCTTAGGTATCAGCTAGGGATAGCTTTGCATACATGACGTTAGGCCAAAGAAATATCTCTTTGAGTATCAACAATACACTAAAAAAGTAAAAATTAAGCAAGCTTTCTATTAATTGTAACCATTAGATTGTTGTTTTGTTTGATTGTTTGAGCAATATGGTATTTTTAGAGTGTCTTTATAACAACAAACAAAGCAAAACTCCATTTTATTCAAAATCTTTTTTCTTTTTCTTTTTTTCAATTGGTGAAGAGATTTCCCATATACCCCTTGCCTCATACATGTATAGCCTCTCCCATTATCAGTGTACCCTACCAGAGTGGTACCTTTGTTATAATTGATGAACATACATTGACACTTTATTATCACCAAAAGTTTATAGTTGGTATCAAAGTTCACTCTTGGTGTTGTACATTCTATGGATTTGGACAAATGTATAATGACATGAATCCATCACTATATTATTATACAGAGTAGTTTCACTGTTCTAAAATTCCTCTGTGGTCTATTCATTCCTCCCTCCTCCCTAACTCTTGGAATCTTCTTTACTTTAATTGAAATTTTTATTTTGAGAGCATTGTAAATTCTCATGCATTTGTAAGAAAGAATACGGAGAGATCCCTTGTATGTTTTACCCAGTTTCTTCCATGATAACAACTTGCAAAACTATAGTACCATATCATGAGCACAGTATTGACATTGATACAATAAAAATACCTACACTTCCATCACCACCACAAGACTATCTTACATTATCCTCTTATAACCACACTCAGGGTCCTCCCTCCTCCACTCCTTCCTAATCCCTGGAAACAGCTTATTTATTCTTAATTCTAAAAGTTTGTCATTTCAAGGCTAATATATACATGGAATCATATACTATGTGACCATTTGGCATTGACTTTCTCTCATCACTGTAATTCTCTGGAGATTCATACAGGTTATTACATGTATCAATTGTTTACTCCTTTTTATTGCACAGTAGTATTTCATAACATGCATGTGCCAGTTTAATATTCATCCATTGAAGGACATCTGGGTGGTTTTGACTGTTATGAATAAAAATGCTATATATATCTGTGGATAAGATTTTTTGTGAACATATTACTGAGTCCAAGCTTATACTGCTTTATTACAACCAGCCAATAAATCAAGAGGCAAGGTCCAGGGGCGAAGAGTAGCCATTTTATTCAGAAAGCCAGAAGACAGAGAAGATGACAGACTAGTGTCCCAAAGAACCATCTTACTGGAGCTAGAATTCAGGCTTCTTTTATGCTAAAAGGGGAGGAGGTGTGACTGATTGTTGCAAACTTCTTGGTACCTGCCAGACCCCAGAGGGGTTATGATAATCCTTTGTTCTTGCAGCTGTCCACATAGGTCTAGTCACAATGTTCCTGTAAACCTCCAACAAGACAAATGTTATTCTCTGTTCTGCAACTTTTTATCTCTATATGAATGAAAAGTGTTATACCTTTAAAGGTCAAGCCTGGGAGGCAGAGCCTTGAGAGCTAGCTATCATGTATATTTCAGACTACAGGCAACATTCTTTTACAGAGGTGTAGAGCCGGCATGACTAAGCACAGGCAACAGGGCACAAAGATTAGAGCTAAAGGAATAGATCCAATATGGAGTCAGGTTTGTTCTCTATTACAAATGTCTTTATTTCTCTGGTACAAAGCCCAGGAGTGCAATTGCTGAATCATATAATAGTGGGATGTTAATTTTTTAAAAGAAATGACCAAACTGTTTTCTAGAGGGGCTATACCATTGTACATTTCCACCAGTGTCATTTTACATTCCTATCAGCAACATAGGGGTTTTCTGATTTATTCACATATCACTAGTGTTTAGTGTTGTCACTATTTTTAATTTTAGTCATTCTGATTTGTAAGGATATCTTTTTGTACTTTTATCTAGCATTTGCCTCATAGCTAATGATGTTGAAAATTGTTCTACGTGCTTGCTTAATGCCATATCTATATCCTCTTTGGAGATAAATTTGTTTTGCCCTTTTCTAATTAGACGGATTTTATTTTATTCATTTATTTTTTTCCTGTTGAGTTTTGTAAAAAAATACATAAAATATATTCTAGCTACTATTACTTTGTCAGATAGGTGGTTTGCAAATGCCTTCTCCCACTCTCTAGCTGGTCTCGTCATACTCTGACCAGGGTCTTTCACAGAATAAACATTTTAAATTATGATCAAGTCCAATTTGTCATTTTTCCTTTTATGAATTTAGCACTTTTTCATGACCTATGCTATTTTCTAAAAATAAACATGTTGGATAATTAATAGTGTTACTAAAGGTAGAGCTCTCCATGGTGGAGTGCTTGTATCTCAGAAGAAATGAGATAAAAATAGTCGAAATTCTATGTGTGTTTCTTTCTTAATCTAGAAACATAAGGAAGATATTAAGCTTTAGTAAATGAATCAACAATTGTCTACTCACATAAATTATTAAACCTTAAATTTTTATTGATAAATTTGTATTACAAAAGTGAAAGATATTTGCACGAGAGCGTTATGAAGAGTTCTATTCAAAATTTCTTTTTATTTTGAATAACATCTGTTCTTTAGTCAGGTTTTGATACATTGACCTTTTGCACTGTTTACATTTACTTGATGTGGAAGTCTATTTATATGTCACTTCGCTGCAGTTGAGTCTTATTGGATAAATGTTTTAAAATAAACAATTTGACCGTGTAAACAATACTGACCATGTGCACTCAAGAATAAATATCAACATAAGCTGAAGAGCAGAGTGAATATATAGTGTATTAACATTTCTTTTTATTTGTGTCATAAAATCTCCGCTAATTCACAGATTCTGAGACTATTTCTATTGGCATGAAATGGGCACACTATATTTGTTTATTTTGACTAATTAATCACTATGTATCTTCATACATGATGGCTCAATTGTGTTGACTCCACAACGATATGGAAAGTAATATTACATAAATAAATTAAAATTTTAACCCTTGTTTAATCACCTGGTTTATAGAGAAACCAGTTAGATTTATTAGCTAAAGACGAGTTATTAGGCATAGACCACTAGTTAGTTTAGTTAGTAGCAGGATTTGGTAAGATAGAAAAGAAAGTTGGACCTAGTAATGGTGGGAATAGAACAAATGTATTTAAGATTTTCTTGGGAAAGAATTGTCTTGGAGAGAGACTTCTAACAGCTACATTGTTCCAACTCTATCCTTATTAACATTTCTTCTGTTATATTTCTTTAAACGTAACAATGGCTTAAAAACGGGCAACTAGGTGTGGATGCATCTTGGTTAGCCAAACAGTAATACATTATCTTGGTAGAGACTCAAGGGAAAGTACAACATAGGGACAATAAATGCATGTCACACTACTCTCTGTGCTTAATGAAAGATATATTTTGTTCATCAAAGCACTCTCCAACATTGAACCCTCAAAAGCCTTCTCACTATAGTGTTTCCAGAAGACAAATTCAATTAACTGAAGTTACTAGTTGACATCAACCTCTTGCTTTTGCTAAAAAAAAAATTAAGGATTAATTGAAAATTATGGTTTTATAGACAAAGGTCAGCTTTGACCTAGATGTCTAGCAAAGTTAAGGCTAAACCCTCAGAAATCGAATCAGGAAGGTCACAGTAGAATCACTGTGAAGAATGAGCCTCAAACATGGTGCTGACTTGGCGCAGGAGCAGCTAGGATTTGGTATGATGTGAGCAAAGACCAAGTCAGGAATAGTAAAACTGAGATCCTGGAGCTAAGACCTGAGATGATATGAGCGTTGGCTCTTAATCTTTATGTTTTGACAGAAGCCATCAATATAGAAAACTTAAAGACCCCAGAGTTTTAGAGGTCATTCCGATTTGCCATATCAGTGGCATCGTTCTCTAACACCCAAGGGCTCTTGGAGATTTGCTGAGTAGGACAGCAATATTTCTGGGACCCACAGATTGGTGGCTCAGCTGGGGTTACAGAATATTCCCTGGGATACGTGGAGGACAGTCTCCCAGAGCCAATGGTTCCATCTGGTAGGAGCCTTGTTTACTGGGCCAGATGCCTCTTCAATTCCTTCTCATAACTTCACATGACTGAAATAAAAGCCTGGTTTGGGGAGATAAGAAAAGATAATGGCTTTTTTTTGTTTTTTTTTGTTTTTGATACTTAGTGCTGTGTAGCTGCTTTGATTAAACTCTAAATAGTTTGAAAAAACTCGACATAATTCCTACCCTGTAGATGCCTATTAGCACCAGAGCCACGCTCACAGTTTATAGTTGTGTACAAATATATTTGATAGTAGGTAGGTGCTCTTTCATTACTGCTATTTTTAATGAAACTAGTCATTTTCCTCTTGGCTAGTTTCACAAGTGATATCTCTCTCTAGACAAATGCTGGCTGTGATCAGCAGTCAGAAACACAGAAGTACTATAATCTTATATAATCCTTTCCTGCCCTCTCCAGCCCACCTCACACCCCCTTCTCATTTTTTTTTCTTTTGGGCATAAAGCAATTACTTCAACTCCATCCATCCACCTAATTTAATAAACATAGGAAAAGGGGGGAAATAAAATTTTAATCTGGCTAGTAAGATAAATAACTTTCCTACCTCCACATCAGCAGAGGATAAAAGGGGAATATTGCTATCAAGGTTTAAATTAACTGCTGTGTGCCTGTGTGTATGTATGTTTGCATGTGTGTGTGTTGTGTATAATTTTATGAATTTGAGTTCCTTTAAACAGTGTCTTAATTTATTTCAAAGTAATCAGTTGCCTGTGACTGGTAAGAGGTAGAAATTCTTTTCCACAAGCAGCTTTGGTTATTGGAAACAAAATTTATATTTTACTTGGGATCACAGTCATGGATCAAATATATGAAAAAATAATTTAAAACATTTCTGGTGGGAGCAGGTGGGTTAACTCCAATGCTTGTGCTGATTCTTTCCTCAGTTTCAGTCAACGTAGTCTCCTCACTTACTCAACAACAGGTCTAAAACAGTTGACACTTTGTAGTTTCCAATTAATTCAAATGTGTCTTTTCTAAAATAAAAATGTTTCTTTCTAATCACTGCCTTTCAAATATTTGATAAAATTCCTGTGAATAGGCAGAAGATCTGTGGAGTGGGATAGAGTGAAGACTGCCTGAGAAAAACAGTCACAAAGTGCCAAGAGTTGAAACTGGGGCTCTAACAAATCAAACTTATTATAGTCGAGGTCGCTAATCTCCCACACAATCCTTTCCATGACATGAAATGGTCCAATTGTAGACATCTATGTTTATAAAAATTGGTGGAGGTGTTATAAAAGTAGCAAGTTAGAATTAATTTCTAGACAATTTTGGAAAATTAGTTTTAAAGTTTTTTGCTTCTAATTACTTAATTTACATATCATCTTAAGTCTCCTTTCATCCTCACGAGTTATACTAAGAATGACCATGTGGAGGAAATGAACTATCATTTTGCTCAGCATTGAGGAATGTGAGTTCTCCTGCTGACTGTGGCATCAGCAGCCTATGGGACAATCACTTCCAAAACTTGAATCTTAGATTTCTCACCTGGACAACAATGACAGTTGAATTTGGAGTCCTCTAAAAGTCATTAAAGATTTTGACTCATTGGCTCTAAGAGTGAGACCAAGAATTTGTAATCTTTTTAAAGCTTCCGCCAAGTTCTTCTGATCCATAGCTGAGTCTGGAAACACTGAGGCAGCATTCTTTCTACTTCTTATATTTGATGATTTATGATACAGGCTTTTGGAAAGTAAATGCTCAGTGCCATAGACTGAATTGTGTGCCCCCAAGTTTATATATTGAAAACGTAACCTCCCTTCTGTTTTTAGAAATAGGGTCTACAGGGAGATGATTGAGATTAACATTACCACAATACTCTTAACTAGAGTCTTTATTCAGATTTTAGCATTTTCCCATCATTTGCCCTATTCTTGTTCCAGGATCCACTCCAGGACACCATGCTGCATTTAATTGTCATGTATCCTTAGTTTCCTCCAATCTGTGACACGTGCTTCTCAGTCTTTCTGTGTTATTCATGACCTGACCCCCTCAAAGAGTACTGGTCAATAATTTTGTAGAATGTCCCTCAATTTGGATTTGTCTGATGTTCTTTCATGATTAGACTGGACTTCATGATTTTTAGGAAAAATACCACAGAAATGAAATGCTGTTCTCCTCATATCATATCAGGAAGTTCATAATAACCACATGACTTATCATTGATAATGTTGATGTTGGTTAAGGTGGTGTCTGCCTGGTTTCTGCACTGTAAAGTTACTTTTTTCCCCCCATTCCATATTTTATTTATTAAAAATGAATAATTAAGGCCAGTATACATTCAAAGGGAGGGAAATTAAGCTCCCCCTTCTGGAGGAAGGAGTAGCAAAAAATTTATAGATATGTGATAAAACTCCCACTATAATTAATAAGTAATTTGGGGCAGTTACTCTGGGGCTGGGCAAATATTCTGTTTCTCCGCTACTTTTACGCAGTGATTTTAGCATTCATTGGTGGATATTGCCTGGAGTGCTTATGACTGGTGTTCTAATTGTGATTCTCTATTTCTCTCATTGTTTCTACATTTATTTTTTGGAAATAATATGTAAGGAAAATTTGTTCCTTCTCCTCCATTTATTTGCACAATTGTTTATTTATATCAGTGATGTATTTGTGGACATTTATTTTATTCTTTGAGTTTTAATCCAACACTACCTTTATTGGGTAACAAGAGTTAGGATGAAATCACGGAATGGATTCTCCCTCAGAGCTTCCAAATGGGAGCAACCTTGCTGACAACTTGATTTAAGACTTCTGGACTCCAGAACTGTAAGAGAACAAATTCCTTTTGTTTCAAGTCACCAAGTTTGTGGTAATCTGTTACAGCAGCCCTAGGAAACTAATATAGTCATTTAGAATATACACCAAATTAGGTGAATTAGATAAAATGATATTAAATCTTATGTAAGAATAAATTCCCAAGAACAACAAATGATATTATGGAAAAGTAGTGTAATAAAGCACCACATGCCTTATCAGATGGTAGAAAGTATTATAAAGCACTTGCCATTAAATAATTACAAAATAATTATGACTATGAAATAAATATTTTTCACAGTACATACATTTGAAATAGACCCAGAATATATGAAAAGTTAATATATAACCCAGATCCTAATTGGGTTCATCCTAATTGGGTACCTAATTTACAAAAGGTAAATTAATTCATAAATAATACTGGCACAGCAGACTTTCATCAAGAGAAAATGATATTCGGACTCTTATCAAATTAAATCCTGATGTAGTAAAGATTGAAATATTTTAAAAATTCTTGAAATAAAGAACTCTGATACTACATTTAATATCTATGACCTTGGGAGAAATAAGACAAGAATTCCAGCAGTTATTAAAGAAAATATTGACACATTTGAGGATACAAAAAATAAAAACAAACACAAACTTTTATACAGTAGTAGACACTTGAGACAAAATCAACAAATATTTAGGAAAATGATATTTGTAAAGCTCATTGTCCATAAAATGTTAATATATGTAATATACATACAATACAATATATAATAAGAGCTCTTCATTTTAACAAGGGACAAAATACTCTAATAGACAAGTGGGCAATTCATGGAAAAGGACATTTAGCAGAAACTAACACAGCATGGTAGAACAATTATCCTCCAATAAAGATGTTAAAAAAAAAACAGCTGACAAATTTATGAAATGTGCTCACACTCTCAGATAGAGAAATTCAAAGACAAGTCATAAGAAGATACCAATGTATAACCATCAAACCAGTTAAGTAAAGGGGAAGACTATTGCTGACATCAGCAAGGGGAAATTTTAAAAGACTCACTGGAAACTTACCAAGAGTTATTTATTTAAAAACAAAATTAAATTAAACATGTATCCTTTGACTCAGACATATCACTTTTTAAAAATATATCTCACGTATATGTAAAAAGGGGGTCTTTATTTCAACATTTTTAGAGTGACAAAACACTGGGGAAAAGAGAATGTATGTTACCATTATAAGGGAAGTAGTTTAATAAATCATGATGTATTTTTATTACATATCACACTATAATTTTAAAAGAATATAGTAGAAATATGACTGTGGACTTGATGACTCATCATGATATAATACCAATATCTTCTTTAAAACTATAGTGACACATGTTTCTGAGTGAGAAGAAAATATGGAAGATGTGTTCTTTTAGAAGAAGTCATCTGAGGTAGGTTTTGGTGATGCTGGAAAAGAAGAGAAGGAGAACAGGAGGAAGGCAAACAAACATGAAAATGGAGAAATAAAAACTACATTAAAAAGAACATTAAGCTCTTTATGTAGTAACTATATAGATGGCTACATTTGCACAAGAACATTAAAATAAATCATCTGTAAGCCTGTAAGGGTGGTCAATGAAACAATGTTAAGAGAAAAAAGAAATGGAGGCTAAATGCAGTTATGTGTATAGTATATTCAATTTTGTTTAAATTCACGAGTAAACGCTCTGCATATGTGTGTATGTATTTGTATCAACCTAAAGAAATTCATAGCAAGAACAAGAGGCTGTTAATATAGGTGTAGGGGGTGAGTAGAAAATAATTTGTTTTGCCTTCGTACGTTTTGTGCTGTTTGTTACGTGATGGGGTTCAGAACACACTACCACAAAATATGATACCTTGGCAAATTGAATATCTTAAGTTGAAAGGGTCTGAGAAAACAGCAGAAGTGAGAAGGTCATGCTAACCTCCTCCCCATTCCTCACCCTTCTTCCCTGAAATGGGTCATGTATCTTTCATGTGGAATTTACCCTTCCTTTACCAGAAGGAATGAAGGCATTCTTATTACCAGAAACTGGGAATTTAGGGCTGAGAAGGAGGTATAAACAAACCTTGCTAAACTAACCCTCATCTTCCTAATTATTCCTCCACCATTTACTACCCCTAGCCCAAACTCCTTTGTCTTGTTAATTCTTCACAAGTGTACTGTTTCTTTGTCTAAATGCTATAAAAGCTTCCTGTTTTAGTCACCTTTTCATCCTCTTGTGGAGGTCCCCAAGTGCATGTAAAAATTTAACAAAATTTGTATGCTTTTCCCTTTGTCTTTGTCAATTTACTTTTCAGTCCCAGCCCAAGACCCTAAGGGGTTGAGAAAAGCTTTTTCCCATTCTTACATTATGCAAATATTACAATGAAAAGGAGGAGAAAAAAATCTCAAAAGAGAATTAATTTGATTGCACAAAAATGTTTAAATTACTGACACAAAATACCAAAAAAGCCACCAACAAAATAAAAAGAAATATTTTCTTCAGATAAGACAAAATTTTAAAATACTTAACACTTAAGGGGTCAAATTCAACATGCAAAACAGAGTCAGGAACAGATAAACCAAGGGGAAAAAGCTATTTTTCTGACTTTTCAGAAAAGAGGAAATATCTAAATAAATGTTCAAATTTACTATAATCAGAGTAATAAATATTATAACTACAAAGTTATTACTTGTCAACTTTCTAATTAGCAAAGTTTAAAAAAATATATTGGTGAGAGCGCAGCATGAAAAGCACTACATTATTCTGCTGATAAAAGGATAAATTAGTAGATATTTTTGGAAAAACACATGGCAATCCATTTTAAGCTATATAAAATATTAATTTTCTGTGACCAAATGATTCTATCTCTAGAAATACATCATAAGAAAAAAAACAATGCGAGGAAAAGTATGAATAAAGTTATTGAAGAATTATATAGGCATTTTGTATAATTATAACAAAAATTTGAATATTAAGTTAGTGGTAAGGAAGTAATTTGTATCCAACAATAGAAAACTATGCAACATGAAAAGTGATACTTTACTGCTTTAATTATATTAAAAGATGCTTATGATAAAATTATAAGCATGTAAATAAGGTAAAGTTTTATGTATTATTTTGATTTTAGTTATAAAGTGTTAAAGATTACTGAAAATAAAAATACTACAGTATCATTAGAACTAGAGACGGAATGTTCTGTTTTATAAATTGTATATATTCTGCTTTTTCACAATGAACATTTATTAATTTTGTAATCCAAAATAAAATAATTTACAAAAGTAAAGAAGAATAACTGCTTGAATATATATTTGTTTTTTATGGTGTTTACTTATATTAATGTCATTTTTGAAATAACCAGAGTAGATTGGTGCAATTATTGTTATTTACAGTAGGGAGAGATGGACATTAGATGCCATTATAGATAAGAATTCAGATCTGATCAAACTCAAAGCAAGTTTTCATAACTTTAAAAATTACTTAATTAATTTTAAGTCAAGGGCCACCAAACTAAAGATAAAAACACGATGTGTCTTTTTTTTTTTTTTTTTTCTTTTGCTGTACGCAGGCCTCTCACTGTTGTGGCCTCTCCCGGTGCGGAGCACAGGCTCCGGACGCGCAGGCTCAGTGGCCATGGCTCACAGGCCCAGCCGCTCCGCGGCATGTGGGATCTTCCCAGACCGGGGCACGAACCCGTGTCCCCTGCATCGGCAGGCGGACTCTCAACCACTGCGCCACCACGGAAGCCCACGATGTGTCTTTAAACAGGTGAATTGTATGGTGTATGAGTTACATCTCAATAAAGCTTTTTCAAAAACAAAACAAAATGTGTAACTTTTTAAAAAAATTATTAATTTATTTTTATTTTTGGCTGCGTTGCTGCACACGGGCTTTCTCTATTTTCGTAGAGTGGGGGCTACTCTTCATTGCGGTGCACGGGCTTCTCATTGAGGTGGCTTGTCTTTGTTGCAGAGCACGGGCTCTAGGTGCTTGGGCTTCAGTAGTTGTGGCATGTGGGCTCAGTAGTTATGGCTTGTGGGCTCTAGAGTGCAGGCTCAGTAGTTGTGGCTCACAGGCTTAGTTGTTCTGTGGCATGTGGGATCTTCCCAGACTAGGGCTCGAACCCGTGTCCCCTGCATTGGCAGGTGGATTCTTAACCACTACCAGGGAAGTCCCCAAAATGTGTAAGTTTTTAACCAGGACAAAGAAACTTGATCTGACAATGGAAATAAAGAAAAAAAGTAAATAGAAAATATGAAAAAATTATGGCAGAAATAAATTTTAATATTGCAGTTAGTATAATAAGTGGAATCAATTAAAAGCATTTCACAGATTAAATTAGAAAATATGGTAATATGTCCTCTATAAAAATATACTTAAAAATAGACAAATAAAAATAGACAAATAGACAAATAAAGGTTGCAGACTAACTAAAAACAATGTATGAGGCCAATATGGTGGAGGGGAATATGCTAGAAACCTTACATCTGCCAGAATAAAGTTAAGAACCAAAAATATCATGAGACAATGAATGAATGAATGAATGAAGTGCAACACTATAACATTTCTAGAAAAAAACCAGGAGAAAATGTAGGTGATCTTAAGTCTGGTGATAAACTTTTAGATATAATATCAAAAATATGATCCATGAAAGCAAAAGTTGATAAGGTACACTTATTAAAAGTAAAAAAAAAAAAAAATCTGCTCTGTAAAAGACAATGTTACGTGAATCAAAAGACAAGGAACAGAGACAGGGTGAACAGATATTTGAAAAGCATATCTTATAGAGGACTTGTATTGAAAATATGCAAAGAACTCTTGGGACTTCCCTGGCAGTCCAGTGGTTAAGACTTTGTGTTTCCACTGCAGGGTGCATGGGTTCAACCCCTGGTCAGGGAACTAAGATCCTACATGCCACGCGGACAGAAAAGTAGAAAAAACAGAACAAAAGAAAAAATGAAAACTCTTAAAACTCAACAATAAGAAGATAAACAACGCAGTTTAAAAATGTGCAGAAGAGACTGCTCACCCATGAAGATAGACAAATGACAAATAAGCATATGAAAGATGTTCAACATCTTGTGCCATTAGGGATTTACAAATTAAAGCAACAATGAAATATAATTAAAAACTGTTACAATAGTCAAAATTAAAAAAAAAAAAAAAACAACACCCGACAATACAAATTGCTGGCATGGGTGCAGATCAACAGGAACTCTTCATTGCTCTTGAGAATGCAAAATGGTACAGCTACTCTGAAAGACAGTTGGACTATTTCTTACAAAGATAAACTTAGTTTTTCCATATGATTCACTAATCACTCATCTAGGTATTTACATAATTGGCTTGAAAATGTACGCTCACACAAAACTCTGTATATTTATAGCAAATTTTTCATAATTGAAACAAATCTGGAAGCAACCAGGATGTGCCTCAATAGGTGAATTAATAAACAAAACAGTGGGTCATCCATACCACAGTATTCAGGAATAAAAAGAAGTTAGCCATCCCACCACCAAGAACCAGGAATGAATATTAAATACATATTGTATCTGTTCAAAGAATGAAGCCTGAATAAAGTTAATGGACAGATGACAGTATATATTGTATATAATATAATTTTCTGCAAATCAACATGAAGAAGGGCACCTCAATAGAGTAGTTAGGCAAAATATAAAAATATATGAAGAGGCAATTCATACAAAAGTAAACCCAAATGGCTACTATGTTTAGAAATATCCAATTTCAATAAGGAAAATGTAAGTGAAGCCAGCAATGAAATGTCACTTTATATTAGAAAGTTTGATATTCTCTAGAGTTGGCAGTGATGAGTGACTACTGGAACACTTCTACACTGCCAGTGAGAATGTAGACTGATACCGCCATCAATATGGGGGAACATGCTGGTAATGTTCATTGAATTAAATATACACAGTACTGGGAATCCAGGAATTCTACTCCTGTTGAATTCTACTCTGTATAAACCTTATGGAAACATATGGACACCAAGGGGGGAAAGTGGCGGGGGGTGGTGGTGGTGGGATGAATTGGGAGATTGGGATTGACATGTATACACTAATATGTATAAAATGGATAACTAATAAGAACCTGCTGTTTAAAAAAAAATAAAATTCAAAAATTCAGAAAATAAAAAAATAACCCTTATGGAGATTTTTCACAGATATATGAAGCGACAAGTGTGAGGATGTTCATCACAGTGTTATTCATGGTGGCAAGCGTTTGGAAGAGGAAACCTGGCCATCCAGCACAGGGAGAGTGTATGTATAAAATGCAGTGAATGCAAAAAAGAGTACTAAGCACCAGTTAGAAGCAACAGAAAACAGGTAGATTTAGCAACATGGACTAATCTTAAAAATCAAGTGTTGAGTGAGAAAAAGTAAGAAACAGAATACCATTATGTAAATAAAATTTCATGCCCACAAAATAGTAATTCATTGTTTTCAAGAATGCATAATTCACACTCTCTTGGTCTGAGGAGCTTGCAAAACAGAGCCAGAAGCAAGTTGTAAGTGCTAGTTATTTATTGGAAGGTACAAGCCCAGAGAAAACAGAAGTGAGGTGGAGAAAGGTAAGACGCTAAAGCAGAGTGATGCATTACTGTTCTGCCCACTGATTTATGGTGAACTATGAAAAGACACAGCTTGTCTGTCCTGTGTCTTGTGCATCTGCTTGGCCATGTGAAATATTTCTGGACAGACTCTATGGAAAAATTGTGCTTTAGAAAAGTCAACAGAAGGTTGGAATAAAGAGAGAATTTATTGCTCTCATCTCCTGTCTCCATTGGTCAAAATCCTCCCCACAGGGAAATAACTCCACTTTAAGGTTGAGGAAGGCAGTCGGTCCTTTGGAAGTCAGCCCCCAAGCCCCCTGGGGTGGCACTTTGTGGAGTGGTGGTAGAATTAAAAAATCCCAAGTCTCAGATGAAGGGTGCATATGGACACTCATGGGCCCGTGGGCTCCAGCAATGGCTGAGGTAGAACAAGTGGGCAATATTCAAGAAAGAACTGACTATGAAGAGATATGTGTCATATCTGACACACATACAATCAAAAGGCACAGATGAAACATGCTAAACTGGTTGTCTATGCTGGGGGAAGAGGAAAGAGTGGAGAATGTGGATAAAAGGGAATAAATACAACAAGAGAGTGCTTGCTGGGAGTAAGGAGGACAATGTGTCATGAACCACAGTATAATTAACCTTACTTCTTCACCTAAATTCAAAAAGAAAGGGAAATGGAGAAAATCCAGTAGATTGTGTCATAATGTCAGCAAATAAGTGGGGCACGAAATCCTAAATCTCTTTACCTGTTCAATTACTGGACAAGCACAAGATAGGGTGCTATGGAAAAAGATAAGCCAGTTTTTTTCCCCCTTTTTAATGGAGAAAACTAAATCAATATTGGTTTTGTTTAATTAAAAATGTGAATAAAATTATGGGATAAAAGTAACATTTCCTATATTACAAACATTATCAAGAGTACTGAGAAAGGCCAAGGGGGATTAGTAAGTGTCCATAAATCCAAATGGAGAGAAATTACTTACCAATGCCTTGCCAAAGGTGTTTAATTTAGAAAGGTATTGCTTATGAAGTATAAATCCCTGGGGTCTGGAGTAGGCAAATAGCTATCTCTGTGAAAGAAAAATGCTTAATATTTGAGGAAACTGAATATTTGTGTCCTCTCAAATTCCTATGTTGAAGCCCTGACTTCAGTGTGGTGATATTAGGAGGTGGGGCCTTTGGGAGGTGATTAGGTTTAGCTGAGGGCATGAGGGTGGAGCTCCCATGATGGGATTAGTGCCCTTGTAAGAAAAGGAAGAGACACCAGAGATTCCTCGCTGTGCCAGGTGAGGATACATGAGAAGGCTGTCTGCAAGTCAGGAAGAAAGTCTTGCCCAAAACTGAATCTTCCAGTACCTTGATTTGGACTCCTCAGAACTGTGAAAAATAAATTCCTGTTGTTTAAGCCTCCCAGTCTATAAGATTTTATTATGGCAGCCAGAGGAACAGACTAAGACAATATGTTAGGTCCCCTTTGCCTGAAAATTACAGAAACTCAACTCAGACAAGCTTTAATTCTACAACAAGGTAATAGACAAGAGACATTTACTTCATACCTTATAAACTAAGGGGAGCAGTTAGTCTCAGGCTCAATTGAATCCCTAATCTCAAGCAGTATCAGGAATTTGGGGTCTGTCTTCATATTCTCTCCCTTTTCATTTTCTTGTCACAGCTTCTGTCATTGTGTTGACCTCTCTCTCCAGTTTTTCTTTATGGCCTGTGGCCATGGTTACCAGCACTCTAACCTTTTGACCGTACAATAACACAGCATAAAAGATGAAAGAGAAAACCGTAGCTCTGTCTCAAGTTCAGGAAATCCCAGAGAAGAGCTCTGAGTGACCAAGCAGGATCTCAGCTTTACAGCCACAGGGTGGGACTTCAAGCATATTAAAACGAAATGGAATAAGCGAGGAGTGAAAGCAAGTCTTCAGATGAAGATTAGGGCACTGGAACCAGGAGACAGAAAGAAAAGCTGGTCAGAGGTTAAGAAAAAACAAAACAAAACAAAAAGGAATTAAAATTTCCTAGTGTTTGCAAATACTTAACAAGTATTAATTTGGGGCATTTTAGAATAAGAAGTTAAAATTCCAGAGATTTCTTGAGAAGTCTCCAAAATCATGTTAGTTCTATAATTTCCATAACATGTATCTTTAAAAAATAATAAATGATTATAATAATATAGAATGAATAATTTTTCTGTGATAGAAAACTTCCAACCAACATATTTTTTTCTTTTTGCGGTACGCGGGCCTCTCACTGTTGTGGCCTCTCCCGTTGTGGAGCACAGGCTCCGGACGCGCAGGCTCAGCGGCCGTGGCTCACGGGCCCAGCCGCTCCCCGGCATGTGGGATCTTCCCGGACCGGGGCACGAACCCGTGTCCCCTGCATCGGCAGGCAGACTCTCAACCACTGCACTACCTGGGAAGTCCCCAACCAACATATTTTGATGGGATTATGAATTTCAATATCATGTACACGTGATCAGTACCTGATAAGTATATTTTATGATAGAAGGGAAGATGATTATAAAATGCCAACTAAAAATCATTTTACAAATTGAAAAATAACATCACAAAAATTTGTCATTCTCAGAATGAAATTTTAAAACATCCAAAACATTGATGGCCTCATCCTATAGTTTTGATCTTGACAAAAATTTTAGATGCAGAAAAATGCCTTCCAGTTTGCAATAAAATTGGTTGAATTATTGAGTGTCTAAAACACCTTTATTTTGGGCATTTAGATACAAATTGTTTCATATAAGCTCTTTTTTGTTTGGTTTTGTTTAATGATTAGGGTATTTTGCCCACTTGCCCTGATTTTGACTTTGATATTGTTATTATTTTTGCTAATTCATATTTTAGATCAGATTTTCCTTTCCTGTGCACCTCTTCTCTTTGCATTTCTTCTGCTAATGGTTTATAAAGAAGAGTTGTATATAGCCAACATGAAAAACAGGAGAACACCAGTGAACATTTTTGCATGGTATTCAAACAACATAACAGTATATTTCAGCAAGGATAACATCACTACACATGATCGTGTGTCAAAATAGTCAATGTAAGGCTTCTTTTGCTTCCAAACTTATTATTTCTTGGAACCCCATTTGTTGGATTAGTATAAAGTGTACTGTGAGTATAAACTTGCTAATATGTATTTTATTTGCAAGAATGAATGCAACACTGTTAGCAGCAGACAGAGTCACAGCACACAGTTATAACATGCCAATGGTTACAAGTGAGAGGGACTGATTACATCATGAACATATTTCTCTCCTACCAGCTCCTGTCCTGGTTTCCAGAAATGTTGGCCATAACCTTTTACTTCTCCTTCTCCTGCCAGGCTTTTTTTTTTTTCTCTGCTTCAACTTGGCATCAGTGCATTCTTTCAAAGCATTAACATTTCTGTGTTGATAGTTTAGCTTTAATTCTCATGGGAGAATTATAACTTCCTATCTCCTGATATTTCAATTGATTTTTCTCAGAATTCAGGATTAGGAAAAAACATATAAATTTTCTAAGAAATGCTGCTAAGGTATCCCCAGGTGGATATACTAAATTCTCCTGAAATCCTTAAATACCTCATCTCAAAAAAAAAAAAAAAATTGTGTGATTCTGAAAGATAGGATGATGTTTGACCTTACAAAGAGAGATTAGGTTCACAAAATAAACTCATAACTGGTTGTTCTTCCTTCCTTTACCTCTAATAAGCTGTTTCTACAATCATCCCCATTGCTGTCCCTGAGGGGAAGAGCTGCTATTTAGGGTAACTTAAGCTCAAAAGGAAAACTTATTCAGTGCATGGATATCTTCATCCTAGAGATAAAATAATGTGTGCCTTTTATAGTCTCTCTTTAAAATTAGCTTTGATAAAGAAGTATAAATTTGGTCATTGATTTCTGTAAGACATGAAAATACAAGAAAAACAGAGCTATGGGCAAGTATACAATTTTACAAGTAATAAAATATCTATTAGTGTCTCCTTATTTTTTACTTTTTTATATATTAGAGGATGTCAGACCCTAAATGCTTGACTGAAACAGTCCTTCTAACTTGTTATGGTATTACTTAAATTTTTTTTTCCAGTTATTTCAATCAGTCCTTCTTCCAAGCAATAATTATATTTTCAGGAAAACTTTTGTTCAGCTGTTCAGCTAGTCTGAGTTTCGTGCTAGATTTTTGTCTGGCCTTCCAAATGATACATGTTCTATGATAATTTCCTGATAGGTTAAAAACAAATTGATGTTTTTAAAAGATATTCTTTCTCCTTTCCAATTTCTGATCTAGATATCTATAAACCAAAATCAGGATATGGTTACCTGGGTAACTAAGGTTCCGCAGAGAAAGTTCTCTTGCCTCTATGTTCTTGATTTTATTTCTTAATCAATAGTTAATTACTTTAAAAAAAATCTTTTTTGGAGGATGGACATTCCCAATAGCCGATGCTTTACAATTCTTATTCCATAGGTCAACCCCTGTGCTTTCTTCCCATGGAGTCAAATCAGTGTCCAGGACGCAGGCTGAAGACACAAGGCTACAGCTGAGGGAAAGGTGATATAATCCATCCACAAGCTGTTGGGAAAGGTCAGTCATATTACAATGATTAAAAAGTACATGTTCTTTTGGGATCAGAAATAAAGATCCTCAATGAAGAACTAATGAACCTGAAGTTTGCTCGTCTCTGTTTACACATTCCAGGTACTGTCTGACCTTCAGAAATAGTGCATTGTCTCAGATTCTGGGTGGAAATTTTAATTTTCTTGCATTGCAGCGGAGCTATGCTGCCGTTCGTTTCATCTGTATACTTAGATTTATTAAAGTCCAGCACTGCAAGCGTGTCCATCCCTTCTTTTGGCTCTGTAAATTTCAACTGGTTGTAAACAATTTTTAAAAATAAATGAAAACAAGTGAAATGCTGAATTGGGTGCTGATCTCCTTTTCTGGAGCTGTTACCTGAAATCAGTTACAAATAGCTGGAAATGTGCACAGTAATATGGGCCCAAATTGACCAATGATTTATCTCTATCTGCCTGAGAGACAGAAGCTTTAGAGACTGAGAAGGGACTGGAGAAGTGATTGGCATAGTTCTGCATTATTTTCCTTTGGTGTTTTTTTGGACCATATATGACAAGATTTTATATCAAGCTTTAGAGAGTGTAATATATTTTTCCAACTGTTACAGCGAACCTTAATGTAAAATAAATAAAAATATTATGGAGTGAAAGTTTGAAAAATCTGTGTGTGAGTGTTCAATATTATCATACGGATTAACATTGCATACACAAAACCAGGAGAAGAAATCTTTCTATCTCACCAACTCAGAGAGGAAATTTTCCACTAAATGGTTTGTGGAGGTAGGACAGAATAGAGACAATTCTCGTACCCACGTTCTGTAAAAGACAAGGTAACAGTGAAAAGCGCTTTTATAATCGCACTAGTAGTAATAGAGAAATCAAGTTTTTTTTTTTTTGCAGTACGCGGGCCTCTCACCGCTGTGGCCTCCCCCGTTGCGGAGCACAGGCTCCGGACGCGCAGGCTCAGCGGCCATGGCTCACGGGCCCAGCCACTCCCCGGCATGTGGGATCCTCGCGGACCGGGGCACGAACCCGTGTTCCCTGCATCGGCAGGCAGACTCTCAACCACTGCACCACCAGGGAAACCCAGAAATCAAGTATTTTGAGCCCACTTCTTTCCTACATAAAACAGAATAATGAGTCTACATGTTTTTCTAAATCACAGGATTTTATGAGAACCACTGAAAGACAGTGATCCTACAGAGATGGAAAAAAAATGCAGTGAACCCTATTATTGTTCCAGCTTACTGACTTATAGCACAAGGAGGAGGAAACGTATACAGACTCTGGTGGATTCCTTAAATTAAAAAGGCAGAGTGGAAAATCCAGTGAGACAAAATTATAGCTCACAGGACAAAGTACCAGAGATTTGAGGGCAGCACAGACAAAAAGCTACATGGGGTCCCTCTCAGGTATGCAGCCAATTAGTCAGCCCCCTCATGTACATATGCCATACTTGTGAGGAACATACTCAGGGTCGGAGAAAGAACCACAATAAAGGCTGAGAGGAGAGCAGTACTTGGTGCTCACAATGTTCTCCAACCAGACTGAAAAACATGAAAATTTCTGGGGCATTGGGTAAAACACTCAGAAGCATTTTGCTTTAGTAGTGGGGTAAAATTGGGGCGTGGGAATGCCTAGTAAAGGCATTCCTAGAAAAGGAAAGATTAATTTTTCCAAGTAATTTAAGAATGAAGCTCAAAAATAGTTAAAGGAATATAAACAGATCTAGCTCTCAAGAAGAGAAAATCCATAAAGTACGGCATCAATTAAAAATTACCGAGCATGCATAGAAACAGGAAAATACAAATTATTGAAGAGAAAATCAGTCATCAAACCTGACCCGGAACTCACGCATATGCTAGAAATAGCAGAAAGACATGTTAAAACAATCATTGTAACTGTACCCTGTATGTTCAAAAAATTAAGTAGAAACACGGAAGATATTTTAGAATGACCAGAATTAAACTTGAGAGGTGAAAATTAAAATATCTGAGATGAAAAAAATACTGAATGGAATTAATGGTGCAATCAGTATGAGATTAGCACTTAGTGGTTCCTTCATCATCTGTTAACTTTTCTAGTGCTGGGTTTTTTCTTTAAGTTCATGTCAAAGTCTAAGATGGCTGCTTTGAATTTGAGACCAGAAGAAGAAAATTTAAAGTGGCAAAACAATACTTGCAGACAAGTCAGCTTCCTTTTAAGATTACCCACAAGCTTCACAAAACATTTCTGCTTATGAGCCCAGAACTTAACAAAATGGTCACCCATATTTTCAAGGAAGGCAAGAAGTAATACTTTATTCTGCATGAGTTGCAAACTGTGTAGCTGACAACTGGGGAAATAGAAGTGAGATTTATGGACTTCAGAAAAAATTAGAATTAGTTGCTTAGATAGAACTGATCTCTCAACCGAAATTCTCAGTGTTTCAGGGCAGGGGGTATATATCCTTAGTATGGGTTAAAGTTGAAATGTCATATGTAATGAGAAAGAAATAGAAAGATTTTTTCCTTTTTAGATTAGAGAAAAATGCCTTAAATTACCTGATTCAGTGATTCATGAATAGCAGGCATTCAGTTAATATTTGATGAATGAAAGAATAATTTCCTATAAAACATATTCTTACTAAGCGTTGAGAATTTCATTAGTGTCAGTCAAGATAGACTCATGCTATTGTGCAAAGCCCCTCACTTGGGATCCTGTAACATGGTTGCAAAAGGTCTGGAGGATACAAAACATTTTCCTGTTAATAGTTTTTCTATTTGAAATAATTCAAAGGAAATTAGTATACTTGGTTTAATGAAAAATATCATATTTATGTTTGTCATCCTCTAATTCTCATCTCTTCTTGAAAGCAAAATTCAGTTTGAACAGTGTTAATTCAGCCACAACCTGGCATTTCTCTGATAAACTTGAACCGGGACAGAGAACATAAAAACCTCAAGATACATTTTTATCTAATAGGATCCTTTGTTCCTTGGTTTGCAAATCTTCCTGACTTAGTAGTGGCACCTCTAACGACTCCCCAGACCCTACAGACAAGTCTTAGGAATTCAGTTCAGAGAAATAACAGTGTAGTGTGTATATTTTCCTTTCAACCAGAGGAATTCTGAGCAAGCCTCAGAGGGCTTTGTTGTAATATACTTGTTCTTCTTGGGTAGAGCAGTTGTGTAAGAAAATATTCCAAGGCATAACTGCAGGACACAGCTGAGAATACTCTAGCAGCAAAGACTTCAGGGATAGAATGCTAGCAAATAAATGACTTACTTAAATGTACAAATTAACAGAAAAATATTACAAATTCCACTGAATTGGCCCATTGGCAATCCAAAGACTACTCAATGAGAAGCATCTAAAATTATTTTTTCATTAAACTAATTTTTCAATTTTGAAGAGCTTTCTAAGAAACCCAGTGGTTTTTCTCATCTCTCCTTCCTAACACATGCATCTTGGTATTTCAAAACAACAGGGATATTTTTGAAACATTACTGAACGTTCCAAGCCATCCACTTATTTTAAGTGATTTTCTTCTGCTCATTTTACATTCCTAACTTAGTGTAGTTTATAAGAGAGAAGTCAGCATTTGGACCTAAAGTGGTGTGAGATTGTGGCAGTAATTAAGCTATTAGTTGTCAGTGTCAGACTCACTCTTTGTAACGCTGGGGCTAGGACTCTGCCATCCACATTCAGTTTCTCCAGCTGCTCTTTTTTAGCCACTTATGATCAGGAGCCCTGAAAAGAGACTCAAAAGCAGGAGGAGGGAGGACATACTTCTTCCCATTCACAACATTTTCCTGTTTTTTTGGCTCCCAGTTTTACCACTGTCATTCCAGCAACACTTCACTCCAACAGGATCAATTTGTTTATAGCAGCTGTTAACTTCAGTTTGCAGGGTTTTCTGCTTTTTTGTTTTTTAACAATACTTATAGAACCAGCCTCACGACACTTCACGTAAATCAGCACCTGCCAGATGATGTCCTCCACAGAGATCTGTCTCCTAGTTCCTGAGGTCTCTCTTTGAACTAACAGACAACAACAACCGCTGATAAGACCTACTCCTTAAAGTGAGTTCAGCTCTCAGTTTTCCACCAAGTTTCTAAATTTTAATAATTCCAACCTCTTCCCTTTTCCTCCAACACTAAGGGTTATAGCTGCTTCCTGCAGTTGTTAATCGTATGAAGCCTTAGTGCTCCCTTTCAAATTTTCAGTTTTTCAATACCTAGTCAATAATTCTTTATCTTTAATCCTCTGTTAAAATAACCGACGTGGTTTCTTTCTTATGACCGCACTCTAGTTAATACACTTTGTGATCCCGAAACTTAGAATAATTACCATGTTGAGATGTCCCTGGTGGTCCAGTGGTAAAGAATCCGTCTTCCAATGCCGGGGACGCGGGTTTGAGCCCTGGGGAACTAAGATCCCACATGCCGCGGGGCAGCGGGGCAGCTTAGCTCGCACGCCACAACTACTGAGCTCGCGCGCCTCAATGAGAGAGAGAAAATCCACAAACCACAACTAGAGAGAAGCCCGTGCGCCACAACGAGAGATCCTGCATGCCACAAGTAAGATCTGATGCAGCCAAAAAAAAAAAAAAGAGAATAATCGCCATATTTCTGGGGGTAAATTCTTTTTCATTTAGAGATTAAGGTGCTATCTAAGACTAATTAATTTTTTCAAAGCATTGATTTGGTACCTAGTAGACATAAACGTGTTGTGCTGGGCATCGCAAAGACTTCAGAGAATTGTTAGCCATAACTTCACCTGCAAGTATTTAGGCAATTTTAAATGTTAGAACCTGGATATGTATGTACTAATTATAATACATTAAGTACTTTGCGAGTATTATGCAGAATGAGCTTTAGAAAAGCTCAGAGAAGGAAATTAATGTCTTTGGAAATCAGAATATATCTGAAGAATTTTAATAAGGATAAATGATAGCTGCTGAAACTTAAAGGGTATATTTATAAGGGAAATTAAAAATATGATTGATAGAGATTTCGAGGCACAGGAAAAAATAACATGAACTGGGCAGAATAGCAGAAGAGTTTAAAGCATGAATCCATCACAGTTTGGTAGGAATAGAGACTTTGTAAAACATAGTAGTGGGAGATAAAATTCACAGGGAAGCTTAGGGTGAGATAGTATTTAGATCCTACTTAAGGATTTGAGGTTTTCTCCTACAGGTAACACAGAACAATGACTGGAAGGGAGAAATAGAAATGTAGTATCTTAAAGTCCTCATACCGTGGATGTAATAGTGTAACAATATTTGAAGGTAGATTGCAATAAATTAAAGCTACATACCATATATGCAATAAATTAAAGCTATATACCATAGTCATTCAAGCAATCACTAAAAAACAAAAAATGAAAAAATAATAGAGCTAATAAACCTACAATAGAGGTTAAAAAATGGAAAACTAAGATTTTGGTCTAAAAAAGATAAAAAGTTAAAAAAGAAAGAGCACATGAGACTAATAGAAAATAAATAACAATATGAAAGTTTTAAATCCAGTTGTGCCAATAAACACTAAAATAAATTGAATACACATACCTATTAAAAGACACAAATAATCATATTGGATGTAAAACATCCATTTATATACTGTCAACAAGAAGTCAACTTAATTACAAAGTTACAGATAGAGTTAAAGGAAAAGTAGAGATAAAAGGAAGGCTATACCATGCTTACAATTATCAAAGAAAACTGGAGTGGCTATACTAATATCAGAAAAAGTAGATTTCATAACAAAGAAGTTTATAAGGAATAAAGAGAATCATTTCATAGTAATAAGGAATTGATTCATAAAGAGAATATAATGATCTTAAATATTTATGCAGCTAATAATATCATTTCAATATATATAATACAAAATCTGATAGAACATCAAGGAGAAATAGATGAAAATTCTACACTTCTTTGTCAGTAGTTAATAGAACACTACTGACCACCTTGACCTAATCAACATTTATGGAACTCTTCACCTGAAAACAGTAGAATATATATTTTCTTTAAGTATACATGGAACATTTACCAAAATAGATCATATATTTGAAGATATAATACATGTCCTTACACATTTAAAAGGGTTGAAATCATATAAAATGTATTTTCTGAGTACAAAACATTAAATTAAAAATGAAGAACACAAAAATATCTGGAAAATCTTTAGATTTTTTGGAAATTATAAACACATCTTGAAATAATTTATGCATCAAAGATAAATCATAAAGAAAATTGGAAGGTTTTGAACTGATGGGAAATTAAAACATGAGATATCAAATATATACATACACATATATATATACACATACATATGATAGCTGCAAAGTGTCAAGATGACTCAATGGAGGAGTAGTAATCTTTTTTTTTTTTTTTTTTTTTTGCGGTACGTGGGACTCTCACTGTTGTGGCCTCTCCCATTGCGGAGCACAGGCTCTGGACACGCAGGCTCAGCGGCCATGGCTCATGGGCCCAGCCACTCCGCGGCATGTGGGATCTTCCCGGACCGGGGAACGAACCCGTGTCCCCTAGCATTGGCAGACAGACTCCTAACCACTGCTCCACCAGGGAAGCCCGCAAAGTTTTTTTAAATAGGAAATAAGAACTAGGAGCTATAGAAGGAAAATTTATAAACAGAACTTCAACAAAATTTAAAACTCACTATTCCAAAGACAATGTGAAGAAACTGAAAGCGCACACCAAAGATGCAGAGAAAATATTTGCAAGAATGCTGAAGTTGGACTTGTGTCTTGAATGTAAACTCTATCAACTCAATTTTAAAACTGGACAGTAGATTTTAAATGACGCTTAACCAAGAAGATGGCAGCATCACAAACTTGTACGTGAAAAATTGTTCAAAATTATTAGCCATGGTGGAAATGCAAATCAAAACCACAGTGATACTATCATACATTGTTTTTGATTGGCTAAAATTAAAAAGATTGGCCACGGTCATTATTGTTAAGGGTGCAGAGATACCAGAGCTCTTATGTACTGCTGTTGGGAATTTAAACTGGTGTACAACCATTTTGGAAAACGGTCTGGCAATTTCTCAATAAATTAATAACACCAATTATATGACCCAGCCATTCCATTCCCAGGTATTTATCCAAGATAAATAAAAATACACAAAGATGTGTACACCAGTGTTTATAGTAGCTTTATTTCTAATTGTCCCAAACTGGAAATAGTACAGATATAACGCACTGGCGAATGGATAAATTGTGTTACTTTCTTACAGTGGAATACTACTCAGAAATAAAAGAATAAGATATTGATATACACAATGAAATGAATGATTCAAAATTATTATTCCGAGTGATAGAACTAGCTTTCTTGTACAAAGAAAAAGGGTAAAACATAATGTATAATTAATTTTATAAAATGCAAACTGCAGTGGTTCCTTAGAAATGAAGGTGGAGAGAAGGAGAGATTACAAAGGGCATGAGAAGCTCTTAGTGGTGATAGAAATGTCTGTTATCTTGATTATAGTAGTGGCTTTATAAATAGACATATTTCAAACTGCATCAAATTACATGCATGAAATATGTGCAGTTTATTGTATATCAAGTGGATCTCCATAAACAGTTAACATAAAATAAAAATCCAAGTCAATGTGTTTTTTTTGTTTGTTTGTTTTGTTTTTGCGGTACGTGGGCCTCTCACTGCCGTGGCTTCTCCTGCTGCGGAGCACGGGCTCAGCGGCCATGGCTCACGGGCCCAGCCGCTCCGCGGTATGTGGGATCCTCCCAGACCGGGGCACGAACCTGCATCCCTTGCATCGGCAGGCGGACTCTCAACCACTGCACCACCAGGGAAGCCCCAAGTCAATGTTTTTTATCCTCTCTACAGCAAAGAAGAGGAATAGTTGAGATACACAAAAACTCTTAGGGCAATGACAGTGCCAGATTTTTGGAGATAGTAGTGCAAACTATCTGGATATTCAGATACATGAGAAGAAATTCGTCACCACTATGGTGCCCTTGGACAGGGGCCATGCATAATACAGCATCATGATACTCAACAAAGACACCACTCCTAATCCCTCCAGTTCACACTGTGAGCCAAAAGGAGAAATTTCTTTTGCTACGTTTTATTAAAAGGTACATGTTGGGTTTCCCTGGTGGCGCAGTGGTTGAGAGTCCGCCTGCCGATGCAGGGAGCACGGGTTCATGCCCCGGTCCGGGAAGATCCCACATGCCGCGGAGCGGCTGGGCCCGTGAGCCATGGCCGCTGAGCCTGCGCGTCCGGAGCCTGTGCTCCGCAACAGGAGAGGCCACAACAGTGAGAGGCCCGCATACCGCAAAAAAAAAAAAAAAAAAAAAAAAAAAAAGTTACAGTTAGATACTTAAGTTTGAATCCAAATTCCGTAAATTACCATGTAAACTTGGCAAAACGTTAAACTCTATGTTATATATGCTAGATATATTTATAGGTACCTAATATAAACATTGTATATATTTTATAAATACAATATATAGTATATATGTTATATAGACCCATAGTAAGTTTTATATTATATAAACAATATATGTTACACAAGCTACAATATATAAAATATATACAATGTATATCTTATATATTATAAATATATTATAGATATTATATAAAGCATATCATAGGTAGAAGTATTATATGTTATATAATATATGCATTGTACAAATACGTTAAAGTATTATTTAATATATGATACATTATACATATATAGTATCTTTGTCATGAATGCAATCATTAGATTGCATTAGATGATCTTGTGAAAGTTCTTTTAAAGCATAGGTTTTCATATAAATTTAAAGTGATAGTAGTCAAACTCTTTACATTCTTCAAAAGTATGTTAATTAATGGTATTTTCTAAGAGGAATGTAGCTGAATATTTGGAGGTAGTTGTCAAATGTTATCATTTTTTTTTTAAATTTTAAATTTTAAATTTTTTTTTGCGGTAAGCGGGCCTCTCACTGCTGTGGCCTCTCCCGTTACGGAGCACAGGCTCCGGACGCGCAGGCTCAGCGGCCATGGCTCACGGGCCCAGCCGCTCCGCGGCATGTGGGATTTTCCCGGACCGGGGCACGAACCCGTGTTCCCTGCATCGGCAGGCGGACTCTCAACCACTGCACCACCAGGGAAGCCCAAATGTTATCATTTTTGATTATCTTTTTTTAAATGGTCTTGTTGCCTGAATCTTATTTATTCTGTTCCATTACAATGAGAAAACCCCTTGCCCTTCCACTGATATAGCTGATGTAATTCATATTTAGGTTGGTATATTTCAATTGACTTTCCTCCCTGATGGACCATTCTGATAGTCTGTTTCCATCTGTTTTATCTGTTCTGGTAATACTGCCCTCTTTATTACTTTGCTTGGACTACAACTCTAGTATTCTTGCAAGGGATTTCTAACACTTTCTTTCCCTCCCTGCCATCCAGCCCCTATCTGTCCTCTATTCCCAGTGTTGTTTCTTGTCTTTTGGTCTACTAAAATCCTTTATTTTTCTATTATACTTAAAGAAAGAGATATATAATCTTTATTATTCAATTAGACATTTACTTTTAATGAAGATATCAGACACTCATTTTTATGATTAGAAGGCCACAAAGCAACTTCCATGACTCCTGGGACAATCAAATTTACACTCATCATTCAGCATACCCTCCAAGAATAGAGAAGTGACAAATCCCTGCATTTGATGACACATTGCCAGCTGTCTTCATTCAATAAGACCTGCTGTCCCCACTTAAGCCTCTTGCTGTCCTTAGCATCAGGGAGCTTTTTTTTTTTTTCCATTTGGAGGTTTACATTTGTCAGTTGTAGGGGTTCATGACCCGACTCTCCTCTCCTCTGATTATTATTGGCAGGCTACTCGTCTCTAGTGGTTGCTCTGACAACGGATGAAAAACAATGGATTAACTGCTTTCTAGGAATATTTCTCTGACATAATTAATGCCTGCCTTTGGTTTTTACACCTCATGTATCAATGCCATTTCTTCCTGCTAAATTTCTATTCTAACAGACTTGGAAAGAGCCCTCAGTTCACCTTTCTATTTCAGTACAACTAAATTATATACTGCTTTGCAACCAGAAAAGTGTTTTCCTTTACTCTTTTCTTCAAATGGATTTTTTGAATAATAAAAAAAAATCAAACTATAGACACTATTTGGATCTCAATGTATTAGGATACCGAGTTCATTAACTCATTGTCTATCTCAGGAAAGGCATTTTAATAAATCAAGAAATAACAGTTTGAATAAGGGAGAAAACTAGAATTCTCTCCTGTGAGAGTAAATCATAGATATAATTACTTTTGGTTCGATATCTGTATTAGCCAGGAGTTTGCTAACTTCTGTAATAAACAACCCTAAAATCTCAGCAGTTTAATAAAAAACAAGTTGACTCACTTACAGTGCAGTGGAGATGCCTGTGTTTGAGGGGATCTCCTAGGAGATTCTGTTCTAAATGTGGGGGGATCTAGAATCCAGGCTGCCACCCATCTCATGCAATCCCATCCCTTCAAGGACTTGAGAACCTCTTCCGTATTCTCTGCATTTGATTGGCTGATGAGCAAAGAAAGAAAAGTGGAGCATCTCAAGGGTGAAATTTCGTGTAGCCCTCCAGTGGCATTCAAACCTTTCTCCACATTCCATTGGCACTAACTAGTTCTTGGCTCCAAAGGATGCAAGTGGGCTAGGAAATCTGTCTTCCTGCATGGCCATGGTGTTCATGGACATTGTCTCTGCCACAATTACGTATCATTTTTCACCACTATACACATGCCATTATAGCTTTGTGGGCCGAGGCCTGGCTTCTCATTTCCCTGCTCCACTGACTAGATCGGAGAATTTTAGGTTCTAGAACTATGTGAGCCCCAATTTTCTTTAAGGAAGTGGAGGTAGAAATAACAATCCTAAAGAGGGGCTGTGAGGATCAAACACAGCAATGATTAGGGAAGTGCTTCAGATGCAAGAGCTAAGGATATAGTGGATTGCTAGTAAGGTGTGTTGCCAGTTCATCAATTTTTGTGGCGGAAGGAAAGTGGAGATCAAATAATGCTCAAGACTCATAAAGAAGCCAATCTCCTTCTGATCAAAATATTAGAGATGTTGCTTAGATTCCCCCAATCTTTGCCATGCAATGACTCTTAATGTCACTTATTATAAAAATCTAATTTATACCCCAAAGTAAGAAGGCAGCAGGAAGTCATTAGACGAATTTGGGACAAGGAAATTATCTTCCATACCTTTCCTCTCATAACTCTATTATACTTAGGATTGAATACCCTCAGCAGAACAACATACAAACATGAACTATTTCTGTTTTTTAAAAAATAACTGTCATCATCTTAGTTTTGTCAGTTCCCCACCCTTCCATGCTGTAGGGCAAAAGATATAGAGTAGAGGGAGAAAATAATAGAAAAGAGTATTAGAGCTGCCTGTGATGAGTGTTTGCTCCCTCTAAGGTTTTTAGTCCAGTCCAGTGATTTGTGGTCCAATCCATTTTAATACTGCATTATTGGAGGGTAAATATTCCATCCCATTTGTATCTTATTTGCCTTCATCATAATTCTGGGAACTCAGAATGAACAGTCACACACCAGCAGTGAGACCGCAGCTGGTACATCCTACCCACGTCTTACAAAACCTAAAACCCAAGTAGGAGGTGGCAACACGATCTTACAAGACTGATCATCCTTGGTGATACTGAGTTAGTAAGCCCACCGTCTCTTGTGTATCATATTACTCCTGATCTAGTTCTTCAGATTCTGCATGCGCAGTTGGAGGACCTAAACATCACCTGAAGCAGATGACCCCATGCATCCCTCTAGGCCCTCAGAATCCCCATCAAAATTTTGAGCAGACCACTGCCGAACACTGAGCTGCAAGCGTCCTGCCTGCTTTCCTTAGACATGCTCATCTCTTTGTCTCAAAGGCAGCAGTCCCTGATCAGTATGCATACCCCATTGTCATTTATCTCTGAAACTCTAATTCAGGCCCCGTGCAAACTCATTAACACACTTCTTTTTTAAAAATAATTTTTATCGGATTATAGCTGATTTACAATGTTGTGTTAGTTTCAGGTGTACAACAAAATGAATCAGTTGTGCGTATGCATATATCCACTCTTTTTTAGATTCTTTCCCCATATAGGTCATTACAGAGTATTGAGGAGAGTTCCCTGTGCTATACAGTAGGTCCTTATTAGTTATCTATTTTATATATAGCAGTGTGTATATATTCATTAATACACTTCTCAACCATGTTGGTACTGAGGGAAATGACGAGGTAGATTTTGCTGGTTCTCTTCTAGCAGCACAGCTTTCCTCCCCCTACATTCCAGTGTTGCTGATGTTAATGGGACGATGATGCTGAACTAGCCAACCAGAGGGTTTATTCAAGTCTGCCTAGGTTACTCAAGTCAAAGAACATATAGACCTTAATTACACAGCTATCCCAGCCCTGAAGGAGAAAATAGAGAAACAACTGCCTTCAGAACAGAAAGATGATTATGGAGATGTTAGTCAAAGTCATTAAATCTAGGACTAAGAAGGATATCTTAGAATTGGCTGCCCCCCACTCCCAACTAGTAAAAAAAAAAAATAATAATATTTTAAACAAATGCCCAACCTAATATATCAGGAGTAACTGAGGCTTCTTCATTTTAGGAGTAGAGAGAAATTGTGGAAGTTATTCAGACACAGCTATGTATTTAAAACTCATGCTTTCCTGGTATTTGTTTGTCAGAACATTGAACTAAGCACTTGCTGCAAATCCAGGGTTTGCAAAGACATGTTATTCATTCAAACAGCCTGAGATTTGTCCTGTAGTAGGTACAGTTTGTTTAAAGTACATGCCCATGCAGTAATGATTAAAATGTAAGCAATTCTATGGATAAACATGCTTAAAATAAACAGGAAAAAAGCTGGCCGTTGCTGACAATAAAGGCAATACATATGTAAATTATTGCATAATTCTGCCGTAGATACGACAGTGTACAACAATGATGAACAAGGCTGCTTTTTACAAACAAATGTATTACTCCTGGTTGCTCTTCTATTGCTTTCAATAAGAAATGCCAAAATAACTGTGATTTAAAAATACTATCAGCTGATTTGAATGCTCAATAGATTCAGTGCCTTATAATAAAACTTGCCTCTAAGTGTTGTACTTTGGAGAAAACACTGTATGGACTTAAATCCTCTGCTTGGGCTGTGCATTTCTGCTGATGTATTTTCTGCGGACCCCTGGTAGTCAGTTTTGGATTTCTCATCTGCATATTCATAAGGCTGTCAAACGGCTCGGAGAGAGTTTTTACTTCGTTATCCCATTTTAAATATTAGGACTTGCTAATGTTCAATTTATGCAAATCTTGAGTTGAGCTCATATCATTTCTCTGACGTTGTGGGTCATAATTCCCCTGCAAGACAGCCCAGTGGCCACACAACAGCTGGACCATGGGCCTTTGTACCTGTATCTCAGGATTCCTCTAGGCATTTAGAAGCTAGGGAGCTGACCCCCCTCCAAGAAAGACAGGTCAACCTGTCTTTAACCATGACCCCATTTCACTGAGGGATGAGGAAACATAGGGAGCCGCCCCAGACCGTTAAAGCAGGTAGTGCAGCTAGCTCCCTTCCCATGCACCCTTCAGACTGACTATCTGTAATGCCAAAGCTCTCCTTAGTATACTTTTTTTAAACTGTGAAGAGCTTATGTGTGCGTGTGTGTGTGTGTGTGTGTGTGTGTGTAGGAGCTTCTCAATTATCGTGAAATTGTCATACTCTATTTTTGAGAGTCATACTCTGTCTTTCGAATTTGAATTCATTGCTGATTTTATAATGTCCTATGGTGGGAAGTGCAGGACTTGATACACTTCTATTTGAGAAAAATAATAATCATCTCTGGTAACTTCCAGTTTGCCCCAAAATTCCAGGGTCAGAGGATAATAATTCAAGGTTTGGAATTGTTAGGGCAATTTGGATCACAATTGGGGTTAACGGCTAAAATGTTGATTACTCATAGGAACCAGTATTTTAAGCTATCCAGGTAAAAGGCAGTTTGGTTTTTGTGTGTGTTTACCTGCCAAGGCTATTGGTTTTCAATGATGAATGCTGTCTGATCCAAGTTAAGCTTCATATTTCAGGTCAGGATTTCTGAAATCTTTTTCTGCTCCCAAAGGTCCCCTCATTGTCCAAAGAAAATAATGTGGTTATTTTCTAAGTTAGTTAAGTGTGAATTATATATGATCAACACCATCACTTCCCAAGCCATCGTTCTTTTAAATTAATATCTTTATTAACATGATTATAATTTTCCTGAGTGCAAAACTGGCTCTTCAGAGATAGAAGCCAAATGAGAAGTGCTCGGAAAAAAATAGACATCTATTTGTTGGGGTTTTTGAAGTGGAGTTTTATGCATAAGCAAGGAATTTGACAAGATGATATCTGAGGACCCTACAAATTTTTTAAAAAATTAATTAATTTATTTTTGCCTGCGTTGGGTCTTCATTGCTGCGCGTGGGCTTTCTCTAGTTGCGGCGAGCAGGGGCTACTCTTTGTTGCGGTGCACGGGCTTCTCATTGCGGTGGCTTTTCTTGTTGTGGCGCACGGGCTCTAGGCACGCGGGCTTCGGTAGTTGTGGCTCGCGGGCTGTAGAGCGCAGGCTCAGTAGTTGTGGCACACGGGCCTAGTTGCTCCGCCGCATGTGAGATCTTCCTGGACCAGGGCTCGAACCTGCGTTCCCTGCATTAGCAGGCGGATTCTTAGCCACTGTGCCACCAGGGAAGTCCCGACCCTACACATTTTGAGATTCTACTGGACTTACAACCAGTTCAAGGAGTATGGATTAAAGAACTTTGGGAGCTAAATGTAATAAACATGATTTTTATTTCATTCTATGGGCTTCAAATAATAACCCCTTTTCTTACTTACGAATAGGTGAGATGTTCAACTGAGTGCATGATTTATATAGTAAACATGCTCTTATCCATACAAACAAAATGTTCCCTTATTTAAAATTTCCTTCTAGATAACACTTGGTGTTACTAGGGAGGATTAAGTTGGTTATAGAGACTTGCAAAGCGTTCGAGGTTTCTGAGGGCTGAGTTACATCCACATACCCAAGGGATGGGAGGAAGATGGTATAGACAGAGGTAGCCTTCAAAGAATGGTTGAACTGGGAGATACAAGCATACAGCGGAAGAAATAGTACATTATGTAAATAGCACCATTTAGCAATGATAAGGGATTTTAAAAAGATGAATCCAAGGTCAGAAATAAGAATGAAGACAAAAGAGGAACTAGTCAAAGTGGTTCAATATTAGGATCATAAAAATATGTTGGAAACTTATATAATGTGACGTCAGATGCAGTGGATGACAAGAGAGCTCAGAAACACAGAACTCTACAACACTGAGGTCAAAAAACCATGAATTTTTCCAGTGCTCTAAAGTGCCGCTCTTTGACTTAATTTCTACAAAAATCTCCATGCATCAAATATTCCCTATGAAAATAGTTCCAGTGTGTAAAATATTCCCTTTTTAAGACTGTGTGTTGTCTCTCAACCTCAGCTTTATTATAGTTCACTGCTATGATATCCCTTTTTGACAAAAGTATGTTAGTCCAGGACTAAAAAGAAAATTTACAGGCTGATTTACTAGCTGCTATACTACTTTCAAGATTTTAGACAGCTGGGAATTAAAGTTACTCTCTTTGCTGCATTAATGGATATAAAACTGAAGTGCTGTCTGAGGGTGATAAGCACATGAGTGTTGTGAAAATATTAACTGATCCTTTAGATAATTACAGAGTCCTAAGTTCCAAGGGCTACAGTGAGATAGCACTTAAGAACTTGAATGTAAAGAAAATAATGGGTTTTTTTTTTTTTTTTTAGATATTTGGATTATATTATCTACTGATAATGGGCCAGAACAGACATAAACATGGTCACCTTGAAGCGACCTTGACCCAGTTACATTCTTGAATGTGATACTCTATACGGATATAACAAGATGAAGAATTTTAATTTACCAGAGGTCTTCCTTCAGAACTCTGTACTAGAATTTCTCCTGAGAAATTCAGGCTGAGCAAGAGAAGAAATCCATTCCTAAGGTTCTCTGTGAACTTCGCTTGCTGCAGATGGAGGGAGACCGAGGCATGGAAAGTTGCTGGTGACTCCACCCTCTAGAAGCAAGTTGGCACAGCTGGTGGTTACGACTATAACTGTAAACAGCCTCTCTCAGGAGACAGTTGCTGTAGGATGTCATGGAAGGGGGAAAGCAAAGATCCCACGTGGGCAGGATGTTTTGGGGGTAGTTGGTGAAGAGAGCTGAAAGTAAGGAGCGAATGGGAGGTTCAAGGCACCTGCAGTTTGTGAGACAATTGAAGAGGAGAAGAAAGGGAATTCTTTTTGTGGATTCCTGCTGTGGGTTAAGAATCGGATTCTCATTAATGTTCATGGAGCACTACGAGTAAAAGCTAGAATTGTTTTTTAATTACTTTAGCTAGACTGTGGTTTCTTTAAAGTGTTGCCATGTGAGAAACGGGCCATATGGGACCCCTGTTACTGTTGCACTACACTGAGAAAAAAATGACTTCAACCCTAAAACCAGCGAAAATGGAGAAATACTTGGGCAACTATTGGCAGTGCTCATCTGAGCCCTTTCTGGTGGACAGGTAGGTCTAAGGACTCAACCTACCTGTATTATTGATATCAAGAATCTTAGCTGGATATCAGTAAAAATTAAATTATCTAACTATTTTGTGCTGATTCTATGCGACCTTCTCATCATATTCCGGCTTTTCACGTTGTGTGTCTATGGTATATAATGCATTGGAAGAAGAACTCAAGTCCCCAGCCCCTTAGTATTCTCAATTTTCAATGCACATTAATAAATGTATTTCCTGATTTTGTATCTCAGGATCTGTGACCTTGGTTAATGTGAGTTTGTCTCGGATTAAACAATGCATGTCCTGAGGTACCTGAACGTATGAGACTAAGCAATTTACACTTGACTTTGGAAAATTTTAAATTGGCCCTGTGTTGCTAAGATGTCTTCAGTCTCCCTAACTTCATTGTGACACATCTGCCTTTCCTATTCAAGCTACCCTAATGGCCTTGTCTATCTAGTTAGGGAAGAACACACATGCACACACACACACACACACACACACACACACACACAGAAAAAATGCTCACCAAATAAGAAAAAAGGGAAATGGAGAGGGACGGTTGAAGGCTTACAGGCCTGTATCACAAAGCACATTCTCATTTCCTCCCTGTCCTGACTTTATGAGTTCCCCTCCTTGGCATTATTCAGGCAAAGCTGGGTGGTACCCTTGCAGTAATGCTACTTTGCTTCTGTGAGATTTGTTTTACCATTTCTTTCTGAGACTGAAGTGAAAGCAATGTACATAAAGTCTTTTGCACAATGATTAACATGTACACATTCCCTAAGCAGTTAATTTGTTACTGTTGCTGCTGGGGTTTTTGTTTGTTTGTTTCTTTTTGTCATTTTTCTGAGAGAACCAAGTATAAGATTTATGACTATAATGAATAATGTGAATACCCTTTTCAGCTTTAATATTCTATGATTCTACAAGAGTGAGTGAGATTTTGATAATGTGTAAATGAGCTAATTTATGGAATAAATTACTTGAATAAATAACATCAGTAAGTCAATAATCTGTCTATATTCTTACTACAACCGCACCCAGGTTCTTCCCTGTCTTACAAATTCCTACAGAATCCAGGCCCCTGGCACCTTTCTAACTTCACCTTCCATCACTCTCCCACTAACTCACTCTCTTCAGACATGTTAGCTTCCTTGTTGCATGTTTTTGCCACAGGGTGTGTGTAATTATTCTTCCCGTTCCCACAGTGATGGCCCTTTATCCACTTGCATTGCCTATTCTATCTCCTTTTAGTTTTGGTTCAGATGCTATCTTGTCAAGAAGACCTTCCTGACCTTCTCTTAAAAAAAATTACCCTTTATTTTATTGTTTTTGTCTTTATCGTCTTTATTTTGCTTCTAACACTTCAAACTTTAACACAGTATATTGTTATGCTGTATGACATATATTTGTCTGTAT
The DNA here is from genome assembly GCF_951394435.1 of Stenella coeruleoalba. NCBI lineage: Eukaryota > Metazoa > Chordata > Mammalia > Artiodactyla > Delphinidae > Stenella > Stenella coeruleoalba. Next base: position 9,799,997 of record NC_137167.1, read on the forward strand.
CTGTCTTCCCTACTGCAGTGTAAATTCCATGAGAGCAGGAACTTTGCTTTGGTGCCTACTGTATTCTCATCACCAAGAACAATGTTCAGCACACAGTATGCCCCGAATAGATATTTGTTAATCTCCCTTCTATTTCTTGGGGTGCTTGTTGTGCCTGGAATTCCTTCCCCAAACTCTTACAAAGTGCATTGCTGGCAAATAATAGTTGATGAATAAGTAAATGGGTAAATGAGTAAACCAATCATCAAAAATGCTGTTTTATTATTATTATTGAAGTATAGTTGATTTCCAATGTTGCGCCCATCTCCAAAATGCTGTTTCTTTTCTCATTTGTGAAGTTGCTGGGCAGAAGTTTATCCTTCTGATTAGGCAAAGCCAGGATCCAGAAAATAGAACGTTCCTAGGAGATACGGATTCGGCCTCGGGAATAATGCAGAAATCCAACTGTCAGAGTTAGGCTGTAAGGTTAGAGCTTGCCAAGCAACAAATAAATTCATTGAAGCCACTGCTGTGTTAGCTTAGAATTTCTTAAACCCCTGTTGAGGTCAGAATTGTCTCCTGAGCCTCAACGAAACAAAATCTAGAGCCGAACAACCCGTGCTCAAATTCTAGCTTAATGACCTTGTGACATTTCTTAAAGTTACTCCATCTCTGTATTTCAGTTTCCTCACTTGTGCAATGAAATAATAGCACCTACCGTTTATGATCCTTGTGATGATTAAATGAATTATTCTATGTGAAGTCCTTAATATATTCCCTGCTCATGTAAAAGCTGTAAAATTGTTAGCTATAAGTATACTGAGCCCACAGTTGAGGGGTAAGGGACCCTGGCCATGGAAAGAGGCAAGTTTCTAATTCCTCCTACTGTCTCTGAACCAGAACCTAAAAATTAGTACTCTAGTTCAGCCAGGAGAAGAAGTGGTTCTTCATACTTATTAAAAAATCATACTTTTGCTGATGATAAAAGGCAAAATCTGAGGGTTTCTGTTTCAGATGAACTTATCTACAAAACAGGGTTACAGTTATAGAAAACAAACTTATGGTAACAAAATAGTAAGGGCAGGGAGGGACAAATTGGGAGACTGGGATTGACATATACACACTACTATATATAAAATAGGTAACTAATAAGGACCTACTGTATAGCACAGGGAACTCTACTCAATACTCTGTAATGACCTACATGGGAAAAGAATCTAAAAAGGAGTGGATAGATGTATATGTATAACTGAACCACTTTGCTGTACACCTGAAACTAACACAACATTGTAAATCAGCTATACTCCACTAAAAATATTTTTTAGAAAGTTCAATAATTTGGGGTAATTAGAGCCATAGGATTATTTCATAAATTTTCTGGAAAATTGTCCCTATCTTCCACTTTGCTTTGACTATGGATACCAGCTCACAGAGTTCTGAGATGAGTTCGCAAAATACCCATGGAGCCCCGTCAGAAAAGTGCCTCTTGTGCAGTTAAAGTTTGGGTTCTGAGGTTTCCAGGCAACAAGTCATGTACCTGGCATGATAGCTTCCTGGAAACATTAGCAGAAGCAACTCAGACATGCCTAAGTCTGTAGATGTGCACAGGTCAGGCTTCTAAGTTATTTCCTGACATTAGAGCAAATTCTAATAAGAATCCTTGGAACACGCAGCCTATCAGTCATCATATGGATTTAATCTCATTCCATTCAAAAGCAACAATGGGTTGGGGGAGAAAACAAAACCCTTTAAAATAAGAAAATAAACAACGATTACTGTTAAGAAATCACCTGCCCTTTTCCATGCTGCTTCTGACCTCTGTGTGCTAGCCTCCTTTCTTTTTCCATTTCCCAAAGTCAATCAACCAATTGATCAATCGGCAAGTCTTGTAATTCTACTATGACAGGTGTATTTTTATCAGGTGATTAGAGGTTAAAAGTCTTGTCTGCAATACATAGTTCCTATACTCTAAAGATTTTACCATTCTCTAAGAAAGTCAAATAAGGACGCTGGAAACTTCTTTTCACTCCCTTGATGGTAATTAGGGATTTGGGGGAGGGGAGGGATGAACAGGCAGAATGTAGTTAGATATGTAGAGCAGCGAAACTTTCTGTGTGATGCTGTAATGGTGGATACGTGTTATTATACATTTATCAAAACTTGTAGAGTGTACAACGCCAAGAGTGAACCCTAATGTAAATTACGGACTTTGGATAATGATGACAAGCCAGTGTAGGTTCACTGATTTTTATAATTGTACTACTCTGGTGTGGGATGTTGGTAGTGGGAAAGGCTATAAGGTGTGAAGCAGGAGGTTTATGGGACCTCTCTTTACTTTCTACTCAATTTTACTATGGACGTAAAATACTCTGAAGTTTATTTTTAAAATAAATATTGATGCTATATATCTGCAGCTCTGAAGAGAAGCAAACCAGGATAAGAAGTATCAAGAGTGAGATGGCTATTTCAGAGAAGGTGGTCAGGGAAAGCATCTGGGGGGGAGATGGCACAGGCGCTGACACCTGCGGGAAGTGAATGAGCCATGGGGACACCTGAGGGAAGGACATTCCAGGCAAAGGGAACAAGTACAATCACAAAAAACTAATAGAAAAGAAAATATCGGTGCATTTCTATTTGAGGCCATTAACCAAGTAGTGGATGTAGCAACAACAGATAATAAAACAGGTGAGAAAAAATAGTCTCAAATCTCAGAATACTTTATTTACTTATTTATTTTTGGCTGCGTTGGGTCTTTGCTGCTGCACGTGGGCTTTCTCTAGTTGTGGAGAGCTGGAGCTACTCTTCGTTGTGGTGTGTGGGCTTCTTTTGTTGCAGAGCACGGTCATCCGGGCTTCAGTAGATGTGGCTCGCGGGCTCTAGAGTGCAGGCTCAGTAGTTGTGGCGCACGGGCTTAGTTGCTCCGCGGCATGTGGGATCTTCCCGGACCAGGGCTCAAACCCGTGTCCCCTGCATTGGCAGGCGGATTCTTAACCACTGCGTCACCAGAGAAGCCCTCAGAATACTTTTAAAAGAACTGCCTGGCTAATCTACCTTTTATTCATTTATTTTTGCCAAAGGGTAGCTGTTAGAATCATTTGTTTTCTTTAAAGTTGTATTTCGACATATTTATTCCATTAAAATTTATGTAACGACTCCTATGCACCAGTCACTGTCTTTCCTTGTTTAAGCATTTGTCACCACTTACCTGCTCTATTACAGTTTCTTTCTTCATGGTCATGTGGACTTTAGTCTCACCTGTACTGATACAATCTCTCTTGATCTACAGTAACTTTTCCTGCAAGAAAGATCTATCCTATGCTTGCTAAATTTAACACTAAAAATAACTGTTATCCACCAAAATGAGCCAAATTTCTGAAAGCATTGTGAATTCTATGGAATAAACATGTAATCAAATGATCCTAAATTTGGGAATAAAGCAAAACATTGACTGTGTAAAAGTTTAATATCATACTAGAGCGCTGTCCAACATTTTATCTAAGGGCCAACTGACTCTCTTGGGGATTCTATGTTCAACATAATATTTACCATCGATTATGGCCCAAATATTTTATAACTCCATAAAAGCTAGAGGCTAACTTTTAGAATAATGGTAAAACAAGGTGATTTTATTTTTTGTAATGAGAAAAGATAACTTAAAGCCCATGATTTTATTGCAATGTAAGATACGAATATTTATTTTAAATCTAATGTAAACATCTTAGGTCAGTGTTCTACTTTATGTCACTGATTATATAAAATCTCATTTCTTTTATATATTTTTTGAATCAGTTTTTTTCCAATCACTGGTTTCCTCTTTAATGAATTAAATTAAAATGTTGACAAATGATCACTATTTATTTACATAAGAATTACATTTTTAATATTTTGAGAATTAAGCTTTGACACATGATTGATTTTATGATATGAAATTCAACTAGCTAAGACCAGAATTAAATGTAGCTTTATTGTATAAATTCTGAATATTATCTATGTGTGAAACTGTTCCACAGATGTATTCAAACACATCTACAATCACACTTGCAAAATATCCTTTTGGGAGTTATAAATGCTTTGAAAATCAATTTTCCTTAATTTGATTTAGGATTTCCTAGCAAATACGAATTCTAAATAGGATTTCAAAGATGGAAAAGTTTGATTTAGAACATTTAAATATGGGTAACATTTCTCTGTAATATTTTGACTGCTTTGCATGAAAGCTCAGTAAAGAAACTGAGTAATGAGTACCTTTAGATACCATGAAACTAGGGGATAAAGTGTTTTTAATTATTGACACTTAAAATGTAACCCAAAGCATTAAGTTGGTAGCAAATTTGTGCTCATAAAGTGAAAAAAGCTGTGGTCAAAACTACCTGTAGAAAATTATTTTAGACAGACCAGAAATAAGAAAACCTGGAAGTTTATCAAAAAGACTGTATAATTCCTGGAAAGCAGAGATCTTTATTATTACATGTTGTAGCATGATACTACTCACATTTCAAGATGCTTGGTAAATCCTTGAAGTTATTTATGGTGAATTGGCATCAACATAAATTAGGAATTTGCTAGTAGGAATTAAAATATAAGAATAAATCAAGATAGTACCATAAATTCTGGAAATAGCAAAGCTGCACCAGTAAACTAGGTTCAGAACGGCATAGTGCTAAGTATGAATATTGGAGTTGACTTCCTGGGTTCAAATTCTAGCTTAGTCTAGTATTAGCGGCAGGACCTTGAGTAAATTATTTAAGCTCTCTGAGCTTCATTTTCCTCATCAGTAAAGTGAGGTTAATAATTACGCCAAAAGTATAGAGTTGTAAAAATTAAACTAGTTGACAAATAAAAAGGACTTAGAAGAATTCCTAGCACAAAATATGTGCTATATGAGTCTTAACTACCATTATTATTATAAGTATTAATTGTACATGGGAGACAAAAGAGGAGTCAAAGTAACTTCAGGGTCAAATGACATTGTTGCTTCTAATGGTTAGTAAGTTAAATAAACAAAGCTTATGAAATACACAATGCTTTCCTGGCTCAGTGACCATAAAATTTTCCTAAGGAATTGCCTATTAGATTTTTGTCTGATGAACAATTTTGAACACATTTAATCCAGATTTATAAACTCAGAACATCAAGAGAGATTCTTTTTTTTTTTCTTTTTAACTATTTATTTATTTGGTTGCACAAGGTGTTAGTTGCAGCAGACGGGCTCCTTAGTTATGGCATGCAAATTCTTAGTTGCAGCATGCATATGGGATCTAGTTCCCTGACCAGGGATCGAACCCGGGCCTCCTGCATTGGGAGTGCGGAGTCTTATCCACTGCGCCACCAGGGAAGTCCTGAGAGAAAGGATTCTTAGAAACTGTTCAGTCTTATTGATCTAGTCTTCGATTTGTATCAAAATCAGTGGTAGATTGCTTAATAATAAAGACACCTGGTTAATCTCCAAAATCCACTGACTCAGATATTGCACAGAAATCTCTTCTTCAGATTATTCTGATGCAATAAAAATTTGAGAAATACTCATCTATAGTCCAATTACCTTCTTTTACACATTGGGAAACTAGGTCTAGTGACATGAACTGGCTCAGACAAGCTCCTGTTCTTCATGACACCTCTGGGTTCAGAACCTTTGCCTCCTGTGTCCAGACTGGTGCACATCTCAATGAAGGGTGCAGAGTGCAAGGCAAGATTTGCCTCCACCCAACACCCTGATGAGCAGAGGGCTGATGCATCCATGTGGGCTCTGATTGAGCAGGCATGATACCTTCCTATTCACCTGCACCTTGAAAAGAAATGTCTGATCTGTTGCTTAGCAATGGCATATCTCTGGAGTTTCCAGATTGCAGCAAAGAAAAGAAAGAGGGGGTAGTTGATTACTAAATAAGCTCCCACTCATTTTCATGCTTCTTCCAACAAAGTGATACATTTCTAACCTTTCTACCAATGAGGAGAATGCAGGAACTTGGCAAAGAGGACAGTGACACAGTACCATCTTTTATTTGCTAAAGATGATTCCTTTTCTGAGACTTGGGCTAGAAGAGATGACTGAGGTGTCAGAATACACACTGATCTTTATTTTTTCTTTCTCATCCAAAGCGTAAGACATAGCCCAGAAAATTGCTGCCTTTAAGAGCTATTTCTTGCCATTGCTTTAAATGTCCCCCTACCCTTTATTTTCACTGCACTTGAAATTTCCTCTGCAGGAAATTCCACTCGAGGCTCAAGGAGACTTCTGGCAGCAGTGAGGAGTGAGATATGCCTAGTGGACAGTTGCTGGAAAGATGTAATAATTCCATTTTCTGTCAAACAGCCGCATGCATGTTGGTAAATGTCAAGCATCTCCACTAGCAGCTGGAAAAATGAAGCCACAGAATGTCTTGTTTATTACCCCACAGCTTCTTAACCTGCACAGGAAACATACCTTTGTTTCACCATGTGGTTCAGAATATTAATAGCATCTCTATCTGGGATAGATTTATTCTCTCTTTTAACAATAAATATGTCTATTTTTCTTCCTCTCACTTGTCTTCCCACCAGCTCAACTCAAAAGTCATCGGAGGAGGATATTTGCCAAATCAGCTCTCAAACTGAGAAAAAGAGAACGCTCCTACAGTTAATTCAAGCATATACTAAGTTGTATGTTGTGTGAGGATCAACTGAGTCATATAGTGAGATCATGAAATGTGAATAGAGTCATCATGAAAATGAGAATTTCATCATTATTATGACATGAGCATCTCTCAAATATCAGGAATCAAAATTATATGATCATTTCTTATGATATCAACATATAAACTTCTTATTTTCTGTGTTAATGCTCTACCCAATCTGATTTTCAGCCTGTAATTTCTACATATAGTTATTGAGGAAATGCTTGAATTCCTTTCTATGGGTGCTATTTTATTTGGGGAAAACTATTTCTAGGAACCAAAGCATCATATGAAAAAGATCATATAATGAAATTTCTCTTTTATAGATTATGATATTGAGGCTAAAAAGGTTAAGTTAATCCGAGTGATAATATCGGGGTGATAGAAGCACCATGGTTTCCTGTTTCCCGGTCCATTCGGTTGAACAAATATGGTGAATGAATGAGTTCATTTAGCAGGCGCTGTGCCAGGCACTAGGCCAGAGTGAGCAAGAGAGCAGGGGAAATGGTGATTAAGTTCAATGAGCGTGAGAGAAGAGCTAAGGGGAGGGTTGTAGGTGGGACAGGGATCAGATACGACTGCTTGGAATGACTGTAAGCAAAAGTGGGACCTGACTGTGAGTTAACATTTATTCTTGCTTCATCTTTTCTTGTCTGAGATGATAAAAGAATAAAGTCATGGAGTTGACAGAGAGACAGGGAGAGATTCATGGAGTTGAAAGAGAGGTGTGTGTGTGGGTGCAGTGCAAGGCGATTCATTTCATTACGTCTGGAATGGCTGGAACACAGAGGGGGAGCCTGGGGAAATGTAAACCAGTCCCGTTATACTAAGGATCTGACTTATTCTAACAACAATTGGGAGTTGCTGAAAAGTCTTAACGGAGTAGTTACAGTGGTCATTTCATCAAACCACATGAAAATTGGGGGCTGAAGCAAGGCAAAGTTTGGCACCATGGACGCGTGGAAAGTAAGCTGAATGATTTTTTTTTTTTTTTAAGAAGATGTTGGGGGTAGGAGTTTATTAATTAATTTATTTATTTTTGCTGTGTTGGGTCTTCGTTTCCGTGCGAGGGCTTTCTCTAGTTGTGGCAAGTGGGGGCCACTCTTCATCGCGGTGTGCGGGCCTCTGACTATCGCGGCCTCTCTTGTTGCGGAGCACAGGCTCCAGACACGCAGGCTCAGTAGTTGTGGCTCACGGGCCTAGTTGCTCCGCGCCATGTGGGATCCTCCCAGACCAGGGCTCGAACCCGTGTCCCCTGCATTAGCAGGCAGATTCTCAGCCACAGCACCACCAGGGAAGCCCCAGCTGAATGATTTTTTAAAAAATTTATTTATGTGTTTATTTACTTTTGGCTGCCTTGGGTCTTCGTTGCTGCGTGGGCTTTTCTCTAGTTGCAGTGAGCAGGGGCTACTCTTCATCGCGGTGCACGGGCTTCTCATTGCGGTGGCTTCTCTTGTTACCGAGCACAGGCTCTAGGTGCTCGGGCTTCAGTAGCTGTGGCACGTGGGCTCAGTAGTTGTGGCGCACGGGCTTAGTTGCTCGGCGGCATGTGGGATCTTCCCCAGACCAGGGTTCGAACCCGTGTCCCCTGCATTGGCAGGCGGATTCTTAACCACTGTGCCACGATGGAAGCCCAAGCTGAATGATTTGAGGGATCTTAAAATCAAGTCCTTCTGTCTCCAAATACATCTCCTGTCCACCTGTTACTGTTCCCAACATCCCAGACTTTACTTTCTCCAACAGTATCATCAGTGTGAAGTCTTCATGTGGAGCAGTCAGTCAACAAGGAGTCAGGGGACAGACACCCACAAACATGAGGTGAGAAAGGATCTTAATGGGGACCGAGGTAGAAGTGATATTCACAGCTCTCATTTAGCACTATTTAGTTTAGCTTTTTCTCATTCGTAATGAAATCCTGCTTACTAAAGGAACTTTCAAAACATCATTAAGTCCACTATACTATGACCCAGAGAAAGTAAGTGACTTAGAGGTGTCAGATAGCTAGGAAGTAGCCACAGTTGCACTAAGTTGCCCTAAGGTTCCTGGCTTCTGATCCAATATTCTTTCCACTATGCTGTAGCCGTTTTTGAGGATGAAGTTCAACTCTTCATCATTTTACCAATCACTGACCCATCAACCGTGGCTGTCATTTATCATGAATTCATCAAGCGTTTGTGCTGACTGCTTGTTCAGCAAGACCCTGAAACCACTGCCCTTCCTCCACAGGTTTTAATAATCCAGAGAAAGAAGCCAAGTCCATCCCTTTGGGAAGATGTAGAAAGTCATATATAAAGAGATAAAAGGAGAAAAAAGACTGTGATTAGAGACTACCACTAAACCCTGGGAACATTGGGAACATCTCCCTACTTATTTAAGATGCCTGCCTTGGAATCCCTTCATTTAAATATTGTTAGCCCAAACTTAATTACTCTGCTGGTATCTGGGGTACTACTTAGCATCCCTGCCCCCTCACACACGTTCTTCCTTTCTGGCCCAGTCACCGCTTAATCCAGTAAAATAAAGTTAGTGATAAAATCCTCAGTTACCAGATGTTCTGCATGGTCCTGCCACTGCTACTAATTTGCAAGGAAAAAAAAAATTCACATACTTAGGTGCCAAATAAAACAATCAACTTCAACTAGCATTTTAGCTTAATCAGATAGATGAGATGGATTTTATTGAGTTTTATTTTTTTGCCCTCTTAGAGCAAATGTTCATGCTGGCTCTTTGAATATTTTGTCAGCATAAATAAGTGCAATATTTTGAAGGCTTTGATTTCCAGGGAAAATTCATTCAGCTCTAAGTCTGGTTGTACCCTGGGCAGCTCTTCTATCTGCTCCCAGGCTTCAACATTTGGCCCAAAACATCTCCATGGAATTTGCCACAGAATGAGGACCCAGTAAACGTTAGCTAAAAGTGAATGCTTTCCTGTTCTATTTCAAGAATATATATATATGATTGTTCAAGTCCTCTAAGCAGGTAACCAGGATGACTGAGGCTAATCTCAAGTTAGGACAAGGCAGGCTGTCAATGTTAAGGTTCTCACCGTTCATGCAATGGCAAGAAAGGGGGTGCTTCGTAGTGATGAGGTGACTCAGGCTTCATAATGATCAAATTTGTTTTACTTTTCTTGAGATATTGCACAAAAAGACAGCTTCCCGCTATCTATTTCTGACTCGAATTTCCTATGAGCCAGGCTTGGGTTCCAGCCAATGGGTTGCTGATTAGTTTGGGAAGAAAAGTCTTTATTATAAGTACAAAAAGATAAAATAAACTTAAAATCTCTCCTCTGGATATGTTGTGTTTTCTTTCTCCCAGAGATAATCAGGGGGAAAGCCTAGCCAGGATTTAAAATCTGTGTTTTACTCAGAGACGCTAATCAGTGCGACGTCTTTTGAGACTTTCTCTGATGATCAGTTATTCGTGAGGGAGAAATCATCATGCTCTTTGTTAAAGGCAAAACATTTTAAAAATAAAAATAAATTCTAACATCTAGCGGAGATGCTCACCCTTCGAGAAAGCAGTGCTTAATTGGAGCGAAAATTCAAGGGCAGAGCAACAGCCTTCTTATTTCCTTCAAATCTAAGGGTTTATGAGCTCGGAAACTTAGAATTTAAAAACTCAAGTTTCAAGATTTTACTGTAAATTCCTCAGTTATCAAGTATTTGACCGATGTTCAGGTTAGAAGAAGAGAGGACACAAAAAACTTCTGTGAGAAATTTTAGAAAATGAAGTCTCTTCTAGGATCAGATCTTTTTATCGGCTCCTGCAGCAAAGACCCATGAGTTTTGTTAGAGAATACCTACCACGAAGGGTTAACATCAACCCAAAAAGAAGACAAGGTCTGGACAGAGCCCAGGAGTAAGGGACTCCAAATTCTCTTCTGTACTCAGCTATCTACTCTTATCTTTTATGCTCCTGTCTCGATACCACAGAGGGGCAGATTCTCCATATTAGTTAGACTTCACTATAATAATCAACAGCTACAAAAATGAGGTTTCCACTGGTAAGTAAATAAAACTGCTATATGACACAATTGATTTCCTGACCCAAACTTGTGCCAGGGCAGAAGCAAAAGCAAAGGATGAGAGACTCAGATAAGAGAGGAACAGAAGAATACAGCGTGGGTTCATATGCCACAGAGATCTCTGTCCTCTCTCTCAGCCTCTCTCAGATCTCTGCTCTTAAAACTCACCCACTCACTCCCTCTCTCCCAGGGCACTGGTCTTACTATTCCTCCAATATGCAGTCACAACTTTGCACTGGCTCTTTCCTCTGCTGGGAGTGCTCTTCCAATGAGCTTACTGTTTAAATGTGCAACTATACACTCCCCCATTTCAAAATTTGTATCTACTTTTCTAATTTTTGAAACATGTCTACAGCGCTTATCATCTTCTAATATACTATGTAGTTAGTTCATTAAGATTATTGTTTATTTCTGTCCCACCCTTGCTAAAATATAAGCTCTATGAGGGAAGGGGTCTTTCGTGTCTTATTCATGAATGTATCCCAAGAGTATCTAGAACAGTCATAGACTCAGAGTAGGTATTCAACACAATTTTGTTGAGTGAATGAATGGATAAATGAATAATAAAACAGACTAAAAGTTTGGTTAGATAAAATGGGTGAGAGTTAAGCAAAAATCATTTTCATAGGTTCATTCTAACAACTTCTTTTTCACCCATTGTTGATGAAATTCTCTAGAACCAGTTTGAAAATTAGTATCATTTTCTTCTCATCACATGCAATAGACAAGAGTCAACTAATTCATTGCTCTAAAATTGTTAAGAGCATGGATTTTGAAGCCAGAAAGCTGTATCTCTGTCATTTGAAAGCAGTGGTTGCAGGTAAGTTCATCCTATTAAGAATACATTTCTCATTAAAATGGGAATAAGAATAGCCACTTCCCAAGGTTATTGTGAGTATTAATTATGATGTTTGTAAGGTTCCTAACACAGTGCCAGGTGGAAACTCCATAAATGTGCTTATTATGATTATATGATCCTTAAGTACCTCCCTGCCCTGACATTCTTAAAAGCCACAGATGTATAACTGTGTATAACTGAATCAAATCAGAGATGGTATTGAGTGATTTGGCAAGTTTCCAGAGTGTACAGCTGGAATATGTACCATCAAGAGTGAATTATTACATCTCACTGGGCCTCAGTTTCTCTTTAGTAGAAGGAGAATTTCAGTTAGCATCTGTGCTCTCAATATCGAGTATCAAATGCTACATTTAACAACTGGGAAACGAAACCCTCTAGATCGTGATACGATGAATTACTTAAAACTTGTAGGTACTTTAGAGGGAAAATCAGCAAGGTGTTATCGATCTATATATTTTTGCAGCATGTACACATGTGCACACACACACAAACACACCTATAGTAAATTCTTCATAATTTGGCCCAAATGAATTCAGAATTCAAAAATCAACTATTTCAATAAATATATGGCAAGGATGCAAAATTTGGAAGGTTTGGGGGTAGAAAATACTAGGATTAAAAAGGCAGAGTCACTAACTTTAATAGATGTGTGTCTGAAACTTTGTATAGGAGAAAATGAAATAAAATAAGTGTGAAAATAGGTACCTAAAACGTCCACATTGTAAGAAAAGAAAGTATTTATAAATAGTGAGCTCAGAAAAGGCTTTACAAGGAGTTAACATTCATGTTAATTCTTGGATGAAAAGATTTTTGGTATATGCAGAGGGGTATCTTGGTAATTCTAGGATGAGGGTAATTCTAGGATATGTACAAAGTCAGGGAGGATTGAACATCTCTGCCCTGTCTAGGAATGTTAGTGATCAGCGGAGAAGGGAGTAAAAGTGTGAAAGAAGACGCTGCAGGATGATGAAGTGAGAAGCATTGGTTGGTACCATCACATGGAAGACTTTGAATATGAAGTAAAAAGTTTGGACTTGATTGCCCAAATCCTGAGGTCTTAGGTATTGGGGTAGGAAAAATAACATGAGCTGATTTATTCAGATAAGAACTTTGACAACCATGAAGGATGAATTGAAGAACCATTTATAGTTTGGGAGACAAATACTAGCAATTAAATAATCTCATCAATCCTCAGCAATAGGAATGGAAAAGAGAAAAATGATGTAAGAGGGATTGAGTAGGTGGAGGTTTTACTTAAAGAGTTGTGCTGCTACTGTTGACTAATCCCTCCTACTTTCCTGGTTTTCCTTCCTCTTCAATTCCTTTGTCCCAGCCTTCCTCATGAGCTCTTTCCTCTGTCTACTCCGTATCATTCAGGAGTTCTGACTTTGGCCATCCTCTTGGGTTGAATAACTTAGTGAATGATTAGATATAAAAAACAGATAAAAAGCTGGGGTTAAATATTCCTGAAGTTTACGGTCTGAGTGATTGGGAGGTTGCTTAAATGACCCCCAAATGCAGGTCAAATCTAATCCATTCTCCGCATGTTCACAGGCTGTACCTATTCAGCTGAAGATGGCTGGAGAAAAACATGTGTCATATTGATTGGATCTGTTTCCATTTTATTACCTCAAATCTCAAGTGGTTCCTCCATGCTGCCTGGCAATTCCACCACATTTTGCTAAACAATTCACTCTCCCACCTTCCCAGGTCACTATGTCATATCTTATTCCCTAACTCAAAATTTTAGCACATCTTCTGCTCATGATCTTGCTTCTTATTTCACTGGGAATAGACATGCAAAAGAAAACATCCATATTCCTTACCTCTTTTCCACACTTCCTTCTTATCTCACTCTTTATTTCTTCCCAGAGTACTTATAAATTAGAACATTTATAATTATTTATTTTGTTTTGACTTTCATTAATCTGCCCTTCACCCCACTAGAATGCAAGCTCTGTGAAGGCAGGGTTGCTTCTGTGGTTTTTTTGTTTTCACTTCTGCGCTCCATGCTCTAGGATAGTACCTGGCACATAGAAGTCAATCAGTAAATATATAGAGAATAAAATATTTAAGGCTCCCACAAATAAAACCACCCATCTCTCTCTAACAGTCCCAATGTACTGTGTTGTACCGTTCATTTTATTCTAATGGATCAACTGTTCTTTCTCCTAAGACCAGCTTTCATCCTCATGATCTGGACACAGAGTCACCATGTATCATCATGTAATTTACTCACTGTACCTCAGGGCCCGTCTGAGTGGGCAAGTGGGAGCTGAAAGTCATCTGCCTAGAAAAAAGGTTTTTTTTGTGTTTATTTTTTTTGCAAATATTTACTGAATAGCAACAGTCCTAACTACATTCTATAACATTTTACCTATTCAAAAACTTGTATGCAAAAATGTCATAACAACTCCCATCTTGTAGAAAAATAAGCACCCTCGACTCTACATTCTCTTTTCTCTGCTATCCTTTATAGCAAAACTTCCTGAAATAACCATCATATCACTAGAGGTAGTCAATCATATTGTAATATCTTTGTATGGTGACAGAAAGTAACTAGACTTATTGTAGTGATCATTTTGTAATGTATAAAAATATGGAATCACTATGTTGTATACCTAAAACTAATATACTGTTGAAAGTCAGTTATATCTCAATTAAAAAATAAACACATAAATAAGTAATGTACAAAATTTGACACATTTTAATATATATGGGTATGTGTTTGTATATATACCTGTGGAGCAATCATAATCAAGATATTGAACATATTCATTACCCTCTAAAATATATTTATGGCTTTGGTAATCCTTCTCATCAGACCATCCTTGTGCCCTCTTCTAATTAGACTAGTTAGAACTTCTAGAATTTTAAACAATTTGAACCACACAAAATATAATTTTTGTGTGTCCTCTCTAACTCCACTTAATTATTTTGAGATCCATCCATGATGTTACATATATGAAGAGTTTATTCCCTTATATTGCTGAGTAACATTCTGTTGTATGTATATGACCATTAGTTTACCTATTTCAATATTGCTAGATACTTTGGTTGTTTCCAGTTTTGGATTATTACGAATAACACTGCTATAAACATTCATGTACAGTTCTTTGGATGAACATGTGCTTTACTTTCTCAGGGGTAAACACCTATGCATGTAATGGTTGAGTATTTTGGTAGGTATGTATTTAACTGTTTGGGACAGTGTCAAAGTTTCCAAAGTGGTTGTCATTCAACACCTGCTAAGAAATCATGTAGATCCAGAATAAAAATGATGCAAAAATTTTGCCAGTAATTATTTTGTGACTTTGATTAAAGTTCACTTATTATAATGTAGGAATACAGGTGGCATCTAAGAAATAAAATATCTTGTTAAATGAAATACAAGATAATAAAATGCTTCAGAAAGGACGGAGCAGTCAACTATGTTAAATGGTGAGAACAAGTGGAATACAGCACAGAACTAAATAGAATGGCAGACAACCAAACACTGGAATGTGAAAATGGAAATTGTGGGTGATGGTCAGGTGAACTATTTCAGAAAATAGTGTTCCCCTAACAATTCATATGTTGAAGTCTCAACCCCCAATGTGACTGTGTTTGGAGATTGGATCTTTATGTTGGAAATTATGGTTAAACGAGGCAATAAGGGCGGGACCCTAATCCAATAGAACTGATGTCCTTAGAAGAAGAAGGAACACAAAAGCTCACCTACTCTCTCTCTTTTTCTCTCTTCAAACACAGAGGAAAGGCCATATGAGGACACAACAAGAAGGTACCTGTTTATAAGCCAGGAAACAAACTCTCACCAGAAACCAAATTTTCTAGTAACTTGATCATGGACTTCTAGCCTCCAGAACAGTGAGAAGAAATGTCTGTTGTTTAAGCCACCCAGTCTGTGGTATTTTGTTATGACAGCCCCAGCAGATATTATAAGTTGTGAAAGACAGAGGCCTGATTAGAGTAGGTTGAGGAGACAGTGGGTAGTAAGAAGTGAAGACTCAAAGACGATTCTTCCAAGTTTTGCTAAGTAAAGGAGCAAAGAAATTGAATGGTAGCTGAGCAGGTATATGAGACAAGGGAAGACATGGTTTTCTTAATATGGGCTTTATCTCCATAACGGTATGCTTTGGAGAATGATCCAATAAACAGGGAAAATGTCACCACAGCAAAAGAGGAGATAATTCTTGTATGGACTGCTTTATGCAGGGGAGTATGGGGTCCAGAGCAAAAGTAGAGGGATCACATGAGGTAGGAGAAGGCAGAGTGTCTAGGACTAAACGGCCACCTGGGACAATGGTTGTATTAAATGCAGGAGAATAAAACGGTTTGAGATGGATTACCAGCGTAACTGGTCCCAGGTGACTTAAAGAGCATTTAACTGAAGTTATGCCGTAAAACACACATTTTAAGGTCTGCGTCAAGCAGCAGAATAAGAGAGAACGGGCCACAGATTTTTGTTTTAGGATGGAAGTAGGTGGGGGTGAGAGCAGAAAGAGATCAACTGGGCATCAGTGAAACTTAGTTGAGTGTGTAGACCAAGCTGTGAGACATCAGGAGAACATATACAGCCTCATTTGGCTGGTAGCCTAAGTTAATGGGCTAAATGTAAACCGTTTGATTAATGTTAACCCTTTTAGTAAGGATAGTATTAGAAATATATTAATAAGTTAGGATATGTTTCATGTGTTTTGGTCTATGGGCACAAATAATGTGCAGTAAGATCGAAGGAAAGGCGTGAATGGGGGTATCAAATTCATTAAGAACGAGTAGAGGGGATCAGCAAATTATGAGGTGTAGAGACACCTATTTTTTTTTTAACTGTATTATATTTTTTATACCTATTCTCACTACAAATTAACTACTTGTTTAGTATCCCAGGGAGACTCTCTGAGTAGCATTGAAGAATATTTATAAGCTTGAGTTTGGGCACTTTTTTTATATTTAAAGGAAAATGAAATCTTTTTACCATGAAATCGAGCTAATTTACTGTGCAGAAAGCATATTCAATTAATACAGTTTGGGTTCCCTAAATGCAATGTGAAAAGTGCGTGTGTGGGCTTCCCTGGTGGCGCAGTGGTTGGGAGTCCGCCTGCCGATGCAGGGGATACGGGTTCGTGCCCCGGTCTGGGAGGATCCCGCGTGCCGCGGAGCGGCTGGGCCTGTGAGCCATGGCGGCTGGGCCTGCGCGTCCGGAGCCTGTGCTCCGCAGCGGGAGAGGCCACAGCAGCGAGAGGCCCGCATACCGCAAAAAAAAAAAAAAAAAAAAGTGCGTGTGTACTATGAATTCATTTCATGGTTTCCACCCACTTCCTCTTATTAGAGAGCACTGGCAACACAACAGCCTCCCGTACAGCTCAGAGGAGCTATGTCCTTGGCAAGAGTGAACGTGTGGCTTTAACTTCCAAACGGCTAGATTTTGCAACATCAAGGACCTTTCTGGCCTGGATGATGAGTACAAAGTGTTCATAGTGAGTGTTTCACCATTAGGCTAGCTAAATCCTCCCATGGTACTGGT
The DNA here is from genome assembly GCF_951394435.1 of Stenella coeruleoalba. Taxonomy (NCBI): domain Eukaryota; kingdom Metazoa; phylum Chordata; class Mammalia; order Artiodactyla; family Delphinidae; genus Stenella; species Stenella coeruleoalba. The sequence continues at coordinate 9,817,039 of NC_137167.1, forward strand.
GTGCCCAGGGAAGGGAGATTTGAATTTCTACGAAATTACTCCCTTTTGATCCTGTAGCTTAGAGCCTGAAAGATAAAAATGACATCAGCACTCCCCAAATTTCACCTATGAGGCTTGCATAATTTTATTCTTCAGAAAACTTCAATAAAGTCCTACTATTTAAAAAAGATCACTTACTCTATCACATGGTGTTTCCAGTCTTTGATCACTGTAGATGGAAGAGCTGGCATGCTGCCAGAAGCAGAGAACTAGCAGGTTTGGGTCCTTTTCTAGCTATTAAAATATTCTCATGCATAAAAGGAAAAAGAACAATGCTCCAGCCAAGGTACTCCTGTACCATGTAAACAACGTTGTGATTTAATTTGCTAATTTTCAAATTTGCCTTGAAAAATAAAAGACTACCTGTAAGCTGCCAGCCTGGAGATAAATCTTATTGTTAGTAGGCAAGACCGTTAGCACACTTTTAAAAAATTCTTTATTTATTTTTGGCTGCGTTGGGTCTTGAGTGCTGCGCACGGGCTTTCTCTAGTTGAGGCGAGCGGGGGCTACTCTTCATTGCGGTCGGTGGCTTCTCTTGTTGCAGAGCACAGGCTCTAGGCGCGCGGGCTTCAGTAGTTGTGGCTCGCGGGCTCTAGAGCGCAGGTTCAGTAGTTGTGGCTCACGGGCTTAGTTGCTCCGCGGCATGTGGGATCTTCTCAGACCAGGGCTCGAACCCATGTCCCCTGCATTGGCAGGCAGATTCTTAACCCACTGTGCCACCAGGGAAGTCCCGAGCACACTTTTTAAGATTAGATCTGCTCATTACATGTGAACATGTCCTCTGCATCTTCCATGAGCAAAGGAAGCAAGAATGTGGCTTTGATGAACAATGGTCCAGCATGATTTCCATGTGAGGGAATCATTTAACAGTGTTATTTCCTTAAAACTAAGCAGAATCTCTTATGTCTGCTTAATGAGTTGAATCCTTCATGACATTCACTCTCTAAGTAAGGTCAGGAATACCACAAGAGATTTTCTGAAAATGGACATGGTGAGAATAGGGATAGGCTCCCACCTTTGTGAAACAAGCACATTGTATTTGGGGGATGAAGAGCCAATACCAGCAAGCATTGCCTTTCAGTAGAGAAAAATCCGCAAGTTTGTGTTTTGGTTTGGCCTTCCAGCTCCAAGGCTAATATCTGGATGCACTTTACTAAGGCCGTGTACAGGTAATGGAAAAAATTATGAGTGTCCCCACTAAAACATTTTTTGGAGCAAAGTGGGTTATAAATAATGTTTAAAGTGCATTTTAAATCATTTTATCTTTCCCATTTGGTTTGAAAGTTCTTGAGTAAAATCATACTGATTGGTACTGCTCCCTGTGGGTTTTTCCATCTATCCTTCTGTACAAACAAACTTGAATCATGTCCTTGCCCACAGACATTTGCCCTTATATCATTTCTTCTTGCCAACAAGATCCCATCATCACCTTTTTCAGCCCAGTGATGTCATCAACATCATCATCATCATGATCTATATCATCAAGCATTTCTCGAGTGCTTTCAGCTTTAATGGTACTCTATTATTTATTCACAGTCATCATTTTACTAATATTTATTTATAGTCATTTATTGTTTTACTAATCATTTACTTGTAATCATCATTTTACTAATCCACTTTACAAGTTCTAAGGGTAAAGCCTATAAAATATCAATTTGTGTGTGTGTAAAAACACAGTTTGGCTCCCTTGTGGAGGTTGAAACATCCTCCCCGCTACCATAAATATCTGTTTAGAGCTATTGTTATGTATGAAAACTGGGAGAAGAGAGTTCATTTCTGAAAGTATAAGGGACTAGGTGCCCACAAGGAACTTCTTATGCATAAACATAGAAAAGGCTGGGTAAATATGGACAGCATATTTTTACAATACATGAACGAACAGTTAGCTAAATAAAGTAAAAACATCCAAAGAAGGAAATCATGAAAAAGTGGAAATACAGGTATTTGTAGTGAATACCCTAGGAAGCCATTATTCATTCTGGGACATTTGCTGATCATAGAGGCTAGAGCTGACTCTTAATTAACTACATGACAAAAATGCAGGAGACAAAACTAGGGCATGAGCAAGAAGCGGGGTTAGATTACAGACCACTAAATACAGCTAAAATCTCCCCCATCCCATCCCAGCAAGAAAAATAAGAAACTCTTTACCAGAGTGGTAAGTAACGACAACAACAAAAACTCTTCCTGCAGAGGGAGACAAAAATGAGGATTGGCTGCCAGTCTCGATTTGGGGGGAACGAGGTGATGGGAAGGGAGAAAAAAGTGTGTCATAAGAATTCCTGTCACAAACTCACCCATGCTTATTTCTGGTGATAAAATTCATACTATCCATTTACTTCCACCAACACCAAAATCAAACAACCTTAAATTGAGTGCTTAACCCAAAGTGGCCCTGGGTTGCTGGAGTCCTCAGATACCAGACAGAAGCAAATTCAAATCTCTTTTGGAAAAACACGTATCAGATGTAGAAACTCAGGCAACAGAGAAAAAGTTACAGAGTAAGTAGGTCCGTATAAATACTAATAATCACAACATGTACAAACAAATAAAGCACTGCTAATTGAGAGCAGGACAAAAGATTGCAGAATCAGATTCTCAGAAAGTTGTCAGAATCTGATTATAAAATATGAAGGCCTCATATATTGGGCAGGCCAAAAAGCTCGTTTGGTTAATGAATACATTGTTCAATAAAGTTCTTGGAAAATGAAAAATGTGTCTTATTTTTACTTAAACCTGAATTAAATTTTTGGCTAACCCAATATTTAAGAAAAACTGTTTCAAGGTATACGGAAATCTAGGAAGGAAGTAAAAAAATGACCAGGAAAAAGTTTAATATAATAAATCTTTTAGAAACAAATAATATGGTAATTTTTATTAATAGAATATATATATATGTAAAGAGATATTTAGTGAAAGGACAGATAGATGGAGAAAATACCTAGGATTCAGTGTAGCCAAAGAAAAGGTACATATGAAAAAGAGTTTAAGAGAAATGTAAGTTAAAGTCATAAAGTCTAGCGTGTCCTCCATATTTCTGAAGTTGAGGACTTAGAGAAGAAAGAAATTGGAGTGTGTTAGTTGGAGTAATGCTAGTTGTTCTTACAGATATACCCCCACTGTCTCAGTAGGTTATTAGAAAGCAAGTTTACTACTCTATCATGTGATGTATCAAGCTCTCAATCTGTAGGTTACTTACTCCATGGCCAGAGACTGGGACACCTTCTAGCATCTTCTAACAGTGTCTGCAAATGTGGTTGTGTTTGCCGGCATCATGTCAAAGCGAAAAGAGCGTGGAGGATCACCCACGGAAGGACCTTCTGGTACAGGTCTGGAAATGATGTTTATCACCTTTTGTTCAACATCCATAGCTAGAACTTCCTTGATGGTCAAACCTAATTGTTAGGGAGGTCAGAAAATGTAGCCTAGCTGAGTGCTGGGAAGAATAGGAAATGGATCTGGTGATCAGGCAGCAGGTTCTGTCACAGCCGACACTTCTGATCATCAGATGTGCATTTCACCCTCCTCCAAATACATTAGACACACTCAAGTCCTCCTCAGTGGAACCAATCTAAAGTCCAAACCTTTTACCGTTCCCACCTGGAAATCCAGGATTCTGTTGATGTCCATTACTCTCCATTAAAAAATATATATAAGGATTCTCATATTCTGGCAAATTATTACCTGAAAGAGACAAGTTATACCTATCCCCTCTTTGCCACCACTAAAGTACAACAATGAAAAAGGGGCAGGGAAACCACAATAGATGTTCTCATTCAGAGTAGGAGGGAAAAGGAGACACACGGCAGTTACTGATTGCAAAACAAGACAAAGACAGTACAATATATGAAAACTGGAGGCCAAGATCACTCATGAATATAGATGAATACCTCTTGAACGAAATGCTGGCAAATCAAATTCAACAATCTAGAAAAAGGGTGACACATAATGACCAAATTGCTTTTTCCAGTTATACAAGGTTGATTTATCATTTGATACGCAATATGGTTATATTGTTAATAAAAAGCAGTCAAAATATAACACCAAGTTTCTCACATATTATTCAAAACATCTGATGAGGGCCAAGGTCATGCGTCTATGGGTTCCATTCTTGAATTAAATTTGGGCAGTGCTCCGAAGCACCTGACCTGTAGGGCAAGCCTGTCATATTCTTAGCCTGTGGTCTTCTGATCCGGCACCTTCGAATGAGTGAAGAGACTTGAACAGAAGCCACTTGGTTTTCCTAGATTGCAATGCATTTGGTTGATTATGAGTTGACACAGCACTCAATAGCTTTGCCTAGTGTTCAAAGCTCCCGTGGCTGAGACATTACGGTCGTGTTTAACTGCATAAAATAACTACAGCTAGAAATTCACTTACTGGAGCACTCAAAAGCACAAAGGCTAATTAACGGTGGGAAAAGGCTTCTGCAATGATGATTTCAACAAAATGCCCTGACATTTATTCCTCTCCTTTCTATTAAGTCATTCTAAGTTGGTTCTCTTATTTTAGCTTCCTTAAAAACAAAGATTTTCTCTACAGTTCAACCTGCTTACCAGGCACGTTCTGTAGACTTATTATTATATTTTAAAACTACCTTCTCCTCTCTCACTTTCAAATGGATTGAAAAGCAAAAAGCAACATCCATCAGATGAGGTCATCTCAACAGGAAGTCCAATTAACTCAAAATAAAGTCTCAAATGGTAGATGAACCAGAACTCATAATAAGCCTCCCCTGGGGTACCATGACCAATTCGAGCGTTAAAACGTTTTAACATGATCTTTCCCCATCCTTTCCAGGCCTGTTGCCTCTTTTACCAATATATTATTATTTTTAATGTATAAACTATTAGATAAATGCATATATACATATATGTATATATATATAAAATTGACTGTGCTCTTTTTTCCAGTTCTTTTTTTTTTTTTTTTTTTTTGCGTTACGCGGGCCTCTCACTGTTGTGGCCTCTCCCGTTGCGGAGCACAGGCTCCAGACGCGCAGGCTCAGCAGTCATGGCTCACGGGCCTAGCCGCTCCGCGGCATGTGGGATCTTCCCGGACCGGGGCACGAACCCGTGTCCCCTGCATCGGCAGGCGGACTCTCAACCACTGCGCCACCAGGGAAGCCTTCCATTTCTTTATGAATGGTTTGCTTACAGTTACCTGGACAGAAACATTTGCTTTTGTCCCTTTGCAGACAGTAAAGATTACTGGGCTTTTTGGAAAATTTGTCATTTCACAGTTATTTACTGGGATGTTGGGAAAGTGGGCTGAGGAGGACAGGAGAGGAGAGAGAAAGAGAAAGAGAGAGAGAGAGAGAAAGAATCTAATTATGCAGCAGATGTTGGGAGTGGTTTTTATTCACCAAAACCACATGGGTCATTCATTAAAATCTCAGTTTTAATTAGCAAACACCTGTTTTCTGTTTGATTTTACACTGATATCTACTGTCTGCAATTTGCTTTCTTCAGTACAAGCAATTAGATAGCCCTGACAGCAACAGTTAATCTAATTAGTCCAGAGGTGCTCTGGGAAGCAACTATTGTCTTGAAGAAATTACAGATACAGCAATCACAGCTTCATTCACCTGATTGGATAAGATTTGTGCCCAATTATTATTGGGTGTCATCTTTCCCCTGGTCCTTCCTTTTCAACTTGGATTTAACAGTGAAAGTGAACCAATGGAAAATTTTGAGTGTTTACTGTGTGCCAGTCACCCTACTAGGTTCAGAAAGTAGAAAGATGCAACTGTTTCAGCTCCTAGCCTAGAGGAGATTATGCTCTGATGAAAGAGACAGATACATAAACAGATTATTGTATACACGAGGGATTTGAGAGCCGGGAGAAAGTGAGATGAGTCCATGTGCTTGTGAGCAAGTATTAAGATACTTCTCTAATAAACTCTGGTTGCTGCTGAAAAAACAAGGTGATGACATTGGCTTTTTTTTTCAAACTGTGAAAGTTGTGCTTGTTTTCAAATGGGTAGAAATTCATTTATAACCTTGTAATCTGAGTGACGCTACCAGCAGTTATCACGAAACTTAACAATGCCACCTGATCTCTTTTTATAGATGATGGCATGTGAGATGTTCTCTTTCCTGGTAACCATAAGTTTGTTTTCTACATCTGCGACTCTACTTCTGTTTTGTAAATGAGTTCATTTGTATCCCCTTTTGTTTTTAGATTCCACATATAAACGATATCATATGATATTTGTCTTTATGGTTACCAGGGGATAAGAGGGGGAGTGATAAATTGGGAGATTGGGATTGACATATAGATACTACTATATATAAAATAGATAATTAATAAGACCTGATATATAGCACAGGGAACTCTACTCAATACTCTGTAATAGCCTATATAGGAAAAGAATCTAAAAAATAGTGGATATAGGTATATGTATAACTGTTTCACTTTGCTATACACCCGAGACTAACACAACATTGTAAATCAACTATACTCCAGTAAAAATTAAAAAGAAAAGAAGAAGAAAATAAAATAAAATAAATAAAAATTGGGGAAAAAAAAGATGTTCTCTTTCCTAATTCTGAAATTTGGGGAAAGCGACTCTTCATTAAGTCCTAAGGTTTAGGAAATACATGTCAAAGAGGAGGCAGTCATCAGTCCTAATTCCATGCGCACATTTCAGAAAGGGTGTAATTAGATATAGAGTGAATATGTCCACAAGTAGAGATCAAAAAATGCTGCTGATAAAGATGTCTGGCAAAGCTTTTCTTCCTCGGCTCCAGTCTCAGTTTAATTTACTTGTTTGAAAAGATGAGAGCCCTGGGCTTCACTTGACTCAATTCATAAACTGGGCCCAGAAGGAGAAAACCAATCTATCTCTCAAGCACACACAAGTGATGTTCCGGCGGTTTAAAGAGGCATCTTCTATGCATTACACAACTTAATGCAAACAGCCTCTGAGTGTGAGCCATCCCATTAAGCTAAATGTCGTGAAAGAGGGATGGCGGGCAGACTTTTCACAGTCCTACAAAAAGTCAAGTTATGCTCTGCCTAAAACTTCCCAAAGGTTTTTCCTGGAAGACATTTGTCTGCTGGTGTGTTGATAGTGGTAATTATTGATTTAATTAATTAATTGACTGGAATTGATTTCTTCTTTATAGAACAGAAATACACCTAACGTGAGCTGGATTTGGACTTTCTCGATGAGATTAGTAACCAATAGATTAAAAGATCATCACTTTGAAAAGCTTCTTGTCCATGGAAATTCCATTTGTGATGATACGGATGATTGTTGTGTTGAGCTGATGGAGAGTCACACCATTAGGTAGTTTGGTCTATACAAAGCTTCTATCATGTCGAAGACTAGGGAGAGGAATTAATATTTGTCAAGCATCTACGATACACCAACAACAGTGCTGGTTAGAAGCTCCATAGATAATATCTCATTGCAATTCTCATGTTAACTCTGTGAGCTAGGATTTGTATACTTATAAATTAACGTGGGAACAGGCTCAACACGGTTACATGAGAAGTGGCGAATCGTTTTGACCAAGGTCCCTCTGGTATTTTATACTATCTGACTATCTCCAATATATCTAATAAATATGGATATTCATATCCTGCTCTGCATTTTGCGGCATGCTTTTAACAGTTATATGTGAGATTCCTACTTAGGAGAGTGGCTGGCATTTGTGTTCTGTCCTGTGATTCTCACAATAATCTCAAAAGATTGTTGGGACATGTGATTCTCACAATTATCTCCAGAGATTCTTGGGACATGTAGAATTTCCATTCTATTAGAGGAGAAGAAATCGGGAGGTAGCAAGTCTAGAAACCGTCAGGACTTGGTTAGACATGACCAAATACTGTATCCCTAAAAATGTCGTACACTTTTCTATCTGTAAGGAACTCACCAGCTCACGGGTAAGAGGAACATAAGGAAATAGATCAATATCCACAATAAGAGATTCAATAGAGGCAAGTGCAACGACTGGGAGGAATATAAAATAGCATTTTGCCCTTCAGAGCAATAGCATGTATTGCCATTTGTAACTAACCTGTGACTCATTCAGTATTTACCTTCCTGTGTCACATTCCTTCTGAAAAAACTAACCCAGGTGAGAGTGTTCACGGTAGCGTTAGGCATGTTACTTATGATCGATCAGCCATAGTCGCTGGTATGCTTTTAAATGTTTAACAACTGGCACTCCAGGCAAAAGAAAGAAAAAAAGACCTTATTGGTAGTATTTGCCAGTTTCCGTGGTGTAGATACCTGTGCAATTTCAAACTACCACCACGATGCAACTGAATGTAGAGTTGGAGAGAGACGTTCGCAATCAGCCCGCAAGAGCTGCCGGGAGCTGACCACACCACACCCCAGGCATATTGATGCTGGAGCGCGGAACATGTTTCCTTAGCAACCCCACTCCTTGGCGGTACTCATTCCTCCCTCCATGATACCTCATCCTCATCCACATATGTATCCTGGTGCTCTCCCACCCTCTCTTTCTTGGGGACATTTCCATCAGGAAAAAAAATAAATCCATTAGTCACCTCACCCAGAGACTTTTGTGCTTTACCAATTAGGAGAAAATAATGGCAAGAATAAGCAGGAGGGGAATGTACTGTAAAGTCAGAGTCCCATCCCAGGGTTCCTGTAATCACTGAACAATCAAGTGGTTGCCAGCATTAGCTAGACTTGAAGGGAAACCTAGCAGTATTAGCTCTTGTCTCTGACAAGGAAGGCACTTTTTTGTAGCAATATTTTAGCAGAATCAATGCACTAACTCAAAGGGGCAACTATCATGCAGGAAACCAGGTGACTGAGATACTAGAGATAAGTCAGTCATTGTGTTGTCATTCTCATCAAAGGCTACCGATGCGCCCAAGACATGGGAGTAATCTCACAAGGAGTAATGCGGCTGGTTTCGTAATTGTGTCCCCTTCGTTATTTTACTGTTGAATCTTTACCTCAGTAAGATTTCCATTTCTCTCTTTCCCTTCAGCCCAGACCACTTTGTTTTATTTCTAGACATGGTCAGGATGCAGAACTTAAATACTCAGAGTGTTGTTAGTCTGCCGAGGAACATTGAGAGGACACACGACCGACTCAAGTTACTTCTCGGTACAGAGCTGTGATAAGTTACGCCATTTTTTCCCCTCTAGTCTTGTTTGTAAGACAGAAAAACAACCCTGGCTACTGTCTCATTCATATTCAGTGACTTGATTTGAGTATTGTTTTAATACTTCATCAGAAAAATTATCATTCTCTTTTTCCTTTCCTCATGTAATTTTAAAAGGTTTGCTGAATTTTAAAGTCTTTTTGTCATGTCTTCAGGCTTGTATTTTTTTTCATGAAAAAACACACCTCCAATTTGATAATAGAGGTCACAAAGTGACTCCTTTTGAAATGTACTCTTCAGTAAGTTATTTATTTCATAATAATAACAGCAAACACACATAGCACTTGCTACGTCATTGTACAAAATGCTTTATGCATGCTAACTCACCCATGCCTCAAAACAACCTACTAGTAGGTACTGCCATTCCTCCAATTTTATAAATAACGAGGTTGAGGCACAAAAAGTCATACAAATAGTAAATGATGGAGCTGACATTTGAGCCAAGCCTAGCTGGCTCTAGAGTATATGATTTTTAACTTCTACCCTGTATTTTGATTAAAAACAAAAATCATGATCTATGACTTAGCCTATCAAACTGGGAGCACTAAAGCTATCAAGGGTTTTCAATTTTTAAGATTAGCTACTGTCATTTTTCGAATGGAAGCACAAAATACCTAGCTAGCAGTATAAAACCTGTTCTATTCTCAGGAAAAGAAAAAAACTTACATATATATACATACGTATGTATTCCAGATCAGAAGAGAATCTCAGAAAGCACAGTGATATTTGTGGTAGATAGGTGATTCAAATAATTGAAAAATTAGATTCTTTGTGAAATGCTTATATCATTTCTTGGCTTCTTTTACAGCAGCATGCCATACTTTCCTAACACCAAGAGGACAATTGCTCACTGTACAGGCACATCTCAAAAGTAGCTGCATCTCCAAAGACTGAGACTCATAGTGCTTCCTAGATGTTTGTTGAGTGAGTGATACGAATATAAATGGAATAGTTAGCTGCTGCTTATGGAGGCTTGATCTCCTACAGTTAGAAACAGAAAGTGGTTTCTCTGAGTTGCAGAATATATGATCACTTATTAAAATGTCAAATTCTTTAGGAAGGTTGATGCATCATAGTACTTTCTTTAGCATGAATGCGTATACTGATGGCAGTTGGAATATATGTGTTATATATGCCCTCTCTATGTATTCTATATATTCCTCTATCTATCTATCTATTCATCTATCTATCTATTCCTCTATCTATCTATTCATCTATCTATCTATCCATCTATCTAATCTATCTAATCTTCTAGAGTGAATAGGTTCTCAGTGAACACCTGCAAGCAAGTGATAAGATTGAGAGTATGACTGGGATGGGATACATCTTATAAAAATCAATTCTGAGGACCAGATGAATGGTCGATAGGATGAAAGAGAGTCCTGCATAGCTTAATTTTGAAAAAAAAAATGACTGAAGCAAATTACTAAAAAAAAAAACCATGTAAGTAGGTAGGGACAGAAGTTATCTAGAAAACCACTTAATCCCAGTAAGTAAGTGTAAAAGGATAGGCTCTGAAGTCGAGACCTGTACCCATGGGTTAGAGTTGAAAGTCAAGGACGGACAAAGATGGTGTGTGGGGAAAGGTCAGTCCCCCAAACGTAGAGCTCATCAGGAACAGGGTCAGAGAGCTGGTAAAGATGGAGAAACACTGCCATGCGGTGAGGTAAGGTGTGCTCTCCCAGCCCAGCCAGAGTTCTGACAGACACCTGTGTGGGACAGCTGTGAATTAATGTCAGCCTCAGTTTTAAAAAGACAAAAGGTTTGTTTGAAAAGTTAAGTGAATCTATGGAGAGAGAGGAACATCACCTTTTAGAAGTACACCAGATGCCCTGAAAAGATATTTCACTGACTATTAACATTGGAAAGGACAGCTAAAAAGAAGCCAACAGCATACCATGGGTAATGTGTTGGTATTGAGAGTTATTATAAAGATATTTGGGGTGTGTGTGTGTGTGTGTGTGTGTGTGTGTGTGATTTAGTGAATGAGTATAGTGTAGAGAAGAGATGTTCCAGTTTTGTCCCAATGGGCATAAAATTATACACACCATAATAAAATTATTTAGGGTCCTCCATTACATCCAGGAACTCTTTAGATAGAAATACGGAGAAGTGTATCTGACATAAAAGCGCATGTTCCTAATCACTGCAGTGTGCAGGTAGTTGACGTAATCCTTTTTTAGGTGCTTCAGTCTGGACAGTCAGTTTTCTTCTCTCGTTTTTTGCCCCCGTACCATGGTTATTCTTGAGCAGGCGCCTTTTCTTCCTGCGTGCTGTATGACTCACAAATTTAAAGATCCCAGGTTGGGTATGAATGAGATTTTAGGGCCATGCTAAATCAGATGTTACATCAGTTAAGTCTCTGATTTAACACCCTGCAGAGGAAAGTCTCGCCAGGATTATTTTTTCTGGAATTTTGGTTTTGTTACTTTTTCTGGGCTATCTTCACTGTGATTCTATCCCTTTAGAATGGTGACATTCATCAACGTCCAGAGCTGTTAAGTTTTAGCCTCTTATATTCCTGCTTATGTCCTGTTTCTATGTTGTAATGCCAAAGTATTTGTTAAAATATTAGAAGAGATGATAATTGTTAGAAAATGAACATCTGTGTTACAAGTATGCTTCTCTAATGAGAAACATAGAAGATGGAATGAGCTTACTCTTATTAATTATTTGACAAATAAGACTCTCATTTCTGATTGGCTTATGGGAGGAGAGTGATAGATATTTGGAACATAAAGCCCATGTGTCAATCACCTTCTTTCAGCTCTAAAACATTTCTGATCAAATTTGAAACAATCGTAGCTTGCCTTTCCTTCTGTGCTACATTGCGATGTGGAATGTTTAATGAATATGAACACGGACTTTTGAATCAGACAGGCCTATGTCTTTCCCCAGCTTTTTCACAACTAGCTGTAGAACTTGGGCATGTTATTTAACATTTTACACATCAATCATTCATAAAATGAGACTAATACTATGTACCTCATAGAATCAGTGTAATTAACTTAGCATAGATCCTGGCACATATGCAAGTGTTCCATAAATGTTAGTACATATTATTAGTTGTGTATACTTAACTATACTCTAGGTCCACTTCTTTCTGGACCCATTAGGCTACCACATCTCGTACATAGAACTAGCAGCATGTATAAATTAAATGTCAGCCCTGAATCTTATGCTTTTAGCCAAGTGTAGTGTTTAGTATCGTGTCATGCCTTAAACACCTCCCGCTACCCTGGACAACCTCATTTTCCTATCTTTCATGTCAAATTCACACCGGATGCTTGGATTCCTTTCACAGCTTAATGATGACAACAGTGACCTGATAAAAGCCAAGTAGTGGCTAGATGACAGAGCCACACCCAGTCTTAACCAGGTCTGCTGTGTCGACCATTATCCTTTATCACTTAAATGCTGCTTATGTTATCCCATATTATCTACATTTACTCAGGGCATAAGCATTCCCCTATGGTTGGTCTGCTTTGGCTCCTGGATGACGTTTTTGACAAACCCAAAGGACTTTGAATGTCAAGCCCACCTAAAAGGAGCTTAAAGCCACTGCCAAAGTACTAGGAAAAGGTGCACTTCGGCAAACTGGAAGCATGGATCACACAGCTAATTGTGGGCACAGGGTGAAAATTTAATCTTGCAGCTCTAGGCACTGACTTAAACTCCACCAGCACCGCTAAGGCTTTGGACAGAATGTTCCTAGGGTTCCTTGTGCAAAATATTTTTGTCAATCAAACATTTCAGGTTTTAGGTGGTAGAATTAGGGAAGTTTTTGGTAACCTGCCTGATGTATGAGACAAAATATGTCTTCTCTCATATGCAGTCTTTCAGCCTCCTCCAGAAGGCTTTCTACCAAAATTACAGTGGATTTGCACTCTCTGTGTACATTGGAGGTCAACCACTGTGCTACTGGGTTTCAGTTGTTGGTGTGAGGCTTTTTTCAGGAATGGTGTCATTCTTCCCACTTAATTCCAAAATGGGACTGTGTAGCTCTCTCATTATTAAAGGACACACAAGCTGTCCTAATGCTGGAATTCATAAAAGCAGGTCCTGGGTACCCTCTCATCATTCCTGTTCCAGGTAGGAATTGCCTGCCCTAAATTTTCTGTGTCTCATTATCCATTGGAACTCTCTCTCCTTGTTTTTCCATTTATACCTTCACTCCAAGCACTTGGAACATCTCATCATTTTCCTGCCTATTATCACAGCTATTCTCTGTGATCACAGTTCAGACTTTACTCCCTGGCTATGTAATCTCCGATAATTCTGGATAAATATTCTATCTAATGTGATTCAGTCTCTGAAGCTTAGTTGAGCAGAGCTTCCTTCCCCCTTTCAGCCCAGCCCATCTGCCAGCTTCACTCAGTCTTCACCAAGTGAGACCTCTCCACGGCATCCACGCCCTTCTTTCTCTTTCCTCCTGTTTATTCTAACATTCAGATGTGGTCCCTGGATGCTCCAAACACAGACACAGGGCGTTCTTCACCGATAGATCTCGCTCGCCTGACAATTTCTGTGTTAAACGTGCAGTAGTTGAGGGACTAGGTAAAAGATTTTGGTGACATTAGTTAGTTTCATAACCCACACGCATAATTTCTCCCTGGACAGAAGAAGAAGAACATTTGGAATTAAAGGGATTTGTTAATTAAGTTGTGTAGCCTGGGAAAGTGGAGCAGTGCAATTCATCAAATCCGACCTCTTACAGGGCCTCCTGAGGCTTCGGGTGGAATTTTTTTTGGAGGGGTGGGGTCGGGGGTGGAGGAATTTGATGAGAGGAACTGAAGTGACTCCAGTTTCCCTGATTCTAAGCAGGTGAAATAGAACCTGACTGAGCAGGGCAAGGAGACCCATAAGGAACCTGAGCCCAATATGATCACGATAGTTGTCTTTGCCTGGCAGAAGCCCTGAGTTAGTGTACATTAAAGTCTAAGATCATTTTTTAAGTCGTCTCCCAATGCTGACTCTCTTCTGCTATATCAACTCAACAAACTTTGAAATCGGGGCTACGAAAGAAAACCCTTGGAAATGTCTTCATTTATTTGACAATTATCTAGATAGTATCTGCTATGTGACAGTATCTAGATAGTATCTCCTATGTGACAGATGCAGTTCTAGGTGCTGGGGATATAGTAGTGAATAAAATAGACAAGTTTTCCTGCTTTTGTGTGGCTTACAGTCCAGTACTGGAAAAACAGCTGTAAACAAGATAAATAGGTAAATATATACCAGTGAGAAAGAAATTAATGTATAGAAGAGGGCATAAAATTCCATGAGTTGGATCGTGCAGGAGGGTGGTATAAAATTTCAAGTAGGGTAGAATTTTGAGTTAAGGTGTGAAGGAAGGGGTAACTAGCCAAGAAGGTATCTGAGGGTCTGTCATCCTAGGAACAGGAAAGAGCAAATTTCAAAGGCCTGAGACAGGACGTGCTCTGGAAAATTTGAAAAATATCAAGGAAGATGGTAGAACCGGAGTGAAATGAGGTAAGAGGTATATGTGTGTGTCTGGGGGGTGAGATTTATGGGCACAATAAGAACTTTGACTTTTACTTGGAGATGGAAGCTATCTGTGAGTTTTGAGCAGAGGAGAGACCAGATCTGATATGACTGATTGAACAGATCATCTGGCTGCTCTGTTGAAAACAGATTTTAGGGAGTAAAGGAAGAAGCTAGGAGGCCAGGTAGGAGACTAATGTAGCAATCCAGGTGGGAATTGATGGTGTTTTGGAAGGAGGGGCAGGGGGCTTATTAAATTCAAGATCTATTTTGAAGGTAAAATCTAAGACTTTTTTTTTTACAACTTTATTGGAGTATAATTGCTTTACAATGTTGCGTTAGCTTCTGCTGTAAAACAAAGTGAATCAGCTATATGTATACATATATCTCCACATCCCCTCCCCCTTGAGACTTCCTCCCAGCCTCCCTATCCCACTCCTCTAGGTGGTCACAAAGCACTGAGCTGATCTCCCTGTGCTATGCAGCAGCTTCCCACTAGCTATCTATTTTACATTTGGTAGTGTATATATGTCCATGCCATGCTCTCACTTCGTCCCAGCTTCCCCTTGATGTTGAGCATTCTTTCATGTGTTTGTTGGCAGTCTGTATATCTTCTTTGGAGAAATGTCTGTTTAGGTCTTCTGCCCATTTTTGGATTGGGTTGTTTGTTTTCTTGATATTGAGCTGCATGAGCTGCCTGTATATTTTGGAGATAATCCTTTGTCAGTTGCTTCATTTGCAAATATTTTCTCCCATTCTGAGGGTTGTCTTTTCATCTTGTTTATGGTTTCCTTTGCTGTGCAAAAGCTTTTAAGTTTCATTAGGTCCCATTCGTTTATTTTTGTTTTTATTTCCATTTCTCTAGGAGGTGGGTCAAAAAGGATCTTGCTGTGATTTATGTCATAGAGTGTTCTGCCTATGTTTTCCTCTAAGAGTTTTAGATTGTCTGGCTTACATTTAGGTCTTTAATCCATTTTGAGTTTATTTTTGTGTATGGTGTTAGGAAGTATTCTAATTTTATTGTTTTACATGTAGCTGTCCAGTTTTCCCAGCACCACTTATTGAAGAGGGTGTCTGTTATCCATTGTATATTCTTGTCTCCTTCGTCAAAGATAATGTGACCATATGTGCGTGGGTTTATCTCTGGGTTTCCTATCCTGTCCCATTGATCTATATTTCTGTTTTTGTGCCAGTACCATACTGTCTTGATTACTGTACCTTTGTCATATAGTCTGAAGTCAGGGAGCCTGATTCCTCCAGCTCTGTTTTTCTTTCTGAAGATTGCTTTGGCTATTCAGGGTCTTTTGTTTCCAGACAAATTGTAAAATTTCTTGCTCTAGTTCTGTGAAAAATGCCATTGATAATTTGATAGGAATTACACTGAATCTGTAGATTACTTTGGGTAGTATAGTCATTTTCACAATGTTGATTCTTCCAATCCAAGAACATGGTATATCTCTCCATCTGTTTGTATTGTCTTTTATTTCTTTCATCAGTGTCTTTTAGTTTTCTGCATAGAGGTCTTTTGCCTCCTTAGGTAAGTTTTTTCCTAGGTATTTTATTCTTTTTGTTGCACTAGTAAATGGGAGTGCTTCCTTAACTTCTCTTTCTGATATTTTGTTGTTAGTGTATGACTTTTATAATAAACTCACTAAAGAATAGGGAAGAAAAATCAAGATGAAAAACAAGGATTTTGGCTGCATCAGCTAGAAGAATAGTTATCATTGACAGGTATGTGGAACATGGCCAAAAGAGTAAGTTTAGGAGGCAGAAAGTAAAGATTTCAGTTTTTAGTATGTTTATTAGATGCTCTTTACACATCCCATCAGAGATGTCAAGTAGGCAGTTTGACATCAGAGTTTTCTTGTTTTCACATTTTTATTCATAGTCCTTTTCAAAAGGAAAGGAAAACATGAGGTAGGATCGGAAGCCTTAGGTTCCTCCAACTTTCTGTGGTTCTAAATGGCTCTTGGCTCATGGAAGGACAGCAATGTTTATGGTGGTAAGAGATGATGAAGCTCTTAAAGCACAGAAATGCCTACACTTTCCTGAAATGGCAGCTTTACTACAATAGATTTTTTTCTTTTTTCTTTTGGTACACGGGCCTCTCACTGTTGTGGCCTCTCCCATTGCGGAGCACAGGCTCCGGACGCGCAGGCCCAGCGGCCATGGCTCACGGGCCCAGCTGCTCCACGGCATGTGGGATCTTCCCGGACTGGGGCACGAACCTGTGTCCCCTGTATTGGCAGGCAGACTCTCAACCACTGCACTACCAGGGAAGCCCTACAATGGATTTTTAAAGCTGTTAGTAGTCTGTGTTGTATTAGCTTCTAAAATTTTAGTTCTATATCACGGTCCAAACATTAGTATAAGGATTTTATCTTTCAATCCTGATCATCAATAAATTTCACTTGCAAAAGTTAAGACTCACCAAGACTCATGCTGTGACTTGCTGAGTAGGAAACTCAAGCCAAGTAGATTTCAACATTTATCTCTTCATTCAATGTCTCCAAATCAATGGCAAGAATAAAAGGAGGCCAGAGGACATTCTGGTAGAATGTCATGACTTCCTCTCTAAGAAGAATGGAGTATACACTTAGATCTCATGACTCAAAGGCACATGTCTGCCTCTTGCTCATGTCTGCCCCAGTCAACACTGACCAGGGATGTCTATGGCTCTGATTCAGCCCCTAAGAGTCAAATACCAGCTTATTCACTGAAAACGTTGTGCACCAGGACATTCTGCCATCAGTGTTCTGGGAAAAAGCTCCCATAGTCCTCTGCATAATCCAATTCTGAAAGCATCCGATTTTTAACAATATGCAGGCTCCCATGAATAGGCAGCTTTTCATCAATGTTAACAAATGGAAATTATTTCCCCTCCAGCACATACTTTTTTTCCCATTTATTGCCTACCTAAGTGACCTTGAGGCTGCATTCACCATTTATAGTTTTTAATTGCATTTTATTTAATTTTAAAACTTGAACAAGATGAATATTTTGTTTGGTCATATTTTCCCTGTTATACTACAGCAGTGTTTCTCAACCTTTTATTTATTATTGAGGGAAAAACAGAAACTTATAGACATTTTTTGCCTTATTATGCCCCAACTATATCATATTAATACACAGTTGTACTGTATATCTGTTTAGGTATGGTCGGTCCTTGGAGCAATATGTAAGCTCCTTCCCCTCTAAAGATCCAGTTTTTACCCCTTTGGGAGCAAGGTTGCCCCTGTTGAAAAATTCATGTTCTGCAGTGTTTCAATGTCAAGACTGAGGACAAAGGTACAGGGGAAAAAAAGGAAGCATGTAGTTTCTGCTGCTGACGTGATTACCACTTTCCCTTTCTTCAGGGATGAGACGAGATACTCTTAAAAGTTAACATTGATAAGATGTGCATTTCTGTGTGCCAAGTTGTTCATTTACATCAGGCAGTCTAATGTCCTCTGAGACAAATACACCTGTTACTCTGAATCGGACAGCCGCCATGTGTACTTTCTGTATTTATAGATGGTTTTCTAGTTTTGCCATCTAATAAAATTTCCTCATAGAATTAATTCTGCTTATAGGATTAAAAACCAACTGGGAACTTTGCAGAAGTAGTGGTACTTCAATCCATTCTTTGTGGTCTTTCCAGGAACGCATTTAAATTCAGGTCAAGATAGATGAAAGGTCAGTAATTAGGGTGACAAGGAATGGAGCTGGGGCTGAATGGCTGAGTTTGTTATATCAACAAAATATGGCCTTACTAAGGATTTCCTACTTAAAAGCTGTGCAGGTGAACTTGAATTTGTAAGATATGTGGGTAGGTGCCATGCTTGGCTACATGCTAGTATATTGGCCTTTATGACATCTGTTATGTTTTCTTCTAAAAAATTATTTTATAGGCTCCATGTTTACTATTTGAATAACAATTTTTAGATAGAAAGTTTACAATTGTGACTATATTACAAAAACTGTTACACATCCAATGTGAATAATATAGTCGAAGAGAATACATTACATGCCTGTTATATTATAGTTTTGTATAAAGATAGATCCATATTGAAGTTAAAGCTTAAAGTTGTATTTATTAGTAGCATTTTAGGTAATTTTACAAGTGGAAAATATATTCAAGATGTGAAACAGAAGCACCTGCATACAATTTGTCCTTTCCCTGCTAAGCTTCAACTTTCAGCATCACTTACTGTATTATTTTTAAGATAGAAGGAAATGATTTTTATTTTTTATTCTTCTTTTTTTTTTTAAATTTCCAGAAGACTCAGTTCTAGCTTTGATATTGGAGTTGCCTGGCATCAAAAGCCCTTTCACTAGTTTTTAGTGACCCACATATTTACAGCTCATAATAAAAAAAGATTAAAGCTTTTTTAAAAAAATACTTTTGGCTTTTCCAATTGGCCTCCTTGGCATGTTGAGCTCTGATTTTCCCACTCTTAGTGTGTAAGGAAAGCACTTTATTAACTTAAATGTCTGTTTTATGTAAGTTTTTTAAAGCTAAAAGAAGAATTTTTTTCCTGTTCCACCTGGATGTGGAGGCCTAATAATTTTCAGTATTGATGTTTCATAATTAGAAGAGTCATTTAGACAGTGACACCCTATTTTTTAACTAATTCATAAGTAACTGTCTTACTTGATATTTACTCTCATCTTTATTGGATACTAATGAATATTTTTGGCACTGAATGAACAAACTTCCATTCATTTTGTGGTTTTGACTATTTGGAATCATACCTTTTAGAATACATCAGATCAGACCACAGAAAACATGCAGTTTCAATAGTGAAATGCAGTTATTTACATAGGTGTCATGCCATCATCATTACCAAGGGAATTTTATATCCAAATTTCTCTTTCATATAGTTCTGTAAAGGCAGAGAGTATTCTTCCTATTTGACAAAACAAAAAAATGAAAAAACAACCTCAGAATTTTCTCATTTGTGTAAGGTCAACCAAGTCTGTGGTAGAGACGAGAATAAAATCCGAACTCTTTGGCCCTTCCACAGGAATATATTTTCTTTGGGAAATAACCATAGGTAGTTAAAAAGGGATGTGATGTATGTGAACTCCAAGGCACCTGATGCAGTTCAGTAAACATTCACAGAGTGTTCTCTGTATTTCTCAAATATTGAGGAACTCTGTTTCCTCCAACTCTGTTTTCCAGGTATCCACTGTGTGATATGTAGCCCCTTAAACAACAGGAAATGGTCTTCTTTTCTCTATTTCCAGATTGTAAAACAAATGCTGTTTATATGCCTTTACCTGACAATCTAATGCAGTTACCATGCACACATAGCACAGTAGAAGAGTGGCAATTTGTAAGATGGGTATTTTACATTCACCTCATTTGTTAGCCTAATGCGCCAGTAAGGAGCATTATTTCATGCTGGGTTGATTTTCTCTTTTCAGGCTCTGTCTAGGGGATTCGGAACTTCCTAGCCTTTGAACAAAGAAGTAATTTAAAGGCATGAGACCACCTAAACCCCAGAAAGACTTGCATTATTCCTTCTACTGGTAGAGTTCTACTTATTAAATGAATGTAATTTTGAAAGGCTGCTTGAAATGTTAAGTATATTTAAAGCAGCTCTTCTACCACCATGTTAAAGGAAACACTATAATATAACATAAATATGACTCATAATTTAAAATCTCAGCTCTAGTTGTAACTTTTCTCCTTCTTGTTTTGAGATCTTTGCCATAATATTTGGAAAGACTCACTTTCCACTTGTATATCATTACAACAATCCTAGGAGATATTGAGGAAAACAACAAAGGCAGAATTTTGAGCTAATAAATAGCCCACTCACTTTATCTTATGTTCAACCTCCAAATGTTCTATAAAAATACTCAAGAACATAGATGAAAAGGAAACTGAACAGAATTATAAACTAACAATAGGAAGAATCCGCATAGTGAGGTCCAGAGAAATTTCCAACAACTGTTAAGATGTACTCTTGTTTTATATCACAGTTGATCCAACTTCTGAACTAGGACAGCAGATTGCCATGAAAACAGGAGGGACGGGATTTTACTCTCCTTACAAATTGTCCTGAAACCTCAAATGCAGATGCTACACGAACCAAAACGATAGACAGTTGATCTCACAGGTGTTTGGAAACAATTTCTGAACAAGTACGAGCCATTGCCTCTTTCCTTTCATGTTCCCCATTATCATTAACATCAGACAGCTACTTATGCTGAGATTCAACAGCCTCTCTTGCTCCTGCTGGAGCCTCAGATGTAACAGTGAGATCTTGTTTCACAGCTATCCTCAGCTCTGAAAAAGGAAGGAAATGAAATAGTTCATGTGAATTGGGTTGATTTAGGTATCTGCAGCCAACTTTTTTGTCACTTCTGACTGATACTAATTTTGACAACTTGTATTTTCCCAGAATTTGTCCATTTTATCTAAGTTGTTATGTTTGTTTGCATAAAGTTGTTCATCGTGTTCTCTTATTGTTCTTTTAATACCTGTAAGATCTGTAGTGATAACTTTGTTATCACTCTTGTCAATAGTAATTTGTATTCTTTCTCTTTAGTTTCAGAAAATCTAGTTAGGCATTTTATTGATCTCATCAAAGAACTAGCTTTGGACACTGCTAATTTTCTTTACTAATTGTATTAATTTTTCTCTTTTATTTATTTCCCTCTTGTTTTTACTATTTCTTTCATCCTATTTACTTTGGTTTTACTTTGTTCCTTTTTTTTTTTTTTTTTTTTGCTTCTTAAGTTGGAACCTCAGGTTATTGATTTTAGATTTACCTTTTCTAATGTACACACTTTAAGCCATAAATTTCTCTTAGTCTTTCTTTGGCTGCATCACATAAATTTTGATGTTTTCCCCTTATCATTTAACATAATACTTTTAGTCCTAGCCACAGCAGTCAGATAAGAAAAAGAAATAAAGGCATCTAAATTGGAAGGGAAGAGGTAAAACTCTCTCTATGTGTAGATGACATCATCTTTATGTGAAACAGATAATATTCGCTAAAGTAATATTAGTATTTCTTAGTGAAATTCAGAATTTTATGTCCCACTTCTCTTTAGCCCCCTTTCCCTTGAAAAAAGTTTCCTGAAGAATATTCAGACATTCATTAAATCCCCAATAGTTAAGGAAACCTCAAGTATCACTTTATGGCAATTCTTATCCTGATATGTCCAATCAAGAATACCTGATCTCAAAAAAAAAAAAAAAAAAAAAAAAAATATATATATATATATATATATATATATCTGGAGGCAGTGAAATGAGATAGGTAGCTGAGCATTCATTCTTTTACAATAGAAAAAAAAAAATGATACCTGATCTCACAAGGTTAACTTTTCCAAAATAGTCTTCAACACCATTCTTTCATAACAAGGCCCTGACATTGTCTTCCAAAATCTACTTTTGAAAGAATAATTCCTGATGAATCTTGGAGAAGAAAAAATAAATATCTGACCATTAGGGTAGCATCTGAAGTCTGAAATCATTTCCTAGATAAGGCCTATTAACTGGAGGCAAGATTAATGAGTAACCACATCTTCCTACTTAGCATATTTCTAAATAGCTGAGTTGCTTACACCAGCAAATCATCTTTATAAATAGGATTTGGCTCTAGAACAACCTAAATGTTCAAACAGAAATGTTGACATTCTTTCTGAAAATATACCCCAAAAGTCATAGAACCATTGACACAGGGAATGATTCTCTACCTTGAAATCATTGGCTCTGTACAAAGGACTCTGACTGTCAGTACATAAACCATTCATGTAACACTTTCAACTGGCTTTATTGTCAATCCAGAGTCAGACTTGTATGAATTTCCCTTCAAGATTATCTTCAAAATGAATATTCTTCCCAGTATACAGTTTTAGGATCCTGGAGTCCATATTTTCCAAAGGTGTCATGAGGCATTCCAAATAAGACATCAATAAATGCATAATATTTTAATGAGGTCAAATGACATTTTTGGAATGACCACAAAATAACACAATATACAGTTATCAATTTATAAACTAAATTGACTCTGAAGAACTAAAAAGCTCAAGCAAGCCCCAAGTATCCTGAGAAATATTTCCATAGAATTGATTACAACTCTTTTCCCACCTCAGGGTCATGATGCCATCCTGGACCTCATCAATTTTCTCAAACAAAATGAGATATTTTATTCTTAGTATGT
The DNA here is from genome assembly GCF_951394435.1 of Stenella coeruleoalba. Taxonomy (NCBI): domain Eukaryota; kingdom Metazoa; phylum Chordata; class Mammalia; order Artiodactyla; family Delphinidae; genus Stenella; species Stenella coeruleoalba. Next base: position 9,839,897 of record NC_137167.1, read on the forward strand.
ACCAGAGCTGAGAGAACCATCATCTTTCTGCAAGGAATCTTCAGGTTTCACATGAAATTAGATTTGATTATTTGAGACTTTGAATTTTATGTTCTCCTGTTTATTGTAGATCCCTTCTGAAGTTCTCTAAACCAGAAACCAGATATATATTGCTAATTAGCTAAACTCTAAGAACAAAAACATATATTTTATAAAGCTTAAGATCATCTTTAAAATGTTATGCTTCATAACAGGAAGATTGGATCACCTTGCAATCCCCTGCAGTGTTCTGCTACAATAATCCAATCCATTCTAATACCTCAAATTTCAATTTTTTTTTCCAGTAAATACAGGTTTTATTCCTAGTATTTCTCACCATCTGTAGCTATCCTCCAAGTACTTAAGTCATTGAACCGTCCACTGAAGGAGAATGGGAGACAAATTTGTAAGCTGTATCCTGTTTCCCATTGGTCAAAAGCTTGTTCCATGGGATAGTAATTCCCCTATACTTCCTAGTGGCACACGCAAGGGTGCAGAGCAGCCTGTGACATCATGTGCTTCGGTATCAACAGCGAGGCCCCTGGGTAGGAAGTGAGGGGGTAGATGACAGGTATGCAGCAAAGTGCTGTTGTATTGTGCCCACATGATATTATTTGCAGTCTACATAAAGGTGATCATGACAGTGGTATCTGGAGCTGGAAAAGATGATCAAATGACTCAAAGGTATGTGAGAACAAGATTTAAAGTGAAGTGTAAGTAGTGTCAGCTATCACCAGCGAGTTTCATCATGTGAAATGGCCAGTTTACTCTGATTCACTCACAATTACATCTGGAGAATGAGACCAATTCAGACACTTGTTAATCAGTTTCCATGGCTCAAAGAATTGAGACACTCTGTGCCTATATAACTCTCCCTGCAGTGTAGCTATACGTCTGATACTGCGTTATCTCAGGGAGGGAGGGGAAAGGATATACGAAGAAGTGTATTATCAAAGGTCACAAGTATTTAAAGCACTCCCAGGTGAGAGCCAAATGCAAGCTCTGGATCAAATAAAAATGCAACGACCATCACACCATGGCTATAAAGCAGAGTTAATCTGGATCAAACAACAGCAAATTGTTTCCAATGCCTAGTTTCTCTCCTGATCGCAATCCTCGTTCTCTTCCTTCAGCTTTGTGGTTACCCTTTCAAAGGCATTCCCTTCTGCTCATCTTGCTAACACCGTTAATCATCCATTCCACCACATTTTTAGAATGTTCTCGCATATTGACAACATTCCCATGCTCACTTCTGCCATGTTCCTTACCCACTCTTCAACCCCAGTTTGCACTGTATTATTAATATTAACCAGCTGGGGCTTCCCTGGTGGCGCAGTGGTTGAGAGTCTGCCTGCCGATGCAGGGGACGCGGGTTCGTGCCCCGGTCCGGGAAGATCCCGCATGCCACGGAGTGGCTGGGCCCGTGAGCCATGGCCGCTGGGCCTGCGCGTCCGGAGCCTGTGCTCTGCAACGGGAGAGGCCACAGCAGTGAGAGGCCCGCGTACCACACACACACACACACACACACACACAAATATATATATATATATATATATATATATATATATATATATATATATTAACCAGCTGAAGGTAGAGTGTGGAAAACCATACTAAAAATGAACCAGCATATTATTTTCATGACTGGATGTATTTTCCGCTTCATCTACCACTGCAAATAAAGGCATACATGCTAGAGCAGCCATATGTGGCTGTCTGTGATCAAACGTGAGCAGTATAATAGCCCATGTGTGTGCCATGGTGTCTTTCCAAGATCTCTCTTAGGACTGTGAGATAGCATCAGTTCTGCATATTTTTTGAATGGAATGTTTACATAATGTAAATATGGCCATTCTTTTCCTCCACTTAGGGCTGGCAGAACAAATAAGACCCTCCAAATTTATATGCCCAATTACTTTTAGGTTAACAAGCTCTGAAGTGCTGTGGAAATACTCCCCCAGAGTTTCATTGTGGGTTAATGGAGAATCATCCAGACTTTCTTCAGGACTATTAGAATAATAAACACCAGGCAGTTTAATCAATTAGACATTTCACCAGGACCATCACTCAAGTGGACAAGTAATTCAGCCTATTCCCCAAGGAAGTCTGGGCTCAGTGATCTCTGCTTTTTGCCAAAACCCCAGTGAGGGACAGTTAAGAATTGTTCTTCCAAGGATACAAGGCAGGACCTGTGGGAGAGGTTTCTACAGTGCTTATCTTGGGGAAGTTGTATAAGGACGACCAGGAACAATGTCCTGATGCAGGCAGTGGGGGTCCCTACCCTCTATTCTCATAGACGAAGAAGTCATAATCAACATATAGTTTTCTTCTCTGAATGGGAAGAGAACATAGTAAAACCTCACTGTCTCAGAGTATATGTGGGTTGATGTGTATGAAGGGGGCAGATTCCAATTTGAATATGCAGAACATTAAAAAAACCCTGCATCGTAGGATACTTTCAAAGCAGTTTTGTAGCTTTCAAATATATACAGTAGATGGAAATGGAGTGGCAAATTGTTTTCTAATAGAGGTCTTTAGACACCTTTTTTTTTAACACACACGTAACGATGATTTATAAGTAATATGTCAATTAATTGTTTATAAATGGCACTGCTCAAGTGCTAGAGGGCTCTTGAAAACAATTGTTTCTTTTAAGTATTTTAAATATCTTTCCAGCACACTTACTTATACCATGAATTATTTAGGAAACCCTTCCTCTATTGTTACCATACAGATAAAATTTGGTCCAGTTCTAATCAAAATTATCACAAATTTTTATGTGATGCTGTCTGGTAGACTGTGTTGCTGGATAACCAGTACTCTGCAAGCTTAGTTGCCATTATGAAGAAACAGCTTCTTTCACAGCAGTGAATTTTTTTTTTTTTACATCTTTATTAGAGTATAATTGCTTTACAATGGTGTGTTAGTTTCTGCTTTATAACAAAATGAATCATTTATACATATACATATGTTCCCATATCTCTTCCCTCTTGCGTCTCCCTCCCTCCCACCCTCCCTATCCCACCCCTCCAGGCGGTCACAAAGCACCGAGCTGATCTCCCTGTGCTATGCGGCTGCTTCCCACTACCTATCTACCTTACGTTTGGTAGTGTATATATGTCCATGCCTTTCTCTCGCTTTGTCACAGCTTACCCTTCCCCCTCCCCATACCCTCAAGTCCATTCTCTAGTAGGTCTGTGTCTTCATTCCTGTCTTACCCCTAGGTTCTTCATGACATTTTTTTCCCTTAAATTCCATATATATGTGTTAGCATACGGTATTTGTCTTTCTCTTTCTGACTTACTTCACTCTGTATGACAGACTCTAGGTCTATCCACCTCATTACAAATAGCTCAATTTCGTTTCTTTTTATGACTGAGTAATATTCCATTGTATATATGTGCAACATCTTCTTTATCCATTCATCCGATGATGGACACTTAGGTTGTTTCCATCTCTGGGCTATTGTAAATAGAGCTGCAATGAACATTTTGGTACATGACTCTTTTTGAATTATGGTTTTCTCAGGGTATATGTCAAGTAGTGGGATTCCTGGGTCATATGGAAGTTCTATTTTTAGTTTCTTAAGGAACCTCCATACTGTTCTCCACAGTGGCTGTATGAATTTACATTCCCACCAACAGTGCAAGAGTGTTCCCTTTTCTCCACACCCTCTCCAGCATTTACTGTTTCTAGATTTTTTGATGATGGCCATTCTGACTGGTGTGAGATGATATCGCATTGTAGTTTTGATTTGCATTTCTCTAATGATTAATGATGTTGAGCATTCTTTCATGTGTTTGTTGGCAGTCTGTATATCTTCTTTGGAGAAATGTCTATTTAGGTCTTCTGCCCACTTTTGGATTGGGTTGTTTGTTTTTCTGTTATTGAGCTGCATGAGCTGCTTATAAATTTTGGAGATTAATCCTTTGTCAGTTGCTTCATTTGCAAATATTTTCTCCCATTCTGAGGGTGTCTTTTGGACTTGTTTATGGTTTCCTTTGCTGTGCAAAAGCTTTGAAGTTTCATTAGGTCCTATTTGTTTATTTTTGTTTTTATTTCCCTTTCTCTAGAAGGTGGGTCAAAAAGGATCTTGCTGTGATTTATGTCATAGAGTGTTCTGCCTATGTTTTCCTCTAAGAGTTTGATAGTTTCTGTCCTTACATCTAGGTCTTTCATCCATTTTGAGCTTATTTTTGTGTATGGTGTTAGGGAGTGATCTAATCTCATACTTTTACATGTACCTGTCCAGTTTTCCCAGCATCACTTATTGAAGAGGCTGTCCTTTCTCCACTGTACTTTCCTGCCTCCTTTATCAAAGATAAGGTGACCATATGTGCGTGGGTTTATCTCTGGGCTTTCTATCCTGTTCCATTGATCTATCTTTCTGTTTTTGTGCCAGTACCATACTGTCTTGATTACTGTAGGTTTGTAGTATAGTCTGAAGTCAGGGAGCCTGATTCCTCCAGCTCCGTTTTTTGTTCTCAAGATTGCTTTGGCTATTCGGGGTCTTTTGTGTTTCCATACAAATTGGGAAATTTTTTGTTCTAGTTCTGTGAAAAATACCAGTGGTAGTTTGATTGCATTGAATCTGTAGATTGCTTTGGGTAGTAGAGTCATTTTCACAATGTTGATTCTTCCTTTCCATCTATTTGTATCATCTTTAATTTCTTTTATCAGTGTCTTATAATTTTCTGCATATAGGTCTTTTGTTTCCTTAGGTAGGTTTATTCCTAGATATTTTATTCTTTTTGTTGCAATGGTAAATGGGAGTGTTTTCTTGATTTCACTTTCAGATTTTTCATCATTAGTGTATAGGAATGCCAGAGATTTCTGTGCATTAATTCTGTATCCTGCTACTTTACCAAATTCATTGCTTAGCTCTAGTAGTTTTCTGGTAGCATCTTTAGGATTCTCTATCTATAGTATCATGTCATCTGCAAACAGTGACAGCTTTACTTCTTTTCCGATTTGGATTCCTTTTATTTCCTTTTCTTCTCTGATTGCTGTGGCTAAAACTTCCAAAACTATGTTGAATAAGAGTGGTGAGAGTGGGCCACCTTTTCTTCTTCCTGATCTTAGTGGAAATGTTTTCAATTTTTCACCATTGAGGACGATGTTGGCTGTGGGTTTGTCATATATGGCCTTTATTATGTTGAAGAAAGTTCCCTGTATGCCTACTTTCTGCAGGGTTTTTATCATAAATGAGTGTTGAATTCTGTTGAAAGCTTTCTCTGCATCTATTAAGATGATCATATGGTTTTTCTCCTTCAATTTGTTAATATGGTGTATCACATAGATTGATTTGTGTATATTAAAGAATCCTTGCATTCCTGGAATAAACCCCACTTGATCATGGTGTATGATCCTTTTAATGTGCTGTTGGATTCTGTTTGCTAGTATTTTGTTGAGGATTTTTGCATCTATGTTCATCAGTGATATTGGCCTGTAGTTTTCTTTCTTTGTGACATCCTTGTCTGGTTTTGGTATCAAGGTGATGGTGGCCTTGTAGAATGAGTTTGGGAGTGTTCCTCCCTCTGCTATATTTTGGAAGAGTTTGAGAAGGATAGGTATTAGCTCTTCTCTAAATGTTTGATAGAATTCGCCTGTGAAGCCATCTGGTCCTGGGCTTTTGTTTGTTGGAAGATTTTTAATCACAGTTTCAATTTCAGTGCTTGTGATTGGTCTGTTCATATTTTCTATTTCTTCCTGGTTCAGTCTTGGCAGGTTGTACATTTCTAAGATTTGTCCATTTCTTCCAGGTTGTCCATTTTATTGGCATGGAGTTGCTTGTAGTAATCTCTCATGATCTTTTGTATCTCTGCAGTGTCAGTTGTTACTTCTCCTTTTTCATTTCTAATTCTATAGATTTGAGTCTTCTCCCTTTTTTTCTTGATGACTCTGGCTAATGCTTTATCAATTTTGTTTATCTTCTCAAAGAACCAGCTTTTAGTTTTATTGATCTTTGCTATCATTTCCTTCATTTCTTTTTCATTTATTTCTGATCTGATTTTTATGATTTCTTTCCTTCTGCTAACTTTGGGGTTTTTTTGTTCTTCTTTCTCTAATTGCTTTAGGTGCAAGGTTAGGTTGTTTATTCGAGATGTTTCCTGTTTCTCAAGGTAGGATTGTATTGCTATAAACTTTCCTCTTAGAACTGCTTTTGCTGCATCCCATAGATTTTGGGTCGTCGTGTCTCTATTGTCATTTGTTTCTAGGTATTTTTTAATTTCCTCTTTGATTTCTTCAGTGATCACTTCATTATTAAGTAGTGTATTGTTTAGCCTCAGTGTGTTTGTATTTTTTACAGATCTTTTCCTGTAATTCATATCTAGTCTCATAGTGTTGTGGTCAGAAAGATACTTGATACAATTTCAATTTTCTTAAATTTACCAAGGCTTGATTTGTGACCCAGGATATGATCTATCCTGGAGAATGTTCCATGAGGACTTGAGAAAAATGTGTATTCTGTTGTTTTTGGATGGAATGTCCTATAAATATCAATTAAGTCCATCTTGTTTAATGTATCATTTAAAGCTTGTGTTTCCTTATTTATTCTCATTTTGGATGATCTGTCCATTGGTGAAAGTGGGGTGTTAAAGTCCCCTACTATGAATGTGTTACTGTCAATTTCCCCTTTTATGGCTGTTAGTATTTGCGTTATGTATTGAGGTGTTCCTATGTTGGGTGCATAAATATTTACAATTGTTATATCTTCTTCTTGGATCGATCCCTTGATCATTATGTAGTGTCCTTCTTTGTCTCTTCTAATATTCTTTATTTTAAAGTCTATTTTGTCTGATATGAGAATTGCTACTCCAGCTTTCTTTTGCTTTCCATTTGCATGAAATACCTTTTTCCATCCCCTTACTTTCAGTCTGTATGTGTCTCGAGGTCTGAAGTGGGTCTCTTGTAGATAGCAAATATATGGGTCTTGTTTTTTTATCCATTCAGTTAATCTGTGCCTTTTGGTGGGAGCATTTAGTCCATTTATATTTAAGGTAATTATCGATATGCGTGTTCCTATTCCCATTTTCTCAATTGTTTTGGGTTTGTTATTGTAGGTCTTTTCCTTCTTTTGTGTTTCCTGCCTAGAGAACTTCCTTTAGCATTTGTTGGGAAGCTGGTTTGGTGATGTTGAATTCTCTTAGCTTTTGTTTGTCTGTAAACGTTTTAATTTCTCCATCAAATCTGAATGAGATCCTTGCTGGCTAATCTTGGTTGTAAGTTTTTCTCCTTCATCACTTTAAATATGTCCTGCCACTCCCTTCTGGCTTGCAGAGTTTCTGCTGAAAGATCAGCTGTTAAACTTATGGGGATTCCCTTGTGTGTTATTTGTTGTTTTTCCCTTGCTGCTTTTAATATGTTTTCTTTGTATTTAATTTGTGACAGTTTGATTAATATGTCTTGGCATATTTCTCCTTGGATTTATCCTGTATGGGACTCTCTGTGCTTCCTGGACTTGATTGACTATTTTCTTTCCCATATTAGGGAAGTTTTCAACTATAATCTCTTCAAATATTTTCTCAGTCCCTTTCTTTTTCTCTTCTTCTTCTGGAACCCCTATAATTTGAATGTTGGTGCGTTTAATGTTGTCCCAGAGGTCTCTGAGACTGTCCTCAGTTCTTTTCATTCTGTTTTCTTTATTCTGCTCTGCAGTAGTTATTTCCACTCTTTTATCTTCCAGGTCACTTATCCATTCTTCTGCCTCAGTTATTCTGCTATTGATCCCATCTAGAGTATTTTTCATTTCATTTATTGTGTTGTTCATCATTGTTTGTTTCGTCTTTAGTTCTTCTAGGTCCTTGTTAAATGTTTCTTGCATTTTGTCTATTGTATTTCCAAGATTTTGGATCATCTTTAGTATCATTATTCTGAATTCTTTTTCAGGTAGACTGCCTATTTCCTCTTCATTTGTTAGGTCTGGTGGGTTTTTATCTTGCTCCTTCATCTGCTGTGTGTTTTTCTGTTTTCTCATTTTGCTTATCTTACTGTGTTTGGGGTCTCCTTTTTGCAGGCTGCACGTTCGTAGTTCCCATTGTTTTTGGTGTCTGTCCCCAGTGGCTAAGGTTGGTTCAGTGGGTTGTGTAGGCTTCCTGGTGGAGGGGACTATTGCCTGTGTTCTGGTGGATGAGGCTGGATCTTGTCTTTCTGGTGGGCAGGTCCACGTTTGGTGGTGTGTTTTGGGGTGTCTGTGGACTTAATATGATTTTAGGCAGCCTTTCTGCTAATGGGTGGGGTTGTGTTCCTGTCTTGCTAGTTGTTTGGCATAGGATGTCCAGCACTGTAGCTTGCTGGTCGTTGAGTGAAGCTGGGTGCTAGTGTTGAGATGGAGGTCTCTGGGAGATTTTAGCTGTTTGATATTATGTGGAGCTGGGAGGTCTCTTGTGGACAGTGTCCTGAAGTTGGCTCTCCCACCTCAGAGGCACAGCACTGACTCCTGGCTGCAGCACCAAGAGCCTTTCATCCACACGGCTCAGAATAAAAGGGAGAAAAAGTAGAAAGAAAGAAGTAGTAGAAGTAGAAAGAAAGAAAGAAAGGAGGGAGGGAGGGAGGAAGGAAGGAAAGAAAAAAGAAAGATAGAAGATAAATAAAATAAAATAAAGTAAGATAAAATATAAATTTATTAAAATAAAAAATAATTATTAAGAAAAAAAATTTAAAAAAACGGATAGATAGAACCCTAGGACAAATGGTGGAAGCAAAGTTATACAGACAAAATCTCACACGGAAGCATACACATACACACTCACAAAAAGAGGAAAAGGGGAAAAAAATCATAAATCTTGCTGTCAAAGCCCACCTCCTCAATTTGGGAAGATTCGTTTTCTATTCAGGTATTCCACAGATGCAGGGTACATCAAGTTGATTGTGGAGCTTTAATCCGCTGCTCCTGAGGCAGCTGGGAGAGATTTCCCTTTCTCTTCTTTGTTCTCACAGCTCCTAGGGGCTGAGCTTTGGATTTGGCCCCACCTCTGCGTGTAGGTCGCTGGAGGGCGTCTGTTCTTCGCTCAGACAGGACGGGGTTAAAGGAGCCGCTGATTCGCGGGCTCTGGCTCACTCAGGCCGGGGGGAGGGAGGGGCACGGAGTGCGGGGCGGGCCTGCGGCGGCAGGGGCCGGCGTGACGTTGCACCAGCCTGAGGCGCGCCGTGCGTTCTCCTGTGGAAGTTGTCCCTGGATCCCGGGACCCTGGTAGTGACGGGCTGCACAGGCTCCCCGGAAGCGGGGTGTGGATAGTGACCTGTGCTCGCACACAGGCTTCTCGGTGGCGGCAGTAGCAGCCTTAGCGTCTCATGCCCATCTCTGGGGTCCGCGCTTTTAGCCGCGGCCCGCGCCCGTCTCTGGACTCCTTTAAGCAGCGCTGTTAACCCCCTCTCCTCGCGCACCAGGAAATAAGGAGGTAAGAAAAAGTCTGTTGCCTCTTCGGCAGCTCCAGACTTTTCCCTGGACTCCCTCCCGGCTCGCTGCGGCGCACTAACGCCCTGCAGGCTGTGTTCATGCTGCCGACCCCAGTCCTCTCCCTGTGCTTCGACTGAAGCCCGAGCCTCAGCTCCCAGCCCCTCCCGCCGCGGCGGGTGAGCAGACAAGCCTCTCGGGCTGGTGAGTGCCGGTCGGCACCGATCCTCTGTGCGGGAATCTCTCCGCTTTGCCCTCCGCACCCCTGTGGCTGTGCTCTCCTCCGCGGCTTCGAAGCTCCCCCACTCCGCCATCCGCAGTCTCCGCCCGCGAAGGGGCTTCTAGTGTGTGCAAACTTTTCCTCCTTCACAGCTCCCTCCCACTGGTGCCGGTCCCGTCCCCATTCTTTTGTCTCTGGTTTTTGTTTTTATTTTTGCCCTACCCAGGTATGTGGGGGGTTTCTTGCCTTTTGAGAGGTCTGAGGTCTTCTGCCAGCGTTCAGTAGGTGTTCTGTAGGAGTTGTTCCACGTGTAGATGTATTTCTCCACAGCAGTGAATTTTTACTTTTGAAAGACAGTAAGAAATGAGAAAACCATCCAAAATATGATGGAGTGGTTTGACATTTCCAACCCTAAAACTGAGACTTTTTTTTTCCCTAACAGTCATTATAAGGTCACGTTTTAAAATAAAGACCCGAACTGTTTTGTGTGTGTGTGTTGTGTGTATTTGTGTGGACAGGCCAACTGTTTTCTTGGTTCCTCTTATAAATAACAAGGCCACTGTCCAGCCTGGATGAGAGAGGAGTCTGGGGGAGAATGGATACATGTATATGTATGGCTGAGTTACTTTGCTGTGCACCCGAAACTATCACAACATTGTTAATCAGTTATACTCCAATATAAAATAAAAAGTTAAAAAAAATAACAAAACCATTGTCAATTTTGCATTTTGTTAGTGAGCTAAACTTCGTAAGTAAGGGGAGTGTTGGTATAAGAGATTCAAAGTTTGAATTTTTACTAACATTTCAGTTGGCCTAGTTTGATGTCTTGATGTGTGTATGAATACACACAAGCACACACATTTACACACAGTGTTTGCAACTTTCATCACTAAAAGAGATCAGGTAAGATAATGTATTTTCTCCCCTAGAGATGGGAAATAAGATAACACTCTCATTTTACTGAAGAAAAAGAGAGATTTACAATTGTTGTCCACTGCTGGCAAAGGCACTGTGATTTCAGACAAGAATTTCAAAAACTAAAGGAGAATGTTTCTAGACGTTCCAGAGAGAAGTGAGACAATTATTTATTTTTTCACTCAAGAGTTGTTTATTGAGCACTTACCCTGTGCCTGACTGTTTTCTAGATACTGAGGATACATCAATGAACAAAATAAAGCCCAATGAACAAAATAAAGCCCTAAACAACGTTTTAACTTCCTAATTTCGTATACCGTTTACATAACTCTTTACAGTTTGCAGTACAGTTTCACATGCATTATTCCCTTTTTTATTTTTTAGCAGTATGCGGGCCTCTCACTGTTGTGGCCTCTCCTGTTGCGGAGCATAGGCTCCGGACGCGCAGGCCCAGTGGCCATGGCTCATGGGCCCAGCCGCTCCACGGCATGTGGGATCTTCCCGGACCGGGGCACAAACCCGTGTCCCCTGCATCGGCAGGCGGACTCCCAACCACTGCGCCACCAAGGAAGCCCCCATTATTCCCTTTTGATCATCATAAGAACGTTATAAATCAGACAATACTTCACTAGCTGCAGTGTATAGGTAAGAAAACTGAGGCTCAGTGAGGTTAACTGATAAGTGCTAGTTAAGAGGACTTCTTTTCTTTTTCTTTTCTTTTTGGCCGAGCGGTTTGTGGGATCTTAGTTCCCCAACCAGGTATCAAACCCGGGCCCACGGCAGTGAAAGCTCCAAGTCTTAACAATTCCCTGGACCGCCAGGGAATTCCCAAGGACTTCTGATTCCAATTTGACATTTCCAAATACATCAAATAGAATTTCTAATTCTTCCCAGGATTGAAGAGGGAAGCACACTAGGTGGTTATTTGTCTTTTAATCTCACTTCCAGCCTGTAGTGGATTTTGCACTTGAACATGACAGTTTTTGATTCAATGTCCAACAATGCACCTGTTTCCCTCCAACACCACCCCTCAGCCTTCTGTCCCACGATTTCAAATATGGGACAGCTCTCCACGTCACCTTTCTATCTGGGCCCGATTTTCCCACAATAATTCCTTCCTCTTGGAATGAGTACTTGGCCACGTGGAAATGCCTTCAGTTCCAAATAATTCAGGAGGAACTTGTATAACACTAGGATGTGAGCAAGAATTCTTCCTGTCCACACTCAACGGCCCCCAATTGGTAACATCAGGTTTCCATGTTAAAAGGGACTTAAAATAATGTCTGAAGAGATTCTTTTGAGAAGATAACCCTGGGTGCTTATATTTTAAAACTAAATTTCCACAGCAACATTGACATTATGAATACAGGATGGAGTTTTCACTTTATTGCTGAAGGCTGTTATTTGAAGCTATTCCAGGTTTAATATATCTAGAATCCACTTCATCTCTCTGGCTTTATTATTTCCACACACTAAACCTTAGCATTCATTTAGGTGGCAGGTAACATTATTCTTGCGAAGAACTAGATCCAATTCTCAAGGGTTGTAGCCACCAAGATAGCTTAAATAGTGCATTTTGGGGGTTCCTGACTTTCCCTGGCTGCTGATACATGGATGAAAAACTAGGAATCTGATAGTAACTTACATTAAATGCCATTAGTACAGCTTTCTCAAAATGAGGACATGTTGACAAGTAGAAACCAAGAAAAAAAAATTTTTTTTTTAGGAAAAAAAAAATGCTGTAGAGAAAACTTACCCTTGCCCCAGTTGGAGCCTTTTTTGTGATTTCTTTTCTTCTCCCTTTAAAAATCAGTGGCAGGTTCCCTAGGGTCCCTGAAATGGGACCCAAGAGTGACCCAGTTGAACAGTCCCCACTTGATTACAGCATGTTCTTTTTATGTTAAATGGCTGACAGTGCCACTAAGCATTGTGCCTTGTGTTATGAGCACAGCGGGATCTGAAGCTAAAATCCTGGATCCTGGTGTAGCCCAGTAATTTCTTCCTAAACCCAGGCAGCTAAACAATAACTAATAATGTGGCCATGAGTTGATCTGCCTTGAATAAACGACTGGGGCTGTTTACTCCACAGTGGAACATGCAGCAAGATTCTAACACTCTTTTCTTAACCAAATCCTCCCCTCCAGCTTACACAACTGTGAAAAAACCAAAAAACAAGGGCAAAACTTTTTTCCCGGGAGAGAGGTCTGGAAAAAATTTATTTATTTATAAAGCATTGTAACTTTTTTTTTTACTTTCTTACAGATAAGATTTTTTATTTTTTATTTTATTTATTTATTTTTGGCTGCATTCTGTCTTCATTGCTGCACTGGCTTTCTCTAGTTGTGGCGAGCGGGGGCTACTCTTCGTTGAGGTGCACGGGCTTCTCACTGTGGTGGCTTCTCTTGTTGCAGAGCACAGGCTCTAGGCACGCGGGCTTCAGTAGTTGTGGCACATGGGCTCAGTAGTTGTGGCTCATGGGCTCAGTAGTTGTGACTCGTGGGCTCTAGAGTTCAGGCCCAGTAGCTGTGGCGCATGGGCTTAGTTGCACCACGGCATGTAGGATCCTCCCAGACCAGGGAGTGAACCTGTGTCCCCTGCATTGGCAGGTAGATTCCCATCTACTGCGCCACCAGGGAAACCCCTGAAATTTACTTTTAAATGTGGTGTGATTAGAAAAGGGAGAAACCGGATGGAGGGCAACACTAATTATCTGTCTATCAATGTGTTTGTATTTTTTATATTTTAATTTCCTGAGGTGTATATGCGTTCTATACCTCATAACATTTTTCTCTAGGAATAATAACTGTACAAGCTTACCTGGCAATAGCCGTATTCCCAAGAGCTCACACTACAGGAGACAAAATTTTACCTTAGAAAGCTTGATAGCAACACTTCACTATAGCAAATCATTTATCCAGCTTTAAGGACCAGGTGAAAAAATGGGACCTAGGAGTAGATACCATTGTCACACTTATTCATATGTTGCTTTCTTCTAGTATTCAATTAGGAAGGTCTGTTAACATGATTTTTTTCATATCATGTTAAGTCTCAACTTTTGGCAGGGACCTAAATTTGGATTTTGTCACTGTATTCATGGGTACAATTCTGGGCAAGTACATATGAATCTGAAAGTCACAGAATTGAGTAGCAGATGTAATAATATTTACTTTATATATAAAGCAGTTGTATAGTGTTTTAGGGGAATAGACTAAGTCTCAGACTTTGTACTCTACCACTTATACCTGTGCCACCCTAAGCAAGTTACATTAACTCCTCTGTGTTCCAGTTTCCCCATTAGTAAAGTGAGGATAATAAAAGTAACTAAGTGATAAGGCTGTTGTGAATATTAAATGTATTAATCTATACAAAGGACTTAGAGCGGTGTCTGGCACATAACAAAACATTGTATCAGTGTTTGCTCTTGTGGTCCTGGCTGTGGTTGTAGTTATTATGATTATTTTGTGGTACTTTCTAGTGAAGTTTTCTTTTCAGAACTCAAGTCGTGTGTGTGTGTGTGTGTGTGTGTGTGTGTGTGTGTGTATATATATATATAAATAAATATACATATATATATACACACATATATATATATATATATTTATTTATTTATTTATTTATTTATTGGCCACGAGGCATGTAGTATCTTAGTTCCCTGGCCAGGGATGGAATCTGTGCCCCCTGCAGTGGAAGTGTGGAGTCTTAAACACTGGACTGCTAAGGAAGTCCCTTGTATTTTTAAAAATAATCTTAACTTAGTGCCTCTATTCTGCTATTTTTTTTTTTTCTCTGTCCCTATCCTCTTTGATGGTCATAGGACTTGTGAGTAGAGGAGGAAGTCGTAAGACTTAAGAAACTGCTGGAGCAGTGTATTAGGGAAAGTAGCCAATCACTACATTAAAAAAAATTGCTGCTTATTTCCAAGATTTCCACTCAAGATAAACCTCAGTGTATCTGGTAGTTGGTCCAGTAGTGTACAGGTATCTTTTAATGGCAACTGGAGAGCTCCCTAATGCCAACGATCTTCTGAGATGGAGCCAGGGAGACAGGATGCTTACAATCCCCAGGGAGGAATAGGCAGCCCACACGATCCTGAAGCATGTCCCCTTATCCCCGTAATAAAACTCTAAAACTCTCCTTGCCCCTCCCTTCATCATCTCTCCGCTCTGTCTCTATCTCCATCTCTATCTCTGTGTTTCTTCTCTTCCCCTCCTCTCCCTCCCAGCGGTCATCTGCACTCCCCTCTGAGCTGATGGGAAATTCTGAATGCTACCCCGTGATACTTGGGTGCTGCAGGTAACTCAGGGCTCTGAGTGGGAGCCCTCTGCTTCTAATACCTCTCATGGCTATTTATTAGATTTCTAGAAATAATCAGTATAGCCCAGTTTTTCTCTTTTCTCATATCTCCCAACTTCAAAGGAAAGGTTTTATCAACACTCCATCCTCATCTCCCAGCTTAGACATTGTTGGGGAAGTTTGGAGACCACAAAGACAGACCTTTTGCTAAGAGTTTCAAATCCATCCAGTATAGCTCTCTCTTTCCCTTGCTTGAAGAATTCTTCTAATGTCTAGGGGATTGGTGGAAGGGAAGGAGAAAGAAATGATTTGCTGTAACAGCTGAAGCTTTTCTTTCTCTCGCATGCCTTAACCTGTACCTCTTAGATTTAGAAACCTTGAGTTTAGTAGCTTCATTGTCCAGCATTGATCTGACAATTTTTTCTCAGGTTAACATCAGCCCATGTTGTGCAGCCGGAACATGGGCAGTTGGAGGGGGAAAATATAACATGTTGGTTTAGGGAATCAAATTTTACTCTGCCACAGAAGAACTGACACAATGAATGCAGTAGAGTAGGAAAAGGGGATTGGCACACTTTCTTAGCTGTTGCACAAGCAATTTAAACAAATGCCTTAAGTCCCCAGAAATATCTTCCTTAAACATAATTCAAATATCTTTATAAGTTACGCCCAACTTTAAAGTCTTAGTAAAGATGATCATATAGCTAGAACATGGTTTTTAAATGGTAATGTCAATAAAAGGGATTCTTGTGGCAAACTTTTGAGCTTTTTTTCTTCAACCCTACATGTGGGCATTAATAGTTCCATTTTAAAAAAAATTTTATGGGAGAATAGTTGATTTACAGTGTTGTGTTAGTTTCAGGTGTACAGCAAAGTGATTCAGTTATACATATATATACATTCTTTTTCAGATTCTTTTCTCATATAAGGTATCACAGAATATTGAGTAGAGTTCCCTGTGCTATATAGTTGGTCCTTGTTGTTCATCTATCTTATATATAGTAGTGTGTGTATGTTAATCCCAAGCTCTTGATTTATTACTCCCCGCATATTTCCCCTTTGGTAACCATAAGTTTCTTTTCAATACCTGTAAGCCTGTTTCTGTTTTGTAAATAATTTCATTGGTGGCATTTTTAAAAATTAGATTCCACATATGAGTGATGTATTTGTCTTTGTCTGATTTACTTCCCTTAGTAAGATCATCTCTAGGTCCATCATATTTCCATTTCACTGTTGGAGGAGAAAGCTCATGGTGTTGAATAATTTGCACAAGTTTACGCAGCTATTGAGTAGAAGAGCCAGAATTTGAACAAAAGGTTTATTTGACTCCAGAGCTCTTTCCAAAGACACACAACCGCCTCCCATTAGGAAAGCCAGACTCTTCAACCTTAGTCAGCTGATGGAAGAAAGTCTTTGCTCTCACTCTTCTCTACCTAGGTCAAAACCAATCCCTGTGGACAATTCCACATTAGGAATAAATAATAAATTTACTTGCTGCCTTCATTCAGAAATCCTGTTGATAAAATGTCAGAAGGTACAAGTTATTGGAAGTTACTGGAAGGGTAGAAACCAGAAAAGTTTCTGAGGATTCAGCAATTATTTTGACTCTCTTTCTGTAAACCTTTCTCACATTTTGAGTATCTTGAGCAGGTCTGCGAGAGAAGTGAGTTTTAAATTAATTTTCTCCTGGCAGGTTGTGTCCGTGATAAATTGAAGAACACAAAAATCATTCCCATAGCTAGGTGTTTAATAGCTCAGTCACTTCAGTGCCCCATTGGGGGTCACTTTCATTTTTTTTTTTTCCCCTTCTATCCAGAATAACGCAGAGTCTTAACAAGGCTTGGAAGCAATTTTGATACGAAAGACTAAGAGACAGCTCTGCTTTTAATAAGCTTTAATATCAGGGTACCAGTAGCACCCTTGGTGCTACGGCCGGAAATGACAGTTTTATTATCCTTTCCTTTGAAACTGATAAATTGGTTCAGGCTAAGGGCAGCCTTTTTAGCTGCCACGAAAAAAAAAAAAAAAAGCAAGAAAAAAGAAACTGACTATCACTGGAGTTATTCAAAGCTCTATAGAAAATTCTAAAAGACAGGAGATTTCATACTGTTGTTGTCACTGAGTGCTGAGTCCTTGATGTTTGCCAGTTGCAAAGGGAAATTTGTGTGTGTGTGTGTTTATTTCAAAGAAAGAGAGAGAGGTGGGGGGGACATTAAGAAAGATTATTTGGGCTTGGTCTCACTTTTGAATTGGGGTTTGCATATTGCAGTCTACAAAGAGCATTTTAACAATGTCACATTATTAACAATATAGACCCAAATTCAGTATCATCTCCTCTAAGGGAATCAATTGATAGGTTCTCATTCACATTTGCCCAAATTGGTTAGGACCTCTTAAGTATAGGCTTCAGAAATGTATCTCAGATGTGCTTTGATGGTGAGTGGAAATATTCTAATTTCATAAGGAAAACCTACAGTGCCATGAATATTCAGCATGGCATCTCTGAAGATACAGAAGCGTGACTATCACAATTATAAACCTTGTGTGCATTGTGTGATTTCAAAATTGGAGAATTGTTTGTAAAAGATCACTGTCAGTTCCTTAGACAGGAAGCCATGTCCTTCCAAAGGCTCAAGTTCCTGGGCAGAGTCTGTCAGACCATACTACCTGCTCAGAGGACTAGGGGAAAGGTGTGCTGGTTCTTTTCTTCCCTAAAATGATGTACTCAATTCCAACTCGTGTCATCATTACAGATTGCAGATTTTTTCCAAGTATTATAATTTTATTTTTTAATTGAAGATTTTGGAACTGAAAAGACTTTTAAAAGATCTGGTTTACTGAGTTACAGACAGAGATCTAAAGCCCAGAAAGATAAAATTGCAAAGATGGGAAGAAATTGACTTAAGACCCAGGATTAGACTTTTGTTGCCTTGAACCACTTGATGCTTTTCTTGCTCTGCCATAGTGCACGTCCTAGTTAGTTAGGGAGTTTTAGTTTTTAAAAGACAAGAAAATAGCTTCAATATGACAGAGTATCCTGTGTGCTGCCGAGGGATCCTATGCATTCTCCCCAGTACCACCAACTTCCGTACAATCAATCAATTCCCTACCTGTAACACGAGCATGTCTCAACTTGACAATTTTAGTAGATACTTACCAAATTTGAGTTGCTTAGTCCTCAGAGCACTGAGGTTAATGATCTACACTATCAAGAAATCTCGTGGAGTTGTGGCTCCAGGGCTCTTTGGTAAACCCAGCAACACCATAGTCTCTTCCCTCACCCCTGGAAGTCTTGTTATATCAGAGTGAAGCATTGCCCAACTTATTAGGGCTCCCTCATATCATCATGAGAATCAGAGTTGGCAGGACTGTGATCTTCAAAGATGAAATTCCATCATAACGTTGATGACAGCAGAGTACTCCTCTCTAACTTTCACAGAGTAAAAATGGGGAAGGCTGTATAGAATAGTGGCAAAGAGTACACATACAGGTTTGGGAGTAAGTTAGACACAGCTTTGAATCCAGTCTCCACTACTTTTAATGAAACTGAACTTATTTCCATATCTGTACAACAACAACAAAAAATAACACTACTGCATTATCAAGAGTAAAAGAGATGGTTTAGTTAAACTCTAAACACAGAATCTAACACACGTAATGCAGTTGAAAATGGCATTTGATATTATCATCACATTATTCACTTTACACAATCGAGAAACAGGTATTTCTATAGCACCACCCATGTTGGACTGGGTTCATGACTCCTAGATATAGTAAATCAAGACAAAGACTTCCTCCCCTCCAAGCTTATAACATATTCCTGGGTATTGGTCAGTTTCACAAAGCAGATGACATTATGCCAACGGAAAAAAAAGTTCTTTATCAACCATATGAAATCCCCAATTGTCATTTTTAGTAGGTATTTCTTATCAAAATATCATTATTAGTTCTAGGAAGGTGGAATTTTTGGCATGGAAAAGTTATGAACTTCGAAGTCTGACACAGCTGGGTTTCACAACTCTCAGGGGTCTTGGGAAAATTAATTCACCTACTTGAACAGATTTCTTCAACTAGGATGGGATTGCTACAGCCTCAGCAAAATTTTGTTCTTCTACTCCGCAAGTCCTGAAGATTCACTACGAAAGTTTTATCAGCCATTTTCCTTCCTGCTCCTCGAGGCCCATTTCATATTTGCCGGCTCTGTGTTCGCAATATGGAGAACAGGGGAAATAAGGAGAACACAACCATGTGTAGTATCTGTACGCCCTGCTGGCTGGCTGCACTGTGGGCTGCCTGCTGGCTCCCTTGTCTGGCTAGGCTGGCTTTATCAGGTGGCCCTCTGACTAATCCCACATGCCAAGACATTTAACGAAACATTGAGATGTTGTCATTGTTCAAGTCAACGTGAAAACTGTTAAGCCTGTGGACCCATGTGGTATTCTCAGACAAAAGCTGCAAAATCAGTGGCATATTTACAGCATTTTTTCATGGCATATTTTTTGTTCAAATGGAGCAAAATCCATTGCAGATGAATATTTAGAGGTGCAACGAGGTACTAAGAAGAGATTGTCAAACCCAGAGAACAAATATTTGTCTCTTCTGAATATCCTCCTTTCATTGAATCTTTTAATACAGAGAGTAATTAATCAAAACCAACTACTCAGTAATATAACTGAGTTGGAAACTCTAGTGTTTTTGTTTGTCTTCTTTGAAATCACAATTGTCAGTAATGTTGATGGACTAGAGGCCGTCTATGGACATAACTCTTTAATTTAGTAAATTTGGATTTCTGTTTGGCTGAATATAATATGTAAACAGCAGCATCTGCAGTGGCATTGAGGGGAGGACCAAGTAGTGCCAAACACTGCGTTTTTCAGTCTGCAAATATTTGGCACTTTGGTTGTGAAGGTTGACATAGCATTGCAATCAATTAAACAAACAAGCTACGAGGGTACTATTGACTGGGAGCACAGTGCTTCGGCAAATCTGAGCACTGGAGTGCATGTGTAAAAAAAATTCATCGTGCTCTTTCTCAGCCATTTATGTATTCAAAACAAGAGGTCAATATAGTGTTTTAAACCCCTAGAATGTTCTATAGGCCAAATGGCTAAAAAGTCCTTTGCTTTAAAGCACTCCTTTTAACACTGCATTGCAACAGACACTTAGCCTCACATGATGTACTAGTTATTTTGTTTATTTTAATATTAGTCTGTCCCCTCTTGAAATTGACAAAAGACTATCTCATTCCTTTGATCACTTTGGTGATACTTTGGTTCTCTGGCCAAAGGCATTGAATTCAACACTCCTTTTCATTTTATGGCTCTTGATAACTTCCTTGGACATGATCATATCATCAGTGATGTCAGTCAGGTTTGGGAATAGAACCCAAGTGGATACATGGGAGAAGGGTGTTAGTTTCCCGTATCCTACCCCTTCCACTCTGCAGAATATAATGTAGAGCTCTAAAGGAGCATCTTGACCATGTACATCGGGAAATTTTTAAGAATTCTTATTAAATCATACGTTTTGATTATAACCTAATGCCCTGTGTCCTTCAAAACAATAGTATCTGAAAACCAACGTAGAGGCAGAAGGGATTTGCTAATGGTAGAGTTTACACTCAAAGTTTATCCAGTGTTTTTATGTGCTAAACGTGCAGCCGATCCTGTCTCGCTTTGACCAAGAGAAGGTGACGAAAGGGATATCGCATGGCTTCTGAGAATACAGCACAAAAAGTGTTGAAACTCCATCTGGATGTTTTGGAACACTCACTCTTGGGATGATCCTGTAGAAATCCACTATGCTGTTACATAGCTATGGAGCAATGCTCTGAATAAGGTTCTAGTCTATGGTATCAGTCCATCCTGTGGCCAGCAGTCAACACCAACTGGCATTATTGGGAGTGAGCCATCTCGGATGTCCAGCAAAGTCTCTTCAAATGAATGCAGCCCTAGCTGATGTCTGACTGCAAGCCTTGAGGGTTCTTAACAGAGAGCACTGTTGAGCCCAGTCAACAAACTCCACTGTAGGAGATAATAACTTTTTAAGCCACGAAGTAGTATGTGAGAATGAATAACTGAAATGGGTATTTTAATTGATAGGAGTTTGTTTGATCACACAAAAGTCTTTATAAAGAAAGTTATATTTGATCTAAATCTTCCTAAAAATAAAGAGCAAATCTATTATCATTCTCTTTCATTTTATTCACTCCACTACAATTAATCTTATGATACATCTCACCGCTAATGCTCATCTTCTGAAGGTCACTTGTGACCTCCTAATTGTCAGTCACATCCTTACAGTGAAATCCTATGATCCTATTCTATCCTCGACCTTTGAGCTTCTCTATAGCATTTGCCATGCCTTCAGTCTTAAAAGTCTATTATTCTTTGATTTCACTGCATACAATTTTCTCATAATTCTCTTCCTCAAACTAGGAGAAATATGAGGAATGACACCTCTTCCCAAGTGCAAAAATAGCTGTGTGCTTGGATCACCAAAGCAGAAGGGGAAGAGAAGGGCAGACAAAGAAATTCAGAAGGGGAAGAAATCTCCAAAAGATAAGGGGAGGGCAAGGAGTGTTTTTTTTTTTTTATTGGTTCCCTATGCCTTTGGCCCAACCCTGTGTCCTTGACCATTATGCAGAGGTCAAGAGGAGAGAGTGGAGGAAAGAAAAAAAGCCTTGATATTGTTCTAGAAGTTAAGAACGTGAAGTGAATATTTTCTCAAAACACTGACTGTTTTATCTCATGAGTGTTTATTTGACTGTCTTCACCTCAGTTACAGTATGAGCTCTTATCATATCTGTAACAAATGTTTGAATAACAGTTTTCAACAGTGCAAAACACTCTTCTTAATTTTTAAATCAAAATGAGTAAAGGTCACTGTCATCATCTCTATTAGAAAAAATATTGTGTCTTCATCCATTCATGGCATGGGAAGAAGAAAATGGACTTGGATCAAGAAGTGAGGTGGATTCCAAGTCTCTGCACCCCAGGGTGATCACGTTTATGAGGACCTTTCTTTTTATTGCTTTTCTTTCTCTGTCTTTTGTTCTTTTTCTTTTCTTTCTTCCTTTCTCCTCTCCTTCTCGCTTTCTCTTGCTTTATATATTTTCTGTGTTCCTTAAACATGTGAAGTATATATTTTTATTTATTTGGTTATTTATTTTTGGTTGCGTTGGGTCTTCATTGCTGTGTGTGGGCTTTCTCTGGTTGCGGCGAGCGGGGGTTACTCTTGGTTGTGTTGCACTGCGCGGACTTCTCATTGAGGTGGCTTCTTGTTGCGGAGCAGGGGCTCTAGGCATGTGGGCTTCAGTAGTTGTGGCTCATGGGCTCTAGAGCACAGGCTCAGTAGTTGTGGCACACGGGCTTAGTTGCTCCGTGGCATGTGGGATCTTCCAGGACCAGGGATTGAACACGTGTCCCCTGCATTGGCAGGCGTATTCTTAACCACTACGCCACCAGGGAAGTCCCGTGAAGTATATTTTAAAAAACTCAAACAGACCATTTTCTTTTGATATTGAGAACTTTTCATAAGCAGAACCCACTGTAGCACAAACCTGTGGATGAGCAGTGTGAAAATTGAGATATCAATTTGTGTCCATCTGTGTTATAATACAGAACTCTAGAAAGATGAACAACTCTTAATGTTCGAACATCTATCAGCTTCATGGTTACTGAATCAAATGGTCTTCCTAAGGAGATGTTTTGTCATTGCACAGCTGCTGTCCCTGTGATCACTTTAGTCCCTGAGCCACTTCAATTCTGGTTATAGTCATGGCTACTTCAGAGACCCAGAATGCACAGTTCTCTTCCCTGGAATCTTAAGGTCAAGAAAGATAATTTATTTTCAGCAGAAGAAGGAGTATGAACATTAGAACTAGAAGGTTTCAGTTCTGATTCTGACATTTACTAGCTGTGGGATCTTGGTAAAATAAATTTTCCTCACTGAGTTTTGATCTATTTATTTATAAAATAGAGAAATTAGCATATAAAAAATACGTGTTAAGTATTAACCAACACCAGGAAACACTAAGGGTGTGCAATGGGTATATACTTTTTGATGAGTCTTATTACACAAAAAGTAAAAAGCTTGGTCTTCAAGTGATGTAGAAGAGCTGATCCTGTGACACTACATTTATTGGACTGAGTTACATTTTTTTGGGAGAAAATGTACTTGCCACCTCCTCTTTCCTTAATTATACAGTTTCTGTACACACAGATCTCTTCCCCTGTTTCTACTTACATAACAAAGAAAGGCTGAAGTTTTCCAAAGAACTTTTCAAAGTATCAAGGGAGAATAAAAATGATAATGAAAACAAAAATACTAACAATATAAAACCTTATGATATATATACACATTTGTTTCTGATACTGTCTTTGGTGAATTATCCCCTGGGATGGAAGAACCTATTCTTAAAGTGGATGATGGAGAGGGGGTACACACACTCACACACACACACTCACACACACACACACACACACACATCTCAAGAAGAGATACAAGTTTTTGTTTTTCTTACTTGTTTGCTCCTGGGCTTTCCACATATTTCAGGAGGTACGATAGCATCCACAACACAAAAACTGTTTCTTAGATATCCTGGCTCTTGTTCAACCACAAAAATAAGGTCTTAATCTTCCCCTTACTTAGGACTTTACTGGGATCACAACTGAGAGAAGGTCTACTTCTTTAAACACACACACACACACACACACACACACACACACACACACACAATATGGTCCTACCACTTGTATACACACTGCAGTCTTTTCCCAGTATAGGTCCAACGCATAAAAAGCATGAAAAAACAAAGAGGAGGTACTTCACTGCTATTTTAACAAGGGACAACTTCTACTTCACAGTTCACAGTTCACAGGGTGGCTGTGAAAGTTGAATAAAATAGCATATAGGAAGATGCTTCATAAACTATAGAGCAACATAGGAAGTCAGTTTAAATTTGAAAGCAGACAGTTTTATTTAATGGGGAAAAATTTCATTCAGGAGCTGGATGATATCTGTTTCTCCTAAGGCACCTCTTAATATTCAGGAGCTGACTACTCGCCTTGTTCTCTGATTTGTTTCTTTTCTACATGACTATTTATATTCTTTACGAATATTTACCCCTGAGGGGTATTCAACATATTTAACAATACACAGGGCAAAAGTACTGATCAGTGGGAATGGTTGATAGCTGTAAACATCTCTTGTTACTAGCCTGCAGGGGTTGAACATCAGGCCAGCTACATCAGAAGGTGGAGAGTGGAAGGAAGGCAAGTGATTCCATTTTAGTTCTGATTCATTCATTGTCTGATTTCATACCTAATAAAGGAAAATGTTTTGAATATTAGCTAATGTGATAATTAGAAGTGATTATACACTGAGTTTCCTGTTTGGTGGGTTTGAGGAGTGGAAAGAGAGGGAAACACAAGCAGCACCTGAATGGAGAAAAGTAATACTTCAGCTCTCCGTTGGCAGTTTTATTTGTACTCACCCATTATACCTCAAGCACGACATCCACCATAGTCTCATTGACTTAGCAAAATGTCCTTATGAGCTACATAATTTTATTTTATTTTATATAAAAGAAATGTGAGGCACAGAGAGCTTAAGAGCTTTCCTACAACTGTGATCCTTGGTGCTGGGAAGAGCTCTTAGTGTTCCCCATGATGACATCAGCTCTTCTTCCCTTGAAGTGGTGAATATGGTGAATTAGGACACAACTCGTGCTTTTCTTCACTTTGAGAGAGAGAAAACAAAAAACTTCATTTCCCAAGTTTCCCTGAAGTTGGTTAGCAAAATATGATTTATGTTTGGCCAATTTGGTGATTTTTATGACTTTTGGAAGATGGAAGCAGAGGCTTCATTTTCACTGCTTCTGAGTTTCTGCCAGTAGGGCTGTCAAGAGGCTATTAGGTTTACCTGTATCAGTGTTAGCAGAGATATTGGTATCCATCGAGTCACTAGCTTCTTAGGTGTCTAGAGGGAGGGTGGAGTGTAATTTCTGCGAGTATGACTCATAGAAAGTGCAGCATGCTTCGTGAGTTTTCTCATAAGTTTTGTGGTTGTGGTTACTTCCTGATCAGAGCATTTTCTAGACTTTAATAGCTTCCTGATAGTGGCAATAGTAGTGTGAATTGTTGGTCAGGTTCTGCAGTATGTCTTTTGGTGCCAGTCCTGAACGTTCAGTTAGAATCTGTTTCTTCAACCCTACCAACGATTCTAGAAGCCGTTTCCTAAAATGTAAGAAAACGTGCATTGCTCAAACTATTTTCTAAAACTAAACCCTCACTGACACTATAACTGGAGGCAGCAGGGGTTGCAGCTAGAATACTAAAGAGCATGGGAATTTGATTTCGGTTGTCCAAATCAGTTAGTTATGAATGCAAAGATGATCCTGTTAGGATAGCAATCCCAGGGACCAATGGCAGACATTGTATTTAATTATACAAAAGGGTGATTGAAGGCAAAAATTTAGTGAACATGTGGATATCTGCCCCGAGGATCATTATTGCACAAATAGAGAAAACAAGCAATGTGAACATGATGAGTTCAAAGGAAGCAAATGATAAGCTCATGGTTTTATTTTTTTTTTAATTTTATTTATTTATTTACTTTTTTGGGGTACGCGGGCCTCTCGCTGTTGTGGCCTCTCCCGTTGCGGAGCACAGGCTCCAGACGCGCAGGCTCAGCAGCCATGGCTCACGGGCCCAGCTGGTCCGCGGCATGTGGGATCTTCCCAGACCGGGGCACGAACCCGTGTCCCCTGCATCGGCAGGTGGACTCGCAACCACTGTGCCACCAGGGAAGCCCAAGCTCATGGTTTTAAATTCTCATCTGAAGCCATGGACAGGAGATCATGGAAGTGTCAATGACTATCCCCAAATAATTTCTTATCTCTTCTCACTTCAGGGCAGACATATATTTGAATCAGAACCTGAGTCTGATTCTGAGGGCTAGTAAATGACAACAAATTTGAATTCATAGACTGACCAGTTCTTCTAAGTGAAAGTTGGAAATATTTGAGAAAGAGACGGACTCCAAGAATTTAACTAAGAGCTTTCAAATAGATTCAGATGATTTGGAGTACCCTGGTCCTGAAATACTGCTGATCTGGCACTGCCGACGGAAAGAGCTCCTCTTCCCTTCTGGTGAGGCCAGGTCAAGTTATTTAGGCTTGCAGCCTCAAATGACTTCATCTGAAGACTTATCATAGAAAAGGAAGCCATTTGTTCTCACCTATGTTGCCACCTCTCAGACCCTAGCTCGGTGTCCCCCAGGAGAACAAGAATAAAGTTTGACCTTCAAGAACAGTTATATATCAAAAAATTGCAAGACTTTGATAATTTATATCAGCAGAAACCTAGGGAATATGTGTGGAAGTTGATTTCTTTTTGGCTTTATAGCAGGGTGGAAGAAACATAATTTTATATTGAACCAAGTTTAGGAACACCTTATCAGAGATTCTGTATTCAGAGGATTAATTTACATAGCTGAGAGTGGTTACACTTGCTGCTCAGCTGGTGAACTGAAATCTAAACTCAGAGGCAGACTATGTTAAATGAAGTCGAGTCGTCAGAAACTTCCGGGTACAATATAAAGAAAGGAATACAAATAAGGAGAAAGCAAGGCGCCCTTATTATGTGTAACCTCCACATTAAGTACATATACACCAACCCTTGGAGGATCTAGATGACACTCCTTCACTAAGGCTTAAGAAATACATGAGTGAAGAGACAGCCAGCATTCTTTAAATAAATAAAAAAAACAAACAAACAAATACATAAATAAATAAAACTATAGTGACTGTCTTCTAGAAAAAGGGTAAAGTTAGGAGCTACTCCACTCAATGGTATTTCCTCATTATGGTGGAGATGATCAGATCTGTAAGTGCCAGAAGCTATCTGGCAGCACTTCTTAACCACCAGAGTTCAAACAAACATAGGCTTAACTTGAGCTACCCAGGCCCCAGATTTGACTTATTTCACAGACTAAGAGCCTTTTGTATGAAGGAGAGCCTGTGAAGCTTTCAGCAGCTATCCTTTGATAGCACAGAACATATGACTACAAATCGTCCTCATAGCCATCTCCAAAGAGACCTGTAAATATTTACCAGGGAATCTGTGTATAGACTGAAAGTAAATCCTCAACCTTTTGCAGCTCTGAGCAAGTGCTAATCTCGATGGATCAAGGACATTACTTTGGTCCACTTATCAGAGTCAAGGTTGTGAGTTTCAGGTGACAAATAACTTATTGTCCCAAGTCAAATCAACTGTGGGTCCAAGAAGTCTGCAAAACTAAGCTCTTGTTACTTCTTTGATTGCTGAGTGCATAGTTGAAATAAGCTACTGGCAGACGTCCCACACTGGCCCCTAAACTGTGGTATGAGTGATAATATTGTATCAAGGAGCAAGTAGAAGCCCCTAGAAATCATGCTACCCACCAAAATAGCACACAAAAATCAATAGCATGTTCCAGTGAAATAACAAAGATTAGGGCCATCATTCAATAATTGAAAGATTCGGGTTAGTGATTCTTATCACAATTCCATTTAATTCTCCCTTTTGGGTTATGTGTAAGATAGATTGGTAAAATGAAAGATGACAGTGGATCTCACAAATTTTATCAGGTGGTGAACAAATTGCAATTGCTGTTCCATTTGTTATCTTTTTATTGGAGTTAACAACACATGCTCTACCTCTGGAATGCAGATATCAAGCTGACTTCTCCCAGCATCTGTGCAATTATCAGAGAAGAGCAGGATAAGTTTCCATTCAGCAGAGAGCCGTCTTATCTCAAGACTATGCCAAACCCCTGTCTCTCTTTCATGATTTAATCTCCAAGAATTTAGATTATCTCCCCATATCACAGGACATCTCTCTGGTCTACTATATATTCTTTATTTATTTTTGGCTGTGTTGGGTCTTCATTGCTGCGTGTAGGCTTTCTCTAGTTACTGTGAGCGGGGGCTGCTCTTCCTTGCGGTGCGCCGGCTTCTCATTGCGGTGGTTTCTCTCGTTGCAGAGCACAGGCTCTAGGCACGCGGGCTTCAGTAGTTGTGGCTCGCGGGCTCTAGAGCGCAGACTCAGTAGTTGTGGCACACGGGCTTTGTTGCTCCGCGGCATGTGGGATCTTCCTGGATGAGGGCTCGAGCCTGTGTCTCCTGCATTGGCAGGCGGATTCTTAACCACTACGCCACGAGGGAAGTCCCTCTGGTCTACTCTATTGATTATGTCACTGGTAAGGAAGAAGCAGATACCTCTAAGCTTGACAGAAGGTGGGAGAAAAACTGTCAAAGTATTCAGGATTCTGACATGCCTATGGTATTCTTGAAGATGGAGAAAACTAGTGATTTATAACATTTTGGTATATCAGCACTACTGCTATACCTTGTTACACTTATCACCATGAAAGAAGGCACAAACTTCATTGGGGGTCTGTGGACCTTGAAGGCAAATATATCACATTGATCCTTTTGCCAAGTAAATTTTAAAGCACCAGCTCTGGTAGGATCCCTACTCCAACTTTGAGTGGGCCTCTTGATTAAGTTGCAGAGCAAGCAACCAATACATCAAATAGTACTTGAATTGTCTGTGGCATATGGGATGGAGTACTGAATGAAGCCTGTGGCAATCACTCATGGGAGAATCACAGCCAAAGCTACCAGAATTTTAGGACAATATCTTCCTTGGCAGGTAATTCTTCACTCGTTGAGAAACTTCTGCTGGTTCCTGGATGGGCAAGGCAAAACGAGTGAAGAGGAACATTTCACGTAGCAGGAATAACTTGAGCAAAGAAAAGGCAGTGTATGTACTGAGTGTTCTGGAAACTATAAACCTTCTTGTTTGGTTGGTTTCTGCATGAGAGTAGATTTATTAACTAAGGGAAAAGTTCTTCCTATTATATTACAGAAAATGCATCCAAATGAATTTGAGCCAGTCTGATTTGCACCTGGATTTAAAGTCCTATAGGCAAGAATGCCTGATGGAAGATATTTTTCACTTTGGTCTGAAATCAGGGAGTCTGATTCCTCCAGCTCCGTTTTTTGCCCTCAAGACTGCTTTGGCTATTCGGGGTCTTTTGTGTCTCCATAAAAATTTTAAGATTTTTTTGTTCTAGTTCCATAAAAAATGCCATTGGTAATTTTATAGGGATTGCATTGAATCTGTAGGTTGCTTTGGGTAGTATAGTCATTTTCACAATATTGATTCTTCCAATCCAAGAACATGGTATATCTCTCCATCTGTTGGTACTATCTTTAATTTCTCTCATCAGTGTCTTACAGTTTTCTGCATACAGGTCTTTTGTCTCCCTAGGTAGGTTTATTCCTGGTATTTTATTCTTCGTGTTGCAATGGTAAATGGGAGTGTTTCCTTAATTTCTCTTTCAGATTTTTTATCATTAGTGTATAGGAATGCAAGAGATTTCTGTGCATTAATTTTGTATCCTGCAACTTTACCAAATTCATTGATTAGCTCTAGTAGTTTTCTGGTGGCATCTTTAGGATTCTCTATGTATAGTGTCATGTCATCCGCAGACAGTGACAGTTTTACTTCTTTCCCAATTTGTATTCCTTTTATTTCTCTTTCTTCTCTGATAGCAGAGGCTAGGACTTCCAAAACTATGTTGAATAATCGAGGTGAGAGTGGACATCCTTCTCTTGTTCCTGATCTTAGAGGAAATGCTTTCTGTTTTTCACCATTGAGAATGATGTTTGCTGTGGGTTTGTCATATATGGCCTTTATTATGTTGAGGTAGGTTCCCTCTATGCACACTTTCTGGAGAGTTTTTATCATAAATGGGTGTTGAATTTTGTCAAAAGCTTTTTCTCCATTTTTTGAGATGATCATATGGTTTTTATTCTTCAATTTGTTAATATGGTGTATCACATTGATTGATTGGCGTATATTGAAGAATCCTTGCATCCCTGGGATAAATCCCACTTGATCATGATGTATGATCCTTCTAATGTGGTGTTGGATTCTGTTTGCTAGTATTTTGTTGAGGATTTTTGCCTCTATATTTATCAGTGATATTGGTCTGTAATTTTCTTTTTTTGTAGTGTCTTTGTCTGGTTTTGGTATCAGGGTGATGGTGGCCTCATAGAATGAGTTTGGGAGTGTTCCTTTCTCTGCAATTTTTTGGAAGAGTTTGAGAAGGATGGGTGTTAGCTCTTCTCTAAATGTTTGATAGAATTCACCTGTGAAGCCATCTGGTCCTGGACTGTTGTTTGCTGGAAGATTTTAAATCACAGTTTCAATTTCATTACTTGTGATTGGTCTGTTCATATTTTCTATTTCTTCCTGGTTCAGTCTTGGAAGGTTATACCTTTCTAAGAATTTGTCCATTTCTTCCAGGTTGTCCATTTTGTTGGCATAGAGTTGCTTGTAGTAGTCTCTTAGGATGCTTTGTATTTCTGCAGTGTCTGTTGTAACTTCTCCTTTTTCATTTCTAATTTTATTGATTTGAGTCCTCTCCCTCTTGATGAGTCTGGCTAATGCTTTATCAATTTTGTTTATCTTCTCAAAGAACCAGCTTTTAGTTTTATTGATCTTTGCTATTGTTTTGTTTCTTTTTCATTTATTTCTGCTCTGATCTTTATGATTTCTTTCCTTCTGCTGACTTTGGGTTTTGTTTGTTCTTCTTTCTCTAGTTCCTTTAGGTGTAAGGTTAGATTATTTATTTGAGATTTTTCTTGTTTCTTGAGGTAGGCTTGTATAGCTATAAACTTCCCTCTTAGAACTGCTTTTGCTGCATCCCATAGGTTTTGGATTTTCGTGTTTTCATTGTCATTTGTCTCTAGGTATTTTTTGATTTCCTCTCTGATTTCTTCAGTGATCTCTTGGTTATTTAGTAACATAGTGTTTAGCCTCCATATGTTTGTGTTTTTTACATTTTTTCCCTTGTAATTCATTTCTAATCTCATAGCGTTGTGGCCAGAAAAGATGCTTGATATGATTTCAGTTTTCTTAAATTTACTGAGGCTTGATTTGTGACCCAAGATGTGATCTATCCTGGAGAATATTCCGTGCGCACTTGAGAAGAAAGTGTAATCTGCTGTTTTTGGATGGAGTGTCCTATAAATATCTGTTAAATCTCTCTGGTCCGTTGTGTCATTTAAAGCTTGTGTTTCCTTAGTAATTTTCTGTTTGGATGATCTGTCCATTGGTGTAAGTGAGGTGTTCAAGTCCCCCACTACTACTGTGTTACTGTCGATTTCCTCTTTTATAGCTGTTAGCAGTTGCCTTATGTATTGAGGTGCTCCTATGTTGGGTGCCTATATATTTATAATTGTTATATCTTCTTGGATTGATCCCTTGATCATTATGTAGTGTCCTTCCTTGTCTCTTGTAACATTCTTTCTTTTAAAGTCTATTTTGTCTGATATGAGAATTGCTACTCCAGCTTTCTTTTGCTTTCCATTTGCATGGAATACCTTTTTCCATCCCCTTACTTTCAGTCTGTATGTGTCCCTAGGTATGAAGTGGGTCTCTTGGAGACAGCATATATATGGGTCTTGTTTTTGTATCCATTCAGCGAGCCTGTGTCTTTTGGCTGGAGCATTTAATCCATTCACATTTAAGGTAATTATCGATATGTATGTTCCTATGACCATTTTCTTTATTGTTTTGGGTTTGTTTTTGTAGGTCCTTTTCTTCTCCTGTGTTTCCCACTTAGGGAAGTTCCTTTAACATTTGTTGTAGAGCTGGTTTGGTGGTGCTGAATTCTCTTAGCTTTTGCTTGTCTGTAAAGCTTTTGATTTCTCCATCGAATCGGAATGAGATCCTGACTGGGTAGAGTAATCTTGGCTGTAGGTTCTTCTCTTTCATCACTTTAAGTATATCATGCCACTCCCTTCTGGCTTGTAGCGTTTCTGCTGAGAAATCAGCTGTTAACCTAATGGGAGTTCTCTTGTGTGTTATTTGTCATTTTTTCCTTGATGCTTTCAATAATTGTTCTTAATCTTTAATTTTTGCCAATTTGATTACTATGTGTATCGGTATGTTTCTCCTTGGGTTTATCCTGTATGGGACTCACTGCGCTTCCCGGACTTGGTTGGCTATTTCCTTTCCCATGTTAGGGAAGTTTTCAACTGTAATCTCTTCAAATATTTTCTCAGGTCCTTTTTCTCTCTCTTCTCCTTCTGGGACCCCTATAATGTGAATGTCATTGCGTTTAATGTTGTCCCAGAGGTCTCTTAGGCTGTCTTCATTTCTTTTCATTCTTTTTTTTTCTTTATTCTGTTCTGTGGCAGTGAATTCCACCATTCTGTCTTCCAGATCACTTTTCCGTTCTTCTGCCTCAGTTATTCTGCTATTGATTCCTTCTAGTGTAATTTTCATTTCAGTTATTGTATTGTTCATCTCTGTTTGTTTGTTCTGTAATTCTTTTAGGACTTTGTTAAACATTTCTTGCATCTTCTCTATCTTTACCGCCATTGCTTTTCCGAGGTCCTGGATCATCTTCACTCTCATTATTCTGAATTCTTTTTCTGGAAGGTTCCCCATCTCCACTTCATTTAGCTGTTTTTCTGGGGTTTTATCTTGTTCCTTCATCTGGTACGTAGCCCTCTGCCTTTTCATCTTGTCTGTCTTCTGTGCATGTGGTTTTTGTTCCACAGGCTGCAGGATTGTAGTTCTTCTTGCTTCTGCTGTCTGCCCTCTGGTGGATGAGGCTATCTAAGAGCCTTGTGTAGGTTTCCTGATGGGAGGGACTGGTGGTGGGTAGAGCTGGGTGTTGCTCTGGTGGGCAGAGCTCAGTAAAACTTTAATCTGCTTGACTGCTGATGGGTGGAACTGGGTTCCCTCCCTGTTCGTTTTTTGGCCTGAGGCAACCCAACACTGGAGCTGACCTGGACCCTTTGGTAGGGCTAATGGCAGACTCTGGGAGGACGCAGGCCACGGAGTGCTTCCCAGAACTTCTGATGCCAGTGTTCTTGTTCCCACAGTGAGCCACAGTCATCCCCCCGCCCCCACAGGAGACCCTCCAACACTAGCAGGTAGGTCTGGTTCAGTCTCCCCTGGGTTTACTGCTCCTTCCCCTGTGTCCCGATGCGCACACTAGTTTGTGTGTGCCCTCCAAGAGTGTAGTCTCTGTTTCCCCCAGTCCTGTCAAAGTCCTACAATCAAATCCCACTAGCCTTCAAAGTCTGATTCTCTAGGAATTCCTCCTCCCGTTGCCAGAACCCCAGGTTGGGAAGCCTGATGTGGCGCTCAGAACCTTCACTCCACTGGGTGGACTTCTGTGGTATAAGTGTTCTCCAGTCTGTGAGTCATCGACTCCGCAGTTATGGGATTTGATTTTGCTGTGATTGCGCCCCTCCTACCATCTCATTTTGGCTTCTCCTTTGTCTTTGGATGTGGGGTATATTTTTTGGTGATTTCCAGTGTCTTCCTGTTGATGATTGGCCAGCAGCTAGTTGTGATTCTGGTGTTCTCACAAGAGGGAGTGAGAGCACGTCCTTCTACTCCGCCATCTTGGTTCAGGCTCCCTATACTTGCTTAAAATGATAAAACGTATACCTCATTCCAAATGTTGGTATCCTACTTAATGGAGGAGTACTAGAAGTCTGCTTGCTAAAATCAGGAACAAGACAAGAACTCCTATCTCTACTTCTTTTTAATGTTGAATTAAAGATAGCAGAATTCACAGTCAGAAATAAGAATGCAACTCAAGACATTGAAATTGAAAAGGAAAAGTTCTTAAAGTATCTCATTGAAAGTGACATAATATTGCATCTGAAAAGCCCAGGAGGTTTAATACTGAAACTAATACAAGTGATAAGAAAATTTAGTCATGTAGAAGGATATAAAATTAATATACAAAAATCAATAGTATTTTCCTGTACAAACACTAGCAGTTAAGAAATATAATGAAAGAGATGACATCTTCATTTACAATAACAAAAAGGTGAAATACTTAGAAGTAAACGAAATGAGCAATGGACAAAACTTACATGTGAAGGACTTGAAAAAACTCCTGAAAGTCACACAAGTAGTTTTGAGCAAATAGAAAGATATTTTTGTTTTGTATAAGAAAACTGAGCATCGTAAAAATGTCACTTCTTCCAAAGTTAATGTATAAATTTGTTACAATAGCAAAAAAAATCTCCACAAGTACTTTTTGTTCTGAAGCTAGCAATCTGATTCTAAAATTCAGATGGAAAAATAAATAAGCAGTAATGGTTAACAAAGCCCTGCAGAAGAAAAAGTAGCAATGAAGATGTGAATGTACCAACTATAAAATATACTATACTGTACCATGCTATACTATACTGTAGCTAAAAACAAGTGACATTAGTGTATGAAGAAACAGACAAATGCAGCAAAATAGAAAATCCAGAGTAGACTGAAGTACAAAGAAGCATTTAGTTTAGTGCACTATGAGAGTGACATTTCAAATCACTGAAGAAAATATATATTTTTTTCCAAATAAAGGGATGAATGTGTTTTATATTTTATCAATTTATAGACATTATATTGAGTCACATATCCTTTTCTTACAGCCAGACATTTGGTCTTTAACTGTTGCAAACTGGTCACATTACATTAGCTTTAGTGTTTGCCTATGTAGGATTTTTTTTTTTTTTTTTGGTGGGTCATTGGTATTCCTGTTGGCTTCATCCCAGGTGTGTGACTACTTTTTATAAAGGCAAGGCAACTGACCATGGACCTTAAGTTACCTGCCTACAGACTTTTCCCTCTTTAAGCAAAAGAAAGTGCCTCAAGAAAGGTAGAGTCTGGGCTTCCCTGGTGGCGCAGTGGTTGAGAGTCCGCCTGCCGATGCAGGGGACATGGGTTCGTGCCCTGGTCCGGGAACATCCCACATGCTGCGGAGCGGCTGGGCCCGTGAGCAAAAAAAAAAAAAAAAAAGGTAGAGTCTTTCAGCTTCAGGAAAAGTGAGAATATGTAGTTTCTGAGCTATACTTTGAGGTCCTCCCCAAAAAGGGCTTTCCTCAGTAATGGCACAGACTCTGGGGACCTTGACCAGATGTTAATTTGCACATGACTTTTCCAGATGCTGGATAGTGTGGAGTACAACCGAGTTTGGCCAAACTATTTCAGCAAAGGTGAGGATGTCAACAAAGGAGTAGAGCCAAACAGTAGAGCCAGACAGTGGGTACTTTAGGTGTACGTTGCTGCAGCTTGATTTTGAATTCAAATGTGTTGGCCTTGGAATATGTCCATGAGCCTTGCAAAAAACCTTAGTGATTGCCAGCCGTCCACATATGCACAAGAGTCTTAATAAGCAAAGAAGGCTGAAGCGAATATTCATTATAAGGCAAGATGGTCTTTCCATAATCAGGCCTTTCAGGTATTGATACACAGAATGATATTTGCTACTCTTAAATATTCCATTCCTGAGCTGCTGGGCACTGCCAAGATTGCAGTTTCAAATTGTTGATGCCCAGAGTAGTCTACTGCAATAGGTCAGCTGTCCAAAATTTTATTCCTTATTTAGGCTCAAGAAAGAAACTGTAGAGATGTTACCTTTGTCTGAGAGACCATATCCATGGAATTTTTGTGCTTCTGACTAGCAAACAAACAGCAAAGATAAAGCAGACTGTACGTAAGCTGAGAAGGATGAGGATGATATTACATCAAATTAAATACTACTGAAATGTTGGAATAATGAGAGGTAATTCCCTGAGTAGGAATATCCAATTCTAGAAGGAAAAAAAAAAAAAATATATATATATATATATATATATATATATATTTTTTTTTTTTTTTTTTGCGGTATGCAGCCCTCTCACTGTTGTGGCCTCTCCCGTTGCAGAGCACAGGCTCCGGACGCGCAGGCTCAGCGGCCATGGCTCACGGGCCCAGGCGCTCTGCGGCATGTGGGATCTTCCCGGACCGGGACACAAACCTGTGTCCCCTGCATCGGCAGGCGGACTCTCAACCACTGCGCCACCAGGGAAGCCCGAAAAAATATTTTTGAATGGTGTCTGTTTCAGTAGACCTGGAAGTCATTGATTTGGAGTTATTCATATATAGTTCAGAGCCCTCTACAAGCAAAATCTCAAATTCCCATCAGTGGTTCCAGGAGGTTACCCTTATTTACAGTGATTAGTTCCCTTACGAAGTTGGGAATGGATTTTCCTGATGCATTGCTTATCTCCTCCTCAGAGTCCTGGTGGGCCATAGGTTTAGCCCAGTTTAAGAGAGAAGAAAGGCTGGAGAAGGTATTAGGAAGGTGGACACGTCTTCATTACCAATGTTTTCTTCCAATGTCATACTTTTCAGATGCTGCTGGTGAAATGAAATCTAATAGTGCCAATGAACTTGACATTAGACCCAGTCAATCCCTCTCTAATTAGATCATGCTTGCAATTATAGAAGAATTGTGTCTACTTAACTTTTTACCAATTAAGTGAACTAATTTTAATAACATTCAACTGAGTGTAATTTTGCTTGGTGAATCTGAGTCTACATGGTGTCAATACCTTCTTAATATAATTCCTGAATATGCTGCTTTTCTCAAGAGGGAAAATGTACATTGACCTATGTTATCATAGTTCAGTCTGTTCCCATCATTGCTACCTTTAGCAAAAACTGTACAAAGTTTTGTCAAATGGATGTCATCACTGATTAGTTTTCAGCTCTTCTAGAATCTCCCACTTTTATATACAGGTCATTCTAGTGAGAATCTGAGACTCTCATAATTTTATCCAAAAATCCTTTAGATCTATAATTAATTGAGCAATTACCAAGTACCTATTGTGAACCTAATTTACTAGATTTTATGTGGTCTGTACAAAGACATAGAGATGGTTGCAGCACTCAAGTAGGACATAGTATAGTCAGATAAACACAACGTAGAGATGTTTTAGAAGATAACGAGAACTGAAAGAGAGTATACATGCCACTGTGTCACTGAAAACAGACAAATCTTGCAAAGAAAATAAAAAAGCACTTTCAATACAGAACTAAAAATCTTCCCTTCCCCAAAGCAGCTGGCTGGGAGAAAAACTTCTGTCCACAATTATTCAAATGTTCTCTTTTCTCAAAACTTCCCTGGGAAATACATTAAAATGGCAATAAATAAATGGAATCTAAGTACTGTGATATCCCCCAAAGTTTATTGAATCCTCTCCCCTTCTGTTGCATTAATTCTGCATGTAGCGTTCTGCTAGAAAAACATTCAGTCTTGTTTGAATGAGATCCAGTGATCTCAGGCTCTTCTGCAGTCTTACTGTGCTGAAGGCTCTACTGATTGACCATGGTTGAAGCCAAAATCTGATTCCCTCTACTTTCCAATTATTGTCATTAATTTTTGCTCTTGCAGTCACATGAAATACTTTTAATGCATCTTTCATATGACGACTTCTAGAATATTTCAAATCATCTATAATTAAGTCTTCTTTTCTCCAGGCAAAATTTTCCAGTTTCTAATTATTCTTTATATATATATATATATATATATATATATATATATATATATATATATATATATATAATTAAGTCCCCTCACCCTTCAGGGATATATTCTAATGCTCTGATATACCTTGTAAAGTATGTGCCCAAGAAATGATAAGGACAAACAGGTAACAAATAGAGAACATTCTCCTTTCTTATACAGGACACCATATGTGTATTGATCCACCATAACTTATATTTTGCTTTGGGGGAAACAATGTCACAACTTGACTTAAAATTATTGTAATGTCAACTTAAATTCAGTCTCATATCACCCCTTTTCTGTAATTTTGTAATAGGTATGGGGGTGTCCAAATGGGCAAAAACAGTTAAAGGTAGACAGGTAATTTTAAGGACATTTAGCACAATTTCATCAATTTAAAAATTAAAAGGTTCAAGGTAGGAGGTTACAGGACTTGCCAAGATTTTATAACTAGTATGATGAAATTCAATTTCCCTTATCAGGCTATTTATTTCCTGTTAAATCCTCTACTTGATTCTTTCTGAAAGATCATCATCTGGTTCTTTGGGTATTGATAATCTTCCCAGATGTTTTGGCCTAAAATTTCTTCCTCCTGTGCTTCATATTTTAGTGTTAGAGTCAAGACAAGAAGCTTGTGAATGGGGAGCGAGAAAATGCCTACGTCTTAAGGATTGTATCTGATAAGAATCCTATAGCAGCTAAACCCTCCGGATATTTAATATCATCTTCAAACGTTATTATTGTTCATATTTGCTTTAGTGATACTGGATAATTTAAGAGTATCTCTTAAAAAATCGTTAAAGCAGCATTATCCCTCAAGTTATAACACACAAATGGGCTTCTGTCCTGAACAAAAATAAACCAAATTGGTTCTACAGTAAATGAAATTTTCTTGCTAGTACACTGACCCCACACAGTCCGTATTAGTTTTGTAAATGTTTTGTGTAGTAATGACAGGCAGCCTGCTATGCTCTCTATAGCTAATAAAGAATAAGACCAGATTTTGACAGGTGACTGTCAAAACCCATGTGCTATGTAGAGGAGAACTGGAAGGAGGGAAACCAGTTGGGATTACTTAAGGAAGTTTTGTATGATGCCAGGCATATCACAGACACAAGAGGTATGCAGTGAATGGTTCACAGCTCTTCTGTTTTAGCCAAGTAGGTGGTATCACTTTTTGTCAGCAGCGTGAATGGTTCAACCGTGGCAGCAGGCTGTATTGAATAATACAGTCTAAATTGAACTCACAGGTGCTGCCTTAGGGATGCATGAAAGTTCTTCTTTCTCAGTCTAAAATTGGTGCTTATATTGATAAGGAATACTAGGGAGGTAGAGGAGGCAAATCTCTGCGCATTGTCAACATTTCTTGATGTATATGGACTGCTCCCAAGTCAGTGGGATGAATGTAAGGACTACAGAACTTCCCTGGTGGTGCAGTGTTTAAGAATCCACCTGCCAATGCAGGGGACACAGGTTTGAGCCCTGGTCCAGGAAGATCTCACATACCGTGGAGCAACTAAGCCCATGTGCCACAACTATCGAGCCTGTGCTCTGGAGCCCGTGAGCCACAACTACTGAGCCCACGTGCCACAGCTACTGAAGCCTGCATGCCTAGAGCCTATGCTCCACAACAAGAGAAGCCACCGCAATGAGAAGCCCGTGCACAGCAACGAAGAGTAGCTCCCGCTAGCCACAACTAGAGAAAGCCTGCGTGCAGCAACGAAGACCCAACACAGCCAAAAACAAACAAACAAATAATTTAAAAAATATATAAGGACTACAGCACTCCAATATTCTCAGTTCTTCTAGTTTGGGTTTTTATAAGACATACACCCATGCCTCTCTTCCTTTTTTGGTTCCTTCTTCTAACTTCTTGGTTTTCTACCCAGTACCTCACATTGGGTCTTCTCTAGCAATCTTTGGTTAATCCCATACTGCTCCCTTACTCCTATACCAAGTTCAGCTCCATAAACCCACCACTTTGTTACTACAGTGTTATGACATAGATAGTGGTTGTGTCTCTGTAACAGAACTGTCCCTCCTTAATGGTAAACCTAGTGCTAGCTGATTTTGTTCCAAGTATGTACAAATCTTACAGTGTTTTGTAATCTAAATTTTGCAAAAAAAAGATATGATTTAGTTTTGTTTTAGTCCATACATATTACATTTTAAAACTTCGTCCCCTATGCGAATCTGTTCTTTTTCTCATATTTTCATGGTTAATCTCTCAACCCAATAATTTATTCCTAACACTAATTAATATCTAAGTATTGATCATGTAATTATGGATTCCAAAGAAGAAACTGAGTGTCTATATCATGCTTTTTCTCCTCTCTTTACCCACCTCTCCTTCTATTGCTTCTTCCTTTTTAAATGATCTTACATCAGATCACTATAAAGCACCATTGCCATTTAGAATCCTGTGTTCAACATGGGCTGAGAATATGACTGCATGGAATCAGCTTTCAGATAATGTGGGGTCTACAGAAGACACAAATCCAAATTAGTTCTCTTCCCCCAAATTTATTTCTAATTTGTTCAAATATAAGCCTGAGACATCAATGCTACACTTAGCATTATGTAAGTTTGGCATGGGAAAAAGCCCAGAAATGATTTATTCCAATTTCTGACCACCCAGAAAGCACATCAGCTACTACTTGATACCTGGTTTCCAGAGTCTATTAGATTTGCTTACAAGAGAATCTATTAGATTCTATTTTAAGTTCTACAACATTGACAGTGGGATTAATTGCAAGAAAATTCTTCCTTTTCTTGAGCTCATAACTTCATCACTGTAATTTCCATCTATTG
This sequence comes from Stenella coeruleoalba, assembly GCF_951394435.1. Lineage (NCBI taxonomy): Eukaryota > Metazoa > Chordata > Mammalia > Artiodactyla > Delphinidae > Stenella > Stenella coeruleoalba. The sequence goes on from NC_137167.1 coordinate 9,879,958, forward strand.
GTCATTTTCTTTCTTCTGGAATTCCACAGAAGGTATCCTTCTCTTTTCCAAAGGATGAGATCTAAAAGAATATGCCCAGTGAGTTCTCTGACATTCACTGCCCAACAGTGTATTATAATACCTGGTATAAGAAAATAATCTCCCCTAGTATTGCATGAGGATAATAGTGGTACGGGTCATAGTTTTCTAAACCTAATTTGTGAAAAGAGGTATGAGCTGTCTGCTTCATTTTTTTTCTTTAGAAAAAGCAGATTCCCATATTGAAAATATATACATTGATCTGTGCACATCATGCTTTAAAATTCTTTCAGTCAGTGCTCTCTACATGTCGTGATTTGCACAACCAGCTCTGTTTATATTTACATGAATCTTATTATAGAAATAACTTCTAGTTTGAAATTGCATTTACCATACCAGGGCTTTTAGATTTTCTTATTCAAATTTTATCTCTCTTTCTCTTTTATTTTCATTATCTTTTCATCTTAACCCAGAAAGTGGAGTGGCCTACTTTCTTGTTCAATAGATAAGAATTTACATACTGCATTTTTTTAACATCTTTATTGGAGTATAATTGCTTCACAATGTTGTGTTAGTTTCTGCTGTATAACAAAGTGAATCAGCTATATGTATACATACATCCCCATATCCCCTCCCTCTTGTGTCTCCCTCTCACCCACCTTATCCCACTCCTCTAGGTGGACACAAAGCACCGAGCTGATCTCCCTGTGCAATGCAGCTGCTTCCCACTAGCTATCTATTTTACATTTGGTAGTGTATATATGTCAATGCTACTCTCTCACTTTGTCCCAGCTTACCCTTCCCCCTCCCTGTGTCCTCAAGTCCATTCTCTACATCTATATTCCTGTCCTGCATATTTAATAAGAAAGTTTTTAAGTCATTTTATTATGATTATCATGTTTTGGTTGGTTGACATAAGCTTTGAGTAAAATATATTCACCATTAGTTTCCTGGCCTTAGGGAGCTATACTTAAATAATTCGATTTGAGGATAAGATTAAAAGATAATACAGTTTATGGGTAAAATTACCGTTTCCTGAATGTGACATTTTTTACCTGCTGTATGGAATTTCCTAGCATATTTGTCAGCAGTGAGTATAGTTATCAGAGGGTGTGCAAATATATGGGCTTATACAGCACTGGGAGAGTTCAGTCGAAAGATAGACTAGGAAAAAAATACACTTGGAACAAGGGCAGAGACCTTCATTATAAGCCAATTTAGGTGGTCCAAGAAGAGCACGTGTCCTGAAGACATAGGCACTTATACCTTCCAGGTATCGGGAAACTTGGGTCATGCAACTATGATCTCAAAGTTCTTAACCCACTTGTAGCCTCCGTCATTCAGGGTTTTCTAAGCTGACAATCAAAAGTATTTTGGTTTCCCTAAGCCTTTAAAGAAAAAGCAAGTGTCTTATTCTTTACATTTAATATGTGCCTCTTCCACCTAATATTTCAAATAAGGGGGAAGTCTGGCAGTTTAATAAATAGCTAATGTTGACACAAAAAAGCAAGACACACATATAAATCCTTCCTGTAATTGACTATGGACAAGATGGTTCATGAAGGTAAATAATGTGAGTGAGCCGTGATTAAATTTGAAGGTTGGTGAAATCGTCACAATCCTTGCAGAGAACAAAGAAACTCACAGATAATGAGCATCTACGCTCTTCCAGATATGTGTTAATCATTTTATATTCATAAATTTATCTCATGCTCACAAAAATATCATGAAGGAGCTTTCAACCTTGTGTTTGTGAAGGTAAAAACCGAGACCAGGTCAATTAATTGACCAGTCCCAGCTCATACAGAAAAAAATCAGCAGATATGACCTGATATGAGAAGACCAGGATATGATCTTGTGTCTAGTGTAGAATGCCTATGGAAATGTCCTTATTTAACTGTAAATATTATCAGTAGAACTTATAGCTGACATGTCTGTAAAACTTCAGTAGGGAATATCTAGGTTCATTGGAAAGAAGATCAGTTTAAGAAAAAAATATGTGAAAGCTGGTTGCTGAGATGATAAGAAGAGGCCAAGGTGGCTGAATCATCAGCAGGAGTGGCATGCAGCATTAGCAGGTAGGCAGCAGCATGATGGCCCAAGAAGAGAGGCTCCAAAGAAAAAATTCACCAACTTCATAATTCGGAGGGCTGTCTAACCATGAAAATGTGAGGAATCTACTTTTTAAGTTTTTAAAATTATTTTATTATTTTTAATGTATTTTTCATGTTCAATAGTCAAAAGACAGCAATTTGATAATTTCCTCCCCAAAATAATTCTGTTATTTTATGTCAACATAAGGAATAGTATATAAGCCAGATACTGAAGAGCTTAGAGGGCAACCTTTATTATCCAGTATATACCAATTGTTATCCTCTTTGTTAGATTCAAAGGAGAATGTTGGATGCCTGAAAGCTGTCATCCAACCAACAAATTCTCTTTGGAGAATTAAGTCGTGAGATTGTAGATAAATATATGTGGACTGGGATGAGATGAAGAGATATGGAAAAAGAAAATTCTATCTCATGTTCTGTTTCTAACCTCAAAGAATATTCTCTTTTGAAGGAACATTTTGAAAACTCAACTTACAAGCAGAAAGCCAGCAAAAAGTTTTAACTTCATAGCTATTGAGTTGATAATTAGACCTAATACTAAAATGCAATTAATGATTCTTTTTAAAATGAGATTTGAAAGAGTGAAGTAAAACATAAGTAGAGGGCATCAGGCAACAGCTATGCTTCTAAAAGCAACCAGAATTGACTTTAGCTGTCGAAGCAGTTAAGAAGTGGCAAGCAGAGTTGTCCCTATCTATTTCAACTATAATTTAAATGGTAAAAACAAAGCAAAACAAAAAACTCAACCACCAAAACAACAGAAACAAAAAGTACTTAGCACTGAATTAAGCACTATCGAAAACAATTGAGATCTGTGCCACTAAGGTGAACTCCAGCAATGAAAAAAAATAAGGAGTAAAACATTGGAATCTTGGCAGTAGAGGTTAATGGACTATGGAAGAATCGCCTTGGGTTGAGAAGGTTGAAGGATAAGGAAAATAACATCCATGTAGTACAGGCTAACAAGTTAAGCACACCTAAGGTTCTTGTTTTAAATTTAGACACAAATACCACAACAGCAAGTCTCCAGGAATTCTAAAGATTAGGCAATTCTTGGTATCAGAAGGCACTGTTCATTCAGTGAATATGTCCATACAGGAAGTATCCTATCAAGCATGGACCGTGGGAAGGGTAAGAGGCATGATCTTTCTCTGATAGCAAGTTGGGACCCAGTCCCAGAGGAAGGGACCAAGTTTCTAAGCAGCGAAATTGACTGGATGTAGGGGCAAAGAAGAAGTATGGGCTCCATGGCTTCACAGGCTGTTTGCCTGTCACCTTCAATGTCTGAAAGGCAGCAAAGGACACAACGCTAGAATCTGACACTTGTTACAGGTCAGCTTAACTTCAGGACTAGGTTAATTACCTCATTCCAAGGTATCGCACAACTAAGTTGCAGGAATGGAGATTGTAATAAAGGGTGACAAGCTAGTTGAGTGAAAAGCAAGAACAGATAAATCTTACAGATGAAGAATATCAGTGAATCCACCTGGGGATAAAAGAGAAAAGAGCTGAAAAAAATTAAAGAAAGATATGGACAGATATTTTATTTCTTTAATGCTTAAAATAAAGAATGGGATTTAATCCAAACAAAAAGTCCCTTTTGAATGTTTCTGTTTCAGTGGAAAAGGCATCATTGACTAGGAGATATGAGTTATCCAAACCTGGTGTACTCAAAATGATCTATCCTAACAGGTGTCACAATCTACCTGGTGACACATACACAAAACTGCAGTCACATTCATTTCTTCCTTCAAGATACACTTACTGAATACTCTCTATATACTTGGCAATAGGATTACAACTGTTAAGAAAAACACACAAAAAATTTCTGCCCTCTTGGAACTTACATTCTACTAAGGGACAAAAGCAAATAGATAATATAATATCAGGCAGTAAAATAAAAACAGTTATATAAAATATGAAAAATGAAGAATAAGTAAATCGAGAGTGGCAGAAGTTCTTATTGTAGGTAAGGGGGGTTTGGAATGCCTCTGTGAAGAAGTGACACTTAAGCAGAAACTTGAATACAATAAGAGCCATTATGAGAACTGTGAAAATAATGTTCCATGCAGAGGGAACAGAAATAACAGTTGTTCTAAGGCCAGAGGATGCAAGACTACATAAGAAATAGCAAAGAGATAGGGTGACTAAGGTGACATGAGTAAGGGGGAAAGTGGTTAGAGATAATCTTAAAAATAATACAAGGGACCAGCTATTTTAGAGCTTTGCAGGACTTTTTATTTTCTTCAAAGTATGAATAGAAACCATTTAAGATTTAAACAACTGAGTGGCATCATCAGTCATGTGATAAAGGGATAATTCTGAATTCTATATAAGAATAAAGTTGGGAGGAATGTCAAAGCAGGGAGACAAGTTAAAAGACTATTTCAGAATTCTAAGTGGATAATGATGTGACTGAGACTAGGGTTGTAACGGTAAAGGTGGTGAGAAATAGCCAGATCTAGGATGTATTTGAAAAGTAGAATACACAAGACTTCCTGATGACTTAGCTGTGGTGTGTAAAAGAAAGAGTTGATTCCAACTAGAGAATGATGGTGTCATTTACTGTGATGGAACTCATTGAGCTAGAGCTGGTTTTGATGACAAATCATGGGTTCAGTTTTTGACAGGTTAAGATAGAAATTCTTATTAGACACCCAAATGGAAATTTGTGTTTAAACTATGAGACTGTGTGAGACAAACCAGAGAATGAGGACAGAGGTGTGAAAAATTAAGGGGTCTAATCCAAGATTTGGAAGTTTGGAATGAGAGGTAGATACCACAAGGAGATGGAGAAAGGGCAACCAACATGGTAATAGGTAAAATAAAAAGGTACAGTGTCACTAAGGCCAAGTTGGGAAAAAAGTGTTTCAAAAAACGAGTGGGCTTCTACTTTCATTCATGAAGTATGAACTACAATAGAACTTTCTCTCCCTTCATAAACAGATGGAGAATCAGATTATGTATACAAAATAACTCTTTCAGACATTAGAAAATGTCAATATAATTTGATAATTCCTGAAAAAGAAAGAAAAGGAATAAAATGAGGTGATCTCTTGATGGCCCTGGGTTACTGCCTAGAGGTGATTTCCAGGCTGCAGAGGTGTGATAGTAAATCACACATTGCCCAGTGATCTCACTGAGATGAGTAGAGAGAGATCAGAGTTCAGGAAAGTCAGGTTAGCTAGAGTGCTCAGAGAAGACTTCCAGAGAGGAGAGAACAAAGCTGAGTAAGAGGTCCGTAAGTCTGCATAAAGTTCTGCTTGACTACTAATCTGCTCACAAGTAAAGCATCACTATTCTGGGCAAGGAAAAAAAAAATTAAAAAAACTACTGAAGAAAGAATAGTAACCAAAGAGCAATAAGAAGAAAAATGTCCAGAGCTCACACAGAACTGGGAAATATTTAACTTTCCTCCAGATACAATGGATATATCTTGAATAAGCAATCAGTATATGACCCAGAAGGCCAAGATGTAAAAATGGGATTAAATTAGTCCTTCAATAAAGGTGCTAGAGAACTTCCCTAAAAAATTTAAAATCAAACCTCAGAAAAATCAAAGAAATCTTCAAGTCTTTAACTACTTGACTGAAAAAAAAACATTCAAAATCGCAAAATCCAGTCTGTAAAAAAGGCATGCAATAATCAACAGAAAAAGCCGTCTATAGACACAGACTCAGAAATGAGGAATATAATGAAATTAGCAGTGTGTTTGTAATGCTCAAAGAGGCAAAAAAAAAAAAAAAAAAAATTAAAAAAGTACAAAGGTGAAAAGACAAAAAATTGTGAAAGCAACTATAACTAAAATAAACATTGAAGGGATAAACATGACGATGTAAAACATAACGTCAAAAACACAAAATATGGGGGAGAGGGGTAAAAAATATAGCTATTTTAGAACATATGTGTTTGAACTTAAACAACTACCAGTTTAAAGAAGTAGGTATAGTTATAGGTCAACATATATAACCCTCATGGTAATGACAAATCAAAAACCTACAGTAGATACACAAAAACTAGAGAAAAAGGAACATAAGCGTACCACTAAAGAAAATTAACAAACCACAAGAGGAGGAAAAAAAGAAGAAATGAACAGAGAAAAACTATAAAAACAGCCATAAACCAAGTAATAAAATGGCAATAAGTACACACCTATCAAGAATTACTTTAAATGTCAATGGTCTAAATGCTCCAATCAAAAGATATAAGGTGGCTGATTGGATTTAAAAAAACAAGACCCATTTATATGCTGCTTACAAGAGACTCACTTCAGAGCATCCTTACTTCTTTCCATCTCCAATCCTACTTCTTGACAAACAATTTATGTATAACCTTGAAGTTTTGGCCTTTATATGTTTCCTCCATTTTGTAGTCTGGAGGAATACAATTCAAGTGCTTCTTGAATCTGTGTCTCCTGGGCTGCAGTCCTAACAAACTCCAGATAAACACCCCTTTATTTCAATCAGTCTCTGCTTCTGAAATTTCAGTTAACAATATTAATGTTTATATTGAAGTGCAAAAGATGTAGAATACCAATAAAATTTTGAAAAGAAGAATGTAGCAGACTTAAATTTCTTGATTTAAAGAATAGAAGATGTGGTGCATATATACAATGGAATATTACTCAGCTATTAAAAAGAATGAAATAATGCCATTTGCAGCAACATGGATGGACCTGGAGATTATCATACTAAGTGAAGTAAGTCATACAGAGAAAGACAAATATCATACTATATTGCTTATACATAGAATAAAAAAATGATACAAATGAACTTATTTACAAAACAGAAACAGACTCACAGACTTAGAGAATGAACTTATGATTACCAGAGGGGAAGGGTGGGGAAGAGGAATAGACTGGGAGTTTGGGATTGTCATGTACACACTGCTATATTTAAAATAGATATCCAGCAAGGACCTACTATATAGCACAGGGAACTCTGCTCAATATTATGTAACAACTTAATGTGAAAAGATTTGAAGACGAATAGATATGTGTATATGTATAACTGAAACACTTTGCTGTACACCTGAAGCTAACACAACATTGTTAATCAACTATACTCCAATATAAAATAAAAATTAAAAAAAATAAAGAATTACCAAAAAGCTGCATTGCCAAGATGTTGGGGTGTTAGGCTACGGGACAGACGTATAGATGTAGAGATCAAAATAGAGAGTCTAAAAATAGATGTAAACAGCTCGCATGTAAACAGCCAGTTGATTTTTGACGAAAGTGCAAAGAAAATTCAATGGGGTGAGAATAGTCTATAACAAATTTTGCTAGGTAGAGCAAGAGAATGAAGGGATTGTAGAAAGACTTTGAACTGATAGAGGTAGAAAGTTTAGATTTAAAAAAGGTCATCATAAAAGGAGAGAAAGTTAAGTTTAAGAAAACAAAACATGAAGGCAGGTAGAAATTTTGATGAGGAGAGTGGAGAAGGTATGCAATAAATAATCTCAGAGTAGGACATAAAGTAGGTGTGCTGGGCAGCATTAAATATAATTTATATTTATAGGTCAAGAAATTCATTCTCCACATATCTCAAGCATTGAGTCCATTCTAGGTATTGCCCTGGTGATGGAGAATACAGTGGTACACAGAACAGAGACACATGTTGTTTTGTTCTCATGGAATTTGTATCATAGAGGGCAGGACAAATAATATAGCAGTGAACCATCAACAAACGAATAAATAACATTTTATAAACTGATAAATGCTGTGAAGAAAATGAAGCAGGGTAATGGGAGAGAGTCCCTGGGAGATTTGCTTGAGAATAACTTTAGATAACGTGTTTAGAGAAAGTGTCTCAAACATGCTTTTCCTTTGAGATCTGAATGTGCGGAGCCTAAGGGAAGTTAACTGGCCACAGAGGAATAAAATTTGTGAATTCAAGGGAAATAATGAAGCAAATGGTAAGAATAGTTATAAAACCTTGCAAGGTACACCATCCCTGACACTATACAATCTTTTTCCCAACCTGGTCTCCAAATGTGCAATGTCTAGACCAGGTCCAGTGCTACTTTTCTAAGAGAGCTCCCACCTAGTGGGCAATGCACAATTTGAAATCCAGAAAAGAAAAGCACAGTGGTAAGGAAAACATAGCAAGACACGGAGGCTGTGTTAATTTTCCACCTTCCCCTAGGGCCCTGAGCCTCATCCTGTTCTACTTCCTAAGAGCTGGCAGGCTTTTGTTCTTTTCCTCTGTAACTGTTTCTCCAGCAGGTACAGCTCCATTTGGCAGCCAGGGCATGTGATGGTTATAAGCAGTGTCCCCATGACATTTCATTAAGCTGGTCTTTCTACACTTACCATCAGACTACTGGAACCTTGTTAGAAGCACTTGATTGTATCCTATTTTTGAGGCTGTATATCAAGATTCTGCTCTCATGTTAATTTCTTTTTAGTTTCTCCCAAGGTCTTCTTGCTGATAAGAGTATTTTGACAAAGACTTTATCCTTCTACCTTCCCTTCTTTATCTTTGTCTCCCTCCTTGCTTCTCTATAATTAGAGACCATGCTACTGGCTATAATAGGCACTGCTTTTTTGCTGATGCGATATGTTTTTGCCTGGGTGTCATGGGAGTGTTGAGGTCTGGAAATCAAGATGATGCCCACTGCTCAACTTTATCAAGGCATTGATCTCTGTTTCTTTCATTGAATAAACTTTTCAAATATAACAACAAAAAATGACTTTCTTTTTAAAATGGCCTCCTTCTATGTTTAATTGACCCTCTTGGGATTCCATGTGCATTAAAAAAAAACAAAAAAAAACGAGCAAAGCAGATAAACTGAATGTTTTAGGGTAAAGAGGATGAACTGGCTATCAGTGTGTCTTTTGAGGTTGATAATGTCTACTGCTGCTTCTAATGGCTGATTCTTTTTGCTTTAAGATGCGCCAGACACTCTTTTCAGCATTTTACATGCATCATCTCATTTAATCCTCACAACAGTCTCACTTCTTATGAGAGGTATTATGGTGATTCTCACTTTACAGATTAAAGCATAGAAATATTAAGTAACTTGCCCAAAGTGCTTAGTTATTAAATGGTGGAAATGGATTTAAATCCATGTATTCTGAGTCAAGACCCCAGGGCCTTAAAGCTGCATATTCTCAAGGAAGAGGATCATCTTTTTCACGGGATGAGATTTCTTTTTTTACCTGAAGCAAACGTATGTTTCTCTTCTCTTTTATAAGACACTTCTTTGCCATATTTTTCTTCACCTTGAAATATATAAGCATTCCAACAGGACTAGAAACTTGTAAATTGAATTAGACATATTTTCAAACCTTATTCCTGCCATCTTCCCTGTTTCAGTGTTCAGTCTCTTTTCTGAGACATCACAACTGCCTAAACTGTTCTTTCTGCTTTCAACAACTATCCCTCACTACCTTCGACCAGCTGCCAGTGAAGTTTCTAACACACAGTTCTGATGGTGATTCTCCTACTTCTACCCCTTCGTTGACAGCCCGTTTAACTCTGAAGGATAGAGTTCACATCTATCCACATCTAGCGTGGGTTTTGGGTTTATTTACAATCTTGGCTCTACCATTCAAGCACAATTTCCGACAACTCCTACTGCTTTTTTTTGTTGTTTTGTTTTTGTTTTGTTTTGTTTTGCAGTACGCGGGCCTCTCACTGTTGTGGCCTCTCCCGTTGCGGAGCACAGGCTCCAGACGCGCAGGCTCAGCGGCCATGGCTCACGGGCCCAGACGCTCCGCGGCATGTGGGATCCTCCCGGACCGGGGCACGACCCCGTGTCCCCTGCATCGGCAGGCGGACTCTCAACCACTGCGCCACCAGGGAAGCCCCCTACTGCTTTTTATATCATATCGTATGCTTAGTCACACCAGTCTACTCATTTCTTCTAAAACACCCATGTCACTGTTCATGCTATATCTGTTCTCTGGGATGACTTTTTTCTACCTAGAAAAATCATTTGTGTCCTTTGAAACCCAGCTCATGAGTCATGTCTTCTGGTATGGATTTTGTAAACTTCTCCGGGCTTTCAGGCAGAACTAATGGATGTGGTCCCTCCTGTCTGTCCATAACCCTTTGTGCTTATAGTCAGTGTAGCAACTGCCATCTTATTAGAATCACATTTTTACTTCTCACAACAGATTGTGAGTTTCTTAAAGGCAGGAATCATGTCTTATACTCACAGTAGGTGCTCATTAATTTCTGTCACATGAGTGATGCTTAAATAAACATTATCCGTTGCTGTATCACAAACTGGGCGGAGTAATCCAGGAAGCAGCACGTGCGCGGAACACAATGGTTGCAATTACTGAGATTCTGGTTTCATTAGACTGGGTTTATGCCTTTCTTTTAAAAAATACCCTCTAGCATACATCTGAGAGTGATTACTAATGTCTCTTTTCCTGGTATAAGGAAAATCACACATGATAAATTATGGTGGGGTTCTTTAAGAAGAAAGAACAGATGCCTTGAATCAGAGGTACAACGCCATTTGGGAAACCTTCTGTACCAAGTGTTGATACAAGTGTTCCTCTTCACTTTCTTGCATCATCTTTGCTCCCCTTACAGCCTAGAGGTTTTCCTGCCCCATTCCATCTTCTAAATGAGCCAGTTTACTTGTCTTTCGCTGTAGCTTTTTGTCATCCCCGACTCACTGCTATTTCAGCCTTGGCCCCATCTCACTCTTTCCCTCTGCTGCAGTTAAATAACTTCCTGAGGTTTTATTAGGTTATTCTTCCAGAAGGTGGACTAGTGCCTAGGGGTATTATGGAATAAAAACACTGAAAAGGACAGCCTAGGTATTTTCTATGGAAAGCAGTCACTGTACGACACACGGAGCACATCGGGAAGGAGGGAGAGGGAGGAAATTTAAGGATTATGAAGCTTGCATATTTGAGTTAACTGCTCTTTCCACCTGTATAAACACAGCATGTCGAGCAGCTTTAAAAAGAATTGTTGTGCATCTCTGCATGTTAAGAACTGTGTCTGCGAGCCTCAGATGGCGCATTATGAGTACGGAGTAGGAGCTGGGCGGGCAGTGGGCCATGCATGACTCCCTAGACACAGAATCTTCAGATGCCTCTGTGGGACAGCCTGCTCCTTCCAAAATCTCTAATTAAAAGAGCCACTGCCTAAAACCCAGAGGCCACGAGAAGGGGAGATCTTCACTGCAGTTTCTATAGTCAAGGTGGAAAATTAGAAATAGTTAAATGTGTTTTCTATGCCTTCCGGTCACCTTTTTTGCTGTCTCTCCTTCTGTACCTAGATGTCTCATCTTTCCTCCTTCACCCTCGGAATATTCTAGACTAGAATACTCATGGTGCCTCTGGTTTCTTAAAACCCCACCCTGATTTAGCAAATCGTACTCTGAATACCAGATCCTGGAAGTTCTTGGATTCTAAAATTATTTAGTCTCTCTGTATATATTCCACTCCCATTTCCTCATTGCAACTCATATTATCTATTGGTTTAGGATAATTTTTTAAATTAGCACACACAAAATTAGCAGAACTGAATGCTGACTCAACACTTACACTCTTCGATGTTTATTTCAATTTTTATCCAAGATTTTATTACTGAATACAGATACATATCCAGAAGATATAGAAGAGTTTCCTGGTACCTCATCAAATTGCTTCTGTGAGCAAGTACTGATACCTGATACACATCTGAGTTGTATTAGCCCTTCTAGCTTCTTTTCAAATAGCAATTGGTGAAATCCTTCACCTTCCATTTTGTTTGTTTTGTCCATCTGCCCAGGCCTCAAATAAACAAGTAAACAATAAAATAGTACCTACTAGTCATAAGAGTAAACCAATCTAATATAAATCCTCCAAAGAAATATCAGTGATATGATTAGACTTACACTTTTTCCAAGGAAATGCACCTAAATCTCAGTGCATTTGAATTTATATTCTTCTAGCCTGCTCTAAGTGGATTAAATATCAATACAATCCTTCTGGCATCAGTATGTGTCCTCTTATTTAAAAACGTCTGTATCAGAAAATAGATGTCTAGATATTAATTTCTCTTCTTACCAATTATCATATTTGAATTTAACTAGGGTCTTCTGAAGATAAATCACAGTAATCCAAACGGAAGAGTCACGTGGTACAAATTTCTTGCTCCAAATTTTGTTCTTTCATATTTCATCAAATTTCCACATGAGGCAATACCTCCTCTGCTTAAGTAAAGAGACAGAGGCAGCACCACCAAGAACATAAGTAAAGAACAACCTCTGCTGCATGGGAACTACACTTACCTTTATGGTCATAGTCCTTACTGCTGACTTGCGTTTTTCTAAGGCAATAGGAAGCCATAAGGGATCCTTCCCTACTTGGTGGAAGCCTTGAACTTAGAGCTGTTGCTGACTTGGCTTCTTTCCACTGTAGAAAGAGGAACTTAACTTAGACACCTGGTAATAGCCATTTAAAGTCAACTTGTGCTGTATCTTCCACCCTCTGCCTCATATACAAAACACTCCAACTAAACAAAGAGAATTCTCCTGATTCTCCATTTCCTCCAATGTGCTTCTACTGATTGCTTAACTCAACTTACAAAAGCACCAAATTTCCAGGTCGCGAGAAACGTTATAGGTCCACATTTTGGATCACATTCCACCTACAGACACACCTTTTTTACAACATTCTCCAAGAACCCATTTGGCTTCTGCTTAAGCACTGCCAGAGGGGCAAACATCCACGGCTTCTGGGGGCAGCCATTCACATCTGTGCAGGGTGGAAGCAAGCCTGTTGCTCATCCACCATCCACTGAGAAGTTAATAATTAGCGATTGCCCATCGATTCACTCTCCTTGCTTTTCAGACACTCTGCGTCCCTTACCCTCTTCGTTCTCCTAGTACAGTGGCAACAGTAAGGAGAAGCTGCTAAAATCTATCTCTTGAGCTCATGGAGGGCAAATGTGATGAAAGACACAGTTGGGGATATGCTAAGAGAAGGTATTTACATTATATTTTGACTTCAGTTGTGGACACATAATCATCACTTTTAACGCCTTATACCAAAAACTGAGGAGGAAGGGAAAGTGAGTTTGTGTTAGCTATGAGGCCAAGAGTTAAGTGTTTCTGTGTTGAATATTTTAGATCATGTTGTTTCCTTTATTACTCATAACCACACTGCACAGCGGGTGATCTTAGCCTCATTTTAACAGATGATAAATCATCAGTGACATATACTGCTAAGTGGTGGCATTCAAATGTGAACCCAGGGCTCTTTAACTCCAAATCCACACTCTTTCTATCACATGAGTTTTGCTGTGGCTGAGGCCAAATGAGACGCTTGCAGACAAAGGCTGTGTTTTCTTCTGTAAAGTGCAAAAGTCTCAGCAAAACTTCAGTTTGCTTTTGGGGGTGGCAATGTGGAAAATTCAGCTATTTCAGGAGGTAGGACTAACTCAGGAAATGAAATGACAGGAAGTGGGGGAGAGAAAAAGCCCATGTTTGAAGTGAGCCTTGAAGAGAAAAAATTCATTCTGCAACCTCTTTCTGCAGGAGCCCAAAGCGATCAGCCTGTGAGGCGGCACCCCTTCCAGACAGAGGCTGAGTAAAAGGCCAGAGCAGAACCCAGAGAGCCCCCTACAGCCTTCATTCCAGCTTTTTCAGTTTGGAGTGTAGCAAGCCCTGAGCTGCAGTGCTGTTCAGCACAATTCCATGTGGCTTTATGTTTACCTTGGGCATCTTTTTAACCTTATACAATTTTAATTAATCCATTATGAACTATAGTGAGAGAAATGCCAAGTAGCTGAATTCCCACTCTCCATTCCTGGCCATGGCCCTTGGTCATTATCGTCTGTCTTCTAATTATGGTGAGAGCTTCATCTGGCCTAATATTATGCCTTCTTCAATGAAGAGCATCACAGCAGCACGCACTTACCCTAACAGCACAGCTGTTCCCTTGGATCAGGCCCAGTGATGTGTGTGCTGAAGAATTTGGGGGAGTCTTAAACCCCCAAGTTACAGCTTCTGTCCCAACTGCAGTTCTCAAGACTTCTTACTTTCCTTTTACAGCCTGGACAACTGTGGGATGTTGACTCAGGTGTGGGGGTACTTCCTTTCAGCCAGTGCAAACACCTCACTTGTAAAACAGTCTCTCAGGGATGCGCTCTGGAACTCTTTGGAAAACAGGCAGCTGGAGTCATGATGAAGCCTGTTTATAGGCCACGGACACTATTCTAAAATGTTTTTGTTTTTGTTTTTGTTTTGCGGTACGCGGGCCTCTCACTGTTGTGGCCTCTCCCGTTGTGGAGCACAGGCTCCGGACGCGCAGGCTCAGCGGCCATGGCTCACGGGCCCAGCCTCTCCGCGGCATGTGGGATCTTCCCGGACCGGGGCACGAACCCGTGTCCCACTGCGCCACCAGGGAAGCTCCTAAAATGTTTTTATACATACTTTAAGAGCATACCAAGACTGGCCACGTGGCATAGAACCCTTCCTTCTCCCTCTCGCCTTTTCAATCGTCATCTCAGTTGTTTGCTTTAGTCTTGATTTAGATGCCTTAAGTTTTTTTTTCTTTTGTTATACTTTGTGCTGTATAATTTTATTTTATTTAAAATTTTTTAAATTTTATATCAGAGTATAATTGATTGACAATGTTATGTTAGTTTCAGGTGTACAGCAAAGTGATTCAGTTATACACATACATGTACCTATTCTTTTTCAAATTCTTTTCCCATTTAGGTTATTACAGAATATTGAGCAGAGATCCCTGTGCTATACAGTAGGTCCTTGTTGGTTATCCATTTCAAATATAGCAGTGTGTACATGTCAATCCCAAACTCCCAATTTATCCCCCCCAACCCTTCCCCCACGGTAACCATAAGTTCGTTCTCTAAAGTCTGTGAGTCTGTTTCTGCTTTGTACGTAAGGTCATTTGTATCCTTTTTTTTTTAGATTCCACATATCAGTCATAGTATATGGTATTTATCTTTCTCTGTCTGACTAATTTCACTTAGTATGATAATCTCCAGGTCCACCCATGTTGCTGCAAATGATAGATGCCTTAAGTTTTATTTTAACCAGACTTACTCTAAGGAAATATATTCAAGGGGAAGACTGCAGAACCAAGAGATGTGCTAAATCAGCAGAGGTGGCCTAAGGATGTATAAATGACCACTGGCTCAGTGATACTATGCCCATGAAGTAAGAAGTTTCTATTAGCTGATAATGGGTAGCATTGTACAAAACCATAGATCTCACCATGATATGAAGGAAAGATGTTGAAGAAATTTGCTGCAAAGCCTAAGACAGAGCCAGTGCTGATTGAGATCAATGTCTTTCAGGATTCTTATGACTTCGTTTAAGGTTATTTAGAACTTAAATTGAATTCCATGTGACAACATCACAACAGAGAAATGTTATCAGCTTTTTGAAATTCAACCTGAATTTCCCCTTGGTCTTTAATATCCTCCCCAATCTCTTTTGGCACCCATATCAAGCCACTGAGAACCATTTGCCTATTTAATTCCCTTGTTTGTTGAAAGGGTTTTTCTTATTCACAGAAGGAACCTCCTCTCTAATTATCTGTTTACTTTTATCCCTTTTATAATATACAAAGATCACCATATGCAGGTAAGGAAATTACATGGTGTATGTCTGTAAATGTAGGTTCATCGTGGGTAAGTGATTGGCACAAATGTGTCTGAGAGGAAAATGCCCCAAAGGGTAAACGATTGAGTTATACAAGAAAAAGATGAAAGTATTGAGAAAACTAACTTACAGAGTGAAGATCAGAAACAGCAGAAGATTCTAAGACAATTGCAGCGAGTTGGCAGGAAATAGCCAAGTCTGAAAGATACTGCAGAGCTTGCAGGATAGTATAGGTATGAACTGATAGGCAAAGATGCCAAGGAAATTTTTTGAGTAGAAGAATGAAATGATTAGATGCATGTGGTATAAAAGTCACACTGATGGTGTTTGGAAGGGGAAAATTTCCTTTCCCTCTTTTCTTCTTTGGTTCTTTTTGGCTGGTCAAATAATTAAAATGACATGAGACAGACTGACAGTAGGAAATCAAATTTAATTTTCTATGAACGGGAAACCCACATACCTGAGAAGTTTAGAACCCCACACAGATGAGAGGTTCAAAGACAGAAAGGTAAAACGAGGTCTGTATGCCCACCTGAGCTAAGGAATGGGACGGAGCCTGGCACTTCTAAGGACAAGGAGTTCATTCACAGGACCATGAGAAAGGGAACAGATGTTTAGAAATTAGCTGTTTGCTCTGCCATATAGATGAGGCCACTTAGACAAAATATATCTCCAGTGATAACTCTTCCCTGGGACAAATTCCCAATTTAAGTTCTTCTAGGTAGTTAAGGGAGGACAGTAATTTCTCTTAATCCTGCAGGGTCTCCATTGCCTTTAGCTCAAAGTAATCCTCATGCAAAAGTGACATATTTGGGGGAGGTCTGTCCTGAACCCCTACAATGGCAGGGTGAAGGATAGAGTTTAGAGGGAAATGAAAGATAGTGAGATCTTTGAGAAGCCTGTGGTCCAGTTTAGAGGTGATGAAGGTCTGCTTCAGGGTGGTAGCCATGCAGATGCAGAAGAGAAGATGAATGTGAAACCAGAAATAGAATTAGCAAGACTTAGAAAAGGGGTAGATGTGAACAATAAGGGAGCTTCAGCAATTCAGGGGGCTTCTCAAGTTTATATCACAACTGGTTTCAATTTGAAAAGATGGGAAATCTGAAAGAAAGAATTGTTTTGATATTATGGAGTTGAGGTGTGGGGTAAGAGGATTTCAGTAAGGAGGGTAGGATTGCCTTAGATAACACCAGCTTTGCACAAGATCTACATTTGCAACTGTCTTGAAGGAGAGCATGATAAAGAACAGCGATGCTGCAGCAAAGTGAAAAAGGATGAAGATTGAAATAGTCTCTTGAGAGCAACTAGGTGGATGTTGGCTAATGTTGCTAAAGCTTGTGAGCGGAAGACAGATTGCATTTGTATGAGGAGAGAATGTGAGGTGAGGAAATGAAGACAGTGACAAGGGAAGAAAGTGACAACAAGGAAAAATGACAAGTGATGAGCGTCTAATTCTCCCTACTTTGGAGCAAAGATTTCCGTAAATAGGTGGCCAGGTAAAAGACCGTCTGTTTTCTTGAGAGAAGAAGTAGAAAGATATTAGAAATAAAAATCAGACACCTTAGGGTGTCAAATAGGATGATGGCTTAAATATGGAAAAAGATTGTCCCTTTCATCACTAATTTACTGACCTTAATGTAGTGTGTAGTTCAAGATTCTATTAATACTTGTAAAGACCTGAATAGCTAGCTAAGTGGACCAGTATTTCAAATGAGCATCTAAATAAGGGGATACTGGGCAAAATTAAAGAGTCAGGGCTTCCTTCTCAAAGCCAGAATCTGAACTAGATCCACCCATCTGTCCAATAATTGGTGGAACTGAAAGCAATTAAAACTTAAAAAAAGAAGTCTCTAATATCATTAAGAGATCTGGAACTGAATCTGTGATTTTTAATGTGAATTCAGATGGACAGTTGGATATGAGTGTGTGTGTTTACATGCATTATTTCTTGGATCTGTCTGATGAGAGGTCCAACTGAAACAGAGCAGGACCCTATGGTCTTTTCCCCCATGTCCTCCACCTGCCTTTGGTCTTTAGAAAAACTTTAGGCAAAGAATAAGTTTAATCAGAGAGGTGAGAAAAGGCAGAAGCAAAGAAAAGCAGTCAAACAGGACAAAATAATAAAGTTTAGTCATTAAGCAAAGTCAAGGACTTTCAGTTCCTCCTCAAGGGCTATAGATAGTATTCTGAGCTGTATCCTGTGAGCTGTCTTGTAGATACTGAAACCCTCACCAGGTAGAAGAAGTTAACTACATCATGGCCAGACTGTAGCCATGACATAGGCTGTCACAATTCCAAGAATTGGCCTCAAAGAAAATGGGAACAAACCGACCCTGGAACTGAAGATTAACTGTATTTAAAACAATCCAGATGACACTGATTAGACCACTGCATAACCAATTTCAAGATGATTGCCAGAGCTGTCTGTGCTGTTTCTGCATATAGCCCCCTCCCTCTGGCTATACACCCCCTGAAAACTCCCATTTAAAAGCTCTTGCCCACTGATTGTCAGTGGGAGAGTCAGCCTTTGGACACAAGTCCGTCCTCTCCCCTGGGTGCAGACCACAGTTCTGCACTGTCTGTCATCCAGTGCGTGAAAACTGTTGCCCCGTATACTTCGTCCAGTTTTATATTTGTTTATGGTGGAAGGCATTTCTTTAGTCTATGGCTAGGCTCTCCTAAGATAAATTTTGGTGAGTAATGTTTTCCCCATATAATTACATGTATATTAAGTAGGAGACAAATAGTGGAATATTGTTTTTAATGTGGAGTTAAGAACAATGACTAGGGTTGGTTGAGTGCCACTTTGCCTTATTAAGAAATGTTTCATGATGAGATGCATAATGATAAAATATTGCCAAAATGTTTGCTCTGCTCTGGTGGAATAGTGATTATCCTCAGTTTTTAAAGGTGAAAAGCAGAATAATTCTACATTATATTGTAATACATGTCAACTAACAAATAACGAGGCTGAGCACTGAATCCATTCATTTCTCTGATTCTAACGCACTAGATCATCAGCCACTTATTAACTTCTCAAATTTAAAACACATTAATATATCAGAAAATATAGGGACATGATTGTAGAATGTATGGTTTTGAAGAGTTTTCTAAGCATAACATCAAAGGTGAAGCTATAAAGATAAAGGTGAATATATTTCACCATCTAATTTTCTAATTAAAAAGGATCTGTTGTTAAGTATAGAAGAAAATGTTGAATGACAAATGGTAAGGTGGAAAAATTATTTGCAACATATGCAAAAGAAAAACATAAATTCTTAATATGTATTAAGTTTTAGATATAATTTTAAAAAGATAAAACCAGAAATAGAGAAATGCGATACAAGCAAAAATGGAACTTCATAAACACATAAATACATACATCAAGAATATAAAAAATATATATACAATCTCACTTGTAATAAAAAAATGCACATTGATGCAAAAAATTAACTTATGCTTTTCCCTTATGAACTTGAAAAAGATGATATACCATAATATTCTGTGTTTCCAAGAGTGCTGAGAAGTGAGTATTGTTATATATTGCAGTTAAGGTTGTAAATTAATGTAACAAAAGCTGTAAAAATGGGCAAGTTCTATTACTTAGAAATTCTGCTTCCAGAAATTAGTTCTGTGTAAATTATCACTTACATAAATACACACGTGCGTGCGCACACACACACACATACACATATATATATCATGGTACAAATTATGATGGTGGAAGTTTGGAAGTTACTAAATATTTCACAGTAAAAGTTCAATGGTTTATGATATATTATCAAAAACTCTGCAGCAATTACAAATACTATACAAGATTATTACATGTGATAGGGAAAATGTTATGATGTATTTTAATTGGAAAAAGAAGTTAAAACAAAATTATATAGACAAAACATTGTGAATAGTCTAGTCTCATGTGTGTCATATTCACGCATACATGACCAGTCGTTATTTCTAGATAGTGAGGAATTTTTTTCCTTCATTTTGAGTGTCTTAATTTCTACAGTACTGAATATGTATTGCCATTGTAAAATGTTATTTAAAAATCTGTATACACACACACATACACACAAACATAATTGAGATCTGAAGTGATAATCTTTTGGAAATATCTTTTAATTATTTTAATACCCCAATTTTACCTTCCAGGCTATTCTTTTTTTTTTTTCTTTGTTGTTGTTTTTTTGCGGTACGCGGGCCTCTCACTGTTGTGGCCTCTCCCGTTGCGGAGCACAGGCTCCGGACGCGCAGGCTCAGTGGCCATGGCTCACGGGCCCAGCCGCTCCGCGGCATGTGGGATATTCCCGGACCGGGGCACGAACCCGCGTCCCCTGCATCGGCAGGCGGACTCTCAACCACTGTGCCACCAGGGAAGCCCCAGACTATTCTTTAGGATGGAATCTTTTTCAAAATCTCTTCTCCCTGGAGCTTCATACTGGTATCTGAATAAGTATCTTTAAGCAAAAGCTCAATGAGTGTGACTGTTTATGAAAGAGAACATCATAACTGTTCCTGAGGGAGTGTGTGTGTGTGTGAGGGAGGATAGGGTTTATCAATAATGGATTGATCAATGATCAATGCCTGGGGAATAAAAGAGTCATTATTGACTCCCCAGATTCTACCAAACATGAGGCATGTCGTTTCAATAGTTCTAGGAATTTTCACTGCAGGCAGCTCCATGGGGAGTATCCCAGAGCAAGGGACCAAAAGGGAAAAAGCAGACAGTCCTAAAATCAGCTCTCTTCCAAGAACCAAAGACACATGGGGATTATTTGACAAGGCTCATTTTAAAGAGACTCCACATGCTTCAGCTCTGCCTGCTGTGCATTGAATAAAGTGGTGGCTGGTGCTCTGAAATCCATCCCAGCACCTTGTGTTGGCAGCCACTTACCAAGTAAATTCAAGAGGTAGCAGCTGTCTTGGAGCAACGGTGTGGCTGCTACTTCCCTGGGCCAAAAAGCAAGAACAGGAACCCATCATGGTTCAGTTTCAGTGAACAGAAGGATATGAATGGGAGGAGGGCTGTCCAAGAGTCGGAAAACATTTGCCAGCTGAGAAACTGGATTATTACTCTTAGAGCTTCTTTTCTAACCCATGAAAATCTTTGGGGGTTGCCTCCCTGGGATCTGCAAATTGCCAAACAAAATTTGAATTAGGCACAGAGTGAGGGAAAACTCAGATGCTTTATTTTGCTTCTAGGCAAACATATGCCTATTTAAAACTTAGTTTCTTCTGTGAACTTGTTTTAAAGAATGTTGTGAATTCAGTTGTTTTTCAAAGGAGAATGAATTCCAGGTCTTGCTCTATACCAGAATTTGGCCATATTTTGGACAAGGAGAGCATTGCATTTGCATTTGCAGACTAACAACCCTTCAGTGTGAAGGTCATTAGGATAAACGGTATAAGGTACAGCACTTTTCTCCATGATCAATGAGACATTCAATTCTTTGTGTGTGCTGCAAATTTATACTCAGGCTACCTAGGTAATAGCTCTATCTTCTCAACTCCAGTCCCAGAGGGGACCCATGTCCTTTCACCCAGAACAATTCCCAACCCCAGGGTGAATTTTGAGAACAAGTTTGCTATTCAGTGAATTACTTCTCTTTTCTTTGATGCTTGGGGTTAGCTCTAGAAGGTTCATAAATTTTACCTCTGCTGATGGGCTACTTAATTCTCCAGCCACCGTGTGAGGAGTTAAAGATTTATGGGAAAGAAACTCTACCAGATGCGTTTCTGCAGACTGGTCAGGGGCTTCATTTAAATCATTAAAGATTTAGAGAGTTAAAGGGGGGAGGGTATGAGGGGCTTCCCTGGTGGCGCAGTGGTTGAGAGTCCGCCTGCCGATGCAGGGAACACGGGTTCGTGTCCCGGTCCGGGAAAATCCCACATGCCGCGGAGCGGCTGGGCCCGTGAGCCATGGCCGCTGAGCCTGTGCGTCTGGAGCCTGTGCTCCGCAACTCGAGAGGCCACAACAGTAAGAGGCCCGCGTACCGCAAAAAAAAAAAAAAAAAGGGGTGGGTGGGGAGGGAATGAATGAAACCTCATCATTCTGTCTTCAAAAAGAAATCCTTAAGAATATAGTCTTTTCTTCTCAGGATTCCAAATCATTATAGTAGTTTATGGGTTGCATGTCAATTTGGGGAATATTTGGGGACCTGGGGTTGGCTATGCAATTTCTAGAGCTTTCTTAGCGCTGATAAATTAAGGAAAGAGAGAGAGAGAGAGAGAGAGAAAGAGAGGAAAGGGGGAGGAAGGAAGGGAGGGAGGGAGGGAGGGAGGGGGGAGGGAGGAAGGGGAAACCTAGCTGACTATATGCTTGAGAAGATTCTACAACCAGTTGCATAGCCTGAAATTTGATTTCATCCTTTTTCCAGCCTAATTGCAAATGGTAAACAAGTTGAGCCTTCCTGTCTTTGCATAAACACACAGGAAGATAAACAACAGCTACTCAAGGAAAGACTTTGACCCAAGGGTCCTCTCTGGGCACAGACTCTAAATTGAGAAGGGCTCAACAGCTCCCAAATCTCTGGCTTGTGAGGAAGATGGCCCCTGCTGCCTTGTAACTGAAATATATTGACTCTTCCTGTCAAGTTGGCAGGATTGCTGTAGCTTTGCAGCAGCTTGCTCTGAGTTTCTGTGAGAACAGCAGAGAGCTAGTGCAACAAAGAAACTGCTAAGTTTGATTAATGCATAAGATACTGCACCATGGTTCTGCCAAAGCCTCATTTCAAGACTCAGCATTGTACTTTTGAAGGGAGCAAATATTCAGTACAGCTATCCTCTTTGTAACTTGTCATACAAAAGAATTGACAAATTCCCTGACTGTCAGGAAGGCTGTAAGCTGAGATAATTGCTCTCCTTTGCACGTGCTTCAGGCCCTGCCATCAATTTGCAGCAGGAAGGTCTAAATATTGTGATTTACTCACGTGGCAGTATGTCTTTTTAAAATAATTCTCTTTTATACTCACCTGAAGACTTGAACATTTCAACAGTGGCCAAGGAGTGGTGAAAGCATGAGGATGAGACCTTTATGCCACTAAAGTCCTATAATCAACAGTGGGTGCCTGAAGCTATGGAAGGTCCCTCATGGAGAAGTATAGTTTAATACTATAGCATGGAGACAAGCATTTTCATTCGTATATGCTTTCCTGAATGAAGCAGAAGGGTTAGGTGGCTGCTGAGGAATACAGAGTCAGAGGGAAGATGGCAGCATCACTTTAAATAAGAAGTCTGGAGGAGGAGCAGGATGGGTCAAAGTGACTTGTTCCATTTGGACATAATATCTAAGAACAAAAGAAAGTACATGGAAGTTGGGTTTAGCTAGTTTTGGGGATTTCAGACTGAGCAAAAGACAAAGGAATAATGTATTCTACATAACTAAATATATCAATATAATAGAAATGATTGACATAGGAATATGACAAGAAATTAGAAATTATAGGGCCTGATTCCTTGTCCATAAACCATTTAAGGACCGTGGGGTTCCTCTCTCTGTCTTTTCCTGGTGGAATTCAGAGACCCTTTCCAGAGTTGTTGCCAGTACATACACCAAGTTACACTCTGATGTTCAGCTTATGTTTCCAATGCATTCAAGGGACCCAAGAGGTCTGGAATTCCCTTCTGAGTCCATACTCCCCCAAATAGGAAATTAAAGGCTCTTTTCAGAAGTTGCCCAGATATTCAGTTCTTATACTTCTGTTGCTGACTTATATCCCTGAAATACACAGATATCCAAGAAACAGAGGTTTTTCCACTTAGTCTCTGTTTTGCAAATTGGGGTTCAGAGAGTTCTCAATCTAAACATGATCACTAAAGAATAAATCACCATAATCTCTAATGTACCACAAAAGCTGCCACCTTGCCCAAACAGATAGCTACTCAGACTTCTAAGTCTAAAAGGGAAAAAGATGAATCAGGTTAAACAATGAGAATATGATATATATGTTAACAACAGTGTAGGGACTTCTCTATTCCAGCCACTTATCCTGGTTCTCTTTAGACAAGAGCCTGGTTGGATCCCAGGTCCCTGCTGGCTTCTGAGTTTGCAGCTGGATAAGTACAGTACAAGCCAGTTCTTGACTATGAGGCAGTACCTGGCAGATGATTAACTCCAGGAGGTGTTTGTGGCTTCTTTGGCTTCTATAGGTTGCAAAAATTTCCATCCACAAGTTTACTGCATTTTGTTCTTTGGTTTATAGATAGTGCTTTTACTGAGATGTCTCTCTTGGCTAGAGGTGGGGATGTGCTGGCAAAATGCCAGTAGTTGAAATTACATTCCAAAGAAGCACATGTGATAATGTTGAATAGCTTACACATACAGGGCAAGGGTCCTTAGCATCAAATGTTGTACAAGACCAGTGAGGGTCCTGGTGATTTGCTGGGATTTAGAGGACCTACGGACAGATCTCAAGTTTACATCACAAAAGAGATCCCTACATTGCAGCACTATTTACAGTAGCCAGGACATGGAAGCAACCTAAGGATCTATCGACAGATGAATGGATAAAGAAGATGTGACACATATATACAATGGAATATTACTCAGCCATAAAAAGAAATGAAATAATTGAGTTATTTGTAGTGAGGTGGATGGACCTAGAGCCTGTCACACAGAGTGAAGTAAGTCAGAAAGAGAAAAACAAATACCATATGCTAATATATATATGGAATCTAAAAAAAAAAAAAGATTCTGATGAACCTAGGGATAGGACAGGAATAACGACACAGACGTAGAGAATGGACCTGAGGACACGGGGAGGGGACAGGGTAAGCTGGGATGAAGTGAGAGAGTAGCATTGCCATATATACACTACCAAACGTAAAATAGATAGCTAGCAGGAAGCATCTGCATGGCACAGGGAGATCAGCTCAGTGCTTTGTGACCACCTAGAGGGGTGGGATAAGGAGGGTGGGAGGGAGATGCAAGAGGGAGGGGATATGGGGATATATGTATACATATAGCTGATTCACTTTGTTATACAGCAGAAACTAACACAACATTGTAAAGCAATTATACTCCAATAAAGATGTTAAAAAGAAAAAAAAGAGATCCCTATTCCATTTAGTTGGTCAAATAATCATTTTCTCATGTTGTAAATTGGTCTGTATTCAATGTGAATGAAGTATGACAACAAAAAATCATACTAACCCATTACCCCACCATTCAACACTGATGATTATTATTGCATTCTTTTATCTAGGTCAGAATTTCCAAAAATGAGTTATATGAATCTAGTGTCCTGTGGAATATAAGTAAGCTTTATGGGTTAATAAGTGCTAAATAGATACATGTATCAATATATGTATAAATGAATCACTTTGCTGTACACCTGAAAATAACACAACATTGTTAATCAACTATACTCCAATATAAAATAAAAAGTTTTAAAAAATAAGTGCTATAGAAAAAATTAAGTGGATGAGTAAGTTTAGAAAATGCTAAGTTAAACAAAAAATAAACTGATCTTTAATACATTTTATAAGTTCTGAAAGGTAGATCAAAAAGGCTTGGGGTAATATACACATATTCTTTTTCCCAAATGTGTTTGATCATATATATCTGACTGGACTAGTGTTCCACAGAGAAGGGCTGGGTGTAGGGGAATGGGAGGTGGTGAATAGAAAAAATGATGCTATGATTCTCTGTTGGTGTGTAAATCTTTTGTGTCCGTGTCTATGTGTGTGTGTTGTATTCTTTTAACCTGCCAATCCATGAGAGAAGAAATTGTTCTGTATATAAGTGGATCTTCTTCAAATGCATTTGTTTTTATACATAAGAAAAATATTTATTACATAAATGTATTTGCATACTGCCTTAATTTTTTTATACCTCTTTCCGACTGTGTCCTAAAGAAGAGTGTAAAGAAAGTTGATGTCTCAAGAGAGTTGTCTCAGGATTGCACAAGTTTCAGATCCAAATCATAAAATAGTATCTGAGAACTCCTAGCTATAGGCAATGATTCAATTTCGCAGGTAAAGTATATACTACGGAAATCAAAGCTCAAAGCTTTAGCAAAATTAGTAAAAATCAGAGGGAGAAAATCGATGAAGCAAGTATGATATGAAGTAAGATTTTTTTAAAAACATCTTTAGTCACACAAATTCCTATCTGTATTTTCTTTTATATATAGATCTCCAATTTAAAAATTAGCCTGTTTAATATATATTAAAGGATATATATATCTTTTACAGAAAGAACATCACATAACTCCACAGTAATTGCAAAAATTCTTAAAGGTAAAAAAAGAAAGGAAAAAGGAAGGAAGAAAGAGGGAGGGAGAGAGAGACACACAGAAAGAAAGGAAAGGAAAGGAAAAGAAAAACATAGTACAGTTGGTGAAACAGAAGACATAAGAGAATTCTTGATGAAGTACCAATTGGCCAACGTCTAGTGAACATTGCAAACAATTGTTAATAGCCCTTTACATGCTCCTCAAGATTTCTTTAGCTTCAGATTCTAAATCAGCCTGAACAGGGTGTTTTGGAAACAAGCCTCCTCCTGCTGATGTTTTTCTTGTATCTGGTTTTAACCTCCTTATCTGGAGTAAGAACAAATAAACAAACCACTTCATCTCCATCCCTGAGTATCATAATTTGGCTTTCTGTAGAATGGATCAAAAGTGTTGCCAACTCCATCCTTCTTTCCACTGTTCCTTAGCTGCAGGTGCTTCGGTCCCAGTATGAGGAGCTCCATTATGGCTCCAAGCCGGTCTGTCATCAAGTACCAATCAAAGCGATACAGAAAATTGGTAGGAACACCTGTTGGGGGTGTCTGTTTCTGTTTGTAGAAGTGTCTTACAGAAGGAAGTAACTACCTAGCATAATGTGATGTCAGGGCCAAGAGGATAATTCATTCCATTCCCAAATGTAGCCCTTGAAGCCTTGCTGAAGATCTAAATTAAATTGTTGAAAGTGAATGCCTTCAGTTTGATTTTTCACTCCCGATGCAATTTATTACTTTAAAAGCTAGTGTAGTTAAAATGACACACTGCACAGTGAATGGGGGACAGGAGTTCCATCCCTGGTTGGACCAGTATAACTATGTAATCTTAAATGCACCACTTTTTCTCACTGAACCTCAATACTTCCTTATATATGAAATATAAGGATTAGATTTCATGATTTCATTGACACTCCGAGAAGACATTTATCTCAAGCGATTGTTAGTCACTTATGCTTTGGTGTATGGATGAGTTTCTGATTCATGGTTGAGAAAAGATTTGTCAAGGCAAGAAGGATTAGGATTTTGTAATTTTCACGTGAAGACTGGTGACAAAGGTACAAGTGACATAATTGAAGGCAGTAAGGCAAATTTTGTAGCATAATTTTGTCTGTACTGGTGATACATCTTATAGAAAAAAAATTTAAGTTCAGTTAAATCCAAGTTTCACTGCAAACTCACAGTTCTTTACCAAACTAGCTAATCTCATTGTACTCTATGCCGTGCTTTGAGACAGGAGTGGAAGGAATTGATTATCAAGATTCAGACTTACACAACTATATCATTGCTTCATTGTGTGCTTTGCCTTGTTTTACTAATGTTTCCTGCAAGCCTCCTATCTAAAGGAACATGCCAAGAAAAGTCACATGTCATCTCTCTCCTGAATAGAATTTCTTGGTTGTAAGTCTGCCTGTGATATTTTTCTTTGTTGCTATGCCTCTGAAAGTTATGGAACCTTAAGCCGATCTAGATCAAACCCTACCTAAAAAACAACTTCTGCTACATCTATGACAGGTCCATGCTGGGTAAAAAAGTCTCACTGCATCACTTCTTCAGAGTCCTGGAGACTGGGGGCTTATTATTTTGCCAGGCGGTCCATTCTCAGTTTGGGTATTTTTAAAATGGTAATCCTTCCTCTCATTAAGTTGAACAGGGAGGTTCAAACTTTAAGCTGTGGATCCCATCCCCTATAAGAACACGGTTATAAAGCTGTGCTCTATTCCCATAACAGTTATTCCAATATGTGAAGTGATCAATTACACCCAACCTAATTTTCTTTTCTCCAAACCTGCCCTGTCCAACATGGTAGCCACCAACCCACATGGTTAGGTTTATGTGTCAACTTAGTTAGGGTTTTGTGCCTGTTATATAATCAATCACTAATCTAGGTGCTACTGGGAAAGGTATTTTGCAGATGTGGTTTACATCTATTGATACAATCAGTCGACTTTAGTAAAGGAGATTATCCTCAGTAATATGGGTGGGTCTTATTCAATCAGTCAAAAGATTTATAAGAGCACAACTGAGGTTTCCCTGAACAAGAAGAGATTCTGCTCCTGGAATACAGCTTTAGCTCCTGCCCAAGGTTTACCCAGGAGTTTCCAGATAGCCCTCTGCTGTGGGTTTTACACTTGCCTAGCAAGGCCCCATAATCACATAAGCCAGTTCATTGCAGTAAGTTAATTGCTCTCTCTGTGTACATGTAATCAGTTCTGTTTCTCTGATGGAATCCTGATTAATACAGTAGCTGTTTACATCTTAATTTAAATGAATTAAAATTAAATAAGATTTAGGGCTTCCCTGGTGGCGCAGTGGTTGAGAGTCCGCCTGCCGATGCAGGGGACACGGGTTCATGCCCCAGTCCGGGAGGATCCCGCATGCCGCGGAGCGGCTAGGCCCGTGAGCCATGGCCCCTGGGCCTGCGGGTCCGGAGCCTGTTGATCCGCAGCGGGAGGGGCCGCGACAGTGAGAGGCCTGCGTACCGCAAAACAAAACAAACAAACAAAAAAATTAAATAAGATTTAAAAGTCATTCAAAGTGGCCATATTTCACATTTCAGGTGTTCACTACCCATTTGGACAGCACAGAACATTTCCATCGTATCAGAAAGCTCTAATGCACAGAGCTTTTCTAAACCAAGCTTTTCCAGTTCCCTGAATCATTTCTTACTTCACGTGCTGACTTAACATCACACTACGTTATCGTTGTTTTAATATCTCTGTTAAAATATTATACTGGCAATTGAACATTATATCCTCCATGTGAAATCTGATCAGCTCAGGATACAGGGGAATTACGCTCCCTTAAGCTGGATATTATTGAAATGGTTCCCAAAACTATGCATATCTAGATAGGCTTGCTTTCCCATCCACTATGGAAAAATTTGTTCCACATATCCCTCTAGGTTGCCAGTAAATAATTTTACTGTATAAATAAAACTAATTAATTGAGAGGAGATGGAAGAGAGAGAACCTAACCTCAACAGCTGCCGTGCTGGGATAATCGTATTGGAAAGATTAAGATTTACTCATAAACAGAAAATAATAACAAGTAAAAAAGAAGAGAACGAATCAAGGGAAACATTGAGGCCTATAGTGTGGAAAATAGAGACGAGAGGTAAGGGTGAGAGATGGAAGGAAGAAAATCTTTTAAGCGGGCAAAGACTCTAAGAAGGTTGGTGAGAGAAAGGAATGAAGGAAAGATGATTTTAAGAGGAGGTGGTTGCTCTTTGAAATAAATCTTCTTTAATGTTGACCGAGAAATGTATGTAAGGACTGGGCTTACTTCAAATCACTTTTAATTGTTTAACTATTTTCCATTTTTAAAATTTGCTTTTTAATGAAATATTGCCCTCTGCATGAATAATGGAGACCCAGATTTTATTCTGTACGTATTATATTCCTATTAATCTGGTCTTAGATTACAGTTGAATTTATTGCACTTGCATCTCTTTGCTCGTTTATATTGAGTCTGTAGTCAATAAGAACTGCTAAAGGCTTTTACCATGAAATGTTATTAAGTCTGGTCACTCCTTCCTTTACTTAGGTAACTGACTGCCAGTGTATATATAGAAATTTACATTTTCTGTTAAATTTACTATTGTGAATTTTGTTCCATGATACTTGTGGGACAGTACAAGAAATTTTTAGTAGTTTCTCTGATAGCTCATATTTCATTTCTTTCTCACAATTAAAATGCCTCCAGCTCCAAGTAACAGTTACCTATATGAAACTCACTTGAACAAGGAAAACTACCGGTTTGTTGTCATTAAAGTAGATGTAGAGTGGACTTCAAAAATTATCGATGCAGGGGTTGTACGTCATCGGTGTTTAAGGTCCATCCTTTCTTTCCAATGTGCTTTCTACAGCTTCGTCATGAAATGATGCATCCTCATGGTCACACAGTGGCTGCCAGGCACATTCAAAGCGACTGTGTCCTTGATCACATAAAAGATAGCAAGAGTAGTTTTCGTGGCTCTCTCTTAAGACTTAAAGATGTTGTTAGAAGCCTCCAGCAAACTTTTTCCCATTGATCAGATTAAGATGATGTGCTCATTTCTGAACTATCTCTGGCAAAGTAATAGGACCTTCTTAGACTAATCATGTCCTCATCTGTAAGGTGAGAGCAGTCAGCTTTCTTTAAATTGTATTTATGTTGAGAAGAAAGAAGGGGTTAATAGATGTTAAATCAGTAATCTACTCCTTGTATTTCAATAACTCTTTCAGTTTTGGGTGACTGAAACTGTTTTGATTTTGTCTTTATCCAATTTTTTTTTTTTTTTGCGGTACATGGGCCTCTCACTGTTGTGGCCTCTCCCGTTGCGGAGCACAGGCTCCGGACGCGCAGGCTCAGCGGCCATGGCTCATGGGCCCAGCTGCTCCGCAGCACGTGGGCTCTTCCCGGACCGGGGCACGAACCCGTGTCCCCTGCATCGGCAGGCGGAACCCCAACCACTGCGCCACCAGGGAAGCCCTATCCAATTTTTAATTAAAATGTTGATAAGGTAACATTCAGGGATATCTCCAGGAATCACTTTTCAACACGGCCACCATTTGCTAATTAACAGGCTAAGGTTCATTTTAAAATCACTGACAGACTGTTAATTCACAGTGTTTATAAAGTGCAATAAGCTGCAAGATGTGTTATAATTTGTTGCTATAAGGAATGTCCAAATGTTTACTGAGCACCTACTATGTGCCTTTTCTGGGTGCTGGGAAGGTATAGTGAACAGAATAGGCAAACATACTTGCTTTCATAGAGCTTATATTTTACTATGAGGCATTGATTCAATAAATAAGTGAGTTAAGTGTTTAGCACATCCGATCATGATAAATGAGGGAAGAATAAAGCAAGAAAGGAGAAGGGAAGATGTTAGGCTGTAGTGGGGTGATTAGGATTTAAATGAGATGGTTAGTAAAAAGCCTC
Organism: Stenella coeruleoalba; assembly: GCF_951394435.1. NCBI lineage: Eukaryota > Metazoa > Chordata > Mammalia > Artiodactyla > Delphinidae > Stenella > Stenella coeruleoalba. The sequence goes on from NC_137167.1 coordinate 9,910,822, forward strand.
AGTGAGGAAGAAGCAAAGATCTGAAGGAGATCAGGGGATAAGATACAAAGATTTGTGAGGAAAGAGCATTCCACACATAGGGAACAATATGGCAGAAGGAAGAGTTCAGAAAATGGAAAGGAGGCATGTGTGGGTGGAGCTGAGTAAGAATGACAGGGGGAATGCAAAAGGAGAGGGTAGCAGTCGTGCTCGGCTAAGATAATATAGTGCCATTTTAATGCTTTTGGCTTGTATTCTGATGGAGATGAGAAGCAGTGGAGCATCTTAGGCTGTGAAGAGAAATAATCTAAATTATGTCCTTAAAAATATTTTTCTGGCTACCATGCTCGAGAGTAACTTTAAGAAGACGTTAAAGTTACTGGGACGTCTCTCAGTAACTAGAGGCTACTACAGTTCCATGCCACACGGCCCTGATAAGTAATTCAAAGCCTGGCTATTTGCTTTTTTCCTGGGCCAGCAGGAGCACAGTTTTATGACATTTCACCTTCTTTAAAAGGTCCTCTAATCAGATCAGGTCCACCCAGAATGATCTCTGTTTTGAGAGATCAAGTCACTTGATAAGCAGCTAAGCTCAGGAGTGATATCCTATTGTATTCACAGCTTCTGCACACAAAGCAAAGGGATTACACGGGGGTGTACTCTAGGGGGTAAAATTTGAAGGGGCGCATCTTAGAATCCTGACTACCACGGACAGTTAATTGTTCAGTGGAAACATGCATGAACCCCTCTCACCATTCTTGTTTTTTTTTACTTTGTCTAACTGGTAAAGGGAATAAAGATAGAGCTTTGAGAAGAATATCGCGTGATAAACAAGTACCCGTTATAGGGAAAGACTATGTTCTTTAAGGATGGTCTGCAGCCATGGGAAAGGAAAAGTTCATGTTCATTTTATACTATCTTCCACTGACCTCAACATATATATATATATATATAATCAAACTATATATACATAATGCTGCACTGAGATGCAGTCAAAATAATATTTCATTTTAGTATGTTGGTTTGCTTTGGTTTTTACATGGCTATAGGATTAGAGATTTAATAAGGTTACATGTGTACAGATAATGTGCCAGGTCTCTGAAGGATGGGACAGGAGAACTGGTGGGTGGAGCGGCACAAGGGCAGGAAGCAGGAAAGCCAGTGATGCCCTGAAGGTGACGGGGATGAGGAAGCTGACCAGGAGCCTAGGAAATCCATCCAGATGCCCAGTAGCGAGCATCTGAAGCCAGAATGATGGCAGTAGTGGGGAAGCAAATGCACTGCGGGCCTAGAGAACCTCAATCAGAGAGTCCAACATTTCCTTATTCACACCAAGTATCTGGCTGCACAACAACTACTACCACAAAACAAAAATATCATGAGCATCTTAAGGTCAAATAGACTTAACTCAAGGTAGGCAAAGTATTTTTCATACCTGAATACTAAAATAGTAAAACCTGGAATGCATGGAATTACTTGGGAAGCAAGGTCCGGGTGGTCTTGTTTGTAAGAGCTAATTGTTAAATTTTCAGGAATTTTTGCAACCTGATTGTTAAATGCAGTCATTGTTAAAACTTAAATTATAAAAGCTTACAATTAAATAACTTATGTTAAAGGCAAAGGTAATAAATACTTGAAACTCATTACTTCCTAACTACTTGACAACACTTTACCATTGCCTATGATGCCGAGTATATTTATGTCTGTTGTATCTGTAGAGTGGAAACACTATACAACAGTGGGTCCTTGTACATCTCTTCCCAAATTTGTGTTCAGTCATATCACATTGGTGGCTTGAACCTGGCCAGAGTATTTACACCACCAAAATCAGGAGACCCAACAAATTGGGGATTGATTTAGTGTTGAAGTTGAAAAAGGTTTCAATTTAATTAATATAACTTACACAAAGATGAGAAGTCATTTTATACTACATCACATATCAGATTTAATGATGATAAATTTATTAGGGGAGAGCTATTAAATTAGGAGGAAGCCCTATTTGTCAAATCGTAGTTGAATTGCAGTGGTAGGTTGGCTTCAAATGCAAATATCTGGCAGAGATCAGCAAACGCATTCTATAGGAATCAATTGGCTATAGGAATTTACGATAAAGAGGAACGCGTATTTGTATGATTATTTGTTAATTGTATGTTATACATCCTTTATATCAGGAAATTTGATTTATATATATATAGTAGTATATATATATATCCCCAGAGATCAGACTGTTAAACATTCAACAGGATACCACTGACTCTAGATCCAAGATGTAATTCTGTGTGAGAAGACTTAGGATGAGGTCCCAACTCAGCCACTGGTTTATGAGATTTGGAAGATCGCTTCTTGGCTTCAGGCTTCCCTTCTGTAAAATGAAGCTATCAGTCGGATGTTCCTGCTTAATAGGATTGCTGTGGGAACAAGTGAAGTAACGGATGTAAATGTACTTTAAAAATTTGAGTGGACAGGAAATCCAAAGTCCTCGTCTTCATGGACCTTACATCTCTGCGCATTCAGTGAAGATTCCTGGAGAATGGGAGCTGGAGGCCATCCAGAGGTCACCTGGCCCAGTCGGTCACTTTACAAATAATGAGAGAAGACCACCGAATTGAACTGCTGGGTATGTGCATGAGTGTGGGCCTGGGGTGTGTATATATCCATTTTTTCCATTCTTAGCTTCAGTAACTTCTAGGGCCAGTTCAATAATATAAGATAATTGGTAAAATAGCATATTTCAGCAAACTATTCAATGTATAAACCAAGAAATAGCAGTCCGGCACATCACAGGATGGTGATCTAGTTAGCTAAGAGCATTTAAGAAATACGCTTATATGTTTAATGTAAAAAAATGATACAAATGCACTTATTCACAAAACATAAATAGAATCATAGGTGTAAAAACAAACTTATGGTTACCAGCGGGGAAAGAGGGCGAGGGATAAATTGGCAGGTTGGGATTGACACATACACACTACTATATATAAAACATATAAGTAATAAGGACCTACTGTATAGCACAGGGAACTCTACTCAATACTCTGTAATGATCTATATGGGAAAAGAGTCTAAAAAAGAGTGGATCTATGTATATGTATAAGTAATTCACTTTGCTGTACAGCAGAAACCAGCACAACATTGTCAATCAACTATACTCCAATAAAAATTAAAAAAATAAAAAGAAAGAAATAACTATACTAACACAGCTTCTAAAAAGTTACAGTGCAGGGTTGCTTTTTCAGGATCTTTGACACTAGAAAAATTTAATATTTAAATTATAAGAAACAAAGTGCACATCGGAGTTATCTGATTCAAGGTAAATATCTCTTCCCAACTCCAGTCTGAATATTAAAATCTCTTTCAATATTAGGATTCAACACTCACAGTGATTCAGCTTGTCTGATTCAAAAGATTTTTCTTTGCTTTGTAAAAATCTTTTATCCTGTACAATTTTGTAAGTAGACATTAATTCTTAGGTGCACAATAATTCAGTGCATCCCTGATAGGGAAAAAGTCTGCATCGACCAGCTGATGTACATTGTATGACTTTGTACCCAGTATGTCCTGAATTTTGTTGCAATCTTTTTAAACACCTCGACCAAGAGGCTACTCGATCTCACTGAAATATAGACACATCCATACCTCAAAGAGACTATATTATCTCCCGGTAAGCACTGATTGATGTGTGAATTAAATGTGTGTGAATATGAATGAGATAAGGGATGATGTAAAAAAAAAAAAAGCTTCCTGCAGCTTTTGCATGGTTCATTTCCAATAGCTCCACCAAAAAAACCCCCCCAAAAAACTGGGATAAATTCCTGAGTTGCTACTGGGGGGTTTCCTTTTGCCCAAAGGAACAAGGTCCTCAGACTCTTAATTCTAGTAGATGAAACTCTGTACAGTCATAAATTCTCTTATTATTCATAGGTGATTTTCATTAGATATCCCCTGCTTTGAAGAAGGATTGCCCCACAATCACCCCCGCCCCAAATAAAAACCACATCTAGTGTAATTTCCCACTTACTTAATTTCTTTTGCCTATTTGAGGCTAAGCATCTAGTTATTGCATTAAAAAGCTGGAACCTGATTACATTTCAGGCTTTCTTCTCCTCTAATGATTTCAGGTAATATAGAGGTAGAAGAGAATATGATTAATGACAGAGAATCATTTCAACACTTCAGAGTTTATTAATCAAGTGTTTGATACACTGGGACTGGAACTGGAATGCCAAATTGCAGGTGCTCATGCGCCATTTCTAAATGAATCTTAACACATGTAAATCCACTGTTCGTGACGATGTAATTATAGAATGATGATAGAATGACTTGGAGCCAATTTGAGGTCTGCTCATTGGCTGTCAGAGTTTATTCCTGATTCACTCAGACTTCACTCACCACTGGGGCCCTGGGAAAGAGCTATTCCGTGTTCAATCTCCTGTAAAGTTTCCCGTTTTGTGTTTTTTCCCCTTTAACCCAAGTCACGAGGGAATACTGGCACTCAGAACAAACTCGGTGCAAAACAAGCAGTGAGGCTAATGGAAAATAAGCCAAAAGGATGTGAATATGGTTAAATAGTTTGCCCTCGTGTTGATGGACCTCATCTGGCCTGGCTCTTCTCAATAAGAAAAAAGTTATAAATCAGTGACAGTTCCACCATTTATGCCCCAAAGACTCCCATGAAAGAAAGCCTTCCCAGGGGAATTCCCCATCTGTCTCCCAACTAAGTTATTTTTAGTTTATTTGATTTTGTGGTGATCAGGGTAGATACGCTCAAATCCCTTGTTATTTCATGGCACCGAAAAGCGATTTTGAATTTCTGTAGATTTTCCCAATTGTGGGGAGTAAAAATACCATAAAGCCCCAGTCTTCATGAGTCTTGCCTCATCTAACCCTAGAGTCACGGCCGGCTTCACTTTAGGGGAATCCAGGTTAAAGGGATGCTCAAATCGCAAAGCAAAAATCAAGTTTCACTCCAAGACTATCTTAAACCATTATACTTGATGGATTTCCAAAATCATCAGAATTTTCTTTTTTTTTCTTTTGTTTGCCCGTGGAGGGGTGCAGCAAATTTCTACCCAAATATTTTTGTTTGAAAAAAGTCCAACTAAAGTTCTGACCTAAGTCTACACCTGAAGCTCATAATAAAGTTCTGACCTAAGTCTACACCTGACCTAAGTTCTGACCTAAGTCTACACCTGAAGCTCATAATAAAATGTCCTGTTATTTTACATCCTTTGCAGAAATACATGACTAATGACAACAGACTTTGGTGCTTCAACCACAAATAGTTTCAAAATTAAAAATTAGATGTCACTTCCGCATGTTATATCTCCAGACATATTTAGCTTCTTCAGTGAACTGGTTATTAAGAAAATGCTTGCCTCTGTAGCAGACTATGGTATGTCTGGACTTCCATCATGTACAGCAATAGAAAGAGATCCTGTAGAGCCTTGGATGATGGGGTTACCGATTCTCAGGGTTTCAGTTCCATCCGTAGTGTCCAAATAGGTGACAACTTAATAAGACAGAGGAAAAATCATTGAAATCAGTCATTTATTTACAATTTGAAAAGAGTTCACCCTGCTCTTAGTCTTATTGCTTTACAGCATCACAAAATGCTGTTCTTCTCAGGCTGTTACAAAAGGGTCTTTCCTAGGCAGGTGTCTGCAAAGACACCTTGTATCTGCCCAAGTCCTGAGGGAAAAACCTCAGGCCACGTGCCAAGTATTGCCACTGAGTTTCTATTGAACTGCCAGACACAAAGTAAGATAAAGCTTGTTCCCAGGAGTTTTCTGAATCCCTCCTATAAACAGATCCCTGATGAATCCATAAATCCTTTAGAATAGTCTTATCCAGATGTTTTACTATAAATTCCTAATTGCGGAAATGTTTTTTAAGGATTCAGTGTATATATGTGTATAAATAAGCAAATATGTAGGTGATATAAATATGCTATTGAATATGTACATTAAAAATAAACTCTAAGGTAGAAATTTAATGGAATGAGCTTGAAGCGACCTATAAATAGCAATTATAGTGTCTCCCTCCCATTTCCCACGCCAAGTGTTGTCCCTGGGGTAATAATGATGCAAGTGGAGACCCTCAACACAGCTTCCAATTTTAAGCAGAAAGCCCCGCTAAAACAGAGAAGTAAGCCAAGACCACTGCAACGAAACATTCCTCTCCGTTAAACACGTGTTTGTTAATTTAGCAATATGACTGCTGTTCTCTGTACGTACTTCATTTCCTGAGTGCAGTTTTCTTCCTACATGGTCTGTTTTTCTCATCTTTATTCCTTCTTGCCTAAACATCCCATGTAAACACTCAGAGTCTCTTCCCTTGGAAAATCAAGTTATGCTTAGCCCCGTACCTCAGGAAACTTGGGGACTGTGTTTCCTTTTCGGCGGCCTTAACAATATAAACGCCCCTTTGATTCACATCGCACTCCTGTAGGAGGTGATAAAAAGGAAGATGTGCGACATCTGCCTGGGTTTCCCAGCTGAACATCACAAGCAGCTGTTGCAGCAGGGCTGGAAGAACAGCTTCTGAACAAAAGTGCCGTGAATAGTATTTCTACAGCCCCTGAGAGACTGTGGAGGTGGTATGCTAGCATCAGTTATTTTACGGCTGAATTATCCAGCTTGAAAATTATTCAATGTCGTATTTCCTTTTCTCTCCTGTTGCCTCCCTAATGTCACTTAATTTAATCCCTTCACCAGCATGTGGCTAGAGGATGGGAAGGAAAATCCTCATCAGCCAATGTGACTGCGTTGCATTACCTGGGCCTGTCTAATCTTGGCCGCTTCCAGTATGTGCAAAGCTCTGTGCTAAATTATAAGCTGTTTGTTTAATAAAAATTAAGTAGAAATAATCACAAAAATGTGTGATGCACGCTTGGACTATATTAATAAGTATGTACCTGGAAAAAAAAAAAAACCCAGCTACTCCCATAGATAAGAACTAGTAAAACCACTTTAACAGAGACTTAACTTTGTTGATTTTACTGGATGGAGAGATTTACCTCAAACAATGTAAATTTCTTAAATACTTTTTGGTCTTCAAATAGGTCCCTTGGGCATTTTCAGGAGACCTGCAGCCTCTGGTTCTCTTTCTCAGGCCTCTTTCCTTTCTCTCTTCTTTATCCTAACCTTTTAGGCAGTAACAACAAATACCCCTCATTTCCTTCTTAAAAGCAGTTTTGTTCTTTTCACCACTTAGCCCCACATGTAGGTAGCTGATGTCTCTGTTAAAGATACTTTGATTTGGAAAAACCCAAGTTGAAGCCAGAAGGACCCCAGATCTCAATGGTTTATCCTCCAAATCTTCCCACTCGCCATCTCTCTTATGGTCACACACCATGCAGGCTTCTCAGAGGCTCCGCCAAAGACAAGTCCAAGGCCACTGGAGGAGCTTTTTTTTTTTTTTTTTTTGCGGTACGCGGGCCTCTCACTGTTGTGGCCTCTCCCGTTGCGGAGCACGGGCTCCGGACGCGCAGGCTCAGCGGCCAATGCTCACGGGCCCAGCCGCTCCGCAGCATGTGGGATCTTCCCAGACTGGGGCACGAACCTGCGTCCCCTTCATTGGCAGGCGGACTCTCAACCACTGCGCCACCAGAGAAGCCCCGGAGTAGCTTTTGACTGTCTCTTTATGGATCAACAAGTGACAGTGTTCTCTTCCTCGTCACCTTGATCTTTCCTGTGCTTCCACGCGCTGCTCGTTTCCGTCTTCCTTTAGTATACACTGATACGGTCTGTTCGGTGAGAGGCCACTTATTTTGTCCTACTGCATTCGCATAATCCTCATTTGAGGTGAGACAGGAGGATGTGTGAACGATTCAATTTAAAGCCCCCGGTGTTTTGCTAAAAGGTGTTGCAGGATGATACCACCACACATGTTTAAGTGTGTTTAAAATTAAGTGTTTAGACTTTTCCAAATGTCTTTTCCACTTTTTCAATTTTCCGTAAAGCTTAATCATATAATATATACAAAAATCCTGGAAGGAAGGGTTAATTTTTTCCCCTATCCACTGATAAAAAATCATGTAATCAGGAAAAGTAAGCTACATAATACATCATGGAATTAATAAGTAATTATACCAGCGCCTGAGTCCAGATTTCTTCACTTTATCTATTAATACTATACTATTCTGCAAAGGTAATTACAATCTCTAACTCACATCTTCCTTGAGATACCTCACTCTGCCGTCCCCACCTTTGGAAAGAAAGAAGAATGAAGTCTCAAGCCAGGTGTAAGCTGAACCCTGAAATCAACAACTCAAAGCTGCATAAAGCCCATCCTTTGGGGCTGATTGCATCAACAATGGCATGGGAAAGACTCAGACCAATGAGGACTCACCCCGAGCTGGGGCCTTCCTCAAGCCATCTTTCTGTTTCAAAATAGAAAGTTAGTGAAATAGATTTAGGAGAGTCAACTAGTGCCCGCTACAAAATCTCTGTGTTCATGGGAAGAAACTGCAGCTTGAGTGTGGGTACAGCAGATGGAAACCCACTGTCCCTACAGCAGCATGAAGCTATGCCATCTCCTGATGGCTCCTTCCCAATCTTACATCAACCCCGCAGAAGAGACTTGTATGTATGGGGTGTTTTGCCAGGCACCAAGGCTTGATAGCAACCACATAGGCATCATTTTAGAAGAGTGTGAATTCTCGGGGGGAAGTCAGAGCAGTTGGTTAATGTACAGAAGGAACTGGGGGTGGGGGTGAGGATGGAAAGGATAACATTTGTCAGAACACAGAAAATCTTCAAATGCTCTTCTTTTTGAGCCAGAGTGAGGAACGTGAACAGATTGAAGCACAAACCAACGCCGTACTGTTAATTCACAGCCAGACTCTTAACTTGAGATGTGTAGAGCGTGCAAGGAGGAGAGTCTGAATTCATTTCTGCTCTTTTTGCTATCCTCATCCGCCAAAGAAGATCACTGCCGACCTCATCCTCACTTCCGTTTTCAGGTACTCAGAAGATTCATGTTTGTCCAAACATCAGTAAGCTGATGCTGGGGAAACAGCTACTTAAAAGAATGGATCGTATTCATGTTTGGCTGAAACTTCCTCACGTTTTCCCAAATTTGTGAAATTTCTTTCTAAAAATGCATTTGCATTATTCTAAGTTTCTGATGCCTCTTATATGCGAATTACTTGGGGTGACTCATTCTCTATTTGGTCTCTCAGTTATCTGGAAAGTAGTGAGCTTCAGAACCCCATCTCAAATATTAAAATTGTTGGTGTACAGGGCTCTGTGTGCTAATAACACATTGGTGTTTTAGAGGGATACCTTCTAAGAAAGACAAGGACAATTAATGCAATATTTTACCAAGTGAAAAGTTAATCTCTCCTAAAAAAAAAAAAAAAAAAAGTTAATCTCTCCTAAAAGTTGTCATGGTCTGAAAATGAAAGTAGATTCAAGAGTGCTTTGGGTCGGGCTTCCCTGGTGGCGCAGTGGTTGAGAGTCCACCTGCCAATGCAGGGGACGCGGGTTCGTGCCCCAGTCCGGGAAGATCCCACATGTCGTGGAGCGGCTGGGCCCGTGAGCCATGACCGCTGAGCTTGCGCGTCCGGAGCTTGTGCTCTGCAACGGGAGAGGCCACAACAGTGAGAGGCCCGCGTACCGCAAAAAAAAAAAAAAAAAAGAGTGCTTTGGCTCAATGATGTGCAGATGTTCAATGATGAACTTCCTTAGATGTGAAGAAAGAGGTTAAGACGTCAGGAATTCTAATCCCATTACAAAACCAATATATCCTATTTTTACTGGTCTATAGATAAGGGTTCTCTGAAAGATTTCAATTGGTAAAAAGAATTCCAAAGCTTAAAAACATTGGAAACACCAATATAGCTAAATTCCTTCCTATTAGCTACACAAAGAACTAAAGGACAGCTAATTCATTTTCCCTGTCATTGTCACTTTCTGATATAAAACCTTCAGTAGCTCTGTATTGCCTAATTAATTAGGTTAAAGTTCCTCATTAAAGCATTCAAAGCTCTTCATCATCTTTTCAACGGTATCTGCTATATTCTCTTACCCTTATGTTCCAACCAACCTAGACTTCTTCCCCCAGAACAAGCTTCTCAGTAACCCACTTTCCTGTTCCTGTCTTTTCTCATGCTATTTCCTGAGCATGTCATGGACTCCCAGGGAGCTGCTTCTCCTTGTTCATATCAGCTAGTCCTTTATTCCCAGTTTACATGTTACTTCTGCATAATACCTGTCTGTACCTTCCAGCAAGCTACTTTCCTTCCTCCCAGCGGACTTCCCCAGCACTCTTTACACTTTAATGGCATCTCATAATCTCTTTTATTAATCTTTTTTTTTAACTTGTCTTATTTTCTAATTCATTCTTTTGTTGTTGTTCATTCGTTTTATTTCATCCATTTCAAAGTGAGTCTCTGCATCACTGTATGTCTTCCAGAACCTTGAGCACAAATGATGCTCAGTCAATTGAGGTTGAAATTAAGACATAAGGTTGGCCTGGGTGGATCATTTGTGAGATTGAATTTGGCTTTCCTTCCATCCTGGAGAAAATCTAATATTTCCTGATTATGCAGCCACTTCTCAGTCTTCTTGGTACAATAAATGTTCTCTTTCTACTTTCTCTTGGAGTTGCCATTCCACTCATAGAGGAAGCAGAAATAATCATTATCTATAAATATATACTCATCTCCTACTACCCTCAGCCACCCTCACTGTTATAGACACACTGACCTCATTGCTATTCTGTGAACAGAAACACAACATTTATTTTTGCCTCAGGGCCTTTGCAATTTTCCTCTCTGCGTGGTTGTTTTCCACCTTTGGGTGGAAATCAGCCAAATCACCGCTCTTGCAACACAGCCTCAAAGAGGCTTTTGCTAACACCTTACCGCAAGAGATACCCTGTTATTCTCCATCCCCATTATTCTGGCCTATTCTACTTAACCTTATACGATATCATATGTTTAAATGGATTTATTGTCTGACCTAGCTAGAACTTAAGTTCCATGAAGGCAAGGACTTAGCCTTGTTTACTGATACGACTCCAGCACTGGGACAGCACCTGGTATAAAAGAAGAGTTCAATAAATATTTAAGTAAATGGAGAACTGAAGAAATTAACATATGGAGACCTTCAGAGGGGCGGTGTGATTTTTCAGAAAGAACACTAGACTGGGAGAGAGAAGATCTGAATTCCGGGTCCTGTTTTGTCTTTAACCAAAAAGTGAACTAAGTTAATGCTTTAATTTTAATCGTCTATAAATGATGTTTTCTTTTTTAAACACTGAGAAAATAAGACAAAAAAAGATACAAATTTTCAAATCTAAGTTTCTATTCTTTTTAAACCCATTGCTGCTTCTTCAGTGAGATCCATGGTATCTCCTTATACAATGAAGACTTCCTTGTAGGCTGTTGGCATACACTGGGGGAAGTCAGCTTTCAGAAAACATTGTGACATAGACAAGAAGTGACCAGGATTCACCCCGGAGCTATTGATATGTGTGGAGCAGCTTAATGAAATGACAGCTCTTGTTTTGTAATGCAGCTAATGGACTTGACAAGAATCACAGTTTCCACACAAGGACACCAGCAGTCCAAATAATGAGTCTTTAACTCACTCACCAGGATGGTCATATCCTCCAAATGTGTTTGTTAGGAGCTATATTGAGCCAAATGCTTAATAAATTCAATGATCTTTTCACTAAGTACGTTAGTAGTGCCCGGCTATGATCTTGTTGAATTGTATTTGTTGTGTTTAAGCAATTAGAAATAGGGCAATTGTTCCAAGGAAGTGGGAGGGAATGGGAAACCAGAACTAATTGTTTGCTTTTCTGAACTGGGATGGGGCAACCGACCTAACTGGGATGCAAAGCCAATTACAAAATCCATTTAAGTGTAACAAATGAAGGTCTGAAAGACTAAACCACTAATTAAGGTTAGGAACATTACATTTAAAAGGGTGACCATTTAGCTTTAGTCCGGTGATGCATATCTCTTGCCAAGTAAATTGGCAATAGAATTTTGGGAAGAAGACCTTGCTAGAACTCTGAAGTACTAACATGAGGCTAGAGCAGGAGGCATGAAACTAAGCCGTCTAACTTTCAGAGGCTTTCTTGACTTCCTGACTGATTCTCAGCGTCAGGAATTTCTTACTATGCACGTTACTGCTGGCCTATAGGTCAAGGACTTGAAAAACGCAGACATCAAGCAAGGCAGAATTAAATAGAAACTGGTATCGAGACTCAGGGCTAAAGTTCTGTGTTTTTAGGCTCTCCGGGTATTATTGCCAGGCAGACACACTTCAAAGTACAAGGTTTCTGAATATGGCTAATTTGATTGTCCACCTCTTTCCTGTGAGCAACTACTGTTAAGTCAGCACAGACTGTTCTGCTGCTCTGTATTTCACCTTCTCGGCACTCAGAAATATCACACATTCTCTAGGGAGCCCAGGGTTGAATTCTATAACGTCTTTCTTCCCTCCCAAACAGCTGACTCTTTTTCCATCCTTTCCCTACGGTACCCTCACCGTGATTACTCACGCATCCTATTCCCTTTGCTCAAGAAGCAGCTCTTTCTGTGATGGCAAGAGACTAATACGCCGATACTAGTCCTGATAATTTACGTGAGGCTAATATGTTTGTTTCCAGAAAAACACAAAGCCTTAACATCAATAACATCAAACATATTAAATTTTATGACAAAAGGAAAATTTGAAGGTCATTTATTCTAGAACCTTCCTTGTTACCCACAATAAACCTGAATACCAAGAATGTGGCTATTCTGACCATGGTGACACAGTGCTCTTTCCAGTAACCCATACTGACACCTTACCAAGACATAAGGTTAGAATATTAGGCTTTTAGAATATTTGATTTTTAGACTTCCTGGTAGGATTGAAGGAAGGACAAGCATTTTAGTGTCCCTTAGAGCTCCCTCATTGCCTCTGTTAATGTATGAGTAAGAACAACACTACTGTTAGCAGACATACATCATTACAAGCATAGTAAGGACTTAACATGCCTCAAGACACATCATATAACTGGCAGGAGAGCAACGTGCTAGAAAGAAGCATGGCTTTGCGGGCCAGCTAGCCCTGAGTTTCCATGCTGGCTTCACCATTTTCTTGAAGAGCTGTTTACCCTCCCTTCATCTTCATTTCTTTATATGTAGAGATAATAATTCCCACATTTCAGTAATATCGTGAGAATGAAAGGTATATACATAGGCATACTAATATACACACGTATATAAGCCAACACGTGTCTATATAAATACATACACATGTATGTACACACATTTGACAATGATTCTGGCATGTAGTAGTAGTTAGAGAAGTAGTTACTGCTTTTTGTTTTGATTAAAGTACCAGGAGAGTGCTTTCTTAGTTATTGTGAAAGGTCACCAAGCTTCAAACGCAGCCTTTTCCTGGTCGCGGACTTCTACCACGTCAGAAATTTGTGAAAAGTTAACTCTGTGAAAATTGGGACCTGCCAGAAAAGATAACAACACTTTGAATGGCATTCGTGCCAAATCATGTGCCTTTTCCACTGCGTGTGCAGGCAAGCACGCGCACACACACACAGTTGATTTTTAAGTCCTGAGATTTTGTGAATTGGAGAGAAACACGACGCCCTCCTCCTCACAACAACCTGCAAGAGTAAACTCACTCCATGATGCCCGTGGACCCTCCAGAACTAGTCTCCCAGCTGCACAGCCAGGGGACCTTTGCTGCCAGTTAGCACTTGGAACGTTCTCCTTTCAGGAGCACCAGACTGCAGGGTCGTGTGGGAGAGGGGGGCTTTCCATTGCTGTTTCTGTAATCTTATTCCCCACTACGCGATCATGCAAGGCTATAGGGGATTAATGATTGTACTGAAGGAATGGAGTAATTCGGGCGAATTATAACCAAGGGGAAAAATTCAAACTGTTTGCCAACTCTTGCTTTCCCCATGGTTCTGAGAACGCACCTGGGAATTTGATCCCTTGCTGGGATGTTCTCCTGAGTACCCTTGGCATCCTCGGGGCATTGACCCCAGGACCCTCGAGGATACCAAAACCCACAGATCCTCAAGTCCCTTATATAAAAGGGTGTAGTGCAGCCAGCTCTCCGTATCTGCAGTTTCCATATCCACGGATTCAATCAACCACACCCGCGGGAAGTTGCTCCCCTCTCTTGAAGTGCGTATCCTTCTTCCAATTTTCATTGTGCAAATTAATACCCATCTTTTGGGAATTCTATCCCTTATCCTGAGGGTAGTGATGGATTCCCCGGGTTTGGGTTAGTAAGTCAAGGTAATGAACTGGGGGAAGGTTAGGCTTCATGGTTTTTTTTTTTTTTGGTACGCGGGCCTCTCACTGTTGTGGCCTCTCTCGTTGCAGAGCACAGGCTCCGGACGCGCAGGCTCAGCGGCCATGGCTCATGGGCCCAGTCGCTCCGCGGCATGTGGGATCTTCCCGGACCGGGGCACGAACCCGTGTCCCCTGCATCGGCAGGCGGACTCCCAACCACTGCGCCACCAGGGAAGCCCCAGGCTTCATGTTTTGTCATAGCTGGTCACTGACACCTCAAGCCTCAAAGACTAGCTCAGAGGAGGGCGCCGCCCTGGTAAGTGGCTCAGCGTACCCCAGACCTGACACCGAAATGCTGAGTCTGATCCTTCTTCGAGATCTCTTCACCTGTGTGAGTTATGGGTACAGTTATTTATCCTCCTAATTGTCCAGTGAGTAGCTGTTAAGTGCAAATGCACACCAACATGAACACATTCAATTCCTGGAATAAATACTAGTTATCAGTGAAATAGTAATTATCATAACTATGTATATATGTGTGTATATATAATATATATATATATATCTTTTTAACTGTCATATGTTTTCAGGTGCCTCTCAACACAATGGTGTGAATATTTCACAAACTTTGGCACAAGTAATTATCTCCTCCTTCCCAGTGTTGTCCTTTGAGACCTCTGCACCTTATTTCTCCTAACGATCACTCCTTTGGATACAAAAGACCTGGTCAAAGATGTGAAATTAGTCCCTGATAGGATTATATTAAGTTCTTTGCTGTGGACACTCGTGCACGCCAATTTCCATTTTGAATAGGAGTGGGGAGGACTGATTTATTTATTTTTCAGTTGGAGGGGTATGTAAAGAAGTAATTTTCCTTCTAGAAATTACATGACCGTTTCTCTCCAGAGTGACTTCTTCTTTATAGACGCTTCCATAAGAAATTGCCTTTTACGGATCTAGATTAAACTCAACCGGATGCTTAAGCCAAAAACTTTTCCCTTTAAATGTTGTTGGCATGCACGTTGGAATAAGCCGGAGCAAAAAATAAACCAAATAGTCTTTGCCCCATAATGGCCAAGCTTTTAGTCAAAGACTGAAAGTAATAAAGGGATTTCCTGGCTTCTTCAAAATGGGTCCCACAATATCTAGCCTGGTGCTCAAATGCCTTCCAAATCCCCTTTGAGTGCTTTTTAATCTCTACTAACGTGCAGCAGCAAATCAAAGATTATACATCTTCTTCCATTTCCGTTTTTGCCTGGCACGTAGCACTAGGCATCCTAGGTCCTATCAGAGTCGGAGCTATTCGAGGGGGACAGGCATCTGAGCAGGCAGTGAGGAGGGTGGGAAAAAACACTTCACCTAATGCTTATCCTTTAGATGTGACGTCTGCAGTTAACAAGACATATATGGTTGTATCGAGCAAGGAGGAGAATGCTTTCCAATTCAGTTAAATGTCTGTTTCCACAACATATATAATTGAATTACATATCTGATTAAATCAGAAAATGGGAAAATCTTTGGATATAGCATCCTGTGCTGCCTACCTTAACATAAGCTGACTTGCTACCTCACTGCCAGCTTTAATACGGCAATTAGGGCTGGCAAAACTCTATTTGCTTATAGACCTAATTAGAGATCAAGAGAGTGGCTCACTTCTGATAATTGCATGGCTGTGGCCCATCTATCAGCCATTGTTAAATTGTTGTTATATTAATGTAAAGCTTATAATCACTGCTGTTCCAAATTGAATAAAATGTTCTTGCCAATTCTCCAATGCAATTAATTTACATAAAAGCCTCTGGAACCAAAATTAAAATGATATACATCTTTGCAAAGCCTTCAGTTAAAACAAAGCTAAGTAATAAGGAACTCATACATCTTGTTCCCTTGCATTTTTATGTTTACTGGAGTTAATGGCCAAACAATCATTAAAATGTGCCTAAAACTAATTAAAACTGTTGTGCTCATACCTCATTTACTCTGTACTCTAATTTATTATTCAAAGCATTAATATTTTAAGCTCCCTGTTCCAGAGTCCAAGGAGATGCCAGGCAGTGGAACAGGAGGTCAGCAGTTCCCCTTCATTCCAGGAATCTGCATATAAATCACATTAATGTCACCAAGGCAATTGATATTGGCTCAGAAGAACTGATGGTGAAGGTAAACTTGTCTGTTTTGTTCCTTCTGCTTAAATTAAGTAAGTAAAACACAGTCATGCATCATCCAAAGATCTGTACAAGGACTGCAAGCAAGAAATAGTACATGATAGATGCCACACTTACATCAACTCCAAAATAGAGAAAAACAAAATTTGTTACATGCTATGTGCACTTCCCCATTAAGAGTAGCAGAGGCAGATATACCAGAGTGGTATTAGGGGTCTTCAGAGTTTCATCATAAATATACAGTTGGTGTGATCGCTTAGAGGAGAGCCAGGTAAGAGAATTCGGTCCGTGTGTCTGACATTAGAAGTCATATTAATAATGCAATATGCTCTCTGATAATTTTACACTATTAGTTGAGTTATGTTGTTACTCAATTACTAACATCTACGATTTATTTAGAGACTCCTCTGAGGCAGAGTCCCTTAATAATTTATCTAAGTCGATCCACACAACAATACTATTATTTCTGCCATTTTAATGTTTGATGAGGACCCAAAGCTCAGAAATATTAAGTATCTGGCCCAAGGTCACAACAGTAGATGACAGAGCAAGAAATTAAGCATTTCTGTGTGTTTCTAAAGTCCATGATCTTTCAATTAGGCCCTGATGATCATTCTAAATAATTTTGATTCTTCTGGAGCTAATAGGTAAGTATGTCTTCCTCACACACCTCTTAGATGATTCACCTTCACAGTCTTTGTTCTTTCTTATTATCTCTTTACCATCATAATGCAGATCTGAAGCTGGCACTTTGGATAAATCGAACAGGAGTAGAAATCTTCCACTACAAAAATAGCTGATAGGAGCCTCAGCCTGTTAAAAGTGGAATATTTAGTAAATTCCTCATTACCTTGAGTCAAATGGACTGAGTAATATTTCAGACTAACTTAAAGGAAAAGAAAATACTGGTTATTTTGGCAAGATGGAGGATAAAATGTATATTCTTCTTGAAACCCATTTGGGATTTTTGATCCTTTGACTTTTGGACCAAGGGACAGGGTAAATGTGAACCAAAAAAATCCCTCTTAGGGCCTATTTTTGTCATCTGTTAAAAAACAAAACAAAACCGGATGCTGTACAGGAAGTTCAAAACATCCTTGCAGCTCTATTATCTATGATTTATTTAGAAAGACCTAAATCTGGAGAATGACCATCACTTGGAGCTCTTAAAGTTGAAAAAGAAAAACCATAAATGTGCTCTGGAGTGTGGTTCAAAAGGCAGTTGGAAATGGAAAATTACTGTACTAATGAGTGGCCATATATTCAATTTTTAAAACTATCTTTAAGAACAGAGTCATTTCGTCAAAGAAAAGGTGCCCCTGTGTGTGCGCGCGCACGCACATTCCCGTGGGTGCACACATGTATGAGTGTATAATCCCAAAGTATGGGACAGGTATAGCAGAAATAGGTGTGGGGCTAGAGCTGTGGATGTGGAAAGGATCTAGGAATTCCATACTCTGGACTTCCCCCTATATCTCTGCAACAAGAAACTCTGCAAAACCCCAGGTCTCAGAAGACCACAGCTTAAAAACCACTTCAATAGCAAATTATTCCAATGGGAGACAGGGCGTGGGCTGGGGGAAGTAGGCATCTAAGGAAATAGAAATACATGAAGCTCCCCGGGGAGCAATCAGTAAGTTTAGGTTATAAAAAAAAATGAAAGAAATGAATAGAGTGATTAAAAAGAAATCGAGGAGAAATAGAGACAAGTGGTATAATACTGTAACAAGGGAGCCAAACAAAGTGCATCAGACTAAAGACAACAAAATTGACTTTATATACGGGGCTCAGAGTGAGACTCAAAAGGAAGAACTCACTGCTGCTGGGGGATGGACACTTTGGAGGAATGCTGTGGTTGTTCAGAAGGAGAGAGATTACTTTCAAGTGTGGCAAATCTGTGATAATCAGAATAAAGCCAAGCACTCTTGGGTAGAAAAGGCACTGAAAAGTAGCCATAGACAATGGAACCTTTTTGAAGAGCTATGAAGAGTTTATGAGATTTGCCTTTGCAAAGATTTAGGGAAAGGACAAAAGCTGTGTCAGACAGAGGAAAAGGCCGCCAAACCAAAGCATGGAAGGAAAAGAAGATAATGAGTGTCTGGGAATAGCATACCTATGTTTTTTAGAAGCAAAGACTGAAAAGTAGTGGAAGGTCCATTTATTCATTCAGTGGTTAATTACTGAACTATGTGTTCTACGTGTTGGGGCTGTTAGTAGAATAGGCAAAACCCTTTGACATCATTCTAGGAGGTGACATATTATGCAAGACACTACACAAGATAAAAATACAGATTACAGTCAAAATATATAAAAAGAAAAAAGAACTAAAAAATAGAAACATGAAACATTGGGGTGAGAGTTGAATGGGAATCACTGAATGAGAGTTGAATGAGTTGAATGAGTTGAATGAGAAAGTGAATTTTGAATCAAAACCTGAAATTGTCACATTGGATGTGTGAGTGAAAAGCAGCATCATGATCAGAGAAAAAAAAGAAACCCACCTTTGCCAAGGATCTAAAGAGGGAGCAATCCAGGAAGAGGAGGGTAAGGTGGTTGGACAGTGAGTGAAGGGGAACTTGGTATGAGATGAGGGGAACAAGGTAACCGGGGACCAATTCATGTAAGCTTATGGAAGATAGTAAGTGTATTGATTTTTACCCTGAGACAGTTAAGAAGCCATTGGAGGGTTTTAACCAGAAGAGGAGTTTGATTCAATCTGTATTTTCAAATGATAAATCTGTCTACTGTGTTGAGAGAAGATAGCAGGAGATAAGAACAGAAACAGGAAGATTAGTTAGGAGGCTAGACCAATAATCCAAAAGAGAGAAGATGGTGAATGGGCCAAGAAGATGGGGAGGAAGTGGTCAGATTCTGGATATATGTTGAAGGGGAGATGTGCAAAGGAAAGGTAGCAGATATGACTTCTAGGTTTTTAGCCTTAGCAACTAAAAGAAAGATGAACAAGTGATGTGGGAAGACTGAGAGAGGAATTACTTTTTGTTTCATGTTGTAAGGTTTTTTGACAGGAAAATACCAGGAAATTAATTTTAAATGTATTATTTTTTTTTCACTTTGAGTTAATTTAATCAATCATTTGCATCTCTTTTTAAATCTTTCCAGCGACTCACAATTGTCCATATCAAATACTGAAAAAATTAAAGACTCTTTTGTCTGTTTTGCTTCCACTTTTCCATGCAAGTATTTGTGTGTGTGGCATATGTGAGTACACTCACACAATCACATACACACTCACTTATGTCCACACAAACACACACTCAGATGTGCCACAAACACTCCCATATATCTCCACACACGTGTTCACGTACACACTCCATGTGCTCATACACACACAGGTGTTCACACACTTACACACTCACATATACCCACAAGGACATATTAATTTTTATATGAATATGAAACATCAAGTGGAGGTGTTAATTGGGCCGTTAGATATATTACACTGAAGTTTAGGGGAGAGGTCTAAACTTGAGATGTAAACACAATATGAATGGCAATGCAAAACCATGAAACTGTATAAAGCCACCTAAGGATTCAGCATAGGTGGAGAAGAAAAGAGGGAAAAGGACTCAGCCCTGGAGCTCTCCAACAACTAGAAGCTGAAGACATAAAGAAACACCAGTGAAAAAAAAGAGACCAGAAACGTGGAAGAAAAATCAGGATAGTGTAAAAGCCAAGAGAAGAAGGTGTCCCAAGAAGGAGAAAGTAGTCAACTACATCCATTGCTTTTGAGAGATCGAGTTAAATGAATATTGAAAAAAGACCATGGGGAAGATGGCGGAGTAGAAGGACATGCGCTTACTCGCTCTTGTGAGAGCACCGGAATCACAACTAACTGCTGAACAATCATCAACAGGAAGACACTGGAACTCACCAAAGAAAGATACCCCACATCCAAAGACAAAGGAGAAGCTGCAATGAGACAGTAGGAGGGTCACAATCACAATAAAATCAAATCCCATAATGGCTGGGTTGGTAACTCACAAACTGAAGAGCACTTATATCACAGAAGTTCACCCACTGGAGTGAAGGTTCTGAGCCCCACGTCAGGCTTCCCAACCTGGGGGCCCAGAAATGGGAGGAGGAATTCCCAGAGAATCAGATTTTGAAGGCTAGTGGGATTTGATTGCAGGACTTTGCCGGGACTGGGGGAAACAGAGACTCCACTCTTGGAGGGCACACACAAAGTAGTGAGAGCATGGGACCCAGGGGAAGGAGCAGTAACCCCATAGGAGACTGAACCAGACCTACCTGCTAGTGTTGGACGGTCTCCTGCAGAGGTGGGGGTGGCTGTGGCTCACTGTGGGGAAAAGGACACTGGCAGCAGAAGTTCTGGGAAGTACTCCTTGGTGTGAGCCCTCCCACAGTCCACCATTAGCCCCACCAAAGAGCCAGGTAGGCTTCAGTGCTGGGTCACTTCAGGCCAAACAACCAACAGGGAAGGAACCCAGACCCCCCCATCAGCAGACAAGAGGATTAAAGTTTTACTGAGCCCTGCCCACCAGAGCAACACCAAGCTCTACCCACCACCAGTCCCTCCCATCCTGAAGCTTGCACAAGCCTCTTAGATAGCCTCATCCATCAGAGGGCAGAGAGCAGAAGCAAAAACTATAATCCTGCAGCCTCTGGAAGGAAAACCACATTCACAGAAAGATAGGCAAGATGAAAAGGCAGAGGACTATGTACCAGATGAAGGAACAAGATAAAACCTCAGAAAAAAACCCAAATGAAGTGGAGATAGGCAACCTTCCAGAAAAAGAATTCAGAATAATGAGAGTGAAGATGATCGAGGACCTCAGAAAAAGCATTGGAGGCAAAGATCGAGAAGATGCAAGAAATGTTTAACAAAGACCTAGAAGAATTAAATTACAAACACCTAGAAGAATTAAAGAACAAATGAACAGAGATGAACAATACAATAACTGAAATGAAAATTACACTAGAAGGAATCAATAGCAGAATAACTGAGGCAGAAGAACGGAAAAGTGACCTGGAAGACAGAATGGTGGAATTCACTGCTGCAGAACAGAATAAAGAAAAAAAAAGGATGAAAAGAAATGAAGACAGCCTAAGAGACCTCTGGGACAATATTAAACACAACAACATTCTCCTTAAATGGGTCCCAGAAGGAGAAGAGAGAGAGAAAGGACCCGAGAAAATATTTGAAGAGATTATAGTTGAAAACTTCCCTAACATGGGAAAGGAAATAGCCACCCAAGTCCAGGAAGTGCAGAGAGTCCAAGCAGGATAAACCCAAGGAAAAACACACAAAGACACATAGTAATCAAATTGACAAAAATTAAAGACAAACTCTTGAAAGCAATAAGGGAAAAATGACAAATAATATACAAGGGAACTCCCATAAGGTTAACAGCTGATTTCTCAGCAGAAACGCTACAAGCCAGAAGGGAGTGGCACGGTATATTTAAAGTGATGAAAGGGAAGAACCTACAACCAAGATTACTCTACCTGGCAAGGAACTCATTCAGATTCGATGGAGAAATCAAAAGCTTTACAGACAAGCAAGAGCAAAGAGAATTCAGCACCACCAAACCAGCTCTACAACAAATGCTAACGGAACTTCTCTAAGTGGGAAACACAAGAGAAAAAAAGGACCTACAAAAACAAACCCATAAAAATTAAGAAACTGGTCATAGGAACATACATATCAATAATTACCTTAGGGCTTCCCTGGTGGTGCAGTGGTTGAGAGTCCACCTGCCGATGCAGGGGACACGGGTTCGTGCCCTGGTCCGGGAAGATCCCACATGCCGCGGAGCGGCTGGGCCCGTGAGTCATGGCCACTGAGCCTGCGCGTTCAGAGCCTGTGCTGGGTGACAGGAGAGGCCACAACAGTGAGAGGCCCGCGTACCGCAAAAAAAAAAAAAAAAAAGACTTAAATTTATCAAGGCTTGATTTGTGACCCAACATGTGATCCATCCTGGAGAATGTTCTGTGTGCACTTGAGAAGAAAGTGTAATCTGCTGTTTTTGGATGAAATGTCCTATAAATATCAATTAAATCTATTTGGTCTATTGTGTCACTTAAAACTTGTGTTTCCTTGTTAATTTTCATTTTGGATGATCTGTCCATTGGTGTAAGTGAAGTGTTAAAGTCCCCCATTATTACTGTATTACTGTCGATTTCCTCTTTTATAGCTGTTACCAGTTGCCTTATGTATTGATGTGCTCCTATGTTGGGTGCATATATACTTATAATTGTTATATCTTCTTTTTGGATTGATCCCTTGATCATTATATAGTGTCCTTCCTTGTCTCTTGTAACATTCTTTATTTTAAAGTCTATTTTATCTGATATGAGTATTGTTACTCCAGCTTTCAACTATTCATTGAAACCGGGAAATTGGGGAAGGGTGGGGTATGGACCAGGTTAACTAGTTGAGATAAGCAAGTAGTAGGACGTTCACAGGACATCTGTATGGAACATTGTAACAGGCAGTGGAAAATAATCACTGTGTTGAAGAGAATTAACTTAGGAAAACTCTTGGGCTGTTCTGAATGTTTAAAAGTCATAAAAGTTAGTAAACCAAATTAAAATAAAAATATAGCCCATGCTTTTGGGCCCATTTTCCTTTAACGTGATTTTGGAGGCAATGAGCGATGAGCATGATCACACAGTTATGCAAGAATCCTTTAATACTTTCTTAAGAAGCTAAGCCATTATATAAGAAATAAAATAATACTTTCTTAACATCCTATATTATCATTTGAGAAGTACAAATAATATCACTAATTGGAAATGTAGGAGAAATTATACCTTGACATTTTGATTCCAGAAGATACTGTTAATTTTTTGGTGTCTGAGATATGAAGAAACCCTCATCAGAAATGAGAGTGACCAACAGTGCCCTTGAGAATTCTCAAATAACAGGTATAAATAACCACTGCCCAAGTCTATTACTCCAACTTGCCTTCACCTCAGTCCTAGTGTCTACACCTGCACCTGACCTGTGGTTCTTCTCTACCGTTAATACCATTTTGCCCACACTTTGGTGTCAATTCTTAGTTTTCTGATACTTACCTTTCCAGATGTCCTAACCCTCACCCCAGCTTTACACTTAGCCCCTCAGTCCTGTTCTCAGCCCTGACCATCTCCTTCTGTCTACCCCAACTTCTTTTCATTGAGTCTTTCCCAGTCCAGTACTGAAAGCATGTTTCATTGCTTAGTGGGATGGGCCACCTAGATAGGACATATTTAAACAACTTGAGAAAAGCTTGTAGTTCAGTTATCAGCTACCATGATAGCCTCAAGGTACAAGAACAGAGGAGTTATGCCCATTGCATCCCAAAGCATGGGCAGATAAGAAGGAAAAGAAAGGAGTAGAAGAAAAAGGTGGAGAGAAGAAAAGATAAAAGGAAGAGCACACACACAGAAGCAGAAAGAGAGGCTACATTTATCCTGGCCTGGATATTTATGCCCTAGATCTCAGGTCAGATGTCATAATATTCCAAATGCCAATGCAAGGACTGCTGCCAATCCCTAATTAATTTTTTCAAATGTGTGTGACATGAGAAAGGAAGATCAATTTAATATATTTTTCATAATTCAGGTTTGTTCAATTTATAACTGTCACTTATTCTGAGAATATATCCTTCCTATGTTTTGTATTAAAATGCTCCATTAAAAGTGATAAAACCAAATGACACTATTTATTTTTAATTCCTGGCAAAATTAAAAGTGGACAATTATGTGAATGAGTGTGCTTGTGTGTATAGTATGTGTAGTTTATATATCATTTACTCTAAAAAAATATCCCCCAATCTGGCAACTACTGTCTAACTTACTTCTGTATCAATATATCGCAACATGCAAGTTAGGCAGAGGTGTCTTTGAGTAAATAAAAGAACTCATCAACATAGCTTCCTTATATATATACACTTCAGTGAGTTTAGTTAGCAGCTACTGTTATCTTTACTTAAGTGGCCGAATGAAGCAGAAATAAAGTAAGTTATATCTTGAAGACGTAAAGAATAAAGAATGTAAAGCATCGTAAGAGCCATCATCACCTCAGCTGCTCTAACATCAGTAAGTTTGGGTACCAGCCTGGCTGGTAATCCTGAACCCCATGGAGGAATGGTTTCATATGAATTTAGGCAGTTCCCTATATTTTTCTTTTCTTATTTCCATGGATGTTCCTGTTTAGATTGGTAAACATTGGTAAACATCATCTTATTTGGACTGAACTTAAATGTTTCCTAGTGTTGAAACAGTTCTGGCTTGATTGTCTCTTGTGGATAATTCTCCCCATTTTTGTTTTTTTTCTCTTGTCTCTACTTACCTTGCTAGGCAGGAGCTTCTAGGGAGCTGAATTGTGTTTGCCTACGTGTGAATGACCCCACTTAACATATCAGAGGACCTCCTAATGTTCTCTCATTTTCTTCTGGTGTCTCTTAGTCATTTATTCTGCGTGACCTTTGGTATAACTTCCCTCCCCTGCTCTAGTCTTATCCAAGAAGATAGAAGTGTCAGCTCTCCAAGTGTCAGCCTACAGTTCAATAATGTGGATCAACTTCTATTCCAGCTCAATCTTCTTTGCCTGTATAAATAAAAATGAAAAAGAATTGCGTCCACCTCTCCTTAACATACTCACTCCTGACCTTTCACATTTTCACAAGTCAACATTTGCAAAGCCGATAGTATGAAAGGGAAAAAAATAGGAGGGAAGAGAGAAAGTATAACCTAGCATTTTCACTTTGTGGGAGAAGTATATTTACTTACAGCAAGAGCTGACCTTTCTCAAGAAGGACATCTTCAGGCAGGTGGTGTTCCTGTTAATCACGAATTATCATTCTGCTCCTAGCTTCCGGACCGTCTCTTCTCACAAATATGAAGATAACACAGTAACACAGGGGCACGCCAAATTCTCTTAGAATCACTGAATGCTAGTGCTGAAAAAGCATTTAGGGTCATCCTGTGCACAAAGTTACTCATTTCAAGAGCAAACATGACTTGAGAACTTTTATGTGCGCGTGCGTTTGAGGGGATCTGCCAGGCAATGTGCTGGGTGATGGGAATATACAAATGAAAGAAACAGTTTCTGTCCTCTTGAGTAAATAAATACTATCCTGAGAGGTTAAGTGACTTAGCAGAGGTTATGTGTTTAGAGGCTGTACTATGAGATGGCCTGATTCCTAGTATTACACCCTCATCCTCTTTCTTCAAGTCATATTTATTTACCCTTCCAACTCCAAGGCGGTTAATAACATCTTCCCTCATGCTCCTACTAAATTATCATTGCATCGTCCTTCTTCATCTTTGTGCCCCCACCACTGGCCAGTAGAGTGCCTTGAACATGGTACATGCTTATATTTCTTGTTAAATTTGTGTAAGTTTCCCCTGGGGGTAGACACAACCATAGACTGTGTTGATGGAATTATGTGTGTGGCAACAGTGGAGATAGAGAAAATATGTAATTGTGGAGGATTGGGCTACTGCTCCCAGTGATTTCATGGTTCAGTGATTTGGAGGTTGAAAAAGGTTTAAACTGAGTCATGTACACACCGGTAAAGGACAGTCTTTTCAGACTTGCTTGATCCTTGTCTGCCTTGTGACTTTCAAACAACTGAGAACCTGAGAACTAATGATTTGCATCGCTTCTCAAACCATATAGGAAAGTAAATAATGCTTGAGAAGCATTGTTTTCTTGGCTTGCAGATTATAATACATTTTCCCATACCATTCATGTCACTGATAGACAAAAAGAATTGCTAGGCCCCTTATTATAAACGTATACAAGGTTTCATATACGTGTACTTATGGAACGTTAAAGTGTAGCAAAAACGCCTGGCCAAAGAGAATCAGAAATTATCTAGAACAGGAACATGGATAATTCTGAAAGATAAAAATTTCATTTAACTTTTAAGTTTTGCATCACAAAGTGTTTTGTGAAAGTATAATAAATGATTTTATTTTCTATAAATGAGACGATTACAGCTTAAAGAGTTTGTCAGGATATTCACCACAAATCAAACTAGTTTTCAGGGAGAACAGCTGGATGAAAATAGAAGAATAACTTACTTTAAAAAAACACAAAAAACAAAGTTTCAAAGTTTTTTATAGAAAATAAATCAGATTAGAAGTGAAACCCTCAGAAAGATATATTCAAAACTGAAACCAATTCTTTATGCTTATTGTGGTTGTTAAAATAAGTAGAAACTAGGTGTAATAGAATTTTGCTGTTTCTAGCCACCTGAGATTTATTTGTCCTTTTTTTAAATTGTATAGTATCCCACTCAATGTAGATCTCCATCCTTCCCTCATGAAGTCTATGCACTTCAAGACTGAGTAACTTTGATATTTTCACTTCCTGGTTCAGAGGTATTCATACAACCTAAGTTGGTTCAGTGTGATGGAAACATAGGTCTTCTTTGGAAATAGTCTTTCTTCCCTGCAGGATACAGTGAGAGAGCATGTTCCTATGTAGCCATTTTAAGAAAACCACAGGGAAAAGCTGAGGAGGGTGGTATCAGCTTCTGGGAGTAGAACTAATATTGGAGAAAGACAAACCAAGTCTTGGTAAGTCTGTGAAGAAACCACGTTAAGATTCTCATAAAATCAGACCTGACCCTTCAGTTTTTAGGTATAGATGAGTCCAAAACTATATCTTGATTGTTTAAATCAAACAGATTTATTTTTTGCTTCTTGACAAAGGTTTATTACTAATACTTAGGGTCACCACAGCCCCAAATCTGGCCCTTGGCATGTTTAAAACTCAGTTGTTTTTTAAAAGATTTTTATGGGAGTATAGTTGATTTACAATGTTGTGTTAGTTTCAGGTGTACAGCAAAGTGAATCAGTTACACATATATATGTATCCACTCTGTTTTAGATTCTTTTCCCATATAGGTCATGACAGAGTATTGAGTAGAGTTCCCCGTACTCTACAGTAGGTCCTTACTAGTTATTTTACATATAGTAGTGTGTATAGGTCAATCCCAATCTCCCATTTTATCCTTCCACCCCCCTTTCCCCCCCGGTAGCCATAAGTTTGTTTTTTACATTATCGTAAGTTTGTGATTCTATTTCTGTAAAACTCAGTTTTATCCTTGTACCTAGAAATAATCAAATCCTTGGAGAATTTTAAAGTTATAATGAATAGTTTTCCGATCATAAATTATCAAAAGAAGTAGGTTTCTGCTCCTCCGGTGATTCCATTTTCTCACCGTCCGGTCCCTGTGCAGTCTGTGTGGACCCAGTGGCTCTGGTGCCAGAGCTGGGTGTGAAGTGAGCGTGGGCTGCGTCTCTCCCTGGGTGAGCTGGGAGCCACTGCCTTGGCGGAAGGTAGGGATGAAAATGGAGAGGGTGGAGCCAAGGCCACGTGCCAGCCAGGGCTTCTCCTAGGCTCAAAGGCAGTTACCACCCTATCTGGCGTGGAGTTGGGGCTGATAGCAGAAAGCCTGAGGGAGTTGGGTTTCTCCTTGGGTGCGATGGCGTTTCCACCTTTGGTTGGGGGGACTAGGGCTGCACTTCTGGGTGCTGGTTTCACTTTTCCCCAGGTATGCACTCCTGTTAGAGGCTGGGTCGGCGCTGGAGTGGCTGCAGCTGCCCTGCTAAGCTGGTCTCGCTCCCTCCCACGTGTGCGCGGGGACGTGGGTGCCGGCAATGCCTGGTCAGATGCCAGGCCCGGGTCTAGCCGCCCTGTTCCCTCTACGTGTATGTGATCTCCTTGGCAACAGCAGCCTGGGCATTAGTGGGGAGCAGTGCCAGAGCAAGGGGGGCTGGAGCAAGAGCCTGGGGCACGCTGGGGTGGTCTGGCCCTCCTGCCAAAGCCCCAGGCAGTTTTCAATCTGCTGCCTCTGCACTCTGACTGGGAGGAAGCACGTGGAATCTTGGTTTCTTACAGCTTCTCAAACCAGTTAAGGGGACTTTTCTTCCCAGCGCTGGACCTCAGGGCTGCGGTGCCTAATATGTGGCTCAAACTCCTCACTCCCCAAGGAGACTCCCCATCCTGTGATATCCCCTCCCCTTCCGGGTTCCCCGCTAGGAATGTGGGTCCTGACCTGATCGCTTTTCCCTTCCTACCAGATCTTACTTTACAGCCTTGGTGGTGGAAGAGCCATCCGGAGGCCTTCAGCCATCCGGAGGCCATCCGAAGGCCATCCGAAGGCCTTCAGGCCTTCACTGTCAGCAAGAGCTGTTCTACGTGTAGTTGTGGTTGGATGTGTCCTTGAGGAGAGGTTAGCTCAGCGTCCTCCTTCTCCACCCTCTTGGTCCTGCCCCTTAATCTTGTTTTTCTTCATTAAACACTTTTCCCCCTTAAAGCATCTTTACAGGTTAATTTTAGAATGCATTCCTTTTCCAGAAACAATCTCACTCATCACATGACTTTTTAAAAATAATTTAAGGGGCTTCCCTGGTGGCGCAGTGGTTGGGAGTCCGCCTGCCGATGCAGAGGACACGGGTTCGTGCCCCGGTCCGGGAAGATCCCACATGCCGCGGAGCAGCTGGGCCCGTGAGCCATGGCCGCTGAGCCTGCGTGTCCGGAGCCTGTGCTCCGCCAAGGGAGAGGCCGCAACAGTGAGAGGCCCGCGTACCGCAAAAAAAAAAAAAATTAACTAATTTTCTGAACATATTTTTAACTAATGCTGGGGCTACTTCGCTGATAGCTCCATGTGCTGACCATGCTTATTCACTGAATTTTAAAAATGTTTTGTGAACTCAGTTTATAGGCAGTAGATGTTTAGGAACTGGCATTTTTGTGGGCAGAACTGGAGTCAAGCCCTACCCCGCATGTATTATTTCAACTGTTTATGTCTTAGTTTTTTCACTGGTAAATTGTCAGTAATAAAAAACAGTTACCTTATAGTCGTCTTAGGAAGATGAAATGAAATAAGGCATTCAAAGTGCTTAGCACTAGTTTTCAATACATGGTAAACATTCAACTATTAAATTTTCACTATTAGTTTCACTGTCGTTCCTGATTATTATGCATCGATACTTAATCAGAGATTCTTGATGAAAAAAGTATGCTGGTTCAATATGATTATTTATATTCTACGAAGCAAAGCATTTATTCTAATATAAATGAACTAAACATACAGCCATAGCAACAACCCACAGATAAAAACTGAATGTAACAATCGTACTCCTACAGATTCTATAACCAAAACTACTTCTTAAAACCAAACTTCTAAATTGGACTGATAATCGTTCTTAGAGGCACTAGGAATATCGTTGGTTTCTGTTTCTGGTTATAAAAAGCAACCAAAAGCAACGATGAAAAACAATATTGAAAATGACTGTTTTTCATGAATGTGTGATTTTTTTTTTTTCAAAAGTCTTCCTTATAAAGAAAAGACAGCATTGGAACGTAGTGGTTAAGAGGAGGGACTCTGACACCAAGTGCCTGGATTCAGATCCACGTCCTGCAGCTTTTCATGTATGTGATCTTAGACAATTTCTTCACTTCTCTGTATCCTAGTTCTTTCATCTATACAATGGAGAAAATATGAGCATCTATAACATCAGATAATTATGAAACTTAAATGAGTTATTCCTTCAAGAAATCCACAATAAGCCCAACACATATTGAATATCATTAGTTATTAACTTTCCCAACAATTCTTTTAAATACCCAAGGCAAATATAATTTTCATTTTATAGAAAAAGAAACTGACTTTAGAGCCACTTTTTTGACCAAAATTGTAGTACTTATTTTGTGATGGTGCAGGGGTTACAGTACAAACTTTCAAACTCCTAAACTGGTAATATTAATGCAGTAATGTATTGTCTTTCCCACTGATGCAAAAAAAAAAAAAAAAAAATAGTACAGAGAACTAATGGGCAGATAACTTGTTCAGGATTCATCACCATGTATGATTGTTAAAATAAGGACTTTCATACCAGCTGATAAATACCCACTGCCCTGAGCTTCCCAGGTGCCCTTTCCCAACCCCACCCGCCATCAGTGCCTGCACTGATCTAGTCCTTTCCTCCAGAAGCCCTGAACCTTTCTCAGTTAGCAACTGAAAGATTAATGTCTACTACAGGAGCCTTTGGGTGCTGTTTGCTGCCTCCTGGGTTCTGATTATTTAGTGCAAGTGCAGTTCCTGTTTTAAATATTTTTAAAATCATCACTGGGTGCTAAAGACCTCACAGGAATGTTATGAGGACCAAAGGAAGTTATGTTTATGATGAGGATGATAAACTAGAAGATGCAGGGTATAAAGATGAGCTCTCTTGATCTATTCTAGGCACGTTCCTATGACACAAGTCTGAGCATCCTTGAAGGGTGTCCTAGTGTTAACTCATCTCTCTATATTACAATACCCGTTAGGTTATTTTTAGAGATCATCAAAAGTTATCAATGAACTTGAAGTCAACCGAAAATAAAAAAAATTCTTGTCAACATTATATCTATCTATCTAGTCAATTTCATTTCCTGCCAAAGTGTCCAGAAAAAGGCAACCTGGAATTAATAATTAAATCCATTAATTCTATGGATTTGGTTTTGAGGACAGTTACCTCTCCTCAGGAATCATAATGTGAAATTATCTGAGTTAAATTTCTAGACAATTTTCTTGGTAGATAGAAATAGTTTTCTTTGAAGAAACAGCATTCTATATATAGTAAAATGATATTTTTCTTTTTCCAAAGCTCCAAATTTTGTTCAGTTATTTATATTTCTAATTTCATTTTCCATTTTAACATGTTTAACCACATGACATCTTTGCCTCACTAGAGAATGGAGTGAAATATAGAAAAATATAGTATAGTAATATGGGAAAATGCACGTTTCTCGAAACTAAGAAAATAGGTCATTTAAAATGTAATTCGGTCTGCAGTATACTGGGGGCACTTGGATGTTAGCTGTAATGTGTGCACTGCAGTTCATCCCTACCCATTACAGTTTATTTAAATCTAACTACATTGCCTTAAAAATAATTATTCTTCTGCTTTAGAAATGAAACAACATAAACATTTTGGAAACTGTGTCTTTTGTCTTAATTTTAAAGGTATTAATGGGAGAAGCTGTGTTTCAAGAAAGTGAAACAGAGCAGGACACTGTGGTCCTTCCCCCCATGTGCTCCACCTGCCTTTTGTGGAAAGACTTTAGCCAACGAATAAGTTTAATCAGAGAAGTGAGAAAATGCAGAAACAAAGGAAAACAGCCCAACAAGACTAAATAATAATAGTTCAGTCATTAAGCATAGTTAAGGACCTTTAGTTCCTTCTCAGGTGCTATAGATAATATTCTGAGCTGTATCCTGTGAGCTGTCTTATAGATACTGAACCCCCTGCCAGGTAAAGAAGTTAACTACATGATGACCAGTCTGACATAAGCTGGCACAGTTCCAAGAATTGGCCTCAAGGACATGGGAAAAAACCGACCCTGGAACTGAAGACTAACTGTACTTTAAAACAATCAAGATGACACTGGTCAGATCACTGCATGGCTAATTTCAAGATGATTGTCAGAGCTGATTGTACTGTTTCTACATGTAGCCCCCTCCCTCTGTCTATATAAGCTCTTGCCCACTGGTTGGGGGGGATTCAGCCTTTGGACAGGAGACCACCCCCCATTGCCGGCATCAGAAATAAAGCAAACTTTCCACCAACTTACCTCTTTGTTGGCTTTTGAGCTGCAAGCTTTTGAGCAGCAAGCAGCCAGACCCTCCACTAACAAAAGGACAAGAAGACGGAAAAGTGATTAAAATGCTTGTGAGGAGTGGAGAAGAGAAACTGAATTTGCATAAAGTGACCTACTTGAACGTTGCTTTTGACCACTTCTCTATTACATTTCTTCATTTTGCATAATAAAATACATTTGTTATGCTGACATGGGACTAACACCACTAGCTCAATAGTAAATGTTATTGAGGTTTTTTTTTTTTTACACATAACTGATTTGGTTAAACTTATTGAATTAACTAGTTAGTTTAGTATTGTGTAGACAAAAGTTTCATGCATGGCACAGAAATGTAGACATGATTTTCAACTTGTGTTAGTGGTGTTTGATGTCAAGCAGCAGAGGGAAAATTTTTAAAACTTGCCATTATACACGCACCCAGTTATCGGCCCATCACGCAGAAGCTGTTTTCCTCAAGCCTAATAGGGCACGAGGAACCTATAACCAGGAACCAACAAACATCTATTTATACTATCCTGAGGTCTAGGCTGAAGCCTATGGAAGCTGTCTTTTGGGGAAAGGAAGAGTGGCCCAAACTATCAGGATGCTGCCAAAGCCCAACCCGTTGTCACTGAAGGCTGCCTTAAAATGACACAATTCAAAAACGTCAGAACAACCTCTTCAGAAGGAAAAGCGGTATGACTACGTAATGTGGTCAACAGGTAAACAGAGCACAATAAACTCTAATCATATCATTTCATCTCTTCCCTTCCTAGACTCATTTGAAATAGAAGCAAGAGAAAAAGCACTCCCGGCGTTTGTAGATGACGCCCCAATATTCACAACTATCATGCTGCTAAGTGCATGCCAGGCATCTTTAGAGCCCAGCGTGTTTGCAAACTCACTTTCTTCCCGACTCTGACTTCACAGTAGGATGTACCATTTTCACATACGATGCAAGAGTCATTGGAGCTATGATTTAGAGAAGTTTCAAAATAGGGCACAGTGTCACCTGTCTCAGACAATTTCCCTTTAAAAGCAAATCCCATTCTTGGAGTAATTCATCCATGTTTCCTTTTCTTCTTGAGTAAATGAAAAAGTTGGAAATAAAGCACATTATCTCCCCATCTGCCTCGACCCTATCAATTTTGCCACCCGCTACAATCACTTTTCACACCACCCCGCCTGAACCAGAGGGACAGCCATTAAAACACTACCACAGGGCTTCCCTGGTGGCGCAGTGGTTGAGAGTCCGCCTGCCAATGCAGGGGACACGGGTGCGTGCCCCGGTCTGGGAAGATCCCACGTGCCGCGGAGCGGCTGGGCCCGTGAGCCATGGCCGCTGAGCCTGCGCGTCCGGAGCCTGTGCTCTGCAACGGGAGAGGCCACAACAGTGAGAGGCCCGCGTACCGCAAAAAAACAAAAAACAAAAAAAACCCACTACCACACATTGGAAGCCAAGGCTGCTCCAGCCCACAGCTGAACTTAATAAAACCGTTAATGTCAGAGCCTGCCGGCTAGCGTCCCAGGAATGCCACTTGCTCAAAATCCTTCCATTCCAGCCATGCATGTGGCATTTCATCCTTCTCCCCATGCAGAACCATGCCATCTGCTATGAGACACAGATATGCCACATGCCAGGTGACATTTTCCTTTAAATTTTTTTTTTTTTTTAACTGGGAAATATACTCAACAGGCAGAGAGCAGGAAGAAATTTGTGCACTACCTAGGCCTGTTTTTCCAATCTCTTGATATTTTTTATATTCTGGCTCTGCTTTTGAACGGTTGGTGAGTAATTTATGGGCAGGCAGCCTTAAAAATAAGTCTTCAGATATGTAATAAAAAGCTCTGAGCACTGGCGCACTAATAAACCGAGGGGTAACTGTGGAGTTGAATTACAAAAAAAGAAAAAGAGTCATTAAATCAATAATACTGAGGTCTGATAGAGCTGTGTGAAGTCAGTAACATCATAACCTTTTATACTGACTTCAGCGTGGGAACATGCTATTATCTGCGGCAAGTGATGGTAAAAGAATTGAGATCTGATACATTTGATCTAACAGGAAAAGAGGGGGGAGGTTTTGGAGATGCGTCTTGCTTTTGTCCATTTTGGATAAGGATTCAGTTCTACATGCATAGAGGGCCATGCATTTAAAGTCACTCCTAGGCTGTCGTGGAGTCAAAGGAAAACATGGGAGAGTCTATTTATAAACACAAAAAAGAGAGAGAGAGTTTAATCCTTTTCTCCATGTTCAATTCAAATTACGGCTATAAAATGTCCTTCCCTTCAGGGACCTCTGTAAAAATCTTAAGCTATGGATTTGGCGTTTTTGTATATAAAAGAGAAGTAAACTACAAGATTCATACGTAGGTTCTCAGTACGGAAGGCAACATGTTTGGTTAGGTACCAGAACCTGTCTTAAGCCAGATCAGCTACATTACGACCCACTATACTTGGTGCATACCTTAAGACTATCTTATTGATTCTTATTTGGTATAATTAGGAGTGCTGGCAGTGGGACACCTAGAAAACTTTAGATTGAAGTATGCAATGAGCTTGGCACTCAAGCTTAAATACGATCAGAATTAATTTTCTCCATATACAATTACTTGGTCAATTGTTTAAACATACACAGACTATTTCACAGTTTACTACTCCTGGAATTGACTAATAAATAATAGGTTTATATTTAATAGATTCTTAATTATGTCATCTGTCCTTTTATTAACTATTAATTTCCTCCTTGACTTCATACATTCAAATATCCATTCACCTTACTTCACTAAAATTTGCCCTGAAGCCATCAATGACCTCCCCTGACTAAACTCCCTAATGCTGACTTTGGCAAACAGATGGATTCCTTGAAAACATCAATCTGATCATGGCAATTCTAACGGACTCCTGCCTTCTCCTGTCCTCCGTCTCCCAGCCCTGACAAAATACTTGAACGCTGATGTCTCAGGATTTTTGCCTCTGGTCCAGCCCACCTGACACCAGGGTACCTTCTGCTCAGTCCTCCAGCTTTCCTGTATCTTTCTTATATTTGTCATGGTCGCTCCACCTTTGCACACGTGACTCCTTTTCTGAATGCTCTTCCTTTTCTCCTCCCAACAAGGTGCTCGCATGGTACCTCTTACTCGTCAGTTGTAGCATTTATTGCAACTTCAGATTTATGCTAATTCTTTGGTTATTGAGGAAACTTGTTCTTCTGGACTAGTTTGCACTCTTCCTGAAGCCACGAGAAACATATATTTCGCCAAACGTTGAATCTCTCGCATCTAGCGCTCCACTTGGTACATAGTAAACACATAACAAAAATGTGCTCCATGAATGAATGGAAAAGTTTCATTTCTGCTATGCTCCTTTCTGACTCTCATTCCACTCCTGTTCACTAAGTGCCAGGAAGTTAAGAGAATGGACTTGAGATGAGGATGAAGAAAATTAGCTTTTGATTCAATCATAAAATGCATATTGTGCCTTTTCCAAAACAAGTTTAACAAGACAGTTGTCACTCTACTCAAAGAATGTATTTTCTAACATGATGAAATGCAAAAGAACAAATAAAGAAAAAATAAGGTAAACAAAATTACGGATTGTGAAGAGTGCTAAAAAGGAAATACATAAGAGAATGAGATAAAGAAGACCAGGTTTGGGCTTCCCTGGTGGTGCAGTGGTTGACAGTCCGCCTGCCGATGCAGGGGATGTGGGTTCGTGCCCCGGTCCGGGAAGATCCCACATGCCGCGGAGCGGCTGGGCCCGTGAGCCATGGCCGCTGAGCCTGCGCGTCCGGAGCCTGTGCTCCGCAGCGGGAGAGGCCACAACAGTGAGAGGCCCGCGTACCGCAAAAAAAAAAAAAAAAAAAAAAAAAAGAAGACCAGGTTTGTTCTTGGGGTGGAAGCATCTCTGAGAAGAGCAAGGTGAGACACCCAGGAGGAAAAGAAATGAACTGTACAGAGAATGAAGGGGGAGAACATCACAGGTGGAAAGAATAGCATATATAAATACTCTAATGTAACAGTTGACCTGGCATCTTCCAGAAATAGAAAGAAGTTTAGTAAACTAAGCATAGAGTGGCAAGCTTAGATCGAAGATGGTCAGGGCTCTGCAGACTATCAGAAGGAGTTCAGATTTTATCTTAAATACAATCATGGCTACTGTAGGGTTTTAAAAGGCAGTGCCGTCCTCTGGTTTACATATTACTTTGGCATGAAGAATGGATGTGAGTGGGCAAGAGCCATTAAAAACTGGCCAACTAGAAGGTCAAGGACTACTGAGATAACATGGTATGGAGAAGGCTATGGCAATGGAAATGGTGTAGTGTGGACAGATTTGAAATAAAGTATAGTGAATGTAGAAATAAGAGGACTTCCTAATGGCTGTGGGTGTTGGGATGCACAAAACATGCAATTAAGGACCACTTGAGGTTTCCAGCTTCAACACCTGGCTAGACGGTGGTGACATTTGCTGAGATGGGAAGCTTGGGGGAGGAGAGAAAGGGGGCAACAGAGCCAAGCAAGGCAGATGAGAGTGGGAATTAAAGGGTCAGTCTTTTTTGAACAAGATATTTTGTCTTTCTGCTTATAAACATCTCTACAAAGCTGTCACTATGCATTTGTATCATCCAGTTAAAATGATAGATCTTTATGCTATACTGGTTACTGGAAAATGGGATCTTATCACCTTTCTCAATGTCAACTATATAAATAAGAGAGTCTAAACCAGATACGAACACTGGATTCAGTGAAATTAGTTCAATATACAAGGTCAGTGTCTGCCCCAAGTCTGCAAACATGCACAGGAAACATCATTGTAACAGGTCCATTGGAGGGAAGAGCGGAAAGCTAGTAGGCAAAGAACCAGAGGTTCTAGTAGTTCCTCTACTAATTAAAAAAGAAAGGTCATTTAGCAATGGAGCAGAGAAGTGAGCTCCAGCTAATCAAAACCTGGAGCATCAGAAGAGAGTCCAAAATACGCTGTGAGATGAAGAGAGGCTGTGAGAGCATCTAGTCAGTATAATTCAATTAAAGGGAATGGGCTCCAACAGGGTAGCAGCACATGAAGTCACTGGAGCAAACTTTTGAAAGACAAAAGCAACGGCAAACCTAGAAGTCTGGAACTCCTTGTTAAAAAAAAGTCAGAAAAAATCTCCTTGAAAAGTGCAAAATAAAGACATCACCATTTCCACAGTTGTAGTTTTCAACACAATGGGGAGGACACAGGAGACGGCTGGTAAGTATTCTCCCTTCTTTTTGACTAATGATTTCTCACTTTCTCCTCTCAAAATAGCGGCCTTCGAGTAATTAACTGAATCCCAGCCATGATATAATAAATTTTAGACACTAGTCACTCCTTTAAGACCTATTGCTTTTGATTTTGATAAGACACAGAGCACTTTTAAAAGGCAATGAAACTAGGGCATCTCTCCTTAGGAAAAATGCATTTAGAATTACATACATTTATTTACATATAATTTCAGGGGGCTCACAGCACTCCTCTCCCTCCCCCCAAACAGATCTTGCAGAAATAGGAGGATATCAGGTGAAGAGCTCCTCTTGTTTTAGCTTTAATGAATACGATCTGGGGTCTCCCTGGTGGTGCAGCGGTTAAGAATCCACCTGCCAATGCAGGGGACACAGGTTCGAGCCCTGGTCCGGGAAGACCCCACATGCCGCGGAGCAACATGTGCGCCACAACTACTGAGCCTGTGCTCTAGGGCCCGCGAGCCACAACTACTGAGCCCATGTGCCACAACTACTGAAGCCCACGCGCCTAGAACCCTTGTTCCGCAACAAGAGAAGCCACCGCAATGAGAAGCCCTCGCACCGCAATGAAGGCCCAATGCAGCCAAAAATAAATAAATAAACTAATTAATTAATAAAAAAAAAGATTCGATAATAAAAATGTGGGTTTGGGATCAGTCTGGTAACAATCTGTAGATTTCCTCTGTTGTGTTGGCAGCTGAGGCTGGCTCTCCTTTCCTCTTGTTCTGTGGCCATAAATGACAAATTGTTGTCTGAGGTCCCTTTCAGTCTCTGGGACTCCCAATATTTCAAGAGTTTTTTGATGTTGCTGCAAATGAAGTTTGGTCTCAAAAGGCATAGTGGTACCCTTACAAGTTTAATAACTAGCATTTATCACACACTTCTGTGGTTGGACATACTCACACCAACCTATGATGTAAGTACTGCTATTTGCTCCATCTTATATTTGAAGAAACTTCAATAAAGGAACTTTCTCAATGATAACCATTCAATCCTCAGAACATGGAAGACTATAATTCCCAATATACTTGCATGGAGATTGGGCCATACTTCTCGTTCTGTCTAATGGAAAGTGAATGGAAATGTTTTTCCCTTGTCCCCAAAATGTTCTGTGTGATGTTTTAAGTTTTGCTACACATTCATCAGCCAGACGAATGCATACATTCAGCAGAGCACCTATGTGATGCCAGAAGTCATCAGATGGAAGGGACATGGACCCCCTAGTCACCACCTGGGGTAAAGACACCCAGGAAAGCCACTCAACCAGGAACATCTGAGCTGGATTTTTTGAGAGCTAGAAACAAATTCACTTTTATTGTGTTAAGCCAGTGAAATTGTAAGGGGGTTGGCTAAAGCAGTGTGTATTAACAGCCCTGATTAAGATAATTATATACAATCATTTGACAGAATGAGATCAAAACCCAGGTTTTCTTACTTCAAAACACTCAAGTTTAATGGCAACACTATGCAGTAACCTAAGTGCTTTATCTTTTGATAAAGATACAGTAATTGATTCGTTGCTTGAGAACCACAGATTTTTAAGGAGAGCTAAGAGGGGCCTGTCCCAGAAATTCTGTTAGTAGAATAAAATAGGGGAATATTTGCGCAGTGTGTCTTAGAAGAGAAAGGACAAAGAATGCTTTGAGAGTGTTTCCCCAGCCCCTGTCTTAAGCATATGATGCTCTGGCTGTAAAATCCTTCTCCTAGTTAGCTAGGAAACTGTGAAGAAAACAACTTGAAAGCTTGAAAAGAAATCACAATCATTTCCACAGAACGGGTCTCTGAACCTTTAGGATAAAAAGAGATTTCTGTGAGAATTAAGATAATTACTGAAGGAAGATTGACAGAAATTGTTACACCAGCATGAGTGAAATCTGGAGCTGTGTTAATGAGAACTGGGACACAGAAAGAAAATCTTGATGGTACGTAAGAGAAATAAGTGGCTATCGCTTCAGATGGAATGCTATTAGGTCCTGGACTCTTCCAGGAGTTTAAAAAGAAGTAAGAAAAAAAATAGAATTTTCTTGAATAAAAGGAAAGAGGAAAAAAATAGAGGATCTGGGATTGAACTCTATTCTGTATCCTGGGAAACAGAAAATGAACAGATGGCCATAAAAATGCAGAGATTTACAAATATGAGAAAAATAAAGAATTTTATGACTATAAAAGTGGATCAAGTTAGTTCCTCATACTGGGAGATATTAAAACAGAGTGATGCAAGAAGAACAGTTGGCAGTGGAAAGAATAGTAGGTAACCTCTTGGTTAATAGCTTAAATCTAGTTCCAGATGACTAAATGATGTCTGGTTTTCTCATTAGATCAGTGGAACATATAGTTAGAATGATTTCTTTGTATATTGGTAAAGAAGAGAATGGGGCAATGACATTATATCCTCTTCTTTGCTGATTTCTACTGGCAATGGGCTCTCTTCTTACCTTAGAGATTGGTCAACACATGGGAAGAAGAGGCCAAAAGGCCTCTAGGACTCTTTGCTGCCATTACCGTCTGCTCCAAGTTAGGCTTGGAGAGCGAAGCAGTGCTATCATGTATTACTTA
Source organism: Stenella coeruleoalba (assembly GCF_951394435.1). Lineage (NCBI taxonomy): Eukaryota > Metazoa > Chordata > Mammalia > Artiodactyla > Delphinidae > Stenella > Stenella coeruleoalba. The sequence goes on from NC_137167.1 coordinate 9,950,657, forward strand.
TTATCTCGTTCTTCAGAGGTGAATCTCTTGTGAAATTATAGGCATCAAAAGACCATAGACAACTCACTTATAAAGATGTCACTTCTCTCCATTTTGACCTAATAGGTTCAATGCAGTCAGATCAAAATAAAATGTTTTTGTTGTTGTTTTTCTTGACAAGTTAATTTAAAAGTCTATATGGAACTGCATATAAATGCATTCTGAGTTGTCTTCAGAATGTGTAAAGAGCATCTACAAACCAATAAGAAAAAAAACAGGCAATACGATAGAGCAAAAGATTAAAATGAGCATTCACAAAAGTGGATTCCAAATTACCATTACATGTTTGAAAAGCTGCCTGACTCTACCAATAATCACAGACATGCTAATTAAATAAATTAGATAATACTATACAAACTCTAATACCAAGTGTGGCTGAAGATATGGAGCACAGGTACGCTGTTGGTGGGAGTGGAGTTTATATAATCACTTAGAAAAATATTTAGTATTATCTACTGAATTTGGACACATACATATGCTGTGACCAGAATGTCCACATGCCCTAGGTTACACAAGATAGACTCAATTTATACCTATTCCTCTGGTATAATGACTAGTAGTACCTAGTACTGGTTTGGATGATAATTTTATTCTACCAATAATGTAGATATTTCAATTAGGTATACACCCAACAGAAAAGTGTGTATATGTGGTGCAAAGGACATGAACAAGAATGTTAACAGCAGGACTATTCTTAATAGGCAAGTACTGGAAACAGCCCTGATGCCCATCACAGTAGACTAAATAAATAACATTTGGTAAATTAATTCAATAGAATGTTATATAGCAATATAAAACATAACAGTCTATTTTAAGATGATAGTTTAAGTTTGAAAGCATTCTAAAGCTCTGTATTTGTACTCTGCCTTACCCACATTTTGTTCTTGATGATACAATTTACATCTTTTTACTTCCTGTATCTATTAACAAATTATTATAGCTATAGTTATTTCACTACTATGTGTAGCTGTATATTTGGTGTGTCTATGGAAAAAGTGAATTCAGGAGCCTGCTACATCACCAGCATGGACTGAATGATATAGCAATAAAATGAACAAATTACATCTACATATACAATATAGCTATACAGGACTTCCCTGGTGCGATGGTTAAGAATCCGCCTGCCAATGCAGGGGACACGGGTTCGAGCCCTGGTCCGGGAAGATCCCACATGCCACGGAGCAACTAAGCCTGTGCGCCACAACTGCTGAGCCTGCGCTCTAGAGCCCGCGAGCCACAACTACGGAAGCCCGTGCACCTAGAGCCTGTGCTCTATACCCCAATAAAAAGAAATAGCTAAAAGCTAACACAGTAAAATATCTGATTATTTGGTTGATGAATTATAGGGTGAGTTGAATTCACAGTCTCACTAGTCCTGTTATCTAAATATGGGAGAGGATTAATTGTCAAAGAATGCAATCCTAAAACATAGTTTGGGGATATTTGGTTAGACTCAGATGACTCTGGATTACTCAAATCCTATAAGGTTGCAATACCCAAGGACCATTCCTTGACAGAATAACTCGCCCACGTCTATTCTCCTGACTTGTTGAGAGACCTTAAAATAAACGTGTGTGAGGCAAGAGCATATTGAGTGTCCCAAAGCCCCACCCCTATCAACTCTCTTCGCTCCCATATACGTATATATAACTCAAGTCAGATCTCTAGTTGGAAAATACCTAGCAGGTTTTCATAATCGTAATGGGAAGATACAGTCAGTTAACATCAAGAAGAAACTCTTTTAAGTATATTTCACCTTATTTTTAATTAAAGTACAGTTGATTTACAACATTGTGTTAATTTGTCACTTTTTAAGTCACCTATTCCTTTGAGACATATCCCTGAGTGCTTACTCCGTAACGGCCGTGTTCTAAATACTCGGTATAGAGCAGTAAATCAGATGAACACAATCCCTGCTCTCATAGTAGAGAAACTGAATGAAGTGAGGAAGTGAGCAGACCATAAGGAGAGCTGGAGGAAGAGCATCCTGGCAGACGGAGGAGAATTTACAAAGGTTCCGAAATGGAAATTAACTTTGCTCTATTAGGAAGGCCAGTGTGTCTAAGGCAGAATGGACCTGGCTGAGAGTAATAGGAAACGGAATCAGAGAAGTAGGCAAGATTCCAGGTAATATAGGACTTTGTGGACCATCGTGAAGACTTTGGATTTTGTGCAATCATTATATGGCCACAGTGGCTATTACTTATCTGAGAATGTGCTTTAGAATCTCATTATTAAAATAACAACATGCACTGTAGGAGGCTTTTGATATGTAAATAAGGAAAAGGAACCAGCCTGGTTACATATCCCAGAATGTCAGAGCCAGCCCCAGAATCTCCAGGAGTGAGTCCTGACCATTAGTATCTTTTATAAGCTCTGCAGGTAATTCTAATGCACAGCCATGGCTGAGGAACAGTTCCATAGAGAAAATATGATAAAGTATCCAAAGAATATCTTTTCCAAAGGCTGGAGAGGAAGGAATAGCTCCTGATTTCCATTCTATCCTAGACACTAACAACCTGGTTCAGTTTATCTCTGAGTCTAAGCGTTTCAATCATCTTACAAATAGGCGCTACTGCAAGAGACGCTTGTGCACATTGAAATAATAACTAATAAGCCCTCTCCTCTCGGCAATTAATTTCTGAGGTTTCTAAAATATTTATAAAGCATATATCATTTCTTGGTGTTATGTATAATATAATATTTGCCCTAAAGGAACTTATATTCCAAAACAGATACATTTAAGAAGAGGCTCAAAAACTCCAGGGAAGTATTTTCATTATTTATTGGAATTGCAAAGTTTTATTTTTCTCCAAATAGCTTAAGGTGCATTACCTACTCTCTAACTTGGTGAGAGGATGGACACACCATCCTGAATAATGGATTTTAAGTGACATGTTTACATTTAGGATCTCCCTACTTTTCTTGTTTCTTTGACTTCCTTTTTCTTTCTTGGGTTGCCTAAAAATCTTTGCTCAACTATCATTTCAATTGAGTTGAAGAAGCAGAACTTTAACAATGACTTAGCTTTCATAGCTGTGAAATCCTCAGGCATTAGAAATGAGATTCTGCAACTCTGGGATACAGACTTGAAGCTGACTTCAGGTTGGAATGGTACCACATGTCTGCATGGGACGCTCAGCATTTATACTAATGTTACCTAGAAGGCAATGCTGCTTCATGTGTTTCCCTTGAGTCTGGCACTGGGATAGCGAATATCTATTATCCAGTTTGTAATCTTTGAACACAGTTAAGCATCATCATTCTTCTGTTCCACTACAAGGGAGAAGTTAAAAAACATCTAGAGGGGCTTCCCGCGCAGTGGTTGAGAGTCCGCCTGCCGATGCAGGGGACACGGGTTCGTGCCCCGGTCTGGGAAGATCCCACGTGCCGCGGAGCGGCTGGGCCCGTGAGCCATGGCCGCTGGGCCTGCGCGTCCGGAGCCTGTGCTCCGCAACGGGAGAGGCCACAACAGTGAGAGGCCCGCGTACCACAAAAAAACAAACAAACAAAAAAAACCAAACGAAAAAACAAAAACAAACAAAGAAAAACTGAGGGGTGGAGTTGCCATAATTCTAAAAAAAAAAAAAACCATAGATGAGAAGCAGCAGATACAGGGGTAAATACGGTAAATTAAACCTCAAGTAGATACCTGTGTGATATCTAGGTGGCACACTCCAGTAAGCAAAACAAAATGACTACCATTATTGAAGACCGATCAGACACCAAACATTACTCTACTGTAAACCTTACCCAGTGTATACCTCATAATTAATCATAATAAGAATTATTCTCTCAGAGGCAATTCTCTGAGTTTTTAAACGTTTAATTAAGACCAGTGCAATAATAATGTTGAGTGTCAGCGTCACAATAAGAATTCACATGTACCTGAATCGAAACCCCAAATTTCTACTCTTTTCCAGTGCTTCTGTGAAATTTAGGAGACAGATCAAGACTGGAAATAATTATTTGGGAGTAATCCAGCTATATGCTATAGTGAGAACCACAGTAAAAATATTTTATACAGGAGGGTTTGTATAGTGACACTAGTAATTGTTAGTTACTCCTAAGACCAAAATGTTTGTCCTCCTTACCTTTTCCTGATCCGCCACATTTTAGTATTATTCCTTCTTTCCTAATCCATTCTCACAGCTGCTAGATTAATTTTTCTAAAATCCAGGCCAAATTATGCCACACATTGGCTTAAGCATCCATTTATTCAACAAATATTTGAACATTCAGTGTAGGCCTTCTAGATAAAAAGTCAAAATTCTTGCCCTCAAGGAAGTCACAGTCTCTTGGGGAAAACATTGAAGCAAGAGGGCAATTTAAAAATAGTGGAACTGTCAAAACAGAGCTAAGTCCATTGTTCTACAGCAACACAGAGAAGAAGTAACTAAACTACACTGTCATTGTAAGGGTGGACATCCCCCCCCCAAAAAGATGCTCTATGAACTCTGTTTAGAAAGTTAGGAAGAATAGAAGAAAATGGTATCAGGGAGACTTTTTGACAGACAGAATTTTATTGCAAAGCAAAAAAGGTATGACACCTTTAAGAAACTTCAGAAACTGACAGATTAGGTAGGGGTAAATGAAATGAGCTGTGGAAGAAATCAGGTGACAGATCATAAAAGGTCTTGTGTGCTTAGCTCAGGAGTTTGGATTTTATCCTGAAAGAAATGAGAAACCATAGAAAGGTGTGTAACAGAGGGATCTGAACAGATTTACAAGTTGGAAAACTATTCTCACTCTGATGAGTAGATAAGCATGAGATGAGCCTAGGAACAAGGATATCAGTTAGGAGGCTCTAGAAATAGCCCAGATAGAAACTGATAACATTGATTATTGCTCTAAATGAATTCCTTAGCCTGACATTCAACACACGCGACATTCTGACTTTTACCTTCTTTCCAAACCTTCTGTTCACTATCCCCTTTCCAATAGACTATGCTTCCATCAGAAACCATCTGGTTGTTTTACAAGCATTACTCTCATCTTCTGTGTTTTGAACCCTAGACCCTGGTTCAGGCTGTCTTTATGGTCTAGCATGCTGTACAGAATGTTGTAGATGATCAATCCAAATTGAGACGATTGATCTTTAAAAGGCAGATACTTTAAAAACATTAAGTTCAAACATTTTATAGCCAAAGTCACATCTTACCTTGAAGTCTTGCCCAAATGTTTTCAGAATTCTTTCCTTAAAAGCTAAAATATTTTGAGAATTCAGTCTCTATGTTTAGCCTTTTAAAATTGATCTCTCTGAGCTCATGGTACCATTGTCACTATTGGACAAAAAAAGAAAAATTTCTTTGCACCCTACTAATTGATGGAAGTGTCAAAAATGATGCCAATTCTGGTTAAATGTCATAAATAAATTCATGAAGTGTGACTGCCTTTCTGATTCCAGAACATCAAATTCCCACTAATTGAAATCAGACTACTCTCTCAGCTCTTGCTGCTACGGGATTATTATTTTCCAATTTCTTGCTAGGTATCAAAATGACTTAGGAAACTCCAATAATTGATGCTGCTGTTTGGCCCCTTTGAAGGCTCTTGCAATCCAAGGGGGGTTAAAAGGAACTTCAAAACATGGGTTCAAATTGAAAGTGTCTTGAGGAAACGGTTTAGAAATATGTTTTATGCCAAAAGGTGATAAATAAATTAAAAAATAAATAAAAACTCTCCATGGCCAAACTTTATTTTTACATAGTTGCAGAAATTATAGTTCAGCTAATAAAATGAGAGTGTCATACACCTACTACAATATAGTACAAATCATGAATTATACAACAGGCAAAAATAAGAAACTGCAGTGGAGTTAAACCTATATGGAAATAAATAAAACATACAAGCAAAGTAGCCATCGTGTTGCTTCTATTAGTTAAATGTGCACGCACAGGGGCTCTTCAGAAAATGAATGTAATATGTTAACAGCAATTATTATTTTAGAACTTCACTGCAACTGGGAAATAGTTGGTAATTAACAAGTAATTAGAACTGCAAGCTCTTTGGAAGGTAAAGCAATGGTTTGTAAAAATACTCATATACATTGAATGAAAGGATAAATCAGATATAATAGACATTTTTTGGATTGGATATAGTAGAGTTTCTCTTTATCATAATTCTTGATAATTGAAGGAAGTCTGGTGTTCTCTTGTGGTTTTGTATGTCTGCGCATCTCTCTATATAATCGGGGTGGGGGTGAGGGTGTGTGATTTTGTGATTTACAATAATAAATATACGCTTGGTCTTAGTCCCGATTCTGGCACAGAGCCCCTAAAACTCCTGGAATTTCCTAAGTGGTAAGAGATATAAAGGTGTCTTGTAATTCATTACAATCCCCTTTCGATCACACCTGAGTTTATGTTAATGAGGTGACTTTTCGAAAGCCCCTAAGTACGGCTGCTGAATGCCAGGGGAAACCAACCGTGTGATTATAGGGTTGAAACTTTCAGTCCCACCACCCAGACCTCCTGAGTGGGGAGAGGAGCTGGAGATTGAGTTCAATCATCAATGGCCAATAATTTAATCAATCATGCCTATATGATCATGCCTTTATGAAGCCCCCATAAAACCCAAAAGGACAAGGTTTAGAGAGCTTCCGGGTTGGTGAACACACAGAGGGGTTGGAACATTGGTGCACCCAGAGAGGGCATGGAAACTCAGCACCATTTCCCCCATACCTTGCCCTATGCACCCCTTCCCTTTGGCTATTCCAGAATTATATCCTTTTATAATAAATTGTTAATCTAGTAAGTAAACTATTTTCCTGAGTCCTGTGAGCATTCTAGCAAATTAATTATACCTAAGAAGGAGGTGGATTTATACAACCCACCGGCACTCATAAGCACAGGTGACAACCTGGACTTGGAATTGGCATCTGAAGTGTGTGTGTGTGTGTGTGTCTGCGTGTGTGTGGGGGGGGGGTGCTCAGTTTTGTAGGGTCTGATACTATCTCCAGGTAGTGTCAGAATTGAGTTACACTGTAGGACACCCAGTTGATGTCACAGAATTGCTTGGTGTGTGGAAACCCGCACACACACACATTTGGTGATGAGAAGTGTCAAAAGTACTGAGTCCAAGCAATAAAGGAACAGGAGGATGTGAGGTTTCCTTTACCAGGTGTAAACTGGAAATGTTAAAAATCCCTTTTTTTTTTTCCTGGAGAAATCAAGAAAAGTTCATTTGATCTTACTCATCCTTATTGAGTGTTCATTTGTGATGAAGATTGTTTTATGTGATGAATAATGTTGACTTATATTTATGTCTCACCTCTTGTCTTTAGGGTCATTAAAAACAATGCAAAGAGGGCTTCCCTGGTGGCACAGTGGTTGAGCATCTGCCTGCCAATGCAGGGGACACAGGTTCGAGCCCTGGTCTGGGAGGATCCCACATGCCACGGAGCAACTAGGCCCGTGAGCCACAACTACTGAGCCTGCGCATCTGGAGCCTGTGCTCCACAACAAGAGAGGCCGTGATAGTGAGAGACCCGCGCACAACGATGAAGAGTGGGCCCCTCTTGCCACAACTAGAGAAAGCCCTCACACAGAAACGAAGACCCAACACAGCAAAAATAAATAAATTAATTAATAAAAACAAAACAAAACAAAGGTCTAGTCTTTGCCAAAGAATGATTGAAGTTTAAAAAAATAAAATAAAATAAAAAGTTACCTGCAATAATACTAGTTCCTAAAAAAATAAAATAAAATAATAAAAAAAAATTTAAAAAAAGCAATGCAAAGAATTTACTTATGAAACTACATGCCATGCTGCCTGATGTGATAAACCATATGCCCTACATTTCTCCTTATGCTCCACCACTTCTCCATGTCCCAACCACCTTGCCCAACCAAAAAATCAACTTTGGAATTGAATATTTAAAAATAATTCAGTCAAGGGCTTCCCTGGTGGCGCAGTGGTTGAGAATCCGCCTGCCGATGCAGGGGACGCGGGTTCGTGCCCCGGTCTGGGAAGATCCCACATGCCGTGGAGCGGCTGGGCCCGTGAGCCATGGCCGCTGGACCTGTGCGTCCGGAACCTGTGCTCCGCAACGGGAGAGGCTACAACAGTGAGAGGCCCACGTACCAAAAAAAAGAAAAAAAAAAAATTCAGTCAAGACATTAAAAAAATGGAGGCATTCAACTAGAATCTGGAAAAGACAAGAATTTTTTAAAACTGGAGGCATTCAGCTGGAATCTGGAAAGGACAAGAATTATCAGTCCTCCTGCACTACATTCGCAAGTCTATCCCAAGTGGGACATATACTGCAGCCAAATCTTGTCTCCATGATTTCCCTAGTGGTCAGGGTATTTCAAGGGCTTCAGAAAGAATCAATGCACTACTTATGTGACTCACTTTTCACCTTTATTAGTCTGTCCCACAAGTAAAGGCAGGGTTGGGCTAAAGGAACTTATTACATTTATTGGCCAGAATTATATTAGCCACTCAACTTTTAAAGAGGCCACAATATTTTGTGATCCGTGATGACCAGAGTAGCCCTCCTTAAGCTAAGAGGAGTCAGATTTCAGTTCTTAAAAAGTATTAACTGGTTATCTGAAAAAAAATAAAAAGGCAGAGAAGTCACTTTATCCTAAGAAGTTCCTGGAAACATGAAGTTTGCTCTTTCAGATCTCAGCATTTAGACTTAAGATCCTCTTGTCTAAGACACAACTGATAAGTGTCAATGAACATGCAGTAACTTCCACAGTTCCATCAGTTTAATTAGATGCACACCAGGAAGCAGTGTCAGAACCTTCCCATTGTTTGATAAATAGAACATTGCTTTATAATACATATGCCGCATGCTTTTTCTCAGTATTTTGCAAACAATATAAAGAATTGCTTGCAAATTCCCTTAAAAGGATCTACTTAAAATGTCCAACTCAGTGACTAATTAGCAGATAGCTATCTGTAAATTAATTTATCACATAAATTCCAAAAAATGAGCTCTAAAAATATGACATTTTCAGCAGATCTGCTGGAATTAAGATCATCCCTTAAATGTTAATATTGCGTTTATGTCTTGATCTGCCTACTCTAGACTCTAACCTCACCCAGAAATTAATAGACAGAGTTAAGCTTTATTAAGCAAGATTTGATATTTGTTAAGAAAATATTTTATTGAAACAAAACACCTCAAATCATAAATGCACAATTTAGTAAATTTCCCCAAAGTAAGCACAAAGATGTATTCGGAACAAAGGTTCAAAAAGAGGACTCTATGACCTTTCTCCAATCATAAACCCCTTAAGATAACCAATATCCTGACTTCCAGCATCATGCATTAGTTTCGCCTGTTTCTGAATGTTGTGTACATAGATCCATATTGTACATGCTCGTTTGTATATGAAGTTTTCTATGTTATGCTTGTAAGATTCATTTGTGTTGATGTATAAAGCAGTTCATTCTCATTGCTGAATTCTCATTCATCCCATTGCATGAATGGGCAATAATATTATTTGTCTATTCTGCTAATGAATATTTGGGTTTTTGCCAGTTTGAGGGAATCACCATGTTGTGATTATAACATGTTTTTCTGTTCATGTATGTATGCTCTTCTAAAGGTATAAACTTAGGAGTGGAATTGCTGGGTGATAGTGTTTGCATATGTTTAACATTAACAGACACTTACAGTTTTCCAAAATGATTGTACCAACTTACACTCTAGCTAGAGTGTTCTTTCTTCAGTGTGACATCTTTGTTATCTAACTGTAGTGTTTAGTTTCTTTGCACTTTCTGTAATTAGTGATATATGAGGATATATATCTACTGTTTCCCTTTGCTCTCCTTTCTTGCCTTCTTTTGGGTTAATCAGTTTTGTTAATTACTCAATTTTTCCTCTGTACCAGCTTGTTGATTATATATATTTTATCCATAGCTAGATTTATTGCTAGGTAATATAAATTAGGATTTTTATAAATTCCTGAACAATGCTAACATCTTAGAATATTTTTACTTCATTTATGTCTCTTTTTATTATTGTTATATTTTATTTCTACATATGTTTCAAATCCCACAAAACATATTATTATTGTCTTGTACCATTCTTAACACTATGACTCTATCCGGAATTATTTACAGTTTTCCTCATATTTACATTGCTCTTTATTTCTTGCATTTTCCTAGTTCCAACTCAGGTCATTTCCCGCCTGCCTATACAAATCCCTTTAGTATTTTTCTTAGTGTGGTTTTCCAGCAATAAATTCTCAGATTTATTTATTTATTTACTAAATTATTTATCTATTTATTTATTGGCCGCATCGGGTCTTCGTTGCTGCGCACAGGCTTTCTCAGGTTGCGGTGAGCGGGGGCTACTCTTCGTTGTGGTGCCCGCGCTTCTTGTTGCAGCGGCCTCCCCTGCTGTGGAGCACGGGCTCCAGGCCTGCAGGCTTCAATAGTTGTGGCGTGCAGGCCCGGCAGTTGTGGCTCACGGGCTGCAGAGCTCAGGCTCAGTAGCTGCAGTGCACGGGCCCAGCTGCTCCGCGGCATGTGGAATCTTCCCCGACCCGGGCTCGAACCCATGTCCCTTGCATTGGCAGGAGGATTCCCAACCAGTGCGCCTTCAGGGAAGCCCTCAGACTTATTTTTACAGTACTTACTTTTCTTTTAATTACACAATATATTTCCACTGGGCATAGATGTGCAGGTCAGTGTCTATTTTATTTCAGTACTTTCAAGATATTACTCTATTGTCTTCGGCCTGCCATATTTTGCTGAGAAGTCAGTTTTCAGTCTTTCAATTACCCTTTGAAGACAGTGTGTATTTTTTTTTCTGATTGCTTTAAAATGTTCTCCTTTGTCATTGGTCTTAATCAGCTTTTCTCTGGTGTGTAATTCCACATATAATTCTCTTTGTATATATCTAGCTTGGGGGTACTAATGTACTTTTACATTCTCTTCTGAAGTTTTTCATCAGTTTCAGAAAAGTATGGGCTGTTATATCTTCAAATATAATTTCTGTCCTATTCTCTTTGCTCCTTTTGAAATTTCAGTTTCACATATATTTGATGATTTAATCATGGCTAATATAGCGCCTTTGCTAAATATACGTGTATGTGTATATATATGTCCTTTCTATGTCTTTTGTATTTTCTTTTTTTGGCAGGGGTGTGAGGCTTTCTGTGCTTCATCCTAGTTGCTGCCAAATAACTTACTCCATTTCATAAAATTAATTCTTTCTTTCACTTTATCCAATTTGCTTTTAAATTCATAATTTCAGCTATTGTACTTATTAGCTCTGGGATAGCAGTTGTATTTTTTCTTATAGATTCTATTTCTCTGGTGAAAGGTATCATCTTGCCATTTATTTTTTAAAATATATTCATCACAGTTATTTTAGTGTCAATATCTGATAACTTCAAAATCTGGGACATTTATAAATCTATTTCTATTTTTTTAATGAGCCCAGTAATGTTTGATTTAATGCCTGATATTTCGTAGAATATTTTACAGAAACTAGAGATGAAGGTATCTTCCTCCAGGTATGGTCTATTCTATCTACTACTTGGCAGTTATAGTGGACAGTACATTGCCATCTGGGCAATTCCATCTGGGCCGGGCCAGCTGATTTGAAGCAGGTTTTCAGGTTTTAAAGTGTTTACTCCATTTTTATCCGGATCACTCACACTCCTAGGCTTCTGTGTTTTAGGGAGTTCCTAACTGAGACTCTGGTTGTTTACTAAGGCTTTGACTCCTTGCTTTTAAACAGTTTTCTTCTTAACTTTTCAATATGTCATACTGTGAAGCTTAAGGTTTGGGAACTTTTTCTGACAGTTTGGCAAAAAAAAAAAAAAAAAAAATGTTGCTTTTGAGTATTTTGCCCATGCCCCATTTTCCTGTTGCTTCACTGACATGTTGGGGGTGATCATCAAATACCAAGGATTTAACGATATTTTATATTCTTATAATTTCTAAATTTAAATCTTCAGTCTTAATCTCTCTATTCAACTCCCTATCCAAATACAAAAGGATCATTTCTACCTGAATGTTATGTAGGAAATGTGAGTTTATCATAGTCAAAATTAAACTCAAACTTTTCTCTCAATGGTGTTCTTCTCCTGTATTCCATAGTTGTTAATAATATTCATCAAATTATACAAAAGTAATATTCCACTTGACTATTTGCATCACCAAATATTCTCAGTTCGAAATTGAGTTATATATTCATCTTATTATGTTTCTTCTATTTCCACTCTATTTTCCTAGCTAGGATTCTCTCATTTAATTTTTAACACTGTTTCCAGAATCACCTGAGGCATAGACCTGTACACATCATCTTCCCATCCACAACTCTTCATTGAATTACAGTTCTTAAAAAGATAAGTTTTAAATTCCTAAGCATTAGTGTTTTACCAGTCCTTTCACAATTGTACCCATCCTTCCCCTTTTTGTCTTATTCCCAGAATCTCATGTCCAACTTATTCATACCAAATCTCATTGATTCCCAACTCTACCACAACTTCATTTCTCCATTCCTTTCCTCTTGCTATTATAGCCAGCTATAAAGTTGTTTTCTTCCTTTGAAAAACTCCTTCAAGGTCCATAACAAATAGTCACCTTTCTGTGAAGCCTCCCTTTTCCTGTTGCCAGCAGAATTAACAATAATCTTCTCTATCTATACCATGAGTGTACCCCTATTTTTGAACTTAGAACCTTGTATTATAATTATGGGTTTATCCCTCACTGAACTATAAATTCCTCCTTAATAATAATCACTTATTATTAAATTTAATATTTCCATAACTTAGCATAGTAGATGACAACACATTCGATATTTAATATATGTTAGAATAAAGTTGAATAAAGTTAAGCTTAATATATTAAAGTAGGTTGTGCTGGTGTCTTATAGTTGAGCTGAGGTACCATCAAGCTGGTGAATCAGGATCTATTTCTAATCAATACAACCATCCATTGTTTAGTTACACATTGTAAAAGAGCAAGTTTTCCTGTTTGAATCTTACTTTTAGCAGCTAGCTTTCCTCCAACTCTTACTTCAGTTTCACAGGTTGCACCCTTTAACCTTATTTAGTTGTCTCGCAAATGCCGTGGTCATATAAACAAATTGAAGAAAAGTAAATTCATGGATGAGCAAAGAGCAGTCAACCCTCGGTATCTGCAGGTTCCACATCTGCGGGTCCAACCAACCGTGGGTTGCAGGTACAGAGTGCCTACTGTAAGGGACTGGAGCATCCACAGATTTTGGTATCCAAGGGGGGGTCCTGGAACCAATCTCCCGCAGATACCGAGGGACGACTGTGATCTCCAGGACAGAAAGAATAAACTCAAAATGTGAAACCAGTAGAACTGTCAATGAGTTAATGTATTTTTAAGATTCGAGCATGAAAACCTGTGAAACGCACATTTCAATAATCTTTATCTTCTTTATGAGCACAGAGCTTCAACCAAAAGGAAGATTAGGATAGAAGCAAAAAGATCTTCTTTACTGTCATTAAAATGATCTATTTCCTCACCCATTTCCTTCTTTACTTTCCATGATTTCCTTGACACCTATCCTCTTTTTCCCTGAAAGATACATTTTAACCATTTTTATATTTATCCTCCGCATAACTTGATTTTGTTTCTCCTTAATGTGTATGAGAATTGCACCCATCTTTCAAAATCTGGCTTGAATTCTTTTCTTAATCATTCCAACTTAAAGATATCGGTATAGACGATCTTATTCTCAAAGCAGAAATAGAGACACAGGCGTAGAGGACAAACGTATGGATACCAAGGGGGAAAGGGGTGGGGAGGGATGAATTGGGAGATGGGGATTGACATATATACACTATACTATGTATAAAATAGATAACTAATGATAACCTACTGTATAACATAGGGAACTCTCCTCAAAGCTCTGCAGTGACCTAAATGGGAAGGAAATCCAAAAAAGAGGGGATATATGTATATGTATAGCTGACTCACTTTGCTGTACAGTAGAAACTAACACAACATTGTAAAGCAACTATACTCCAGTTAAACATAAGATAAAATAAAATGTAAAAAAAAAAAAAGGTATTACACTTGCACCTGACTTTTGGTCCCATTTACTATCTACAAAACTCTTGTTAATAATCACATATTGCCTTTACATCTGGCTCTCTTCTTCCCCAGGTGTACTTTGCGTGATGAAAAAAACAGTTAATATATAACGTTTCTTTTGTTCATCCTCACACATCTCACAGAATGCAAGTAACCCCAACAGACACTTAATAAACATTAGCAGTGTTTAAATGACTTTGCATCTATCAAAAAGAATCAGCAAGAGTTCAGAACTACAACATAAGCAGCTGACCGTGCAAATTTCATCTGAAGGGTCTATTAATAAGACCAATATTACCATATTTACCAATACTATTTTCTTTCTCCTAAGAGTTTGATTAATATTTTCTGTTAATTAAAATGTTTTTGTTATGTTTTCTGAACAACTTTCATATTCTATGCTAATTTTTATATTGTTTATTTATGGTCACTTTTTAAAGATTAAGATATTGATTCAGTTTTGTTCTCATGCCGAAATATACATTCTTTGGGTAACTTTTACTAAAATCAACATGACTCCATGCATGTTGCTTTCACTCTGTTTACCTTTGCCTTTTTTTTTCTTTCTCTCCTAAGGCTCATTTAGCTCAGACACAATTTTTAATTTCCCAGGAGCTTGTGCTTGTTTTCATATCATGTTTTTCTCTTTTTTTTCATCTCTGTGCATGGAAAGAGAAATGACTTGACAAAAACAGTTCTGTTCAAAAGAGCGAAACAGTACTAAAATGTTGGAGGTAGGGGAAGGTGAAGCAGAACTCAACATCTGTCAAGGTAATTTGTTTCAAGAAACAGTAACAATTTAGCTATAAGTTTTTAAACAGAATTTTCCAAGGACCTGGAAGATGGGATACAGGGGACCTTGGCCAGCCCTAACTTCATGACAATACTTTTGTCTACAGCAATCATAGTTAACTCCAGTGCAGTCAAGAAAGCACATTCTCTCTGTTTAGTTTGGGATGGGGATAAACAAATTTGTGTAAAATACAATCTTTATTATCTAAAACACATATGAGTTACTCACTAGAGTTTTTCTAAGTAGAAAACACATTAATTTAGAGTGAACTAAAAATTGCTACGTAGTTGCAACAAGACTGTTCATTTGTGTAGCATCTGCCCCTTACTGTTTATTTCAAGGTTCTCAAAGAGGAAGCCATCAGTATTAACAGCTTTAAAGAAGAGAAAGAAGAAACAGAAAATATCTCTCATTTGATTCCATAACAATTGCCATAGAACCATTTTCCTCTGCCTTTAGTCTCATAACATAAGGTGTATTCCTTTACAGCCCTCTCTCTCTCTCTCTCTCTCTCTCTCTCTCTCTCTTTTCTATATTCTATTGCATCCTGTCCTACCTTCCACTATGTATTCAGAAAAAAAAATATTTGGGAACTAGTTTTCTTTGAGGAGAAAGGAAGAAAGAATGTGATTGAGATTGGGAGAAAGGAGTAGCCAGGAAAAAGAGAGGGAGAGGAATAAAAGAGAAGGAAAATAAAAAAGGAGCGAGAGGAGAGGAGTATCACAGGAAGGATGCTTCTCAGAAGTCAGGGAATAAAAGGGAAGGAAGCAGGATGAACAGCACCAGACCCCAGCAAAGCCTCTCTCCACGCACCCCTTAAGGACATTACAACAAAGGCACCCTGAGTTCTCCAACAATCACGGGTGTTGAAATCTGAATGTAGGTTGTTTCTACTGCTGATACAGTGCATTTGTCTTCCACACATCTACCTCCTGTAGCGTAGTATTGATCCCAAGGAACAAAGGTTACCACTATGGTTTCAAGAATAAGAAGTGAATATCTTTGGAAATAGGTCAAAGGAAACGCTAGCATAGTAAAAAGTCAAATAAATAGCAAATTCAAAGAATTCATTATTAACAGAATTTCAGAGCCTGTACATAGCCAGAAAAAATGTCAAATTATTTCAAGAAGAACCTTTAATTGCAGCTTAAATTTCTAATCAGATATTGTAAAAATAACTTTAAAATGAATAGAATATACAATTTTTATATTCCTTTGTGATTTCATTTAATTATTTTCATGAGTTACTTTGTCAAAGTTTCCCCATAGTTGAATCTGATACTAATATACAAATGGGATGCTATGACTTCAGTTTGATTCTAGGATCTTAGGAGATCCTATTACAGATTCCCATGAAGAAATTAAGAGAACTTTCTATGACATTAACAAAGCAGGATATTCTTTTCTTCTTAGTAAATGATCAAGGACATTAAACAAAGAGTTAATGATCTAATTCCAGACTTGACAAGCACACAGGTGGTAGTGTTTCCCCCTCCTGAGAGCAAGGAAAATTTCTATTGAAAATATAAACTGCCTGACTCTGGAAATTGCATCCTCCTGCTTTTTCACAATGTTTATAGATGTGTCTCAACAATTCCCCCTGCCCCCCACATCTGTCTTTCCCTCTAGAGAAGACACCATATTCAAAGAAACAGCTTCATAAATCATGGCAGGCAGTCCAAGACAGGCATAAAGTGTAAAAATATGAAAACAAAAACTCTGAAACAAGAGAAGACTCAGCACATGAACCATTCCTTCCACATCCATAATACCTTCTCCAGAACTTGATCAGGTTCTCAGAGAAAGAAAAAACAACCAAAATATAAATAAGTTCTGATATTTAAACTCTCCTGACAAATTTTTTTCCATGCTTGTTAAAGGGTCAAGTAATAGAATCTTTCTGAAACTTCATGAATAAAATAAAAGTACTCCAGGAAATTGAGGAAATGAAACATTTTAGGGTGACATGCTCTGGAATAAGTAACATTTTTGGGTGGATGAAGATAAGTGGGAACCTTTCCAGAAAATGGAATCCCTGGAATCCTCTGGAACACAGAGGCCCTGGCAACTGGACCTAGAGCTCCAGAAAATGCAGCCAAGCATGATAGAAGAGGCAGTCTCCTAGCAATGCCTTGACAAATAGCTAAATAAAGCAATAATCTGAGAGAATTGGCAATAGGGTGGCCAACCCATACCGCTTGCTCAGTTCTGTCCTGGTTTTAGTGCTGAAAGCTCAGCAAGAAATCCTGGTATTCAGAGATAGGTACAAACATTTGGCGGGAAAATACAAACAAAAAAAAGCAGGAGGATGCAATTTCCAGATAGGTACAAACATTTGGCGGGAAAATACAAACAAAACAAAACAAAAAATGGGACATTTCAAAAAAAAAAACCCATGGGCTGAAAGTAATACTGTTTTTAGTGTCACATGAATAAGGCATAGGTTACTTGCCTTCTGTAATCACTCTCATTGATTTTCCCCCTGACTGGTGATGTTAGAAATCATGATTCGTCCATCACCATAATGTATCACCATTGTTGTGTCATTCCAACTGCTGTGACTTAAGTGTGCAGCTTAAGTATGTTGTAACCATGAAAACTAACAGTCCATCTTTGACTTTGCCTGAGGACAAACTGCTCTGCTTTTTATCCAGATGGTGCTAGTTTAATTTTTAACATTGTCAATATTGGGACCACACTTTTCTAAGAGGTCAGATAATGACAATGAAAATGGTGACAATATCAATGCTAGCATGACCCAGACATCACCAGAAAAGAGGGATAAATAGCTGTGTTCATTTAGAGACAGGTGAAAGGACTGGGAAAGGAAATAATCAAAAACAGAACGTCCTGCCAATATGCCAAAAATAATTTTGGTTTGGGCATGGTGGAGAAAGGATATGAAAGCAAATATAGAGCCTGAATCTCATAAGTTAGGCATGAGAAAGGTAAATACTTCTAAATCAAGCATTTTTTTTAATCTCACCAAATAAAACCAATGCTCATTTGAAAATAACAGGTACTGGATGACCGTGGACATACCACAAGGATACACACACACACTATCCAATCATTCCCTTAATTTCTCAGTGCAACTAAGTTAAGTGACAGTTCCTGATTCAGATTTTGCAACTCATAAAATGTGGACAAACAACAGTCAAAATTTTGATACAGGTGTGTTAGCCCCTTAGGTATTTATATGAATCCATTTCCCTGAGAAAGAAAAGTTGAATTGATGATGATACCCAATATGTTTAAAAATGGTGACATATTAAACATGGAGACCCTCCATATTAAAGATAGATGCCAAGGTCGTAACTGACAAACAGCTAGTCTACCAAAACGAGATTACTGATACAAAATAAGTGCACATTTTTGGAAAGGTGAAAACAAATGTATACAAATTTGAAAACCTGTTGTTGCCAGTAAGTAAAATCTCAAATATTCTACGTTCAGACATTTTTGTGGAGAAGCTATTTGGCTTGATGTCATCGCTTTGGACTGACACCAGGATTCAATGTAAGTGGGTGTGAGAAAAGCAGCCTGCAACTGTTCATAGTGAGTTGTATGTTTGTACTAAGTTTTATCACCACATAAAGGAAAAGAAGCAAGTTCTAAAAGCTGCAGACACTTCAAAGAAGTATCGTTAGGAAAAGAAACAAGATAAAAAATACCCTATACTATGGCACAGAAAGAAACATGTATCTTTTAAAAATTAAATATAGGTAAGATCTGTGTACTTAGTCCTATTCTACTTTTAAAGTATATTATATTTATATATCTTAAGAAATAAAGTAATTTTGCCTACAAATTTATACACCCACGTAAAAGATTTTTAAAAAGTTAAAAATAAGCCACTAAACCAGAGGATAAAAAGAAACATTACAAAATATTGTTATGTTCTCTCATACACATTATTCAATTAATCCTACCATAAATTACTACTAATTGTCACTGTTAACTAGTCCTATTTTTCTGCTTAAATAAAAGCATGTATATAACAGAAAAGTAAATAATAAAGTATAATATAAATTTCATGTAAATACATATTTTACATAAGTTTATGATTGAGTCATAAACATACATATATAAGTATTTATTATATATTCTATTACTTTGTATTTTTGGTATGGCCATGCCGCAGATTGGCTTTCTAAAAAGTTGGCCACCTTGTTGGTAGAGAAATAGAATCCCTGTTTGAAGGAAAAGAAGATACATCAGTGAGCTTTTGCAATGTTAACAAACAATCCCCAAATCTCAGTGGCTTAGAACAATGAGGGTTGACCTCATGCACGCTTTTTCCAATGCGCTTTGGCTGCATCTCTGCTGTCCATTCGTCTTCACTCTGGAAACAAGGCTGATGGAACAGCTCCTCTCTGGGACATGCTGCTTTGGTTATGGCAGAAGGACAATCAAGCTTTCTCAGATGTGGCTTGGACCTCCTTCTGCTGGCATCTTATTGGCCAAAGAAGTCATGTTGCACTAGCAAACCACATGACTAAGCTAGGTACCAATGGATTGGGAGTGTATAATCCTCCCACAGGGTGGAGCAGAGAGTACTTGAGAAAATTAACACGACTTCCTAAGTATTCTCACTTGGTCACAAGTATTTGTTTCCCTCCATCCTTCTCCCACAACACGCTACCCCCTTCCCAAGGTAAGCAACTTCTAGCTCCAACTGGAGGTAGCTCTGCTCTTCGTCTTCTTTATTCTGAGACTGAGCCTGAAAGAGAAACCCATACAGGGGGCAAGCTGCTCTTGTGATAGAGGGAAAAGAGTAATGGTAGAGCAATGCTGTGGCTTTCAAACTTTCTGCTCACACATGGCATGTGTCATCCTGGTCACACTTTATTGACCGGTGCAAGTCCCATCACTGCCCCTCGTATCAGTGGGGAATGATACCATCTCCTTGGTTACCAAGTAGGGCCACAGATACTTGGAAACAATAGATAACCTTCCCAGAAGGAGAAAGACAGACAACAAGGCAGAAAGAAAGGATTTGCCATAGAGTAGAAGACAGAATACAGTGTGATCCTATGAGCCTCTGGAGTAGCAACCCTTTTATCAGGTGCTTGAAGCTTTGGTTTCAGGTGGAGAAAGGATTGATCAAGACAGCCAGCTGCCTCATACAGCATGTGAGTTTAAAATAGAGTTTTCATCAAAGCATCCTAGACATTATAGCAATAGGCACACCTCAAATCAATATTGTTTGTATGGTGTCTACAATTCACAAGCTACTCTTCTTCATAAGGTTAAACAGGTATTTGCAACTATTATCTCATTTATTTTTTTAAGGTTATTTAAAATAGTATATGAAGATAACTGATCAGTTTAAACATTCTTGATGAAAGCAACACAGAACTAAGAATAAAAGGATTCCTTTAAGCATTATAAACAATGTATATTTTAAGTCCTCAGTGAGTATAACAATAAAGAATGAGCATTAAAAGCATTCCCATGATGGCATAAACTACTCAGATTACTCAAGGATGCTTTGCTGCCTCCGTTACTAAATGTTTTCTGAAATTTCTCCTCCATACAGTAAGATCTGACACAAGATTTTAAATAAGTGTTTGAAACAAGATTTGAAATAAACACTGAAAGGACAAAGCTCATCTGATAGGCTATAAAAGATAAATAGTTAAAAATCAATAATTTCCTATATACCTTCAGTTAGAAGATGTAATTGGAAAAAGATATTCCATTTGCAAAAGCATCATAAACTATAAGGAGAGACTGAACATTAAATATATTGTCAAATGGAACTGAATTTGAATCCCAATTCTGCCACTTACTGTGTGTCTCATCAAATTGTTAAGTTTTCTAAGTCCCAGTTTCTCTCACTTGTAAAATGTAGATAAAATAGTACTCATCTCATAAGATTGTTGCAGGGGATAAGTAACAAATAAAATTTTGGAGAGTTTTCTGTCTGTACAGTGCAATTCTCTGGAGTTCGTATATGCTAGCTCAAATAATCCTAACAATGGCTCTATGAAGTGGGTAATATCTTCAATGCTTTTTTTCAGATAAGTAATATGAGACCACAAAATGCCAAGTGGCTTGCACAGGGTCAGTCAGTACCAGTAAGCAAAGCAGTGGTGGGATTTTAACCTGGGCTGTTTGACGCCAGCACCCTAAACACTGCATACGATTCACTGATATTTATTGAGGGGTTACTGAGTTCTTGGGATATATCAATGAACGAAATAAAGATCTATGACCTCAAGGAGGTTACATTCTAGCCAGTGGAAAGAGCTGGAAAACATACATAATACATAGAAGTATATAGTATGCTAGAAGTCACAAGGGCTATGGAAAAATTAAAAAGGTAAAATCAGAGTAAGGAGGAAGGCTTAGGAGGTGTGGAATACGCTTCATTGAGAAGGTGAGGTATAAGCAAAGACTTGAAAGATACCAGGAACTAGAAAAGAAGGCATTGGAGGAAGAACATTCTAGGCAAAGTGGACCAGAGCAAAGGGGCTATGGAAGGGTGACACTTAAGGCAGTAACAAGGATGAAAGTGCAAGAGTGGACTGAGCAGGCAGGACAGTAGGAGATGGAAACACAAGTAAAGAGGAGCCAGTTCTTTTTTTTAATTTTTAGAATTTTTATTGGAGTAGATTTACAACATTGTGTTAGAGCCAGTTCTCTATGAGCTTTTACTCTAACATGGAGCGCCATGGCAAGAATGACAAAGATCTAACATTTAAAAATTTCACTCCAATTGCAGTGTTGAGAATGGATTACAGGGGAGCAACAACAAAGCCACAGAAACCTGGTCAAAACTATTGCTGTGGGGCTTCCCTGGTGGCACAGTGGATGAGAGTCCGCCTGCCGATGGAGGGGACACGGGTTCGTGCCCCGGTCCGGGAAGATCCCACATGCCACGGAGCGGCTGGGCCCGCGAGCCATGGCCGCTGAGCCTGCGCGTCCGGAGCCTGTGCTCCGCGACGTGAGAGGCCCGCGTACCGCAAAAAAAAAAAAAAAAAAAAAAAAAAAACTATTGCTGTGGTAGGAGAGGAAAGCAATGCATTGTACTACCAAGGTAGTAGAAGGAGCGGAGGTATTCTAAAGAGAACATATAGTCAGATTCTATCTATAGAAAATAGACGCAAGAGGGAGGAGACATGGGGATATATGTATATGTATAGCCGATTCACTTTGTTATACAGCAGAAACTAACACACCATTGTAAAGCAATTAGACTCCAATAAAGATGTTAAGAAAAAAGAAGATAGATCCAACAATTGGATTGAATGTAAAGTATGAGAAAGATGGAGTAGTCACAGATGACAAGTTTTTTATCTAAATTGACCTGAGCATATAGAAGGATGAGGCTTCCATCAGCTGAAGTAGGGAAGGCTGCGACAGAACCGTATTTGGTAGGAGGACCAGGGTTTCACTTTGGGCACGTTGAACGTGAGATATCTCTTAGCCATCCGAGTGGGGATGTGGAATTGCCAGTTAGATATGTGAACGAAGAGTTTAGCAGAAAAGTCTGTGCCTGAGGTATTAAACCATGAGACTAGATGAGATCAAGGAGGATGTAACTATGAATAAAGAGATGAGGACCGAGGACAGGGCTGGAGTGCTCCAACGTTGGGAAAACTTGTATATTTGATCAATATAAGCAAATTAAATATTCCTAAGACCAATTTGGAAATATGTATCAAAATCAGTTGAAAGCTGTCAGGAATTCAGGAAGAGTCTACCTCAAACCAAAATTTTCTCTGCTATAAAAGGACTTGACTTGCCTCCATTAATCAATATTAAGGTGCAAATATCACTGGGAAAGGCAGTAAGTCAACTGTTATCAGTCAAAAATGCTTGGTCAGGGCTTCCCTGGTGGCGCAGTGGTTGAGAGTCCGCCTGCCGATGCAGGGGACGTGGGTTCGTGCCCCGGTCCGGGAAGATCCCACATGCCGCGGAGCGGCTGGGCCCGTGAGCCATGGCCACAGAGCCTGCGCGTCTGGAGCCTGTGCTCCGCGGCGGGAGAGGCCGCGAAAGTGAGAGGCCTGCGTACCGCAAAAAAAAAAAAAAAAGCTTGGTCATATTAGAACCATTTTCCAGGACAGCTAGTTGGTAACAGCATCACAGATTAAACACATGATATAGAAGTTTTATAGAGGAAGCAGCCCTGAGACCAGTTTAAAGAGCAAATCCTGCCCAGAGTCAAGAGGATGCTTTGTAAGTAGGGAAGCGTAAAGAGAACAGGCACATCCAGATGTATGGGCTAGTTACCAAGGTACAGCAAAAACAATAACAGAGTGGGCAGAACACTTCTAAATGTAGATGGCGTCACAACGTTGGCTTTTGGTCATCCCACTTTGAAAAAAACAATAAAGAAAATGTACTACCAAGGAAGAGGGCATGACTGTTCAATCCAGGCATCCAGTTCAATCCAGGTCGGTCACCAAGGTGACGTGGAAAAGGCTTTGCATCTCTGCCCCCTCTGGATCTTGTGAGTCGGCTCTCAGTACCAACCATATAATAAAAACGTAGGTCATGCTGAGGTTCAATAAGACTCACTAGCAGATGCAATCACGGAAGGGACCCGGGGAGAACTTCTCTAGGGTCTCCCGTTCTCACAGCTGTTAATATGGTGAATGAGTTTTTGGCATCCCTTACTTCTTTCTTCCCTTCACACTCCACAATACTTCCAGAAGAACTTCCTAATTGCCTCTGTACATTAAATCTTTCTAACAACAGCATTAACTCAGGCTCACTTTTATTTTGGGCCAAATTATCGTCATTGTACCATACGGAATTAATTAAAATGTAGCCAGGAAAGGCTGCTGTGAACGACAGAAGCAGAGTTTGATTCTAAAAACCGGTGGGAATCATCAGTGAGACGGGATGAGCAGCCAGCAGCCCAGCGCCAGAGCCCTGGCTGGTATTTCAAGAGCTATTTGTAAAGGAGGGCAGAGTGGGCTGGGGGCAAGGGACAGTGAAGACAGAGGAAACATGGGTAAGAAACTGAGATAACAGTTTTTAAAAAAAGCTTGGGCTGTTCAAGTTGGGAGAATCATTTGGTGTAATTGCATATGTTCGGCATTTAATATCTCTAGAGAGATTTAGCTTGAGTTGCGACTTCTCACGTTTAATGAAGCGAAACTCTCTCCGGCCATTGCAAGACATATCTAAGGATGAAAACCAGTAATTTACAGCTTTAGTGACCTTATTACAGTGTACTTTGTGCTTGCCTGCTCTGCACTCTTATCTGGGCCATTATCAAGGGCTCCGTGGAATATTGGCCATTAGCTACATGCAGACCAAGGGGCTTTGTCTTCAAGGGCTGTGAGCGATGGGTGAGATAGATATTGAATATTTTATTTTAACTCCTAAGAAAAATCAAAATAGCAACATGCTCTTTGAAACTCTAATATGCATGTGAATGGTGGTGATGAGGCAAAGTCTCCAATAACAAACAAGGCTTGGTGCAAAGCCTTCTAAAAGATGAGCTAATTACACTGACAGCCCAAATAACAATGAATATTCTCCACTAGCTGCTGAATAGCTCCTGATTTTGAGATGCCTAACCTACATCTGTGCTATGGAGATGGAAATAACAACGGGACAGAAAACACCGTCATGTTTGCCAGATGCCACTGGCTCACAGTGGGAGAATGAGGCATTCAGGTTCTCTCATTTGGGTGGGTCTTATTGTCAGGAATTAGCTCCATGGAAGAAGATGCACTTCAACACAGGTGCACGCATGCACCATTCATTCAACAGGTACGCGGAGCTCCTACCGTGTGCTGGGCAAATTTCTAGACCAGGAGTTGGCAAACTTTTTCTGTAAGGGACCAGATAGTGAAATTTTGTGGACCATACATGCTTTCTGTCACATAGCCTTCTTCATTTTTTTTTTTAAACAACGCTTTAAAATGTAAAAACAATTCTTAGTTTGGGAGGTCAAGTAAAACCAGCTGCAAACTATAGTCTGCTGATCAATGTTCTGGGCACTTGACCAAAACTGCATGACCAAAATAAAATAACCACACGCACAAAAATCCTGTCCTCAAGGAGTGTGAAGGAAGGAACGCAACAGAAACACACCATTAATATCATAAAAAATATATTAAAAAGTGATTAGTGCTAGAGCACAAAGAAGAAAGTAGATCTGGGGATGGTGGGGGGATAATATTAAAGAAAAAGAAATATTTGGAAGAAAAAGACTTTCTTTCATTTGAGATTTCGTGACTTGAGATCTTGATGACGAGAGTACCTCTTGGATCTGAATTTTCATGCTTCAGAAGAGGTGATCTGGTTCATGGAAATCCCAGGTATTTTAGAGCCAACACACCTGAACTTAAGTAACAGCTCTGTCACTTGGGAGTGGTATGGCCGTGAGAAAGTGACTTCACATTGTTGGACTTTCCTTTCCACATCTGCAAGATGGGAACCCTCATGCATGTCCTGCCATTCTACAAGTTTGCTGTGAGGCTCAACTGAGTTAATCAACATGCCAGTGCTTTGTAAGTGGTCAAGCAGTGGTCAAAAAAGTGGTCAAAAGACAGATTTTCATGCCATCCTTATCAGAGCTGTAGCTACTAGAAAGGTGGGGTTTTGTTGTTGTTATTTTATTTTTAGCAATTCACCCTTTATTAACATTAGGCCCTGGGTCCCTTGGAGCTGGCGCTATTTTATTTTATTTTAGTTTTGCTTATTAATTTCATGAAAATAGTCTGTTTGAAACAAATGATAAGAATATGGTTTTATGTTTCTACAGTAAAGACAAGGGTATAACAAAAGAGCAGCTTGTGAATCAACAGAAAAGGTGTTCTCTTATGTGAAGTGATTTGAGTAATTCCATCCAAAAGTCCCATTTAGCATAAAATCTTATTTTACAAGGACTATTAAAGTGCCCACAATTTGAAGTATGAGTCACACTGTCTTAACTGAGCGGAGTCATGTGCTGTCATGAAGGTTCCCATAAATATGAAGAACTTGGCTTGTGATGGTTAAAGCTATGTATTACAATCTGTCGTTAGAAAACAATCAACTTCTTAACTAAAGCAAAGCTGATCTCCTGGATGAAGATTTATCCAAAGCATGACACATTGGGTTGGAAAGCAGAAGTTCAGGGACATCTGATAGAGTGTTTGTACAGCTGGGTATAAGAATTACCAGGGCAGCAATCTAAGCAGTGTGGGCGAGACAGAAGTTCACTGGGTACTGTTGGCTTAATTGAGGCTGGAAAGTGGACAAAAAAAAAAAAAAAGGAAAGCATATAGACCCCAAATTTTGGCTTTGACCTTTTTTACTTTTTTTTATATAAGGCCAATCTTGGGAACCTAGCAAAAAATAATGTATGAGTTGAAGAAAAACCTGCTGTAGGTTTCATGGAATTCTATTAACTCTTACTCATTCACATAACCCTTGAAACTGAAAAATAAACAGGTGTTACATCCTCTTCCTTCCATTTAGCAGGTAGTGCAGAGTTTCCCTGTGTAGAATCTGCTAGTTTTATCCTAAAATATTAACAAAGATAGATTCTAAAAGATAAAATACTTTAAAGTCATTTTCCTTGAAGGAGTCCCTATGATGGACTCCACAGTGCACTTGAAGGGGAAAAAAAGTACCACAATATTCATAAATGGTGAGTATACCTTATAAATGCCATGGCCTCCATGATATGAGGGCATGTTAAAAGGAACGGTATCCTAAAAGGGTACTAAGAGAGCATACCTGAGACTGAGCCTGTAATTAAGCCATTAAACAAAGATCTTTTCTTTGCAGTGAATCAAAAGAAATCTCTCTCCTCTAAACACACACACACACACAAAGAAAAAATACACTTACTTAAAAGCTATCCTTTCTAGGAGCAATGAAAGACAAGGTTTACTTTCAGAGACTTCCTCTGACAGCCTGTTGCAAAACTATTCCCTTTACCTCTGCCTGAGGTCATTTCATTTCTAGAGATTTCTTCCTGTATAATTCAAGAACCACTGCCAAGCTCTACCAAATGTACTTAAAAAAAAAATGCTTCTAACTCCATTTTAACTGGCATTTGCCTATGTTTCCTCTCTTGTCATCACTGATTAGCAGGATATTTATATGTAAACAGAAGATGTCTAGGTTCTAATCAGCCTGCCCCACTCCCTATGGTGACTCGCTAAGATACACCAGCACCGTCATGAATCCTTTCTGCTCTGCTGTGTCCCAGGCTCTGCTGTGGCCACAGCTGTGAAGCTGAGCTGTCTAGAGAGGGGGCTGGTGAAAGGCAGGTCCTGGGTCTCATTTTTGAGTCAGTTGGCCAACAAGCTACGGCAGAGGCACAGGCTTTGTACACATTATTTTAAAATCACAACATCCATATGAAAAAACTCCTCTTATCCACTTTTTAGTACTCATACAAGTCTTTGGCACATTGAAAGAACCCAATAAATATTTATAGAATAAATATTGCGTGGTTTTTTCCTCCTGATATGGAAACTCAAGTTCAGCAAGGTTAACCAACTTAATATCAGATGAAAACACAGATCTGAGCATTTATGTTTGACCCGGTCTTTATCATAGACTCCATTCTGTGAAAGATTTTACTTAACAAAGCAAAATGGATTTGCTAAATGCATTGATTTGCCAGTGGATTTGTCAAATACATACTTTAGGTATCAGAGATATAAAACTGCCAAAGGAATCTGAATAAAATAATCAGCTTTCCCAGTTGGAATTGATATACTTTCAGTCAAAACAAGAAATCTGAGATTGGCTTGTGCAGCCAATCACGGCATCAGAGTATCTAAAATAATAAAAGGAGCTCACAAACCCAACTCACTGTGGGGATCCAGAGAACTTGGATGGGGACTTACTAGCTAAATAAAATTCTTATACATCTGTCAGTTGTCATTGGGGGTAAAGACCTCTAAGTGATTGCCCAGCTTCATGGTGAGGCGACAGCATTATTTGTGCGTATAACGAAAAACCGTGTGAAAAGTCAGGATGAGTGAGAAGATCTAGATTTCTAATTTTTACTTGGCCACTAACTAGAAAGTGAACTTCGACAGGTCACTTAGCAGCTGTGATTGCGTATCATGTTTTCTTGTGCAGGTAGGTATGGCTGTTCTGGGTACTATATAAAATCAAATCCATGAAATTATTTTTAAGCTATAAAATACTATATTGGCTTAGATGTTGTAAAATAGTGCGATTACTTAGTAAAGATCTGAGGAAAAAGGTTAAATATTGTTATAAACGTCATCTATCACGCTCGTCAGCTTTTCTGCTAGAAATATGAGTGCTCAAGGGGAGAAGATCAATGGCACAGAAATGTTCCTTGTTGCAGTTATGTCATTTGCATAACCATTTGATGAACCACGGGTAAATGGTGATGGGAAAAATGAGGAATATTTATTAATTCCTAATTTTAAAAAGAACAAAAATATTTGATTGCCATTCCATTTGATAGCTTCTAGTAAAAGTACTGTGGGATATTGATTATTCTTTCCATAGTGAGGCTTGCTCTCGGCACTGGCAGCTGAAGGATGGAGAAGGGAAGAACTTCATTAATAAATGATCCCTGACTGATCACGGTGCGTTTGAGTTCAGGCAAGGAGGAAAAACTAGAGATGCAAAAAAACAAAACAAAACAAAAACCACTCTGCTTCCTCTTCCTCCTAAATTCAACTCATTTAAAATACCAAAACTCCATCCGGATGTCCAGATTGGGATTCACCCAATTTCTCCCTCTCCTTCAGCCCTTCCTTCAGCTGTACCAGACAATCTAGTTGATATTACCCCAAATTATGTCTTGAATCTAGACCCGCTTTTTGTCTACCAAGCCTTAGCTAAGGTCTTCATTATGTACAATAGCCTCCAGGTTGTTCCCCCTTTTATTCAACTTTCATGTAGAAAATATTCTTCATTGACTTGACATAGAACTCAATTTTCTAACACATAACTTTTATCAGGTCACTTCTCTGCTTATAGCTATATATGGATCTATTATCTATCTATATATATCTTCAAAATGAGTTTTCTCTTATTTAAAATGCAGAAAGCCAAAATCAAACTTAAAAAAATCCAAATAAACTACAAAATCTCAGCTTTTCTAGACTGAATCAGAAAACTGCATCACGGGGCCACCAAGTAACCTGAAGTCTAAGAACAACAAAGCACCTGATGCAAAAACATCCAGTACTTTATTAGATGCTTGTTGATTACATCCTTTGAAAATGAGGGTTGTGCCCACTTTGCCAGTGAAGGCTCTACTCCACCTATTTGGTAACTCACAGCTAGCACTTCCGTTCTTTGGTTAAAGCAATATGTTCTTATGTTTAAAGGAGTGACTATTTAATGCATTCAAGAACAAAGCAAGTAAAGAAAGAGAAGGAAACAATTGGGAACAGTGAGGACTGTGGAGCATTGGCTAATTCATGCCCTTTCTAAAGGCTTTTGTTGTTAGGTGCTATGTGAGAATGCAAGCCAACTGTTGTCCATTTTTCAGATTTCTCCAGAGAAACTGAAATTCCCCATTTTGGGTTAAATCTCCCAATTTAAAATATTACAGTTGCTTACCTTTTTTTTTTTTAACTCTTATGGAGACAAAACCCTGATCTCTGTTCCAAAGTTTACTTATCTTATTTAAGATAAGGACTGAAACCAAGGATGACGATTTAAGGTATAGTTACACGTTGCACAATGCATGTTTCCTCAAAAAAAGAGCATGTAGATCAAATATAATTAAATCAAGTTCTAAGTGCATTGGAGATACTTGTGATTTAAAGGAAGCCCATGAAAAATCCTTTTGTTTTGTAAAGAATTATTCCCAGTTTTGTTTTGATAAATTATTATCGAAGGGATAGAACAAGACTGTAGAAAGAGTAAAGAGAAAAGGCAGTGGTGTCATACAAACAAGTATCATATACTAGGTTTATGACACACAAATTTTGTGGACAAAACCTTATATCATTTTTTTTTTTTTTTTTGCGGTACGCGGGCCTCTCAATGTTGTGGCCTCTCCCGCCGCGGAGCACAGGCTCCAGACGCGCAGGCTCAGCGGCCATGGCTCACCGGCCCCGCCGCTCCGCGGCACGTGGGATCCTCCCAGATCGGGGCACAAACCCGCGTCCCCTGCATCGGCAGGTGGACTCTCAACCACTGCGCCACGAGGGAAGCCCCCTTATATCATTTTTGTGCAAATTAAATCAGATAATGTATTTAATACAGTTTTAGTGAAAATTAAATAATATATTTAAACACTCAGAGAAATGTTTGATTAAAGGTAGATATTACTCTTATAAATAGGGCAATTCCCTGGTTTGTATAAGGAATAGTTCATATAAACATTAATAAATTCCAATTTTAGGGAGATGTGAGCATAAGAGAAAAGATAACTTAGGTATATCATTACTGTTTCTAAGTATCGAAGTATGTATGAAGCTGACAGTTTCCTTCAACTTAATTCTCTTCCCTAGGCTTGGTCTTGAGACCATGGGGAGATTGTCAGAGTTTAGTCAAACATGACTAATATCCTTGATCTAAAGGTTACTAAATACCATAGCAGGTCATCACTGTCTCGAGAGACCTTTAAAAACTGGATAGACAATTTTGTCTTGTAAGAATTAGGTGTTGACTGACCAGGACAAGACAAAGACAAGCCAGTTGCCCCATGGCTTGTGATTTCTCCCTTCTGCTGATTTTGATTGACACCTATATAATCTTGGACAAAAACACCTGGCACTTCAGTGACCTCAGCTTTCTCAACAGCAAAGAGGGACTGATGGTGCCCTCTCACTTTTAACCTCATAGGAATTATGAAACAGAGATGAGACACGAAATGACGTCATGAGAGACCCTAGAGCACTCTGGAGACGGGTGCCTTGAAAACACACGATCATGCCATCCAAACTTAATGTTGGCATTGACTCACAGAATTCTGCCTACTGGTATTTAAAACTTAGCCTGTGGCACTAAAACGGCCAGGTAGTCCACACACGTGTAAAAACTCCTCTCTTAAATTTTGAAGATATACAGCAATTGTTTTGGTTTTAATTTACATGTTTATATATCATCTTGACTACTTTACTGTGTTTATTAAGTAATGTGTGTACCTTCAGGGTCATAAAATATATTCACAGCTTTGTAAAATATCCTTATAAGACAGATGTGCTTATTCATCCAAATTTAACTAAAATCAGGTGATGAGAGGAAAAGAAATGGCTTAAATAAGAACTACACATCAAACTCCTGCTTCTCTATAGGATAAAAAAAAAATCATAAGAGAGTGTACTATAAGCTAGACAAGGTACAAAAACCATAAGTTTTTGAACCCCATTAGAAAGTTGAGATGCAATCAACCATCAGAGAAATACAAATCAAAACCACAATGAGATATCATCTCACAACTGTTAGAATGGCTATTTTCAAAAAAAGAAATGTTGGTTAGGATGTGAAGAAAAGGGAACCCTTGGGCACTACTAGTGACAATGTAGATTGGTGCAGCCACTATGGAAAACAGTATGGAGGTTTCTCAAAAATTTTTTTAAAAATACTATGTGATCCACTTTTGGATATATACCAAAGAAAATGAAACAAGGATCTCAAAGAGATATTTAATTATATATATATTTATTACTACATTATTCACAATAGCCAAGACACAGAAACAACTTAAATGTCCATCAAACATAAAGCATAAAGAAAATGTGGTATATGTGTCTATAATGGAATATTAACAAATTGAAAACATAAAGAAAATGTGGTATATGTGTCTATAATGGAATATTATTCAGCCATGAGAAAGAATGAACTCTCACCGTTTGTGACAACATGGTTGGACCTTGAGGGCACTATGCTAAGTGAAGTAAGTCAAACAGAGAAAGACACATACTGTATGATCTCACTTACACATGGAATGTAACAAAGCCAAACTCATGGAAACAGAGTAGAATGGTGGTTGTCAGGGGCTGGGAGGTGGGGAAAATGGGAAGATGTTGGTCAAAGACACAACCTTCAGTTTTAAGATAATTAAGTCCTGGGGCTCTAATATAAAGCATGGTAACTGTAGTTAACAATACTGTATTATATACTTGTATTTTATACTTGATTTTATCATTTCACAATGTATACATGTATCAAATCATCATGTTGTACACCTTAAACTTACACAATTAAATGTCAATTATATTGGGTTGGTCAAAAAGTTCATTTGGGTTTTTCCATAAGATGTTATGGAAAAAACCACATGAACTTTTGGGCCAAACCAATATCTCAATAAAGCTGGCAAAATAAAAGTGATATAAAAATATGTCATAAATTAAAAACTCCCTCAATGTGCTTAAACACACTCAACACAGCAGAAGAAAGAATGAATGAACTTAAAGAAAGGACAGTAAAAATTAGATAAAGTAACAGATAAAAAGAAGAAAGAATAAGACAATCAGAAGAGAGCATCAGAAATCAGTGGGGCAATATCAGATGGTCTAATACATCAAATATATCAAATATACCAAATGAGAAGATGGCGCACTAGCAATATCTGAAGAGATAATGGCTGAGAATTTTCCAAAATTGTCAGAAAGCATCAATCCACAAAGTAAGATAAGTAAATGAAGCAGGACAAATACAAAGAAAAAACACTTGGTCACATCATAGTCAAACTGCAGAAAACGAAAGATAAAAGGAAATTTTAAAAAAGCCAGTAAGACAAATACAAATACATACAGTGAGCAAAGCTATGAATAATTGCTGACTCCTTTTCAGAAGTAACAGAGGACAGAAAAAAAAATAATAAATGACATCTGTAAAATACTGGAGAATTTTTCTAACCCCAAATTCTATATGTAATAAAAATAGCTTTCAGAAACAAAGCTAAATGAAAACATATTCAGAAAGTCAGTAGCTGACAGATTTGTCTCCAGTAGACCTGTACTACAGGAAATGCTAGCAGAAGATATCCAGACCCAAGGGAAGTAATAACAGATGGAAGTCTGAATCTTTGGGAAGTAAAGAAGAGATCTAGCATATATGGTAAAAATAGAACACATTTCATATTCTATTCATAGATAGATACATACAGACTACATATAGACATACATTGATAGATACATAGGTAGATATTTGATACATTGATAATGACATACATGCATAGATAAATACTTGTATCTATGTTCTTAAATTTATTTAAAGAGCCATTAACCATTTAAAGCAAAAATAATAACAACATAGAATGTTGTTTGCAGATAAGTCGAAGTAACATATAGGGCAACGAAAGTATAAATGGCTAAGGAGTTGATACCATTGAAGGGGTGATTAGTATAAAAATTTTATTTCATCAAAAAAGATAAAAGGAAAGGTGTCACAGAGAAACAAAGAACAGGTGAGATAACTATAAAGTGCATATCACAATGGTAGACAAATTGAACTGTGTGAAAAACTAAATTAAATCTTAAGCTACCAGTCACTCCTATTAAAAGTCTGAGGTTGACAGACTGAATTTAAAAAAGCAAAAACCAATTATATGCTATTTACAGTAACCACACTATAAATACAAAGACACAGCTTGAAGTCATAGGGAGGAAAAATATGTACAATGCAAGTTCTAAGCCTAACAAATAAGACAGAAAATACTACCAGGCAGAAAGAGGGGCTTTCTATAATGATAATGGAGAATAGTCATCAAGATGACATAGAGATCGTACTTGTGGATGCATCAAACAATAGAGCTTTAAAATCAATACAGCAAAACTGACATAGCTAAAGAAATAGGTGAATCCACAGTTGTACTTAGAGATTGTAACATTATTCTTTTGAATAATTGATAAAACAAGTAGACACACACAAAGAAAGTAAAAATATAGAGAATTTGAACAATACTGTCAACCAATTAGATCTATTTGATATTCATAGAAGATCGCACCCATTAACTTCAGAATAGCCATGTATTGCATGTGGAATATTAACCATGCTGTGCTAGACCATCCAGAGGTCTCAATATTTTTCAAAGCATCAGTTATTTGGAAAATTCCCAAATATATGAATATTGATCAAAAACAGTTTTGAATAATTCATAGATCAAGAAACCCCAACAAAAACTAAAAAATATTTTGAAATGGATGAAAATGAAAGCACAACATATTAAAGTTTGCAGATAGCAGCCAAGGCAGCTCCTAGAAGAAAAATTTTACCTTTAAGAGTATATATTATTAAAGAAGAAAAGTAGAAAATCATTGAAATGTAACTTTAAAAAACCTAGAAATAAAAAAAAATTACAGTAAAACCACAGTAGAAAACAAAAATAATATGAGTGGAAATAATTGAAATAGAAAATATACAAACAATAGAGAAAACAACCAAGTAAAATTTGGCCTAACAAGATTGATCAATGAAAAAGAAATAAAAGATCAGTACCAGGAATGAAAGAGAGTCTATTGCACAAAGTATAAATACGTGATGTGTGGGGATTTATAAACAACTTCTTGCCAATAAATTTGAAAACTTAAAATGCACAGATACCTTGGAAAATTTAACTAACCAAAACTAAAATAAAACAAAGCAAAAATCTTAACACTATATCAAAGACATTAAATTTGTAACAAAAAAACCCTCTAGATGTCTTCACTTACTGAATTCTAGAAAATAGGCAAGTGAGAAATAATACTAATATACACAAACATAAAAGAGTGAATGAGGATGAAGCTCCTGACTTATTTAATAAACCAAGAATAACTCTAATACCATTAGAATGAAAGAAAACTGCAAATAAATATCCCTCATTAAATAATAGAAAACAAAGTCCAGTAATTATTGAAAAACTAACACATCAGGATCAATGAGATATATCATAGGAATGCTTACTTGTTTTAACATTTGAAAATCAACCCATGGAAATCATTGCACTAAAAGAATAAAGAAGACTGTGATCTTCAAAAGTAATGGAGAAAAAGCATTTGGCCAAATTCAATTACCAGTCACAATAAAAACTCTCAGCCGACTAAAAATAGAAGAAAATTTGTTTAACCTTATAAGACGTACCTACAAGAAACTTACAGCTAGTATCATAATTAATGGGAGACAATCACCACTTTTTCTTTAAGACTGAGAACAAGACAAAGATATCTATTCTGACTGCTTCCATTTAACCTTGTGGGGCAGGCCCTAGCCAGTGCAGTAAGACAAGAAATAAATGTCATTAAGATTGAGAAGAAGTGAAATTGTCTTTATTCTCAGATGCAATTGTTGCATACATGCAAATCATTATGGAATAATTACAAAAACATCTCCTGGCACTAATATGGAAACTTAACAAGTTAACAGGATACAAAGACAATATTAAATAAAATTATATTTCTCATATTGGCAACACAGAACTGAAATTGAAATCTTAAAAATAACACTGTTTGTAATATAATAAAAGAACATTAAACACCTTGAAATAAATATAATAAAAATGTTTACGACCTCCATACTGAAAATGGTAAAACGCTGCTACAAGAAAATATAGGTCTTACATAAATAAAAAGATATAAATAAGAATAAAAGATAATAATAAAAGATTTCATATAATAGAAGACAGTATTGTCAGAAGTTTCACTTTTCTCAAAATGATCTTTAGATTCAACGCAATTCCAATCAAAATTCCATATTAGAAATTTTTTGAAAAAGAACACAATTTCTAAAAAGAGGAATGGAGCTGTGAGCCACAACTACTGAGCCCATGTGCAACAACTACTGAAGCCCGCTCACCTAGAGCCTGTGCTCCACCACAAGAGAAGCCACCTTAATGAGAGGTCTGTGCACCACAACGAAGAGTAGCCCCCGCTCGCTGCAACTAAAAGAAAACCTGCACGCAGCAACGAAGACCCAATGCAGCCATAAATAAATAAATAAATTTATTTAAAAAAAACAGAGTTGTATCAGCATAAATTAGACAAATTAATCAAAGGCAAACACTGGAGTCCAGATAAGCTCACTAATATTATTGATTCCAACCAAAGTACCAAGTACGTTGGGTGAAGACAAGATAGTTTTTTTGACAAATAGTGATAGAACAATGGAATATTTGCATAGAAAAGATGACTTGGAACTTATTTCAGCTGTTGAGGCATAATTAATTTTTGATGGATCATAGAGCTAAATATCAAAGCTAGAACCACAAACCTTCTAGAAGAAAACGCGGGAGAATACCTTTGTGACCTTAGGCTGGGAAAATATCCTGTAGGTAAGTCACAAAATACGAACCACAAAAGAAAACAATGATCATTTGGGCTTCTCCAAAATTAAAAATTTCTTCTCATCAAAGACATTGTTGAGAAAATGAATAAGCAAGCCCGGGTCCTGCTCATGCGGGTCAACTAGCAGTCACATCCTCTCAGTTACTTCCTCCAACAGTAAAAAAACCCAGGAAATCTCAACTTTCATTGCCAGTGGGTGTGCAGATTTATTCAATCACTTGGAAATCGTTCAGCAGTTTCTCATAAACAAATAGCTACCATATGATCCAGCGATTCAACTCCTAGGTAAATACAAAAGAAACCACATGTGTTTTGTATATAAATGTCTTGTATATAAACTTTATTCACAATAGTTCCAAACTGTAAACATCCCCAATGTCCACCAATAAAGAAATGGATTGACAAATTGCTGTATAAACATAGAATTAAATATGAAGCAAAAAAAAAAATGGAACATTACTTATATACATAAAATGGATGAATCTGAAAATGTTCTGTTCAGCCATCAAACCCAAACATGAAAGAAGACATACTGTATGAATCTGTTTATATGATAATCAAGAACATGGAAAACAATTCGTGGTGACATCAAAAAGTGGTTGCCTCTTGGCTGGGAGCAGGGAAAGGAGAAGGATAAATAGGCAAATTAACTGAAAAGGGGCACAAAGGGTCTTTTTGGGATGATGGAGCTATTTATAGCTTGTTTGGTGTAGTCATTTCATGGGTGTATACTTTATGGTGTATACAGTTGTCAAAATCATCAAACTGAACATTTAATGTCTGTGCATTTTTCATATGAATTTATATCTCAATAAATGTAATACAAATAAATAAACAAGAAGGAAAAAAATTAGTGGTCAAATTGAAGAAATTTAAGGGTAGCGATACCCTCAGATAATGTTATTCATACCACCCCATGGAAAAGTGAACTCTCACACGTAAACATTCATCTGCTCTGTGGGAGGCTTGCGGTGGGAGAACATATTGTATAGACAGCCTTGCAAGCGGCTGTGTTTATTTTCGGTTTAAGACAAGGAGACAATAACAGGCTGTGAATTTGAGATGAGGAAAATTATTGTGGAAAGAGCTGTTAGGTATGTGAGAAATGGCAAGAGGAATGGGCTTCAGAAAAGAGCAGTCTGAGTGTCTTCTCAAGTGGCTAAGAAGCTTATCAGGGGACAGGAGGCTGACGTTCTTTTGTGCGTGCACTGATTTGCACAATCCTCGGATTCAAGCACCATCTTCTCAATAAGCTTAAACAACACTTGGGCCAAACTTAATCTACAAGGGAAAGAAAAACCCCCCTGGAACATATATCCACCCCCCCTTCATGTAGTTCTAAACTCCTGATGGCCAGCTGTTAACGTGAAGAAAAGTGACCTTTATAGTCATCATCATTTGCATTCATGTCAGTAGAAGTAGTATAATTCCTGCAGTTACTAGCTGGACCAATTAGCAATTTGGGGAACAGTTGAGATTTAAGCCTTTTTTAAATCTAAAGAGATCAAACCATCAGTGAACTGTGGCCAGCTTGCTGTGATGATACCCTATGTCAAATATAAGAATTGATCAGTGATTTAGAAAGCTGACACTGGACCCTTTCTCTACATTTTATGGAAAGAGAGGAAATCATATACTTTAGCCAATAATTATACAGTTTAAACATTTTTAAGTGCCCTTATATTTGTTCCAGTTTTATTGAGATATAATTGACACAACAGCGTTGTATAAGTTTAAGGTATAAAACATAATGATTTGACTTACATCATGAAATGATTATCATAATAATTGAACATCCATTATCTCATATAGATACAAAATAGAAGAAAAAGAAAAAAAATGTTTTCCTGTAATGAGAGCTCTTAGTATTTACTCTCTTATCAACTTTTATACGTAACATACAGCAGTGTAAATTACGTTAATTATATTTATGATGTTGTACATTACATCCCTAGTACTTACTTATTTTATAACTGGGAGTTTGTACCTTTTGACTGCCTTCATCCAATTCCTACCCCCGCCCCCCGGCAACCCCACTTCTGGTAACCACATATCTGATCTCTTTTTCGAGGAGCTGGTTTATTTGTCTTTGAAGTATACTTGACCTACAACACTATGTTAGTTCCTGTTACACAACGTAGTGATTTGGTATTTCTGTGCATTTCAAAATGATCGCTGTGATAAGTCTAGTTACGATGTCACCATACAAAGCTATTACATATTTATTGACTGTATTCTCCACACAGTGCGTTTCACACCTGTGGCTCATTTATTCTACAAAAATGCCCCTATATTATTATCTCATTTTCTCTTTCTCCAAATCTCTGAGGACTAGAGAGTTTTAACTGGCTTGAGCTTTGGTCTTCTCACTTACGAATGGAGATAAACGGTTTGCCCAGCTCACATGGTAACCTATGAAGCCCTAAAGTGTACTACTTCCCAATACTATATCTCAATTGACGTCATTCCATTCTTGTCTCTGTTTTCTAATTTTTTATAGCAATCCAGCCGCAAGGGTGGGGTGAAATACAAACTCTTAGCACCAATGCTAGTGAAGACATTGCTTAGGAAGAACCTTCTGTAAGCTCACTAAAAACTGTATGCAGCCAGATATCTAAAGAAAGGGGCAGCCTGCAGTTTCAGACAACCCATCCAAAAGAAAAACAAATACCATGTTTGCGGGGAACGTAGGTGGCTGAACGGAGTACAATTCACTGAATGAGCCTTACGACTTGGTTCTAGGAAGTTGTCCATGTCACATTGTAGGTGGTGTAGGTGGCAGCCATTTGTGACACCATTTGGCTCGGTTTGATCCTAGCCTTGCTTTCTCTCATTCTCTTCTGGGTGAACATAACATCTTAACTCCTATTGTTCATTGTTTATTTTGGATTTGCTTTCGATTTTCCTTACTTGAAAGATCCTTCAGGGTTTACATCCGTGAAAGGTCATAAAGAATACAAGAGAATAGCTATTAGTGACGCAGCTGAGGCTTGCTAGAACATGGGGCAAGAAGTTGTGGGCAAAAAAAAAAAAAAAAAGAAGAAGTTGTGGGCAGGGAAAGTGCATGATAAGAAGTTGGGAGTGTAAGGTCGTTCTGATGGGATATGTCCTGGTGGGAAATCCAGTGGGGGTCTGTGGACAGCCCAGACAGAGGGGTGCGTATCTGCAGTGGTAGAAGCCTGGATGGAGAGCCTATGGAAAGGGGAGAGCCAGGCAGCATAGGAGGATAATTTCAGGCAAAGAACCAATGTTCAAATATGAATTTGACAAATATTTATTGAGAATATACCATTTGCCACACATAGTGCTCAGTGCTAGGAAAGCAACTGTAAAGAAGAGCAAGAAGTATCAATGATCACATTTGACTCCATGATTTGCGAGATAAATGTACATGTTGAGAATATGGAGAAAATGTAGCAACATGGAGACATGAGCTTATATACTTTTTTTTTCCTTTTTAAAATTTTCTGTTCTGAGTTTTTCTGTTTGGTTTTGTCTTACTTTCAGAAACTCTGAATGACTCTATTGAAATTCTATTTTGAAAATCCGTTATCACCTGTTCCTAATTTCAGGAAACCATCAATCTGTTTCTTTAAGAATCATGAAAAAAATTAGTTTAATTATATGGTGTTTTCTTCAGCAATTTTCTTTAGCGGCACATGGGATTAGAACAATTTTTTCCTGCTGCTCCGTTGCATTCTTCATACTATTGTACCCGCCTCACGTCCGGAGGTCCCATCTCATTAGATGCTACAGCTCTGTGTGCAGAGAGTTGGCATTATTATGATCGGAACATTATTTATTCCTATTAAACAAAAGGTGGTTTTATGTAAGTGTTAAAACATTATTGCTTTTTGACTCCCTGGATCCATCAAATACCAGCTTGTGCTATACGGCCTGGCAGGGAGTAATCATATGTTAACATTCAGCCCTGATGTACACAGAAAATGAAACTAGTATTGGTTGTCTTTAGAAACGTGCTCCCTTCTGATGGCTGTTTTTTTCCCCAGAACAACCAGCTAGAAGTAAGTAAACAGAGAGCTTTCCTAAATTCTGCGCTTGGAAAGAAAGTGGACAAAAAGTTCTCCGAAACCTAAGCCTCACTCTCCAGCCCTGAGACAGCAGGTCAGGAGACAGAAACTTGGGGGCTTTGCCAAGGCTTTGGAAAAAATCTAAGAAAAAAAGACGCTGAATTAATATCAGTAGGACATGGCAGAGAGAAGTGGAAGAAGTCTGTCTCTAATCCCCAGATCAAGCAAACTGGTCAGCTTCCCCTTATCCAAAGGATATCTTTAAAAGGAGTGAGGTCATCTGTCCACCCTCATTTTTCCTTGGATTTTTTTATTTCTTAAATGCAATTCCAAAAACAAGCAACTAATTTCCATGGTCTTTTTATTATTTACATATGTTTATGTCTTTGTCATGAGCAACTAATACTGTTATGAATAACTATACAAAGCAGCCTCAGCGTGGCGTCATCAGGAGACTGGGGTCCTAGTCTTGCTGTGCCATTGAATGACTACCAGTGTGACGTTATGTGATACCCAATCAGCAACATCAGCTCAGCTGGGAATATGTTACAAACGCAAATTCTCAGGACCTAGAACCACTGCATCAGAAACTCTAGGAGTGCGTCCAACATTTGTGTTTAGCAATTTATGCTCTAGATATTCTGCTAAGAGCTAAAATATGAGGAACACTTCTTTAAGCAAGAGACGTTTCCTGTGACTCAGTTTCTCCTCTACAAAATGAGAGAATTCATCTAGATGATGTTTTCGATGTATCTTACTTACATATTGATTTTCTAACATGTTAAACTGGATAAAGAATATTTATTGGCCGGATGTTTAGGCAGCATAGCGCCTGCCACATAGCAGGTACTCATGAAATAAGATGGTTAGGAGACGGCCTCTGCCCCGACTGGAAAACACTCACATCTTAATGGGGAAATACTGCAGGACTATTGCCATTTGTTTGTATGAACTGGAGCTACCAAGTAGAATTCTGCTTAGAAGCAAAAGTAAATAACTCTGCTCAGAGGAAAGTGTCGTGAAAGAAATGCATATTTCACAAGACTCTTAAGAGTGAGTTCATCAGAGAATGGGAGAAAGCCAAAGAATACAGCAAATACAAAGGAATTAGGTGTGGAAGAGCATTTTGTCGTGGAGTGCGAGAAAGTGTATGCAGTAAAACAGAAGAAACAATGATTTCCACTGAGAAACTCTGTTAAGGAGGGTCGTGTACATTTCCCAGACTTTCCCAGACTTCCCAGACTTCTGTACATTTCCCAGCCGGTATAAATTTGCAACTGTGAATCTGTGTATATGGGAATATCATGTTTTTTTCTTATTAAAGCAAATCATTTTTGACTCCAAGCTTCCATTCTGCTAGACTGGCAGGAGATTCAGTCATCTCACTCCTATATGCATCTGCCTCTCCCCGCAACAAGGATGGGGAAGATATTGGGCCAAACTGAGTATTCTAAAAAGCCTCAAGTTCGTATTATTTCTTTCCAGTCTTATGATTCTGTGGTTTCTTTGCCCCCTGGAGCAGAAAGTCTTTGCATGGACTGTGTCAGTCTCCCTCAGATGCCAGGGAATTGCCAGAAAATAGGTTGTATATTTCTTCTGATCTAGGGGTGTGTAAACCTCTACCCCATGAAAATCTAAAGAAACCTCTCCTCTCTCCTGCTTGCTGCCTCTCAAGATACCCTTGTTCTGGAGCACCCTAGATCATTTCAAATACAGATGAGAGATTAACAGTGAGCAGCTCCTTGAGGGTTAGTTTCAGAAAAATGATGGAAGGAAAAAATACAGAGAGCAAAACACAAAGGAATGCAGTCCTATTCTGTAAACCAGAATCAGTGGGACTGAGTTCTTTTTGATATTTGGAGTGCATAATCGTAGTCCACAAAACAAAACCAAGATGGGGCCACATAACCCAAAGGACTATTATTTTCATAATTCAAAGAGGAATCTGGGAGGTAGACTGTTTCCCCGGTAAGTTCACCATTTTGTAATAAATGAAAATTTGGCACTGGTAAGAGCTCCACAAATTGAATTTATCTAACCAAACTCAAATCTCTTTCAAGGCACCATGAACTAAGGTCTCTGGGGAATGAGTAGCTAAGTTTTCTCCTGATATGGATAGAACCTAAACCCTACTTCTGGGGTGCGGGCTTATTTTCTGATAATTTCAAGAAAGTCTTGGCAAGGTATGGAAGGATTACTTCTGGAGAAAAAGTTCTGCTGTGTGTGATGTTTATGCTGTTTTGTGAAAGGGAGATTTAAGACAGACGTGAATCACGTCCTTTGCTAAGCACTAAACCCTCACATTCGGGCCATTTCATATTTCCTAGTCCTTCCTCCTTAGAGAATTTGAAAGGGATAAATTTTTTTTTTTTTTTGGCCTCGCCACGCGGCTTGTGGGATCTTAATTCCCTGACCAGGGATTGAACCCGTGGCCCCTGCAGTGAAAGCTTGGAGTCCTAACCACTGGACCGCCAGGGAATTCCTGAAAGGGATAAACATTTTTATTAACCTTAATTTTACAACAACCAGTGAATTTACTCTCTTCTTAAAAAGTTTTTTTTTTTTAATTTGTATCTCCCCATCTTACAACCCCAAACCCCGGGAAATTAGTCCTGATGGAGACATGACAATTCAGGAAAAGGAGCGGTCCTTTTGCTTAGGAAATCATCCTATGCTTCCCTGAAGAATCACTGTAATTCAGATCTCTCTTTCTGATTTCTTATCACCATTTGAACAAACATATCCTGGTTGTTGTTCTTTTAAAAAAAATAAGTGGTGTTTTCTTCAGTTTTTAAAAAGTACAATATGTAATGGTTATAAAGCACTGAGAAAATTCAGAAAGGTAGGCACACACACATATACATAAAAAACTCATTCATAATTATAATTTTACCTCTCAGAATTAACCACTGTTAACATTCTGATGTTTGTTCTATCGGACTTTTTCCTACATATGCACTTATGCACACAAAGTCACCCATTATGCCATCATGTAATCACTTAGACTTAATCACTATTAAAATTAAAAATAGATTTTTGATAGAGCTCCACATGCATATACACACACGTTACAAAATTGAAGACACAAGATATTACGTTGCTACTTACTTTTTTCCACTTACAACATATTACGAACATGTTCTAAAGCCTTTATGAGTTTCCTTAAGTTAAGTGATGTAAACAGAATTTTACATCAATGTATTTAATTTCCTGTTGTCTTCAGTTTTTCACTATTATTAATATCATTGTGATTAACATTCTTAAAGATAAGTCAATGCACACATCTAATTTATTCCTTAGCACGAAATGCAGGAATTGGATTGTTGATTACAGCTATGCACATTTTAAATGTATTTGAGCAAAAATACATTCTGAATAAAATTTATTAATATATATTCCTAACAAAAATTAGAATACCATTTTCCCACTCTCACAAACACCAGGTATTTTCCTTCTTCTTTTATGCTTGAATAATTGATAGTTGAAAATGGATAAAATTGTAGTTTAAATTGCATTTTAGAGAATTAGTAGTGAGACAGCTTTTTGCCAAATTTTTCATTG
This sequence comes from Stenella coeruleoalba, assembly GCF_951394435.1. Classification (NCBI taxonomy): domain Eukaryota; kingdom Metazoa; phylum Chordata; class Mammalia; order Artiodactyla; family Delphinidae; genus Stenella; species Stenella coeruleoalba. The sequence continues at coordinate 9,994,297 of NC_137167.1, forward strand.
TTGCTCTGTATTTCTTCTTTGATCAATTGCTTTTTCATGTCCCTTCAATTTGACCCAGTTTTCTTTTATTTTTCATGGTTAATTTTATTATGTAAACTAACAAAATATCAACAGCCATAAACATAGCTCTGTAAAATATGGTAGTTAATGGACCACCTAGGAACTTACTTTTACCTGTGAATGAGGGACTTGGGGCTCCCCTGGCTATTTGGTGGCATTTATGGGTGAAAAGTGAACATGTTTTAAAGTTTCTATTAGCAAAAATGTCATTTGGGGCTTTCTATTCTAATACGTTAAATGGAGTAAATTTCCTTATGTTTCTATTAGGGTGCAGCTGTCTAACCTCTTCTCCAGCAAATAAGCAAACATGACCTGAAACCTCTTGGAAAATACTACCAGAAATCTCAATTCCTTAGTTCTGTTAGTTTCAAGCAGTCCCCTTAACATTTTCAGATTGCCTCTCTAGTTCCTTTTCCTTTTGAGAATATGTGCTCATGGATATATTTTACCAAAAAGAGAGAGATGAGAAGAAGTGAAGATGATTTTTCTTTCCCCCGTACTGGGCTTCTCCTATTTATCATTCTTGAATTATGGTGAAATTGTGCCATGAGAAGTGATTCTTTGTTCCATTTTTTTCTTGGATTTCTTTGTCACAAGACTACCGTATCAAATATTTAAGGTCCTGTATATTCCATGAATAATAGCACAGTGGATGAGATACAATGACCTTTTCAGTATTCTGTACTGTGACTAGCTATAGTCAATCCATTCATTCCGTTCGAGCTTGAGAGCAAAGAGTGAATGGCCACCCGAATCAAAATATGATGTGCCAGAAGGTCAGAATAGTAAAGTATACTAGTATATTTCATAGAATATGTTAAGGCATTAAAATCCTAATACCTTGCCCCGATTCCAGAATCTATAATGGGAAAAGAAAATGGCAGTCTAGGAATTTGCCCTTGTGAGAACTGGAACAAATCCAAATGGGTAATGACTATTCCTCATCTTAATTACAGTAAAATTTTATTTCATATATTTGAAAGCCTATAGATGGTGTTAGATTTTTAAAAGCATATGTTTTGGGGGGTTGTTGACACGTATAATCTCACCACTGAACGTGACAGAACTTGTCTTCTCTGTAGCTCCTGCCATCTGGTACATTATTTTCTATAGTTTCCCACATCTTTCTAATTTCGTCGCACTCTTTTAAAAAATGTGTTTATATGTGTATCTGAAGATAGATATACACAGATAAGATATGTAGATAGAAAGATAGGTGACACCATTGCCTTTCGTATTTTTCCTTTGCTGTTTATATTTGATAAAAAGGTTTCAACTTAATTTCACAAATGATACTCAGATACAATGCCCTAAGGTCAGAATACTAGTCCAAGGATATTGCTGTTTTTGTTTCTTTCTTCTAATCTTGTGAGAACTGAAAATTTTACCATGCTTTTATCTAGGGTTATTTCAACTAAAATTGTTGTCAAGTGTTGAGCCAATTATAAATAGTTTACAAAAAAATTATCTTTCCAGTAGATGTTATAAAATTAATTCAGAGCATAATTTCCTATCAGGTCTATGCTGAAATTTATATTGAATCAAGAGAGTGTGGTATCTATATTTGTGTGTGTCCTCCCTCACAACACAATGAAAAAAATTTATTTATTAATGAGAAGAAATATACTTGCTTTATTATTATTTCTTTAGAGTCAAATGTTCACATATTAAAGTCCATTTGAAATAGCAAGAGAGGGCTAAAGAGACTCAGAATTATAATTAATAAAGGAAAATATTATTAAGCTTTTCTTACCCAGGCTCAAGGTCAATATTTCAATATTCTGCTTTAAATAATCTGTAATTAAAGGATTATGCCTAGTTTCAACTTTTAATTTTTAAATTCCATCAACTTTGAAGCTACTTAAGGGAATACTAGTCTGAACCAATATTATGGCAAGGACTAGCTAAATCGTATTTTTTCTAACACATTAAATAGAGAACTTGTTCATTGATAGTAAATTTTAAAACCCAGAGTAGCTTTTACTATGTACATGCTTAAGAATAGAAGAAAACTAAACATCGTTAGGTTGTTAGGGAAGATCATGAACTTTTTCTTGATGCCATTGAAGACCATTTTGATGAATAGCAAACATTTATTATCACTAATGACAATACCAAATTATCCAGCTGGCTTGAGCTTTGCCAACTTCTCTTTGCAATCTCTCCTGGTTCCCATATGTATAGTTAATTAGTTCATTTTCTACTGTCATCCTTGTTGCCGACCACTTGCTCCCTTGCAAACCGTGCAAAGAAAAAGGTAGAGGAAAAAGTACTTTTCAGTTTTGTAACTTTCCCTCACACATATAGATTAATCTGCATGGAAACACCGTATGTTTCCACAGTTAGCCTTTTCTTAGAATGTGTATGCTAAATTACCTAACAGTGAAGCGACAGTGATCACAACAACAACAACAAAAAAAAAAAAAAAAAAAAAAAAAGAAGAAGAGAAATCCTAAAGGATAGGCCCAAACTCTACATTTCTGTAGGGGAATAAAGGAGTTTAAAATAGTTGGCCAACTCTTCAACAATGCCCCCAAAGCAGGGTCCTTTTTTGTTTATTGTGTCACTTAATATAATTTATTTTCTACTGTGATAAAATAGGGTAATAAATGTTTGATTACCACAGTTTTAAAAAATCAATCATCCTTAAAGAAGATGTGGTACATATATACAATAGAATATTACTAAGCCGTAAAAAGAAAAGAAATTGAGTTATTTATAGTGAGGTGGATGGACCTAGAGTCTGTCATACAGAGTGAAGTTAAGTCAGAAAGAGAAAAACAAATACCATTTGCTAACACATATATATGGAATCTAAAAAAAAGAAAAACGTGGTTCCGATGAACCTAGGGGCAGGACAGGAATAAAGACGCAGACATAGAGAATGGACTTGAGGACACAGGGAGGGGGAAGGGGAAGCTGGGATGAAGTGAGAGAGTGGCATGGACATATATACACTGCCAAATGTAAAATAGATAGCTAGTGGGAAGCAGCTGCATCTCACAGGGAGATCAGCTCAGTGCTTTGAGACCAACTACAGTGGTGGGATAGGGAGGGTGGGAGGGAGATGCAAGAGGGAGGAGATATGGGGATATATGTATATGTATAGCTGATTCACTTTGTTATACAGCAGAAGCTAACACACCATTGTAAAGCAACTATACTCCAATAAAGATGTTAAAAAAATAATCAATCATCTTGCATGAAATCCTTAGAAAAATGCACTCCACTTTCCAATTCTTTAAACAAATTATTCTGTGAATAATAACTTTTTTTTTTAACTTAAAATGGTCCTTGTGAACCTGCAGTGGAACTGTAATACCTTCTGGGAATATTTTTAAATGGTCTCAGACTTCTGGATTTTGAAGTTCTCATGCTTGAGATAATACAGACATACAGTCTTTCTACTGAAACTCATTTAAGGGGAAGTTTTCTTTCACCATATGGTTGATGTCCTCTCCACCTTCTATACTTCTTTGGTCTTGGTTCTCTGCCAGTGGTTGAGTCTCTGACATGTGAAGATATGTGAAGAATTACTGTATAGACCAAACTTCCAGGTAGGCAAATAATTTAATATGTTCCTTAAGTATGTTTCTTAAGTATTTCCTTAAGTATGTTCCTTAAAGTATGTTCCTTAAGTATTTGTTCAACATTTGTTTAGACAGCAGCTGAAGGATGCCTTTGGAAAGGACAGAAAATGGAATGCTGATAACAGAACTCATCCTTTCTTCTGCTATCTTGACCTATTCACTTTGCCCCCCCAATTTTTGTACCTCATTCACCAATTTTTCTTTTACATTAAAAAAAATAAATTTATTTATTTTATTTATTTATTTTTGGCCGCGTTGGGTCTTTATTGCTGTGTGCGGGCTTTCTCTAGTTGTGGCGAGAGGTGGCTACTCTTTATTGCAGTGCGCGGGCTTCTCATTGCAGTGGCTTCTGTTGTTGCGGAGCACCGGCTCTAGGTGCACAGGCTTCAGTAGTTGTGTTACGCAGGCTCTGGTGCACAGGCTTCAGTAGTTGTGGCGCATGGGCTTAGTTGCTCCACGGCACGTAGGATTGTCCCGGACCAGGGCTAGAACCCGTGTCCCCTGCATTGGCAGGTGGATTCTTAACCACTGTACCACCAGGGAAGCCCTCTTTTACTTTTTATTATAGAAAAGTAGGGAGAATTCAATGTGCCGATATCCATTATTTACATTTAACAGTTGGTACCGTTTTGCCATATTTGCATCACCCGTTTTATTTGCTGATGTATTTAAAAGCAAGTTACAGACAGTAAGGCCGTTTCAATTTCCCGTACTTCAACATGAGCCTTCATCAAAATAAGGATATTTTCCTGTGCAAACACAAAATCTTTCTTACACCTAAGATGATTAAAAATATTTTTAGGTCATCTAACAGCCTGCACTTAACCAGACCCAGGTTCCTTAGATGGCGGCTTGGATAAGGATCGTGTGGCTTTACTCAAAACCCGTATTTTGGAGCATTGCTGTAACTCTGATATCAACTCAAACTTCTCAGATTTGTCCTCCCAACCACATGGGGTGTTCCTTCTGAGAATGATTCTGGTGAATGAGACTGTCTCTATTATATGAGAGCCCCAATAATACTGCAGTGTAGCAGTGACCCTTCAGCAGCCTCCTTTTCTTTTTTTTTTTCTTTTCTTTTTTGACATTCTAGACTTTGGAGGTTTTAAAGATGCCCTAATTGTGTTTTAGGGTGAGAAGTTATCAGAACTCGGCATCACAGTTGGACTTCAGGAAAGGAAGAAAAGAAGCAAGGACAAAGCCAAAGTTGTGATGGAGCTCGTAAAACGGGAAGAAAGCGAAGTCATTTAATATCAGTGAAACTGACTTTTGCACATGAAATTCTAAGCTCTGTAATTCTGCTGCTTGAATAAATAAAAATATGGATCTTAGATTTTTGGTCAAAATGAGTTTAGCCGCCTTTATGGTTTGAGCAGTTTGCTTTCCATTCGACCTCTTTGGCAGTAGTTGCAGTGTTTTGACTGGAGTTAAAACCCTGTGCACCAAATGCTAACTGTAGGCATTAAAAGCAGCCATGAATCAAGGTTAAGACAGGACGTATCTTCAGGGCTCTGTGCCCTAAGATGTGCAGTGGGAATGAAAATTGCAGTTATTATACACCGTTATTCCCGAAGGGAACATGAATCTGGAAGAGCAGAAGCGGCCGCTAAGACTCGGGAGTAGAAGATAAAATGTCCTTTTTCGTCTACAGGACAAAAACTGATGTTCAGACTAAAGGTTTCCAAGAAGTATGCTAATCAGAATAGCTCTAGAATTATAAGCATTTGTGATGGTGACATTAAAGCCTATGTTTTACTGATGACAACTAGACAATATTTTTCCTTTGAGAATTAAATACTTCACAGTGGTGATTCTCAGCCACAGGGTTGCCTTATTTACCAAAGGACCAGTGGAACTGTGGGAGGAAGGGATCATACATCTAGATGGCAGAATATTAAACATAATTTGCAGTCCGGCTTAATACTGCAGAAGCCAAAATAAATAAATGACCATTATGAGGAAGATGCATGCCCTTATGAACATGGTCCCACCAAGAACGTCAAGATGAAGAGAATGTGTATTATTCTATAGAAATTCAAACAGGATCAGCATTGCCCTGACTGTGTTCAAAACGCAGTCCTGCAGTTTACTGCTGGAGTAATATTGAACAAGTTACTACAACTTTTTAAAAATCTCAGCATCTTCATTAATAAAATGGGAATCTACCCCCAAAAAAAGTGGTTGTGAGGATTAACTAAGTAAATGTAAGAGAAGGTCTTTTATGACACAGGTTAGCTGCTATCCACATGGTTTCCTCTGGTGGGGGCATTGTCAATTTGATATGTTATCACTCTAACAAACATAGCTTAATGCCGCACTGTGGTAGCCAGCCTACAAGATGACCCCAATGATCTTTACCTCCTGGTGTTACATGGTCTTGTGTAGCCACTTCCACAAGGAATGAAGCCACTGTAGAACAATGAGGATATTGTGGAAAAGATAGCATATGACTTCCAAGGCTAGATCTTAAAAGGCTTGTAATGGCTCCTGCCTTACATTCCCTTGGATCACTCTGGGGAAGGCCAGGTACCATATTGTGAGGACACTCAAGCAGCCCTATGGAGAGACCCAGGTGTCAAGGAACTGAGGCCTCTGGGCAACACCAGGTGAGCAAACCATCTTGGAGATGAATCTCTCAAACCCTAGTCAAATCTTCAGACGACTGCACCCTGGGCTAAATTCTTGACTGCAATCTCATGAAAGACTCTGAACCAGAATCATACAGCGAAGCCACTCCTGAGTTCCTGACCCAAAGAAATTACAAGATAATAAATGTTCACTGTTTTAAATCACTATGTTGGATTAATTTCTTTCTTTTTTTTTAACATCTTTATTGGAGTATAATTGCTTTACAATGGTGTGTTAGTTTCTGCTTTGTGGATTAATTTCTTAAGGAAGAATAAATAACTAATATATCTTCCACCTTAAGCTAGACTGGAAATGAGTAAGATCCACGTGATCTTGTTATAATGCAATCAAAATTGTATATCAAGATGTTTTCAGGTTCATCGAGTCCCAATTTCATTAAAAGAGTTTTTTTTTTTAATTAATATGTGGCAAGACCATTTCAGGAACAAACTCTCAAAATTAAAGAGAGTTTAGGCAGTAGGAAGATTGAGAACTAGGAAAGTAGGTGAGTGGAAAGCAAGTAAAGCTGAAAGGTAATGCAGGAAAGGATCTGGAAAACAACTAAGCAGAAATTTTATTGACAAGATTTCTTCATATGAGAGCCTATAATATCATATGTAGGCTAACCAGCCAAAATCATCTATTTAAGACGATTCGGCGAGATAGTTTTTGACAAAGAATAATCCAGGGTTTGCATGTGGCTTGGTGACGTGACGAGTCCTCATTGACTGTGCTCCCTCTGGGACGTGCTCCATTGATCTAAAGTTCTACCTGGGCTCCATACGTAGCAGTGGGCTCAACCCACCACTGATACTGAACACATGCAGCTTGTGTGTCCTCTGTAGAGTCCCTCCCATATCCCATTACTCTGTCAAGTGAAAGACTGGATTGATATTCATTCTTTACCTGTGAGCTAAGAAGTCTGAAGGGTTGTATGAGTGTAAGTGCATCAGGCACCAGTTATGTTTTAAAGCAGCCTTAGGCTCACAGCAAAAGTGGTTCCGGGACTTCTCTGAGGATACGAAAATCTGAGGATGCTCAAGTCTCTTATATAAAATGGCATAACATTTGCATATAACCTACACATACCCTCCCCTATACTTTAAATTATGTCTGGATGACCTATAATAACAAATACAATGTAAATGCTATGTCACTAATTACCAGTGTGGCAAATTCAAGTTCTGCTTTTTGGAAATTTCTGGAATTGTTTTTCAAATATTTTCTATCCTCAGTTGGTTGAGGCTATGGGTGTGGAACACATGGATACAGAGGGCCAACTGTAGACTTGAGGCCCATACATGTATCATAAAATTAGAAAATGTCCTTGGAAATTCTTTTTAGTGACTTTTAGATACTTACTCAGATGCAAGTTCAGTGCTAGAGGGAAATAGCAAAAGATTCTTGATACTTCAAGGCAGTTTGCTAAATTTCACCAGGTCTCTTGCTGGTAATGAATCATATAAGTATTATTTTGTAACTGGAGTCAACTGAAATTAGAGAACGGATAAGCAAAAACACTCAGTGACTCTTGGAACTTTGGAGATTCAAAGCAATTTGTCTGCTAACTTGCTGCTGATTTGTAAGGAGAACAGTATCTCAGTTTTAACCAAACACAAACCAATAAATTTAATAGTGCCCAGGGTTTAAATATCTACCTGATATGCCAATATTAAAGTAGTATCTTTGCAGTTTTTTGTCTGTAAACAGTTATACGAGAAAATGTTGCCTTTAATTTAAATAATTAATTATGACCTTGAACCAGGTGTCACTATGACACCACAATACTATAATATGCCTTGCTCTTTGCCTCTTCTTTTTATCTTTCCCTCTCTCTCTCTTTCTCCACTATTTAAATATGTTCATTATATTTAAATATGAGGTTTATTATATTTAAATATGATGTTAATAGATCAGCCTATCATTAGCAGCATTATGATTCTAGACTAAAGTTTGCATTAGCTCCCAAAGCACAGTAAAAGTAAGTAAGTAGATATTAGGTACATAGATACATGGGTAAGTAGGTACCTAGGTAGGTAGGTAGACAAAAACAAACAAAACACATCCCTTCATCTCTACCCCACAATAACATTCCCTGTGGACAGCTAGACACTACTGTCTCCTTCACACCAATGAGAACCAAATGGAGGGAGGGAACATCTTGCAACCCCTTCCTTTGGACTGGCTTGTTTCACCCAGGACACCTCCAGTCTCACAATCTTGAGTAAATTACCATTATCATTACACAGCATCATCACTTCAGTGTCATCCAAATTTGTCAGAAGAAAAAAACAAATCTTGGTTATTTGTTAAAAACATAAATTCTTTTCCCTACACAGAATGTACTATTGATACATCAGATTTTCTCAGTGTAACTCTTTATAATCTGTATGTTTGACCAAAATTCCAGATAATTCTTATCATCAAGAAAGACTGGGAAATGTTGATTAATTGTTTCATTTTATTTAAAATGTATCTGATCATCTATCTGAACTAGGAGTTATGAGCTAGAAAACATCTCAATTATTAAAAATGAGAAAACTGACACTTAGAGACAGTAAATGACTTGGGGGAAGGTCACACAGCTAGAAAATGGTAGGGCTAGATCTTAATTAAGCCCCTGTATTGTGGCTCCATTTTTGTTACACTTCTCCACCAAATGTTTGTTTCCTACACAGCTGGCCACACGGCTGGTAATGAAGATAAAAGTTCTGGACACAGACAAAAAGTAAAAAATAACCTTCTCTTCTAACTCATGGAGTCTTCTACCTCCTAGCTTCCTTGCACAGACTTCTAGAGACCTCTGGCTCTCTGGGCATTCCTTTGCAATCTCACTATAGTTACTGCTTTCCTTTTGAAGGGTCCAAGCTCAATATTATCCCTTCTTGCTCAGCCTCCTCCTTCCCTTATAACCCATGTTTTAGCAATTATGGTTGGTGACTTGAGATAGACAAGACACCAGTAATCCAAGACTGAGGTATAGGATGGAAAAATCCTTGAGTGTATAATGAAACCAGAGCTAGAAAACTGGACTCTCATGGTCTGAGACAAAACATCTCACCTCTTTCAGTCTCCCATGTGAATTACTTTAATCTGATGAGAGATTCTAGAGCTAGAAGGACTTAGACTGTCTGCTCAAGCCCCTTATTTTAGAAGAAAGGGAAGTAAAATGTTAAAAGGTAATTTGGTAATTCAGATGAAATTGTAAAAGTGAAATATATGAAGTAATATATTTGTGGATGGGTACGCTGAATTTCTTTGTCCCTTGCCTAAGCTGAACTTACCCTTTCCTAGCCCATGCAGACCAGGAAGTAGCTCATTCTCTTTTTTGTACAAATAACATGCCAAACTTTGTACTGAGTGCTTTATATAAATTATATTTTACTGAACCTCAAAGCAGGCTTTCAAAATACATATGGCAATCTCCAATTGATTTATGGGGAAACTGACTTACAGGTTAAAAGCCTGTTACTTTTTGCAACAAACAAGAATAAGGTGGAGAGAAAATTCACATTCAGAATGTTTTTTTTAAATTACAAAATATACCCCTTAGCCCTTTCTCAAGTAGCTGTCACTTCACAGCTCCACTTTATGTATAAATGCTTCAACAAAACACTGGAAAAAATATATGCTAGAAAACGGAATGTATTTGTTTACAAAGCTAAGAAGTAGAACTGATAGAAAAGGCAATAGATAAAGGGTAAGAGATTCATATATAAAGACTGTCCAATTGGCCAGTACAATGACCAGAATCCAGAGAGTGGAATGTTGACCTATCTTAAGAATATACTTAAGTAGTAGCACAGCAGATGCACAAATGCAAGTTAAGGAGTGCCAGCATGACTGTTTGTCAGTCAAAAAATACAGAGTGTTTATTATTTGCCAGGCGCATTTACAGGCCCTGGGAATACAGTGTCTAATATTTGCAGGAACTTATATTTCAATGGGGAGTGTAAGGGTAAAAAAATGTGATAAACACGTAGAACGATACCCACAACAAAAAGCTAATTTCAGGAACTGATTAGGTCAATAAAAAATGTTAAATAGGGCTTCCCTGGTGGCGCAGGGGTTGGGGGTCCGCCTGCCGATGCGGGGGGCGTGGGTTCGTGCCCTGGTCCAGGAGGATCCCGCGTGCCGCGGAGCGGCTGGGCCCGTGAGCCATGGCCGCTGGGCCGCGCGTCCGGAGCCTGTGCCCCGCAACAGAAGAGGCCACAACAGTGAGAGACCCGCGTACCGCAAAAAAAAAAAACACATGTTAAATAGGGTCACTTGATTACATGCGACTGAGAGGGCCCCTAGAGTGATAAGGAAAGGCATTTGATGAGGAGGTAATATTTCACTGAGTCCTGAATAAGAAGCAGGTAGCTCTGCAAAAGTATGGGAGAAAGAAGATGGTCCAAGAAGAAAAAACAGTAAGGGCGAATACTCGAGATGGAAAAGACCTTGGGATGTACAAGGGACAGAAAGTATGTCAGTGTGAAGATTGTATCATCAACAACTGAGAGAATGAATATAGACAAATCTGGAGACATATTCAGAGGCCAGATCATGTAGGGCCTTATTGGTCACAACAAGATTTTATTCTGGATGTAGGGAAAAGCCCATGCAAGGTTTTATTTTATTTATTTATTTTCTAACTTTTTATTTTATATTGGAGTATAGTTGATTAACAATGTTGTGATAGTTTCTGGTATGCAGCAAAGTGATTCAGTTATACATATACATGTATCTATTCTTTTTCAAATTCTTTTCCTGTTAAGTTGTTACATAACATTGAGCAGAGTTCCCTGTGCCATACAGTAGGTCCTTATTGGTCCATTTTAAATATAGCAGTATGTACATGTCAGTCCCAAACTCCCTAACTATCCTTTCCCCCCACCGTTCCTCTCTTGTAACCATAAGTTCATTCTCTAAGTTTGTGAGTCTGTTTCTGTTCTGTAAATAAGTTCATTTGTATTATTTCTTTTAGATTCTGCATATAAGTGATATCATATGATATTTCTCTTCCTCTGTCTGACTTACTTCACTCAGTACGACAATCTTTAGGTCCATCCATGTTGCTGCAAATGGCATTATTTCATTCTTTTTAATGGCTGAGTAGTATTCCATTGTATATAAGTACCACATCTTCTTTAACCATTCCTCTGTCGATGGACATTTAGGTTGCTTCCATGTCTTGGCTATTGTAAACAGTGCTGCAATGAACACTGGGGTGCATGTCTCCTTTCGGACCATGTTTTTCTCCAGATGTGTGCCCAGGAATGGGATTGCAGGGTTATATGGTAGCTCTATTTTTAGTTTTTCGAGGAACCTCCACACTGTTTTCCATAGTGGCTGCACCAATTTACATTCACACTAACAGTGCAGGAGGGTTCCCTTCTCTCCACACCCTCTCTAGCATTTATTGTTTGTGGATTTTTTGATGATAGCCATTTTGACTGGTGTGAGGTGATATCTCATTGTAGTTTTGATTTGCACTTCTCTAATAAATAACGATGCAAGGTTTTACATTGAATAAGAACATGCATGGAGTTACTTTTGAAAATATCACTGTGGCTGTTTTGTGGAGAGTGATCTATAGGGAGATGAAAGTGGAAGCAGGAAGGCATGTAAGAAGGCTCCTGCTAGATTTCCATAGGATGATGGTTCCTGGGACTACAATCTTGCAGTTAGAAATGAGAAGTGGTTAAATTTTAGTTATATTTTGACAGGAGATCTGGCAGGACTTAACTGATAGATTGGATCTAGAATATGAAAAAAAGAGAAGAATCAAGAATTATTAACACCTGGATTTATAGCCTGAGCATCTAGGTTGCAATGGTAGAATCACTTCTTGAGGTGATGGGATAGTGTGGACAGGGGTGAAGGACTATAATTGATAGTCCTGCTTTGGCCAATTTGCGATGCCTATAGAACACCCTAGTAGTAATTATTTGACTATATTAGTTGGTTATATCAGACTTGGGCACTGGAGAGATCTTTGGATTAAGATATTTTAAAAGGGTAGCAGAATACAAATATATTTGAAACAATGGGAGTAAATGCCTTCACATAGTGAAAGATTATAGATAAAGAGGATCAGAAAGCTGAGGGCTGAGCCCAGAGTCTAAGGGCAATTCTATCAGAGATTTCATAGATAACGTGGACCTGTGAAAGAAGACTGAAAAGTACACATAGTGAAGTAAGAGGAAACCCGGGAGATTATGGTGTCCTAGAAACAAAGGAAAACATGTTTCCTTATGGATGGAATAATGGATCATGTTAAATACTGTAGAGGGTGCTAGCAAGATGATGGGAAACTAACCATTAGCCGTGGGAAGGTGGAGATTCATGGTGACCTTGTTAAGAACTGTTTAGATATAATGATGAGGTCCAAAGTCCAGTTGCAAAGGGTATGAGTGGGAAACAAAATGTAAGATGAGCACTTAGAAAACACAAATATGAGGAACTACTTTTATGATTTTTTCTTCCAGTAGATAGAGGCAGAGCAATGGTACCCTTACCTGGAAGCTTATACGAAGGTAAGGAACAGTATTTTTTTAAATGTTTTGAAAGAACAAATAAAGAGTGGAAATTTGATGCACCAGGGGAGAAAGAGTTAAATTGCAGAAACTAAATCCTTAAGATGGTAATAGTAGATGGAATTTGTGGCACAAATTAACTTGGCCTTAAGTAGGAACATCATTTTTATTATAATAAGGGAAACCATAATGTGGAAAACTATAATAAGGGGAACAATACAGTAGGGTGGTAGGATTTTTAGTCAAGATTAATTAATTTTCATCTATTGTGTGCAGATCATCAGCTAAGACAGTACGTGGGGAGTGGGTATTGAAGATTTGAGGATAAGAAATGAAATTGTCACTGGAGAAAGTAACTAAGTGGAACTTCCCTGGTGGCCTCAGTGGTTAAGAATCCCCTTGCCAATGCAGGGGACACGGGTTCGATCCCTGGAAAGCCACAACTACTGAGCCCTCGTGCCACAACTACTGAAGGCTGCGTGCCTAGAACCCGTGCTCTGCAACAAGAGAAGCCACCACAATGCGAAGCCCACACACCGCAAGGAAGAGTAGCCCCCGCTCGCCGCAACTAGAGAAAGCCTGCGCGCAACAACGAAGACCCAACGCAGCCAAAAATAAATAAATAAAATACATAAATTTATATATATATAAAAGGAACTAAGTAAATTTAATAGGAAAGTTTATCAGGATAACCTGTCAGGGTTGATATTTCTTTTGATATGTGAACATAAATTTAAAGTCCAATCAGTGAATTTTCTCTTGATTGCTGGGCTACTCATTCGTAGGTGCAAAATAAAAGGATAGTTGAGTTAATCAGGGTTAAGGACATTCCGGGTGAATAGAATTTCAGGTGAGAGAGGACAGAGAATTTCCAAGAGAACACAGGGCTGGAATAAAAAAATAAATCTAGGTTTCTAAGGAAAGTGAGGACCTAGAGTGATTGATGTACAGTGAGAAGGTGTTAAGATAAATGGATTACAGATTTTCACGAGTTTGTCGAATTTTGGAATAAAAGTTTTAGTGCAAGTTGGAAGGAGAGAAGTTGGTAATCAGAGATTATTAAAATGTTTGAAACTAACATTTTGGGAGTAGTATAGGTATAAGTAATGATCACATGACTGCTTGGCCAAGTGAGACTGAAGGGAATGTAAGAAACAAGTAGATGAAGGTTCTAAGAATACAGGAATTGGATGTATCATCTGTTTGCATAAGGAAATCTCAAAAAATCATAGCTACGGAGAGGGAGGCAACAGCTAGATGCCCTATGAATGGGGAGAGTAAATAAGATATCAGTAGGTGACAGTATCAGAAGTGAGAGCTAAAAAAATCTGATGAGTTGAAACTGAAAAAGCCTAGTGTTTTTTTTTGGTTTTTGGTTTTTTTTTGCGGTATGTGGGCCTCTCACTGTTGTGGCCTCTCCCATCGTGGAGCACAGGCTCCGGACGCGCAGGCTCAGCGGCCATGGCTCACGGGCCCAGCCGCTCTGCGGCATGTGGGATCTTCCCGGACCGGGGCACGAACCCATGTCCCCTGCATCAGCAGGCAGACTCTCAACCACTGCGCCACCAGGGAAGCCCAAGACTAGTGTTTTTAAGGAGGAAGGAGAAGAAATGGTTTTCAAGTAGCAATAGGTAATAGGAAGGACACTTGAGTTATGTGGAGTGTAGAAGAAAAAAGTCTACATTCAAGGGGTTACAGAGATGCAGTATCTTCAGCACAGTCATGTTCCAGTTAAGTGAGAGGATAAAAGGACCATTCAAAGAAAGTGTTGAGAATAGAATGGAGCCTGCTTGTGCCTGTGGTCCCAAAGGATGCCGAAGGATTTGAGCAGGTGGGAACATTAGGTGTTAGGATCAGATCAGTGAAGGTAAACAATTGCAAAGGGATAATCACTTGTATTATGGTATACCATACTGAAACCTGGATTTCTGTGGACATCCAAGATGTAGGTACAGTGGATTAATTCTGGAAATCAGAAAAGAGATTGAAGACTTTGAAGCAGCTTCTTGGGGGAAGGTCAACTCAGCAAAACATGGAATACTACAGATTCAGAATTTGGCTTTCCCCCTGAGTAAAAGGGCTGATTCACCATGCACAGAGGTGATTGTATGACACAATTTCATTTGAGAAATATGTGAAAGAGATGAAGCTTTTAACTAACTACTATATCAATAAAAGCGGAAAACATTACTTCACTAAAGATAAAAATGCACTCTTTGCATCAAAAAAAATTTACTGTTCAGAAAAATTCTAATACCCACTAGTAGTAGAATATGGCTACATGGCTAATTCTGGGTCCATCCTTAAAAGTATCGTTGGTGAGTGAAAGTCTGTCCTCAGATCCCTAAGATCTGGTGGAAAGTAGGAAGTGGTCGTGAACATGACGAATGATAAAAAGATTGTCAGGGCATTGAACAAGCCATGTATCCAATAAAAAGAAATTACAACTTCAACAGGTGCAGGTATCCAGGCTCTTCTGGACGTAATAGGACCCTTTAAGAGAGTAAAGGACAGATTGCTTGGGAAATCTGATCTTTCCTTCTAAAATTATCTTTCTAAAAAGACTATGGGTCTTGTGTTTCAGAATAATCTAGGAAGGTTATTAAAAGTGCATGTCCCCAAGTCTCATGTCAGACCCACTTAATAAAAATCCCTGAGAATGGATCCAGAGATCTGTGCATTTTAACGTGCTATATATTACAACCTCTCCCTCAATTTAATCACAGGAAGACTCAATAAGATTATTAATGTGCTAGCGGGTGATGCTTGGCAGGTGGTAGTTTTGGTACATCATGCTCTGTTGGATAGAAGTGAGGCTTATCTTGGCTCGCCGATAGATCCAGTGTCTAAACAGTGCCTGGCACAGAGTGGGTACTCGACAATTATTCGGTGAATTAATGACTGAAGGAATGAATAGTTTTTCTAACCTAGATTTAAGCGTTCTGTCCTTTCAACTCCTAAGTGGGATATTATTATTGATTAAACACCTCTGTTTCTCAGTCTCCACCCAGAGACTCCCCTGCCAAATCGATCCACTCTAGTAAGGAGGTTCCCTATGCCTGAGCTCCTACCCACTTAACCTTCCCTCAATCCACTTTTATCTCTGAATTCTGACCCTCTTATTTTAAGCTAACTGACTAAGAAAGGGTCAGCCCTTTGATTTGATTGTCCAAACTCGATGCTAATACATGCCTCTCCAAATCGCCAGTCTAGATTTTAGCCTTTCAGTCATAAATTGGTCAGGACAGTGTCACCTGGCCTGAGAAACCCTCAGGGCTTCAATCAAATCTACCATGGTTAAACATGGCCAAGTCATGTCCACTTCCAGCAAAAGTATAAACAAAATTTGCCAAGGCTTAATGTGGTCCTTCATTTCAAATAGTTGAAGAACCAGCCCATGAGGAAGAAAATAAGAGTTATTTTGAGTTTTTCTAAGGGCAGATTTAAGACTAGTGGGAATAAGTTATAGAAAGAAGATTTTGTTTCAAAATAAAGGAGAGCAATATAAAATTAATTGGCATTTAACTGTCTTAAAGTCACCAGCTCCCTTTTGCTAAGAGAATTCAAATAGAAGCAAAATAATAATTTATCTAGAACAGAATCATAAAGCTCGAAGGAATTTTAGAGATCAATTTGATATATTATGTCATCCTCATTCTTTTATAAATGTGGAATCGAAGGTCTAGAAAAATTGAGAACTGTCTAAATCTTCATAGCGTATTATAGTTAGTAGTAGGAACATAACCTAACCTTAAGGCTTTGTACACAACATCACTTCAAATTGTAGAAGGGGCACCTGCTTTGATTTATATGATTCCGTATGTCTTATCTAAATTCTAAGACTAGCAGCCCCATATTTTGAACTCCTTTTTCTTTTTTTGTTTATATCCAGAATTCTGTAGTTAATTAATTTTACATGGCAATGAAGTGAAACAGGACTTTCAATTTGCATATTAGCAAATTGAAAAAAAAAAACAAATCTGCCTGGAAATAGCTCACGATAACCTGTTATTTACTGACAAAGGAGTAGCTCTCTTTTTTGGCAGGTGAAACAAATTAAACGGCACCCACCTTCTTGTTGTGTAGAACAGAATACTCCCCTTGGGACTGAGAATATGATTTTGCCAACAACAGAGAAAGGAAATAACATTTACAGAAAGAACGTCTGCTTGTAGGTGATTTGTATGTGGAATCACATTTAATTTCATTTAATCCGCACAATGTCTCTGTGAAATGAATATTGTAGCCATTTTACAGATGAGGAAGTTGTATCTCAAAATGGTTTACTGCCATGTTCAAAGCCCTACGGCTGATTCATGGTAGAAGAAAATTTGAAATTACGTCTTAGTTAGGGAGATCAACTGGTCTAATCTGCTGAGGACTGGGGAGTTTCCCAAGACATGGGAATTATAGTGTTAAAGCTGGGATAGTTCCAGGCAAACAAAAACAGTTACTCTTCCTAAATCCAGGGAAAGGAGAAGGAAGTTCTTTCCCAAGCTCATCAAATGTCAGTGACTCAACTGGGGGTGGGGAAAGGATGGGAACTGTGATGCAGCATGTTAAGACATACAGATTTCTGGATACATTCTCTGTGATTTTGATTGAATGGGTCTGGAATCCTAAATTATTCTGATACACATGGTCCATAGGTTACATTTTTGGAAACATCATTTTAGAAGGAAAGATCAGACTTCCCAAGCAATCTGTCATTCATACTCTTGAAGGGTCCTACTAGGTACAGAGGAGCCTGAATATCTACATTTTCTGGCATGATTGCTATCATTTTATTTAAAGATCATCATCATCCTGAAGCCTCTGTTCCAGCTGTGTTTGAAAGTAAGTGGACAAATACAGTCTTCTCCTTAGGAAAAGATGGAAAGTCACTCTATAGTCTTTGCAGTCAAAGGCCAATGTTGAAGGACACCAGATATTCACAAAAGCCATTCATGAGATACCAGAATGATCCCTTCAGGCCACTGGCTCTCAAACTCCATGTGTATACAAAGCACGTTGGGGATCAAACACAACATGCACATTCTCGTGTTCTACATTCTAAGAGTCTGATTTAACTGGTCTGAGGTAAGACCCAGTGAGATGGTTCATTTTACGTGTCAACTTGACTGGGTCCCACGGTTCCCAGAATAAACATTATTTCTGGTGTGTCTGTGAGGCTGTTTCTGGATGGGGTCAGTATTTGAATCAGTAGACTGAATAAAGTAGATTGTCCTCCCTGTTGTGGGTAGGCATCATCCAATCCACTGGGGACCTGAATAGAAGGAAAGGCAGCGGAAGGGAGCATTCTCTCTCTCTGCCTGAGGCATAAATTGAGAGATTGGTTTTCTGCTCTTGGACTGGGATTTACACCATCAGTTCTCCTGCCTCTCAGACCTTGGGACTCAGACTAGAATTTATACCATGGAATTTCCTGCATCTCCATCTAGCAGACAGTAAATCATGGGACTTCTCAGCCTCCAAAATAACATGAACCAATTCCTTATAATAAATCTCATTATGATATATATTTCATATAATAAATATATATTATAATGTATACAAATTGTATGTTTATAGAAATACACACACACACGTATGTATTATTATTAGTTCTATTCCTCTGGAGAACCTTGATTAATACATTTAATATATCCCAGAATATTTATTTTACATGCCGCTTCCTCTCCCAACTAGTTGATTATGTTGCTTTCTTGATTTCCTGATCTAAACCATAAACTTCATTCTTTGCTTATTCTGTACCTAACATGATACTAGACACGGGCTGGGGGAGGGGAGTTTGAATAATACCAAATTTCATAAAAAATAGATTGCAAACAAGTTAAAGACATTTTTAACCTAGTTGGCAATAGATTCAATCATTTGCCTGTTTTGTTGTTGGTTTATCTTTTCTTTCTTTTTTTCTTTTTCTTTTTTTGCAGGCAAAATCCATTTTGAAACTGTCCCCAAAGAAAAGCATCTGGATGGTGAAAAAAAGTTAGATTTGGTATTTTACTGATTTCTTCTTCTTGTTATTCATATTTCAATGCTAATTTTCTAAAGCCTTTTACACAAAACAGTTTTAAATTCCATACAAGGCAAATTGGACAAATTCCATTTCAGAACTGCAGTTGTGTTGACACACGGTAATCTTATTAGCAATAAAAGGATATTACCTATAATTGAATAGCTCTGCAATTAACAAATTTCAGAGCCAGAGAACACCATCATTCTTCAGTTTTACATTTGTTTTTACTCACAGCAGGAAATGTTTGAATTAGCAACAAAACTATTAGCATATTCTTGCTCTACTAAATGAAAAAATAACTTAATAAAAAACTACTTCACCCAGAATAAATATTAACTACAGTTCATGCAGATAAGCTTAACTGAGCAATTAGGACTGTGTTATACTCGTACTTTAATAAATACTGTGTGTGTTTATTTCAAGCAGCATAACCCCCGTGTCACTCCAAAATCTGATTGGGTAGAATTCTGTGTTGATAATAAAGGCCAGGCTTCCATTTATTTAAACAAATATATAATTTGGGAAAAATAATTAAAGTATTCATCTGGGTAAGTTATATTTGGTGTCTTCATGACAGCTGTATAATTGGGTCATTCTAATATTATAACACAGACACACACACATAAACACACACCTATTTCTTTTAAAATGGATTTAGTTATGTTCCAGGACTCAACATCACCCATGGAACAAATTACATTAAAATTACAATTAACTTCCGCTCAACTGTCAGCAGAAATCCATGTTGCTGTGTACATACTGCCTTTTCCTCACTTTTATTAAGCCCCTTTCAGTTATGAGGGAACATAAATTGGAAGGATGTCGCTATGTCATCTACAGTATTAAAATGTACGAGGAACATTGACCCTGGCCTCTAGAGATTATGTGAAAAGCCATTTATATGCACAGCTGTACAAAGTGCCTGAGCTTAATGTTGAATTCCATGGAAAATCATCTTTGCTGCTGTGCATCTGAGGAAGGACAAGATTTAGATATTTAATGTGTCCCGTTACCAGACAAGCCCAGTCAGCAGTGCATTAGTGAACCAACCAGTACAGGGAGCTCCTTTGGGGAGTGACAGGTTTTGCCTTTAAATGCAAGGAGGGACCAGAGTTCATACTTCGTTGGAAAGAGCAATGAGGGAAAGAGGCAGGAGGGTTAGTCACCTTGCTCTCACTGATGTTGTCTTCCAGAAAACTACCCCCCGATTGATTCCTCAGATTCCTTCCCTTCACCCATGCGTTCTTGAATGTTGGCTACAGCAATATCCCTTCATCCCCATCAACCTTTCTTCATAGACATGATCCAGTCTTGAATATCTATTTTGGACGTATTACTTGTATTACTGAAAAAACACTACTTCGTATTAAAAAACAAGAATAAAAACAAATGAACCTGGCCATAGATGGAAATCTCATGTCAGAATCCAGCTGTGGGAGCTATTCTATAGCTCAGATTCCACTTGACCATTTACTGACTGACTCTGTCAACTTACTATCTTCCATGTGCTTCATCTTTCTCACTTATCAAAATTAGGAAACTAGCCTTTTATTTAACAAGAGGAGATGATCATAACATCTTCACAGGGTTGTTTTGAGGTAGAAGGCTTAGTAAATGAAATATAGTAAGTATTTTTAAAAGCTAGCTATTTTCAAAAGACATTATAACTAAAGCTGGGATTTGTTTTTAAATTACCACACACCATCCTCTTTGTATTGAGCTGAAATCTGTGTCCTTGTCACCTTTACATCTTACCTTATTGAAGATTCTCCAAAACCAAAATGAGATACCAAGGAGTTAGTGAGTTTACTGTCATAGAAGGTGTTCAAGAAGAAGCTGGTATTAAAGTTGCAGAAAGTATCTAAACTTTGATGGTACAGTTGCACCAGGTCAGCTCCCAGGTGGAAGGGAAAAAAGATATGAGGAAAATGGAGGTGGGATGGGGAGTGTGAAACTACAAGATGGATATCAGAATCACTAGGGAACATTTTCAAAATATACATGTTAAGGCCTCATCTTGGGCGACAGGGAGAGGGATGAAGGAGTTAGAAGACAAACTAGCCCTCTTCTCCAACCCTGTTTTGAAAATTATGAGACCAACGGTAATTTTGAATTACTCAGGCTGAGTGACATCTTGAGTCAGGACTGGAGATGTTTATCCAGATTGGTGAGTCTCAACCCTGGACACTTTAAAATCACCTGGGGAGCTTTTTAAAAAGTACTAATGATCAGGTCTCACCCCAGATCAGTTCAATCAAAATCTCTGGGAGATGGGCCAAGGCACTGAAGCTTTTAAAAAGTTCCCCAGGTAATTCTAATGTGCAGCAAAGTTGAGAACCAATGTTCTATAGAAGCTTACTTAGTTAACCTTAAATGTTTAATCTGCAAACCTATGACTTGCAGCGTTTCAAAATTAAACAAATGAAAATCTCCAAAGTAATAATTATTATATGCATCAGGATACATCAACCTCCTCATCACCGTCCTCACAATAGTAATACATACCAGTTTTCATTTGAATAGTGAATAAGCTCATTCACATCTAAACAACCACAATAGCTGTGGTTTAGGAAGTGTAACGTACTTGAGCAAGCTTCCATAGTTGACTAGAGGCCAAGCTGGGACTCTAGACCAGTTCTTCAGGTTCTTGAATTAGTACTGTTCCCATTCTGTCACCATCAGCTAGCTTCCCAAGTCCTCCAGTGCCTAATTCTGCTTGCATTAACAGATCATGCTCCCCCACAAGAGTTTAGCTATCAGTTATGACTCTAAGCCATGACTCTAAGCCAATCTCTAGCTTCTAACAGATGCTTTCAGACCAAACACCTTTTATAATTGCTCTTGTTGACAAACAGTGGTCCCCAGGACTGGTTACTAGTTATGGTTCAGTGAATCAAGGCTTTGATTATCCTTACAGTAATTTCATACATAATAATTCTTAATGCAATGAAACAATCAACTTACTTACTTTTTTAAGGCAAGAGGCAACATTGTCTCTTACTTCAACCCACACAAATCAGATATTTTTTAAAATGTAGAGGATAATGAGAATTTTAATAGCCAAGTCATGGTGCTAAAATTGAGTTTGATATTTCTTAGTTATTTGCATCAGCAATTAAAGTGGTTACAACCCTTGAAAACATATCTAATGTCCACTTTCAAGAAGATGGGGTAGAATTACAACTAAAATTCTTGATTATATGTACAACAAATAGAGAAGATTCTGAAAGGTAGAGAAAAGAAAAAAGATTGACTAGGGGACTTGGGATCTGAAGAATAAGTAACACAGTGGTGAACTCCTGTGAACAAAATTCCTGTCAAAATCCCAGAAAGATATTTTGTAAATATAGAGAAGACTACTCTAAAATTCATATGAAAAGGCAAAGGAAATAGAATAGCTAAAACAATCTTGAAGAAGAATAAAGTTGGAGGAATCAGACTATCCAATTTCAAGGCTTATTATATAGCTACAGTAATTAAGACTGTGAGCTATTGGTCAAGACACAGACATATAGATAAATGAAACAAAATAGCGAACATAGAAATAGACCCACACAAACATACCCAACTGATTTTCAAAAAGGATACAAAGAAATTCAAAGGAGAGAAGATAACTTTTCAAAAACTGGTGTTGGAGCAATTGGACATCCATAAGCAAAAATATTAACCTCAATCTAAGTCTCATATCTTATGCTCAAGATTAATACACAACCAATCATGAACTCAAATGTAAGATGTTATACCATAAAACTTTTAGGGGAAAAAACATAGGAGAAAATCTTTGGAATCTGTGACAGGCAGAGTCTTAGACTTGAAACCAATAGCATGATTCATAAAAGGAAAAATTGATAAGTTTGACTGCATACAAATTAAAAAATTAAAAACTTTTGCTCTGCAAAAGACCTTGTTAAAAGGATGAAAAGACAAAGTACCTTCTGGAAGAAAATATTTGCAAGCTATATATCCAACAAAGACTAGCATCTATAATATGTAAAGAGCTGTCAAAACTCAACAGTAAAAAACAAACAATCCAATTAAACTATGATGAAAAGATAAACACTTCACTAAAGAAGATATACAGATATTCATGTCAAATAAACACGTGAAAAGATGCTCATTATCATTAACCATGAGGGAAATGCAAATTAAAATGATAATGAGATATCCACCACACATATATCAAAATAGCTAAAATAAAAAATGGTAATAATTTGGAGAAACTGGATCACTCATACATTGTTAATGGGAATGTAATATGATAGACCCAGTTTGAAAAACAGTTTGGAGGTTTCTTAAAAAACTAAATATGCAGCTATAATATAATCCAGCAATTGCCCTCCTGGGTAGTTTTCCTGGATAAAAAATAATGTTCACACAAAAGCCTGTACATGAATGTTCATAGTAGCTGTAATCCCCCAAACCTAGATATCCTTTAAAGGGAGAATGGTTAAACAGACTGTCTCACACTCATGTCATAGAATACTACTCAGTAACAAAAAGGAACAAACTATTGATACACACAACCTGGATGAAACTCCAGAGAATTATGTAAGTGAACAACACAGTCCCAATGGTTTACATACTGTAGGACTCCATTATATGACATGCCCCAAAATACATGATTGCAGAAATGGTTGCCCTGGATTAAGAAGATGGTTGCAGGGGCGGTGAGGGTTCAAGGGTGTGGGAGTGTGTGTGGCTTTAAAAAGCAACAAGAGGGATACTTGTGGTGATGAAAATATTCTGAATCTTGACTGTATCAATATCAACAGCCTGATTATGTTACTGTACCGTTGTCTTGTAAGATGTTAACATTGGGGAAACTTCTTAAAGGGTACATGATGTCTCTCTGGATTATTTCTAGGAGCCGCATATGAACGCACAATGATCTAAAAATAAATAGTTTCACTGAATAATATATCCCTTTCCTCAATTTGAGCTTCATACTGAATTAATCAACTTTGATGTTATAATTCATTTGTATAATGTTTTAGAACTGATACAGATATGAAAACTTCTCTAGTGTTTACTGTATCTTTCCCACCATTTGGCAACCATAGATGAAAAGTCTTCATGTTCAATGGGTCTTGGGGATTACAAGAAATATTTACTCAAACAAAAAAGAAAAAAACAAAGAAAAAACAAACAAACAAACAAAAAAACTACTCATGTCACAGCCCTTTTGTTTTTCCAAGTGGCAATTCTCACACTTCTCCTCCAAGTACTGAGTCTTATAGTCATTCTAACAGATTGCAAAAGGGACAAATATTTACATTGGTATTTATTGAGTTCATATTATAATTAAGAAACTGAACTTGGTTCTGTGGCCTTGGAAAGAAGGATCACATAAGGATCCATTCAGAACCTACAGGGAATCAATGAAACTCTCTAGGCTTGGAATAAAGTTCAGAATTCTATTTTCATACTTTCTCTCTTTGTAAAAATATAGTGGTATTGGGCTTCCCTGGTGGCGCAGTGGTTGAGAGTCCGCCTGCCAATGCAGGGGACACGGGTTCGTGTCCCAGTCCAGGAGGGTCCCACATGCACGGAGCGGCTGGGCCCGTGAGCCATGGCCGCTGAGCCTGCGCGTCCGGAGCCTGTGCTCCGCAACAGGAGAGGCCACATGGTATTGAGTGGTATTGAGTTAATTTTTATGGAGCTCTTTCTGTATGTCTAGTACTACTTTAATTACTTTACAAGTATTAATAATTCAACCCCACAGCAACTCTAAAGATGAAACTATTTTTATAACCATTTTACAGTTAATGAAAGTGAGACATAAAGTAGTTATTAATTTGCTTAAAATCATATAGCTAATAAGTTTAAAAGCTTAATTATCATCCACAGATGTTTGGCCCTGAAAATTACACTATTCAACATTAATAATATATAATATTTATCAAATCACAGCATAATATAAGCTTTTTGCCATATCTGTAGGAATCAAAAATAATCCTGAAAGATCATTATAAGCTGCTGTAATGATATTATTAGTCAGTCAATTGCGTACGTGTTAACCATCTTAAATCACAGTCACACTAGTGAGGGATATGAAAACCTTAGAACAAAATAAGTAAAATGAACTTTAGTTTTTTCACTGGTGATATGAGTTAACAGAAATGTATAATCCATGCTCCAAGCGATTGTTGGCTTGGGAAATTGTTGGCCAAACTGGAACTCACTATGGATCTTTTCTGTTCCTAATCTGTTCCTGTTAAACCAATATTCGGTGATACAGTAAAATGACTACTGTTAGGACATCTGCCCCTGGACACCCTAGCTTGTCCCATAGAGCCAAAGGTATCAAAGCTGAAAGGTGATCCACGGTTACACTGGAGAAGAGGAGTGTTCCTTTTTGGGATACTAGGTTAGAGGGTCTCAGAATAGTATATTTGTGCCCCAATGTAATACAAAGATTAAGAAAAGGTCATTTCACAAAAAAAGTACACACTTCATATGTGTATGATCCCATGTATATAAATTTCAAAAATAGGCAAAACCAATCTGTAGGATTACAGGTTATGAGAGTAGTTACCTTTGGACGGGGGTAGTAACTAGAGGAGAGCAAGGTGAAGGGGGCATCTTCTGGGATGCTTGGTAACGTTCTATTTCTTAACCTGAGTGTTGGTTACAAGGGCGTGCCACGTGGTGAAAATTCATTGAATTGTTCATTATGATGTGTACATTTTTATGTATGTATATTACTCTTCAATAAAAAGTTTCCTTTGAGAAAACAAAACAAAACAAAATAAAAGAGAGGGTCATTTGATTCCTCTTTTAAACAGTCAATCCCTAATTCCATGATGTATCCAGGGGACAGGGTAAGCATTGGATGGCTTCTTCCTTCCCCCAGATGAACTTGTCCAAAAGACTTTTAGGGACTCATACAAATGAGTTTCTGCCTTTTTTTTGCTCCTTTAGTGCACCTGACATACCAAGGCTGTGCTGATTACCAGACTCAAGTTGCACACTTTTATTGCCATGTTGCACACCTGTAAGATGAACATATACAATGCAGCATGCAGAGGCTGTTTGCATATATGTTTTGCTATCTAGCTACAAAACTAAAAGTTCTAACATTTTGACTCACAGCCTTTTGAATTATTATGAATCTTTAAAAAAATCTGCAGAAAAAACCACAAGACA
This sequence comes from Stenella coeruleoalba, assembly GCF_951394435.1. Taxonomy (NCBI): domain Eukaryota; kingdom Metazoa; phylum Chordata; class Mammalia; order Artiodactyla; family Delphinidae; genus Stenella; species Stenella coeruleoalba. Next base: position 10,020,261 of record NC_137167.1, read on the forward strand.
AACTTATTATATTCAATTCAACATGTATGGATATACATATATATGACATAGATTTCATTTTCTCTCAAACACATTTCATTTATTGTCTAAAATATTAACATGTTGAAAATACTTTTTGTCAAAAAACTACAAAAAGGTCAAGAACCCAGTGATCCAAGCAAAATTCATAATGAGATTTTTACATAAAGAAATCTGTGACTCCAGGAAATAATGATTTGCAGAGATAGGATGCAGTGCATCTTATGCTGTGGGTGTTTTTCTTTCACGTATTGGGCTATGTACAGGCAGATACAAATTCATTGTTCTCCGTATCAGATTTAAGCTTCTTGCAGAATGCATTCTGATTAAAAGTGAAGCATTGAACTGACAATCAATGAGTTGCCCAAATAATCATCACCAGTTTCTCCTATAACATAGACGTTCTGTTTAGTTGGTGCTGAAAATTACTGGCTTCGTAATAAAGATTCATTTCAACTTTTCAATGTCTTTCTGAGAAGGAGACCCACTCATCACCTTTATCTCTATAATGACATGCTGCTCAGAGCTACTAGAGAGCCACGGAAGAATGGATCCTGGTTAAGACCGGTCCTGGATCAGCATGATTGTGCTGGGCAGTATCAAACCTTAACTGAGAGGTTCAAAAATCAGATTGGCCACATAACATGCCTGGTTACTAGTCAAATATAAACAAAGCACCGCAACTCAATCTTAACCATAAAGCTATTAAAATAGTGCCATGTTTCGCTCTGTCCCTGGCTTTCTACAAAGGCTGGAACGGCTCCTGGAAGCTTATGACCATCAAATTTTAAACCCTCGCTGTCCAGAGCAAGATTAGACTATTTCAGTATGAGAGTCACTAGGCAGGTTCCCTTGACATTGAGAAAGAATGCCTTGTTCCAAAATTCCAGAGCAGTTATTTAATTAAAGGCAATTATAACAAAGAACCAGGGAACCCATAGAGAGGAACACTTCTCAGAGTTATATTGTCAGCACACACCTCCCTCCAATGGTGATTTAATCACATTCCGAAGCATTTCTTTTTAATTTATATACCTAGCGATACGATATATGAAACAAATAACTCAAGGCTGAGTACAATATTCCAAGACCCAATGTAATTTACACAGAAAGCTGGATATTTATTACTGATGCTAGAGGTTATTAAGTTATCTGAAAGGTATAGACTTTATTTCTGTTTTCAAGAAATAGAGATTTATATTGCTTATTTATTCCCAGCTGTTGAATATCTGAGTTGTGCTCAGAAAAGAGATTAAAAATATTTGATGATACCAGTGGCTGATATAACAGCAACTTGGGGAATTTCACCCAATTTTTATCCAAAATGCGTTTCTGAGTAAGTGTGTGTATGTACATGTCTGTGTTTATATGTCTGATTATGAGTGTCAGACCCAATAAAAGACACATGTTTTGACAGCTGATCATGAAATATTCCATTGTTTCATTTTCTTTTTGAAATGTGAAAAACTCCATTTTTCAAGATCTTTTCCTGACTTAGATTTTTTTCCATTGGAATAGTACAAATCCTCATAGGAGCCCTGACCACTAGACTAAGTCCCTAAACCCAGATTTCATCATAGCCTTGTTACAAACTGTGTGTCTCAAGTGAGCCATTAACCTTTCAGTATCTATATTTTCTCATTTGTAAAGAAGAGGAGTTGGATTTTCAGAGTCTCATTCTATGTTTATGAATTGAGCTATAATGAATTGGGAGTCATTCCTGGATAGCCTTCCTTTTAGACGTGGAGAAGATGAATCTGAATTGTTGGTACCCACTCCACGTTCCAGGTTTCTTATTAACGCGTACACATACTCATTCCACAGAATTTTGAACAAAAGACCTACTAAGGGTGCTTATTGATGTACATATGCAATCTCAGGAATCACAGGCTTGACAATGACTAAAACCAGAAGACAGTTTTGCAACATGTATTTATTGTCGAAATGGAAACAGCTCCAGGTTATATATCAATCTTTTCAACCTCTTGGGTAGTAACAATGTCAGCACAGGATTATGGAAAATGAAGATATATACTATAAGGATAGATCACTGTCTGTACATAGAGACATACAGCTACATTTCTGTCCAAAACTTTACTAGAGCGTGCTTCAAGAGGTTTGGAAACACCTGAGAGTTTGAGCATGTGTTCAGAAATCTTGGCAGTGACTGAATCTTGCCTGTTAGTTTTTGTGCTGTGACTGTAGGCTATGTCCTCACTTAAAGTGCCCATAACCAGAAAAGTCAAGGAGTCCTGGAGGCATGGAAACACTTGAGGGCCAAGAACCAGAGGCCTTGAGCTCTAGTCCCAAATCTAATACTAACAAGCTCTGGGTTGAAAAGCAAGTCATTCCATATTCTTTGGCTACAAAATTAGGTGAAAATGCATTATGTGAGTCTTCCAACTAAAATTAGATTATCTCCAATACTCTCTGATATATCCTCTTTTGTACAACCATTATCTCTTTTTTTATTCCTTTTTTTAAAAAATTTATTTTTATACAATTTTTTAAAATTACGTTCCATTTACAGCTATTACAAAATATGGGCTCTATTCCCTGTGCTGGTACAGTGTATCCTTGAGTCTATCTTACACCCAAGAGTTTGTGCTTCCCACTACCCCCCACATGATGCCCCTCACAACCATTACCTTTTATGTGTAGGGTGATGCAAAGATGAATTGGTTGAGTCCTGTAAAATTTTTCTATAAAGTGGATTCTAAACCAAAGTGTAGAGAGCAGCTGTTTCTTCTAGATCCTTCCCTTCTCCTTTCAGGGCCTTATTTTGCTTGATGTTTTTCCCTACTTCTCAGACCACTTCACCATTCTAGGCCTTCTCAGGCCAGTGGTAGACCATGCTTCAGAACTTCCCAAGCCCTTCTTCTAAAAAGGTTTACTTTCTACTTTCCGTAACCTAGGTTCAATGTTAAATGACCAAAGCCAGTTACATAATCTAATTCCTCCTGTATTTCAGGCAGGGCCCTCTGAAGTCGCTATCTTAAACAAAGGGAAAGAGCCAAATGATGGGACTTTCAGACAATATTAAGAACTAGCAAAGGTTATAGGCTGGTGCTTTTTGATGTCCCATAAATCATACCACATAAGCACCCAATTTAACTGTAACCTTGTATTATGTATGGCATTTTACTGTTTAAAAGTATTTTCACATACATTGCCTGTTAGCTAAGCAAAAGAGTTATTTCCTAATATGGACTTATTGCTAGAAAAGACTGGGGCTTGGGAAGAGTATGACTTGTCCATGTTCTTACCACTACTTAGAATAAAAACAGTTATATTCCGGTTGGTTCTCTTTTATCTTGGTCTCATGGATTGCCAACAAATATTGCTGCCTCTCTGGCAAGAAGATGCTGGGAACATCCAGGTTATGGTTAGAAGAGGATTTTTAAAAACCTCACTCCCTTCATTCTTATAAGGGTTGATTGAAGACAAAAGGTAAAGTTCAATCATCATATTCATGCATCCTGTAAAGTTAACATTTTGGAGGGCTGCTATAAATCACATGAAAATCTGAAATTTAAACAAAACTGGAGTGAATTGTGCCAAAAAGCAGAAAACTTCTAATTGTCTCTTCTTCCTCTCTGCCTTAACCAGAGATCTGTGATTCTTCCTCAAAAAGTGGAGTATCGTTGAATGTCCTTATACTTACGTATTGGTCTTTCCCTGTCCCTTGATAAGGTGTTTATGACATAGAATAAACTGTACTATTTACAGCAGTCACTCACTTAAACTATTTTTAGTATTCCAGATTCCCCACTCTTTGTACTATAAAATCTGTATAAGCTCATATATTTGCTGGTGTGTGCTGGGCACTAGGAAGAAAGACAGGCATTTAGAGTAATATGTTGGAAAATGGTAACGCTGGCATATTTTGAAACATTGGCCAAATTGGTAGAATGACTAAATAAATGTCGAAATAAGTGACTTTCAGTTCAAGTCATTAGGAAATAATAGATATTGTACTTATCATTTCATCTTAAGAAAACGCAAAGCTGGACAAAATATATGAAGCAATTCATTTCGTACAGTACAGCAATGTAATCCCTGAGATAAGGGAAATATATAATGTGAGCTCCAAATTCATCAGACTTTCTGTCTGGAGCCAAATCCAAATCACAGCACAAGGAAATGGAATACAATATACAGCAGCAGACAAACTCTGACCAGAACAAGCTGAGGTTGACAATCAGACTCTCAAAAATGTAATATTCTCAACGTACAGCCTCCAATAAGTAACTATTAGATATATATGAGGAAGCAAGAAAATGTGACTCTTAATTAGAGGGGAAAAAACCCACCAGTTAATATAGACAATTACACAGAAATTATACACATGTTGAAATTTGCTCCTAACTATGTCTTTGGAGGCCGTGAAGGAGAGTAGTGAGAAGTTAGCACTCTAGAAAAAAACTAGGTTTCAAATCTCTTTTCTGACACTTACTTGCAAATTCTGTGATCATGGACAAGTTATATAATATATTTGTGCCCTAATATTTTTATCTGTAAGATACAGACAATAACCTCTGTCTACGTTACACAGATGTTTCAAGATTCTAAAGAGTTTATACACAAGGAAATGTTTATAATCTACAAAATACACAAAAATATAAAGTTTTGATAGACCTGGGGCACAAATATTATAATGATGACAATAACACCCCATGACTGGGTCATTTGCCATTTGACAGATCTCAGATTTTCAACCCTGCTTACTATTTAGAATGCATCTGAACTTTCCCCATTTAGGCAGCATATTTGCTGTGATGGGGCATTTCATGCTGTATATTCTATTCCTGTTGAAATAAATTTAAATGAAGTAGGAAACACGCAGCTATTGGGGGGGGATTTTCCCCCTAAATTTCTTATTTTACTTTCTTCCATATTGTTTCTCACTCACACCAAGACCTAACTTCCCTGATTCCCAGCCAGTGCTGCTGGCTTTAGTATATTGATTCTGACTCTCCTCCGGTGTCTTCTGAGATACTACTCAAATAGATCAGGAGAAATGCAAAAAATGTTTCCCAAAAGTGAAATCAGCAAGACAGTCACAGAAGCAAAAAGAAAGCTGGTGGGAGAAAAGAAGAGAAAACAAACATAGTTGAGGCAGGGAAGCAACAAATTGTTCCCTTCAGTTCTGCCTTCATAAATTCTGTTCAAAGGATGGATAAATGCATAGACAGATAAATGTGTAGATAGAAGGTATTTAATTAATACACATTAAATTCCTATACAAATAAACTTGAAACTTACATTATGCAAAATGGTTGTTTGCATAGCTAATCTTCTGAGACTGGGAATTGGAGGAGTGAAAGATTATTTTTTGCAGAATGACTCATAACAAAAGATATTATGGCTGGATAGTTAGTTCAGGGATTTGAAGAAAGTCTGTGTGGTTATTAATGCTGTGGTTGGTTTCTACAATACTATTGCTTATGATTATTTTTATTGTAATTATCTACTTCGCTTCCCAGGTATTTTGGAAAGGCTTCATAAATAAATGAATGTATTTCCATTTTAGCCTTTGATACTGTCCCTAGAAACAGCAAAAGACTTGATTCACAAGGTCACCTAACAATCTCCTACCATTCTTTGTATCTTAAGATATACCAGAAGTTTAATGTCTTCTATTCCATCTCATCGAAGGTGTAAATATTTTGCTGGATCACAGAGATGAGGTCCCTATTATATTCTCTCATCAGATCACTGACACCATAAACTATAATGGCTTCTCCAGAACTATTAATGTATCTAGTATCAACCTATTTTTGGGAAGTCCTTAATCCTGTAAATAGTTGTTAATAACTTACGTTTACACAGAGCATTTTCATTTCAGTTTTAAAGTGATATATATACAGAAAGTGTGAATCCATCCACTGCTGCAATGACAGTCATTTCTAAAATAGAATGCAATGGCTGGACAGCTACTGCTTGTCAAAGGGCTAGAGATGAACATGGTATTTAATATGAGCTGAATTAAGCATCTGAAATCTGCTCTCACTTTTAAGTGAGGATTAAACCAGGTCACTGTGACCAATATTTCTACATTTGTCTAAGGCAGAAGCTACTGAATTTGGTATTTCCCATTTTTCTTGTGACTTTCTTGGGCCTGGAGTGACACTTGAAAAATGCTGGGTCAGACAGCAAGAACTTTTACGCCAAGCATTTAGAAGCAATGTCATCAAAGAGTTAAAAGAGAGTGAAAGTTGAGAAACACAGCCAGGATCCTAAACTCTAGAAATGTGCCAACTGTAAGGAGGACAGAGCAGGCAAGAGTCAATCCAGGAAAAGAAACAGTCCAGAAAGTTTTAATTTGCAGTAGGTCAAGGTGATGAGTTTAGGATGCCAGTCATGACCCAGAGAGCACAAGAGTGGGGGACGTTATTGGTTGCTTGTACCGTGGTGCTTGTACACAACAGTGCTCATTCTGTGACCTGCAGGCACAATGGAGGCATTCAGCTGAAAGGATAAGTCAGATGGTTCAATGATTATTCTTCTCATTTTAGCATGGAATCTCCTCTGTTTGATGTGATGAAAATATATTGATTTCAATGTATCCTAGTAATTAATTCATATGAACTATGCATAGTTAGAATTTGCACTTTTAAAATTAATATGGGGTGGTTATTCTAATCTCCTCTATGAGTACGGAGACAACATCAGACCTCTGGTTAAAATCAAACATAAACATACCTTGAGTTTTCTAAACATATATTGCAACTAACCCAGAACAATGCTTTACTATAAAGAACATTAGACTTGAAAGCAGAAGACTGGATTTTGAGTCTCAGCTATGTGATTTGTCCATAGCTATGTGATTTGGACTATGATTTTAGTCTTGAACATTCTCACATGAAAAGAGAAGACAGCAATTCCTAACTCAGCTTATTAAACCAACAGTCAAAAATTAATGTGTGTAAATGATCTTTGGAAAAATAAAGACACCATATAAATATGAGAGATTACCAATGGCTTGACTAGGGACAAATTTCTTTACCTAACCTCAGATCACTAAAATATATGACCTTAAATACTAGAAATAACCTGGAATAAAATTGTAAATATACATAAATGAGTTGTTTCTGAATTATCATTAGAAAAAATATTTTCTTGAATATACTTTTTAGTGGTGGGATCCTTTAATATTTATACCTTCATTCTTAAAAGATGAAATTACTGGTATATCCTACATAAGATTTTAGAGCTGAAATACATATGAGACCTCTTGACCTTTAAAGGATGTATATGAATGCTGATGAGAATATTTCAAATATATAATGGTCTATTATAAAGCTAGTTGGTGTATCTTCATGTCTGATTCATTAAGCAGATGTTGATGGAAAAGGGGTCAAGCTCAAGGGATATTATTCTGGTTAACAATAAAAAAAGGTATTCAAGGATTTATTATTTAGAAAGTTCTAGGACAAAATTGTATAAACAATGGAAATTTCCAACATTGAGAACTCTTACAATATAGTGAGCTTCCATCCACCTCCTTAATTGCATTTCTTTTCATAATCCTTTTATGTTGAAGACTCTCCCTCCATCTAACCTAACTTAATGGGGTTATATCCTGAGAAGCAAGTGCAGCTGAAGCACTAACTTCATTAGTTGCCTGACTCTACCTGTCAAGAATTCTGGCTCCAGACCAATTCGAGATAAATTTATACTGGGAAATAAGGCTACAAATAAGGTTACAAATAAACATATTTGGAGAAGAGACTGGTGTCTAAAACTCTTTTATATGAAAATGCGATAATACATGATTGTTTTGAGGACTTAAGTGCTCATAATACTCTTAATCAACTGTATACCAAAACTAGATTGGAGATTGCTCTGGGAGAGAAGATCAATGAGCTTTCTTTTCCTTACCAAAAATACAGAGGTGAGCAGGGATAAAAGAGCTCCTTACCCACTCCTCAACACAATACCCCTCTATCAAACTTCATCTAGTTAATCAAATATGTTATAATATCAGGCTTGGAAACTCCACAAGAGCGAGTTCTAATGCTTTCTATATTTTTGTTACTAAGAACCTTGCTTATATCACAAATTTAAATCTTATCTTGATAGAAAATTGATTGTGAACTGAAACTCTATCTTTGTCTCTTAGCTGATAATTATTTTATCACTTATTTTTCCATAGTACATTATTTTGAATACAAGAAGATATAAAATTTATTTTTTGAAATCAAGAGATGGCATATGGTTAGGGTGATCACTAATCTGTTGCTCGTACCAGTACACCTTTGAGAGTATAAGGACAACAGTTACGAACCAAGAGTATGTGACACCCAAGGGAAGTTAGTGTAGGTGTCCACGGTGCTGAAAAGTTCCCCTCCAAAGACTTAACTAGCACCTAAAAAAATTTCATTGCACAACCAGTATCTAAATCTATATTTACATTTATACATATCAACAAGGCAATTCAAAGACTAAAAAATATAATATAATGGCCCAATACCTTATATACAGTGTGAAGTCAAATTTTTACCTTGTAGTGCCCATAATAGACAATATGAAGTGTTGCAGAGTTTTTGATTTTTCTATTCTGATAGGCTCTTAATAAGTACATTTTAAAAATAAATTCTCAGATTCCTTTACTTGCTTGGAATTATTTTTCAGTAAATCATTTATTTGGGAAACATTGATGACTTACTCCTAAAAAGCCTAAATCCTTCTCTTCTGAAAGCATAATGCTGAATTTAAAAAATCGAACAGTCTCAGAGGGTTGTACAAGTAGAAATAATAATGTTTCTTTCACTTTTTTTTCTTTCACTTTTGTTGGTATCCCCTCCTTCTAAATAAAATGGGCAATAAAATGGGCAAGCTAAAAAAAATAAAGCAAATTTGTTGGACAAGGTAATTATCTTCTCTGTATCTACCTTTCCTCTTCAGTAAGGATTATAAATATTAAGAATATCTGTAACGATTATAAGGATATGTGAGTCATTAAAAAAATCTCCCTCATGAGGTAGTTGTGAAGATTGAGTTCTCACATCTTTTAATTGAAGTATAGTTGATTTACAATGTTGTGTTTGTTTCTGTCTTGACTTTTCTTTATTTTGGTAAAATATGCACAACATCTACCATTTTAACCATTTTTAAGTGGATAATTCAGTGACGTTGAGTACATTCACAGTGTTGGGTAACCATCACCGTTATCCATTTCCAGAACCCGTGTCTTTTCTGATGGTTAATAATCCTTGTGCATTGAAATGAGCAGAGCCCATGATTTTCAGGTTCCCTGTTTTCAAACCCAATCTCAACCTCCTTAGATTTGGCACAAAGAAGATTATCAGCATCACAATCGTCATCCAAAGTCATCCCGTAAATGACAGAACTGGGTGTAGAATCCAGGTCTTGGGATTTTTAATTCCCTGATCTCTCTACAGCTCCTTCCTTAACTAAAGCTATTGTTGTGCCACTTGCAACAGATGCTTTAAATTCAGTTCTGAGAGAAGTAATTCAAAGGTCTGACCAATTGCTTTAGCACCCAAACCACTTTTTAAGTAAATATCCTTTCATGAGAAGAGTATTGACAAAGAAAGGAGAAATGAAACAGACTTCAATCACTGAGTCTTCTGGTTTTTATCTAAAGAGGTAAATACATTTAAATAGTGAATACTAGATGTAATTCCAGGAAGAAATATTAAGTAACTTTCCTATAAAGACATGTAGTTTTATTCTGTAGTATAACAGAATAGTTTATCATTGCTTCTTGGTCTCTTGCTGTGAGCATGGTACTGTTTAAACACAGATGTGGTACTTTACACCGATGCATGGGAACTGAGAAGAACTTTGCTATATTTAACATGAACAGTACAGGCACGTAGCCCAAATAATCCCTGTGTTTTATGACTCCACTTCTGTCTTTCTCTCTTCGGCTATCTTTTCTCATTTTCTTCCACCTCACTCTAGTACTTTATGATAGTCTGAATAAAGAAAGATTGATTCATTTTTTAATCAATTGTAAAAATAGAAAAAGTGTTCCAAACTACAGTATACTGCAAATATGAACATTTAATTTTATGTCACTTTAAAAGAGTCATCTTATTATTTTCTTAAATTTACAAATAGTGAAATTCACTCTTTTTTGGCATATAATACCATGCATTTTAACACGTGTATATTTTTATAACCATGACCAAAGACAGTTTACAGAGCATTTCCAACATCCCAAAGAATTCCTCATACTCCCCATTGTATTCAGAGACTTCTGCAAATCTTAACCCTGGGAAACCACTGCTTTGCTTTCTCTTCCTATATTTTGACTTTTCCCCCAATGTAAGTGGACTTATTTTTGATAAAAAGAATACAATATTTTATTTTCCTAAAATTTTTATTTTGTTTCACTGAAACGTTGATACCATTTAACAAACTTCACCAAAGGATCTATAGTGTATCTGGCTCAATAATGAATAGGTTATACTTTGGTCAGTACTAAGTCTAATTTCTTTGTTTACTCTGTTTACACTGAATCTTTAAAAAACATAATTATAGGTTGTAGTAACGGAACAAAGCTTTTGGTGTCTCAGACCTAGAATTTTGAATATTTGTTTTTAAATCAGCCTGGAATTTCAAAGTAATGTTTGTATAACATCTATTTTCAGTTCTGAGAAGATGTGAGTGTTGTTTTTGATTTTTGGATCAGCAGGGATGAAAGAGGAGATGATGCACCACTTGGCCTGTCCTGCCCCACAGCGTCTTCTCAGAATTGAGCCTTGGGGCAAACAGAATGACAGCACATCCAAAGTCACCTTCCTCATCCAGGGCTATGATTTACAGTGGCCTGGTTCCATCCTACAGGGCTTTCAGCTGCTTATTTCTTCATATGTGATTATTGGCTGGCTTGTGATTATTAAACCACAAATGAAAAGAATGGGACACTCTATATACTCTGTTGTGAATTCATAGGAGGAAATTTACGTATGGGCACTACCCAAACTTCACCAATAAACAAGCTCTTCACAGCTACATATTTCTAGAAATACCTTGCTTATCATATCTGAATTTAAAATTTCAATTAGTATTTAAAATAATGTCTAGTTGAAATGTTATGTCCTAATTCCCTTTGTCAAAATGGTTTTTTTTTTATGAATCCTGTGCTGCATAGCTAATGGCCATCTTATGACTTTTCTTTAAAAGGATTTCATTAAAATTATTTATTAAATTGTTGCCTGGTAGTGTGTAAACACACTGAGGGCAGGGAGTGTCTTTCTCATTATTCTGTCTTCAAATTATAAACATGGATAAATTATTGAATGAACGAATACCAAAATAAATTAGCTCCATGCTGTCACAGAGCACTGTAATTGATGGAGTTGCCAAAATTATAATATGGCGTGTCCCAGGTCAGTGATCCGAGAGCCCGTAGCAACGCCTTCAGGACCAGGAAAGAAAGGAGACCAAGGTCTAATTTGTTCTAGAAAATCTCACTGCAATCCAAGTTGAGCAAAGCCTACAACACAGTCCTGAATTCCATAGGCAGAATGTCTGTGAATTTGGATCAACTGAGATTCTAAGATGTGTTGTTCTCTTAGATTCTTAAGGAACAAGAGAGCAAAGCAAAGCAGCAAGTCTTTCTCTTGGGGGAGAATCTGAAACGAACATTCTTATTCCTTGAAGGATGCTCTTCCCAACTCTATGGAAATATTAGAATGCGCCAAAATGTTTCAAAACCCTTTTTCAAATTAAAAAATTTTGTTAGTGGTCACTTTTAAAGACACTGTTTTCTGTGATAATGTAAATGAATGTTTTTTAAGGCTCCATTTCTCTCCCTTTATATTAAAAATGATTTGAAATAGAAACTTTATTATATAGCAGCTCACTATTCCAATGCCAAATACTTGACTTAAAATCTGGGAAATTGTATGTTGGAGGAATATATGTCATCAATCTCCTGAATTCAAATAGTTTCCAGCATCACTGAAGAGCTGGCACTGTTCACTGCCCCTTTCTGCTATTTTTTTTTCCTATTTCTCTGGCGAACATCTTTACCCATAATTTAAATAATGTTCGAGAATCTTTAAGAAGGAAAGAATAAATAAATAAATAAATTTGCAATATTATTTCAGAGAAGAGAGGCAGGTAAAACTGGCATGGAAGCATTCCATATTTATTTCATAACAGATTTGCAAGTCAAACGTAGTTGACTTTTTTTTTACCCCTGCCTATTCTGATGCTGAAAAACTCACTTAGGTTTCAGAACTCCATCTGTGTTCTAGTTTCCTTCACTGTCATTTGTAATGAAGAGTTTGCAATAATTTTTCAGGAGGACTACTTTGTTCACTGATTTGTGAAATAGAATGGAATCCAGATCTGTTTATGCCTAGCTACCTGGATCTTCAGAGGCTATAACAGACATATTAAAATCTGCTTATGACAGTAAAAAAACTGATATGCAGAGAGAAGCTACTTCTGAGTTAGAGGGAATCATTTTGACAACTTTCTTCTCTTTGACAATGGAAGGGGGAAATTTTTCTTAGAATTAATACACACTAATTAAAAAAAGTTCACGTTCATAGCCATGATTCTGAAATACGTCCATATTAGACACAAACTACCAAAAGAACTGATGACACTCTGTTTTGTTCTTGCCTCAGTGTGACTTTCAGAATGAAAGATAGGTTTTATTACAAAGAATGAAAAAGAGGTCCCATCTTTAAACATGATTAAAAAATAAGAGCTGAACTCATTACCATCACGGGGGCCGGTCGAGCCCTCATAACTTTATTTCCCAGCAATGTTTTTGTGGGTTGACTATATCCTAGGGTTTACTGCAGAGATCTAAGCAGGAAAGCCTTTGAATTCAGAATAAGCACTCTCTGTGGCATTCAGAGGTGAGGCTGCTCACAGAGGTTCAGTGACCCTGGAAACTAATTCCTCAGCAGCAAACCTTTCTAAAGGAAGACTGTGATTAAATTGATGGAATGGCAACTGGTGGTTTGATTAAAGTGGGAGGGCGGGGGAAGTGGGGAAGAACTCTACCTTTGGAAACAGAGAAAAATTCTCTAATGCTAATTGACCCAGCCTTTGCTTAAAAGCTGGGCACTTTGCACTTTATTCTCTATGTGAAGACACTGCAATTTGGTGACAGAGAGCCTATCACCTGTCTTCCCCAACCATATAGAAGGGTACAGAGAGCACAAAGCATGTAAAAGGTTTTCTCATATGGCTTTCTTGGAAATTATAAAATGAGACATCAATAGGGGGAAAAAAGGGGGGAATTCCCTGGTGATCCAGTGGTTAGGACTCCGTGCTTCCCCTGCTGGGGGCCCAGGTTCAATCCCTGGTCTGGGGACTAAGATCCTGCATGCTGTGTGACGCAGGCAAAAAGAAAAAAAAAAAAATGTAACTACTTCCCCTCTCATCTATATCTACGTATATCTATATATTCTGCCAAAGTTATCTGTAATCCTGGTTCAGTGAATCTCAACAGTAGCTACACATTAGCACTATCTGAGAAGCGATTTAAAATTCCACAACCCGAGCACCATACCCAGAGGTTCTGTTTTAATTGCTCTGGGGTGATCTGGGGTATCAGTGTGTGTGCATTTGCACACATACATGTACACGCACACACGCACACTCCTGTATAGGATCTTCACGTTTTTAAAAAACACGCAGCCAAATTTGATATCCAGTGTGCTTCGTTCCAGCCCTACTACATTCTTATCCATCTTTACAGTAAAAATAAGAGACATCTTGTGTCTTGGTGAATAGTACCACCTGTGAGTTCACTGAAGTCTGTTGTGTCTTTTTCACCTAGGTATCTCCCATAATGTCTCAGCCAGAACCTTAAACAATCTTTTCAACAAATAGAAACGTATCATCGTTTTTCCCAGTAAGGCCAAGTAGCTCTCTCATAATGGATTTTTATTAGACAAAAATGCCTAACCCAGTTTGGATTTTTTAATGGGAATTCTTTCCCAAATGGACCATATTATTCATATTTTTCCATACCAACTATTGATCTTGGTGTTCACTACTTGAATTTTTTTTTTAAGTGACTTTGCAGAACACAAAAGCTGCCAGCAGATCTGTTGCTGATAGGAATTGTCTGCAGGTAGAAACCCATCTCGTCTTCACTCCATCAACTTCAAGGGAATTCACTGACTTAACAAGGTGGTTTCCAATATTCAATCAAACAGCAGGTAGACTACTAAGGCAGCACAGGTAATCCATGCGTGTTCTCAGTCTGTCTTGCGCTTATGGGGCACACTGCTTTCTCTCTTATCTCATCAGGGACAATGGGATTAAGCCTTCTTTCCATAAAAAGAACGCAAACTCCCTGAGCAAATACCATGCTCTATAAGCTTTATTATAAAATAATGACAGTCATTATCATAACAGTGACCTTTGGTTTTCATGGTAGAATAAAGACACGTGTGACCCCTTTTCCAAGTGAGAATCACTCACCCTCAAACAACAATCATAAGAGACACAGAAGTGAAAACTTTCTATTCAGTGAATATATTCAGTGAACTAGAGGATGGATATCTATAACAAGGAAACACAATAAATGAAAAGTTGTTAGTAAAGGAGAGTAAATGGGTCACCGGGGCAGATAACTATCAAACATACAAATCTGGAGATCGACAAGCAGGTTTTCCTCACAGAATCCCACCAAGGCTGAGAACATTGAAAGGGGCAGGCAAGGTCGGCCATTAGAAGATGTAGGTCTAGGGAATTCCCTGGTGGTCCAGTGGTTAGGACTCCATGCTTCAGCTGCTGAGGACACGGGTTCAATCCCTAGTGAGGGAACTAAGATCCCGCAAGCTGCGCAGCACGGCCAAAAAAAAGAATTGGTTTAACTACAGGAGAGCGGTTGAAAGCCCAGTGTTTCAACACCACTTGGAGCAGACAGGCCACCACTCCTGCATTATCTTCATAGAAGACAAGGGAGAGTTTTTTTCTGGAAAAAAATTAGACTAGAGAGATGCCAGACTTGGAGTTACAGGCGGAAGACGGTACAGATGAGAGGCTGACCTGTAGACAGAACAACTAAGTGAAAGTCTGTGTATTGGATGGTGGGACCTTCGGCTTTCTTTCCCCAACAAGTTTCAGGAGAGCCACATCCTGGTTTAAACTCTCCCTCCTCCAACCCTGCCCCCAGCTAGGAGCTCAGATGATTCATCTGGAGAAACTAAATCACTAAGTTTTATCAGTCTCAAGAAAGCTGAATCCAAGCCAGTAGTTGGGAAAGTCTATTAGCAAGTCCTTTTGTACTAATGAACCCCAACAAGGCTGAGAGATTGAGGCCTGAGTGTCTCAGAGAGTGAGGGTGTACCTCACTCTCTGAAGAAATAAGAAGGTTAATTGAAGGTGTATGTGAAGCAGTTGGATGGCCCCAATTCCTCCTCCACAGCTGTGGTTGGCAGAATGCTAAAACGGCCTCCCAGATCTTCATCCACTGGGATACAGGCCCTGTATAATCCCCTCCTCTAGAGTTTGGGAAGGATTTGTGGATATAATGGGATATCACTCCCTTGACTGTGTCACTATATATGGCAAGGGTGATGGGATAGTTACTCCCGTGATTACATTACAGTAGAAAATTGATAGATTGGGAAAATATACATGTAACACAGATAACACAGGACTAGTCTCTATAATAAAGAACACTTCTACATTGAAAACGAAAAGACAACCAATCCAATAGAATAAAGGGCAAGAAATTATGAATAATTTACCAAGACGCAAACTTGAATGATCATTAAACATGTGGAAACTCATCTAATACCCCTGATGAGTGAGGAAACATAAGGTAAAACAACAGTGAATTATATTATACTCTGTGTCCATAAGCCTGGCCACAGTCTGGAGATGCAAGCTACTACCAGCATTAATACTGCAAAGGTACCTTGGTGGGGTACAGATGTGGGCAGAAGAGACAGGATAGGAGACATATGATTTGATTACACTCATGCATCTCTAGGAAATGTCTGTATGTATAGTTTAAAGAATTTCGATAATGTTTTTAAACTACCACATCAGTTTGTACTCTAAGGAATCCCTTCAGGAGATAACATTTGCAAGGGTACACAGAGATGCTCACTGTAGCATTGTTTATAATAACAAAAGGGAAATAAAACTTAAAATTCACCATGAAGGTAATGGATTCATAAATTATAGTGCATTCCCACTACAGAGCACCACAGAATGAGGAAGAAGATAGAGATATACTTATAAAGGAGAATGACTATTTGAAATGTCCAAATTATAAAACAATATGCATGACATGATTTCATTTTAGGTGTAAAAAAGTGTGTGTGTGTGTATATGTATATATATATATATACACACACACACACTTTTCATATATGTGTATATTTACCTAAATATACACATATATGAATGTCTATTTATATGTTTGAAAATGAATTATAAAACTCTACTAGGATACATGCTAAACTCTTAACAGTAGTTACGTCTAGGGGGGAGTAAAATTTAGGACTATAGATACACACACACACATACAATAAATATCGATGTGTGTGTCTGAGTTGAGTTTTTCAAAGGAGAATAGATTCATGCATTATATTACCTGCATATTAAAGTAATAATAATAATTGCACCAGAAATTACATATTGAATTCTTTAAAAGCACAAGATGTTATATCGTGGTCCGCAGAATAAAGCCTTCACCCTTGCTCCCTGAAAGATATTCACATCCTAAAGACTGGAATCTGTGACTATGTTATGTTACATGGCAAAGGGCAATTAGGTTGCTAATCATCTGGCTTTAAAATAGGGAGATTTTTATGGATTCTCTGGGTGAGCCCAACGTAATCAGAGGGTCCTTAAAACTGAAAGCAGGAGGCAGAAAAATTAATGTCAGATCCAGGCGATGTGAAAAAGACTCAACTGGTCATTTCTGGCTCTGAAGATGTTGGAAGGGGCCATGAGCCAGGGGATGTGGATATCCTCCGGAAGCTGGAAAAGGCAAGGAAACAGATTCTCCAATAGTGGTTCTAGAAGAAATGTAACCCTCCTGACATCTTGATTTTAGCCAGCAGACCCAGTTCAGACCTCTGAATTACAGAACTACAAGATAATCAATTTGTGTTGATTTAAGCCACTAAGTTTGTGGTAATTTGTTACAGCAATAGGGAAGTTATGCAATATGCATGACCTCATTTAAAATTAACAAGAACCTTAGAAAATAATATATACAACTATAGGCCCCAATTTGCACAGGAGGAAACCACAGTTCAGAAGACCTGTTTAAAGTAACACAGCTGGGGCTTCCCTGGTGGCTCAGTGGTTGAGAGTCCGCCTGCCAATGCAGGGGACACGGGTTCGTGCCCCGGTCCAGGAAGATCCCACATGCCACAGAGCGGCTGGGCCCGTGAGCTATGGCCACTGGGCCTGCGTGTCCGGAGCCTGTGCTCCGCGATGAGAGAGGCCACAACAGTGAGAGGCCCGCGTACCGCAAAAAAAAAAAAAAGAAAACAAATAAAGTAACACAGCTGGTAAGAGCTATGGATGGACATGAATTAGTTCCATAGGAATCTAGAGTTTGTACTTCTCTGCTTCTCTCTACTATTTTGTGTTCTCTGTTCTCTAATCTCTCTCTCTCTCTCTTTCTCTTCCTATCACCCATCACCCCCATTGCACCTGTCTGGAGGCATGCCCCCCAAAATACTTAGTATGCCAGTAAGAATACAGGGTTGGGGTCAGACACATCTTCATTTGAATCCAATTACTAGCTGTGTGGGTGAAAACAAATTATTCAATTTGAGCCTGTTTCCTTATCTATAAAAGAGGAGAAATAATTTCTACCTTGTAGGCTGAGAGAAAGCATTCAGTGAAATAATGTATGAAAAATGTCCAACCAAGAGCCTTGTACAGATTTTGTTTTTAATAAA
The DNA here is from genome assembly GCF_951394435.1 of Stenella coeruleoalba. Taxonomy (NCBI): domain Eukaryota; kingdom Metazoa; phylum Chordata; class Mammalia; order Artiodactyla; family Delphinidae; genus Stenella; species Stenella coeruleoalba. The sequence goes on from NC_137167.1 coordinate 10,038,164, forward strand.
TATTATTTATAGTTGGTGAGGACTATTACTTTGTTATAATGACTCTGGGAAGCCTGATTTTTTTCCTCTAGATGAGGTTTTAGGGTTTGTTTATACCTTTTTCATATCTATCAGCTCCTGATTCAGACATGGTGGTTCATGCCTCTGGCACAGAATCACAGCTACAAACTAGGGAACTATTAACTGAGTACAAGTGGAGAGGACGTGGCTTTTAGTGGTGTGGGCACCGGTGATCCATAATGAATCCAGTCAGTAGCAAAGATGGACTGTTAGTAATATATATTTATCCCTTGGGATCACATCACAGAGGAGCAAAAGAAAAAACAAAACCCAATGAAAACTTCTGTTTAAATTTGGTCACAAATTTCAAGGGGACATCTCTATCAGAATCCAGATTATGATGACCTTCTGTTTTCTTTTTGTTTTTTTCTTTTTTTTTTCAAATTTTTAAAATTGAAGTATAGTTGATTTACAATGTTGTGCTAATCTCTACTGTACAGCAAAGCGACTCATTTATACACACATATACATTCTTTTTAAATATTCTTTTCCATTATGGTTTATCACAGGTTATTGAATATAGTTCCTTGTGCTATACAGTAAGACCTTGTTGTTTATCCATTCTAAATATAATAGACCTTCTGTTTTCTGATTATGGAGACCTAGACTGAATTTTCTCAGAATATCATTTATCTTTCACTGAATCATCATATTCTGTTGGTCTAGACACTCCATAAGGTTCTTCAAAAATTCTCTTGAGGGACTTACCTGGTGGCGCAGTGGTTAGGAATCCACCACCAATGCAAGGGACACTGGTTTGAGCTCTGGTCCGGGAAGATCCTACATGCCACGGAGCAACTGAGCCCGCGAGCCACAACTACTGAGCCTGCGCTCTAGAGCCCGTGAGCCCCAACTACTGAGCTTGCGTGCTGCAACTACTGAAACCCACGCACCTAGAGCCCATGCTCCGCAACAGGAGAAGCCACCGCAATGAGAAACCCGCGCACAGCAATGAAGAGTAGCCCCCGCTCACTGCAGCTAGAGAAAGCCCGCGTGCAGCAACGAAGACTCAACAGATCCAAAAATAAATAAATTTAATAAATTTTAAAAAATTCTCTTGAAAAATCCCCTTCAGTTCTTTTTTACTAGGATTTTTTTTCAAACTTTTCAGATTGTTTCTAACCTTTTTCTTTTTGAAGAGCTATTTTCAAAGATAATTTTTGATGGTTCTCCACAAACCATCTACATTTCTTTTAGAGGGTCCTTCCAGTTCTGGCTTGTCCAGTATGACGTCTGATGCATAAGACGTACTTAATCTGGATTCATTGAATGAGGCAACTATCAAGTGAGGATGTGGCCACACTTGTTGTTCATGGAAATAGATCCCTCCCCCAGTTGAAAGGGAAGTAAGTCAGAGTGAGTACACACTCCCAAGGGACCTCAACCTAAGTGGTCCAAAAGTCTTCGTTGGTCTCAGCCATTTATGCCCCTTATGCCTTATGAGAGAAAACTGAGAGAGGGAAAAAAAAAAAACCTCCTTGGGAATTGTGTTCTGTTCTAAAAAACTCAGAGGTACTGAAGTGTTTGCCTTGCTAATGGCTTTTTCTAAGTGCATTGACACCCAAGTGGGCTTGGGAGAAGTTTTTACATGTGGGAAATACCATATGACTTAGGAACTGTGATTCTGGGTTTTTCCGTGAAAAATTTGTACTTGTAGCACCCTTCATTCCAATAGTCTTTGTCTTGCTTCTTGTTTCAGCTGCAGAGGCAATGAAAGCAGCAGGATAACTGAGCAGAATGGAGTATTTATAGCGATAACAACTCATTAAGGTCATCATTATTAACCATGACATAGGGCTTTCTTAATCACGTCAATGATCGCTGTAACTCCTAATGATACTGCATCATTGTACTCTAATACTCTAGAGTGCTGCAAGGCTACTACATGTTACAAGGCTATGAAGACACAAATATACAGAGACATTGATAAAATGTTTCCAATCTGTTTATTGTTCTAGCTGCATTTACCCACATTTTAAAATCTGCTATACAAAATGTATAAATGAACATAGAATCATACCTTTGAAGAGGACTTCCAAAAAGTAATTTTATCCAGTCCACTGCCTTAAATAGTTAAATATTCAAACCATCAAAGACATATGGTTGTAATTCCCTTTTAAGAAGCCACCAGGCTTGGAGTCTCCACAGTACCTTAAACAGACTGTTTTGGTACTTGATCACCATTTGGTCATCGAGCTTTGCTATAAGTTGAGTAAGTTACAGCAAATTATACACACACACACACACACACACACACACACACACACATATATGCCAATTTTATATATATATATATATATATATATATATCTCCATTCCTTTGTGGGGTTGAAAAAATATTTCATACCTCCTTCATCTCACTGAAGCCACATAATAGAATTCACTTTTCAAGACTGAACACAGAACTTCCTCAACTGCCTTAACTCTTTCTCACAGCTAATATAATCACTGATTTTAATCCCTTTGGACATTCTTTGGTCCCTAAATATAAACTTCATTATTTGTATTTAAGGGCAAAGGCAACAAATCAGATACTGGGAGAGGACAAATAGAAATGAGGAATTCTGCCCTTATCTATAGTTTAGTTGTAGTGATTCATAAACACTAAGCAGACATATACATTGACTGCTTACATTCACAATCAGTTCATATGCCAAATCTTGAACAGGAAGGTGAGCTCGTAGTTAACCTGAAGGTTATTAATCTTTAATTTTTTTATTTAACTGGAAGTTCATCGACAGAATAATGTTTCACAAAGAAACCTGAAAAAGCCTGAAGCATTTAGGTAACCTGAGGAGAAACAAACTCATGAACCACAGAAACAGGGGAAAAAAGAGAGTGAAAAGTGAACTGGTCAAACCTCATGGAGAACTGGCTTTGTCATTACTCTCCAGATGCGACAGTAGTCCTGACTTCCGGGAGCTCCACTTAAGTATCTTTTCATTCAAATACTGGCTTATAAGAATAATTTCTTATGCAAGAGGCTTCTCCTACATGTGACTCAGTCTCTGTATCTCTTCTTCTCTCTTATTCTAATTTTCTCTCCACTTCTCCAGTGTTTTTATGGCTGCTTTCAACACTTTCGACTGCTTTTCCGTGGCTCTTATAGTCAAAATTTTACCCAAAGATTCCCAGTTGAATCAGTAGTCACCAACCAGTAAGAAGGAATACTAGTGGTCAATATTCTCATGCTGTGACACCTCACAGATCCAGCCTTTCAAAATCTCCCAGACTCCTCTTCCAAAACTGTGATTAGAGCAACAGAATCACGTGACAGACATGAAACCCTAGGTGTATGGAACTGACCATGACCACTCATCTCAAATGAGGCTGTGAGTGTGACAAGCACGTCATGCCATCAAGTGCCTGGTAAAGAAGAAAAATATTTCTTACTAACTTAAACAAAAATTCTCTATGAGTAGAGACCAAAAATTATTCCTTATGTAGTCCTGTGTGATATACCATGGAGAATGCAATGCATTAATATACTTGCAATGCATTAGTATGTTCTCTTGCATTTTGTATAGAGATTTACCAGAGATAGTCATTTTGTTTAATAACCTCAGGGATGACTTACCTGTAAAGAACACGGTGCTGAGTCCTGCATGAAGGTGCTGGTGAGAAAGCGTGATGTAAAAAAAATAATAATACGTCGTATCTGTCCTTACCCCCAAAGAAGCTTATTACACAGTAGGTTATATACAAAAATCATGTATAAATAATGCAAGGGAGTTAATAGCATTGGGAAAGAAAACAGTTACAGAATCTGTCTGGCAACTTCCAAAGCTTCCACTGTACTAATATTCCAGTTCGAGCTGTTATGGGGAGGGGTGGCCATAAATGCCACTCTACAGTTGAAAGGTATTCTCAAGCTTCAAGGAGCAAAACCTTCCCAGTGCCGAGGTCTAAAGGGTGGAGGGATGAACTGACTGTAGAATGGATCAGATAAGAGAATTGGGGCTGGTTTTGCATCACCTCCTGGATCTTTACCTGTTGGTAAAATGTCTTCTTGGCTCTGAAAAAGTCTCTTTGGGTGGAGAAACTGTTGTTAAACCACATTAAACCATTCACGCTTTCAAGGCATGGAAATTGTCAGTGGTTTCCATTATTTTATATATTTACTCGTTCAACCAGCTTTTACTGCAGCTCTAATAGATGTTGGATTATATAAAAGGCAAATCTTATATAATCCTTGCCCAACAAGATGTATAAAAAGATAATTGCAGCATGTTTTATTATGTTTTTGTTTATAGAAATATAATGAACTCTTTATTCAAAATGCTACAGGCACTCAGAGGAGGGGGCTGCATAACTGGGTAAGAATATCAGGCCAAGTAAGAAAGGGAGACCTTCGAAGGTGAACAAAAGTGCACCAGATGAGACTCAGAGGACAGTTTACTGTAGGAAGAGGGAACAGACTGCAAAAATGTACACTTGTGAAAAAATGATGGTTTTAAGATGTTTGAGCTTCCCTGTGAGATCTGAGGGTCAGGTTGGTAGGTGATATCACAGAAGACACAGCTGGACAAATTATGTGAATCAGCTATAATAAAGTTTCTAGGGTAGCTGTTTTTAAATAGAGTTTAGCCATGAAGGTTTCTTCAAATGTTAGAAACCCCGTATGTAAAATGGAGTAACTCTTGAGCTGCTCTGTTTTAAGCAGAGGTGGGGGACCTGAGGCGTGCATGGTCCTACTCTCTCCCAGCCTCATTTCCACCCAGGTAACCCCTAAAGGGCTCTGCAGATCACAACTTGAAAAGTAATGTACTATCACACAGCTGCCTCTCTTCAAAATGAATTATTGAATAAACAGATGAATTGATCTTTATCCAGAGTTCTCTTTTCTAGGATTTATTTTCCTTTACCAGTGCTTTTGAGCACCAGTATTCAAAGCATTCATCTCTCCCTAATACGGGCACAGTGTGTCACTTAAATCCTATGGTGAGTCCCAGGCTTTCCTACTTGATGCTCTTTAAATCTATAATTGTGATAAAACATCATGCAAAAAAACTTTTAACTACATCTACATGTATGATACTTTCAAGAAAATCAGAAAAGCTTACCCTCTGTGTGGACTTCTTTTCAGTGGAAAAGTTCCTATGACAATATGGCTTGGCAAGCCAAAGGTACCTATAGGCAGATTAGAAAAAGCCAGCCCTTCCCTTGACAAACCCAGACCTGAACTACTCGTGGCTTGGTGAGCTGAGCAATGAGATTCAGATCTCACCTGGCCCCTTGGCTGGGGTCTTGGTTTTAGTGAACTCCTCACATAATGACCCAGGAAAGCCCTATTTACAAATTATTATTTTTAGCTCCAACTCTAATTTATCAAAAGATATTTTGTAAACAAGGATGAGTTCAAATTTATTCTAGGTCCTGTTTAAAGTCTCACTTTTCAGAGAATTCCAAGCACAGGCAATGTTTCAAAGCTATTCTTGCACCATTGATGATTATAATAGGGGCTCTCTTGTGTATCAGTTTTTCCCTTGAAATATCCTCGATAGTATAATTTCAAATTCCAACAATGGCTTGATCCAGAGGCTAAGCAAGGAGGTACCATTTGTAGGCAGAGGGAGAGAAACACACTTCCTGGTGCCAACTCGAATAAGCTTTACAATCGTTGAGCCTTGGCTATTTGCCAGCATACCCGTAGGCAAGATGTCCCATTACTGTAAGTACAAACATATGAGAAAATAGTCAGAAAATAGTTAGTCTATGCAGAACAAATGAATGTGAGACCTATGCTGGTGGAAAGCTTTAAAATTCTATTTTCCAGAGGTGTGTCAGCCTGAAGCACCCGAATAGGAAAGGCAGCTTAGAGTAGTTCCGACGGCTCACTAAGCACGACCAAGATCTGGGTTTGAAAATGCAGGTTATACCGAAGTTCACCATCTGAATTCAAACTGCTTGGGCCCAGGTTTGTAAAATAAAGATATTACTTCCCTCACACAACTGTTACAGGGAATAAATAAGATAACCTATATGACAGTGCCTACAGCTGAAGAAATATAGATTCTTTCTAAATCATTGATTATTTAGAATAATTTAATCTAAATTTCATCTTTATTCACTTTGTAGCCTGGAGTACCTGATCTGGAACCGTGTTGCTCCGCACAATTTTCTGCAGTGATGGAAATATTCCATATTTGTGCTATCCAATATGGCAGGCACTAGCTCCATGGGCTACTGAGCATGAAAAACGCGGTCACTATGACTGAGAAACTGAATTGATTGCTTAATTTTTATTAATTGAAATTCAAATTCCAATAGACACATGTGGTTAGTAGCTACTCAATGGGACAGTGCAGCTCCAGAATAGAATTTGCCCCTTACAGGGTAACTTCATTATAACTTTGGATTTTTTCAGCAATAAGTTCCTAAGAAAGACAATATTTATTTCTGCAACAGTTTTAGGGCCAGAGGTTTGAAAACTGGAATCAATGGGCAACTTGAACTCCTAAAGTTAGATGATAATCATGTAAAGTTTGAGGTGTAATTTTCTAGGGAGAGGATTCCTACCATTTGATTTAGACAGAAGATGTCTCACAAAATAACAGTAAGTAAATAAATTAAAATAATAATATACCTAAGTTCCTTAAACCTTCTCTAAGTTTAAAATGCCCAAACTATGATTCAGAAGACAGAGGTGTCCAAGGTATTGTATTAGCTCATATAACTATAATTAATTCTTTCTATTAACACTAAAATATAAGCAGAGCTTTCAGTGAAAACGTAAAATATGGAATTCATAAGAAGTGTTCCATTGGTCTATTTAGATCAATACTAGTAAACACATTTTAACATATTTAATTACATGTTAATTACATGTTTTATTTCATGGATTTCCTCTAAAATATTAAATAGTACAGAATAGTACAGAAATGTACAAAGTAAAAAGTACAATTTTTCCCACCTCCTACCCTATTTCTACTCCCGCCCCTAGGGATAACTATGTCAATAATTTGTCACATTTTCCTCCAGACTTTCTTTTCATTATCCATACATATATTGTATGTACACGTGCATGTGTGTCTATATGTCTGTGTGCCTAAATATTGACTTCTATTGTATCAATACTATTTGTGATGGGTTGAATAATGACCCCAAAGATGTCCACATTCTAATCACTGAATCGTATGAATATATTAACTTACATGGCAAAAAGATCTGTGCAGGTGTGATTAAGTTATGGATCTTGAGATTGAGAGATTACCCTGGATTACCTGGGTGAGCCCATATAATCACAAGGGTCCTTAGAAGAGGGAGGCAAGAGGATCAGAGTTAGAGGTAGGAAATGTTATGACAGAAGCAGGAGGTTGGAGTGACTCCAGGAAGGGGACACAAACCAAGGAGTGCAGGCAGCTTTCAGATACGGAGGAAGACAAGGAAATTGATTGAGTGTTCCCTGAAGAAGGCAAACCGTTCTGCTGACACCTTGATTCTAGACCTCTGACCTCCGGAACTGTAAGAAAATGAATGTGTGTGGTTTTTAGCCATGAAAATTTGTGGTAATTTGTCACAGCAGCAATAGGAAATGAGTACACTGTCTCTTAATTTACATTTTTTTAACTGAGTATAACCTATGCATCCTTCCATGTAAGTACATTATTAGTACATGCAGCGCTACTCCATTCTTTATGGTAGTTGCCTAGAATACCAGTTTGTCTCCCCTTTATACTGTTATGCATAAGGTTTCAATACACACCCTTGGTTATCTATCTTTGAGCATTTGTCCAGATGGTTTTGTGGAATAGCTGATTTCAGAGAGGAACTGCTTGGTGAGAAGATAAAGATATACATGAGAAATGTGTTGTTATTCAGAACACTTGCCCCCCCTCCTCCCCCTCCCCTCTGCAGACTGTCTCACTCACAGGAGATTATGATTCCCTGTTCCATAGACAACAGACTTGGTCATGTGACTTGCTATGGCCAATAAAGTGTCGGCAGAAGGGATTTGGGCGGGCACTTTAGAAACTAGCATGCGCTTGTTTTCTTTCCCGCTGCCACAAGATGCCCCATATAGAGACTGTTCCACCAGCCTGGGTGCCTGCTGACCCATGATGGATATGTAGGAAGACCAAAAAAAAAAAAAATAAGCCTTTGTGGTTGTAAATGACTGCAGTTGTGTTGTTCTTGAACACAAGAGCATAAATCAGCCTAAACTGCCTGATGAAGTATGTGCATTTAAAATGCTCAGAGTTGCTACCAAATTGCCTTCTAAAGAGCTGTTTCTGTCCACCGACACTGTGTCAAGTGTCTTTTTTCCACACTCTTGCTTACAGTGTATAGCAATCGTTTCTAACTTTTGTCTTTCTCTTGGGAAAAGAAAATGGTATCTGACTGTTTTGACATGCATTTGTCTGATTTCATACAAGATTCCTTCATATGTTTATGATTCAATTGTACTTCTATGAAACATTTCTATGGTTAGTGTACATTCTTATCTAGAGTTGTCATTTTTATGTAAATGTTCTTGAGTACTTATATACTGTGAATATTACTGCTTGCTTCATTTGTCCATATTTTTAATGATTCACTTGATTCTTTATGATGGCTTTCACCACACAGAAGTAGTAAATACATATATATTATATATATACATATAAACTAGTTTCCTTTGAATTAAAATATAACTCAAGCCAAGACTAAGTTGATCTCTTAGTCACTATATGGGCTACTCAGAATTGCTCACTTAGAAGTCCGGGTAACAACTGATGATTCAATATCTGATTTTTGAGCCAAAGCATGTACCAAGAATGTTTAGTACGGACATATGGTGGATCAGAAAAATGGGAAAGAAGAAGAAACCAAGGCCAAAAAAGACCAAAGGACAAAAATATTAAAGGATGAAGCAAGGACCAAAGTAAGTGCAAAATTTATAAATTTGTATAATCATAATTAAGGTAATAATAATAATAATTTGGTAACATATAATGACAGTCAAGAAAATGTTTATAAATTACAGGTAACCAGTGTAATACTGCAGGTTTTTATCTCAATTTTTTAAAACAATTTCTTTTAGCTAAATTCCTAGAGGTAGGATTTTTGAATTAAGGTTGACCATAGTAACACTACCTAAGGTAGTGAAAGCTTGAAAGTAACTAAGACATTGACATTATTATACTTATAATTAGACAATTAGGTTAAGTAAAATCTGACATATCATTTGATTGAAATATAATGAAGCTGTTAAAAAATTAATCAGTATAGTGATGTGGAATCTCGAGCCAATCTGAATGTCTTTTTTTTTTTTTTAAATAAAACCTTTTCTGTCTTGTCCAGTTTTGTTCTCTTCTATGTTTTTATGGAACTTTGTGCCTCTATCCTACATTTATCAAGATACAGCTTGTTTATTATTTTCCTCTCTAGACATCAAGGTCTCCAGAGCTAGATTTATGTCTTTTCTTTTTTTGACATACAATTCATGTTTTCTTACTTGAAATGTATTTATCCATTTCTTTAAGAGAAACAGAAAAACAAAATTGCATGCAGACCACAAATATAATTATACAAATATGTTGGTACAGGTTAGAAGGGAACAAAGAAATGAAAATAATTCTTACAGCACAATCGTAGCCATATAGATGCTGTTTCAAATGGTTTTCTTATAAGAAAGTGTTTTTTAATGCAAAATGGTATAAAGAAGATTTACATGTCCATATTTCTTCCACACAGTGATAGCCATTGTTAATGTGGCCTATTGTTTTCAAACTTTTCTATGCCTTTTCTTTTAAACACTATTGAAATTATTACACCTATAAAAATTGTTTACTCTATTTTCCCCACATTTTCACTTTAAAGTTACTTTTTAACCATTTATTATTAAACTCACATAAATAGTCTCACCTAAGTGATCTGTAGCCCGCAAAGGAAGAGAGCACATCAAATCAAACTCTTGGAAGAGATGAGGGACTGAGAACAAGGATCGTGTTCATGGAAATAGTGATGGCCTCTTTCAAGCAGCTGAAATTGTTTTGTTTTGCTTTGTTTTCAAGCAAAATGGCCAGTCCTGAAGCCAGACACATACATGTAGGCAGAATGATAGAAAACAAATAAGTGGGTAGGAAATCAGAAGGTTTAGAAAGAATTCCTAAAAGACAACTCTTGGAAAAAGAGGAGGTAGAACAACCTGGAGGGTGTGTAGTTAGATTAAGAAATAAGGTGAAGATAAGAAACAAGATCATATTTACATCTGTAAATCACAAGTGCAAAACACACTATGGCAGAGGTGGGTGTCTCACTAAACTACAGAGTAAGATGATTTCTAATAAATGGAGAAAAGGACATCAATATGTACTTGTTTCAGCCTTCCCATGAGAAAAAATAAAGTCTCTGAGGAGGAGATATATTCTTGCACTAGAAAATTCCTTTGTTACCTAGTCCTTCCATATTTGGAAATAAAATCTCCCCACTCCTGACCCCGCCCACAAAGACCTCAATGCAATGCTCCTTCAGATGGTAACAAGGGAAGTTCCTATCTAGTTGAAGTCAGTTATTTCTTCTGATATGGCTGCTTCGAGGACATAAAGACTAGAATATTCTGGGGGGGGGGGGCAGAGCTACCTTAAGTGCTCTGAATATCCATAAAACAATGGTACTCCCCTAGTGTCCTTCAAAAGATTTTCTGAAATGAGGGGATTAGTCTATATGTGTCCTGCCCAATATAGTAGCTACTAACCACATACGACTACTGAGCACTTTAAATGAGGCTAGTGTGATTCAGGAACTAAATTTTTAATTGTATTTAAGTTTAATCAGTTGACAATTAAATTTAAATAGCCACACATGGCTAGCAGCTACCATACTGAACAGCCAACTGTAAGCCATGCCTTTGTGCTTATCACTTAAGCTGTAGCTTTCTCTGATCTAGGTCAATGCAGATCCAGGTATACTGGTCCAATCAAATCAGATTACGTGATAATGGCCTTTATCTAGTCTTACCCAATGCTGAGGCTTGCATGTGTGAACAGCATACTGATTATGCCTGATATAAAGGCATCATGATGCCAAAATCCAGGCACACATCACCTCTGTGCATAGAGCTTTTATATTTGCAAATAGGAAATCTCAGAACTATAGTACCTTTCCCCAACTCCCCTTTCCTAGGTTGGGCATATATTCACTAATACTATAGATGTTGACAAATTCTTTTTTCTCTGACTCCTATTAATAGTTCAATACAGCTAATGAGGAAAAAAAATATATGTATTCATATATATATATATATACATATATTATATATATATATGCATTTTATATCTAAAAGGGGAAATTGAAATCTTAAACCAAGTATGAGTTTTCAACTGCAAACACATAGTTTAGTGACCTGGGAACATATATTCTAAGTACCCCCATAAACCCAAGACTACTTTTCATCTCATCCCCGATCGAGACCCGTTAAGCAGTCTCTCATGATAAGCCACAGTATTTGCTTTCTGCTCGTCTTCCTTCCTTGGCTTCGCCATCAGAATAAATGGAATGAATGATTTAGGGTGGTGAAATCAGTGAGATGAAACCGAAACGTACTACTGAGCTACTAAGTGGAAGGGATGAACTCCAGGAAAACCCTTGAATGGATGAGAAATTAAGAAGGTCGAATTAAGCTTGTTGAAAAATGTATCTGCAGAGTTATTGGTTCTTTGTTTCTTGATGACTGGCTCTAAGGGAAATTCAGCCCAGGGATGTTTTAATTCCTTTGGTTTCTTGCTGTCTGCTTTTCAACAGGACTAGCTCAGCTCTGAGAGCAGGAGGGGTTTTGTGGAGGAAAGTGAGGTTTTAGAAGGGTACGTTTTTAAAAATGTGGTTTTCCTAGGACCTGAACCGATTAAGGAAGTAAATGAGAGACAAACTGCTGCAGGTCTCTGAATAGGAAATGATCTGTGAGTAAATTGAACAAGCCGGGAGACAGTAAATAGGCAATTAACATTCATTTTGGCAAATCTGCACCTGTTGGAGCTGAACATACAAAGGGAAACATGAAGGAGGATGACAGAGCAAACCTGTCAAAAATCGTAGAATCGAAAGATTTTAAATCCTGAGCTTCACGAAATCATGAGTGTAAATTATATGAAGCTGCAAATTTGGCCAGACATCAAGAAAGATACAATCCACAAAGAAATCGTGTCTTAGCCACCTTTTCTCCACCTAAGTGTGCCTGAAGAGTTTCGGTGGATTCGGTGTGGCTGTTGGTGGTGTTTTAGATGCTTGTTATCCTTGGGGATTCAGGAAGTCTTGATAAATCTTTGGGGGCAAGATTGTTCACAGAGGAAGTTATTTAAGGACTCCATTCTCTTCTTCATCCGCTGTTTCTTGTCCATTTTGGAAGGCCTCTACCATCATCCCACAAAGACCCACTGCCTGAAAGGAGCCTCTGTGGTCAGGCCATTCAAGATGGCTATTCTCTTGCTCTCTGTATATCCCCTGCTTGACCAGTCCCTACTTCACTCACATGACTATCCAATTCTCTTAATCAGTAACTACCCACGTGTTTGCTCCCTGCCCCTGCAGCTGGTTTCCCTGGTAACTGATGAGTCACTCTGATGTCAACGCCCCTATAAATGGCAGCCTCCTCCTCCTCTGAGTAGTGAAGATGGCTGCCACGTCCTGTCTGCCATCTTCTGTACACAGTGGGGTGTCACTCCAGGCCCTTTTGCTTCAGACATGTAAGATCCCCCTATCCAATAAACCATTGATATCTCTGTTGCTGTCTCCGGGTTCTTTCTTTGATCTTGAGACTGGGCAACTATGAGGCTTGCAGCCCAACAGAGCCTTTTGGAAAAGTTAGGATCATGCTTTGGAATCCACTTCACTAACTCTGCTTTCCTGGGAACTGTGCCTTGTCCTACGTCTTTATGTCCTTCTTCTTAGGATTCCGTGTTTACCATCTAAGTTCTAAAGGTCTCCGATAAATCCAGTCCCTGGGATTTATGGCTGATCTAAGTCTTGGCTCCATTTTAACAGAGACTTCAAGAAATAATCCCCTAAGAAAAACATAAAATAAATATTTGGAAACTCTAGGCCCCATGGCTGGCCTTTGGAAAAGATATTCTTAGGCAGGTGTGCATTTGGCTTTTGTTAATTACATGGATTAGGGAAGCAACTTCCTTTGCATGAGGGAGTCCACCTGACAGAGGTGTTCTAACTCTAAAGAAACTAAGATAATAAGATGATTTATAAGGAATTTTCTCTAGATGAGACAATTGAACATCTAATTCTGAAATTGTTTATACATACCCATTCAAGAGACAGAGGAATGAGCTGGAATTACCTTCTAAGACTATGATTTGATACCGTATATCCCAAGCTATATTCAGTAGAATATTGGTATCCTGGGGCATGCCAAGAGGTGTTCTCCATAATCAATAAACTTTTAGAAAGTTGTGTCTATATCTGCTATCCCTGAAAATTAATAGTGTATAACCCAGTGAAATTTACAAGAAGAAACACACCTCATCTCAACACCGTTAACCTCACAAAGCACTCCACTGTCTCACAGCACAGAGTTTGGATAATTCTCATTTAATTTATAGTTTGGGGCACAATTTTATCCACTCTCTTGCTGGAGTATCATACAGATTGGCCCCCAAAAGAGGAAGTAATCAATGGAACAGGATAGAAAGCCCAAAGATAAACCCACACACATATGGTCACCTTATTTTTAATAAAGGAGGCAAGAATATACAGTGGAGAAAAGACAGCCTCTTCAATAAGTGGTGCTGGGAAAACTGGACAGCTACATGTAAAAGAATGAAATTAGAACACTCCCTAACACCATACACAAAAATAGAAAACATAAGAAATGTCATAGAAAACACTCTATGACATAAATCCCAGAAAGAAACTTTTTGACCCACCTCCTAGAGAAATGGAAATTTAAAAAAAATAAACAAATGGGACCTAATGAAACTTCAAAGCTTTTGCACAGCAAAGGGAACCATAAACAAGATGAAAAGACAACCCTCAGAATGGGAGAAAGTATTTGCAAATGAAGCAACTGACAAAAGATTAATCTCCAAAATTTACAAGCAGCTCATACAGCTCAATATCAAAAAAACAAACAACCCAATCCAAAACTGGGCAGAAGACTTAAATAGACATTTCTCCAAAGAAGATATACAGATTGCCAACAAACACATGAAAGGATGCTCAACATCACTAATCATTAGAGAAATGCAAATCAAAACTACAATGAGGTATCACCTCACACCAGCCAGAATGGCCATCATCAAAAAATCTACAAACAGTAAATGCTGGAGAAGGTGTAAAGAAAAGAGAATCCACTTGCACTGTTGGTGGGAATGTAAATTGATACAGCCACTATGGAGAACACTATGGATGTTCCTTAAAAAACTAAAAATAGAACTACCATATGACCCAGCAATCCCACTACTGGGCATATACCTTGAGAAAACCATAATTCAAAAAGAGTCATGTACCACAATATTCATTGCAGCTCTATTTACAATAACCAGGACATGGAAGCAACCTAAGTGTCCATTGACAGCTGAATGGATAAAGAAGATGTGGCACATATATACAATGGAATATTACTCAGCCATAAAAAGAAATGAAATTGAGTTATTTGTAGTGAGGTGGATGGACATAGAGTCTGTCATACAGAGTGAAGTAAGTCAGAAAGAGAAAAACAAATACTGTATGCTAACACATGTATATGGAATCTAAAAAAAAAAAAAAGGTTCTGAAAAACCTAGGGGCAGGACAGGAATAAAAATGCAGATGTAGAGAATGGAATTGAGGACATGGGGAGGCGGAAGGGGAAGATGAGACAAAGTGAGAGAGTGGCATGGACTTATATACACTACCAAATGCAAAATAGATAGCTAGTGGGAAACAGCCACATAACACAGGGAGATCAGCTCCGTGCTTTGTGACCATCTAGTGGGTGGGATAGGGAGGGTGGGAGGGAGATGCAAGAGGGAGGAGATATGGGGATGTATGTATATGTATAGCTGATTCACTTTGTTATACAGCAGAAACTAACAACACCACTGTAAAGCAATTATACGCCAATAAAAATGTTAAAAAAAAAAAAAGTCCAAGAAACAAAATGACTGTACAAGGCAATCCATTGATACTATGAGTCCTTGATATGATACAAGGAAACTGACACTTTACCTCTTTGGTCTTCCTCCCTATAACCTGGTCTAATCACAAGAAAAACAGGAGACAAATAGAGGGACATCTGCAGAATACCTGCCTAGTACCCCTCAAAACTGGCAAGGTCGCTAAAAACAAGGAAAGCCTGAGAAACTGCCACAGCCAAAAGGAGTCTAAGGAGACATGACAGTTATATGTAATGTAGTTTCTTGGATGAGATCCTGCAATGGAAAAAGGACGTTAGGTAAAAACTAAGGAAATATGAGTCAACTACGGGCTTTAGTTAATGATGATGTATCAATATTGGTTCATTAATCATAACGAACATACTATACTAATGTAAGATGTTACTAATAGGGGAAACTGGGTACAGGTCTGTGGGGACTCTCCATGCCATCGTGTCAGTTTTTCTGTAAATCTAAAACTATTCTAAAAAACGAAGTTCATTAAAAAATTTAAAAGGCAACGAAACAAAACAAAAAACACTCAGCCCAAACCTTGGCTACTTTAAGTACTAGCTGCCTGCTCTTTTAACCCAATAAGCAACTTCATGCCCAGCCTGAGCACAGTGATTGCAGGGCCCAACAGCCAGGTTCCCTGGCAGCATTAGCCTCCTTCAGCATCTTTTCTTACCCAGCAATACCACCTCCATTAGAAGTAAAACATAAAGACTGGTTCAAATGGCGGGGTAGAAGGATGTGCTCTCATTCCCTCTTGTGAGAGCACTGGAATCACGACTAACTGCTGAACAATCATCAACAGGAAGACTCTGGGACTCACCAAAAAAGATACCCCACGTCCAAAGACAAAGGAGAAGCCACAAGGAGACAGTGGAAGGGGCGCAATCACAATCAAATCAAATCCCATAACTGCTGGGTGGGTGACTCACACACTGGAGGACACTTACACCACATCAGTCCACCCACTGGAGTGAAGGTTCTGAGCCCCACATCAGGCTTCCCAACCTGGGGGTCTGGCAACGGGAAGAGGAGTTCCTAGAGAATCAGACTATGAAGGCTAGCGGGATTTGATTGCAACACTTCGACAGGACTGGGGGAAACAGAGACTCCACTCTTGGAGGGCACACACAAAGTAGTGTGCACATCGGGACACAGGGGAAGGAGCAGTGAACCCAGGGGAGACTGAACCAGACCTACCTGCTAGTGTTGGAGGGTCTCCTGCAGACGCAGCGGGTGGCTGTGTCTCACCATGAGGACAGGGACATTGGCAGCAGAAGTTCTGGGTAGTACTCCTTGGCAACACCCAGCTCTACCCGCCACCAGTCCCTCCCATCAGGAAACTTGCACAAGCCTCTTTGATAGCCATCAAAACCCTTCAATTGTTCCCATTGCATTTAGGATAAAAGCCAAATTCTTTTGTCCCTTTCTGTCCCTCAGCCTCAACTCCTGCCCACACTCTGAATTTCAGTTATTCAAAACTGCCTGCTGTTGCCCTGCATATGTTTTATTCCCTTTTGCTTTGCTGCGTGCTGAAAGAACGATCGTTCACATTTATACTACGCTGCTTTGTGTCAGGTACATGTTAATATAATAACTTTTACAATAACCTTGTAAGATAGGTAATTCCATTTGCTCCCATTTTTCAGAGGAGGAAATTAAGCCCAGAGAAATCAATTAGCAAAGGCCATAGGGATGAGAATCCAGGCAAACTGGGGCCAGAGGCCTTCTTCTTCTACTGCATTTTAGGATCTTTCAAGTAGAAGGTCGGGCAGAGGCCATCAAAGGAAACACCCTGCTCCTCCTTCAGGATTCAGGTCGATAGTTCCTTCTTTCAAATGCCTCCGCTTCCTTCAGAATCCCTGTCTGCCCTCCTCCTACTTCAGTCTGATTTGGTACCTCCGATGTCTGCTCTCCTATCACACTGTGTATCTGTCCATCCTGAACACTTCCCAGGTCCCACATTATTTAGTCTCTCCATGGAGTGTCATTTAAAAAGAAAAAACAGGGCTTCCCTGGTGGTGCAGTGGTTGAGAGTCCGCCTGCCAATACAGGGGACGCAGGTTCGTGCCCTGGTCCGGGAAGATCCCACATGCCGCGGAGCGGCTGGGCCCGTGCGCCATGGCCGCTGAGCCTGTGCGTCCGGAGCCTGTGCTCCGCAACGGGAGAGGCCACAACAGTGAGAGGCCCGCGTACCAAAAAAAAAATAAAAATAAAAATAAATAACAGCCCAGCAACCCAAAGTAATTAAAAACAAACTCCATTTTTTATTTGTGACTTGTGAAGAACATTGAAAGCAGATCCAATTAATGACCCACAATTCTCTAAAGCCTCTGTCCTGTACAACTTCAGTCTCTTTCATTCCCCAAAGCTACGGCAGGGTCACTTGTTCAATTCCCCAATTAAAAAGAAAGAAGAAAACCCAGTACCCAGACCACATGACTTATGCTCTCTCTTTGTCCACCACATTTTATCTTTACCCATATTTTATCTTGCTGGTTTTCTGGTATTTGTTTATGTTTCTACTGCTGACAGGAATTCTTCAAGGGATCAGTGGCATGTTAATAAATCCTGTCCCCATCACACCTCTCCTAAAGCACTTATCATATTATATATCTTCCCCCACTACCCAAGCATACTTTATTCCGATACTTTCCCTCCTGTGGGAAAACTTAAATGACCATTAACTCTCTTTGTAATTAATTTTAAAACTGCAGTGTTTCAATCGATACAAATCTAAGCCCAAACATCAAACTGGTAATATGCACTTGTAATTATACATTCAGTTAACTATAAAACCTATTATTACACTAATAAAATGTATAAACCTCCTTAAACAACTAGGAACTTAGAGCAGCTCCAATACCGGTGCTTGCCATTTCACGGTTGTCCAGAAATTGTGTAAAAGGAGTTACACAAAGTGCTGGGGAGCTGTTGTTGCATAAAATCACAGTATTTTTTTAGATTAAGCACTAAATTTGCATGCAAGACCTTGGGATACAAGAACACAACGAGTAGGGATCTAGACACCAAACGAACATTTAGCACAAAAGCATTGTGGGAGGATGGAAGTCATTGCCTGACAGTACCCTGCTCATAAGCTCTTAATTAATAGGTGTTACTCCCCCTGATATTATGTTCATATTGCAAAACTGGACGTCCATGTTCCGTGTTGTATAAAAAGTGAAATGTATTAAGGACAGTACTCCTTTGGGGGAGGAGATAAGTATCATGTATCACTGGATAAAGTACATGAGGCAAAGCCTGACGCAAAGTACTCACCCAGTGGTAGCTAGCATTACTATTTATGTGGAATGAATAAACCCACGTATTTATCCAAGACAGAATGAAAGAGATCCCAGGGACAACAAAGGAGGAAATAGAAGCCAAGACCAGAGCCAGGGAAGAGCCTCACTCAGTTAATACAGGAGGAAGATTCAAGTATAGACAGGAACCAGTTGAATATCTTTGTCCCCAGGTTGTGCTGATGGTGACAGGAGGGCAGCTGCTGAGCTGAAGCTCTGAGCAGAGTCTCTGTTCTTGCCCTTTCTAGCCTTTCCTGGTTCCATCTGAGAGCTAAATGGATCAAATGGGATGGTTGGAAGGTTAATATTGTCCTGAATGTTAGGCCCTCTTGGGCACCTAGAACCCCCTCTGTGCTCCCACGTCCCTCCCCCTGCACTCAGCATTGCTCTGCATCAAATATCTATCCCTTGTTCACTCTGTTCTGAATGTCTTCATTCTGGCTTCTTTCATTCCCCCCTACTACGACCTATTCCTGGATTCTGACTTTTCTTCCACCCTTTTTTCTTATCCATCCATATAAATGTCTTGTTTATTACAGATTACCAGTTATGCACAACTTCTGTGTAGCCTTTTTTTTTATCATTTGCATGCAGAATGGTTGCATTTTATTTGAGGGATGGAATCCTGAAGGCCGCATTTAACTTGAAATATGCATTTGTGAAACTAATCCTGTCAAATGATGGCAGATCTCTCTGTTCACCAGCTAAAGTGGCACTGCCATGTAGCAGTCACAATGTCAGCACAACCCATGCTGCCTGCCAACTTTGGAATTCTGTGACTCTGGAAAAAAAAAATTCAATTTGGGGCATTTACATAATTTTGTATTACCTTCATAAAATCAGACTTTATTCATATTTTAATTGCACAACTTTGGATTTGCATTTGCCACAATTACATTTATATGATTATAGATTGCATGGTAGTAGGGCTATTCATTTCAGAGGTAAAGGCGTAAAAGGGAGTCTTAGAAAGCCTGAAGAAGGTGAGATCAACAGCTCACCTGTCCAGGTATCTGAGATGGGCAAGCTATTGTTCTATGCAGAGGAGACAAATTACATGATTCTGGGAGTGACTCAACAATCAAGTGAGAAACTAGTACCTACCAACCTGCACGATGATATCCAGGAGACAGCTGTCTATGTAACTCCTGAGAGAAACATTCCTTATTTTTATGTAAATCAATAGAAATTACCTGCAATTTCAAAATTTCCATGAACTCAAATAAAAATAAAATACTTCTTTCAAACAAAACACGACTTAAGACTTAAACTCTTGAAATAAGTAAACCACTCCTATCCTGGCTTTTAAAAAAAGGAAGGAGAGAAACAAAACAGTGGTTTGTGGTCTCATCAGAATAATCATTCAGTTTTTCCATGAGGAGCAAAGCACTGTTCTATTACTTTTTAAATTATTCCTCCAAAATAATCAAGAATCATCACAATTAAATTTATGAGACTTATAAGAGCAAAGGAGTCTTTTTTCCCTCTTCTTTTTTGCTGTAGGAGGAACACTGTCGATTCTAAAGTCAGAGCTACACTAGCCATTATCTTCTCTTATCCCTCCAGTCATCATTAATTTTTTTTTAAAGATTTTTTGACGTGGACCATTTTTAAAGTCTTTATTGAATTTGTTACAATATTGCTTCTGTTTTATGTTTTGGTTTTTTGTCTGCGAGGCATATGAGATCTTAGCTCCCCGACAAGTGATCGAACCCTTACTCCCGGCACTGGAAGGCAGTCTTAACCACTGGACTGCCAGGGAAGTCCCAATCATCATTAATTTTTATGCAAACTATTTTTAAAGAGGCTGTAGGTATTCAAAAATGAAAAGGACATTCTCTTGGTCCTAAAATAATCACAAATAACTGTAGTACATAACTAAGTTCCTATATTTGAAGATAATACTTTGTACTTCTCATTCCATTCATTATAGAAAAGTATGAGGGAGAGAAGTGAATAGGAGAGATCCAAGAAGGAAACTTTAAAGGGAAATTTAGAAAGATGGACCAGAAATTTGCATTCTAGCATACAATTTATGAAACATAGTTTCATATGATTACCTCAGATTTATTTTCACTGTAACTCTGTGAGAGAAATAGGATGGTAACATTTTACATTTGAACTGTAAAATTGGGAGTGACTTTACCAAACTCATGGGACTAGAAAAGAACAGAAGTTAGATTGAAATCCAAAGCTGAACTCCAAAATCCATTCTCCTTCATTATACTGTACAGGCCTTTTAGGACAATGACAACGTGGGACAAGGAAGCAGAAAGGAATTAGGCCATTTATGATGGAAGAAACAGAATTACCAAAGGCATGGTGATCTGTAACACACGGGCAATTTGGAGAGTTGAAGGAACTGAAGATGAACCACGAAAGATAGGTCAGGACCAAGTCAAAGGTGTGTATTTAATTTAATTTGGTGAGCAATGGCAGGTATTCCATCCACAAATATACAAAACCAATGTTTCTTGGGTAAACCTCCTACATTTTATGAATTATTTTAGGCATTAAAGACATGGAGAAAATAACGATCCTGCTATCTCCATACTAACAAAACAGTGGAGAGACATGTATAGAAATATTTACAATACACTGGGGAAATTTCTGCAATGAGCACAAGTATAAGGTGAAAAAAGAGCCTAGGGAAATAATCTACTAAATCTATCTTGAAATGTTGAAATTTTTGAATTTGGCACCCCAAAACAATTACAATAGTAACCTCAAATATTACTGATCACAGATCACCATAACAAATATAATAATAGTTAAAAAGTTTGAAATGTTGTGAGAATTACCAAAATGTGACCCAGAGACATGAAGTGAGCAAATGCTGTTGAAAAAATGGTGCTGATAGAGTTGCTCAGGATTGCCACAAACCTTCAATATGTACACAATACAGCATCTGCAAAGCACAGTAACAAAACACAATAAAATGAGGTCAATGCATTTGAATTCTGAATTAATATATTTCATTCCATGGTAAAGAAAGTGAGTGAGGACTTCCCTGGTGGTGCAGTGGTTAAGTATCCGCCTGCCAATGCAGGGGACACGGGTTCAATCCCTGGTCCGGGAAGATCCCACATGCTGCAGAGCAACTAAGCCTGTGCGCCACAACTACTGAGTCTGCACCCTAAAGCCCGCGAGACACAACTACTGAGCCTGTGAGCCACAACTACTGAGCCCGCGTGCAACAACTACGGAAGCCCGCACGCCTAGAGCCCGTGCTCTGCAACAAGAGAAGCCACTGCAATGAGAAGCCCGCACACCACAACGAAGAGTAGCCCTCACTCGCCGCAACTAGAGAACGCCCGAATGCAGCAATGAAGACCCAACGCAGACAAAATTTTTTTTTATTTTTAAAAAAAGTAAGTGAGTGAAAAGTGCAGGTGAGAAAGGTATTTGGTTTTATTTTAAACATCTGTATATTGATAGGAATTTAATCAATAAGATTCATTCTGGAACTGTATATCAGGTTATAGTAGTAGTTTAAATTTAGGAAATTGTAAGTTTTACCATTTATACCTATCTATTCTTGATGAGGAATAAAGATCTGTTCTGTAAGCAAGAGAAATGTAATGATGGGTAAATATGCCACGAACCAAATTTTAAAACGTAATACCTTATCACTTGTCTAGCATAAACGATATCCACTGGATTCAGTTAGAAACCTGCATTTAAATGCTGGATGAAAATATAAACTAAAACATAGACGTGAGTGGGAAACATACTGAAAGCCAGTGGTTTTATACACATACTCATTTAATCCTTAAAACTTATGTTTCATAATCTTTCTAAGATCTTACAAAGTGCTATTTTGCTAAACAACAAGAATAGCTATCTCTGTAGAACAATGCTATAAGAGAACAATATAATTTATGTTTCTCTCCTCAATCCCCACTCCTTTCACCTTCTTCCTAGTATATCACAGTCAACAAAAAATCTTAAGTAAATGCTTTTGGCCAAAGAGAAAAGTCTTTTATATACATATGAATTTTATATAAATATATATAAATCAATTTAAAAGGACAAATAATCATGAAGAAAGAAATGGGAAAATATGAATAGGAAATTCACAGAAATAGAACTACAATTCAGGCAAGAAACACTCAAAAAACTCAATTTCACTAATAATTAAGGATATATGAAAAATGACAAGAGGCAGCATTTTTCCACTCTAATTTAGCAAACGTATCTTTAATATTGGCAAGTATGTAGGAAAAAATGGCATTCTTTTAAACTGTGAAAGAACAACTACACAAGGTTTAATAAAATTTTAAATGTTCAAGCCTAACTGACACAGCAATTTTACTTCTTGAAGTCTATCCTGATACTTTCACAAATAAATACACACACACACGCACACACACACATACACAGATACTGTACTGTAGCATTGCTTTGTAAAGTTAAAATCTGGAAATTAATCAAGTGTTCTTCAATAATGAAGTATTGAGTAAATCATTGTACAACTGCAAATGGAATGCAATGTAGCATTTAAATAGAATGAGGTATCCATATATATGTATATATATATATATTATAATGACAGAGAAAATTTCCAAAACATATTATTAAGTCACAAAACAATGTCTATAATGTGTATAGTAAAATATTATTAATTTTTAAAACTAAACTATATATGTATATAATACATAAATATATCTAAATGTACGTGAAAAGTAAGGAGTGAGAGACATTGTATGCTTCTATGACTAACTATGTTAATGAAATTAATTCTGAGACAGTTGAGGTGACTGGAGGGAAGCAAAAAGTATAATTTATTGTTCTCTACGTATCAGAGTGCTGGAATTTTTAACAGGCAGATACCCATGTATTACATGTAATATCTGAGAAAATTGTATCTTAAAAAATAATTTGGGGGCTTCCCTGGTGGAGCAGTGGTTGAGAGTCCGCCTGCCATTGCAGGGGACATGGGTTCGTGCCCCGGTCCGGGAAGATCCCACGTGCCGCGGAGCGGCTGCGCCCGTGAGCCATGGCTGCTGAGCCTGTGCGTCCGGAGCCTGTGCTCCGCAACGGGAGAGGCCACAACAGTGAGAGGCAAAAAAAAAAAAAAAAAAAAAATTGACAGCTACATGAAGAGAGAACTAACACCTGGAGATTTTTCAGATGCATAGCCAGCTCTGTCCTCGCTGACTAGAGTAAGCAAACCTTCTCTATTCTTACTGATCTGCTTAACTGGGCCGGGAGGTGGCAGCAATAGGGAGGGAGGTTTGCTTTCTACGTGTATCACATAGTAGGAATTATTGTTTGTAGGCACCAACAAAGAGAATGGTACTGAATCCTAAGAGGTCCATGATGCTGGATCTGTATGATTTATTATTCAGTTAAAACCTCTAAAGAGGGAAATAAGACCTCATTGTCAACTCTGATTTTATATTCTCTCACTTTGCAATTCAATGAGTGAGTCAGGTGGGTATTGCCAAAAACCGGTTATGGATTTCACCCAAAGATGTATCATTGTGTTTGTATGCAGAGTTTCATCTTCATGTGCTTTGTATGATTTTATTTTTACCCCTTTTCTTTCATTTAATTTTTATTTATGTATTTTCTTCACCCACTCAGACCAGAATGACAGGACGTAGCTGCTTAATATTTAAGCCATTTTTCGTGCATCCTTCTGATTCAGTTCTGGGCCTCTCCCTCACTGCTCTAGAAACAGGTGAGCTGCTTGCAATTCCCATGCCCTCCTTAACACCAAAACTATGCTGAGCTACTCTGCCACTGCCAGTCTCATCTAGAAGGTACATTTTTACTCTCTACATCTGGAAACAAGGGAAATAAAGATCAGAATATATTTGGCTTTAGCTGTGATTTAAACTTTGGTTTGATTTAACAAGCAGGATGATTCAGACCTCTGCTGGAATTACACTGCCTTTAGGGGTTACTGAGATTTAGTCAACTTCTGCATCAGCAGTGATGTTCTACATCTTTCGGAAGGAGTATTGGTGGTAGGACCTGGGGACTGGAAAGTGGGAATTTAGGATGCATTGATAAAACCTACACATCTACATCGTCTCAAGAAATAGGCCCCCAGAAAATGTATTTAACCATGCAAATACTCATATCCTTTTACAAGTAATTATGTAAATCCTTTCCAAAGAAAAAAAGAAACAAAATGTGGGAAAGGAATTATGCACTATGTTGACCATCAGGCAGTATTTATAATAAAAAACTGAAAACCATTAAGTTCTCCGATAGTAGGATGATGATTTCATAAAATGTTTATATTCAGTCTTACAGTGCTTTACAGAGATTGAAATGAGTGGTAATGAAAAAGATTTAGCAACACAAAAAATACTTATTAGTGAGAAAGGAACATGCAAATTAATACATACACTGTGGTTAAAGCACTGCAAACAAATGCATGGGAAATAGACCAAGAGAAAATGAAATAATAATGCTCAGAGGAAAAGAGGAAAGAAAACACCATAATCTTAGTTTTCAGATTTTTATTGTATGCTTATACTTTTTGATTAAAAACATTTATAAACTAATATGGCATATACTTTTTTTTAATGCTTAATTCCTTTTAAGCAAGCAGGAAGCTGGAGTAAGGACCGTATATCTTTGTATCAAATCTAAAAATTCTCTATATCTCCATATCCGCATTCTCCCTAATCCTACCCCCAGTACACATGAGCATATACACACACTCCTCCTGAACAAGAAGATAGGAACTGCAGGTGTTTGTAAGTCTTTCTCGTTAGTGGGTGCATTTCTGGCAGGGGGACATCAGATTAAGAGCTCTCAATTTTCCTCTTTTTCTGAAAAAATACCTCTTTTTTTCAGAAATAATCATCTCACACTGCATTACTCTTCCTGGCAAAATCCAGCATGATAACCATGTGAAGTGATAGCAATATACGTTTACACTCCAAATAAACATCGAAACAGGACCAGCCCAGGCATTCTCTTATCAGCAGATCTTGAATAATCTATCAAAAAGCGTGAGACTGATCGTAAGATTATAGAGACTAATCCATTCTTCTCAAGATTGCTCCCACGTTCCCCAAAGGCAATCATTTGTCCTTTTAAATCTTTAGTGAGAGAGATTCTATGCCATCACCACCACTACACACGCACATGCACGCACACTCCCCACTCAAAATTTTCTGAGTAACTTGAATAGCTGAAGGATTAAGAAAGGCTGCAGAGGCGCTCCTAAGCTCTTAATTAAAAATAAAAGCAGTAGCAAAAACTAAAAATGAAAATGTACTACAGTGATCAGTAGTGGACTGAATATATAACCATTCTTGTCTTCTTCATCCCCACATGTGAGTGAGGAACTATTCTATAAACCTGATTTTAATGGTGGGAAAAGCTGAGATTTAGAGAAGATAATTATAACAAGGTCCCATAGCTGTGAAATATCATATGTGTGATTCACAGGAACCCACAGCTCAGACTCTGCCCTACCTCTCACTCCCATTAGGTTACACTTTTTATCAGAGCTGTAATGTATCATTGGGCAGGTTGGACACTGCACAACTCTTAGGAGCATTACTTACTTTGTAGTCTATGTGAATGATACTCCCAAGAGTTGGGCAGGGCACAGGCTGCACAACCTTTTGTGCTACGTACATCATCCCTCTGGATGTTTCTATCATCGCTTATCAGCTCAGCCCATCACTTTCAAAGAGGTCAATTGACACAGAGTAAAATTCATTCTGGTTGGGGTCACAAAACTAGCAAAAATGAATTCTGAGCTCTTGGTCAGCAGAGATTTTCTTATGTTTCTTTAGTAGCATCTTCAGTAACAAACCCAGTACTAGACACAGAACAGGAACTTAATAAATGCACATTAACTGATTATATGATCTTCTAGGAAAACTACTGTAAATCATATAAAGGGATCTCTCGGAGGGCATTAGGAAATATTTCGTAGCAGGTGCTAAACATATTTCAGACGACAAATTGGAATACAGTATAGTAGGTGGCTCTTCTGCAAATGAGCAAGGGCAGCTACTTAGTACCTGTGCTGATGAAAATTTAAACTGAAGTTCATTTGCTCCAGGTCTATAGAGAAGCAGAAATGAAATGATGGGCCCTTACATGAATATTCAATGAAATGATGGGCACTTACATGAATATTCAATTTTGCCATCCCCTGGCCACAGTGCAAATTACTAACAGTTTTAGAAATGTTTTAAGAGTATGATTATCAAAATTCTTAGAATAAAGCAAATACAGTCATAAGAATAAAAACAAAATTGGAAATTCAGCTTGCTGGTTTCATATCCCTGCTTTCGCTTTGCAGACCTCTGCCTAATTCAATGCATGTGTCAATGTGACTCCCCATATACAGGTGGCAAAACTAAGATTCAGAGAGAACTGATTTGCTCAAGATGAATGACGAAGCAGGGGGGAACCCTATAATTCAGTCTTTTGTAAATCTTAAACAGATGTTTTGAAAAGAAAAGAAAGGAGGGAGTGTGACACATCTGGGTTCTCCAGTTTTCTTAGCCCAGTGTCCTAGGCTGAGCCAGTTTCAAGAGGAACAGAATATACTGAGTGGATAATCACTACAGCAGAGAAGTGAAAAAAAAATCCTTTGTTGCATGTTACATCCCATACATACAAACACAAGCATACAATCACATTCAAATTCATGAAGGACCTACTGTATAGCACAGGGAACTCTACTCAATATTCTATAATAACCTATATGGGAAAAGAATCTGAAAAAGAATGGATATATATATATATATATATATATATATTTATAAAACTGATTCACTTTGCTGTACACCTGAAACTAACATAACATTGTAAATCAACTAGACTCGAATAAAAAATTTAAAATAAATAAATTAAAAACATTGAAAAACAAAACAAAGTAAAACAAAAAGCAGAGGAAAGATTCATCAGCCAATAAAGACAGCCTTCCAACGAGCTGATGACTTCATTTAAGAAAATCAGTGGATGTAAAGCTATGTTTTTACCCCCAGGACATGAGCTCACAGTCCAGACATTCCATGCCACACTAGACGCCCAGAAGAAGAGGAAGGGTAGACAGAGGAGACCTGGCGACAGCTCTATAGAATTTATTTCCCTGTGACAAGCTAAAGCTTTTAAAGATCTGTGCAGCAGGTGTGCCCTTCCCAGGAGCAGGTAAGTGCAAGAACTGCCTGCTTCTTCGGCTTCCGTAACTTTCCCACCGCTCAGAGCATTAAGGCTATTAACGGAAGAAATATTTCATTGAATTAGCATGAATCATTTCGTTGGAGATGGTATAAGTACCAGTAATTTTCAGATCAATTTATGTGGTATTCCACTTATTTTATGCATCTCCTCATCGCTCCTCTACTTGACTGCACTGATAACATGGGCTTTTACGATTAAAATTTTTCATCTTCTCAGAGCTCACCTTTCCAATGGATATATATTGAGACATCCTCAATATATATTGAGAGGTGGACATAAAACTTGGATGGAAACAGACCCAGTGTTTTCTTGCCTCCTTATTTTTACCTCCAGGATCTCCATATAATTAATATTTCTCCCATAAACCTCTGCCACGGCTCTGTGATATAGGCAGGAAATGGGATTACTAATACTGTTGGATTCTAAATAAGGAAGCCTTTTTCAAGCTTTGCTTTTCGAAAATGGAAACCCAGGAGCTGACACATCAGTGGCAAATGTCTATGCTGCTGCTTAGAGTTGAGATTTGGTTTATTAATTCATTTGTTCATTTAATAGACATTAAGAATAGTTTACTGGCTTCTATGCTAACTCTTGTGGATGGGAAGATAAGAGACATAAGTGTTCTCCTTCATGAAGGATTCAGGTAAAGTAGGCATGGTCTATGGTCAAGATTAAGACAAGAATAGTTCAAGAATAGGCAAGTCTTGTGGCCACGGGGCAAAGAAAGCCATTATGTATGGAATTCCCATTATTCTATTCCAATTGCCTTTCCTATATGATTCTTCAAAAAATATGTATGTAAAGTAGACATCTTGGGCTTCCCTGGTGGCGCAGTGGTTGGGAGTCCGCCTGCCGATGCAGGGGACACGGGTTCGTGCCCCGGTCTGGGAAGATCCCACATGCCGCGGAGCGGCTGGGCCCGTGAGCCATGGTCACTGAGCCTGCACACCCGGAGCCTGTGCTCCACAACGGGAGAGGCCACAACGGTGAGAGGCCCGCGTACCGCAAAATAAATAAATAAATAATAAAGTAGACATCTTGATATTATACATGGGAACAAAGTAAATTTTCTAACATTGCACATCTAATAAATGCCAGAAATGAGATCCAAATATGAAAGCATCTTACTCTAGAACCATTGCCATTTCCATGATTTTTTGCCAGTTTAAGTAGCATATGATTCCTTTTCTCCACCCTTTGTTTCCTGATACACCATCATATCCTTTCTAGTTATTTGCTGAAGATTTTCCTGTTGAGTTGAGTCTGATTAGGGCTAGGGGGCGGGGTTGTAGTGAGGAGAGGAAGAGGAAAGAGGCATAGATCTCAAACTAACCCTGAGCGTCCAGGGTTTCTTTTTCATCAGTTCAGGATCATGTGTCTCACAATGGAAAAATACTTATCTCTACATTTCTTCCTTAGCACTGTACTTGTCCATCTCAGACTGGTGCTCTTGTGGGAATATATCAGCTCGCTGTGGTCACAAACCTCTCCGAACTTAGAGACTTAAAATGACGAGCAGTTACTCAGTTCAAACCTCTGTGAGCCAGTGATTTAGGCTGGGCTCCACTTGGCTTCCCCGTGTTTGGAAGTGTGCCGAGGGTCAGCTGGCCTAGGAGGACCTCATCTACGATGTTGGGATGACTTGGCCTGGCTCATTGTGACTGGCCTGAATGTTCTCCTGGTGAGGGCAGAGGAGCAAAAGCAGAAGGGGAAATGTGCAAGCACTTTTTCAAGCCCCTGTTTTCACTTCAGCTGTTAACATCCTATGGGTCGAAGCAAATCATGTGGCCAAACTCAGAATCAAGGGGTGGGGAAACTCTGCCTCTTAATAGAAGGAAATGCAAAGTTGCATCGCAAAGGGCATGGATGAAGAGGAAAGAAGATTTGGGGCCACCTACTCCTGGGTCTAAACAAATGATCTTCTGACCAGAAAGGTGCACAATTTCTAGGTTTCACGTGCTGTTTTAACTGAGCAAATATTCTTTTTCTGCTCTCAAAGAAAGTAGAAGACTTAAATAAAATACAGTGTACTCTGTTGTTCTACTGATCAACTTCTCCTTGATATTACCTGCCAAAATTTTGATTTATTATCATGGAACCATCATTCTCTGTTTTACCCAAGAAGTTAAACCGAAGGTTCAAAAACCAAATTTTTGAGATTTGTACAATGTTTCTTAAAGTACAATGTTTCTTAAAGAATAACATAATTGTAAATAAATAATAATAAAAATAAATATAACTGATAATATAAATAATTAATATAATATAAATAAATATTATTATAATTATTTATTGATACTTCATAGCTATTTATTAAAGTTTATTACAATTTATTAAATCCTTACTACATGCCAATCTCAACACTAAGTTACATTTTCTCATTTTATGAAGTATGCGTTACTTCCCCAATTTTATACATGAAGAAACAGAAACCCAAAGCTAAGTTTGAACACACGTCTAATTCCAAAGCACCTTCTCTAGTCAATGTACTTTCTTTTCACTCTTGACCCTACCAAATTTCTCACATTAAATTTGAGTGATGTCATCCTGTTTTCCTTCATTTTGTCATTCTTTTTTCTAAATCAAAACTCACACAGTAACTCCCAGATTAACATGAGACAAGTGATATTTCTGATGATTACTCTCCTGCCCTTGATTCAAGAATGGTTCCCTATCCCCTATGGCTCAGTTCCAAACTTAACGAGTGATGATTTGCAACCTCAGGGATTTCCAGTTGAAATCTGAAACCAGCTCTCACACAAGGAGGGCACAGAGACACTGTAGAAAGAGGCAGACCACTCCAGACAGGTTTAATAAGGAAGGGAGCTTATATACGAGGCTTGTCTTGAGTGGCTGCAAGACAAGTAGATCTCTACACCTGCCAGAACCTTCAAAGTCTATATAGAAGCCTTAACAGGGTTAAGTCACATTATGTCATCCAGATGGTCTCAGTAAAACATTGCTCTCTCAAGGCTGTGTCCTTGAAAAGACTGCTAGTGCAGGAATAGTGGGCAGAAGTTACTTTCCAAGGACACGGAAGGAGGTGAGGAGTCTGCCTGGGTCCACATCTCAGTTCAACCAGCAGTTACATTCTCTCAATGACCTCCTCCAACAAGGCATTTTATTCCCTCCCCAAATCAGGTATCTTATCTACCAATCTCTCCTATCCCTAAGCTCCAAACTGAAAAATATCTATTAGGATTGTATTGAGTTGGCCAAAACCTTCTTTCGAGTTTTTCAGTAATACCTTATGGAAAACCCCGAAAGAACTTTTTGTCCAGCCCAATATTTTGCTCCATACCACTCACCATCCTATCAGGGTTTTGCTTGAATTTCTCTTTGCCCATATTCTTTCTCCCATAAGGATGCCATCCTCTGTAAAGTCCTACTCATCTTTTAAGGCATATTTTAAGAGGAATATTCAGATCTCTTTTTAGAGCAAAGACTCATAGAAAATCAGTTTGAACCTTGTCTGGAAGGACTCTCTGAGTATTGATAAATAACCCAGGTCAAGAATGTTTCAGTCCACATACAGAATGTTGCAGTTCCTCTACAAAACATAAAAAAAAAAAAAAAAGAATAAGAAAAGGACAAAAGGATAGTGTCACGAATCATCTCTGCCTAAGTAGTTGGATATGGCAAAACAGAGTTTTATTTTTCCTTTGAAATATCTCTTTATTCAAAGATATAGGGACGAGCAGTCTGTCACCCTTTTCCAAAATAAGTCTACGGAAAAGAGTCAGAGGAAGTCTCTAATGGGGTACCAAATTAGCATAAGGAAAAAACAAACATGTCCTCTCATCATGAATTGTTAATGGCCTGTTTACTGCTGAAGCTGTCACAGAAAACAAGAAAGTCTGGTAAGTCAATAATTTATTTCAGACTGTGGAATTAATTAGGAAGACAATTAAATAATTGTGGGAAAGCAAAAAATATGTTTGGACATTTTGTTTCTAGAAGTCTGGTGGTTTACGTGGGTTTGGATACTGCGTGGGGGGTCAAAAAGAAGGAAGAGGCAGAAAGGGAGTAAACTTTCTAGATGTTTCTTTATTATAAGATAAAATTCACTTTCCATCAATTTCTTCAAGGAAATTTCAGTCAAACATCAAGCAGCAGTAAGCGGCCTTAATCCCTAAGAATATTTGAACGCTTTTGCGTTTCATGTAAGATGAGGTGGTCAGATTTGCTGTGGCTGCCATTTGTTTTTGCTCCATTTTGAAGTTAAACAGTGAATAAGTGGTCTTTTACCTTCATACCTGCCACACGAATATAACAACAGTAAATCCAAATGAAAATTAAAACTATCTTAAGTATATTTTAAACCAACTGTCTTTAAAGACTTCAAGTCAGTTTATAGATTTCTTTTCCCCAGAAATAATAAGATTTCAATAGAAATAAAAATTCGTAAAACAGCATTTTCCATGCTGGAATTATAGCTGTCATATCTCTTTCAAGGAAGCTGCTTCCATGCCTAGTACCCACCTACATTAATAAAGAAAATGTTTGGTGATCTGATTACAGGAAATAATTCTTTATAACAAGCAGTACTGCAGAGACTGGACTTAGTTATGCTCTGGATTGATGACAATAGAAGTCTACTAGGCAAAGCTGAGGCTTCTTTGTTGTGATGTGTTGACCAATACACCTGTCCCTTTGTCCTTTATATTCCCTACTACAAAAAAAAAAAAAAATCATCATTCTAAAAACACCCACCAAAAGGCTTTTAAAAATTAGTCTAGTACTTGGAATGGGAACTCTAAAGCTGGATTACATGATGGACAATGTCAACTACAAATTGGTACTTGTCATCTACCTCTACAAGGATTCAATTATGAGCTGTTGCAGCTGCTAACTTTCAACACCCCCTGAAAGGAGTTTCAGGGTGCAGATCAGGAATAAGGCACTCTGCGCTCTGGGGAAAACTGGAAGAACATGTCTTCAGATAGTCAGATATTTTCAGGAGAAGATTTTATGAGCC
The DNA here is from genome assembly GCF_951394435.1 of Stenella coeruleoalba. Classification (NCBI taxonomy): domain Eukaryota; kingdom Metazoa; phylum Chordata; class Mammalia; order Artiodactyla; family Delphinidae; genus Stenella; species Stenella coeruleoalba. The sequence goes on from NC_137167.1 coordinate 10,070,752, forward strand.
CAATTCTTGCATCTCCTCATATCTAGAAAAGTACTAAGATCCTTCGTGGTGACGTCTGCTCCTCGTGACTAGCAGTGACCTTCACGAGACTAGTAGAACCTTTTGCAAAAAATAAGCGTTTGATTGCATGTACTCCCCCTTCACCAAAATCACATGTATTCTGAGCTCCACCCCTACCTCCTTGGCGCAGTTCCTCAGAGCTGTCTCCCAGGCTATAGTCCTCATTTTGCCCCAAATAAAACTTAACTCACAACTCTCACATTGTGCATTTTTTTCAGTCGATGACACTTTTTGATTTTTTTTTTCTCTTGTAAAGTCACTACAGAGAAATCTAGAGGGAAGTCAACTGAAAAAAAAAAAACATACCATGTGAGCTGAGTTAAGTTTTATTTGGAGCTTACTGAGGACTATAGCCTGGGAGACAGCCTCGCAGATAGCTCTGAGGAACTGCTCCAAAGAAGTAGCGGGGAGGGTCAGTATATACGTGATTTTTGTGAAGCGGGTACGTGTAACCAAGCACACATCTCAGTAGAACGTTGCCGTTAGTCACGAGAAGCAGAAGTCTCTGTTAATGGTTTTAGTACTTTTCTAGATATGAGAAGATGTAAGAAATTGGGTTCAGAAAATTTTCCCCTGAAAATATCTATCTATCTGAAGGCCTGCTCTGCTAGTTTTTCCCAAAGTACAGAGGGCCTCTTTCTTGATCTCCACCTTGAACTCCTTTCTGGGTGTGTTGAAGGTCAGCGACTGCAGTGGCCACTGACTTCATTCTTGCCATACCAAATGGTGAGTGACGATCTTTAGTTTGCAGGTACAAGAAACAAAATCTTGAAAAATTACATTGTTATTCTGAAAAGCTTAACAACCTACTAACGACCAAATTCCTTTCCCCTGTTAGAAAAGATTCTTCAGCCTGGCTTCTCACTGTTTTGTTACTGCCTGCTCTTACAGAGGAGAATCCAGAAAAAGAAGTCAGCCCTAAAAAGTGCTTATGCTAAGACATGATTTGGACACTTCTACAGATTAAAAAAAAAAAGCAAAATCATCTTCATCCTCATCCTCCTCCTCATCATCCTCATCATCATCATCTGGGAAAAAAATCTTAAGACTTTCCTATTGCTGCCTGCCTGCAACTCCAGATTCTTTTCATTGGTCACCAACCAGGTCCAAGATCGGAAGAGGTCTCCAGCTCCCAGTATGGGCACTCCAAAGAGGACCTCAGGACTTGAGAACTAAAAGAATACTAAGGAAACAGTCCAGTTACTGAAATAGAAGCTCAATTCTTCAAACCGCTGTGATGCTTGTTATCCATTTCTGAAGCACATGGTGGGCATGAGGCTGGCAAGGTAGGAAACTGAAGTTCAAGAAGAAGCAGGTGCCATGACTTCTGCACAAGCTCGGATTCAGACTCCCTGAAGATCAGGATGGTCTCGGCAACTGGAAGGTTGAGAAGTAAGTCTACTGCTTGTAGAGATCCAGAAACCCCAGTTGTGAGAAGGAGGAAGGATACAAAGGCTAGGAACCTACAAACTTGGAGAGGGTCCCTGGCCCATCCTGAAATCTTAACATGTGCTTTTGGACCAGCTACTCTTCTCCTCTTTAAATGGTTAGTTAGATAGATAGATAGATAGATAGATAGATAGATAGGTAGCTTTGTATCTGTATACAAATATATCTGTAAATACATTATGTGCATGTAACTTTATATATAAAGATATGTATTTACAGATGCAAATCCTCCTCATTTGGCTGACAGAGTATTTTATGCACATAAATTACTACTGGATTATTTCCATTATTATCTACACAAGTGGAGGAAACAAATATTTGCTGAAAATAACTCAACGATGAGAGAGAGAGAACTAATCAGGAGCTGTTCTCTGAGTTCTGTTCTTTGTTTGTCAGGCTTCAGTGGGGAAATGGGATGGAGATGGGAAGTTTCCACAAAGCCAGCTGGCTGGTGAGCACTTCCTCTATGCACTGCAGCATGAGGGCATTCAAGAGGGATCAAATCAGCTGGAAGCCACACAACAAAACTGCATGATTTATAAAGCAGAAACTAACACACCACTGTAAAGCAATTATACTCCAATAAAGATGTAAAATGAAATAAATTGTCAATAAAAATCCAAAGAAAACTAAAAAAAAAAAAAAAAAAAACCAAAAACTGCATGATTTAGAGTTTCACTGGCCTGAAGTTACTGGACCAGATGATCTTTCAAATTCCCTTGAAGGCTCTGCTTCTGTAATCACTGAAGTTGCCTAGTTTGGAATCCAGCATGTCCTTAGGTCTGGCCCATTTTGGTAGGAGTTGTGTCAATTCAGCAGAGCTTGTAGCCATAGTTTTGTAAGCTGGGAGCTCTTGAAAGTTGGCCAACAGGTGGATGCTTGTCCATAACTTAAATTAGCATCAGTCTTTTCTGAGAAAAGGCTAACAATTTCTTTAGATTATTTCCTTCTTCCTTACTTTTGCATTGAGAAGTCCTTTCTTTTATTAAGAAAATCTTTTGAACTTAGGATATTCATTGTTATTTTTCAAAAGTCCATATTTAACAACTATAAAATGGCAACACTGGTTCTAGCACGCCTATCTTTTTTTTCTTTTCCCTTTTGTTTTTAAATGCATTTGGTCTGTGAAATTTCAAAGATTAGGAACCACTTTGCAGGAAGATTTCTGTGATTACTCAGATTCATAAAAGGGAGCAGAGATTTCCATTCATGCAGGCAACAAAAGTATTCACTGAGCATCTACTATGTACCAGTCACTGTACCAGAGACAGATAATAAACAACAAATATGATTTTAAAAAAAAAATTCGCTTGTATATCACCAAGAGGTTGTTGAACCCGAATTCAGTTCATTGGAATTAGCATGCTCCTCTGTCAGATTCCGCATTCTAGGCTCAGTTGATTTGGGACAAATAAGGCAGAGCTCAATCCTTTAAGATGTTCACTTTCTAATACAGAAGATGAAGTAGGACACGGTTTCCTTTCTAGGTTATGAGTTCTTAGCTGATGAGAACTAATAAACAGATTTTTAAAAAATTCTAAGTTTCATAACAGAGTTATCTCCTAGTTGTTAAAACTGTTGAAATGCATTTGCTTTGCAGTCTCTGTACTTATGGTACCCATATTTTCCTTTTCTTTCTTTTTCCTGGTTATGATAAGCTTAGCCCCACACTTAAAGCTTAGTCCTCACATCCCACCATCCAGTCCAAGCAGCTGACATACCAAAAACAGTGAAGCGGCATGGGCACTTGAGACCGTGTGGTCCTGACAGCACACGAGCCAACAGACTACAGTGTGGGCACCGTCAAGCAACTCAGCTTAGTCCAAGAGTGTGAGCACCTCAAAGCTTCACTTGGTTTTCAGAGACAACGAACAGGGCTCTGGGTATGCGTATTAAGAACCCAGTTCAAAGCCCAAGTGAAGCATGTTTAGAAAATAGATGAGCTCTCCTTGGATCAGGTTCTGTTACTGAGTCAAGTTTTAGTAGGTACATAAATGGTTATATTTTCCCCTCAAATTGCTGCACAGGTGGGAGATCACAGAGAGACGATGCAAATGAGCTCGCAGTTTAGAACAAATTAAGAAACAGTGCCAGATATTAACATGCAAAATGCCAATACTGCATATGTACAACAGTCAATGGAATATTGAATAGGATTTTTATTTTTATTTGACTTCCAGCTTATGTCAGTGAGCATTTCACAAGCTGGGACAGGGGAAGAGACAATGAAGGGGTGCTATTCCCATTGTTGAGCCCATAAAACCCATCAGGTTCCTGCTTCCGGTGAAGACAGATTATAGGTCAGAAAGAGAAGGAGACCTTAACAGATGGAACTGGGAGAGAGCCAGATTTCACATGCCAGGGGCGCTTTGGGGAAATAAAACCTTCTGGCATTTTGGTTGTGTTTATCCCAAAATGTTTGCGGGGAAAACAGTGTATTTGCATTTTTGTAAGCAAATGATGATAATCATAGGTTTCTGGGAGATATTAATCAGGGAAGATTCAATAAAAACAGAAAAATTTGAATATGCATGTTTTGACCCTCCCCGACCCTCAGAAGCAGAGGCTCCCAGATGACCCTGTGAGTGGAGTAGGGGAAGAGTGTGGACTATTTTCAAATTCTATGCAGGGAATGACCAGGGCCCCAGCCCATTGCCAGGTTGGGTTTCTGGGGGTAGGGGGGATGTAGCAAAGCTCTCTGATGCTCTTTTTTAATTTTTATTTTATATTGAAGCATAGTTGATTAACAATGTTGTGTTAGTTTCAGGTGTACAGCAAAGTGATTCAGTTACACATATACACATATCTATTCTTTTTCAAACTCTTTTCCCATTTAGGTTATTGTGACAGCTCCTTCCCCTGTGCCCTCCTTGGCCTCCCAATCACTCTGCCTGCCTGACACGTGATGACTGGGCTGTTATACCCCCTTCCTCCCAGCTCCCACCATCTAGTCAAAGAACAGAGTTTACTAGTCAATGAACTTCAGCTAGCTCTCAAACATGATGTGTCTATAGTAATTACTCTGTATCAGTTTGAGCCAATAAACCTCCTGTTATTCCAGTCCATCTGTTGATCCAATTTGATCAAAAAGATGTACTGGCACTTCTAGAAAATTCTTTGACAAATAGCAAGATTTTTCTGACTTCACAAGAGGAAAACGTTTGTAAAAGCCGGTTTGGTTCATTGATTCCTTAAGTCCACAAATATTTATTAAATGTTTAGGCACTACCTCAGGTGAACAATCTCTTTTTTCCTTTCGTCTAATTCTTTGTAATTATTCACAGCTACTTGAAAATAGTCCATTTCCCCAAATAAATCAACCAGGACAAGTACTGCTCTTTGCTCTTCTGCAGTTTTATTCACAGATAATCTCCTCCCACCCCCGTATTGGTGGTCACCAGGCATAAGGAGATTCTATCAGATGATAAGTATACACGAGGCTCAGGACTTGCCACTGGGATCAGTACAGACAATAAATTCACAGAAATGAAAGGAGTTAACAGACATGTCACTGCTCAAACTTCCCTTCCTAAACATTTTTTAAAATAATTTTTGTGTTTTTGTGCAAAGCAATATATGAATACAGTTTGAAAAATACAATCATAATGAAGGTTCACCTAATGAAAATCAAACATCCATTGCCACTACCTTTCCCCGTTCTGATTTCAGCTCCCTAGAGAGAACCATTTCTATCTGTCTCTGCTTTTTCTTTATTCCCTGGTGCTCTCCGATACATATCTAAATAATACGTCTAGACTGCTCTTTTCATTCACTCACTCATTCTAGAAATAACTGCTTATTGTGGGCCAACACCTTTTAAGGAATATATGTTAAGAAGTGACAAAGCGAGAGAGTGGCATGGACATATATACACTACCAAATGTAAAATAGATAGCTAGTGGGAAGCAGCCGCATAGCATAGGGAGATCAGCTCGGTGCTTTGTGACCACCTAGAGGGGTGGGATAGGGAGGGTGGGAGGGAGGGAGATGCAAGAGGAAAGAGATATGGGAACATATGTATATGTATAACTGATTCACATTGTTATAAAGCAGAAACCAACACACGATTGCAAAGCAATTATACTCCAATAAAGATGTAAAAAATAAAAAAAAGTTTAAAAAATTAAAAAAAAGAAGTGTTTAAAAAATCACACCCATTTGGCCCATTCTTGAAACCATGTTACCTCCTCTTATCTATTGATGAACTTCTGCTCATGCCCTTTGGTCTTATGGATTTAGACCTTTTTGCAGACCGATATCATTTCAAGGGGCTCTCAGGAAAGAGAGGAGAGAAGCATTATGCTCAGGTCACTTCCACCAACAGAAATGTCCTAATCTTCTCTTCGTGGAAACTCATTGGACTCATAAGCACCTGGAATGAGATGAGGCTCACTTTACACTCGAAAAGCCAGAAGTTGCCTCAGCTGTGTTGGAGAAAACACGGAGTCATAGAAAAGCACGGGGCTGGGAGCTGGAAAGCCTAGACTACATCCATCATCATGGCAATAACCTCGGCGTTCACAGTACTTGGCAAATAGCATGAGCTATCATGGTTTTTATTTATTTGTTTGTTTGCTTTTATTGAAGTATAGTTGATTTACAATATTGTGTTAGTTTCAGGTGTACAGCAAAGTGATTCAGTTATATATATGTAACTGAATTTTTTTTCAGATTCTTTTCCATTATTACAAGGTATTGGATATAGTTCCCTGAGCTATGCAGTAAATCCTTGTTGTTTATCTATTTTATATATAGTAGTTTGTAACCGTTAATCTCATACTCCTAATTTATCCCTCCACTCCCCTTTACCTTTTGGTAACATTAAGTTTGTTCTCTATGTCTGTGAGTCTGTTTCTGTTTTGTGAACAAGTTCATTTGTATTATTTTTTTTAGATTCCACTTATAAGTGATACCCTATAATATTTGTCTTTCTCTGTCTGTCTTACTTCCCTTAGTTGTTTATTACTTAGTTGTTTATTACTTAGTCCCTTAGTTGTTTATTACTATCTTCAGTGTAGTTACTATGTACTTAGCTCATTCTATTTGCCAAGCACTGTGAATGCTGGACTGATTTTCTCATTTAAAGTAAGTACTTTAATATCACCCCATTTTTCAGATGAAACAACTAAGGCCTAGAGACGTAATATTTTTCCAAGGTTTCAGAACACAAGTGGGAGTTAAATCCAAACCTGTTTCACAGACTTAGAGAACGAACTTATGGTTACCAGGGGGGAAAGGAGGGGAGAGGGATGGATTGGGAGTTTGGGACTGACATGTACACACTGCTATATTTAAAACAGATAACCAGCAAGGACCTACTGTATAGCACAGGGAACTCTGCTCACTATTCTGTGCTAACCTAAATGGGAAAAGAACTCGAAAAGGAATAGATACATGTATATGTATAACTGAATCACTCTGCTGCACACCTGAAACTAACACAACATTGTTAATCAACTATACTCCAATATCAAATAAGAATTTTAAAAAGTCCAAGCCAGTTTCTAGAGCCCATGTTTATGTTATTCTTCCCTTAGTTCAGTCAATTCAATAAATATTAGTTGAAGTGCCGCTGTTCGCCAGACACTGTGCTCTGCTACCAGGCTCTGGACACAGAGATGAATAAGGCTTGGCACATCAGACAGCTACGGGGACACTATTTACATCCTCATGGTCTCACCACTGATTCACACACCATCTGCTGGGGACTTCCAGGTGGGCTCCAATTCCTGATTTACTACGTGCTGTCGGCTTCTCCCCTCAGCACGTGCCCTGTCCCCTGACACTAAGCACCACTAAGAGCTGGTGCTGTCCTTGCTCATTTGAGGTTGGGATGTGTGGGAATTACCACCCAGGAGGACACCCCTCAATAGCTGGAGGGCAGAAGCTGATGCATAAACAGCAGACTATTCCGGAGGCATTCTGGAGGCTTCCAGGAGGTGGTCCAGGAGGGGGGTTGGGTCCCCTTTTCCACAGCAGGAACCTCTAAATCACATTCTTAGATTGGCTTTTTTTTTCTTCTCTTTTTCACTCTCCCTCAGCCCCTTATTCCTGTTCCCTGAGATCACCTTTGTCTCAAGGATTGCTTTCAAGGAAGCCCGAGTCAAGATGTATGCTAAGGGTAAGCCAGTATACTTTAGTTAGTGCTAAGAGACAGGTGATGTAGAGATACAGGTGATGTGAAACATAAAGGGAGGAGTATTCAGCCAAATGAAGACAGATGAGAGTCAGAGGGGCTTCTGGAGGGAGTGACACCTGGAGGGTGAATGTAGTTACCTATCTTCCTTCAGGTAGAGCAAAATGAACAAAACAGAACCAAGTGTGACCCATGGGCATTCACTCATTCACCTACGCTTTCATAATGATTTATTGGATAACATACTTGCTAGGGAAACAGCATTAAAACAAACCATGGCCCTGCCTGGGTGGGGCTCATCGGAAGAAACACACAGACAGATGAGCAAAAGTCTACATAAAACAAGAAGTGGGCAAGTGCTGTAAAGAAAATGAAAGTAGTGTAGGAGATATAATTCTGACACTGAGTCCAATGTGTAGGGTTTTTTTCCCTACACCACTAAGAAGTTATCAACACCAGCTGGAAGCATTACCATCCAACTCAATTCTGACACTATCTACCTGGAGACAGCATCAGATTCCCCAAGTTAAGTGCTCAGTCCCACAGGACTGTCTCACTGCAGATACCAAATGAAAGCCCAGGTTGTTTCCTGAGCTTCTGATCAAGTGGCGATTAATCAAAAGTTCCCAGGACTTCCCTGGTGGTCCAGTGGTTAAGACTCTACGCTCCCAATGCAGGGGGTCTGGGTTCAATCCCTGGTCAGGGAACTAGATCCCACATGCATGTCACAACTGAGAAGTCCGCATGCCGCAACTAAGATCCCGCGTGCCACAACTAATATCCAGTGCAGCCAAATTAATTAATTAATTTTTAAAAAAGTTCCCGTGACACCCCTCCTTGAGTTCAATTAATTTGCTAGAGCAGCTCACAGAACTCACAAAACTAGTTCACTCACTAGATAACTGGTTGATTGCAAAGGACAACAAAGATGATAAGATGTATAGGGTCCGGTCCCAAAGGAGATTCTGTCCTTGTGGAGTTTGTGGCCCAGCTCAGCAGCACATGGATGTATCCTTGTTCACCACCCCAAAAGCTCTCTGAACCATGGTCCTGTTGGGTTTTTATGGAGGCTTCATTACATAGGCATGATTGATTAAATCATTGGCCACTGGTGATTTATCCATCCTCTTTCCCTCCCATGAAATCAGGGAGTTGGGCTGAAAGTTCTAACCCTTTACTCATGGTTGGTTTCCCTGGTAGCCAGCCCCCCCATTTTTAGGAGATTTCTGAAAGTTACCACATTAACAAAAACCCGGTTGTGGTGGAAAGGGACTTGTTATGAATAACAAGACACCCATTTCACCTTCATGGCTCTGAAATGATTTCAGAAACTGAGGACAAGAGACCACATATTATAGCAAAAGATGCTCCCATTTCTCTAGTAGCTCAGGACATGCTAAGAGTTTAGGGAGCTGTGAACCAGGAACCACAGATGAAGAATAAATATATATTTCTTTAAATCACAAAATCACAGGGACAGAGAAGGGCGAGGATGCTATTTTTAAGAGGCTGGTGTCCAAGATGGCAACTCAAAGGAAGAGTATTTGATTTAAGAACTGGATGAAGTGAGGGCACCAGCAACTACCTGGGGGAAGAGTGTTATGGGCATCCATGAACATGTGAGGTGTGTTCAGGAAATACAGCGAGCTTGAAGCACTGAGAGGGGAGGGTAGAAGGAGAGTCAGCCAAGATTTGAAAGGGCCTTGAAGTCTAGCTGAGGACTTTGTCCCCGCTAAGGGCTTTAACCCAATTTTGTCACTTTTTCTGGGATTGAGTTCTCTCATAAAATGAGGAAGTTATAAATTTACAAAGTTCTTTATAATTTTTACATCCCACACACCTAAATTTAAGCCCTTTGGCAGCTCAATCCCGTGATAGCCCCGTTTTTCAATTCTTCTTTGAAAGTTTGGATGGTTTATGGGGAGGAAGACTTCTCAGTCAAGTGAAGTATATGAAAGTGTTAAAACACCCTATTTCCCAAATATAGGTGAAGTTTGAGTGTAACTTATGCTGGCATGGCCCAGCTGGATGACACCCCTGACAGCTCCCCCCAAATGTGGTGTCCCGTAGGGACCTGTCCTCTGTGGCTCCAGGTGGACGATAGGACTCTCCTCCTTTTGTGTATGTAATCCTGGGTGAGTGAGGACAGAGGGAGCTCGCCCCAAGCCCTAGGTTTGAAGAAGTTCCACCTGTCACACCCGGAACTCAGAGTTCACCTCTGAGAATGTGTTTGTAGGAGGAGTGGGGACAGAGGCTACAGAGACTGGCAGCTGCCAACTTTGTGAATAAGCTCATCTTAACTGCGGTCTCTGGAGAACCTTTCTGATTGGTCCTGACTGGTATTATAATCCAGCCTGGCTCCTTTTAAATAATGAGAGCAAAATAAGTGTTCCACGTCCTTCCGAGTTAGAAAGGGCAAATTGAATGAAGGTGAGCTTAGCAACATGGAAGTGAGACAAGCTTTTAATAACATCAAGGCTTGACTCTTGGTTCTCCCACTACCTGGCTCTACCCGGAGGGTATTACAACATCTTGGATACCAGGACCATCATCTGTTACACCTTAGATAATAATAGTCACCTTATATAACTATTCTAAGTGTCACAATAAATATACGTAAAAATGTCTGGCCCTTAAAAACTGGCAGATTCTGCCAGGATTATCATCGATGATGAATCAGTACTGTGTCTTCCTACGGATGAAGAAAACATTTTAGATCCTGAGGAGAACCTCCTCTTTGAGCTTAGCCTGCCTATGGTAACACGGCCCATGAGGATCTAGGGTCTCTACCTCGGATGTATATTCTTCTTCCTTTAGCGTGAAGTTTTAAGCTGCTTACAACATGTGGAATTCAAAGCTGCAGGCGTTTGACTGTCAGAACTGTGAGGAAGATTAACAACAGGTATTTGAAAAGAAAACAGTAGGCATTTAAGGGGCTGTTCTTGGAGTATGATTTATGAAGGTTTTCATGACAAGACCATGGTTTTGATGAGAAAACAGTACACATTTCATGAAACTCAACTACATGGGTGTTTTGATAAACAAGATGCTTTGGACCAGTAGATGCTATTCATATACGTAAAGCATCTTGAGAATAGACAGTCAAAGGAAATACCAAAGTGATAGAGAGGCAGCCCTGAGGTCCACTCTAACAGAATAAAATTTTGTGGCCCTCATTTTCTATGTCACCTGAACCACAGGTGACACTTCATTTATGTTTTACAGAGGTATCAGTTTATCAGCCTCAAGCCGTGCCTTGCAGAAAGTCCCCAGTTATTTTATTAAGTGCGGCTGTAAAATAATTGATATATTAAAGATTAAAAAAAGCTTCATAAAACTGCATTTAATATATGAAGGCACAAGAAAAAGAAAGGGTTTAGAGTTATAGTTCATCACGATGATTCTAAGAATTATTCAGTCATTAAAAAGGCTTAGTCCTGCAAGATTCTCCCTAGAATATATTTCATATGACAATGAATTTGGTACCATCAGGGGGAATTATACACACAAATATCTAAGTTGCACAGTATTTGATGCTGGTGGTCATTGTTTACAACTACTTCACCCATTTGTTTTAAAATCTATTTGATTGAGCTCTGTTTCATTTTACTTTGCTTTTTTCTGAGAGCCTTATGGGTAACCAGCCAACTTGAACTAATTTGTGAGTGGCGTGTTGTGGCATCATTCTTTTCCACCACATGGCAGTCCATATCCATCAGAAGCTACCTTACCCAAGCCTAAGGCTTCAGCTGTCCTCTTGTTCTGCCACGTTATTCATCTGTTACCTTCCACTCCAGAGAAGCAGTTACAACATAAACCAGGTGTGCCCACTGGAATAACTTGATTGAGAAGATTATATCTAAACAAGGATCTGCTATTAAGTTTCATCAAGCCACATTTTCCCTCTATTTCAAAGAAACAGCAGGTGAGTTAGACTGGTTGCTTGCTAAAGAAAAACACATTAAGAAGGCTTAAACCTCAAGCAAGCATGGATATAGAAGTGTCATTGGTGATAAAAATCTAACCCGTAGGACATTTCTACAGCTATAATCTAGATGATTGAGATGAACATTACTATTTTAGGTTTAACACAGAGAATTTTGTGCCTCAAGGGGTACTTCTGAATCCCCAAGACGGTACCCAGCACCACTGAAAAATGTCTCTACACGTTAGGTAGCTACATGAATTCGATGAAAATATTTAGAACATACGTCTTCAGCAATGGGTTCTTGGCTTCTGCAAATATATCAAAATGACTGTACTTGGGCAAAATGGGAGAAAGGAAGGAAAGTGACAGTTTAAAGAAGATTAGAAAAACCATCCAACTTTTAGGAAGATTAAAAGAGAGAGAGCCAGGAGGATCGTTTATAAAAGGAAGGATGTAAATTCTTTACAACCTGATTGGTTTTCCCTGGAATTTGCTTGCTTTGATGAAACTGTTATTCCTGAAGGACTGAAAGCCCTTTTTTAATGTGAATAAAAAGGTACTGGGAGTTGACATTTTGTTAGTCTGTGGCCTCAGGAGACTATCTCTGAAGACCTAATTAGGTTACAAACATGTGAAATGAGCTTAGTAATCCCTTTGTGGGAGGTTTCAGGGTGGCTGATTTCTGCATTTTGGAATGGTTAACACTTCCCAGGGCATCCTTTGTGAACTCTGTAAGTCACTGCTTTTCTGCCTTTCATACAACAACTAAGTTATCGTCAAAGACTCATTTTAGTCAGATGACCTTTTCTACAGTGAAAAAATTAAAGATGTCTTGGCGTTTTCATTGACTTTATGATAGAGTTCCTGACAAGGTTTGCACATAGCCTAAGTTTTTTTCTTTTTTAATAGCTTCTCTGCCAAACGGAATAACGAGTCTGATTTATGTTTTTTAAATCAATCATTCCAAGGAATTAAAGAGCACACTCTTTAATTGAATGAAATGAGGTTTGCATCTTAGGATCCAAAGCTTTGCTTCCTAGTAGCCTCTAATAGTGAACTGAGGACAAAGCACTGTCAGCTCAGGGAAGTCAGAGGTGGCATGTGTGACAGAAAAAAGAATGGCCTTGGGGGCGGGTCACAGGAGAGCAAACCACTCAAACTTTTGCTTATCGTAACTTTGCAATGGAAATAATAATATGTACCTCATATTCTAATTTCTCTAATTAAATGTGTTAAAGTAAGAGAAAGCGTTTTGTCAAAGGGAAAGTATTGAACAAGTAGAAGATATTTTCACATGTGCAGAGCCATACAAGTTCCCTATGGCCAGTACATGTGTTACTAGTAGTTAAATAATTCACTGAATTATTGACTATGAGATCACAGATTTTAGTACACTTGGGTCAATTATAGGCAGAAAGAGAGCATATTGGTCATCCCTATTAAAATACATGGCATTACCCACCAAAATGCATGTCATTATTCACCAGGAAATGAGAATAGTAGCCACTACTGGAAACCCCTCTAGTAAAAGGTATGTGGTCTCATAGCAATCCAGTTGGTCAGATGATTCAGTATTAAAAATAAAAGAAATGCTCTTACAGAGTTGGTGTTTGCATGGATACTCAGATAAACTGGACTATAAGTTTCATAAGGACAGGAAACTTTTTTTTAATTTTGTTTACTATTTACCCCAATAGCCTGGGCAATTTCATATATATACATATATATATAAAATATATATATATATATAAGTATATATACATATACATATGACAGAATACATATGTGTTGATCGTGAGACTAAAATAAAGAAAAAAGTGGACTGAAAACATCCCATAAGTAAGATTGAATCTTAATTTTCTAGATCTTTTGGAAGCACAGCAGACTTCAAAAAGCCAGCTCGCTGGTGCTCCAAGTACAGCCAGCGCTGGATAATCCATGTTGAGTTTACCCTTCCTTTGACTGGATTGGCTTTGGGACCACTGTAAGGTGAGTTCCTGTTTTGTGCAGGGTTCTAGCTGGTCCCCTCAGAGGTAGCTCTGTTCTCCCCTGCCAGCACATATATGTTTTGATTCCCACTCAAGAAATCCCCAGAATATTCTGTTATGGCACAGTTGACCGTGGACTCTAGTTCTCCAGCCAAGCTCACTTCTGAACAAGAGCAGAAATGGTTCTATGGGGCAGGAAACATGGCTAAGTAAACTTTCTTTAAAAGGCAGCTGGGGGACTTCCCTGGTGGCACAGTGGTTAAGAATCAGCCTGTCAGTGCAGGGGACACGGGTTCAAGCCCACGTGCCACAGAGCAACTAAGCCTGTGCGCCACGACTACTGAGCCTGTGCTCTAGAACCCGCGAGCCACAATTACTGAGCCCATGTGCTACAACTACTGAAGCCCGCTCACCTAGAGCTCGTGCTCTGCAACAAGAGAAGCCACCGCAATGAGAAGCCCTCGAACCACAACGAAGAGTAGCCTCGGCTCACCGCAACTAGAGAAAGCCGGCGTGCAGCAATGAAGACCCAATGCAGCCAAAAATAAATGAACGACTAAATAAATAAATAAATTTATTTTTTTTAAAAAGGCAGTTGGTACCTAATATGCATAGAGGTTTTAAATCTCTCTAATAGATTGTGCTAATAAGAAAATTATGCAGCACCAACGGTGTACAAGACACTCCACTGAACCATGTGAATTCAAATAGAAGATACAGTTCCTGCATTTGAAGGAGCTTAAAACTCTCATTGGATTGATATTATCTGTACAGTGGCATTTCCTGATAATAGATGGTATTTTGAAAAGGCAATACAGATTATGCTGGGCTCAGCATAATCTGTAAGTCAAGGTAAGACTTCAAGGTAGAAGTGGAATTTCAGCTGCCTCTGAAGGGTGTGGAAGAGGAATGAAAAGTACATTCTAGTAAAGGTGAATATAGAACTCTGCTGAATACACTGTTGTGACCTAAATGGGAAGGATAGCCAAAAAAGAGGGGATTTATATATGTATAGCTGATTCATTTTGCTGTACAGTAGAAACTAACACAACATTGTAAAGCAACTATACTCCAATAAAAATTAATTTTTAAAAAAAGGTGAATATAATAAACAAAGACAGAAAAGAGTGGAAATGTACAAGATGTATTTGGTAAAATTCAAGAACAGTCACTGGAATAAGGGAGTAAAAGAGAGCATAGCAGGAGATAAGCCTTGAAAAAATACTACCTTTTATATTAATATCCTTTGGACTTGAAGCACTATAGCAAAATGCATCTAGGGGCCAGGCAGGGACACAAATCTCTGAATTAGGCAAAAAACAGAGTGTGGCAACCTGCAAGGACTTGAACGGGCCATTTTCAGATTACTAAAATTAACTAAAGTGTTAAAGTCAATTTTTTTTTTTTTTTTTTTTTTTTGCGGTACGCGTGCCTCTCACTGTTGTGGCCTCTCCCATTGCGGAGCACAGGCTCTGGACGCGCAGGCTCAGCGGCCATGGCTCACGGGCCC
Source organism: Stenella coeruleoalba (assembly GCF_951394435.1). Taxonomy (NCBI): domain Eukaryota; kingdom Metazoa; phylum Chordata; class Mammalia; order Artiodactyla; family Delphinidae; genus Stenella; species Stenella coeruleoalba. Next base: position 10,085,823 of record NC_137167.1, read on the forward strand.
AGCCGCTCCGCGGCATGTGGGATCTTCCCGGACCGGGGCACGAACCCGTGTCCCCTGCATCGGCAGGCGGACTCTCAACCACTATGCCACCAGGGAAGCCCTAAAGTCAATTTTTAAAGTGCTGAATTGACCCCCCAAATGAGGTCTTCCCAAGAACTACCATCTTGCAACCAGTAACTAAAGAACAAGAAAAATACATAAAAGTAAGCACAGTTTGAAATAAATGAAGTAGAAATGTTTAGTATAATTAGAGTCAATGTGTATATACTTACACATATCGTCTCAAGGCCTTCCTGTTACCAGAAAGAGGAAGTACAAACCAATTTACCAAAACTAAAGTTATTGCTTTAGGTAGATGTTCCCAGGTCCCTAAAATCTGAGTAAGCTACGGAGCTGTAGTTTGCAAAGTTTAACATGCATGAGAATCATTAGGAAGGCCTGGTAATAAAAAACACAGACCGCTCAACGCCATCCTCAGGGATTCTGATTCAGCAGATCTAGGCTGGGGCCCGAGAATTTGGATTTGAAACAAGTTTCCAATGCTAATGCTCTGATATGGAGGTTACACTTTGAGAACCAATGGGTCTAGAACAAGCTACATCATCCGGGCACCGCTGCTCCTACAATTTGTCTTGTAAAGGACATCAGCAAATAAAATTTCACAAACCTAAGTGTTCTTTGAATGACTTCCAGATATTGTTCTTTTGTGGTTGAGTCATAACTTTGGTGAAAACTTTTTATGTATGAGGATTAAAAATACATTCTAAGGAGAACATTGGACTTGGCAAGTGAAAGCGGAAAGCCCTCTCTCCCAGCACGTTCTATTAAGCCCCACGATTTTCACAACATAAAAATCTTACACCCAACTTGGCTGCTCTTGAAACATATTGTTCAGATTTATTTGGCCAAATAATTTACTTAATTGTAGTGTAATACAACTACACGCTAGGTATGTGCCCGATAGTTCAGTCTTAACCTTGCCCAATATCTATTTTTAAAAAGCTGAAAGAAATCGTATTTGCCAAGCATTGTCTGAAGGATACCCTGTTCACACTTTCCTCTCCAGGTAATTTGTACATTGGTGGCATAGTGGTATGTTGCTGTCAATTGTGGAATATATTGGAAGGCATTTATTAGTCATGAGAGTTAAGAGTGAAATTTGCAAATGATTTATTTAAAACAACTAATTAGAGCAGATGTAGGGTTATTCCTCCAACATCATTCTCACTAATGTGCACTCTGAAATGTGTTTTTCAAGTGAGAGAGAGAGGCTGGGGATTTCTGAAGCCTATCTTACATGTATCTTTAGCAGCGTATTTGTCATGAAAGCGTCATCTGCCGAGTATAAAAAAATTGAAACTATCATTTAGGTGCTCTTAAATGTGTCCCTCACTGGAATGACTCGGAATGCTTGTTACAAATGCATATTCCAGGGTTCCATCTGAGACTTGGTACGCGGGCCTCTCACTGTTGTGGCCTCTCCCGCTGCGGAGCACAGGCTCCGGACGCTCAGGCTCAGCGGCCATGGCTCACGTGCCCAGCCGCTCCGCGGCATGTGGGATCCTCCCAGACTGGGGCACGAACCCGTGTCCCCTGCATCGGCAGGCGGACTCTCTACCACTGCGCCACCAGGGAAGCCCATCTGAGGCTTCTTGAATAAGAATCTCTTGCATAGGTGGGGTCCGGGTACCTGCACACTCTGAGCTATTCAGTTGTTCCTAATGCCCATTAAAGTATGAGACCACTCTTTCCTGGACCCCCCATGTCTGGGCCCCTACAGAGCTGCACAAGTGACGTCCTTGTCCTGCTTTGCAGGCCTTTCAAAGAAGTAACTGCTTGATCTACCTTTACATCTACTCTAAAGAGGCTGAGAAGGAGTTCTGTGTTATATAAAATATTAAATCACTTATGATGATTCTCAGAAAAAAAATTTCCCTTTTAACTATTAATGATTACTCTTCTCTTGCTTTGCTTTTGTTTAACCAGTATAAACCATAGTACGAGAGAAGGGTTCTCTTTGCGGAGGATTGCAAGAAAAGGTGTCGCCGTTTTTGTTTCTACCCTTAGTGGAGAGGACTCTGGTGGATACTTCTGTCCAAGCTTCATTCTTTTGTCTACTTTGTGTCCCTTGACTGATATTTGGTTACCTGGTTTCCGTCTTTCATCTTCTACTTTCTGTCATACGTTTTTATTTGATGTAGCCCTTATATGCAATCTTAGATATTTAGTGGAACAATGTAAATAAACAATGTAAATAAACCCATGTGAATGTGTGTATAGTGGTATTTGGCAAATGGCATATTTCTCTTACAAAACAAAAGAGATTTGGGGCTTCATCTGAAAGCAAAAATGTTGTCTTTTCAGGAATATATAAGAAATCCTTATCTAGAATTAATTCAGTAACATGTAGTCTAGTGTTTTTTGTGATTTACCTTTACAACAATGTATAAAAATGGTAGAGGATACTAGAAATTATCTTCTGAGATTTTGACCAGACCAGTGTGTGTGTATGCATGTGTGTGTGTGTGTGTGTGTGTGCTTTTTTTTTTTCCCTAGATATGTTTAGGTGATGTGATCCTCTCCTTATATCCTCTATTTTTACTTTGGAAGTTAAAAGGAAAAAAAAAAAGAGTTTTAACTGTTGAGAAACTGTAGAGCCAGAGAAATAAACCAATTCTAAAATGGTTAAAGAAAAAATAACTTTTATTCCTGGAAATGTATGTGTCTACACTTAACCAGTACAAGATCTGCAGAATTGATCTCCCCTTTCTTAACACCCACCCTTCTGAATATGTACATATGATATTGCCAGAAAAATTTAACTATTGTGGCCAAGCTTCCAGCTGCCTTAAACGAAGGGAATTGCCTTGAGAAATGGTATTTCCAGGAGTAAGTAAAGGGCCAGTACTGCAGGGAGTGGGCTACAGTCCTAAATTTGCCTTGACGCTTGGACCAGAGAAAAGACAAAATTCCAAGAAGAAAACTCTTTGGTCTGACAAATGTTTGAACAAAGAAGCTGAAGTAGTGAAGAGGACTTAACAGTAAAGCTTTTGCAGGGAAATAGGACAACCACAGTGCATGTTCCTGGAGTGGGTTAGGGTGTGACAACAGAATTAGTTGACAAGAGAAGTGAGTTTTAAAAATCTACTGTCCACTACTGTAGTCTCACATGGAGTAGTTTAGAAGCAGCTTTGCTAAAGGCTCTGAATTTGTAAGCAATAACAGTAAACAATGGAGTCTTGTTTCAGACTCAGTGGTCTGATCCTAAAACACTCTTCCACATCAAGGTAGACTGTTATTAGAAGTCATTGTACGCCAAATCTATTTCTAATCTGAGGAACGTTCACATTTCTGTCACATTTTCGTCTGTAAAAGAGAGCAAAGTTGTGGTGGGATTTAGATCTAACCTATGTGTAATCAATATATAATTTAAAAATGGAACAAAAAGAGAGAAATCTTTAAAAACATCAAAGGATTACCAACAATTAGGCTGAAAAGAAATAATGTTGATACATATGATTAGGGTTTCTACCTAGTTTAGGAAAGCTGGGTAATTGAAAGGGTTTGCTCAAGGTGTTGACTGTTAGTGAGGATTAAAAACCCTTTAAATTGAAATTAAATATTGATTTGGCTCAATCGTAATTGCTAAGTTCCCTACCTACTTCAGTTTGACTTTATACAGTTTATGACCACCACCTCTGTCTCAAATTTCCTTCTAATGAAGTGAGAGCGATAATTTATGTCATGTGTCTTTAAGGTTACTCCTAGCTGTGCGATCACATATATTTCAAGCACAGGTATATGATTCTGTGTGATTCATAAATAGAAATATTAAAATTTGGATATCCTGTTGTTAATATGCCCTTCTGCACATTATTTATTACATTATTTCTACTCCCCTCCTATCAACACACACTAGAATGCATGCATCTGGAAGATGAGGGACTTTAACCATCCTGTTCAACTGCTAAATCACCAGTGCCCAGAATAGTACCTGGGCATAAAAGATACTCCATAAATATTTCTTGAATAAATTAATAAGTAGCCGGCAGTTAGAGCACATATAAATCAGATTGTACTGCTGTTGGCAGTGATTGAAATCCAGGAAATAAAAAACAAATAACAGGTGTATGTGTGTGTGTGTCCAGAGCAAGCAGAGGAAGGGATGAAAGGAAGCAAGTGCCAATCATATCGAATTACCCCAAATTTAATTCTGATAGGGTCCATTTATGTCATCCTTCCCAAATTCTACCCTCATGGTTTCTTTTTTTTTTTTTTTTTTTTTTTGCCGTACACGGGCCTCTCACTGTTGTAGCCTCTCCCGTTGCGGAGGACAGGCTCCGGACACCCAGGCTCAGCGGCCATGGCTCACGGGCCCAGCCGCTCCACGGCATGTGGGATCTTCCCGGACCGGGGCACGAACCCGTGTCCCCTGCATCGGCAGGCGGACTCTCAACCACTGTGCCACCAGGGAAGCCCTCTTTCTTTCTTTTTTTTTTTTTTTTTTATTGTAACAATAGATTTTTTTTTAACTTTTGTAGTTATATTTTGTTTTGTTTTTGTTGTGTTTTGATCAGAAGAAAAATCCACGGAGCTTTCCTTCCATGTTTAATGTTCCATCAGGTTGTCATCCTACAGATTGTCATAAAAATATGACTTGACCTGATGTTATCTACAGCTATCTGGAACATATTTTCTCCAGTTGAATTTAAGCTTACCGTAGATGTAAGACATCACCTCCGATTCAATGATTTGTAACTGATATCTAGTCAATAAAAGAAAAACATCTATGTCATGAGTAATGTTTACCCGAATCTAAGGCACTCCAAGTTTTTTGGGAATCCAACTAAATTAGAAGAGCTATCAGTGATATCTTTGGTTTAGAAATTATCTACTCCTGTATTATCTTTTAAATTATACAAAAGAATTTCAAACAATTCATGAGTTTATAAAGCAAAACATTGCATTTCTAAATATACGTATTCAAAACATTTTTATTTTTAAATTTCTTTTGCCTTTATTATTTACATAATGAGACTCTACAGTAGTCAAGGCATTGTTCTGTTACTCGTTTTTTGTCACTTAACAATATGGCGTAACGACTTTCCTTGTCAGTACAGAAGTCTATCTCACTCTTGCTAACTATTGCACCAGACTCCACGGACCCACTGGTACAGGGTTTGTGCCTTTTAAGCGTCAGTAGATAACACCAAGCTGTCCTCTGAAATTAATTCCAGTAGTCTCTTTTCCAACTAAGATTATGAGAGTCTCTAAGATGGCTCTCTATGATCCCTACATCCTGATATTCACACACTTCTGTAACTCTCTCCCCTTGAGTAGCGGCCCAACCTATTGACTCACTTTTAACAAATAGAATATTTCAGTGATGGGCTGTTATAGTAGACTGTGGCTTCCATCACTCTCGCTCTCTCTCTCTTTCTCTCCCTTTTGTGCTGGGGGAATCAAGATGTCATATTGCCCTTTGGAAAGACCCATGTGCCCTGGCAAGGAACTGAGACCCTCAGTCAAATAATTCACAATGAACTGAAGAACCTTAACTGTGTGAGAGCTTAGAACTGGATCCTTCAGTTCACCTGAGACTTGCTGAGTCTTGAGATGAATGCAGCCCCAACCAAGAGTTTACAACCTGCTGAGAGACCCTGAGCCAGAAACAATTGGTCAAGCACCTCCCAGATCCCTCACCACAGAAACTATGAAGTACTAAACACTTGTTGTTTAAAATTGATGTTGTAGAGAGATATGTTACATAGTAAGCTTTCGTTATAACACCTTGCTGCCCCTTGATTTTCATTCATTTAGTTTTCTGCTAATCTAATGGAAACACTAGTGATGGGGACATTTATAATTGTGTGTACAAGTATGTGTGTGTAAATTCCTCCTTCAAGTCCTTTGCTCATTTTTCTATTGATCTGTTTGTCTTTTCTTGTTGATCTGTAGAATTTCTAATGTATTTAAGTGATTAATGCTTTGTTTTTCATAGCTGGTGCATATATTTTCTTTCTACCCTTTTAACAATATATAATTTACAATTCACGTGCAGTCAACCATACAGATTATTCCCCTTGTCACTTCTAGGTTTGTATTATAATTAGAAAATCAATGTTAATATTTTCCTGCATTTTCTTCTAAAAGCTTTAGGATCTGTTCTTCATCTAGCTCTTGAATCCATCTGTAGAAAGTTATATTTTAATGAGGTATGGAGAGGGCTAAATGAAATTTCCCAACTGGATAACCAGTTGTCAAAGTATCAGTGTGAAGTATTTTATTGTTTACCTCCTACTTCATATGTCAAATTTTGGATAAGTTGAATCCTCATAAAAACAAACATTTCTGAACTTTATATTCTGTACTGTGAAATTTATTATTACTTCCTGCAATAACCAAGCTGTCTAAATTGCTGTAATTCTATAATATGTTTTGATATTTGGTAGGACTAGTCTCTAGTTGGTCTTCCTTTCAAATATTATCTTAACATTTTGTGCATAATTTTCCATTAAATTTAAAATCTTCATAGATTTAAATTTTCAGATTACCCTTGATACAAAGAATAATTTGGAGAGAGTTTACCTATTTCAAATACTGAATCCTTCTACCAGGGACATAAGGTAACTTTCCCCTTTCTTCAGGGTATGCTTTATGACCTTCAGTAAATTTCTATAGTTTTTTAATTAGGTTTTATAAGTTTCTTACCACACCTAATCGTAAGTATTTAATGAGTTTCGTGGCTATTCTAAATGGGACCCATTTTTCGATTACGTTTTAAATTGGTCATTGCTAGTGTATAAGAAACCTACTGATTTTTCAATATTGATTTTTTATCTGGCTACTTTCCTGGACTCTTACTAGTTCTGGTAGCTTTCCCATTGATTCTTGTTGATTTTTTTTTGGTAAACAGTTTGTTTCAGATAGATGATAGAAAGAAAGAAAGATAGATAGACAGATAGATAGATATAGACAGATAGATATAGATAGACAGATGATGTGTGTATGTTTATACACATACAGACATATATTCTTTTCCTTTCATTTGATTGCATGGTCTATTATCTCCGAAAAGTATCAATATTAGCATAATAACTGGGATTCTTTTCTTATTTCCGACTTACTGAAGATTCTCTTTTGTATCAGTTTTCTTGGTGCTATTGTAACAATTGCCCATAGACTTTGTGACTTAAACATTAATGCATTATTTTACAGTTCTGGAGGTCCCGAATGAGTCTTGCAGGACTATAATCAAGATATCGGCAGAGCTGGTTCCTTCTGGAGGCCCCAAGGGAGGATCTGCCTGTTGCCTCCACCAGTCCCTGGAGCCTGACTGCATTCCATGGTTCAAGGCTCCTCTTCATGTCACTTAAACATCTTGTTTCCATCATCACATTGCCTTCTTCTCTCTCTAACCTCCTGTCACCCACATAACCCAGGATCATCTTCCCATTTCAAGGGCCTTAGCTTAATTACATCTGTAGGGTCACTTTTTCCATGTAACGTAACATATTCACAGGTTGCAGGAATTAGGACCTTTTTTGGAGAGAGGTATATTATTCAACCTCTCACACTTACTAATAAAATATTTCACTATTGTTTTTGTTGTTTTCTTAAGGTTTCTGGTAGATTTTTAAAGCCAAGTTTTAAAAGTTTATTTTTATAACTAGCTTACTAAGAGGGTTTTTTTTCCTGAGTCAATAACAAATATTATAATGAATCAAATGATTTAATCATCCATATTGAGATGTTTATTCACTTTTCTCCTTTAATTTGTTAATGGACTAATTATATTAATGCACATGTCTCATAATCTAAAATACTTCTCTGTTCTCAGCATATATCTTTTGAGCATAATGTATTAATAGTCTGCTAATACATTCCTGAAATTAACTTGGTACTAGTTTATTTATGATTTTCATACCTGTGTTCATGAATTTTCTTTTATGTTCTATTTTCGTTCACTTTTGATATCAGAGTTATATTACATCAATAGAATACTTTGCGAAAGACCCTAATCAAAAAGCATATGTTACAAGGAATTATTTCTTCTTTAGAGGTGAAGTTAGCTTCACCTATAAAACATCCTGACCCTTTTTTTGCCTTGTCATGATAGATAAGCTTTCAATACTTTTCCCACGTACTATTAATATTTTCTACCATTCCTTAGGTGAACTTCGGTAATTTCTCTCACTAGAAAATGTCTTTTTTTTAGGTGCTTAATTTTTAATATAAACTATATTTAAATGGGCACTATATTAAGAATGCCACTTATTTTCTCATTCCTGCTGTTATTTGTTAGTATTTTTATTGGTGAAAGTTGCCCAAGTTTGTTCATTTTATAATTTTAAAGAGTTTATTTTTAGTTTTATTGATCACTTCTACTTTCTGTTCTTCATTTATTAGTTTCCAGTTTTACCTCTATTAATTCCTTTTATTTTCCCTAGCTTTGCTTTGTTTCCCCCACTCCTCTCCCCAGCTTTTTTTGCTACTCTTAATATCTTTAGCACCAAAATAGTTATTAATATCTGTTTAGACTGTGTCTTTATTTCACAATTTATTTAGAAGAACATTTTTGAGGTTTCACCTACAGAGACCTTTCAAGCTTCTGATTTTATTGCATTATATTCAGGGAATATGGACTGTATTATTTTTGCTTTAGGAATTAACTGGAATTTCTCTTAAGGCATAATTCTTGACCTATTTTTATATGTCCTATTTGTTCTTGAAAAGGCCATGTGTTCCCTATCTCTTCAGTGCCAAGTTCCTTTCTTTCTTTCATCATATCTATTATATCATGCATATTAATTGCATGCCTAAATTCCAACATTAAACCTAAAACATCTTTTAAAAGAAAAAAGCCCTCATATTGAATAAAAATGCACATTGTTTATAAGAAATGTTGAATTAAAAGGAAATGGGAAAGATATGCCAGAGGAGAGAGTAAATCCTGACTCCTTAGAGTGAGATATACAGTATTAATACCAAACATAGAATTAAGTTTAAAAAATAATAAATGGGATTTAAAAGATTTTACTGAGAAAAAAAATATTTTACAACAAAGATATAAATCTTAAAAATATCTGTGCACCTGGTAGTACATCATTTTAAACACATGTCAAAATGTTGTTAATATAAAGGAATTAGGAGAATTAGGAGACCTTAACACATTTTTCTTATTTCTTGGAAAAGCAAAAGGTCAGTAAACTATAAAAAGATATATTTGGGGCTTCCCAGGTGGCATAGTGGTTAAGAATCCACCTGCCAATGCAGGTAACACAGGTTCCAGCCCTGGTCTGGGAAGATCCCACATGCCGTGGAGCAACTGAGCCCGTGCTCCACAACTACTGAGCCTGCACTCTAGAGCCTGTGAGCCACAACTACTGAGCCCACGTGCCACAACTACTGAAGCCCACGAGCCACTACTGAGCCTGCATGCCACAACGACCGGAGCCCACGCACCTAGAGCCCATGCTCCGCAACAAGAGAAGCCACCGCAATGAGAAGCCCGCACACCCAACAAAGAGTAGCCCCTGCTCACCACAACTAGAGAAAGCCCACATGCAGCAACAAAGACCCAATGCAGCCAAAATAAATACATTAATTAATTTAATTTAATTTTTTTAAAGGTGTATTTGGTAAACTTCAACACTTTTTCAAAACAAACAGACACAGCTAGGAAGAGAAGGAAATTTCATCAAGATGATAAGTGCCATGTAAAACAAAAAATATAGCTAACATCATACTTAGTGTTGAGAACAAATGAATCCCTAAGATTGGGAACAAGGTACTTTTACTTTTATTTTTTTAAAGGAACATCTATATATTTATTTTTTGGCTGCGTTGGGTCCTCATTGCTGTGTGGGCTTTCTCCAGTTGTGGTGAGTAGGGGCTACTCTTCATTGCGGTGCACGGGTTTCTCATTGCCGTGGCTTCCCTTGTTGCGGAGCATGGGCTCTAGGCACGCAGGCTCCAGTAGCTGTGGCACGTGGGCTCAGTAGTTGTGGCTCGCGGGCTCTAGAGTGCAGGCTCAGCAGTTGTGGTGCATGGGCTCAGTTGCTCTGCGACATGTGGGATCTTCCCGGACCAGGGCTCGAACCCGTGTCCCCTGCATTGGCAGGCGGATTCTTAACAACTGCGCCACTAGGGAAGCCCCAAGGATATTTACTCTTACTACTTTTATTCAGTAGTGTATTAAAGGTCCTATTCAGTTCAATAAGGCAAGCCAAACAAACAAAATCACAGAGTTTGAAGGAAGAAAGCCGTAAAGGAACTTAAAGAATGGTAAGGCTTCTCTACATCATTCAAGCTTAAAATGATGGCGCCCATAGATATTTATGGTGACGAGATTGTTCTGTATCCTGGTTGTGACGGCGGTTATAAGAACCTACGCATGGAACAAAATGGAATAAAACTATACACACACATTCCTGGTTTTGATATTGCACTGTGTTTACACCACCATTAGGGGAAACTTGATCATTGGGACCTCTCTGTGTTATCTTTTCAACTTCCTGTAAATCCACGATTATTTCAAAATTTAAGAGGTGAAGAAATGAAAAAGAAACCTAAGCCTATCTGTGCTTAGCAGAATAAACCTTAACCAGTTTTATGACAACCTATTACCCACATTCTGTATCATTGCTGCATGTATGACTAAGATTCAACTGAGGCGCTGCAGAAAATCTCCCTTGTTTAACTGCTAATGAAGATATATCAATATGTGTGGCTAAATGAAACGTCTATTGCCTATTTTCTCGATACCTTCCTAAAAAAGTAAAATGGAGAAAGAGAGGAAGAAACAACTTGGGAATGAGAAATAATATAAAGAAAGCAGAAAATATAAACAGCACAACTTAACACTAGAAGGACGACGTAAGGATTAGTCAACGTTTTGTGTATGTTTTCTATTAAATTAGTTTTATTAGGTTACAAATTTCATGAATCTTCAGGAGAGCATTACACTAAAGAGGAGTATGAAATGGCATCTAAACATTCTATTGTCCCTTTTAAGTATTGTAAATCCTGACACTTTATGGACTTTCATGTCATTGGAAACTGTAACCACGTTAAAAAACACAGGTAATTTATCTATTGGCGCAGCTCAGATCTCTGTCCGTTTTATCCTTCTTTACCTATTTCAGCTAAATTTTAAATTATTTCCCTTACCCTCTGCCCCTTCCCCATCAAACAAACATAGACTTCAACTTCTTAGTCCTTTTTGAGTCAACGGAGTCAAAACTAAGAGTAATTAAAAGGTTTAAAAAAATAAGTATTTTTAGAGACTATTTGTGAAACCACAGAAATCCCCAGAAGAGAGGAAATTACCAATAAGGAATTTCTCCCAATCTCAGGTTGACTACACGCAGCTTTGAAGTGGCCTGAATTCTCTGGCCTCTTTCTTAAGTGGAGTTGGTCCCTTGAACACATATGAAGAGAAAGACCTTTTAAGAAAATCTAAAATTTTATTAAAAGTGCCTGAGGATGTATTTTGATATTCACAGAGAAAGTCACTATTTAATTCCTTATTTAAAATTCTCTTCCTTGATTTCTTTTTTCACTTGTAAGAAAGATGGCACCAGGGTGTAAGTTCAGGTCAGCTGATCCAGAGATACAGCCTGTCACTTAGAAGCGTGACCGTACAAGTTGACTCCGGGCACTTCATCTCAGGGACTGTGTTCTAAAAAGATTCTCAAAAAGATTAAGGAACGACATGAAAGGCAAATAATCTCCTCCGCCACCCAAATGTCCCTCTTCCAATAATGGCACCAACAACAACCTAGTTATCCTAGACAAAAACCTGGTTTTTCAATCACCGAGTTCTGTTGGTTCTACTTCTGACATACTCTTCAATATGCTTCTTCTCCCAGAACTGTTTCCACTGTCAGTACTCTTCCTGAAAATACATGCTCTCCACACCCTCTGTTCACTACCTCATCCCAATCCAGTCTTCACTGCGGCCAGGCTAACCCTTCTGAAGCGTGTACATTATCCCTCCACTGGCAAAGGTTCACTTTTGCCAAAAATACAAAGACCAAACTCTTTCGTATGCCTTTTGCAATTTATTTTCCTAAAGATGGAATGAAGTTAAGCTTCCAGCTGAAATTTCACATAAGGAGAAAAAAATAAGGGCTCTGTAATTTCCTATCATTTTAACCTCTGTTAAAGCCACTGACATCATGAGGTGGTATATTCATAACTATGTGGATAAACACACTCCAGGAAGTCCAGAAAACAAAGGAACAGATCATACTGTCCTATGTGAGTTGAAAATATAAACTAACTCCTCTTCCAAACATCATTAGAAGTTAGATCCTCCACACTTTACACACACATTTCTTTCATTGCAATGACTACACTACCCAAACCTCAGAATAGTAAGATCTCTGAGTTGTATGCCGACAGAAACCATTTTCACTTGACGAGAAGAAATCCTCCCAAATTCTCAAGCTTCATCCAGTGTTTAGTTTTTGCAAGCTGTATGTTTATTACAGTCAGAAATTATACAAAGTTATGAAATTGGGAATAAGTTGATGCCACAACAACTATATGTTCCTCTTTAAGTAACTGGAATTCAACAAGTAGAATATTTATTTCTATCTATGCAATCACCAAAACAAAAGAAAGAAAACTATGTTTAAATTTCTACAGCACAGATTTTTTGCTACTATGCCAACTCTAAACATGCTTCCAGGATTCGAGTATAAAGGACCCTGCTTTGTGAGTAACTCTAGAGATGGAAGAATTCGTTTAGGATACTTGCTACTGATATCTAGGTGGGAACTCCCTATCTAATAATTCAATTTTTTCCCATTCAAAGACAGCAGTGTCCACCAATACATACCTTACTTCCAAAGCACACGGCATCCCATTTTCAAGGGCTAAGATGAGTTAAGTCTTTCAAATATTTGATTAGGAGACAGAGGAAACCGTTTTTCCCTTGGTCAGTAAACAAACGCAGAGAGAACAGCTTTCCAGTGTGTTGAAGATTCTCTGGCAGATCATTAATCCCAGAAAAATCTCTCCAAACTTACTGATGCGTGGATTCCATTTTCAAATTTCTCATTAGTTCCTCTTTATGGATTAAATGCTGATGTTCACGAATGAATGCACACAGCTTCAGCTGATGGATGTAATTGGGTTGTAATGGATTTTAGCTGCTGTTTCTTCTGATCTAGCCAATTTGAAATGCAGTATCAATGTATTCTCCCCATCTCTCAGTAGGGAATGAGAAATTGAAACCTACAAGATGAAATGTATCAACTTTCATAAAGTCAGCTTCAACCATCATAAAACTGTTAAACTTCTTATTATCATTCTATCGCAGTTATTTCTCAAACTCTAGTCTGGCAGTCAAAATATTAAAGTGTATTTGGAATAAGTAGAGTTGATCCTCCAATGTTCTGTGTGTCTTCAACATTGATTTTGGTGCTGTAAATATCACCAAGTGAAAATGACATTAACACAGCAAAATTTAACACCAGAAACATAAAATGACAAGAAAAGATTTAAAGGTTGCAAAACCTTCTGCAATTTTATATTTAAAAACAGGATTTGCAGCTACACTAGGTTCAATAACAAAGATTACATGTTTCCAATCCTCAAAAATTGCTACTGAGCTGTTCTTTTGGTGTTGGATTCCTGTGTCTCTTAGCACTGGAACATCTAGTGACGAATGGAAGACACAGATCAGCGAGGACCCAAGTTGTTAGCCGTCTCAGTCTCTTCATTTCCTACATTGCTCTATGTGTGGATGTTTTTCACGTCCCAACCAGTATTTTCATGTAGTTATATATTCATGAGCTCTGTAACAGTGGGGTCAGAATTCAGGTGAGCTCAAATAGACTGAACTTTCCTGTTATCACTAATAGTGTAAAATGGAAGCTAGAGTGAAACAGCTATTTTATTAAGAATTGTCAGTGAAGAGTATTATGGGAAAACAATCCTCTATTCCTCTCTTAAATCCTCCTTTTAAATTAATGCAGAAATTCAAGTTTCTCATACAATTCTGAAGTTTACTTAAATAATGCAAATCACACTGTAAAACATGACTAGACATTTACACACCACTTCTATTTTATTCTACAGAGACAACTTATCGCTGGTAAAACTAGAGGACTAGATGGAGAGAAAGGGAAGACATATTACCTAGTTCTTATCTGTTGTGTCTCTGGATTTAAACAACATTTTCTTTGTACTGTGCATCTTAGAAAACTATAAAAATGCAACTATTCTTCAGGCTCATGAAACTTAGGCAGATAAAGTGACATAGCTGGGAGGAAATAGAAGCCACTAATGTCTTATTTGCTTTTCATAAATAATACTAATTAGCACATACATTTCACTTAGCATCTTCAAAACACTTGACAAACATTAAGTAATTAATTACTTAAAGAGAAGACCAGGATGAGCTTACTTGGAATCTCCCCAAGGACACTCAATACTTCTTGGTTCAAACAGGTTTTGAAATAACAAGAATAACCTTTCTTGTGATATCTGACTGCCAGTTCGAGCCCAGAAAGTACCTGAGTGCGTGACAATTAGATGGTTTTAAAAAGGTCAGTTGGATTTTGTGTAACCTCTAAAATGAGAGGTTAAATTTTTTCTGATCTCTCTCTCTCTCTCTCTCTCTCTCTTCCTTTCCCCCCTTAAACACACACACACACACACACACACACACACACACACACACAAACTGGCTTAATCTGCCAAATTAAAATCCTCCCTCCTACTCAAAAGGCCATATCCAAAACCAAATTTATGACTATGATGTTAACATCCAACCAAACCTACATAGGAAGGCATCATTTTAAAGGAAAAATAACTGGATTCATTCCTGTAACTTAATAATAAAATCGGTCATTATTATCTATCAAGACTATCTCTTCCTTTTCTCCCCATAGGAGAAAAATAAACTCAGACCAGTAATTTGCTTTTCTGCAAAGGAGGAGCCTTCCTATTGACAAAAAGTAGAATTTAACCTCTTGATCATTCATTGTTTTTATTTGCACCTGAGTTAAAGGTTTAAAATGGAATCATCTTCCTTACTGAGAAGAACCTCACTTCAAACATGATAAAAGTTCTGAGAAAAAATGATATATGAATTTTCATAGCCATTCCATAAACTTTCTGTTGCTAAACGGCCTTAGTGTCATATAAGCTCCACTAGGTGACTCACTGAAACGGTAGAACAATCTCCTTTTATCAACAAAAAACTCTCAAAGAGAAGAGAGTACAGTAGGTCTATGATGCACGTAACAAGTATTCTTTAGTCCCATCGTAATTCAAACAAGGTTTGGAAACGCCTTTGCAGGCAGTATGTGTACAACTAAAAAATCCAATTCAATGCTAAATATTCACCACTTATATTTTATTAAAAATAATATTAGCTAGCCTGACCACCTATCCCATTATTTATACCTAGCGAAACTGGTTTTAACTGCTTCTGAAAATCAGCTTCCCCGCTCAGAAGATGAAGGTGTGCTATAACCAGGTTAAAATAATTAAAAGAAAAATGTGCCCAGTGCATTGAGAACAATTCCAAAGAGAGGATTTCAAAAACAAAACAATAATATAGATATACTGATATTTGCTTATATTTTGGTAATTGTATTAAAAAGGGATCTAAATTATTTGGGGAGGTTTTATAATAGACTTACTGTAATGATGCTTTCTTTCAAAAAGTCATATACTTTTACCTCTCAAGCTGATAATCTAGTTTGTATGTCTTTTCCATCCTACATGATTCCCAGTTTTACCTCTGAGATAGCAAGACTTGTTTCACACAACTGGCTCCATATACAAGGTCAGTGCCATGTAAAGTATCACTTACCTTAAATCTCATCACTGTAATGCCTGAGCCGTTTAGATGAGGTGAGGAGAGAATCAACACCTTTCATCTGGAGCTTTAAAAACAAACCTGGTTTATTAAGTTCATTACGTTGAAAATGGAACTCAATTGTATTAGATTTTTCCATATTTAAAAATAGATCTGGGATGGTCTGTTTGGGGTTCCAGGAGGCTTTCTGCACACTTTAAAAGTAGCAATGCAGGGCTTCCCTGGTGGCACAGTGGTTGGGAGTCCGCCTGCGATGCAGGGGACACGGGTTCGTGCCCCGGTCCGGGAAGATCCCACATGCCGTGGAGCGGCTGCGCCCGTGAGCCATGGCCGCTGAGCCTGCGCGTCCGCAGCCTGTGCTCCGCAACGGGAGAGGCCACAACAGTGAGAGGACCACGTACTGCAAAAAAAAAAAAAAAAAAAAAAAAAAGTAGCAACGCAAAAAAAAAAGACTTCAGCAGAATGTCTACATCTGTAGTGTATCTTAAGAAAGACTATAAAGTTGAGGTGAATAATGGTAAAAGTGATGGTGAGTCTGCTGGGGTCGATGTTTCAAGCAGAGACATACATAATTTTTTCACCAATGATTTGAACTTGAAATGGTCAATGTTATTATGAGAAATTATTAGAAAAACTGTATAGGAGCACTAAGAGCAAAGGAAAAGATCAGAAAAGGAAGATCTGACATGCCTGGCATGTTTTTTGTTGATGTTGTTTTGTCTTTGTTTTTAATCTGTCAAACCTTTAAGCACAACCATAAGACTGTTGAAAGAATAAAATAAGGGAAATGATGGATGAATACATTTTAAAATTTAACAATGGAAAGTGAGAATAAGATTTTTTTTTCTGACTTTTTATTGTTCTTCTGTTTTCTAAAGGTAGATTATTTTATGTTGGACAAATGTGTCTGCTTTATAACTGCTCTCTATTAGCCCAGACTGAGCCAATCTCTACACAACAGTGGTTAGTATTTTTTGAGTATCCGTGAATACTCATCAGTTTGTATAGATTAAATTATTAGTTTGTGTTGCTGGGAATCAGGTCCTTATTTTTTCCTGCTCCTAAATGTGTAATTTAAGAAATCCTAAACTAATTATCTAATTTCGGCCAATACGGAAGAATGCCTAGCAAGTATCTAATTTCATAGCTTTATTATCTTATTATAAGGCTCTTCATTTCCACTTCAAAGGCAGTTAAAAGATTGGCATCAGGGTTTCCCTGGTGGCGCAGTGGTTGAGAGTCCGCCTGCCGAAACAGGGGACGCGGGTTCGTGCCCCAGTCCGGGAAGATCCCACGTGCCGCGGAGCGGCTGCGCCCGTGAGCCATGGCTGCTGAGCCTGCGTGTCCGGAGCCTGTGCTCCGCAACGGGAGAGGCCACAACAGTGAGAGGCCCGCATACCACAAAAAAAAAAAAAAAAGCTTGGCATCAATACTTAATTGTACAGCAAGGACATTGCACTAAACTCTTTTCATGTTCCTTAGCACTGAACCACATTTCATCTGTCCAGATTATGCAAAATTAATTTTTGAGATAGTGGTGAGATATTGTTTCCTTCAGTTAAGAAGAATGATTCAAAGGAATAGAACTGATCTTTTCCTATATTTACAGAGTAAAAATGTAAGGAGAATCCAGAGGGATAGCAGAATCCCTCACACTACTTCTTACTGCCTTTCTGTTTGATTTGTGGACAATCTCTAAGTTTTTCTGGTGAGGAAAAAAAAAAACTTTTACAGGAAGGAATGAAAAGAATCTCTTTCAGTGTTCAAGAAATTTCTCAAATTAATACAGCACCCACAGTGAGAACACCCTTTGGTAACTGCATTGGACAATTCAGTTGCTCACATTATGCTTGCAACCACCTATGTAGGTGTGCCCAATAAATATATTATACATTTTATTAGCATTTGACCAAGTCCGACCTCTCACACCCTTTCCAATGAATGCCACCATTCTCAAGCTGTTTCCCTTTCTCTCTCTTACACATACACTCACAAACAAACTCACACACACTCACACAACACAATTATTCTTCATATTCAGCTGCAACTATTATTCCCTGATCTACATAGATAGATAAATAGATAGGTAGATAGATAGATAGATAGGTAGATAGATAGATAGATAGATAGATATTATGATTAGAGCAGAAAGGATAACTTACAAGCAAAAGTGCTTGGTCATTATTATTTTTATTGTATCTTATTAGTTTGTCTACTTTACTCTTGACCTCTTAAGATACAACTGCCTTTATTCCAGACTGCCAGTTAGTACAGAAATTCAGAGGACGAGATTGGAGAATTTTGATCTAAATCCTTTATTTAGAATTGGAGAATGCCAATGGACAATGAAAAGATCTGCTCTCATGGAGTTTATCTTCTAGTGAGAGAAGACAGAATATTCACTAAATAAAATAAATAAGGTAAATATTCTATGTTAGAATCTAAATGGTAAGGAAAATAGAACAAGCAAAGGGGATTGGCAGTGCCAAGGGCTGCCTCATGAGAAAATGACAGTGAGCAATCTTGAAGGAAGCCAAAGCGGGAGCTATTGGATATTTGTGGGGAGAGAATTGTGGGCGGTGTGTCTGCCGTGATCAGTTATGCATGCTTGGTACACAACCTGAGCCCAACACAATATTTCTGAGGCAGAAAAGGCAGCAAGTGCAAAGTGCTGGGGTGAAAGCATGCCTCACAAGTTCATGAGAAAGGGTCATCACTGTAGCTGGAGCAGAGAGAGCAAAGAGGGTAATAGAGGGGCATGAGATGAGAGAAGGAATCGGGGCCCAAATGAATCTGAGTTTCCCTTTTATAATCCATCCTGATTGGTTTTATGTGAGGACCTCATAGGTGGAAGGCACGTGTGGGAATAAAGCTTATCCAGAGGGAATCTTGCTGATGGCTCTGACTCATGGTCATCATCGGCTTCCTACTGGTGCATTAATGACTCCAGCAGATCAAAAGGCAACAGAATGATGTGAAAGGAGCACACAGTCATGTATCAGATAAACTGTTTTGAATTTGACTCCATCACTTTCTAGATGCAGAACTACAGGTTAATTTCTTAACTTGGTGTCAACTCAACTCAGCAAACAAATTGCTCTTACCAGAAAATCTAACATAGCAGGACCCTGGCTCCCACAAAAAAGGAAGTATTTGAAGATTTACGCCTCAAGCAAGCAGGTTATAGTCTAAATGAGGAGTTGGCAAACTTTTTCCACAAAGGATCAAATAGTAACTATTTTAGACTTCGTGAGCCATTTGGTCTCTGTTGGAACTACCCAACTCAGCCACAGTAGCACAAAAGCAGCCAAAGACAATATGAAATGAATGGGCATTGCTGTCTTCCAATAAAGCCTAATATACAAAAACAGGCAGTGGCCAGATTTTGCCCATACTCAATATTTTTCCTCCCTTGGTCTACAGCATCATTATCTAATACAGCAGCCAATAGCCATATGCAGCTCTTTAACTCATGGCATGTGACTAGTTGACTAAGGAACTACATTTTAAATTTTATTATAATTTTAATTAATTTTAATTTTAATAGTCACATGGCACTAAGGGTTACTGTATTGAACAGCACTGGTCTTAAGGTAAAGATAGGCCTAGGAGAATATGAAGACTATGTTAAAAATGACAGACGGGGCTTCCCTGGTGGCGCAGTGGTTGAGAGTCCTCCTGTCGATGCAGGGGACACGGGTTCATGCCCCGGTCCGGGAAGATCCCACATGCCGCGGAGCGACTGGGCCCGTGAGCCATGGCCGCTGAGCCTGCGCGTCCGGAGCCTGTGCTCCGCAACGGGAGAGGCCACAACAGTGAGGCCCACGTACAGAAAAAAAAAAAAAAAGACAGACGTCATATTGGTACAAGGAAGAAGTAAGTAGTACTGACTGGGCGTTTAATTGAAGGCTTCATATACTAAGTGGCATTTGAAATGGGTCTTGAGAAATGAGTAGACTTTTTTGGTAGGCTTTCTAACCTTGCTTGCAAAACGAAAATAGAAGTACCCAGAGGGAATCTTGAAGTGTTTTATACTTAGAGACACTTGCTAGGCATTCTACTGTTTTCCAAGATTACTGAGGTGCAATGGGAAAAGTTCAGGCTTTAGCACTGGGAAGGACAGATTTAAAATTTATCTTACTTATCACATGAGTTTAGATAAGCCCCCTTATCATTCTAAGCAGTGGTTTTCTCATCTTTAAGATGGAAAAGGTACTATTGACTCTAAGAGTCAAATGACCCGAGGTCATTTGTCAGATTCAATTATAGTACCTAAGATAATGCTAAGAACTTGGGATTCGATTACTGAGTTATTTTAATTATTATTTAAGTTATTTAATTATTATTGTGTCACAAATATAACTTCAATCAATTCTCACAACTCTGTGTGATTAAGGAAGGGTAGGCATTATAATCTTCATTTTTTTTTTGTAGGAGAGTTCTTTGTGTATGACATGTATCTTGCCCAAGACCACGTAGCTCATAAATGGTAGAATCAAGTTCAGAAGGCTCAGAACTCCTCATACATATTCCAGTGCTTTTCCCACTACCTGTTATTAACTCCCTTGTTAAAACAAACTAGTGAAGTATTTGGAATACCAGGTCTAGACTGAATCTGCTATCTCAGTGGGTTTTAAGATATATTCAGGCTGATGGTTTCATCCAACTAGTCACTCATATTTACTCGTCAGATTTCCTGTTTTGACATGAACTC
The DNA here is from genome assembly GCF_951394435.1 of Stenella coeruleoalba. NCBI lineage: Eukaryota > Metazoa > Chordata > Mammalia > Artiodactyla > Delphinidae > Stenella > Stenella coeruleoalba. The sequence continues at coordinate 10,106,378 of NC_137167.1, forward strand.
TGTGCAGACTTCATTTATTATTTAAATAACTTTATAAGATATATCTCCATCTGTATAATCGTTCATCAGTGCCACAGTCTAGAGCAATGAATCTTGACATTCAGAAGCATTATGTAAAACAAACCAAACATGTTAATACCTAGGGCTTTATATCTTAAGCCTTCCTTGACATGGGTTTGTTTTATGTCCCGTCTATTCTATGTTCATCTTTAATTTATGTTTAAACAGCTTATGTTTAATTTATGTTTCAAAGTGAAGCCACAAATCGCCTAAAATTTAAGGAATTTCATTCCATGCCATCTCTAACCCCACCTTGTGTCTTAACACTCATAAACACAGGCACTGAGCAACACAATGATCTGTCGTATTTCCAAACAAAAACGTAATAAGATGCCATAGGTAACTGTAAGCATGTGTCTTCTTTCCTTACATCAAAAGAGAACGTAGATTAATAACGATAAGCACTGTAGAAAGCACCTATGTTGAAAAGCAGGGAATTTTTGGTTTTGACTTATTCTGTCCCTTCATTGTACCCATTTTTAAATCTCCTTTGTCAGATAGGATTTTCCAGCTCCACCTTATCCTTGTGCATCCCTCTGGGTGTGTATGAAAGGAAACTAGCTGGTAGTCTCTGAAGTATTTACCTATGTCCTACTAAAATGATGATGTTGCCAGTAAAGGGAACGCTGCCTACCTTAAGGGTCAAACCAATCGTATGATCCTTCTCTTTCCAAACCTGACACCAGAACTTCTCCATTTTCTTTCTTGTAACCAGGTAATGTATACCTATATGTTCCTGCATCTGTCTGATGTTAGCTTGCTATCTTTTTATGAGATTTGAGGTTGGGACCCAACCCACCACGCCACTAGAGGGAAGTAGTCACCTAACAAGGGGAAGAAGTAAACAAAGAAGGATGTCAATTTCTTGGTTCCATCATAGTTCCTTTCACTCTTTCTTTGAACTAAATATCTTTTATCTTTTATGTGTTCCCAAATCAACCTAAACCTATAATGAGCTTTCCCACATTCCAAATTATTATAACATTGTTATTAGAAAAAGTGTATATAGCTCTACACTTTTTTTCTAGTCAATTCAAAGAGAATTTTAGAAGTGAGAGCAGGAAAGGAGCATTGAAGCAGTTGGGAAATTTTACTTATTTATGTGTTTGCTTATTTTATTCAACTCCTTCTTTATTACAAAAGGCCAGACTGAGGTCCAGAAAGGTGAAATTTCTTACCAAAATTTTGACGTTAATTAATAGCAGAACTGTGTTCAGCGTCCATGTCTTAAAATTTGTATTGCAACTTATTCTATTACATATACTGCTCCTTTTATATATAGACATCTCCATGAATATGCCATTGCTTTGTCTGTTTTTCATTTTTAATGAGAAACATAACAGTCTAGGGTCTTTTGTAAAAAATTCTCTTCCTATAAGCAAGCTGTATGTTTTAAGAAGTTAAACACATAGACTTCATAAATTTCACGGTGTTGTGATATAGCAGAATGTTTATTGTTACCTTGGGGATTTCCGTACAGTCCCCTTCCCATATACTTTCCTACCTTTTTCACAAATTCAAATTTGTCAACTGTTCCTAGTCGAACTCCAAAAAGATTCCCCGAAGAATTCAACCTTCATTGATTTCCCCTTGTACTCAGTCCTACAAGTGTTAGCCCTAGATAAGCCCTCATATTGCATTGATCGATACTGTGGCTCCCAACCAGACCATATTTAACGTCCACCTAGAGGTGGAATGAGTTCATGACACATAGCTTCCTGTGTTGCCATGTTAGGCATAATTCCTTCTCAATTAATCTGAAGGGCTGAATTCGTACTTCGATGACTTTAAAGAGTGGCTATGACTTCCCAAATGACTGTGAAATCCGGCTTGCACCTGAGTTATTAAAGATGCGCCTCAAAGTCTAGTCTAAGTTTGAACGCTATTACTCCACTAGTATTCTTATCCCTGAAAGACCTTGCTACATTTAGCTGAGCCAACAGTCTTTGCAAACATTGATGTTTCATTCATCTCGTTGTTTAGAAAGATTTGTTTCCCTCTTAATGGCTGAGAATAAAACTTTAAAGGAAAACATCTCCACGGGAAGCCTAGCATTGTTAAGGAATGGATAATCTGTGGCTGCCAGAAAACATTACTCGATTATCAGTTTGAATTTCCTTTTGCTCCTTAGTTTCATCCTAGTAAGTATTTCTTTTATTCCCTTCGACCACCCCAGACTGTTTTTCTCCCTCCTGGCTGTCTCTATAGCTTTCAAATATTTAGCAAGCTTCAGATTTTGATTGATCCCCACCTGTTTTTCTCCTCATCAAGTGCTAACTTCTATCTTCAGTGGACTCCTGTCTGTTGTTCTTTGAGATTAAAAATCAATGAATATTACAAAAACTGAAGAATCCTTTAACAAGTCCCTTTGTCCCTCCTTTCACCTTCTCACAAAGAATTTTTTTTCGTTTTATCGCTTCCCTTTCAAAAGTACCATATACCTTAATTAAATTATTACAATTCTTTTGAGGATTATGAATAAATCTTCATTTGTTTTCTTTATTAGCATTCGATCTGCTTTTGTTAATTGTGTAAATGTTCCCCGTAGGCAGAATAACTCAAATGAGCAATAAAACTCAAATGAAGCAGGGCTTTTTGTTAAGGAGAGTCAATTTGATTAACGTCACAGTCAATATGATGAATGGCAGCATTTTGGAACAAGTTGGCCAGTAACTTGAAACTGACAATATAATGTGTGTGTCATTAGGACTAAAACAATAAATTCAACAATGTATCATAGCGTTGATCTGGAATGCTCCTTGGTTTGGGATAAAATAATGATTCTGTGCATTTCCATAATATTCATTCTTAGATTCAATGCTTTATAAATAGACTTTATCATCTTGATGCTCAAATGACATGGAAACAAGTGAACTTCGTCAGTGCCAAAGGAGTAAAATGGTCATTCAGGGATCTAGGTTCAGTGCTTGGAGTGATGGAAATCGATTTCCCCTGTATGGCTAACATGATGTAGTTAATAAGGAAGGATTTATAGCAAATATAAATAAATGTTCATGGGAAACACTTAAAATGCAAACCAAGAAATTGCAAACTTCCAACTATAGACTTTCTCTGTGTCAACCAAATGCTTGCCAACATTCAACAGTGGATAAACATCTGATTAACAAATTTTCTTGTGAAAAAGGAGAAATAGATAGAAGAAAATGTACCTAAGGATTGGATTAAGAGTGCTATAAGAATAAACTTTCTTCAAGGATTCTAAATCTCAATAAGTCATCCCTTATATCTTCCATAACCTAAGCCTCCAGAGATTATGAAAGCAGAAAATAAAGAATAGTTTTTGGTTTTGTTCAGTGTTATTTTGTGGTAGTTGTTGTTTTTGTGCGTGTGTTGATTTTTTTAAGCAAAGTTAGGACACAATTTTGTTGCCTGGGAAAGAGAAGGTAATTTATATGACTAAAACCCCATCAAGTGAAACTTCAATAAAAGGGAGAGAGACAGAGATGAGAGCTTGTTGTGAATCACTTATTTATCTGATACAAAAATGAAGTCCCTATAACCAAGAAACAGAAGCAGTAATAAATCCGTTCTATATGAAAGAAAAACATTAATTTAAAGATATATATTTAGACTCTACATGTGAAATCTAACTCTATCTTTGCCAGTTTTTCTGCAAATGAACAAACTGATCCTTAAAATTAAAAAAAGTTCATGTAAATTGGCATCAAATAATTATGAACCGATAGCTATTCTTCATCCAAACTCTCGTGGTTTTATCAATAATTAAGATATCCAGATTTCTCCATTACCATGTGAATTTTACTACGTTCTCTCTCACCTCTAGGACTTACTGTTAGACTCTTTGAAGAAACGATCATGTATTTCTATTTTGATATATTGCCATCTGTAAACAAAACATAGACAATTTACTTTGGAAGAGACCTAGAGACCTTCTTTTTCTTCAAAAAAAAGAAATTCTGCTGTAGACTAGGAAATTGGTTCCAGACTATAAATTCTTGGAGGTAAATGGAGCTTTTAGTACAAAGATAAATTATATACAAATGCAGAACAAGGATCTTCTGGGAAAAGAGAAGTTTAAAAGTACTTTGGGGAAAAAAAAAAAGAGTGAAACAGCCTAAATCAAAATCTCCTAATAGTCTTTCTTCTAATCACAGTTTTCCTCAACAGTTACTTTATTTCCCCTCTATTTCTTCAACGGAGTAAAAACACAAATGCTAAAGGTTTAGTAAAACAAATGAATGAATATAACAAATCAGAAAGACTCATATAGAGAACAACCTAGTGGTTACCAGAGGGTGGAGAGTTGGGGGAGGGGGAAAATAAGGAAAGGAATTAAGAGATACAAACCACTAGGTATAAAATAAATAAGATACACAGATGTAATGTATCAGGGAATATAATCAATGTTTTATAACTTTAAATGGAGAACAATGCATAAAAATATTGAATCACTATGTTGTACAACTGAAACTGATATAATATTTTAAATCAACTATACTTCAATTAAAAATTTGGAAAAAATTCTTTTAAGAAAAACGTGAAGCTGATCAAGAAAGAAAAACAATACATGTTGAACAGTAGACAAAAGAAGTGGCCAAACTTGAAATGCACAGACAAGGCTCTAGGCAAATTAGAAATGATTACCAAGTTAAATTAAAAAAGGAAACAGTAAAACTGTGATTAGAAACAGTTCAACATTGAGATGCCCATATTCTAAGGTAACCGTATTTCTTTATATCTTGTTCTAAATTACATCAAGTAAGAAGACAATAGATACAGTCAATATAATTTTGTTATCTTTTTAAATGTTGTCTTTTCTTTTAAATCTACTTGTTTTATACATTTTTCCAAAGTATGAGATACCTGTGTGATTTTCTTTAATTTAAAAACGCGTGAAGAACTTCCCTGGTGGTGCAGTGGTTAAGAATCCACCTGCCAGTGCAGGCGACGCGGGTTCGAGCCCTGGTCCAGGAAGATCCCACATGCCGAGAAGCAACTAAGCCCGTGTGCCACAACTACTGAGGCTGCGCTCTAGAGCCCGCGAGCCACAACTACTGAAGCCCGCGTGCCAAGAGCCCGTGCTCCGCAACAAGAGAAGCCACCGCAATGAGAAGCCTGAGTACGGCAACAAAAAGTACCCACCATTCACCGCAACTAGAGAAAGCCCACGTGCAGCAATGAAGACCCAACACAGCCAAAAATTAAATAAATAAATAAATATTTTTTTTAAAAATGAAAATACAGAAGTGTATGCCCTCTTTTAATTTACTTCACACTATACATGGAAGGCATGAATCATCTGATGATGAAAACCAAGACATTGTTTACCTGGTAGCATTGCATCTTTATTTCACCCAAAGTAACCAGGACAGAAATAAAGGCTGTGATTTAAGTGTTTTGGGATTGAAAGAGCATCTTTGTAGAAGTTAATGTGGCAGACTCCATCAGGACTTTTTCTGCACTATTTCAATATTTTCATGTTTCTTGAATGAACTTGGGGTGTTATCACTTTTTTCCCAATGCACACATTTAATATCATATTTGTACAGAGCATTCAGAATTCTTAAGAAACAAAAAGTGAGCTACCCCTGGAAAGCGAGGGAGAAGAGATTATTTGCCCTGCCTTCTGTTTCTTTCATCATATCCCTCTCCTTTGGCAATGGCCTTTATCCTCCATGCTCACATCAGGGAAAAGACCAAGGCCAAATCCAACTCTTTGGTTACTCCATCCTCCTTCTGGGTCCTGTCCTTTTGCTTTGAACCTCCACCCCGAAGAAGGCTTCCGGGCCAGTAACCTTTCCTTTCTTTCCTTTTCAGAAGCTTCTTGTTGTCAGCATACTTGCTCATTTCTTTAGTCCAAGTGTGCCCCTTACAAAAATATCTACTGCCCCTGACCTTTGAAAAGGGCAAAAGGGGGTTTTAGCTAGCGCTAACAGGGAGAGGATGAAAGCCTTGACAGTCTCCACGGAACTCAAGGATACTAAAATTTCTCAAGGTGCAGCCCCCTTCTCTCCGTTTGCCAAATCTTTGTGCTTTTTGAGCAACTGGCTTGAGTAAATCTGAAGCAAAGATAAGGAAGGAAAATAGTTCTCAAAGGGTAAATTGTAGCCTCTAAAAGAGGAAGGAAAACTTGTCATCTTTCAACCCAACTTTCCTTGGCAGAAGCAGCCTTTAAGAATTCCCTTTAAATGAGTTCTCGACTTCTGGCAGGTTTCTGGCTATGCAGCTCCCTTTGTTCAGGAATGATGTTTTAAACTTCCCAGTTTAGCCTCACAGCACAGTTTTCAGGAAAGTTTTTTTATTTTCTATATGTTCTTACTTCTTATCCCTAAGACAAGTTTTTCTGCCAAATAAAACATCAATTTCCAAAGAACTGAATTACCTCTAATATTGTATTTATGGCTTTCTTGATGCCTAAACTATTTACACACACACACACACACACACACACACGCACAAAGAAGTCATATACCAATTAGAGTATGTTTCACTGCACTTTTCAAGTTCATGCATGACTTTGGGTGCGATATTTAATTAGCAGCAATACAGCAAAAGACGACTGACTTTTAGAAACTAGAAACCCACATACAGGCAGAGTCTCCTTCCCCTCTCATCATCTTTTGTGTGTGTGTTTTTAATGAAATATCCCCGGGTTTCAGTGATCCGACAGATGTTTGACACAATACCCGTTCATTAGAAATGCTGTATATTTATCACATCTCGAAGATGGACTTTTCAGCTCTTTCTTTCAGCCACATGTCTCAGATGAATATGCATTGTGAGACGACTTATGTGACAGGTACAGAAGGGTTGAGTGGCAAGGAGAGAACATTATGAATCTCACTAGAATTAGGAAAAAGAGGTAGAGTGACTGCACCAGGTCATTGTCAATAGTTCAGTTTGAATGAGTACAGGTGCTATTATCTCACAAGCACATAAAAGGAGAGAGAGGAGAGATAAGAGAGCTGCATTTTCCACCTGTTGGCACATCGATGGGTTTATTCTAATCCGCATATCTCTCCATGCCCTTCATGAGAGCTTATTCATTTAGCTCCAGTGGGCCCACTGAACGTGGGTATTTTAAATGACTGGTAATGAGACAGCAATTCTCTCATTTTCAGGTTCATAACACCCCAAGCCACAAAATATCATAGATATCCCATTTCTTTTTTTTAATTAATTTTCATTGGATTATAGTTGATTTACATTGTTGTGTTAGTTTCAGGTGTACAGCAGGGTGAATCAGTTATGCATATACATGTATCCACTCTTTTTTAGGTTCTTTCCCCTCATAGGTCACTACAGAGTATTGAGTAGAGTTCCCTGTGCTATATAGTAGGTCCTTATTACTTATATGTTTTCTATATATAGTAGTGTGCATGTGTCAATCCCAATCTCCCAATTTAACCCTCCCCCTGCTCTCCCCCTTGGTAACCGTAAGTTGGTTTTCTACACCTGTGACTCTATTTCTGTTTTGAAAATAAGTTCATTTGTACCCATTTTTTAGATGTCACATATAAGCCATGTCACATGATATCTGTCTCTCTCTGACTTCCTTCACTCAGTATGACAATCTCTAGGTCTATCCACGTGGCTGCAAATGGCATTATTTCGTTCTTTTTAAGACCGAGTCATATTCTATTGTACATACGATGCCCTTTTTATTCATATTGGACAGGTGGCAAACCATTTTTCCTTTGGGTCTGTGTTGTCCTTCTCACTTGATAGCTCCACCTGCCCCTGCTGTAGGCCTTCCTGGGTCACAGCATCATCACCATGTAGAGCAAAGCGTTTTAGAGGCTTCCAGCCAATCACCTCATGTGTGCTGTCATCCTCTGACCCCTTCTACCTGTAGACTCTGTGAAGGAGAGATCTCCTGAGTCCACTCCCCCACTCACACCACCTTCCCCCCGCTGCTTCTTCGGGTATCTTCACTGTGCCCCGCTGTGTTCAGAAACCTTAGAGGAACGGTTGAGACAATACTGTAGGAGAGCCTTGGTCATCTGCAGCCACCCAACACACTTACAAAATTTTATTTTCCTCCAAAACATTTTGCCATTGGTGCTTGCCAAAGAGAGGTGCTTTCTTTATTTTTTTTTTTTTTTTTTGGTTTGTTTTTTTGAAAATGTCAAGGTAACAGAAAAGTTTATTGGGACAGGAAATGTGCTACCTTTGGTCCTAGGAGAGGAGGAACATCGGCCACCTGCTATATATACTAGATCTATACCTTTATGATGAATTTGCTTTGATTTTAAAAGGTTGATGGAACTGAGAGCAGGCCACCCCAAAATGTGTCATATTGATTATTTTAAAGTTACTTAAGAAACAGCCAGTGCAAAGAGGACACTCTGACCCTCCCTTGTCCTCTTGAAGGCAGGAAATAAATCTCCCATGTGAAAGGTACCCTCCGCATACCAGGAGGTAGAAATATATCCTCATCACTACAGACAGGGAATTCAGGGCTTAGAAGGCTGTATGAACAAACCTTGTTACTTCTTTACTAGTTTACTCCCCCAAGCCCAACCTTGTCAATTCTTTACAAATTTATTATTTCTTTATTTAAAAGATATAAAAGCTGATCGCTTTGGTCACTTCTTCGGGTCTCATATCTTTGTATGTATAAAATTAAATTAAATTTGGTGTTCTCCTATTAACCTCTCTTTTAATACAGGGAGTGTCTCGGCCAAGAACCTAGAAAGGTAGAGGGGAAATTATTTTTCTCCCTCTACAGGGTCAGAGTTTCATCTTGATTTCCACCCAGCTCAATTTCTAGATCGTGGCCTCTACTATTAGTTTCCTTCATGTTCTGTTCTGTTCTCATTAAAAGGAAGCTATTTTTACATAAGTAAGGGAACGCCACAATCTACTTTTTGTCAGCATGCTAAGATAATAAACAAGAGGGGGTCAGAAAAAGAGGAGGCAGAAGTCTCCTATGAAACACTTCAAATGAGAAGGATTTCCTTTTGTCCCTCAAATTTTTGGTTTCAGTTAGACATTTTACCTGACATGTGCACTGTGTATTGTGATATACTTGCATGGTGAATACAAAGATTGTCCTCGACGTAGAGGACAAATCCTGGATTTGTCCTTGACAAGATATGTTGAGGCCAGGTCTCAATGTTCCTCAGGGTTCCTGTTGCATAATTGTTACGTTATCCGAAGGACACGAGGAGATCTCTGGAAGTGAAGGAGTTGTGTGTGTCCTGTGAGACACCAATTCATAAACATGGTTTGTTTGAACCTTTAATGGAAACACTTGTGTTCCAGCTGAAAGAACACAGACAGTCGTTCTTCACTTCCTTGAATGTCACACAAACCCACAGGACTGATGAACAAAGTTGAGTATCAGAAAACCCTCTGAGAGGGGGAAAGAGGGGAGTCACAGAAGGAGCAAGTACAAAGTATCAAAAGAATAAATGATCCTACTTTGGAGAAGCATAGTGATCTGGAAGGGGTGCATGGGTACCTTTGGCTCACACTTATATGTTGATATTCTCCTTATTTTCTTCTCACTTAGCTCAATTTTAGGGGCTATATCATCCATTCCCATGGCTCCTCTGTAATTACTATTACACAGCCACTGTCTGAATTGGAGCAATGAGCAAGTGTAAGTATATGAGTCAGCAGACATCTGGTCCTGTCCAAAACATCCATAAGACATTGGTCTATACCAAAAAGTCTTTGATATTTGGTCCTGTACAAAACGATTTGGCATGGACCAAATATGCTCATGGATGTTTTGGATAGGACCAATTTCAAGGACATTTTGGCATGGATCAAATGTCTTAAGGAGATGGAAGCAGATTCGGCACTTGAATGACGGGTAAGGGGTAAGTCGTCAAGCGCTTGGAGAATCAGCAATCATCAAAGGAAGCCATGGACAGCTTTCCTTAAACTAATAGGTAAACGTTTCGATGAGATCTGTTGCTATGTCAACGATGACTTATCTTAAGAGTTAAAAGAGAAATAATGCTGACTTGACCATTTTATTTTTATTTTGAAAGTGAATAGGACACCCCCTAGTGACCACAAAATAGGCAGCTGGTTTCTCTAGGTCAGTTAAGAGCCTTCCCATGATGGGAAAGAGGAAAGCCAACTGGAGGGTTGAGGAGACTGTTACAAAAAGATCCACCTGGGAAGAATGTATCCCGCAATGACAGGTTGTGTGACGATGATGTGAGATTGTCAAACACTTTTGTATCCTTCCCTTCAGTCTGGCTTCTGTACCTTTCGAAGGAGCACATGGCTCGATAGGGAGGCAGCCTTGAAATCAACTGACAGAGCAGAGAAAACATTAAGAGCGTCTGCAGCCACAGGACACTCTGCTACAGTGAGATTTGTTGTAGGACAGAAAAGACAGCTTTATAACAACATCTTATTGATATCGGCTTCCAGAGCATGGATAGGAAAAAAAAAAATGTATACACTGGCAGCAAGTGTTTGCAGCATGAGTTAGGGTCTTTGATGGAACAAACTGGGCTACCAATAAAGTAGTACAAGAGGGAAAATAAAGATGCTGCAGCAGTGAAGAACGATCATGGGGCCAATAGCATACCTTGGAGTGTCGCACCTCAGCTCCATTTTAGCAATAGAATCATGGGCTTAGACCTCTGGTCTTCCCGTTTGAAGCATCAATAGATGTCTTACCCAAGGGTGACTTTACAGAGATGGTATGATAATAATAGCTTAATGTGAGATAAACATCTATCTGATTGCACAGGTGGAATTCTTAGAAACAAACACCACACTTAGATTCATGCTGATTATAGTAAGGTTATAATAATATTAGCTAAAAAATCAATTTCAAAGTTCCCGTCAAAAGTCATTGATTTGTTATTTTCGCGTGTACAGACTGCTTTTCAGTTGAATTGCTTGATTTGTCTTAAGCCCCAAGTTCACAGATCTTGAAATATTGATTTTATTGTTTTAAAATGGGGAAATTATATAGAGCACCCGTTGGTCAATGGTCAAACTGCAATTAAGTCAATTCAGGATATTTTTTCTAACATGTCACAATCACTGTTCAGAATAGCTTTGATTTGTTGCATTGCTATATTCTTTTTTCGCCTCTAGGGACAGTGTGGATGCTAATTCAAATTTTTCAAGGCAGGAAATGAGGTGTCTGGTCTGGTAAAGAAAGTCATTCATCAGAGTTACAGTTCTTCCTGGCTGGGGATGTAAACGGAAGCATCTAAACAGTCTAAGAAAGCTGATCTTATGACATCCCTGGAGAAGATGTCGTAGCGCTAACATAAACCATCATTACTCTCCACTTCCCAGGACCTAAGTACTTCAAGGTTAGTGATAGATAAATAGGTTCTGTTTTTATGAAAAGATGTAAAACATGAACGTTTCTTTTGTTCTAATTCCTGATGATGCCTGTGTGTTTGGAGAGAGGGAAAGAGCCCCTTTAAGAAAAAAGGCAGCATCTGATTCCAGTTCTTTCTTGGTTATTCTTGCACTGATTTGAAGGGTTTTTTTTTTTTTTTTCCTTTCTTAATGCAGTTATATCCCATTTGGACAGCTCTGAAGGGTGTTACTGGGTTTAATTTGTCACATCACACTTATTTCTAAATCTTGTGCATTTCAAACAAAATAATTCTAGATGCTATAGGAGACAGAAAGAATTTTGAGACTCAATTACCTATCTTCAAGCAACTTGCCCTAGAGATAAAGAGGAAGTATATATCATTATTTTACCTCTTACTGGGGGGCTTTGGCATAAAAAAATAACTAAAATTAAATGCAGCTTTTGTGCTCTGAAGCCAGACACCCCACTCTGTTATTTAGTATCTGGGTGACCTTGGACTTGTGCTTTAGTTACCATAGCTATAAATGGTGTTAACAGTACAACATACATCATAGGGTTTTGGTAAGTATTAAATTAGTAACTATACACGAAGTAATGAGAATGCAATCTTGAGGCGATAGACTCAGTAAAAATATATGAACAAGGAAGTGTAGGGGTGGTGAGTGCTGTGTTATCATAGCAGGATAAAGGGATAGCAAAGGGGCTGGGAGAGGACTTACCTATGTCAGTTAGAGAAGGCCTCCCTGAGGAAGAATTATTTGGACTGAACCAGAGAGTAGAGGGCATTTCACCTCAGAATCTTCTTGAAATGTCACTCTGTATAAAAGTGGAGTTACGGGTGGCTTATGAGATGGAGAAAGAAATCATTTGACTGTGGTTAAGTTGGTCTGGGGAGGCAGTGCTCTTGGTAAATCTTCATTAACTGAGTGATTGAAGGGTTAACTGATTAGTTCATTTATTGCATGAAACCTGGAGAACCAAATGGTGAATAAATATTTAGGGAAGAAAAGAATGAAGGGATGATGGATCATATTAGTGGTAATAATGATGTAAAATTTTAGAGGTAAGAAAACATGAGGGAGAAATCAGTACTCCGTTAATGTGGAAGACATACAAGATGACAAGTCAAAGATAAATGAGGTGTCAGGCCTGAATGACAAGTACACAGTAACAGGAAAACACCAAGGGGGACTTGCTTTGAGGGGGAAAAAGATAAGGACACCCCTTTCATATAGATGTACGCACATCTGAAATGTGGATACATTTTGTGATGCACAGTGTGATGGAAAACGTGTTTTGGACAGATTTGCCTCCAAAAAATAGGAGAAACTCAGAACTTAGGTGAGCATTAGAACTAAAATATATAGTTTTATTTAACCAAAGCAGTGATTATTCATCTCTCTTCATTTCTTTCATCTTCATAATGGGTTATCCATTATCGTGATTTTAAAAATGATTGAATTTAGCAAATATGGGTTGAGCTGCCACTGAACACCAGGTTGAGATGAATAAAACATAGTTTCCACACCTCTAGAGGGGATAAGGAGAAAGGGGAACCAGCAACACACACGTACATACACACACACACACACACGCACGCACAGGAATGGTTAGTTGATTAAAGGCGGTCTGGGAAAATCTGATACAATGAGAGTAAAAATTTTCAAGAAGAGCTCTCTCAATCATTTAGCAAAATATTTCATGGAGAATAAAAGCTAAGAAACTGCCTTTAGATTTGTCAACTAGGTGATGATCATTGATCTTTGAAGGGGAAAATTCAGTGGAATACTGGAGAGAGAAGCCACGGTGCATCTCTTATCCCTTCATCCTTCATTCCCTTGGGTTTTCAAGAAAAGTCTTATCAGTTGGCAAAAAAACGTGTTAGTTCTTTCTATAAATGCAGACAGTAAATGGCTAAGACATATTCATAATCACTAAATTACCAGAATCCACTTTAAAAAAAATGACAACTAAAAGCATTTAGAAGACAATCAGACAGTGACAGGGTCACCGCTCCCCCCAAATAAAGTATTGTCCCCAAAATAAAACTTCTAAATGTATATAATAATGTGTAATTAAAGATATAAGACAATTGCATTTTCTGACATCTCATGCCAGTGGAGTTGCTACCTTGAAGGGTGTTTCCAAATGATAGAATGAGTAAATAAACGGGAGAATTCTTTAAGGATAATTTATTTACTTTATCTTAAGAGACAAATTTGATAATAAATAAGAAAGAAAAGGACAAAGGTTTTGAAGGTCAAGTTAAGCATTTTTCTCTAACAAGGTTATTTTGACATTACTAAATGAAGCAGCCTCAGAACTTTGAGCAGCTCTATTAGATTAATGATAGCATCAGCGATACAAGCAAGCACCATTTGTTAAGCACCTTTCCTCCTCAAGACTTTAATTCTACTTGGAATATAGAAAATGGAGATGGAAAGAAAGCCTGGTCTAACCCTGGTCACTATATATTTTTTTCCCCTTTAAAAAAAATTTTTTTTTAATTCAGTGAGAAGGAATCCATAGCAAAAAATAACTTTCCCAGACAGTACCACGAAAATCAATAATCAGTCTTGCCAGAAGAAATCCAACAACATTTTCAGTGCTATTACAGATTAGACAGACTGTATTGATAATAAAAAGCCATGTGTCCAGTCTTTTATATACTCTGAAAGGAAGTGTCTTCATTATTGCATAAAGCCTCTTCACCTACTCATACCCTCAGCCACAGATAATCTCTTCCTCCTTTCACTTGTTTAGAATTTTACATTTCAAGCAGAAAGTGAGAACTTCTGGTTAAACATGGAGGCTTGAGTATGTGAGGGCTTTTTCTCTGCTCCTTCCAGAAATCCCATTCAAATGAGAGTGCCCTACCTATGAACGATTTCTGTTCCAAGAGCACGTTTGTAAGTCCAATTTGTTCATAAGTCCAACAAAGTTAGCCTAGGTACCCAGCTAACACAATGGTTATAGAGTTCTGTACTATAATAGGTTTATAATACTTTTCACACAAATAATACATTAAAAAAACACAAAAGATAAACATTTTTAATCTTACAGTACAGTACCTTGAAAAGTACAGTAGTACAGTACAACAGCTGGCACACAGGGGCTGGCATCAAGTGAACAGGCAAGAAGAGTTCCTGATGGGAGGAGGGAGAGCAGGTGGGAGAAGGTAGAGCTGAAGGATTGTCAGCAATAGGAGATGGACGGCAAGCTGCCATTTCCCTCACACCTGACGTGGACGGCACAGGATCTGGCTCCTTGCTAAGAACAGATGCACGTTCACATCTTTGGAAGTTCACAACTTGAAGCTTCACATGTAGGGGACTTACTGTAACGCTAAACCCACAACACAAAGGGAAAGGGGAGGGAACTATCAGGGGATAAAGAGATGTCAACAAAAGAATCATGCAGCAGGAGCTTGTAAAGGCTTATCTATTGAGATTCTACATATCAAGGAAGGCTACAGTGAGGCGTGAGACTGAAAAGAAAGTCTACCTGAAAGTCCTCACGGGAAATATTTAAACACTTGGTCCCTTCCCAGAAACTGGTGGTTTATTTTGTGGAGAAATAGAATCAGAGGTTACCCAGATTTTAGCACATACGGCACAGAGGAAAGGTGAGGGAGAGGGTACCATGCTTGAAAGTTACTGTTTGATGATATCCCCCCGTCCCCACAAACCTTAATTCCACTTCACTGCAAGAATATCCTGTTTTGGCCAATATTCATAGGCAGGAGTTTGGAGCAGTCTTCCCTGGAAAAATTCAACACACCCAAAAAAAGACATAAATAGTGACCTTTGGTGGTGCCTCAAAGAAACAGCTGGGTCCCCACCCAATATTGCTACAGTGAAGCCCACTGGTCCTTAAGACCTACCCACATATACAGAAAATTAGAGGATCAATCCAGGAGATCCATGCCTCCTGCATGTTGATCACTATCACTGTTTTCTAAGGAACTAAATCTGGGGTATAATGATTCAAGAAAATTTTCTAGAAGATAACAATATTATTTTCCAGATCAAAAAATCTTGCTAAAGTCCCAGTATAATGAATGATAAATTACTTAAAGCACATCAACATGCGAATTTAGAAAGCAAGAGAAGAAAAAAAATCCAAAAAGCTTTGAGAAAAAGAAATATATCAGATAACATCAAAAAGAATATTACTCAGTCATAAAGAGAAAAAAATTGAGTTATTTGTAGTGAGGTGGATGGACCTAGAGTCTCTCATAC
Source organism: Stenella coeruleoalba (assembly GCF_951394435.1). NCBI lineage: Eukaryota > Metazoa > Chordata > Mammalia > Artiodactyla > Delphinidae > Stenella > Stenella coeruleoalba. The sequence goes on from NC_137167.1 coordinate 10,121,972, forward strand.
AGAGTGACGTAAGTCAGAAAGAGAAAAACAAATACCGTATGCTAACACATATATATGGAATCTAAAAAAACAAAAATGGTTCTGAAGAACCTAGGGGCAGGACAGGACGCAAACGTAGAGAATGGACTTGAGGACACGGGGAGGGGGAAGGGTAAGCTGGGACGAAGTGAGAGAGTGGCATGGACTTATATACACTACCAAACGTAAAATAGATAGCTAGTGGGAAGCAGCTGCATAGCACAGGGAGGTCAGCTCGGTGCTTTGTGGCCACCTAGAGGGGTGGGATAGGGAGGGTGGGAGGGAGACGCAAGAGGGAAGAGATATGGGGATATATGTGTATGTATAGCTGATTCACTATGTTATAAAGCAGAAACTAGCACACCATTGTAAAGCAATTAGACTCCAATAAAGATGTTAAAAAAAAAAAGAGGGAGGGGATAGGGGGACATATGTATGCATATAGCTGATTCACTTTTTTGTACAACAGAAACTAACACAGTATTGTGAAGCATTTATACTCCAATAAAGATCTATTTAAAAATTTTTTAAAGCATCGAATGGTATAAAGCATTGGACGTCTCAGCCACAACACCGAAATCTAGAAGATGATAAAGCAATTTCTTCAAAATTCTGAGGATGAATGGTTTTCAAACTGTGATTGTACATGCTGACAAATTGTCAATTAAGCGTGAGAGCAGAATCATGCACTTTCTTATATCCAAGGGTGAAAGCCATCTCTCCCTTCCTACGTTTGTCACGGCACTATGGGTGTGGGCTGCCAAAACAAGAGAGTAAACGATGCAAAAGGAGGGCGACCCTGAACTCAGTAAGTAGGGGATGCAACAAAGGGTGAGGGCGAAGTCCCAGGAGAAGAGCTCTGTGTCAGGCTTTAGCATGAGTCCAACAGGGAGCAAGGGGAGAGAGTTATCTGGAAGGGGTTTCCTGGAAAATTGTAGAACTGTTGCAATACCTGAGGTGTTTTAGTGTCCAGAGAGGGTGTATTAGTTTGCTAGGGCTGGCACAACAAAGCACCAAAGAATGGATGGCTGACACAACACAGAAACGTATTTTCTTAAAATTACGGAAGCTGGGAGTCTAAGATCAAGTTGTTGGCAGGGTTGGTTTCTCCGCAGGCCTGTGTCTTGGGCTTGCAAGCGGCCGCCCTCTTGCTGCCTCTTCACAAGGTCATCTCTCCGTGCGTCTGTGCCCCTCATGTCTCTCTTCTTATAAGGACACCAGTCATATTATATTAGGGTCCCATCCTAATGGCTTCGTTTTAACTCAATCACCTCTGTAAAGATCTTATCTCCAAAGATGATTACATTCTGAGGTGCTGGAGTTTGGGATTTCAACATATAAATTGTGGAAGAACACAACTCAGCCCATAAGAGAAGGGTCATAACTCCACTGGGAAATGTGGAAATGAAATGTAATCAAGGTATAATACATCAACCAGCTACAATAAGATAAGACCTGAATATCAACTGAACCAACACTGTCATAAAACCATAATGAGGAAACAGATGAGAACAGGGAAAGAGAAAGTTTGTAGAAGATTATCACAGGGAAGGAGGGTTGGATCACGGGAATATTGTTGTTTTGTACTTAGCCTTGTAGTACTATTTGATTATTAAATTCTGCAAATATATTTCATTGACAAACACTTTTCAATATTTTTAAAATGAAGTGGTGTTATTAAAAAGGAAAGGTAGTTATTTGTATAAACACTTTAGCTTTACTGTTAGATCATCGGGTTCTTGAGTGCAGGTTCCATGTCTTAGTCATTAGCATCTCACTTGTATTCTTCACATACGACATAGCAAACCCATGAGTAGAACATACTTTCACTCAAGAAAAGTTTCTGGAAATAAAGAATATAATAATTTATTTCTCATAATACCTAGCACCCGATTATTACCCAATTAATAGCTAATCATTATAAATGGAATATAAATGATAAATATTGGCTAAATGAACAAATTAATCAGAAAGTAGAGTAAGAATTGATACAGTTTTAGTCAATCTCAAATAGAAAATAATCCAGTGAACGAAAGAGTGAGTTGGAGAGAAGGAGGAGAGAGAGAAAGGTAGAGAGAGAGAAGGAGAGAAGGAAAGACAAATCTGTGAGTTTATTTAACAATTGTACAAGTAACCTCATGCTACAGACTGAATGCTTGTGTCCCTCCAAAATTACATGTTGAAACCTAATCCCTGCAGTGTGATGATATTTGGAGGTATAACTTTGGGGAGGTGATTAAATCATGAGGGTAGAGCCCTTGTGAATGGGATTAAAAAAGAGACCCCAGAGAGCTCCTTTGCCCCTCTCAACATGTGAGGACACAGCAAGAAGATGGCCATCTACAAACCAAGAATCAGACTTCCATCAGACACAGAATCAACAAACGTCTTGATCTTGAATTTCCCAGCCTCCAGAAATGTGAAAAATAAATATTTGTTGTTTATCATCCACCTCATAAGAGGCCTTTTGTTATAGCAGCCCCAAATAGACCGAAACTGCTGGACAATTCAGCCTTTACCAACCTAAACCAATTTTCCATCCTTTGCTGTTTTGGTGTGCCTTTTCAGATCACTTCTCTAAGAAACCAGAAGTCCCCTTTGGCTAATAATGCCAAAATGGTATTAAGAATATTTTTAATAATTTCATATTGATATGTATAGAAATATCAAACCATTATGTTGTGTAACAGGAACTAACATAGTGTCGTAGGTTGATTATACTTCAAAGGCAAACAAACAAACTCATAGAAAAAGAGATCAGATTTGTAGATCAGAGGCAGGAGGTAGGGGAAGAAGGAACTGGATGAAAACAATCAAAAGGTACAAACTTGGTTATAAGATAAATAAGTATTAGGGATACAATGTACACCATGACAAATAGAATTAACACTGCTCTAAGTTATATATGAAAGTTGTTGAGAGTAATTCCTGAGAGTTCTCATCACAAGGACATTTTTTTCTATTTCTTTAATTTTGTTTCTATATGAGGTGATGAATGTTCACTAAACTTACTGTGATAATCACTTCATGATGTATGCAAGTCAGATCATTATGCCGCACACCTTAAGCTTATAGAATGCTGTATGTCATATCTCAATAAAACTGGAAGAAAAAAACAAATATTTTAAAATCAATTTTCAACTAGATATAAAATAGATAAATCCATTTCTGGTTGCTCCTTCACCATATTCCTGCCTAGAGAAACTAAAACAATTGTACCATGTCAACCTGAGAATGCTTAATGCTGTCCTTTAGAAAAAATCTAAATAATTAGGCTGCTCATCACGAGAGGGCAGTGGAGGTGGAGATGAACTTGGAAAGTATTCATGAGCTGAAGATGCTTACTTTGTGGCTGCAGTAAAAGCCACTGGATAAATGTAGACTGAAGACACTAGTCTTAATACTTGAAGGAAGGAAGAATGGAAGAAGGGAGGGAGGAAGAAGACAGAACAGAATCTTGGCAATGAAGGAAATATCTAATAATTTGAACAGAGTACAAGTCAGAGTTAGACTAGCAACATGAGGATGGCCTTGTAGTGAGAACAGAACATTTTCCTCAAGACCAGGAAGGAGGTGGCTCTAGCAATGGAGCAGGATGGGTGGCAAAACCTGGTAACCAGGCAGAATTTATCATCACAAAGTTGAACTGCAAACTTCCCTCTTGTTTTGAGATGGTAGCTTCTAAATTCATTTGTATTTTGAAGGAAAAAATTTTTAAACCCTCCTTTTGTAGAGAAGTGTTGAAAATTGGAAAGACCATATTATCCATCAAATTGTGGAACACATCTTATTAATCAAAATATACTTAAAAATAAAAACAGTATATTAGAGAAAATGCAAGTTTCTCATAACATAGAATGGGGGCATCTCAAAACTATGGAACTAAAGTCATTCTCTAATAGTTGGTGTCAAATTAGTTTTTACCATTATGTTATTAGCCTAAGTGTTCCAATTCATCTACAAAATGAAGGGGTATTTTCCCCCATGTAACCTCAAGTCAATCTTCCTTCTGTAAATTGATTATATAACTGGAAATGATTAAGCAGTGATCTCACCACAGCTTAAATCTATTCCAAAATATGGTATACATGAACATTAGAAGATTGACATATTCATTAAAATGAGCATTAATTCCTTAATATTTATTTAAATAGGAAAAAATAGTGGTACAAATGCAGATTCGTTCAAATAGGAAATGATGTCTAAAAACGCAATACGTATTCTTTGCAGAGATATCAGACCAAGGATTCAGACTAAAACACGATTTATTTTCTTTGTCATAAATTACAAAATGTGCATTCTTTAGCAGATACTAATTGTACCAATGGGATTTGTCCAAACTACTCTCATCTGAGATGTGGTTAGTTCTCACTGCAACAGCACATCTATTCTTTCTCTGAGACTTAACTAGAAAGACATATAATAAACCTTATTTCCAGCCTTACATGAAAAAAAGGTAATAATATGTGAGATGATTAGCTTTGTCGGGATCTATCAAAGACAGACTATGTTACACGATACTATCTAAATAGTGTGGGCAGGTGCTATGCGGTTGAGAAAATAATTTAAACGCGCATGAAACAATTTAAGGGTAAGACAACAGATGATGATAGAATGCCATTTGGGGTAGTATATGTTGACAATTAGGGAACAAGAAAGCACTCAATAAGTTATCAACTGTACAATAAATACAAAAACATTTAAAACGAGTTAGAGTAGGGAGAGACAAAGGAAAGTAAGGTTTCGTGTTCAAGGTTTAATGAACCTTGTTAAGAAAACCCAAGGAAGCTCTCTGCTCACCAACCTCTGTCTATTTATCTGGGACCATACAGCCTTCAACAATATTAATGACCTCATAGATTTACATCCCATTTTACACCTTTCAAAGAACTTTCATACGTGAGTGATAGGTCAGGGCGTGTATTCTTATCACTACTGTCCAAATAGAGGAAGAAGATGCATAACATAAGGTGACTTTATTAACACGAAAGCAAAGCGTAAGGCTTTCTAGATTCTAGCCATGCCTTGACACTTCCATATCAAGATGGGTGACCTAATGAGAGGGCATGAGTGCAAAAGAGAAAGGAAGAAGGCGACAGAGAAGATGATTTTACGGCATCCAATTGTCAAATGGGCTCCTGGGGTAATGGTTAAAATCATTTTTTTAACTTTTTATTTTACATTGGAGTATAGTTGATTAACAATGTTGTGTTAGTTTCAGGTGTCCAGGAAAGTGATTCAGTTATACATATACATATATCTATTCTTTTTTAAATTATTTTCTCATTTAGGTTGTTACATAATATTGAGCGGAGTTCCCTGTACTATACAGTAGGTCCTTGCTGGTTATTCATTTTAAGTATAACAGTGTGAAAGAGAAAAAGAAATACCGTATGCTAACACATATATATGGAATTTTAAGAAGCAGTACTGATGAACCTAGTGGCAGGGCTGAAATAAAGACGCAGACGTAGAGAACAGGCTTGAGGGCACAGTGGGGGAAGGGTAAGCTGGGACAAAGTGAGAGAGTAGCATGGACATATATACACTACCAAATGTAAAATGGATAGCTAGTGGGAAGCAGCCGCATAGCACAGGGAGATCAGCTCTGTGCTTTGTGACACCTAGAGGGATGGGATAGGGAGGGTGGGAGGGAGGCTCAAGAGGGAGGGAAGATGGGGATATATGTATACATATGGCTGATTCACTTTGTTGTGCAGCAGAAACTAACACAACATTGTAAACCATTTATACTCCAATAAAGATGTGAAAATAAATAAATAAATAAGTATAGCAGTGTGTACATGTCAATCCCAAACTCCCTAACTATCCCTTTTCCCCGGTAACCATAAGTTCGTTCTCTAAGTCCGTGACCCTGAGTCTGTTTCGGTTTTGTAAATATGTTCATTTGTATCATTTCTTTTTCTCTTTCTCTGTCTGACTTTCTTCACTCAGTATGACAATCTCTAGGTACATCCATGTTGCTGCAAATGGCATTATTTCATTCTTTTTTATGGCTGAGTAATATTCCATTGTATATATGTACCACATCTTCTTTATCCATTCCTCTGTTGATGGACATTTAGATTGCTTCCATGTCCTGGCTATTGTAAACAGTGCTGCAATGAACACTGGGGTGCATGTATCCTTTCGGACCATGTTTTTCTCTAGATATATGCCCAGGAGTGGAATTGCAGGATCATATGGTAGCTCTATTTTTAGTTTTTTAAGGAACTTCCATGCTATCCTCCATAGTGGCTGCACCAATTTACATTTTGAAGAGATTATCCAGCATTTGTTTTGCTGAATTACAAGGAAGGGAGATGGAGAAAGGGCCATGTGGTCAGTTATTACTGGGGAGCTTCCCTTCTGGTTCAGTGAAAGTGGCCTGTTTTAAATGCCATGCTTTTTTCCTCGGCAGGTACCCTTTTGTGTAGAGTAGATAGGGAGTCCCTCACCTACCCACCCCCCCCCCTCCACTGCATGTGTAAAATGAAGGGAAAAGCTGTAAACAAAAATGGTCATTTGAGGTGTTAACTTGTTTGCATTTATAGTGAAAATACAAAAAGTCAGTTGCCACTTAGGGAAAGGTCCAACTGCATGGAGAAAAATGTATCGTGGATATACTTCACAGAGCGGTCACACACGAGTAGATGGCGCCCTCTAGACCAGACTTTTGTCCTAAGTAAAACTGTGAAGTAATTTGCATTCATCCTCTTTGTAGGAGAAGAGCACACAAACTCAGAGGGGGAAGAGTTCCTTTGTAAATGAATAAAATTCCCATTCCAAAAGAGACATGCATTTTAAAAATTTAGCCAATGTGGGCTTCTGGGCATCTCCCCTGCCTTACATTGTCTTGTGTACCCTTCCTTCTAGGTTCCATTTGCTGCCAAACAGGGTAAATCCATAAAGAATGCAGATCTGCTGGGAAGAATACACTCCAGTTCTCTCTCATGTAGCTTTATTGGATCTGTGGACTCCAATGAGAGATGAAATGTATTGTTTTCCGTTAGTAAAAGTCATCAAAAATGACTTGAAGATGCACTGGGAACAAATATCTGTGGTAAGAAAATAGCATGTTGATTAGGTCACTTTCTGACCACAACTAAGTTTTTTAGGAGAAGGGAAAGCCTGGGAAACTCAAGAAAACAACTAGAGGTGACAGCATCCACTCATTAGAATACACAGCATGTCACTTCAGCACTGTTTGCTGCACTCCACAGTGGTAATGCTTTTCCTTCCACTGAACAGATCCATCTCCGGAGCCCTCTTGGAACTGTCAATATAGTCATTATCAATTATGTAATGCGGGGGGGAGCGAAGATTAATAATTCAGGGCCAAGACATCACCATGATTTATAATCTTGCATGTAACTGTCTACAGCTAGCATTGGGAGCCTGTCATTAACAGGCATTAACTTGAGAAAGTTAGAGTTCTGTATCGATCACCAAACACATATAGTTTATTGTGAAGTGATGCTTTAATTTATATTCCAATCAAGCCTCTAGGTGAATATCATTTGCATACGGAAGGCTGCATCCTGAAGCCATCTGGTCCCACAACATGACAGCAGCTGCGGATAAACATCCTCTCTAAATAAGCGTATTAGTTGCAGTAGGAAAAGGTTGAACCCAACCCACTTATGCATATGGCATATTGTTAAGGCACAATTACTAACCAAAGAGATAAAATGTCGATTTGTCTTGAATATGAAGAACTTGGGCTAGTCAATGACCTGATGGATGAACTAAAGGGAATATTACTTCTCCACATTTTCTATCTCTGGATAGGTGAACTGCCTCTCTGCTCGTTTGCTGCCCCTACCTCTCTAGAAATTTGCCTCCCTTAATTCTTCTAATACAAGTAGAAGAATGTTATTAACTTGGTCCAATTCCTGAGTTTCTGCAAGTGAATATGAGAGGATTACGACTCTCTCCCTGGGAGAACTAGATGTGAGTGTGCATTAACTCAGTTAATCAGACTGCCTGCACCAACTTTTGGAGAAAGCATCTGAGAGACCCGAGCTGAATTTCAGAGAAAGCAAAAGACCTTTTTGCTACAAACACTGCCTAATAGTAAGTTAGGCAGAAATCTCACAGCATGGCGGTACCAATGGGTTAACAGTGGTTTTCAAAACTTAGCTGCATATTATAATTATCTGGGGAGATTTTATATAAAATACTGATGTCTGAGCCTCATCTGGAGATTCTAATTTAATTGGTCTGGGATGGAGAATCAGGCAGTGGAAATGTTAGCTTTTGAAGTCCCCTAAGTGACTCCAGTGTGCAACCAATTTTAAGAAGCACTGGTTGTAGAGTGTTCAAGTATAAATGTGTAAATTGAAGATAGAATGTAGCACAATGAAATGGCTAAGATCTGGTATAAACATAAATGTATGGGAAAATTGAGCAGCAGTTAGAAAATTAGTATATAACACAGAAATATGGGTGCAAAATGTTGGATCGCCTGGTTGACAATGTTGTCTTGGCTGGTTGACAGAAGAGTCTTAGAGGGGAAGTAGTGGTATGAGAAAACACCAGCGTGCTTCTTCTATGTATACCATACTTTGACACCCAGCAGCTAAGGTGAGTGGCGGACAGGGGCTGGATTTAGTGGATATTAGACATGCCCTTCCTGGCTATGAAACATAGGGAGCGGTATAGGATAAATTGGATGTTGCCACTTTGAGGTTAGAACTGGAAAATCACTCCTCTAGAAGTTGGTGGATGTCTAATGCATGTTTCACAGGGGCAGTTGAGGAAATGTTCACTGCGTCCTATTCAGCTTTTATCTGTGCACTCAGACCTGGATGTAAACAAAAAGGGGAGGATGATATTAGGAGAGCCTGTAGCCAGGGACAGTGCAATTCGATAAAGGGAGATTCAAAGAGTGTTTTTAAAGGTTTAAAACCTCAAAGATAAGCATCTGACAAAGAGCGTTCAAGGCAAAGAACAATAGATTAGAGAGGTAGCTTTGATAAGTTTTCATGCTGAGAAAACAAGGAGAATAAAGAAATAAAGCATCTAGAAGGAGCCCCAAAACCTCTCTGCTTATGCATTATTAATAACTAAAGAGGAATAAAAAATAACGAATCTTGACAAATAGAATGATGACAGCTTTAATGTTTCTGTGCTAGTCAAGGATGAATGAAGAATATGTATCTTCTATATACAAAGACGCGTAAGTTTAGATAAAATTGTATTATGCAAGGATCTACTCTAGATTTAAATGGAGTCTAGTTTAAATGTTAGTAAACAATTCTAGGTGGATTTCAGGATGCATCTGAGCACTATTTGTGGTTTAGGGGTTAGCATCATACAGAATGTTTCCCAAATATGATTCTTGAGATGGCCAATCTGATGGAACCTACCAGAACATTGAATTTTTCACCTTCCAACCCCATGTTCAGTCACAGAGAACTTTCAGCACTTGCTGAGCCATTGGAAGCAAACAGCAAACTTTCCTTCACCTCATCCTTTTGTCACAGTAGTCGTGTGTTTTTTTAATCCAGAGTCTGTGGAGCCTTCTTATCTGGGGGAAAATGTAATGGAAGAAGAGAAAAGACATGACACCATGACCCCATCAAACAAGCATTGGTCATCATTTCTTGCAATTCAATTAAAGAAATCTCCGGGCACCTCAAAGCAATTTATAGAAAAACACATTCCTATTTACCTGGGGAAAAGTGACTCAGGTTACAACTCCCAGATTCTAGTTTTACTGCCTTAAATTTGATTAATGGGGCATATTGCTTGGTATTAAGCTGCATCAAGCTAGGTGTAATGAGATGTGGTATTGACAAGGGCTTTGCGATGTTGGCTGGACCGTTCAGAGGAGAGCACTTGTCTGAAAGGAAATGTACTTGGTTTAAATTCCCTTCTAATCCCTTCCCCTTGAATCAGCTGTGTATAGTCTTAAGATCCAGTTCCCTTTTGTGAGTACCTTCTTTTGTCTTCATTCTCAAACAACATTCTAAGTGGTCACCAATCCATCAGTCCAAGAAGAGAAGATCTCCATCTGGATTCTGTTACCATTTTGAAAAGCTTCCTTTGAGATCTTAGACTTCGTTTTACACAACACCATCCAAACCTTAGCATTCCCACACCCAACAAAAGTATAGCTAATAGTTATTGGACATATTATGTTATCAGACAAAAATTAAGTTCTTATGTTCATCCTCTTCTTTTATGCTCATGAGACCCCTCAGATAGGGTATGGTAAGTATTTCTATTACACAAATGATAAAATGGAGTCCTGAGAAGTTAAATTATCTTGCCCATGGTCACACAGCTATTGAACAATAGAGAGTGGCTTTCAAGTTTTTTCATTCAACACATATTGCTCAAGACCTACTATGTTCCAAGAAGTACTGTATTAGGAGTAGGAAGTACAGAGGTGAGAAGAAATATGGAGGTATCCTCATGGACATTCTGTTACAGTGGGAGAGAAGGATATAGGGAAAAAGGTAAACACAGAAAAAATATTGACAAAATGTGATGTCATGAGATACAGAATAAGAGGAAAGCTTTCTCCAGAGAAGGTGGTCAGGAAAGGCTTTTCTACAGAGATAACATGTAACCTGAGCCCGGAAGGATAGCCAGCCAGATATGGAATGACGGGGAAGGGGTAGAAGTAGAACTGGAACTGAGGGAGACTGTGCCCTGAGCCTTGTTCTTGTTCACTGTAGTACACCATGTACTCTTTGACCTCCTTCAGAATAACCTGTGGCATTCATTTTTCTCAACTCATTCTAACCAATCTCCCACCCCATCCTACATTTAAATGTTGCTCTGCCTTCTTCTGACCACACTTTATTTCTCCTCAGTCGAAGGGAAAGCGGTGTCACTTGTTACTTTTCAGTTTGTCTTTCCAGGGGGTACACTTAAGCTCACATCCTGTGACTCCCCCGAGACCTTGCTCCTTTGCCTGCTTTTATCATCAATATCGTCATCCTCTCCTTTTCTCTTGATTCCTTTCTTGCAATGTACAAACATGCACAACTTTCTCATGCCTCAAAGTAGCTCTCAAACATGCATCTTCCGTCTAGCTACTATCCTTGGAATGATCTATAATCCCTTTCTCCCCTTTCCCAGTTCTCATTTATTCCATGGAGTCCTATGAACTAGGTTAGCCTCCTTTACTCCACGGAGCAAAAGAAGCAGTTGAATGACGAGAACAGACTTTGGATTCAAACAGAAATGGATTAGAGACCCATGTCCCAATCTTTAGCTGTGTGACCTTGGGAAAGACACTTAACATCTCTCAACTTGAGTGTATACATCTATAAAATAGGGACAGTGATAAAAATACCTGCTTCTCGGGTTATAGGAAGTATTAAAAGAGACAGTACATACGGAGCACAGCACAGAGCTTCATAAAAGATGGGGGTATTACGACATTACTTAAATCATTACTTAAACTATACTAGCAAAAGGCAATAGTGACCTGCTGATTTTCAAATCCAATGGGATGTTTTCAGACCTGGTCTTATTATAACTTCCTTTTGATGTTTCACATTATTGAACACTCCTCTCATCTTAAAATCCTCCTTAAAATGCCTTGACCTCCATAACACCACTTTATCCTGGTTGTCATTCTCTTTATCTCAGTGTCATTCTCATCCCATCACTATTCCTCCTTGGTATGCTGTGCTGAATCTTCTTCCTCTACTTCCTCTTGTTCCCTTGGGACACTTCTTTATTATTCTACACTTCCCGCTGGTCATTCACACGGCCTCAGTTGCCATCTATATGTGAGAGACTCTCAAAACTAACTTCTACTGATGGTTGTTCCATGAGCTCTAGATGCATTGAATATGTATTCAACTGTTGACAGGGGTTCTTCGCCTCCATGTGTCATAGAAGCTTCTGTGTCAACGCTGAGCAACTGTTTCTCATCCTTTGGTTCCCTACCTCATCTTACATTACCAAAATCTGCCTGATTTTTCAAGGAAAAATGTTGGCACTATCTTAGGCTGCTTGCCTGACGAATCAAGGACACATACCGAATCTCTCGCCTTCAAACCCAGTACACTTTGACTCAGTGTGCTGAGATTAGCAGCACACAGCATGTTCTTTAGCCAAGTAAATAATAGGTTAATATTATTCCCCTGTGATAGTTAATTTTATGTGTCAACTTGGCTAGATCACGGTAGCCAGTTTTTGGTCAAACGCCAATCTAGATGTTGCTGTGAAGGTATTTTTTAGATGTGATTAACATTTAAATCAGTAGTTTTGAGTCAAATCAATGACCCACCATAGAGTGAGTAGACTCCCTCCAATCAGTTGAAGGCCTTAAGAGAAAACCACTGTGGTTCCCCAAGGGAAAAAGAATTCTGCCTTCAGACTCAAGTTGCAAAAGCCACTCTTCCCTGGATCTCCTGCCTGCCCCGAAGATCTCAAATGCATGAGCTCCCACAACGGCATAAGCCAACCCCTTAAAATAAATCAGCTCCTCTCTTTCCCTCTTTCTCTCACTGGTAATGTTTCTCTGGGGAACCCTGACCAATGCATATACCCTATATGTTTTTCCTCTATCATTAGAAACACATCAGTAGCACTCTGCCACTTTAACTTTCCTTTTGCACATTTGTATTATTTATTTTTGCATAAACAGATGTCTCATATGCAATGGGTAACCTACTCTCTTTAGATACATGGTGTCAGTAGGCTCTTCAGTCTCGAGAAGAGAAAGCATCTTTCCTCTTTCCTCTCTTCCACTCATGTCTTTTCTTCATCAGCTTCCCACTGCACTAGCCCCGCCCCAATCTCATCCCGCTCATAAACAAATGTCAACCATCTCACCCACCCGAGTGGGTGGCAAGGATTTGCGATCCAAGTATTTTGGGCTTCTTAGGTCAGAAAACAAATTCAATTGCTATCTTGAGATCCAGGTGGTAGGAAAACTTAAAAACTAATAAATCACAGTTCTGTGTCTTTTTTTCCTTCTCATACTTCGACTTGATTATTGATTAATTGATTAATAAATTGATTAATTTGCCCTCTATCATTGTTCTCAAGTTATAAACTGATGACTGCAAAAGCTTTGCACGTCGCCAGCAATTCAGCTTCTCAGAAACAAAGGACAAAAATCTGATTTGGAGAGAAATCTCTAAGGGATTAATTAACTCAGCAAAGATATTACAGCACTGGGTAAACAGATATTAGACAGAAGGTTGGATTCATTCCTTATGTGCCACTGGCTTAAAAAACGCAGTTAATCTAGTATATTAAGCAAATATTTAGGACGTAAAAAGAAGACAAAAGTGTTTTGTTTGTTCACTTGTTTTGCCAACCAGAAGTTCAGCTTCTGTTTCTTCTTCCCTCTGAAAAAAGGTAATATCTAAGAAGAGCTCTAAAAAGAGTGGGTTCGTGTTCCTGTTAAGTTTCGTGCCTTAACATGATATTCATTGATTCTACTCACACTTACTGCATTGCCAGAACTTTTAACACATACGCTTTTGTCTTTTAGTTTCTGGTTTCTGAGGATTATGGTATAGGTTAGGCTAGGTTAGCCAGCCTTCTGTCTTCGACAAAGCTCTATGGCTATTTACTCAAGTAACCTATCTCTGGAGTTGTTAATGCTTCCCCATATTTCCTGCCATGCTCCTCTGAACGTCTGGATTGTGGAAATTAATATTCAGAAGGGAGTAGAAGAAATTTTCATATAAAAAGGTAAATAATATGATATCACCCATATGTCTAGGGAGAAGAATGAAAATTTGGTCTCAGAGAGGCCATCTCTTCTTTCCATTTTCTCTATTGATGTGTTATTTTTTTTTTTGATGTGTTATTTTTAAAAGAGGGTACCTTTAGTTATCTATCACTTGATAATGGTAAATATTTTCTTTTACCTCCCTATTTCCTTCTTTTAATAATATTTTTTACAGTCTACAAGGTATCAATGTAAAAATATAAAAATAAAATGAAACGTTAACATTTCTGAAAAACCCAATGATTGAGTGGAATGTCCATTTCTGTCGTGCATATATGGGCATGAAGGCTTGTTTTAGACAGAAGGTTCATTTGTTTTTACTTGAGAAGTATTACTGTAACTTGAAAATGTATAATATGCATTATATCTGTGTGAATAATATGCATCATTTAAAGGAAACAGAACAAGTGAACGTGTAGATCTCCTTTAAAAATCTACCTGAGATGATCTAGAAGTGGTTTAGTCTAAAGCCAGAAGAATGGATGAAATAACCTTTTAATCCACCCTCCTTGTTCTAGAATTGTAAGACAGAAGAAGATATATTCTGATCACAGAAATGGCATTTTCTTGAGTAGAATACTTGCCAAAGGGGAGAAAGACATGTCTTGATGTTGTTGCAATAAAATTACCATGTTTTGCTCTAACTTTAAAATCCTAAAGTATATTTCATTAAAATTATGCTTTAATTATTCATTAGATATAATAAACTTAACATTTCAATAATTAACTGCTCTAGCAGAGGAGAGAAAAATCCAATGTGTTTGTTTATCTCCACCCTTTCAAATATCTAATTGTTACTGTCATCTTCCACCTCTACTTCAGAATGTCCCAGTGAGTAGAAAATATCAGAAATCACTTAAGAACTAATTTCAAGATGAAGATTTCTCCTTTCCTTTAACTTGCCCCTTGAAGGCCAGCAAAAAATTGTATTTCTATTCATTCTCTCTGTCTCTGTGTCTCTCTGTCTCCCTCTCTCCTTCCCTCCCTCTTCCCCTCCATCTCTATCCCTCCCTCTTGCTCTCTCCCCACAGAGTATAAAGGGCTTTGGAAGATTCAAGAAAGATTAAATAGTATGATGGGGAAGGGATAAATTGGGAGATTGGGATTGACATATACACACTACTATATATAAAATAGATAACTAATAAGGGCCTGCTGTATAGCACAGGAAACTCTACTCAATACTCTGTAATGACCTATATGGGAAAAGAATCTAAAAAAAGAGTGGATATATGTATATATATAACTGATTCACTTTGCTGTACACCTGAAACTAACACAACATTGTAAATCAACTATACTCCAATAAAAATGAATTTTATAAATAAATAAATAATATAAAACATGGGTATGTTTTCTTAATAGTTTTTTTTTACAGTAGATCCTTGTCGGTTATCTATTTTAAATATAACAGTGTGTACATGTCAATCCCAAACTTCCAGTCCTAACAGTTTGATATACATAAAAACTTGGAAAATTCCTACACATACACACACACGCACACGCACATACACAGTTTATGTTATCAAGTCATGGTAACTCAACACCTAAAAAAAGTTCCCAGAGCCAATAAAAAGCTGTTTTTAATAATATAAGAAGTTTCCTGTGTATTTCTGTAGCTCACCGGCCTTCAAGTGGAGCTCTCCACAGTAAATACGATTCAAAAGCTCAATCATTAATTCTATTTAGGTTTAATGTGTCATAAAGCTAAGGAAAGTAGGGCCATTTTCCTCTCTGCTGAGGCACGAAAAGTGTATTAACTATTCTAGCCAGTACTGTGAATGATTTATTAATTCAATTTTGGAAAGTGAGACTGTCAGATCATATAAGCACATATTATAAACAAACGATCTCTCTGAAGATTCTTATTCCTTCTGTTAGCTAAATGATTGACAATGCACTTCACCGATAAGCTCTCTCTCTCTCTCTCTCTCACTCTAAACTCCCAAACACACACACACACACACACACACACACACACACACACACACACGCGTGCGCGCACACACACACAACTCAAATAATCTAGGTATGGCCTATAATATCCTTTCATACTTGAGACAGTACAACCAGCTCTAAATATAAATTTAAAGCACCTGGAATGAAATGAAGAAAATTTTCCAAACTCAGACGTGAAAATTCCTGAGCCAACTGTGATGCAGTGAAATGAACAATAGTGGGGACTCCAGTGAGCTGGATTCTACACTAGGATCTTCCAGGAAGCACGAATGACCTTGAGCAAATCACTTCATCTGTGTCCTTATCTACAAAGGGGAGGACTAAGTGAGCCCTACCGTCTCTAACTCTGTATGAATCTCTGTGGTGACATGAGTGGAACACGATGACCTAATGAGAGTCTAGAATCAACCCAGCAGGACGATTCTCTGTGTGATTCTCCTCCATAGGCATTGACATAGTAACTGACAGATCTCAATGCTCAATCCATTCCTTCCGAGTAAATACACCATGGGGAAAATGCATATCATCTAACCTTAGAATCCCAGTACGGGGGCAACATCAGAAAGAGAGAGAGAGAGAGAGAGAGAGAGAGAGAGAGAGAGAGTGTGTGTGTGTGTGTGTGTGTGTGTGTGTGTGTGTGTGTGTGTGTGTGTGTGTGTGTGTCCTTTAGGTTAAATCCACTAACCTCCCAGCATCAATTTTTTTTTTGCGGTACGCGGGCCTCACTGCCGCGGCATCCCCCGCTGCGGAGCACAGGCTCCGGACGCGCAGGCCCAGCCTCTCCGCGGCACGTGGGATCCTCCCGGACCGGGGCACGAACCCACATCCCCTGCATCGGCAGGTGGACTCCCAACCACTGCGCCACCAGGGAAGCCCCCAGCATCCATTTTTAACCAAGGCTCTTCAATCATAGAATACCACTAGTGTTGTAGGATTCTGAAACCATTTTTATTACCACTTTCTGTAGTAGGACTTTCAATCCCTTCAATTCCTTTTTTACATACAGAGAAGCTTAGTTTTATTCCCATGGGAACTCTGAGAATTAAAATACAGAGATTATTTTAATCATGTGATAGTGATTCATTTCCTAAGATATTCAATATGTGATAAATATGGGTGAAATCAAGGGATCATTTTCAAGATCAGAGAGCTGTTGGTAACTTTGCCTCACGCAAAGTACACTCACCTGTTTCCTAACCAAATTATGTTCAATAGGAAATGTTTATTCCTTGTTCCTGACCAAAATTTTTTATAGGGAATATGCCCATTTCTGGCTCAGACAAAAACCTCAGGTGTAAAGCATTTAAAGATAAGATCAGGAAGGAGTGGTGAAGGAAGAGGCAGAACCAAACTTGATTTTATAAAAGTAGAAAAAGAACACAAGTCGTTTAATATTAAAAAGTGGCATGGACATATATACACTACCAAACGTAAAATACATAGCTAGTGGGAAGCAGCCACATAGCACAGGGAGATCAGCTCGGTGCTTTGTGACCACCTAGAGGGGTGGGATAGGGAGGGTGGGAGGGAGGGAGACGCAAGAGGGAAGAGATACGGGAACACATGTATATGTATAACTGATTCACTTTGTTATAAAGCAGAAACTAACACACCATTGTAAAGCAATTATACTCCAATAAGATGTAAAAAAAAAAAAAAGTCATCACTTATCCTAACAAAAGCTGTTGCCATGATTCTTTATGTGCAAGAGATATTTCAGTTGTAAAATCATGTTCCACAATATCTATTAACACTTTTCTGCCGGGGGCTCTCTTTATAGACATTGTCCTCAAAAGTACTCACATATTATGTCCCAAAAATTGCAAATGCAAATAAGACAGTTTCGATATGACTATGACGTCCTTTAATTATACCACAAGAGCCACATTAGAATTTAGTTTCTTAAATTTAAATGCAAGATTTTTTACTTTATATTGTCATATACCCAATCTCCCAATTTATCCCTTCCCCATCATACTATTTAATCTTTCTTGAATCTTTGCCCTTTTCAAATTAAGGCTGTATTTAAATTAATTATTATAACCATGCCCTTTATGGGTAAAAGTGCATCTCCCCAAAAATTCATGTGTTGATATTCTGCCAGTACCAATAAATGTGACCTTACTTGGAAATAGAGTCTTTGCAGATGATAAAGTTAAGATGAGGTCATTAGGGTGGGCCCTCATCCTATAGGACTGTGTCCTTGTGAACGGGGAAATGTGGACATAAAGAGAGAAATGCACACAGGGAGGAGGTCGCGGGAAGGCAAAGGCAGAGCTGGGGTGATGTGTCTACAAGCCAAGGAATGCCAAAAATTTCCAGTAAACTACAGCAGCGAGGACAGAAACCTGGGGCAGATTCTCCATCACAACCTTCAGAAGGAAGCGACCCTGCTGACACCTTGATCTTGGACATCTGGCCTCCGGAACGGTGAGATCAGAAATTCCTGTTGTTTAAGCCACCCAGTTTGCAGTACTTTGTTTATGGCAGTCCTAGGAAACTAATTCAGTGCCTGTATTTATTATTTGCATGTGTGTTTGTTTTTGATCCCAACGTGAGAAAGCTTCAGATGCTCAAAATGAGGAACATAGCTTGCAGAGACTGGCTCGGCTGATTGGCTGAACTTCAGCTGAAATGGAGGGATGTTCCCTTTGTGGTCCACGTCTTTTGTTGTTGTCTCTGTTGCTTTAAGTTCAGCCCATTGTGCCCATGGACGCTAACCAAAAAATTTGAATTAACTCCCAATTAGAGAATCAATAGATCCCTCCCAACCCATTTTTCCTTCCCTCTTTTTCCCCTCTTCCACGCTCTTTCCCTTTTGCAGTTTATCCCTCAAATTCCTTTCTGCACTAACAAGATTTTGACAATTTGCTTCAGGAAAAATTAGCCCCCATGTCTCCCAGGCAGCTGGTCAGTGTCTCAGACTCGCTGTGACTTTCTTCCAAGCCTACTATGTAGATACAGAATGGGGTGAGCAGACGGGCAGAAGAAGGCTGTGAATCTGAGTCCAACTCTTTATTTAAGCCTTTTAAAATATGGAAGATGGGCTTCCTGAATCCCTTGAATCCCGCTCCAGACTTCCGGTTTCAGAGAGGATAAGATAACAGGCCCCCAGATCACCTACGTTCTGTTCTCTGTCATTTGCTCAGAGACCTGATGGGTGACTCTGTAATAATACCATTGCAGACACTTCTCTATTCCTCAGACAAAAAACAGATAATTAAATGCATGTTTCTATCGTTATTCTCTATTTATGCAGGGCCGTGCATAGTGAATTAATATCTCCAAATATCCCACTTATATTAAAGAAAAACTGGATAAGAATTGATTTGTATCTACTGCTATTGTGCTTACATCGCTATGTTTTTTTTGTTTTGTTTTGTTTTTTGCTGTACGCGGGCCTCTCGCTGCTGTGGCCTCTCCCGCTGCGGAGCACAGGCTCCGGACGCGCAGGCTCAGCGGCCATGGCTCACGGGCCCAGCCGCTCCGCGGCATGTGGGATCTTCGCGGACCGGGGCACGAACCCGTGTCCCCTGCATCGGCAGGCGGACTCTCAACCACTGCGCCACCAGGGAAGCCCCATCGCTATGTTTTTCTATTTGCTTTTTAGCCTCCGTCAGGAGTAGTCTAGGAAAAGCAAATAAAAAGTTGGAAAACCAGAAGGTTGTTTTTCCCCCAAAGTCTTTGCTTCCACAACGTTGATATACCAATGTGAACAGATTTGGATGGGTTTTCAGAGCCTCTTTCGTAATCTGTCTATTCCCCACAGAGAAAGAAAAATCCCACAAATAGTACATTTTGATTCTCATCTAAACCTACAGGGTCAGCAAAACTGAGCTATAAATTTCCCTACCACTGCTCCTCGGGAGATTTCTAGTATTTCTGAATGGGCCAGAAATCAATGAAAATGGCCTCTCTCTTGCCATAGTTTGGCATTTGGGCTACAAGAAAGAGAAAGAAAGCATAGATTTATATGGAGATTTTACCACCGTTTTTTCATCAAGCTGCACTGGCCTCAGCAGCTGATTGCATGGGGCTTCTGCGCTTGGCCTTAGTGCCTGTGAACCATCAGTGAGCTTCGGGGGCTGGGCTCCATCTCTCAAGGTTCTCATAGCCATTGTAGGCGCAGAGGATGGCGTTAACCCTCCTCCCAGGAAAGTGAGGCCCATTTAACTCCTCTGGAAATCACTGTAAACTTGACTTCCTAAGGAGAAGATGGGAATGCAAAGGTTATTGTGTCTTCTCTAAGATTTTTGCACCCTTAGGAAACTTGCTGGATTCACTTTCCTGTAAAGAATAAGTGACAAGGCTGAAGTGATCCCCTGGGATTTACTCTCAAAGAAACAGACCACGATGATGGGATAGGAGAGGGGATGTTTTCATAACACATCTTTGGGGTGGAGCCCCCTTTAGGCTACGTGAGCAAATGTTTTTTGAGTCACCCCAAATCACTGGGTGAGCATCTTTTTTTTTTTGTCCCAGCCCTATGGCATACAGGATCTTAGTTCCCAGACCAGGGATCGAACCCATACCCCCTGCAATGCAAGAAGCACGGAATCCTAACCGCTGGACCACCAGGGAAGTCCCCGTGTCTACGTTTCTGATGGCCCAATTTCCCAAGAATGAAATCAGGTGACTACAACGAGAATGACGGCTGCCCAAACCATCTTCCAGGAAGTGACGTGTGAGTGGTTGCATGACTTGCAGGGTTTCTCTGGGCATCTGGCTGATGCCCACAGATGGACGGAGGATTGAATAACCCACCTAGAAGGCGTCTGGGCTCATGGTACCTCACCCAGAAGGTACTGCCACCCTGACAGTTGAAGGCATGGCAGGGGCACTTAGAAAATATCAAGGCAAGAGCTGCAAAGAGCTGGAGGGAGTAAGGGGTCCCTGAGCACTGAACAGAATCAGGTCCACTTGCCCACATCAAATAGTGGTACGGCTTCGGGCTAACCTATTAAAGTGATGTGATTTAAATGTGTGATGCCCAAAAGAGAATTTTGCAAATAGTATTTGAATATGCGAATCAACATCAGATAATAGTGAAAAAGGGAAAATCACTTTTGTTTGATTAAAATACGTTATCTGAGTGTTATTCAAATATTTAAACAGCCATACTTTTGTACACATCCACATACTGTTTTACCATTTGAGAAAATAACTACTTGCACAAATGACTATATATGATTAGGCTATTTGCAATATGTGCTCCACAAAGTAAAAATGAAATGGCTGAATCGTATCAAATATTTGAACAACATATGTTGATGTGTAAACTGTTGTTGGAAAATAGGCCATTTCTACAGAAGTTCAAAAACGCTGCAACAGTTATTTCTGTTGCTATGGTTTCAAAATTGTTTTGTAATGTTACATGGTAATTTTGGTCTTCACATGAACTTTTTTGCTGGTCCATTTTTAAGGAGAAAGAGCAAATGTAAAGAACTTCCGTTTTTAGCACTAAGCAGTGATAAAGGCTGGAAAGTATATGATAAACATCCTTTAAAATACATATTTGAGGAATAAGGGCATAAAGGACATCTCAGGGGCCAAATAAAGAAGATACTGGAAAGTAGGCTGTAAGCAGCAGCCTGATTATTCTGCTAGGCTGTGGGAGGGACAAGAGCAGATTTGGGAACAAAGGAACTTAAGTTTTAGTGCCCAGTAGAGTCAAGAGGCAATTTCTTGAGACTGGGGAAGGCAAAGTGAGAACTGTCACTCTCCTCCCCCAAAGCCAGGACTGAAGGGCTACATTCTCAATTACAAGGTAAACTATAAATAGATGGATAGATAGATAGATACATACATACAGGTACCCACCAGCACAGGCAACTATAAGCAAGATTTCCTGCCTTAACCTGTCATTCCGTGTAAAAACAAAACAAAACAAAAATTCTTCCCAAGGTCTATAACCACAGACCATATAAGGTCTGCCCTTACATGGCTGCACAGTATGAATGATCTTCATTGCTCCTTCCAAACCGTTGCCTCTCTCTCCTCTCTTGAAGCCTCCTGACTTTGACTTTCATGTCATTAGACTCCACCACGTTCACTCATTCCTTCTTCAAGTCATATACACACCCTTGGATGTTCCCATGATTCCTTAAATATTTTAGCTGCTGACTCATTCACTCTCTCCAACATCTTTAATACTGCTCCAGTCACAATCCTTTGTATTTGCGAATAAAACAAAAATAATCTTTCTAACATAATGTCAGTGTAGCAATATAACTCCTTAGTTTCCTCTCCTTTATTAATCTTTTCCCTAGCTTACCTCAACCATGAACTCTTATATTCTTGCTATATACCGTCTCATTGTTGAATGAATAAATGATGAATGCTGTAGAGTGAACACAAAGAATTTTAAATATAAAATGCTGTAGACTGAATGTTCGTGTCCTCCCAAAATTCATATATTGTAACCTAATCCCCAATGTGGTGGTATTTGGATGCAGGACCTTTGGGAGGTGATTAAGTCATGAGGGTAGAGACCTCATGAGTGGGATTAATGCCTTTATAAGAGACCCCAGGGGGTTCTCTCACCCCTTCCACCACGTGAGGATGCAGCAAGAAGATGGCTATCTCTGCAGACCAGGAAGGGGCTCTCACCAGATACCAAATCTGCTAGTTCCTTGATCTTGGACTTCAAAGCCTCCAAAAGTGTGAGAAAAAAAGTATTTGTTTATATGCCACACAGTCTATAGTCTTTTCATTATAGCAGCCCAAATGGACTAAGACAGAAATTGGTGCTGGGAGTGGGATACTATTGTGACAGATACCTAAAAATGGGGAAGCAGCTTTGGAACTGGGTAATGCATAGAGGCTGGAAGAGTTTTCAGGTTCATGCCAAAAAAAAAGTCAGCATTGCCTTGAACAGACTGTTAAGAGTGATTCTGACGACAGCTCAGAAAGAAAAAGGAAAAGGAAAGCTTTAGAGAAACTCTCAATCTTCCTGGAGAATACCTAAGGAATCTTGAAATGAATGTTGATTGGTTGGTAAAACCAATCAACCAAAAACTATGGTTGGTAAAGACCGTTCTGATGAGATCTCAGATGGAAATGAGGCACATGTTTTGGACAATGGAAGAAAACCATCCTTGTTATAACGTGGCAAAGAACTTGGCTGAATTGTGTTTATGTTCTAGTGTTCCTGGAAGGTAGAACTTGCTAGTAATGAAATTATACATTAAACTGAAGCTATTTCTAAGCAAAGTGTTGAAGGTATGGCTTGACTTCCGGCTGCTTATAGTAAGATGTGAGAAAAGAGAAGTGATTTAAAGACAGAATTGTTAATCGAAAAGGAAAGCAGCACTTAAAGATTTGGAGAATTCTCAGCCTATGTATATGAGAAAGCTTCTCAGGAAAGAATGTTAAGGGTGTGACCAGGAGACCAAATGGTCAGGAGATTAGAAGGCAGGAACTATTCTCCAAGACAATGAACGAAGGACCCTAAAGGCAATTTGGAGATCATCAAGCCTGCCTCTTCCATCGCAGGTCCAGAGTGCAAGGCCTGGGAGCAGAGCAGTTTCACAGGAGGGGCCCCTGGTACCTGCAGGACTTTGGACCCTTGCACTCCTTGCACTCCATTGCCATGCTTCTCAGCTGTCCCAGGTGCAGCTCTGGCTACCTCAGTGATGCACAGGCCAGTGGCCACCTCTCCAGAGGACACAAGCAGCAAACTTTAGTGGCTTCCAGGCAGCACTGCCTCTACAGGTTGCCCAAGCCCTGGCTGCCTCCACTTAGATTTCAAAGAACAAGACCAACATCGATGGTGGGACCCAAGCAGAGAGCTGTCACAAGGACTGGCCACCCAGAACAGTGGGGACAGGGCTGCACGAAGCTGTGGGCAGAGATCCTTGGGGGTCCAAGCAGTGCCCGCAAAGCTGCAAAGGCAGGACGGCAGCCCCACTGGGTCCAGGAGGCAAGACCCTTGCCCCAATGTACTGGAAAGCAGGACCTCTGCTCAAGCGCATCCGGAAGGTGAGAACCTGCCCCAGTGGGCCTGGAGGACAGAACATTCAGCCAAAGATTATTCTGGAGCCCTAGGCTTTAATGTTGTATGTGCCCTATTGCGCTTTGGACTTGCTCAGGACCTGTCACTCCTTCCTTCTTTCCTATTTCTCCCTCTTGGGTGGAAACGTATATCTTATGCCTGTCCCAGCATTGCGTTTTAGAAGCACATAATTTGTTTGATTTCACAGGTTCACAGCTAGAGAGCAATTTGTCTCAGGATGAATTGTATCTTGATTCTCATTCATATCTGATTTAGATGTTATTTAGATGAGACTTTGGATTTAGAATTTAAGTTAATATTGGAATGGGTGAATGCTTTTGAGACTGTTGGGCTGGAATACATGTACTTGCATGCAAAAAGGACATAAATATAGGGGCATCAAGAGCAGAATGCTATCACCTGAATATCTGTGTTCCCCTCCCCACAAATTCATGTGTTGAAACATAACCCCCCCATGTGATGGTATTAGGAGATGAGGCTGTGGGGAGGTGATCAGGTCATGAGGGTGGAGCTCTTGTGAATGAGATTAGCACCCTCATAAAAAAGAGCCCAGAGGGTTCCCTCACCCTTGTGAGGATACAGCAAGAAGACGGCTGTTTATGAAAATCAAGAAGGGTCTCTCACCAGATACCAAATCTGCTGGTTCCTTGATCTTGAACTTCCCAGCTGCCAGAACTGTGAGAAAAAAATTTTTGTTGTTTGTAAGCCCAGCCAGTCTATAGTATTTTTATTGTAGCAACCCAAATGGATGAACTTAGTTCATGGATGCACTGACTCAATGTTATTTAGGTTGGTCTATACATTCAATGCCATTCACAATCGCAATAGGGTTTTTCATGGAAGTTGACCAACTATGAGGCAAGAATAATCATGACATAATAATCCTGGCAATTTGGGAAAAAACAAGCCAGAACAATTTATCTAACAAGATATTAAATTATCATATTAATTTATATATATATAAATATATATTATATATATTTAATATATAATCCTATTATTATGACAATGTCATATTATTAAGACAATGTAGAATTAGCAGAAGGATATAGAAATAGACCAATGGAAGAGAGAATTCAGAATCCAGACCCATACAGATAAAGAAGTGCATGAAAGAGGTAGCAACACACATCAGTAGGGAAAGGACAGGCTATTCGACAAAATGTACTGAGATAGCTGGTTAACCACATGAAAAAGATGGATTATTTTATAATACCATAAATATATGCAAAATGAAGCCTTAATCATGAAATGCAAAATGTTTAGAAGAAAATATTGGAGCACATCTTTATATGCTCAGGCTAAGGAAGGAAACTGCTTCATTTCCCTTTCCTCTAAAATCCTCCATCTATTGCCAGTAAATGGGTTATCTTCTAACTGCACTGTTCTTACCAACTAAACTTCCTATATTCTTGGTTCTAGACTCCTCTGCCTTCGCCCCTCATTCCTTTCATTTAAAGAAGAGTTTATTTATACACTTTCTCATGTCTGTTTCGCATCCACAAAATACTCATAGTTTATTTTCCATCCACACATCCATTAAACAGATTGGATGACCAAGAGCCCTCCATAATTTCCTTGCTATCTAAGCAGCATAAAGCTGTAAATAAAATTCCCCATCTGAGATTTGAAAAAAAAAAAAGCTCTGACCAAAAATAACCAAAAACAGAATAGCAGATTGCTGTAAAGAAACAACTTTATAGTAATAAGACAAAAAACAATTGTACGTTGTCATCATACTCCCGTTTATAAAGCTGTTTCCCATGGGGACATGGGTTAAGGATTCTGTAATCACTATGTGTGTGTACCAAAACTGAACAACTAAGTCAATGGATGGTGGATGGAGGGATCCAGGTTTCTAACTGTTGGAGTTGCGGTTTTCAGATAAGCAAGGGGATGAAGCTTGAATGAACAACGTGATAATGGATTAGAGTTTGATACATCAGTATGAACTCATGTTTAGCTTAATATACATAGAGATAGTTACATATAGAAATATTTATAGATTCGTATATATTTATATATGTGTTAGTACATACATGTACATTTCCTCACACTGTCAGCTAGGGAACTAGAAGCATTAACACCCCAGCAACAGTAAGCACACCTAGCACACAGATCTTGGTTTCTAATTCAGGTCTCCCATAAAAAGAACCAGGTCTCCTTAGAGAAATGGCTAATTTGAAGACTGCAGCAGAAAATTTACAAGATGACCCTGGAGCATCTTATAGTGACAGAAAGTAAGGAAGTGCTCAAAAAAAAAAAAAAAGAATCCACAATGATGGCAGTATGTCAAAGAGCCAACTGAAAGATCTCCCAATAGCCAAAGCTGAATAAATTTAAGTACCAAAATAAATAAAGTAATAATGTATTATAACTCACATATAAAATAAGTACCCTTGAGTTCATGCCAATATAAACGACTGAGTAAATAAATAAGTGAGGGAAAATAGACAAATTTCCCAAGCAGAATTCTAAATAATTTATGTACATACTCCACCCTCAAGGAGACGAAGCATAAACTCCCTTTCTTTAAGTGCAGGCTGAACATAGTGACTTTCTTCCAAATAATACACTAAAAACAGGGATTGGGGGGGGAAAGCAAGTATCCAGTGAGTAAACCTGACAATTACTAACTCAGTCAGGTGATCAGTGTTACATCAACAGTGATAATTCATTGATAACTCATGTTGCTTGTATGTACCCTTGATATGATGTAATGAGAATGACACTTTACCTCTGTAGTCCGCTCTTAGAAACACCTAACTCCAGTCCAATCGTGGGAAAAATCATCAGACAAATATTAATTTGAGGGCCAAATACATGACCAGGACTCCACAAAATTGTCAGGGTTACCAAAAACAAGGAAATCTGAGAAACTGTCAAGCCTAGAGACCTCTAAGGAGACAGGACAACAAAATGTAATGTGGTTTCCTGGATGAGATCCTGGAACAGAAGAAAAGGACGTTAGGTAAAAACTAAGAAATAAATTATGACCTTTAGTTAATAATAATGTGTCAAAATTGGCTCATTAATTATGACAAATACACGATTCTAATGCAAGATGTTACCCATAGGAGAAACTGGTGTGATACATATGGAAACTCTGTACTACTTTCTCAATTTTTCTATAAATCTGAAACTATTCTAGAATACAAAATTTATTAAAAAACAAACAAAAGAACCCCACCGCCTTTGTTGAATGCCTTTGACAAAGGATCTGGAGAGAGGTCTCTGAGATCAGATACAGCCCAAATGGCATCATCTCAGTAAGAATTCCCCAACAATTTAACAGTCTCCACAGTTACTTGTTGCCATGGTTCATTTTACTCTATTCTCAGAACTTAGCACCACCTAAATAGTCTTGTTTCTTTATTTATGTCATATATCCTCTGTCTCCTGAAATAGAATGTAAGCTCATGAGACCAGGCGCCTTGTGTGTTTTGTTTAATCCTGTGCATAGCACAGTGTCTGGGCTTTAGTGGGTCCTCATTAGATATTAACTGGATAAATTATCTTTAAAATCACTTGGAATCATGAACTCATATGGCCACACAAGATGAAAACAAACCACTTAACCATTGCACCTCAGGAGTGCAATACACCAGCAAGCGCTTACCCACCCAGGAATACTGAATCCACACATTTGTAGTTGTGGAATTTCAAACCTGGACGTGTCCTGAAAGATGATGCAGTGTAAGGTCTACATTTTCTAAATGGGATGAAAACTAAGAAATCATGGGCTTTAATGTCTTTGAGTAACTTTAGGTAAAGAAATGTAATTGTATCAATAATAAGAACTATGTCATTCAAAGTGGCTTCCTAACCATGAAGTCAAAGGAAGAGTAAGTAGTTATTTGCTGTTTATATTTCAGTGTCCATGGCAATGCCCAGTACCATATAAACAAAAAACAAGGAGGTTCAAGTCTTACAGAATTAAACCATATCAACTTTCTAAGCTCAGTTATAAAATTCTTTCCCTCTATGTCCTAAGAGTGAGAAGTAAGATTTATAACTAAAATAATTTGATCACTTAAATTTGTAAACTATTTTTGTTATTGGAAATTGCATTTGTTATTGGAAATTGTGTTTTTTCACTTAGGACATAAAACATGTTTTATAAGAATTAAATTTTCTCACTTAAGCTGTGAAATGAATTCCCTAGCTTTGTATTAATTTACCACCTTCTCTATATATTGTGTGGCATCTCTTGCTATCCAAAACCAACAGGCAGACAAATAAATAAACTACCGGGTCTGGTTTTCTCCTTGCAGAATTGCAAACTACCACCAGTTCAAATCCAGACACAATATAACATCTTGGGTTTTTGGTTTTTTCACAAAGGAGGTAAAAACAGTATCTTGAACATTCATTAAAGGCTTACTATGAGACAATCACTCTCATTTTATTCCTACTTTTAATTTAATCATCACAGCAATGCTTTAGAGCAGGTTCAGTAATTATTTCTATGTAAAAGTAAGTAAATTGAGAAACAGAAAATATGAGTAACTTTTCCAAGTCACACATCTAGTAAGTGATAGGCTTCAGAACCAAACATTCTGTCTCTAGAAAATAAGTGCTCAGCCTGTATATGAATAACTTCTCTGGGCCTAATCCAACTGGAGTGATAAGAAAACTACATGGGACAAAAATAAAGAGTGCTGTTGAAATTTAAGTTCATGGTCTTCTTTGCTTTCTCGTCCTCAAGCAAGCCATGTCTCTTATCAGTGCAACTCTGAGTGTGTACTACCTTGATGAAAAAAAGATAGTGGTGCGCATTATAAACATGGAAAAGAATGAGTAATTTTCTATTGAAAAACTTCTGATGATTAATTGAGACATTTAAAAATAAATGTCTTCTTCCTCCAGTCGTCGTATGAGGTATTGCCAGATCGATTTTCTTATAGCACAGATTAATCATATCAGCTCACTATTCAAATGCCGTGGCCTCCTCAACTTATTGGACTTTTGAACACAGCATAGCCTTCTGTGTTTAGGTTTCAAAATCTCCATCTTCTGACCCAAATCTACCTCTCCACTAATTACTTACTTATAAGTCATTCTACTGGTAATCCAAACTGGGAGTCACACTCCAAACAAGCTTTCCAATCTCCCATTTCTACTCCATTGCTTGTGACTGACCCTCTACCTAGAAGATCTCCTCCTAATTTCCATTTGGAGAAATACCCCCAAGGCTTCAAGGTCCAGACCAACTTCATGGAGCCTGATTAGGTTTCTGAAAACAGAAGCAATTCCTCCCTCTTCTGAAGTGTCATAGAACTGTGTTCATACTTAGCTTCACTTTACTTGCATATTACACAGATTCAGATGATAGGTAAATATCACCCACCTAGAGATAAGCTCTTTGAAGTAATGAACTTTATATACCTTGTGGCCCCAAGTTCACTACCTTATTCACTGTAATTGCTCTATAGATATCTGTGTAGAAATGAATGAAATACGTGTAGTTGGAGGCACTATCATTGTCCTCTCAATTTACTCGATGAATAAATCTATAGTAAGGGCTATGGAGAGAGACTGAAGAATATAGAATAAAATTTAAAAAGTGTTTACTGTCTTCATATGCCTTATATATCAGTGATTACCTCTCTTTTGATGAAAACATAAATTTTAAATAAACTATTAATATTACTCATAGTTGTCAATGTCATTAATTCCCAATGTGAAAATAAGGAAATATGTGAATATAAATTGAAGATAAGTAAGGCTTCATATAAATGAAAGATGAAATACAACTCAAGGGTAACATATTAGCAAGGGAAAAATAATGTAATTTAAAGTTTCTAGCGGGTCTTACCTTAGGCAGTCTTTCTGCCATGTATTAATATGAAAGATGTTCATTCAGTGTATAATAAGTACACTAGTTTTATTTAATTAGAGCATATAATACCATCTATTTTTATTGTCATTTTGATTGAAAATTCAGATAGAGTGCTTTGAGCGGTAGATCCCTTAGCAGATTTTTTTTTCCTCTTACAAGTTCATGATGAACTGTGAATGAACAAAAAAGTTCAGGGAAAGAAAGGCATTATTGGGTCTACTACACAATGAGAATTTCTGGACACATTTTATTGCATATTCTTACATCACATATGTATTATGTATATCACATATGTAAAAACTAGGATCACGCTACAAATATGGTTTCATAAATTGTTTTTCTCACATAACAAGTGAACATTTTCCTATGTTGGTAAATATAGATTGATAATATCATTTCGATTGGTTAAATATCTACTTAATCATTTTTTGTACACTTAAAAGACTCACAGTTTTTATCTATTATAAACAACACAGCAATGAACATCCTATACATCTTTGTATACATCTTTGCATATTTTTCTATACATCTTTGCATATTTTTCCAAGTACTTCCTTAAGAAAAATAACTTGATGTGGAATTGTTGATTGAATATATATGAACATTTTAATGGTATATTTGAAATATTGTTAGAGCCCTCTGGAAAGACTGCACTAATTTAATATCCACTGACATATAAACTAACACTGCATAGTCACTCTAAATGCAATATGTGCTTATTGAAAGAAGAAAATAATCTCTCACAGCTCTTTTAATTTTGGCCCAGTTGTCTACCCAAGTGAATATCATGAATCTCTCTAATTATGAAGGACAAGACCTGAATCAGACCTTCAGCTCCCAAGTCACAGGAAGTATTGCCAACTGGTATTTTCATACTTCAACCCAGACTTTAATTAACCCTAACAGAAAAGATGCCCAATTTATTTTAATCAAATAAAAACAACAAAACTAAGCCATGCACTGGAGGCTTGCCTCACAGCCAGTCTCATTTCAATGAGACCGGCATGAACTCTTCCTCAGTCTTCCTCTGTTTTCTTACGCCTTTGTGTTTCTGAGACTTCTTGTTTTACATGAGTCTCATCCTTGGAACTTGCTCTGCTGGAGGGAGGGTTATGATTAAAAGAAAACGTGGCCCCTCCATCTTGTTCTCTGTGTCCCTTTCCTGGTGAGGTCTCTCTACCTCCTTTAATGATCTGCTCTTAGCAGGTGGGAGAGGGCATGGATAAGCCATGCCACCATGGAATTCAAGGAATGGGATAGGTCGATATAAATGGTACCCTACCTGTCAGAGGATCTCTCAGGAACTGACAAGTAAGAGACACATAATTACCGGGAACGATTTTCTCCTTGAAAGTAAAATAGAACTTAATAAACATGATGCCCACAGGGTGTACAGACAAAAGCAGCTCTCCCGGTGCCCTTCTGACTATTTCACTGCCGCTTGCCACCCCTTGCATCCTGTAATAAAGTGACCTCTCATACGAGGATGAGTGATTTATTACATTTTTCAAGTTGCTATAAGGTGGAGTTGCCGGCTGCATCTACCGCTGAGCGGTTAACTGAAGTCCAAATTAGGGAGAAGCTAACTGTGCCTTCAGATTTTGTTTCTTTTCCTTGTGCTGCAGACTTTCTTTGGACTCAAACCTACCCCTAAATTTTTTAAAATTATAAAAAGGAAAAACAACAGTGGAAATGTTTTGAGCAAGATAGAAGTGGGCACCAACACATCTTAACAGTGTCCTTCACGAAAAAAAAAAAACCAAAAAACACCTTATTGAAACAAGCAAAGAATTGGTAATTAAAATGCAAGCAGGGCCAAATTAATGATATCTAGGTTTCAATTCTTAGCTGTGTGATTCTGGAAAAGTTACTTATCTCTACAATTCAATTTCCTCATTTGTGAAAAGGAATGATAACAGGGGGATAAGGATTAAATAAGAAACTAGATGGGGAAAAATCTCTGAGTAATTTATGACGGTCTACATTCACTTATTGTGAACTTATCTTTATCTTTTTACTCTTTAACATTAATTTTCCATACGTTATACATTTACACAGTAAATGAGAAAAGAAACAGCACACAATGAAAATTCTCTCTCCAGTCCTAAACTCCAGACAACCAGTCTCCCTCGTCTGGGTCAACAAATGTTATCACTTTCTTTTGATATCATTCCAAAAGTATTTCATGCATGTATAAGGAATTAATTCTCTACATATACATGTGTAGATACATTTAATCTTTTCCCCATATTACGTAAATATTGGGATACCAATGCACCCACTTGCACCTTGATTTTTTTCACTGTTACTATGTTCTATATCAGGACATAAAAAAAATTCTTCTTGTTTCTTGGTATTGTTGCATTGTATTCCATCGCCTGGTTGCTTTGTAATTTAACAATTCACCATTGACGGATGTTTAGGTTGTTTCTAATATTTTGCTACTTCCAAAAATATTGTCTTGTATAAAGTTAGATATATACAATTTCACATATACAAAGTATAATTTTAGATATACATTCTTAGAGGTAGAATTGTTGGTTCAGAGGGCATTTAGTTATTTTGTATTTGTTATTTTGATAGCCTTTTCCAAACTGCTCCCCCCTAGAGATTATAACAATTTACATTCCAATCCAGAGTAGCTGAGAGTGCCTGTTCCCCCAATCTCTTGTCAACAGTAACATATATGCCAAACTGGTGGTGAAATTGGTATCACAGTATGGTTTTGATTTGTAGTTTTCATATTATGAGTGTGGTTGGGCATCTTTTCATATATTTGAGCCATTTATATTTCTGTTCTGTGAATTGCCTTTTGCTTATTTTTTTCTATTGGGTTATTGGAATTTGTTATTAGAAAAGCAATATTAGAAAAATCTGTCCTTGCAAGTATATTTTCTTGATTTGTCACATCTTTTGACTTTTGCTTATTGCGGGTTTTGCACATAGGTGATGGTGATGATGATCTAGCTGAGTTTATCAGTCTTTTCCCTTAGAGACTGGTGTTTTATTTTTCATATATAAATGTTCACATATATAATATTTACATATATATAATTATTCTATGGTATCTTTTAAAATTAAGCTTCAGGTTTTCACATTAAATCTATGATCCATTTGTAACTTTTTGGTATAAGCTGTGAGGTTGAGATCCAACTTCATTTTATTCTTCCAAGTGGCCACTCAACTCTCCTAGTACCATTAACTGAATCCTAGTTGATTTTAAGAGTCATTTCCCATTTAATACCAACACACATAGTATGAATCTGAAAGTGTATATCAAATAGATGAAAAATATACAAAGGTGGAAAAAGGAACCAGCTGAGAATCCTGAGCCCAAGGAGCTAGGCTTGGGTTTTTCTCTGTTCGTTGAATAATCAAGTAGTTTGGTTCCTGCTTTCAGTTATATATATGTATGTGTATGTGTTTAAACACTGCTGCCAGATTGATCTTTCTAAAAGACAAATATGATTATTTTTCTGTCAGTCAATAGTTCCACAACACATACAGGGTAAAGTCTAGATTTTTAATATGGTATTCTCCTTCTTGTACAAATGTTCCAGCCACCTGTTCGGCTACCTCTCTGATATTGCATTTGCAGCTTAAATCTTAGCAAATTTAATTAGGTACCACATCTCTCCATGAAGAATATATCCTCTCTGAGGGGAAAGGCCAAGTCCTCAACCACCACATTTGAATATATAGTAGGTATTGAGAGATACATTATTCAACTAAAGTTGATTTTCTTGTTAACAACTCACCTAGTTTCTCTCTGTTCAATTCTTTTAGCGAACCTCTCTAAGCATCAGGTTCTATACCTGCAGAAAGGGGTTGGGTGATTATTTCTGCCTTCTACCTACCCTACATGGAAGAATACTGGCTAAAATATGTATTGCCTTGCAGTGCTAAGGCAACTATATGAAATTCCAGAATTTAATCCAGAGATTAACAAGGAAAGACTAGTCCCTTAGATTTCGAATTTTAATATCTCTTGCATACATAGAGAAAAATATTTCTCAGTCTCCCACTGCTGCAGAGCCCTGACAGAAAGAATCACATTTCAGATCAGAAGAATATGCAAATATCTTCACATAGACATTATCAGTAGCCTAACGGGTTGCAGAATAACCACAGAGATGTTATCTACAAATCAGATGTTCTGAACCTAAAATGCATTAACTTTCCACATTGCTGCTTCCAGGCAATCTCAGAAGGATGGTGCCTTGTATTCTGCCCGCAGGTCACCCAGATATCAATCCTTCTTTAGATGAAGAGGTAAGGAATGTTGAAGATTTCCCCCCTTCTGCTTGATCTGTGAGCAGTTTTAACTGACTGACAGGACACCACGGAAACCCGTTGCTGTAGGACAGATGGCCACATGGTCCCTGCCAGCACGGCTGAGAGCACGTGTTATTGCCAACAAACATAGGCTGCAGGGGAAGTTCGTGAGCCGTTATTCTAGGGACTTCTGCTCAAAAGGCTGTCACCTTTTCA
This sequence comes from Stenella coeruleoalba, assembly GCF_951394435.1. Lineage (NCBI taxonomy): Eukaryota > Metazoa > Chordata > Mammalia > Artiodactyla > Delphinidae > Stenella > Stenella coeruleoalba. Next base: position 10,156,010 of record NC_137167.1, read on the forward strand.
GTCTATGTCTGGGTTTCCATTCTAGTCACGGCTGCCAGTTAGTGAATTACTCCACAATTCATCAAATTCACTTGATATCCACCACACCCAGTCATATAGAAATTGCTCCAGTGATTGAACTAATGCGCTGTGTTTGTTTCTATAGCCAACTGGCATCAGACTCCACTGACACATGCAGGAAACCCACCAGGCCAGAAGGGCTCCATGCAGGCTTGATTCTTGCCGTAACAAGAGCATCCAGCCAAGCCATGGGGTCACTAGAGGGAAATGAGGAAATGGGAGAAAAGACACAAAAATTATTGTGCCACCTTCTTCATAATTATTGCTGACCCTCAATTTAAAACAGTAGTAAAATAGAAAGTTTAACCCTTTAGTTCTTATGACACTTCCCTGGCGGTCCAGTGGTTAAGACTCCATGCTTCCACTGCAGGGGGCACGGGTTTGATCCTTGGTCATGGAACTAAGATCCCGCCTGCCGTGTGGCACGGCCAAATAAATAAATAAGTAAATAAACAAATAAGCCTTTACTTCTTAGACTTGAACTTTTCATTTTTATCAGATTATATCACTTTCCTAGCTAAACCTCTTCGATGAGGTCCCATTGCAATTAGAATAAAATGCAAAATCCTCATCACGACTGTATTTCCCTAAATGATTTGCATCATTTTGAACTCTTCTTCTCATTTTCCATACTCCAGCACCACTGGTTTTCCTTTTGGTTTTTTTTTTTTTTTTTTTTTTTTTTTTTTTTTTTTTTTTTGCGGTACACGGGCCTCTCACTGCCGTGGCCTCTCCCGTTGCGGAGCACAGGCTCCGGACGCGCAGGCTCAGCGGCCATGGCTGACGGGGCCCAGCCGTTCCGCAGCATGTGGGATCTTCCCGGACCGGGGCACGAACCCGCGTCCCCTGCATCAGCAGGCGGACTCTCAACCACCGCGCCACCAGGGAAGCCCTGGTTTTCCTTCTTTTGTTTGAATATTCTAAGAGTATGTACTGCTTCCTCTGCTTCCAAAACCTGTGCCTGTCCTTCCTGTAAATTTTTCTAACAATGCAGGATTCAATTCACATTAGATTTGAGCTTGCTTTGAGTACCCTGTCTAAAAACAGCCTTCTTCATGTCCCCACTTGCTCTCTCTCTCTCTCTCTCTCATTTTCCATGGTCCTAATCACACTTGTCACACACACAAACACACACACAGAACACCAACAGAGCAGATATTCATTAATATGAAATCAATGAAATCAATGTATCAGTAATATTTTTGATAATCTTCTTAGACAAACATGTATTTCCAAGAAATGAGGAAGCAGAGGGTAATGATATGTTTGAAAAGGAGAGGAGGGCTCCTTGAAAGAGCACAGAGCCTAGTGGTTAGAGCTGAAGTGGCCACTGCATCCTGGACCTAGCATCTCTCTTTCCTTTTCATATTCTTCAGCTTCCTCTATTGAAAAGCCCATAACCAAAAGAAGTTGGTAAGAAACAAAATGCAATAATTAGATTGTTAAACTTTTTCTTACAATATTTGAGTATTTCACAAAGGTCATTGCTCTAAAACACTGTGTATAAAAACAACCTGTAGTTTCAAAAAATCCAGACAGTTTTCTAGTCTAATAATGATTTCTATTCTCATAATGCCTTCCCATTGTGAAGCATGTCAAAGCCTAGCCACTATTTTTAGTTCCATGGGGGAAAATAGAGTTCTGCTCTTTCTAATAATGTGTTTGATCACCATTTTTTCAAAAGAAGATTTGTTTTTCAAATTAAATGTAGCAGACCAGTGAGCCTATACGGCAGTCCTTTAGATGCCAGAAAGGAAATAGAAATGGACATGTTATTAATGGCTGAAAATTAGGTCATTCTGTCTTATCTAGGGAGACTGTTCTCCCAGTTTAAACACTCAAGCCCATATACGTATCAGGGTGATAAATTATAGACTGATCACTGAAAATGCAAGGAAGCGTCAAATCAACCAGCAGTTCACTGAGGAAGAAGGAGCCACGGTGTCCTGCGTGGGGTCCTGATTGCCTTCTCCCTAGAATGCTGATGACTACGTTTGATCGTAACATTTCGTCTTCCTTCCTCTCATAGGGTGTGTAAGAGAGGACAATTACCCCTTGGTACACACACAAGCAGATAAGGCCGAGTAAATCATCAAAATACTGGCAGATGTGAAATCAAGAGACACAGGTTCAAATCCCGGCTCTACTCACTAGTAGATGAGTGGCCCAAGACAAATGATTTAACGTCAGTCTGTATCTACAGATACATATCACAAAGGGTTCTTAAGAGAATGAAATATGACAAAAATATATATATATAACATACCGTCTAAAAGACAGATTGTCAGTGAAAGATTCCTTTCCTCTTTTCCTCTCTTCTTTCCATTTCTTCTTCAAAACAAAATAGATTCTCTGCAATTCGTATGAAATTGTGGATGTTAAAAAAAAAGTAGAAAATCAATAGAATTTCATAAATTAGTATTGAATATTTGGGACGGCACCTCCTCTAATTGAAAACAACCTGCTCTCATCTAAGTAGAAAATAAATGTTGTACCTTAAAATTAAACTTTTTCCCCTCATTTTTAGCCACATTTGTTACCTCATAGTAGGTTTCCAATGTGTGAAAGTGTAGATTTTTCTAAAACTGTGATAACATTTAGTTTTGAATCCAATATTGCTTTTACCATCACATTATTTCGACACGTATTTAAAGAACATGAGTATGTGGCGTAAGCTGTATTATAGGCTCTAAATGACAAGGTCTCTACTGGTCTAGTGGTGAAAAGCTATAGAACACTCACAATCGCATTACAATGAGGTAAATATTATAAATAAAGGTATAGAAAGGGTGATGCTGAAGCCCAGAGTGGGAACATGCAATTTTGCTGGACAAGCACAGAGGGGAAGGATTTAGAAAAGTTTCTAAATGGAATGACCTTTGAGACAAGGTTAGCAGATGGAAGTAGAGGCCTAAAGCTCAGAAGAAAGAGAAAAGTTTCAGATAGACATTTAGAGTCCTCCATATTTTAAATTTATTTATTTATTTATTTATGGCTGTGTTGGGTCTTCGTTTCCGTGCAGGGGCTTTCTCTAGTTGTGGCAAGTGGGGGCCACTCTTCATCACGGTGCGCGGGCCTCTCACTATCGCGGCCTCTCTTGTTGTGGAGCACAGGCTCCAGACGCGCAGGCTCAGTAATTGTGGCTCACGGGCCCAGTTGCTCCACGGCATGTGGGATTCTCCCAGACCAGGGCTCGAACCCATGTCCCCTGCATTAGCAGGCAGATTCTCAACCACTGTGCCACCAGGGAAGCCCTAGAGTCCTCAATATTTTAGTAGTAAGAGCATGGATAAGATGCCTCAAGGTCAGTGTGTAGAAGAAGAAAAACAGTCTAAGATTAGACTATTGGTTTATTAGTCATCTTTTTTTTTATCATATCAAATAGCCCTAATATAGCTACCTTATATTAGTACCTTATATCCAAAGGCACTTATCTCTTGCTCACTCAATTTTGTCATTAGGACTGTGGTTGACCTCAGCTCTGCTGGTCATTACCTAGCTGGGCTTGACTGCACGCCATGAGTTTTCTCACCCCAGCACCCAGAAGGAGGGAGAATCCATAACCTTGGAAAGGCTTTTCTCTTGGTGGAGGGTAGCAGAGAAACATAGCCAAGTCACACAAACACAAACCTTCGGCTCAGATGTGACAAATGTCACATCCCATTGGCCAAGGCATGTTGCATGATCATACTCAAAATCTCCGGGGCAGAGGCAGATGACTACAAGTGAACAGGCAAGTCAAACGTAATGGGTGGAGGTGCATAATATAATCTTACAGGGAAGAGAACAATTGGGAACAATAATCCTTTTTAAAAAAAAAATGATGATCTGCCTTTTCTTATGCTTCTCTCCATTTCTGAAACTTTTATTCTGGTTTATTAACAATTTTGATGAGCCCTACCAGTCAATGTAGCACTTCAAATATACTTTTTAGGACTACATTCCTAAATACTAAAAGACAACCAAGGATCATCAGATACTGAAATCTAATACATGAAAACACTAACACAAATCAGAAAAAGAAAAGAGTTCAAGGGAAACAGAATGCCAATATTAGGGGACAAAACATATTTTATTTTTTTTACAGGTACTAACTTTCAGTTATAACATAAATAAGTCATGAGGATGTAATGTACAACACAGTGACTATAGTTAATTATACTCTACTGTATATTTGAAAGTTGCTGAGTGTAGATCTTAAGAAAAACTATTAATCTTCTCAAAAATCAGATACTCCATTTACAAAACAGAGGTTATTTTTTTAAAAAAAGGAACACTCTGAAAAGGGAAAATTTCTTTAAAATAGATGGTCTTTAAATACTTCCTTAAATAAAGTGATGGTCAAAGTACACATTGTACTTAAGAATGAATATCACATTTGGGAAAACCTCCCTTCCACATATTGGGAAAAATAAAATAAAAACTCTCTGAGAGGTAGGAATAGAGGGGATCTACCACAACCAGATAGAGAACATGTAAAAAACACCTGCACCTAAAATTATGCTTAATGGTAAAGACTGAATGATTTTCTCCAAGGTTGTGGAAAAGGCCAGAATGTAAGTTTTCACCACTCTTATTCAAAATAGTACTAGAAGTTGAGGCTTTTTTTCACTTGTTTCAAGTGTGTTTGTCATTGTTCACAGATGGATTTTTATGGTGGCTACTTTAAAAACGTTTGTCAGAGAACTTTAACAGTTCTATTATCCTGGTGTTGGCACACTTTGTTGGTGGCAGTGCTGGTGTTTTCATTTAGTTTGACATTTTTCTGTTTCTTGTTGTTGTTTTTTTTTTTTTTTTTTTGCGGTACGCGGGCCTCTCGCTGTTGTGGCCTCTCCCGTTGCGGAACACAGGCTCCGGACGCGCAGGCTCAGCGGCCATGGCTCACGGGCCCAACCGCTCCGCTGCATGTGGGACCTTCCCGGACCGGGGCACGAACCCGTGTTCCCTGCATCGGCAGGTGGACTCTCAACCACTGCGCCACCAGGGAAGTCCTTTTCTGTTTCTTGATAGACAAGTGATTTTTTTTAATTGAAACCTGGAGATTTGAGGTATTATAAGACTTTGGATCTTATTTAAACTTCTATTTATCTGTCTTCCTCTGACATGGCTCCAGCCAGAGAACTGGCAGGTGCTGCTTCATTACTGCCAGGTGGTCCTAGAAGTCGGGGTTCCCCACTCAGCTCTCAGTGACATCTGTGCTGAGGACTCATCATTACTGCTTGATAGGGTAGGAGTTCTGGCTCCCCAGGTGGCTTCCACTGACCCCATGGTGAGGGGAAAGGGTGGCTTTAGTACCTTGGTGATGGTAAAAGACCTGAATCTCCAATAGTATCCACTAGGTATATTCCCAGCACATAGAGGGAGAGACACGTCATCAGCGCTGGGAGTTAGGGTAATCCAGGTTCCCCATGTGGTCTCTGCTGACATCCTGGGGGAGGGAGCGGCTCGTTACTATCCTGTGGGGATGAAAGTCCCAGTTCAATCTTTGACGCTGCCGTGGTGAATGATTGCAGTTCCTTGTTACAGCCTGATGAGGGTGAGAGTCTAGGATACCCATGCAGCCTTTGCAGAAGGGTAAGGGTGTGGACGCTGTTTTAGTGTGGTGTTTGGCTGGGGTAGTGTTGTTATTATCTAACAGTCTTCTGTCTTGCTAGACTGCCCCTTTCTTGGTCCTTTGGCTAGAACTTGCAGGCTTTGGTTGGAGCTTTTTTGTCTATAATCATTGACATTTCCACATTGCTGATTTATTCAGCCCTAAGTCTGAATACAGAAGGCAAAAAGAAGTCCTAGGGGATTCACTGATATGTCATTCTTTGGGACCCTGGGACTCTAACCCATCTGCCTTCTTCCTTCCATCTTTCAGAGTTGTCTGATGGTATAATATTATATGTATCATACACAATGTATTACATATATTAATAATAATATGCATGCAATATATAATATATTATAACATATATCACAACATATATATTATCATAATATATGATATTATGGTATATAATCTTATGATATATTAAAATAAAATTATATTACATTATACATATTATATGTATTTTTTTAGGGTTTTTAGTTGTCCTTGAAAGAATAAGGAAAGTACATCTGCTCCATCTTTCCAGAAGTGGAAGTCTCCATTGAGTTTTTAAGTTTAGTTATTATATTCTCTTCCAACATTTTACTTTCTCTAATTGTTAATGACTATCCTCTTCTTGTATTTTTTATCTATTTTAAATTTTTGATTTTGCAGCGAGCGGGGGCTACTCTTCGTTGCGGTGCGCGGGCTTCTCATTGCAGTGGCTTCTCTTGCTGTAGAGCACAAGCTCTAGGTGTGCAGACTTCAGTAGTTGTGGCTCACAGACTCTAGAGCGCAGGCTAAGTAGTTGTGGCGCACGGGCTTAGTTGCTCCACGGCATGTGGGATCTTCCCAGACCAGGTATCGAACCCATGTCCCCTGCATTGGCAGGCGGATTCTTAACCACTGCGCCACCAGGGAAGTCCTTGATTATTTTTTAATTTTTATATTTTCAGTTTATTTTACTATCTCAAGTTCTTAGAATACTAATCCTGCAGTTCATTGTATCTGCTGAATCCCTTAATTATAGTTCATTCCCTCTTGTAGTGTGTAAGTTTTGAATGAGTGTTTATCTTCAGCTCGAATATTTCTTTCCTGAGTGAATCCCTTTCCTCCTATACAGTAGGAGCTCTAAGGAGCAATTTTGGTTTGCTTCTAGTGGACACCTCTGAGAACCCGTCCGGGATCAGTATTGACATGTTGAATTTATCAGCTTAGAACTGTCTGACCGCGGTGTGTGAACTGGTATTCCATCCTGGGCATGGTGTGAGCTTGGAGTTTCAGTTCTTAATTGGAGATTTGTTGTCGTTACTCTTACCCAAAACATAAAGGAGAAAGATTCCTATGCCATTTCTTGGGACTTACGATGCTTTCTCATTCAGCTAACAAACCAGGCAGCTCTTAGGGGAGCCCGGATTTTTGCTGGTGTCTGTTTTCAGCAATCAGTCTCACATGGGCCCACAGCTACATCTCTTATTCTGTACGGACACTAAGATCCTAGCCACTAGCCACTAAGTCCTATATCTATTCTTATGCCTTTGGACCAGCTTGACATGTCTTATCTGTCTGGGTATGAATATTTCTGTCACCTTGGATTGTCTTAATGCGTGCTGACGCCAGCTCACAAAGGCTGGCAAGAGTCAACGGTGAGATTTTCTGAAAATTGTAAATGGATCATTATAAACATGCTGGTTGAAACATGCATTTCTCAGTGTTTATAACGTTAGCGGTTCTGCATTAGGTCAGAATGCCATGATACAGAGATTAGAATTTTGTCATCGATTTTACAGTCAGAAATTCCGTAGAAAATCATTTTACTTTTCATCCAGGGCAATATCCTTCCATCCACCCACCCACCCCACTTCCCACTTCCCACTTAGGAGCAAATGAAGGCTCAGTGAGATTAAATGCCAAGAGTGTGCAAACATTTTCCTCCCTCTCTATGACACCACTGCTCTTTCCACGACTTCATCCTGTGGTCTTGCCTGTACTTGTGCAGGTAAAAGGTCATTTCTGCACTTCTCTTTTAAAACAAGCTTCAATAAAATGATGGAGTTGCTGAGCCTCTTGCTTCCAGGTTGCAAGGTAATGAATGGAAATCACCATCAAGAGCTGTCCAGGTTCCAGTATCTCCCTTGAGGTGCCTCTGGCTGGACCGGTAAGAAAACCCACCTCTGAGGGACAGGTATCTTCCCACATTTCCCCAGAGGACACTAGCACTTGGCAAATAGCCTCCTTGTCAGTGACAGTTTCTAGAAGTCAGCTTCGCACCACCTTTATAGAGCCAAGCAGAAGTCATTTTGAGCCACTACTGTTTTTTCTCATTTTCTAATTTACCCTTCCCTCTCCTTTCATCTCTTCTCCTTTGTACCTCTCTTCTTAATTGCATTGTCCCATTATTATTATTACTATTATTATTATTGTCATTATCATTATTATTATTTTGCTAAAGCAGCAATCATTGAAAGGCCTATCCAAACATCTGTTAACACGTCCGTAGGAATACACTGTTTCCCAAGGGCTATATTTCGTAAAGAAATCATAGATTTCTAATTATCAGCAGGACACGTGTTTCTAGGAACTAGAAAAGGAAGTGGTTTAAAACACTTTTGAAGAATTTTCGAGAATCCCCCCTTATCTGTGGGGTATGCATTCTAAGTCTTCCAGTGGATGCCTGAAACCCAGGCATTTTAATTTGTAAATCAGGCACAGTAAGAGATTTACGATAATAACTAGTAAATAAATAATAAACGTGTACAATTATAATAATATACTGTAATAAAAGTTATGTAAATGTGGTCTCTCTCTCTCCCTCTCAAAATATCTTGTAGAAATTTAGTGCCTTTTCTGTCTTAACTAAGCCCTTATCACTCACTGTGGCCGTCATTTTTGCAGTTTGAGGTGCCACCTCAAAACCATCATATATTTCTTTTTCCCTCTTCACAACTTCACGGATGAAAGATTAGTTCTTGCCATAGATCTTAGCAACATACAATTTAAAAATATTTTTCCTAGTAGGTAAAGAACTTTCACCTTTTCACTTAAAGGAAGCACTTTACAGCGTCTCTTTGTCACAACCGAACTGCCAGCATCACCACGCTTGCTCTTTGGGGCCTTTATTCATTAAAATTAGGGTCACTTGAACACAAACACTGAAATACCAACAGTGGATCTGATAACTGATTTGGGCTAGTAAGTGACTAACGGGACGGATAAGCTGGACAAAGGGGCGATTTACATCCAGGAGGGACAGAGCAAGTGGTGTGAGATTTCATATAAGTTGTTTATCTCTGGAATTTCCCATCTAATATTGTCAGACCACAGTTAACCATGGGTAACTGAAACCATGAATAAGAGGAGACTGCTCTACAGAAAATAAAAAAAAACAGAAATACCATCCTACTGTTCGTAGTACATTCGTTATCCTTATTATAGATAATCCTAAATAGCTTTGGATCAACTTACAACTATGATGCTGATGGGACTTGGAGTTTACAATGTTGTAGAACCAGGGATTACTTGGTTTAACTCCCTCACTTGATAAATGAGGAAGCAAAACTAAGAAAGCAGGCACCTGGTTCTACTTTCAAACTCAGGGACTGTATACTTCCTCTGTTCCCTTTTTCAAGCATATAATAATTAATCTCCTCATAGATTTAATGAGACAAGCCACTTGAATGTCACTTATGAGACAAAATAGTTTAAAAGGACATGGTCTGTGGTCCAGGGAACCGGCACTGACCAAAATGTCATATGTAGGTAGTATTTGACCCTCCTGCTTGCATACGAAAGTAAACCCTCCCGGATTAGCTATCCCAATGTCATCCCTATAAAAAGAAACTTTGTTAACAGTGTAATGTAGGAGTTACAATCACAGGCTCTAGAGCCAGACTGCCTGGGCATGAATATTATTTTAATTATTTCCTAGCTCTGTGACCTTGGGCCCCTCACTTATATTCTCTGTGTTTCAGTTTTCTCATCCATAAAATTTGGATAATGTTAGTAACCACATTTAGGGTTGTTTCGAAGATCGAATGAACCATACATCTAGAACGCTTGGAACACTTTTCGTCGCAAAGTAAACACTACGTGAGGTTGAGTTATTGTAATAGATTATTTTTTAAGAGGCTGCAATTAGTCCCCTCCCTATTCAGATGGTCCTTACCAAGTGACTGTACAGCAACTCCCATTAAAGAATGGACTCTATCTCCCCACGCCCTGGAATTGGGCCTGACCTTGCCACTTGCTTTGGTTAGCGTAGGTGGTGTTGGGACACTTCTGCACATAGGTCTCAAGAGTACTCAGACCTTCCTACCGCTATGGGAAGGGGCTAAATGTGGCCAACAGGAAGACCAGAGTCTACACAGACCAGAGTCAGCTCAGCCCAAACTGAGGCTCCAGAGACCAGACAGAGCCACCGCACTGAGCACAGATGCATGCGAAAGACCAGAAAAGAGCACAAGAATCTCGCAGCTGAACCCAGTCTAAATTACCAGTTGCAGCATAGTAAGCTAAATGAAGGTTTCTTGTTTTAAATTTTGTGGTGATTTTGCTGTTGCTATATAAGCAACAAACTGATACAGTTATTATATTTATATTGTATCCCGAATCCTTCAATATTCCTCCATTCAAGAAGAGAGGTCTATGTCCCTTTCCCTCGAATCTGGGTAGGTCTGTGACTGCTTTGACCAATACAATGAAAGAGAAGGGATACCGGGCTTCCCTGGTGGTGCAGTGGTTGAGAGTCTGCCTGCCGATGCAGGGGACACGGGTTCGAGCCCTGCTCTGGGAAGATCCCACATGCCGCGGAGCAACTGGGCCCGTGAGCCACAACTACTGAGCCTGCGCATCTGGAGCCTGTGCTCCGCAACAAGAGAGGCCACGACAGTGAGAGGCCCGCGCACCGCGATGAAGAGTGGTCCCCACTTGCCGCAACTGGAGAAAACCCTCGCACAGAAACGAAGACCCAACACAGCCAAAAATAAATAAATAAATAAATAAATAAATAAATAAATAAAAGAGAAGGGATACCACCTGACTTTTGAGGCTAGGTGACAGGAGACCCCATGGTAACCACCTGATTCTCCTGGAACATGAATTCTGGGAAAAGCCAAGGATCAAGTGAGATGTTTGATGATTCTGAGACTGTCTTGCTGTAGACACTACATGTAAGTCCTCTGGTCATCAACCCCGGCTGAGCTCCCAGCCAACAGCCAGCATCCACTGCTACCTACATGACTGAGCCATGTTGTAGGTCTAACCAAGCCAAGACTTCAGATTATGCTGGCCCCAACTGACTTGACTGCAACTGCATGGGGAACCCCAAGTGAAAATTACCCAGTCAAGCCCTTCTCAAATTAGCGACCCACAAAATGGTGAGCAAAATTAAATGATTGTTTCAAGCCGCTAAGTTTTGGACTAAGTAGTTACGCAGCAATAGTATGCAGAACACCATTATATGCGACTGATTCATAGCAGAAAAATCAAGTGGTATTTGTGATGGGATCTGTTATTGCACTAGGGGAAATCAAAATGACCCCTTCAAATATATAGGAACAGATGCAGGTTATCAACAGTACATGAAGGTGGAGAATTGCCTGACCCCTTACCCACAAGCCCACCATTCTGCAATGGCATCCTCCCTCACGTCTAAGAAAGCTACTTTGAATTGTATATTTACCTTCTTCTTTGGGAGCAAGGCCAATATTTAGAGTTATGCAGACACTTCTCCAAAGTAACCTGCAGCTGAAGACCCAACATTAATGTAGAATCTGGTCTCCTCTGATTTGTGCTTGTCTTTAAAGTTCTGTCTGTTACAGCAACCAAAACAGTTAGGTCCCATGAGCTAAAGTGAAAGTGATTTTTTTTGATTCACTCTCTCAAAGTATTTGACTTGTATTTCCATAAAAACCTGCCTGAGGAGTTCTCTTGGGATACAAGGACACGAGGAGTAAAAACAGAAACACTAAATGTCATGCAGAGATGCACTGGTGTATGCATTTTAAACTTTACCCAATTGAATGAAATGTTGAGACTTTATACTTTTAGGTCACTTTACCATGACCCAGAACTATTGGGTCAGAGCTTGAGGACAAAGAACTGGGGTCATTTGATATTTCCCCAGCTGCTTTTTCTTGTGGTGCTAAGTTCCCAAATCCCTGACTAGGAAACAAATTTCTAAAAGCACTTCACTAGAATGACATATACAGGCTAAACATTCTTCATGGCCGGTAATATTTTTGCACATTTTCCCACTAATGGAAGTAACCTTTGAATAGGACATGTTGTCGACATTTGGACCTATTAGTTTTGAAGTAGATGGTGCAGGTCATCTATTCTGAGGTCAGGGAGATCTGGGCTCTAACATTAACTCAATAACAGGATTTTGGACAAATCATCTAATTATTTTATGCCCCAGTTTCCTCAGCTATAAAATATATGCGCAAAAACATTTATCTTAGGGACCCAAATAAGACAGTGTATATAAGAGCAACTTGTACAGTGTTTGACATAGAGTAATTGTTCACTAAATGCCAGCATCAGAGCTGACATTTAAAACCAATGCAGGGCTTCCCTGGTGGCGCAGTGGTTGAGGGTCCGCCTGCCGATGCGGGGGACACGGGTTCGTGCCCTGGTCCGGGAAGATCCCACATGCCGCGAAGCGGCTGGGCCCGTGAGCCATGGCCGCTGAGCCTGCGCGTCCGGAGCCTGTGCTCCGCAACGAGAGAGGCCACGACAGTGAGAGGCCCACATAACGCAAAAAAAAAAAAAAAAAAAAAAAAACCAATGCAAAGTTTCACATCAGTTTAGTTACCTGTGCAATCCTGGATAAATTATCCCCACCCCCATGCCCATCAGTGTATTCATTGATAAAACAAGATTTTTAAAGGTATTAGAATTCAAATGTAAAATTATGTGAAAGCATTTACAAAATATAAGGTGCCCCACCAGTAGAAAGGGGGATAATGGTGATTATGATCATAACTGTGAAAATTGATGCTAATAATGATATTTATTTCGGAATTATTTGGAAATCTTTTATAGGAGTCTCAGCAAGCTTCTTAAATGTCCTTTTGAAGGAAGCCTTTAGATGTTATTGTTACTAAATAAAAATGTGAAAGCCAGGATCCACTCTGAACAAAAATAAAGAGGTAAAGTTTGTCATTATACTTGTAGGTACCCGGGCTTAAAAAACACACTTCCTGTTTTGCTCTATTTACCCTTTCTTCACCATGCCCATGCTGTACCCACACAAGCTCCAAGGTATCCACATTTCACATCATGTTCTGAGGCTCTTCTATCTGAGTTACACTTGAGTGGAACTTAATTTGGGAATTTCTAGGTGTGATGTAACTCGAGACATTGTGACGCTTTGATGGAGTGTGAAATTTGTGAGCAGAAGATCCCCAGATACACTGCACTGGCCTGGGAATGAACTGGCGGGAAGGTGGTAGAAACTGGAGATGACATTTTGAGAAGTTTAGATGTGGAGGAGAAGGAAGAAGGTGGAGAGTAACTAAAGAGCTTTCTTTTCCCCACTAATACTTCACGGCTAACAAAGTAACCCAAATGTTCATCCTGCTTTAGGCATCCTATGATCAATGAGGGCGGAATCTTGAACCACTTGCAAGGTTATTTCACCTCTGAGCCTCTGCTTCCTCATCTATAAAATAGGAATAATTACACACAGTGGTGTGGTGATAAATGTTAAACAATCAAGGAAAAAGCCTTGATTTGCAACATTTGTCAATTTTGGCAATGTTGATAGATTCACAATGACCAATTTCCAGCGACCAATGTGACTTGACTGAATGCAGAATTGGGAAGGGACGTGTCATTACTGATGTTATCTAGTATTTCTACTGTATGTAAACAATAGATTTAAATAACCTGGAAAGCATAGATAGTAGTAAAACAATTAGGAAGTAAGGAATTTGAGTTTTCATTACCATTGTTTTTAATATAATTTATTTCAAGTGAAGTTTCTATAATTTAATTTTTAGTAATGTCAGTATTTTACAACCTACGCTCAAAATTCCTAAAAATGTAACGACCTGCTCTTTCTTGCTAGCTGGCATGGGCCAGCTCCAGCACACCACTGATTATATTTGCTTAAAGGGCTTTTTTGAGAATTATCATGCCACATTTTAACTTAAATCTTAAGAAAATCACATTTAAAGCTATTAATTTTATATTTTTCAAATTTAGCAAACCCAAATGACTTTGTCAGTAACTCTGGGTGTTAAAGAAATCAGTGCTACTCAGACGTTAATTGTAGTTAGTATAGTTGAGTCTAGATAGCTGCTGTATTCTCAGAGATAACACCAGGAACTGTAGCAGCTGCAGAGGTGACTGGAAAGTGTGACAGTGATGAAATCAACAGCGACAAAAGAGTCTAGGGGAGGAATAAATCATGGTCCACATCTAACTCCTTTGGCTGACGTATCGTATGCCTTTGGTCCTCATGGGGATCTAGGAAAGGAGGGAGAGGAGCTGGCGGTTCTGGTGATCTGGCTGGTGAAAGAGAGTCATGAGATCATTGTGACTGAATGTTTTCTACTGTGCCTAGAAAGGCTTCTGGAATTCCCTTGCTCAGGCAGTTGGATTGAAGACACTTATTGTCCAATGAAAAAGAGGAAGGTAAGAAATGAATCACAGAAATAATTTGATAACAAGAAAGAACATATAAGAGAGGGAGAGAGGAGAGACAGAAGATTGGAGAAAGCGAAAGACAGACAGATTGATTTAGTTCCTATCCTGAAGCTAAAATCTGGTCAAGTTTATTAAATGGAAGGAATATTTTATAGGAATCAGATTTCCAGGAAAATTCTTCAGAGTTAAATTATATCTTACACAAGCAACACCTTTCTGTCTGAATGAAACAAACAAACAAACAACAAGCAATAACAAAGATCCAAAAGATAGGAAATAGTGAAAGATCTTTAGTAAATTTAAAAGATTCCATTCATCCTTTTACTACGAATACTAATGGAAACAGTCTTTCCTTGGGCGGGCAGAGATAATACTTCAATTTTTATTTTTTATGAAATGGACTGAGCATTTTAAGACAAAAGGCAAACGCTCTGACAAATGTTGTAAGCAAGCACTTAACAAAAAGTATGTGTCAAGTGTTAATGTCAATGTACTCCTTTTTCTTACCATCCACTTTGCCAAGTCTTGAAGAAACGTAACCCGTAAGCTGATAGGGTAGAAATATCTCAAACTAAGTTAACACGGCAGAGCTGCTTTACCCAGGCAGCTGGAAAGGCTAAAACTCAGTCGGTGCCCACTTTTATTCCTAGCAGAATATGTGTAGAATCAAGATGCAAATGGAAGATAGGTAAGGCTAGGAAAGAGCAAGATATGGAAAAACTTAAACATGGAGGGAAAAATTATGTTCTAGAAAGAGATCAAGGTGACTTCTCTTAATGTAGTGTGTGTGGATACCCACATGTTTTCTCGTACACACAATCTCAAGATGTAGTGGTTCAAGTCATCCGTTGGGAGAAGATAAATAATATTATTTTCTTTTAGATAATGAGAAGAGAAGACTTTTTTCACTTGTTTAAATAGTGAAAAGAGAAAACATCCCAAGTTGCTCATGTGTCATTAGGATTGAAGGAGAGGAACTCAACACAACTAAAAAATATGGGGAAAAAATGTGGTGGAAGCACAGTTTGCTGTTATCATTAATTATTCTGAGATGTAACTCCAAGAACATCCTTCTGCTTTTAAAAATCATTTTCTTTTGAAATACTAAGAAAATTCATGCAATAACTATCCCCATATACATGCTGAGAACGATGGCGAAATCTATAACTACAAAAAGAACTATGTTATGAGGGAGAAATGCATAAGATAATGAAAAAAATGAAGACATTATTTGTCAAGTATGTTAACGGTACAGTGTCTCCACATACTGTAAAGTAGGAGGATTCAAACCTCCAATGTCTTAGTGTTTGTCCTTTTACTCTGATCTTAATTCCCCTCCTGTCTCCACACGTATCCTTCAGAGGAAGACATACTTGTTTATGGTGCCAAAGAGGTTACGTGCTTTTCTTCTGCTTGTGAACAGACATCATCAGTGAATCAAGAATGAGGTCACTGTTTCCACGGCCACCCCCAGCCCACCACCAGCTAGTTTATTTTTAAGCAATATTACCCTCTCTCTTCTTCTACATTTTTTCCACTCCTGTTTTCACTTTTCAGAAGCTTGTAATTCAGTCCCAATTTACTACTCTGGCAAACAGCAGAAACTGCTAAGTAAAAAGAATCCTTGCTTTGAGGCCTGATTCTGGGTTTAACATATTATTTCTCCAAAGGAGGGATTGTAAAAACAAATGTCTTTCCTTTAGATCACAAGAAAACCAAACCTAGTAAATAATTTCTCCAAGAAAGAAAATATTTGGTCAACTCTGAGTTGGACTCACTAATTATTGTAGTGTAGTCCCATAATGATCTATCTTGTTAATGCTTACAGTTAGATAAATACTGCAGGGTAAGTCATGTCTCCCAAGATATGAGCTAATGTATCTATTCACTAAAGTCTAGAAGCCTTTTTCCCTTAGTTCTGTCTTTTGCTGAGTACACACAGTGCATTTGCTCCTGTCCAGGCAAGAATAGTATGGTTCCAGCTTTGTGGGAATTTCCCAGGCTCCCAAGGAACAGCCTCACTGGACTTAGAAGCTGAGTACAGAAAAGTACCTCAAGAGCAGATTCTCATCGGACTCCTTCTCCTGAGTCTGATATGCCATCTTCCCTACAGAAATACTACTCTCCAATACTGCCAGAGGAGAGAAATCTATGCCAATATTCCAATATACCGAAGAAAGCGGAAGGCTCCTTGAGCTAACCCCAAGTGATGCAAGGTATTCTTTGACCATTCCTGTCTCAACGGGCCACACTTTAAAGAAAGAGTCATATCTAAGAGCTTTCTAGTTTGAGCTGGGACGTTGTGAGCATAAGTGCTCTCAGAATATGATTTTGATGAAGCCTGAGCGTTTAAGAGTCAGGAATGTGAAGTTGGCTGACCTTGGTCTGAATCTCAATTCTACCATTTGGATATCCACTGTATGATCTTGAGCAAATAACTTATTCTTTCTGAATCTCGGTTTTCTCAACTGTAGACTAGGCATGATGTTTCCTACCTCACAGAGTTATTTCAAGGACTGGCTGAGTCAGTGAGATAATTCATAACTTGCGAAACACTTGCCTTATTGTTATCAACAACAACATTTGCAGAAAACTGCTATATAGTCCCCGTCAAAGGTATTCTTATTTAAAGCATTGAGGAGAGCTGACAAATTCCCAGATGGCACAGTAGTCTGCCTAAAAAAGAAGAAAAAAATCAGCTAATCAGGATATCACGGCTGGTTCTTATACCAGCAGAAAGAATGACTAGTTTTGCCTCCCTTACGTCTTGCTTGGTACCTATAGCTGCAGTATGACTGTTAGCAAGGCTCAAAGCCTAAAGCTAGTACTATCGCCCAGTGGGACTTGCAGATTATTAATCATTTACACTTTAACTCGAGAGGGTTTCAAATCGTGTACCAGAAGGAAGTCTGGCTGACAGAAGCGTAACTGGGTTTTAAGGGCCAGAGCCCCACCTAGGATGCAATGAGAACCAGGTAACCACCAGGCTCCATGAATGTTGTCCTCAGATACCCAAACTCTTATCCCAGAGGGTGATGTGACTACTAAGAGCTGAAGCACATGAAGTCTCGTTCATGGCCATCCCCAAAGTCCTACAAAGGAGGTGGCCCTGCCCCGAAAACAGCTGAGAAGGCTCCTCAAATAATGACCTTAGCACATATGCCCAGGTAGGATGAGATCATTCCTGATTGGCTAGTACCTTTTACAACCAGCTAGGACCCCGGCAGATGAGAAATAGAGGAGGAAAGACTCAATTTATTAAAAGGTTGTCTCAGCAACAGGCTTGGTTAGTACCACCAATCTTTGGGTGCATAAGCTCTCGCTCCAGCTTTGGTCCAGCTGCTACATTATCGTCTCTTCTTCTTCCCTTCGTAAGGAAACGACGTAGAGAGAGAAAGGTCTCTGTCCTCAGAACTATGTTGTCTGGGTCAGTGCCCAGCTGAGCTACATTGAAACCAGAAGCAAAAGAGAACACTGAGCCTGTCTTTATTAAAACTTTTGATAGTTGGTTTACCGTGGATTTTTTTGCATTAGTTTTGCTTTTTAAAACTATTGCCTTAAAATATTATTTGTCCCCATAACTGGATTTTGGGGCAGCCCCTTGTGAACGTCTTGCTTGCCTCACTCTGATCACAGCCCTGACTGGGGGGCTCAGTCCTCAGAGGAGAAAATGGGTGACGAAATGTAGGCACGGGGACCTCGAGGTGCATCTCACTGTGATGGTTAATTTCATGTGTCACCTTGGTTGTACCATGGGGAGCTCAGATCCAGCATCATTTCTGAGTGTGTCTGTGAAGGTGTTTCCAGATGAGATGAGCATTTGAATCGGTGGAATTGGCAAAACACATTGCCCTCCCCAATATGACCACCCTTTCAATCTCTGAATAGAACAAAAACCAGAAGGAGGAATTTGCCCCTTTCTCCTCCTGCCTGCCTGCTGGAGCTGAGGCATCCGTCTTTTCCCGCCCTTGAACTGGGATTTACACCATTGGCTCCCCTGTTTCTCAGGACTTTGGACTTGGACCGGAATTACGCCTCCAGCTTTCCTGGGTCTCCAGCTTGCACACGGCAGACCATGGGACTTCTCAGCCTCCATAATTGTGTGAGCCAATTCCTGATAATAAATCTCCTTTTATATATGTATATGTAATTTTATGTTATATTATCGCATATAGTATTTGTAATTATGTACGTATATATACAAATATATTACATACGAAGTAGTATATATGTGTGTATATATGTTCATATATATATATATATATATATATATATATATATCCTATTAGGTCTGTTTCTCTGGAGAAACCTGACAACTGTAATCATCTCCCAAATTTGAGATGACAAGCGCACCTCCTCAAAGGGCCAAGCCAGGTTGGAACAGGAGATTGTCCCTCTGACAAGGATGGAGACAAGGACGGTGCTCGTGTCTTGGGGAGGGCAACAGATTAAACTCAGGCAGCGTTCCAGCCAGACACATGGCCGGGAAAGAAGCCTCAATTCCTCTCACTCCTGCTGGTCCCTTGTCCCAGCCACGCTTGATATTGGGGACCCAGTTCTCGGGCTCCCTCTGTGACAGGAATTAGCACACCATGTCACTGTCCCCCTCTGCTAACCACACAGAGGCAGCAAACTGCGAATTAAGAGTATCACCTGGAAGCTACACCTCATTTAAAAAACTGCACATCTTAACAAACTCTAGTCTCTTCTAACCCCTGCCAGGAGAAGGGGCTCTGGTAACACATGCACAGCCACGTCTCTTACTGGGTTAATATTCTCGTTTCAGAAGCAAAGAGGCAGGCTGAAACAATTCTGCTTTCCTCTAAAGGAGACTCCAAGCCCAATTCAGCTGTCGAGACTGAAATACATATTGTTAATGTATTTAAACTATTTAATTCCTTGTACAGACATCCAAGGAGCGGGGGTTGGAGGGGGAGGAGATGGAAACTTCAATTGTATCTGCTCCTTTGTCCCAGGCCTCTTCTCCTTGACTTTCTCCTCTGCTATTTTTTCCCTATGTTCCCTCTTTTATTCCTCTCTCTCTCTGCATCTCCGAGAGTCTAATTTGTGGAAAGGCAGAAAGTACACGCTGTACCGGTCTCAGGCACTTGAGCTGCCGGATCTGATTTCCCTGGTAGATGTGGTAGACTGAGGAAAGAGCAACTGTGGCCGAAGATTAGATTTATTTTTCTCTGTGTAATCCAACCCCTGACACGGTACGCAGCTGTCCACGGCTAACCTACCGTCTCCAGCAGAACAGGGGCAATTTTATCGGCTCCCAGAGTGGAGAGACAGAATTTCTCAGAGTCAGATCAGACCCTCTCTGCTGGCTTGTGAGCCCTTCCAGCATCTCTCAAAACAAGTCCTGTACGTCCTTGAAGAAAACACTGGGAAGAAAGCACTGGCTTATCTTTGGGAGGCAGAACGTGCTGGACAGAGCACCTAAGGACCTGGACGGTCCTGCTACGGTGGTTTTCTCTGACGCTTGACTCCACCGTCATAGATTCTACTGCCCAAAGGGTTTTACAAGTAAATACAACAGTTGTCCTACGCAGCAGCATCATTCCAAAGGTACCATACCTCCTGCCCTCCTTTCCCATCACTTCGCTCTTTAAGAATAATTATGTTTTTGGCGGTCATTAACACCTTAGTGCGCCGTGCCAGGAAAACGTCTTTGGGGTTGGAAGAAAAGCAGAATGTGGAACAGAGGAAACAAGGGAGCGTTTTGTGCCAGGTCAGATGAAAAGGAGGAGAGAGAACCAGCTTTGCTACTGCTCATCCTGTCAGGCACTGCACTGGAGGAAAGGAGTAAGGGGTGGCATATGACAAAATAAATTTAAAAAAAAAAAAAGGTCCCTCCTCCAGGAGAGACTGAACATCAAGCAGAATTTTTAAAAGAAGAGAAAAGAAATAAAAGGAGCGAAAAAAAGCAAAAACCATGGGAGAGAAAATACACCTGAGATGGTGTCTGCTCTATGGATATAGTGCAGAGTCCCCTTTCATTTGCTTCTGCTCTTGATACAAGTTTTCTTGCTAAAATCATCTCATAGTTTGGCTTGTTTATCCTCATATCTCGTAACATCTTAGTCTTTTAGTAAATCTGAATTGGACCGAAGAATCATGAATCCTTTTTTCCCTTCCTACATCTCCCTGCTTTTTCCAACGCAGAGCGGGAGGGGTAGCCCGGCCCACAGAACTCCTTCAATGGCCACTCTGGCCTCTGAATTTGGAGTAGTTTTGCCTCCTGCCAAAGCTAAACAGATTTTGGATCCAGAGACTGTATCCAAGAATTATACCTGAACACCAACTCCATGGTCCACATTTACCTGGTTTGAAACACATCCAAACGCTGAGGACTCTGAAGAAAAGGACACAGTCCAGATTCTTAAATACCAAATGCTGTAGCTTGTAAATGGACAAAATTATATTGGTTTCAGTATCACTTCTCATAGGGTGAACATACTTTCCCAGGAGACACGTCTTTTTATATACTTTTCCACTAGTGTTTTATGTATCAGATTCAAACCTAATTTGAGATGCCCAGATTCTTATTCAGTTTCCATCTTTAAAAATCAAATACCCATTAGAGAGTTCCTCCATCACTCCCAAGAGACTGGAATGGAAACAGATAAATGAACTTTTAAAGATAATTGGCTTCCAAAATGCCCTCCTGTCCCTCTTTCTCTATTTCTTGACAACCCCTCGGGGAACTGCATGGAAAGAACAACTTGGGATTCTTCGGGTACATGACATGTGGCAGGGAACCAGTTCACAGAAACTAATTTCTTAGGCACTGAGGTTTCCTGCCACTTGGCTACTGCATCTTGTAGAAATTTACTAGCTCTTCTCAAATGCCTGCTTCTGACCTTATTCTGCTAGATTCCCCTCATTCATTTTCTACTGCACCCCACTATAGCTGCTCATTCTTGAACACTTCAAAACAGGTATTGAATCCACAAATGAAAAGATTTTCCCATAGTTTATTTATCCTTGGATACATTTTCCCACATGTTCCCATTGAAGGTGATGAAGTGAATCCTTCACAATCTGTTTTCAGGAAATTCTCAGAACGCCTAACACATTCACTTAACGAATATTTGTTGATTGCTAGTAAATGAGACATTAGTCCAGCTGCTGAGGATAGAGCAGAGTAAACTCAAATAATAATACCTTTGCCATTAAAGAGCTTGTAGTCTAGCAGAGGAAGTCAGAAAATAATCAAGCAAACAAGGAAATAAGCAATTGTTTCAGATGATTCAAAGTGCTGGACCAAAATGAACAGGGCTCCGTGCTAGAAAGTGGTGAAGAGAAGTGTTTGCTCTAAGAGAGAATAACAGAGGGCTCCCATTTTAGGTCTGATAGTCAAAGACGCCCCCTCTGGAAAGGTAAAATTTTACCTTAGATGTAAAAAATATAAATCAGTGAGTCAGGCAAAAGGCAGGGGAAGAGGACAAATGTACCAGGCAAGTGGTACAACAAGGGCAAAGGACAACTGGATTAAGTTAAGAAAGACAGTGTCAGAGCAGAAGGTTGGCTTCTCTGGCTGGAAGCTATAAGGTAGTCAGGGGCTAGATCCCATAGGACTTTGCCATAACAAGGACTTTGAATATTATCCTAATTATAATGAGAAAATCTTTTATCAGGTAGATAACCACCAGCACATTCCCATGGTTAGCTGAAAACAATACCTCAAATCCATGTTCCTATAGCCAGATTCAGGTGAGCCCTCAACATACGGTTCTGACTTCATTTCTACCTGCAGAGTTCCCACTGAAATCAACAAAAGAGGCATAAAAAGGAGAGGAGTTGTCAGATATCTGCATCATTTTCCATTTAGCCTGTTTAATCAGTGTGCCCAATGTGGCCAAACATCTCTAAAACGACATCATTTTTTAGAGCTGAATATCATAGAGCATCTCCTTAACCTTGACCAATTTGGACTGCTTTAAGGTGTGTGTTATTGAATAATTTTGTCCACGATAATTTTTTTTAAGTTGCTGTTTAATCGGGAGGGAAGAAACCAGCGTTTGCAGTGAGATAATAAAGGAATCCAATAAAAGCTCATGGTGACTGTAATAGGAGATGGCAGTCCCCAAGTGCTTCCCATTGTAAGTCCTGCTTTGGGCAGGCTGCCAGGGAACCACTGAGCAAGAGGAGAAGCGCCTCTGCTGGACACCTGGAGGATCGACCAGCTACAAAGGGAGGGAAGTAAAGTTGTAATAAGAATACTTCGAACTTCGGGCTCCCCTGGTGTCGCAGTGGTTGAGAATCCACCTGCAAATGAAGGGGTTCCGGGTTCAAGCCCTGGTCTGGGAAGATCCCACATGCCACGGAGCAAGTAAGCCCGTGCGCCACAACTACTGAGCCTGTGAACCACAACTACTGAGCCCACATGCCACAACTACTGAAGCCTGTGCCTAGAGCCCGTGCTCTGCAACGAGAGAAACCACCGCAATGAGAAGCCCACGCACCGCAACAAAGAGTAGCCCCCGCTCCCCCCAACTAGAGAAAACCTGCGCACAGTAACAAGGACCCAATGCAGCCAAAAATAAATAAATTCATTAAAAAAAAAAGAATACTTTGAACTTTTATTGTAATTTCTACCAGCAGATACTTCCCAGATGATGAAAGTGAAATACAGAAACTGAGTAGCACAGGAGTTGAGTTTGGGCTTTGGAGTCAGAGGGAACCAGATTTACACCTTCACTCCTCCCTCACTTGTAGCAATGTGAGCTTCTCACCTTAAACTGTTCATCATATCAGCAAAGGCACCTCTATACTTCCAGGAGGTTTTCGTCATCTTCAACTCCTCTCTACATTCCACAAGCAATCTGTCAGTAAATCCTATTAGGTTATACCTTTAAAATATACACAGAAACCAACTACATCCCACCACCTCCACTGCCGCTACCCTGTTCCAAGCCACCAGCATCTCCTGGTGGATTTGTACAACAGTCTCCTAACTGCTCTCCCTCCCAGGCTTTTCTGAGTGCTGCAGCTAGGACAACCTGTTACAAAGGAGCTCAGGGAGGTGTAATTCACCCCCCTCTTTGAGCATAGGCTGGACTTACTGACTCAATTCCAAAGAACAGAGTTGGGAAATGGACAAATCATAACTTCACAGTGGAGAAACCTGGCAGACACTACCTTAATCAAAGGATCAAGGCTCACATCACCAAGTGACAAGTCATGTAAATGTCACCTACCCACTGACATGTTATGATGTGAAGAGCAGTTCACCTCTGTGGCATTCTTCCCCCAAAGTCACAATCCCAGTCAAATCATGAGAAAAATTAGACAATCCCAAGTTGAAGGCCATTCTACAAAAAACATGACCAGCGCTCTTCAAAACTGTCTCAAGGTCAGGAGAGACAAGATGAGTCTGAGAGGGCTTCCCTGGTGGCACAGTGGTTGAGAGTCCGCCTGCCGATGCAGGGGACATGGGTTCGTGCCCCGGTTCGGGAAGATCCCACATGCCGCGGAGCGGCTGGGCCCGTGAGCCATGGCCGCTGAGCCTGCGCGTCCGGAGCCTGTGCTCTGCAGCAGGAGAGGCCACGGCAGTGAGAGGCCCACTACCGCAAAAAAAAAAAAAATAAAAGTCTGAGAAACTGTCACAGATTGGGGAAGACTAAGAGGACATGATGACTAAATGCAACATGGAAATCTGGAACGAATCCTGGAACAGAAAAAGAACATTTGTGGGGAAACTGGGGGAATCTGATTCAAGTCTGTAATTTAGGGAGTAGTAACGTACCAAGGTTAATGTCTTAGTCTTGACATATGTACCATTGTTATGTAAGATGTTAACATCAGGGGAAACTAGAAGAATGGTACATGGGAACACTGTGCTATCTTTGCAACTTTTCTGTAAATTTTAAGTTATTTTAAAATTTTAAAAAATATTTAGAAGAAAAATCAAAGAGAAGTCAGATCATCATTCCTCTACTCAAAACTTTCTAAAGGCTTCCTATCTTACTTACTCAGTTACCTGGCCCCCCATCGTCTTTCTGACCTCATGACTTCATACTGATCACACAGGACCGTGGACGTTCTTTAAACACTCCTGATATACTCCCAACTTTGGGGCTTTCCATTTGCTTTTCCGCTTCCGGAAATGTTCTTCCCCCAGCATGGTTGGCTGCCTCAGTTTCTTTAGGTTTCTATTCAAAAGTGACTTTGTTAGTTAGGCCTTTCCTGATCACCCACCTAAAATGACAATCTCCCCCTGACACCTTCTAACTTGCATTTCCGCATTATTTTTCTCCTTAACACTTAGTATCATCCTATATGTTTTATTTATTTTGTTTGTCCTTTGTCTCTCCTACTAAAATGAAAGCTCCAAGAGACAGAGATTTCTGACTGCCGTATTCAGGGCTATATACACAATTTCTGGCCAGTATCTTCCTACGTATCATATTATGACACTCCATAAATATTTTTCTAAGAATTAAAATGACCTTGAGTATTTACTTAACTCTGAATCTGTTTTCACATATGTAAAATTAGGATAATAGAATGATAATTCCTGTATAATAGGTTTCTTGTAAAGCTTAAACGTGATAAAGAAGGTAGTGTTTTGTACAATTCTTACTTAGCATGGAAAATATCTAAGAAATTAAATATTATCACTGGTTACATTTCCATTACTATTATTAATTCTATCACTAATTGCTATTTCCATTTTGACTGTCCCCACGTACATTGAATTAGGAGTGTACTTGAAGATTGTAACCTGTGTTTAACCCCTAAGGCATGCAGGTCCCCTCCTTTGGGAAAAATCCATAGCTCCTTTCTCCCATTAAAATAAATGATTTTCTGTCTACTTCTCTGACAAGAACTCTACTTTTTTTTTTGCGGTACGCGGGCCTCTCACTGCTGTGGCCTCTCCCGTTGCGGAGCGCAGGCTCCGGACGCGCAAGCTCAGCGGCCATGGCTCACGGGCCCAGCCGCTCCGCAGCATGTGGGATCTTCCCGGACTGGGGCACGAACCCGTGTCTCCTGCCTCGGCAGGCGGACTCTCAACCACTGCGCCACCAGGGAAGCCCAAGAAGTCTACTTTTTTTGTTTCCTTGCTTGCCTGTTTTATTTTGTTGTTGCTGTTGTTTTAATGTGGATGAAAAAACTGAGAAACACAAGTTTTAAATCAAAACCTTAGGCTTTATTTCTGGGTCTAAAAAGAATTGGAATCATTCTTCACAGGGTCTCCTCCCCTAGGAAATCTCTGAGCTCCTTTTCAAAATGGCAATGATAATACCCACTCTGATTTTTGAAAATGAGCTCAAATTAGTTTGTGTCTTTCCATACCTATTTCACACATAACAGCACATTAGGCACTCTCTAGCGTGGAGTGGCTTATAATCCAGTTTAGGGCCACATATGGGTGAGAAAGAGAATAAATTTCATGTTATCATACAAACAAGATATGACACAGACTATATGCCTTTGTCCTGAGAAAAGACAAAAGAAGAAAAATATCACCATGAGAGTCAGAAAGGCTTTGTGTCTGTGAATTGCTTTTAGGTCCTCGGAAAACAGTCATGTGTGTGATGATGCATTTGATCTCTCTTCTTATCGCTTGATAATGAGAATAATGATAAAAATGTTTATTAGTGGTATTCTCTTTATTAAAGGCCACGGGTATAGATAAACTGTATCAGTATTGTTATTAGTTATTTGTTATTATTGTTATTTGTTTTTAGTCACAAGATGATGATAGTATTTTTCTTTTACTATTTTTACTATTATTAACAGTACTGTTGTATTATTATTGTCGTTGTTGTTACTTTATTATTAAAAATTCTACACTAGGCCCTGGGCGAAACACATTGCATGCCATGCTCTCATTTAATACTTACAACAAGGTTATAAGACAAGTACTATTGTTATCCTCATTTTTAAGATAAAGAAAGTGAAGTTTAGCGAGGTAAAGTAATGTATCCAAGGGAACTACTAAGAGATGTGAGGGATGGAGCTGGATCCCGGATCTACTAGGCTCCAAAGACTGTACTCCATCCCTTCCCCTGTGTTGGAAGGTCCAAAGTTGAGACCGAGTGCTTGGAGCACAACTATTTATACATGCTAATTGGGATTAGGTTTACATTTATTCTGCTGAGGTCACAAATCTTATTGTCCAGGCACACACGTCAAGTCTGATCAGGAACAACCGGAGCTTGGAATTGAATTTCCTGTGCTCTTTTGCCCTCAACAGCTTGCAGGTTAAAGCTAAACGTATGTGTTATCCATCTCTGCAGCTGGGCTCCAGGAACATTTTTTGGTCGTAAAGTTAAATAGCACAGGAGACATTCTTGTCCAAACCAGACTCTTTCGTCTTCCTTTGTCAGACTCATGGTGACATTCAGGGGAAATGTACGCCAAGTAAGGTAATAGTGTCTTTCCAGAGATTGTCTCTGGGAAGGAAGAAAGAGATCTCTAGATAGAAGCGTGATCTTATAACTTTGATAGTCCTCTTCCTTTTCTGGAAGAAGAAACTGCGAAACATGGTGAAATTAATCTGCTGGCAGACAACAGACAAAACCAGTTTTATGTTGCATAAATGAATGTGAGTCCAGAGTTTCCAGCTCTCACCCTGCAGAATGGAAATGTTGGTCCACAGCTCAGAGTGCTAGGTGATTGATAGCATGGGCCGAAAGAGGCCTCCATCAGGGTCAAGGGTGAGTTACGGCGGTAGAGCTCAGAACCAATGATGGTTATAGCCCATAAACCCAGACACTCCAGACCGCACTCGCCCACACATGTTGTGAATATTGATTTCACTCCGGTTGATTTTATCCTTGCAAGTCTAAAGAGAGGACAAGAAGGAAGAAGAAACCATAAGAACAAGAACAACAAGAACCATAAAAACAAGAACAACAAGAACCGTAAGTACCAGGGCATTCAACATACCATTACATGTAGCAAGGATGTCAGAGAGAAGACAGAACTACTCCTAATTGGTTTCTATCTTTTTGATCAAGGTTAATTATTTAAAAACTATGGAGAGTAGGGGAAGAAAACAAGATTGAGAAGGAATTATACCCAAGCTAGAATAATGCCTCATAACATGATATAAGTTGGTCTCCTGTTCCAGAGGAATCTACTAGGGTTTAGATGAGGTCACAGAAATGCTATTGAGTACCTCTGTTCACAGTGAACTCTGACATCAATCCCGTGTTGCATGATTATTACCATAAGTTTTATCCCAATCCTCAGTATGAAAAATAAAGACATGGAAATGTTACTTTATTACTCCATTTCCAGAAATAATGTGACATTTGTGGATGAACAAGTAAAGTGTGAGAACAGAGAATGCCTTTGCTTTTTTTCAGGAATCATCACCCTTTTCCATAAACACAATCTGTCCCAGTCCAGACGTTCCCTTCTGCACGGTTGTGGTGGGGTTATTATAAAATGGGGGGAGGACTGCTGTGTACAGATACAAATATCTTGCTGAGACGATGAGGGACAGAGTCTCTCAAAATGTTTTTGTAGAAAAGAGAGAAAGGCACTTGTGGATGATAACTCACTAAGCTAAATTTATTAGCAGATAAATGTCAGAATGAACTGCCTGATTCTGACCTTTGTCTTATTGGGCTTGATGTGTTTTTTGGGATGTTTTGTTTTGGTGTTCTTTTTTTTTTTAAATCAATGGTTTTGAAAAAGGTACCTTTTGTCTAATTTGCAGTTGAGACAAAGTTGAAAGTCAAACAAATATAAAGTACTGAGAAAAAGTTTCAGAAATGTCTGACATGCTTGTAAAATTAATTCATGAATTAAAAAGCAATCATCAAGCTAAGAAAAATGTTTACCAGAAACACAACAGGAAAAAGGGTGATATTCCTAATATGTAAAGTTTTCCTACAAGTTAATAAGAAAAACACTAAAACTCCAATAAACATAAATGTATAATTCACAAAAGAAAAAAATGTAACAAAATTTTTAAACAAATATGTTCAACCACACCAACAAATTAGTGAAAATAGCAACATGATCTATTTACCTATTAAAATAGCAAATCTAAATAAACTAGTGGTTACCAGAGAGGAAGCACTAGTTCCTCTCTGGAACAAAGAGGGGAAAAATAGATGAAGGGGATTAAGAGGTACAAACTACTAGGTATAAAATAAGTAAGTTACAAGGGTGTAATGTACACACAGGGAATATAGTCAATATTTTAGAATAAATTTGTATGGAGTGTAATCTATACAAATATAAAATTACTGCATTGTACACCTGAAACTAATATAATGAGTCAACTATTCTTCAATTAAAAAAATAAAAATTTAAAAAATATATAAAAGAGCAAATCTCAAAGGAATGTTGATGTTTAATTTTAACGTTAAACTTATTATAAAGAAATTTAGCAATCCCTATCAGTAACCTTGAGGTATTCCACTCTTACCCCTTGACACATTTTCTATGTCTAGGAATCTTTCTTAAGGACATAAAAAAAAATCAAGCCAAGATTTGTGTGCCAAGATGCTCTTCTCAGCATCAAATGTGTAAGCAAGGAGGAGGAGGAGGAGAAAGATGAGGAAGAGGAGGATGAAGGGAATGAGGAGAGCAGATGGAAACAGAGGAAGAGGACACAGAAGGGGAAGAAGAAACAGACAGGAGAGAGGGTGAAGGAAAATGAGAATACAACATACTCAAATTTAGGAGAATGGTCAATTAATTATTAGATATTTATTAACTGGAATTTTATATATACCCACAAACCCAATGCCTTGAAATATGTTAAATGACATGAGAAAATGCTATGATAAGGTGTTATTTAAATCCTAGTGCAAATTTTCACATTAATCTGTACTAAACATCAACTGCACTAGTATCAGTTAGAAAAGCTGTGATTTAACCAAGATTCATAGGTAACGCACAAAAAAATTTACTCCCTCTACTAGACTGTGGGCAACTTTCCAAGTAAGTGCCACAACTTTTCAGCACATTATCTGGAATACATGGAAAGCATTAGTAAATGTGTATAGAATAAATGATAACTGAATTAGAATGTGGTTTAGCCCAAGTTCCCTAGAAGACAGAGCTCAAGACAAAGCTTACATGTTGCTATTTTTATGGCAACATTGGCCAGCAAGATTGAAGAAAGTGGGAAGGTGAGGCAGGGAAGGAGAGAAAGCACATAAAATGTTGTGTATATCATGCTGTCCATAGCTTCACGAGAAAACCTAACTGATTTTTCATTCACACAGAATATCTCTATGAATTTTGGACTGAATCCATAGGAGAAAGGGGGAAATTCTACTGGCTGCCTTCTATCTCCTGTCTGTCATTGGTCAAACTTTGTCCCATGGGATCTTAACACCCTCCTATATCAGTCTGTGCCTCCTGGCCCTTCGAGCAGCCACTGGAGAAGCCAGATCTCATGCCGCCATGGCACTTCCTCTGAGTCCAAGGAGGTGAGTTGAACCAGAGTCTCTGTTGCTCCAGTTGGGTTGAGTCTGGGTACTGGAAGGGCTGAGTCTTCTGCTATAGAGGGAACAATGAAGGCAGTGCTGGAGACCAGCCTAAACCGGGAGAGGTAGAGACAGCTAGAAATGTCTTGAGATGAGTCAATTGCATCAAGACTTGGTAGAACAAGTGAGAGGGACCAGGTAGCAGGGAGAGCCAAGCAAAACTGGAAAAGTGTATAACTTGAGTGTGGTATAATTTGTGTCATTATTTTGATATCACCAGTCTAATATATTTAACTGCACCAGCAGAAATTCTATGTCCTGGAAAAATCACATAATCATCCCTCTGTGACTCCCTAAAGTCAAACCATAGACGGAGCACTGTGTTCAGTTCCAATTGTCCTAATATAAGTGGAATGATGAACATGAGACGAAGATAAAAAGATAAAGATAGCCATAATGAGTGTCTGGAAAACATACTATTTGAGGAACTGTTGAAGGCACTGTGATTATGTGTGAAGAAGAAGGAGAGGGAGGCAGAGGGGGATGGGAAGGGGGGGAGGGGAGGGAGAACAAGAAGAAGAATTAATGATCTCTAAATTCTTATGAGCTGCTCTATTACAGGGTCATTCAGATATTCAACTGGGAAGTCTGGAACTATGATCTAAAGACTGGCTAATTAAATACCAGTAAGATAACTGAAATTTTGTACCCTTTGACAAACACCCTCGCATTTTCTCCCACCTCCTAGCCCCTGGCAACAACCGTTCTACTCTCTGCTTTTATGAGTTCATCAGCTTCATTGTGGCAATATTTCACAATGTACACATACAGAAAAACATCACATCATACACCTTACCCTTTTTGTCAATTATACCTCAATAAAGCTGGAAAAAATACAAATAATATCAACCAAGTGTGTTTTTTATTCAGAGATGCTAATAACATTTTTACTATTGCTGTTTCTTATTTAGCAAAAGTTACCTCTAAGAGCATATATTGATATTTCCAGAAAGAAGATACAAACAGTAAAGTAATAAAAATTAAAACACTACTAATAAGAATAACAACAATAATTAAATAATATGAGTGTACTAGAGGTACAAAGAATATTTATATCTTATATTTTTTGGTTTTCACAACAGTCCTGTCTTAAGCAGAAGAGCTGAATCTTGGGATGACGTAAAAATAAGAAGAATGATTCTGGATTATGAGGATAGCAAAAAAGACCACAGCCTCAAGAATGAGAAAAATACAGTAATTACTTGCTTTATGCTGAGTTTAGAGACAGTGATTTCTTTATTCTTGGGTCAGGGTGAGAACCTCAAGTCATCCATTTCCTGTACTGCCCTCAAAGGCTGTCAACTGCATTGCCCCTGTGGAACTCCAACTAGTCATTTCTTATGCTTCTAAGGGCCATCAGTCATTTCTTTTTTTTATTAATTAAGTAATTTTTGGCTGCGTTGGGTCTTTGCTGCTGCATGCGGGCTTTCTCTAGTTGCAGCGAGCGCGGGCTACTCTTCGTTGCGGCGCGCGGGCTTCTCATTGCGGTGGCTTCTCTTTGTTGCAGAGCCCGGGCTCTAGCCACGAGGGCTTCAGTAGTTGTGGCTCGCGGGCTCTAGAGCACAGGCTCTGTAGTCGCAGCATGGGCTTAGTTGCTCCGTGGCATGTGGGATCTTCCCTGACCAGGGCTCGAACCCGTGTCCCTTGCATTGGCAGGTAGATTCTTAACCACTGCACCACCAGGGAAGTCCCCAATCAATCATTTCTGATAGGACAATTTCTACACTTTCATTCAGGTACTGTTCATCCCTCCATCTCAACCATTTTTTTGGCCCCTGTTGAGACTGGATTGCTCCTCTTTCCATGACTGATCTCCAAAGCTTAGCATCTTATTCACCTCTTGTCTAATGCTTTGGGAGAAATTTTTCCAAGTCTGCTTTACCCCAAATTCATGAGGTGCGGTGTTAGCCAGCCTGGTCTCATACTTGAATTATTCAAATTGAGCCAATTACTTTTGCTTTTTTTTTAAACGTGATACATAGTTTTAACGACTGAAGATCATTCAACCCACCATGATTAAAATTCCACAAGACATATCATCTCCATGATACTATGTGCTCCGACTAAACTGAGAATTATCTTTAAAATTCTATTCTCATGCCACTACTCAGACAAAACCTCTTACAGTAAGGACCCCACTTCCTGCAGGATTAACATCCCAAAACCTGGGCCTGGCAGTCCAAGCCTTCCACAATTTGATCCCAGGCTTCCTTACTCCTGCTCTTTTATCTGTAGCTTCCACATTACCCAAACTGAATATGTCCTGGATCATTAGATTAGACCTTCCATCTCTGTGCCTTTATTTGTGCCCTCCCTCTTTCCCAAGATGCTATCTTCTTCCCATGCTTCTAAATTCTATCAATCCTTCAAATATCACTGAGTCAAACTTCCTCCAGGCAGTCTCCCTTGATTCCTTTACCCCACGGTGACTTCCCTCTCTTCAGAGATGTTACAACATTTATTGGGTGGAGGGGAGGGGGGGCATTCATATAATACAATTATCAAGTTCTGCTTTGTTTTGCAAAGTAACTTTTTATGTATATCTATTTCATTTTTGTCCACTGGATTCATTATGTTTCCTTATAATCTTTAGAAAGCCTAGCAAATATTTGTTACCTGTTACACAGGGTTAAATTTAGAATTACACAGGTGTTTGCTTACTATTTATTATGCCAAAGTTATGTATATATGTATATATATATTAGGTATACATATATGTATGAATTATATTAAAAAGCAGAGTAATGGTGATGTTTGGGAATGAGAGAGAGAAAAAAAAATTCCTGGCCTGAAAAACTATTTACCAAAGAAGCCAGGTCTTCAAGCCTCAGTTTAACCTCTTCAAGCCTCAGTTTCCCCATCTGTAAACTAAAGATAAGCATCTTTCATTATACAACCAGTATATAATGGGGCAAAGATTTGAACTAATTTCCATTTGAAAAGTCCCTGCTCTTTGCATTATGCCATGCTGCCTCCTATGGGAATTAGGAAACCTAAATTCTAAACCTACCTTTGGCCACCAACCTTCTGGGTAACCTGGGTCAAGTCACTTCACATCCATGACCCTCAGTTCCTGAGTCTTAAAATAAGGAATGCTAGACTACATCAATGGCTTAAAATTTTTTTGAACATGGCCAACAGTAAGAAATAATACTTCAAATTGCAACACTATATATATCTGTACATATACATGCATATGTACAAATACATATTTATATGTACACAATACAAACATTTTTATTAACATTTACTCTGTGAATAGAATCTATTTTCTGTTTTTTAATTCTACTTTATTTCACTTTTTTAAATGCTTATCTACAATCCACTAAACTGGTTTCACAACCAGATCAGACCCCAACCCTAAAACAGAAGACTCTGAAGTCTCTTTTTGCTGTATAGTCTAGACTCTGACTTGCAGCTGAGTGAGAGCTGCAAGGTAGAATCCAAGCCCAAGGACTCAACTTGTCTTCACCTACCTATAAAAGTACAGGTCAGCTAACTGATGAAACCTCGGGCCATGAGCTTTTATGCAAGTTCAACCATCAATATATCCTGTGAACTAGGGCATACTACCTGCATCTAAACCTTTATCCATAAATTGAGAAGAGTGAAAGCTCTCACTGACTTCACAGAATTGCCACAGGGAAAACTCAGAATGTCTGCAGAGCCCTTTGGAAATGCCAGGTGACCTCTTTGGAAGTACCTCTTTCAATGCAGCAAGAAATGTTCTATAGCAGAGACCAACATAAAAGTGATATAGAAAAAAAAAAAAAGAAAAAACCATCTGGAGCACATCAATTTCTGACCTCTGGGTCTTTGACAAAATCTGGGTAGATGTTTTTTTCTGGTACACCAGTCTTCAAAAATATATGATTCCTTTATACTAAATGGAAGGGAGAGGTGGAGAAGAGAGGAGAGATGGTCCCTATTTCAGAAAACATGCACAGAATCTCATTAAAAATATACTGTTAAATCTATTATGAATTTTGAAAATCATTCTAATATTTCACAGAAAAACAGGTCAAGTAATTTCTTCAGGTTAATTCAGTTGGTTGGCTCCAGAAGTGGGCTACAATTGAAGGTAGAGTTTCCTATTATGGACAGTGCTTAAGCAAAGGCTGGGTAACCATTTGGTTAAGATGTAGTAAAGAGCATTGAAGCTTACAGTGGTGAGAGACTAGGTATCCTTTAAGGCCACTGATTCATTTGGCAAAAATATATTTAAAATCATCTATCTTGTGCTGATTACAAAGATGGCTCCAATTATTCCCCTTCCCACATTCGTATCCCTCGCCATGTAACTTTTGCATCTATTCCCATCAAAGGGTGAAGGCTTCCCCCTTCCCACCTCCTTGAATCTGGGTGGATTTTGTGACTGACTTTGGCCAATAGAATATAGTAGATGCAACCTTGTGCCACTTCTGAGCCCAGGTTTCAAGAAGTCTTGTCCTCTTGCAACCCTGACCAGCTACCATGAGAAAAAGCCTGGACCAGCCTGAGTGATGTGTGATCATCACCCCCATCACACCAGCTAATCATCATCCAACCACAAGACATGAAGGTGAGACCATTCTAGACCAGTCAGCCAGTTCCCTTCTGACCAGCCAGCTGACCACACACACATGAACACAACTCACTGAGATCAGCAGAACTTTACCTACATCAGCAGAACTAACAAACCCCATAGACTTATGTCCAATGATAAAAATAGTTCACCCTTGAACAACATGGGTTTGAACTTCACGTGTCCACTTATACAGAGAATTTTTTCAATGAATATATTGGAATTATTTTGAGATTTGCAACGGTTTGAAAAAACTTGCAGGTGAACCTCATAGCCTAGAAATATGGGGGAAAATTAAGAAAAAATTAGGTATATAGATACGAATATGTAAATATTCATGTAACATAAAAACTATGTGTTAATCAACTGTTTATGTTATGAGCAAGGCTTCCAGTCAATGGTAGGCTATTAGTAGTTAAGTTTGGGGGGAGTCAAAAGTTATACACAAATTTTCAACTGTGCAAGGGATCAGACCCCCTAACCTCCATGCTGTTCAAGGGTCAATTGTACTTACTGTTTTAAGCCACTGAGTTTTGGGGATTTTGATATACAACAATAGCTACCCAATCAGACATGGGAATAGACAACATGGAACAAGATGGATGACCCTAAACGTCATTTCCTACCCTAGGAGTAAATGATTCTTTTAAAATTCCAGGACTTATCACCTTTTTTGAGTAAGTACCACCAATATGTGTGTATTTATATCTTTATCTTTTTTTTAATGAACTAAACATTAACTATAGACAGAACACTCATGAATTCTTCCTGCAGACCAATGAGCATGAGCCCATGTTGTAGAGAACGCTGCTCTGGATTGCTTCAGTCCTTCTGTGTTTCTGCAGGTGGCACCATGGTCCCAGTACCTAGGAAAGGCACACTGCCATACTCCTTCCCTTCTCTCCCCAGACTTGCAGGCTGGGTACCAAACAGCTCCTCAGAGCAGCTTTACCATCCTGGATGTTCCTCACACTTCTGATGGTGCTGGATTCTACGGAGCTTTGTCTCCACTTAAAAGGCATTGGTGCATGTCCACGTTGCCCTGAAAGGAGACTGGGGCCTGAGAGATGCACATCAGCTGTGGACAGACACTTGCACTTACATCTCCCTTGAACCCAGGAGGATGTAGACTTGGCTCTGAATGGTATAATTAAGAAGATGGCTTAGAATGTTATGCCTTCTATATCAAACTAGAAATTCCCTCCTTTTTAATTTCAATATTATTCTTCCTATCTTCTGCCCAGCCAAGAACATTAAATTATTCTCCAAAATGGGCTCTCTGCTATGGCAGCTGAGACAGAGCAGTTATGGGGAGATAGAGATGGAGTGGATATCCCCTTGAGCTTTCCCACCCAAGCACAGTGAGACAATTCTGGGGCTGCTCAGGCATCCCTTTTTCTTCTTGTTTCCTGGTTCCTGATCTCCTACCTTAGTCTTATCATCCTGGCTCTCTCCAACACTGATTTTTTATGAAATGATGAGGAATTAGATCAATTCTCACTCAGATATGGAAATAATATCTATCAGTGAGTCTCTTTGCTGTGTCTAAATATGAAGAAATACTTCATATTTTCAGGCAGGGAGAAAGGAGGAAGAAATGGACATGATGGACAAATAAACTTTGCCATTTAAGTGAATTCAAATCCACTTGACATTTCTCATATGCTCTGCAAATGACAGAGCTTGTATAATAAACTTGTTACCAGCCACCTTCCTGCCACTGCCTTTCATGAGTTTGGAAATCAGTCCACAATGATATTCTAAGTGTTGGAAGTGCAGTTTCATGCAATATTTTATGAGCTAAGGAGCTCTAAGCTCTTGAATAAAAGAAGTCAAGAACGATTTGTTGACTACAATTTGTTCATTGATTCGACAAATAATTATTAAGCATCAATCACATACAAATGCACTATAAGGGCTGTTCACTACAGAAAATAAAGCTCTAGAAAGTGGAAAAAAAGGACCCACCCACCCTCCATTCTCTACTCTAGGAAGACAGCTCTTGGTCAAGGAATATTTATGGTACAGATCAGGAAAGGAGCAGGAAATACTTCCTTGGCTTAATAGAATCGGAGTTTTAGTTTAAAAATAAAAATATTAATAATCACCATAGTAAACATCTATACTCTATAATTATATGATAGGAACTGCTCAACGAAGCTGTATTATTTTTATTAACTAGACATCAGACCTTATTCTAAATGTTTTGGTGGATCACTCGTGTGACCATCACAATGAACGTGTGAGCTTTGAGGCAGAACTTCACATCACACACATATTATATACAGGAAACTAAGGCGTGAAAAGGTTAGTAAATTTCCCTTGCTTACTTTCTTGGTAAATTTATGAATGGAGCCAAGCAGCTTGACCCCAGAGCTTGTACTATACACTCTAATGGCTACAACATGCTGCTCCCATTCTAGATCCACTTGACCTAAAGAGAGTCAAAGATGTGGTAATAGGAGAAATATTATTTTTTCTATACATCATAACAAAGAAGTTTAAGGAGGAAATTAATCCTCTTAATCCTACAAGTAGAGACATGACTGACTTTAAAGGGTCCAGTGAAAAACCAGTAACAGCTTAGAGAAACAGACTCTCTTTGATTCTCCACCCACGACCACTGAGGTTTGTAATGGATGTAATGTTTTGAAAAACTATCGCTTTTTCTGTCCAAGATCCAGCTGGTATGTAGCAGAGCTAGAAGTTCTTGGGAGCTCATAGCACTGCACTATTCTGCTTCTCAAAAGTGAAAATTAAATAAACACCCTTTTCAGCCCAAGAGTTGGGGAGGAACAAGACTCCAGTTTCGAGAAGAGTGCCCTGATTTTCCTACCGGTGACCTGGAACAGGAACAGGACAGTAGATAACGGAGGAACATGCCAGAACAGAGGAGGACAGGAGGTCTTTCCCCGCTACCTCTTGAAATTTCTTGTTGATCCTCAATTCAAAGTCTCCGCACACACCAAACTGGGAGTGTCTTCATCAGGGTGAAAGATATTGTGTACAACAGAGTTGAGAAAAGAGAAAAGACCTGAATCTAACTCTGCAGAATCTCCCTCAGCCCACATATGGCATCAGTGGAATTCAGAAATTCTTGTGTGTCCTCTGGAATGATTTCGTGTCGAAGGTAATGAGAAAGAGAAAACACAGCTGCTGATGTCCAGAACTGATCCGGCATTCACAACCAGACCTCATTAGTACAAGCTGGTCTGATGCTCAGAGTCAAGACAATTTGTTCTCCTTTTGATACAGATGATCTCCCAGAATATTATATGAAGTGAGATGGCTCTGAGACCATGATAAAGCAAGACAAAACAAAGGTCATTGTGGAATACAAAACACCTGACATCCCCCTCTCCCTACTTGAACAACTGCTATTTCCTTACAATTACAATTAATTCTCACTATCGCCCCTTCCCTATTGATAAGATTTCCTGAAATGCACAATCATAAAATTGCCTTCGTTTTCTGACAACACCCAATCAAGAAGAAGCCTCTGCTTCCTTAGACCCTTCTCCAAACTACCCCCAAAAAAGTCCGGATTCTATAATATGTTCGTTCAAGCACCCTTTTACTGAGGCACTCCATGGTTTCCTCATTATAATGAGAAAGAAATCCAACTTGTTCATCAACAAGTGTGTTCCTGCTGGTGTCTAGCTGAAAGACATTGACGGTAGGCAAGGATGGTTGGCAAGATTTCGAGACAGTTGCCATATTTGAGGGTGAAGTGGTTTATCAGTTAGCTTTTGTTGTATACCAACAACAGCAAAAACTTAAATGGCACAATACAAGTATTTATTGCTCATGAATATGGCAATCAGGTCGGCTGCTGATTTGGGTTGCGCTGGCTCAGACTTCTGGGGTAGCCTGGCTTCTGGCTGACTTAGGCTGGGCTGGGCTGGGCTTAGTAGTCACCTTAGCTCTGTCGCAAGTATGTCTCATCTTCCAGCAGGGTAGCTCGTGCACCATCTCACAGTGATGGCAGAGGCACGGTAGAGCAAGAGGAAACGTGCACAGCCTCTTGAGGGTCTAGGCTCAGAACTGACATACCGTCACTCTGCTTCATTTTGAAATGAAGAAAAGAACCTGCATTTACAACGAGTATCCAACACAAGTCACACAGATCAGATTGTGGCAGAGGTGGGGAGACACGGGGACTAGACTCCACCTCCTCAGTGAGAGCAACTGAAAGATTGATTGCAAAGGGCATAGGCAAAAGGAGAGTTAGGAATTGGAGCTATCATTGCAATCTACCACAGGTGGAGCTGAATATAACTATAACCAGACCTCTAGGGACCTGTAATACCAGGGAAAGTCTTAGAGAATGTACATGCTATGAGGGCAGGAATTTTTTGTTTTATTCATTGCTATACCCAGCATCTATAATTGCTGACTACTAATAAGTACTTAATAAATTATTTTCAAATCTGACTCAGAGTATAAAGTATTAAGCACATTAAATTACTCTTCCCTGCAATGCTCTGCAAGTAACTCCAGCTTTCCAAAGAACTGGATCCCCAAATAAAACAATAGGTTTTAAGGGAAAACATCATTAGGTTACCAATATCTGGAGGCCAGCTCTTCCTTCCAAAGAGCTTACTGCAGGGAAAATAGGTGACTGATAGTAGCCAGCTACCACATCTTTAACTTTGTTGTGGTGTTCACACTGGTCCATGCTTCCCTTGGGTTGTTCCTTGCCAATCACTGAGAATAATAGCAGACTGGAAGTGGACAATTTCTGCCCAATGTGGGGTTCCTCTGATGGGTAAATTTGGCTAAGAGACGCCCTCAGCCTGGGCAAGATTTTCACAGATCTCCACTGCAATACGAGGCTTTCTACTCACTCCTCTGTCTCCTCCCTGTGTTCACAGGTGTCACACCTGTATTGTGGCTGGGGGCACTCCTTAAGTCCTCCTGTTCCCTCATCCTTTATCCTTCAGAGACCTTCCCCAGAAGAAACCATGTACACATCTAATCCCGTTTTCGTGTCGGCTTCTTGGAAGACCTGAACTAACCTACAAAGACACAACAGGTCTGTCCTTGGTGGAAAAGCATCAGTTTCTTCACATGATTATCCTAAACATAAGGCTCATCACATGATTATAGAAGTCAAGATTGCAAAAGTCAGGGACAGAATTGTTTTTATTAGAAAGATAGCAACTAACTAGGGA
Source organism: Stenella coeruleoalba (assembly GCF_951394435.1). NCBI lineage: Eukaryota > Metazoa > Chordata > Mammalia > Artiodactyla > Delphinidae > Stenella > Stenella coeruleoalba. The sequence continues at coordinate 10,195,499 of NC_137167.1, forward strand.
ATTCCTTAATGGTCCAGCTGTTAGGACTCAGTGCTTTCACTGTCGAGGGCCTGGGTTCGATCCCTGGTTGGGGAACTAAGTTACCATGAGCTGTGCAGCCAAAAAAAAAAGATAGCAATTAACTAGAGCTCAAGCCTTCATTTATTTGGGGGACTACTTCCAAATAGGGTATTCTTGCTTACTGAGTTTAACTTAGGACGCAATGTAGTTTTTCTTTCTGTCTGTAGTATATGATGTGATTATCCCTTATCCGATAGGGCAAGGCATCACTTTTGCTTTCTCAGAAGCAAAAGGTATAGATGAAAAGTTCATTGCCCTGGGAATCTGCACACCACTCCCAACTTGCTGTTTACTCAATACTACAGTCTTGCGTAAATCCACTGAACACATCTAGCCCACAAATACCGGCAAAATCCCTGCTGTTAGAGACAGCATATCAAAGGAAACTTCCAGCCTCTGATTCTGCAACTTACTAGGAGGCAATCATAAATTAATCATCTAATACTATCAAGAACTTACCATTTTGTTCAGTATCCTAAAAGGTAAAAATAGAAAACATTTTTAAAGCAAATTGTTGCAGTGGTAATTTCTATATTGTATTCTCCTGAAATGTGTCCACGTTTGGGGGCGGGGAGGGGTGGGGGATGGGGAGGCAGGTATTTTTTTCAGTACAGGTTCCTCTCTGATTCCTAGGGATGCTCTGATTCCTAGGGATTCTCATGTATACAGAAAACCAAGCAGAAAACCTCTGAATTCAGTTGCCAAGTGTTCTGACCCTTTAACAGCAAATCCTGATATTGTATTGGGCCCAAACTAGCACTCAAGCTGCATTTTCTCTTGAACACCCTCCCAGGACTCAGTACAAGTCTTCAAAACCATTGTACTCAAACCTTTGTTTGAACAAGTTTGTCTTTTTCCCTCATTCAGTCCGCAGTACACCGTCGGAGTGAATCCTGCTGTTAGCAAGACAGGGGTCCCACGAGAGGCCATGTTGGGTTCTGTATGTTTAACTTTTTATCCTTTGTGTCAACCAGTTATGTTTCTAAAATATTTCCAATCCCCTGGCTTTGCAGAAAACAAATAACTCTGCACAGCCCCGCTCTTCCGTCATCTCTCATACATAATCATCAAGGGGGAGGATGGTCATAGAGACAGAGCCTGAATACTGAAGAGGGTGGTGTGGTCAACTTCAGTTCCACCTCGGAGAATCATCTTGCAGCTGGGCGGTGAGACTTTTCCAGTGTGATGGGAACAATGGCATGGCAGCAATCCTGCTGCAAGTCAAGATCCTGACTGTGTCATAGGAGGAGCTCAGGGCTTACCATCCTAGCCCAAACTCCATGAAATGTTTCATGTATGATTTAGATGAGCTAAGATAATTACCTCTCTGGACCTCAGCATCTTTGTCTATTATGAAGCATGATGGTGGGGCAGTTAAATACATGGCTTTTCAAACCAAACTGCCTAGTTTTGAATCTGAGTTTTGCCACTTAATAACCATGTAACTTTGGACAAATCACTTCATTTCTGTATTAGGCAACTTATACTTGTTTATGCTGCACAACAAACAACCCCCCAAAATCTCAGCAGCTTGCCAAAATGAAGATCTGTTTCTCACTCACATCACCTTGTCGCTGTGGATCGGCTGTGGTCCTGAGGCTCTGTGGCTCTGTTCCACGTCTTCCTCATCTATGGATACAGGAGGAGATATAGCCTGTGTCTTGGCTTCTTAACAGATTATAAGAAAGTGATGAGATTGGACGTGTTCAGGGTGGTATGGCCACAGATTATGGAGAACAGTATGGAGGTTCCTTAACAAACTAAAAATAGAGCTACCATATGATCCAGCAATCCCACTCCTGGGATCCAGAGAGAATCACAATCCAAAAAGATACATGCACCCCAATGATCATTGCAGCACTATTTACAATAGCCAGTACATGGGAGCAACCTAAATGTCTATCGACAGAAGAATGGATAAAGAAGATGTGATACATATATACAATGGAATATTACTCAGTCATTAAAAAAATGCAATAGTGCCATTTGTAGCAACATGGATGAACCTAGAGATTATCATACTAAGTGAATTAAGGCAGACAGAGAAAGACAAATATCATATGATATCACTCTTATGTGAAATCTAATTTAATAATGATACAAATGAACAGAAACAGACTTACAGATATCAAAAACAAACTTATGGATACCAAAGGGGAAACACAGTGGGGGGAGGAATAAATCAGGGGCTTGGGATGAACATACACACACTGCTGTATATAAGATGGATAACCAACTAGGACCAACTGTATAGCACAGGGAACTCTACTCAATATTCTGTGCTAAGCTATATGAGAAAAGAATCTAAAAAGAATGAATATATGTGTAATTGAATCACTTTATTATACACCTGAAACTAATGCAACATTGTTAAATCAACTATACTCCAATAAAATAAAATAAAATAAAAGCAATGACCAGACATGAAATGGCTTTTAAAGAAAATGGTTGAAATGAGCCTACGGTCTCTTCCACTGACATTTTATTGGCCTAAGTGAGGATATCGTATCAATGTGCAAGGAAGTCGATTCCTACCATAGGGAGGATAAGCAAGTCAAGTAGCAAAGGGCAGGGATCCATAATTTTCCTACTTGGAAGGGGGTAAATAATTGTGTACAAAATATAATCTACCTTCTGCATCTCACTTTCTTCATCTGTAAAATAAAACTGATAATAATAATGCTTACCTTATAAGGCTGTTAGAAAGATTAAATGAGTTTTCATATGAAAAAAACATTTAAAATGGTACCTGGGACTTCCCTGCTGGCACAGTGGTTAAGAATCCGCCTGCCAGGGGCACGGGTTCGAGCTCTGGTCCGGGAAGATCCCACATGCCGTGGAGGAATTAACCCGTGAGCCACAACTACTGAGCCTGTGCTCTAGAGCCCACAAGCCACAACTACTGAAGCCTGCATGCCTAGAGCCTGTGCTCCACAACAAGAGAAGCCACCGCAATAAGAAACCCACGCACCGTGACAAAGAGTAGCCCCCGCTCGCCACAACTAGAGAAAGCCCGCGCTCAGCAAGACCCAACGCAGCCAAAAATAAAATAAATAATTTTTTAAATAAATAAAACTGTACCTGGAATAGGGGAAACCCTCACTAAATGTCTGTTATTATGATCCATCCAATAGGAATAATATAACTCTTCCTACCTCACAGAGATGTTTGCGGACCCTGTTATTAGTGGTTTCTTTATAGATACTATGCAAGATAAGATAAGCATATTAAATAGCATATGAAAGTCAGAAACTTTATTACATCAATTGCAGGCAATAATGCAGATGTGTACCCTCTACTCATCTCCATGGAGACGTTCAGTGAGGAGGTTTCAAAGAGGATTATTAACAGCACAGTATCTCTTGGAGACATCATCACCATCAATAGCAGAGTATATCATTCATGGAGCCTCTATTATGCATGAAGGATGATACTCAGCACAAGAGAAGTAAAGGTAAGATCTAGCCCCCATATGCTTACAGCCCAGCTGGAGAGACCTTCTTTATTTATCTGCCTTAACTAAGTATACCACGTTAGGGCTACCTGGATGGTGATGCAGGTCAGAGATGCTACAGGAGGTCCGAGGGGAAATGATCCTGAAGGCTGCAGCTTGGGACAGACTTTTCAGATCGCAAGATACTTGAACTAGTCCTTTAAGAAAAGTAGGATTTGGGTAACCAGACCAGAGAAGGAAAGGAAAAGGAGAAAAGCAAAAAAGAAGGTAAAGACAGTTTCCCCATTTTCAAGAAAAATTTTGTGCAAAAGATGTTGTCAGTTGAAATAGTGAAAAAAAAGGAGAAACTTAACAAAATCAGGTGCCCTGGCTCCTGGTACTGGGTGGGATTTTCCCCTGGACCCATGATTTCTTTAGGAATATTTCATCTTCTGCTCATGTATTTGATTTCTTTCTCTCAAGACCCCATCTTTCTTCCTCCATCTGTCTTTTTGCAAGGTTATGTAACATGTGAAATACATTTTAATGCAGTTACTTTAATAATATTTATCACTTACCAACATCTATTATGTGTCTTTTAGAGACACATAATAATCCTCATGACACTCAGTGAATTATTTAATATAAACCCCAAAGTCACCTACTATGGGGCCAAGCCAGTATCAGACCCAGGTGTTTTGGCCCCAGAACTTGTGCTCTTTTCCATAACATTATACTCTTTGCCTTTAAAAGTGTGTGTATGTGTATGTGTGTGTTTGTGTGCACACATGTGTGTAGACACATGTGCATGTGCTGGACACGTATACACAGAACTTCACATTCACCTGCTTTGGTGTGGGCACAGGGCCACAGAGAAAGGCCTTCAGTTGATCACATGATCAAATGCTTGGCAAATGCTGGTGTGTCAAACCCTAGTTCTTAACCTTGTTGATTGATTACAAGTTGGTTGCTGACTCTGAAGAATACGGGCAACTGTAAGTGCAATTTCCTTGTTAGTTTATTTTAAAGCAACTGGTGATTGTGCATCATGGTCACATTTTGGAGGATAATGAGCCTACGTGATCTAGGCAAGGGCAGCGGATTGCAGGCGGCCTCCTTGGAAGGTGTAGAGAATCGTTAAGTCTCCAGTGTTTCATCAGAGACAACAGTGAATACCCCAATCATACGTGTGTCAGAGGTTCAATCTCTCTAGTGAGAGCAATTTAGTAACAGCCTAGTGATTCTTGCTGTCACACAGCTGCCTTGAGCTCATACCTGGCCGTTTAACATGAACCCAAGATCAGATGGGAGAAGACCCGAAAGTCATTTTTAATATGATTTCTTTATTCCCCATCTCCCTCACCAAGTTCTCAGTGCACATGGGAGTGTGCACATACACACACACATACGCAAACACAGTCTTCCATAGATTTCTTCACTGTACCAAGACCTCATAAAGTCATTAAGAGCATGACTCTATATTCACCAGATCTTGTCATACAGCACCTGATTTCTAATTGGAACCTAATAGAAATCTGTGAAGGGGAAAAAGCAAAGAGGGAAAAAAGAACTAGCCAGGCTCTAGAATTTGAGAAAAAATTTTAGACCCCAGTGCATGAGCTATGCTGACATTTTTCATGTAATTTCAAACTCCTCTACTTATGCAATTTTCTCTCCCTCCCCCTTAGACCACTGCAAACCTATCCATTTGTTTTCATTTGGATTATCACCAGAGCAGAGCCTGATGCAAGGATGTTTGTATAGGCAGTTTATCTGGTAGGTAAACCAAGAGAGGTAGAGTGAGAACCTGGAGAGAGTGAAACAGAAAAGTTAATATAAGGGTGCTATATCAAGGTCACTCCTGTGGGCAATGGGAACTTAATTTTGCTGGGACTTTCTGAGAAACATACAATTGTCAAAGTGTCAACTAGAAACACAATGGAGCTCCATTGTCCCATTGGTTAATGATTGTCCCAAAGGATATTAATTCAGAAGGCAAGTCCAGGTTTTCAGAGGTACCAGAAAGGCTGAGTAGGTTCCCTGTAGCATCTGCATGACAGTAGCAGAAAGTCCTAGGGCAGAAAGTAAGAAATCCACAGTGTCGTTGAAGCTTAATTAGGCCATATGAGAAGTAAATTTAACAAAGATGTCAATCAAAGAAGTCTAACACAGTTTACCCCTTGAACGACATGGCTCCACTCACGCCCTACATAAATTCTTGCCATCATACAGCCTTCAGGATGGTACTAAGTTCAATCTTTACAAAATACTCAATATGAAATGGTTAGTGAAACAAACTACAGTCTTTGCTGCTGCCACTGGTCCCAAACCCATAACTTACATTCATCATCTCCTATCTCCACCATCCATCCCAAATATTCCTTACGCTCAGCCAGAACATTAATGGGTATGTGTGTTCTCTGTTAGGGTATCACAAACCTTTATTCCTGAGAAATTTCAGCCTTTGATCACCTTAGACTTGCCAAGTCATGGTTGCTACACTGTTCATTCATCATTCTCACCAAGTATGAAAACACCAAGAGACACCCCAGTAACCACTGAGTTTCATAGCATATCCTCTCTGCCACCCTATATAGTAATGAAGCTAGGTTCTCTTAAGATTTGGGGTCAATTACAACTCACTGGAAAATTTACTCATCCCCTTGTGTAAATGTTTTCTTCTCTGGGAACCAGGACCTCTAAATAAATAATGTCTAAAGATGCATAGATCAAAAGACAAATTTCACAAGTGGGTCACGGGGAACGACTGTGAGAGGGACCAGTTCAACTTTCACCCCATGATTTCTTGACTCAGGTTTCTAATTACTGGGGGCACAACATCAGGTGTCAGTTCTTGGTTCAGTGCATAAACTGAATCCTGGAGGAGAGTACTCCAACCCCACACGGTTTGTCCCCCAGCTGTCAACTTAACTGACCTGTTAATAGGCCATTCCATCCTTCCGGGAAACCATGGTGAGACCAGTGATTTCCATGGTCACGCTCACCTGTCACATTCCTGGGACTGCATAAATGGTTAAAAAGGCACACTGAATCCTAGGAAAATCAAATGTGGTTAGGTTGAGTATAAGAGAAGGCATGAGTTATCCTAAAAATAGATAATAATCAGATGAAACAGATACTATGTCCCTAAAAGTAGAAATTAGATGATAGACTCAGTTAAGGCAAACAACAAAGGTACTTCTGTTTGAGGAATGAAATAAGAGAATAAAAGAGAAATTTTAAATAGGCTTTTCAGAGCACACCTAACACCCACATCTTGGTTTCTAGCTTTACTTGCCAATAAAAAGAACCAGGGCACTTTGGAGCAATGACAAATTTTAAGACTGCAGCAGAAAATTTACAAGATGATCCTGGAGCATCTTGTTATGTAACACACAATGGGATATAACACACAATGATGGAGTTATGTCAAAAGAATCCAGAAAGCAACTGAAAGAACTCCCAATGGCCAGAGAAGAAACTGTACAAGAAAATAAAGTAGTATTGGATTATAACCCAAAGGAGAATAAACATCCTTGAGTCTTTGGTGACATAAATGAATGATTGAACAAAGAAATAAATGAGACAGAATAGACAAATCTCCTGTACAGAAAAAGTCCAAATAATTTATCTAGACGCTCTGTCCTCAAGGAATGAGAGCATAAACTCCCCCTTCCTTCCACATGAGCTGCACATAAGAACTTCCTTCCAAAGAGCAAAGTACGGAAAGTAGGAAAAAGAGTAACTTCATAGTGGAGAAATCTGATAAGGAAGCCTAAGGTATCATTGACCACTAAACATATGTGGTGCCCTGGATGGGATCCTGAAACTCAAAAAGGACATTAGGGAAAAACTAAGGACATCTGAATAAAGTGTGGACTTCAGTTAATAATAATGTACCATTATTGTTTCATTCATTGTAACAAATGCATGATATAGCATAAGATGTTAATAACGGGGGAATCTGGCTGTGGGGTATAGGAGAACTCTCTGTACTACTCTCACAATTTTTCTGTAAATCCAAAGCTGTTCTAAAATAATTTATTTAAAGAAAAAGAATTATTTTTTAAAAAGGTTTTTCACCAGAGAGGATAGAAATGAGAGGAAAAGCACCTGCATTTGACAAAGGATAACAAATGAGGACAAAGACAACTTGGCCAGATTTTCCTCTAAAAGTAGAGTGTGAGACCAAGACTTATATGAGGGCAGTTTATTTGGGAGGTGATTCTGTGGTGCAGGAGCTACGGACGGGGGAGAGGGTAAGGCAGATGCGTAGAAAAAGAAATCTCACCATGATTATTGAGAGAACTTCTCTGGGCAATGGAGTCTTGATTCCAACAAGGACTTAAACACATAAGCTCTCCCCAAAGTGTCTACCTGAGACAGAGAGCAAGGGAGTATTTTCCTTCTAGTTCCCATCTTCTCTTTGTCAAATGTTACCCAATGGAGAGTTAATGTACCCACACTTCCAGGTGTGCACATGCATCGGAATGGCCCAGAGAAGCCCCCGCAGGTGTTAAACATGGTGGTGGCAAAGGATCCCCAGGGTAAAAAGGAAAACGTAGGAAGTACAGCTGAAGCAAAATCCTGGAAGTCTAGATTTGCAGCATTTGGTTCCTGTAGCAATGACCAGAGCAAAGACATGGGCCACAAAGATATAGTCAGAAGATAAAGAATATCCAACTCACCAGCATCAAAGTTCCCGATAAAATATCTCTCTTGGGTAGTTCAGTGTGTGCAGGGAACCAGGACATTTTTGCCAAGCAGTTCATGGCAACTGGGAAGACAGATGGCGCATTTTCTTGGACTGGATCTCCAAGAGAAAGACGAGAAACCAGTAATCATCAGTGGGCCAGTGAGACCCAGCCCTTATTCTATGTTTCTGTTGGAGGGTTAAGCAGAGACTTGTGTGAAAGAGCCTGAGATTACTGCTACCCTCCCAGTCTCTGGCTAACTTGGGTATGAACCCCGGGCACGATTTTAATCCATAGATATGGACAAACCATAAACTCATCCCTGAGAACCTGGGGAAAGCAAAATTAGAAAATAAGGTGGTAGCCAACATTTTTTGTTCACTGAACTCAGACACCAGCCTGTTCTTAAGACTTGTTCTGTTGGAAGTTTGCCTTCTCCACCTTTGGTTCCAATTTTCCATCTAGAGCAAATGTCACTACTGCCTATGCAGCTTTGTTGCAAGATGATATCTTTCCTTCCACTGTTCTCTTCCTCAAGCCAACACTTTCCAAAGACCAGAAGAAAACTCCCTGTCTCTTCTTGTTTCAAAGCATGCCATCTTCTTTGCCTGCCCCCTGAGTTCCTATTCCCCAATAAGGATGTCCTTCATGGAACAGAGATAACCGGTAATCAATGATCTCAAAGAAAAATCTAAGGTTTCACCCCAGCTCTGTTTATCACCCACTTCCCAGGCTTTTTTGGTGGAAACTCAGCACTCACAGGCATCTTTCTCCTTCCTTCTGACTGCTAGTTCACGTCAGCAGCATGCTTCCTCACTTTTACGATATTAGAATTACATTTATAAAACTAACAGCCATTCCCAACAAACAGAATAGAAGGTCTTTCTCCCCCAGGACCAAGACAGAGAGTTGTGGGCAGGGTCCCCAGAGGACCTTGCCTTGGATTGGTCCTCCAAGAATCCTTTAGGTCTTCTTGCTGCAGATTAATGGCCTCTTCAAAATACAGTCTCATTCCAGGAATCACAAACATAATTGGTTTATCTTACTACTTGATGTTTCCAGGCTTGCCAGCTCTGAGAATCTCCATCTTCACTTAACTCACAAATCTTTGGCTTCCTCTACTAGGGTCACGTGACCTCTTCCAGTGGCAGGCCCTCAGCCCAGCAGAGTAACTGCCTTTTGATATCAGCAAGGATCACTTTTGGAGGCTCTCACAAGCTTAACTTTGAAAGTTCACTCTTCTTGTAGTTTCTGTAATCATTGTATCAAAAAGACCAGCTGCTCTTTAGTTTGCAGTCTCGACACCATGAAAGCCAAAGACTTCCCAAGTCTGAGGTATGTCAGTCAGGGGTCACTTAGAAACCCAACTTAACAAGATTGCTTTTCTCACGGCATGAGGTATTTAGTTCTTTTTAGCTCTGTTCTGCTGCTGACTGATTGGCAGACAGAATTGTTTCAAGGTTACCTCTGAGGGACTGTATATACCCACGTGCAGCGTGCTTGCTGGAAACCACATGTGACAAAATTTTGGTTTAGTTCTTTTTTTTTGCATGTGCTAGACACGAATGTATATTTATTTATTATTTTTAATTTTTTTAATTTATATTGTAGTTGATTTATAATGTTGTGTTAGTTTCAGGTGTACAGCAAAGTGATTTATTTATACATATTCATATATCTATTCTTTGTCAGATTCTTTTCATTTTTACCCAAGCAGATATGAAAAATGTACCATTATATATCTCCATGTTCTTTTTTTTAATTTAGCATCTTATGTTTTATACTTTCCATAATGCTATTAATTATGTACCTCTATTTTTTTCTTTTTTCTCTAGCTGTTTGCACCTTAAATGTTGGAGTTTTGCAAAGTCATATTTCTGTTCTGTTTCCTTTATCCCTTGACATATTTCCTTTCTCTCTTGACATACTTCCTTTCTCCCTGTAAGTTTCCAGATACTCCCAGGACTTTAAGTACCACAGTATCTGATGACTTGAAATCGTGATCTCTCATTAGATCTCTCAGCTGAGCTATACCGTGGTACCTACCTTCTTATCTGGATTCTGTATACTTATTGTGTCTCAGGGGAACCCAATTCACCATGAACAGTGAACTCATCACCTTTGTATGCCCTCCCAACCCTCTGTACACCAACCTTGAACACCTCTCCCATCACTCTTGTCACCATCCCATCTGCCTGCTTCTCCTGTTCCCCCTGTGGTAGTGGGCACCACTCATAGTCACCAGTATCCAGTTCTCCTGTGGTTCCATGTGTGTGGAAGGTCACATGTCCCTACCCATTTAATAAGTATGGCCATGCTATGGAAGTATGAGCAGATTAATGTGTGTCTGTCGCTTCCATGAAAACAGATTCAAGTGCTGATGTATAATTCACCACATTCTGTCCCTCTGACTTAGTACTTGCAGGGAAATGTTGAAATAGTGGCATCATAATAACCTCCCTCAGTCTGGGTCCTAGTGACTACGATGCACAAATCCCCCTGCCAAACTGCCTAACAAGAAACAGACATTTGCTGTTTGAAGCCTCTGTGATGTGGAGCTTTTTGTTAGTGCAGCATGACCCACCTTCTCTGACTGGTACACCTTTTCTGGTTAATGGGACCCACTTAGCTAAGTGATCAAGCATCATTAACACTTTCCTTTCCTGGATTTTCTACATCCAGATAGTTGATAAGCCCTAATAGTTCTCCTCCTAAATATCCCTTAAATCTATTTTGTCCCTTTTATTCTAACTGCCACTGTCCCTTTTGTAATTACTCACATTTTTACAAAACTTCCTAAATGGGTTTACTGTGTCCCCCCTGTCCCTCAATCTACACAAATATCCTGCACATGTCTTCTGGGGTATTTCAAAATAAAAATCTGATTTATTTACATTTTTTAAAAATTTTCATTGAAGTATAGTTGATTTACAATGTTGTGTTAATTACCGCTGTACAGCAAAGTGACTCAGTTATACATATACATACATTCTTTTTCATATTCTTTTCCATTATGGATATTGATATCTATAGTTCCATTGAGATATATATATATCCATAATGATATTGAATATAGTTCCCTGTGCTATACAGAAGGACCTTGTTGTTTATCCCTTCTATACATACCAGTTTGCATGTGCTAATCCCAAATTCCCAATCCATCCTTCTCCCACCCTCCGCCTCCTTGGCAACCACCAGTCTGTTCTCTATGTCCCTGATTCTATTTCTATTTCATAGATAGGTTCATTTGTGTCATATGTTAGATTCCACATATAAGTGATATCATGATATTTGTCTTTCTCTTTCTGACTTGCTTCACTTAGTATGATCATCTCTAGTTGCATCCATGTTGCTACAAATGGCATTATTTTGTTCTTTTTATGGCTGAGTAGTATTCCACTGTATATATGTACCACATCTTCCTTATTACTCACATTTTTTTAATTCCTGGAAAATCTTTATTTAGGGTTCCTTTGAATAGAGTCATCTATTTTAAGGACTAAGTCTTTGAAAACATCAGCTTTATTTTGTGAACAGACATGGCAGTCTTGGCAATCAATGCATCTAAAAGCATATCCACAAGAAAAGAAACCTTATAAGAGAAAAGCAACTTTTCCCAGACCAATACTCAGAGAGGTAGAAATTCCCATCCCTAGTATCCCTTCCATAAAGAGAGAGATGGGGTGGGGCGGACAGGAAAAAAAGGAAGCAGGACAAGAAGATGACGGGACAGAAGGTTTCCTGCCTCCCCAACTCTTTCAGTATCTAGAATTTATAACAATCTTATTTTCCAGAGTAAGTCTAAAAACCAATCCCTAGACCCAACCACGAAGCTTACTCTATTTTTCTCATCATTTTTCCATCCCTGTAGTTAACTACTCACTGTGAAAGCAACAAAACAATGCTATTATCCTGATTTTTTTTAATTTTTTTTTAATAAAATGAGACAGAGAATGACCATTTAACTAGACCAGTTCTGCACATTTGTAACCCAGAAAGATCACTTCCCTGGGATTCTGGTTAGAGGTTAATTTCTCCATCCACAGGGACGGACTCTTGCTGCTTGCCATTCCTTTTTGGTGTGGCTCTGTGAGTTCAGAGAAAAGCACGGCCAAAAGATAATATTACTAAGCATTATTTTTATTAGTTCTCCTTTTATTCCTAGGAGAGTTTCTCTAGGGAAGCCCATGTTACGTTTGGAAGACAGTAATGTGGAATACGCAAAAAAAGTACATGAGTTGTGGCTGTACATTCTCCTAGCTGCAAAGCCCCCAGGGGTCTCACCTGGAACTCTATTTAAACTCACATATTTAAGTCTAGAGGATAATTTCTAATGTTGGGTGCCCTATGGGATCTACCGATTATTCTATCACTTTAGATATAAATAACAAAGGGACAGGCAAAAGAAAGGAAATTAGCGCTGATACAGACTTTATAAAAACTAGAAATTGCTGCGATTATATTTTCCTAAGGAAAAATATGATAATAATAAAGTAATATTAACAACTAGTTTATCATGGTTGTAATTCTCCCAAGATTGAAATGCACTTAGGCACCTAAGGATTTCTTTTGCATCCCTTTAATTTAATTGTTGAGTAACAATTGTCCAAAATTGGTAGCCATTGGGATTACATAGATACATTTTTTTCCAAGTGAATATTTTTAAGGGCATAGATTTAAAACATAAGTCCCCACTGAAAATTTCCTTAAGAAAAAAGAAGTTTTTTCCCCTTAGCTCCCTCCCTCTATACCTCTCTACCTTCCCAACATGTCCTCCCGCAGGACACTATATCTTGGTATGGGAGCCGTGATTGGGAAGGTACTGGGGGAGGGAGAGAATTTAAAAGATTAAGAGCAAATCACCCAGGAAAAATATCCTCTGGGAAGTGCTCCTCAGATGGGCCTGGTTGCTCTGGGATACTCAGAGTTAATGAGGTCACCTGGAAGGTTGCTACTAAAACCCCAAGAGATGCTCCTGCCCGGGTCCCAGACTCAGATGCATGGAATCAAAGGGCTCTGGCCAGGGAAACAGAACCCTAAGTGCCACCAGTGACACAATGCGCTTGAAAATCCTTTGTCATTTGCTTGTATGACAGATTACTATCTGAGTGATGCATTGGGGACAAGCTGATATTACTGCTAGGAGGAGGAAAAAAAACCTCGTGTCCCTGTCACGTGTCTTCCTCTAGTCCATTTTGTCTTTGAGCACTTGGAAAGCGATCACAGCAGCACTGAGACTGACTTCCCTGTGCTTCAGAAAACACTGCCCTCACATGCTGTACCCGGGGTCCCTTAGCCACCACTAAGAGCTCCTTTCTGAGCATCAAGTACCATCCTACGTGCAGTGTTGGCTCTAGTTACTGGCTCTGGTTGCTACTTTGTTGTCATTCTTTTTTTTTTTCCATCATAGTGTTGTTTCAGCCAAGGTTGTTTTCAGGTGTATAACTTTGGATAAAATATGAAGGAGGAACAGTGGAAGCTGGCAGCCAACAGAAGATAGAGCTATTTGGAAAATCTGGGCATGAGGAATTCAGAAATAATTATGAAGAAAACAGAGCAGAGGTAAGAGATGAGCTGGAGACAAGAGTGAATACAAGGAACTTGGGAATCCCGCAGGAGGTAAAACCCAAAGACTGAACACGGTCCTGATGCAACACGACCAACTCCAGCCTCCCCTCTGCTCATCCCTCCTCCTCTTGGTTACTGGATCGGATCACCTCAGCTTTCTCTCACTTTTTTCAAAATATACCAAGTCTGTCTCACCTCAGTGTCTTTGCACCTGTTGTTCTCTGTGCTTGAAACGCCCTTGTCCTTGCCCCTATATTATCTCATTTTCACCCATCTTTCGGGTCTCAGATTAAAAGCCACTTCTTTTAAGAGACCTCCCCTGAACCCCTAGTCAAAACAAGATCCCCTGCTTACATCCTCTAATGCGTCCTGCACATCTTATGCTCATCACAGCTTAGAGTCCTTCTCCCACAGCCATACAATTACACACAAAGTTTCTACTTCCTCACTCGGCTATCGACATCATCAGGTGTAGGGAGTCTGTCCACTTTGCTAAAGAGTGAGGCTCTGTCAAAGCAGAGTGCTGGGCACATGTTAGGGTGAGTCCTGGTGGTTTTTGAAGAAGGGTGAACACTGAAATGAGGAACTAACAGCCTGGAAAAGCATCAGAGGAGATGATATTAACAAGCAAGAGTTAGCAGACGAAGGTTATTTTGGATGAAAGTAATAATAATCCAAGTTATGCATTTACACCTTCATACTTCTCAACTAGTTTAGCATCCTTTATTTATGAAGACTCCAGTAAGAGGAGAAGCACAGCAAATGGAGGCAGAGAGGAAAGTGGCAGCTTATTGACCCAGCTCTAGAGATGCCTGTTGTGTTTGTGGTAAGGAGTGATTTTTAAGAACAAAACCTTGTATTTTGGTCGCATCTTAGGCTCTCCCACATGCTTTTCTTTGACCTTTTCTGGCATGCTCACACCTGAGACAGTTCCTCTTCTGCTCGCAGTTGGATTTTCAACGTTTCAGCTATAGGTTTTGCAGACTTTTCCAAGATTAATATCCATTCAGCGCCAAAATTTTGTCTGCACGTTAGTTGAATCGACTCAAATCGAGTCGTGTCTCTTCTAGCAATACTCATTTTTCTTAACTTTGAAATGATAGAAACACATGATTTAATTGAAAAGTAAAGTGTGAGCGTGTGCATGCCCTATTACACTGACATTAAACATAGGTTTGGTTCTTCTGTAATTCCCCACCTGCTAAATCTTAGCCTTGGTCCTGGTCCTGCTAAGATCTCATAATTATCCACACCTAATTTCCTCTTTTTATGTTTCTAATATTTCTAGAATCCTCCCCAAATGTCAGTGCACGCCACCACTGCATTTCTTTAAGTCCACTTGGTAATATTTAAGACCTTCTGCTTTAGCTGCTATTGCTCTTACCTTTTAGCTGTTATCGCTCTTATCATTACTCTTTTCCTTTTCATCCATCTCTGTCTCTTTGCACTTGCACCTCCATGCATTGTATTACAGCATTGCAGGGAAGAGCTGTCTTTCCGTCTAACCACCACACTCTCTGATGTACTGTGTGCACTTGGCACCTGGCATTTTCCTGTGCTGGGCTCAGTTTTCTGGCCCTGTAGTAACTGCTGAGGGATCCCAACCCATGCTTCCTTCAGAGTGTTCATCGCGGCCTTGAGAAGCAGATGATTCTTTTCAGTCTTGTTGGCCACCATGGCTGACAGGCCAGGGGCTCTCATTGTACTGCCTGTCCAGGGTTCGTATTGTCACTCTCTCTGGTCTGTAGAGACTTGGATTTCAATGATCACTCCAGTCTGGTTGATCCTTGGTTCCCCAAGATTTTTATGATCTGATTTAGGATAAGAAGGAACAACTCATGGGAAAGGCACATTGGGAAGACTACTGTTTTCTCAGAAAAAACCAAAAACATATGCCTCTTTTTGTGTGTGTGGCTTATATAGTTTTGTCAATATGTAAAACTCTGGGGTATGCTCAAATTGCTGCTGTTCTAGGAGAAAAAGTCCTTTTAATTGTTTATTCTTTTCATTTTAACTCTTTCTGGAAATGCTGTATAATTGCATTTCCAACTAGATGAACATATTTGATATTTATATCCATCCTATGTTTCAAGCACAGCCATTACAGATAAGTATACTGAACTCAGGTTATTTAAAATGTCAGCGGTCATACAGCTAGTCAACAGAACTGAGAAAACCTAGCATACAACTTAGTCCTTCTGATTCTGATCTCAGTGTTTTTTTGACAGCATTATGTAATCACAGGTGCTAGAAATAAAATGACTTCCTTTATCAATGCTCTTCTATGCATTTCTTCAGATACCAGGCACATCTTAGGCTCTGGAAATATGGGTGGGTATACATGAGTGGGAAGAAATTGTCAGGATCCAAGAAGGAACTAGCGCTAAAAAGGTCAAAAAGAAGTGGTGACCATTTAGTAATGGATAGAAACATGGGATCACTAGGTGGTGCACTTGTAACTAATATAGTGTTATAGGTCAATTATACTTCAATTAAAATAAACAAATAAACAATAAATAAATTTTCAAATTAAAAAAAAAAGAGGTAAAGGTAGTGGCTTCTTGCCATCTTGAGAACGGATGAAGCCGGAATGTTCCAATGAGCTAAAAATAGCATACAGCCTTCCAGGGCTCCGGTTCTAACTCTGTCACTAGACACTTCTTCCCCTTCTAAGATTTTCTACTTCTAACAAAAAGAAAGGAAAGATTGTTTTTTCCTCCTCAGGAAATGTAGACATTAACGAGATGTTCTGAGCAAAACTAGCAAGTCTTTAACATCACTGTTAAATCAATGACTTACTACGAAGCCCAACAGCCGTGAAACCATCAAATCATTCAACCCATCTTGTGTTCATCTCAAGGGAACTTATCACATACAATGCCTGTGGTCTTGAAGAGCTTTTCTGTTGAAGTGCCTTGTACTTACTAGCTACTTTTCTCTTTCAAGGCAGTTTCTTGGTAAGAGAAAGGGAATGGCAGTGGGAAAAAGTTGTGTTTGTTTGTTTTACTGTTTTTGAATTATTAGAATGATAGCTGTCACTGAAAAGGTGTGAGAGGGATAGATTGGGGGGGTGATAAACTAAATAAAAAACTAACATAAGACTTTAACACTGCAGTCATCTTGGGTAATATGTTTCTCAAGAGAACTCAAGAGGAGAACAGATCAAGTATTAGCAAACATCAAGGATCACCATCACCTTTCCTCTTGGGAAACACTTTAAAAATAGTCCTGAGGGCCTTCCCTGGTGGCGCAGTGGTTGAGAGTCCACCTGCTGATGCAGGGGACACGGGTTCGTGCCCCGGTCCGGGAGGAACCCACATGCCATGGAGCGGCTGGGCCCGTGAGCCATGGCCGCTGAGCCTGCGCGTCCGGAGCCTGTGCTCCACAACGGGAGAGGCCACAACGGTGAGAGGCCCGCGTACCACCAAAAATAATAATAATAATAATAGTCCTGAGTGTGTGTCGCAAAGGTCAGTAAACATAGATCTACAGGTAGAAATGACACCATCAGTGTTTCTGATTCTTCAGATTTGGGATGAAGGACAAGCCTGCAGGTGTCTGTAGGGAGGTGATCAGAGACATCCCTGGAAGAAGCTGCCCTGGACATACGGCTCCTTTCGAGGAGTTTTACTGCACAGTATCTATTGTCTTGTATCGGCCACAGATTTGATGGTGTTATAAGAAACTTGTCAATGTGGTGTGTGACTCTAAGCAAAATAAGGACCAACTGAGATTTATTAATGCTGATTTCCTGTTCGGTGAGTGAGCCAAGAGGAGGTGTCAACCCGCGTTTGTGTCTGTTCCATGACGGGATAAATGTATGTTACCTTCTATTTACAGAAAACGGCAGTTGGCCTGCTCGTGTGGTGCTGAAATGGGTAAGGATGAATGGTGCAGACAGTTCTGTCAACGGCACTTGAAGCTGTCTAAATGGTTTCTACAAATTCCCACCTATGATGGACAAGGTCAAAAGCATCAAGGAGGTGTCACCTCATTAAGACTGAAATGCACCTGGCTCCAAGCCCCATGCAACCGTCCCTGATGCTAAAATTAGTCCTATAGATGCCTGAGTACTTCTTCTCTCCATCTCATATTTGGTCCCATTAAGCACAGAGGACAGTTAATAAAGGAAGAAAAATTAGTCTAACCGAATTAATTGAGCTCGAGTAGAAGGGAGGGCGAACATTGCCATTCAGTCTAGTTCTGAAAGGACAATGGGGCTTTTTTGGCCCATGAGGCTGAGTGCCTGTTTTCTGATTTAATTTTTTCTTAGGCTTGAGGTGCACTATCCCTCTAGGAGAAGAAGTTTAAAAGTATGTCTCTGCTTCGGTTCCTTCAAAGAAAAGAGTGCTACGTATAGCCAAACAAATGAAAACAAACACACACACAAAAAAACAATCACATGACTAGAACCAGGATGACTAATTGTTCGTAAAATGATATCAGTGAACCTTGCATGGTGATTTTCTGTGTAGCGATCTATTAACAGGCCGTTGAATTAATGTTTATGAGCCCCCACCCAAATAGACAGTACTCTCTGAACATATTGTTATTAGAAGAACACGTTTTATCCTCATGCTTAGTTAGGACAAGAATAAACCAACCTTTAGGATTGAAAGAGAAATAGAGACCATTTAGTTCAAATCTTTTTCTGAAAAACCCAGGACCAGTGAGGTTTAAAGACTGTCCAAGTGGCCTGCTGATTCTTGACAGAGCACCGATCAGATTCTAGGTCTTCTGAAAGCTGTGACATTGTTCTTTACGCTGGACCTCACTGGCCATATTAGTAGGAGTTCCGCATCGTTCCTCTTGAATATAAAAATAGGTTCTATAACCCTAGTGTCCGTACTTCAGTAGGCTTAAGAGTCATCCAAGTCTTTCATAAAAATTCAGATTCTAGAGTCTTACCTCCAGATATTCTGATGTAGTAGATGGCGCCCTCCCACCTCACCCCCCAAAAAATCTAGTTTACAAATCTATTTTTAACAAGGCCATGGATGATTCTAATGCAGTTAGACCATGAAACACACTCTGAGAAACAGAGTTCTACATGACTGAATATAATCCTGATGGATGGGTTGAGAAACAATAAGATTTTTCTTCCGTTTTTTGAAAGGCAATTAAATAACTTCTCCCTGCTTTTACCTCACTACCTAAATAGAAGTATTTTTTATCTTCTCAGTGAAACTATAATTAGAAAGATTTCAAAGGTCTTGTAATCCTATCCTGTCTGTTTCCTTCCAGATTCTATGCCATCAACTCATGCCTAGTTTTTTTCAAGACCATCTTCTTGTGCTAAAATGAGGTTTAAATCAAAATATAACCAAATATAGCTTCATAAGACACCTGTAGCTCTTATGACACTAAATACTCTTAACTTTGTGATGGGGCAGCAACAGTACAAATGCATGGACATTCAGAGAGGGGAGAGTACTTTCAGCTCAGGGGAACCCTGCAAAGCATATAACAGACACACTGTGCTGAGAACCAGTCAGGAAGGGCAAAGGGGAAGTAACATTTATTGAATGTGTATAATGTATCAGTTATTTTATTTACATAGTAGAAAAAGGGAAATAAAGATGGCAGCAACATTATACTGGGAAGAAAGAATAGATCTTTGTTTAGCTATACTGTGTAACTGATGGACAATTTAGATACTATGAAAACCATCCATTTGTGTAAGGTCAAGATAAGTCAGGAGTGAGCTGTCAAGAAAAAATGTGAACGACTTTGAAATAGAAAAAAGAAAAAAATCAGGGAGGGGAGTCCTGTCTGGCCTACACTTCCAGGTTACCTTCTTCTTTTATTGTGTTTGAGCTCTTTTAAAACTCTGTCAGTTGCAGAATATTGATAGTAATGAAGTGATTCTTGCCCATAGACATGTAAATTGTGTCCAGAGGAGAGACAGTTTCTTACTACCCTGTGAATATTGACATTTTTGCCATTATATACGTGTGATGCTTTCAGCTTTCCTTTGAACCAGCTGTAACACCTTACCAGTCCTCTCATTAAATATCGAGTTAAATAAAATATTTGTCATGTGTTAATTTTTAAATGTATTTATACATTCCTGATTTTACCCTTAAGAAGATAATAATTCTTAACAAAACCAAAAAAAGAAAATTGGTCTGCATTAAGAAAGTAAGCTTTTTTTTCGTTTCTCCAGGTAGACTGAAAAAAAGGGGGGAGGGGACTGGAGAACGGAGTGGTAGGTGCAAGGATCAGTAAATCATGACAAGAGAATAAAGCTTTATGTGAAGGGACCAATGAACTGTTGCAATGGCAGGTGTAACCCAGAGACTTTTAGAATGAGAGCACTAACTCTTGAGCGGCTGTGCTTTTTTCCCCTTCCCCACTCATACTCCGAAACTGTTAATACATTCTCCTGCTCACACAGCATGTGTACTGTCAGTGCCATTTAATAAGGAACAGAGCAGGTAGATGGAGAAGGCAGAACTGAGGTTGGCAACGCAGCAGCGCCTGAAGCTAAAGCTAGAAGAGCCCGAGTCTAAGACAAGAGAATTCTCCAAAACTTGCCAGATATCTGGAGGGATGCTGGGCTATCTACCCAATGTGTGATAGAGAGGTGATCCAACTAATATTTATTCATGTTGTTTTTTAAATTAATAAGCTTTGTTTTTAAAGCAGTCTTAGGTTCACAGCAAAATTAAGCCAAGAGTACAGAGAGTCCCCAGATACCCACTGCACACGCCCCCACACACACACAACCTCCCTTATGATGGACACCCTACCCCACACTGGTACATTTACTACAGTTCATGAACCTACATTACACATCAGTATCACCCAAAGTCTGTGGTTTACATTACGGTTCGTTCTTGGTGTTGTACATTCTGTAGGTTTTCACGAAGGTATAATGACACACATCTACCATTGCAATATTTAATGTTAAATTTTAAAGGACACATTAATACCAGTTGAATGACTTAGTCATATCCCATTGCCTGACATCCAGGTACCACATTCCACATCTTTCTTTTTTTTTTTTTTTTAACATCTTTATTGCAGTATAATTGCTTTACAATGGTGTGTTAGTTTCTGCTTTATAACAAAGTGAATCAGTTATACATACACATATGTTCCCATATCTCTTCCCTCTTGCATCTCCCTCCCTCCCACCCTCCCTATCCCACCCCTCCAGGTGGTCACAAAGCACCGAGCTGATCTCCCTGTGCTATGCCGCTGCTTCCCACTAGCTATCTACCTTACGTTTGGTAATGTATATACGTCCACATCTTTCTTTAAACAGCCAGACAAAGTAAGTCTTATTAGCTCTCCTTAGTACCAGAGGAAGCTGGGGCTCAGGGAAGTAAATTGACATGTTGGAGCTCAAATAGCAAGTAAGTGATGGAGCTGTCTACACTGCCTGACTCCAATATGCCCACTCTTGACCTTATTGTGTGCTACCTCCTAGAGTATCTGTACTTGTGGAAATAGTACCAGGTGAAATATTTTGTTTTGTTTTATTGAGGTACTAAGCAAGTGAAGCTCCAGCCAAAACATTAGCGAAATCAAGAGGACCAGAGAGAAAACACATCACAAGTAGGTAAATCCTCAGTCAGCAGAGTTGACCCTATAGTGGCACCAAGGGAAGGTACGTGAGCACGTTTTAAGCACTTTTTGGAGACTTTCAAGAAAAAGAAATGGGTTTATGATTGCAGTGCTCAAGCTCTGAACTCCTTGAATGCAAAGGATTAAGTCCTCACACCTTTCAGGATGAATGATAATTTACCAGTAAAGAGAGACATATTAGACTTGTTATAGGCAGATTTTGTAATAATCAGGGCTGCATTTGTAAGAGAATCAAGGTTCCACATTGTCAGTTTCAGCTTTTCTTGTTAAATTAACTTCTTCTCCGACAACACATCCTTCGGGGAGGAAAGGAAGGAAGGGTGGGGGAAAGGATACATTCAGATAAAGGAAATCTGCTACTAAATTTATCAGACTTTATTTGTTATGAGTTAGAAAAAAACACTGAGATCAAAATACATCTGCACATATTTGAGAATCCAAGCTCTTCTCTGTGTTTCTTTTGTAAATCACTGCCACTGCTCTCTACCTCTCCAATGCAATGTCACCCTCTTCTGTTCCAAAAGCATTCTCACTCTCCCCTTTATGCTTCTTCCTTTTCCCCCAGAGTATCTGTTCAAACATCAGGTACCACCTCCTCAAAGAAATCTTCCCTAACCACCTAGCTTAACCTTGACCCTCACTTTTTTCCCTCAGCCACTTCTCTTGAGTTGTTCTCTGACTCCTTCTTTATCCATCTTTATTTTTCTTCCAAGTATTTATCACTAACTGAAATTATTTTACGTCTTGATATGTCTATCCCTTGCCCACCCAGCCACAGAAATGTAAGTACCATGAGGGACGTTTTCTGAATGGTTCACTGATATTTTCCCACCATCTAGCATAGTTTCTGGGGCACAGGTAATGCTCCATAAATATTTGTTGAGTCAATAAATGAATAAAATATGTAAGCAGATGGTTCGGGAAAGAAGGAGTCACATGCAGAAGTGTCTCTAATTCTTCCCTGTTTCCCCAGCTCAGCTATCTCCCTGGCAAAGAAGCCAATCTCAAACCTGCCATCACCACACCAGTCCCTAAAGGGACATATCAAGGTATGTGTTTGTAATGTTGTAATGTCCTATTATGTTGACTGAAGTTTGACAAGACTATTTTGTTCTTTTTACCCTCTGACAACCCACAAGTTACTTCTACATTGGACCAAAGAAATTTGCTTAGAAACCCTAGGCCAACAAAGAAAACACAGTGGTGCCCCGAAGGGTTTGTGAAATGGATGGGTTTACAAGCCAGAGAAAGTTTTCTTGGTTACAAGCTTTGTAGACTAGAATTCAGAATTACAAAATTGAATTCAGACAATCAGGATCTTTCTGGCCACAGTCTATCTTATCTAAGCTCTATTTGTGTTTCCAACCCTTCAAGATTCAGAGAATTTTCTCTCTCTCCCCAAACCTGTTTCCAGCTTCCAGTCAGCATGTAGTATCCTGATTAGTCCTGTTCCAGCCCTGGACAGTGTTGCGATACTTTTGTGGGTTATTGCTGTGGTCTTTACACATTTACAGTGTCTCGGCACCTTAAAACGGGAGGGCTGGGGTGGGGTCTCTTTACAGATATTGGTGAAACCACCTTGACCCTTCTAATAGGTTTCTCTTGGCTGAAGTATCCACCATATTATCTTCCTTAATCCAGTTCTTTCAGTCCCATGTCCAATGCATACAAGCAGGTGAGGGAGGCAACGTTGAAAACAATGGAAAGTTCATGAACTTTACCATTACTGTCCAGGAATTAAATCATGACTTTGGAACTTTCTAGATGTGTAGTCGTGAGAAAATTAAATTTTCCAAGTGTAAGGAAGTTAAACACCAACATTGAAGTAATGACAATTATATTACAGGATTACCAAAATGCAATGATTTTGATGACAAATTACACACAGTAGTAACTGAATAAATTTTTTTATAATTCCTTTCCACAGGTGGCTGAAGTTGTATGTGCCCATTTGTGAAACCCACCCCTATCCCCAATATTGTTTCTAAGTGAGCATCTTGGTTTCTTCTTCCCACATGCTTGTCTGTGGTAGGTACCATCTTTCCTGAAGCCAGTGGGTGTAAATGGAATTTCCTTGCTCCTCCCCACCACTCTATTCACCCCCAATCGCAGTTTATCTACTATATTGTGCACGAACACTGTGTCATTCATGAATATCGCTGCCTCTCAATGACTTTCCTAAACAGAGATCATTAAAATTTCCTGTAGCAAATGAAGGGTACATAAGATACATAAATCCCTTGGGCTTCCCTGGTGGCACAGTGGTTGAGAGTCCGCCTGTCGATGCAGGGGACACGGGTTCGTGCACCGGTCCGGGAAGATCCCACATGCCGCGGAGTGGCTGGGCCCGTGAGCCATGGCTGCTGAGCCTGCGCATCCGGAGACTGTGCTCCGCAACGAGAGAGGCCACAACAGTGAGAGGCCCGCGCACCACAAAAAAAATTAAAATTCAAAAAAAAGAGAAGATACATAAATCCCAAATAACCTCACTTTCTTTTTCCTTGACACTTTATATGCATTCTGTCATTTAATGCTCACAACAACCCTGAGATGTAATTACACTATTATAACAATTGAGAATTTTGGTAGTACAAATCATTTGACCAACTTGACCCGTTAGTAAGTGTCAGAGCTGGCCCCAAAAGAGGTGTATCTGACACAAAAGCCTGAATTTGAAGCTCTCACTTAGCCTCCTTTGATAACTCATTATTTAATTATTTCCATGAAAGAACAGTCTACATTCTCAAGATACCTTAATAAGTACAGAACATAATATTTTTAAACTTGGGTATTTTGGGGTACTTAGTGTTATATAATGTAAATGAGACTCTCCTAAGACAAACAATCTCATTAGAATCATTGATTTAAGAATTAGAGGTGGGGACTTCCCTGGTGGCGCAGTGGTTAAGAATCCACCTGCTCAATGCAGGGGACACGGGTTTGAGCCCTGGTCTGGGAAGATCCCGCATGCCACAGAGCAACTAAGCCCGTGCACCGCAACGAAGAGTAGCCCCCGCTCGCCACAACTAGAGAAAGCCAACACGTAGCAACGAAACACCCAATGCATCCAAAAATAAATTTATTTAAAAAGAAAAAAGAATTAGAAGTGGTCATAAGATACCACACTAAGACTGGTGTCCTTTCCTGTCATACAAGCATAGTGTGAAAACCCTAATGAAACATCAGTTGCCTCAAGACAAAACAGGGATTTGACTTACTCATGGTCAACTCATCACACGTGGGTATGAAATATCTTGCTGATAATAAAAGTTCTACCTCCCAGGACATAAAACTGGAACACCTGCCTGACCTCGGAAAATACGCTCAATCATACGTAGCATGCTTAAAGGGCCTTCTCGTGCCACTTCTTTTCCAGATGTGTCGAAGCTCTGAAGTACCTTCAGACTTGGTGAATGAACAGGTTAAGGCGCAAGAACATAGTCAAGTATCTCTGCTGGTTTTTTAATCCTTGGTTTTTTTCATAGGCTCAAAGGCTATTCAGAAAAGTCAAAAAGTTGGTATTTAGAAGATACAAGTCACATGGTATGAATTTTTTGGATATTCTCTTGGCTGACCCCAATTTCAGAAGTTAAGTTCTGGGAAAGCTATAACCTATGGGACTTCTATAAACTAACAGGAAAATTTTCCTATTCCTAAACTTCAGAAACTAAAATCTACAAGTAAGACTGCAAACAACTTGCGAGAACTGTAACTTTCACTATAAAATCACTTAGGTCCATTTAAACTCTATCAGAAGAGATTTTGAATAATTATAATCATTATGCTCTTAGCATTACAGCACACCAGCTAAAATAATTCTCGCAGCGTTTCTAAAATAATGTGATAATATGCCATATATGTGACATAAAAGATAATTAATTTTCAAAATGACAGCTGCAAAAATGTCTTCCTTTTAATTTTGGAGAGTAAAAACATATTTCTCAATTGTGATTCATACTGTTTCCACTCAAATTTCTCCAGAAGTTGTAGAAAGACCAACATTAAGATTTCTAAAAGGTTTTCAAGACAGAGCATGAAACAATGTATTTGGCAATGCTGGTCTTCAACTAGGTAAAGAAGGAATGATAAAATTCAGCAAAAATTTTAGGGTATGAATACTAAACTATGGAAATGCCTATAGCATCCTATTCCAAGGCTTGATTCTAGTCTGAATGTAGGCTAAAAATAGAGTCACCTGGACCCATAGAATTCTCATACTCCCATCCTGCAGAATGTTGCATGTTTACTAAGGCCCCTCAAGGGTTAATCGTCTCTAATTTCATGAGCTATTCACAGGAATTTGCAGAATATTTGTAGAATGTGAATTATTTCTTTTGTCCTCCTTGGACTGAAGGCTTGTAATAGTCAAAGACTGTCCCTTTTTTTTCACTAAATGTTGGTGGCGATTAACTTTTTTAACTTAGATGTGTGTATAGACTCATAGAGAAGCGAATGTTCCTGTTTCTCCCTCAAGTTTGGAGGGAAGTAATCTTACACGTCACTCAATGAGCTTAAATGCTCCCATCCACATCACAAGGTTTAATCTCTCTCTTGAGCGCCCGAACAAGTTTTCTGTTTTCCGTATGTTTCTAAAACTCTATTCTAATAAAGCTGAACTCTTCATTATCCCTTTCCTGTAAACTGCTTCTCTGCTGAATTTTCTGCCTTGTTTAATAACATTATATCTTAATCACATGTGCAAATTTGGGAGTGATCCTCAACAGCTTTCTCTGCTTCATCCACTGCATACAGGTACTCAATAAATCCTGAAGATTCTATTCTCTGTGACACTTCTGCTCTTGACGGTATTCTTGGGTTTTTTGTTTATTTGTTTGCTTTTGTTTCAGCTTAGACTAATTCAATAACTTCGTAATTAGGCTCACAAACTAAACATTTGCCTCCTTTGTTCATCATGTTGTAACCAAGCAGGACCCTATGGGGCCTTCCAGAATCAGACACCCACCACCAAGTCCTCAACCTGCCTCTTGTTTATAGAAAAGCTGCAGTCTCCCAGGCCTCCTCTAAGTCACAAAAGCCTGGCCCAAGAATAAATGATTGAAAGCATGTGAGCATGTAATGACAAAAATAACAGTTGGGCCAGGAGAGCTAGTAAGAATTCAAACAGTGTATCAGCTATATGGCAGTCACAGAATCTTCAGTTCCTCCCTGAAGTACCTAGATAACAGTGTCCGATGTACATTTCCTGAGTTGCTTTGCAGATGCTAAACCCACCAAATGGAAGAAGTTAACTACCTGAGGACCATGCCCCCAGACCTACTGGAGCTTGAGGATTGATAATGATAATCACATGACACTGGCCTGTTACCTCACCATCAACCAATCAGAGAATTGTGCATAAGCTGATCACACACCCTGCACCTCCCCTCCCTCACCTTCCCCTTAAAAACGCTTCCCTGAAACCCATGGGCGAGTTCCAGTCTTTTGAGCACAAGCCACTCTTTCCCCTCGCATGGCCCTTGCAATAAACCTTTCTCTGCCCCAAACTCCAATGTTTCGGTTTGTTTGGCCTCACTGGGCATCAGGCACACGAACCTGGGTTTGACAATACTCCCATCCTTTATCAAGCAAACATATAAATCTGGTTAGTTCATTCCTCTCTTCAAGAATTGCAAAGGTGGGCTTCCCTGGTGGTGCAGTGGTTGGGAGTCCGCCTGCCGATCCAGGGGACGCGGGTTCGTGCCCCGGTCCGGGAAGATCCCACATGCCGCGGAGCGGCTGTGCCCGTGAGCCACGGCCGCTGAGCCTGGGCGTCCGGAACCTGTGCTCCGCAGCGGGAGGGCCGCAGCGGTGAGAGGCCCGCGTACCGCAAAAAAAAAAAAAAAAAAAAAAAAAAAAAAAAAGTGCAAAGGTTTCCTCACTGCCTCCAAATTCTTATCATGAACTTTAAAATATCTAGTTGCAAATTATCATTCTAGCCTTGTTCCTCTCTGCATAATGCTGTGTGCCCTGTGCTCTAATCAGTTTCAGAACGGGCCCTTAATTTGTGTGTCTTCGTATTTTTGCCCCTGCTGCTCCCTCAGTTCTCAGGTCTTTATTAAAATCCTTCCCATCCTTCAAGACCCAACTCAGTTGCCACTATGCCTCTGGAATATCTAACCCCATGTCAGAAAAACATTGTCTCTTCATTTAGATGCCTCTAGTTCATTTGTACATTTACTTAGCACTTATTTCATCTCCTTCCATGCTATCTCAAAAGGCTACATAAGGGCTTTTACGAGACAGCATGCTAATGACATTAGAAAGACATGGGTTACAATTGCAGCTTAGCCCCTTGCTAGCTGCGTGACCTCGGGCAACAAACTTAGTTTAAACTGTCTCAATCTCTTTTCATCATCTCTAAAATGTGGCTAATGGTAGATATTCCACATAACTATTATGAGGAATAGAGAAATCTATATACTTACAAATATCTGCTATAATTTAAAGAAGAGGTGTCAGAAAGAAATATTTTCTCCAAATAGTTTTTACTAAATAGACTCCTGTGATATTTTCCTTCTCAAGAAACAAAGAGCAGCAACTTCAAAAATCTGAGACAATAACTCAGCAACAACAAAATTGTCTGAATTTTGTAGATGAGTTGGGTTAGTTCCATAGATTGTTTTATCTTTCATCCACCCAGAAGGACATAGGAAATACCCTTCAGGATACAGAGGAGGGCATGAAGCATATCTTCTACTAGAGACTGACATAATCATCACACTAGTTATTTTGGGGGTTTTTTTGTGTTGTTTTTTTGCGGTACGTGGGCCTCTCACTGTTGTGGCCTCTCCCGTTGCGGAGCACAGGCTCCAGACGCGCAGGCTCAGCGGCCATGGCTCACGGGCCCAGCCGCTCCACGGCACGTGGGATCTTCCCGGACCGGGGCACGAACCCGTGTCCCCTGCATCGGCAGGCGGACTCTCAACCACTGCGCCACCAGGGAAGCCCACACTAGTTGTTTATATTTCTACTTACTCTTCCACGCTCTTTCCCTCTAGATTCTAAACTCCTTGAGGATATGAATCTCACCTTACTCATTCCTGGATAACCTCAGTGCCTAAATGAAGTATTGAAGTTCATAATGTTGAATTGAGTTGAATTTAATTTAACCAAATTGAAGATAATCCAATCTATGCTAACTAAATGAGTGCGTCAAAAAGAGAAAAATACACTATTTGAGAATCATTTCCTTCCTGCTCTGTTCTATCTCCTTCACCTCTTGCTCTTTGTTTATATCAGCACAAGGAGCTTCTCCCAGCCTCCCTTCTCCTTTTCTTCCATTAGTTTCCATCTGTTGCTTCTGCTGTATTACATCCTTCCTGGGAAGGGTTGCTTTCCGTAAGGATTCACTTTGGTATACTCTCCCCCTTCATGATGGACATGTTATTTGTACAATCTGTAGAGTGTTTCATTAGCAGAGATGCATACGCTAGGAAGTGGGCTTGTTTATTATTCATATTTGTCTTCATGCTGGAGCTGTGATCGTTTTTCTCATTTGGGCTCTTCTGTGCCTCTTCAATTTGTCTTTTGTTTGCTCATCTCGCTTCAAAAACAGCCTGACTGCAGTTATAATTGTTTGGATTTGTAACAGATTAGCTGGGCCTTCTGATGTCTGTATAACTTCACAAGAAAGGGAAAATATGCACAAATGTCTCCAAGCCAGCGGACCTTCAGTTGTTTTCCTCTGCTCCCATCACCAGATAACACCAGGCACTTCCCAAAATGAGTCCACAGCGTGTTTGCTGACCTATTAAACCATCTCCTGAAAGCAATCATTGAACTCATCCATCTGTTCTGTCAGTATGCATGCCTCTGCTTCCCCCAGTGAAATTAAGAAGATTGAAACCAAGGGTAATTGTAATCCTATTATCAATAACAGCTCTTTCATAACATATTACAGTCAAAGTATTATTTCTATCAGCTTGAAAGTTGGTGGTTAGTAGCAGGATTTTCAAAATCATTTGTCTTAAAGCAGTGTCTAAGAATCACCTGAAAAGTCTAATAAGCACATAAAATTCTGATCCCCAACCCCCAGAAATTCTGATTCAGTGGATCTGGAATGGGACCAGGAATCTGCATTTTTAATAGATTCTCCAGATGATCCAAGGATAGGTAGTCTGCATACACTATATTGAGTAACACTGGTTAGAAGTGTGATAATTATCCACCAGATGTCAAAACAACCATAATGTTTAGAAAAAAAAAAAAAAATCACCTAAATGATCATTAGGGGTAAGGCAATGGGTAAAATGACTGGGTTTTCAACTGGTTGTTCATTAGATTACGAAAACTAGGTTCAGAATCTAAAGTTAAGATTGTGTAAATGAGTGTCTGAGACAAACCATCATTTCTGCATTTTGATGCTTCAACCACAACCGGTATTAAACAATGGCCCCAGTTTGAGTATCTATTGTCATGTAACAAACTAACCCAAAATTAAGCAACTTAAAATAACAGCGATTATTTCACAGTTTCTGCGGGTCAGGAATTCAGGAAAGATTAGGGTGAAAAACCATTCTAGTTTGCCTGGGACTCAGAGGATTCCTGGGACATGGGATTTTCACAGAAAAGTTCTATGCAAACCAGGATGATTTGGGCTTAGCTGGGTCGTTCTGGCACAGGGTGTCTCAGGTGGATGTAGTCAGATGTCAGTAGGGTCCGCTGTCATCTGATGGCTTGACTGGGGCTAAAGGATCTACCTCTGAGATGGCACGCTTACGTGGCTATGGGCCAGATGCCTTTGTTCCTTGCCAGCTATCGGCAGGAGACTTCAGTTCCTCGCTTACACGGTCCTCTTCACAATACGGAAGCTGACGTCACCCAGACTCAGCAATGCAAGAAAAGGATCAGGGAGGAAGCCGCATGCCTTTTCATGATGTCGCCCCCAAAGTTGCACATCATTACTTCTGCTTTATTCTATTTGTTAGAGGACAGTCACTAAGTCCAGCCCACTAAAGAGGAAAATCAGGCTTCACCTCTTAAAGGGAGGAATGTCAAAGACCCTGTGGATATATTTTAAGCTACCACTGCTCCAGTGGGAGATGACTTAGTAGTTACTCCTTCCCTCTAACACTGAAAGAACTTCAAGTTAAAATAAAATAATCTCCTCCGGACCTTGGTTTTGGTAGCTGAAAGATAGCTGACATTTCTGGCATTAGGAATTATGTTCTTGTTGCTTTAATAAAAAAGAATAAACTTTAATGTTATTTTACTCAAGTAAAGCTCATATTTCTAAGGTAAATGCCAGTAGGTTTCCTTCATAGCTGAGGTTAAGGTGGAAACTTGGCAAGTTCGTAATTAACCAGATCAGTGTGCTCAATCAAACCAGACATTTGCTGTCCCAAATTTACTGTATCTTGTTTCATTTTCGCTTTATTCTTTGTCAAATTAGTAGCTAAGTAGACACTGGAAACCAGATTTTAACAAATTAGCTATGTGGGGACTTCCCAGTGGTTAAGACTTTGCACTGCCACTGCAGGGGACACGGGTTCAATCCCCAGTTGGGGAACTAAGATCCCACATGCTGTGTAGCACGGCCACACACACACAAAAAAAATTACGTATGTCACCGTAGGCAAGTACTGTTTCTAGCTACTTTATATATATGTCATATGAGAAAATTTGTCTAAAATTTCCTTAAGATCATTTCTATTTGTAATATTAGAAGATTATCTGAATCACTAGGAAATTTGCTGGACCTTAAGATGGAATGGACTCAGCCTTTTTCCCTTTCACTTGAACTTGGAAGAGTGGAGTGTATATCGGTGACCTAGTCAATTCAATTGGCAAGCTGGTATAATACTCCAGTAGCTCCTTTGGGTAATATATCATCAAAACTTGTGGCTCAAAAAAGCAGACCGTCTTTGAAAACAAAAGTTTCCGGAGAAGTGTGACCCAGTCACATATGCTAGAAACCTTCCAGGCTATCCAAATCCTGAAGGCTACAGAGAAGCAAGCAATGTGCCGTCTATGTGGTCTATTTCCCATTTTCCATGCCACATGTTACCAGCTGATATGTCATAGAGATCAACTCAGTTCCTTAATCAACTTCCCTCTGTGTGTTCTGAGTCATAATCTTTACTTAACACTGCTCACTAACAACCTTAAACATGACTTACATTTCTTTTTCCATGTTTTCTTCCTTATCCTTTGTGTTTATAAAATGTAAGTAATTTAGTACAGTCTAATACAATTAGCTGGGTTTCTTTTCCCCTTTGAATGATTCCTCTAAAAATGCAGTGACTTGTTTTCTCTAATATAAAAGAGCTTTTTTTGCATAGAGATATCAATAAACAGTTCAAAAGAGTATCCTAAAATTATAAAATAAAAAATCTGATATTTATACTAGGAAATCATTACCTTTTAGCACAAAGCCCTTTCCCTCAGATTGCTTTATTTAAATCCTTACAACAAATCTGAAACTGATGAGTCAAATATATTTATCCCCATTTTACAAATAAAGAAATGGAGGCTCAAAGAATTTCTGACGTCTCCAAGGTCACACTATCTAGAGTTAAGGAAATAGGGACACATATTCTAGACCCACACTTGAATATGCAACCCTTCTATGTCTTCAGTTCCTTTCCAAAATGCTATGTATACCCACAGCATTTATATCTGATACATAAACACAATCCTTCCTAAAAACAGGGGAACATGAATTCTCTCATGTTCCGGAAGTTCAGAGTAGTCTAATGTAAGAACAGTCCAAGTTGTAAAATATCCTTGGACTCTAATCCCTCCCTACTGTGTGACATTCTTGGCAGTGCATGGTGGCCTAACTCTTCTGCCTTAATCACAGGATAACTCAACATCAGTTAACATCAGTTATCTTCAACATACTGCACACGTACAGGTGCCTTATGGCCCAGGTCCAACATGATGACATTCGCTTATACAAATTCCAAATATGCAAGATCAGATAATATAACATTTTTTAAAATAAACGTGTTTAGAACACATGGTTCTAAACACCGGCCAACTACTTCATCTAGTACGAAAGTCAAAGAAACAGACATTTCTTTCAATGCTGGAGGGCAAAACTGGCTGTGCACTGGATCCGCTAGGACAGCGCAATCTGTACAAAATCAGAGAATGTGTTCTTCATGGGGACCTTGAGGGATTCTTCTAGAGTAATTATGACCACATGCCTACATAAACCATGACTTTGGCACCTAACTACAGAGGGAGAAAACAGGTAATGGGGGAAGGGGCAGAAAGTAGTCAATGACAGTGTCTGTCCTCCTAGTAGCTAAGCTTGACTCTAAGAAACAAATCTAACTTGGCCTTGTAAACAACATAGAAGGAACCCAGTATCTCAGATGGGTAATGGCATCCATAATCCCAGTTGGATGAATTCTCAGAAATATTTGACCCTCGCTAATCAACACACACACACGCACACGCACACGCACACGCACACTGCTTTATCTTTTGACACCAAAGCAGATACAGAACTATAGTCAGCTACCTTTCTCTTTACTGGCTAGAGTATAAGAAAGGAGCATATTGAGTTACACAGGAGGACTCCAAAACACTGCAGAGATGAAGGAGTCATGTTTTCAAAGAGTTTCCCATAAAATAGCTTGCACAGTCTTCTCTTCTCTGCCCCCCTTCTCCTCCATCTTATTCCCTTTTGCTTGCTTGAAAAGACAATCGTTGCATTAAGTGATTAAGTGCTTCTTTTCTTCTGACTCATAGTTCATAAGACCACGATATGAATTTCAATTCGATTTTCTTCCCGTGCGAAAGGGAAAAAAGAAAAATCGGACCTTGGAGAACAGAGTTTTGGGGAAGCCTTTTCAATGTCTACATGCAGTTTTTTTCACGGGGGCAAAACTGCAGTAAGACAATGAACAGACCCAAGATTCAAGTGCTCCTTAAATGAGCAGTTTCTGTACTAATACTCTGTTTGATATCTTCTGTCTAACTGGATAAACATGCCACACGGAAAGATTATTTGTAGTTAGAAACCTTAGTTCCAAGTTCCAGCTACTAACTGTGAAACTGTGGGCAAATCGCAAAGACTTTCTAAAACCCTGTTTCCCCATCTACAAAATAGAAAAATAGTAATACCTGCCTCACAAGCTGGCTGGAGAGATTAAATGAACTGTATATGTGAAACTGCTTTATACGCCATAAAATACTACATTTGAAAGACAATAGTGCAACGGTAAAGACTGGATTCTAGAGCTGGGTTGCCCGGGTTTGAAATGTCTCTCCACTACTTCCTCGCTGTGTGATTTAGGAATCCTTGACCTCTTGGTGCCTCAGTTTCCCTTCTGTAAAAGGCGGAGGTCATGATACTGTGACAGTTCACTCAATATTTAGACTAGTGTCTGGCTCACTGCAAGTGCAACTTAAATGACAGCTACACTTATCGATGTTTTTGTTGAGTAATAAGAATGACAGCAATGTGAGTAAAGAGAAGAGAGAAGCCATAGAAAATGATGGTGCCACCCAAAGTCAAGTCTCTCTTAACAAAGGAAATAAACAGACTGTGTAAATAATCCCGCAGGCTCGGAATTTAAAAGTAAGGCCCAGTTATTTATAAGAACTGTTTTGCAGGAAGGAAGGAATGTTCTCCAGTTAGTACACAGCCTAGTTCCTTAACACACCAATTGTTCAGCATCCTTTCCTCAGGAATACATCTCAGTACCCACTTTGAGAATTGCCTTGTGTCACCAGGGGGCGCCGGACCATAGGACAATCAGATCGGGTTGATGAGACCACTGAACAATCAGGTAAATGTACCTCATGATACTCGGCAAAGGATGTGAGGACTGGTACTTTATTCCTGAGTCGGCAATCTCCAAGAAACAAAACACTACTTAAGAAGGTGAAGGCAATGGACATAGAGAACAGACTGGGAGTTGCCAAAGGGGAGGGCATTGGGGGAGGGATGGAATGGGAGCCTGGGGTTAGCAGATGTAAACTTTTATATATAGAATGGCTAAACAACAGGCCCTACCGTATAGCACAGAGAACTATATTCAATATCCTATGATAAACCATAATGGAAAAGAATATTAAAAACAGAATATATATGTATATATATGTAACTGAATCACTTTGCTGTACAGCGGATATGAACACAACATTGTAAATCAACGACACTTCAATAAAAAATTTTTTTAATTTTAATTTAAAAATAATAATAGGGCTTCCCTGGTGGCACAGTGGTTGAGAGTTCGCCTGCCGTTGCAGGGGACACGGGTTCGTGCCCCGGTCTGGGAGGATCCCACATGCCGCGGAGCGGCTGGGCCTGTGAGCCATGGCCGCTGAGCCTGCGCGTCCGGAGCCTGTTGCTCTGCAACGGGAGAGGCCACAGCAGTGAGAGGCCCGCATACCGCAAAACATAAAAAAATAATAATAATAAAACGGTGAAGATGACATGTATATAAACGCTCTCATAGTATTTGTTCAGTAAATACTTCAGACATAGAAATGAGTCACAGTGTTTGTCTTAGGGGATGATGAGTTCAAATTTTCCCACTACTGAAAATAGTACCAAAGGGATGATTTCCCCAGCGATCCCTCTTCTGTCTTTTGGGATCTTCCACTTAATATTAATCCTAAGCCCAAAGGAAGAAAACAGGTCGTGGGAATCAGGACAACGGCAATAACAATAGTTGCAATATTTTCATTTATGGTGCTCCTACGATGCTCCTACACTGTGAGAAGTGTCTTTCTCACACATTATCTCATTTAATCCTCCTAAATATCCCATGGAAATAGGAGTTTAGAAGTAAACTAAGGTTTGTGGAAATAAGCAACTTGTCCAAGGCCATAGAGCTAGAAAATATTGAATCTGGGATCCAAGCCCAGTTCAACCCAAATCCAGAAAAAGTACCGTAAACCCCTGTCTTATATGAAAGACAGGAAAGTCCTATTTCTCACCCAAAAGAGGCTGATGTAGGGGCTGTCCTAGTCAGTGAATCAATAACATCCATTTCATACCCAGTATTGCACAAATTTGTCAAATGAGTGAGTACCTATGGGAATTTGCTTTTGTTGTGATGGTTGGTGTAGTTTTTAAGGGATAATATGGGGGGAAATCATAAATAGGGCCCTTTTCTGAGAGAGCTTAAAATCCAGATACAAAGTGAATATTCAAGGAAGAGAAGTTGCAGGAAAAGAAAAACTAAGGCCCCGCTTGCTGCAGGCAAGAGTAATCCAAAACAGGTGGGCTGATCCCAGCAGCACTGGCGTAAGACACTGGTCCCTTCAGCAGTGGCCGAGGCACAAGCTGTGTGGAGGGCCCTGTGCTGGTGCTCCCTGCTGCAATCCACTCTAAGGCAGGAAGAGAGTGTCATTAATAATCATTAGCGTGAGGCTTACAGGTGCTACAGCAGATGTTGCCTGGCAGGAAAATTGGCAGCATCTGAGAACATAAACCGGGAGGTAATTTTCATCATGGGACAATGCTCGGAAGATGTCCAACCTAATTCAAAATGTGTTCACTCTCCCAGCCTTCACATGTGATGGGATCTTCGCCTCCTCTGACTCTCCCAGGAGTTAGATTCCCCTCCGATGTGCTCCCAATATCCCACAACTTACCTCCATCAAAACTTCTATCCCACTGTAATGTGTTTGTCTATTTATGTACATTCCTTTCTTACTAGATTGTCACTTCTTTGAGGACAGGAGGCATGTTTCATTCATCTTTGTATCTCTAGCACCCAGTGTATGATTATTGCTCAGTTATTGTTGAATGAATGAGTGAGTAAATGAATGAATGGACCAACAGATCGATGGATGGATGGATGGATGGATGGATGGATGGATGGTTGGATGGGTGAAAAGAGTATCCTACAAGTATAATTTTGTCGTCAACTTTCATCCTCAGACCCAAAACCCTCAAAAATGGGTTCCACTTACTTTCATAAGAATATCAAATTACCTTTGGAAACATTTTATTATTTTGCAGTGTGTTTGCACACTCATAACCCAATTTAATCCTCCAAATAGTCTTACAACATAGAGGGAAAATGTGATTTACCCATTTCAAAAATGAGGGAAACAGCTCACAAAGGATAAATGACTTTCTCAACGCCAAGCAGTAAGTACGTGGCAGAGTTGGATTTTAATCCAAGTTTCCTGATGACTACCATGTGGGCTCTTCCCGTCACTATACCACACCCCTACCCAGGCATTCCTTCCCTGCTACCAGAGAAGCAGCTCTCACTCAGGATGGGCCTCTATTCTCTATGACTACCACCCAGGAAGTCAAGCTGAACAGACTTCTGTATATTTACAGCACAAAACAGACTCTTTAAGCCATGCTGCCTATTTGTTCTCTGCTCCTGTTAGTGGCATTTCTGTTCTCCCAGAACAGGTAAGTAGAGATGAAAGCTGAGGACAAAGAGTCAAGCAGTGTCCCACATTGTACTGAGATTCCTCAGTGGTGGGGCCAGGCTGTTCCTTGTAAGGGAAAGGAAAGAAGGGTTCCATACTCTCTGGAGCCAAGTGCCCTAGTAAAGAATGACTGCGAGGAGAAGACAATGGTACTTGATAACCATTTGCTCATTTACCATAGACACAGAACTTGTTCTTGTGCTCTTTACCAAGTTAAACATGGGAAACTTCATGGAGGGAGATGTCAGGACATAGAGAAGGAACAAATGTACATCAGTTGTATTCCCACATTTGACACAGCAGGTAGGAGAGGATTTCCTGAGGGTCAAATGGAAAACTAAGAGGATAGCCAGGTTGTTTTTAATATTTATTTATTTTCTTTAGTTTTTGGCTGCATCAGGTCTTAGTTGCGGTACACAGGATCTTTGTTGCAGCACGGACTTCTCTCCAGTTGTAGCACGCGGGTTCCACAGCACGTGGGCTCTGTAGTTTGCGGCGTGGGCTCTCTGTTAAGGCGTGCGAGCTCAGTAGTTGTGGTGTGCGCAGGCTTAGTTGCCCGGTGGCATATGGGACCTTAGTTCCCTGAGCAGGGATCAAACCCGCATCCCCTGCATCAGAAGGATGATTCTTTGCCATGGGACCACCAGGGAAGTCCTCAGGATAGCCTGGTTTGAGCCAAGTAGCTGGTACATTGTTCTTAAGGACTCGATATGGGGTAAAAGGACCAGACCACCAGCATTCACTTGGCAGCTCCTCAGAAAGTTAAATGTAGATTTACCATATGATCCGTCAATTCCATTCCAAGGTATATACCCCAAAAAATTGAAAACAGAGACTCAGGCAGATACTTGTGTACCAATGTTCATTATAGAATTATTCACAAAAATCAAAGTGAAAACAACCCAAGTATCCACAAAGAGATGAATGGATTAACAAAATATGGTATATAAATACAATGTAATATTATTCATCCATAAAAAGGAATGGCATTCTGATACACACTATAGCATAAATGACTCTTTTATACACTGTGCTAAGTGAAATAAGGCAGATGCAAAAGGACAAATATTTTATGATTCCACTTACATGAAATACCCAGAATAAGCAAATTAATAGAGACATAAAATACAGTAGAAATACCAGGGGAGAGTTATTGCTTAATGAATACAGAGTTTCTATATGAAAATGTTTTGAAAATAGTGGTAATGGTTTGGGATAGAACCAATGCCATTGAACTATACACTTAAAAATTGTTAAAATGGTGTATTTTGGGTTAAGTATATTTTGCAACAATAAAATAGACCTTTTTTTAAATTAAAGAAAAAAAAGAACTACCACTCTCCTGTGGTCCTGTGCTGGAAAACATAGCAGAGGCTTTTGCTCTGCAAGTTAACAGGACCACATCTCAAAATAAGATTCCACTTTCAGAAAAGGGAATGCTCCTACACCACTGGTGGGAATATAAATTGGTGCAGCCACTGTGGAAAACAATATGGAGGTCAGAAGACTAAAAATAGAATTACTGTATGACCCAGCAATCCCACACCTGGGCATACGTACAGACAAAACTATAATTCAAAAAGATACATGCACCCCTATGTTCATATCAGCACTAATCACAATAGCCAAGACATGGAAACAACCTAAATGTCCATCGACAGATGAATGGATAAAGAAGATGTGGTACATATACACAATGGAATACTACTCAGCCATGAAAAACGACAAAACAATGCCATTTGCCGCAACATGGATGCAACTAGAGATGATCATTAGTATGTCAGTAAGTCAGAAAGAGAAAGAC
Organism: Stenella coeruleoalba; assembly: GCF_951394435.1. Classification (NCBI taxonomy): domain Eukaryota; kingdom Metazoa; phylum Chordata; class Mammalia; order Artiodactyla; family Delphinidae; genus Stenella; species Stenella coeruleoalba. Next base: position 10,234,008 of record NC_137167.1, read on the forward strand.
AAATACCATATGATATCACTTATATTTGTAATCTAAAATATGGCACAAATGAACCTATCTATGAAACAGAAACAGGATCAGGGACATAGAAAACAGACTGGTGGTTGCCAAGGGGGAGAGGGGTGGGAGAGGGTTGGATTGGGAGCTTGGGATTAGCAGATGGAAACTAGTGTATATAGAATGGATAAACAACAAGGTCCTACTGTATAGCACAGGGAACTATATTCAATATCCTGTGATGAACCATAATGGAAAAGAATATGAAAAATAATGTGTATATATATATATATGGATAACTGAGTCACTTTGCTGTAAGCAGTAATTAACACAACATTGTAATTCAACTATACTTCAATAAAAATGAATTTTAAAAAAAGATCCCACTTTTTCTCTTGGCTATAACTAGGGTGAAGTCTCAGCATAATCCAGCCAGAATTATACGATCCACCTAAGAAAGGAAAAAGACTGTAGTCCAAAGGAGTTACAGAATTAGCCAGCGTGTATCAGTAAGAATCAGCAGAGTGCTCATAGGAGTGGATTTTGAGGGTGCTTGATCAAAAAAGTTGAAGTATACAACTGGATAATAAGAGTTGATTGACCTGTGGGCACCCTCTTGGGATAAGGGATTTCACACCCTATCAAGGATGCCTGGAGAAAGCAAAGGTTTGTTCTGAGAAAGACCGAAATCACTGAGTTGCTATGATAGACACTGGAGAAAGATATTAAAAGGTTCAGGGAAGTGGGCATGCTGGAGAGGATATACGTTGTATGGTCAAAATGATGATTTTGTTCCTTGGAAAGCCCAGAGGACACACCACTCACCAAAGCCATCAGGAGCATGCTGGTGAGAAGGCATGAGCACCACCACATTCAGTGCTCTCATCTGTGGACCAGAGATGGAGGTAGGAAAGGTTGTCATGGAATATTCCTCTGGAAGCAATAGAAACCAGGTGGTAGCGTTTAACTGCCAGAAGCCAAGCGGGTTGTAATTATTGCAGCAGTCCGCCTGGTCAGAGCAGCTAAAGGTCTTGATCTCAGAGAGTTGTGGAGATGTTCGATAAAGCATCCTACAGGCAAAAGGAGGGGTGGGGAAGCCAACAAGGATACAGCTTGGTACATAAAATCAGAAGAAAGTAAAAATGGATGAGTAGAAGGATGAGGGTGGTCAGCCCAATAAAAAGTCACCATCTCTTGCCCAGATCACATCCCTAAGCCAGTTTTCAAAACTAGAACCTATTGCCCATATACTGGCAACACCATGGCAGGTATATACTCTAATGATTCTCTCAATCCTTTCTCAAAGAGACCTAAGGCCATTTAGTTGGACTGGAGTCAATCTCACTTTGGGTCCTTGACCTTGGAAGTAAAAGCCATTGAGTGTAGAAGGCCAAGTTTGAGCCTCTGAAACTGAGTCCCACCTTCCTGCCTCAGATAGTAAATTATAAACAATATTGCATCCCAGGGGAAATTCAGAGACTAGATACACCCTTATATTTCTAAAAGATGCAGAAATGGCAATCCTTATATCTTTGTTTAATTCACCAGTCAGTCCATGTGGCAACCGGCTGCTGGCTGGGGAATGACTGCACACAGGAGGTTACGTTGTTAATAGAGCAGACGTACATGGAGTCAAATAAACGTATGCAGCCATTGATTTGGTGAAGGCATTCTTTCTCTCCCAAACAGGAAAGAGGAGTTAAAATTGTTCACATAGAATTCACATGGAACTGAAAACATTATACATTAACAGTTTTGTTCAGGGCTCTACAACTCTTCTACTGGCCTCATAATCTATTACTCTGTCCAAATACCCCTTATCATGTCTCATTGAGCCATTATGTTCATGATGTGGTTCTAATCCAGCAGACTGAGCAAGAGTAGCTGGTATACTGGAGGCTTAGTTAAGACAAATAATCCAGAGGTCTCATGGACCTGTCACTTCCATTAAGATCTTAGGGGTCCAGTGGTCAGGAGTGTGCTGAGACAGACCCTCTAAAGAAAAAGACAAACTGCTGCAGCTTGCATCCCCTACTGCGGGGATCCCAACAGCCCCCCGCACCCATACTGGTCCGTGGCCTGCTAAGAACCGGACCGCACAGCAGGAGGTGAGTGGCGGGTGAGCGAGAGAAGCTCCATCTGTATTTACAGCCGCTCCCCATCGCTCGCATTACCACCTGAGCTCCGCCTCCTGTCAGATCAGCGGTGGCGTTAGATTCTCATAGGATCACAAATGCTACCATGAACTGCACACGCAAGGGATCTAGCTTGCGTGCTCCTGATGAGAATCTAACGCCTGATGATCTGAGGAGGATCTGAGGCGGTGACGCTGGTGCTGGGGAGCGGCTGCTAATACAGATTATCACTAGCAGAGAGGTTTGACTGCACAGAGACCATGATATATCAATTGCTTGCAGTTGTGTATCAAAACCCTATCAGTGAGTGGCAAGTGAAAACAAGCGCAGGGCTCCCACTGATTCTGCATTATGATGAGTTGCATAATTACTTCATTATATATTACAATGTAATGATAATAGAAATCAAGTGCACAATAAATGTAATGTGCCTGAATCATCCCGAAACCATCCCCTCCCTGACCCCGGTCCGTGGAAAAGTTGCCTTGCACGAAACCGGTCCCTGGTGCCAAAAGGTTGGGGACCTCTGCCCTACTGTGTAGAACGAAGCACAACACCTAGTTAGCCTCTTGTGAGTTTTAGAGGCAACATATCCCACACGTATGAATACCACTCCAGCCCATACACCGGGTGATGGGGAAGACTAACTGCGAGCGGAGCCAGAAGCAGGAAGTGCTCTACGGCAGGTCCAGGCTGCCGTGCAACTAGCCCTATCCCTTGAGGAATGCATTCTGGCAAGCACTATGGCACTTGAGGTGCCAGTGATGGCAAAAGATGTGTGTGGACGGCAAGCTCAGGGGGAGAATCAAAATGCAGAATCTGTGGTTCTGGTATTACTTGACTTCTGCAGTGGAGAATTATATGCCTTTTGGAAAAAAATAAAACACACAAACAAACAAAGCTCTTGTTATGCTCCTGGGCCCTGATGGAGAGGAAATACTTAACCATGAAACACCAAGTAAATGTGTAGCCAGAACTGCCCATCGTAAACTGCGTCTCTGAGCCCCTAAGTAACAAAGTCAAGCTAACACAAAGGCAGTCCAAAGGGACTGAGCACTAGCGGGAACAGAGAGCACCGGCAAGCTGCTTGTGAGCACAGACTCCGAAGGCACCGATCATGGTTCACCACCACATCTCTCAGCTCACACGGAGGCCATATGGGAAGTCTCATAAGACAAGCTGAAGAAGGAAGGAAAAACTCAAGACTGATTTGTGGATGGCTGGGCTGGCAAGGGGGTGAGGCCAAAAATGGATGAGAGCTGCTTTGCAATCTCACTCAAAGGTAGCCTTGAACTACAGTGGAGAGAAAATGTCTTCCAGTGGGTGGCTGGTTTGGGTAGTACACTGATCGTCTACTTTGAATGAAAGAAAAAGAAGCTTGAGGTTAATTCATCTATCTATCTACCTATCTATCTATTCATCTTCCTGTATCTATTTTGGTCAGATTCCATTATTTCCCAGATAATTTTAGTTATTAAAAGATTATCCATTTTGAACTTGACTCTCCTATCTCATTCAAAGGTTTCCTTGCTATCATTATAGGTCAGGCTTATAACCAGGGTGATAGAAAGTGGGGAAGCAGAACATTACAATACTATATCAAGCCAGCCGGCTGCTTCAGGAAGGTTCAATATGTGATACAACCAGGGAATACCATGGCCACGGGAGCACCCCAGACCTCCTTCATAGTGAAGTGGGTCCTTTGGTTAAATGTTACCTTGTGTGTGATTGTATGACTCTATGATTCTACTGGCCTCTGGATGGTGGTGATAGATATATTATGGGCAATGGCCAATGTCTTGGGTACTGGTCAGGGCCAAGAAAGTCAAAGTTCAGTGAGACAGGAGCTCTGGGGTAGAAGTATGTGGAGGGCAATACAGGCACAAGTGCAGCATTACCCTTTAAGAGCCATCAGAAAGCATCCGCCACAGAAGAGGCAGAAAATTACCAATGAGATCAAGTGAACCAGTCAGTTGATATTAACCAGTGACTGTCAGTTGCCATCCCAAGTGCTGGAAAATGGGCTCCTGAACAAAGCGGCAGAGGTAGAAACATGCATGGGACCAACAGCAGAGACTCCCACTTACCAAGGCTGATCTAGCCACTGTCACCTCTGAATGTCTAACCTGTAAGCAACAGAGACCAAAACAGGATTGGCACTATTCCTTGAGGAAACCAACTGGCCACAGGGTGGCAAGTTGGCTACAATGGGTCCCTTTCAATCTCAAAGAGTCCGTGATACATTCTTGCAAAAACGGATACTTATTCTGGATATGGGTTTGCCTTTCCTGCTGGCAGAGCTTCAGCCAGCACCACCACCCAGAGGCCAGTAAAATCTCAGAGTCATGCATAGAATCACACACAAGGTAGCACTTCACCAAAGGACCCACTTCACTGTGAAGGAGGTTCTGGGATGTGCTCATGACCATGGGATTCCCTGGCTGTATCGCATACTGGACCATCCAGAAGCAGTCGTCTTCACATAGTATTGGAATATTCTTCCTCCCCACTTCTCATCTCCCTGGTTGTAAGCCTGACATATAATGATAGCAAGGAAATCTTTGAATGACATATGAGAGTCAAGTTCAAAATGGACAATCTTTTAATAAATGAAAGTAGCTGGGAAATTGTGGAATCTGTCCAAAATGTATTAAGGGATGTACTCCCCAGGGGGAAGGAAGATTTGACATAGAAGAGTTGGGACCAGTAATCATAGAAAAATTCAAACTGTTTCATGTTTGTCCCTTTCTTAATTGAGAGTGCTTAACAAACAGTTTGCATTTGTTGTTTTCCACCCGTTATCAGCGAGGCTCATTCTGGGAAGGCACAGATGTTGCACCCATACTGTACAATTTCGTGTCCATGGACTGACATTCTCCAGAGGTTTCCTTTTCTCTAATGGCTGCTGAATTATTCATATTCCCAGGTGCTTTCTGAGCCTGGATTGTAATTATTAAAAGTCCTTTCTGCAACACCCGTCCTCTCTCCCTCCATAAAAGAACTTTCTTCCCTATTGTCTTCCTCATTTGCAATTCATTCTCCTAATCATCACAGCTTTGTCTGGACTAAAGAGTACCCTGGGCTCTTCCTATATAATTCTCTCTCGCTTCAATTGCTCGACAGAAGCAGCAGCTGACTCACTTCAGAGATTCATCCTTAAAAAAAAAAAAAAAAAAACTCATTGTTTCCTGATTGAAAAACACTTTAAATAAAGTGTCCTAAATATACTTAACTGCTCTTTCATTTTACTTTAATACTGGGAGCTCCAAGCTCCAGAAAAAAAAAGAAACAACTAATTGAGCTTTAACAGTATGCCTTTGAAAGTTTGGAAATTTTTAAGTAATTCTATATTGCTAAAGAGTTTGTAAATCTCACTGAAGAATTCATTTGTCCATTGTTGTTTTCCACCTTACAGAGAATATCACTATATATGTATACATATGTATATATATGTATGTATATATGTATATATATTGAATATATTCCAAATGGACAATCTTTGCATTGTATTATATAGGCATATACATGTTTATTTGTAATACGCAAACACACTTCGCGGAAACAAATAAACAAATTTTGAGCAAATAATACAAATAGTCTTTGAGCAATCTTTGACCAAGGAATTCTAGAAGAATCAGTACACATATATTTTGTCTTCCCTCCTGTTACTATGAATGAGGTAGAAGGTAGAATGCTTCTATCCTTCCACATTTGCACAGGATCCTATCTCTCCTCTCCTACAAGGACATACAACCTGTCTCTTACATTGTCCATTTTCACCTCTGTTGTATTTTTCCTATCAGCATAAACATCTTATTGCTTCTCCAGCTTAAGAGATAATGATAATAATAAATATTTTCTTAGTCCCTCTTTCCCCCGTAGCTGCAGTCCCACTTCTCAGCTCCCCTTTACATTAAAACTCCTTGAAAAAATTAGTTCTGAGCTTCCCTGGTGGCACAGTGGTTAAGAATCCACCTGCCAATGCAGGGGACACGGGTTCAAGCCCTGGTCCGGGAAGATCCCACATGCCACAGAGCAATTAAGCCCGTGCGCCACAACTACTGAGCCCACGTGCCACAACTACTGAAGCCCACGCACCTAGAGCTCGTGTTCCACAACAAGAGAAGCCACCACAGTGAGAAGCCCGCACACCACACTGAAGAGTAGCCCTCGCTCGCCACAATTAGAGAAAGCCCACATGCAGCAATGAAGACCCAATGCAACCAAAAATAAATAAATTAAATAAATAAATAAATTTATTTAAAAAAGAGTTAGTTATATCTTCAATTTCTCTCACTCCACTCTTTCCTAAACTCATTCCACTTAGGCTTTTGCCACCAAAACTCCACTGATACCACTCTTGTCAAGGTCACTGGCGACCTGCATATCATTAGACCCTGGGTCAGTGATTAGTTCTCATCTTAATTGACTTTCCAGTAGCATTTAACCCAGTTATTCATTACTTCCCCCTTCCCCTTTTATTTTTAATTTTCTTACAGGACACCATATAGTTCTGATTTTTCTCCAGACTCTGACCACACTTGGTTAATATTCTTTGTAAATTTCTGTTTTCTTCCCTAACTTTGGGTCGGAAGGGTTGAGTCCTTGCATTCCTTCTCTCTTTGTTTTCCTCCAAACTCTGGGCTTTAAGTTCCATCCAGTTGCTGGTCACTCCCAATTACTTTAAAAAACCTCTAACTCAGTCATCTCCTCTAAACATCGTATTCCTATATCCAGCAGCCGAATAAATGCGTTCCGGACCACTCAAACTTAACATGCGTAGAATTGAAATCTTGGTCTTCCCCCAAAACTTGCTCCGTTAGCAGTCTTCCCAGCTCAGGTTATGGCAATTCCAACCTTCCATTTTTTGGCATCAGTTTTGACTCCTGCCTTTCAAACTCCATCGACTATTTCTACCTCCCTGGTCCTGGCTACAATCATTACCTGCCTGGATCGTTACCACGGCTTCCTGATTGGTCTTCCTACTTCCAAGCCTTTCCTCTTTAGAGGCTGCACTCAACACAGTGATCCTTTTAAGGTATAAGTCAGATCACGGATGCTCAGCTCCAAACCCTCCAGTGGCTTTTCATTGCATCAGAGTAAGAGTCATAGTCTTTACAAAGCCCTACAAGATGCACATCTCCCGACTCTCTGACTCATCTCCTACCCTCCCACTTGCTTATCCTGCTCCAGCCACAGTGGCCTCCTTGCTCATCCACCTCTGGGCCTTCCCATTGCCCACAACAGTCTTCCCTGCATGACCACACGGCTCACGCCTTTACTCTTTCAAGTCTCTACCCAAATACCAAAGTTTTTGTTTTTGTTTCTTTTAATAGATCTTTATTGGAGTATAATTGCTTCGCAATACTGTGTAAGTTTCTATTGTACAACAAAGTGAATCAACCATATGCATACATATGTCCCCATATCCCCTTCCTCTTGAGCCTCCCTCCCACCCTCCCTATCCCACCATACAACCACTATGGAAAACAGTATAGAGGTTCCTTAAAAAACTAAAAATATAACTACCATATGACCCTGCAATCCCACTCCTGGGCATATACCCTGAGAAAACCACAAATTCAAAAGGAGACTTGTACCAAATACCAGAGTTTTATTGAACCCCCCTCCTCTAATTTTCCTTCTCCTTCATCCTACCTTACTTTCTTGTAGCAATTATCATCTTCTAATATATAAAATAATTTACTCATTAATTACATTCTTTGTCTCTTTCTAATAGAATATGAGGTCTCTGAGAAGAAGAATTTTTTCTGTATTTTTGTTTGTTTTTCTACTATCCTGTCTCCAGTGCCTAGAAAAGAATCTATCACTTAATAAGTGTTTTATGAAAACATGTTGAGTAAATTAAAGATTCAGTTCGACGATCCTTTACTGAGCACTTACTTTGTGCAAAGCACATGCCAGGCACTGATGAGAAGATACTGGGGTGAACAGAACAAGATCTCTGCCCTCAAAGAGCTTCTTGTAGTCAAGTATTAATAGAGTTAACCATGCAAAGACTGCCCATGAGGCATGACTGTTGGAACGTTAAAGAGATGTCTTTTTCTCCAACTTACCCCATGTATAAATTCACTGATGCTTGAAATTTCATAATTAAAATCAATCACTCTGAAGCTCTGTGACCTTGAGCAAATTGTTTAAGATTTCTAAGTCTCAGACTTTTCATTTGTAAAGTGGGATAATAGTGCCCATCTCATAGGGTCATTATGAGGACGAAATGAGATAGTCCTTATAAAAAGGCCTGGTTTAGTCCCTTTGCAGTAAGCATGAATGGATGTTAGCTATGACATACATTCCCTTGACTCAAAATCCTTATCCTTGTTATAAAGCAAAACTGTCTCATAGAAGTCCTGAAAATCAGTTCTGAAAACCAAATAGAACAATTGCTAAAGCCACGATATGAGTTGTCTTTCAGGCAAGAAGAGGGAGAAATAATCATATGCCTCACGCATATACATCACCATCCAAAAATGGGAGGACCAAGTTTCATGACTAAGTTTCATATCAAAAATTCACCACGGTCTAGAATAGGAACAAGAAAAGGAAAATCAGAGAAAGAAAGGATCCAGCCTCCCTATGTAGAAGCAATGGCAACTTTCGTATATGTCCTCAGTGACTGCTCTTTCCTACCTCTTTCTCTAAAATTAAGATTAAACAGAAGTAAATAAATATGATAGACATGACATTACTTTCCAAAAAAGAAAGATTCTAAAAACATTTTTTGAGCCACTAACATGTGCTAGCTTCTCTCACATCTTTTTTTTTTTTTTTTTTTTTGGTACACAGGCCTCTCACTGTTGTGGCCTCTCCCGTCGCGGAGCACAGGCTCCGGACGCGCAGGCTCAGCGGCCGTGGCTCACGGGCCCAGCTGCTGCGTGGCACATGGGATCTTCCCGGACCGGGGCACGAACCCATGTCCCCTGCAATGGCTGGCGGACTCTCAACCACTGCGCCACCAGGGAAGCCCCTCTCACATCTTTTATACGATTTCATTCTCAGAACACCTCTGAGAGATATATATTATCCTTATTTTTATAGTCAAGGAAACAAAGTCTCAGTGATGTTAAATTGTCCAAAACCATAAAGTTTGTAAGTAATGGGGAGATCCAGGATTCAAAGTAAAGTTTCTCAGACTAACTCTTAATACTACTCTATCTTACTTCCAGGAAAATCAGAGCGCGATAAAGAAAAATGCAGAATCCACACTGGACAGATCCCCTAAAAAGGGCCAGGAATAGCCTCATAGTGGCTCACAGGAGCTGATTAAATGAATCTCTTTCCAAGTCCAAGTTCAGTGCCTTTACGTTGGTAGCTTGAACTCAGCCATCATGGGAACAGTTACAATACTGAACTCAGCAAAATTACAAATCAGGGCTTTTTTTTCTCAGAGAGCCAGTTTACCAGCACCCATGACAGAACCCTTGGGCACTCATCCTTGGAATCTGAGAATGCCTGATAGCAATGTCTGAGAGCCATTCACAGATTTTAAATGCCCAGACGGAGCCACACAACCGACGTTCAAGGTGTGCCAGTCTCCTACAGCCCAGGGAAGATTCCTGTCAACATTATCCCACCAAGAGCAAATCCTTCAGATCCCTTCCTGAGATCTGGTCTCAACAGGGAGAGGGTACAGAACTGAGGACCCTGGCTTACTGAAAGATGAATGAAGGGAGACCCACCTGGGTGGCAAATAGCCTCTAAGGGCAGACCCTGGGATCGACTTCGCCTGCCTCAGTGCTGCCCATGGCTGGCTCAGGTTGGACAATGTCAGCATAGGTAGGCGCAGCCTATGTGACTTGAGAGGGAAGACCAGGGCTCACGCCTTACACCCTAGTCCCTCATCCAGTTATGCCTTCCATCATGCATTTTTGTCTCTTTCTATTTCATCAGTAGAAAAACCAAAAGATGAATAAGCATATTCACCAAGGTCAATTTAAACATACACAGATTGAAAATAGATAACCGACCAGGACCTACTATATAGCACAGGGAACGAGCCTCAATATCTTGTAATAACCTATAATGGAAAAGGATCTGAAAAAGAATATCTATATATACACACACATATATATATATATATATATATACACATACACATATATATATATATATCTGAATCACTTTGCTGTACACCTGAAACTAACACAACATTGTAAATCAACTATACTTCAATAAAAATTAAAAAAAAATAAACCCACACAAACAGATCAAGATTTAGTCAAAAACTGTGATGTGGTGTTCCCCAAACTTTGAAGTTTCTTGCAAAATGGATCCCCTTTCTCTTCTGATAAATAGAGGAAATGCCTCCCCAACCTAGTAGAAACTTCCTGGCTTTCGTTGGATAAATGAAAACAGAATTTTCCAGAGAGACTATTCAACCCAGCCTGAAGATATAAACCGAACTAAGGGGAAGGAGAGTATCAAAAGAGTTTGGTTGGTTAAAACTGGCTGGGGATGTATTTCTTCCTGACACCTAGTATTATTCAAATGACAGCAGATATGACTGAAAGCATTTATCACACTCCCTGACTCGCTTTAATCTCCGGCAAAGGGAAGCTGAGCTCAGCTCATGGGGCAGGGGACATAATGAGGGAGGAGACCAGGCTGCTGGAGTGCGGCATTGATTTTATGTGCTGAAAATAGAACCTGCTACAGTTTCCAGCCGGCTGCCCTGTGTCTAGAAGTGGATTATCAGCTGAACAGCAAGAGCACGGGGAGATGTTTCCAGGCAATCAGATTGGCTTATACACAGGGCATCCTTTCTCCAGAATTATGCCATGTTGACTAATCAAAATGGCTTTGTCTTTAAATAAAGCCTGTGGTCTCTAAGGCAGCATTCACACTTTCAGAGAGCAATAATGACCTCTGTTTGCAGGGCATGTTCCAGAAATTAGCACCTGGCTCGGGTTAATGGTATAAAACACAGCTTCTCCTAACTGGTCATTAATCCCAAGTAAATACCCAGCAACGCGATTTCTGTGGCTTTAGGATAAACCTGAAATCAAACCGACTAGTCAGACCAAGCAGATTGAGTGCCGGAAAAGCTAATGACCACAACAGCCTCCCGCTCTGGGTACAGTGGGGGAGAAGCTAATCTAAAAAGCATTTTTCCTTTCATGATGTTCAAAATGCTGATTTCCAAGTAAGAGCTTGTCTACCTTACTACATGGAGATAAGTCACCCACCCACAGTCAGTGAGGAATGAGCTGTGAGCTGTTTTTCTAGTTAGTGATGATGGATTTTGAACTGACTCATTCACACTCTCAAATGACATGTGTCTAGAGGGTGATGAGTTCTGCTTAGGCTGCTGTCTGTGGCTAAGCAGTCAGGTTTAGCAGGGATGGGGTCTGGCTGGGCTCTCACTGTGTTAATAAGGCCGGCACAGCTACCCGCTGAAGTTCAGACAAGCTTGATCTTTAAGGAAGGCGTTCTTTTAAGCTCTATAACTCTGCAGTCATCACACCTGATAATTTTCAAACTGTGTTCTGTGACCTTTAGGGTTTCCGAGAGGTGCATATTGGACTCTTGAAAGGGTGTGAGGACAGAGCATCCGGCGATCCGACTCCAGGTTTATGCTTCAAGGAATCTATGCTTTTGCCTGGTTTATAGATTGAAGGTCTCTGTAAATGTGCATGAATAAAAATAGTTCTGCTATTAAAACTACTGTTCCATAACATCTGATTCTAGTCAACTTTCTCATCTTACACTTGAGGAAATGGCTTCCCCACACGCCATAGTTTGGGCAGCGCTCCAAGCATCTTAATTTCAGCCAGACCCCTTCCCCTCAGTTCCCATTATGTTTATTACCTGTTCCACTCCCTTGGAAATTTATAGCACTGCTTTATTTTGCTAATTACCATTTTCTCCAAAAAGCCATATCCTCCTCAAGGGCAGGATAATAATGAACATTTCTTATCCTTTTTAATACCTAGCACAATATTTTATACAGAATCAATGTCAATTTCTCAGGGAAATGATGAATGACAACAGTATTGAAGGTGTTGGTCAAAGAAATATAAGATCTAGCTAACAGTAGCTAGTTTGGTTTCGGTTTTTGTTGGCTTGAGGGTTTGTTTTCATTCATTTTCTTTTCTTTCTTTTTTTTAACATTATCACAAAGTATTGAGAAGCTGCTGGCATTTGTTAAATGATTCAGTGACATCAGAATTCATCTCTACTTAACGATCTCAAGGCGGATACCATTACTCCAGACTTCATCTCCAGGCTTGTGATAGGCAGGAGGGAGGCAGAGAAGTGAGAAGTTGTGCCTGAATCTATTCCTTTTTTTAAGATAATTTTTCCCCAAAAACCTCCTAGCATAACTTCTTGTAAATCTCTGTCAAGAACTGGAAAGGCCTGAGAATTTACCCCTCTTACAAGCTAACACATTAACCTGCCAATGTTCCTGGATGTTGGCAGAAAACATGAAACTCTCAGTTCGGAGATAAAGGACTTCATTAGCCAAGGTAAATCAAGCGGGATGAGTATCAGCATATTTGTGTCAGACCCTGTCGTTCCCAAGTCCCACAGGGATGACATCAGGAGGCCCATATGCCTATACAGGGAGTCGGTTGTATTACAAGAGAGGAATCCAGAGCTTAGGGGACCCCAAACTTTTCTAATGGGCAGTAGACATGCCTGCCATTTGCTCCAGAAGGAGATACTATCTCTACCTTCCAAGGAGAATCACAATACATTCTTGAAAAAACAATCCAGAAAAAAAGGGCAATCAGTATCGCTCTTCCTAAGACATACAGAACCATGAGAAACCCATGAAATATCGTCTCTCAACAAAGTCTCAAAAGCCAAGACCAGGACCTATGGCTATATCTGTCTTTATTTAAACTTGATGATAGAATAATTATCCTTTGATGACACAGGGGCAATGATATTACATCCAAAAAAGAAATAAATACTGAGTTCACTAGGTGGTTTGAAGTAAATATTAATTTGCATAATTATAATTATGTAAATTCTGTTCACTTGTTTTCAACTTTTATGATTAACCCATAGAAAAATCATGGAAGACTTCATTGTGGTTACTGGAAAGACAGTAAGTATCATCAACCAGGATACTTCTGGAATGGTATACTAGGCTGTAGAGATATACATGTACCATTGGTTCAAACAACTTGAGAAATTTTAATAAAATATAACAATTAACATTTTTTAACAAAAATTAACAAACCTGACACCAAGAAAGGAAAACCCTTTGGTGCTAGAAACAAAAGGAGCTGGAAGTCACAATAGTGAGTATGAACTGAAACCAAGACACCTCACAGTGTTTTGGAAACTAAAACAGGCTGTAACAACTAGGAAATGGGATACTGTCTGACTCTTACAGAGAGGGGAGTCCAGTCTATAACCTTCAAGAGCACAGGGATTCAGAGCTGTGCTATTTGCATGAAGCTAAGTCACAAAGACAGATCCTATCTGTAAAATAGGGGCTACAAGAACTTGACACTGAAGGACATAACAAGGAAAACTTCCATCCATTCAGGCCCATTTTCAGAAAAAGAGTCTGAATCCAGGCCAATGCCATTTTCAGGACTGGCATTTGAATTCACACACTGAAAGGATACATGAATTCCAAAACAAGAAATTCACATTAAAAACTGATCCAGATTTTATCAGATACCTGTGTAAAACCACGTTGTAAAGATGCTTCTATAGACAAGTTTTACAGTTATCAGTTCCAAGGAAAATGTGGCCATGGCTAAATCTGGGTTCATAACCAAATATTATAAGTAGCATGAAGAAATGAAGTATAATCAGGAATGATTAGGAATGCAAGTAGATGGAAGAAAGTGCAGCCTAAAAATTAAAAATAGAAAAACAATATGAAAGTAACATTGAAAGTATTATGTTTAAAATGTTTAAAGAGGGAATAGAAACCAAAGGCAAGTATAGGACAGTATGAAAAAAATGGCAGAGTTTTAAGAATCCAAGGGAATTCCATAAACAAACAATACAGTCAGTGAAATTAAAATATCATGGAAGGATTTAACAGTACAGACAAAGGTAAAATTAATGAATTGAAAGAAAATTCTGAGAAAATCATCCATAATTCAGCACATAGAAAGAGAGATACAAAATTATAATGATAGCAAAGAGACTTGTAGGCTAGAGGGGAAAAAAAAGATGCAGTACACATCAAATAAGCATTCCAAATAGGAAAAAAATAGAGATAAAGGGAGGATTTTTATGCAAAGAGCTAGTTAAAAAGAATTTCCAGAATTTAAGAAAGACACATTAGAAGAAGCCCACCAAATCCTCTACAGAATAAATAAAAATATATCTACACCTAGACAAATTATAGTGAAACTTTGAAGAACACAAAGAAAAATTGTAAAAACACTGCATTTATTTTAAAATAGGGTTGGCTTCAAAATAAATAAAGAAAAATGCAATGGCTTTAAAAAGATTGGAATTCATTTTCTTTTCTCATGTAATGGTCTAACGCACCTCTCCCAAAAGAAATAAAATGCAAGCCACATATGTAATTTTAAATATCCTAATAACCACATTGTAAAAAGTAATGAAAGTTACATTAACTTTAATAGTTTGCTTTAGTTGGTGCACTATAGCTAAATATTATTTCGATATGTAATCAAGATAAAATTATAATTAGACATTTCACATTTTTTTACTAAATTGTTGAAATTCTTTTTTGTTTTGTTTTGGGGGTTTTTTTTGTTGTTTTTTGTTTGTTTGTTTAATTTTGGCTGCCTTGGGTCTTCGTTGCTGTGTACAGGCTTTCTCTACTTGCAGCGAGCAGGGTCTACTCTTCGTTGCGGTGCACGGGCTTAGTTGCTCTGTGGCATGTGGGATCTTCCCGGACCAGGACTCAAACCGGTGTCCCCTGCATTGGCAGGCGTATTCTTAACCACTGTGCCACCAGAGAAGTCCCTAAATTGTTGAAATTCTTTACATGTACAGAAGATCTCAATTTGGACTTTATACTTTCATACTTAACCTGTATTTAGATTTTATAAAATTTGCTGTCGAAAAAGTAGAATCATACACTCAAATTGTTCCAAACATTTTTTAAAAGTTCCAAGTCCTAAATCAAATATCAATGTTTAAATTTGTTACAATTAAACAAAATGTAAAATTCATTTCCTAAGATGCACTGACCACATTTCAAGTACTCATGGTCATATCTCGCTAGTGGATACCATTTTGGACAGTACAGCTGTAGGTAAGTGTTTTAGGTCTAGTTGCAAATCTGGTCCTGGAAAACTTCTGTAGTTCTTCACATCCCTGCAAGTGAGAAAGGGAAAGTGGCCAGGGATCTGTGTACACTTCTTCAGAGCCTCTACTGGAAGGAGTTTACTCAAATCCCTATGGCCAGTTCCTAGAAGAGTGTCTGACACATAGTAAGTACAAATATTACTTACTAAAAAGTAATATTTGTTCAGAGAAAGAATAATATATAGACATCCAACACTAAATTACAGTCAGATTAAAAAAATTATGTTTTCAAATGTATGGACACCAAGGGGGGGAAGCAGGGAGATGGGAGGTTGGTGGTGGGATTAAAAAAAAAAAAAAGGAAAAAAAATTCTGTTTTCTCATCTATAAAACTAAGGAATTTACTGGACTACCTAATACCTAATAGGGTTAAACAATTTCCTTCTCTGTTCAAAACACATAATGGTTCCCTTAGGCAAACAAAGTATGAATTCCTTAATATATCTTTTATTTTTAAATTTTTATATTTTATTGGATTAGAGTTGACTTACAATGTTGTATTAGTTTCAGGTGTATAGCGAAGTGATTCAGTTATACATATACATATATTCATTCTTTTTCAGATTCTTTTCTCATACAGGTTATCACAGAATACTGAGTAGAGTTCCCTGTGCTATACAGTAGGTCCTTGTTGGTTATCTATCTTATGTATAGTAGCGTGTGTATGTTCATTTATCCCTCCCCCACTATGTTTCCCCTTTGATAACCATAAATTTGTTTTTGATATCTTATATCTTTTAAAACCATCAACAATACACCCTGTAACTATTTTCTGTAACAGGAGAGAGCCTGCACTCAGATTTATCCAGATGTTTGGGGAAGGTGTTCATTTAAAGAGGTAGGAAATGCCCTCCTTTAGTAAGAAAAGTCCAAATAGTAGTTTCATAGGTAGACTTTTCATGCTAAATGCTGTTGTCAACAGC
This sequence comes from Stenella coeruleoalba, assembly GCF_951394435.1. Classification (NCBI taxonomy): domain Eukaryota; kingdom Metazoa; phylum Chordata; class Mammalia; order Artiodactyla; family Delphinidae; genus Stenella; species Stenella coeruleoalba. Next base: position 10,250,338 of record NC_137167.1, read on the forward strand.
AGAAGCATCATGCACTCTAGGAATCAAAATTTCATACAAATAATTCCAAACAGCTCTGTTGGGTATCATGGATTTGATTGTTAGACTGAGACAGCATCACGGACTGTGCCAACTCAAATCCACACATAGTCTGGTTATATACATTGAAGAGCAGTTTTATCTGACTAAAAACAAAATATAAAACAAGCCAAAAGTTTCCACAATTCTTTTCACTTTTCCTCCAGTTTCTCCCTCCTCCACTGGCCACAAACCCTCCTTCTGAAGTTCAGCTTCCAGATATTATTCTAAACAAGTTGCATGCTTTCCCAAGTACATATATACTCTTGCCAACCTATCTGTCTAAAATTTTCTCTCTTGATTGATTGGACCAAATTCTATCTTTTTCTTTTAGTAGTCAGCCCAATTATTTTCTCTTTCCTAAAGTCTTGTTGTGTGGTTTATCAAATCCAAAGTAATTGCTATCTAATCGATGCTGCACAGCACTATTTTATGCATTTTTATTGAGGTATAATTGATATATAACATTATGTTAGCTCCATGTATGCAATATAATAATTCAGTATTTGTATATATTCCAAAATGATCACCACAATATGTCCAGTTAACACCCATCGCCGTACATAGTTACAAAAGATTTTTTTCTTATGCTGAGAACTTTTAAAATCTGTTCTTGGGCTTCCCTGGTGGCGCAGTGGTTGAGAGTCCACCTGCCGATGCAGGGGACACGGGTTCATGCCCCGGTCCGGGAAGATCCCACATGCCGCGGAGCGGCTGGGCCCATGAGCCATGGCCACTGAGCCTGCGCGTCTGGAGCCTGTGCTCCGCAACGGGAGGGGTCACAAGAGTGAGAGGCCTGCATACCGCAAAAAAAAAAAAAGATCTATTCTTTTAGAAGCTTTCAAATGTGCACATTTTTAAAACTTGTCTTTTTCTCATAGTTTATCATTTGTATGTCAGCCTTCCTATCTAGATTATAAATTCTAGTAGTGTAAGTAGGACATCTTAACCACCTCTAAGCCTATAAAGTGCAGGCAATAATGCCCATAATATCTATACCCTAGAAAATAATAAGGATCAAGAGGGCATGTAGATTTAAGTATGTTTGATAAACTGCAAAGTGTTCTAAAAATGTGGATCAGATTATTATTAATATAAAATATTATATTAATATTGTGTGCAAGGTATTACTCCAAGAGGGTCTTTGGCTAGACTTGGTCTGAGCAAAATGGTGGGGGGCAGAAATTGCTAGTTACCCTGGAGAAGTAACTAGCAATTTCTAGTTACTAGAAAGGAGGAGGGAGTGGTTTTGTGTGGTGTCAGAAAGGTGTTTTTCACCTTTCATTTTTCGTTTACTTTTTAAAAAAATCAAGTTACATAAATGTACTTTTGTTTATAATGAGAAAAGAGACAAAATGTTGACTTCCTTGGTGAGTATTGAACAGATGGAGCCAGAAGCATCGAGGGGAGAGGAAATAGAGACAAATACGGTTGCCATGGTTTCTTTGAGATGCAGTAAACGAAGGGACCCAAATGGACAAGGGAAGCCCTCGTTGGGGAAACCCACCTGTTGCTCCTTGCACGTTGCTTCATGGGATCTCTCCTTGTGACCCTCTCTCCTTGTACTCAGCCCTCATACTGTCGACAAAATTACTAAACAAATGAAATAGGAAGTGAGATGCTGGGGACAGGGACTGTGGAGTCCAAGGTGATGGAATACTTTGTCCAGATCTGAAAAGCAAGGGGATTCCTACAGGACCCTTTGGCTGCCTTAAAGTTGGTTTCAACAGCAGCCATGACGGTAGTGGTACCTGCTAGGAAACCAGCTCAGTTTACATAACAGATTCATATTTTATTAGTCATTCAATTAGAAATATGGAGAAATTCCTGAACAAAGTGGTTTCACTAATGCAGTCCTTTTCCAATCTTCTTAGCTGTGAAGCTCTTTACAAATAAAATCTCTGCTGATCTCCATTATATAAAAAGTTACAAATAATGGACAGCTCCCTCTGAGAGATTAAATCTTTATGGTCTGATGGATATCAATTCATTGTTTGTGAAATAGAATGTTAATACTGAAGTTTCAACAAAAGCATTACTATGAGCATCACTTTTTATGAGGTATGATTGAGACAAGGTTCCATAAATCGTGGGTCCTTCAAAAGGATCAAAGGATATAAGCAGAGTCAGAAAGTAGAGAAAGAAAAAGGATTTGTGACATTTGCTTTAGGGAGAGCTGTTGAACTGCTGAGTCCTTCCCTACAAAGCGGGGAGGAGGGGAGTTGGTGTGAGAGAGATGCTAACATTTAACCCAAGAACTATAAGTAAGATGGAGCTTTAAATGATCTTTCTGTGCAATCATGATAAAGCTAAAGTAACTCTTACGGCAGCAGGAAAAAATGGCTTCATCAGGATCCCTCTACACCATCGTGGTCTTTCAAGAAAAAAGGTAACAGTATGTGTCCTTGAGCCAAATACAGACTGTTCACAAGAAAGAGATCTGGGCCATAACCCTTTAAAATCTCGCCCAAAAGGTCTCAGTGGGAACACAAGACGACAGCAATTGGGGAAAAACACCAGAGAATCAGGTGATAAGGAGTGTGTGGCAGCCTGAGAAATAGAATACATCACCTATGTTTGAGGAGTTGCCAATAACTGCAATCTCACTGAAGAACAAAGAGAGAGGCAACTCTAAATGGTGGCCAGGCACAGAGAGCTTGCTAGAGCCCAGCCACGTAAGGCTTTCCTTATCCTTTCATCTCTGAGTTCCCTAGTCCCACAACCAGGGGTCCAAAATAGTATAAGTTGCTAGATTGTGAAGGAGGTGAGTGAGAGAGAAAAGGAACCAACCCTGAAGGTAGACTGCAACCAACTACACACCCAAGGAAAGGAAAGAAGGGCTTTGAATGGAAGACTGAAGAAGATTGGTTAATATCTCGAATCGGATGCTTTCCAGTTACCAAGAAAAAACAGCGTTTGTGTTTTTTGACTCATGACCATGTGACTGTGTGCCTTAAGAATGAGCAGAAAAATTATGGGATGTGCCAAATTTTCCATCCAGGGACAAAAAAAAATAACTCGCCCATGGGGAAAAAAAATGTTAATGGGTCAGTGTTGGTAAAAAAATAGAATTGCAGCAAGAGGGAAGAGATACGGGAACATATGTATATGTGTAACTGATTCACTTTGTTATAAAGCAGAAACTAACACACCATTGTAAAGCAATTATACCCCAATAAAGATGTTAAAAAAAAATAGAATTGCATTTTGATTACATCCTGGGAGTTCTACATTCACCGTACCAGGTACAATTGCAAAAGCCCTAGGTCCATCTCTTTAAAGCCCATAGAAGTTTAGAATCCAGAATACCAGTGTTTCAATTGCGGCTATCCAATAGTCATCACTGATTCAGTAACTGCTGTCTACTTTGGGCTGAGCACTGTATTAGAAGCTTTCACCTACGTTATGTCTTATCCTCATGGCAGTACACGTTCTCCAGTGACGTAAGAGGTCAAGAGCATTTCACAGGCTCAGTCTCACTTAATCCCTCAAATACACTGTGATGTAGTTAGGGCAGTGTTGTTATGTTCAATTTTCTCCAAGGAAAATAAAGCTAGAGGAGTTAGACAACTTACCAAAGACCATAGCACTAGCGAATGTTGGAGCTGCCCTTCCTCATCAGGGCACGTGACTCTCTCTCCTGGGTTCTGTCCAAAACACTCAACTCTTTTGTCAGCCCCATTGAAACCAAGGAGGACCCTGTGGGGCTTTCTGGGCACGAAGCCTTTTTTTTCCCTGTTTCTTGTCGGCAAGACTCCAGCCTCCATGACCTCCCCTGAGTCCCAAAGGGCAGATTCGAACAGTTGAGAATCAAGGGAGGAGCAGGCAAGAGACCACCTGAGGCGAAATTCAAGGAACCAGAGAAGCTCATCAAGTTTAGGAGACTGACCACCTGAGACCCTGCACACACCCACCCTTGAACCGTTGTTATAAAGCCCTCCTCAAATCCTCCTGGATTGGGACACAGTTTTCGAGGCAGGAGCCCACTGTGTCCCCCTTTGCCTGGCAAAGCAATAAAGCTATCCTTTTCTACTTCACCCAAAACTCCGTCTCTGAGATTCGATTTTGGCACCAATGCAGAGAGGCTGAACTTTCGGCATCACCTTCACATGCTTTTTGCAAACTGTCTGTGTAATATATATTTATAACTGACCACATTTGTTTTATTCTACTTTGATGAATCTTCATTTATAAACTTCACCCCTCTTTCTCTTTGGGGCCTATTTGATTAACATTAATGCAGAAGTTTTTGCCTTCATCGGAAAAGTAATTTTGATAAAAAGAAGAGTTTGAGGAGACTATATTTTCTCTTCATTTTGTTATAGAAGTGGTTCCTTTTTTTTTTTTTCCTAACCCATATTTGGATATTAACTATTTCAAAGGACTCCTTTAAGAGGAGGCAGGCAGCTAACACAATGCAAATTCTTAGAAAGTAATCATTTCAATTCTAGGATGTGTCAGTCACCTTTGAGCTAGTAAACCACTCCTGCATTTTCCAGTAGATTATCTGAAACAGATAAGGCATTAGCTGCTTGGGTTGCCCTAACATAAAATCATAGACTGGGTGGCTTAAACAGTAGAAATGTATTTTCTCAGAGTTCTGAAGGCTGGAAGTCCAAGGTTAAGGTGTTGCTGTCGAAGTTAGTTTTTGGTGGGGCCTTTCATCCTGGCCTGTAGGTGGCCGCCTTCTTGCTATGTCCTCCCATGGCCTTTCTTCTGTGCACGTGCAGAGAGAGCGTGCAAAGAGAGCGACAAAGGTCAAAAAAGAGACCTCTTTCATGTCTCTGCCTCTTCTATAAAGGTCAATAGTCTTATCTGATAAAGGCCCCACCATTATGACCTTATTTAACCTTTACTACCTCCTTAAGGGCTTTATCTGCAAATGCAGTCACATTGGGAGTTAAGACTTCAATACATGAATTTGACAGGGAAACAATTCAGTCCATAACAGGTAGCAACTGATCTCCAGTGCTGTCCCTAATATATAGTAAAACCAAGCAAATGTCCCTACTCCCCAAGCCGCTACTCAGAAAAGGAGCTCATCAAGGAGAAAAGAGAGATCTCTTGCATCTGTTTTCAGATATGAGAAACAGAGAGAGAAAGAGAAGACCTAAGTCCTTTGGATACAATCTCCCCATAACTCTGTCACACTTCAAATCTCCTCCACCATTGTCACTAAAGCAGAACATCTGGAAAGAGTCTTTCTTCCCTCTGAACCTCTCCAACCCAAATAGTCTCCATTAAAAGACAGTATATAGGGCTTCCCTGGTGGCACAGTGGTTGAGAGTCCGCCTGCCGATGCAGGGGACACGGGTTCGTGCCCCGGTCCGGGAAGATCCCACATGCCGGGGAGCAGCTGGGCCCGTGAGCCATGGCCGCTGAGCCTGCGCGTCCGGAGCCTGTGCTCCGCAACGGGAGCGGCCACAACAGTGAGAGGCCCGTGTACTGCAAAAAAATAAAATAAAAAAGACGTATACAACCTCATAGATAAATAGGTAAGCTCTGGATACAGATTTATTATCTTCAAGTTGTAGTGTACCAAGTACTGGCTACGTAATTGAGACAAGTCATGTAACGTCTCTCAGCTCAGCTGTTATTCCAGATCAAGAATGGGTCCTGGTTTTCTGGGGCCTGAAACTTTTATAAATTTGAAGGCCCCCTTTAAGAAAAAGAACAAAAAATTAAGGGACACAAATATATGGGAAAAGAAATCATAACAAATGATAAATTTTTAAAAGCTGGTAAATGCCACAAACATCACAAAAATCCAGAAAATAATATAATATTTTTATTAATTAACCTTGTGACACACATCTATAATATTTCCCCATGGTTTTGACTGCTTACCTTTTGATCACCTCTTCATATAATAAGAACGTGACAAAAATAATTTTCTGGGGCTTCCCTCGTGGCGCAGTGGTTGAGAGTCCGCCTGCCGATGCAGGGGACGCGGGTTCGTGCCCCGGTCCGGGAAGATCCCACATGCCGCGTAGTGGCTGGGTCCGTGAGCCATGGCCGCTGGGCCTGCGCGTCGGGAGCCTGTGCTTCGCAACGGGAGAGGCCACAACAGTGAGAGGCCCGTGTACCGCAAAAAAATAAAAATAAAAAATAATTTTCTGTAAAGAGAATAGAAAAAAAACTGAATCTTTCATTTAGCTTTGGTTGCACAAAATTTCCTTTGATTATCAATTGTTTAGAAAGGCTTCAGCGTCACAACTCAATATTGGTGACGTCATGCAGAGTTTTAGGATTGCCAAGTGTGGGAAAAACTCTATAGAGCTTCTTTCACATTGAGTTTGTAAGATTTCAGGACATTTAAAATTTTCTTTTGTAGCGGCTAACTTAAATTCTCTTTTAAGTGACAACCCTCTAATTAACCAGCTTGCCCTGTAGGCAGCACAGAAGGTGGGAGTGTTCCTGGAATCCAGGCTGGCAGTAACTTAACTATGTATGGAAGGGACAGATAGTCACATAAATGGAGCTCATTAAAGCCAAACTAAATATGTCCTCAACTCAACTTTCCTTAGAGAGATCCTTAAAACGCCCAAAGGTCATTGGAGTCAGTGGGTCATTGGGAAAATTGGAATGGAAAAATGCCAAGTGCGGTTTAAAATATCTTACTTTTGCAAATTTTACAGAGCATATAACTATGTGAACACATTGCTGGGACCTCTATCAGGGCTTTGTCTTTACTAGCCCCATGGCATATCTTCCTCAAAGTCAGAATTCAGGGCAATGTTTTTATGAAGACAGAATAATGTGGGTGTGTGTTTCTGTGCGGTCAAGGGACTGAAGGTGGGATAGGGACCTGCTTGCAAGGGAATATCTTTATATTCTTTTAAATATCCAGGTCTACATTTTTTTTTCTCCCTATTCATAATCCCTCCCAAACTCTTCCCTGTGGAGTCTTTTAAAATCCTTCCTTACTCTGTTTCACCTTTTCTAAAAATTTTTTTGGCTGTGTTGAGTCTGCGTTGCTGCGCTCGGTGTTTCTCTAGCTGTGGTGAGCGGGGGCTACTCTTTGTTGTGGTGCGCAGGCTTCTCATTGCGGTGGCTTCTCTTGTTGCGGAGCACAGGCTTTAGGTGCGCGGGCTTCAGGAGTTGTGGCACGTGGGCTCAGTAGTTGTGGCTCACCAGCTCTAGAGCGCAGGCTCAGTAGCTGTGGCGCACAGGATTAGTTGCTCCGCGGCATGTGGGATCTTCCCAGACCAGGGATCGAACCCGTGTCCCCTGCATTGGCAGGCGATTCTTAACCACTGCGCCACCAAGGAAGCCCTGTTTTACCTTTATTAGAGGCAAGCAATTAGTTTGGTTTTAAAATGCAGACTGTTGATTTCCAACTGAGTGGGGAAAAAGAAAAGAAAAGGTCAAAGAATCCCTCAGGTGAGTCACAAAGCTTTTTATGTATTTTTTAAACTCCATGTCTAAGAATTGGCAGAAAAGTGACAATTCATAATGGTTGAGTGGGAGGGAATGAAAAAATCGCAATTCCGTGACGACTTGGGCTTCACATCCTGCCTGTTAATGATTTACCTAATTAAATAGCAACATAGAGCATGAGAAATTAGCAAACCCTGGCACTGAAAAAGGCAAGACTGCAGTCGTGACGGGAAGTGACAAACAGGACCAGTGAGGTGGAGGGATTCGCAATTCTAGATCACGATCCCACAAGTGGGGACACTGGATGACCTGCAGGAGGAAAAGGGGAAGAAAAAGGCCAAGTTGGAACCCTCCATGGTGGGAGCCAACCGGAAGGAACTCCTGGCACAAGAACAAGCAAAGACTGCGCCCTCACTTCCACGTGAGAGAGATGCTTCTAATAGGGATAGCATAGGATAGTTATGCAGGTAGTTGTAGAAGTCCCAGTAGGGGATTTACAGATAGAGAGGGAAACCTAGGGAACTCTGGGAGACCACTGTAAGTTAATGATCGCTCGAGAAAGCTATCAGAACGTAGTGGAATGAAGCAGGCTTGCTTAACTATAAAGCCATAAATAAAAGCGTGAGATATGACCCAGGTCATTAAGTGAAAGAAAAAAACGAGGCCTGTATTCCACTGGTCGAGTTCAGCAAGATAATTATCCTTAAGACCAAGGACGGGAATTTAAGGGAAAGGTGACATTCCAAAGTAGGAGACCCTCATTATAAGGAAATGTGAGATGATTCAACATATTTTAGTATATGTAACTACCCTTCTGCTGATTTGAATAAGTGCTATGACGGTCCTAGTTTGACCTCATAAGGTCAGAAACTCACCTGCTTGATATGAAGGAGAAGCTAGTGATGAAAGCCTGACGTCTACTCGAAGAAGACAGTCTTTTCCCGTCTCCCACTTTCCTTCGATTATAAAAATGTAGCCCGCTTAATCCTCGGGGCAGAGCCCCCTCACCTGCCCGCTTGCATCTCTCACAAGCGTCCTATATTAATAAATCGACTTCTTACCTATCACTTTGCCTCTCTGAATTCCTTCTGTGCTGAGACACAAAGAACCTGAGCCTCAATAAGTCCAGACACCAGGTGAGTGACTCTAATTAAAAGACCGTGGGTTCAGGTCCCACCTGAGTTACATGGTTTCCCTTCAGTGGGGAAAAGAGAGGCAGCAAACAAGAGAACAATCTCTTTTCAAGAGTGACTACATTAGCATCCTGGCACAGAACAAGGACCCTTGCCACTAAAAATAGAATAATTAAAATCCAATCTCCATCCTTTCACTGTTACATTCTTCTCAGGCTTGGTAAATAAACTCACCTTCCCCAACCTCTGTTTTAATAAATACTTAATAGCCTTAAGGAGGTCTGAACACATACATGTGGATCTCAGAGATATTGTGGGTTTGGTTCCACAATAAAGCAAATGTTGCAATAAATCGAGTCACGTGAATTTTTTTGGTTACCCGATACATATAAAAGTTGTGTTTACACCCTACTGTAGTCTATTAAGTGTGCAATAGCATTTGTCTAAAAAAAATACTAGGTACATACCTTAATTTAAAAATATTTTATTGTTAAAAAATGCTAAGCATCTTCTGAGCCTTCAGGAAATAGTAATCTTGTTGCTGGTGGAGGGTTTGAAATATTGCAAGAATGACCTGAAGGTGACACGGAGACGCAAAGTAAGCAAATGTTGTTGGAAAAATGGCGCTGAGAGACTTGCTCTGAACAGGGTTATCACCCACTTTCAACTTGTAAAAAACGCAGTATCAGCAAAGCGCAAGGAAACGAGGTCTGCCTGTACTCAGCAGAGGCTCCCCAGAGATATCCAACCTATAATTTAGAAAAGATATTTCAGTAGTTAGAAAGACAAGAAGATTGAAATGTGGTGGTTACAGGTGTATGTTTGTTTTTTTTCCTTTCCTCCAAGCTTTGTTAGAAGTATGAAGATTTACTTTCCAAAGAGAGAATTGTTTCATGGGATAATTTTCAGGGTTGTAACCTGAAAGGTAAATTTACTTAAGGAGCCTGATTTCAGCATAGTTATAACCTGCTAGAGAAGGCAATTCAGGTGTCCCAGTCACCAAATGCCACGCTGACCCAGATTCAGAGTGGAGGAAGCGCCTAAGTGTCACCAGGCAGTTTGAATGCTGATTGAACAGGGATTCTATTTTCATTTTTTTAAAATGCCATTTCTTTAAAAAAAAAAAAAAAAAGCCCCAGGGCATGCAAAAAGTAAAATATACCCATCATTAAAATATTTAAATTCACCAGCAGAAGTGATTAATAAAACATCCAAATGAAACAGTTTACAAAAAGTGGTCTCAACCTGTCTGGTCTAAAATAGAATACTCAACCCAGCCAGCTCATTTTCTCCAATCATCGCCCTCCAAAAGTTTCCTGCAATTCAACAGTAACATACGAAGCACCTATTCCAGAAAAGGCACTCTGCAGTTGGAAAGATGATCACATGTCATTCTCACTCTCAGTGTATTTATAATTAATAATCGAGATATTATATTCTGACCTGATTTATTCATCCCCAGAGTCTACGGGGTAAGGTCATAAAGCAGGATTATCAGCTAAACACAGCCTTCAGGCAGAGTTTTGTTTAACCCACTCAGTTTTTCAAAAATATTTGAATTATTTATTTGCCAATATTTTTAAAACCAAGTAATTTCACACACACACACACACGATTGGGCTCATTTTATGCCCAGAACGACTAACGGCTACCTATTAGGTGAAGAGCTCAGGGGCTTGCCACAATTTTCATAGCTCCCATTATTTTATACTCAGAAACCTCCTTTATTTAGGATACTGGGCTGGTTCATGCACATAAGTTTGCAACCTGTGCTATGAAGATGCAGAGTTCAGTGGCAATACACAGAATGGACGGGCAGTTAGCGGGCAGCAGGAAATAGGGGCCATATGGGCAAAGGCATCATAGGCGTCAGATACTGACAGACAGGCAGGATTGTACAGGTGGAAACAGAGGAAAAGGGCATCCTAAAGGGATGAATCACATAGGTAACGTGACAGAGATAAGAAAGGGCAGAGACTGTCCAGTAGTCGGGTATGACTGTATGACCCATATATACGATGGGAAATAAAGAGGCTGGAATGGTAGACATCTGCCAGAGAGAAGAAGGCCTAGGCCACAGTTTGGTAATCTAAGTTTTAAAGTAGAGAAGCTATGAAATCAGAGCTGTGCTTTAGGATAACTTTCCTATTAAACTCTCATAACCTATAAGAATCCCTTGGGCTTCCCTGGTGGCACAGTGGTTGAGAGTCCGCCTGCCGATGCAGGGGACATGGGTTCGTGCCCCGGTCTGGGAAGAGCCCACATGCCGCAGAGCGGCTGGGTCCGTGAGCCATGGCCGCTGAGCCTGCGCATCCGGAGCCTGTGCTCCGCAGCGGGAGAGGCCACAGCAGTGAGAGGCCTGAGTACCGCAAAAAAAAAAAAAAAAAAAAAGAATCGCTTGAGTTACTGTGACAACTATCCCCAAACAGCAGACTCCTTGTCCTTAACTGTATTCTATGTCCCTTCTGAAGTATGAGCTCATCAATATCACATTCAACCGACAGTTTAGAACGCAAGAACTCACTTTCTTCCAGGGTTTGGATGGAATACAGATGTAGTGGGGAGGATATTGAACTTCCTGTCAAAAACCAGGGCTCTCATCAAAACTCCACCACTTACTCTGTGCTCTTGGGCAAGTGGTCAACATTCCGTGACACTTACTGTAAAATGTTGATAATAATAACCTTCTTCATAAGGCTGTTGTTAAAATTAAATGTAACACAGAGTATAGTATTTGAAAGCACAATGTAATGCAAATAAGTTATATTATTATTGTAGACACTGGGTTGTTCAGGTTCTAATCTTTTCCTTGTCTTTAACGTTCCCCAAGAAGACTGTCTATCTCTTATGCTTTCTGTCCAAGCCTTGACCCCTTTATTTTATTAATATGGCCTTTGATGGGTCCTACTGAGTTGGTTCTCTTGATGATATCCCAGGGTTTGAACCAACCACTGGTCTCAGTTGATTTCCAGTAACTTAAGCCCATTGTCCTTCTTCCCAATGACCTACATATATATTCAAATTCATTCTTTATAAGCTCTTAGCATAATTTAAAATGCAAAGCTCTCCTGTTCTTGATTCTGGCTTTATCAACATAACTCTTATCATTGTTAATAATACTCCAATTTCTCTAACTTAGTTTCACACACCTAAGATAAAGTGCTGAATAAAAACTATTCCAATAAATAAATAAACAAAAACACCAAAGATCTGAAAAACAGTTTTTGGAAAAGAGGGTAAACAGAGAGATAAGGTGAATGTCAGGTTGCCAGAGCTGCCTTCGTCCGGAGGGAAGTTACTTATGCCACAAACTTTGTGCTTAAGTGAGTAGTGTTGGTCATGGGGGCCTAGAGATGTAGAGCTTGGGGGGCTTTGAGGAGATGCTCCTCACACACAGCTGGGGCCCCAGATTGTACCCTAACCAGTTAAGCGTGAAGTAGACCTAAACAGTTCCTCTCTTCCCCCAACCAATGTCAATCCAGAGAGGACTGCCTTGGGGGTGGGCCTGAAGGGGAGAGGAAAGTAAAAGGCAAAAGAAAAGGAAGACATCCCAATGGCTGCCCAGTGGCCCTTGGGAAGCATACGATGATGCTGGGAGTCATACACATGGGATGGAGATGCAGAGCTGCCCCAACCCTAAACCTGGTCCACAGAAGTTCAATCTGGAGGCTCCTCAGCACCTGGGAGGAACAAAACAAAGCCTCTCTCCTCCCACAAATAACTTTTCAAGAATAAGAAGTAGCAAGCGGTCACATATTATCATTCACACAGGAAAATAAGACCGCACAAGCATGAACAAAACCGCAACAGAAGAAACAGCTCTAACAACGATTCTGTGTATTTGAACTATCAGTCTAGTTGGGGGTGACATGTACAGACATAACTAAAATCCAAAGCAGAGGAACTTTCAAATTGAGAGAAGTACAGAATGTCACTTAGGATGGGAGAACGTTGCCTTCTGTGCAATGAGGCTTTGCATGAAAATCACAGCTCCGCCATCTGCGTTGTTCCAGGACAGAGGATGCTAAGAGGTCAAGTGACAATAGACAGATGATTGAGCCAGGCGGAGCCACGGGGAAGGGTTACACCCTGCTACTTGCTAGTGCTACTAATGCTTCCAAATCTTAGTTTTCTCTTCTATAAAAGGAACAATGACTATTTCAAGGGGGTTTTGAAAACCCCTTTGAGTTGGCTTCAAGTGACATAATTATACTGAAATATAAGTGCTTATTAATGCCACCTGCTTTTATTAGAATTTTTCAGGCAAGAGTAAAGGCACATATCTTAGTGCTGTTATATAGGATGCTGTTTTAAAAAGTGGGGTGAAATAAATCTCCTTGCACCAACTATAAAATACTACCCAATTCCTGGAACCCCAAAAAGGACACACTCAAATGGCAACCAAGTTATGCAGAAACACCAAAGAACACACTTAAGCTTATAAATTCACATCCTAGAAATTATGAATAAAACAATATCCTGCTGGATCGCTCTATATCCAAAGACAATGCTTGCATTAAGAAAAATCAGAAACAATCTCAGAAAGACCAAAGTCTCTTGTAATTTTAAGTGGCCAGGAAATTACCAGAGCACTGAGAGAAGAGTAAACCAAACCGATCATCCCAGAGGCCTCTTTTGCACTGGAGACCAAGCCTTCATCCCCACTGTAGTAACCAATCAAGGGAGGACAGAGCCATGTGACTGCAGGGCTTCCTCTACCAGTGATGGCCGTCACGGTCTGCAGGAGGAGAAAGGGAGAGCAGCCGTCAAGATAACACAGCCTGAGTCATTTCTAGCTGGTGCCCTTAGAAATAGGCTTCAGTTGTCCAGAATAATTGCTTCCAATAAAGGCCAAACATACAATTCTCAGGGATGTCCTTATGAGTTTATGCTGCTTGTACACCTGTCAGAACTGATGCCTCCTTCTATTTCCGTCTTTAGACCAAGCTAACAAGTCAGGTTATTTTTCAGGAAATCATTCCATGTGTTCCACTCAAAGCCCCGTTTGAAAGCTCAATGAGCCCCCACGGAGCAATGGTTTTAATTAAGCTGGGTTCACCTTTTTCTATCAACAAGGTAGGAATTCCGTCTCCTCCACCCCTCTCTCTCATCCATACCCACCCCTCCTTTTGTATTCCCTATCTTGGTAAAAAGCCACCACTATTTACCTGGTAGAGGTGGAACCTAAGAGTCAGCCTCTAATATTCTCTGTTCTGAAACATCTACGAATTAACTGGTTACCTCTCCTGCCGACGCTATCTTCTCAAGATCTTGAATCTGTGACTATATCACCATTTGCATGGTCACTGCCCATCTGGACCCTCAGCACTTCACACCTGGGCTAAATACAAGTCTCCTCACCCCTTTAGAACCGCCTTCCCCAAAGACTGATTATTAGAAAACAGAGATTTGACCAATTCACCGTCTTCCTTAAAATCATTCACTGGATCCCATCACCTCCAAGAAAAGACACAAGATTTTTGGCAATTTACCCAAGACCTTTCACTGCACCACTTCTGCCCACATAGATCCTACAGGTGCTCTGGGCTGTATAGAAATATCTGCAGATCGGTCATGATGCCAGGATCTGTCACCCTCCAAGTCTGTGTGGTTCCTCTCCCTGGAAAGCTTTTCCTCCCTCGCCTTCTCCACCAATCCAGCTGGTTCACTTCTACTCATCCTTCATGACTCAAATTAACCATCAAATCATTCAGAGATCTTTTGCCACTTTCCCTCTACACTCCTGTAGAATTAGTGTGAAAGCTAGATGAGCCTCCAGGGACCTGTGGTTTCAGTTAGGCTGACTTCATGTTTTTGTTGTTCCTCAACCTCAGACTGTTGACATTTTGTGCCGGATAAGTCTTTGCCGTGGGGGCCGTCCTGTACATTGTAGAATATTTAGCACCATCTTTGGCCTCTACCCACTAGATACCAGTAGCACCCTCCCCCCAAGGTGTAACAAGCAAAAATATCTCCAGACATTGCCAAATATCCCTTGGGGGCAAAATCATTTCCATTGAGAACCACTGCTATAGTATTATATAAACATCATTCCTCTGCTTTGTTGGAATTGAAGCTTATTTGACCATTCTTCCCACTGAAAACCTTCTTGTTGGCAGAAACTACCTTTTTATCATCTGTTGTAACCCCAGTGCCTTGACATTGTCCATCCCATAATAGGTGCTTGATAAATATCTGCAATGAATGAAAATAAATGAATAAGCAAATATTAAACGATCCTCAGATGGTACTGCCCTACATCCTCAGATATACCCCCAAGATATCCCAAGATAGAAAGCATGCAGTCATGGGCCAAAGAAACTGAGAATTCTGAGCTCTTGGAATCATAGACAGAATGAAAATGGATTTTAGGGGTCAATTAGCTCTATCACCAATTTCTTTGATTTGAGAGAACAGAAGCACAAACAGATTAAAGCGGCTCTGTGTCTGCCACATACGGTATATGCATAAGAAACTCATCTTGAGTGTCCCACTGACCTTAAGCTTCTTGCTTCTCTATTCATACAAACGGGATAACTTGTCATACAAACTTCATCTGGCCAATGTATACAAACAATCCTTTAGCAGGTCTCTTTGAATCCATCCTGACAGCGTAGCTGAGATTTCTTTCTGTGATAATTCTGAGATGTATTTGAAGCCTTGGGTAAAACTTTAGCTGCTTTGGAGCTGATCACTTTGCAGTGGTGACCATATAAACTATTTATGGTATTCCCATTTCTCTTTTTTTTTTTTTTGCCTGTGTTGGGTCTTCATTGCTGTGTGTGGGCTTTCTCTAGTTGTGGCGAGCTGGGGCTACTCTTCGTTGCAGTGCATGGGCTTCTCATTGAGGTGGCTTCTCTTGTGTGGAGCACGGGCTCTAGGTGTGTGGGCTTCAGTAGTCGTGGCATGCAGGCTCAGTAGTTGTGGCTCATGGGCTCAGTAGTTGTGGCATATGGGCTCAGTAGTTGTGGCGCATGGGCTTAGTTGCTCCGCGGCATGTGGGATCTTACCGGACAAGGGATCGAACCCGTGTCTGCTGCACTGGCAGGTGGATCCTTAACCACTGTGCCACCAGGGAAGCCCCATATGGTATTCCCATTTCAAACCATCTGGTTCTGAGTTCTTCACCCCAACAGCACGTCCTAGTTTAAGCACACTACTCCAGGATCCTGAAGGTGAGAGGCAAGCATTGAATATGACGCTTCTCAAGACACGAATGCTCAGGCAAAAGAAAACAAACCAATCTAAACAAAGCCGTAAAATGCCCAGTAGACTGGAGATTTCCACCCTCACATCCATAGCGATGATAGTCTGCCTTGAGCAGTTCACTTATCACTACAAGCTGTGAGAACAGCTCAGTTTCTACCCTTCCAGTACCCAACACTGCAGACCAAAGCCAAACTGCAAGAGTAATATATTTTTAAACTTAAAATGGAGAAGTAGCACCGTTAGGCATTTTCAAAGCCATACAATTCATATTCTGGTAGCCGTGGGGATGAGGTAACCTTAGCATTCATAAAGTGCTGAGAACAGAGTTGCTTAACCCAGAGATCGGTCCACTGAACGGTGACCCCTTTTATTTCATCTCCTCTGGTATAAAAGCTTCCTCTCCTGTGTGCTACCGAAAAAGATAGAGATTTTCTTTCATTTTTGCTTACCCAAGCTCCTTGAAATGGGAGGAGAGGGTTTTTGTTACCTAGAGTGCTTGAGTGAGATGTGGAAATATATTTCCTCTTCTTCCTTTGTGGGAGAGAGAGAAAAATAAAAGGTAGACAGTGATGGCTATAGAAACCCAAATGCTAAATCACCCCAAGCAACATGAAAGAACCTCAAAATAATGCTGAGTGAAAGAAGCCAGACCAAAAAGAGTACATAGTCTATGATTTCATATGTATGAAAATCTAGAAAATGCAAACCAATTTATAGTGACAGAAAACAGATGAGGGTGGAGAAAGGGCATGGAGACGTGAGAGAGGGGGATTACAAAGGGTCAAAGAAAACTTTTGAGGTTGATGCCTAAGTTCATTTTCTTGATTGTGGTGACGGTTTTATGAGGGTTTGTATATGTAAAACTTATCAAATTGTCCACTTTAAATATATACAGTTTATTATATGTCAACTGTACCTCCACAAAGCTGTTTAGAAGTTCCAATTGTTTGTTGTTAGTATATAGAAATATAATAGATGTTTATATATGGACCCTGTACCCTGCAACTTTGCTAATCTCGGTCGTTCTGATAACGCTTGCTATTGTTACTATTATTGTTGCTGTTGTGATTAAAATCATAAACATTAAAAAAAAAAAAAGAAGCCCAAGTGCTTTCTGGAAGGAGAAAACATAAAGAAACGTGGAACTAAAGGAGACTTCCAGACTCTACATGGTTTCGTGATGATGAACATATGAAGGCAGGATGAGAATACTTACAATCGCTGGGGTTGTGTCCAAGTCCTGCAATGAACTTCATGGCCCAGCTGAGGCAAAGCCATGTAAGTCAGAACTCTAGAAAATGTCTGAGAAGAATTCACTAGTTGCCATTGCAATTACCAGTCAAGAGTAAAATTGATCTCGGAAATGTCCGTGGTGTCTGTATTTCTGAAACACCTCCTTTTTCAAACATTTGCCATCCTTCCAATACTAATCCTTGTGGTTCTAAAGCTGCCTCTAGTGGAAAGCAGAGCCCCACCTATGATGATTTAGTACATGATGCATTCTTATATTCTTGAATTTGAAAATCCTTGGAATCACCTGGCGTTAGAGCCAATCTTACCGTGGCAGGAAATTAACACTTTAATTAACATACACCCTAGCAAGAGATAAAGTGAGACATGCCTATCTCCAGATAGGACGATAGATACAGAGTTCTATTAGGAGTTAGTTTTCCTTGTTTGGATTCGACATGCATGTATCATTATATCTTCAGTGCTTTTTTTGGTTTCTTGACTGACCTTCCCTGATGTGCAGTTATGCTTGCTCAAATGAGGACAAATACGTTGAGATGTGTACTTGGTGTGTGATAGATTATATAAGAGCCTTCAGTAGCATGGCTGATGTAAGCTCAGACTTTAGGTAATTACAAAGCTCAGGAAATTACATTTTATGATACCTGGGAGAAAGGAGTTACTAACCTAGTTCTAGGGTTTGAGATCTGAAGAGTAGTGATTATTTATTTGCATGCCTTTATGATTATTTATGTCCCAATATTGTATATATAGTTGTAATTATAATTTTCTTGTGATCTTCAGCAAGATTATTTCATTTTTTCCAAGGAGATCCTAAGCATTATTTCAGTAGATTAGAGTTCATATTACCAACATCTCTAAATGATATTGATGATATTATCTTATCATGGATACTCAACACCTGAACAATTTATTTGCACCTGAGGTAATGAGCTCCTCGCCTTTCAGAAACCTCTATTTTAGAACATGGCTATCTTTGCTTTAACATAGAATTTAAAATCTTAGCTATAGATGTAGACAGAAAGAGCAAAGTTTTAGATAGGGTAAGATGAGGAGCTCAGTCTAATATATTAAGTGCCTCCTTCTCCACCTGTGCTTTCTTATTCAGTCCTCTTCTCTTTCAACTTCACATATTCTCCAGGACCTCAATTATTCTCTCTATACTGATAAATGCCAAATGTATATTCAAGCTCAGATCTCTTGTTTCTATGTACATGCTTCCCCATCCCACTTGGATAAACAATGGGCACGTCAGAGTCAACATACGTACAAGTAAATTCGTCTCCTCTTTGGCTTCCAAACTCGCTGTGCTCGGTAACTCAATGAATGACATATTCATCCCCTCAGTTATCCAAAGCAGAAAACTAGAAGTCACCTTTGAGTCATCTTTCCCTTGCCCCACACCCAAGTAATCACAGGGCTTGTCAATTCTCCCTTTGATATTTCTCAAATATATCCTATTTCTATTGCCAGTCAGTTCAAATCATCATCATCTCTTGCACTGTCTGCTAATTGTTTTCCCTTCCTTCACACTGACCACCTCCAATTCAATCACAGGGCTTGTCAATTCTCCCTCTTTGATATTTCTCAAATTTATCCTATTTCTATTGCCAGTCAGTTCAAACCATCATCACCTCTTGCACTGCCTGCTAAATGTTTTCCCTTCCTTCACACTGACCACCTCCAATTCAGTCTTCACGGTATAGGCAGGGCAACCTCCCTAAAAAAGACATCTAATTCACCCGCTCTACTTCAAATTCATCTACTCCTTCTCTTGCTCTCTGAATAAAGTCCCTTAACAATTCAGACTGCTCTCCCTCCCTGCCTCAAGCATCATCACTCTTCACCCTTAACTCTATGTCTTAAACATATTGTACCACTTGTACGTTCTCTTTCCTCAGGGTTAACGACAACTGTTCCCTTTACTTAGAAAACTTTCTCTTTCCACATTTTCCCTTATTTAGGTAATTACAAATCATCCCTTAGGTATCAGCTCAAGCACTATCTCTTAAAAAGGCATTCCTGGGCCACCAATTTTCCCTCACTCCCTCACCCCCAAAGCTGGATTATCTGGCTCTCCTGTGATGCCTATTCCATCATAGTATTTTTCACTCTCTAATGATAACTTATGGACATCTTACTATGGGCCAGACACTGTGCTAAATGCCGACATAGGTGATGTCAGAGGTTTTGAACGAAGGGCTCATGGACCAAATTTAACCTATAGGTATTTTGCTTGACCTGACGGGGTTTAATATGTCATTAATTAAAAGTGAATATATTTTTAATCAAAATATTTCAAATTTAAAAATCTGGATTTATGGCTTCCTTTGAAAAATTATTAAATCTGACAGTATTGGATCCACATTTCTGAACACGGCAGCAATAAGCCATCCTTAAATTGCAGCTATGCTCCTTAATGGCTGTGTTATTCTGTCAGAGTTGCCGTAACTAAGTCCACAGACTGGGTGACTTAGACAACAGAAACCATTTTCTCATGGTTCTGGGGACTAGAGGTCCAAGATCAAGGTCTTGGCAGACTGGTTTCTTCTAAGGCCCCTCTCCTTGGCTTGCAGACAGCCGTCTTCTTACTATTTCCTCACATAGAATTTTCTCTACACACTCACATCCCTGGTGTCTCCCTTGTGTGTCAAGGCAGCTTAGTGTCCAAGACAGCAAGCTCCAGAGCCAGGAAGTTGAAGTCTGAATCCCACTGTGTGACTTTGGACAATTTATTTAATTTCCCAGTATTTCATCTGAAAAATGGGGATAATAATAGTACCTATCATCTAGGGTTATTGAGAGCATTAAATGAGTTAATACATGTAAAGTACTCAAAACACTACCTGACATAAGCAGGTGTCTAATAATAAATATGATTCATGTCATAAAGGCTTTTTATAGTATCTGCATCCATTTATTCAATAAATATTTATTGAGCACATATTATATAACAGGCACTCTACTAAGCATAAAAATCATAAAGAAAAATGAGAGAGAAAGAGACTGAGACAGAGAAAATATTAAAAATGAACTCTGAACTCAGACTCTAATTACACGTTTGAATTCAAAAAGCATTTTGAATATGTGATACTTTCCTAAAAGGTATTTTCCATACATCAGTGGCCTTTAAAATACATTCTATTATTTATTCAACATAACCCCAGCATTTGAAACAAATAAGTAGGAGAGAATTTCACCAAAATGGCAACACGGAAGACTCTTGAGTTTCCCTTCTCCTGTAGGTGCACTAAATATATAGCTGCACATGGAGCAAGTCCCCCTATGGGAAATCCAGAAACTAGCTGAGTGACCCCTACCCAATGTGAAAATACCCACATTAAAATGGTAGAAGGCTGAGACAGTGTAGCCATAAACCACACCCCTAGCACAGCGCCATGCAGTCAGAAAGGAACCCCAACTCTCAGCTTCTCCCTGAGGAGCAAAGAGTTTGGACCACACATCTAGCACCCCAAATTTAAGAGTGACACTGAGGGATGGGCTCCCAAGTCACCTAGCTCTGCAAGCCAGCAAAGCTTGCATTCGTGAGTCCCACAGGACTATAGCAAACAAAACAGCAGTTTTTAAAACGGGCACGGAAGAATTCCCCACAGCTTACACCTGCCCAGAACAGAGAGAGCAAGCAACCTGGGAAGGGGTTTGACTACATACTTTCCCAACTGCTACCTGAGGGTTCAGCTTCTAATGAGCCTCTAATCTAGGTTCTGACTGCCATCCTCCCTAAAGCCCAAAAAAGTCTGTTGGCATTTTTCTCACATTGTCCCCCCAGCTCAGTCCAACAATAAATCAAGTGAACAGCATCTCCCAGAAAGAGGTTTGTCCAAACAGCTAGTGCCCCAACTTATACAGCCGCTACCCAAGTAATAGTCCCACAAATCAACTATTTTTAATAGCCCACAGGGCTTGGCATTTATGGGTCGCAAAGCCCATATTAAGCAAATAAAACAAATAAACAAAAAGCAACTTTCAAATAGGTGTGTAAGTACTTCCTGCAGCTATCTTCCCCAGGTTCAACACAGACAGATCAAGGAAAAACACCCATCTCCCAGTTTCTTCCTGGAAGGGATTTGACTGCATGTTTTCCCAGCTGCAGCCTGAGGTTTCATCTAATAAGCCTACATGTGGAAATTGACTAGGGTCCTTCTGGGAGCTTGATAAAGTCGGTAGTCACATCCCCTGCTGTTTCTCCTTAGCTCCAACAGTAGAACTAAGCCTCTAGTTATTCCTGGAAGGAACTTGTCAACACATCTAGCACCCCAACCGTTACTGCTGCCACCCAAGGGACAGCTTCCCAAATCACCTAGCTCTGGGAACTGACAGGGCTTGGCAATCGTGAGTCCCCCGGGACCACACAAAACAAAGAAACAGTTCTATTTGGGTGCACAGGCACTTCTAATGACTGTTCAGTCTGGCTCAGCACAGAGTGAGTAAGCAAAAAAAAAAAAAAAAAAAAAAAACAGTTCGTAGTTTGTTCCTAATAGGGGCTAGACTGAAAATCTAACGTTCTGACTTTCCCAGGTGCAGCCTGAAACCTGGGCCTCCAATGAGGGAGGTGACGGGGCAGGCAATTACTAGCCCTCTAGGAGCCGAAACAGCCCTGTGAGCATTTCCCGGCTTTTGGGGACACTGGTGGGTCTTGGCACACCCCTAACTACTGGGGGCCACTAAGAAGAAAGACGGCAGCTTGGACAATCACAAAGGTGCTTGCATCAGACTGGCTGAGGAGGTACATCTCCACATGAGACCAGTCTCTCAATACTGGGATAGATGACTGTTTTATCAAATGTGCAGAAACCAACATAGGAAATCAAGGAAAATGAAGGAAGAGAGGAATATGTCCCAAATAATAGAACAAGATAAATCTCTAAAACCAACCTTAATGAGATGGAGATAAGTGAATTACCCAACAGAGTTCAAAATAACAGTCACAAAAATGCTCACTGAGGTTAGGCAAGCAAGGCATGGAACAAAGTGAACATTTCAACAAAGAGATAGAAAATATTTTTAAAATAACCAACAGAAAGATTAAAGTTGAAGAATACAATAATTGAGCTAAAAAAAAATTCCATAGAGGGCTTCAACAGTTGACTATTTTACGTAGAAAAAAGGATCAGCGAACTTGGAGACAGAAAAGTGGAATTTATCCAATCAGAGGAACAAAAAGAAAAAAGAATGAAAAAGAGCGAAGGTAGTTTAAGGGACTTATCGGACACCACCAGAAGGACTAATATATGTGGTATAGGGATCCCAGAAGGAAAAGAGAGAGAGAAAGCAGCAGAATGGCTAGTCAAAGAAAGAAGGGCAGAAAATTTCTCTAACCTGGGAAAACAAACAGACATCCAGGTCCAGGAAGCCAAAGATCAAATAAGATGACTCTATAAGGGCCCACACTGAGATACATTACAGTTAAATTGTCAAAAGTTAAAGACAATGAGAGAATATTAAAAGCAGCAAGAGAAAAATAACTTGTTAAGTATAAGGGAACCCCCATAAGACTAGCAATGGAATTTTCAGTAGAAACTTTGCAGTCCAGAAGTGAGTGGGATGTTATATTCAAGGGGCTGAAAGAAAACAACAACAACAAAAAAAAACCTGACAAACAAAAATAATCTACCAGCAAATCTACGAGTCCTTCAGAATTGAAGGAGAACTAAAGAGTTTCCCAGATAAACAAAAGCAGAAAGAGTCATCACCACTAGCCTGGCACTATAAGAAATGTTAAAAGGAGTTCTTTAACCTGCAATGAAAGGCTGCTAATTAGTAACATGAAAACATAGGAAAGTATAAACCTCACTGGCAAAGGTAAATATATAGTTAAATTTAGAATTCTCTGATAATATCATAGTGGTTTGTAAATCACCTATAACTCCAGTATAAAGGCTAAAAGACAAAGTATTAAAAATAACTATAACTACAGTAATTTGTTAATAGGAAAACAATATAAAAGATGTAAATTATGACATCAAAAACATAAAATGGGGGGCGTAAAAATGTAGAGCTTTTGTATTGTTCAAAGTTAAGCTGTTATCAGCTTAAAATAGACTGTTATAACTATAAGATGATTTATGTAAGCCTCATGGTAACTAAAAAGCAAAAATGGGGCTTCCCTGGTGGCGCAGTGGTTGAGAATCTGCCTGCTAATGCAGGGGACACGGGTTCGAGCCCTGGTCTGGGAAGATCCCACATGCCACGGAGCAACTGGGCCCGTGAGCCACAACTACTGAGCCTGCGCGTCTGGAGCCTGTGCTCCGCAACAAGGGAGGCCGCGAGGGTGAGAGGCCCGCGCACCGTGATGAAGAGTGGCCCCCGCTTGCCACAACTAGAGAAAGCCCTCGCACAGAAACGAAGACCCAACACAGCGATAAATAAATAAAGCAAACTGTCAACAAGTAAAAATAAATAAACACAATTATAAAAAAAAAAGCAAAAATGTATAGTAGATACATAAAAGCTAAAGAGAAATGAATCAAGTGTACCATCAGAGAAAATTATCAAACGACAAATGAAGAAAGCAAGAGAAGAAGAAAGGAACAAAGGAACTACGAAACAGCCAGGAAACGATTAACAAAATGACAATAGGAATAATCACTACCAGTCACTAATAATTACTTTAAATGTAAATGGACTCATTTCTCCAATCTCATATATAGAATGGCTGAATGGATAAAAAAGAAAGACCTAACTATATGCTGCGTATAAGAGATCCACTTCAGAAGTAAAGACACACATAGACTGAAAATGAAAGAACAGGAAAAGATATTCTGAGCAAAATGAAACAGAAAGAAAGCAGGGGGGGTTATACTGATATAAGACAAAATAGAATCTAAGCCAAAAACTGTGACAAAGAAGGTCATTATATAATAATAAAAGGGTCGATTCAATTATAATAATTATAAATATTTAACAATTATAAATATTAACAATTTTAAGAGATTTAACAATTATAAATATTTATGTACCCAGCCTCAGAGTACCTAACTATGTGAAGAAAATGTTAACAGATCTGAAGGGAGAAAGAAACAGGAATATAATAATTGTAGGGGACTTCAATACCACACTTTCAACAATGGATAGATCATTCAGGCAAGAAATCAATAAGGAAACATTGGACTTAAACTATACATTAGACCAGACAGAACTAACAGACATATTTAGAACATTCCATCCGACAGCAGCAACATACACATTCTTCTCAAGCACACATGGAACATTCTCCAGGAGAGAACGTATGTTAGAACACCATATGATCCTGCAATCCCACTTCTGCAAATACATCTAAAGGAAACTAAGTCATTATCTCAAAGAGCTATATGTATTGCCATATTCATTGCACCGTTATTAACAATAGCCAAGACATGGAAAACATCTAAGTGTCCATCAAAGGATGAATGAATGAAGACAATGTGGTATACAATGGAATAAAAAGAAGGAAAAGAAGGAAAAAAGAAGGAAATCCTACCACTTGAGATAATATGGATGAACCTGGAGGCCATTATGCTAAGTGAAATAAGCCAGACAGGAAAGACAAATACTGCGTAGTATCACTTATATGTGGAATCTATTTTTTAGAGTCAAACTCATAGTAATACAGAGTAGTATGGTGGTTGTCAGGGACGGAGGGGTGGGGGACTTAGAGAGAAGTTGGTGAAAGAGTGCAAACTTTCAGTTATAAGATGAATAAGATCTGAGATGTAATGTATAACAAGGTGACTATAGTTCATAATACTTATTGTGTAATTTAAATTTGCTGAGAGTAGAAACTTGTGCTAGCTTCAAAAACAAAACAAAACAAACAAACAAAAAACACACACAGGTAAATATGTGAAGTATTGGATGTTCAACGTTGGATTCAATGTAGTGAATCCTTTCATAATGTACACATATATCAAACCATCATGCTGTACACTTTAAATATATTACAATTTTATTTCTCAATTATACTTTAATAAATATGAAAAAGAAAAACAAAAAAAGTAGGTAAATTCTCTTTCCAGACCCCTCACTAGGAAATTTTATTACTTTATGAATGATTTCTTCACATGAATTGTTACATAATAGTATTTTGATATCAATTTTCTCCTCTCCAACCTATTTCTAAACAGATTATCAATTCTCTTTCACAAAAATAATTTGCCTTTTGTCCATGAGATTCTTTTTTACTGATATATCAGGAGCGGCAAAACAAAAGGCTATATCCAAAACAAAAGTCATAAGAATTTCCCATCATTAGCTTTGCCTAATCTCTAATCACAGTTTATGAATCCTGGTTTTTCCTACCAAACTAGTACTGTCTACTTGGGACTAAGTTTCCAAACTCTGAGCTGTGCCTTCAGCTGACAATCAGATTCTTAAATCTGGGCCATGTGTTCAGTTGGTTAGAATGTGTTGGTGATAAAGTCAAAGGCCATTTCTTGCAGGAACCAGTTTCACCCAGAGAAATCCCTTTGCACAGTCACAGAAAGCATCCTCTCCCCAGCCACTGCTCTCATAAACGTTGGTCCCCGTTATCAAGGAGATCAGTGTCAGAGTGAAACACAGCTCCCAATAAAGAACAGAAAGCACAGGTCATATCTTCTTAGTCAACGGTGATTATAATAGTTATTAGTTACTATTAACTCACTTTGTGCTAGACACTGTGTTAAATGTTTTTCATGTTTTATCTACACAACCCTATGAGGTATTATTTCAACTTAACCTTAAGAAAACCAAGACGAGTAATTTGCCAAGGTCAGAGTGAACGAACTGAAAGTTGACCCCATGTCTGACTTGAGCCTCCAGAGTCCATGTGATTTACCCACAGCACACTCTTTACAGTATTAGGGCCACAGGGTAATGGGAAACAAGGGAAATTAGGACTTTATCTTGGTTCTGCTCAGACTTTCTGTGTGGTCCCTTGAATGAAGCCTTGTCCATTCAGTTCTGGGTGTTGCAAATGGATCCTGCTACGGGAACACACAAGGATACCACTGCTTTCAGCATTCACACGGATTGCTGTTTCAGTCTTGATGTCTCTGATCCCATCTTCTCTAGCTCCACATTTAGGTCCTGAATATCCTCTTAGACTTCCTCTGCTCGAAGAACCAACTGGACGTGTTTCTCTTCCAGTCTGATACTTACCCTTTATCTCCACTTCCACCCAGTCCTGGTTTCCTGCACATCTCGTCCTGAGAAGAGACTGGGCAAGTCAATTTCTCTAAGTATCAGTTAACTTACCTACTGAATAAGGGATTTGGACTAGATTACCTCTAATGCACTTTTGATTTCCTATACATCATTAATAAAATGATAACTAGAATTCTTACTGGGGAAGTCTTCCTTTCACTGGAAAGAAGCATTAGGTACTTCAGCCCTAACTCCCAGGTCTTACCTGATGACAGCAGTGGCATAGTTGCCTACCCACCTTTGAAGTACATAGTGAAAAAGAAATTCAAAAAAAAGGACTTACATTTTAACCCACGCAAATCATCTTTTCTTTTTCATCCAAATTTTTTAAATAACTCCTATTGTTATACTTTAAGAGGATGTCTCCTGCCCTCAGTGAATGCTCCCCCGGACCATAAAATGGAATGAAAAATAATAAGGAGAAGGGAATCAATTTGGAGCAATTCTGGTTTTATATGATTGTATTTAATCAATTTTTTTCTACTCATTATTGCATATTCAATTCAAAGTTTCAACCAAAAGGGGGAAATTGCTAGAAGGGATTAATTTCCCCTTGTTCTGCTAATAGAACAATTTTCCACTTGTCATTTTTACTGTCTCAAGTGAGGTAGCATTTTTCAACCATAATAAAGTAGAAGTAGAAATTATTGGGGTATAGAGGAAATAACAGGGTGCACAACATTCTCTGTCTCCACAGAGCTCCACCTTACACATTACTCTAAACTTCAAGTGCGTTCCAGAGTTTCATATCTGTAAAAGGTATCTGAGAGATCTAGAGTTCCCTTGGGAACTTCCTCTCAGTTGACTGAGACAGGATCTGTACCTTCTCCAAAACCTCTCTCAACATGAGGAGCAGAAAGGTAGTGACTTTAGAGACACTGACTCACCTCACACAGGGCAGAATGGCCACCATCAAAAAGCCTACAAAACAATAAATGCTGGAGAGGGTGTGGAGAAAAGGGAACCCTCTTGCACTGTTGGTGGGAATGTAAATTGATACAGCCACTCTGGAGAACAGTATGGAGGTTCCTTAAAAAACTAAAAATAGAGCTACCATATGATCCAGCACTCCCACTCCTGGGCATATATCTGGAGAAAACCGTGATTTGAAAAGATATGTGCACCCCAATGTTCACAACAGCACTATTTATGATAGTCAAGATATGGAAGCAACCTAAATGTCCATCAAAGGAGGAATGGATAAAGAAGATGTGGTATATATATACAATGGAATATTACTCAGCCATAAAAAAGAATGAAATAATGCCATTTCCAGCAACATGGATGAACCTGGAGATTATCATACTAAGTGAAGTAAGTCAGAAAGAGAAAGACAAATATCATATGATATCACTTATATGCAGAATCTTAAAAAAAAAGGATATAAATGAACTTATTTACAAAACAGAAACAGACTCACAGACTTAGAGAACAAACTTATGGGTACCAGAGGGGAAGGGGGGGGAGGGATAGACTGGGAGTTTGGGATTGACAGGTACACACTGCTATATTTAAAATAGATAACCAACAAGGACCTACTGTATAGTACAGGGAACTCAGCTCAGTATTCTGTAATAACCTAAATGTAAAAGAATTTGAAAAAGAATAGATACTTGTATGTGTATAACTGAATCACTTTGTTGTACACCTGAAACTAACACCACATTGTTAATCAACTATACTGCAATATAAAATAAAAATTTACATGGGCTTGTCCAAATGACATAGTATCTCTGAACCTAAGTGTATGTCTTTGTAACGAGAGTGGTGACAGTAACTATCTCAGGGCAGATATGGGACTGAAATGAGATAACGTTTATGGATGTACTTTGCAGGCAGTAAGGCAGAATGGTCCAGAATTTGGCCAATGGACTAGCTTTCTAAATCTGACTCCCAACTCATCCTTTATAAACTATGTATAGGACTTCCCTGATGGTCCAGCGGTTAACATTCTGTGCTTCTAATGCAGGGGCCACAGGTTCAATCCCTGGTCGGGGAAGTTCCTCATGCCGCATGTTATATACATATATATGTATATAAACTGTGCACATAACCTTAGGTGATTTGCTTGAACGCCCTAATCCACAGGTTCCTCCTTATCTGTTGAATGGGAATGAGAGTTGCATCTATCACATAGATAGTTGGGAAGATGATGTAACGCCATCAGGGCCCAGCTTAAGGTAAAATGTCCGTGAGTGTTACCTATTATTAATGCCAGCACAGAATCAGGAAATGATGGGTCAGCAAGATTTCTGCAGGTGCTTGAGCATCCTCAGTACATGTATTAAGTGGAAGGGGGAGAGAAAAAGGGAGAGGAAAGAGAAAATAAACATACCCTTGGATAGAGCAAAGAGGGGAAAATCCAAGAGTAAATTGCTCTTAATTGATGTGATCCTTTGGCCAAGGATCGAGAAAACACTTCTTATATCTAATGATGTTCACAGCACCGACTCTTGCCATTCTCCGCTCCCTGGCCTCGACCCTCTGTCTCTGAGCTCAGTGGATTTTATTCCTGTTTCATTCTTGAAAATAATCAACTGTGGAAATTTAGAGGAGTCTCTCTATGAGTTTTTAAGAGTGCATCAGGGTCATAAAAACAGAGTGGTTCTATCTATATGGAAATGTAGATTTCAAATATATCCATTCTAATAATCAAATTATAAGGGAAATGGTCCCCTAATAGGGAGCTAATAAAAGTTGATTCTTAAGGCTGCCTGGAGCTGTCAGCAATAAGGAACAGATTTATAATGTGAAGCTGTGCTGTATTCTTCTTCCTCCTGCGACCCCTGCCCCGTCCCATATTATATGAGCTATGCCAATAACTAGACGGCCCAAGCTTGGATTGGAAGGAAATAGATTCAGCAAAGTTCTCATTTGACCAAATCTTTCCCCACATCCATACACACACACACACACACACACACACACACACACACTGTCTCATACATTTTTTTTTTAATCATGTAAAGGTTTGCCTAAAGGTGCTAAATTTACTTCCCTGTTTGACTGGAATTTTTCCCTTCTGTACATTGCATGAATGTTCCCTGGGGTACTATTGATTAGCTATTGAGACTGTGCTTTGGATAACGAGGAGACTGTTAACAGGGGACAGGAAAGCAAACTTGGCATAACTAATTTTTATGGAATACATAGGAAGGGAGAGGTGGATTTTTTTTTTAACCTCTTAATTTTCTAGATGCCTTCCCTGAAAATGTGGCATTTTAGATGGAAACTAGCTTAAGGAGTTGTGCATTTGTTACTGCAGCAAAAGCAAGCACACAAGAGATAAAAATAGATCCCTTTCTCCAGGGTTATACTGAATTGTTTCCCAGATGAGGAAATACAATAACCAGCCACACTCCTCTGGCTGTGACCAAACATAGACTTTTCTCACTACTTTTCTGTCACGCTCATAGTAAGTCACAACAGCCTGGGTGGAAGCGCATAGCTGGGGCAGGCAAATGTAGACACCAGTGCAGCCTATCCACCCAGCTAATCTTCCCAAATGATTAGGAAAGGACTCTTCCACAAGGCCATGTGGATGAAACCTTGTCAGCCAGGGAAAAAGGCCTTTCCCACATCCACTTGTCACCAGGCTAAAACTCCTCATTGTAATCAAGAAGAGCATATCATAGGAGGAAATGCCCACAGGATCATCTCCAGACTGTGAATTACTACACGTGGTATAACAGTAACACCTTAATCAAAAATTCAAGCAATAATGCCCCAAGTTATTTTTACCAGAAGGTAGGGATAGCATAATGGCATAGCACAAAAACATTAAGACACTATTTCAATGTATTTAGGTGTCAAAGAGAACACAAGCATGTTGCTTGGGTTATTTTGAACATAAATGCTGTCCCAATAAATATTTTGGACTGGCACAGAGTTGTTGTTGTTTTTGATTTGTTTCTTTTGGGTTTTAATTTTGCAAATGAAGTAACTGACAAAGGATTAATCTCCAAAATTTATAAGCAACTCATGCAGCTCAATAACAAAAAAACAAACAACCCAATCCAAAAATGGGCAGAAAACCTAAATAGACATTTCTCCAAAGAAGATATTCAGATTGCCAACAGACACATGAAAGAATGCTCAACATCATTAATCATTAGAGAAATGGAGATCAAAACTACAATGAGATATCATCTCACACCAGTCAGAATGGCCATCATCAAAAAATCTAGAAACAATAAATGCTGGAGAGGGTGTGGAGAAAAGGGAACACTCTTGCACTGCTGGTGGAAATGTGAATTGGTACAGCCACTATGGAGAACAGTATGAAGGTTCCTTAAAAAACTACAAATAGAACTACCATATGACTCAGCAATCCCACTACTGGGCATATACCCTGAGAAAACCATAATTCAAAAAGAGTCATGTACCAAAATGTTCATTGCAGCTCTATTTACAATAGCCCGGAGATGGAAACAACCTAAGTGTCCATCATTAGATGAATGGATAAAGAAGATGTGGCACATATATACCATGGAATATTACTCAGCCATAAAAAGAAACGAAATTGAGCTATTTGTAATGAGGTGGATAGACCTAGAGTCTGTCATACAGAGTGAAGTAAGTCAGAAAGAGAAAGACAAATACCGTATGCTAACACATATATATGGAATTTAAGAAAAAAAAATGTCATGAAGAACCTAGGGGTAAGACAGGAATAAAGACACAGACCTACTAGAGAACGGACTTGAGGATATGGGGAGGGGGAAGGGTAAGCTGTGACAAAGCGAGAGAGAGGCATGGACATATATACACTACCAAATGTAAGGTAGATAGCTAGTGGGAAGCAGCCACATAGCACAGGGAGATCAGCTCAGTGCTTTGTGACAGCCTAGAGGGGTGGGATAGGGAGGGTGGGAGGGAGGGAGACGCAAGAGGGAAGAGATATGGGAACATATGTATATGTATAACTGATTCACTTTGTTATAAAGCAGAAACTAACACACCATTGTAAAGCAATTATACTCCAATAAAATAAAAATAATAATAATAATAATTTTGAATTTAGGCTGGGCCCACGTTTTCCAAATCCCCTGTAGATTCAACCACTTCTTTTATCTTACACCTGGCTAGATCCACACATTTCTGTTACCTATCTCGTCCTTTAAGAACGGGAGTTCGAGACTCTGGGAGAGACAGGCCACAGTTAGGTAGCTTTTAGAGCACAGCTGACTCTCCATATTTGCAGATTCTGCATCTGTGGATTCAACCAACCGCAGATGGAAAAATATTCGGGAAAACAAATTCCAGAAAGTTCCAAAAGGCAGAACTTGAATTTGCTGCACCAGGCAACTACTTACATAGCATTTACGTTGTAGTTACAACGATTTATACAGCATTTACATTGTGTTAAGTATTGTAAGTAATCTAGAGATGATTTAAAGTAAATGGGAGGATGTGTGTAGGTTATGTGTAAATACTACACCATTTTACATAAGGGACTTGAGCGTCTGCAGATTTTGGTATCCGCGGGGGGCGCTAGAAGAACCAGTCGCCCACAAATACTGAGGGACGACCAGACAACCATACATTTAAGAGAAGCTCCGTCTTCCATTGAAAGCCACTGGTAAAAGATTCAAGATTAGAGGTTGCTTTCAACAAGTACACGACTGTGTCGTCAAAGCTTGAAGCAAGAAGTCACGAGACATCTACAGATGGGCATCTAGGCCTGCAAAACGGTAGGCACTCAGCACATGTGACTGTGGAGCCCTTGAAATGTGACTAGTCCGAATAAACATGTGTCATAGCACAAAATAAACACACACCAGACTTTGAAGATTTAGTACCACAAAATGCAAAATATCTGATGAATAATCTTTACACTGATTACATGTTGAAATGAAAATATTTGGGGCATATTGGGTTAAATAGAATATATTATTAAAATGAATTTTACCTATTTATTTTATTTTTAATGTGGCTACCAGAAAATGTAAAGCTGCGTTTGCGGCTAACA
The DNA here is from genome assembly GCF_951394435.1 of Stenella coeruleoalba. Taxonomy (NCBI): domain Eukaryota; kingdom Metazoa; phylum Chordata; class Mammalia; order Artiodactyla; family Delphinidae; genus Stenella; species Stenella coeruleoalba. The sequence goes on from NC_137167.1 coordinate 10,282,522, forward strand.
TCATGTATCTGTGGACAGCACTGGTCTAGAGGAAACCGTAACTACTCCCTTAGGTGCACAGACTTGTTAGTACTTTCTGGAATTTCCTTAGCGAAAAGGAACCAGAGACTGATATCGATGCCTAGCTTATAGCTTAAAATATATGTGTGTGTAGGAAGCCATATATATTAATCATTATACAGAATGGATTCAGGCTTTCTCAAAGAGTTTTTTTTTTAAACCCTCTGCAATTAGTATACATAGACCCTTCCATTGAATGGACTCTACTGGACTAATTAACTAGTAATAATTATAGAATCCTAACTAATGAAGCTCATTTAATCATTGTGGAGTACGTGCCGTCCTTATTTCTGTGCGTTCTCTGGATGCTGACATGGGAGCAGATCTCAGCTCTTGAAATAACCCCCATGACCACTCTGCAGAAGCAAATTTGACTATAAGGAAGAAGCACTGAGCTTCCAGTCTGACGATGGAGGTTGACATCCTACCTTTACACTCTAACTGTACAGACCAAGACACTTCAGCTGACCGCTCTGAGACTCAGTCTTTCAAATATCATAAAATTGGGGTGGTAATGTCTATTCCATCAAGGTTCTATGACAATGACAAGGGATACAGTGTGTGAAGGCACTTGGTAGACTCTACAGTTTACCTAAAAGCTTGGTGCTGTTAACGTGAGCTGGAAGTTTTAGTCACACTTTCCTCTAGAAGCAGAGCCTAGAGTGTGCCTGGGATCACGGTCCCCCCTCATCGGTGGTACTTCCCTTGCAAGCTGTATTCACACTGGCAGCCCGTCTGCAAGACAGTGTCTGTGCACCACCCAACAAAATCCACTAAAAAGTTTGAAGACGCTGAAAGGGAACCGTTTGTTCTGTCTTCGGTGTCAGACACCTGATGAGATTAAATTTTTATTGAGTTGGATGATTTTTGAGGAGCTCTCCATGTTCCATTGGTTGTTTTGACATCATACAGCAAGCCAGCTTGTTCCCTCTCAGTGAACAAGTGAATTTGTCTCTAAGTAAGACACCGTAGAGCTTGCACTGCCTACATTTCTTGCCTGCTTTCAACCTTTTATGCTATGAATCTTCTCCTCCTCTCTCCCTATCTTCCAGGCTCCTTCCATTATAAAATAATCATCAGCAGATAATGCAAGGTTGGTCCTTCCAGCTTCTTGACTGCAAACAATTGTCCCCTGAGACAGTAAACATCTCTCAGCGGAGACACTAGTGATTTTATAATTCAAGTTTTTTAAATATAATTTTTATAGGGATGCTTATTGCCGTTTCCTATGAATATACTGGTTGTAACAAACAGTATTCTACTGATTATTTTTCTAAATTAATGAATTTATTGTTAACTATTTTATACAAAACACTCTGATAGCTCCTATAAATCATAGGAAAGAAGCATGAAACAGGTCCCTGGTTCCTCCCCTACAGACCTCGTAGAGATTTCTGTCTCTCTCCTCCATTGTCATGGCCTTCAACTCCTTCCACGCATCACTTTGACCCCTTGACTGGAGATCACTTGCCTCCTATTCGCAAATTTATCCAGTTACTAATTTTTATGTGTATAGGGATTTACGGATGTGGCCATATGTGTCCCTCTTTCTGGAAGTCTTTCCTGAGCCTTGCAAGAAGCTGGGTGACCTTACACAAATTACTTAACCTCTTTGTGCCTTCAGAGTCTGTGAAATAGAGATAGCATCTACCTCGAAAACTTGTTGTGGGAATTAAGCATTTCCTAGCACATTATAAGCACTCAATAAACATTAGGCACTCCTACAATATCAATGGAATCTACCCAAAAACTCTATCAAACACCCCTTCTCTACAGCTACCATACACCTTGTTTATCTCTAGTATAGCAATACTTGCTCTATTACAATAGCTTGCATACTTGTCTTCCAAATTAAAAATAATACTATTTACTAAGAGTTTGCTATGTACTTTGCTTATATTAGAGCATTTCATCCACCCTGGAACTTTTGTGATATAGACAATCATTTTCATTTTTTTGAACTGAAGAAAGTAAGACTTAGGCAGAGTCATATACCCAAGGGCATTCACTTAATAAATGAGAGAAGCAGGACTTCAGTCCAAAACCCATGTTTTCAACCACTCACCACACTCAGCCACCTCCCCTGAGGGTCCAGCCTACCATGTCCGTGGGTCCCTGTGGCTAGTACAGTGTCTGACACATAAGTTTGCATTCACTCTTAATTCATTAATATAACACCTTTCCAAGGAAAGGCATAAATATTTTTGTGTTTCAACTAAATATATTAAGAGACACAAAAATGATGTGACTGTCCCATGGATCTGCGGGTAGCTTTTTAAAGGGTTAAGCTGACTTAGCTTTCTCATTTTAGAAGTGTTGCCATTTCCTTTTCAGGAAGGAAAAGACATAACAGGAATAAATTGTAGGCAGATGTCTCATTTCTCCAACTTATTATTCTAGGGTGAAAATATTGAGTGACATAATGCATCACAGGACTGTCATGACTAAGTAGGAGACAATATATCAAACAGGCATGGCTCTTGGAAAAACTACCAAACAAGCTTTAGCTAATGATGGATTAAGTGATTAACATTATGGCGAACGGGAGAAATGTTTTAGGGAAGAATGTATTATATTCTTTTTGCTAAATATTTATTTATTTGGCTGCATTGGGTCTTAGGTGCAGCAGGTGGGCTCTTTAGTTGCAGCTTGCCAGCTCCTTAGTTGTGGCATGCATGAACTAGATGTGGGATCTAGTTCCCAGACCAGGGATAGAACCCCGGGCCCCCCACATTGAGAGCACAGAGTCTTAACCACTGCGCCACCAGGGAAGTCCCAAAGGTATTATATTCTTAAGCAGAAAGTAATATGAGTTTCAAATCCAGTTTAACATAGGAGCCGTGAAAAATCACAGAATAAAGATATCCTTCAACATTAAATACAATCTATTGAGGTCTTTCCCAACAAAGAGTTTCTGAAGTGAAGATCTTAGGTTTTACAGACTGAAGGGACCAGCAGAAAAATAAGTCTGGGGGCTAGGCAAAGAAAAGTGTATAAAGGGCCTTGAATAGTATGTCAAGGAGTTTGACCTTCATTCAAAAGGCAGCTTTGGGGGGAGAAGAATGACATCAAGGTGATACATAACTCTAGATCAAGTAAGGGGAATTGAAAAAGAGAAATTTAGAGGCACTAGGAATACAAAGGAGGGAACAGATTTAAGGAGATATATAGGAGGAAGAATATATAGGACTCAATGGCCCCTTGGATGAGAAGAAGAAAGGAGAGTAAGACAGCAGATGGAAGATAGGAAGAGAAACAGAAAGGTTTGAGAGACAACGGAGGATAATGACGTATTGATGTGGGACAGGGTGGAGGATGGGAGCTGGGATGATAGACTGCAGGTTGGGGAGGCGAGGGCTCTGGAGGGTGGGGGAGGGGAAGCATCAGTCCCTAAGTGGGGTAGATTCTCCACTCTTAGACTGAGGAGGAAAGATAATCCCTTCAGTCTTTGACATAGTAAGCTGTGGCATATTCATAGCCAGGTCTATAAATACAATAATTTGTTGCTGGTGCTGGAGCCTTTAGTGGCAATGAGGATTTGGAAACTAATCCTGTACTACCTGCTGATATCACCTGTACCTTTGTGCTCTGTGCTTATTTACTTTTTATTTGTCTAAGGTTTGCTCCCACCTATGAAGTAGACTCCTATAGGCATCGTTGCCTTTTTGTATTCCCTAGAGAAAGGGGCATGGTTCCTAGTTTCTGCCAGGTGCTCTGAAAATGACCATTATTTAATTGATTACATGGTTGACTAACCTTCCCTGTGACACTCCCCCTCCTCCCATGTCTACAAATGCTCTATCCCATCAGCCTCTCCCTGATCCCTAGACGCCTTTCCTTGAGCCAAGCAGAATTAGTATATGTGTCAAACTAAACTGCTTTTTTTTGGGGGGGGGGAGGGGGTCTATTTGCCACAGCTCTTCTTATTGTTACCATTTTAAAATATTGTTCTACTGTCATACTTTCTACAATAACAAGGAAAACACTTCTGGCATTCCAAACTGACCCACCAATTTCTTCTGCAAACCAACATACAGGCTCTGTGACCGCAGGAGAACATTACTTTAGCACCAACCTCTGCTCTCTACAAAAGAAAAATGAGCTGCAAAGTTTAGGGACAAGTATACCTAACAATAGTCTGCCCTGCTTCACAGGGGGCGCTGGGGGAGGACTGAGTAAAAACATGGTGGGAGGCAGCCGCGGAACAGACTCTTCTGAATGATCTGAATGCTTTCTGAATGCTAATTCCCCAGGTTGCATCGGACTTGGGACAATGTGGTGCCTTATTCGATCCTCACTGAAATAAAGCATAACTCTCCCCTCTTAAGTCTTCCCTCTGAACTTCCATTATACATGTTCTCCAAGAGTTTAAAGAAAAAGAGACCCTGGTAGCAACCCTCTTAAATTCCCCCCCATTGATGGGAGGCAGTAACACATAGTGTAAAACTTCCAAAAGGCTCAGATTCAAATCTCAGTTCAACCAACAAGGTTTGTGTGAACCCAAACCTCATTTTTCTAACAGTTAACATGGAGATGATATCCTTTGCCTTCGGAGTTGAGTACCTAGTGGATGTCAGGTACCAGCACGATGTCTCACGTACAGCAGGCACCTAAGAACGTAAAACTATACTTATTATTATTTTTTAATACTTATTATTACTGATACCAAGCAGGACCATGTGGGGCTCCTGAGCACAGAAACCTTTCTGTGTCCCCCATTTCTTGATTACAAGAGATAAGCTTCATTCAGCCTCCATGACCTTCCCTCAGTTCCAAGGGGCAGATTTAAACAGTTGCTAATTAGGGAAGGGAGGGGATGCAGAGACAAGGGAGGAAGAGTCAAAAGAAACAATAGTGCAGCCTTGGGGCAGGTTCCTGGTTCCCTCTCAAGGGATACACACAACAATATCTTTGAGCTGTTTTGCATATACTGAAACCCCACCCCCCACCCCCCCACCCCCCCGCCGGGTGGGAGAAGTTAACTGTGTGCTGCCCACAAGCACGGAGACCCCAGACCGGTGGGAACCAGAAGGTTGATGATGCCGACTCCCACTTACCTCACCACCAGCCAATCAGAGGAACGTCCACGAGCTGATCACGCCCTCTTTGAACCATTACTGTAAAACTCCTCACTAGTTATCTATTTTATACATATTAGTCTATATATGTCAATCCCAATATGCATAAAATAGATAACTAATAAGAACCTGCTGTATAAAAAAATTAAATTAAATTAAATTAAAAAAAAAAAAACTCCTCACACCCCCATCCAGGTTGGGACACACAATTTTGAGGACATTAGCAGGTTGTGGCCCCTTTGCCTGGCAAAGCAATAAAGCTGTTCTCTTCTACTTCACCCAAAACTCTGTCTCTGAGATTTAATTTGGTGTCGGGGTACAGAGGCTGGATTCAGCTTCATTATCTAGAAAATACAATTATTATTATCTGAGCAACGACCAACCAATATCCCCCCTATGCTGCTGGGCTGGGAAAAAACACAGAACTGGAGTCAAGGGGGCAGGGTTTCTCTCTCTCTCCTGGCTCTGTCCTGGATAAATAACCACTAGACATGTGTGCTGGGGAATCTGACTAAAGGCATAAGGCATGGAATCCGCTTAGCATGGGAGCTACTTCCTCCTTTCTACTTGGGTTTTCTCATTGGAACCCAAATTATCAGGGTCACGTGGGTCTACTGTAAGGGGCACTATCCCTCACAAGTTCTCTATTCTTGCTTTTCTTTTTTCCTCCTTGTTCTTCCATTAGGTACAGCATCAAATGTCCCACTCAAGGCCTGCCTGCTAAGGACAACCACTTTCTAGAGCCTCTCAGGACTTCCGGTTACCTGCTCAGCTCTGGCTGGCTCTGCTGGTGATTCCAACCTCATAGCCCTGCACCTAAGCTGCCTCAGATATTAAGATCCTTTCTTAAAATAATAAAATAGATAAGCTACTTGATGTATATTAGTAGTAATCATTACAGCACTCTGTGACTAAATTATCACTATCTCTTGCTCATGAGGATCCAGAGTCTTTGAAAGGGCAAGTAACGCAGGTCCAAAGAGTTGGACAGTCAGGCAGTAAGGAGTGGAGATGCAAACTCTGTCCAGCCTGCAGGGATCCCATTCTTTCTACTTACAGAAGCAGCACATGGGCAGCCTGCAGATGTGTTTGGTTTAGCCTGTTACAATCCTGACCTTATGGTGTTTTTCAAAAAAATGAGTTCATTTCCAAGATTTTTTTGAAAGCTAGATTCATTTTAAATATCCAATTTTTTACTTTTTCTTTAAAAAAAAAATCAGAAGAACTAGCAACACCGGGCTTGTTTTCCTCTGGGTGACTAGCTATCTGCTGAAGCTGAGGAATAAACTCTCCCTTCAGACAGACCCGATGTGCAGCTTCTGGGTGGCCGCAGTCCTCACCACTCCCTTATGCCTTCTGACACTGCACTCTCCTCACTCTTTAGGTACCTGCCTGGCCCTGTAGACAGCTGACTTCACCCCCGTGTTGTTAAGTCCTGTTCCCAGGGGAGGGCACGTCTTACTCTCTGTTCTTGGTCTCAGAAGCAGCTGGTTTCCATCTCTACACCTGTACCTTGTGCCTCCCCCTTCCTTCTTCCTCCTGCCGTGATGTCTTCTTGGTTTTGTCTTTTGATATGATTTCTGATTCATGCCTGATCCTAACTCACCATCACAGAGATATGCTAAGCCTCTGGTTTGCCGGCAGTCAGGTTCTAATTCTAACTTGCATTGATCATCCAGGTTAGATTGAGGTCCAATCTGAATTACTCACTAGGTCTGCTCTTTCATTCAACTTGAACTACTCCCATTCCACCAACCCAGTCCAAGACTTCTCTGCAATTCCCTTCGGCTCCCTTGTAACTGCCCCACACTGTGAGTGAGCCAGTGTCTGGCCCAACACAGAAGTACTTTCCTACTGTTTGCCATCCCCCTTTCTCCCCTCCTCCATCTCTCTGGCTCTCCCAGCTCTGTCCTCACAGCAGAGCCGAGAAGGGGGACCTAAAGACAAGAAAGGATTGATCAGTGTTCCCTGAATAGTACAAGATGAGGAAATTTTTTAAAAGCCCTCTAGACTTCATGCTTCGAGGATGTTTCATAGGGAACTTGACAGAGACTTGGAAAATACATCTCATATAAGAAAGAAGTTGAAAAGGGCAAAAAAAAAACCCTACAAGTCTGACAAGGAGAAAAAGAAAAAAGGTGTAGACCAAACTATTGGGACTGAAAACCCTATTGAGAGCAAAGCTGGCTCTGACCTTCGTGCCTCCCTAAATGAAAAGCAAACTTCTCCCCTCCTCCCTCATCCCCGACTTTGTCAAGCATGATTGATGACACAGCTTTTGCTGAAGACACTGCTGAAACGTTCTCACATATAAAATGAGAGCTCACCTAGCTCTTATCTGCAGAAGAAAAGGCACACTATTGTAAAAGACAGATGCCTGGCAATTAAAGAGAAAAGAGTGGAAGGGAACGCAGTTGCTGGCAGCACGGCACGCCACCTACCTGATGTTCCCCATCGTGCTGTATCGTGATGGTCCCGGTCTTTAAACTTTCTAGGGCAAGAGTCAAAGACATAAGGACACATCCCCCACTACTCTCCAAATAAACTCCCGTCTTAAAAAAAGAAACCAGTTAAAAAGATGAAAACTCTAATTCGAAAAGACCCATGCACCCCAATGTTCATAGCAGGACCATTTACAACAGCCAGACACGGAAACAACCTAAGTGTCCATGGACAGATGAATGGATAAAGAAGATGTGGTATATATGTTCCATGGAAAATTACTCAGCCATAAAAAAGAATGAAATAATGCCATTCTTAGCCATGTGGATGGACCTAGAGATTACCTTACTAAATGAAGTGAGTCAGACAAAGACAAATATCATATGATATCACTTATATGTGGAATCTAAAATATACAAATGAACTTATTTACAAAACAGAAACAGACTCACAGACATAGAAATCAAACTTATGGTTACCAAAGGGGAAGGGACGGGGGAGGGATAAATTAGGAATTTGGGATTAACAGATACGTACTACTATATATAAAATAGATAACCGGAAAGGACCTACTGTAGAGCACAGGGAACTATATTCAATATCTTGTAATGACCTATAATGGAAAAGAATCTGAAAAAATATATATATTTATATATGTGTATAATTGAATCACTTCGCTGTACATCTGAAACATTGTAAATCAACTACACATCAATAAAATAATTAACTTTTTGAAAGAAGCCAGTTAGCTCCTTTTCTAACCCATCCTATCATGTATATTTCAGCTTCCAGCCCTGTATTCCCCCTCCTAGATTACAGCTGACTCCTCATTTTCACCCACCTAAATCCTACACATCTTTTAAAAGACAACTCAAATTCTCTGTCATTTCTCAACTATCCCAACATACTATGCCCTCTTCCTTCTCTAAATTCTACAACAAATACAACCTGTGTCCACATCACTCACCAACTAAATTGTAAGCACCTCAGAATCAACGCAAAGACATCATTTTATCCCTACTACCATGGTAACATTTAATAGGTTCAACAAACATTGAAATGAATATGACACTCTGCCATAATCTTCATTACTTATTTCATTCCATATATATTTAACTCCAATAAGATTATAATTCCCTTGAGGTCAAGGACCATGACTTAATGTATTTCTCTGGCAGTCTAGATGGGACCCAGCCCACAGGAGGAAATAAATATTTACTTGATAGAGAGGTTGATTGATTTAAAGGAATTTAAAGCTTTCAAAACAAGTTAACAGTTGCAATACTAGACATTCCTTACTTTAATAGGAAATACCACTTTACAGCTAAAACAAAATCGTGCAGGCTGTGGACAGTCCCAAAATTTCTCAGTGCCATTATTTCACTAAGTTCTAGAGAAAGCCCCAAGTTTGCCTCTGGGATGTTCAAATACCACCTCAGAATGAGTGACCGGTGTCTGAGCAGCCGTCCTGTGGATCTTACTTCAGAGTTCTCCAAGTTTATCCTCGGAGGCAAGGGCATATCACACTTAATCAGTTCTGTTTTTTAAATGCTTCTGCTGTGAGTTCCACCTGGGACTTGCAGATCCGGATGAGATCCGGATTTGCACATCATTGTTGGTGGCCAGTCCCTGTGATGAGAGCTCAGCTGTCAATGGGGAGTGAAGCAGGATGTCAGCCAGCTGCTCCTTCCCTGCCTACCCTCGCAGTCCTTGAATCTCCAGGGCTGATCCAGGGGGAAAGCAGTAAAGACAAGCAGGTAGGATTTGAAGGCCAGGATTAAAACCACACGTGGAAAAAGAAAGACCGTCATTAGGTTGTTTTCCTGTCTTGTAATTACTGCTCTAAGGCCATCAGCTTTAAGTAATAAGTTTTTGAAAGCCAAAAATTTTAGATACAATTTTGTATAAGCAAATCATTTGTGTGCACAAAACTCTGTATTTTCTCGAGCAAACAGCATTTTTCACATGCAAATGGCTCTGTTAGAGCTTTAGCTAATTGAGCAGTGTGTGGAATTCAATGCTCTTTTGCAAGAACAAGTGGGAAGTGATACTGGCGTAGCTACAGAGAATGTTGACAAGAGTGGCAGGGGGTCAGCGGTACTCTTTGCCTACAGTTGGGTGGCTCTGACTCCTTGGAATGCTGTAACTCTTGAGAAGTGGAGTAGAAAACTGTCTGAGGTGAGTACACGGTATTTTCAAGCAAATTACTGGTAAATTGATCATTGTCATCACATCGACCAGGTTACTCGAGGCTCAAACTCACACGTGCCATCCGAGTTAGCATTTCAGCATGGCTTGGAAGAAATGGTCTGACGGGCTGTTCTGTTGGGTGGTGCTGTTGGGTGGTGCAACTGCTCCAAGCCCCTCTGCCATCCTAGAAGCTGCATTAACTGCAAGTTGGCAGCACACCGCAGTTGGGTACTTGAGGAGAGTGTAATCAAGGTACTGTTTACAAAGGAACGGGCAGGGGTCAGGAAATCAACAAGGGTTTGTACAGCACCTTCAGACTAGTAAGCGGTTGCAATCTCTAGACCTGAAGGGGCAAAGGAATGGGTCTGTTCATAGAACCTGGAGGGACAGCTATTGAAAAAGGACCACCCAACAGGAGTTGTGATCTTTCAGTTGACCGAAGGCAGCCAGCCCATCATGACCCTCAAAGAGAAAGCCAGAGGGATCAATACTCGGACCTCATTCTTCTCTCTCCCTCTGGTGTTTTGCCAGCCTCCCTCATTGACCAAACCCAGCTGGAAAGCAGAAGGCCAAGGCATCTCTTGATTCTATCTATACTGGTCAACCTCCCAGGCCCAGGGCAGGGCGTAGACTAGTGTGGAGAACAAATCAGAGATATCCTGCTTAGGTTCCCTGGAGCCAAAGGTTCTGCAGGCCTTTTCCTTTGTCTCCTATTTCAGTATTTCTAAGCTCCAGAACTTCTCTGAGAGCTAAATCACAATCATACCCTGCCTGGCGCTATTCTCCAGTCTCAATGGAAATTTTCATGATTAACAATAGTTGTCTTAAACCTATAAGAATCATTCTTAAGATGGCAATAAATTTAACTTATAATGCTACTATGGAAATGGTTAAGGGTTCATCAGTGGTCATAGATTTGATCGGTTTAGTTTATTCCCTAATCATAGACCAAAGCCATTGCCTGTATAACAGAAGCCAAATAGGAACAGAGACCTCTTCTCGTAATTCTTCGCCTCTACTTCTGCATGATGTATTTTCCAACTACTCCTTTTCTCATTAGTTTCGCTCCTTGTAACTGCCTGTTTGTATTAAAATAATCACCATCTCACAGTTCAGATTTAATTGTTCAGTAGTTATTTAATGTGTGCTACTTTATTTTTCCTCCCTGCCTAAATTACAAGCTCCCTGAAGGTGGAGGGTGTGTATGGTACGTATTCAAGCATCTATTAAGGTCTCAATAAGTACTTCTCCCATGTAATAATTCCCCAGTAATTCGCAGGTTCTTGTTATCAGCATTTATAGAATAGTTTCTATGCACCTAGAACTCTGACAAATTCTAAGCTGCTTGAGAGCAAAACCAAGTATGCTTCCACAGTGCAGAGCACAGAGCCTTTCTACATAGTAGTAATTACTCTTGAAGGTTACAGGAAGGAAAAGAGTGGAAGGGAGGGAGAGAGGAGAGATAGCTAATTGTGTTCCTTGTTGGTAAAGATGCTCATTGCATTAGGCATATGGGCAGTTGTTAGATACAAAGCAAGCAGAGTGGCTGGAAAATAACTTGATCCATAAGGGAACCCATATAGTGTCGCCTAGATGCTGTGAAGATAATTGGCCTCTGGGTATTTCAAATATGGTCTTTGTTCTCCTTTGATAGATGATTCTGTACATCTTTGTGTATAATAAGCCAACTGGATGTGGGTGATGCCGTGATTCAGATATGTGCTTCCCGGGAGCCATAAAGAGATCTCAAATACAGCTATAAACACCTTTGAGAGATTGTGCAATAAAGAAAACTTCCTGACAAATTAGCTACAGACTCAGAATAACAGAGCTAATAACACATCAGCTCACTGCTCTTCCCAGCAAACACAGGGGGAGAAATGTGTCAGACTGAAATTAATCAATCTAACACTCACAATCTGGAAATTTTAGGGAGAAAAAAAATTGTTTCTTAAGGAAGATATTTCTAAAGCAATATTTATTAAGACATAGCTTCATCTCTCCTTTTATTTATTTATTTGTTTATTTATGTATTTTTGGCTGTGATGTGTCTTTGTTGCTGCGCGCGGGCTTTCTCTAGTTGAGGCGAGTGGAGGCTACTCTTCTTTACGTGCACAGGCTTCTCACTGCGGTGGCTTCTCTTGTTGTAGAGCACGGGCTCTAGGCACACGGGCTTCAGTAGCTGTGGCACGTGGGCTCAGTAGTTGTGGCTCGTGGGCTCTGGAGCACAGGCTCTGGAGCTGTGGCGCACGGGCTTAGTTGTTCCACGGCATGTGGGATCTTCCCGAACCAGGACCCGTGTCCCCTGCATTGGCAGGCGGATTCTTAACCACTGTACCACCAGGGAAGCCCTCCATTTCACTTTGGCCCTGCCAAAACAATCTCTGAGGTAAACAGCAGGACCCTACTTCACCCAAAACTCTGTCTCTGCGATTTAATTCGGTGTCAGGCTACAGAGGCTGGATTCGGCTTCAATATCTTGCTTTTCCTTAAGCACGAGACGTGTCAACACAGCCAATATGCTATCAAGCAAACTACATTTGAAGATTCAAGGGGGGTGGCCAAGAGCTATTAATATGGTGATCATTCACCTAGAGACGATCAGCATTTCATGCAATTGTATTCATTTCAAAATACGCAAGAAATTAATCCTACAGCTAAGTGTGCTTTGTGTTTATCCACCTTGGTAATACTTTATGGATGCAAACTATAAAGCAGAAAGCAGAAATTTTTGTCAGACCATGTGTCAGAAGTAATTATTACTGTAATAGAAGGTCCACCCAACCTGAACGGGACACATACACCACCATGTCCCACAATGTAAAAAGACAGATTGGATCCCACTCTGGAAGAAGAAATGTTTAAAGTGTTGGAAATGCAAGACTTCACGAAACAGACAAGGAGCCTTACAAAGTTCTTACTCCGTTAGGTATAGGTGATGCTGTCTTTTCACACAGAAAGGTTAACGGATTCAAGTACTTTAATTCTATCTCTGCTCCTTCCACCCCATGGCACACATAGTACTAACTTTCTGAAACGAGTTCTGGATGTGGACCCTCTCTTGCCATCCACCCTAATAATTCAGTATCAGACTGACAGTCCTGCCCCATCTTATCCAGATCTGCAGGGGACCCCCGACACGGGCACAGGCTCTGGCTGTCCCTTCTGGGCAAGTGTGCATGTTTATTACGTAGACTGGAAGGCTGTTATTGCTAACGATTTTGTTGTTGCTGTTTGGAGAAGGGAGACGTAAGGATCGGTGTGATGGGTGAGACCAAGTAAGGAAAATCATGATAAACCATTATAGCTGCACTGTGCAATATGGTAGTCCCTAGCCACATGTGACTAGGTAATTTAAACTTAAAATTAAATAAAATTTAAAATTTAGTTCTTCAGTTGCACTAGCCATATTTCCATCCTCAACAGCCATGTGTGGCTAGTGGCTGCCCTATTGGACAGCATAGATACAGAATATTTCTGTCATCATAGAAAGTTCTTTTAGACGGTGCTACACGCTAGTGTGTTACCAAGCCTTCTGGCAATGTATCCTCCTGGCTCAAATTTCATTACCGTTTGTATAGATAACAGTTTAGATTCTGCCTGCCATTTTTTTCCTTCATGGTGTCTCAAAAGACCATCATGTTTATGAGCAACTAATGCTTGTTCACATTCCTCTGTATGAAGTTTGTTCTTAATATTGTCTTGGATACTAATTAAGTGGGATTTGAAAGTAAGAACGCATTGGCACAGTTAAGGTTAATGGCTTAATCCTTTAGCACAGGAGACAACTTCAAGAACTTGTTTGAAAGATTTTTATTGAAGCACAGGGAATGCACTGTTTCATTATCCATGAGCATTGTCTATTCTGCTCTCCCTGGGAACAGTGCATCTACATGTCCTTCGAGTAACCGATACTTAGAAAATGTTTCCAGGTCTTTGCATTTCTTACTACAAGAGTAAACTGCTAATAAAAGAAGATGGTTGTTTTTCCAGATAATTCTAGATTCACCAAGATCCGTATTTGATTTTTAATCTCTTTCTTAGAAATTAACTTAGTAAAGAGTTAATCATTTTTTATTTAGGAATATTCTAGGTAAACAGCTGATGAAGTATGAAAAAATAACTTCACTGGTTGCCAGGGGATAGGGGATGACGGAAAATAAGAAGCAGCTGGTAAACTGGTACAAACTCTCAGTTATGAGAAGAATAAGAATAATCAGACAATCAAGGATGTCTCCAGGCATTGTCAAATGTCCCCTGGGAGACAAATTACTCCCCTCCCCTCCTTGTGAACCATTGTCCTACAGACAGGGAATTATACAACATAGAAATGACAAGGGCTTTAGAAATTCTTCAATCAAGCAATCCAACTTTTAAAAATAGAAAGGACTCAAAGAGGTTATGTGACTTGCCCAAGTTAGTGGCAATGGCTAGGTATAAATCCACCATCTCCCTGGAGTGCTAGAATAGACCATTTGAAAACTAAACATTGTTTATGAGTGTTAGTTTCCAGAGTGTTATTCACATATGCAGACAACTCAAATAAAGCCCTGCAAGTTGATCCAGGTTTCTTATCCTTCCGTGGGTTTTTTTGTTGGTTTCACTCTTCAGAACTTTTGTGGCTAAAATTGCCTCTAATAATGGTTATCAAGAAAGCATTTCTGCTAATTAGCAGGGGTGACACAGAGGTCTACGGAGCCACATAGGTAATTTGCACAATACCAATCTCTCTCCTTTCCCTTGAGCTGAAATGCCTTCTTCCTCTTTGTGCAGAGAGGATGCAGATGGAGAAGGCCTTCCTTTCTGGGCAAGGAGGTCATTCCTCCAACTTCCTCAGAGATTTGACCATCAATCAGCCATCAGTTGCCAGGGGTTAGTTGGTTTTGTTCATTTGTAGTTGCATTTTTACTGAACAGAAAAGGAACATCAGTAGCAGCCATGGAGATTTCTAGGCGTCTCCAATCTTAATTCTTCCTTGTATTGAAAGGCATAACAACGTCAGTAGAATTAATTAAATTGCTTTCGTTGTTCTTCATACCTCACTCGCTCACACACACACTCCTGTGTTAACACACATTGGGAGTGCAGAACACACACTTACACAGGCACCCACCTACACAGGAAGAAAAGTATGCTAATTTTTTTCATTGGTATCTTTTATCTGTGGTTTTGGATCACTTTGAAAGCATATGTAAAGAATACAGGGATGGTGAGACAACCAGGCTTTCTCAAAACGCTGAACGTTAAGTACCTTGACGAGTCTGCTTCAGTCCTCTGAAAACACAGGAATTTACTAAATGATTAACCAACAACCTAACAAAATTTTGATTTTTCAATTTTATGGCAGTGAGAAAAGCTATACGCATTCACTAGAAACCGTACTTGGAATTCTGGTCTTTTCCCGAGCTAGTGACCTGCTCTCTGGTGATGCTGGGCAGTGGCAGCCGCAGCTCCCAGGCAGCCCCGCGATCACGAGGGTGAACACATGACACACTGACCACCATTCTGCACCCAGACAACCACTCTTTTCCACTTTCAGTACAGTTTTCAATAAATGACATGAGATATTCAACCCTTTATTATAAAATAGGCTTTGTGTTAGATGATTTTGCCCAACTGTAAGCTAATGAAAGTGTTCTGAGCACATTTAAGGCAGGCTGGGCTAAGCTCTGATGTTCTGTAGGTTAGGTGTGTTAAATGCATTTTCGACTTACAACATTTTCAACTTACGATGGTTTATCGGGACATAACCCCATCATAAGGAAGATCGGTATAGATGCTAAGTGCCCAATACCACTCCAGCCACATTTTACAGTGTAGGAGATGGGGCCCACATTGTTGGAATGCTTTCTACATGGCCAGAGTGCTGGAAGGATGTAAGGCAGGCTCCACCCTCGGGTTTCCAATCACTACCGACCCAGTGCTGTTTCTACTACACCACGCCATTGATATATAGCCGTTACTGGCTCATCCTTCCATCTGTAGCCCCTGTCCCATTCCCTCGGGGGTGACTGTGCTCCCGGAATCATCGGGATGAGCGTGTCTTGGGTGATGGTGGCGCAGGCAGGGAGCTCCCTTTGATTCTTCTGATGGTAAAAAGGAATAAGAAGATTGAGCTCAGAGAGATGAAAAGGAGCTTTGAAAAAAATAAAATTTCTATACCAATAATGTTATTTTCCACCCCTGGGAACTTCAATTGTCCAACAGAACTTTCCAGGACACAAAGCCTTGCAAACTCACATGTGGAACATTCCCGCATATACTGAGCAACTATAACTGGTCCCCAGGTCCTCTTTCAATCTGAAGACCAAGAATTAGTACTGGAAAAGCCTTTCCTCCCCACATCCTTTCCTGTCTTTTATGGTTGAACAACTGGGCTTTCATCTCTAGCAAACTGGGGAGAGACACGAACACTCCCTCAGGGAGAACAAACGCAGCTAAAGGAAAACAGTGAAACTGCCTTTCACACAACAAGCTTCACGTTTCACTTTTCTTTCCCCTTTCTCCACTCTTTGTTTCATCTGGGAAGAAAACTTATTTTTAAAACACCATACCCCCTTTCTGTCAGGGGGTCTGGCTGGATTGATAAATAAAGAGAGTCATCGTAATGGGGATGCTGTCAGCAAACTCCTTCTTTGAAACAAATAAATGTGACAAAGGAGAATGTTCAAGGGGCCCCTGGGTTCTATAAGAGAAAAGGAACAGAAGATTCGTTTCCACAGCAATATCGGACTGGACTTGGCCCAGAGGAACCTCCCTCACTATTGGAAAGACTTGTCAATTAGCACATCAGACTCATCTGGTCGCCTCCCCCCTAATGCTGGGGGAATGGTTTGCACAAGCCTCTGGGCTGTCCCTGGCTTTACCCCATTCCAAGTCCTGCCCGTTTCCTATCTGTTTTCTGCTGGGCTCCAGGTGTTTCTGTCTGCTGCAACACATCTCTGGTTACCGCAGACGTGCTGGGTTTAAATAAGAATCAGACTGCTCTCGTTCATCTCCATGCAGACAGTACCCTTTGTCAGACTCAAAAATGCCCATCCGTGTAAAGGGTTTAGGGAGAACGCAGGATTGACTGAGGAACGAGAGACTGGCGTGGCAGATGAGCCTCAGAAGGAGACCGTTTTGATCAGTCAGACGCGAGACAGAACCCGTGCCCTCCTCCACCTCCAATAAAATGGTGCCGAGGCTGCCTGGCGCAGCTAACTTCCACGTAGAGTGGGCAGGCCACTGAGTCCCATCCCGATGAAAGCAGAAGCCTGGTGCATTTGATTTCAGGGAGGAGTGTCTGCATCCACCTCCAAACTGAATGCCCTCTGCTCTGGGAGCCTCACTATAATAACCAGATCCCTGACTCCGGTCTGACTCTGACCTGGTAAGACTGGGGCTTACCTCCACGGGGGTGTCATCAGGGTAACCAACACACGCCGTACCACCAAATACTGTTTGCCAATCTCCTGCCCAGGTGATGCTCTCTCGCCACTCAGTGACGTGGCTTATCTTGTTATTGTTTCCAAGAAAGTCTATCCCCCTGAACTGTGTGCTACAACATAGCTCTTAAGGAGATTTCAAGTTGCTTTTAGTCTGTGTGAGAGAACTCAATTAAATACTCATCAAACTTGCATCTTCTTTTTTCCCAGCTCACAGCTAAACTCCATTTCACAATCAGGAGTGGCCGTGAGACAGAACTCTGGCCAAAGGAATATGGGCAGAAGTGCTTCTTTCCACATCCAAGCCTGACCCATGAAAGATCCCATTCGATCCTCCTTGTTTCTTTCTTCCCTTGCCTGCTGGCCTGAGGCAAAAAAGAAAAAAATCCCAAGAAGGACTTCAAAAGCCCAGGAGATGCTTGAGTCCCTAGAAGAAAGCTTGGGGCCATGGATGTGACTGAGGTGAACAGAGCTTCTCCGTCAACCTGCACTAGACCAGGACAGGAGCAGAAACACAAACCTTTCTTAAGTTAATCCAGTGAGATTTAGCAGTTGTTTGTTATAGCAGAGAGGCTACCCTGGTGTATACAGACGGGCAGGAGAAAGACCTGTGTTAGCTGCCCTGCCCTGTGATCAACTTGAAGGAAGTCAAACCTTAAGTCCCTTTTATATCCCCAGCCTCCGAGAGAAAATATGCCATATAATCATTTGGAGACGATGAAGTGGGAACTTCTAAAAGAAGAGGGAAACATCTGTAAAATATGGTAATATATGCTATTGTGTGTCACATGGCAAAATTAAATTAGCCCTATTGTCAAGGTCAAATGTGCAGTGAAAAGAAGAGAGCAGAGAACAACTGCTTAGGACTGGGAGAATTTGGAAAGTCTTCGCGGAGGAAGTACAAAAGGTAAGTAGAATTCCCTCAATTAGAGGAAAGGGCATATTCAAGGAAGAGGAAACCCTGCGAGTTAAGCAAAACTGCCTTGAATTCTGTGGCTGTTCTCACAGTGGCAAGTGGTCCCCCAGAGGAACAAAATGTTTGTTAATGGTTAAAGTGGTAAATGTCATGTTATATATTTTTTACCACAATTTTAAAATCCTTATCATCATGGAGCTTACAAGCTAGGAGAGAGAGAAAGATAATAAGCCAATTAAAATATCAAATAAAAAAGTACATTCTAGATCAGCTTTGGGTCTATCCCCATTTTACAGATAAAAAGCCAGAGAACAGAGAGAAAAGGTAACATGAGTTTACCCAGTAAGACCCTCATGACTCACTCCTGGGCCAGTGATCTTTCCACTGAACCAAACTTCCTTTGTGAGGTGGTTCTACTATCTCTGTTTTATCGGAACCATTCGATAATATACTAGAAAGAGAACAGGTTCTGGAACCGAATTCAGATTTCAGAACCGTTGCTTCCTGGAAGTTGGGTTTTGAGATTTCCTTCTCAAATGGAAATAACAAGACCAGCTTCATAAGGGTTAAATGTAATTTAATGTAATTTGTTACACTTACCCCTAGGTACAAGGGAAGGAGTCAATGAAAATTAGCTCCTTTCCTAGGAATAAAGGTGTTTTTTGTTTGTTTGCTTTGTTTTTGTGGGGTTTTTTTAAGAAGTTGAATGATCTTTATCAGAGTTTTAGAAAATCAACTCTGGCAATAATATGAAAAATACAATAGATTTCAGAAGCAGAAGATTGGCGTTAGAGACCGGCTAAGTTATATCATTAAGGAACAGTGAAGGGTCCTCCCAGAGAACTCTGAATGGCTTTAGTTGTAGGAAATTAGATTGACCAAAACGTTTGGATTAGCCAATGAATCACCAGAGTGCTAGGCACAACTGCACCGTGCAAATGTAGATAAAACTTAATTGTGTTTGGGGAAGTTTTTCAATTGAATCATGACTATACATTTCAATTCAGCATGAAAGATTTTCATGGCGGCCACATCACATGGCAGTACCAGAGAATCTTTGACTTCCTGTTATCATTCATATCAGTCTCCTGTGGGTACCAGCTGACGGTGACCGATGAGAAAATATACAAGACCAGGTCATATATCATAGCATCAGTAAAGCTGAGAATGCAGCAGATTATTGGAAGAATTCAGCTAGACCAGGGCAGTGCAATCCTGTAAGACACGCCCTAGCTTTAAACCTTCCCAGAGCTTCCTATTACCTACAGAAATGCTTCTCAGATGGTGATTCTTCTTGGACCTCCTGCATCTAAATTACCTGAAACATTAGAAAGGCATGTTCTCAGCCAGGCCTGACTCATGACCTACTGAATTGTCATCTCAGTAGATACGCCAGGAATTTGCGCTGTAAACGCTGGCTCTCTCCCCCCTACCCTGCCGTCCGTAATCACACAGAAGTTTGAGAACCACTAGCCTGAAACATAAACTCATTCTTCTCAGCATGGTGCTTACAAATCCTTCATAAATTTGCCCCAACTACCTTTATTCCCTCATCATTCTCTCCCACTGGTCCTATGTTCTAGCATACGGATGAATAACCATTTCTGAACATACTGAACTTTTCCCCAACCTCACAACCCCAAAATATATTGTTTCCTTTGTCTAGACAGCTTCATCCCTAACCATCTCGTAACATTCCATTCATCTCAATACATGGTAGATACTATATTAACCTTTGAAAAACATTGAGAAATCAGTACCCAAAGCTCTAACTGGATCTTTGCTCTAAGCTCATGGCGATGCCTCAGTAAATTGCACATCCGAGGAATGAAAAGGGAAAGTGATTGAGTCTGGCCTGGGCTTCCCATTGTCAAGCAGACTCAACTGTGTAATAGCAGTCCTGACTCTGAAACCCCTCCTCCACCAGGTGGGATAAGATGGGTTCAATGACACATGATTGCTCTTCATTCAATGTTTGAGTGAATGATTAGACTAGATTAATTGTCTTGATTCCCCATTTCATTTTGGTTAATTTGAACAGTTGTTTGCGTCCATTCAAATTATGGCCAATTCAGTTAAAAGCCCAGTCGAACTGTCTAAATGTTTTGAATACTAAACAATGGGTTGATTGAATAGATTTTTCACTCTTCAACTGAGTAGTTTTGCAGGATAGAGCCATGGCCTAATATAGAATACAAGACTGGCCTTCTGTCTTTGCTGAAAGGCCAAAGGAGGTACAGTTCAGATCAATGGGCAGTTCCAAATAAGCCTGGATTATTTATACAGGTGGACTAGCCCATCATGCCCACAGCCCAGGCAAGCAGGTGAGACCACCCGGAAAAACAGCACAGTGCACCTCTCTCCGTGTTTAGGCCACAGCATGGACCCAGCAAAATGTGACGAGACCAAGAGGTAAGGAATTCTGCCCTTTCTCAGAGGATGCTGTCCTAGGGCAAATTTCCTAGAGCACACAGGCTGCTGGTGGCATCACAGGTTTTTAGACATAATTGCAAAATAGAAAAATATGCCTTTGTCACACTTCCTTTATTCTTGACTCTGGCCACGGCTTTCACAATGACCACAGACTGCCCACCAAGCTCTGCTTTCCCCTGACACTATCTTAGATCCAAAATTAGTTTTGACTTTTACCCATCAGTGAAAATATATCCTTTCAAACACATAGCCCCTAGGAGACCATCTGATTAGAACGTTGGTGATTTAAGGCTTTCCTGCACGCTGTCCTCTCTAAACACATTGCTCTCTCCATCTTGTCTCAGCTAAATGTCATCTTCTCATTGAACCTTCCCTGACCACCCGCTCTAAGGATGTTGCACCCTCCCCCCATCCTCTGTCACATCACCCTGTTTATCTTGTAGCATTTCTACCATTGTTCAATTGTTTATTTACTTCTTTATTGCTTATCTCTTTCAGCATATTATAAGCTCCATAAGAAGAGGAAATACGTGCTATTTACTGCTCTGTTCACAGCTGCTAATAGAAATGCCGAGCGCAGAGAAGGCACTTTGTAAATATTTGTTGAGTGAACAGATGATTGGCATAACTATCTCAAGAAGGACTTATATTTTTGGAAGAGCAGCTTCCTAACAATCCAGACCAAGTAATGGTTAATGAGCAAAAGAAATGACTCCCTTTACATCATTTTCTTTTGCTATTGCACCTACACTGTACATTTGTACAATCTCTTTAAGTTTGCATTGCTCATGACCATGAACTTATGTACACACCCACACACACACACACACCCACACACACACACACGTTAGTTGAGTCATGTAACTTTCTAGAACAAAGTTCGTAAAGCAGACAGAGACTACGTCTATCCAGTGGGCAGTTGGACTGGAAAACAGCTGGTCTTTTTTTTTTTTTTTTTTTCGGTACATGGGCCTTTCACTGTTGTGGCCTCTCCCGTTGCGGAGCACAGGCTCCGGACGCGCAGGCTCAGTGGCCATGGCTCACGGGCCCAGCCGCTCCGCGGCATGTGGGATCTTCCTGGACCGGGGCACGAACCCGTGTGCCCTGCATTGGCAGGCAGACTCTCAACCACTGCGCCACCAGGGAAGCCCCAGCTGGGAAGGCCCAGCTGGTCTTTTATTTCCTTTGTCCTCCTCCCTGCTGCCGATTGTCTGGGCCAGATTCATCACGGAGTGGCCCAAATGGATTATAGAGCTGGCTGCAATGACTGGTTTGGACCGTGTGCATATCACATAAGTGGACAAACAGGCAAAAGAGTAATAAAGAAAAACCCCTTCTTTAAGTTCTTTGTACTCTGCCTGTTAGAGTTTACTACCCTTCAACCCTGATAATACAGAAGTAAAATATTAATGCACCCACTTAACACTAACGTCCATAATGATAATGGACGCCTTTGTAGCCAATTTAGGGTCTGCAGAACCGAATGTTATAAACATAATTTCTTAGTTTTGTTTTACGATAATTGGTAGTAGTTGGCATTAAATCGTAACACCCAGCTTCAAGACAGCATCCAAAAGCGCCAGCCCTCAACCGGAGTTGTCCTAAGGCAAAAAATATGCTGGAGTTATGTGATGAAAAACTCACTAAATAAGACATACCTTCTTCCCTCTCTTTTCCCCATGTACACACACACACACACACACACACACACACACACACACAAGGTTCAGGAAACAGACAACTAAGGGTGTTAAGGAAATCTAAAACCATGGCTAACTGACAAATCCCAGAGCCATTGTCTTCTGCGGGGCTGGAAGTCACCACGCTGTGCGGGGGATAAATGGCCCCATCGCACAGACAGATGAAGAGCCTATCTGAAGCAAACAGCTCAGAAAAATAGAGAGAAAGGAACAGGGAACAGTGAAATCTTTATCTCCAGAGCGAATTGAGCTTCTTAAACATGGCAGTCAGAAGAAAAGAGCTTCTACCACCAGCCAGAAAAAGAGAAAAAGCCCACAGCCTGTCTCCAGGCCACTGGCTGACAGGGCAGTGCAGTCCTGCTCAGCGCCCTCTAGGGGTCATCCGGGGTATTGGCGCTGGGCTGGGGGCTGTACCCCGAGCGGTGACCCTGGAAGAGTGGTCCCCAGACCAGCAGCCAGCAGCATCACCAGGGAATGTCTTTGAAACGCAGCTTCTCAGACTCCACCCTGGACTTACCGAGCCAGAAACTCTAATCAGCAATCTGTTTCAACAAGGCCTCCAAGTGATTTTATCCACGAGGTTGAAATGGTTGCCTTGTTCTGAGCAATAGGGTGGGTTGGGAGGCCTGCTTCACCCCGTACTTAACTCCAAGAGGCATGTCAGCTGCTCAGCATTTCTGCCTTTGTTATGGACAGATTGTGTCCCCCAAAATTCATACGATGAAGCCCTAAGCCCTGGTACCTCAGAGCATGACTGTATTTGGCGATAGGGTCTTTAAAGAGGTAATTATGTTAAAATGAGATCGTTAGGGTGGGCTTTAATCCAATCTAACTGCTGTCCTTATAAAAAGAGATTAGGACACAGGAGAGACGCCAGGCCGGCATGCACACAGAGAAAAGGCTGTGTAAGGATACAGGGGGAAGACAGCCACCTGCAAGCAAAGGAGAAATCTGCCAAAACCTTGATCTTGGACTTCCAGCCCCCAGAACTGTGAGAAAACAAATTTCTGCTGTTTACACACCCCAGCCTGTGGTGTTTTGTTATGGCAGCCCTAGCAAACTGATACAGCCCTCTTCTAATTCCCGCCCAACTTGGCAGGATTTCATCATGGTGCTGTCAGAGGCTTCTCTAAGATCTTCTGTCACTGTGCTTAGTATATCCTGTGACAATAGCTTCAATTCAGCCCTCTCTTGCCAACAAGACTATGTCTTATCCACTTTGATTCCCCAATGCGTGGTGCATACCTAGCTCAGATTACCTAACTGTTAACCAACCAGTTAACACATGAAAGAATAATAATGGCTTGGAGAATTACTAAGTACGGCTTCATGATCTATCCCTGTCTCCTCATTTATGCAACAGGGTTGTCTATGAGATTAAAACTGTGAGCAGATAGAATAAGGGGTGCCCAGAGAAAGAGAACCAGGCATAGCTTTATTGACATTAAAAAAAGCCATTTTTGTCCTAAGCCATTCTGTCATCTAAGCCTGGCCACAGTGGTTGTCCTTGAACAGGTCTCAGTAATTAATGATCTTGTGGGAACAAAAGAAGGCGGAAACATTGCCTGTTATGCCTGTTATCAGGCAAGAGAAGTAACAACACCAAAGGTAATGCATCAGTTGTAAAGATGCCCAGTTCTGTTTCAATGATTCACCAGATCAGCTGGAACCTAAGGGAGGATGTTGTTGACCTTTTCTGACCCTCGTGACTTCAATCAACTAGAGCTTGGATTCTGTCCTCTGCTCAAGCCTCTTCATGAATATGCATGTACACTTAGCTCAAAACTTCCAAAATTTTGCTGTTGGGGAGACACTGCATTGGGAAAGATCCCCAGTGTCCTCCTGACTTGCTGCAGGTAATAAATCGTTCCTTCTCTGGATGTTTGGCTTGGTTGTGTCTTTTGGCTCGACACCCACCAAGAGGTGAACCCAGTTTTCAGGTAACAAAACTTACAGAGATTCAGTCTTTGAGGCTGAGAGGTCGATGTAATCTTTGCCTGAGTTTGACCATATTTTTAAAAACCTTGAAAGAAATTCAGCTGACTCAAGTTTAAGTCTCTACTTTGCTATTGATTAATCATGCGACCTAAAGTATGGTTCTAAAACATTTCTCCCTAGAGTTTCCTCTTACGTAAGTGGGAATTAAACAGCACCTACTCCTCAGATGATTGTAGGGAGGATTAAGCAAGATAATTCTGCCGTTGATTTAGTGCTGTTACCTACACATAACTAACATTTACTGAGTACTTATTATTCATGAAAAAGTTCCTTTTAGAAGAAAATAATTCACTTGAAACCCAAGGTATCTCACATGATTTCTTGTCTGAAAGTGTATGATCAAACCACTTAAGATGGCTGTTCTCTTGCTCTCTATGCATCCCCTGTTCAACCAGTCCCTGTCTCACCTACACTCTACTCACTTAACTGACTTCCCTCTTAATCACAGTCTAATCAGTAAATGCTTACTTGCCCCCAGCCCCAGCTAGTGATTATTCTAATCTTTACATCAGAATGTCTCCACCATGATAATCTATCAAAGGGGTAGTGAGGGGGGCATGCTCCTCTGCTGGTTTCCCTGGTAACTGATTGCCAACCTGACATCAAATTCCCTCTATAACTGTTAACCTGGTAGCCTCCCTCCCCCCCACCCCCCCCACCCCCGCCCCCTTAGCAAAGACTCCTGCCTTATCCTGCCCACCATTGGCTACACAGGGTGGGGTATTGCTCCAGGACTTTTTGGTCTCAGATATGTATAATCCCCTATCCAATAAACCATTGATGTCTCTGTCACTGTCTCCGGGCTCTTTCTTTGGTCTTAAGGCTTACAGATCTGCAGTGTGCAGCCCATTAGAAAGGCTATGAGTTTCACAGGGTCACTAATTTATCTATTTCCACCTTCTCATTTCCTTCCTGTTCCTCTCAATTTGTGCCACCTCTATATTCCTTATTCCTGTTCTCTTTTCCCAATACTATTGTGTATTGGTCTGCCAATGTCCTGAACTTTGTCCTTTTTATCTATATAAAAAACATAAGTTAACTTGTGATTTACTACAATTCTGAATGAGATATTTTAATTCTAAAGCAAGATAGATAACATTGTGATTCAAATGTGTAGGATTGATTCAGTTCTCATTACTGGTGAGAATGGAACAGCTGTTAGCAGCATGGAAATAATTAAGGTATCATAATAGACAAAAAAATCTCAAGCTAAGAGTTAAGAGCCTGGTTCTTTCACTAATTCTCTAACTGAACAATTTATGTTACCTCTTTGGACCTCAATTTCCCTACCTGTGAATGACATGGTGGACTTTTTCTTGAAAAGGATCATTAAAATATATATGTATTTAACATCTTGCAATCAAGTTAGGAGCCTGAAGAGCTAGGGGGTAGGGAAAAGGGGGTGGGGAAAAAAGATGAGACTGTGAGCAATGAGGTGCTGGTGTGGGTCCTGATAACAGGGTCAGGGAAAGGGCGGGTGATAGAAATCACTCAGAAGGAGACATGGTGATGGCTTTTTTAGTTACTGTGTAAGACTCCATGATCTGCTCATATACTCTAATCAATAGCTAGTACTCACCTGCACAGGTTAAAATCACAGAACTGGGATCCACGTTCAGGGCAGACAGGTCACTGCAGTTTGGGTTTCCAGAAAAAAAGAATCTGGAAGGAAATTTAACTGAATCAAGATGCTCAACTTCCTCTACGCTATCAGATGCGTTTATTCAAAGTATATCTGTATAATCATCAACTTCACATTTTCAGGCTTTTACAATCATTGGGTCTTATTTATAATGAGTACCATCTTTGTACTTTTCTCTAGTAAGTGAAATTAGCATTCTCTCATGAACTGTAAATGCTAAATTGCTAATAACCTCCCTGGGGGTTTCTTCACATGATGATGCCTTCAATGATTTCATCATAATTTAGCAAATTAAAATATCACAATTTATACTCTTAAGCATAATAATTTCCCTAAGGTGTGATCTAAAAGTGGTAGGTGTATTTTTAAATAACTCAGTAAAATCTTGGATAAACATTAACCAAGAGACCAATTCTAAAGAAAGAGCCTCTTTTTTTTTTTTTTAAGGAATTGACATCACGAGCGGAAACATACTTCTTGGAGAATTCAAAAATTGGTAACCAAACAACTGAATGTCTGAAGTCTCAGATAAAAAAATATTGCAATTACAAAAGTCATTTTGAAAGAACTTGTATATGTTAATTACCATCACAAGGGCCATAAGGCATGAAATTTCACACTTTTGACAGACTAGCTCCAGGTAGAAAGCACTGTAGAATCTAATGTTTATTCCACTGGAAAAGTAAGAAAACAATTTTCCAGAAACCAAAGGAAATAACTTCTCTTTTTCTCAACCATTTACAGACTCTAGGGAACTAAGATACACTGAAAGAGGTAGCAGCGAACAAAACAAATTATAGCGCAAATTATAACGGGTGATCAGGGAACATAGGGATGCTTACTTGCCTACAGTTTCAAAAACACAACTCGGCTATATTTAAAATTCCTATGAGACCAAACTTCTACTTACATTCTAGTTTAGTGGAAAATAAAATTTTTTTGGAAAAATCAAGAGTAAACATTGCCAAGGTAGTTCATATAGAACTAGGATTCCAAGAAAGGCCATTCAGAAAATTCTGTCTTTTCCATTTTTCAACTAAGGGGGAAGATGTGTATATCTTCTTTTCTGGAAATAGGAGAATAAATATAAGAATAAAATTTTGTATTTCATTCACTCATTCATCCATTCATTTATTCAGTCTATTTTAATTTAGAACCTATTCTGTGTCAGGCACTGTTGAGATTCAGAGGTGAACAGAATAGAAGTAAACCCTGCCCTGAGGACAGTTAAAGTATAAATGTACAATTAAAGGATTGCTACTTATTACAGCTGCGAAGAAGGAGATGCCCTTGGTGCTCTGAGAACATATGGATAATGTGACCTAATTAGGACAGGGAGGATGTTCCTGAGGAAGAAACACAGAAGTTGCCATCTCAGAGGATGGAGCAAGGATGGGTGAGCCATCCCTAAGGACAAATGCCCTCCATTACGTGAGACCAGGCAATAAAGGGGAAGGTAGAGCGAGTGTGGAGGAGCGCGTGGGAGGTTTCACAGTCCACACCGGGAATTAGTATCACACCATCATGGTCCACCTGCCATGCAACAGAACTTAGTTATCTGGGCTGAGTACAAAGGTGTGATATTGTGATTTACAGTAGAAATAGGATATAGTCTTCATCCCATTCCTGGTGCAGAGCTTCCAAAACCCTTGGAATTTCCTGTGGTAACAGTGATGAAGGTATCTTTTGTTATTTTAATGAGGTGACTTTCTGAAAGCCTGGTTGGGGGGGGAGGGGCGGGGTGGCGAGGTGGGGGAGCCAACCACTTGATTAGAGAGGGTTGGAAACTTCAGTCCCACCTCTGACTCTGGGGAGGGGAGAGAGGCTGGAGGTTAAGTTCCATCACAAACGGCCAATGATTTAATCAACTCTGTCTATGGAATGAAGCCTCCATAAAACCCAGAAGGATAGGGTTTGGAGAGCTTCCAGATTGGCGAACAGGTGGAGATTCAGGTCCACTCAGAGAGGGCCTGGAAACTCCACACCTCTTCCCACATACCTTGCCCTATGCACCTCTTCCATCTGGCTGTTCCTGAATTATTATTTTATAATAAACCACTTATCTAATAAGTAAAATGTTTCTCTGAGGTCTGTGAGCCACTCTCACAAATTCACCAGAAACTATCACAACATTGTAACACAACTATACTTCAGTAAGATAAATTTTTTTAAAAAGTAGGCACGTAGTAAATGTTTGCTATTGTTAACTACATTACCACTGAAGACTGCTTTATCTTTGGATAATAAAAGACAAAAATTTCAGCTCGGTGCTTTGTGACCACCTAGAGGGGTGGGATAGGGAGGGTGGGAGGGAGGGAGACACAAGAGGGAAGAGATATGGGAACATATGTATATGTATAACTGATTCACTTTGTTATAAAGCAGAAACTAACACACCATTGTAAAGCAATTATACTCCAATAAAGATGTAAAAAAAAAAAAAGACAAAAATTTATTTTACTCCAATTAATTAGAAATATCTACTAATGAGAAAACCCCATTCCAAGAATGTTTTAACAAACTGGAGTTTTCCTGTATACTTTGTGATCCAAAGTAATCTTCTGACTTAACCACCCCCAGAGAGATTATAAGATGCCGAGACAAAACGCTGTTCCTGGGACGGTCTGAGAATTACGAGGAGCTCGCCACAGAGGAGACGCAATAGAAATGGGCTGAGAGCAGTGTGAGGCCCTGGTACCTCCACCCATGCAAGAGAAGCACAGACTGCCCACGGGAAACCTTTCCCCAAGTTCTGTGGCAGAATTCCATTTCCATTTTTGAGAAGCGCCAGTATCCTAGGGTGAGTCAATTTCTAGGAACAAGTCCAGGTTAGAGGTGCAGCTTCGGGAGTCCAGGGCAGCAACATTTAGGTCAGGCTGAGTCCTCAGCCAGGGAAATCAGCTTGCATGCAAACAAGAAAGATGAGCAGCGACAGGACAGCCAGGAGAAAGGACTGGCATGGAGCCTAGAGCAAGATGGGCCCAGATTACTAGGGTAGAGGAAGATCAAAGTGGAGGGTGATGAGCAAGGCTGCTCTGGGAAACCCTGGAAGGAATGCCACCAGATAAGCATATGCCAATCATGGCCTTTAGACAGCTCTGTGTTCTCAGAAACAGCTGAATGCTAACCAGGGACAATCCCTTTAGGTAGGGTGACCTTTCATCCTCCTTGGCCTGGGACTGTCTTGGTTTACAACTGCTGTCCCAGCAAAATTATTCATGGTGTCCCTTTTGACTTACAAAAGTATCCTGGCTTGAGAAAAACAACCCTTGATTTGCTAAAGCTGTGGACTCTTCTAGAAAAGCTGAAATCACTGACCAGATTCAGAGGCACTCAAGACATCTCTGGCCCATGTCAAGAAGAGCCTTTGGGGGACTTCCCTGGTGGTGCAGTGGTTAAGAGTCTGCCTGCCAATGCAGGGGACATGGATTCAAGCCCTGGTCCGGGAAGATCCCACATGCCGCGGAGCAACTAAGCCCGTGCGCCACAATTACTGAGCCTGTGCTCTAGAGCCCACGAGCCACAACTACTGAAGCCCGTGCTCCTAGAGCCCATGCTCCACAACAAGAGAAGCCACCACAATGAGAAGCCTGCGCACAACAACGAAGAGTAGCCCCAGCTCTCCGTAACTAGAGGAAGCCCATGCGCAGCAAGGAAGACCCAGTGCAGCCAAAAATAAATAAATAAATTTATTTTTTAAAAAATCTTCCATGGTTGAAAACATCATACATTGGTGATTGTTTTCTGTAAGCAATCATAAGGCACGAAGAAGAATAATGAAAAAGACGGTTAAGAGGAATAATCAGAATCAAGGTGTGGCTATAATAGGAAAAGATTGATTTTCTGTAGTTCATGAAATGATGAGAAGTGATGGGGGAAAAAGTAGTGTCTTAATAAGTTGAGAAACATTATACACAGAACTCTGCAGAAGGGAAAATAAGCCACCATGGGCTCCCCTAGAATGTAGCATTAAGAAGTTACAGGATAGGGCTTCCCTGGT
This sequence comes from Stenella coeruleoalba, assembly GCF_951394435.1. Classification (NCBI taxonomy): domain Eukaryota; kingdom Metazoa; phylum Chordata; class Mammalia; order Artiodactyla; family Delphinidae; genus Stenella; species Stenella coeruleoalba. The sequence goes on from NC_137167.1 coordinate 10,312,408, forward strand.
GGCGCAGTGGTTGAGAGTCCGCCTGCCGATGCAGGGGACGCGGGTTCGTGCCCCGGTCCCGGAGGATCCCACGTGCCGCGGAGCGGCTGGGCCCGTGAGCCATGGCCGCTGAGCCTGCGCGTCCGGAGCCTGTGCTCCGCAACGGGAGAGGCCACAACAGTGAGAGGCCCACGTACCGCAAAAAAAAAAAAAAAAAAAAAAAAGAAGTTACAGGATACTGAGTTTTCCAGAGAAGAAAGCAAAATCTTTCATTTTCGGATGGCTAGTGCCCAGCATAGAGAATAGCATATAGTAATCACCCAAAAAATGTTTGCAGGATGAAACAAGAGCAAATTGGTTCCATTATCTTGCTGGAAGACAATATTTATGCCTTCAAATATATAAAAGAGATGCAGACAGCATTTCCTATATTACTATATCATGATGTCATTTGTTTACCATTCCTGAAGTCTCTTTAATGAACTCAAAACCCAACCTCATCTTTTAATTTAGAAATGATCAAAATTTTTAAATACAAAAAGTACAAGGGATAATGTAACAATCACCAACTTCTTTAGGACTCAAACACAAAAATGTATAGTTGATATTCACTAACATTGTAGTAGGCAGGACAAGAAAAAGTACCCAAAATGCACTTCGAAAAATAGTGTCCTTTCCTATCTGGCTGACTCCTTAACTTTCTTCCTTTTTTTTTTTTTTCCCCTGTTTGTATATTCACCTGACTCTTCAAATTACACCTTTTAAAACTTTGCTTTTACTTTGTGCCTTTGCCTGGCCCTTGGAAAGACTTTTGTCATTTGGTGTTAATGGCATATTTTGGACTGTAATCTCCATCTCACTTATTTGGAGTACATTTTTCTCCCAAATTTCTCTTCCTTTCCATTCGGCCCAAGCTGCAAATAATAATAATTTCCTCCAAACTCTCACCTTGATGGCTCTTTTATGCACTCCATCTTACTCCCAGCTATGTCCCCCAACCAGACCCTGTAGAATAAAAACAACAAAAAGCCTCTCATTTTAAGGGAGAATCAGGCCATTATGCTATGTTATTTTACTGTATTTAGATACTATGTTTACCATGTTCTAATGTTTCATGCTTCTTGGCATCAAAGAACATTCCTTTATTGTGACATTTTCAAATGAAAACTACGTGACAGTAACAATTTCCAAAGAACTCTCATTTACCTTGGCAACACGTACCAGTAGTGGGGGAAAAATACACAAAGCCATGCTTTGAGCAAAACGCTACAATGATTATTTAGCAAACAAGCTCACATATTAGAACGGCAGAGGGAAGATTGCTTCTACAGACTAAATTACACTTTACACACAGGCACTGCTGAATGGGGTTCTACAGAGGTTACACTTAAATTATAGCTCTTGCTAAGCAAACATCTCAGGGTTTGTGTGTGAATTTGAATTATGCATCTAACAGGCAGCATGTTTATGGAAAAAAGGTCAAGTCGATAGATTGCTAAATGGCTACAATATTTATAAGGGACAAAAATAGCTGGAGTGTTGGTCAATGAAGAAGCTTTGAGAGGGATCCCACTTCCTGTCCAGTAAGAATGGTTGGGCAATTCTGGACCACGTGAGCGATCAACCTTTGGCTTCATTTAGAAGCATCCAAAACTTGTTTTAGTGCTTTCTCTTTAGAAATATAATTTGATACTTTTTGCTTGGAAATTCTGAAAGCGGAAAAGCACCTTGTGGTGACTTCCAATTTTATTCTAATTCCTAGAAATAAGGCGAATCTATATGACCTAGTTCAGGGAAAGAGGCTGTTAGGCAGTAGAAACAGGCAAATCAGGTAAGAGTGGGGAAAAAAATGACCTAAGGAAAAGGCATTCAACCTCTTCGGAACCTGCCAAGCGCCCCAAAACATTCTAGAGAACAACTGAGTATGCTGCAGCGGAATGTGCCTTATCTGCATTCGTGTAAATACATCCTTCATAAAGGCGAAAGAAGGGACAAAATGGCCTTCACAGTCCCATATAACTCTAACACCGTGTGATTCTATCGCTGATATGTTATGCATTTTGCTATCAATAGTCCTTGGGAAGGTTACGATCTTTCTTTCTTAAGACTGACAACTCTTCTGCATGTTGGAAATCCAAGTCAAGTGTCTGCTGCAGTAAGTACAGGTTTACCATGGAGCAGTGTGATGTTGGCAACGTTTCAATCTACTCATCAGAGAACAAACATGTCTCATGGTCCCCAGTCCTCCCTTGATAAAGAAGATGAGGAAGTAGGAATTGCTGGCCAACACTCTATACAGGTCAGCAAAGAGCCCAGAAGAAAATAACTGGGCAAAACCAAGCTATGAAACTCCTGCCATTTGATAGTCTAGAACATTTACAGGTGCATCCAACTCCCCTTCTATACATATGTGTGTGTGTTTTAGATTTTAAAAGTGGTCTGGGGCTTCCCTGGTGGCGCAGTGGTTGAGAGTCTGCCTGACGATGCAGGGGACGCGTGTTCGTACCCCGGTCCGGGAAGATGCCACGTGCCGCGGAGCGGCTGGGCCCGTGAGCCATGGCCGCTGAGCCTGCGTGTCCGGAGCCTGTGCTCCGCAGCGGGAGAGGCCACAACAGTGAGAGGCCCGCGTACAGCAAAAAAGAAAAAAAAAATAAAAGTGGTCTGTACAATTGAAATTTATATAACATTTTTCAAATGACAAAATTACAGAGATGGACAACAGATGAGAGATATTCCAAGGGTGTGTGGGGTAAAAGAAAGGAGACGGACGAAGGGGTCTTTGGCTATAAAAGGATCCTTGGGGTGATGAAACTGTTTTTATCTTGAGTGTAGTGGTGGTCACACGAATTTACACGTGTGATAAAATTGCACAGAACTTCTTCCAGAAGCTGGAAGAGACGAGGAAGGACCCTCCCCTCAAGGCTTTGGAGAGAGTATGACCCCACCAACATCTTGATTCTGGACGTCTAGCCTCCAGAACCATGAGAGAATAAATTTATATTGTTTTAAGCCATGAATTTTGCGGTCCTTTGTTGCAGCAACCCTAGGAAATTAAAACAACTAAATATACACACATACACAAATGAATGCATTTAAAACCTGGTGAAATCTGATGAGGTCAGTGCATTGCATCAATGCCAATTTCCTGGTTGTGATATTGTACTACAGTTGTGCAAGAATTACTATGGGGGAAAGTGAAGATTTTCAGGCTCTCTTTATATTATTTCTTACAACTGCATGTAAATCTACAACTGTCTCAAAACAAAAGTATAAAAAAGTGCTCTGACTTCAAGTGCATTGGTTCCTCAATACATCCTCAGGAAGTAGTCCAGGGAGCTAAATCATTTAACCGCAGTTTAAAAATGAGAAAGTTGGGACTCAGAGAAATTAAACAAATTTCCAAAATTGGTAAGAATACTGAAAAATTCAGTACCTCAATCACAGCAGCCCATCTTGTTTTGCTATGCTATGATTTTCATGTCCGTTTAAATTCATTCAGGTTAACAAAGATTTCAGATAGAGAGGGGGAACTTTCACAAGGTCGCAGAACCAATATTGATTGTAGAGGAAAAGAGAAAAAACTTGGGAGACAAGGTATAGCACACCCTGCCTGTTTTTTTCCCAGGGAAAGAGGATCAGACACTCTATGTATGCATCGTAAAGCAGGGATGCTGAGGAGAAAGCTGGCTCCGAGGCTGGTCACTGAGAAGAGGCATCATATCCCACCACTCCAATTTCCTTTTACATGTAAATGAGGAAAAAGCAGACTGCCGTGGGCTTAAGTCATGTGAAGATCCCTCAGAAAACCCCAGCCAGATTAAGACAGGAAGCTGTAAAAAAACGAAGAGATATGAATCAAAGCATCTAGAGTTTATTTACCACCAAACCCCAGAGCACTAGTAGAGCTTACACAAGATATCACTTCTTAATTGCATTCAAAACTGTCAGAAACGGGGAGCAATTTGTCAGCCTTATTACCTGTGCTAGACAGCTACTGTGCAAGGTTCTCAGGGCAGAGCACACAGAAAACAGCAGCAGCTGGACCATAATTCTGGAGATAAATGACTCAGGGGATGAAAACTCTCCTAGTTCTTGCTTGGGCTTAACAGGAAAATGGGGAGACATGCACCACATTATGTTCAGATTCATGTGTAGATCAGAAGTAGAAAAAAGACTACTGGTGCTCGTTACCTTGAATTATCACAGATCTTTTTATTCTCAAAGGGTGTGATGCATGTGGAAAGCCCGGATTAGATGTATTAAAGCAAATAAATCATGATGAAGGGTAAACACTTCTCCTAAGGTGGAAAAGGATTACAAGTCTTCATAAACTAGGGTTTGAGAAAGTCTTTTCAGTCCTTCAGGTTTCTATAGCCATCATCCAACCAGTCTTTTTGAAGTAAGGTTTTCATGGGATGACAATTCGGTTCTTCTGGTCAGCTCTCTTCTCCAGGCAGAGCAGAGAAACTGTTCACATGCAATCTGCAAATACTGAGCTGGCACAGGAAATCCAGAACAGATTCCTGTGGACATTTTTTTTCTCCCTTTAAGGAAGCCCCTTTGTTTTCTTGTAATTGTATCTGATGAGAGGAAATACAGAAGTCAATGGAGAGAAGCCAGTCGGAATCTGCGTGCAGGCTTATTGATTATTGACTCATAGGCTACCTGCACTGAGACAAATATAATTATGAAGCAATTATCCTATGTCCCTCAGGGGGACAAAAAGATCCAGGGACACATTATGTCCTCCTGTTTAAGTTTGCAAAGACTGTAAATTCAGATGGTTATAGTTGCAGCATTAAGGAAGAGGTTGGCAAATTATACGTGTTTCACTGAGAATTCAATTGTCATCTTGTTTTACACACAAGTATTTCTCAAAATTTAATGGGCAAGTGAATCACCTGAATATTCTGATTCAGAAGGTATGGGGTAGGGTTGAAAATTCTGTGTTTTAATCATTTAACGTTTTTTTAATTTTAATAGTTTTTTTTTTTTTTGGCCACGTGGCATGTGGGATCTTTGTTCCCTGACCAGGGATCAAACCAGTGTCCCCTGCACTGGAAGCTTGGAATCTTAACCACTGGACTGCCAGGGAAGTCCCTTAATTTTAATAGCTTTATTGAGATATAATTGGCATACAAACATTGTATGTTAATGTGTACAACTTGGTGTTTTGAAGCATATGCGTTGTGAAATAATCACTACAACTGAGCTAATTAATATGTCCATCACCTCCACATAGTTGCCATTTTCTTTTTTTCTTTCTTTTGTGTGTGTGTGTGTGTGTGTGTGTGTGTGTGTGTGTGTGTAGACAGAGAGGTGAGGTGGGAGGGAGAGAGAGACAAAGGGAACAGAGGGAGAGCAAAGATGACAAAACGTTAACAGTTCTCGATTCTCGCGGTACATCTACACCACATTGCCTCCATCCATTCATCCACTGACAGATGTTTAGGCTGTTCCCCGATCTTGACCATGGTGAACAGAGCTGCAATAACCGATGCTGCGGATTCTCAGACCACACTTTGTGCACCAAAGTTCGAGTGCACAGCATCTGGAATACAGTCACTGTTAACAAGAGGGCTATGCAAGTCTTTTCTTTCTCAGCTAGGTTTCTTTGTTTCCGCAATTTTATTACGAACGTGAAACGTACACAAAAGTTGGAAGAAAAATACAATGAACCTGTACACCCACCAACTAGAGTCAAGAACTGTTCACATTTTGCTCCCCCCTTTCACCTCTCTGCCTCTCTTTCTACCCCCTGCATAGATACATAGATGTTCTCCAAACCACATAAAGCTGCAGACATCACGACACTTCACCCATAAATGCTTCATCACGCATCTCCTAAGAGGATAACTTCAATGCAATTATTCCACTTCAGAGAGTAAACAGTAATTCCAACTCTGTAACCCTTACTAATAGTCAGCCCATTTTCAAATGTCCCCAGTTGTTCCCAAAATGCCTTTTATAACTACGTTATAAAAGAACAAAGATCCAGCCAAGCTTCAGGCATTGCCTTGGTCATTATAGAACAGTTCCTCAATGTTCTCTCTCTCTCTCTCTCTCTCTCTCTCTCTCTCTCCCTCCCTTTTAAATTTTCCATGACAGTGACTTTTTGAAAAATTCAGACCACTTGTCTTTGAGGATGTCTCGTAGTCTACATTTGCCTAACCGTTTCCTCATGGTATTATTGAATTTTGACTTTACATGAAAATTATGCCTAGACACTTAAAGGATTCATTCAAGTTGAATATTTTTAACAAGTTAAACATTTTTGGCAAGTCTACCTCACAGGTGTTGCACACTTCATATTGCATCACATCAAGAAGTTCATAAAGTCGGGTCATCCCACAATTCTCAATGCTAACTTTGTTCACTTGGTTGCAGTAACAACGCAGATCTCTCTATTATAAAAGTGCATTTTTTCCTTTGCAATATGGTAGGCAGTAATTAGTCTGTAAGGTACTGCTTCAGCCATTTTTGAATATCCTGCTTCCAGACAACCGTTTATCTAATGGCTTTAGCGTCATTTGCTGACGCTGACCTGGATCAAAATGGATCATACATTTCATTGTAGATTGAAAATGGTGATTTTCTAAATAGATACAGTGAACAGAGCGGTGGTTACTAAAAGGGAAGAGGCAGGAAGGGAAGGGTTTAAATGGGTAGAGGGGGTCAACTGTACGGTGATGGATGGAAACTAAACTTTTGGTGGTGAACACGTACTGTACACAGAAGTTGAAATACAGTGTTGTGCACATGAAACTTATATAATGTTATAAACCAATGTTACCACAATAAATAAATAAACAAATACACAAATATATAAATAAATGTTTTAAAAACCATAGTAACAAAAAAGCAAATGGTGATTTTCTAGTCCTACCAGTTCTTCTTATTTATTAACTAGCGTTCCCCTGTAATAGTCAGTCCCTCCCCTCTCACCCACCCTACAGCCCCATCACAGTGGACTCATGACATTTTGTTCATTTCATACATTGAAATTGACCACAGTCATTATTCTTTTCTGTGTTCAAATTGTCCCAGATTTGCTCAGTGAGAGCCCCTTCAAGCTGACTTTTGTGTTCCTTAAACATAATATCATTTGTCTTTGAGTGCTTCCTTATTTTCTAGCATAAGATGTTCTAAGCTCATCTTGTTCTTTTCTAGCCCAGACTTGGAATCCTCCATGTCTCCAAGAAGCCCTGGTTGCTCTAATGGAAGATGAGACACTAGATGTGCTCAATGCTCCTCAGGTATCATTGTTCCCAGGTATGTTCAGTGACAGAGGTTGGAAAAAAAAATTTTTTTAATTGAAAGTTCATATTGGTAATTCTCACTTGAATTTAAATGACAGGAATTAAAAAATTTTTACATTTTATTCTCTTATTTAAAAACCTTAATATATTTACTTATTTCCTTTATCCTGCAATATATCTTTTAAAGTTTCAAAATTACAATTGTTACTACTAACTATAACTATTGTGTGAAGTTTAAGATTTCTTTGCAGTCCTTTTTGATCTTATAGCATATACTGCTAAAAGTGTGCAAAGTAGTGGGTTCAAAAGTTACTTGAGATAATTACTTTCCCTAACAGTTTAACATAGATTTCGGTTTTTTGTTTGGTTTTTGGCCGCACTGCACGGCATGTAGGATCCTAGCTCCCCAACCAGGGATTGAAGCCGTGCCCCCTGCAGTGGAAGCCCAGAGTTTTAACCACTGGACTGCCAGGGAAGTTCCAAAACATGTGTGTTTTAAAAGTCAAAAGTGGATTCTCAGGGAAGTCCCAGCCCATTTCCCACCCCCATTGGTAACCAATTTCCCTAATTGCTAGTTTATCTTTCCTGTGTTTCTTTGGGGAATAAAAGGAGTAAATTCATCTATTTATTCTTATTTCCCCTCCTTTCCTTTATTTTTTTTTGGGGGGTGTCATTTATTATTATTATTATTATTATTGACGTATAGTTCATCTACAACTCTATATTGGTTTCAGGTGTACAACACAGTGATTCACAATTTTTATAGGTTACATTCTATTTAAAGTTATTATAAAATATTGGCTATAGTCCATGTGCTGTACAGTATATCCTTGTAGCTTGTTTATTTTACACATAGTAGTTTGTACCTCTTCATCCTTTCCCTCTTTTCTTATACAAAATGTAACAAACCATTTATTCTGCTCTATGACTTGTCCTTCCCCCTTAAAATGGTATCATAGAAATCAGTAGACGTCAGTTCGTAAAGATCATCTTCATTTCTATCTTAACAGCTACCTAACACTTCATGTTTATGATATATCACAGTTTATTCCAACAGGCCTCTACTGAAGGACATTGGAGTTGTTTCCAATCTTTTGCTATTACAAATAATGGTGTAATTAATAACTTCCTACATATTTTCTTTATATTTGTTTAGGAGTATTATCAGGATAGACTTGTTGACTCTAGATCAAAAAATAAATACATATGCAGTTTTATCAGATATTGCCAAATCCCTCTCCGTAAGGGCTGCACCTTTTCAGATTACCACCACCACGGACGAGTGCCTCTCTCTCCGGTCTTGCCAACACACAGAGCAAAGCTTGCAAAAAGTGTTTGCCTATTTTAAGTATGATAGATGAAAAATGATATTTCAGTGGAATTTTTATTTGCATTACTGTGAAGAGTAAGGTTAAGATCTTTCATGTGTTTAAGAGCAGCATTCCTCACTTTATCTGTAATATTTCTGTTTATGTCTTTTATTCTTTTTTCCATTATATTTTCAGTCTTTTTCTTCTAATTAGTATTGCTGTATGGATGTCAGACAATGTAGACTTCATGGCAAAAAAAAAAAAAAAAAAAAAAATTACCAGAAATAAAAAAGGGAGATTTCTTTCTTTCTTTCTTTCTTTCTTTTTTTTTTTTTCCTTTTTTGGCCATGCCAGATGGCATGTGGGATGTGGGATCTTACTTCCCCAACCAGGTATCAAACCCATGCCCCCTGCAGTGGAAGCATGGAATCTTAATCACTGGACAGCCAGGGAAGTCCCAAGAAGAGAGATTTCTTAAAGGTAGTAGGTCCATTTTACCTTGGAAAATAGAACAATTCTAAATCGCATTCACATAATAATATAGCTTAAAAATACATAAAGCAAAAAAATGACTGAAGTAGACACACCCACAAACTGAGTGGGAGATTTTAACACACTTCTCTCGGTAAGGGATAGAATAAGGAAAAAAGTCATCAAATATGTAAAAGGTTTAAATGTTAGAGATGATCTGACTGACATGTAGAAAACACTGTATCCATACAGTTGTAGAATACACACGTGTATTAAATGGTGGGCAGGGGAAGTCCCCAAATATTATATACACATGACTCTCTTCTCATAAAGTATAAAACAACTAAAATAAAGATACATAATTTTAGGTATATGTATAAATGCAATAAAACTATATGAAAAGGGAACAAAGACATAGAATTCAGGATGATGGTGTCCTCAAGTGCAGGGAGAAAGCGAGAGAAGACAGAGAGGCCATAGCGTTAGATGAAGATGGTCAAGGTCCCAGCTTTCATGTGAGATGGTAGTTTTACAAGAGCTTTTTATATTAAATAAATAATCTAACAAAAAAATGTGAGTTGATGGTATGTCATGAACCATAGACTATGATTAGTCCACTTTAGTGCATTTGAGACCTAGGGAAAACAAACAGAAAATAAATAAAAGAAGCTTCCAATCCATGAAAGCTAATAAGAGAATGATATCCAAAGAAAGGAGAAGAAGAGAGATCAATAAAGATAAAAATAGACGTTAATGAGATAAAAAAAATAACAAAATGAAAACAGTAGAATTGATCAATGGGGAAGAAAAGCTTGTTCTTTGAAAAGATCAATAACAGAGACGGTCCTTTGAGGAATATAATCAAGAAAACAAGAAAGGCCACAAGTGTGCCAGGAGATGTACTAAATATGCAACCAATCAGAATTTATCTTACAAAAACGTTATTCAAATTTTCTGGTCTACAGAGCACTAGGGGAGGGAAAGGGAAAAAATAAAATTGGCTATTTTTCTAGAGTCAATGATCATAATTCAAGCTCCATTGTTCGAGAGTCACTTTTCGAGTGATTTCCAAACACTTTGCATATCTTTATATGCATGTCATTTTTACACCTTGGATTTTAAATCAGCCTCTATGGCACCGTGATAATCTGAGAGACCACACATGCCAGCTCTGGATCCCCAAGCATCTGTTTTGCACTCAGAGGGAACGAGGGGATTTATTGGAGGAGCTCCAGGTATTCCTCATTATTACATTTCCTTTTTCCTGTTTGTAATGCAAACAGGAAGAATCATAATTGCTTTACCTTTGCCCATTAAAACATGCTATTAAAAATCATGTTAATGAATAGATATTACTATCTGGTAATGACTGCTCTGACCTCCTATCTAACAGCTCCGTTTATGTCTTGTTTGATGAAAGTTCTCCGCATCTGCAAAGCAAAAGGGCAAACTGATTTATGAACAAGACTTATTGTCACAGTGGCAGATTTGTATAATGAGAAATATATTAAATCTAATGAAGGGAGAGCGTGCCTACCAAGCCAGCAAGTCTGCGTTGTGATTAAGTGATTCAATATCCCTCAATGGATTAATTTAGACAATGCACCGGGGTATGTAGCCACTGCCAGACCCCTTTGCTCTAACGGCAAATGCTAAGCAATGCTGCATAGTTGTGCATATGTATTGGGTTTTTAAGGTGTGATGATAAAGTAAGGTGTCACCCTCAGACCTCTACATTAACATGATGAATCCCAAAGATGCAAACGTCCTACTGATAGAGAACAAGGAAGATCTATCAACCATGTCATCTTTTAATATCTGCTTACAGTAAAGCATTTACTATAAAAGAGACACATCCTTTCTCCTTTTCGACTAAGACCAGCTTACAGTATCTGACAAACACTAAATGCAACCCACCTTAATTCCCTCTCTGGTCCTCAGCAGAGATCAGACACAGGACAATCAGCCATGGGCTCTGGTTTTCAAACAGGAGAATGCTAGCTATGATGTCATTGTTTACATTTACACACTCAATACAATAAGCACTGTCATGGAAGAGAGTCGAAAGCCACAGTGATCCTGCCGGGGCTCAGCAGTCACTTCTGCAGTTTGGAGCAAGTCCAGTTTCCAGTTGTTTCTCACTAGTGTGACTATATAAAGCAAAACCCTGTAAACTTCAGTTAGAGAGAGTTGAATTCTGCATTAAAAAATAGCATGATTCCAACACAATGCTCTTGGGATACATGAACCTGCTCAACCCACACCATGTAGAGGAAAATAGGCTGTCTTAGGCCCTCAGTGCCGCGCAGAAAAAAATATTCAGCAGTCTGAGAGTCTGCAAGTAATGGATTCAAAAAGTCTCACATTTTCCCCACCCCTTTATTTCCCTCTAGGAGAAAAAATATCTCAGAAGTACTAGCACCAGAATTATGAAACTAGAAGAAAATAACCACTTACTTGGGTGTCCAGCAGGCTTAATAGGAAAAGTGGAGTTTCCATTGCCTTGGGTATCCATTCCGATGACTCAAGAACAGAGAGAGATATAACATAATATTATATATATATCTATATTTATAATAACTGGAAGAAAGAAAGGAAATGTGACTTCTACATGAAGCAGGTAGTTGGAAAAAAAAAGCTGTCACACATACCAAAGAAAGGCTAAGCATAGGTCTCAGCTTCCACTTTTGGAATTCCCTAGACTGTTGGATTCCTCTAGGTCTAATGAAACTATCTGAACTGTTTGATGTGGGGAATATAAACAACTTAGATCTGGGGACAGTCAGGCTGAAATTAGGGTCCTATTCTGCAACATACTATCTACGTGACCCTGATTGCACTCTCTATTCCTTAAGGAATTATTATTCCTAATAATATCATCATTTCTGAGATACTTCTGCTAATGAAATAAAACAAGAGAACACATTTGTTTATTAATAATTCCTCACGAAGCGTTAAGGAAGAAGGGTCCTGGTACTAAAGAAGCTTTTTTGGATGAGGAATGTAGGAGGTAGGGGATGACATGCAAATGCGGAAATAGAAGCAGGAAAAGAGATCAACTGCTCTGCATAAGTCAGTCATAATAGACTGAGAGGCCTCGGGGAAGGCCTGTAAGACACACGTGGAAACTGCAGCATCTGAGAGTTAAGTCTGATGTGGAAAGAGAAAAGAGGTTTTAAGAAGAGGCAACTGATAGCTGGGTTACACCATGAATACCACCACATCGGGTTATAAGTAAAAGGGCTTCAGAAACCTGAAGTCCTATAGAATAACTATCAGGTACAACGTGAGCCCCTCTGGCATGAGTCTTCGTAGGGGCCAGACTGTTTACCTAGAAGGGCTACTGTTCCTGAGAAGTTAGTACTTGATATAAATAGAAATTTTCATTTTTTTCCAAGTCACATCATTTCCATTCACCCCAGGAAACAGCAAATTCACTTCCAAATGTTTCTGAAAGTAAGTCAGGTGCTGAAGGCTCAAACACAACAATGCAGGTAGTTTAGTCTCAGGGACTCGGTAAGACCTTTCTCAGTACTCAGATATAGCTACTAACTCTTACAATGTAAACCATGCTTACTATGTACCAGACACTCTTCTAAGTGCTTTACATGTATTAACTCATTTACTCTTCACTGCAAACTTATGAGATAGACATTATTGTTATCCCACTTAACAGGTGAAGAAAGTCAGGTATGTAAAGATTAGATAAGAGTCCCAAAGATACACAATATCTGGTGGAATGGAATTCAAATCCCAAGAGCCTGCCTCTTAAATACTAGACTATACTGCCTTTCTATATCTACGTTAAATAGATGGAAAGACAGATAGGTAAAAAATACAGGTTCAAACAGACATATACATACATAGGAATAAAACTTAGATATAGAAATACAAAAACAGAAACAAATATAGATATGGAAACAGAAATACAGACACAGATTTTTTTTAACACCTTTATTGGAGTATAATTGCTTTACAACGGTGTGTTAGTTTCTGCTGTATAACAAGGTGAATCAGCTATATGTATATATATATATATATCTCCCCATATCCCCTCCCTTTTGCGTCTCCCTCCCACCCTCCCTATCCGACCCCTCTAGGTGGTCACAAAGCATCAGCTGATCTCCCTGTGCTATGTGGCTGCTTCCCACTAGCTATCTATTTGGTAGTGTATATATGTTCATGCCACTCTCTCACTTCGTCCCAGCTTCCCCTTCCCCTTCCCGTGTCCTCAAGTCCATTCTCTACGTCTGCATCTTTATTCCTGTCCTACCCCTAGGTGCTTCAGAACTTTTTTTTTCTTTAGATTCCATATATATGTGTTAGCATATGATATTTGTTTTTCTCTTTCTGACTTACTTCACTCTGTATGACAGTGACATACTCTTTCTGACTTACTTCACTCTGTATGACATCCACCTCACTACAAATAACTCAATTTCGTTTCTTTTTATGGCTGAGTAACATTCCATTGTATATATGTGCCACATCTTCTTTATCCATTCATCTGTCGATGGAAACTTAAGTTGCTTCCATGTCCTGGCTATTGTAAATAGAGCTGCAGTGAACATTGTGGTACATGACTCTTTTTGAATTATGGTTTTCTCAGGGTATATTCCCAGTAGTGGGCTGGGTTGTATGGTAGTTCTATTTTTAGTTTTTTAAGGAACCTCCATACTGTTCTCCATAGTGGCTGTATCATTTACATTCCCACAAACACTGCAAGAGGGTTCTCTTTTCTCCACACCCTCTCCAGCATTTATTGTTTGTAGACTTTTTGATGATGGCCATTCTGACCGGTGTGAGGTGATAGATACCTCATTGTAGTTTTGATTTGCATTTCTCTAATGATTAGTGATGTTGAGCATCCTTTCATGTGTTTGTTGGCAATCTGTATATCTTCTTTGCAGAAATGTCTATTTAGGTCTTCTGCCCATTTTTGGGTTGGGTTGTTTGTTTTTTTGATATTGAGCTGCATGAGCTGCTTGTATATTTTGGAGATTAATCCTTTGTCAGTTGCTTCGTTAGCAAATATTTTCTCCCATTCTGAGGGTTGTCTTTTTGTCTTGTTTATGGTTTCCTTTGCTGTGCAAAAGCTTTTAAGTTTCATTAGGTCTCATTTGTTTATTTTTGTTTCCATTTCCCTAGCAGGTGGGTCAAAAAGGATCTTGCTGTGATTTATGTCATAGAGTGTTCTGCCTATGTTTTCCTCTAAGAGTTTTATAGTGACAGACATAGATCTTAATGGGCCACTAGAGGAAAAAATATATACAAGTCTGTAAATAGAAAGAACTAGGGGAGAAAGGATGCTGAGAAACACCAAAAGTTACCATTTGTTGGTTCATTCGAGAAGATTGAGACTTTGTATTTGTTTTCATTTCTGACATATGAACATAAAAAAGAATTTTTCAGGTTATGAAGTCTAATAAGATACGATTATGTCTGGAGGTGGTGAAATTTGGAGATACAAGGATTAGGAAAGTTTCTGCTTCTGACCATGATGTACTAACTATTACCAGACTTTCTCTCCCACTGTAAACAACTTCAAAACTGGACAAAATATATGAAACAAGAGTTTTCAGACATTGGACAACATGCAGCACAGAATGGTGATCCTTGAAAGAATAAAAGCAAACAAGGTAAGTCCTACAATCGCCGCAGCTTTCTCTCAAGAGGAACTTTCCATTCTGTAACTCAGGGAAGGGAAGACCAGACAGAACACAACCGTCTCCTGGATTTGAAAAAATGGAGATGGGAGTCCAAGGACACTGAGGCAGCTGAAATCTGTGGGCCATGGTACTGACAAGAAGGAAGCTATTCAGAGAAAGAGACCCAGAAAACTGCCTAGGGGTCCCCATAAGTCTGTGGCTGAGTACTAAGCTGTGCATGTGTTGGGTGAAACTACATGAAGCAGAGCAAAGAACCACATCTCAATAGATGCAGAAAAAGCATGTGACAAAATTCAACACCCATTCATGATAAAAACTCCCAACAAAGTTGGGATAGAGGCAAGATATCTCAACATAATAAAGGCCATTTATGACAAACCCACAGCTAACATTGTACCCAACAATGACAGTGGAAAGCTTTTCCTCTAAGGTTAGGAACAAGACAAGGAGGCCCACTCTCACCGTTTCTGTTCAACATAGTACTGGAAGTCCTAGCCACTGCAGTCAGACAAGAAAAAGAAATAAAAGGCCTCCAAGTCAGGAGGGAATAAGTACAACTGTCACTATTTGCAGGTGACATGATATTATACAGGGAAAATCGTAAAGATTCCTATCAGAAAGAAAAAGCAAGAAAACAATACCATTTAATGTTACATCAAAAAGAATAAAATACCTAGAAATAAATTTAACCAAGGAGGTGAAAGATCATAAGACATTGGTGAAGAAAATTGAAGATGATAAAAATAAATGGACAGACATCCTGTGTTCATGGTTTGGAAGAATTAATATTGTTAAAAATGTCCATATTGCCCAAATTAATCTACAGATTTAATGCAATCGCTATCAAAATGACATTTTTCTAGAAGAAATTATCTTAAAATTTGTATGAAACCACAAAAGACCCCAAATAGCCAAAGAAATCTTGAGAATAAAGAAAAAAGCTGGAGGTATCATGCTCCCTAACATCAGACTATACTGCATAAACTACAGTAATCAAAACAGCATGGTACTGGCACAATAACAGACACACAGATGAATGGAACCAAATAGAGAGCCCAGAAATAAACCCATGCACATGTGGTCAATTAATCCACAACAAAGAATGCCAGAATATAAAATGGGGAAAAGTCTCTTCAGTAAGCACTGTTGGGAAAACTTAACAGCTACATGTAAAATAATGAGATTAGAACATTTTCACATACCGTATTCAAAACTGCATTCAAAATGCATTAAAGACCTAAGTGTAAGACCTGAAACCATAAAACTCCTAGAAGAAAAACATAGGCAGTACACTCTTTGACATAGGTCTTAGCAATATTTTATTGGATCTACCGCCTTAAGCAAGGAAAACAAAAGCAAAAATAAACAAGTGGAACCTAATCAAATTTAAAAGCTTTTACATGGCAAAGGAAGCCATCAACAAAACAAAAAGAATAACTTGCTGAATGGGAGAAGATATTTGCAAATGATATGTCTGATAAGAGGTTAATAACCAAATTAGATAAAGAACTCATACAACTCAATATCAAAAAAAACAAACAACCCCATCCAAAAAATGGGCAGAGGGGCTTCCCTGGTGACGCAGTGGTTGAGGGTCCACCTGCCGATGCAGGGGACGCGGGTTCGTGCCCCGGTCCGGGAAGATCCCACATGCCGTGGAGCGGCTGGGCCCGTGAGCCATGGCCGCTGAGCCTGCGCGTCCGGAGCCTGTGCTCCGCAACGGGAGAGGCCACAGCAGTGAAAGGCCTGCATACCGCAAAAAAAAAAAAGGAATGATTTCAATGAGCCCAGACTCTTGCATCTTCCCATGCACAGAAAAGAGCTAACTTCATTAACTTGAGATGTCTGGTTTTCTTTAATTAACAGTCATCTTTTGATGTTTTTGCTGCAAAAACTCCTAGATACCCTGGTTCTTCCCTCACCTCTTGAGAGCAGTCCCTCAGAGAGATCTGAGAGGCTGTCTCCTGGGCTTAAGTCCTCAGCAAGTCCACCGAATAAAACATAGTTCTCAACTCCTAGGTGGCGCATTTTTTTTCCAGTCGACACCCAAGTTCACAGGCAGAGCCAAGATGAAACCTCGAGTCGGTCTGATTTCCAGTTCTGCTCTCCCCTCAACCAACACCTTACTTTATGTTCCTTGACAGGAGAGGTGAAAACTGTGGAGTATTTTTTTTTAAACACCTTTATTGGAGTATAATTGCTTTACAATGCTGTGTTAGTTTCTGCTGTATAACAAAGTGAATCAGCTATACATACACATATATCCCCATATCTCCCCCCTCTTGAGTCTCCCTCCCACCCTCCCTATCCCACCCCTCTAGGTGGTCACAGAGCACCGAGCTGATCTCCCTGCGCTATGCGGCTGCTTCCCACTAGCTATCTATTTTATATTTGGTAGTGTATATATGTCCATGCCACTCTGTCACTTCGTCCCAGCTTACACTTCCCCCACCCCGTGTCCTCAAGTCCATTCTCTGCGTCTTTATTCGGTCCCTGCAGAGTATTTTTAAAAGCAGTTTCATTATCTTCAATTAAATACATTTGCTTGAACTACTCATTTTTAAGTTGTCAAACAGGAATCTCCCTCAATATGCTTTAATGAACACATAAAAGTCATTTGCAATGAACACATTGTTTATATGTCAATGGTGTTAGGAAGTGCTTGAAACTAGTTTGTTTTCTTAATTAGATTAAACAGGCTTCCTGCAATCTTCTTTACTTTATTGATTTACTTAATGAAACTTTTTTTCATAGATAGTACAAATGTAAATTTCAGCTTGGCCTGTGAACAAATTATCTTAAATTCTGAATCAGTGGGGCTTTAATTAATGAGGCTTTACTCTGTATCACTAGTGAGGCACAAATATGTATTAGGTTAAAATGGTCATAATGAGAACCACTCTCCACTTGTAGCTAAGGAAGATGGCCTTGCTCAGGTGACTGGAGAAGGAATTGCTTTCCTTCCACTTCCGATCAGGTTACCCGTGGTGGCTGCAGCATTACTACCAAAGGGCTCAGTTAGAAGCAAAATAGAGGTGATAGAAATTGAGGAAGACAAGGGTTAAGGGAGGCCCTTGGAGAAGGAAGGGTTAACTGAAGCCCTACAGTTAAAGCAAACCTGTGGCAGGTCAGATCAGCAGGTGGTCGGAAGTTAAGGAGCAAAGGCAAGAAATTAAGTCGTTGAGATTTTAGTTGGAGTAACTGAAGCAGCCTCAGTGAAGCCATAGCAAAGGGGTGGAAATATGAAGATAGTGCCGGGGTGGCCCAGCTACAGCACCTCCCAAGCGGCCAGCTGGGGCTTCTGTAGTTCCAAACTATCAGCCCCACAGAGCAGATGAATGTTTACGGAGAGGTCACTTTTCCACGGGGTGGTATGAATAACATTATCTGAGGGTGTCAATACTCCTGGGCAGGACTACCTTCTGGGGAAACCTTAGGGGTACCTGGAGCAGATCCAAATGATCTAGACACCCAAGACTCATCCACCCACTTCTTCTCACCTCTAGGACATTGTCTAAAGGCTAAGCCAGATCATGGCCTCAGGATACTGGTAGTAAACTGGCAGGAGTCCAGTTACTCAAGAGAAAAAGCTATGTAAAAAGCTGGGCATTCATTAATACTAGTCAACTGTGTGTTGGCTGTTTTCCTTGTGCCTAGTAGTGTGCTGAGCATTTTATAAGCATTATTTAATCTTCACCACCACCCAAATGTATAAGCACTACTAAATAGTTTTGGATATGAGGGAGCTAAAGCTTGGAAATTTCAAATAACTTCCCCAAGGCCACGCTACCAGTAAGCAGTAAAGCTAGAGTGGGTCTGACCTGGAGGTTGATATCAGAGTCAACAGTGAAACACACAGTGATGTGATATTGAGGAGAAAGAAGGGACCTGGAAGTCAGAGACCCTCAATCACAATTACAGAGCCCGTGAATGACTATGAAAGGCCACAGGGGACTTGAGGAATCCAAAGAACCAAAGGAAGACTTTAAGTGTCCTGAGGCAACTGTGGCCAGGGAATCACAAATGGCAAGCAACTGGCGTAAGCCAGCGTGAAAGGTGTGACCTAATCTGACAAAGGGTTTTTTGTCTCAAGGCAGGACCCTGTGTCCCAATGAGGACCGACCTAGACTCCACTGTTGAAGTAGGGAAGTGATGCCGGTGTGCAATGCATCCTGCTAAGGTCGAGGAGAAAATGGGATTACGGCAAATCCCAACAGGTGGCGCCAGAGAGCCTCCTTCTACACGTGGAAAATGAGCTGCCCCCACCGTTATCTACAGGGCCATCCCTTAGAGAAATAAAATGCTTTAGAAGAGGTTATTTACACTAGTGGTAGAATGGTAATAAGAATGTGAGAAAAAACAGGTTTCTTTTAATAGGCGCAAAGGCGAAAGTGGTAGAATTAATTTCTTTAAGTCAGATTAAAGTTTGATTTTGTCCACTCCTAGCTCCCTCAAACTGTGTGAATTTATGGCTTTTTTATTTAGTAGATGGAAATTAAATAAAATTAATTTTTAAAAATAAACTTCTTAAAATGTGAAAGAAAAATAATAAAGTAGTGGTAGAAAACTTGAGTACCAGTGTTACCCTGACCTAGGCTCAAATCCTTTTTCTACAAGTCGTCATTACCTCTGGGACCGGACTAGCAACTTCACCACTTAAAGCTCTGTACTCCCATCTGTAAAACAGTGACACTAAACACAGTAGTTGACTTCCTAAAGTTGTCATAAGGATTAAAATAAATCACATATACATGTATTGTATTAAAATAAATCATGTACACAAAATGCTTAGCCAAGTGCCCGGTACACAGTGCACGTAAATGCTGGTGGTTACTATTATTTATGCTTTTCAATACTCTTTCCCAGTCACAGTTTCATATGAATTGGGAAAATCCGGTACCGGGCTCAGCAGACAAAAGTGAGAGCATGTATATAAAACAGCAAAATTTTCCTGGCTCTGTCTCTGTTCCATTCCTCCAGTAAGTGATATTTCCAAACAGAGCTGGCAGGCCAGGAAAATAGCGTGCCAATGACCATATACTGTTTCATCCGCCCAGGTGGAAAAGGGTAACAGTGGAGACATTGTTCACTGAATTTTGAAATTTTTCAAAACTAAGCACAATGACCTATGTTTCATGCTGTCTCTTGGCAGAGATGCTGAGGAAACGTGAGACAGTAACCCCAAGTTAGCCTTCAGGAATTCCGAGTTCTTACTTTCTCAGTACTTACAATGTAGCAGAATTTAGAACAAGTCCCTAAGGCGTGTTGGTTGACACTTATAAATAACTGGCTTACGTGTAGCTATTTTAAGGTTGAACATGCACTATCTCCCTAACACACTGTAAACTCCTTAAGGACTAAAACTTTGACTGACCCTCTTGTCACCTTCCCTAGAGCATCTAGGATGGTGATGTGTGCATAAAAAGTACCCAATAAATATGTATTGATTCATTAATAGCAGGACTCAGGACTCAGAAAACAAATGCAATTTCATCCAGGTGGAGGGGACCTGTGAATCCTTTGTTTGTCCATCCCTAATAGCTGTAAGAAATGTGTGTGTGTGATTAAGAACTTTATGGGAGTAAGCAGGAATGATCAGGGTGCTTTTTCAATGCAGGAATCGGAATTCCAGGGCTGCTCCAGTGCAGCCCAATTGTACCAGGGGATAATGGACCGCCGAAGGATGCCTAGCCAGCATGACGCTAGAGCCCTCCAGTCTTGGAGCGCTTAGGTGCTGATTGAAGGGCAGTGATTTCTCTGCACCTCAGAGCAACCACCACTGTGGCTGAGAAGAGAGGGAATGGTATCCCTCAGTGCTGACCAAGAAAACCTGCTCTAGGAATCTCTGAGTATTAGATGTGACCATCACAATCCGTAACTCAAAAGGCAATCGAATCTCCTTGCCTGGATGTGGGTTTAGAACTGCTGGCTGCAATGTGAAAGAAAAGATGGGCACTGGGGACACCTTCCAAGTCCAACACGATGATTTTATTATTCTCCCACTTACCATAGACTACAGAAGAGAGTCTGGCACCAGGAGCAAGATATCATATAAAATTAAGCTCCTAAGAGTTGAAATTTTTAAAAGAGCCACTTGGCAACTCCTATTCCTTGCCTGTTGACAGTGTAAACTTTGCTTGGCAAGTTGAAAAGCTATACCAAACAAACGCTATCTGGCAATTAGAAGCACTTAAGTAAGCTAATATAATCAATTATGTCTTTTAATTTGCCAGGCAGCATTTACAGGGTTTAATTTTCTGCTGCTACACCTTCAGGTGGTGTTCAGATTCAGGTGGTGTTGGTAATCTAATAGAAAGATGCCCTGGTATTATCTATGTTGAATTCCCCATATGCACTTCCACCCAGACCAATACCCTCTGTATCCCATACTTAGAGGTGAAATGTTTGTATAGTGAAGAAAGAAAATCATAAGATGTTTATTCAATTATTTTATTTGACAACATTCATATCATCCACCTGCCAGTTTCCCCACAAAGAAATATAAAAATCAGTTGCAGTAACAATAGAATCCAAATACAGAAAAATTCTATTTAAAGGAAACACATAATGCAAAAATTGAGATATAAATAAGAGAAATAAATTTAAAGCCTAAATCTCTTATCATGGTCTGATATCATTTGAAAAAAAAGTTTCCTCGTAGAAAAAAAAATTAGATGTAGGATTCTGGTCAGCATAAAACATATATACTGACCTATTTGATGTCTTTGAGCAAAACTTCAAAGTACTGATACCAATTAGATTATGATATTTTAAATATCATTATGGTTTAGGAGATAATGGGGGAAGTGTCCCTCACAAAAGAGGAACTACTTCTCAACAAAAGGATGAGGTCCACAAATAATTCTTCCCTATATCTGGATAGCACTAGAGTCACATGTAATAAACAGTGGTACTTTTCCTCTGGGTCATCAAGAAGGAACCATATAAATGTAGAGAGCTACTGTCCTCTTAGAAAACTGCAGCCAGACAGTGTCAGAATGACAGAAGTCCGTGGTAACATTAAAAATCTTGAATAAAGGAAAAAGAGTAAGAATTCATTGATTTTTCCTCTTCTCTCCACGGACTGGAAAGGACCCCTACGTTTGGCATATGTAAGCACTGTCTTTCAGCCCACCCAGTAGATATTTTATTGAATAATTAGTCCCACCCTCAAGAGCTCATAGAGTCAGTCTGTATTATCCCCAGAAGATTTTCCAACTGTCCTTGCTCAGACTGAATTAGTTATCAAAACATAGCTTATTCAGCTTTATTTTTAACTGACAAAACTTGGACACAACCAAGATGTCCTTCTAGGAGTGAATGGATAAACTGTAGTCCATCCAGACAGTGGAATATTACTCAGCACTAATAAGAAATGAGCTACCAAGCCACGAAAAGACATGGAGGAACCTTAAATGCATATGACTAAGCTAAAGAAGCCCATCTAAAAAGGCTACACACTATAGGATTCCAGCTCTCTGACGTTCTGTAAAGGGCAAAACTATAGATCAGTGGTTGTCGGGGATTGAGGATGGGGGAAGGGATGAACAGGCGCAGCACAGAGGATTATTAGGGCAGTGAAACTCTTCTGTATGATGGTATAATGATGAATACATGTCATTATACATTTGTCCAAACCCATGGAATGTACAACACCAAGAGTGAACCCTAATGTACACTATGGACTTTGGCGATTACAATGTGTCAATGCAGGTACATCAGCTGTAACAAATGCATGGCTCTGGTGGAGATGTTGATAATGGGGGAGTCTATACCTATGTGGGGTTAGGGGGTATATATGGGAAATCAATGTACCTCTCAATTTTGCTGTGAATCTAAAACTGCTCTTTAAAAGAGTCTCTCTCTTTTTTTTTTTTTTTAAGTGGTTTGTTAAATTGTCCGGCATCTTGACAGCAAGAAGAGAGTGTCCTAGAGAGCAAACCTCAGAGTTCAGCTAAAAGCAGTTAGGACTTCCTTGGTGGTCCAGTGGGTAAGACTCCATGCTCCCAAAGAAGGCAGCAGGGGTTCCATCCCTGGTCAGGGAACTAAGATCCCGCATGCCTCACAGCACGGCCAAAAAATTAAAATAAAAAAAAAAAAAAAAGCTGGTGAGAAGAGGAGGGAGTCTAAATGTCCCCTTTAGACCAGTGTGTTTGCTACTCCCAACCATGTGACCTTGGAAAGTTACCCTAACCATTCTGGAGTTTGTCATTGTTAGAGCTCTTCCAGCTCGTATGTGCAATGAGTCAGTGGAATTCTGTTCACTGGAAAGCTAGAGTCCGTTTCCCAAATTACTTAACTGTTGACTTTATTTTCACGGAAATCAGTCTTTTTTTTTTTTTTTTTTGAGTTTGATTAGTGAGAGTTCATCTCCCAGAGTCATGTCACCTTCTGAATCTACTGATAAAATCAACTTTCTGAACCTAAAGGTGGAACCCTGGGCAGCAGCCACAAAGTCAGGATGGAGTTCAAGGGAAACCCCAGCAGGAGACAGAGAACAACCAGAAGGTCAGGAATCTCCTGAATTAGGCAGGAAAATTTTGGAGATGTTTAACGTAAGTTATACATTATATGACATATATAGTTGGGATTAACATATACACATTACTATATATAAAATAGATAATCAGCAAGGACCTACTGTATAGCATAGGGAACTCTACTCAATATTCTGTAATAACCTACATGGGAAAAGAATCTGAAAAAGAATGAATATGTGTATATGTGTAACTGGACCACTTTGCTGTACCTGAAACTAACACAACATTGTAAATCAACCATACTCCAATATAAAATAAAAATTAAATTAAAAAAGGAACTGATACATGTATATGTATAACGGAACCACTTTGCTCTACACCTGAAACTAACACAACATTGTAAATCAACTATACCCCAATATAAAATAAAAATTAAATTAAAAAGTATATATATACAGGCATCAGAGATATTGCAGGTTCAATTCCATACCATCACAATAGAGAGAATATAGCACGAAAGGGAGTTACATGAATTTTTTTGGTTTCCCAGAACGTAGAATAGGTGTGTTTACACCATATGTGCAGTAAACCAAAGCACGATAAAATGAGGTCTGCCTATAATGCTATGGTTCAAACGTTTGTGTCCCCTCCAATTCATCCTAACCCCCCAAAATGATAGGATTAGGAGGTGGGCTTTGGGGAGATGCTTAGGTTGTGAGGCGGAGCCCTCATGAATGGGTTTAGTGCCTTTTAAAAGAGGCTCCAGAGAGCTCCCTACCCCTCCCTAGCCATATGAGGACACAGCAAAGAAGGCACCAACGAGGAACCAGGAAGAGGGCTGTCACCACAACAAGGCCATTCTGATGCCTTGATCCTGAACTGCCCAGGCTCCGGAACTGTGAGAAACAAACTTCTGTTGTTTATAACCTACCCAGTCTGTGATATTTTTTTATAGCAGTCCAAAAGTACTAAGAAACACAAAACCTTTTTTGCAGATAATAATAATATATATGAAACCAAAAACTCGAGAAAAAGTATAAAGAAGAAAAATACAGTCATTTGTTCCACCCATAGATAATCACTACTAACATTTACCTGCACATCCACAGTCTTTTTGCTATGTAGAGATATATCTATTTTTTTAAAAAAAAAAATTGGGATCTGCTCTATCAACTCTTTTCTTTTTCACTTAATAAAATATCATGAGCATTTCCCCACAGCTTTCCCATATTTCTGAGATTATTATTTTTAATGATCACACAGTATTCTGGCTATAGATGTATTGTAATTTATCTTACCAACTCCACTATTGTTTGACGTTTAGGTTGTTTCCCCTGTTTGCTATTGTAAAGAAAAAAAATGCTGTGATAAATATCATCCTACATAAATCTCTGGGCACATCTTTGATTATTGCCTTAAGATAAATTACCAGGCATGGAATTACTGGGTCAAAGTGTGTAAATAAGTTTAAGACCTTTGATACTTATTGCCAAGTAGCTCTCCAAGAAGCTGTTCAAGTGTACAGGCCCATCAGCCATGTAGAAAAGTGCCTCAGAATTTTAATAAATGTTTGGAATGGCTGAAGAACACCAGACCCTTCTTACAGAGGAAATACATTATTTTAAATGGCATGCAACTCGTATCACCTATCTTATCCTAACATGGGATTAATTCCAGGGGAACTTACTTTCAAGTACATTATTTTATTGGGTGGCTTATTTTATACATTGATACTAGTGAATTATCAAAAAAGATGATCTTAGATATGTGAGATTTTGAAAATGCATTGGCCATTATTTATGATTTTGTGCTTTGAGTTTTTCCCTCCTTGAATATACTTTGCTTTCATAAAGAAAATTGATAGAAAAAAAGATTTTTTTATCTGTGCAAAATATTCCATAGCTCAATGTATAGAACTAAATCTTGTCCAGAGAATGAGATACGTCTGTTTTCATGGAAAAAGCCAAGGTCAAAGCAGTACTTTGCACCTCATTTATTCTCTCAACTGCTATGAATGGCAGAAACAAATCCAATGGGAATATTCCCATTTTCCAAGTAGAGTAACTGAAACTCAGAGATAGAAATTGACTTTGCTAAAAATTACAGAAAATAGTGACACCGCCACAAAACTCCAATTTCTTTATTGTGGTATTGTATTGTAGTATATCCTACTATGCATTAAAAAGAAAAAATCAGAGCCCAACACATAGCAATACCTGTGTTGTACATATCTCACCAAAGGAAGGTCTTTTCCAAGGTGATGGACAGCTGGCAGGAGCAGAGTGCCGGGAGAAGAATGTTCCAGCCTGGGGCTCTGAAGGACAGATGGGTCGCAATGCCCTGAGTCTCTTAATCACATGCTCGGTGATCCACAGGCTTTAAGAGCCTTGAAGAGGTGGATACTGTCATCTGGCCTTGGGTTTGCAATTGTAGAGCCATACACACCCCGAACACAGAGATCAGAGTTATTATTGGAGAGAAATTGGATGTCTAATTGGAAATGGACCTGGTTCCCTGGCAAGATCCTAAGGAAAATAATTCAGTTAGAAGTTGATAGAACTTTGATCACAGTGCTGCCTTTGCTTAAGTGTCCTGCTGCCTATTTCAGCATATCAAGATCCTAGCAATTTCTCCATGTTCATCTTAAATATTGTCTCTTCCTAGATTCCCCAGCAAGAAATTATCTCAGCCGCACCTGGTCTCTCCAAGTCCTTCACCTCCATATCTCATTATATTTAATATTTCCTGTCTTGTATTAAAATAACGTATACACACATTATATGCTGGCCTCAATGAGCGGGCAGTGTAGCTGCGAAGACAGCTGCTTCATTTTCCCCACGCACCCTATAACATTTTGCACAGTACATTGGAGCAGAAGTACTTTAACAAATGTTTATGGAATAACTGAATAAATGAAAATGTATTACGTAGTCATTTCCTGCCAATTCTATTACGTAGCTCAGACACTCATCAAAAACTCTCTTGAAATTTTGCAAGTTGCCTCATGGGCCAGAGGTAAATTATTATCTCAACATAGATTTCCTCTAAAACACAAAGCTTAATTAGTCCAGCTTTATTTTTTTGTTTTTATAAATGTATAAAGGGACACCAAAGGGAAAGATGAGAAGTGATGGATAGCACATGGCACTAACAGATTCACCATTCCAGGAAGTTTTCTTCAACGGGTTTTAAAACAGTCAGATTTCCAGCTTTATAAATATTAATTAAGTTTCCCATACTTGTCCAGGAGGACCCAAGTGTGGTATCTTAGCTTAGAGACAGTCTTGATGGTAAAAAAAAAAAATAAAGATACTGTCCATGTTAAAATTGTTTCTTCTAAAATATGGTTCGGAAGGATACATGCACCCCAATGTTCATTGCAGCACTATTTACAATAGCCAAGGCATGGAAGCAACCTAAATGTCCATCAACAGATGAATGGACAAAGAAGATGTGGTGCATAAATGCAATGGAATATTACACAGCCATTAAAAAGAATGAAATAATGCCATTTGCAGCAACACAGATGGATCTAGAGATTATCATACTAAGTGAGGTACATACTAAGTGAAGTCAGAGAAAGACAAATATTATATGATATCACTTATATGTGGAATCTAAAAAAAGTGATACAAACTTATTTAGGGATTTCCCTGGTGGTCCAGTGGTTAAGAATCCTCCTTCCAATTCAGGAGACACAGGTTCGATCCCTGGTCCAAGAACTAAGATCCCACAGGCTGCAAGGCAACTAAGCCCATGCACCGCAGCTACTGAGCCCGTGTGCTCTAGAGCCCATGCACCACAACTAAAGAGAAGCCGCCGCACAGCAACAAAGAGCCCCCGCGCCGCGAGGAAAGATCCTGCGTGCCACAGCAAAGATCCCGCATGCCACAACTAAGACCAGGTGCAGCCAAATAAATAAAGAAAGAAATATTCAAACAAACTTATTTACAAAACAGAAACAGACTCACAGACTTAGAGAATGAACTTGTGGTTACTGGGGGGAAGGGTGAGGGAGGATAGATTGAGAGTTTGGGACTGACATGTACACACTGCTATATTTAAAATAGATAGCCAACAAGGACCTACTATATAGCACAGGGCACTCTGCTATACTCTGTAATAATCTAAATGGGAAAAGAATTTGAAAAAGAACAGGTATATGTATATGTATAACTGAATCACTTTGCTGTACACCTGAAACTAACACAATTGTAAATCAACTATACTCCAATATAAATTTTTTTTTAAAAAATTTTAGATGTGTTTCTTCTAGAAACAGCTACTAATATCCAGCCCTTCTCTTTAGTTAGGATGAGAGCTTCCCAGTGGCTTAGGAGAGATTTACCTCTTCGGTAGAAGCCAAAAAGCTCAAAGTAGATGTCTAGAAAGACAGTAAACAAAGCAATATTTCATTTTTAAACTATACGACCTCTTTGAATATAATCGTTAAGTAAGAACTTTTTAGTTTTTTATTACAAATGAAATATGTTTGTAAAGGGAAACACTCAGAACCTATTAAACACCTGGCCATGCATTCAACTGACAGGAGTATGTAGACAGAGGTCTGGCCAAAACAAAACAAAACAAAACAAAACAGTCTTCATAATGCATGCAACCACATGCACGGTGTATTAGAAGAAATATATATGTAGTTCAGTACCTGGGGTCATGGGACCAGAGCTAGTAGATTAGTACCCAGGAGATGTCAGCTCAGAGCTGGGACAGATGAGTTTAGTATGGGCAGAAGGCTGAGCAGAGATTTTTGTAGGGGAAAATTTGTGTTTGCTGCTCACCTCTGCAACAATAATTGGGTGTGAGCAAGATATACTATAAAGAATAGACCAGTAGAACACATTTTACATAATGGACATTCAGGCTGAGAATGAAGATTTTGGAAAGTTGCTGAAGCCACAGGAGCCCTGGTCAGAAAACCAGTTAAATCCAACACCTCTTGTAACATCGTTAAGTCAAAGGAAAAGCTCCATTATATTCACAGTCCTTGTGTGTGCTGAGGAAAAGCAATATGGCTTAATGAAACAAAGGATGGGGATTCAAGAGATATGGCTTCAATCCCCAGATCTGTTACTAACAGGAGCACATCCTCAACTATTAAAGTGAATCTTTGTGAGTTATGAGTGTATTACAGGGGAAAGATCAGAGAACCTGAGCACACCAACTGGTCCCTGACGAGCTCAAGATCACTGAAACCTAAAACATCATTACTGAATTCATCTTTGAGAGATGGTTTATGATTCCAGGTTTTCTGTAGTTCCTTTGCTAGAAAATGGTAGAATTGGTTATAACTAACAGCTGCCCAGACAACTGTAATCAGAACCATGTTTTCTCTGAAATAACAATGGCAAAACTATATATACATTCCTTGATATCAAAAGGAAACCTGATCGTGCTGCCAGTCTAATAACACAGCTCTAGTTTCTGAATCCAGAGGTTTTCAAACTCTAGTTTATGAAACTCTATGGTTTCAGGGAAACTTGCCAAAATTATGGGGTAGAAGCTTCTAGAAATTGCTGGGTTTTTTCCATACAAAAAATTTAAGTGAAGGTATATGATTGACTTTTTAAAATAGTCCATTAACTTGAATAGACATGTGTTTGTATAAGTGTGTATGTGAACACTCATTATTTATACTGTAAAAACCCAATGTAATTTTAGTTATTTTTTAATTTATGTTACCTGTCATGGCATAAGAGCAGTTGCATTAGAATATCTGTCAATTTCTTCATTTATTTACTGCAATTTTAGCCTTAAATATTTGGATGCTGTGTTAGTTGGTGCAAAAAGATTAGGAAGTTTTATTCCCAAAGTAACGTGGTATATACCATTACTAATATAAATTATTTCGGCTGTGTGTAATGCTTTTTGTTTGGAATTCAGCCTTTTCAAATATTAATAGTTATTGGGACTTCCCTGGTGGTCCAGTGGGTAAGACTCCGCGCTCCCAAAGCAGGAGCCCGGGTTCTATCCCTGGTCGGGGAACTAGATCCCACAAGTTGTGCGGACAAAAATAAAAATAAAAAATAATTTTTAAAAATTATATGCTTCAACCTCTATTTATTGACTTATCAACTCTGTACAGTGTCTTTTGACTTCCAATTATGAAAGATGAAGAAATTAGTCCCCTCTCTAGTACTTCTAACTCCCCTCTTCCCTGTCTCCTTGCAGATTTTGTAGTTATGTTATTATCATTTTATATTGTCAAGGCTTATATCAGTTACATCCTCTTCTGCAACTAAAACCCCCATAGTTTATTTTTTTCTTAACTTTCTCATGTATTTAAATAGATTCACTGCTTACCTCCAGATCTTTCGTACTGCTGCTCCCCCATTCCTGAATCCCTTGTTTAATTTCCTTTATTTGACTGGTGGATTCCATCATGGAGTAATTGTTCCAAGAGGATTTATGAGCATTACATTCCTCAATTACTTGCATGTTTAAGGATGCCTTTCTTGGGCTTCCCTGGTGGCGCAGTGGTTGAGAGTTCGCCTGCTGATGCAGGGGGCACGGGTTCGTGCCCCGGTCTGGGAAGATCCCACATGCCGCGGAGTGGCTGGGCCCGTGAGCCATGGCCGCTGAGCCAAGAATGCCTTTCTTTTCACTTGAAAGACAAGTTGATAGAGAATAAAATTTTTCTGTTTCTTTTTATCCCTATAGAAATCTGTAGACATTTATCCACTCTATCTTAAAATAAAATAATAGAGTGTAGTAAGCTGAATTCAGCTTCACATCTTCCCTCGTGCTTTTTCTACTTGGATTTCTACCGGAGTTTTCTTTCTCTTGACGTTTACTAAGTTAGTTAGGCTACATCTCAATACCTTTTATTCTGTATTATTTTTCTTTTATTGAAACTGCGTGCTTTTTAGGAGAATGAATTCTTGAAAGTTTTATTAGATTTGTATATTTTTCTCTCAACAAAAATAATTTAACATACTGAATAATTAACATACTGAATTCTGCTTTGTTTTACATATCTGTTTTCTCTTTGGAATTGAAACCGAGTGAGGCCCTGTGGGGCTCCCAGGCATTTTGTCCCCGTTTCTTGTAGGCAAGACTCCAGCCTGCATGACCTTCCCTGAGTCCCAAAGGGCAGATTCGAACAGTTGCGAATCAGGGAGGAGCAGGCAAGAGACCACCTGAGGCAAGATTCAAGGGACCAGAGAAGCTCATCAGGTTTAGGAGACTGACCACCTGAGACCCTGCACACACCCTAACCTTGTCAGCGACCCCACCCTTGAACCGTTGTTATAAAGCCCTCCTCAAATCCTCCTGGATTGGGACACACAGTTTTTGAGGGCAGGAACCCACTGTCTCCCCCTTTGCCTGGCAAAGTAATAGAACTATCCTTTTCTACTTCACCCAAAACTCTGTCTCCTGAGATTCGATTTGGCACCGGTGTACAGAGGCCAAGCTTTCGGTAACAATTTTGGTGATCACCAAGGGACCACCTCAGGGATGGTCCAATGGGGGGTGGCTGTCCCTAGAGGCCAGATCACCTGTGACCCTTGCCTGGAGGCCAAGCCCCCAGTCATACCCCGTCTGCCATCCTGGCAGCTGGAACTCTGAGGTGGGAATAGACAGAGGAAGAGGGACCACCCTAGCAACTGCCGAGGCCCTTTTTGCCTTGGGGACCTTCCTCTCTTCCTGCTGCCTGGACCGCCCTGGACTTCCTACTCCTAGGAACTATTTGGGGAAGCAGAAATGATAGTGTCTGATGTCGCGACGCCTCTGCCTGAATCTGAGTTCTGGGTGAGTCCCTGGGAGTGCACTCCCAGGCTCCTTCAATTTTGTCCCTCTGAAGAACTTTTGGTTCCATCTGGGGATTTTCTGTTTCAGAAATCCCATCTGTAAGGCTCCACTTAGACTAAGGTCATGGGAGAAGCAGGACTTGGAAGCAGCCACTCTGAGCTTTGTGCTGTCTGCTTTTTTCTGGCATAAGCCTTCCATCTGTTGGCGAGGGTTATGTTTTGTTTTCAGTCAGCTCATGAGTGTCCTATCAATCAAATATAGGAAATGCTCCTTCTTCTCCTTCTTTTTCTTCTCCTTCTTTCCTCCTCCTCCTCTTCCCTCCTCTTCCTCTCCTTCTTCTTGTCCTTCTTCTTCTACTTCTCCTTCTTCTTCTTCTTGTCCTTCTTGTCCTTCTTGTCCTTCTTCTTCTTCCTCTCCTTCTTCTTGTCCTTCTTCCTCTCCTTCTTCTTGTCCTTCTTCTTGTCCTTCTTGTCCTTCTTCTTCTCCTCCTCCTCCTCCTCCTCCTCCTTCTTCTTCTTCTTCTTCTTCCTCTCCTTCTTTTTATTCTCCTTCTTCTTTCTTCTTCTTCTTCTTCTTCTTCGTCTTCTTCTTCTTCTTCTTCTTCTTCTTCTGCTGCTGCTGCTGCTGCTGCTGCTGCTGCTGCTTCTTTTCCTTCTCCTCCTCCTTCCCCACCTTCCCCTCCTCTTCCTCCTTCTTCTCCATCTGATAGTCCCCTGGGGAAAATCTTGGCAGACTCATCGACCTATAGCTCTAAACCTATAACTAGGAAAAACATGAAATTCTATTGTAATTCTGTTTGGCCAACGTACATTCTTGAAAATGAGGAAAGGTGGCCTTTGACTGGTAGCCTAATTTATTATACTATTCTCC